>NC_053493.1:136845541-139450829 GCF_905171775.1 Rana temporaria | reverse complement strand
CCCGCGGGTTAGATATTTGGACCATTCTGAACCATTTTGGGGAATAAAATTGGGGGGTTAGATTTTGGACCGTTTTTGACAAAAGCCCCGCGGGTTAGATATTTGGACCATTCTGAACCATTTTGGGGAATAAAATTGGGGGGTTAGATTTTGGACCGTTTTTGACAAAAGCCCCGCGGGTTAGATATTTGGACCATTCTGAACCATTTTGGGGAATAAAATTGGGGGGTTAGATTTTGGACCGTTTTTGACAAAAGCCCCGCGGGTTAGATATTTGGACCATTCTGAACCATTTTGGGGAATAAAATTGGGGGGTTAGATTTTGGACCGTTTTTGACAAAAGCCCCGCGGGTTAGATATTTGGACCATTCTGAACCATTTTGGGGAATAAAATTGGGGGGTTAGATTTTGGACCGTTTTTGACAAAAGCCCCGCGGGTTAGATATTTGGACCATTCTGAACCATTTTGGGGAATAAAATTGGGGGGTTAGATTTTGGACCGTTTTTGACAAAAGCCCCGCGGGTTAGATATTTGGACCATTCTGAACCATTTTGGGGAATAAAATTGGGGGGTTAGATTTTGGACCGTTTTTGACAAAAGCCCCGCGGGTTAGATATTTGGACCATTCTGAACCATTTTGGGGAATAAAATTGGGGGGTTAGATTTTGGACCGTTTTTGACAAAAGCCCCGCGGGTTAGATATTTGGACCATTCTGAACCATTTTGGGGAATAAAATTGGGGGGTTAGATTTTGGACCGTTTTTGACAAAAGCCCCGCGGGTTAGATATTTGGACCATTCTGAACCATTTTGGGGAATAAAATTGGGGGGTTAGATTTTGGACCGTTTTTGACAAAAGCCCCGCGGGTTAGATATTTGGACCATTCTGAACCATTTTGGGGAATAAAATTGGGGGGTTAGATTTTGGACCGTTTTTGACAAAAGCCCCGCGGGTTAGATATTTGGACCATTCTGAACCATTTTGGGGAATAAAATTGGGGGGTTAGATTTTGGACCGTTTTTGACAAAAGCCCCGCGGGTTAGATATTTGGACCATTCTGAACCATTTTGGGGAATAAAATTGGGGGGTTAGATTTTGGACCGTTTTTGACAAAAGCCCCGCGGGTTAGATATTTGGACCATTCTGAACCATTTTGGGGAATAAAATTGTGGGGTTAGATTTTGGACCGTTTTTGACAAAAGCCCCGCGGGTTAGATATTTGGACCATTCTGAACCATTTTGGGGAATAAAATTGGGGGGTTAGATTTTGGACCGTTTTTGACAAAAGCCCCGCGGGTTAGATATTTGGACCATTCTGAACCATTTTGGGGAATAAAATTGGGGGGTTAGATTTTGGACCGTTTTTGACAAAAGCCCCGCGGGTTAGATATTTGGACCATTCTGAACCATTTTGGGGAATAAAATTGGGGGGTTAGATTTTGGACCGTTTTTGACAAAAGCCCCGCGGGTTAGATATTTGGACCATTCTGAACCATTTTGGGGAATAAAATTGGGGGGTTAGATTTTGGACCGTTTTTGACAAAAGCCCCGCGGGTTAGATATTTGGACCATTCTGAACCATTTTGGGGAATAAAATTGGGGGGTTAGATTTTGGACCGTTTTTGACAAAAGCCCCGCGGGTTAGATATTTGGACCATTCTGAACCATTTTGGGGAATAAAATTGGGGGGTTAGATTTTGGACCGTTTTTGACAAAAGCCCCGCGGGTTAGATATTTGGACCATTCTGAACCATTTTGGGGAATAAAATTGGGGGGTTAGATTTTGGACCGTTTTTGACAAAAGCCCCGCGGGTTAGATATTTGGACCATTCTGAACCATTTTGGGGAATAAAATTGGGGGGTTAGATTTTGGACCGTTTTTGACAAAAGCCCCGCGGGTTAGATATTTGGACCATTCTGAACCATTTTGGGGAATAAAATTGGGGGGTTAGATTTTGGACCGTTTTTGACAAAAGCCCCGCGGGTTAGATATTTGGACCATTCTGAACCATTTTGGGGAATAAAATTGGGGGGTTAGATTTTGGACCGTTTTTGACAAAAGCCCCGCGGGTTAGATATTTGGACCATTCTGAACCATTTTGGGGAATAAAATTGGGGGGTTAGATTTTGGACCGTTTTTGACAAAAGCCCCGCGGGTTAGATATTTGGACCATTCTGAACCATTTTGGGGAATAAAATTGGGGGGTTAGATTTTGGACCGTTTTTGACAAAAGCCCCGCGGGTTAGATATTTGGACCATTCTGAACCATTTTGGGGAATAAAATTGGGGGGTTAGATTTTGGACCGTTTTTGACAAAAGCCCCGCGGGTTAGATATTTGGACCATTCTGAACCATTTTGGGGAATAAAATTGGGGGGTTAGATTTTGGACCGTTTTTGACAAAAGCCCCGCGGGTTAGATATTTGGACCATTCTGAACCATTTTGGGGAATAAAATTGGGGGGTTAGATTTTGGACCGTTTTTGACAAAAGCCCCGCGGGTTAGATATTTGGACCATTCTGAACCATTTTGGGGAATAAAATTGGGGGTTAGATTTTGGACCGTTTTTGACAAAAGCCCCGCGGGTTAGATATTTGGACCATTCTGAACCATTTTGGGGAATAAAATTGGGGGGTTAGATTTTGGACCGTTTTTGACAAAAGCCCCGCGGGTTAGATATTTGGACCATTCTGAACCATTTTGGGGAATAAAATTGGGGGGTTAGATTTTGGACCGTTTTTGACAAAAGCCCCGCGGGTTAGATATTTGGACCATTCTGAACCATTTTGGGGAATAAAATTGGGGGGTTAGATTTTGGACCGTTTTTGACAAAAGCCCCGCGGGTTAGATATTTGGACCATTCTGAACCATTTTGGGGAATAAAATTGGGGGGTTAGATTTTGGACCGTTTTTGACAAAAGCCCCGCGGGTTAGATATTTGGACCATTCTGAACCATTTTGGGGAATAAAATTGGGGGGTTAGATTTTGGACCGTTTTTGACAAAAGCCCCGCGGGTTAGATATTTGGACCATTCTGAACCATTTTGGGGAATAAAATTGGGGGGTTAGATTTTGGACCGTTTTTGACAAAAGCCCCGCGGGTTAGATATTTGGACCATTCTGAACCATTTTGGGGAATAAAATTGGGGGGTTAGATTTTGGACCGTTTTTGACAAAAGCCCCGCGGGTTAGATATTTGGACCATTCTGAACCATTTTGGGGAATAAAATTGGGGGGTTAGATTTTGGACCGTTTTTGACAAAAGCCCCGCGGGTTAGATTTTGGACCATTTTTGACAAAAGCCCCGCGGGTTAGATATTTGGACCATTCTGAACCATTTTGGGGAATAAAATTGGGAGGTTAGATTTTGGACCGTTTTTGACAAAAGCCCCGCGGGTTAGATATTTGGACCATTCTGAACCATTTTGGGGAATAAAATTGGGGGGTTAGATTTTGGAAGTTTCTGCCCCCTCCTCCTTATTTATGGCATTTTATTATTTATTTATTTTTTACTAGTAATGGGGAGTGATCTGCGATTTTTAGCGGTACTGTGACATTGCGACTGACAGATTGGACACTTTTGACACTTTTTTGGGGCCATTGAAACGTATACAGCGATCTGAGCTAAAAATAGCCACTGAATACTGTATAAATGTCACTGGCAGGGAAGGGGTTGACACTAGGTGGCGGTCAAGGGGTTAATTTTTTCTAACTGTATGGGGGCTGGGCTGACTGGACGAGGAGAAAGATTGCTGTTCTTGATCAACAGGAACAGCAGCTCTCCATAGCTCCCAACTGTCCCTGATTTGGAACAAAGTCCCTCTGTCCCGCCTCTTCCTCCTCTTTTGTCCTTCATTTCGGTCTGATGTATATAGTTGTATACAAAATGCATTGTTTATCTATCAAAAAAAAATTCCCAGTGCTAAACCTTTCATCCAATTTCTAAAAGTGTTGCAATTGTAAATTCCAAGAGCCAGAATAAGGAATTAGTAGTGGTTTTAAAAAAAAGCTTTTGGTTGTTTTAACCTATCATTTCTTTTGTACAATTCTCCTGCCAGTGAAGGGGGTTAAAACTAGGGGGGAGATCAAGGGGTTAAATGTGTTCCCCCAGTGTGTGTTCTAACTGAAGGGGGGTGGGAGTGACTAGAGGAGGAGACCACATTGCTGTTCCTAACTAATAGGAACACATAACCTGTCTCTCTTGTCTTTATTTTTAGCTCTGATCGCTGCTAAAATGTCAATGGTCCCAAAAAAGTGTTAGAATTGTCCGATCTGTCCACCACAATGTTGCAGTCCCAATAGAAATCGCAGATCATCACCATACTAGTAAAAAAATTCTTTGGCACAAGCCAAATAATATATGCTTATTGCGGCTTTTTTTAACCAAAAATATGTAGAAGAATATATATCGGCCTAAACTGATGAAGAAACGTTTTTTTTTTTTAAATTGGGGCATATTTATTATAGCAAAAACTAAAATATATATTTTTTTTAAAATTGACGCTCTATTTTTGTTTATAGTGCAAAAAAATTAAAACCGCAGAGGTGATCACATACCACCAAGAGAAAGCTCTGTTTTTGGGAAAAAATACGTCAATTTTGTTTGGGTACCACAACACACAAACCCGCGCAATTGTCAGTCAAAGTGATGCAGTGCCATATCGCAAAAAATGCTCTGGTCTTTAAGGGGGGTAAAGCCTTTCAGATGCTAAAGTGGTTAAGGTGAACCATGCTGATATTCCCCCCCACAGTGACTACATTTGAATATAATAAACCACACTGGGCCGGATTTAGGTAGGAGATACGACGGCGTATCTCCAGATTACGCCGTCGTATCTCTGAGTTGCGGCGTCGTATCTATGCGCCTGATTCATAGAAATCAGTTACGCATAGATTTCCCTAAGATCCGACTGGCGAAAGTGTCTTACACAATACCGTCGTATCTTAGCTGCATATTTACACTGGCCCCTAGGTGGCGCTTCCGTCGTTTTACGCGAGGGAATATGCTAATCAGGTAGGTACGCCGATTCACAAACGTACGTACGTCCGGCGCTATTTTGTTCGTAGTTTACGTTAGGCTTTTTCGGCGTAAGTTGCTCCTGCTCTTATGAGGCATACGCAATGTTAGGTATGGACGTCGTTCCCAGCGTCGAGTTTTGAAATTTTTACGTCGTTTGCGTAAATGTGGGGGGGGGGGTCTGTTCGCGAATTAGGGCTGTATGTAAGTTACGTTCACGTCTAAAGCATTGACGATTTGCGGCGGAATTTCGAGCATGCGCACTGGAATTCTTTTACGAACGGCGCATGCCCCGTCGTAAAAAATGGCAAATACGTGGGGTCACCACTAAATTTCAATAAAACACGCCCACATCATCCAAATTTGAATTAGGCGGGGCTTACGCCGGAGCACATACGTTACGCCGCCGTAACTTAGGGCGCAAGTTCTTTCTGAAGACGAAACTTGCTCCCTAATATACGGTGGCGTAACGTATCGGAGATACGTTACGCCCGCACAATATTACGCAGGTCCTACATGAATCCGGCCCCTTGTAATCATTTAATAACAATAAATGTATAAACATAGAAATAAAAGTCCAATGAAAGTTTGGAACTTCCTGAAGACGCCTGTCAAAAGTGAAAGGCTTTTGGAGTGTAGTAGCGGCACCTGACATCACTTCCGGTAACACAACTTCCTGATGGTGGAACGTAACGTCGGTTCAGTTGGTCCGAGCAGCGTTGTTCAGGGTGGTACATGCCTTTTGGATATTCTAATGCCGCGTACACACGATCATTTTTCGGCATGAAAAAAAACATTGTTTTAAAAAATGTCATTTAAAATGATCGTGTGTGGGCTTCACATAATTTTTCGGGTTCTGAAAAACGGCAACATTTTTTTTGAACATGCTGCATTTTTTAACAACGTTTTACACAATGTGTTTTTTCGGTTGTAAAATAATGATCGTGTGTGGGTTAAAACGACGTTAAAAACCCATGCATGCTCAGAAGCAAGTTATGAGACGGGAGCGCTCGTTCTGGTAAAACTACCGTTTCGTAATGGAGATAGCACATTCATCACGCTGTAACAGACAGAAAAGCGCAAATCGTCATTTACTAACACGGAATCAGCTAAAGCAGCCCCAAGGGTGGCGTCATCCGCATGGAACTTCTCCTTATAGTGCCGTTGTATGTGTTGTATGTCACCGCGCTTTGCTGGCGCATTTTTTAAAGTTTAAGTTGGAAAAACTTTGTTTTTTCTACATGCTGAAAACGTTGTTTTTTTTTCATGCCGAAAAATGATCGTGTGTACGCGGCATAAGTCTTGGTAAAAGGAGACTATAGAATGTGAGTGTGTTGTATGTTAATTTTAAAGTTTTTTTTATTATTAAACGAGAAGTATGGGTTTGGGCTTTTTCTCAGTTTTCTAATTACCTAGAAGGTAATCGCTGATCGCTGAGTTCTAACAGCTCCCCGAGCAGAGAGCTGCTAACTGTCAGTCACAGCTCTCTACTTTTCAAACAAGCTTTGGCTATACTTCTCCTTTAAAGTGGTAGGAAACCACAGTTTTTTTTTTTAAACTTGCAAGACAGTCATAATGTGCTAGGTCGCATCGCATTCTAGCACATTATGTGAAACTTACCTTAAAACAAAGCCCTCCATGGCTTCCATCTTCATCGCTCTTCCTTCCGGGTTGGGCGGTAGTAAAACAGACTTTTTTTTTGTTTTTTATTTAAAAAAATATAATGTGCTTGTATGCATCGCATACAAGCATATTATGTGAAACTTACCTTAAAATGAAGCCCTTTATCAGTGCGGTGTCACCGCTGACAGGTCTTCTAGCTTCACCTGGTCTTCCTTCCAGGTTGGTGGGCTCTGGTCCTTTTTTGGATGAGCGGTGATGACATCACTCCCGCTGTTTACAGCACAGGGCTCTGAAGGAACCGTAGGGTGTGCCGTTCCTTCAGAGTGCATGTGCTGTCGACATCACCGGCGGCTTCACAAGTAAATATCTCCTAAACGGTGCACGTTTAGGAGATATTTACTGTACCTATAGTTAAGCCCTACTATAGGCTTACCATTAGCTAAACATCATCCATGTGAGTTTACTCCCACTTTTATAAATTGGTTTGCATGATGATGGCTGTTTTTGTTTGGTTTTAAATACACATCTATGAGGAGTCCGCTGAAACTTCTTGGCTCATGGTCCATCACAGTAGCAGTACGGAGAAGAATTGTGAATTAAATCGCTTATAGACCCTTTTAGAGATGAATGGGTCATGGAGTTCTGGTGAGTGCAGGCATGATGTGGAACACTGGGAGAGCACTTCACTGATTCAATCTGGATATTGAGCACTTAAGAAGTGGAGATATTAACATTCATTCATCACATTGGACTTTTATTAGACTTGTATTTCTATTTTTATAAATCGATTGTTATTAATTATCACAGTATGTTATTATGTTCAAATGTAGTTACTGTGTGGGGGAATATCAGTGCGTTTCACCTATGTGTCATTTGAGTGGTGTAGGTGCAACACAAATTTTTCATTTAGTCACATAATGCCGGTGGTAGTTTTCTTATTACTTAGTTCAAATTTTGTATAAGCAAAGCTAGAAAATGTCCATCACGAATACCAATTATTAACATTTTTGCAGATGTAATTGAAGATTGCCTTTACATTAGAGAACAGATCTTAGATGAAGATGTACATTATGTTTGTCCTTACCATGAATAAACTTTGGCAGGGACCCAAGGAAACCCTTCCCCATCCCACTTCATCTGACATGGAGAAAGGATAGCTATAGTTTCAATAGTATCTGCTTTCTCTCACATCAGCAGCCAAAGCAATAAACGTTCCCGTTTATTTGGCTCGAGGCCCAGAAGGTGCTCTTACTAAGCAACTCTATAGGCAAAATATGTTTGGTTTTAATAACACAATGTCATATTTTTCTTTAAAGATAACCAGATGTTTTTGTGAGTGTGCACAAAAGTTGCTTCAGATGCAGTGTTTGTAATTTTTATAATTACAAAGCCCAGTGCAAATCTATTTAATGGGGTGTTCCACTCATTTTTAATGTTTATTAAAAGTCAGCAGCTACAAAAAGTGTAGCTGCTGGCTTTTAATAAACATACACTCACCTCTGCTCCACGTTCCAGCGACGCGCCGGCCGGGGCTCCGCTCCTCTCCCCCCCCCCCTCCGGCCGGCGTCTTCATTCTAAGTGTGGGCACCCGGCCGTGACAGCTTTCGACTTCATGGCCGGGCACCCACTGCGCATGCGTGAGTGGCGCTGCGTCATCCGATTGGACAGGCGATCGCCTGGGACCTGTCACATGTCCCAGGCGATCGCCTACAGGGAGGGGCTGCCAAAAGGCGATTAGACTATTCGCCTTTGCAGCCCCTCGGCAGAAGGAGGAAGTGGGACAGGAAGTCCCAATCCTCCTGAAGCCCCCACTCCCCCCCCCCCCCCAAAAAAAATGACATGCCAAATGTGGCATATAAGGGGGCGAGGAGTAGATTAAGCGGAAGTTCCACTTTTGGGTGGAACTCCGCTTTAAACTTTTTTTTTTTACATCTCATTGCTGATCTTTGGTCGCTACACCTAAGCAGCACTTTCAAGTGTGTGAATGTCTGCTCTTCCTTCCACACATTATGTTTCCTAGTAGGTCACTACTAGAGACTTATGCCTCGTACACACGACCATTTTTCCCGACTGAAAAACTGCCATGACAGCTTTTGGCTGGGAAAACTGGCGGTGTGTATGCTCCATGGCAGTTTTCCCGACAGAAAAAACGCTGCTAATCCCAGTGGGAAAAATGAGAACATGTTCTCTTTTTTCCTGCCGCGATTCCGGCGGTCTTTTTCCCGGCAGTTTTCCTATGGGAAACTGTGGGGGGAGCATACACACGGCCAGGTTACCGGGCCAAATCTCTCATGGCAGTTTTCCTGCCTGGAAAACTGTCCGTGTGTAGGGGGAAAAGCTGCCGAGCAGGTTCTTGGTTTTCCCCTGAGGTTTCCTGGCGATAAAAAGTCTGCAGGGAAACCATACGTGTGTACGAGGCATTACGAGACAGCTAAAGAAACTACAATCAGGGGGGCAAGTTTTCAGGTTTTCGACAAACCCAGAAGTGTCAGAGCAACATAACAGAGCTTTAAAAAGATGTATGTTTTTTTAGATTCATACTTACCTAGGTGGATGTAGCATCGGTTCAATGCTGCATTTGTCCCCCGGTGCCTCTAACACATCAGTGCTTGATCGCTCAGTTCTCACAGCTCCATGAGCAGAGAGCTGGTGACTGTCAGGAGCTCTCTGCTCTGCCCCCTCCTCACTCACTGGAGCGCTGTGCTGTGGAGGGGCGGGATAGCGGCCGGCTCAGGCTCTCAGTGGCCGGTCCAGGCATGAAGGGCAGATCCCAACTCCTTTTACTAAGATCAGTATGGACCATAAGGGCCCATTCACACCAAACCATTCCACTGCAGTGAATTTAATACATGTGCATTGCATCACGCATTAACATGCATTGTGTTAAGACAGCACATTGATTTTAATAGGCTGCCAAAGTCGCAATACAATGCAACAAAAGTGGTGCATGCAACATTTTCGGCAACATAGCACACCACAATGCAAGGTAATGCATTACCATACATTGCACTTCTATTAAGGGTTACTGGGAATGTGTGTTAGGGTGCCATTCCTAATGGCTTTTTATCGCACCAACAGGCATAACAAGCGATAATACAGAGGACTGGGGTGAATGGGCATTGAAAGGAATGTATGTATGTGTGTGATTTATTTGATAAACCTCTGTGTTTTTCTGCCCACTTTGTCTATGACCTATGGAACTTGGCAATCTCTTCTCCTGGCTATTTGTTCTTCTGCTGCTGTGTGTCTCAGTCTGTGCCTCTGCTCCACTTTTTTCCGGACTTTTTTCTTTTGTAAAAAAGTTTCGAATTTCTCCCTCCTGTAGGTTCATTGTGTTCTAATCATATTCAATCTAGGTATTGACTCCAATAACGCTCAAATTGCTACTAAGGATGTAAAGCCAATTGCACTCTTAAAAAGCAATAATTCACTGTGTTCCGGTTTAAATAAAATGATCCTTGCAGGCAGCTGCAAAATGCGTAAAAGGCTTCATTGGGGCCAGTTGCACAGTGTGGTGGAAGCCTGCAAGGGTGAGAAATGTTGTGAAAAGTATTGAAATCATGTGCTGGAAGCTTCTTTTATACAGCAATACACTTTACTTTCATGGAGGAATATCAGAACATGCATTTTCATGGAAAAGGGAATCTAAGCCCATCGTAAGTTTAAGTGTATGCTCAAACTGAGATACACTTAAACCTAGCTAAGATACGACGGCCTGCGCTGTCGTATCTTAGGATGCAATTTTTCCGCTGGCCGCTAGGTGGCGCTTCCGTTGATTTCGGCGTAGAATATGTAAATGACTAGATACGCCGATTCACGAACGTATGCTTGCCAATCACAGTAAAGATACGCCGTTTCCGTAAGAGGTACGCCACGTAAAGATAAAGCTGCCCCTAGGTGTCGTAGCCAATGTTAAGTATGGGCCGTCGTTCCCACGTCGAAATTTGAAAATTTTACGTCTTTTGCGTAAGTCGTCCGTGAATGGGGCTGGACGTAATTTACGTTCACGTCGAAACCAATACGTCCTTGCGGCGTACTTTGGAGCAATGCACACTGGGATATTGTACACAGACGCGCATGCGCCGTTCGTAAAAAACGTCAATCACGTCGGGTCACCAATCATTAACATAAAACACGCCCCCCTCATCCTCATTAGAATTAGGCGCGCTTATGCCGGCCCCATTTACGCTACGCCACCGTAAGTTAGGAGGCAAGTGCTTTGTGAATACAGCACTTGCCTCTCTAACTTACCGCGGCGTAGCGTAAATACGATACGCCGCCGTAAAAATGCGCGGATCTACGTGAATCCAGCCCATAGTTCACAGTACTTTACATTACAGACTGTTGTCACTCCAATACCCCTCCTCAACAGCATGTGCTTTGTCAAATTACATTTAGCTTCTTCTGGAAATAACTATGACGTTCCTTTAACAAAAGCTTGGTGGGTGCATCAGCATTCATCTCCTCTGACAGGCAGAATTTATGTCAACATCTTATTCTTGATTGTCCTTCAGAAGGTGATACTTGACATCAATGTATTTGGTCCTAGGATTGACCCGTTCTGATTGCATAAGCTTTGTACATCCCCGGTTGTTCTTCAAAAATAGAAATTGGTTTTGACATGTCTATCCCAATGTGCACAAAAAGTTGACAAATCCATCCTTGACAAGCATGTGCTGCTGCAGTGTACACTGTTTAAGTTGAAGCTAGAGCAACAGTTGCTTGCTTTCGGCTAGACCAACTTATGGTTTCCCTCCCCATACTGGAAGATGAATCCACTTGTGGATTTTGCGGTCTGTGTCGTCTCCGGCCCCATTAGCATCCACATAACCAACCAGTGTTGATCTGATGTTGCTGGTAGCTGTAACTTCCTCTGAATTGTTCTTTTGAGTTATTGCATCACTCTTTTTTTACTGCATTCCAGTTTTGCTTAAAGGGAGCTGAGACTTTCCTGCATAGGTCTTGTCACAGTGGCAACATAGCAGCTTACCGATTGCTCTGCGTTACATGTTATTGTTGGGTAGCAAGTTTTCTGCTTCATTGCTCCTTTGATACCCTGGTTCCATAGCAGTTTTCACTTCCTTTGCATCTAGCATATGGAATTGTTACAAGATTTCTGAGATGAACTATCTGATTGTAATCTTCTGCTTGTTCAAAATAGGTTATATTGTCATTAACATAGATAAGGATGTATAGCAATCTGTCTTCTTGATTCTTGGAGTAGAGACAAGGGTCTGCTTTACTTCTTGAGAATCCCTTTCTTGTAAGCACTTCGTTCACTTTCTCATTCCGAATGCTTGCAGATTGCTTAAGAGCGTAGATGCTCTTCTGAAGTTTACACACAAGGTTGTCTCCTTGCTCAAACCCTGGTGGTTGCTCCATGTAGAGGTTTTCAGTAATTTCTCTATATATGAAAGCAGTTTTAACATCTAGGTGTTTGACTTGCATGCCCTTCCCGGGTGCAAAGCTAAGAAGCGCTCTGATGGTGGAATGTTTTACGACAGGAGCGAATGTTTCATCGTAATCTTCACCGAATTTCTGTGAGTAAACCTTGGAAACTAGACTGGCTTTGTATTTGTGGATATTCCCTTCTGCGTCTGACTTTACTTTGAAAATCCACTTAATTCCTATCGTTTTTCAGTTAGGGGGAGCTTTGTGAGTGTTCAGGTTTTATTGTCATGAAGTGACTTCAATTCTTCTGCTGCTTTTCTCCATTTTTTTGGCTATACGTTTTGGAAGTTTTTCTATGTCTTCACAGGATGTTGGTTCAAGTATGCTGTGTGTTTTGATATCCCCTTTTAGTCCGAGTGTATCTTCTGATTTCAGACAGTTTGGCAGGATCTGGTGGGGAACTTAATTTAGGCAATGTGAGTTCCACCTCTTGTTCTGACTCCTGCAAAGGTTTGCTTTGGTTGACCCTTTCTTCTGGTTTGTTGGGTATATTCACTTTACAGCTTTCAGGGATTTGTGTTTCTGGTGATGGGCTCTAATCAAAATAAACACAACGGCCTATTGTCACTTTGTCAGTCTTTGGGTGTAGGATTCTGTAACCCTTAGGCCGCGTACAGACGAGCATACATGTACGATGAAACCGGTCCGCCGGACCGTTTTCACTTACATGTATGCCCGGGGATTTCTGTATGGTGGCTGTACTCACCATCATACAGAAATCCGCGCGTAAACAATACGCGGGGCGTGTCCGACGATGACGCGGGCGACGTGGGCAGCCCTGCCAGTTTCAATGCTTTCCACGCATGCGTCAAAGTCATTCGACGCTGCGAGGGATGGCGGCGCTCGGACATGTACGGTAGGTCTGTACTACAGACGACCTAACATGTCCGAGCGGGCAGGATTTCAGCGGGCTGTTTTAAAACAAGCCCAGAAATATTTCCCTGCTGGAAAAAGGCCCGGCGGGCAAATGTTTGCTGGAATCCTGTCCGCTCGGGCCTACACACGACCGAACATGTCTGCTGAAACTGGTCCGTGGACCAGTTTACAGCAGACATGTTTCGGTCGTCTGTACGGGGCCTTAGTTTTGCTCACTGTAGCCAACTAGAATGCTTTCTATGGCTCTGTTCTCCAGCTTGGATAGCTTTTCACTTGGAATATAGACATATGCTTTACATCCAAATACTCTGAGTGCCCTATGCTAAGCTTTGATCCATGCCACATTTTGATGGAGTACTTTTAATGGCTCGAGGGTAGTCTGTTCTGTAGGTAGGTTGCAATCATGACTACTTCTCCCCGCAGTACTTGTGAAGTAGGTTGACATCCGACAACATGCACCTGGCCATTTCTATAAGTACAATTTTTCCCTTTTCTGCTACACTGTTTTGTACAGGAGTGTATGGTGTGGTTGTCTGGTGTACTATTCCTTGTCTCTTCAGATATGAGGCCACTTATTTGCTTATGTATTCTCCACCATAGGTCCATGCATATTATTCCTGGTTGGCTTTGAAATTTGTTGCTAGACATGGCAACAAACTCTTGAAGTTTCTCTGATGTTTCATTATTGTGTTTCATCAGATAAGTAGTTGTGTACTTGGAATAATCATCAATGAAATTCAGTAGATATACTGTTCTCCTCCTGAGGTGGGAGTTTACATTGGACCGCATACTGTACATCACTGTGTATGAGCTGAAGGGGGTGGATGTTTTTTTCTTTAAATTGCCTGTGGAAGGGGAGCACGTGTGGCCTTTTCAATACAGCACTTGCATTTCATGAGCACTTTGCTAGCGCGATAGTCAAATCTTCTGATAAGTCATCTCTTTATAATGTAAGCGCTGCGTAAACTGATGGCGCTATATAAATCCTGTATAATAATAATAACAATGTCCTGTATAGCTTCTAGACTTTTGTGCCCCAGCCGCCTGTGCCATAAGTAAATACATTTGCTGTGTAGGTCATTAGACTACATTGGCTTGCTGGTCTGTGGTAATGAGCCAGTATAGGGGATTATCCAGTTTTCCTTTTGTGAGAAATCGCTTATTATTGTGAATTGTGCATTCATCACCCTTGAACGTAACTGTGAGACCGTTGTTTGTAGGGCTGTTACTGATTAAAATTTTCATGTTCGATTAATCATTTTTTTTAATCGATTAATCAACTAATTTTGATTAATTATAACGCACATTTTTTATTTATTTTTATTAAACTCTCCCCCCCATACTGTAATATCTACATCTCCCCCATACTGTAATATCCACATCTCCTCCCATACTGTAATATCCAAATCTCCCCCCATACTGTAATATCCACATCTCCCTAGAAAACTGTAATATCCACATGTCCCCCCATACTGTGATATCCACATCTCTCCCCCATACTGTAATATAAACACATCCTCCCCCGTAATGTCCACATCCCCCCCATACTGTAATATCCACATCTCCCCACAAAACTGTAATATCCACATCTCCCCCCATACTGTGATATCCACATCTCTCCCCATACTGTAATATCCACATCTCCCCGTAATGTCCACATCTCCCCCATACTGTAATATCCACATCTCCCCCATACTGTAATATCCACATCTCCCCCAATACTGTATTATCCACATCTCCCCCATAATGTCTACATCTCGCCCCATACTATAATGTCCACATCTCCCTTTTCGCACCGCTACTAGGCCGCCGCCGGGTGTACCAAGATTGCCGTGGCCCTGGAGCTAGGCCGAAGCCACAGCCTTTCCTATGGGCGAGACCACAGAGCTCAATCCGCGGATCGTCCCCGATCAAAATTATTTTGATCGATCAAAGGAATTAACGATTAATCGAGGAATTAGTTGTTAATTTCCGCAGCCCTAGTTGTTTGCAAGACTTTTCACTGATAGAAGGCTGTCTTCAAGTTCTTGAATATACAGCACTTTCTTTACAAGGATACTGTGGTGACCTCCTTGTGGTGTAATGCAGTTCAGGAAGCCCTGGCCTTTACCTTCTGCAGTGATGCTTTTCCTGTTTGCTAGAAAAACGTTGTCTTTTGCGCTGTAATCAATGTTTGTGTAGATATCTTTAGCTTCTCTGCTCGGCTTTCCAGATAGAACAGTCCTTTATTAAGTGACTGGTCTTTTTACACATCTCCCCCCATACTGTGATATCCACATCTCTCCCCCATACTGTAATATATACACATCTCCCCCATAATGTCCACATCTCCCCCCCCATACTGTAATATCCACATCTCCCCAGAAAACTGTAATATCCACATCTCCCCCATACAGTGATATCCACATCTCTCCCCATACTGTAATATCCACATCTCCCCAGAAAACTGTAATATCCACATCTCCCCCCATACTGTGATATCCACATCTCTCCCCATACTGTAATATCCACATCTCCCCCCGTAATGTCTACATCTCCCCCATACTGTAATATCCACATCTCCCCATACTGTATATCCACATCTCCCCCCATACTGTTGGTTTGTTTTTTATTTTCTAAATAGGTTCCTTTAAGCTAGTGCATTGTTAGTTCACTTACCTTTTCCTTCAATTTACCTTCTAAATGTTTTTTTTTGTTTTCTTTGTCTGAATTTCTCACTTCCTGTTCCTCCTCAGTAAGCTGTTCAGTAAGCTGTTCTGACTGACTTTCCATCGCTCGGGTTGATGGTGGAAAGCTTACTGAGGAGAAACAGGAAGTGAGAAATTCAGACACAGAAAAAAAACATTTAGAAAGGAAATTGAAGGAAAATTTAAGTGAACCAACAATGCACTAGCTTAAAGGAACCTATTTAGAAAATAAAAAACGAACCTTTACAACCCCTTTTAAATCTGAACCGCTTACCGCCTTTCAGTAACTTGTATACAGTGCTCATAGACTTGCAGGGTTTGCTGGGCTCATAACCTGTTGTGCAGAGTATTGAAATCATGCGCTGGAAGCTTCTTATATAAAGCAGTGCGCTTTGCTTTCATGGAGGAATTTTGGAACAAGTCTTTTCATGGAAATAGGAACAAGGAGCATACATCTACATACACTGAGAGAGATAACACTTCCTCTAATTACATTACCATAGATGCACACTACAGTGCCACCTGCTGGTGTGTATCTTGTTTACATTACATGCTGTTGTCCTTCCAACAGAAAATAAGGTAACTACTGTAGATTATTTCTCCACCCTGAGACTTAAAATATGCTCACCAAAACAATATTGTCTTACTTTGTTCCTCCCCCTCCCTCTTACACAAACACTAAACATGTTTATTTTTTAGATGACCATTTTTATTTTTTTGTTGTTGACTTCACTTCTAGGTTTTCAGCCTAGGGCAGTGTCCTATAAAGCCCCAATTTGTGCGCATGCACATCAAATGTCCGCACATGCGCACAAATGCTACGGGGCAATGCAGTGCCAATCCACCAGAAGCTGACAACATTTGTGCACCTATGCGGATATCCATCATGCGTGCATAGAGGCTCTGGCGTTTTCTGCATCTCAAATGCCTGGAAGAGACCAGCAGTGCATTTGCGCACATACCCTTTAAAAAAAAAGACAGCACGGAAAGGGGGAAGAGGATGATCATTTGGCAGAGGTTGAGTTCTTCTTAAACTAGCATTTACAATTAGGGATGCACCGATATATCGGTGGCCGATACATATCGGCCGAAAATAGCAATTTTAGGGACAAGCCGAAACACATTTAAAATCACCGATAATGACCGCCCTCCGTGGGTGGTACCATTTCGTCTAGGAGGGGGCGCAGTTCTTGTACAGATGCATTTGCGGCCGCCAGACCATTACAGAGTGCGGGCAGCGGCAGTGGCACTGTACAAATTGTGTGCCCGACTGCCGATCGCGCTCAACCGGAGTGCTCCTAGCTCCATTTCCTGATTTTTTTACTCCCTCTATGGGGGAGTCTCTTGGAAAAGTCCAGCGTGCCACGTGACATCACGGCCAGAGGCGAGGGAGGACTGCGGAGCTGCCTGTGACACAGAATAGTCACACTGCCTGCTTAGGAGGAATCGTTTGCAGTGTGCCTCCAAAAAAAGTAAGCACTAGCAGCACAACAGAACCTGTTAGAAAAGAAGTTAGAACTTAGATCATGGAACAAACAACATCGCTGGATTGTGGGGGGGGGGGGCGGTGGTTAATACTGACTGAGGTGACTGACCAGCACTTGCTTAATGAAAAAATGGCAGATAAAAAAAAATGTTATCTGCCATTTTTTCACAGTGGCACCGTGAGGCTGAAATTGATGTTTTTTTTGGTAGTCAGAGAAGGCAAGCATGGCTCAATAACACACAAACACATTTTTTTTTTTTAAACTTTTGTTTGTTATTGAGCCATGCTTGCCTTCTCTGACTACCAAAAAAACAATAATTGCAGGCTCACTGTGCCATCACATGCAGCCACTGTGCCAACACACATCGCCACTGTGCCATCAAATGCAGTCACCTGTGCCCATCACAATGCAGCCCACCTGTTGCCAACACCGTCGCCACTGTGCCCATAAAACACAGCCACTGTGCCCATCAAAGCAGCCACTGTGCCCATCAAACGCAGCCACTGTGCCCATTCAAAAAAATTGATATGAAAAAAAAAAAAAGAAAAGTCATTTTCGGTTTCGGATTGATTTTTTTTCTGGTTTCGGTTTCGTTTCGGTTCTGAAATTTCCATTTCAGTGCACCCCTATTTACAATAACAGGGAAACAAACGAGCGCCACCTACGTGTAGTGATTAGTAAAAAAAACAGAATTTTATTGCGCTAAAATCAAGCAACTCACAGAAAGACTGTACAAGTAAAGCTCATCTATTTTCTTCTCTCTGGGCATCCAAGCCGTTTTACTCCCATCAGGATGGATGAGAAGAGCACCGTACAATGTATGGAGTGTCCCCAGCAGGGAACTGGAGCCCTTCCTGGTACAGCCCAACCTCCAGCCACCAGTAACAATACATGATCTATTGATCACAGCTTTGATAGTTTATTATTCAGTGTGTTAAATTACTGTTTAAAGTGAAATATTATTTTAAAGATTGATTTTGTTGTTTAGCACTGCAGTATAAAACATACACAAAACAGTGTTAATTTTTTCCCTGAAAGTACATACAAGTAAATCACAACTAGATTTATTGTGTAATAAATGTTGAAAGAGACATGGCTGGGAGCCAGCGTAGTTGCACACAGTAGATTGTTCTCCAGTACACACAGTAGATTTTAAACACAATTCCCATGGCCAAAGCGCCATTTGCTGTAGCAGCAGCTACTCTGCTGGTGACCTCTGATGAAGCTATCAACGAAATGCATTAGGTGTTTGCCAGTGTATCCACATGAAATTTATCTTGCTTTTTAAACAGTATTTCTCAACATTTTTTATCCATTTAAAGTACCCTTTAAAATTTTGGACAATTCAAGGCATCCCATTCTAAAATGTAAAAAACTAAACTAATAATAGTTTTACATATTGCAGCAGCATTCACACACGTAGGACACCCAGCATTAGAGGTGATTTTTTTTTCTCTTAAAGTAAATATACCTTTGAACATTGGTCCTGACTAGTATTACAAAATGTTTTCTTCCCTACTTTCTCATTCCTATGCAGCTAACATGACCCCAGTGCTAACAAGGATGCTGTGCAGGTGCCCAATTTCTTCCTTATCAACCATGATGTCAGTGGTTGTTAGGACACTGGTGAGTGGCCTGCACAGTGCCCAAGGTTGTAATGTTGCACATTGAAAATCTATTGCTTTGTGTAACAAAAAACATGCTTGATCCACCTACTGGCTTGAACACAACTTTTTTGGAATTTTGCGCAATTTCTAGGCATTTTTCCAAGGCACCCCTGAAGAAACAAGAAGGCATCCTAAGGTGCCTAAGCACCCTGCTTGAAAAAGGCTGCATTAAAGATACTATGTAGACTTTTCAATACACTTATTTCACAATATCTCCATATTCTCATCTTCAATCTGGTGGATGCGCCCTTATATGCCTGGCATGCACAGTAATTTTTTAAAGAGTGTTTTTTTTGTTGTAAACTCCAGTGTTGCTGTGGGCACTATTCTTTGGGAGATCAGTGATGCAGAGAAAACAGCTGTCCCACACCTTTCAGACTCACAAAAGTTACTCTATAAGCACATACTGACCCTACCTTGAGCATGATCACATCTATCTAGTAAATGCACTCCCTGCAGGAAGAGTAAAGGAAGGTTTTTAACACCAGTACATCCCTAAAGCCCAGACATGATCAGTATTGACCAGGCCTACTCAGGGGAGGGCTGGGCCGGGGGCAGGGTGGCAATTGCCTCCCATGCCGTTCTAACTTATGTTCAAAATGGCCCGCAGCCACTGCCCTCTACCATTTTCTTTTTTATTCTGCACTAGGAAGTCGGGCTGTTGCATTCCGGGAGTTTTAGTCCACGCTCAAGCTCCTGGTGGGTGGAAAAAAGAGTAGCGCAGCGGAAACGTACCTGGAACGGGATTCTTGAAGCAGGCGAGGCAGAGTGTGCCAGGGAGTCAGGCCGCAGGGTTGGGCGCTGGCTGCAACTTGACCCCAGGACCAGGAGCATTACCCCCCCAGGAGGCCATAGCGTGCAAGGACCTGCTGAGCTGATATCACTTAGGTGAGAGACCCTGACACCCCCCATCTCCCCCCCATACACTCCATGTAACCTGCCCCAGTGATCAGGCTGCATTGATGGGCACTGGAGTTGGCTGCACTGATGGGCACTGGTGAGGCTGCATTAAAAAAACAGGTGGGCCATGGATGATGAGCTCATTCGGCGGGTTCAATGGGCCACTTGACTGGACTTTCCACCCAGGCCTAAGGCTGCCAGCCCTACCCTGGGCCTACTGGTCAATGGTAAAAGAGAAGCTGGTGCAGTTTGTCAATGCAGCCCACACAATTCAGCCCACACATGGCAAACGTGGCTTCTCAGCGGTATGCAAATCCATCTTCTGAGCAAATCTTTCTCTCAGTTTACACACATTTTCCTGTTTTTTTCAAAAGATTGTGTTGGCCAAACTATGCAGCAGAGTGTTTAAACTCTGATGTAGAGAATACTCAAGAGGGGAGTCTACAGTTCTGCAAATTATGGAAGCAATTAGAGATTGTAAAGCACTATTAACTTCCATCAATGAAGCAGTCCGCATAGATATTTCTTTGATCAAGCAGGATCTGCAAACCTTAGAGAAGAAACATTTGATGCTGAACATAGAATGAGTAATTTGGAGGAAAATGGTTCAGCCTATAGGACGAAAAATGAATTAAGTGCTTAAACAGTTAGTAGCCAAGAAACTAAGGCTAGATGATCTTGCAAAAAAGATCTAGAGGGAAAATAGTAAGCAGTTTGATGATAAACAAATATATAAAGAGTCCATAAAGTGTCCAATAGTGAAGAAAACAGAATTGATAATCCTTCCACCAAGAGGAAAACACCCGTGTGGTTAAAATTAAATCTGCTTACCCAGATCCCACTGAACCGTTTATTACAGCGGTAATAAACGGTCAGTGGATCTGGTAAGCAGATTGAATTTTTACCACACGGGTGTTTTTCTCTTGGTGGAAGTTTATCAATTCCGTTTCTTCACTATTGGACACTTTATGGACTCTTTATATATTTGTTATCATCAATCAGATTAGATTCTTCACAAATTCACCCTCAATTTAATTTCACTTATTTTGCCTTTTTCATTTGTTCACCATTTGGATTTCCACATATTACATTAGCGCTGTACCTTTTTTTGTATGTATGTTTTTTTGCTTTGGGTATTTTGAGCAATAGGTACCAGCTGCCTTTGTCACTTATAATATTTCAATATATTATATATATTAATATATTTCAATATATTAATCACTAGTTAGTGCAGTGTTTTTTTCCAGGGTTTTTCCCAAGAATCTTTTCCCAATAGTAAGCAGTTGTTGGGTTTGGGGATCACCTGTGGAAAGCATGGGCGTTCGCTCCCATAGGGCAAGGGAGGGTGCTTGCCCCCCCCCCTAGAAACCAGTGCCATGATCCTCGGGGAGAAAAAAAAGCGGGCAGGAAGCAAGGCGGCGGTGCGGCGAATCCAATTAGAGCCGCTCTCTCTCTCTTCTAGCTCCAGCTGACAGAGAGGAGGAGGGGGGGCGAACGGGGGAGACATACAGTATAGCCAGCCCGCAGCCCTGTTCTCCCTGTCACAGTGCCGCTGCTCCATTTACCAGAGAACTCGGCAGTGGCACTGTGACAGGGAGAGGAGAGCCGCGGGCTGGCTGTACTGTACATCTCTCCCGATCTCCCCCCTTCCCCTCTCTGTCAGCTGGAGCTAGAAGAGAGAGCGGTTCTAATTGGATTTGCCGTGCCGCCGCCTTGCTTCCTGCTTTCCTCGTCATGATTGGCCACAGCAGAGGGCCAATCAGAAGATTCTGGGGACTGGGGGCATCATGGGAAATATAGTCCCTTAACCTTTTGCCGACCGCGCTATAGACAAAAGACGTCTACAGCGCGGTCGAGTTGTTCTTGGAGGACGTCCCTGGGAATCGCCCCTGGGGCGCGCTCCCGGAATCATCCGTGAGCGACGGGTCTAGAAGACGGCGCATCACGGATCGCGGGTAAATTCCTTTTTACCACGTGATCGCTCCGTCAAATGACGGAGCGATCACTGTAAACAAACCGGCTCCATTGTGATGACGCCGGTTCCTCCCTCTCCTCTCTGTACTGATCTGTACAGTGTGAGAGGTGAGGGGGAGAAGCTGGTGGCAGCAGCAGCACTGTGGGCTGGATTCTGTGACAAATGCAGTCCCAGATCCAGCCCATCCATCCCTGCGCAATACTCTGCAGTACCCCTGCAATTCCCTGGGCAATACTCTGCAATTACCTGCACAAATTACTCTGCATACCTGCAATTCCCTGGGCAATACTCTGCAATTACCTGCACAATACTCTGCAATTACCTGCACAATACTCTGCAAATACCCTAGCACAATACTCTGCAAAACAGTGTCAAAACTAAAATAAATAAAGTAAAATGAACAATAAAAATATATATTAATATATATATTATATATATATATATATATATATATATATATATATATATATATATATATTTTAAAGCGCCCCTGTCCCTGTGTGCTCGCACACAGAAGCGAACGCACACGTAGTCCCGCCCACATATGAAACCGGTGTTCAAGCTACACATTTGAGGTATCGCTGCGAATGTTAGAGCGAGAGCAATCATCTTGGCCCTAGACCTCCTCCGTAACTAAAAACATGTAACTAATAGAAATAATTAAAACGTCACCTATGGGGATTTTTAGTAGCAACGTTTGGCGCCATTCCACGAGCGTGTGCAATTTTGAAGGGTGACACGTTGGGTATCTATTTACTCGGCGTAACTTCATCTTTTATATTATGCAAAAACATTGGGCTAACTTTACTGTTTTGTGTTTTTTTAAGCACAAAACAGTTTTTTTAAAAACATGTGTTCAAAAAATTGCTGCGAAAATACCGTGCAAGATAAAAAGTTGTAATGGCCGCCATTGTATTCTCTAGGGTCTTTGCTAAAGAAGCATATATAATGTTTTGGGTTTCTATGTAATTTTTTAGCAAATAAATTATGATTTTTACATGTAGGAGAGAAATGTCAGAATTGGCTTGGGTGCTCCAGAACGCTTGATGGTGCTCCTTGTATGTTGGGCCTCTGTATGTGGCCCAAAAGTCTCACACATGTGGTATTGCCATACTCAAGAGGAATAGCAGAATGTGTTTTGGGGTGTAATTTGTGGTATGCATATGCTGTGTGTGAGAAATAACCTGCTAATATGACAGAAACAATAATTATTTTTACAGAGTGTTTTGTCTTTTTTCTTTTATAGCGCAAAAAATAAAAAACCCAGAAGCGATCAAATACCACCAAAAGAAAGCTCTATTTGTGTGAAAAAAGGGACAGAAATTTCATATGGGTACAATGTTGGTATGACTGAGATACTTGTCATTCAATTGTGAGAGCACCGAAAGCTGCAAATTGGTACTGGTTAGGAAGGGGTTTACGTGCCCAGAGTTCAAGTGGAAAGAGAGGCCGGCCCCAGCGTGGTCCAACAGACACCATGCTAAAGCCCCCAGCATGCAAGCACTCTGCTGGGGGGGTTACAAGAGGAAAAAAGAGAATACTATGCCCATGCTGGGGGAAGCCAGAGAGAGAGAGAGACACGGTGTGCCCGCACAACCAGAGAGCAATGCTGTACCTGCACCAACCAGAGAGCCACGCTGTACCCGCACCAACCAGAGAGCCATGCTGTACCCGCACCAACCAGAGAGCCACGCTGTACCGGCACCAACCAGAGAGCCACGTTGTACCAGCACCAACCAGAGAGCCACGCTGTACCGGCACCAACCAGAGAGCCACGCTGTACCCGCACCAACCAGAGAGCCACGCTGTACCCGCACCAACCAGAGAGCCCCGCTGTACCCGCACCAACCAGAGAGCCACGCTGTACCCGCACCAACCAGAGTGAGTGAACGTCCAGCCAGAGGGATCACTGTTGCGGTTTCACCAGGTCTGGTAAGAGGGCCTGTTGGCCATTATCCATTACTGTTCCTAGGGACTGAGCCAATAGGAAGTGTCTTAACCTGATATCCACCCATTCTATGCTGGGGGCAATTATTGCAGGAAAATGACACCCAAAAGCTGGGAGTTTTGAGTGAGGAAACTGACACCAGTGCTGAGGGTCATTATTATGTACACTGGTACAGATGCTAAAGTTTTTATTCTAGAAATCTGCACCGATGTGGGGGGGGTTATTGTTGTTGCTACTGACACCAATGCTGGCGATTTTTATTGCGTAAACTGACAGCAAAGCTGGAGATTGTTATTGCAGAAACTGGCACTGATCTGGGGTTGTTATTTCTTGGGGGGGGGGGGGCTTCAATTTTTTATAATGTTGTTATTCAAAGTTGCTAGTTGCTTGATAGTTGCATCAGGTTTCTCAAACCTTTGCATGCCTGCGCTTTATGTGATAATGACTAAGGGCCAAATCCTCAAAGAGGATACGACGGAGAAATTGCTGTTACTCCGTCGTATCCCTGGTCCTAACTATGGAACTGATCCACAGAATCAGTTTCCCATAGTTAGGACGAAGATCCGACATGTGCCAATTGAATTACACTGTCGGATCTTAGGATGCCGCTGGGGGCATTTTGCAATCGAAATGCCGCCTCGGGTATGCAAATTAGGACTTACGGAGATCCACGAAGCTTTTCAGCTTCGTTTTTTTCTCCGTAAGTTATATTTGCAAACGCAAAATTAGGGCTTGCTTTTACAAGGTGTAAACTGTTTACACCTTGTAAAAAACAGACCTTTCTTGCTCGCGACGCGATTTTTTTTAAATTTCAATTTTTTTTTTAAATGTATCTTTTTTTTTACCCGACGCAACTTTATTGTCCCGTCGCAATCCACAAAGCCCGACGTAACGTAATTTTGCGCTATGCACGTCGGGAAAATGACGTCACGAGCATGCGCAGTACGGCCGGCGCGGGAGCGCGCCTCATTTAAATGGTAATCGCCCCCTGGAGAAGAGGAATGCCTTGCGCCGGCGGAATTTAAGTTACACCGCTGCAAATTCCCAGGTAAGTGCTTTGTGGATCGGGGCACTAACTTGGGAAATTTGCGGCGGTGTAACTTAAATGGAAAAAGTTAAGTTACGCCGCCTGGCTGAGAAATTGGCCCTAAGCCCCTCCCCTTCATGACATTGTCAAAAAGGGACCGAGCATGGATGACCTTAAAATGATGCCCCCCGAAAAAAGTTCAGCGGACGCCCATGTGTGGAAGCGATTCTTGAATTTGACTGAAAGTGTATTTAAAGCCCATATTCTTTTACTTTAGATAAAGAAGTCAGAGGTTATAAGTCATCACATCAATAGGTAAAGACCTCAAACTTATACCGAGATCTTAGTGGCAATAACAGCATATTTAGCACATAACACATCAAAACCAGAGATGTTTCGGCAACACAAGGGCCTCCTGTCTGTGGCCATGCTATATACATTTATGTTCCCTGTGTTGCTGATCCCGTCAGTTGCTCAGTGAAGGCCCAGTGTCTTGAGAATTCATTTTTTCCAATAGGCCCAGTTCACACTAGCATGTTGAAATGGTGTGTGTTTTGTGAAAATGGAACATGCTGCATTTACTGTAAACATACAACAATCACAACACATTGCATGTATTATAATGCATAGCAGCATACTGTATGCACATCATCAAAATAAATATTGCGTATTTTGGCTCCTGCTGCCAAAAAAAAAAAGAAGATCTTGATTGTTTGTCTATAATGAATCCTCTAATATTAAAGTCACTACTTACCTTCTTCTCTGTACAATTTCACTGTTATCCTGATTCTTCAATCCACAAGTTTAGTCTTAAATTGCACCCATTTAAAAGTCAGCAGCTACAAAAAGTGTTCATGTTTTGCGATTTTTTCACATGTGACTTTTTACAAGCGACTCACCACAGGTGATTCATGCGCTGGTATTCCCATGTGTGGTGAATTAGTCCATCATACAATATTCGCACTTCATAAACTTTGTTCAACCTATTATGTTCTGTGACTCGCATGCGATTTGTCACATGTGATTTTTCACATGCGATTTTACACATGATGGTTCTTTCCATACACGATTTCTCATACATGACTTTTCATATTCTTTTCATGTGCTCGCATGCCCATATGCTTCATTATTAAACATGTTTCATTACTGGGTTTATGGGCTTTTGTGTGATCAAACCAGATTCCTGATCTTCTTTTGTCTCCCCCTGCATGCATACGCGTGTGCATATGTATGTGCATCATGTGCGTGGGCATATGGGTGCATACTTTCACGTGCATGCATGTTGATGGACACTTTTTCAAACTGTAGATCTTACTCCATTCACTTTTTGGGTCTTGGTATTAGTTGATGTTTTATGGGGTTTCTCATTTCATGGTACCCTTCTACTTTGTACAGATGTGTACATTTGTTATGAACCCTATAACTCCCCTATTACATCATGATATCCAAGTACACCTATTATAGATACGGATTTTGAGGGTTCTACTTATATATTTTACCCATAATTCTAAAAAAAATAAAAAAAAGTTTTTTTTAATATATATATATATATATGGTAATTTTACCAGTTTCAAGATTTATTTATTTTGGTACCCTTTCCCCTCTTTTTTATATATGTACAGTCTTCATATGTCTTGTGCATCATTATTTACCGCTTCGTCAGTTCTTTTACAGCACACAGAAATGGATGTCTACACACACATATATATACATAATTGAGGGATGCCATACATCCCCTTAGTGATGTACCTTTCGAAATCTTGTTATTTCTACTTTTTTACTTTTTTCCTTTATTACACATTATTACCACCATCATCTTGCATTTATATAATGAGCCACTTGTTATTTTTATACTTTATACATACGTTTACATGTATTTTCACATTTTTTACATTTATTCACTCATACTCTGCTACATTATAACGTATTTTGTCCTTGCTTCAAGACAAAATGACATCACATGCTCCACGATAAGGATCCACATGTTTTATGTAGCATAACATAATAAAACACTTTATTTATTTACTCTCCTATGCTAAACATATGAGTTTTTTTCACTTCTCACGCATCTCACATTATTAAGGGAACACATGTCGAGATTCTCATCACTTTTTTGTATAACACATATATATATATATATATATATATATATATATATATACATATATATTTACTTATATATTTTCACTATGACACACTATTATTCACATATTTTTTTCAAACCCACATGTATACTTATTACATGCAAGGTTGTTGTGTGTGTATTCTTTTTCACTTTATCCTCCGGATGTGCAGGGACAACCTGGTGCACACATCTGCTCATGCTGGTTTGTGACATCCCAGCCACAACTCCACTTGTACGCTGAAAAGATCCACTTGAAAGGAAATGCAGTGTTGCCAGTACCTTGACCAGTGGCTGCACTGCATATGAGCGATGTGTCTTGCTGGTGATGTCATCCTGCAGGGTTCTGGCTAATTCCAGGGTGGCATCAGTGTTGAATCTGAAGATGCGATACACCTCCGAATCCCCCATGCCAAAGATGTTCATGCGCGTGCGGTATATCCTCTCCCGTGGCATGTTGGCACACAGATGTGTTGTCCTGCAAGTGTGGCTGCTCAGCTCGTCTGTAACGCTGCTGCTATAGCTGCTCTCCAGCTGACCTGTGCAATTCTGTTGCAAAGTTACCCTTGCTTTTATGAGGGGTAACTTTAGGCCGGGCGTACAGCTTACGCGCACGGCGCGTAGCCTGCGCCGGACAAACGTACGTTTGAGAATCGGCACATCTCCCTCATTTGCATATTTGAATAGCAAATCAATGGGAGCGACAGATGCGCCCAGCCTAAATATGCGCCTAAGTTACGCCGGCATAGGAAAGTTATGTCTGTCGGTTGAAGCCTATTTTCTGGCGTATCTGCTTCTTTGGGTACGGCGCAAAGATATGCCGGCGCACATTTAGACTTACGCCGCGCATCTCGAGATGCGCCGGCGTAACTCTTTGTGAATCTGGCCCATGGTCTGGTCCGGTCCGGCCCCTTCTCTCTCCTCATTGGCTCACTGACTTTGATTGACAGCAGAAATAACCAATGGTGCTTCTCTGCTGTCTCAGTCAATGAGGAGGGAGAGTCTTGGACAGTCGAGCCCCTTGTACAACATCGCTGGATCTAGATGGACTCAGGTAAGTAGGAGGGGGGCTGGGGCATAATGCAGAATGCATTAAAAAAAACCTTCTGCACTTACAACTACTTTAAAGAAGAGGTCCAGCCTGGGTGAAAAAAAATAAAAGGCAGCAGCTACAAATACTGTAGCTGCTGACTTTTAATATTAGGGCACTTACCTGTCCAGGGAGCCCGTGATGTTGGTACCCTAGCCGATCTTCGAATCGACTGCCGCCGCCATTCCTTTTAAGGGAACCCGGCACTGCTTCACTGCTGGTTCCCTACTGCTCATGCGTGAAGTGCGCTGCGTTTTCTAATTGGCCCAGCGGCGGGAGAAGGAGGAAGGGGGCCAAACTTTCTAGGAGATCGGGCCGCAGCCCCATCTCCAAAAGTGGGGAAGGGGACCTGTCAAAAACAAGTCCCCATTGTCAGGTCACAAATGCACCCCGATGGAGACAGGGGTGCACCACAAGGTAGTGAACCCAATAGCACACTGCTGCGGACGGACAGGAAACGTGAACCCAAGATTCCCCAGGGCGCGGAGTCTAAGGTCCAGCAGGTGTTCACCAGAGCCTCTAGTGGTGAGGATGGCCACTGTTGTATAGGGGGATAAAAACGAGACGAGATCTAACCCCTTCTATGATAACAATGGTTAAGATATGGAAAGCTGTTATAAGAAAAGAAAGATACTCCAATACAAAGTTATCCCCAAATACCCCATTGTGGAGAAATCCTGAGTTACCACATTTGGATTCCATTCAGGATCCAGGAGCATGAACTAAGTATGGAGTAAAAAGGATATCACAAGTACTACAGGGGGAGAAATTCTATACATATGCAGAAATGAGGCAGTTATGGAAGCTTCCTGAGAATTATGTTTTTAGATACATGCAACTTATCCATGCTTTGTCAGCCAAATTTCCGGGAGGAACCCCACAATTAATAGAATTGGGTTTGGAACAAATGGAAAAAACGGGGAAAAAAGTCAATTTCAACCATATATGCATATTTAATAAAGACAGTGGGGTAGATTCACTAAGACTTACGACGGGCATATCTGTAGATACGCCGTTGTAAGTCCGAATCCCCGCCATCGTATATTTAAGCGTATTCTCAAACTGAGATACGCCTTAATATTGCTAAGATACGACCGGCGTAAGTCTCCTACGCCGTCGTATCTTAACTGCATATTTACGCTGGCCGCTAGGGGCGTGTACAGTGATTTACGCCTAGAATCTGTAAATCAGCTAGATACGCCTATTCACGAACGTACGCCCGGCAATCGCAGTAAAGATACGTCGTTTACGTAAGGGGTTTTCAGGCGTAAAGATAAACCACCAAGTATGGATGTCGGAACCGCGTCAAATTTTTCAAATTTTATGGTGTTTGCGTAACTCGTTCGTAAATGGGGCTGGCCGTAATTTACGTTCACGTGGAAAGCATGGAGTTTGCCGACGTCATTTGGAGCATGCGCACTGGGATACGTCCACGGACGGCGCATGCACCGTTCGATCGAAATGTCATTTACGTGGGGTCACAGTTAATATACATAAAACACGCCCACAGCTTCAACATTTGAATTAGGCGGGCTTACGCCGGCCCTAAGGCCGAGTACTCACGAGCAGACATGTCCGATGAAACGGACATGTCTGCCCGGGGACTTCTGTTCGATGGCTGTACACACCATCGAACAGAACTCTGCGCGTAAACAATACGCCGGGCGTGGCGCGGTGTCGCCGCGACAATGACGCGGCGATGTGGGCGGGCCTGTCTTTTAAATGCTTCCACACATGCGTCGAAGTCATTCGACGCATGCGAGGGATGGCGGGCGGCCGGACATGTACGGTAGGTCTGTACAGACGACCGTACATGTCGGGGGGACAGGTTTCCAGCGGACTGTTTTAAAGCAAGTCCAGGAAACAGTTGTCCGCTGGAAACCTGTCCGATCCACCCGAAAATGGTCCTCTAGTGCCTACACACGGCCAAACATGTCTGCTGAAACTGGTCCGCGGACCAGTTTCAGCAGACATGTTTGGTCGTGAGTATGGGGCCTAATACGCTACGCCGCCGTAACTTCGGCGGCAAAATCTTTGAAAATACCAAACTCGCCTCTCAAAGTTACGGTGGCGTAGCGTATAGGAGATACGCTTCGCCCGCCTAAAGGTACGTGAATCTACCCTAGTATCTCCAGATATAAGTAAAGTAAGCGAAAATTGGAGAAGAGACATTCCAAATTTGGTGGTGAAGGAGGATTGGGAGGAAGTATGGAGGTTTCCATTTCAGATCTTGGTATCACTCCGAGATAAATTAATACAATTTAAAATAATACATAGAAGTTCTTATACACCATATAAGTTACATAAGTTCTCCCCATTAAACCCTCAAAACTGTTGGAGATGTGCAGATATGCCAGGTAATTGTATGCACATATTTTGGTCATGCCCGAAGATAGTAGCATTTTGGAGAGAGGTCCTGAGAGTGATTGCTATAATAACATCAATAGTTCTGGAACAGGAGGCAGAAATCTGCCTGTTAGGATTGGTAAAAAAAAGATAACATGTCTGTGGGAAGGAGAACACAACTGGGTTTATTATTTTGTTATGCTGGAAAGGTGATAGTTCCAAACTGGAAAAAGGCAGAAGCCCCCTCGATAGGACAATAGACAAATTTGGTAAATACGAATCTGCCATTGTATAGGGAAACATACTGTAATAGAGGTCATGCGGAGAAATACAAGAGTATGGGAAAGCTGGATAGAAAATCCTATGACAGCTTCAGGTTAAAATAAGGTCTAAGGGGAGGGTAACCACACCATGGAATAAAGGAAGGGAGGGAGAAGAGTGTAAAAGGTATATGAGTTAGATAAAATGAATGTGAAATGGAATTTTAACCAGTTCCCGACCCCCGCATGTACATATACGTCCACAATATGGCACGTACAGGCACATGGGCGTACACGTACGTCCTCGCCTATTAGCGGGTGGGGGGTCCGATCGGGACCCCCCCCGCTACATGCGGAGGTCGGGTCCGCTCGGGGAGCGATCCGGGACCACGGCGCGGCTATTTGTTTATAGCCGCTCCGTCGCGATCGCTCCCCGGAGCTGAAGAACGGGGAGAGCCGTGTGTAAACACGGCTTCCCCGTCCTTCACTATGGCGGCGCATCGATCGCGTCATTCCCTTTATAGGGAAGACACGATCGATGACGTCATTCCTACAGCCACACCCCCAAACAGTTGTAAACACATACTAGGTGCACCCTAACTCCTACAGCGCCACCTGTGGTTAACTCCCAAACTGCAACTGTCATTTTCACAATAAAGAATGCAATTTAAATGCATTTTTTGCTGTGAAAATGACAATGGTCCCAAAAATGTGTCAAAATTGTCCGAAGTGTCCGCCATAATGTCGCAGTCACGAAAAAAATTGCTGATCGCCGCCATTAGTAGTAAAAAAAAAAAAATTTATAAAAATGCAATAAAACTATCCCCTATTTTGTAAACACTATAAATTTTGCGCAAACCAATCGATAAACGCTTATTGCGATTTTTTTTACTAAAAATAGGTAGAAGAATACGTATCGGCCTAAACTGAGGAAAAAAAATTTTTTATATATGTTTTTGGGGGATATTTATTACAGCAAAAAGTAAAAAATATTGCATTTTTTTCAAAATTGTCGCTCTATTTTTGTTTATAGCGCAAAAACTAAAAACCGCAGATGTGATCAAATACCACCAAAAGAAAGCTCTATTTGTGGGGAAAAAAGGACGCCAATTTTGTTTGGGAGCCACGTCGCACGACCGCGCAATTGTCTGTTAAAGCGACGCAGTCCCAAACTGTAAAAACACCTTGGGTCTTTAGGCTGCATATTGGTCCGGGGCTTAAGTGGTTAAAGGAGGCTCCAGAAGAGAGCAGATATGTGTTAAATGTAAATGTAGTGTATATGTGTATGCATGTTTACTTTTTTTGTATGGGGAAAAAAATGAAAAAATCAATAAAGAGATTTGAAAAAAAAGACAAGGGTAACCAAGGGACAGGTCAAAAGGTCAGGGTCACAGGCAAACAGGAGTAGTCAGAGACGAGCCAAAAAGGTAAACGTAGCACACGGCAGACAGGAACAAGCTAACAAACAAAGTTGAACAACAAAGCAGACCTGCAGTGCAACAGTTAATATAGACTTCCTGGGATGGCCTGGAGTGGGGCCATACAGGGAGGAGAGATGATAAAAAGGCAGCCAGAAGAGAGTCAGGCCTCTAATGGACACATGAAAAGAAGGTAAGCTGCCAGACATTATTGCATGTCCATGATAGTACCCTTCCTCTTACGAGGCCTCCCCCTTCCCCGCCAGGGCCCGGGTTTAGAGGGAAACTTCAGATGAAACTTTTTTAACAGACGAGGTGCAAAGACCTCAGATGCAGGGACCCAAGACCTCTCCTCAGGGCCAAACCCTTTCCAATGAACAAGGTACTAAAGAGCGCCTCTACAGAGTCGGGAATCCAGAACTTGACTGACCTCGTATTCCTGATTATCCTCAGAGACCGGTGCCAAGGTAAGGAGAGGGCGAGAGAACTTATTGAGGACTAAAGGCTTCAGAAGGGCAACATGGAAGGAGTTAGCAATGTTGAGGCTTTTGGGAATCTGGAGTTTAAAACAAACCGGATTCAGTTTAGAAGTTATGGTGTATGGACCAATGAATCTTGGAGCAAACTTCAAAGAAGGAACTCGGAGCTTGATGGGAAATGGGAACCAAGGCAGGAGCAGAAGGAAGACCAGGAAGGGGAACAAAATGAGCCATCTTGAAGAACCGATCTACTACCACCCAAATGACCGTATTACCGTCAGACAGTGGGAGATCGTGATAAAATCCATGGCAATATGAGCCCAGGGCTCCTTAGGAATGGGCAAGGGCATGAGGAGACCAGCAGGAGCTTGTGTGGAGGATTTAGACTGAGCACAGACATGACAAGCCTTGACATAGTCTTTGACCTCCGAGCGGAGATTAGGCCACCAGTAGTGACGACTGATGAGTAAGAAGGACCAGAGGAATCCAGCGTGGCCCGCCACCTTGGAAGCATGTCCCCAACGAAGGATCTTAGCTCTTAGCTCAGTGGGGACAAAGGTCTTACCAGGGGGAATTTTTTAGTCCAGGGTGGTAGAATGGGCAACAATGCATGAGGTTAGGATGATCGGCTCAGGTTCAGGAGTGGACTCCTCGTCCAAAGTGTCAAAGGACCTAGAGAGCGCATCAGCCCGACCGTTGCAGGAACCAGGTTTGTACGTAATTGTGAAATTAAAACGGGAAAAGAAGAGAATCCAACCTGGCCTGTCTGGGATTCAGACGTTTAGCATTCTGTAGGTACTGTAAATTCTTGTGATCGGTGAAGATCGTTATGGAGTGAGGGGAACCCTCCAAAAGATGACGCCACTCTTCTAGCGCCAATTTGATTGTGAGAAGTTCCCGGTGGCCGATTTAATAATTTCTCTCTGCCTGGGAATTTTTTTGGGAAAAGAACGCACATGGTTGACGTCTCTTCTCAAAGAGTTGAAGAAGCACCGCTCCCACCCCCACTGAAGAAGCGTCCACTTCAATAAAGAACGCATCCCCAGGATTTGGTCTCCTCAAGAGAGGTCCAGAGACAAAGGCCTGTTTCAGATCGTGAAACGCAGAGACAGCTTCGGGGGGCCAGTCTTTGGCATTAGCATCCTTCTTGGTCAAAGCAATAATAGGAGCGGCAATGGAAGAGTAATTCCTTATGAACTGCCTATAATAATTTGTGAAGCCAAGAAAGCGCTGTGTGGCCTTGAGGCCAATTGGTAATGGCTAAGACCTTCCCAGGATCCATACGAAGAACCGAACTAGAGATAAAGCATCCCAGAACATTCAAAGGAACATTTCTCCAGCTTGGCATAGAGATTATTCTCTCTAAGGTGCTAGAGTACAGTGCGGACATGTTTTCTGTGGACATGCAGATTTTCTGAAAAGATAAGAATGTCATCCAGATAGATGACAACAAACTGGTACAGCAGGTCCCTGAAGATTTCATTGACAAAGTTTTGAAACACGGCTGGGGCATTACACAACCCAAAAGGCATGACCAGGTATTCGTAGTGGCCATCTCGAGTGTTAAACGCAGTCTACCATTCATCACCTTCTCATATTCGAATGAGGTTGTACGCCCCTCTGAGATCCAACTTGGTGAAAATGGAGGCACCCTTCAACCTATCGAATAGCTCAGATATTAAGGGTAAGGGGTATCGATTTTTAATAGTAACAGCATTTAAACCTTGATAACTAATGCAGGGTCTCAAGGTACCATCCTTCTTGGCAACAAAAAAGAACCATGCTCCTGCAGGCGATGAGGATTTCCGGATGAAACCACTCTCAAGATTCTCTGCGACATACTCAGACATGGCCTGGGCTCTGGGATGGACAAAGTGTAGGTACGACCCCTGGGCAGAGCTGCTCTGGGAACAAGGTCAATGGCACAGTCAAAAGACCTGTGGGGAGGAAGCACCTCAGCTGATTTCTTACAGAACACATCCCGGTAATCGCTGTATGCTGTGGGAAGATCAGAAGATACCGATGTGGTAGCAACCGGAAGTCTCTCCTTGGGGGCACCTTGGAAAGACATGACGAGAAACATGAGGGACCCCAAGCCAGGATCTGCCCAGAGACCCAGTCCACATGGGGAGAGTGGAGCTGTAGCCAAGGAAGGCCCAATACAATGGGGGTAGAGGCTTTGGGTAGGATGAGAAAGGATATCCACTCCTGGTGGAGAATCCCTGCCGACATCCTAATAGGTAGTGTCTGGAAGCGAATAGAGCCCCCTGGGAGAACAGTGCCATCAATTGGCGAGACTACCAACGGCGTAGTGTGGGGTGTTCTGCAAGCTGGTCGGTAGGTAGGCTTGGTTTTTCCCTGGGCATTCCCCAAGTTTTTGTTGTTATCTGCTTTAGCATTCCAATGCTACTTACTGCTATGGCCAGCTATAGATGGGGGTGGTGGACACGTTTATGCTTCACCTGTGGTGTTTATATTGGTCCAGCAGGGCACCAACACCTTTGCAGCCATTGTGCTACATGCTGGGTGTTTGGTGTGCTCCTGTACCTTTAAGGAGGGGTGGCTCCCCTTCAGTTCACCTGCCCCTTTCTATCCATTTAAATGCATGTGCCTCCACTGTGGGGACGCTCATTGTTTAGTGTTAGGACCACAGATTACAGGGCGCCTTGGCGCTGCTCTGTGGCTCACGCATGCGTTTGCAAATGCGTGCGGTCAAAACCTCTGTTTTTAACGCATACTGGTAGACAGGTTAATTGGTTGTTCTGCAAGCTGGTCGGTAAGTAGGCTTGGTTTTTCCCTGGGCATTCCCCAGGTTTTTGTTGTTATCTGCATAGGTTCCTCAGCAGGCAGAGGAGGCTCCACAGGACGAAGTGGGGGGAGCTCAGACTGGCTAGGGCCTAGGGAGTGTTGGCGTCTTTTTTCTATGGACCTCTCCTGAAAACGAATATCGATCTGGTTGCATAGGGAGATGACATCGTCCAGACCGACGGGGATGGTTCTTCCCGCTAATTCGTCCTTCACTCGGTCAGAGAGGCCATGTAAAAAGGTAGCGACCAGGGTCTCATTGTTCCAGCTCAATTCAGCTGAGAGGATACGGAACTGAAGAGCATATTGTCCCACTGAACAGGATTCTTGGCGGAGACGTAGAAGAGCACTAGCCGCTGAAGAAACCCGAGCCGGCTCCTCGAAGATGTTACGAAAGAGCTTCAGGAAGTCAGACAGGCTGGAAACTACCAGATCATTCTTCTCCCACAGGGGGGCAGCCCAGGCTAGAGCTTCACTGGAAAGGAGGGAAATAATATAGGCTACCTTTGCCCGATCAGACAGGAAGTTTTGAGGCTGAAGCTCAAAATGGATGGTGCATTGGCTAAGAAAACCCCTGCAGGCCTTGGAGTCTCCAGAAAAACGGATTGGAGGTGGTAGTTTCAGTGAATGCGACTCTGCGACTGGTGCGACAGGCGCAGCCACTGGTTGTATTTGGGGTTGCGGATTCGGGGGTTCCCAACGAGGTCTGAAGCTGTTCAAAGCAGGAAGCCAGATCCTGTAGTGATCGCATCACCTGAGTCTGATTAGCTTCATGCGTCTCGAGTCTGCGAACAATGTCCTGTAATGGATCGTCTGCGGGGCGAGGCACGTCGGCCGGGTTCACAGCTGTTCAAACTGTCAGGTCATCTGTGGTCAGGTGACAAATGCACCTCAATGGAGACAGGGGTGCACCGCAAGGTAGTGAACCCAATAGCAGACTGCTGCAGATGGACAGGAAATGTGAACTCAAGATTCCCCAGGGCGCAGAGTCTAAGGTGCAGCAGATGTTCACCAGAGCCTCTAGTGGTGAGGATGGCCTTTGCTGCAACTGAACCCAGGTCGCGGCACCTGGGGTCCCCCAGGTCACGCTCCGTAGGAAGAGAGGGGAAGCAGTCACTAAGGATACAAGGGATGGTGATGGGTAAGCCGAGGTCGGGGCAACAGGCAGACAAGTGTAACCAAGGCACAGGTCAAAAGGTCAGGGTCACAGGGAAACAGGAGTAGTCAGAGACGAGCCAAAATCGGTACACAGAAAGGTAAACATAGCACACGGCAGACAGGAACAAGCTAACAAACAAAGTTATTTTAGAAAGAAATGTTTGGACAGCCGCACTCTGGAAAAACCTTCTCGGTTGCCTTTTATTGGTAAAAGTATTCAAACACCACACATCACAGCAAAGACAGGGGCATACAGCTGACGTTTCGCACTATCAATCAGTGCTTACTCAGCTATGTGTCAGTCTGGAGGACTGTGCGGAGACGTTGGCCTGGAGGGCTAGTGAAAGAGGCAGCTGTAGCCAGGTGGGTTGGCAGTGCCTTAAGAGGTGGTGCTGGAATCAGTGACCACAGAAAGGAAGTGCTGGGAAATTTGAGCTATGTCATCTATTCTGTTCTTCAAGTATAGAGGCTGCTAGTCCCTGCCTGTAAAGGGCCTTTACTACCAAATTGCAACAGGGTGACATAGCTGGGTTCTGCAAGCAAGTGTGTACCCGAGTGAAGAAGAGGAGACAGTGGCGGCTGGTGCTCAAATTTTTGGGGGGGGTGCAAGCAAACTGAAGAATACTGAAAAAAAAACATCAATTGCAGCCACTGTGCCCATCAATTGCAGCCACTGTGCCCATCAATTGCTGTCACTGTGCCCATCAAACGCAGCCACTGTGCCCATCAAACGCAACCACTGTGCCCGTCAAACACAGCCACTGTGCCCATTAAATGCAGCCACTGTGCCATCAAATGCAACCACTGTGCCCATCAAATGCTGCCACTGTGCCCATGGAATGCTTCCACTGTGCCCATCGAATGCTGCCACTGTGCCCATCGAATGCTGCCACTGTGCACATCGAATGCTGCCACTCTGCCCATCGAATTCTGCCACTGTGCCATTCAATGCCGCCACTGTGACCTCCCAGCCCGCTCGTCGTCTGCCCGGAACTCCTCCAGTCCACCCCTGCTGTCCTCTCCTCCTGTCAGGCGTCCAATCCCAGTGCCTGTCGTTTCAGCCAATCAGGTGACAGGTAACAGACCAAGCACCTGATTGGCGGAGAGGTGGTTGACTGTTAGGAAAGCGAATATTCATTTGCTGTTCTAACACACCTGGGCGAACTGCGAGCACAGTGCACCTTTTTTGACACCTATTAGAGCCTTTAGCTCTAATCAGGTGCTTCAAAAACACCCCCCCCGCCGCTGCAATTCAGGTGCCTGGTGCCCGAAAAGGGGCCGGGCGCCTGAATAGGGGTGGCAGTAGCAACCATGGATAGATTCATACTATGCATGAATCTATCCATTGGTCATAAAGGGGGTGGCTGGAGAGAGGGGGTGGCGCCCATGTGCTGAGAGGAGCTGTATATAGAGATTGTATATAGGAGGAGTTGTCCCTAAAAATATGTTCTGAAGTCAAATGGGCATCCCATAACTTCCCAGCTCTATCCAAGTTATGTCCCTCAATAAAACAAATTAAAATAAAAAATGTCAAGCTGTTCTCTGATTCTGAGTGCTTGTGGAGATTCATTGTGCCTGGCTGTGCAGGGTGGGTGATCCCAGTTGAGGAAAGGACTAATAAGTTGGGCTTTAAGGGCACACAGTGGGTGATCCCAGTTACTTTTGGCTCCTTAGGACGTGCGCTACATTACCTTCATGTATTCTATGCATGAAGGTAAAAAAAAACTTAATACTCACCTGAGCTCCCTCACGATCCAACGATGTGCACGAGAGCTGAGCATCTCTTGGGCCTCTCATTCCTCATTGGCTGATACTGCAAAAAAAACAAAAAACGAATTGCAACACCAAGGAGGATACCGCTACATATAGTACTGTTGACAGGTGAGCAGTTCAATTCATGCATGAGAGAGGGACTGGGAGTGTTAAAAATGACCCTTGGTCAGGCAGATTATCTGAGTATACTACTCATTTAAATTTGGACAAGGTGCATTAGAGATGTTTAGAATTTAAGCAGAATATAGAGACATTGCAAGTGTCTAAAACAACAGTGGATTGTCTTGTACAATAATGTCTAACAATTTTAAAAGTCTCTGCGTTTTGTGTTTTGACTAAAACCCTGTACACACGATTGGTTTGTCTGATGAAAACAGACCGATGGACCGTTTTCATTGGACAAACCGATCGTGTGTGGGCCCCATCGGTTTGTTTTCGATCGGTGAAAACCACGTTTGACAGATTTTTGACCGATGGTGTGTAGGCAACACCGATGAAAGTCAGCTTCATCAGATATCCGACGAAAAAATCCATCGGATTAGATTCCATCAGATATCCGATCGTGTGTACAGGGCTTAAGTGTTACTAGTCCGGCTAAAAGATTTTTCCCTAAATATCATGTTTCGCTCGAGTTAAATAATTATGATGAATGTGGCAAAATGTGACAGGCTATCCCATAATGCCCTGGGTCTAGGCAGCAGCTATATTGGCCGGGGACATATAGAGGAATGGAATCTTATGTGGGAAGAAATTGGTTGTTTTTGGTGACAGTAGTAGCACCACCACCAGTAGCAGGGGATCCTTGTCCAGTCTAGTCCCAACACACAGACAATCAGTTTGCTTGAGTCCTACTTCACACTATGGGGTTGCAGCAGTTTGCGATGCATAAAAGTAGGACATGCTTCATTTCACTGCACCTACACCACTCTGTGGTGAAAAAAGACGAATGAAACATAGTATCATTGTACATAGTTGTACATAGTTAGATAGGTTGAAAAAAAGTTCAACCTATACAAAAAATAAATGAATAATATAGAAAATATGTGACATATGACATTTCAATATAGCTAAAAAATACAAGGGAAAAAACAAACCTTATAGCCGTATGATCATCATCAAAATGCATTGGCACCACACTCTCTTCACAGTGCACACCAGCAGCTGAAGAATAACATGGCCACTAGTGTTAACAATCTCTAATTTTCAAGTACTACTGTATGTTTGGCTGAGATGTCATGGAGAGTTTTGATACCAGAAAAGGGTGTGGAACTGTACGTAAAGTTGAGTATAAAAAAGGAAGGAAACACCCTTCACAACTGTTGGCCAGATCAAGAACACTCTTCAGGAGGTAGGTATATGCGTGTCAAAGTCAACAATCAAGAGAAGACTTCACCAGAGTGAATACAGAGGATTCACCACAAGATGTAAACCATTGGTGAGCCTCAAAAACAAGAAGTTTAGATTAGAGTTTGCCAAACAACATCTAAAAAAGCCTTCACAGTTCTGGAAAAACATTCTATGGACAGATGAGACCAAGATCAACTTGTACCAGAGTGATGGGAAGAAAAGAATATGGAGAAGGAAAGGAACTGCTCATGATCCAAAGCATACCACCTCATCAGTGAAGCATGGTGGTGGTAGTGGTGTCATGGCGTGGGCATGTATGGCTGCCAATGGAACTGGTTCTCTTGTATTTATTGATGATGTGACTGCTGACAAAAGCAGCAGGATGAATTCTGAAGTGTTTTGGGCAATATTTTTATCTGCTCATATTCAGCCAAATGCTTCAGAACTCATTGGACGGCACTTCACAGTGCAGATGGACAATGACCCGAAGCATACTGCGAAAGCAACCAAAGAGTTTTTTAAGGGAAAGAAGTGGAATGTTATGCAATGGCCAAGTCAATCACCTGACCTGAATCCGATTGAGCATGCATTTCACTTGCTGAAGACAAAACCAAAAGGAAAATGCCCCAAGAACAAGCAGAAACTGAATACAGTTGCAGTAGAGGCCTGGCAGAGCATCACCAGGGATGAAACCCAGCATCTAGCGATGTCTATGCGTTCCAGACTTCAGGCTGTAATTGGCGGCAAAGGATTTGCAACCAAGTATTAAAAAATGAAAGTTTGATTTGTGATTGTTAATCTGTCCCATTACTTTTGATCCCTTATAAAGTGGGAGGCACATATACAAACTGTTGTAATTGCTACACCGTTCACCTGATTTGGATGTAAATACCCTCAAATTAAAGCTGAAAGTCTGCAGTTAAAAAACATCTTGTTCGTTTCATTTGTGGTTGTGTATAGAGCCAAAAAGATTAGAATTGTGTTGATGTCCCGATATTTATGAACCTGACTGTATGTAACACTAACAAAAATATAGAGATAGTACAAGTATCTCAAATCGTGCAAACCCTGAGGGTACAAAATAATTTAATAAATCTGGATTCTGTAGGAGGTGCTCAACAAAAGACATGCCCTGTCTCCACTAAAAAACATAGACAAAGATTCATTTGTTACAGATATCAGACTGCTCCAGTCATCTGTCCCAGATGTTGTTATTTTTGGAGGGGAAGCCCCCTTATATGGCAACAAGTTTATTTGGTGACATGCTATCAGTTTCTGAATTTGTCTACGTTAACATATGGAAGCAGACCTAGTACACAGGGTTTGGGGTCCAGTTGAAGCTGGGATCCCATGCGGTCATGTAGGAACTTAATAATTTGCGCCCAGTAGGCTTAAATATCTGGACAGGTCCACATTAAATGAAAGAAAGAACAAGATTGACCAGCACATCTAGGACATGGTGGGCTATAATTTAAACAGTATTTATAAATTCTTGGTGGAGTTAAATAGGCTCTGTATATGATGTACAGTTGTGTCAACCGGTCAGAGTTTAGGCAAGACTAGCTTTATGCCTTCTAGTATTTCGTCCCCTTCCGATTCCTCTAGAGAGCCAAGATCTCCTACCCAGCGGGCTCTGGCCCTATCAACTACTCGATTAACGGTGGGGGTTCGCAGTGCATTATATATTAAAGATATTAATTTGGTGGGTTCTTCACCAGTGATTATATCCACCGAGAGTGGATATTGTCTGCAAATTGTGTTTGTAGGGTGTGACGTAGCTGTAGATATCCAAATATTATGTAGGTAGGGAGCTCAAATTCCTCCTTTAAAGATTGAAAGGGCCTCGCTATTGTGGGGATGAGCACCTGATGAAGGTATATCACTCCCTTTGAAGCCCATAGATCAATGCCTGGAATAGAGGAGAGTTCCTGTGTCACCTATGAATTTCAAAGATACTGTAGTTTGGTGCCATTCCACGATCATGCACAATTTTAAAGCATGACATGTTAGGTATCTATCCAATTGGCGTAACGTCATCTTTTATATCGTAACAAAAAATTGGTGTTTTTTTTTTTTGCATTAAAAATCATTAGTATTTTTTCCAAAAAGATTGTGTTTGAAAAATCACCGTGCAAACACCATGTGACATAAAATTGCAATACTCACCATTTTATTCTCTGCTTCAAAATATATATATATATATATATATATATATATATATATACAGTGCCTTGCTAAAGTATTCGGCCCCCTTGAACTTTGTGACCTTTTGCCACATTTCAGGCTTCAAACATAAAGATATAAAACTGTATATTTTTTTTTTAAGAACCAACAAGTGGGACACAATCATGAAGTGGAACAAAATTTATTGGATATTTCAAACTTTTTTAACAAATAAAAAACTGAAAAATTGGGCGTGCAAAATTATTCAGCCCCCTTAAGTTAATACTTTGTAGCGCCACCTTTTGCTGCGATTACAGCTGTAAGTCGCTTGGAGTATGTTTCTATCAGTTTTGCACATCGAGAGACTGAAATTTTTGCCCATTCCTCCTTGCAAAACAGCTCGAGCTCAGTGAGGTTGGATGGAGAGTGTTTGTGAACAGCAGTTTTCAGTTCTTTCCACAGATTCTCGATTGGATTCAGGTCTGGACTTTGACTTGACCATTCTAACACCTGGATATATTTATTTGTGAACCATTCCATTGTAGATTTTGCTTTATGTTTTGGATCATTGTCTTGTTGGAAGACAAATCTCTGTCCCAGTCTCAGGTCTTTTGCAGACTCCATCAGGTTTTCTTCCAGAATGGTCCTGTATTTGGCTCCATCCATCTTCCCATCAATTTTAACCATCATCCCTGTCCCTGCTGAAGAAAAGCAGGCCCAAACCATGATGCTGCCACCACGTTTGACAGTGGGGATGGTGTGTTCAGGGTGATGAGCTGTGTTGCTTTTACGCCAAACATAACGTATTGCATTGTTGCCAAAAAGTTCGATTTTGGTTTCATCTGACCAGAGCACCTTCTTCCACATGTTTGGTGTGTCTCTTCTTGCCACTCTTCCATAAAGGCCAGATTTGTGCAGTATACAGATTGTTGTCCTATGGACAGAGTCTCCCACCTCAGCTGTAGATCTCTGCAGTTCATCCAGAGTGATCATGGGCCTCTTGGCTGCATCTCTGATCAGTCTTCTCCTTGTATGAGCTGAAAGTTTAGAGGGACGGCCAGGTCTTCGTAGATTTGCAGTGGTCTGATACTCCTTCCATTTCAATATTATTGCTTGCACAGTGCTCCTTGGGATGTTTAAAGCTTGGGAAATCTTTTTGTATCCAAATCCGGCTTTAAACTTCTCCACAACAGTATCTCGGACCTGCCTGGTGTGTTCCTTGTTCTTCATGATGCTCTCTGCGCTTTAAACGGACCTCTGAGACTATCACAGTGCAGGTGCATTTATACGGAGACTTGATTATTAGTTAAAAAAGTTTGAAATATCCAATTAATTTCGTTCCACTTCATGATTGTGTCCCACTTGTTGTTGATTCTTCAAAAACAATTACAGTTTTATATCTTTATGTTTGAAGCCTGAAATGTGGCAAAAGGTCGCAAAGTTCAAGGGGGTCGAATACTTTCGCAAGGCACTGTATATATAATGTTTGGGGATTCTTCTAGGAAAAAATATATGATTTTAAGATGTAGAAGAGAAATGCCAATTGGCCAGGTAGGGAAGATCATAATAAAAATTGTTATTGTTATTATTATTATTATTATTATTATTATTATTAATAATAATGATAATAATAAGTGTGGTGATGTTCATAGCATCCAGGCAGATTCATTTTTTTTAATCAACGTTAGAAAAATTAAGGCAACAATCTACATTGTTGCCATGGGCAACAGTCACTTCAGACACATGTGGTGGATTGTCATTACACAGTATATTAAAAATAATTTCAATTAAATGTTTACACTGCATGAAGTTCTAAGGTTGTAATATCAAAAGAAAACTTTGCTTTGGATATATATGTTCCAGCTCTCCCAAGGGCCCATGTTAATATTAATTTTTAATAAGTATTCTCTTTGAAGTCTTCACAGAGTGCAGAGTAGTCAGAATCAAAAAGAAATCCTAGTTAAGAGATCTCCAAGAAGCTGTGAGCTGTGTGCGTGTATCAAACTCTCCGATCTCCTGCTGACCCTGATCTCCCTATCCAACTCTTGTAAATAATATGAATCTGTCTTTTTAATCTATTTTTACTATTTTCTATTATTATATTTATATATCATACTATTTACCATAATATTATACTGTAAAAAGAAATTTAATCTGAAATTTATATTACTTTATTGTGATAACCTTTAGTGGTATTGTAGTGCCTGTGTACTTATCAGTACAGGTGCTATGTTAAATCTAGTGGGATGAGAGACTTACTTGCTCTCATCTGTGTTTGATTTATTTAATTTTGGCTGTCGTCAGCCCCGAACTGTCCTGTGGGTCACTCTGTTCTTCAGAGATGCTGTCTCATCTCTGGACGGTAGGTGGCGCCAGAGGGGTTCGGGCGAAGCCGCTTCTTCCCAGCAGCCAATTAGAGGAGTTTTCCCTCGCGGAGCATGCTGGGGAGGAGTATTTCTGTGGTGGAGACCTTGGCTAGGGGTTCTTCGCCGGTTCCTTGTTCCGGGTGCGGCACCCACCTTTGGGGTGTGCGCACATCACGGGCCCCCGGCTATATGGCCTACCAGGCCGGGGCGCACGTGCTACGCGGAGTTCCCGACTCTGGGCTCTCATGGCCCGGAGCATCTGATGCTGCAAAGGGGCCCCAGTGACTTACTGGGTCCCCCAACTCTATTGAGGAGATCCCAAGCGAGTTGTGCTGTTCGATGGGGAGTTGGTCTGAGGTGAGCCCGGAGGCAGGCGATCCAACGGGGCTGGAACGACCCATCGGGGATCTGGGTGACTGGACACTGACGGGTTGTATGTGGCAAACTGTCGGTCGGTAACCCCAAAAGTACATACTGGGAGGATTCGCTCTACTATCTGAACTTTCAAGCACTAGGTCCGTAGCAGAGGTCTCATCTTTAAACCTTAATCCTAATAGAGCCAAGTCTGTGGCAGAGACTTGTTCCTTCCCAAAAGTTTAAGTGGCGCTCTGGCTGCCAGGCCTGTGAGAGAGGTCTGTCCAGGGGCAGAGTTCAGACTGAGGTCAAGGTGGGCAGTAAGCAAAACAGAAACCAGAAAAGGCAGAATTGGCAACAGGACAATAGACCTGAACAGAGTCAATGGTGGAAGGTGCTGTGACTTCCTTTCAGCTCTCCTGAGCATTTTAGTATCATGATACTAACATGCTCAGGAGAGCTGAAAGGAAGTCGCAGCACCTTCCACCATAAGGGAAGGCGCTTAAATACTAGACATGTGCACAACAAAAAAAAACGTTTTTTTTTTTTGTTTCGTCTCGTTCCGTAGATTCGTAAAGATTCGTAATTTCGGAAGACGCAAGTTTTCCTATTCGGCCCCGTTCGTATTTTTGTAACAGTTTTATTTTCGTTTATACTGAATGATTCGTAATTCTGTCTAATTTATTTTCGTTGATTCGAAATTCCTAAATTTGTTAGAAAATAATTTTTGTTTAATGGATTTGTAATTTTGCACTTTCGTAAATACATTTTTTGCTTTTCAACATGCGGCTAATCCATATTAAGATAGACTTTCTCTTAAAGGGTCACTAAAGGAAAAACATTTTTTTGCTGAAATGACTGTTTACAGGGTATAGAGACATAAAAGTTAACTGATTCCTTTTAAAAATGATTAAAAATAGATTAAATTCAATCATATAATGTGCCTGCAGTTTCACTTTCGTTTTTAAACTGGTTTCATGTTTCTGTGAAGTAAAGAGACCCACAGAACAAAAACAAACAAATCCAGGGCAGTGTTTTGTTTTTAAAATGAATCTGATTGGTTCTGAGGAGTTTTAGACACACAGCTTGGACCACAGTGAAAAGCTGCCATGAGATTTTTCATAAGGAGCCAGACAAGCAGGAAGTGTGGAGATCACAGCAGAATTACAGCAACTTCAAAGCAAAAACGAACAATGAGGACATAAAACCAGTACTGCAGTAAGGTAAAGGAAGCTATTTAGCTTTCCTTTAGTAATCCTTTAAGCCCCGTACACACGGTCAGATTTTTTGACAACAAACTTCAAAATGAGCACGTTTTCCAAAAAATCCGACCGTGTGTACGCTCCATCGGACAAACTTTTTCGGTCTTCATCGGACAAAAGTTCGCTCTGCAAACAGACAAACTTTTCGTCAACAAAAGACTCCCTTCGGACAAAAATCCACAGAAAAGTTTGTTTGAAGTCCGATCGTGTGTTTGAGGCTTTAGGGCTCTTTCACACGTCCGTTCAGTTTTTCAGATCAGTTTTTTTTTTCATCAGTTGATCCGTTTTTCATCAGTTTTTCATCAGTTTTTGCATCAGTTTTTGCATCCGTTTTTCCATCCGTTTTTTTTTTTTTTTTTTTGGGGGGCTTTTTACATAGAAAAACCAATGTTAGCGGAACGGATGATAAACGGATCATCCGTTAACGTCCGTTTTTCGTCCGTTCCGTTTTTTAGACGGAAGAAAAATAGGGTTTTCTTCCGTCCAAAAAAACGGAACTGAACGCAGACGGATGCTAACAGACGTTAGCGGATGCTCATCCGCTAACGGACGCTAGCCCATAGGGAAGCATTGCCGTCCGTTAACGGACGTCCAAAAAACGGACGAACGGAACGGACGTGTGAAAGAGCCCTTACACTGCACAAAAGAGATAAGCTAATTGGCTAAGATATCAAGTTAGATACATCACTCACTAACTACACAAAGACAAAGAAACGGATTTACAAAACACACAAATGAAAATACGAACATACGAATATATACGAAATTACGAACAGACAAAGGATTTAAAATATGGAATGCAAATCGTTCGCTCATTTTAGCTGTGCTTTAAGCGCCTCTTTTCAGCAGCTAGCGGGGAGCTTTTAACCCCAAAGAATCGGCAGGGGTTGTTTGGGAGCGCAGTATACAGATGCTGCTTGCAGGACTTTTTTCTAACGTCGCACAAGCGCACTGAAAGCACCCATTGCAGAGAATGGGAGGCAGTTTTCAGGCGCTTTACAGGCGCTATTTCTAGCGATAAAATGCCTGAGAACAACCTCAGTGTGAAAGGGGTCTAATAGTTGCATACATCCCAAGTATTTTTTTTACCACTTTTTTTCCTTTATACTGGTTTTTCGACTTAAAGAGGGGTTCCAACCACAATTAGCATTTTTTAAATGTATGTCCTTTCATCATGCGTTTTTATAATATAAATCCAGTCACATACTATTTTACAATCCGCCGCCGCTCCGCATAGTTATTCAAAAAAGATAGTTTATAAAACACCACGCCGTTGTCATTTTGCTTGTGGGCATTGTGAAGCCCACAAGCACTTACTTCCTGGAAGTCTTGGATGGGGAGTGATAATTGGATAGCGCACTGCATCCTGGGAAATGATGACACACATTTCCCAGGAGCATTAGAGGGAGATGATGTCAGAATCCTAGGTGATTCCAAAGGCAGATTTCGTGGGACCGCATAGCAACAGGCATCTCCTTTTTTAGGTCTAATGACCACAATAATGAAAAAAAAATTGGGGATGGAAACTCCACTTTAAGAAATGAAATAATTTAAAAGCTACATAGGTGAAAGGTTTAGTGTGATAAAACACTTTTAGCATTTAAACAGTACATTTGTACAGTGGTTTGTACGTCAGACTAAAAAGAGGGATGATTTAGGAAGGAGAAATATAAATATTTGGTCTAAAAAAAAAAAAAAGGACAATCAATCCAATGAGACATTTGGCTATGTAGCCCAAGCCTCTTTCCATGCTGCCCCTCTGCAAAGTGCTGCCCTAGGCCTGGGCCTTGTTGGCCTAGGCCAGGACACAGCGTTGTTGTATATAAAATGCACCTTTTATCTTTCAAAAAGTGTTTCCCAGTGCTAAATCTTTCAATTTCTAATTTGCTGCATTTGTGAACTTCAAAAGTTGGTATAAAAGGACTTGTGTGTTTAACTAATCATTTTTATTTTTATAATTCTCCTGTAATGGTGTGTAGCAAGGAGTGTGTCCTATGCCTACATACTTTTGCTAATAGGTGTCCCACGTTCCCATCTTACAAAGTTGGGAGGTATGTTCAGCTAAAAAATGAGCGATAAAGGCACCCAGTGAAGTGAACAGCAGAGTTGAGGTAATACCATAGATAGCAGCTGATGAAATCTCCACCTAATGAGTTTTCAGCTCACACACTGCTGAATACGGAGTCTCATTATCACCTCTCCTTGTCTCCTATACACGTGGAATGAGCTGTAAAATAGACATAGCACCATGCCCCATTTCATACAAAGCATACCCATTATTTATGTAGCACTTTACTAGATAAACGACAAACAGATCTTACCGAAAAATATAGCACAATTTCATTACCTTTCTAATAGGGTTGTCCCGATACCACTTTTTTAGGACAGAGTACAAGTACCGATACTTTTTTTCAAGTAGTCGCCGATACCGAATACCGATACTTTTTTTAAATGTCATGTGACCGTTTTCAAACCACAATACAGACTAAGGATATTTTCTTTAGAATTATGAAGAACTGGTACATCATGGTGTGGGGCTGTTTTTTAGCATACGGTACTGGAAAACTACATATCATTGAAGGAGTGATCACTGCCAGTGCCACCTATCAGTGCAGCTCATCGGTGCCAGTGCCCAAAAGTGCAGCTAGCCAGTGCCACCTATCAGTGCAGATCAGTGCCCATTAGTGCATCAGTGCAGGGAGGCAGCTTATTAGTGCATCTCATCAGTGCCACCCAATCAATGCCAGTGCCACCTATCAGTGCCATCCATTTTTGAGTGCCATTCAATCAATGCCAGTGCCACCTATCAGTGCCATCCAATGGCGCTGCAGCTGCCTGGACGTGTGGATTTATTATATAGCGGTCATCGGCCGGTCGCCGGGCCCTGGTGAGAGAATTAAGTTTGGGCCTATATTATGATGGGGGCCTGGAGCTGCAGCTCCATCAGCCCCACGGTTAATCCGGCCCTGCCTCAATGCACCGCTCGATGTCACAAAAAAAAAAAAAAAAAAAGTATTCTATTTTGGTATCGGGAGTATTTGCACGAGTACGAGTACTAGCGCAAATACTCGGTATCGGTCCCGATACCGATACTGGTATCGGTATCGGGACAACCCTACTTTCTAAGTTTAGGCTTGATGTTACCTTCCTTACATAGGAAGATAAAGTATTTACCATTTTTAGCTGTGTAAATGGAAAATAACTTGCGCGCTGGTATGTGAAACCTCAAAATTCCTAATTTTGCAACCACTTAGAAGTGCACTCAAAACACTACCATAATGTAATTGAAGACAAATAATAGTGCGCTTATTCAATAAATTAATAAACAATAAAATTGATAACACCAAGTAAATAAATTGCTAATAGACAAAAAGTTAAAATGAACATCTGAATCCCAAATGCAAATTAATAATTGAAAAAACAAAGTGCAAAAAAAATGTCCAAGTGCAAAAGATATATATAAAATAGTCAGTCCATATCTTGATAGAGGGGAAAAAACATCAATCCGAAAACGAAAGGGATCAGCGAGAAAGAAACACCACCAATAGATGTATAGATTGGTCGCTCACCTCCAGGTTTGACCAAAAGGTCAAATAAAGCTCAATAGTAAGCTGATGGGGACCTAGTCTATGGACGTACCAGTTAACAAACTGGTACGTCTATGAAGACACCCTCCAGTACTATGGACGTACCAGTCCATAGACTGGTACGTCTATGAAGACACCCTCCAGTACTAAGCCAAATGCTACTCCAGAAGTAATCATAGGATCAGAACAACATCAGATCCCCACGGTAGATTCCAACAGATCTGTGCGGGCTCGCTCCAATAGCATGCCTTATACTCAAGCGTCACTCAGACACAGAGAGAACAAAGACATCCATAGTGCAATATTGCAAATAAAACAACAAATTTATTATATATCTGCTCACATGAAAGTAAGATAACATCCGCAGTAGAGATAGGAGTAGTGACACACTCTCCTCCTCACCACACTTCCGTTCTTGATGGACACCTTGTGATGTCACTTCCAGTGTCCTTCGAGAACAGAAGTGTGGTGAGAAGGCAAGTGTGTCACTACTCCTATCTCTGCTGCAGAAGTTATCTTTCTTTCATGTGAGCAGATATATAATAAATGTTTTATTTTATTGGCAATATTGCACTATGGATGTCTTTGTTCTCTCTGAGTGACGCTTACGCAAGATGTATGTTATTGGAGCGAGCCCGCACAGATCTGTTGGAATCTACATTGGGGATCTGTCGTTGTTCTGATCTTATGAATTAATTCTGGAGTAGCATTTGGCTTAGTACTGGAGGGTGTCTTCATAGACGTACCAGCTTGGTCCCCATCAGCTTACTGTTGGGCTTTATTTGACCTTTTGGTCAAACCTGGAGGTGAGCGGCCAATCTATACTTCTATTGGTGGTGGTTCTTTCTCCCTGATACCTTTCGTTGTCGGATTGATGTTTTTTCCCCTCTATCAAGATATGGACTGATTAATTACTCTGATTATTTTATATATATCTTTTGCATTTGGACATTTTTTTTTGCACTTTGCTTTTTCAATTATTAATTTGCATTTGGATTTGAGACATTCATTTTAACCTTTTTTCTATTATCAATTTTTTCACTTGGTTTTATCAACTTTATTGTTTATTCATTTATTGAATAAGCGCACCATTATTTTTCTTTATTTGCGCTTTTGATATCACTTTTATCTTGCACATAAGATGACCAAGCCAATTTAGCTGTTTTAAGCATGCGCATTACAGACATGAAAATTTGTCAAAGATTCCCCCCAAACCAGATAGTTTCTAAAATCACAAGAACTATAGAAGTAAAGGTGCAATTGTCCTTGATGAAAGCTCTAAATAATTTTCCAATTTGCTAAGATACTTTACAGTAGCAGTGGCGGCTAGTGCTCCATTTTTTGTGGCCGGCAAACAAAACCCCCACTTACCCCCCGGGCTCGCCAGCCCCCCCCCCTCGACAACCCTGCTTGCAAGTCCGCCAACCCCACACTTACCCCATCCAGGTCGTAGTTGGCTTCCCCTCCTGGCTAATCCGGTTGCTTCTCTTCCCGGCCAATTTCGGTCTCAGGACCTGTTTCCTGTCCTGATTGGCCAGGAAGAGAATAACGAATGTTAATTCGCTATTGTCACAAGTGGGTGGGCTCAGGGTGCAGAGCTCTGCACCCTGAATCCAACATTTTGGACTCTAAGCTCTAAGCATGTGCTTCACAAAAAAAAAAACCTGTAGAACTGTGCAAAATCATAATGTACAAAGCTTCTCCATATGGTATACAAAAGCGATCTATATTAAAAGGAACCTCCTATCAGTTTCTTTACAGTATACAAACTATATCTGCTAGTCTAAAGACTTCTCCCTTCAGCTGATGATATAGAATTCTATAGCTCTAATATAGAGATGAGAGGAGAGACCTCGTCCTGCACATACATAGGATAGTTACATCACCATTGTCCTTCAAACATAGATGTGCATGGATAGGATGGAGTTTATAAATTACAAAATGAAGTCTTTCAGTTTGTGATATAAAGTTAATATCAAAAGCAGTACAAGTACATTTCATGATTCCTAACAGGAGGGATACATGGTGGAGCAGACTCTGCCTGCAGAATGGGTCTATGGGTTTGTAGTGCTATCCCCACAGGTGCCGCTGATAATAGCCGGTTCTTTCCTAATAGCACAGAGGCTGCCCACCACCACAAGCACCAGTTCATTCACTTCAACTCCAATAGCTCAGTCTTCTAGACTCTAGAGCAGACCTGGGCAAACTACGGCCCGGCGGACCTTTTAATCCGGCCCCCGGGCAGTGTTGCCAATAGGGTTGTCCCGATACCGATACCAGTATCGGGACCGATACCGAGTATTAGCGGGAGTACTCGTACTCCCGCTAATACCCCCGATACTGAAATAGAATACTTCCCCCCCCCCGCCGCCGCTGCCACGTTAATCACCGCGGCGGGGAACATTACAGACAGCGTTCGTTTGAACAATCCAATCGCGAGCAAGGGGGAGTCACATAGACACTCCCCCTTGCTCGCGATTGGACAGCTCTGTCCAAGGGGGAGTGTCTATGGGCAGCGGGGAAAACAGCTGTTCAAACGAACGCTGTCTGTAATGTTCCCCGCCGCGGTGATAACAGTAGGTACGGGGGACAATGGCTGCTGTACGGGGGACAATGGCTGCTGTATGGGGGACAATGGCTGCTGTACGGGGGACAATGGCTGCTGTACGGGGGACAATGGCTGCTGTACGGGGGACATGGCTGATGTACTGGGGACATGGCTGCTGTACTGGGGACATGGCTGCTATACTGGGGACATGGCTGCTATACTGGGGACATGGCTGCTGTACTGGGGACATGGCTGCTGCACTGGGGACATGGCTGCTATACTGGGGACATGGCTGCTGTACTGGGGACATGGCTGCTGTACGGGGGACATGGCTGCTATACTGTGGACATGGCTGCTATACTGGGGACATGGCTGCTGTACTGGGGACATGGCTGCTGTACGGGGGACATGGCTGCTGTACGGGGGACATGGCTGCTGTACTGGGGACATGGCTGCTATACGGGGGACATGGCTGCTATACGGGGGACATGGCTGCTATACGGGGGACATGGCTGCTATACGGGGGACATGGCTGTTATACGGGGGACATGGCTGTTATACGGGGGACATGGCTGCATTTGGGGACACATTTAAAAAAAAGTATCGGTATTCGGTATCGGCGAGTACATAAAAAAAAGTATCGGTACTTGTACTCAGTCCTAAAAAAGTGGTATAGGGACAACCCTAGTTGCCAACCGTCCGTAGAATTACGGACAGTACGTAAATAAAAGGCACTTTTTCCCTGTTCGTAAAAGTCCGTAATAAGGGAAATGTGCCCGTAAAAAGATCCGAATGTGAGCCGCAGCGCAGGCAGCGTCTAGTCCTCCTACATTATGCATAGCCTCGCCCTCTCTGACCGCCCAGCCCACCACCACCCGCCGCACAGCCAATTATCAAAGCGCATTTTCGCGCTAACAACACTGCTGCCAGCCTATTCAAAAGAGCAGCGCGGGGAAACTGAGGAACATCGTAGAATGTGTGGACTCTGTGGAGAGCGGCACATTGCAGACGCACCCCCACTGTGACGGAGTGGACTGAGTGAAGGCAGACGGAGACCGACCAGTGCGCCTGCCTGCCTGCTCTGCCCGCCCGACTGACTGACTGTAGCAGTCGGCCAGCCGCCATGCTGGTGCCCGGACCTGGAGTGGACCCTGGTCTCCACTCTCTTCGTTGGAGTAGGACTCCTCGCGACGCCTGCTGCCTGCCCTCAGTGCCACTGCCCTGGCCTTGTCTGGTGAGTCCTCCTCAGTCCAGCAGCAGAGTGTGAAGTGCTATCCTACCTAGACATCATCAGTATGCTGTGTCCTCCTCCTGTGACCCTTTCACCTCTCCACAGAGGTCAGATCTGTGGAGAGGTGAAAGGGGCACAGGAGGAAGACACAGCATACTGATGATGTGAAGAAGTGATATGATAATTTATTTGCAGCCTCTGTGCCATGTCCCCAGCCTCTGTCCCCCTCCTGTGTCATGTCCCCAGCATCTGTCCCCCTCCTGTGTCATGTCCCCAGCGTCTGTCCCCCTCCTGTGTCATGTCCCCAGCGTCTGTCCCCCTCCTGTGTCATGTCCCCAGCGTCTGTCCCCCTCCTGTGTCATGTCCCCAGCGTCTGTCCCCCTCCTGTGTCATGTCCCCAGCATCTGTCCCCCTCCTGTGTCATGTCCCCAGCGTCTCTCCCTCTCCTGTGTCATGTCCCCAGCCTCTGTCCCCCTCCTGTGTCATGTCCCCAGCCTCTGTCCCCCTCCTGTGTCATGTCCCCAGCCTCTGTCCCACTCCTGTGTCATGTCCCCAGCCTCTGTCCCCCTCCTGTGTCATGTCCCCAGCCTCTGTCCCCCTCCTGTGCCATGTCCCCAGCCTCTGTCCCCCTTCTGTGTCATGTCCCCAGCCTCTGTCCCCCTCCTGTGTCATGTCCCCAGCCTCTGTCCCCCTCCTGTGTCATGTCCCCAGCCTCTGTCCCCCTCCTGTGTCATGTCCCCAGCCTCTGTCCCCCTCCTGTGTCATGTCCCCAGCCTCTGTCCCCCTCCTGTGTCATGTCCCCAGCCTCTGTCCCCCTCCTGTGTCATGTCCCCAGCCTCTGTCCCCCTCCTGTGTCATGTCCCCAGCCTCTGTCCCCCTCCTGTGTCATGTCCCCAGCCTCTGTCCCCCTCCTGTGTCATGTCCCCAGCCTCTGTCCCCCTCCTGTGTCATGTCCCCAGCCTCTGTCCCCCTCCTGTGTCATGTCTATAACAAGTACTCGTACCAGTTGTCCAACTATGATATTTACTGCTTTTTATAAAGAAATACAATTGATTTTATGCAGTATTGAGTTTAGCCTTTTGGCCCGGCCCTCCAAAATATTTTTAGTTTCTCATGTGGCCCCATCGAAAAATAATTGCCCACCCCTGCTCTAGAGGATGTCTTTGTGAAATGCATTGCTTGCAGAACTTTAAACATGAGAGGAGATAGGGCATGAGGTACCCCAAAACGATTAGCAATAGCTATGAGAGAGGAAAATCTTCTCTAGTTTTCCTTTGGAGGTAATCATGGAAAATGGACAATCTAAAGTCTCACAGCTGTAAACCATGAGGCAATTCCTTCTTGCACAACTGTTGGTACCCAATGCAAACACCAGGATACTACGCAGTAGCAAGTGTCCTTTTTTCTAGGCTTACACTCCAGGATTCTGCTGAGGACAGGGGAATGGCCAGAACACTGGGACACTAGTGCCTTGTTTCCACTGAACGGAACGGTTCGGGTCAGTATGTTTGGAACGGTTTAGAATGGACCGGTCTATTCTCGTGAGTGTTTCCACTGCAAATCGGAACGTCGGGACCATACTGGATTTAGGAAAAATGCCTAGCGCGTCCACCAATCAGTGAGATGTATTTGTAGGTCCGCCCTAATGGAACCGTTCCATTTCTATGGCCCCACATCTGAAGCAGGACCCAGAATGGTCCGGTACGGTTCGCTTTTATGGCACGCTTTCATAATGGAAACACCCAAAATAGCATACCGAACCGAACCGTACCGAACCGATGCGCTCAGTGGAAATGAGGCATATGAGAGCCATCACCAGCTACTACTGGCACTTACATCCCGAAGAGCACACAATCACCAGGGTCTGTACTAACAAGTCCTTAGGACAGCATCCACCCTCCAGATTGCGCCGTACACTGTCCAATGAGGCAGACAAACCTTCTCCAGACCAGATCACCTTTTGGTGAAGTCCTACAGCTAGCTCCTCAGGAGATAGATTCAGGTCCTCAGCCCTGACACCGCTAAGGCCTCAAGAACAGCTACACAGTCAATGGGCTGCCTAAGGGCTTTGGTGCTACAGGTTAGAAATACATTTTCTGTGCTCATGGGTGGGCATAGACATCAAGAACCTAGAAGTGAATAATGTCCAGGTCTATGGGAGGTTGTTCTCCACATCTCATAAATGGGAACCCAATCTAAAATTGGGTATACACAGGTGATTTTCAGTTGTGGAATACTTTTTTTTGCGTACTTAAGGAGATGCTACAAGTGATCTACCATTGCACTCCTGACCTACAATCAATGTGCAGTCATGGGTGTAGGAACCCTTACAAATCTGGGGGGGACAGCATTTTTACTCGCCAGGTATATTCGTATCTGAAGCCAATAAATCAAACTAATAAAGCAATCCAGAGAGGGTAATGCGAAGAGCAAAATCCAGCAATAAAAAAATAAACCATCATAGCATTAGTAAAAATAAACCGACATATAGCATTAGTAAAAACCAATGAATCAAGCAATGCTATGCTGAAATGTTAGTTGATTTTTACTGATGTCCTCCTGATAGTATCAGTAAAACTCAACTGACACATGGCATCAGTAAAAATCAACCAGTATAGCATTAGTAAAAACCAACCCACATGGCATAAGTAAAAATGTACTTACAGGCACGGTGAGGCATGTTACAGCAGGCACGGTGAAGTATGTTACAGCAGGCACGGTGAGGCATGTTACAGCAGGCACGGTGAGGCATGTTACAGCAGGCACGGTGAAGTATGTTACAGCAGGCACGGTGAGGCATGTTACAGCAGGCACGGTGAGGCATGTTACAGCAGGCACGGTGAGGCATGTTACAGCAGGCACGGTGAGGCATGTTACAGCAGGCACGGTGAGGCATGTTACAGCAGGCACGGTGAGGTATGTTACAGCAGGCACGGTGAGGCATGTTACAGCAGGCACGGTGAGGCATGTTACAGCAGGCACGGTGAGGCATGTTACAGCAGGCACGGTGAGGCATGTTACAGCAGGCACGGTGAGGTATGTTACAGCAGGCACAGTGAAGTATGTTACAGCAGGCACGGTGAGGCACGGTGAGGCATGTTACAGCAGGCACAGTGAAGTATGTTACAGCAGGCACGGTGAGGTATGTTACAGCAGGCACGGTGAGGTATGTTACAGCAGGCACGGTGAGGTATGTTACAGCAGGCACGGTGAGGCATGTTACAGCAGGCACGGTGAGGTATGTTACAGCAGGCACGGTGAGGTATGTTACAGCAGGCACGGTGAGGTATGTTACAGCAGGCACGGTGAGGTATGTTACAGCAGGCACGGTGAGGCATGTTACAGCAGGCACGGTGAGGTATGTTACAGCAGGCACGGTGAGGTATGTTACAGCAGGCACGGTGAGGTATGTTACAGCAGGCACGGTGAGGCATGTTACAGCAGGCACGGTGAGGTATGTTACAGCAGGCACGGTGAGGTATGTTACAGCAGGCACGGTGAGGTATGTTACAGCAGGCACGGTGAGGTATGTTACAGCAGGCACGGTGAGGTATGTTACAGCAGGCACGGTGAGGTATGTTACAGCAGGCACGGTGAGGTATGTTACAGCAGGCACGGTGAAGTATGTTACAGCAGGCACGGTGAGGTATGTTACAGCAGGCACGGTGAGGCATGTTACAGCAGGCACGGTGAGGCATGTTACAGCAGGCACGGTGAGGTATGTTACAGCAGGCACGGTGAAGTATGTTACAGTAGGCACGGTGAGGCATGAGAGGGATCCCCTTCTTAGGGTTGCTGCCTTTTTCTACTGTTGTGATTTAGCGCTGACCTATTTTGTTTTATTTGTAAATCTAATGCCCTGTACACACAATCACTTTTTGTGATGAAAAAATTACATTTTTTATCATGAAAAAAATGAATTTTTTCCAACTTCATCATTAAAAATGACATTTTGCCCACACACGATCATTTTAAATGACATTTTTAAAAATGTCATTTTATTTCATCACAAAAAGTGATCGTGTGTACAGGGCATAAAGAACGCAAGTTTTTAAAATCCAAAAACTTTTTTGCGACGATCACAACACATTGCAAATTCCTTTGCTATGGCTTCAATGTCTAGTTCATCCATTATGTCTCTATGGATGTTGCATATAGCAACATGGTTCAAACGTTTCTGGGTCATTGTGGACCTCAACCAGGTTTTTAATCTACGCAGTGCACTAAAACTTCTCTCAGCTTCACAGGAAGAAGCAGGAATAGTTAATAGGATTCTGATAATTTTTTCTACTTGAGAGAAAAAACATCTCTCTCTGGCAGGCATCTTTCGCAAAATATCTACAACCTCAGAAACTGAAGTGTACTTGTAAACACTTGATAAGGTGGTTATCTGGGCAGAGAGAAGATGATATTCAATCTCTGGATACTGAGGAAGAACTTCACTAGCTTGTCCTGTCAACAGATAATGTTCCAGTTTTTCATATACAAGTAAGCCCTCTTGGTCAAAGCGCTGCTTTAACTGTGTCGATATAATATCCATTATTTGGAAATACTGAGGACAATAGTATTCCTTCACGGTCTTTGCATGAAATTGTTCAGCTGGCCCATGTTGAAGACGTTTAGGAATATTGTGTTGCCTTGGTACAGTAACCTCTGTTAGCTGGTATTTTTCCACTAAATTAATAGTGGTAGCAAGAACTCTCTCAAAGGACGTGTCACAGCGTAACTTTTGTATAGCATCATGGGTCCGTTGTACACTTACTAAAAGTCCTGATATGGTTTGTTCTCTGCCTTGCAAGGCTACATTCAAGCATTCTAAGATCTCCATGACATTAAGAGAGATTTGAAGACCTAATAGAGTTTTCCCTTGCCTAAATTGTTGTAGTAGGCCACGTGCACGTGGATTTATATCTCCACTACTTCTGGTATTCGCAATTTCTTCAAGTGTTTCCAAAATCAGCTGGTAATTATCCAGAATTTTTTTCACAGACTTCATTCTAACAGTCCAGCGTGTTGGGCACAATGGTTTAATATGCAAGACTTTAAGAGGCCCTTCAGCTTCACGATGCACAATTTCTGAAAACGTGGTTCTGCATTTCATAGATTGCCCAAAGAGTTTTCCAAGATCTTGCACACACATAAGTGCATCTTCCATTATTGTACATTGATGTGCTGCGGCCTGCATAACTAAATTTGTGCAATGTGCACCGCAATGGACATAAATGGCAAGTGGCTGTTCCTGCTTGATTAATGCCTGGGCACCATGATATTTACCAGCCATATTTGAAGCTCCATCATATGTTTGCCCTCGCAACATTGACATACATAGCCCATTACGGCATAAAACATCCTTGACAATCTTTGCGATTGCAGATCCACTTGTTTCATCAACTTGATATAAGCCTATGAAGTCCTCATGTGGGTACAAGTCTTGATCAACATAGCGGATACAGAAACTTTCTTGTTCTTGACCAGATATGTCTTGTGTGCCATCAACAATAATTGCAAAGGCATTACTCCCAATCTTTTTCCGAATAAGGCGTAATACAGTGTGAGACAATAACTTCAAAATCTCATTTTGAATGTCGGGACTCATGTATTCTACTTTGTGTGATACCCAATTTTTTAGATAAGGCACATCATCTGCTCGTGCAAGCAGAAACTGTTTAAAATTGCCATCATTGTCTTCATGGCCACGAAGAGGGAGACCTTGTTTTGCCAACAGGGCTATTGTTTGGACTATCTTGATAAGACACAGCCATGCATCATTCTGTTGCTGTTGAATTTGTAGTGAAAGCTGAGCATTAATGGGTTGCGAATCTTTATGATGCAATAGTTGCTTCATGGAATACGTATGAGCAGAACAACTCTGATGTTTTTTAAACTTTTCAATAGCTTTTTTCCAATTTTTAAAGCCTACACATACAAATGCTGGCTCAGTATTTTTTTCGAGTTGCGTCAGATTCAGGACTGCTGCTTTAGCACAGTAGAAACATAGCACCCCTTCAAGAGTAAAACTATAGTGCAGCCATGGAAAGCTTTGGAACCAGCACTCTTGAAAATGTAAAACACGCTTCTTTGCCTTTTGCGTTAAAATGGTCTGAGCTGGAATTGTTTTGTAGTCTGGTTGATTTGGTACCACTGCCGTTCGTAGTGTTTTCTCATCATCAGCTGGAAGAGAAATGCATTTTCCTTTTGTGTATGTTTTAAATGTACTATGAACATCTTCTACAGTTTTGATTGCAGGAACACAAGCATTGTCTTCCTCACCATCACTACTGGAGTCACTCATGAGGCCAACTGCTCCTAAAGACACTTTCTCTGCACATTCCTTTTCTGTCTCAACAAAATGATGCCTGACTGGTGATTCAGTGATCTCCTTTTGCTGACATGCTTCTGAGCTTGATGAGGATGTATTTGCTTTACTCCGCTTGTTTGTAAAAAACTTGCGGATATCCATTCTGAGTTTTTTTTGAGCATAAAGCCAAGGTTCTAGCAAAGACAATATATAAAGAAGAATGATAATACTGAATGATAACAAAAGATTTAAGAATAACATTAACTTTGTAATTTCTCTACAATTAATTCATTGAATTTGTTAAAGCGGATGTGCCACGGGAAAAATATATTAAAAGCCAGCAGCTACAAATACTGCAGCTGCTGACTTTTAATATAAGGACACTTACCTGTCCTGGAGTCCAGCGCTGATCGCAGCAGATGACGAGCCGATCGCTCGTCACCCTGCTGCTCCCCCCTCCATCCTCGGTGAGGGAACCAGGAAGTGAAGCGCTCCGGCTTCACTGCCCGGTTCCCTACGGCGCATGCGCGAGTCGCGCTGCGCCCGCCGATTGGCTCCCGCTGTGTGCTGGGAGCCGAGTGTTCCCAGCATACAACGGGGGGACGGACGGGAAGGAAGGAAAAAACCCGTCCTTTGCCCGTATCGTAGGGCCGGAAGTGGGTGCAGATACCTGTCTGTAGACAGGTATCTGCACCCCCCTCCCCCCTGAAAGGTGTCAAATGTGACACCGGAGGGGGGGAGGGTTCCGATCAGCGGGACTCCACTTTAGAGTGGAGATCCGCTTTAATTATATCTGGCCCATTTCCTGACATAGCATCTATAACCTAGTGTATGTTCCAGAATTACTGCTAGTTGCCCCCCGGCAGCCGTAATGCGTGACTTAGGCAGTCTGGAACTGTTCTGGACTGCCTAATGTCAATTCTTGCCATAAAATACATCTGTCATCTTAGCACACAGCGCACTGGTGACAGATGTAATGACATTCTCCCTTGCAGGTAGCGCTCCCAGTGCTTCCTGAATGGGAAAGCCTAGCTTTCTTCTCCCTCCCACCTCACTTATGCAAATCCGTATCTCAAGCCAATAAATCAAACTTTTAAAGAAATTCAGAGAGGGTAATGCGAAGAGCAATATCCAGCAGTAAAAAAATAAACCATCATAGCATTAGTAAAAATAAACCGACATATAGCATTAGTAAAAACCAATGAATCAAGCAATGCTATGCTGAAATGTTAGTTGATTTTTACTGATGTCCTCCTGATAGTATCAGTAAAACTCAACTGACACATGGCATCAGTAAAAATCAACCGGTATAGCATTAGTAAAAACCAACCCACATGGCATCAGTAAAAATTAACCTACATGGCATTAGTAAAAACCAACCCACATGGCATTAGTAAAAATCAACCCACATGGCATCAGTAAAAATTAACCCACATGGCATTAGTAAAAAATCAACCCACATGGCATCAGTAAAAATCAACCCACATGGCATAAGTAAAAATTAACCCACATGGCATAAGTAAAAATTAACCCACATGGCATAAGTAAAAATTAACCCACGTGGCATCATTAAAAATTCTTCAGCAATAGGGCCAGGGCAGGCACTGGCAGCGTATTCTCTCTCGTCTCAGCCACTGCATGCCACGCACCTGTGGGAGGAGCCGTCGCCACGCCGGCTGAATCGGCATCGGCATAGGCATAGCAACATACATTTACACAGGCAGGCATTGCACCACAGGGGGCAAGTCAAGTCAGTGCCATCTAAGACCCCATTCACACCTAAGCGACAAAACGCCCGACGCGGGACGCTTCTGTCGCTAGAGGGGAGAATTCCCATTGCCGTCTATGGAGATGGTTCACATCTCATAGACGCGCAACGCCTGTCGCCTGAAAAAAAGTCCCGGACCCTTTTTTTCACGCGACAGGCGCGTTTTCCCATTGACAACAATGGGAATACTTTAGGAAAAAAAAAAAAATGAAACATTTGTAATCGCGGCAAATCTGCCGCTACACGCGAACGCGGCTGTCGCTTAGGTGTGAATGCAGCCTTAAGAGCATTATAAGCCCCTGGGCAATAAAGTGCACTGGGGCCCCCGGCCCTGTCTACATAATCACGCATGAGAATAAAAAGTAAATTAATTCATCTGTGACCAGTAAAATCATTCATCAGCGACCCGTGACAAGTGCAGGACATTCATACATGAGTTACTATTAGGGTTGTCCCGATACCACTTTTTTAGGACTGAGTACAAGTACCGATACTTTTTTTCAAGTAGTCGCCGATACCGAATACCGATACTTTTTTAAAATGTGTCCCCAAATGCAGCCATGTCCCCCCACAGAATCACAGATGCAGCCATGTCCCCCCACAGATGCAGCCATGTCCCCCCCCCCATTATCCAGCCATGTCTCCCCCCCCCATTATCCAGCCATGTCTCCCCCCCCATTATCCAGCCATGTCTCCCCCCCCCATTATCCAGCCATGTCCCCCCCCATTATCCAGCCATGTCTCCCCCCCCATTATGCAGCCATGTCTCCCCCCATTATGCAGCCATGTCTCCCCCCATTATGCAGCCATGTCTCCCCCCATTATCCAGCCATGTCTCCCCCCATTATGCAGCCATGTCTCCCCCCCATATCCCGCTTACCTGCATCCCCGCTACCGCCGACTGTGCAGTGCGGGCCCAAGACATTGTGCTGCCTGGGACCAAGAATGAAATGCTGTCCCCCCCCAAATAAATCACGCCCACCAAAAGGCCCCCACATTCATGATTTTTTATCATGATAACTAAAGGGGACACGTCATGGCTCTATACATGTATAAAAGGAGGGGGCCGACGGGGGTCGCTGACACAGAGGGGGCCGACGGGGGTTGCTGACACAGAGGGGGCCGACGGGGGGGTTGCTGACACAGAGGGGGCCGACGGGGGGGTTGCTGACACAGAGGGGGCCGACGGGGGGGTTGCTGACACAGAGGGGGCTGACAAGGGGTTGCTGACACAGAGGGGGCTGACGGGGGTTGCTGACACAGAGGGGGCTGACGGGGGTTGCTGACACAGAGGGGGCTGACGGGGGTTGCTGACACAGAGGGGGCTGACATAATAAAAAAAAAAGTATATATATAATATATATATATATATATTTATGTTACCTCCATACATGAGAGCTCTTATCTTTGAACTGTTGTGCGGCACCACCAGCTATTTCAGATATATCAATTTAAAAATGTTATTGCAAGCAAATTATAGCTGTTTTATGATAAAACAGCTATAATTTGCTTGCAATAACATTTATAATTTATATAACTGAAATAGCTGGTGGTGCTGCACAACAGTTCAAAGATAAGAGCTCTCATGTATGGAGGTAACATAAATACTTTTATGCTGTTATTACCTTCCTTAAACAAAGTGCCCTACCTTTCCTGTGGCAGAGGCACTGGCGGGCAAAATATGGTATCCGATGATGGTACAGTAGTTGTAGCACGCAGTAGGCTGGCTCTGAGCTGTTCTTCTGAGAGTCACTGACTCCACCCCCCGGGAGCAGGGAGTTGAGCATGTAGCCGGCGGCGCCGTGAACTACAACTCCCATAACCCCTAGCGGCGACCATCTCACGCGACGTCACCTGACAGACTGACGTGAGTCAGTATTTCATCGCTGCTTCGGCGGCGGCCAGAAACTCCAGTACAGACACAGGCAGCGGAACGGGCTGGCAGGGGTGTCAGAATGCGGCTCCCCTAAATGTGTAATACGCGCCGGGAACATTACAGCTTAGAATAGCTGTAATGATTGGCGCCACGCATAGTCACTCCCCCTCGCTCGGGATTGGACAGTTCACCCGAGCAAGGGGGAGTGTCTATGCGCGGCGCCAATCATTACAGCTATTCAAAGCTGTAATGTTCCCGGCGCGTATCACACAGTCGGCGGGAGCGGGGATGCGACGAACGAAGGCATGTAGCGTGACGGCGGCGTGGGGGGGAAAGTATTCTATTTGGGTATCGGGGGTATTTGCGGGAGTACGAGTACTCCCGCAAATACTCGGAATCGGTCCCGATACCGATACTAGTATCGGTATCGGGACAACCCTAGTTACTATGACCAGTGCAGGACATTCATACACGAGTTACTATGACCAGTGCAACACATTTACCCCCCTCCCCCCGCCACATATTAAAAAAATCAGTCATCACAGTTAATAATCTTCAGACTGCATCATTCCGTATGGCATGATGCCATACGGAATGCAGTCGGAAGATTTCTTTAATATACAGCATGGCGGCGAGGGGGAGGGGGGTAAATGTCCTGCACTGGTCATAGTAACTCCTATTAATGTCCTGCACTGACATTAATACATGCGTTACTATGACCACTGACCAGTGCACCCACCTGGCACTTTAAGGGTATATATATACAAAGAAAAATGTGAAGGTTTTTGTTGCCAATCCCCTTAAAGCGGGAGTTCACCCGAAAATGTTTTTTTAACATTAGATTGAGGCTCATTTTGTCTAGGGGAATCGGGTAGTTTTTTTTAAAATTGAAGCAGTACTTACCGTTTTAGAGAGCGATCTTCTCCGCCACTTCCGGGTATGGGTCTTCGGGAGTGGGCGTTCCTATTTGACAAGCTTCCGACAGGCTTCCGACGGTCGCATCCATCGCGTCACAAGTAGCCGAAAGAAGCCGAACGTCGGTGCGGCTCTATACGGCGCCTGCGCACGACGTTCGGCTACTTTCGGAAAATCGTGACGTGATGTATGCGACCGTCGGAAGCCTGACGAAAGCCTGTCAATCAAGTAGGAACGCCTAGTCCTGCAGGCCATACCCAGAAGCGGCGGAGGAGATCGCTCTCTAAAACGGTAAGTACTGCTTCGATTGTAAAAAAAACACCCGATTCCCCTAGACACAACGAGCATCACTCTAATGTTAAAAAAAAAAGGTTTTTGGGTGAACCTCCACTTTAAAGTGCTAGTTGTTTTGCTGTTTTTGGTGGCTTTGCAGCCATGAAACTAGTATTTTCAGAAGGGACGTCGGTAAAAGCAGGCTGGCTTTGCAGTGCAGTAATGCAACACACATTGGCGCACTTTGCACATATTAATGTTTGCACTGACATTTTTTAATGGCTCCCCAATGCACTAAAGGAACACACCTGCATTGTAGCACACCACAATGCATGGTAATGCACTACCTATGGCATATGGTCTGTTTCAGTCATTTGGGGATACTTCAGCTTGAAAAAATTATAATATAAAATGTTTTCCTGATATTCCATATTGTGTACTCTCCTTCTTGTATTCTTTATTTTGTTCTGCAAGCTAAATCCCATAATAGGCCGGCATGATAAGTACCAGGAATATAGAAAAATGTGTAAACCATATTGTCCTTTCCTGGTGGCTCATCATGTCAGTGCGTCTAGGTTTGCCTTGATTGCTTTGGGGGCAAATGTATTAGCTGAGCTCCTCTTATTTGTCTTAACGGCTAGGCCTGAGCCATTTTACAAGTGGGTCTTAAACTTGCCTTTACACTCAGCGGCGATGGCTCCTCTAGGTGCAGCAGAGCAGCTCAGCCTCCTCCCATCAGTCCCACGATGAACCCCTCCCGGCGCTTGTGACGTCACGCCGCCAGGACGAGCGCCGGGCGGGGCTGTAAAGTGAGCAAATCATCTATTGGCTGGCGGCAAACAGGGGCGGGAGCGGAGCGGAGCGGAACAGAAGATGTAACTGCATACTAAGCAACAGACATGCCGCACTCACAGACACAATAGACAGTGTCATCGGCGGCGCAGGCAGCCTTGGACCACCGATCGTCTGCGAGAGGCGGCCGCGGCTCTAGTCTTTCTAACCTGGGGGGGATTTTACAGTACATGTCCCCCCCGCATTATTTCCTGGGGGGGATGCGTCCCCCCCGTCCCCTCCGGTTCCTACGCCCGTGTGTGCAGTGCCGCTGTTCAGTTTCAAAACAGAAACTATTAGCAGTTAATCTCCTCTTATTTCCCATTTGAATGGGATTAGGACATTAATCACTCATTTATGAGGTTGTCACATCGTTCCCATTCAAGTAAACCCTATTTTCATGAGAATAATCTCCAAACAATGACCCAACAATATCCTGCAGTAGCACAAATGAGCGATTTGTGCATTAGGAGATTTTTTCACACTCGGAAATTAAATAACCCATGCAGCCCTAGCCTTTGTCCTTGTGTGGCTGCACACTCTGCATAAATGACACATCTTCCCTGACTACGCTGAGTTTTGCCAGCATACACAAAGGCAATTATTCAAGGAACTGCTATTGAAGATTTATAAAGAGGAATTTCACCCTACCTAGGTAAAACTAAATTTCAACTTCCTTACAAATCTTCCTGTATGAAAAAAAAAGAAAAAAACAAAACATACATACTAGTCCATTGTGTCCAGTGTTGACTTCCTTGCAGCTGAAGTTCCCCTTGCGCCATGTTACCATCTCGATACTACTTTTTGGAAGATCTTTTGCTTGTGCAGACATGGTCCCAGGTCTTTGCCAGGCCTCAGATATCTGGATGTGACCTGCAGCATGTCTATTATTATTTGGGATCTCATGCATGCGTAGACATGTCTTTACCAGGTCTCTTTTAAACAGTATGTATTTGGAACCTGGCAGAGATTTGAGGCATGTCTATCCAAGCACAAGATTCTGTGCATATGTAGACATGGCGCAGGTCTCTGCCAGGATGGAACTCACACCATATTTCATTCCTCACTGAAACACTGCCTCCATGGATGTGTGACATGGACATCCCAGGAGACACTGGGTGGCCAAACCTACATCAGCCTCACTTAAAGTGATTGTAAAATCTTTTTTCCCCCCAATAAATATAATAGACATGTTATACTTATCTGCTCTGTTGCATTGGATTTGTACAGAGCAGCCCGGATCCTTCTCTTCTCGTGTCCCTCTTCTGTGCTCCGGCCCCTCCCTCCTGTTGAGTGCCCCCACAGAAAGCAGATTTCCACCTATCAGTGTCCAGTGCTGCCTACAAGTGCCCATCAGTGCTGCATATCAGTGCCACCTATCAGTGCCCATCAATTCTACATATCAGTGCCTCCTCATCAGTGCCACCTCAGTGCCACTTCAGTGCCTGTCACTGAAGGATAAAACAACATTTTATAACAAGCAAAGAAAAACTTTTTTTTTTCAGAAATTACGTTTTTTTTTGTTTGTTTAGCAAAAAAAAAAAAAACTCCAGTGGTGATCAAATTCCACCAAAAGAAAGTTCTATTTGTGGGAAGAAAATTATAAAGATTTAGTTTGGGTACAGTGTTATATGACCATGCAACTATGCTTCAGGCTAGGCCTGCTTGTTTTGATCTGGGGGCAGGGAGTGGTTAGTGTAGCAGTGGGTGTGACCACCTGTGCTCTAGTTCTGAGGCGCCTCCCCTGCTTCCAGGGAGATTGTTCTGGAAGAGGGGCAGGGCCTAGGACTGGAGTGGCAGGCAGCTCATGTGAGAAGCCTTGACCAATCCCCACTTGGTATTGGCAGGGGGCAGGTCTCCTATATAAGCTATAGTGGTAAAAGCTGCGCTTACAGCGCAGCTTTTACCACTATTACTTGCAATTTATGTTTATCTGACATTTTGAGCAGCAGCAGCTTTTTTGTTTCTTATTTTTTGTTTTTATTGTATTCATTTTTATTTTTATTTTATTTATTTTTTTCACTGTTTTTTGAACCAATTCAAGTGGTTTCTCACTATTTAAGATTGTTTAGACCTGCGCAGTATTTATTTTTATACACATTTTGCCTCCTATATAAGCTGAGGTCACATGCCACTGGGGAGGAGTTGAGAATGAAGTACTAGGCAGGAGCAGGAGGCCATCGCCATGTGGGGGAGGGGGTGTGCTGATCGCTGAGGACCCCGGGAAAGCTGGGAGGGAGCTTCATCCTTACACGGTCATGGATGAAGTCTTCATATTTACACAGTCATAGACGAAGAGTCCTGGAAGAAAGGGGCTGGAGAAGCTGTCGGGAACATATGTGCAGTTAAAGTTCTCCATCATGGACTCGGGGCAGGAAAAGGTCGGTGAGTGGACCACAGTGTTCTGGATAAGGCATGCCAGGGGAGCTGGGTGCGAGGCCAGAGGAGAGACCGTGGGGAGTGTGTCAAGTTGCTGCGGCCTGTGGGCGCAGGATTTGCAAGCCGGACTAGCTGGAAGCAGTATTCCACCAACCAGCATGTGCTACTAAATTACTAGGCCGCTGGGGAGAAGTACTGCAGACCTCTGGCCTAGTAACAGCACCTGATTACAGCCAGCAAGCTGGGATTATTCAGAGTGATCCCCTTTTGTCATAATGAAGATGATGGCACGGGATCGAATAGTTTTACAGTGTAAGTTTTGTGCAGGAGTTATGCAGGGGAAGAGACTGTAAATGTTAGAAGTTCATCAATTCTTCAAGGCTAAACCAATTTACCAATGTTCACTAAATATGATGACAAAGCAGCATGTTCTATGGGCATCGCATATCCCCCTTTCCCCCAACCAAGTTATACCCCCCAAAAAACAAAAACAAAACCATGCAAATGACTGTTCATTGTCTCTGAGAGTGAAATATGGAGGTCTGGCAGCAAGGTGATATGGTGGATGTTAGTTTCTAACAGCAACCAAGCGCTACACAACATACCTCCCAACTTTTTGAGATGGGAATGAGGGACACCTACCAGCGAAAGTATGCAGGCATAGGACACACCCCTTGCTATGCCCCCTTAAAGGAGAAATGTACAAAAAAACAAGATTGGTTAAGATCACAAGTTCTTTGTTTTACCATTACTCTTTCTTTATATTGGCTTTTGGAATTTACAAATGCAACCATTTAGAAATCAGATGAAAGGTTTAGCACTGGGGAACACTTTTTGATAGATAAAAACTGCATTTTATACACATCTATATTGATCAGGCCAAAATGAGGGACAAATGAGGGGGAATTAGGGACGGAGGGACATTGTTCCAAATCAGGGACAGTCCCTCGAAATCAGGGACAGTTGGGAGCTATGCACATACTAACAGGTTATGACTAAGGCTGCTTTCACACGGAAAGCGCCCGGGCATCAGGGTCAAAACGCCTCTATTTTTAGCGGCGTTTTACCATTGTTTTGCGGCTCTTTTTGGCCTTTCATCCGAGCCAATCCGCCAGACCGATGGAAAATAGGGTCTCCATCCATCTGGATTTCACAGATAGGATCGGATCGAATAGCGGCGGATGTCAGTGGACATGTCAACACTGACATCCGCCGCTCCATAGAGGTGAATGGAGTGTCCGGTCATGTCCGCCTGAAAAAATGACAGGCGGACCTGATCAGAAAGCCTGTGTGAAAGAGGTCTTAAAGCGGAGTTCCACCCAAAAGTGGAAGTTCCGCTTTAAGGACTCCTGACCCCTTGACATTCCACATTTGGCAGGTACCCAGCTTCCACTTCCGCTCAGGCCACTCGAGCAGAAGTTCTCCTCTCCCCCTCCCTGCAATCTTCTGGGTCACGTCACAGGTCCCAGAAGATTGCCCGGCTATTAAGGAGGCGCAGTGCGATTTGCAAATGCGCAGTTCACACCCAACTGTGAAGCCGCAAGCTTTTAAAGCCAGGTGTCGGGAGGGAGAGAACCAAGGGTTCGGGCAGCCGCATTGTTGGACCATGATGGGACAGGTGAGAGTGTGTTTATTAAAAGTCAGCAGCTACCCTTTTTGTAGCTGCTGACTTTTAACTAGATGCCGACCAGCTGCCGCAGTTGTACGTAGAATAATGTCGGCTCTCGACGCGGCCACTAGGGGCGCGTGCGTGCAGCCGGAGGCGCCCCCGCTCGCTCCTGACTCCCGCGCGCGGGCCCGGCGCACCAGCGATTGCTCGTTACAGAGTGGGGAGCGGTCTTGTCAGGGGAGAAATGCCTGACCGTCTGTTCATACAATGTATGAACAGCGATCAGTCATTTCCCTTAGTGAGTCCACCCCCCTACAGTTAGAACACACCCAGGGAACATACTTAACCCCTTCCCCTAGTGTTAACCCCTTCACTGCCAGTGCCATTTTTATAGTAATCAATGCATTTTTATAGCACTGATCGCTATAAAAATGCCAATGGTCCCAAAAATGTGTCAAAAGTGTCCGAAGTGTCCGCCATATTGACGCAGTACCGAAAAAAAAAAACGCTGATACTAGTAAAAAAAATATATTAATAAAAATGCCATAAAACTACCCCCTATTTTGTAAACGCTATAACTTTTGCGCAAACCAATCAATAAACGCTTATTGCGATTTTTTTTTTACAAAAAATATGTGGAAGAATACGTATCGGCCTAAACTGAGAAAAAAATATATTTTTTTATATATTTTTGGGGGATATTTATTATGGTAAAAAGTAAAAAATATTCATTTTTTTCAAAATTGTCGCTCTATTTTTGTTTATAGCGCAAAAACTAAAAACCAAGGAGGCGATCAGATAGCACCAAAAGAAAGCTCTATTTGTGGGGAAAAAAAAGGATGCCAATTTTGTTTGGGAGCCACGTCGCACGACCGCGCAATTGTCAGTTAAAGCGACGCAGTGCCGAATCGCAAAAAGTGCTCTGGTCAGCAACATGGTCGGGGGCTGAAGTGGTTAATAAACACAAAAACGTCAGGAACTCCGCTTTAAACTGCCCGGGGAAGTTGCTGTGGTTTACCACCGCTGTAATCGAACACAGCAGCCAGAGAGGGTTATACACATGTTGTTGCATGCTACCTCCTGTCCAGGGCCGATCCTAGGGTCACAGGCGCCTGGGTGCAGAAATATTGCTGGCGCCCCCACATGGGCGTCGTCATTTTCCTAACTCCTCCCCTTTACAAATGTTTCTATGGCAATGACTCAAACACAGAGATGCTCCCCTGCAAAGTCTTCATTACCCTGGGATCCTTACATGATCTCTTAACAATAAACAAAATACAGGAAGAGAAGCAGAGTACTTTATTGGGACCTGGAGGGGGGCCTCTGTGATGGACACAGAGAGGGCTTCTGTTAGAGAGGCTGTTAGATCTTCGGCGCCTCCTCCTCTGCAGGCTCCTGGGTGCAATGCACCCTGTGCACCCTGCCTAGGATCGGCCCTGCTCCTGTCATGCTTGGGGGCAGGGCCGGCCCTATGATGGGACCGGGTGGTACCATGGGTACCAGGGAGCACTTTTAGGGGGGCAGCATATTTTTTGTGCTATAAATATATATATATTTTTTAACTTTTTGCTATAATAAATATCCCCAAAATTCAGAAAAATAAACTATTTTCTTCAGTTTAGGCCAATATGTATTCTTCTACATATTTTTGGTACCAAAAAAACCCCAAAAAAAACACAATTAGCGTACATTGATTAGTTTGCGCAAAAGACATTGTGGCCGCCGGCAATTCACAGGTCCCTTTATACTCCTGGATACATGTATAGAGCCATGGCAGGTCCTTTTATACGCCTATATGCATGTATAGAGCCATGACAGGCCCTCTTTATACATCTTTAGAGCCATGACAGGTCCTCTTTATACTCCTATATACATTTATAGAGTCATGGCAGGTCCTCTTTATATTCCTTTACATGTAAAGAGTCTCGACAGGTCCTCTATATACATGTATAGAGCCATGACAGGCCCTCGTTATACTCCTTTAGGCCAGAATCACACTAGTGCGTTGCGTTTTGGAGCTCTGTTGTCTTTGCGAATTTCTCTATAAGGTGTTCTGCAGATCAACTGCATTTTAGTTGCAGATCAGGTGCGAATTTGGAGACCTGGGAGAGGGGAGGGGGAGGGGGGAAGTGTATTGAACTGAATGAGACAAATACTGAAGAGAAATGAACAGATCTGCGAATTCAGCTGCGTACCCATAGAAGATAATGGGACTGAATTCGCACCTGAACCGCACCGCAAGACATAAAAACCGCACGCGGTTTGGAGGCAATACGCAGTGCGGATGCATCGCACATATGTGAACCAGCCTCATTGAAAACAATGTATTTTGAAATGTCCTGCGAATTAGATGCGGTTTAAGCCGCACTCAATTCGCATAGGTGTGAACCTGGCCTTATACATGTATAGAGCCATGTCAAGTACTCTTTATAGTCCTATATACATTTATAGAGCCATGACAAGTCCTCTTGATATTCCTTTACATGTATAGAGCCATGACGGGTCCCCTTTAGTTATCATGATATAAAATAATGAATGTGGGGGCCTTTTGGTTGGCGTGATTTTTTTTCTGGGGGGGGGGGGCAGCATTTCATTCTTGGTCCCAGGCAGCACAATGTCTTGGGCCGGCACTGCTTGGGGGGCAGTACCGCTAACAAACGTGATCCATTCAACGGAATAGGGGTGTACCACAACATGCTGGCAATGCATGCAGTTGCCAGTGGTGGCGCTGCTATTTCAGGGTTAAAAGGAGGCAGCTGTCTGTCAACTGCCCTCTAAAAAGTGATCCGCCGCAGACTGCTTTTCAGAAGGGCTGTTCCCCTGATCTTGTGTTTCCTGCCAACTGACCATGAACAAGCATCCAGCCAGTGAGGTCTGACCTGTCCTGTATTCCTGTTTCTGCTCAATGACTCAGTTGGTAGTGATGCCAGGATCAGGATGGCAGCCCCCCTAATTTCTTGGATCAAACAGGGAACACAAGCGGAGGCAATGATCTGCAGCACTTATACCCCCATGATTAGCATATGGCTGTCAGTGACTAATATGTAATAAAAGCTGTGTATATTGGAGGATGTGTTTACTAGCTGCTACAAAAGAGAGAAGGAGGCTTGGCACTCCCATCCTCCTCCTCCATCTCATCATAATCCCCTCCTCACTTTGTGATCCTCCATCCATCCCTGTGTTTCCATGTCTGAAATCTCATTTCTATAAGGACACAGCCTTCATCTTCTCCAGCTAGTCCCTTCCTTGCCCCCCCCCCCCCTCCTCCTCCTCTCTCTGATCCCTGTGTCAGCCTATGCACATGATCTGCCTAAACAGTGACAGAGGAAGAGCTGATACACCCACAGCCCCTGTCATCTGCTGACGATCAGCTTAGAAACAAGCCAAGGAGTTCCAGCATCGATCTGATTGAACTGATTGTCCTAATTATCTGACCCCCAGCATGTGACTTCACAGATGGAACACAAGAAGAAGTCCAAGACTCAACAGTGATCCTTGGGAACCCTGATCATTCGGATATTATTGGGGGGATCCAGCTGCTGCTTCTGGGGATACATGAAGAAGGACTGATCAATAGGTTGCCACCCTGAGAAATGAAGAGTTTGCAGTGTGCTGGATTCTTCCTGCTGTCACTACTGCTGGAGGTAAGTGGATGTCCCAGGTGACAGCAGCTGTCACTCACATACCATGCTGGGGGGGGGGGGTGAGATGTTGGGGCTTCCCTGATGTGTCATATTCCTTTTCCTATTGTGCAGATTGCTAGAAATATGTCTGCCTTCCTTTGTTAGAGAAAATGCTATTTTGCGCTCTATAAACGGTGATCTGTTTGTGTTCCAGATCACTACTATTACATAAATGGGGATTTCTTGTCTTTTGTGTCGTGATGAGATCCAAAGAGGCGATCGGATCTTGTGAACTTGTCTTTCTATAATCAATACTTGTCTTTGTGTTCTGATTTTATTTTTGAGGTTCTTTACTTCCTCTGTGGGCTTAGATCAGCATACAAGGCTTGTACAGTAAAAGATCAAACTCTTTGAATATGAAGCAGCAGAATTACTGTAAATGGTGGCGGCGATTATCCTTACAGCAGAGGAGATCAGCCTTGTGCAGATTTGTGGTCGAACGTAAGAAGCCCTGAAGAGTAAATCATTTCATCACAGAAGGTGTTGCTGAGTGACTGATGTAGCCTAAAGGAAGTTTCCTGATGTTTACTTCTGACAGCTGTCACACAGCGCTTTGATCTCTCCTCCATGAACATGTAATGTTTACAGAATACATAGAGAAAGCAGCTGGAATTTACAGAATATGAAATGATAGGCCTTTAGGGCCAGATTCACAAAAGAGATACGACGGCGTATCTCCTGATACGCCGTCGTATCTCCTGATACGCCGTCGTATCTCTGTTTCTATCTATGCGACTGATTCATAGAATCAGTTACGCATAGATATCCCTTAAGATCCGACAGGTGTAATTGTTTTACACTGTCGGATCTTAGGATGCAGTACCGCGGCCGCCGCTGAGGGGAGTTCGCGTCGAAAACCAGCGTCGGGTATGCAAATTAGGAGTTACGGCGATCCACGACGGATTTTCGCGTCCGCTACGTCGCCGCTAGTCTAGTTTCCCGCCGCAAAGTTAGTCGTCGTTTTTGGTGCCTTAACTTTACACAGCAATCGTATTGCTGTATAAAGTATGGCCGTCGTTCCCGCGTCGAAATTTAAAAATGAACGTCGTTTGCGTAAGCCGTCCGGGAATACGGAATTACGCTACGCGCGTCGCCGTTCGAAAAAATTAAGTCACTGCGTGCAAAGCACGACGGGAATTGTGAAACGGAGCATGCGCAGTAGGTCCGGCGCGGGAGCGCGCCTAATTTAAATGGCACACGCCCATTTGAATTGGCCCGCCTTGCGCCGGACGTATTTACGATACACCGCCGCAAGTTTCCAGGTAAGTGCTTTGTGGATCGGGCACTAAAACTGGAAACTTGCGGCGGTGTAACGTAAACGGGTTACGTTACAAGGCCGCAAATGTATGTGAATCTAGCCCTTAGTTACTGTATTTGCAGCATGCGTGCTTCTCAGACTATAGCAGGCGGATAGAGGTCCATTGTTCTCTTGCAGAGACTGTGTCAGATTTCAGTTTGTGGCTTTCCAAGTCATATATTTTTTTTCTTTTTTTTTTTCCCAGCAGACGGGTTTCCTCACAACTCGATTGCATTCAAATGACGCTGCTTCCTTTACTTTTCTAGGCTTTAGCCTTCATTAGATTGTAATGTATGCGACACAGATTCCTTATTTGCTGTCTCCTTGGAAAAAAAGCGCGATCCTGTTTTAGAAATATTGGGGCAGATCCACAAAGAAGTTACGCTGGCGTATCTATTGATAAGCCACGTAACTTCTAGGTTGCTCCGGCGTATCTTTGTATCCACAAAACAAGATACGCCTGAAGCTGCGGTAGATCCGACTGGCGTACGTCTTAGTACGCCGTCGGATCTAAGGTGCATATTTACGCTGGCCGCTAGGTGGCGTTTTCGTCGATTTCCGCGTCGAGTATGCAAATTAGCTAGATACGGCGATCCACGAACGTAGGTCCGGCCGGCGCATTTTTTTATGTTGTTTCGGCGTATAGTTACCCCTGCTATATGAGGCGTATCCTATGTTAAAGCGGATGTGCCATGAAAAAAAATATTAAAAGCCAGCAGCTACAAATACTGCAGCTGCTGACTTTTAATATTCTGACACTTACCTGTCCAGGAATCCAGCGCTGTCCGCAGTAGATCGCTCGTCACTCTGCTGCTCCCCCCGCCATCCTCAGTGAGGGAACCAGGAAGTGAATCGCTCCGGCTTCACTACCCGGTTCCCTACGGCGCATGCGTGAGTTGCGCTGCGCCGCTGATTGGCTCCCGCTGTGCTCTGGGAGCCGAGTGTTCCCAGAGCACAACGGGGGGAGGACGGGAGGTGACGTCATGCCCGCAGTTTTCCCGAAACTGTGTGGCCGGAAGTGGGTGCAAATACCTGTCTTTAGACAGGTATCTGCACCCCCCTCACCCCTGAAAGGTGTCAAATGTGACACCGGAGGGGGGGAGTGTTCCGATCAGCGTGAGTTCCACTTTAGGCTGGAGCTCCGCTTTAAGTATGGCCGTCGTTCCCGCGTCGAAATTTGAAAATTTTACGTCGTTTGCGTAAGTCGTTCGCGAATAGCGCTTTGCGTAGAATGACGTTCACGTCGTAAGCATTGGCTTGTTGCGGGTAAATTTGGAGCATGCGCACTGGGATACCCCCACGGACGGCGCATGCGCCGTTCAGAAAAAACATCATTTACGTCAGGTCAAGACATATTAACATAAAACACGCCCCCATCTTACCCATTTGAATTGCGCGCCCTTACGCCGACACAGATACACTACGCCGCCAATTTTTTGAGAATACAGGAAATACGCTGTAAGTTACGGCGGCGTAGTGTATCTGAGATACACTACGCCGGCCGGAAAGAAGCGCCGCGCTTCGTGGATCTGGCCCATTGTTTCCATTATAATCAATACAATGATGTAGTGGACATCAATGAGGTCAAAAAGTGAAGGAAACACATAGCAGCTGGGGATTTCTCATGCTGGAAGGCAAATTAACAACAACAAAAAAAAAAAGTCTACTCTTCCTACGTAGAACGGGGAACATTATTGGTGGGGTCATAGATATGGAAATAGGGGATGGGCAGCCAATGGATGGTAGGCTTTGTCGAAATGTTGGCATTAAATCGGTCAGATATTGGAAAAACACAGGGGATAATAGATACTAATGAAACTGGAACACAACGCTGTTGCCCAAAGCAACCTAGTAGTCATGCTCTAACTTACACCAAAATGATGAAGGTGATTGGTTGTCAAGGAGGTAAGAGCTATTTTATTTTTTTCTCGGCTCCCGTCCTTAATAAATCAACTCTAATATGTCACCAGTGTAATCATTTATGTATTAGGAAATGAGATTGGAGCTGTGATTCCCAGCTAGAATATCGGAATATATTGGTGTGGTATAGTGCTAGTCTTTGCGTGTCTCCGGAGGGACTGTGCAAGCTCATACATGTCAAAAGTAAAGTGCTTAATTAATAATAATTAACATGCGTGTATACCGGAATTTTTTTTTTTTTTTTTTAACAATAATGAAATACCTCTACATATATTTCTGGTGGAAAAGCTATTTAGATCTCTAGACCAGCCTTTCTCAACCAGGGTCCCGTGGAACCCTAGAGTTCCTCCAGAGGTTGCTCAGGGTTTCCGGAGCAATTTCTGCTTCTCGAATAAGTTCCCACTGATACCAATCATGTTTTTTAGCTGTCTGTGAGAGACGAATTTTTCCCAATGACCATAAATTTATTTTTCATTAAAGGAGTTGTAAAGGAAAACATTTTTTTGCCTAAAATTAATGTCTGCAAGGTAGACAGACAGAATAGTGTAATGATTCTGTTAAAAAACTAGAAAATACCTATTAAATTCCTTCATCTATATCACCTACGGCGTTCTAGTTTCTGTTCTCTCATTCACTTCCTGGTTTGCATCGTTCGTTCATGTAAGAACTACATTTCCCAGTATGCATTGCGGCACGCCCAGTAATTCACACCTCCTTGAAGTCTCTAACACGTAGAGAGTGTCCTGCCACACAGATGTAGTTCCCAGGAGGGGGTGAGCACGTTACTTACCACGGCAGTAAACCCTCCCGTCACGGTGGTGAGTAATAATCAGACAAGCAGGAAGTGAACAGAGCAGAGAAAAAATAGAGCAACTTCTGAGCAAAAATGAACAATGAGGAAGTGAAAAGAGGAATGTCTGCAGGTAAAGGATGCTTATTATGAATTTTTTTTTTCCTTTACAACCCCTTTAAAGCGGAGTTCCAGGCTATTTTTAGTTTATTAAAAGTCAGCAGCTACAAAAAGTATAGCTGCCGACTTTTAATAAACAGCCACTTACCTGTCCCACGGTCCAGCGATGCGGCTGCATGGAGGCTCGCTCCTCTTCCTCTTCTCTCCTCGGTGCCTCCATTGGAACTGTGGGCACCCAGCCGTGACAGCTTGTGGCTTCACGGACGGGTGTGCACTGCGCATGCGCGAGTCACGTTGCACTCTCGCAGTGGATAGGCGATCTTCTGGGACCTATCACGTGTCCCAGGAGATCGCCTAGAGCAGGGGTGTCAAACTCAATTTCATCGTGGGCCACATCAGCATTATGATTTCCCTCAAAGGGCCGGTTGTATCTGCAAGATTAGATGTCCAGCGCATCCCCACCCCTTACATTAGATGCCAAGAGCCACCCCACCATCAGAAGTTGAGTCCCCCACTCTCCCTTACATCACAGTGCACCCCCCTCTCCTTATGCTGCTTCTGGGAAGAAGCTGGATGCATTGCTTGAAAACAGAAAGTAAGGGTCTGGAGGAGGACCAGAGGAGGTCTGGAGCTCTCCTGCAGCTACAGGAGAGGTGCGAGGGCCACATGAAATGGCCTAGAGGAGCCTAGGCGGCCCTCTAGGCATAAGGAGGAAGTGGGACAGGAAGTCCCCTTCAAAACGAAGCACCCACTTCCCCCCCCCAAAAAAAAATCAGGGGACAAGGAGTACTTAAAACGGAAGTTACACTTTTGGGTGGAACTCTGCTTTAAGGCTGGGTTCACATTGATGCAGCTGCGGATTCCAGCAGGGGACCCTGTACACCGATTCAGGTGCGAATCAGGTCCAAATGTTTGCCCTAATTTGCACCTGAAACAGAGCCAAAGATGCACAGGACCCTTTTACATTGCAGACCTCGGCCGCCCAGGAGCTGTGTGAACTGGCTCCATTGAGAGCCAGTCAGTCTTTTGTCATGCCAATTTACATAAGACAAGCTTTAGGCCAGGTTCACACCTATGCGAATTGAGTGCGGTTTAAACCGCATCTAATTCGCAGGACATTTCAAAATACATTGTTTTCAATGAGGCTGGTTCACATATGTGCGATGCATCCGCACTGCGTTTTGCCTCCAAACCGCATGCGGTTTTTATGTCTTGCGGTGCGAATTCAGTCCCATTATCTTCTATGGGTACGCATCTAATTCGCACATGTGTTCAGTTCTCTGCAGGAGTTTCTCTCATTCAGCTCAATACAATTCTCCCCCACTCTCCTCTCACCCGGAAGTTCTCCCAGGTCTCCAAATTCGCACCTGATCTGCAGCTAAACCGCAGTTGATCTGCAGAACACCCTCTAGAGAAATCTGCAACGACAACGCAGCTCAAAAAAGCAACGCACTAGTGTGATTCCGGCCTAAAGGTTATTTTTTCCTTTAAAATTAAAAACACGTTATATTTACCTGCTCTGTGCAATGGCAATGCACAGAGCAGCCCTGATCCTCCTCTTCTCGGGTTCCCACTGGCGCTCTGGGCTTCTCCTCTTCAGTGAGTGCCTATGGGGGCACTCGTGCAGGGTCACTTGTCTTTGACACGGATAGGGAGGCTCAGCTCCACCGCCCCGCTACCCTTGTCACAGAATTTGATTGACAGCATTGCTATCAATCTGAGCAGTGAGGAGGGAGAGAGCCAGATAGCCGCGGCTCTCATGCACAGTGCTGGATCGGGCTCAGGTAAGTATAGAATGCATTAAAGAGAAGCTTCAGCCTGTAAACAAAACTGTAAAAGTCAGCAGCTACAAATACGGTAGCTACTGACTTTTAAAAAACACACACTTAGCTCTCCCAGGATCCAGCGATTTCCTCACCCGACCCGGCTCTTTGCCGTGCTTTGGGTCCAGGCACCGGCATCCTAACTGTGATGCCGTACTGCGCTCTGTAATTGGTCCCGGAGTCTCCTGGGACCTGTGACATGTCTCAAGAGGCAACGGGGGAAAGAGGGAGGGTCGAACTACTGGTCAGATGGCCGTGGCTGTCTGACTGGAAGTTGGAGCGGGTACCTTTTTACAATAAGGAACCTGTCCCCCCCCCCCCCCACAAAAAAACAAAACATCCCAAATATTGAAGAGTAGGGGGGGGGGGGGGGGGTTTAAGGTAAAAAATCCTAAGGCCCCATACACACGACCGAGTTTCTCGGCAGAATTCAACCAGAAACTCGATCGGAGCTGGATTCTGCCGAGAAACTCGGTCGTGTGTACACTTTTCAGCGAGGAAGCCGACGAGGAACTCGTCGGGCCGAATAGAGAACATGTTCTCTATTTCCTCGTTGTTCAATGAGGAAAGTCGGCCCGCCGAGATCCTCGGCGGCTTCAACACTGAACTCGACGAGGAACTCGATGTGTTTGGCACGTCGAGTTCCTCGGACGTGTGTACGGGGCCTAAGGCTTTACAACCACTTTAATTAGCTTATTTCCCATTGACCATCACAATGTTGTATTCTGAGCTTTGGATATAGTAATTATCAGCAGGGGTCGTTCACCGAGACCGTTATTTCAATGGTTCCTCCATGCTAAAAAGGTTGCTGTAAACCATTAATTTTTTGAAGCTGGAAGTGCTGCTAATATGCAAATTGTCTGATCTCTTGAAGCAGATCAGTAGAATAATTTGTTGTCTGCGTCTGCCTGTCTAGAAGATCATTATGTATGAGTAGGAGCCACGCTGTGTTTGTGTCTGCTCCCTCTCCCGACGGCTATGGCATGCTGAGGTGGGAATGACCACACGCAATTTGTGAATTTTTTTTTTAATTCTACCACATTGTCTATATTTGTTTGAGAAATGAGGACCCTACAAACAGTAAGCTGAGTTTACATGGGTATCAGGAGGAAGCTTGTCATGAGCTTTAAGAATGCTTACCAAATGGCTGATCCTATTTTACGGCTTTGGTAGCACACTCAACAGAATATGGTGTTCTAGCAGCGTTCGGCAAGCGCCGGGTAACAAAGCATTCCAAAGTTCCCATTCTGTTGGAATGTTTTTCTACCTTTTGAATGGTAATGTATCATTTAATATGCTTTTGTGTTAGGTGGAGGACTTTTGATCTCCCTGGGGATAGGTTTGTATGATGAAAAGTGGTGGTCATTCTCCAGCAGGATTCATCAACTCCTCCAGTTCATAAGCACCTTCACGTGCACTGAGGGAGTGGTCACCAACCTTTTGGACCTCACGGACCACTAAACATGAATTTTACATGCCTCATATATACTACTCTGCCTCTCGGCCAACCCCCCCCCCCCCTTCAGCGCATCACACAGCCGCCTTAGGGCCCTTTCACACGTATGGACAGTATGTCCGTATTTCATCCATCCGTTTTTGGATGAAATATGGACATACATGTATCCCTATGGGATAGCGGGTGTCAGCGGCTGACACCTGATGTCCTCGGTCCCCACTATGGTCCGATTCTGCAGACGGAGGAAAATACACATTTTCCATCCGTCTGCAGAGCGGATCGGGTGAACACGGACAGACGGTCCGTGTTCATCCGATCCCCCCATAGGGTAGAGCGGAGATCTGACAGGGCGGTCCCTGAACAGTGTGCAGGGACCGCCCTGTCATCTGCGGCTCAGCGGGGAGCGATCCCCGCTGAGCAAGCGGATAAAAACGGTACGGATCCTCGCGGGATCCGTACGTGGGAAAGGGCCCTTACACACACACAATGCTTCAGCTCTCTGCCCAATTCTCCTGCACTCTGCAGTACACTACTGCCACACAGACTCGTCATTGGATTTCACTTCCTTTTCCAGCCATGTGTCCGAGCTCCGTGCTCCCTCCCACAGTGTAATCAGCGCTGCCATTGGAAGTTTCCTCCTTGTTCACCTCCCACTCTCTGCACTACTCCTCCCTCTGAGTTTACATGAGCCGGAACTACAGAGGAGGCATTGGGTATCAATGGGGGCTGACAGTATTGACTTTCAGCCCATGTTAAAGGGGTTGTAAAGGTAAAAGTTTTTTTACCTTAATGCATCCTATGCATTAAGGTAAAAAAACATCTGACAGCACCGCCCCCCGAGCCCCCGTTTTACTTACCTCACCGTTCGAAAGTCCCAGGCGCGTGCTTGTCATCTTGTTCGGTTCCCAGCCTGGCCGTCGATTGGCTAGGCTGGGCGGGTTGATAGCAGCGCAGCCATTGGCTGGCGCTGCTGTCAATCACAGCGGATGACGCGGCGCGACGGGGGGCGGGGCCGAGTGATACAGTTGGCGGCTATGGCCGCCGCTGTATCACGGGAGCGCGCTCGCAAAAGCTTTGCACCATGCTCGCTCGCTCGCATGAAGGTAGAAAGCTTTTGCGAGGAGGAGCCGAGACAGCCGCCGAGGGACCCCAGAAGACAGGATTCGGGGCCACTCTGTGCAAAACGAGCTGCACAGTGGAGGTAAGTATAACATGTTTGTTATTAAAAAAAAAAAAAAAAAAATGTGCATTTAGTGTTCCTTTAAGAACAACACAGGAAACACCATTGGGCGGTATACATTTGCCACAATGTTGATTTGTGACAGAACCCCTGGGGACCACCAACATTTTCCCAAGGACCATAACTTTTCCAAAGCTACTGATATTTATTTACTAAACTCTGAAAGTCTTTGCAAATTCTATATTAACTCATTGTAAGCACTTGACAAATACTTGCTTACAAGCTTATGAAAGTACTGTATTTATTGGCGTATAACACTCACTTTTTTACCCTGAAAATAGAGGGGAAACTGCGTGCGTGTTATACGCAGGCGGCTGTGGAAAGTTTTTTTCCTGAAACTTCCCTCTTAAAGTTAGGGTGCGTGTTATACGCCTGTGCGTGTTATACGCCGATAAATACGGTACCTATTTTTAATATCCATGTAGACGTGACCTTTGTGCTTGTAATGCAAAGGGATTATGTTATATGGTAAGTTTAGATATCAAAAAGAGAATAATGGCAAATGTATAGAAACACTCCATTGGGCCCACATTTACCTACCTCTAAAAAAAATACAGGTATCTAGAGTACTTTGTTCCTCATTATTTAGGAAAATTAAATTTCAAATATAAAATAAATAAAAAAATGGACCCATAAGGTTATTGTATTGGTATTGCTATTATATCTTGAGGTAATGATGATGTTTTAAGTGATCTAGTTCCTGGGCAGACAGCTCCTACACTCCAGAGAATTTCCACAGTCTCCTTAGCGTGTAATGTAACTAAAGTGTTGTCAGGTAACAAAGCATTCCAAAGTTTCCATTCTGTTGCAATGCTTTTCAACCTTTTGAATGTAATGTAACTAAAATGTAAATTGAAGCTCCAAACTACTACTAAAAGGCTCAGATATGAATTTATTCCAATAAAGGTCAGTGGGACAATTGACTGTTCCCATGACGCTTAATGGAATTAGGTCATATTTGCACCTTTTACTAGTGGTGTTATGCTTTAGTTTATATTTTTCTTAACAAACTAGGCACTTTTGTACAAAAAAAAGCACCTGAAAAGCTACACGAAAACCTATTTCCATTAGGATCAATGAATGCTTTCACACTGGAGCAGTGCGCTGGCAGGGCGGTGAAAAAAGTCCTGCAAGCAGCGTCTTCGGAACATGTTTCAAATGCTTAAAAAAGCGCCTCAAAAATGCCCCTGTCTGTTGAAATGAATGGGAAACGCTTCAAAAGCATCTGAAAAGCGATTCAAAAGCACAAAATGGTTCTTTTGATTTACAGGGCTAAAAAACGCCACAAAAGCGCCCAACTTTTATAGGCAGTTTTTGTGTTTGAAAGGGGTCTAAATATCATCCAGTTAAGCCTCGTACACACGATCAGTCCATCCGATGAGAACGGTCTGAAGGACCGTTGTCATCGGTTAACCGATGAAGCTGACTGATGGTCCGTGGCGCCTACACACCATCGGTTAAACGATCGTGTCAGAACGCGGTGACGTAGAACACAACGACGTGCTGAAAAAAACAAAGTTCAATGCTTCCAAGCATGCGTCTACTTGATTCTGAGCATGCATGGATTTTTAACCGATGGTTGTGTCTACTAACGATCGGTTTTGACCTATCGGTTAGGAATCCATCGGTTAAATTTAAAGCAAGTTGGCTTTTTTTTAACCGATGGTTAAATAACCTATGGGGCCCACACATGATCGGTTTTGACCGATGAAAACGGTCCATCAGACCGTTATCCTCTGGTTAACCTATCGTGTGTACGAGGCCTTAGGGTTTAAATGTACTATACATAGTTCTCCTGTGCTGTGGAATAGAGAAAAACAGCCTAAATGAGAATGTAAGAAAATAGATCATTAACCACTTAAGCCCCGGACCAATATGCAGCCTAAAGACCCAAGGTGTTTTTACAGTTCGGGACTGCGTCGCTTTAACAGACAATTGCGCGGTCGTGCGATGTGGCTCCCAAACAAAATTGGCGTCCTTTTTTCCCCACAAATAGAGCTTTCTTTTGGTGGTATTTGATCACATCTGCGGTTTTTAGTTTTTGCGCTATAAACAAAAATAGAGCGACAATTTTGAAAAAAAAGCAATATTTTTTACTTTTTGCTGTAATAAATATCCCCCAAAAACATATATAAAAACATTTTTTTTCCTCAGTTTAGGCCGATACGTATTCTTCTACCTATTTTTAGTAAAAAAAATCGCAATAAGCGTTTATCGATTGGTTTGCGCAAAATTTATAGTGTTTACAAAATAGGGGATAGTTTTATTGCATTTTTATTTTTATTTTTTTTTTTACTACTAATGGCGGCGATCAGCAATTTTTTTCGTGACTGCGACATTATGGCGGACACTTCGGACAATTTTGACACATTTTTGGGACCATTGTCATTTTCACAGCAAAAAATGCATTTAAATTGCATTCTTTATTGTGAAAATGACAGTTGCAGTTTGGGAGTTAACCACAGGTGGCGCTGTAGGAGTTAGGGTGCACCTAGTATGTGTTTACAACTGTTTGGGGGTGTGGCTGTAGGAATGACGTCATCGATCGTGTCTTCCCTATAAAGGGAATGACGCGATCGATGCGCCGCCATAGTGAAGGACGGGGAAGCCGTGTTTACACACGGCTCTCCTCGTTCTTCAGCTCCGGGGAGCGATCGCGACGGAGCGGCTATAAACAAATAGCCGCGCCGTGGTCCCGGATCGCTCCCCGAGCGGACCCGACCTCCGCATGTAGCGGGGGGGGTCCCGATCGGACCCCCCACCCGCTAATAGGCGAGGACGTACGTGTACGCCCATGTGCCTGTACGTGCCATATTGTGGACGTATATGTACATGCGGGGGTCGGGAAGTGGTTAAAGAGCGATACAATATGGGATAATATGCAATAATGTCTGAACATAAAGAAAAACACAAACACCAACTTCTTTATTCAACATATTTATTGTACAGTGGAACCTTGGATTACGAGCATAATCCGTTCCAGGAGAATGCTCGTAATCCAGAGTACTCGCAAATCAAAGCGAGTTTCCCCATTGAAGTCAATGGAAATGAAAATAATTTGTTCTGTATTCACTTCAATGTGGCCAGAGGCGGGGGACGCCAGAGAGCCTCAGAAATAGCTGAAAAGGCCCGAGGACACTTCGGCTGACCTTGGCAAACCTCGGAAAGACTTCCTACCCGAGATTTGCCGAGGTCAGCCGTGCTGTCCATGGGCCTTTAAGTGCATTTCCAAATGGTGCCGATTGGCTGCGATTGGCAATGTTCGGCTCTGCTCGGCTCCGGCGCCCCCCACCTCAGGCCAAAAGCGGTACTGCACACCACTTTGGCCTGAATCGTGCTCATTTTGCAAGACAACACTTGCAAACCGAGTCATTATTTTTTTAAATACAGTGCTCGTATTGCGAAACGCTTGTTAACCGTGTTACTCGCAATCCGAGGTTGACTGCTGCTTTGATTATTGGTTTACATACAGATTAACTTAAAAATCAATTGACAATATGAAATTGACTTGACATTGAATAACTTCATACACTAACCTTAAAGGGGAGTTCCAGGCATTTTTAATGTTTATTAAAAGTCAGCAGCTACAAAAAGTGTAGCTGCTGGCTTTTAATAAACATGCACTCACCTGCTTCATGGTCCAGCGACGCGCTGGCCAGAGCTCCGCTCCTCTCCCCCCTCTCTCCGGCTGGCGTCCTCATAGTTACTGTGGCCACCCGTGACAGCTTTTGGCTTCACGGCCGGGCACTCACTGCACATGCGCGAGCGGCGCTGCGCTATCCGATTGGACAGGCGATCGCCTGGGACCTGTCACGTGTCCCAGGCGATCGCCTACAAAAGGCCCTTATCACCTTAGCGGCCCCTGGGCGGAAGGAGGAAGTGGGACAGGATGTCCCACTCCTCCTGAAGCCCCCACCCCCCCCCCCCAAAAAAAATTACATGCCAAATTTGAGGGGGCAAGGAGTGGATTAAGCGGAAGTTCCACTTTTGGGTGGAACTCCGCTTTAAGAAGACAGCTCAGACTCTATTTCTATGCACTATGGGATGTTGCAGCCTGCGGAGTCCCAGAGTAATCCAGTATACATACGAGAATGGGAGAGAGACCTGCGGCATACATTTACAGAGACTCAATTGAGTAATCTATATCATCTTACCCACGAGAGTTCAGTGGATACTAAGATGCAAGAAAATGGCTTTAAACTGCTGACTCGCTGGTACAGGGTTCCGGCCGCCTTGGCCAAAATGTATCCGACGACTTCTGCTGTCTGCTGGAGGGGATGTGGGCATTCGAGGCACCTTCCTACATATATGGTGGGAGTGCTCAAGGCTTCGGCCCTTCTGGCAGGACATCAGGGCCCAGTTAAAAGCTATTTTGGATATAGACATGCAAGACTCCCCATTGGCGTTCCTGCTTCACGTGCCATCCCTCGCCTTAGCATGTACCGTAAATCGATCCTGCCACACCTTTTAAACACAGACTCCTGATTCCCATACATTGGAAATCGGCCCATGTTCCTGGGCGATCCAACTGGGTATGCTTGGTCAACACTATTATGGTAGCGGAGGAGTGGATGGCAAAGTGTACAGACATATGACAAGTTCTACACTACATGGGCCACTTGGATACATTATACGCCTAATACGGTACAAGCACCAAATACTGCTGCCCCCAGGTCTATAGATTAACACAATGTATTTGAGGACGAGACCTATGTACCAAAGACCCCCAACAACAATACCTACAGATGTTGTGCTGATAGTTTGTTATGTTTAATGTTTCCAATTATGCCCCCCCATTGTATTTTGGGTCGCAATAGGCACAGCACTCGCGTTGCTGTTCCTGATACGTGAGAACGTTATCCTGTCTTGATACAATGGTTTGAAAATACACGCCCCCCTGTTGTTTGGGTATAAACTGATGAAGTCATATGAAGCTGGCTACTGAATGTATCAAAGGACCTTTTGCACTCGTGGCCTAACGCCCCCCCCCCCCCCAACTTCCTGTATACCCCCCTTTTTCATTTATTGTCTTCTTTTTGTTTCTTTTAATGTATGTTATATTAAAAATATAAAATAAAGATTATACACAAAAAAAGAAGACAGCTCAGTCACTAAGGCTCAAGCTGAATAAATAATCAGACTTAAATTTTATTTAACACAACTGTCCCCTTTTATAACTTAACAAGAGGGACCCAAACACATAAAAGGGCCACGACAGGTGAAGGGGGGGGGGGGGTAGTAAGTTCTGCTGGATGATCCTCATCGGGCAACTGGCCCCGGACCTAATATGCTAACCCTTTTAATAAAGCCCCCCAGGAATTCTAGAAAATTCCAGGGGGTCATCTGACCTATCAAAAAGGGGAACCCTAACATACAGAAAGTTCCAGGTCAGCTGACATAGAAAAAACTATCACAGGCTCTCCCGTTGATCTCTACAGCGGGGGGCCTTGAAACTATCACTGCCACGATCCCATAAGGAAAATGGGGGGGGGGGGACCTTAAAACAGTCTTTCCATCCTTTTCCTCCCATTCCAGCAAGCACCAGAAGGGACAGAAACAGGTGAGGCTGAAGTTCCATTTAAAATGTGTCCTCTAACTGAGCTGAGTGCTTAAAGTGACTGTAAAGCTTAATTTAAATTAACCCCTTGGAGCTGGTGCCGCCCGACCCTTTAAGGGGTTTAGTATTTTCGACCAGTATGAGAGACTAAGAGCGATAACACCAAATTTAACACACCTGCTACCCATTCACACCTGAGACCTTGTAACACTAACGAGTCACATGACACCGGGGAGTGGAAATGACTAATTGGGCCCAATTTGGACATTTTCACTCAAGGGTTTACTCACTTTTGTTGCCAGCGGTTTCGAGGTACCTTCCAACTCTCGTCATCAAGTCCCATTTGCAGGGGCCAAGAGAGCCGGCTTGTTTTTTCAGAAAAGCATATACCTAAGCTCGTTTGTGAGTAGGACCATTTGCCTTTATTCTATTTTATATAATAAACATTTTTATAAGCGGCAATGCACTAGGTCGGTGCGCCCTCCTTTCTTTCTTTTTCTCTTTTGCCAGCGGTTTAGACATTAATGGCTATGTTATTTTGAGGGGACAGCAAATTTACACTGTTCTAAAAGTTTTACACTTAAGTCACGTACACACGATCCGAAAATCGTACGAAAAAATGCCAATTTCGAAACGATCGTACAATAATCGTATCGTTAGTACAGAGCTTTCGAGAGCCGATCAAGACAGTTCATCCGATATTATTCTGTCGGACATGCACGTAAATGTATTTTGTACGATGCCAGATCGTACGATTTTCTTTTAATCAGTACAGCTGTCGTTCGAAGATGCAATACAAATGCATTACAACACATGACATCACTTCTGAATTTTTATTCTGTCGTACGAGAATTTTCGTGACTTTAGTAAACTCATCAGATTCGACATGAGATTAGCATGCAAAAAAAAAAAAACGGACGATCATTCGTCCGATAATCGGATCGTGTGTACCGGACATTACTACTTTACATTGTAGCAAAGTGTTGTCACATGAAATGATATAATAAATTATTTACAAAATGTTAGGGGGTGTACTCACTTTTGTGAGATACTGTATATATTTGTAATCAGTTATCAAAAGTGAATAGAAGAACCAGCACATACGTACCCTATTTATCTTCATATATCGCGCACCGGCGTATAGCGCGCACCCCCAACCTAGAAGGGAAATTTCAGGAAAAAAAAGAATACTTACAGTTTGAATGCCCCTCGTCGGTGTCTAGCCCGGCGTCCATCGGCGGCCTTGTCCGGTCCGGCATGCGTCTGCGGCCTCGTTGGTATCCTCCCCGCTTCTCCTGCGCTGTTTTTGAGCCGTGTTTGAACGCTGCCGCCGACATATAACGAGCGCAGTACACTCGGGCACGCTCGGCCACGCTCGTCTCCTCTCGCATAAAGGCTAGGAGGCGGCACAGGGCGTGACCGCGAGCGAAACCGAGCCTGGCCGAGTGTACTGCGCTCGGTATATGTCGGCGGGCGGGATTCAAACACAGCACGGGAAAGAGTATCGGCGTATATTGCGCACCAACGATTTTCCCCTTATTATAAGGATAAAAAAGTGCGCGGTATACGCCGATAAATACAGTATATTATGAACTTGATGTTTCTTTGTTAGAACATCACTTGTAGAACAACATAATACCTGGCTTGGTGTTTGGCAGCAGAGAATCATCAAAAGGCCATGTAGCAGGTCAACTGTGGATCATCTTATGTATTATACAGGATAAAGCACCATCTGCAGTGGTTTACAAGAATAGAAAAAGTCAACTCAGACTTCCATGACCCATCTAGAAGCACTCAACCTCTCACGTGCTTTAGATTATGCAAGGAACACTTTAGTGGGGTAATTTCACTAAACTGTGTGAATTATTGTAATTATATGTAATAATTTATCTCAGGCCGAGTACTCACGGCAGGACATGTCCGATGAAAACGGTCTGCAGACCGTTTCCATCGGACATGTCTGGCCGGGGACTGCCCGGGGACTTCTGTTCGATGGCTATACACACCATCGAACAGAAGACCGCGCGTAAACAATACGCGGGGCGTGTCCGCGGTGTCGCCGCGTCGATGACGCGGTGTAGCCGCGACAATGACGCGCCGGCGTGGGCGGCCTGCCTTGAAAATGCTTCCACGCATGCGTCGAAGTCATTCGACGCATGCGAGGGATGGCGGGCGGCAGGACATGTACGGTAGGTCTGTACAGACGACCGTACATGTCCGGGCAGACAGGTTTCCAGCGGACTGTTTTAAAGCAAGTCCAGGAAACAGTTGTCTGCTCAGAAACGGTCTGTCAGACAATTGTTTGCTGGAATCCTGTCCGCGCGGCTGTACACACGAGGGAACATGTCTGCTGAAATTGGTCTGCCGACCAGTTTCAGCAGACATGTTTGGTCGTGAGTACGGGGCCTTACTATTACTTTATCAGAAGCTTAATTTCATGTCTCATAGGTGTGTAATCACCACTGTTTACATTAAAAAAAAAAAGTTATTTAACCATTGCAAACCTTTCTAAAAAAAAATCTTTATTTTTCTTATGTTTAGGTTATCTCAACCTCATATTGCTGCATTTTCTGCTCTGCTCAGTAGACTTATCATAAAATCTCACAGCTATTACCAGTTAGGAACTAGCAAAATCTTAAAGTGATACTAAACACACTCTGTTTAATTTACATTGTCCCTTCTATTTCTGTATGTGGATGATGGCACTGTAATTATTTTAAATAAGGAAAAAACATCCAAGTACCTTTTTCCTATTCGATATATAGCTGTCACATGATCTTTCCCAGCCTGTCTGCAGGGAAACATAAGCAGGGGGAGTTTCTAGTTCTCTGTTGCTGGTCACATGTTAAAAAAAAAAAACAGCCTTTGGGATACAGAGTAAAAATCAAAAAATTATTTCAATAAACTGTTTTAAATTATCATGCTAATATATATTTAAAATCAAATCTTTATGTTTTTTTTGTCAGTAACATGGTGTGGGCAGATTTCTGCCAGTCACGGGCTGTGTCATGCTCCTCCAGCCTGTGTCTTAGAATAAGAGGGAGGTGAAGCCTCCATTAATCTACATATAATATCCCGCCCCCCCCTATTGTGTTTAGCTGGTTAGTGGGCATGGAAGAGGAAGGAGGGAGTGGGCTGTCGTTTACCACTGTGTAAACTCCCACATGTGTGACTTTATAGTCACGTGGGCTGCTCCTTTGTGATAGGGGGGAAATGCTCAGCATAGAAACTCACTGAAAACTGAGCATGTGCAGAGTTGCCACCACAGCTGCAAAACCCCTAGCAGAATTGGGGACATGGACAGAAGGTGGAGATAGAGAGCAGCAGGATCAACCAGTTTTTTTGCAGAATACAGAAAAGGAATCTCATAGTGACTGAGTGAGTATAACCAGCATGTAATACAGCATTTATTGATAGTTTTTTTATGATGTGGGGGTTAGTTACACTAAAAACGAATGAAAGAAAAAGGTGCAATCGTTTTTGTGAATTTACTTTACAGACTAACTCGTGCAGCAATCTATAAAATAATATGCAGTAAATTCAACGGATCTGTGTGATAAAACTTACTGAATTGTAAAAATCATTTTGGAAAGTAGAAAAAAAATTACACAATAATGAAATTACTACATATATTACTACATATATTATGCTTTCGTAATCCCATCCCATTTGATCCATTCTAAACTACTTCAAGGATACTGTGTTAACCTAAAACTGGTACAGCGCTATCTCCCAATATATACAGTGCATAAAGTGTAACCCAATAAATTAATAAGTGTACAAAAAATATATATATAAATATTACATTTCATACAATGGTACCAATTGCTTAGTGCATGAAAAGTGCAAAAACCGCAAATAAATAATTAAAAAGTTGATTATCAATCTATAAATCTAATGCATATCATGCAATAAATGTATATAAAGTTCTCAACATATAAAGTCCATCTCATGTAGAAAAAGATATATATATATATATATATATATATATATATATATATATGTATATATATATATATATATATGCATTCATATAAAGTCCATAAAGTTGTCAGTGCATCAAAGACAGAAAAGTCCAGTGACTGTCCCATACACCATACACCAGTACTTTATTTGTGGTGTGGATACTGTATTGTTCTTCTATTTTTATTTAATTTTACAATTTACATTTCAGTCTCTGGTGACAGTGATCACTGAATTTTGGACTGGAGGCAAGCTGTCCAATGATAGCAGGCTGCCAGCTCATCCATCTATGGTTGTGGAATTCCCCGTCCTGCAGCTGCACGTAACAAAGGGGCTATATGTTGTCAATGACATTGTCCAATTATGGCCGCATGACAGTATTAGGTCAACAATGCCATCAGCACCCTATCTGTTTGGGTGAGTGGTCCAGTAGTTTCCTAATGGTTTGGATCAAACTCAGTTATCTCATCCCTAGCAGTCACCAGCCTAAGTCTTTCTGAATCAACCTAATGATGTATTATGCCTCGTACACACAATCGGAATTTCCGATGAAAAAAGTCAGGCGGGATTTTTTCATCGGATATTCCGACCGTGTGTATGCCCCATCTGACTTTTTCCATCTGAAATTCCGACGGACTTAGAAAGAAAACATTTCTATTGGAAATTCCGTTCGTCTGTATGGAACTCCGAGGAAGAAAAAAAAAACATGCATGCTCAGAATCAAGTTGACGCATGCTCGGAAGCCCTGAACTTAATTTTTCTCGGCTCGTCAAACGTGTTGTACGTCACCACGTTTTTGACGGTCGGAATTTGGTGTGACCGTGTGTATGCAAGACAGCTTGAGCGAAATTCTGTCGGAAAAATTCATCGGAGTTTATTCCGACGGAAAAAACTATCGTGTGTACAGGGCATTACTTGCCTTTCCACTGGGTGGGGACGCAAGTCTTCGCTCTGTTAGACCCCTTTCACACTGAAGCGTTTTTACAGCATTTTAGCGTTAAAAATAGCAATATTAAAACGCTCATAAAACGCTCTCCATGCATATCAATGGACCCTTTCACACTGAGTCCTGCAAGCAGCATCTTTGGAGCAGCTTTTGGGCGCTGAAAAAAACGCTCCAAAAAACGCCCCTCTCAATTGAAATGAATTGAAAGCGCTGTAAAAACGCCTTACCCTTTCACACTGAGGCACTGCAAAAACAGCCTAAAACGTTCAGGTCTTAGCGGTGCTTTACCAGCACATTGGGATTGCAGATGAGGCTTCACTCGAATAATGCTCCAAAAACACTTGAATAAGTAAAACGCCCCAGTGTGAAAGGGGCCTTAAAATGTCATAAATTTAAATGAGAGTTTACATATAGACATGTGAATAAATCTACATAGAGATTGGCCTTCTAATGGAGCCTGATCCAGTAGGCACATATGCAACAATGAAGCAGCGCTTATATATTTATGTTTATTTCTGTACAGCTTGATAGATATATTGTACTGTACCCATGTTGGACAATTCAGGAAAGTCAGCCATTTTGGATCTTAAAAGCCTTTCTTTTAAAAATACAAATGAACATCTTCAAGTTTCCAGATTCTTTTCACTGACTTTACATTGTCTCTTGGCAAAGGTCCACCTAAAGGTAAATAGGATACTTTGCAGTTCTTAGCATGCCAGCATTTTTGCATCAGCTTGGGGTTTTTTAGGTTTGTTTTTCATTAGGTTTGCTGTCATTAGCAAGGGGTATAGGTATCAGCACATGTCATCAATTTGTAAAGCTGCACATTTATGCACACTAAAACACCCAAGCTCCATATACAGATAATGCCTCTCTAGACGTTAAAGCTCAGACACACCTCTTTTGCATTCCCAAAGCAGTGTAGGTGCCTGAAAAACCTACTGAGAGGCGCAAGGTTAGTTTATGTGGCTGCCACCCAATGCCACAAATACTGCACATCACCCTGAACACACCATCCCCACCATGAAACATGGAGGTGGCAGCATCATGTTGCAGGGATGCTTTTGTTCAGCAGGGACAGGGAAGCTGGTCAGAGTTGATGGGGAGATGGATAGAGCTAAATACAGGACAATCTTAGAAGAAAACCTGTTAGAGTCTGCAAAAGACTTGAGATTGGGGCAAAGATTCACCTTCCGGCAGGACAACGACCCTAAACATACAGCCAGAGCTACAATGGAATGGTTCAGATCAAAGCATACAGTAAAACCTTGGTTTTTCAAGCATAATTCATTCCAGAAACATGCGTGTAATCCAAAGCACTTGTATATTAAAGCATTTTTTTACAGGGTATAAAAGAAAAGAGAGGCACCTCTAAGTGTAGCAATAAGTTGCTAAATGTTGTACCTTCATTAAATGTAACCATATTGCTACACTTAGAGGCTCCTCTCTTCTTTTTTATACTTAGTTTTGACATGACGCTACTCTTATATCAAGACATCGCTTGTATATCAAGGCAAAATTTATTAAAACATTTTGCTTGTCTTGCAAAACGCTCTCAAATGGCCCATTCAAAGTCAAGACCTAAATCCAATTGAGAATCTGTGGCAAGGCTTGAAAATTGCTGTTCAAAGACGCTCTCCATCCACTCTCTAGATGTGAAAAGCTGGTAGAGACATCCCCAACAATACTGGCAGCTGTAATTGCAGAGAAAGATGGTTCTACAAAGTATTGAGTATGGGCTAAATACAAATGCACGCTAGACTTTTCACATATTTCTATTTAAAAAAAAAATTAAAAACATTTATAATTTTCCTTCCACTTCACAATTATGTGCCACTTTTTGCTGGTCTATCACATAAAATCCCAATAAAATCCATTTACGTTTCTGGTTGTAACATGACAAAATGAGGAACATTTCAAGGGGTATGAATACTTTTTCAAGGCACTGTATTTTGTAAAAACGTGCCGCTGAGAGCCTGAGCAAGCTGCTAGAAGGGTGCTATGATGTCTTCATGAGCAAAGTTATTGATGCCCTAGGGTCCATTTACGGCTGCAGTGAGCCACAGTCAGAAGAAGGTAGTGTAATGCGTATTTTATCGTTAGTTGTATAGTTGTCTTTTTGTTTCCGTTTTTTTGCATCTTTTTTTGAAGTGCACAAAGTGACACTTCATGCATATCACCACACAGAACTGCGGTGTGTTGCCCTGCTGTGCAGTGACATGCAGTGCCTTCTTGTGCACTGTGATAAAATCAGAGGCATATCTAGTGAAAATGGCGCCTATGGCAAGCACTGAAACTGCGCCCCTGTCGAAACATTTGAAACCCATCTTTCAGATAACCTTAACAAAAAAAACAGCTAACACAACTAGTGATATTTATCATCCCTTGTGATACCTTGGATAGTGACATATCCTCTTTATGGAGAAATCTGGGGTTTATTAGACCCCTGATGCCTCCTCTGCCCTCCAAGGCCAGGTAAATGCAGAACCAATACTGGAAGTGATGAGATCTTCATTGCTTAAGGCCTCAGTTTTCACAGAGGAGAGGGAGAAACTGATGTTCCTCCTTCTTCTTTGTGCGCTGCCAATCCGACCAGATGGAATGGGAGAGCATGGGAGAACAGGGGAGGGCTGTGGCTGAACGCAGCAGGGATAGCACTGCCATTGTCCATTAGCAAAGGTGCTGAAAAGGATGCCTATGCCTATGCTCGGGAGGAGGGAAGAAGAGACCCTCAGACCCTGGTAAGTGCCTTGCTGCCCAGCCACTCATCAGTGCCCCCTTCATATGGCGCCCATGGCTGCCATACCCTAGATACGCCACTGGATAAAATACAACATGCGTACAGGCTATGCTGCATTGCAAATAGGGCAATTGTTTTCTTTGTGCCGTAGCAGTGACCTGCAATCTTTTAGTGTAGAAACAAGCCAGTCACTGCACTAATGTGAATGATCCCTTAGGCAGATAGATGTGATAGTGGTAAATGGAGCAAAAGAATTTACTAAGGTGTATTAATGCTACCAAAAGGGGAATATTGGTGGAGTAATAGTACAGATTATTGTGAAGGGAGAGCAGATGGAAGAAGGAAAAGAGGAAGGTATATAGCAGGGGTCCCCAACCCCCGGGCCTTTGGCCTGTTGATAGTCAGTCCACATGGAAGGAGGCGAGCAGCGACTGCGGTCTGGACAGGACTGTCACAGACCATGATCGCCTCTAACCTCCTGCTGTGCGGCCGTGCCACTTAGCCTGTGTTTCCTCTCCCGGAGCTGGAGATCTGGACAGGGAGCAGGAGTGTTTTAATGTAAAGGGGACTGCACTGTAAAGGAGAACTGTAATGCAAAGGAGGGCTGTGACACTGTGGAACTGCTTTAACCACCCTGGCGGTATTCCAGAGTGTGGATCGGGGTTAAATTTCAGTACCATTAGCGGTAACCCCAAGCCACACTCGGGATTGCATCTTAGGATCCTGGTACAGTGTACTTGCCTTGTTCCCAGGATCCTGCGATGTCCCACCTTGCTGTGTCTGTGGGCTGTTTCCTCCGCCTGATGCCTCTGTGTGCTGGGCTCCGTTCCCTGGGAGCATCACAACGCATGGGGGTGGAGCCGACAGCAAATTCGAAAAGTACAAAATTCATAACACATACAGTACACTGTAATCTTACATTTTACATTACTGTATCAAATCATTTCACATCCCTTTTGTCAATAATGCTTTGTCCAGTGCTCTGCATGCACTTTTATATTATATATACTGTTCTTTCTGGCTGGAAACCTGAGATTATCAATGGCAACCAAAATGTGTCCCTTTACGTCAAAAGCAGTTTGAGACAGCTAGAAAACAGCGATAGTAAATTAGAACACTTGCAGAATTGAGCGATAGTGAATCGTGAGAAAATACATTTTATTATTATTATATTATTTATATTTTATAATTATTTATAGTTATTATAATATATATATATACACAGTACAGACCAAAAGTTTGGACACACCTTCTCATTCAAAGAGTTTTCTTTATTTTCATGACTATGAAAATTGTAGATTCAAACTGAAGGCATCACAACTATGAATTAACACATGTGGAATTATACATAACAAAAAAGTGTGAAACAACTGAAAATATATTTCATATTCTAGGTTCTTCAAAGTAGCCACCTTTTGCTTTGATTACTGCTTGGCACACTCTTGGCATTCTCTTGATGAGCTTCAAGAGGTAGTCACCTGGCGCAGCACCCCATCACTCTCCTTCTTGGTCAAATAGCCCTTACACAGCCTGGAGGTGTGTTTGGGGTCATTGTCCTGTTGAAAAATAAATGATGGTCCAACTAAACGCAAACCGGATGGAATAGCATGCCGCTGCAAGATGCTGTGGTAGCCATGCTGGTTCAGTATGCCTTCAATTTTGATTAAATCCCCAACAGTGTCACCAGCAAAGCATCCCCACAACATCACACCTCCTTCTCCATGCTTCACGGTGGGAACCAGGCATGTAGAGTCCATCCGTTCACCTTTTCTGCGTCCCACAAAGACACGGGGGTTGGAACCAAAGATCTCAAGTTTGGACTCATCAGACCAAAGCACAGATTTCCACTGGTCTAATGTCCATTCCTTGTGTTCTTCCAAACAAGTCTCTTCTGCTTGTTGCCTTTCTTTAGCAGTGGTTTCCTAGCAGATATTCTACCATGAAGGCCTGATTCACACAGTCTCCTCTTAACAGTTCTAGTTCTTTTTGTTATGTATAATTCCACATGTGTTAATTCATAGTTTTGATGCCTTCAGTGTGAATCTGCAATTTTCATAGTCATGAAAATAAATTTTCATAGTCATGAAAATAAAGAAAACTCTTTGAATGAGAAGGTGTGTCCAAACGTTTGGTCTGTACTGTATATATATTAAAGTTTCACACTTTGTCATTCCCGGGATGTCTACTAGACTCTTGTTTGGACAGATTTAAGTGCTGGTTCACACTACAGCGACTTGGGATCCGACTTGTGTCGCCCCAAGTCGCACGACATGAGAAATTCCATTGAAGTGAATGAGAGCCGTCTTAATGTACAATACTGAAGTCGCTTCGACTTCAGAAAAGGTTCCTGTACTACTTCAAGGCAACTTGTAGGCAACTTGTACCCATTGATTTCCTTGTCAAAGTATTTTATTGAATGAATATGATAATCCAAGTACAGATCTTGTGTTATACATGTTGTAATAAGTTATCCAACTTACAACAGGTTTGGAAAAAAAAAAAACTTCATGGTCCACTATATATGTACAAATAAGTAAATTATATAAACTCAACAGAAAATAGAAAAGTAAACGAATCATTACATCAAGATATTCATGACTGTAGTTGGAAATACTATTTATCATATACATTGTTTTACTTGGACCTGGAATATGGAAGTATAATTATGTAAAGCAGTACTATTACTGTTTAAATAAAATAAGTTATAAAAGTACCCATAGATTTCAATGGAAGCTGCCTCCAAAGTCAGATCACTGTCTTAACTGAAGCAACTTTACAGGAAAAGAAAATAGTTTTCTCAGGAAAACCCCTCCCTCCCACAGAGCTGATTAATTTTTGATTGGCCACTGGCAAAGTCGCCTGTCCTGGAGGCGACTTGAAGTCGCGTTGTAAGTTGCTCCAAGTAGCGCTGAAGTCGTCTCGCAAAGTCGCGCTGGAAGTTGTGTTGCCCCTGTGTGAACCTACACTAAGTGTGTTATTACTAAGAATTGCAGGTCTAAAATATAAAATGCCAAATTGCTATGCAAAACAATGTACCGCTTTGAGATGCAAAAATCTGACATAATCATCCCGCCAGGGTGGCTACAGGGGGCAATGATATAATGGGGAGACTATGCTGTAAAGGAGAAGAAGCAAATATATTACCCTAGCTCTACTGCTTGGGATAGAAGTTCATGCTGTAAAGGGGGGCTAAGGACTCACTCTATGAAATCCCCCCCCCCCAGGTCCCTTTAATAATTGGCTGCCACAAAACAGTTCCCTAGTGTCAAAATGTTGGGAACTGCTGGTGTATAGTGAATGGGAAAAACTGACTGCTGACAGTGCCTCTAAGGCCCCGTACACACGACCGAACATGTCTGCTGAAACTGGTCCGCAGACCAGTTTCAGCGGACATGTTCGGTCGTCTGTACGTCCGACCGGACAATTTTCCGGCGGATCGGACAGGTTTCCAGCGGACGAATGTTTCTTAGCATGCTAAGAAACATGTCCGCTGGAAGCCTGTCCGTCGGACATGTTCGGTCATCTGTACAGACTCACCGGACATGTCCGCTTGGCCGAAAGCCCTCGCATGCGTCGAAGTGATTCGACGCATGCGTGTAAGCATTGACCTTCCAGGGTCGCATACGTCGCCGCGTCATCGTCGCGGCGACGGCGCGGCCACGTCACCGCGCTGTCTGTCCGCGCGGATTTCCGTTTGATGGTGTGTACAGCCATCAGACCGAAATCTCCAAACGGACATGTCCGATGAAAACGGTCCGGCGGACCGTTTTCATCGGACATGTCCGCTCGTCTGTACGGGGCCTTAAATGTGAATTTCACAAGTGGAGGGTGTGTAGAGGTACTTTATGGTGCCTGAATACCTTCTGCTAAGACAAGAATATTTCAAAACTAATCTCTAGAAAAATGAAAATTATTTATTATTTTTTTTTTTTAAAACACAAGTGAATTGTCTTACCTAAAATTAAGGGCCCTTTCACACGTACGGATCCCGTGAGGATCCGTACCTTTAACACCCGCTTGCTCAGCAGGATTTGCTCCGTTGATCCCCAGTGAGCCGGCAGATGACAGGATGGTCCCTGCACACTCCGTTATCCTCTGGGGGGGGGGGGGATCAGATGAACACGGACCGTCTGTCTGTGTTAATCCGATCCGATCCCCAGACGGATGGAAAAATAGGATTTTCCTTTGTTTGCAGAATCGGTCCATAGCAGATACCGATGAGATCAGGTGTCAGCGGATGTTCATCCGCTGACATCTGCAATCCCATAGGGATACATTTAGGTCCCTTTTTCATCCGAAAATGGATGGATGAAAAACAGACATACGGTCCACAGGTTTGAAAGGGGCCTTAAGCAGATTTTTGCCCTCACAATTTTTTATTCTTTCCTCTAAACCCCTCCTTTTCTCTTCTACACCAGTATTGCATTTTTTTTTCCTGGAAAGGGTTCAGTCCCACTTCCTAATACACTTAAATGTCCCGCCTCCCAATGATGTGACACAACATGGCAGAACAAGACCTGCAGAGAAGAGGATCTCAACAGAACAATGCTGGGTTTGCTGGATGGGTGAGTATCTCAACTGTGGAGAACCCACAACAAGGTTAACAGGGATTTAACAAAAATAAATAAAAAATGGGTGCTGGAGGGTGAAGATCCACTTTAAATGTTGTTGAGGCAGTTGTTTGGTCCAGACATCCCTAGAAGGTGACTACTGTTTGTGATCCTTGGTGGTCAGAGACATTCAGAGCATGTAAGAAAAGACAAGGAGATAGAGAGCAAACTCTGAAATGAAGGGAAGTTATAAAAAGGATGATGATAGAAAAATGGCATTCTTGCACCACTGACAAGTTATTATTTTGTAGGTAATGATTGCTTAAAGCGGAGGTTCACCCTAAAAACATGTATACACCGTTCCATCCAGCCGACATGTACAGTATGCTGTTTTTTTTTTTTTTCGCTGTACATACCACCGTAAAGCTATTTCCCCCCGGCTTCCAGGCAGTGGCTCCCACAGGAATGGGCGTTCCTATTCAGAGACTAAGTGATTGACGTGATGACAAAAGCTTCCCCCCGGCGCATAAGGCGCATCACCAGTTTCCGAAAGAAGCCAAACTGCGAGTCGGCTCTATACGGTGCCTGCGCACCGACGTTCGGGTTCTTTCCGAAACTGGTGATGCGCATTATGCGCCAAGAGGAAGCTTTTGTCATCACGTCAATCACTTAGTCTCTGAATAGGAACGCCCACTCCCGCTGGAGCCACTACCCGGAAGCCAGGGGGGGGAAATAGCTATACGGCAGTATGTAAAGCGAAAAACAGCATACTGTACATGTCGGCAGTATGCTGGATGGAATGGTATATACATGTTTTTAGGGTGAACCTCCGCTTTAAGCGCAAACATCATTATTCAGGTCAAAAGTTGGGAATATGACTTTTTCCTTCATATTTGCATTTTTTTGTTATTGAAATTCTAAGAGACTTAACATTCTAAATCCCAGAAGAGTGAGGCATATATATAAATGTCTGCTTTGGAATGGAAAAAGAGCTTTAGCTTTGAACTTCTCGGCCTGCTTTGCATTAAAATTATTTTCAGAAATATTACTTAGCAGCAGATCTGAAAAGAAAGTAAAATAATATTTTGTATGTTTTCCTCCTTATGAGACCCACATTTCTCTTTAATATGATTACAGAAAACACAATGGAGAAAAAAAATGTTGCACTGAGCTACAGTGGTAGAGAAAGTATGTGAACCCCATTGAAATTAACTGTTTTTATGCTGTAATTTGCCATAAAATGTGATCTGATCCTCATCTAAGTCACAGCAATAGACACAGACTGAGGCCCGGATTCAGATACAATTGTGTATCTATCGGCGGGCGTAACGTATCTCAGATACGTTACGCCGCCGTAACTTAGGGCGCAAGTTCCGTATTCAGAAAGAACTTGCGCCCTAAGTTAAGGCAGCGTAGCGTATGTGGTCAGGCGTAAGCCAGCGGAATTCAAATTCTCCATGCAGTGGGCGTGTTGTATGGTAATGAAGGCTGACCCCACATAAATTACGTTTTTGGCTAACGGCGCATGCGCCGTCTGTGAACGTATCCCAGTGCGCATGCTCCAAATTAACCCGCAAAAAGCCAATGCTTTGAACGTAAATTACGCCCAGCCCTATTCGCGAACGACTTACGCAAACGACAAAATCGACGGAAAATTTGACGCTGGCTCGACGTCCATACTTAACATAGGATACGCCTCATATAGCAGGGGTAACTTTACGCCGGAAAAATCCTAACGTAAACGACGTAAAAAAAATGCGCCAGGCGGACGTACGTTTCTGAATCGGCGTATCTACCTAATTTGCATATTCGGCGCGGAAGTCTAGGGAAGCGCCCCTAGCTGTCAGCGTAAATGTTGCACCCTAAGATACGACGGCGTAGGAGTCTCCTACGCCGCTCGTATCTAGGCAACATTGAGGCGTATCTGATTCTATGAATCAGACGCCGAGATGCGACGGCCCGCACTAGAGTTACGACGGCGTATCTGGAGATACGCCGTCGTAACTGCTTTCTGAATCCGGGCCAATGTGCTTAAAGCGGTAGTTCACCCTCACTGGCTTGATTTTACCATCGAGACAGGCATTGTAGCGCGAGCTACAGTATGCCTGTCCCGATTTTTTTAACCCCGGACTCACCTTGTAATCGGACATCGTAGATTTCGGCTCCCGCGGGGAATGGGCGTGCCTATGGAGAGGGAGAATGATTGACGGCCGGCCCTGGCACGTCACTCTCCCCGAAGACAGCCGGAGTAGGTCTCGGCTCTTCACGGCGCCTGCGCACAGGCTATGCGCAGGCGTCGTGAAGAGCCAAGCCTATTTCGGCTATTTCCGGAGAAGCGTGACGCGCCAGAGCCGGCCGTCATTCATCCTCCGTCTCCATAGGCACGCCCATTCCCCGGTATCTTCGATCTACGAGTACAAGGTGAGTACGGGGGTAAAAAATTCGGGACAGGCATACTGTAGCTCTCGCTACAATGCCTGTCTCGATGGTAAAAGAAAAAAAATATTTTTTTTTTTCGTTGATAGGGTGAACCCCCGCTTTAAGCTGATAACATACAAACAATTCTAATTTCTTGATTGAACACACCCATTAAACATTCACAATGCTGGAGGAAAAAGTAAGTGACCCCTTTGAGTTAATAGCTGGTTGAAAGTCCTTTGGCAGCAATAACTTCAGACAAGCGCTTTCAGTAGCTCTGGATCAGACCTGCACAATGTTCATGAGGAGTTTATGACCATTCCTCTTTACAAACCTGCTTCAGCTCAGACAGTTTTAGGATGCCTGGTGTGAACGGCTCTTTTCAGGTCATTCCCCAGCATCTCTATGGGGTTAAGGTCTGGGCTGTGACTAAGCCACTCTAAAAGGCGCATTTTCTTTTTATGAAACCAGTCTCCTAATGTGAGAATGTTCCTTTAATGTAGTTTGGCACCGTTATATAGTCTTCACAGATACGTTTTGTCTCTAGGACCTTAGTTCCATATTCTTATGTTCTCACCAATAACCATACAAGATATTAGTACAAGGCTTATAGCCAATTAACAGTAGTGGTAGTACCTTCTAAAAATAAAGATACATGCGAATAATCATACGTGTTCTGATATGAAAAAAAAAAGTTCCTGTCAAAAATGTACCTAATACCAGATCATATTTTATGAGTACCATTGTGTAACGTTGGATTATCAGTCAGTGCTATATCATATTAATTTTATAGCAGATCTTCACTAGGGATGGGCTATCTGTTCGAGTCGAACAGGAGTTTGACTCAAACATTGCCTGTTCGCTCCTTCGCCGAACAGCGAACAATTTGGGGTGTTTGCAGCAAATTCGAAAAGCGGCGGACAACCTTTTAAAAGTCTATGGGAGAAATCAAAAGTGCTAATTTTAATGGTTAATATGCAAGTTATTGTCATAAAAAGTGTTTGGGGACCTGGGTCCTGCCCCAGTGCCCATCAGTGCCGCATACCAGTGCCGCTTATCAGTGCCCATCAGTACCGCCTATCAGTGTCCATCAGTGCCACCTCATCGGTGCCCATCAGTGCCACCTCAACGGTGCCCGTAATTGAAAAAGAAAACGTACTTATTTACAAAAAAATTACAGAAAAAAATAAATACTTTATTTTTTTCAAAAATTTCGGCCTTTTTTTTTGTTGTTGCGCAAAATAAATAAATCGCAGAGGTGATCAAATACCACCAAAAGAAAGCTCTATTTGTGGGAACAAAATGATAAAAAAATTGTTTGGGTACAGTGTAGCATTACCTGCCCAATTGTCTTTAAAAGTGCGACAGCGCTGAAAGCTGAAAATTGGCTTGGGCAGGAAGCTGCGCAAGTGCCTGGTATGGAAGTGGTTAAAACTGATCGCGGCTATAATGAATTGTCGGGTGTGGGCAATACAGATAAAAGTAATTGAAAAAAAAACCAGCATGGGTTCACCCTTAGTCCATTACCAGACCCTTTGGGTCTGGTATGAATATTAAGGGGAACCCCGAACCGAAAAAAACAAAAACAAAGCGTGGGGTTCCCCCCAAAAATCCATACCAGACCCTTATCCGAGCGAGAGCAAGAGAGCGCGCCACCTCCTAAGCCATACCAGGCCACATGCCCTCAACTTGGGGAGGATGTCCCATGGGGACAAGGGCCTCATCCCTTGCGGGTTGTGGGGGTCTGCGGGCAGGAGGCTTATCGGAATCTGGAAGCCCCCCATGTGAATTGGTAATTGTACCCCTACCATTTCACAAAGAAAAAGTGTGAACATTTTAAAAATTACAGAAGACAGCTTGGGACAAGTCCTTTATTAAAAATAAAAAAATAAAAAACCATTTCAGCGATGTAATCCAGTCTGTCCAGTGTGCAACAGTCCCTTTTGGGATTGTATCATTTTTTGTAGTAAAGTAAATTCTCGATGTCCTGCAGTGATCCATTCTCCAGCGATGCTCTTCAGCGAGGAACGAAGCACGATCTTGCCTGCACCAGAGACACCCGCCTAATGACGTGCAAGCTGTTTGACAGTTCTTTTAAACCGAGGGTGGGGTCACCCGTGACGTGTGACCCCGCCCCATCTTGACGTGTCACGGGAAACCCCCATGACGCGTTAGAGGGGGCAAGGTCACCCGTCCACATCACAGGTGGCCCCGCCCCGCGACTCGCACAACGCTTTGTGAATGGGTGGCTGCCTTCAGGGATACACACAGTTCCCAGAAGGCAGCGCGGCTCATTCACAAGAAGACACAACGAGCCAGAAGATCCACTGCGGTGGAAGAAGAGGCAGAAGGGCCACTTCTGCATAGCAGCCGCCCTTTCAGTGGAACTCCACTTTAAAACAGCAGCTGTGCATGACATGTGCTCAGGCTTAGACTGGACCGCTAGAGGACCAGGGAGTCCTTCAGTGGGCCCCTGCTCATTACAATACCTACAGTCCTCTGCCATAGGATGTAACTTGCTGCTCTCAGGCTGTCAGTCACCCCTGTGTTTCTGATGTTGCAAGTCTAGAGCTGATCTGAGGCTTGAAGATGAGGAATTGGCACTGATATGAGATTTAACTTATGTTTTAATTGACACTTATGTGGAAAAGGTTGTAGACCCCTGCTGGTTCACACCAGAACTCAGTGCGGGAAAGGTGTGTTCAAAACATACTGGGTTAGATTCAGAGAGAATTTACACCGTCGTATCTTAGGGTGCATATTTACGCTGGCCGCTAGGTGGCGCTTCCGTTTTCGGCGTAGAATATGCAGATGACCTAGATACGCCGATTCACTAATTTACGTACGCCCGGCGCTATTTTTTTACGTCGTTTACGTTAGGCTTTTTCGGCGTAAGGTTACTCCTGCTATTAGGAGGCGCACGCAATGTTAAGTATGGCTGTCGTTCCCGCGTCGAATTTTGAATTTTTACGTTGTTTGCGTAAGTCGTTCGCGAATAGGGCTGGACATAATTTATGTTCACGTCGAAACCAATGACGTCCTTGCGGCGTACTTTGGAGCAATGCACACTGGGAAATTCCACGGACGGTGCATGCGCCGTTTGGGAAAAACGTCAATCAAGTCGGGTCACCACCCATTTACATAAAACACGCCCCCCCTCATACTCATTTGAATTAGGCACGCTTACGCTGGCCCTATTTTTACGCAACGCCGCAGCGGCGTAGCGTAAATAACATACGCTACGCCTGCACAATTGTACGTCCCCCTACCTGAATCTAACCCACTGGGTGTCGGATATGCTGCAGGTATCAATATATTCTTAACCCCTACTCGCTGCTGCCTCTTGGCCTTTTAAGAGGTTCTAAATGACGGGAGGCAGGCATTCTGATTACGTGACCACATGATCGTAAAGCTTTCTGGTACCCGCCGGTCTCTGTGCTGAGAGCATATATGCGCATGGCTAGTGGGAAGAGATTAATGAAGCCCCAAACACAGATCCCAAACGCAGTTTCTATCTCTGTACCAGATCGCAGTACCATGTAATTTGGTGAAGTGAGTTTTTGAAAAGAAGTACATTCACTATTCAAATGAATGGGCTGAAAAATCGCACTGCGCTGAATCACACAGGAATCGCACAGGATACCTGACTTTTCCTGTGCGATTCTGGTGTGAACCAGCCCTCAGTTGGTTTCTAATGGACACAAGCTGTGTATTTAATTTAGAGGACTGTCAGGCTGCCAATATCTGGATCTTCAGAGATTTCAGTGCCTGTGTTCTGAAATTTGAAAACTACTTTCTCCACAATGCTTATAAATACGGGGATAAATTAGAGCTTGGTGTAAAGGGCTTTTACTGTTTATTCAGAATATGTCACACTTTAGGCAAATTTCAAAGTTTTACACTCCAAGTTAGAAGATCAAATGTAGATAATTTTGTTGGTCTCTGTTAGTTTTATAAAGGCATATTAACATCAAAAGCAAGCATGGAGGCTCCAAGATGAACTACAGTTACCTGGCACAATGTTGTAGGTTACTGGGCTACTACAATGTTGTATGTTGCTGGGCTACTCTAGACATGGTCAGCAGTTCCTCCAAGGTAATAATGCTTGAACAGTGGAGAAAGTACTGGAGAGCCACTTCATTGAGTACTACAGATGATCACACGCACTTTGGAGGGGGTGACATCGCTTCATTCATTTCACAAGTGGCGGGAAGCATGTTCTTAGACCTCTTCTAAAAATGCAGTAATCAGCTGGTAGGATCAACAAGAAAAATGTTGTACCTACTAATCTGATGTCAGGGCTTCGGTTTCGGTTCTCCCTTAATGGCTGCCATTTTTTGTGCATTATGCGTGCAACAGCCAAATCAGTATGGTCACCTTTCCAATTAGTAAGTTATATAAAAAAAAAAAAGGATTTACGCTCTCAGCAATAATAATTAGACATGTGCATTCGTTTTCGTTAGAATGCATTTTCGTCCGAAATCGTGTTTTTTCGTTATCGTTTTAACTAGGGTTGTCCAGATACCGATACCAGTATCGGTATCGGGACCGATACCGAGTATTTGCGGGAGTACTCGTACTCGCGCAAATACCCCCGATACCTAAATAGAATACTTTCCCCCCCCTTTCCCCCCCCCCGCCGCTGCCGCCGCATCGCGCCGCCGCATCGAGGGACATGGCTAGAGGGACATTGCTGCATATGTGAGGGACATGGCTGCATATGTGAGGGACATGGCTAGAGGGACATGGCTGCATATGTGAGGGACATGGCTAGAGGGACATTGCTGCATATGTGAGGGACATGGCTAGAGGGACATGGCTGCATATGTGAGGGACATGGCTAGAGGGACATGGCTGCATATGTGAGGGACATGGCTAGAGGGACATTGCTGCATATGTGAGGGACATGGCTAGAGGGACATGGCTGCATATGTGAGGGACATGGCTGCATATGTGAGGGACATGGCTAGAGGGACATGGCTGCATATGTGAGGGACATGGCTAGAGGGACATGGCTGCATATGTGGGGGACATGGCTGCATATGGGGGGGACATGGCTGCATTTGGGGACACATTTAAAAAAAGTATCGGTATTCGGTATCGGCGACTACTTGAAAAAAAGTATCGGTACTTGTACTCGGTCCTAAAAAAGTGGTATCGGGACAACCCTAGTTTTAACAAACGATAACGAAAGTGCAAGAAACGAAAACCAAAAGATCCGACATAAAAAATGCTTTATTTTCGTTTTCGTTGCGGTAAAAATTCGATATAGAGAGATTTGACATTATAGGGAAAAGATTCGACATCATAGAGAAAAGATTTGACATTATAGAGAAAAGATTCGACACTATAGAAATAATAGATTCGACATTACAGAGAATAGATTTCGATTTATGAGAAAATAGATTCGACATTATAGAGAATAGATTTCGATTTATGAGAAAATAGATTCGACATTATAGAGAATAGATTCGACATTATTACTAGTCATACAACATTAGAATTCTTGTAGGCGGAATATTCGAACGGAAATGTACGATTCGACGTAAAGATTCGACGTTACGTCGAATATTCTTTTGACAGAAACCAAAAAGATTCGACGTTCCGGCGAATATTATTTTGACCATTCGACAGAAACCAAGTATTATTGGATTTTCGGACGAAAGCTATTCACCAACGAAAAACGAAATAAATCAAAACGATTTTCGGGAAAACTAAATAAATTTATTTTCCAAACGGAAACAAAATATTCCAGTCTGCACATGTCTAAAATAATATTCATGAATCAACAATAGTTAATGAGGCTACCGTGCTGACCCTCTTCTGAAGGTTCAAGCATTTTTCTTTGTAGAGATTACTTTTTTGAATGTTCCATTGTACAGTTTATTTATACAGTAAGTTGCAGTATTTGTTAAGGTTTTTCTAACTTAAACTGAATGATATATTCTCAGAGCACCTACCATGACATTTCATTTCAGGACGGCCTTGCAGGCTGTCTCCAAGGACCCTTCCTAGCTTTAGAATTGCGATGTTGTGACAAGAAGTCGTCATTTTAATACAGGGAGGTTCCATCCGTTTACCCAAGAGAATGCTGTAGCAGCTGGGCACATCCTCATATAAACACGTTGAATCTCACTGACATTGTTTTTTTTTTTTTTCTTGAATTGATCCTGAAAGCTTCAGGCTATTTGGAATTGGCTTAATGAGTTAAACAAATGGACTGCTGTTTGGATAATGAACCATTTTCTTATTTTTGCATCTTGATAATCTATAGCAGTCTTTTTCAACCAGGGTGCCTTGAGGTTTCTTTATGAGTGCCTTGGCAAAAGGCCTAAAAATTGCCCAAAAATTGTATACAAGCTGGCGTGTGGATAAAGGCTGCCCACAGGTTTTTATTGTGCACCATTACAACCTTCTAGCTGCCGGCGTCCTAATGACCAATGGCATCATCAGTTGGTGAGAAGGATGTCAGTCGCCTGCATAGCATGTTTGGTTGACCATCACCTGCCCCTCTCCATCAGCGTTGGGGGTCATATTAGCTGAGTGATGAAGAAAAACTGAGGGATAAGAGAAACATTGGAAAGCTAGTCAGTACCAGTTTGCAAAAGTGTATTTGCTCTGGAAGAATAAACCACCTTTAAAGCTGCGTACACACGACCGTTTTTCATGACAAGAAAAATTCAATTTTTTAAATTGGTCGTTAAAAACGGCCGTGTCTAGGCTCCAGAGCATTTTTCTCGTTGAGAAAAATGGGCATTAAAAAATTAGAACCAGCTCTATTTTTTCTCGTCGTTTTTCTCGACGTGAAAAGCGGTCATGTGTAAGCTTTAACGACAGGGGAAAAAACGTGCATTCTCAGAAGCAAGTTATGAGATGGGAAATTAGCATAATCAGCCCAAAGGGTGGCGCCATTCGAATCGAACTTCCCCTTTTTAGTGCCATCGTACATGTTGTACGTCACCGTGCTATGCTCGAGCATTTTTTATCACAATCGTGTGTGCAAGGCAGGCTTGACAAGAATTACGTCGAGAAAAACATAGGGCCAGATCCACGTAGCGCAGCGCTTCTTTACGACCGGCGTAGTGTATCTCAGATACACTACGCCGCCGTAACTTACAGCGTATTTCCCGTATCCACAAAGAATTTCAGCCATAAGTTACGGCGGCGTAGTGTAACTGTGTCGGCGTAAGGGCGCGCAATTCAAATGGATGAGATGGGGGCGTGTTTTATGTTAATACGTCTTGACCCGACGTAAATTACGTTTTTTCTGAACAGCGCATCTTAGTGCGCATGCTCCAAATTAAGCCGCAACAAGCCAATGCTTTTGGCGTGAATGTCATTCTACGCAAAGCCCTATTCACGAACGTTTTACACAAACGACTTACACAACGGAAAATTCGACGCTGGCCCGACGTCCATACTTAACATTGGCTACGCCTCATATAGCAGGGGTAACGTTACGCCGGAAAAAGCCTTACGGAAACGACGTAAAAAAATGCGCCGGCCGGACGTACGTTTGTGGATTCGCGTATCTAGCTAATTTGCATACTCGACGTGGAAATCGACGGAAGCGCCACCTAGCGGCCAGCGTAAATATGCATATATATATATACTAAGACGTACGCCAGTCGGATCTAGCCCTGCTTCAGGCGTATCTTGTTTTGTGGATACAAAACAAAGATACGCCGGAGCAACCTAGCAGTTACGCGGCGTATCAATAGATACGCCAGTGTAACTGCTTCGTAGATCTGGCCCATATTTTTTTTCCATGACATTAAAAAACGGTCGTGTGTACGCAGCATAACGTTGGATGTCCTACTTGGACTTGTGGATTTTACTGCATTACGTAAAACTATTAGAATAGCTTTTACATTTTAGAATGGAGTGCCTCAAGACTGTCCATAATTTTTAAAGGGTGCTTTGAGATTGTCCATCATTTTAGGGTGCCTCGAAACACTGATCTATAGCACCAAAACTGGACAAATCTTTTGGCAAGCAGCCAAAGTAACCCCACAAATCTAGGCAATGCAGACTGAGCATATGGTCAAACGTTTCTATTGGTTTGCTTCAGTTAAACCGGCAACACAATCAGATCAAGAAATATCGGCAACTACCTGTAAATGCATATGCAAATGTTGACTTTCCTGTAAAAATTGCCTCTGCTAAGCGCTTGAAATCCTCCCATTCATTCCAGTGTAACATTTCACACTTGGTCGGTGCGTTTGCGGGACGCTATTAACAAAAAAATTTTTTTAGAATGTATGGAGTGTATTGACAGGCTAAATATAGTCCCCAATTTTCTGTATACTGGAAAAATATAATGAGATATATATCACACATACTATACTAATATATATTATACCAATATATACTATACTAATATATACTGAATATCAACAAAGTATATTTAATAGTAGTGTATGAACAACCTCTGGCAATTGTTATGTGCAATATTCACTTTCTTCAAAATCTTCTGAACTTTACTGGCTGTCACTGTGCAGTCAATAAATAATTTGACCATATACAAAAATATATATTTTAGAACAAGAGAACCTTAGATGATACAGAACCAACATTATACTAAACATACAAAGAATAATAAATAATAATAATAATAATAGAGTAAGTAATCTGCATTAACCTCCCTGGCGGTATGATTCTTTCAGAAAAAACATGCTGAAAGCGGTACCATTATTTGCAAGGAAATTTGGCGTTTTATACTGTAGGTCTGTAATTCTTAGGAATAACTCACTTAAATCTGACCAAACAAGAATCTAGTAGGCATCCCGGGTATGACATTTTTTTAAAAACAAAATTATAAATTATAATATAATAAATAATTATAAATAATTATAACAAATAATAATATAATTATAATAAAAATTATTCAATAATGTAATGAACTCAAAATCACTGAAATTTGCTCAGTTGCAGAATTGTCGCTGTCATTATTATTATTTTTTTATGACGAATTTCCACATAAATCGCTATCGCACAATTCTGCAAGTGATTATAATTTATTATCGCTGTTTTTTAGCTGATCTAAAACAATTTTTGACATAAAGGGACACTTTTGGTTGCTATGGACAATCTACAGTTTGCAGGGAGAAAGAAACGTTTTTATTATATAAAAGAACATGTAGGACACTGGGCAGACCACTAGGGACAAGAGGGGTGTGTATTTTTTACATACAGTACTGTAATCTATAAGATTACAGTATACTGTATGTAATGTGTTTGTTTACTTTTTTGAATTTGGCGCCGTTCTCAGTCCCCGTGCATCGTAACGTCGCAGGGAACGGAGATGGGCGGCACAGGAGGACGCTGTGTGAATCGAGCGAGGTCCCGCTCGCTCACACAGCGCGGTGGCATCGCTGGATCCAGGGACAAGGTAAGTAACTTTGCCTGTGGATCTAGCGAGGCGAGCCCGAGTCTGACTCGGGGTTACCGCTCGCAGCAGGAAAATCTAACCCCGAGTCAGACTCGGGAATACCGCCAGGCAGGTTAAAGCTTATTAAAGTGGAGGTTCACCCGAAAAGTTAATTTTTAACATTAGATTGATGCTCATTTTGTCAAGGGGAATCGTGTAGTTTTTTTAAAATCGAAGCAGTACTTACCGTTTTAGAGAGCGATCTTCTCCGCCGCTTCCGGGTATGGGCTGCGGGACTGGGCGTTCCTATTTGATTGACAGGCTTCCAATGGTCACATACATCGTGTCACGATTTTCCGAAAGTAGCCAAACGTCGGTGCGCAGGCGCCGTATAGAGCCGCACCGACGTTCGGCTTCTTTCGGCTACTCGTGACGCGATGTATGCGACCGTCGGAAGCCTGTCAATCAAATAGGAATGCCCAGTCATGAAGATCATACCCGGAAGCGGCGGAGAAGATCACTCTCTAAAACGGTAAGTACTGCTTCGATTTTAAAAAAAACTACCCGATTCCCCTTGACAAAATGAGCATCAATCTAATGTTAAAAAAAAAATTCGGGTGAACTCCCGCTTTAAGGGCTGGTTGACCTGAGCACCCTGTCTACGTTTGGTGTTATGACGAATTTGCGCATGGGATGGATTACAGCTGGTGGACATGGCGGTTGCGGGGGTTCCCCCTTTAGTCCGAGCAAGCATACTATATGTACTGTGGCTGATGGATTAGCACCCCCCAGGTTTTTATTGCGGTCAGTGTTCCTGTTGGAGAGATTCACTCTTTATTTGTCCTGTTTCCTATTATCACTAAGGCCCCTTTCACACAGGGCAGATCAGTAATGATCCGCCCCGTGAACCACCGCTTGCTCAGCGGGGATCGCTGAGCAAGTGATCGGATGTCAGCAGGCATGTCACCGCTGACATCCGCGGCTCCATAGAGGAGCACGGAGCGTCCGTTCAGGTCCGCCTAAAAAACTGGCTGGTGGACCTGAACGGGCCGCATGTGTGAAAGAGCCCTAAGAGTGAAAGAAAATCCCAAATTTTGGGTAGTCACAAGAACAGGAATAAGACTCGGTTCACACCTATGCGATTTTTGGTGCTTTTTGCAGAAACGCACTACAGTTCATTTAACACGGTTTCCTATGGGACACGTTAACATCTATGCTTTTTTCAGCTGCTGCGTTTTTTGGAAAGGGTCATGGACTTTTTTAAACACACCACGGTGCTTTTTTTGGTTTCAATAGACTTCATTGGAGAAGCTGCAGAAAAGCATGTATTGCGATTTTACTGTGATTTGCGTTTATTAACCTGCTCAACAACAAATTGGCCAAAAATAGACCATAAAAAAATGCAAATCGCCGTAAAATCGCATGTGCAAAACGCACAGCAAAAAGCACTGCAGAAACTGATAAAAAGCAAACTGCATAGGTGTGAATCGAGCCCAACCATGATATCTTACACCGAGGACACGAGTTCTGGTGACAACCAGGGTTTATTTCAGTTTGGAGGGATTTCCTCTTACTTCCTGTTTAATGACTGTGGGACAGGAAGTGAATGGAAATCTCCCCAATGAAACACAGACGACATTAAAAACTGACAGTGGTTATAACCCTCCCCTAAACAAAATGGAAAAGGCTGTTTTACCCTGTATGCACAGACCCTCCCCCTCCTGTAATGTCTACCTTGGAAAGAACAGCTGTATCTAAATAAAGACTTGAAAAAAATATATATATTTTGCAGACTTCACGCCAAAAACTTGCAAGTCACCCTTCTTAAAAGAAAACCATATTTTCTTATTGACTTATATCTTGTTAGGAAATGTGGGAACGTGCGCTCTCCCTTAATGCAGTCATCGTGCAATCACCTCTAATGCTGCATCAGCTTCTCTGTAACAATGCAATTAGGGCAGAACTCCCGCAAGAGAGAGATAATTATACTATCTTCTGTATCATCTCACTTTCTGAGATGGCCTACGGCAGCAGGTGTTCTGCAAGCTCTTTTATTAAACCATAATTATCTTATTTGTAATTAATGTATTGCACATCAAGCCCTGCATAGGGCACATTAGATGCAACCAAGATGAACTAATGTGAAAATGAAAATAATATGAACAAATGTAACGAAATAATGAAGGTAATGAAGCAGAATTGACACGCTTGGAGTTGTTTAGAGCTGTAACCAGGTGTGGTTAGAAGTTGGAGCCCAGGTAATAGATAAGTCACGGAGGAGGTGTGATATTACACTAGGGAATGAGAACAAAGGGCCAGATTCACGTAGAATCGCGGCGGCGTAACGTATCCTATATACGTTATACCGCCGCAATTTTTCATCGCAAGTGCCTGATTCACCAAGCACTTGCGATGAAAACTTTGCCCGCGGCCTCTGGCGCAAGGCGGGCCAATTCAAATGGGCGTGTGCCATTTAAATTAGGCGCGCTCCCGCGCCGGACCTACTGCGCATGCTCCGTTTCCTAACTCCCGCCGTGCTTTGCGCCCCGTGACGTCATTTTTTCGAACGGCGACGCGCGTAGCGTACTTCCGTATTCCCGGACGGCTTACGCAAACGACGTTAAATTTTGAATTTCGACGCGGGAACGACGGCCATACTTTAGACAGCAATACACTTGCTGACTAAAGTTAGGGCACCAAAAAAAACGACTAACTTTGCGACGGGAAACTAGACTAGCGGCGACGTAGCGAACGCGAAAAAACCGTTGTGGATCCGCCGTAACTCCTAATTTGCATACCCGACGCTGGTTTACGACGCAAACTCCCCCCAGCGGCGGCCGCGGTACTGCATCCTAAGATCCGACAGTGTAAAACTATTACACCTGTCGGATCTTATGGATATCTATGCGTAACTGATTCTATGAATCAGTCGCATAGATAGAAACAGAGATACGACGGCGTATCAGGAGAAACGCCGTCGTATCTCATTTGTGAATCTGGCCCAAAGCATTTAGCCAGAACTGATCACCTCTTAGCAGTGGAGCTAAGCCAGCATTGCAAGGGTTAACTGCTCATTTTGGTTTAGGGAACACAGAAAGAGAGACAATCGCTCAAATCCTCCATCAACACATTCAGTGTTCATAGGGGAATGCCTCCCGCAGTGCTATAATATTTTGCTGGCAGAGGGGATGAGGGGAAGAGGGACGAGGTGAAGAGGGATGAGGGGAAGAGGGATGGGGGGTAGAAGGATGGGGGGTAGAGGGATGAGGGGTAGAGGGATGAGGGGTAGAAGGATGAGGGGGAGAGGGATGGGGGCTTCCTGGCTGGCAGAACACAATGATTACTGCTAGCTGCTATGGCCGCCAGTAGTAATCACATGTAAAAAATCTGTCAGGCTTGTTGTACCCAAGTCAATCAATGAACCCGCTTGGGTACAATCAGCCTGCCCATATATAGATCAAATCTCTGTTGATTCTTGCTGAACCGGCCACATGTATGGCTTTCTTTATTACCCTGAACTAGGTATAAATCTTGTGCTTGACTGGGGTCAGGTGTGGGCTATGGCCGATCCATGAAACTGATTACACAAGCTTACATCTAAGCACATCATCCTTCAACAGACTAAGCCATGATCTGTTGAAGGTTTGCTTCAGGCAAATCATTACACACAATTACGAATGCCCCATTAACTTGGTACTCAGCAAACCAGCTTTATAAATAATTGCATTAAATAACACAATTGGACATTTTTTGATATAGGTTACATACACTATATTACCAAAAGTATTGGGGCGCCATGAACTTTAATGGCATCCCAGTCTAAGTCCGTAGGTTTAAATATTGAGTTGCAGCTATAACAGCTCTGACTCTTCTGGGAAGGCTGTTCGCAAGGTTTAGGAGTGTGTCTATGGGAATGTTTGACCATTCTTCTTTGTAAGGCTGATGTCTATATCATCCCAAAGGTGTTCTATCAGGTTGAGGTCAGGACTCTTTGTATATGCCAGTCAAGTTCTTCCACCCCAAACTCGCTCATCCTTGTCTTTATGGACTTTGTTTGTGCACTGGTGTGCAGTCATGTTGGAAAAGAAAAAGGCCATTCCCAAACTGTTTCCACAAAGTTGGGAGCATGAAATTGTCCAAAATGTCTTGGTATGCTAACGCCTTAAGTGTTCCCTTCCCTGGAACTAAGGGGCCAAGCCCAACCCCTGAAAAATAAAACCACACCCTAACCCCCCCACCACCAAATGATTTGAAGCAGTGCACAAAGAAAGGTCCATACAGACATGAATTAGCAAGTTTGGGTTGGAGGAACTTGACTAGCCTACACAGAGCCCTGACCCAAAGCCCTCAACCCAATAGAACACATTTGGTATGAATTAGAGCGGAGATCGCAAGCCAGTGTTGTGTGGGGATACTGTATATGAAGGAGCAGTGCTGTGAGGTGGATGTGAAGGGGGCAGTGCTTTTGGGGTGATATGTAAAGGTGGGCAATGCTGTGGGGGAGATTTTTGAAGGGGGACAGTGCTGTGGGTGGGGGGGTGTAAAAGGGAGAAGGGCTTTGAGGGGATATATAAATGGGGGCAGCGCGGTGGGGGGGATATATGAAGGGGGCAGTGCTGTGGGGGATATATAAATGGCGGCAGTGCTGTGGGGGATATATGAAGGGGGCAGTGCTGTCAGGGATATATGAAGGGGGCAGTGCTGTGGGGGATATATGAAGGGGGCAGTGCTGTGGGGGATATATGACGGGGGCAGTGCTTTTGGGGTGATATGTAAAGGGGGGCAATGCTGTGGGGGAGATATTTGAAGGGGGACAGTGCTGTGGGTGGGGGGTGTAAAAAGGAGAAGGGCTTTGAGGGGATATATAAATGGGGGCAGCGCGGTGGGGGGGATATATGAAGGGGGCAGTGCTGTGGGGGATATATAAATGGGGGCAGTGCTGTGGGGGATATATGAAGGGGGCAGTGCTGTGGGGGATATATGAAGGGGGCAGTGCTGTGGGGGATATATGAAGGGGGCAGTGCTGTGGGGGATATATGAAGGGGCAGTGCTGTGGGGGGCATATATGAAGGGGCAGTACTGTAGGGGGGATATATGAATGTGGCAGTGCTGTGTGGGGGATATATGAAGAGGGCAGTGTTGTGGGGGATATATGAAGAGGACAGTTTGTGGGGGGATATATGAAAGGGGCAGTGCTGTGGGGAGATATATGAAGGGTGCAGTGATGTGGGTGATATACAAAGGGGGCAGTGCTGTGGGGGATATATGAAGGGGGCAGTGCTGTGTGGGACTAATGAATGGGCCGGGCTGTGGGGGATATATGAAGGGGGCAGTGCTGTGTGGGGGATATATGAAGAGGGCAGTGTTGTGGGGGATATACAAAGGGGGCAGTGCTGTGGGGGATATATGAAGGGGGCAGTGCTGTGGGGGATATATGAAGGGGGCAGTGCTGTGGGGGATATATGAAGGGGGCAGTGCTGTGTGGGGGATATATAAAGAGGGCAGTGCTGTGGGGAATATATGAAGGGGGCAGTGCTGTAGGGGGATATATGAAGGGGGCAGTGCTGTGTGGGGGATATATGAAGGGGGCAGTGCTTTGGAGTAATATGCAAACGGGAGTGTGTGTGGTGATGTAAAGGTGGACAATGCTGTGCGGAGGAAGTGAAAGGGGCAGTACTGTGGGGAATCTGGGGATGATATGTAAAGGGGGGGGCAGTGCTGTATTGAGGAAGATGTGAAGGGGGACAAGCAGCTGTACACAAAATTAGGTGCTGCACAGAAAACGTGCAGGGGTACCATTGTATCTTAAACGCATTGAAATACAAGGTGCAGTCTCCTGCACGTGGCAGCAGAAAACACAGGCACAGCAGCCCATTCAAATTAATGGGCTGTTGTGCCTGCACACCTGGGCTGTGATGTAAAGAATCATCGCACAAAAATGCGATTCGGACCTCTGCTGGAATTTTTTTTTTACTAATCGGACCTCCATGCATTTTAATTCATTACCCCTGGTGTATAGTATTATCACTGACCACTGTAGAAAGATAACTTTGTAGACACTAAGGCCCGGATTCACATACATCGGCGCATATTTATGCCGACGTAGCGTATTGAATATACGCTACGCCGACGCAGCGCAGAGAGGCAAGCACTGGATTCACAAAGCCAGTGCTGCCAAATCTGCGCTGGGTTTCCTAGGCGTATGTGGAAGTGGGCGTGAGCCATACAAATGATGGGCTGAGGCTCAGACAGATACGTATAATGAACGGCGCATGCGCCGTCCCGTGGACGCATCCCAGTGCGCATGCTCAGAATCACGTCGGTTCTACTCCCCAAGATACGACAGATCACTGCCTACGGCGTGAACGTAACCTACGCCCAGCCATATTCACGTCCAACGTAAACGACGTAAAATACGACGGCTTGAGTTCCCTGGTGCAGACCTTTGCATGGATGCTGCTGAGTTACACCTCCTTTATGGGGCATAACTTTACGCCGGACGTATGACTTTACGCGCACTGCGTCGGACGGACGTACGTTCGTGAATCGCCGTATCTCCCTCATTTGCATATGTGAATAGAAAATCAATGGGTGCGCCAAATACGTCCAGCGTAAATATGCGCCCACTCTACCCCGGCGTAGGCAAATTACGTCGGTCGGATGAAGCCTATTTTCAGGCGTATCTAGTTTTGTGGGCACGGCGCACAGATACGACGGTGCATATTTGCACTTACGCGGCGTATCTCGAGATACGTCGGCGCAAGTGCTTTGTGAATCCGGGCCTATAACTTTCACACAAACCAATCAATATTCACTTGGATTTTTTTTTTCTTACCAAAGACATGTTTCTACATTTTTGCTACATTTTTGCTACAATAAATAAAAAACCCAGTGGTGAGCAAAGCTTTATTTGTGTGGACAAAAATGATAAAAATTTGGTTTGGGTACATTGTTGCATGACCAAGCAATTGCCAGTTAAAATAGCACAGTTCTGAATAGCCAAAAAATGGCTTGGTCATGAAGGGGGTAAAACCTTCCAGAGCTGAAGTGGTTATGTTTTTCATGCACGTACATTGCTGTGTGCACATGGGAGATTTGCCGTTGAGACCTGGAAAAATACGGTCTCTTGGTTGGGCACTAGAGAAAAGTGCATGGCAACATACAGGAGATGAGGAAAACATGGCAGATGGCTGAACAAGCACAAATAATTATTGTCACGTTTGGCTTGGCAGGAAAACAAATGGAAGGGAATTTATTGGTCACATGATTGCTGTACGCATACATGGGCGCACACTATTATCCAATGTTTGTTATCTCAATATCCTACAGTGAAATCATTTGCACATAGTGTGTGTCTGAAGGGAATCCCCTGAGAACCCTGAAGCATTAATTCCTTTGTATGTATAGGCCATCAGAAAAGTCTTTAATTACACAGGGATATTAAGTCTTGTAAACATGGAGTCTGTTAGTACAGGTCACACGGTGCATTAACAATACACAGGGGGATATAGGAAGATTGAGTCTTGATAAAGAACAGCATATAGATTAATGTCTGGGGGGGTTTAAAAAAATGGTGATAGAGACAATATAACGCGGTCTTCTATGACCATGCAGCTTTCTTTGGTGTACTACCAGCTATTATTCTGGAACTTATATGTTGCTGTCTAGGTGGCCATGTTAAATTAGTATTTGCCCATGAGCCATCGGTCTCAATGCTTGTCAGAGGCTAGGTTCACATCTATGCTCATGTGGTACTGCGTGTAAATCGCACACAAACATGCCTTGCTCTTGCCGGTTCACACAGGGGCAAGACGACTTCAGTGCGACTTCAGAGCGACTTGGAGCGACTTACAACGCAACTTCAAGTTGCCTCCAGGACAGGCGATTTTGCCAGTGGCCAATCAAACAATAATCAGCTCTGTGGGAGGGAGGGGTTTGCCTGAGGAAACTATTTTCTCTTCCTGTAAAGTTGCTTCAGTTAAAGTGGAGGTTCACCCAAAAACTCAATTTTTAACATTAGATTGAGGCTCATTTTGTGAGGGGGAATCGGGTGTTTTTTTTAAAATTGAAGCAGTACTTACCGTTTTAGAGATAGATCTTCTCCGCCGCTTCCGGGTATGGGCTGCGGGACTGGGCGTTCCTATTTGATAGACAGGCTTCCGACGGTCGCATACAGCGCGTCACGATTTTCCGAAAGTAGCCGAACGTCGGTGCGCAGGTGCTGTATAGAGCCGCACCGACGTTCGGCTTCTTTCGGCTACTCGTGACGCGATGTATGCGACCGCCGGAAGCCTGTCGGAAGCCTGTCAATCAAATAGGAACGCCCACTCCCGAAGACCATACCCGGAAGCGGCGGAGAAGATCTATCTCTAAAACGGTAAGTACTGCTTCGATTTTAAAAAAAACACCCGATTCCCCTTCACAAAATGAGCCTCAATCTAATGTTAAAAATTGTTTTTCGGGTGAACTCCCGCTTTAAGACAGTGATCCAACTTTGGAGGCAGCTTCCATTGAAATCACTGGGTACAAGTTGCCTACAAGTTGGCTAGAAGTTTCCTTGAAGTAGTACAGGAACCTTGGGAATGTATGCCGAAATATTACTATGTAGTACTTACTATGTAGTAGTCAGCTCTTTGGACATATGTCCGAAGAGTGAACCTTTATGCCTCTTACACGATACTCCTGTTTGAGCATCTACTTTTTCAGATGTTTTTTTGGTATGCAATTGCGCGTATTTTTGCGTTTGTCCAATTTTCACGCAAATTCACGTACACACGCAAAAAAATATTCTTGTAATTTTGTTCTACACAATATGTACATGGTAATTTGCGCAAATGAGGCGTAGGCTACTGACCAACAATGCAAATGTTTCTATTTTTATTTTTTTACTGAAGAATGCACTGTGCTTGTTTACGAGCCTGTGTGCATTGGCTCATTACAATTAATGGGCTGTATTTTAGCTCAGTTAAAAAAAAAGCTGTACTGAGCTTTTTCTCTTATCGTCCATGGACGGACACAGCTCCTTAAATCTTGACAAGTGGGTTATGTTCCCTGTTTACAGGAGAGGACTAGGCAGAAACATGTTAAATAGTTAAATACATGTTAGGCCGGGTACACACGGACAAACATGTATGGTGAAAGCGGTCCGTCGGACCGTTTCCACCATACATGTCTGCCAGAGGGCTTCTGTACGATGGTTGTACACACCATCGTACAGAAGTCCGCGCGTAAACAATACGCGGGGCGTGTCCGCGGTGTCGCCGCGTCGATGACGCGGTGTCGCCGCGACAATGACGCGGCGACGTGGGCGGCCCGCCTTTAAAATGCTTCCACGCATGCGTCGAAGTCATTCGACGCATGCGAGGGACGGCGGGCGCCTGGACATGTACGGTAGGTCTGTACTGACGACCGTACATGTCCGAGCGGGCTGAATTCCAGCGGACTGTTTTAAAACAAGTCCAGGAATATTTGTCTGCTGGGAAAAGGCCCGGCGGACAAATGTTTGCTGGAATTCGGCCCGCTCGCGCCCACACACGACCAAACATGTCTGCTGAAACTGGCCTGCGGGCCAGTTTCAGCAGACATGTTTGCTCGTGAGTATGGGGCCTCACATTAACAGAGTTGAACAGCCCCGCCCAGGGGGCGGTCCCTCCAGACATAACCCTCCTCACTGCAGCTTGCAGCCCCAGTTTCGTTCTGCCTAGCAAAGGAGAAGGACGTATGGCTCCCTTTGGGCCCAGCGCCCTGAGGAGAAATTTTATTTTATTTTACTTTACTTTTTCTTGAAGAATCTTCTTTCAACTGTTGGCTGAGAGACAGGCTGGATATTATAGATCCTTGTAGTCTACTCAGTCCGACCAGCAAGCGTGGGCACACCTTTGCAAAGAGGCTTGGTCTGCCACGCCATACCTCATGACTCCTGAGGTGGCCGGTGAGCTTTGCTCCGAGGTCCACATATGACTGAGCTGTGGTGTTGTCTCAATCACAGTGGACCGGGCCGACAGCTACCTCCATTGCGGTTGTAGGTCTGTCAGGAATGCGTCAGCGAGTCCTCGCTCGGACGGGTAAGTACAGTCCCTCCTGCTTCGGTGGGTTGGTACAGCTGGGCATTCCTGGGGTTTGGGGGTCCCTTCTCCCTTCCCTGCTCCTTTCCCTTGCTGCATTGCTAACATTGCCGCTGTCAGGGGGGAGGGGGCCTTCCTGAGGGGACTGTGTTATCTGGCCTGTGCTTTTTCTTTTTTGTATTGGGCTTTCCTGTGAGGTAAAAAGCCTTGTGATGAGCACAGATGTTTATGATTATACTTCAGCAGACGCTGACTGATTGGTGACACCTGTAATGGTTTTGCTTTTTATGCTGTATCTGTGACTTGTCCTTAAATAAAACAGCCCTAGGAGGCTTTTCCTGTTTAAACACAGGTCCCTGCAAAAGTTACCTCACGGTTCTTTTCCTCTCACAGGCAGCACTGGGCAGTCTCCTCCTGAGGGAGTCCCCTGGTTACCCCTGGTCAGCGCAGCAAGTGAGTGAGAGGCCCTGTATGGGGCTCTAGGAGCTTTTGTCTATTTGTATGGACAGGTGTGCATATTATAATACACACTATGTAAATATTGGAGTCAGTATCTGTGTCCTTCCCCACATGCTGGTGGTGGCAGCAGGTGTTAGCACCTGTGATTCCCACAGAGTTTTTATTGTTAGTCCTGGACACAGTTTGTGCCAGGGTGGGGGTGGACTGCGGGCGGGCGGTAAAAGAGTGCCCCCTTCCCCCGTTATCCCCTGGGGAATGCTCTGTTTGGAGCCATGGACTAGGTACCTAGTTAAAAAAAAAAAAAAAAAAAAAAGGCAGAATAAGGCATTTATGGGTGCGCTTTTTACTGCTGCAAGGGACTCTCCTAAGCTGCATAGTGCAGCTGGGTTTCCGCCGAGGGCTCGGTCTTTTTTGGATCACACAAATCAGACCGCTGTGTAGGTTTTTTCCTTCTGTGCCCTTCTTTGATAACTTCTGAGATGCGGAATGAGAAAAGCCACTGAGGGCTTTTGTAGTCCCTCACCGCCGGGCGGGAACCCCTACTTGTATGGATCTGACTGATAGAAGATCCGAAGTACTGACCCGTTCCATGTTTACCATGCTGGGGTCTGGCTTGCGGCCTATTGTGGCCACTACACTGGGGTCTCAGTGGTCGCTGGCGCTATTTTTTTGGGAGATTTTTCAATTACATTGAAAACTCCCATTGGCGCCCATTTTGTCGTAGCCACGCTATGGCGCAGCTTACATTGTGCTGGCCTTTTTCCTGTGGCCGCGTTCTGAACGCTCGGCGGCCATCTTGGAGTAGTCCTGACCCCTAGTGCTGTATACAACTCACAGAGTGAGCATTTTGCACCAGACAGTGGAGGAGCACCGACTCTCTCCTGAGGTTATTAGCCTAGCGGACCAGCTGGTCCAGGGCCTCATATAGGTCTGTGATGCTTCATTGAATGCTGCGCCCTTGTTATCCAGGGCGTCTGTTTCAGAATGGTTTTATGCACACGGTGGTGTAGTGCTTAACTCCATTACTTGGCAGCAAAAGAGTCATTGGTTCAAATCTGCACACTGACGCCAATCTGCCTGGAGCTTGCATTGTCGCTCCCTGTGTCTGTGTGGGTTTCCTCCGGGTACTCCGGTTTCCTCCAAAGACATGTGTGCATACACCTACATAATATACATACACACTATGTGTGTGTGTATTATTTAGGGGCAACCCTCCCAGGCCGTCAAAGGCCCAGCTGGGGGACTAATCTGTCCCTGGGTGCATAAGCCGATCACGCCGGCACCCAAATCCTGCCAATGTATATAGCCTTCCCTCCCTGTCTCTAGGTGGGAGGGGCGGCTTGCAGGTTCACAATTCAGTGAAACCTCCCTGCTCTACGACTAGTGGGTCTGCGAGGTGGTCTCTTCGGAGTACTAGATAGGGTTTCCTCCTATCCACAGAACAAAGTTCTGTCCTTGTGTCTTCCCCTCCCGGCACGTCGGTCTGCCTTGGGCAGTGTGGGATTTGCTAAGCTGCAAGGTAATTTTACCTTTCCTGCAGGACGAGAGTTTTGGGGTTTTCTATGGGCCTCAGGCCCTAAATACCTTTGTGAACGTCGGGTAGTTCCGCATGGAATCCATTTGTTCGGTGGTAGCTGCGCTTCATCCGGGGGATGTCCTGACGTCCTCGGACATCAGGGACGCATACATGCATGTCCCGTTTTGCACATGTCACAGTGTTTTTTTCTGTGCTTCGTGATGAGAGAAGGGTCTCTGTCAGCCTGTGGCCCTCCCTTTTGATCTGGCGTCAGCACCATGGGTTTTCAGCTAGGAGCTCGCACTTATTTGAATTTTGTTGGGACAGCGAGGCTTTGCCTCATTGGCTACTTTGACGACTTTCTTCTGAGAGCAGCTTCTGTCTCCGACCTAGTGGATAGGTTATTCCCATTCAGACCCTCCGAAGATTCGGGTGGATGTTAAACGTTTAGGCCAGAAAGTGTAGCTCAGTGGCAGCAAGCCTGCCCTACATGTGTGCGACCCAGGGTTCAAATTATGGGCATGCTAGGTTCCGACTCAGCGTTGGAGTATCTAGTGTTGATCCAGACTCCTCAGTGGCAAAGGTCCTTCTTCCCCTGGAGAAATTGCAGACTCTTCAGTCTGCGGAGAAGGTATTGGCATCACGCAATCGGTCTTCTCTCCGGGCGCCTGCTGGTTCATGGTCTGTGGGTAGCCTACTTCAAGGTGGTACAGTATTCCCAGTTCCACACCCTGGTTTTCCAGTGGAACTACTGTCCAGGTGGTAAAAATCTCTTGTCTCTGAAATCATTAGATTCCTGTGCGCCACCTAGTCAGAGTCTCTCTGAGTTGGTGACAGAGATTCCCGACTCTTCGGTCCGGGAAGTTGTTCCTTCCTTCCAGTGGTCGGTGTTTACGACGAATGCCAGCTCACGGGTTGTGAACCTGGAGGTTCACAAAACTGGGGGGTCCAGTCGGCCCTGAGTCGCTGGACTTGCGTGGACCTATGACCACACCTCCTTGAATGTGTCTGGTCTCGGTAGCTACCCAGGGTCGGGCCTGGCTAGTGCCTGGTGGAAGACCGCCTGGGAATACCAGGTGCTGTCTACTGTTCATTGTCCTACTATTTTAGGCGATCAGGCTATGCTTCTCCTTGTGGTCGACCAATCTGGTTTCAGCCGGACAACGCCACGGCCGTGGCTTCAGTCTACCATCAGGTATGCCGGCAGGCAGACTACTGGAGTCGCCAGATGCTGGACCAGGGCGACTGGTCTTTGTGCTTGGGGTGTTTCGGCTCCCTTGCAGGAGGTGAGCCTCACATGGCATGGATCTCCTGGCAGCTTGTCTCCGCCGCAAGGGTGTCAGTTAGTGGCCAGGTCTAGTGATCTTGTACAGACGCGTCAGTCGCGCTGGTGGCCCTGTGGGGTCTGTATCGGTGATTTTTTGCCATTCCTCCATGGTAGTTGCTTCCTCGGCCGCTCCACAGAGTGGATGCTGAGGAGATCCCGATGATTCTAATCGCTCCAGATTACTCTCGGCGTCCTTGGTACGCTGATATCGGGCGCCTGGTAGCGGAGGCACCCTGGCGATTGCCAGGGCAGGAGGTTCCTGTCTCAAGGTCCCATACTTCCTCCTGTTGTACAGTCACTGACTTGCTTAACATGGTTATTGGAAGCCAGACTTTAGGTGACCAGGGTCTGTCTGACTCGGTCATCTCAACAGGGCACCGTAGTCTTCTTCCGGAGGATCTACCGTCGCACCTCTCTTGGTGCGAAGGGATGGAGTGACGTCCACGGGCGTACTTTCAATGTCCAGGGTCCTGCTGTTTTTAAAGCTTGGATTGGATCTAAAAATTGCTTAAAGCACCGTTTGGGGGCAGATTTCAGCCTTGGCTGTGTTCTTTTAGTGGCCTTTTTGCGGCCCGTTCCCTGGTGGGTCCCCTTTTTTTTTTTGTGTGCAAGGGGTTTGTCATATACTTTCCCCTCTTGGCCCATCTCTTCCCCCATGAGTTTTGACTCTGGTGCTCTCGGTTCTTCAGGAACCTTCCTTTTGGAAACATCAGAGAGATTTTCTCTTGACACTATCTCAGAAGGTGGCCCCTTTAGTGGCCTTTACCTCTGTTAGAGGGGTTTCTGAGTTGGCGGTCTTGTCTTGCAAGCCGCCATGCTTGATCCCCCATAAGGATTAGGTGATGGTGCGCCCGCGACCTTCCCTTCTTCCGAAGGAGGTTTCGGCCTTTCATACTTTAGGCGTGGTACGCGCTTTGCGGGTATACCAGCCTACTACGGCTCCATTTCGGAGCTTCTGACTCTCTTTTGTGTCGGTGTCTGGTCCACAAAAGGGCCTGGCGGTCTCGTCGACCACCATTTCTCGGTGGATCGGGCAGGCCGTCATACAGGCCTATGCTCCTAAGGGCGGGCCCCCCTTTCCGGTCACGGCACTTTCGACCAGGGCAATTGGTGCTTCCTGGGTTTTTTTTTTTTTTTTTTTTCCCGACATCATGCGTCGGTCTCACAGGTGTGCGAGGCGGCGATTTGCTCGTCCGTTCACGCTTTTTCCAGAATTTACATGGTTGCTGTGAGTGCATCTTATGATGTTTTTTTCAGCCGCTAGTTTTTGCCGGCGGCTGTTTAAAGTTGCACCTCCTCCGTTGAGGAGCTCTGCTTGTTTTGGGGTGAAGTTAAAATTGTTTTTACTGATATATTTCCCACCCCTCGTTTTTTGACACTGCTTGGGGACGTCCCACTTGTCAAGATTTAAGGAGCTGTGTCCGTCCATGGACGATAAGAGAAAATAGGATTTTTTGTACTCACCGTAAAATCCTTTTCTCTGAAGTCCATGGACGGACACAGCTCCCACCCCTCCTTTTTAGGTTTGTACTGCTTGTTACGAACTGAGGCTGCAAGCTGCAGTGAGGAGGGTTATGTCTGGAGGGACCGCCCCCTGGGCGGGGCTGTTCAACTCTGTTAATGTAACATGTATTTAACTATTTAACATGTTTCTGCCTAGTCCTCTCCTGTAAACAGGGAACATAACCCACTTGTCAAGATTTAAGGAGCTGTGTCCGTCCATGGACTTCAGAGAAAAGGATTTTACGGTGAGTACAAAAAATCCTATTTTCTAACTGCAGTGTGCAAGAGGCCTTAAACACAAGCTGATGGCTGCAGTAGAACTCTCTAAACAATATATAGTTTAATTGAGCAATACCTGGGTAAATTACTTGGTAGCAGCTAAAGGCAATGGGAGATGTTTACATTGGAAAATTGATTAGAGTAGAGAGGAAGACGGATCAGCAAATTTGAAAGAGGGGAATGATAAAGGATAGTTTAAATATTTTAAAAGGTGTGAGCAAGTCTATTAGGATAGTGAAGAACATTTCAAAGAGCTCTTTAACCATTGCTAGTCAGTCCCATACAGACCCTCTATTGACCTTTGCATACTACAAACTGCAATCTTTGTGACAAAGAAATTACTAGAAGAATAATAACCGTTAAGCTCTATAAAATTATAGCATCAGCTTTACTCTTTAGTCCCTGATATGAATCTCTTACCCTTAATTTTAACACCCTGGTTATGCACTTACTTCTGTTTGATTGTCATAGGATGACTTGTTGGATAAATAAGTAACCCCCCTTTTTTCAAAAATGTATCAATTAAAACATGAGTCACTATTAATAAAATTATGTTTGGGAAACAATATTTTGCTTTAGGGCCCTTTACACTAGGGTGACCAGATATCCCCAGTTTCCGGGGACAGTCCCCTGGATTGAGGACAAATTCTGTCCCCAGTTTTGTCCCTGGATAGGAATTGAACAGGGGCTGGGGCAATTTCAAAGACAGTGGGGCAGATCCACAAAGCACTAACGCCGGCGTATCTCGCGCGGTGTAAGTGTAAATATGCATCGGCGTATCCCCAAAACGAGATACGCCTGAAAAACAGATTTTTCCGACCGACGTAAAAAGATTACAACGGCGCATCGTGGGTGCAAAAAAAAGATAGACGCACCATTGTTTTGCTACGCAAATATGCAAATGAGGGAGATACGGCGATCCACAAAAGTACGTTTGTGCGGCGCAGGCTACGCGCTGTGCGCATCAGCTGTACGTCCGGTCTAAAGTTACCCCTCATAAAAGCAGCTTTAACTTTGCACCAGACGTGTGCAGGTCAGCTAAAGCAACACTGTTAGGGACGAGCTGAGCAGCCACACTTGAAGGACAACAATCTGTATGCCAACATGCCAGGGGCATCCATGGTCATAGCTATACTACTGGCTTTAGATGCGCGCATTAGGCATCTTTGCACGTTAAACACACACATTAATCATGGCACAAGTAGAATGCATGCATGCACACCACTGTGGTCCCTAGCACAGACACATCACATCCTCATCAAATTGGATTAGCACAAGCCCACCATGCAGGACTTGCGAGCAGCAACGCCATGCCAAGGCTCCAATTATGTCACTGTACATTCATACACCATTCACACGGACCTGGGGATCACTTCTCCCTGGTCCTGGGGATCCCTTCTCCACTACAACTGAGGGTGACACCCCTTTTCTGGCAGGAATGTCACCCCCACAATCATACATCATTCACAAACATAAAACAAATCATAATCACAGTAAAAAAATAATAAAAAAAAAACACTGAAAACAAAAAAAGAGAAAAACTTAACGCCGCTGGCGTGACCCACGCCTGGGCCGACCACGGCCCCGGCTCCGCAGGGGAGACTCATGGGGGGGGAATCAGGGGAAGGAGGAGCATCCCCTGGTCTCTGCCCACCTGGCGGCCTGCCCTCCAAGGCCTGGGCAGTCCGTGTGAGGCCCACATTGAGGGCTGCCGTATTGGCCTGGACACGCCTGCTGTGGCAGTCTGCAGGTCATTGCAGCAGTTTATCATTGCCAGAGAGTTGCAGCCCATGTCCTGAACTGACTCCTTGATGGAGGCCAGGCTCTCCTCCATCCGGCCCAAAGTCTGGGTGACCTGACCCAGATGGCAGGTGTGAAGGGCCTGGTCCCTCTGCAGATTTGCCGGCAGAAGCTCTGTCAGCCCCCTGGTCTTGCGGGTCGCCTTCCTGCCTCCAGATGAGGCTTGTGGCCTGTGAGTAGGGGAGACCCCTGGGGGGGAAGCCCTGTTGGGGGAGGAGTGGGAGGGGCTACCCCTGATGGAGGCCTGACTGCTGCCAGCCCTAGGGGGAGACTCCTCCAAATGGAGCGTGACATCATTCCCCGACACCACCTCCTCAACCTCCTCAGAGGACTCCGGGCTTGCCTGGGTGTCTTCCTCAGACTCATGTCCGGTGGAGGCTGCGGACTGGCCAGATGGCCCAGCACCCTCCTGCACATCTGTGGATGACACAAAACACACACACAGGTTGGAGGATCCACACACTTGTCACATATTCCCCCCCCCACACACACACACATGCTACTCACCAGATAGAAAAAAAAAACTTACCGGTCCTCACGGCTTCCTCAATGGAGTCAAAGCCAGGCAGCCCCTCCACTTGTTGCCTGTGGAAGCACTGGGCCACCAGCCGCTCCTCAGCAGTCAGCCTGACAGTGCATGGTGGTCCCCCTCCAGTGCCCCTGGCATGAGCCACAATCTTGGCCAGCTTCCCACGGACCACACGCCTGAGATCATTTTTTTTTTTTGTATCCCATTGCGGGTCCGGGTCTCACCCCCCAACGCATTGACATCATCTGTTATATCCTGCAGTATCTGCCTCCTCCTGGCCTGGGGGGTTTTGGCACTTTCAATAATATGTCCCCGGATTTCATTTTAAAAATCTGGTCACTTTACTTTACACAGACTTTCCAATCAGGTCCACTTGTCAGTTTTTCAGCCGGACCTGATCACACGTTCCAGTGGCGGCTAGTGCTGAAAGTTTTTGGGGGGCGCAAACAAAATGAAAAATTCTGGAAAAAATAGCCCATCAATTGCAGCCTCACTGTGCCCTCAAACGTAGCCACTGTACCATCAAACGCAGCCAATGTGCCCATCGAATGCCGTCACTGTGCCCATCAAACGCAGCCACTGTGCAATCAAATGCTGCCACTGTGCCATCAAATGCTCCCACTGTACACAACGAATGCTGCCACTGTGCCCCCTGCCCAGGCACCCTGTCTCAGTGGGGCAGCGGGTGATGGTGGCAGGCGGCGAGTGGTGTCCCCCATCCTCGATGTCTTCTCCCACCCGATCCTCCCATCCTCTCCTATGATTGGACAACTAATCAGCATCCAATCACAGCACCTGTCGTTTCAGCCAATCAGGTGACGTGTAATAGACCCAAGCACCATTTTCTTTTCTAACATAGCTGGGTGATCTGCGAGCGCCAAGCATGGCGCTCGCTGTTTACTTTTTTTGACGCCTATTAGAGCCTATGGCTTTAATCAGGTGCTTCAAAAACACCCCCCCCCCCGCCACTGTAATTCAGGCATTCGGCGCCCGAAAAGGCGCCGGGCGCCTGAATAGGGGGTGGCAGCGACGGCCATGGATAGATTCATTGTATGCATTAATCTATCTATTGGTGATAGAGGGGGTGGCAGGAGAGAGGAGGCGGTGCCCGTGTGCCCTTACGGACGCACCGCCACTGAGACGTTCCATTCCACCCATGGCACAGTGGATGTCAGCGGTGACATGTTCGCTAACACTCGTTTCTATCTGATCCTGTCCGCCAAATCCAGACCCATGTTGACTCTATTTTCCATCCATCTGGCGGATCGGAGGAAAATGGACAGGTGTTCCGTTTTCATCCAATCTCCCCATAGAGGAGGGCGGGACTCTGACAGTGCCATCTTTGCACAGTGAGTGGAGATGAACCTGTTATCCGCCTGCTCAGCGGATCGATCCCCCGCTGAGCAAGCAGAGTCTGTCAAAACGGATAAGCCCGCGTGAAAGGGACCTTACGATATTTTTGATGGCTCAAGAGAGCCTATTGCCTTAATGATTGGATTTGTGCACACAGGATCTTATAAGAACATTGTGTGACACATTTTTAAAATGTAAAAAAAGTATATCAAATCCATAATTATCGATTTGTTAGTAACTTCGAGGAAATTTCATGTAGAGGTAGGTCTAGCCAGCACCGTCAAGCTTGAATAGGGGTCTCCAAAATTTCAGCACAAGGGACACAATTTGCATGCTGAAAAGATTCATTGCCCTCCGCTCCCTTATATCTTGGTCTCCATTAAGGTTTCCCCTTTTACATCGGAGTCCCCATCAGACTCCCTCTTACACCATGGTGTCCAACATGGTCCCTTGCTTACATTAGTGTCCAAACCAGAGTCCACCCTTCATCACAGTCCCCATCAGAGTACTCCCTTACATTAGGGTCCCAATTAGAGTCTCCCCCCACATCAGAAGTGAAACAAAAAAGTAGCAACCTGCTGACTGTGATGTTTGTGATAGATCACTGTGACCTTTACCCTCTTTCTCCTGATGCATGATGGGGGAGGAGGAGCTGTACCAGGAAGTCAGACAGTGTGTGAGGGGAACTGGAAGCAGACACATGAGGCTGAGAAGGGATTACATCTGATAAGGACAGAAGCTGTTTGGAATAAGACTCCTCCATGTAAGAATGCCATAATGTTCTGAGTAATAAACCTTGCTCTGGTTAAGTAGTACATCGGCCTGTGTGTGTAACTTGCTGAGCAGATACTGGCAGCATTGCCAGCAGCACCTGAGAGACACAGAGCGTCCAGGGGACATAACAGTGGCGACGGGGATTGTGGATTTTAGCACACATGGCCTTCATAGGGTTTATTCAACCATTTGATCCTGCGGCTGAGTCATGGAGCTCCTGGGTGGAGAGGCTGGAACAGTATACAGGCATACCCCACTTTTAAGTACACAACGGGACCAGAGCATGTATGTAGCAAATAATGTGACTGTAGATAAGAAAGTTGCAGTTTTTCTCACAGCATTGGGTCAAGCTGCATATGGAACTCTCAGAGACCTAATTTCCCCAGACAAGCCGGCCTCTAAGCCCCTGCCTGAGTTAATTCAGACGTTACATGCACACTACAACCCGAAGCCGTTAGAAATCGCAGAGCGGTTTAAATTCTACAGTAGAAGGCAGCAGGCCGGGGAGGATATTAAGACATATATCATTGCTTTACGTAAACTAGCTGCCACTTGTCAGTTTGGAGACTACCTGCAGACGGCTCTCCGTGACATGTTCGTCATGGGACTCTGCGACCCAGTCATACAGAAACGTTTACTCACAGAACCCGACTTGACTCTGACAAAAGCCACTGACCTTGCTACGGTCATGGAGTTGGCAACACGGGACGCCACCCTACTGAAGGCACCACCTACAACTCCTGCAAGCCAGGGTGAGGAAATATTTCACACTGCTATCACTCAACGCTCGAGACGCCCGTCCCCTGCCACTCGCCACCCTAATTCTTCTGTCTCTGACCCCAACTTGCTACCGTTGTGGTAACACTACTCACAGTGCGCCTGCTTGCAAGTTCAAGGATGTCGTTTGTTTTCGCTGTGGAAAGACTGGTCATATTTTAGGCGCGTTTGCCGCAGCTCTCGCTCCCCGAACACTACCAAAAAAGATAGACGTAAACAGACATTCCGTGTGGATATGGACAATAACGGTTTCAGCTCTGATGAGGAGACCTGCCCTAATCCAGAATCAGGGCACACTGAGGATACACCCCTGACTCTAGCTAAGGGCTGGATAAAATCTTTTAGGAGGCCAGATGTGGCCTGCAGGCTGTAGTTTGAAGACCCCCCGGGCTAGAACAACCTCTATATTTTGTTTTTCATATTTATGTGGGCAGTGGATGTAGATCCAAAGGGTGGTAGTATTCGATTTCTCATGTTTTTTTGTACAGTATCTCACAAAGGTGTGTAAACCCTCATAATAAATATATATATATATATATATATTATATATTTTCATGTGACAACACTGAAGAAATGGCACTTTGCTACAATGTAAAGTAGTGAGTGTACAGCTTGTATAACAGTGTCAATTTGTTGTCCCCTCAAAATAACTCAACACACAGCCATTAATATCTAAACCGCTGGCAACAGAAGTTAAAATGTCCAAATTGGGCTCAAAGTGTCAATATTTTGTGTGGCCACCATTATTTTCCAACGCTGCCTTAACCTAAGATGACCAGATTTTTTTTATTAAATCCAGGGACATTTTTTTTTTTTTACTAGTAATGGTGGCAATTAGCCACTCTCTGCCTGCCTCATAGCCTCTCAAGTCTCACTCTCTGGGCCTCGGCTACTACTGGGTGGGGAACGGAGAAAGATCACTCCGCCAGGGAAGGCAAGGAGATAAGCAGGCGGGCAGCTGGCCAGGACTTGAGCCAAGGCAGAAGAACATGTGAGTGGAGCTGGATGGGCATGCACCCAAAACTGAAGAAATATCCCCTCCGCTCTGACCAGCATATGATCATCAGAAAGGGGCACAGACAATGGAAAAATATGCCCCCCTAAGCTAGTAGGAGCTGCACTGACTGTCTTTGATATTGCCCTGATGTCTCTCATTAGTGTGAACCCAGCCTAAATGTAAATCTTGCTGCTTTGTACTGTACATGTTTGAATTGGCCCATTGTGTCATCTCAGCTTGCATATCTAATGTTAATTCCTCTGAGGCCCTGTACACACGATCGAACATGTCTGCTGAAACTGGTCCGCAGACCAGTTTCAGCGGGAAGATCTGACCGTGTGTACAGCCTAGCAGACAGGTTTCCAGCAGACAAAAGTTTTAAAGCATGCTTTAAAACTTATCTGCTGGAAACCTGTCTGTCCGACATGTCCGCTGGTTAGTACACCTAACCAGCGGACAGAAATCTCCCGCATGAATGGATTCGACGCATGCGTGGAAGCATTTTACTTCCTGGTTTGCGGACGTGGCGGCGTCAACGTCACCGCCACGTCCAGGGCCGGATTTCCCACAAGGCCAACAAGGCCAGGCCTTGGGGCGGCACTGTGTGCAGGGGCGGCGGAGGAGACAAGTCATTTTTCAGCGGTGCGGGCCGTGGCAAGTGACACGCTCAGGGCTCCCACTCATTCTGCTTTATGGTGAGTTGAACTATTTAATTTTATATTACAATGTAATGATAGAAATTATGCATTTCAATCATCCTGACACCATAGCAACCATGGTGCCGGAATGATTGAAGCACTAACACCAGTCATTGTCTGCGAAAAATGGCTTACCCCCCCTTGCGTCGCCCCCCCACCCATCTGATGATGGGGGGGGGGCATTGAAGGACCCGGCCTTACGGCGGCAAAGGGAGTAAATCCGGGCCTGGCCACGTCACCGCGCTGTCTGTCCGCGGGGATTTTGGTTTGATGGTGTGTACAACCATCAGACCAAAATCTCCTAGCAGACATGTCCGATGAAAACGATCCGCGGACCGTTTTCATCGGACATGTTCGATCGTGTGTACAGGGCCTCAGAATAACGTTATTGGAAATGTTTTGGAAGGATACACTGTTTTAGCAGGCATACAGTTATTAACCACTTAAGCCCCGGACCAATATGCAGCCTAAAGACCCAAGGTGTTTTTACAGTTCGGGACTGCGTCGCTTTAACAGACAATTGCGCGGTCGTGCGACGTGGCTCCCAAACAAAATTGGCGTCCTTTTTTCCCCACAAATAGAGCTTTCTTTTGGTGGTATTTGATCACATCTGCGGTTTTTAGTTTTTGCGCTATAAACAAAAATAGAGCGACAATTTTGAAAAAAAAGCAATATTTTTTACTTTTTGCTGTAATAAATATCCCCCAAAAACATATATAAAAACATTTTTTTTCCTCAGTTTAGGCCGATACGTATTCTTCTACCTATTTTTAGTAAAAAAAATCGCAATAAGCGTTTATCGATTGGTTTGCGCAAAATTTATAGTGTTTACAAAATAGGGGATAGTTTTATTGCATTTTTTTTTTTTATTTTTTTTTTACTACTAATGGCGGCGATCAGCAATTTTTTTCGTGACTGCGACATTATGGCGGACACTTCGGACAATTTTGACACATTTTTGGGACCATTGTCATTTTCACAGCAAAAAATGCATTTAAATTGCATTCTTTATTGTGAAAATGACAGTTGCAGTTTGGGAGTTAACCACAGGTGGCGCTGTAGGAGTTAGGGTGCACCTAGTATGTGTTTACAACTGTTTGGGGGTGTGGCTGTAGGAATGACGTCATCGATCGTGTCTTCCCTATAAAGGGAATGACGCGATCGATGCGCCGCCACAGTGAAGGACGGGGAAGCCGTGTTTACACACGGCTCTCCCCGTTCTTCAGCTCCGGGGAGCGATCGCGACGGAGCGGCTATAAACCAATAGCCGCGCCGTGGTCCCGGATCGCTCCCCGAGCAGACCCGACCGCCGCATGTAGCGGGGGGGGGTCGCGATCGGACCCCCCACCCGCTAATAGGCGAGGACGTACCTATACGCCCATGTGCCTGTACGTGCCATATTGTGGACGTATATGTACATGCGGTGGTCGGGAACTGGTTAAGCAGTTAAATTGTCTTCTAACATACATAAATCAAATGCAATTTGCAAATCAGCTTGGAATCTTCAGGATTGTTGTATATTATAAAGGCAGATTCCACGTTTCACCTCATGGAATGTGTATTGGGAAATGATATGCAGTACCATATGCATCGCTGTCCTATGGGGGTGCTGAAAAGCCATATGGCATCAGTAGAAGCTGTCAGCACTTTCATTATAAGGCAAGTCATGCACAGATATTTCAATCAAGATGGCTTGATGAACCACAGTGTTCTTTTCATTTTGCATAAATCATACTGTGTATATTTTTGGACAGATTTTATAGAGGTCTCTCTTCTCCTGAAGTAGTAAGCAGCAAGTAGAGAATTCTGAGTGACGGTCAGGTGCCTCCAATGTCCTGGTGGCTTTGGAAGGTCTATGCGTAGGGTAGGTCTCGGGGGAACGTTGATAAAATGTGCTTCAAGCTGGATAGATTTATTTATTCTTGTCGGATTTCACAAGCAGGATATGGTGTCTATCTCCAGGGATATCTCTTGTAGAAGTCCGACTGCTTTGATATACTCCCAGTCAGCCGAGGTAGGAAAACAGACTAAAAGCTGGCCGTATTACCGAAATGGCTCTTGGGGGTTGATTTTCCAAAGCATGCCTTTACAGCTGTTTCCTGCTTGCTGTACGCATTTAATATACTGTTTAAGGGTTAGTTATACGGAACTTATTTTACGGTCTAAAATTCACTTTTCAATGTTGTTTGATTTATATGTAATTGGCGGTAGTTTTCACCTGCAGGTGCTTGCTCAGCTTCCTTTTACTGGCCACCATCTGGTGTGCCCCTGTAGCCCCTATTCTCTCATTAGTCACTACCAGCATTCGGTATGACATGTGCCTCAGCAATCTGTTGGTCTGCCACCCCAGTTGTGCTTTGCCCTCTTTTTTATAATTCAGCATCATATCCTGTTGCTGACCTTGCCACCAAATTTATTGCTATTATTATCTATTAACCCCTTCCATACAGGGCATTTTCACCCCCTTCCTGCCAGACCAATTTTTCGTTTTCAGCTTGGTTGCACTTTGAATGACAATTGCGTGGTCATGCAACACTGTACCCAAACTAAATCTTTATGTTTTTTCCCCCCACAAATAGAGTTTTCGTTTGGTGGTATTTGATCATCTCTGCGTTTTTTTTTTTTGCGCTATAAACAAAAGAAGAGCGACAATTTAAAAAAAAAAAACACAATATTTTTTACTTTTTTATTTAATAAATATCACAATTTAAAAAAAAGTTTAGGCTGATACGTATTCTTCTACATATTTTTGGTAAAAAAATAATCGCAATAATCGTATATTGATTGGTTTGCGCAAAAGTTATAGCATCTACAAAATAGGTGATAGATTCATGGCATTTTTATTTTATTATTTTTTTTACTAGTATTGGTGGCGATTTGCGATTTTTTACTGTGACCGATTGCGGCGAACACATCGGACACTTTTGACACCTTTTTGGGACCATTCACATTTATACAGCGATTAATGCTATAAATATGCATTGATTACTGTGTAAATGTGACTGGCAGGGAAGGGGTTAACCACTAGGGGGCGCTGAAGGGGTTAATATGTTCCCTAAGGTGTGTTCTAACTGTAGGGGGGAGAGGACTCTCAAGGCCGATGTGTGTTCCTCTGTACTGGGAACACACATTGGTCTCCTCACCGCTGACAGGAGGTGGATCTGTGTGTTTACACACACAGATCCACACTCCTGCCGTGATTACCGGCAATCACTGGTGCCCGGCGGCAATCGCGGCTGCCGGGCACCCGCGCCGGGTCACGAGCGCTGCCGCGGGGAACACATATGACGTCCACCCGGATCGGCGAGGGGTTCCTGCCGCCGTCATTTCCCTATGGCGCGGTATGGAAGCGGTTAAAAGTATTTACTGTATATAGCATCGGCAATTTACAGTGTCTTGAAAAAGTATTCATACCCCTTGACATTTTCCACATTTTGTCATGTTACAGCCAAAAATGTAAATGTATTTTATTGGGATTTTATGCAGGGTTCCCAGCCGCCAGCAAATTTACCGACAGTTTTACAACTGCCAGTAAATATCAGGGGCTGATAATTTCACACTGTGCTGACTTTTTAAGTGTTTTTCAAGCAAATGACTTTGTTATAGGTATTGTCAGTTTTTCCATATCATGTTTATACTGTTAAAATATTCACGGTGCTAGTTTTCAACAGGAGTTCTGTAATTTCTTAGGTTGCTAGTAAAAAATGTGCTCCGGCAGTAAATTTTCCACGTTTTGTCAGTAAAAAATGCTACGGGAGGTTGGCAACCCTGATTTTATGTGATAGACCAACACAAAGTGGCACTTAATTGTGAAGTTGGAGGAAAATGATACATGGTTTTCAAAATGTTTTACAAATAAATATGTGAAAAGTGTGGGGTGCATTTGTATTCAGCCCCCCTGAGTCAATACTTTGTAGAACCACATTTCACTACAATAACAGCTGCAAGTCTTTTTGGGGATATCTCTATCAGCTTTGCTGCTACTATTAGAGAGTGACATTTTTGCCCATTCTTTGCAAAATATCTCAAGCTCTGTCAGGTTGGATGGAGAGCGTTTGTGAACAGCAATTTTCAAGTCTTGCCACAGATTCTCAATTGGATTTAGGTCTGGGCCATTCTAAACACATGAATATGCTTTGATCTAAACCAGGGGTGTCCAAACTTTTTTCAAAGAGGGCCAGATTTGATGAAGTGAACATGCTCGAGGGCCAACCATTTTGCCTGACATTCTTTGAACCATTAAAATTCGGTCTAAGTGTGTTCGTTTGAGCACTAATACACTGCCCAACAAAAATTCTCTTTCCTTTGTGGCTGTGTGTGAGTAAAGAGATGAGCTCAAGCGTGCAGTACCCGGCAGGAAGAGCTAAGGTAAAGCACTGACTTTTTTAATCTACTGTATGTGTGTTTGTATGTGTGTGTGTTCATGTGCATGTATGTATATGTGTGTGTGTGTTTGCATATGTGTGTGTGTGTGTGTTCATGTGCATGTATGTATATGTGTGTGTGTTTACATATGTGTGTGTGTGTTCATGTGCATGTATGTATATGTGTGTGTGTTTACATATGTGTGTGTGTGTTCATGTGCATGTATGTATATGTGTGTGTGTTTGCATATGTGTGTGTGTGTGTTCATGTGCATGTATGTATATGTGTGTGTGTTTACATATGTGTGTGTGTGTTCATGTGCATGTATGTATGCATGTGTGTGTGTTCATGTGCATTGTGCATATGTATGTACGCCATGCTGGGCGCTCGCAGTCCACGCAGCTGTGTCAGAAAAGCGAATGAATATTCGCTTTCCTAACACTGAACCGCCAGGCAGACTGCAAGCGGGCAGGGTCACAGTGGCTGCATTTGATGGGCACAGTGGCTGCATTTCAGGGCACAGTGGCTGCGGTTGATGGGCACAGTGGCTGCGGTTGATGGCACAGTGGCTACGGTTGATGGCACAGTGGCTGTGGTTGATGGCACAGTCAGTGGCTGCGTTTGATGGGCACAGTCAGTGGCTGCGTTTGATGGGCACAGTGGCTGCGTTTGATGGGCACAGTGGCTGCGGTTGAGGGCACAGTGGCTGCGGTTGAGGGCACAGTGGCTTTGATTGATGGCACTGTGGCTGTGTTTGCTGGGCACAGTGGCTGTGTTTGATGGGCACAGTGGCTACATTTGATGGCACAGTGGCTGTGTTTGATGGGCACAGTCACTGTGTTTGATGGGCACAGTGACTGTATTTGAGGGCACAGTGGCTACATTTGATGGCACAGTGGCTGCGGTTGATGGCACAGTCAGTGGCTGCGTTTGATGGGCACAGTGGCTGCGGTTGAGGGCACAGTGGCTTTGATTGATGGCATTGTGGCTGTGGTTGATGGGCACAGTGGCTGTGTTTGATGGGCACAGTGGCTGTGTTTGATGGGCACAGTGGCTGTGTTTGATGGGCACAGTGGCTGTGTTTGATGGGCACAGTGGCTGTGTTTGATGGGCACAGTGGCTACATTTGATGGGCACAGTGGCTACATTTGATGGCACAGTGGTTGTGGTTGATGGCACAGTCGCTGTGTTTAATGGGCACAGTCACTGGGTTTGATGGGCACAGTGGCTGCGGTTGATGGGCACAGTGGCTGCGGTTGATGGGCACAGTGGCTGCGGTTGATGGGCACAGTGGCTGCGGTTGATGGGCACAGTGGCTGCGGTTGATGGGCACAGTGGCTGCAGTTGATGGGCACAGTGGCTGCGTTTGATGGTCACACTGGCTGCGTTTGATGGCACAGTGGCTGTGTTTGATGGGCACAGTGGCTGTGTTTGATGGGCACAGTGGCTGTGTTTGATGGGCACAGTGACTGTGTTTGATGGGCACAGTGGCTGCGTTTGATGGGCACAGTTGCTGTGTTCTGATGGACACAGTGGCTGTGTTTGAGCGCAAAGTGGCTGCAGTTGATGAGCACAGTGACTGTGGTTTATGGGCACAGTGGCTGCATTTGATGGGCACAGTTGCAACGTTTGATGGGCACAGTGGCTGCGTTTTGATGGGCACAGTGGCTGCATTTTGATGGGCACAGTGGTTGCATTTTGATGGGCACAGTGGCTGTGTTTGAGGGCACAGTGGCTGCAGTTGATGGCACAGAGGCTGTGGTTGATGGGCACAGTTGCTGCGTTTGATGGGCACAGTGTCTGCGTTTGATGGGCACAGTGACGCTGCAATTGTTTTTTTTTTAAAGAATTTTTCAATTTGCTTGCGTCCCACCAAATTTTTTTAACACCAGCTGCCACTGGTTTTTATGTGTGTGTGTGTATATTTATATAAGTGTATATGTATATATACAGTGTATATGTATGTGTGTTTACATGACCCCCTATATATGTACAATCAGAACCGATTTTTTTTTTTTTTGCTTGTTCATAGTACCAGCAAAAAAATGCTGTTACACTGAAAAGTGATCCATGCTCAGATCGCTTTTCAGAGGCATTTGACAGCCGGTAAAGATGCAATATGTTGCCTCCTGACCGCCTGTTTTAACCCATTAAATGCATCATCACTATGCTGCAACTGCATGCAATGCACACAGTTGCAGGGTGGTTTCAGTGCAGCTCCATTCACCTAGGGGTATACTTCAAGGGTGCCCTGGCTGGAAAAATATTGAGAAATACTGGCATAGAGGAACCAATCTCTCCATTTTCCTCCTGCAGCCGCTGAATGCCTGCGGGAGGGAGAGGGAGAAGAGGAGAAGCAGGGGGAAATGGAGAAATCGGTTCCTTTATATGCAGCCACCCACTTGCGATCGGGTCCTGTTGTTCCGCCACCGGGCTCGGAGAAAAGAGCACTGTCTGGGGGTTTAGGGGGGCCCTTCATGGTTTCCTGCATCGGGGCCCTAAAGGTTCTAGTTACACCACTGGCTCAAGCGTATTATTTGGATATACCATATTTAATGGCGTATAACACGCACCTTCACTTTAAAAGGGACGTTTCAGGAAAAAAAACGAAAATTTTAAATAAAGAACTGTGAAGCAAAATAAGGTTCAGTGCCCATCTGCAGAACCCAATTACCAGGAATGCAGCACCCCCAATTACTAGGAATGCAGCACCCACCATTGCTAAGAATGCAGCACACACCATTGCTAGGAATGCACCCACTATTACCAGGAATGCACTCATCATTGCCAGGAATGCAGCACTCACCATTGCAAGGAATGCAGCACTCACCATTGCCAGGAATGCAGCACTCACCATTGCCAGGAATGCAGCACCCATCATTGCCAGGAATGCAGCACCCATCATTGCCAGGAATGCACTCACCATTGCCAGGAATGCAGCACCCATCATTGCCAGGAATGCACTCACCATTGCCAGGAATGCAGCACACACATTTGCCCCAGAATGCAGCACTCACCATTGCCAGGAATGCAGCACCCATCATTGCCAGGAATGCAGCACCCATCATTGCATCTATGGCACTCTCTATGTCCTTTTTCTATAATAAAGTTCCTTTTTTCTGTCTGCAGTTAAGCAGCAAAGCTTATGTGGGCTGTCTGTTCTGTAGGGCTGTATACAGAATTTCTAACACAAGGTATAAGATTTGGGGGACCTAAAACCACCTTTTATCTTTAGGTCCAGTTTAAAGCCCAGCTTTGAGCAACTAAAAAACAATCCCTTATATTGGGGCTGTGGGGACTGCTAAGGTGAATTGGTCTAGGGCAAAGGTCTCCAAACTATGACCCTCCAGTTGCTCAGGAACTACAATTCCCATCATGTCTAGTCATGTCTGTAAATATCAGAGTATTACAACGCCTCATGGGATGTGTAGTTCCGCAACAGCTGGAGTGTCATAGTTTGGAGATCCCTGGTCTAGGGGAACAAAAAAGAAGATTTATTTACCTGATCCTTCACTCCTGCCCACAGCTAGACCGGTCCCCGTAGCTTATTCTCCTTCCCTACTCTAGCGGTCTAGGATCCTCCTGGCATCATCAAGACCAAAGCAGGGTTCATAGCGTTTTGGGTGTATTGATGCCAAGGCACAGACAACTGCAGGATTATAGGGGAGCGCCATCTGCTGGGAGAGCGGAGGATCAGGTGTTTCTCCTCTCACCTAGACAAAGCAAGCAATTAATCCTTGCCTTGCAAGTGCAACCCCGCTGTAAGGGATATTTTTTTTCTACCCAGAGTTGGGCTTTAAAGTCTGACTTTAGTCAAAACCTCTTATTATACTTTTATACTTTTTTTATTATACTTTTAAAGAGACTTGAAACGGGTCTTTCCAAGTGTCAAGATTTTATTGCTGTTTGTGACCCTGCTGTGGAGATTTGGATTTCTCTTCCATTGGTTTCACAGACCATAATAAAAACCTGACTGTTGTTTAATGCTTTTCCCACTGTGTCCTAAACTAAAAACTAAACTAAGTTTAGGCTGGAGTTGAGCTTATAGTGTGACATATAATAGCAAGCATTGGCGGCTGGTGGTAATAAATTGGGGGCGTCAAACTAATTCCAGCCACCCCCCCACAGGAGAAGGACTGTGGACGAAAAGGGAACGACCGCTGCAAACACCCCCCCGGTGTTATACGAACTGACCTTAGGAGGTAGGGGGAAGGAAGAGCCGGGCCATTGCTTTTCCAGCCGCCTGAACAGGAAGTGTGTCCTGACAGAGACACCATTGGCCAGGGAATCCTAGGACTCCCTGGCCAATCGGGTCTCAGGGCCGGCTTCCTGATTGGCCGGGGGAAGAATCAGGAAGACAATAGCGAATATTAATAGTGGACTCAGGGCGCAGTGCTCTGTGCTCCAAACCCACACCTTTTAAAAGTCAATTAGAGCCTTTGGCCCAGATTCACATACAAACGCCTATCTTTAGGCGGGCGTAGCGTATCTCAGATACACTACGCCGCCGTAACTTAGAGCGCCATGTCCTGTATTCAGAAACAACTTGCGCTCTAAGTTAAGGCGGCGTAGTGTATCTGACACGGCGTAAGCCCGCCTAATTCAAACTAGTCTGTTAGGGGGGCGTGTTGTATGTAAATGTGCTGTGACCCCACGTAAATTATGCTTTTTTACGAACGGCGCATGCGCGCGCATGCTCAGTATCGCATCGAATTTTCAAAGTAAATTACGCCAGCTCAATGCTTGGTCGACGTGAACGTAACCTACGCACAGCCCCATTCACGGACGACTTACGCAAATGACGTAAAATATGACGCTGTTCGTACGTTTCCGACATCCATACCTAACATGACTTACCCCTGCTTTATGAGGGGTAACTTTACGCCGGCGTATGTCTTACGTAAACAACGTATCTTGATAAGCCCTGGCGCACGTACGTTCGTGAATCGGCGTATCTAGCTAATTAGCATATTTGACGCAGAGATATGCGGAAGCGCCACCTATCGGCCAGCGTAAATATGCACCCTAAGATACGACGGCGTAGGAGACTTACGCCGCTCGTATCTAGGCAACTGTGAGGCGTATCTGATTCTATGAATCAGGCGCCAAGTTGCGACGGGCCGCACTCAGAGTTACGACGGCGTATCTGGAGATACGCCGTCGTAACTCCTTTGTGAATCCGGGCCTTTGGCTCTAATCACGAAAGTCTTAAAAAAAAAAACGCATTGTAATCCATGCGACCAGCATGTAGATTAGGGCCCATGCGCATGGATTAGGGGGGCTGATCCCCTTATAAATGTGCCACCACTGATAACAAGTAAAATAAATAATAAAAATAATAACCTTAAACTCACTGGGCTGGATTCAGATAGAATGCTCTATCTATGTGCCGGCGTAACGTATATCAGATACGTTACGCCGCCGTAAATTTGGGCGCAAGTTCCGTATTCAGATAGAACTTGCGCCCTAAGTTACGGCGGCGTAACGTATGTGGGCCGGTGTAAGCCCGCCTAATTCAAATGGGGATGTTGTGGGCGTGTTTTATTTAAATTTCACTTAAATTTCACATGCGCCGTTCGTGAAAGAAACCCAGTGTGCATTCTCGAAATTACGCCGCAAAGCCTCATTGGTTTCGACGTGAACGTAACTTACGCAAAGCCCTATTGGCGAACGACTTACGCAAACGACGTAAAATTTTCAAAACTCGGCGCGGGAACGACGTCCATACTTAACATTAGCTACGCCTCATATAGCAGGGGCAACTTTACGCCGGAAAAAGCCTAACGTAAACGGCGTAAAAAAAATATGCCGGCGGGACGTACGTTTCCGAATCGGCGTAAATACCTTATTAGCATATTCCTTGCCTAACTATACGGAAGCGCCACCTAGCGGCCAGCGTAAATATGCAGCCTAAGATACGACGGTATAAGACACTTACGCCGGTCGGATCTTAGGGAAATCTATGCGTAACTGATTCTCTGAATCAGGCGCATAGATACGACGGCCCGCACTCAGAGATACGACGGCGTATCTGGAGATACGCCGTCGTATCTTCTATCTGAATCTGTCCCAAAAAATCTAGTGGAGACAATTCTTACATGGGGAGGATGAGCGGGAAGGGAGAAATAAGGCCCCATGCACACGAGAAGCAATTACAAACACCTCTAAACTCACGTTTTCAAAGGCAAAAACCGGCGTTTAAAACGCCGTTTTTTGCAGCGAATTGCGTGGCGTTTTCCCGCGATTAGCAGCGTTTTACCACGTTTGCGGCTGTCATCGATTATCTCAGACATTGTAGACCCTCCCAAAGTTTAAAATGCAAAAATAAAACGCTTCTGAACCCAAAATTCTGCGTCTGAAAAAAGGACATAAACCCAACTGCTTTAAAACTCCAAAAAACGTGATTGTGTGCATGGACACATAGGATAACATTGAGCCCTGGTTCACACTGGGTACGATTTGGAACGATTTGAGATGCGATTTGACATGTCAAATCGCATCTCAAATCGGCGGCAATTGTCGGCAATGGCACTGTCCTAATCAGTGCGACGCCGCATCTGCGATTTCAAAAAGTAGTTCCTGTACTACTTTTTGCGATTTCGGGCCGCGATTTACATTAAATTGCGGCCGAAATCGCGGCAAAATCGCGGCCGCGAAATCGCAGTAAAATCGCGCATTTTACCGCGATTTTGAATTCGCAGCAGTGTGAACCTAGGCTAAATGTGTTCAGGGGCAGTTGAAAAAAATGCCCAAATGCCTCTGAACTCGAGTTTAGCAGCGTCTCGTGTGCATGGGGCCTAAGGCTGTACCTTGACAACGGAATCATTTTATTTAAAGAAAAGGTATACAGTGCAACCATTTCTAGTGTATTCCTCCAGAAGGGATTATTGCATTGGGAATTGTACATCATAGTATTATTTTGATGGAAAGCTCCAGACTTTTGCTAATAACATCCTAGTTCCCCAGAATGACTCAAAATTTTACAATAGCTTCTGCCCTTTCCATGAATGATTGTTCCCACTGCAACACCTCGGATTCTCCTGGAGCTGACAGTGTACGTAGCATCAGTATTGAGCTATAACTCATTCATTATGAATATTGTTAAAGCACTCATTTTAAAAGGTGTCTAGGATGAAGTTAATCAATCAAGTCTTTAATATGGGCTAGCCAACCACTTAAAAGTATTGTATCTATAGAGTGCTAGCTATGAAAGTGATAAAAGGCTGTAAGGGTAATCATAGACATTAGTGGACTCTCCTACATCTTCCAGCATTGATATAGTACGCTAGATCTACCAGTAAATATATAGTAGAAGAAAAAAAAATTCATAAAGCAGAAGTTTGATCCACTTCCCTTTTCCCCTCTACCGCCTTTATCAGCATCCTAATAAAATGTATAAATAGAATGTTTCTGTTTTCATTCCTGAGGCCTCGTACACACGACCGAGAATCTCGTCGTAAAAGAAACATTGTTTTCCTCGTCAAGTTTCTTGTCAGGCTTGTCGAGAATCTTGTCAAGCTTTCTTTGCATACACACTGTCAAGACAAAATCTCGTCGTTCTCAAACGCGGTGATGTACAACACGTACAACGGCACTATAAAGGAGAAGTTCCATTCCATTGGCGCCACCCTTGGGGCTGCTTTTGCTAATCTCATGTTACTGCGTGTTAAGTAAAAGTTTAGTGAGAGACGATTCGCGCTTTTCAGTCAGTTACAGCGCGAAGAATGTGTTATCTCCATTACAAACGCTACTTTTACCGAAGGTGCGTTTGAGTGAGTGAGTGAGTGAAGAACTTATATAGCGCAGCACATGCGAATTAAATCGCCTCTGGGCGCTTTCCGTCTCATACTTTATTCTGAGCATGCGCGGGTTTCTAAGCATACACACGAACGTGTTTCTCGTTGTAAACCAGCCCTACGAGGAACACAACAAGGAAATTGAGACTCCCAACGAGATCCACGACAGTTTTCTCGACGAAAAACATACACACGACCATTTTCCTCTGCAAAAAAGCTCTCCCACCAATTTTCTTGATGGATTTTGTTGAGGAAAACGGTTGTGTGTACGAAGCCTTACTTTAGACCTAGTGATGTTATCACTGAGGTCCCGTACAGACGACCGAGGAACTCGACACATCTAGTTCCTCGTCGAGTTCAGTGTGGAAGCCACCGAGATGTCGGCGGGCCGAATTTCCTCATTGAACAACGAGGAAATAGAGAACATGTTCTCTTTTCGGCCCGACGAGTTCCTCGTCGGCTTCCTCGCTGAAAAGTGTACACATGACCGAGTTTCTCGGCAGAATCCAGCTCCGATCGAGTTTCTGGCTGAATTCTGCCGAGAAACTTGGTCGTGTGTACGGGGCCTGAGTCTCTGTGCTTCTTTATGCAATGCAGGCAAATCATGGCTGGTAGGGGTGAGGGAGTAGGTGGCATGGTACTGTACATCAGTGGTTCCCAACCTTAATCCTCAAGTACCGCCAACAGGCCATGTTTTGGGAATTTCTCCAATGCCCTGTACACACGAGCGGAATTTCCGTTGAAAAAAGTTGGATGGTTTTTCCGACGGAATTTCGCTCAAGCTTGGCTTGCATACACACGGTCACACAAAAGTTCTCTGAACTTTCGAGTGTTAAGAATGTGGTGACATACAACACTACAATGAGGCGAGAAAAATCATTTCAATGCTTTGAGCATGCGTCAAATTGTTTCCGAGCAGGAATGTTTTTTTCCCGTCGGAATTGCATACATGACGAATGGGTTTTCCAAAAGGATTTTTTTCCGTCTGAAAAATTGAGAACCTGCTCTCAAACTTTTGCTGGCGGAAATTCCAACAGCAAAAGTCTGATGGAGCGTACACACGGTCGGAATTTCCGATGAAAAGCTCACATCAGACTTTTGCTGGCGGAAATTCCGCTCGTGTGTACAAGGCCTTAGATAAAATAGCTGTCCAAAATACAAAGTCCCTGGCCCAGATTCAGGTAGAACCGCGCAATATTTGCGTGGGCAAAGGGCAACGATTTTTGCTCTGCGCCCACGCAAATATTTCGATTTGCCCGCGATTCACGGAGCAGTAGCTCCGTAAATTGCGCGGGCGCTATGCTAATTTGCCCTGCGTAAGGGCGCCTAATGTAAATGATCCCGCCGGGGGCGGGAATCATTTAAATTAGGCGCGCTCCCGCGCCGAGCGAACAGCGCATGCTCCGTCGGGAAACTTTCCCGACGTGCATTGCGGCAAATGATGTCGCAAGGACGTCATTTGCTTCTAAGTGAACGTGAATGGCGTCCAGCGCCATTCACGAATCACTTACGTAAACGACGTGAAATTCAAATTTCACGAGCGGGAAGGGCGGCTATACTTTAGCATTGGCTGCGCCTACTATGAGTAGGAGCAGCCTTACGCTAAAGTCGCCGTACGGAAACTCCGTACCTTGCGTGCGCAGGGCCCGCGCAACTTTTGTGAATCGGTGGTAGTATGCAATTTGCATACTATACGCCGATCACAATGGCCGCGCCCCCTAGCGGCCAACGCAAGAATGCAGCCTGAGATATGAAGGCATAAGGAGGCTTATGTCTGTCATATCCTAGGCTGCAGTCCGCGTAGCGATGTTCCTGAATCAGGGGCATTCGCTACGCGGGAGCAAAACAGCTATTGCGCCGCGCAACCATAGCTTCTTGAATCTGGGCCATTGACTCTAAATTAAAGCACATGTGTAAGATAAAGGAAAAACCTGCAGAGGCGCATTGCCGGCGGTATAGCCGCGGTGTCCCATTGTTTTCAATGGGAAGGAGCGGTAAACACACTGCTCCTTCCCCACTCTAAAGATGCGGCTAGCAGGACTTTAGGAGCGGTCCTGCTAGTGCACCGCCTCAGTGTGAAAGCACTTGAGCCTTCACTGTGAGACTGCAGGGCAGGAGTTTTTCAGGCGGTATTTAGGCGCTATTTTTAGCGCTAAACCACCTGAAAAACTCCTCAGTGTGAAAGGGGCCTAAGTGTGGCAAGTGATAGTTGTGAGGTTCCTTTTGAAAGGCTCCTACTTGAAGAAGAAAGGGTCAGCACATTTATTTTTTATTTATTTTTTGTTTCCACAAACTATTGCACTTTAGAACATGTTGTAGGACTTTGAATGAATTATTTTACTTCACTTTAAAGCCCAAATTCAGGCTATTTTCTTTACAAAAGGGCCCCCAGCTGTAGTGAAAACAAAAATGCAGCTTTCTGCATTACTAAACTCATGTTCTGGGCACTATCAACCTACAATAGTTCTTTACTGGCACTAACCCAGATAGCAAACATAACTTGCCACAAATTTGTGGCAGTGTCGTATTGTTGACACTTTTCCAATTTGTAGCAAATTTGTGTGGCAAGTCTTTAGCGAAAACAAAGTTGAAGTGGTGATTCTACAGCAAGAGCTTTGCAAGTCTACAGCATGAAGATTCAGCCACAGTGACCCCTGTGGTGGGATGACTATTGCACAACATAACTGAACCAGAACTTGCAGCAGACTTGCAGAATGTTTGCAAAGAAAGTTGATCTGGTGTCATGCAATGCGGACTTGCTGCAATTGTACAATAAACTTGTGAAGCCTGGCAAGTCTAGCAATGGCTTAGCACATCTTTTTCAAGCTTGCAGCACAATTGCTTGCTATCTGGGAGGTGTCCTGTCTTCCAGGCTGATTGCCGATCAATGTTATTACCCTCAGAAGACTGAGGGCATACTGTGACTGAAGGGCACCATGGACTTACCATGCTCCGCATCTCATTGTGCATCCTGTCATTATCATTTCTGCTCTCCGCATCATTAAAGGGGTACTAAAGGTTCGATTAAAAAAAATAAAAATAACATACATGTCATACTTACCTCCGCTGTGCAGCTCGTTTTGCACAGAGTGGCCCCGATCCTCGTCTTCTGGGCAGGGCTGTCTTAATGAGCGGGCACACCTGGGCCCTGCACTTTTCCTGTCCTCTTGTAGACATGTACTGCTCCTTCTTTCCTAGAGGGTAAATTAATATATTTTTTCTGGGCCCCATCAGTTCAATAGAGGGGCCCAGAAGGTGGGAGCTGAGGGACTATTTTTTCATTTTCGGGCGGAGGTACACCATACTGTGCCCAGCTGCATGCTCTAGAGTTCCTGGCTGCAGGGCTATTGGAGCTTCAGCTCCAAGCCCCTCCCTCAATATAGGTCCATGGCATTGGTTATCTGTGTGCCATCCTGGAGGAAGAGAAGAGGAGCCCTCCATGCACATGGAGGAGAAGTGTCAGCCGCTGCAGCCGAGTCCTGTCTAAGCCTATGCCCGTCTCCTATCACAGGATCTGTTCCCCTCACACAGATCCTCAGTGTCTGGGAGCTGCAGGCAGATGTCTGGGGGAGGGGGGCTGATGTCATCCTAGCTTGCAGGAGCCCGGGAGGAAGGACATCTATCGTGCTGATGAGGTTGGTAAACTTATTAGGGAGGGTGGATTGTGTAGAAACTGACCTGGGTGGGTGTAATGATTGTGCTAGGGGACACCCCCCACCCCCGCCCCCTTGTAATGTGCTCTCTAGTGCCCACTATGTCATGTGCTGTGCCATGCAGTGTCCACCATGTCATGTGGTATGTGCAGTACCCACTATATAATATGCTGTTCACACCATATAATGTAATGTGCAGTTCCCACCAGGTAATGTGCTGTGCTCACTGTGTGCATGTGCTGTATTGTGCCCACCATGTAATGTGCTGTGTTGTGCAGTACCAACTATGTCATGTGCTGTGCCAACCACGTAATGTGCTGTATTGTGCAATGCCAACCGAGTAATGTCCTGTGCCCACCATGCAATGTGCTGTGCCATGCTCACCATTGAATGTGCTGTGCAGTGTCCACTTTCATGTGTTGTGCCCACCAAGTAATGTGCTGTGCTTACCATCTAATGTACTGTGCTTTGCCCCCCCCCCCCCCATGTAACATACTCTGCTGTACCACTCATGTAATGTACTATGCTATTACCCCCCATGTAATGTACTATGCTATTACCCACCTATTTTAAGATATTGGGGGTCAAGAGGTTAATCTATTCTTAGATCTTGGGGTCAAGAGGTCAATCTATTTTTAGATCTTGGGGGTCAAGAGTTCAATCTATTTTTAGATCTTGAGGGTCAAAAGATCAATCTATTTTAGATCCTATGGTCAAGAGGTCAATCTATTTTTAGATCTTGGGGGTCAAAAGGTCAATCTATTTTTAGATCTTGGGGGGTCAAAAGGTCAATCTATTTTTAGATCTTGGGGGTCAAAGGGTCAATCTATTTTTAGATCTTGGGGGTCAAGAGGTCAATCTATTTTTAGATCTTGGGGGTCAAGAGGTCAATCTATTTTTAGATCTTGGGGGTCAAGAGGTCAATCTATTTTTAGATCTTGGGGTCAAGAGTTCAATCTATTTTTAGATCTTGGGGGTCAAAAGGTCAATCTATTTTTAGATCTTGGGGGTCAAGATCTCCTCCAGCCCCAGTGTGAGAGCCTGAGGGCTTTCAGACTGGAGCAGTGCGCTTGCAGGACATTAGAAAAAGTCCTGCAAGCAGCAACTTTGGAGCGGTTTAGGAGCGGTGTAAACCAGGGCCGTATAATGGTTTTGAGCACCAGCCGCCACTGACGGCACAGCAGAAACACTTTTCTCTTTTCTTCCTAAATCAATTGTCCTATTTTTCTTTTTAAAGCGGAACTAAACCCATCGATTTAACAGTTCCAAAAAACAAGTCAGGAATGTTAACTGTCACATTTGCTTGTGCTCTAAACCAAACTGTCAAGCCATCAAGTTGGGGGTCATAACTGATCACATGTGCAGCACCATGGCAGTTGCAGACCAAACAAAGGCTAAGATGGTATCTTCCTTGGCAGTAAAGGATAGAAAGTTTTAGTTCTGCTTTATTTTCTACCCTGTTCACATGACCTTCTTCCTTGCTGGTTGCTGCAATATGTACAATGCTACAAATACACACACAAACACACATACAGCATAATGCTTTTTATAATGGTGCCTGTATACAGTATAACACTCAAGGGTATAATTGCTATCTGCCATGCCTTGGCTTCTTCCATTCTTTTTTCTTACTGAACATTCCCTATTCATTATGCACAGTTTATTACTTTTTTATTTTAGACAGCCTGGTAAAAAAAAGGTCTTTTATCATCAGTATTATTATGTAAGTTCTATGGAAATGGTACAAAGAACAGAGAAAGCTACGGTATATAGATGCACCATTGTACTACAGTCAGGTGCCAAATAAAATACTTTTTCCTGCATTATTCATAATTACTGCTGGCAACATTCTAAGATTGCTCTGCTGGATTTGCATGTATTGAAGTAGTGCAAACACTTTAGAGAAAAAAAAAAAAAATCTACTGGTGGGAAAACAACATTTTATGAAATATACAGTATAGTAAAACCTTGGTTTGAAAGCGTTTTGCAAGACAATTATTTTTAATAAACTTTGACTTAATATACAAGCGATGTCTTGATATACAAGCAGCGTTATATCAAAACCGAGTAAGGCGCCTCTAAGTGTAGCAATATGATTACATTTAATGAAGGTACATTTAGCAACATATTACTACACTTTGAGGTGCCTCTCTTCTCTTTTATACTCTGTAGCTCCTGCTGGATTTTTCTTCTAATCCTCTTGTAAAGGCTTTTTCCATTTGTGGATAGACATTTTATGGTTACACAACTTGGTCACAGTGCTATAATCTTTTTTAAGGACTATAAACTGATGGACCTATGAATAAATGGTTGTGGGATGAATCATTTGCGTTTCCATTATTTCTTATGGTGAAAGCTACTAAAAAAGTAACCAGTGGTCGGACTTTTAAGGCATGGAAACAATGGAGAAGTATATAAAAAAAAAGTATTTATTAGACAAAGTACATAATGGATAACAGGAATTAAAAATCCTATACAATGATATAGCTTGTAAACTGAGCCCTTGTGTGTCTACGCGTTTCGCCGTTGGGCTTCTTCAGGACAACGATCAAGGTTCAAAAGAAATGACAAGAGAAAAGAACAAGTCTCACTATCTAAAACTATCTATTTGTGTTCATCCTGCACTACCCTGATAGTGCCAAATGCCCAGCACTGAGATCTGTAGCTAAGGCTGCAGTACAGATATCACAGGAGGTCGATCACTCGGTAACCTTCTTTGTTCATGAAAAGCATTCTTTTCACTGAATGCAATGTGTTCTGTGAATGCAGGAGGTCCGAGTGAGTGATCTCTTGTAATATCTGTACTGCAGCCAAAACTTCAAGTCTCATTGACAGACATTTGTGCCAACAGGCTGAATAAAAGTGCTGGTTGAATTAAAGTAATGCCTCTTATGCCGCATACACACGATCGCTTTTCGGCATGAAAAAAAAAAGATTTTTTTAAAAACGTCATTTAAAATGATCGCATAGTTTTTCGGCTTCTGAAAAACGACAAAAAAAAAATCGAACATGCTGCATTTTTTAACGTCGTTTTAAAAAATGTAGTTTTTCGGGTTGTAAAAAATGATCGTGTGTGGGCTAAAACGACGTTTTAAACCCACGCATGCCCAGAAGAAAGTTATGAGACGGGACCGCTCGTTCAGGTAAAACTACCATTCAAAATGGAGTAAGCACATTCATCACGCTGTAACAGACAAGAAAGCGCAAATCGTCTTTTACTAACACGGAATCAGCTAAAAGCAGCCCAAAGGCGAATGGAACTTCCCCTTCAGAGTGCCGTCGTACGTGTTGTACGTCACCGCACTTTGTTCATCATTTTTCAAAAACGATGGTGTGTGGGCAACATCGTTTTTTATGATGAAGTTGGAAAAACGTCGTTTTTTGGACATGCTGAAAAACAACGTTTTTTTTTAATGCCGAAAAACGATCATGTGTATGCAGCATTACACTCTGCTGCCCAAAAACTTAGCGTTTTTAGGCTTCATTCACATGGCCTTACCCTAGGTTCACATATATGCGGTTGTGTGTTTTGCATTTCAGAACACGCAATTTTTGTTTTCTCTTTAACAAACTGTAAATAGTCATTTGTTAAGGAGCAGGTGGCCACTGCTTCCTTAACAACCGATGAGTCATCAGCTATCGGCGCAGAATAAAAAAACTGGGAAAAAAAACGGCGTGCGGTCCCCTCCCAACACATACCAGGCCCAAAGGGTCAACGACATCACAATTGGGCGGGGGTCATCTGATGATGTCAGTGGTTTGCCCCGTTTCTTAGTTACGTTGTGTATATACAGTATATATATATATATATATAAAACACACACACAATTTTTTTTTAATTATGGATCTGAACACAGCTGCATTTTTACCCAATGGAGCCATTCACACAGGTGCATAAACATGCACTGAATTCAGATCTGCAACGCAGAATCAAAAATCTACATCTAAGAACATTTTCTTTGTGCTTACGTGTACTGCTAAACAAAGAGAAAAAAATGTAACTATAATTTTGTACGCATAACACGTTAAAATGCATGTACTGTGTCTCACAAAAGTGAGTACACCTCTCACATTTTTGGAAATATTTTATTATATCTTTGACGAAATTACACTTTGCTACAATGTAAAGTAGCGAGTGTACACACGTACGGTTCAACAGAACTGCCGTTCTTTTGAATGGCACGAACGCGGTGACGTCATTGACTACAACGAGCATGCGCTCATCACATTCGATGCCGTCGCCGCCATCTTGATTTACCCTACCTATGCCTTGGAAGCTACCGCGAATGCGTCAGTCATTTCGAGCATGCGCGGGTTTCCATGGAGAGGTAAGTATACACACGCTCGGTTTTCTAGGCAGGAAAACACTGCCGAGAATCACGACGAGAAAATAGAGAGCAGGTTCTCTCATTTTCTCGTCGAGGTTCTGGGCAGTTTTCCCGACGAGGAACCTCAAAGCCTCGTACACACGCATGGTTTACTCGGCAAGAAAGCTCTGCCAGCAGTTTTCTTGCTGTTTCTGGTCCGAGCGTATGTACAAGGCTTAAATATGTGAAAAGTGTGGCGTGTACTTGTATTTAACTTTGTAGAACCACTTTTCACTCCAATTACAGCTGCAAGTCTTTTTGGGGGTGTCTCTACCAGCTTTGCACATCTAGAGAGTGACATTTTTGTCCATTCTTCGTTACAAAATATGTCAGATTGGATGGCTAGCATCTGCGAACAGCAATTTTCAAGTCTTGCCACAGATTCTCAATTGGATTTAGGTCTGGACGTTGACTGGGCCATTCTAGCACATAAATATGTTTTGATCTAAGACATTCCATTGTATCTTTGGCTGTATGTTTAGGGTTTTTGTCCTGCTGGAAGGTGACCCCCCCCCCAGTCTAAAGTCTTTTTCAGATTCTAACAGGTTCTCTTCTAAGATTGCCTTTTATTTGGCTCCATCCATCTTTCCATCAACTCTGACCAGCTTCCCTGCCCCTGCTGAAGAAAAGCATCCCTACAACATGATGCTACCACCACTATGTTTCACAGTGGGGATGGTGTGTTCAGGGTAAAGTGCATTGTTAGTTTTCTGCCACACATAGCGTTTTGTTTTTATGCTAAAAAGTTCAATTTTGGTCTCATCTGACCAGAGCACCTTCTTTCACATATTTGCTGTGTCTCCCACATTTCTTCTCGCAAACTGCAAATGGGACTTCCTATGGCGTTCTTTTAACAATGACTTTCTTCATGCCACTTGCCACTTTATGGCAAATAAAGGCCAGATTTGTGGAGTGCATGAATAAACGATGTTCTATGGACAGATTCTCCTGAGCTATGGATCTCTGATGCTCCTCCAGAGTTACCATGAACCTCTTGGCTGCTTCTCTGATTAATGCTCTCTTTTCAGTTTAGGTGGACAGCCATGTTTTGGTAGGTTCCAGGTAGTTGTGCCATACGGTTCACACAGCTGCGGCACGACTTCGGGGGCGACTCTGCAAGTCGCCCTGAAGACGAACTTAGAGGCGACCTGCAAAACGACTTCTGTATAGAAGTCAATGCAGGTCGCCCTGAGCCGCCCCCAAAGTCGTACAGGAACCTTTTTCTAAGTCGGAGCGACTTGCGTCGCTCCTATTAGAATGATTCCATTGCATTGAATGGGACGCAACTCGTCAGGCGGCTCAGCCACCTGACGAGTCGCCCCAGTGTGAACCGACACTTATGTGCAACTTTGTGTTGGTCTGTCACATAAAATCCCAATAAAATAATCTATTTTGCCCATATGTCAGCTTTAAAGAAGAGATGATTTTGCTTTGTGTGTCAGAAAGCTGCCATAGTCAGATGAAAAAGGAACAGTGGGCATTGTAATACTGATAATTCACAGTGGATTGACGGATTGATCCATGGCTGAGTCAAAAACAATAGCAGATGAATGGTGTATTTTAATGCAATGAAAAAATATATCAAATAAAGGTTTATATTTTATACAGAAAAATGATTATACATACATATTAAAAAGGTCTGTTTACCATAAGCCGTTTCTATTAGAATCGGCATAGTTCCTGTTTTCCAATGTACATTACTTCCATGCTATCAAAAATGTATGACTTTGTTAAATAAAATATACCCATTAACTTGTACATAGTTATGTACAAATATGGCATTGTGGAATAGAGCCTGGCTCACACCTATGCATTTTTTAGTGCGTTTTCAGTTTTACAGAAACACACTAAAGTCCATTTAACATGGTTTCCTATGGGTCACATGCACATCTGTGCATTTTACTGATAGGGCCAGGGACTTTTTCTAGGTTTTGGTTCCATAGTCTTCAATGGATCAAAAACGTGTTTTGAAAAATACACCTGTAATATGCAAACTTCAACCTGCATTGTTGTATGGTGGTGTCTTGGAACAAGGTTTAATGTCTCCCTAGGCAGCAAGTTGCCAGATGGCGCCAAAAAAATGCTTTAGTTCAGCAACATCAATTTGTACATGTATTTCATTTTGATATACATCAAGGCAAATGGAAACTGACACTTCCATTAGTACTTGTGTAAACTGAGCTGTTTGGATTAAAAGAAACCTGTCACTGCTTTATAGCGGGTAGATTGGCATTAAGTCGTGGCACCATACATGAAGATCTTTCAGAGCACTCTGGGAGCCCCTTAAACCCAAGACTTGCTGTTTTACACATAACAGTGTCAGGTAGGTAGTGGTACTGAGTCTGGAACCTCCTGTGCTTCCCTGTTGGTCCAGCAGTGTGATGGATGGACTCATATGCCATGTAAACACGATCGTAAATTCCAACCAGAAAAGTTCGATGTGAGCTTTTGGTCAGGAATTTGGTAGGCTCTATCTGACTTTTTCTGTCGGAATTTCCGACAGCAAAAATTTGAGAGCTGGTTCTCAAATTTTCCAAAGGGAAAAGTTCTTGTCATAAAAAAATTCGATTGTCTGTATGCAATTCTGACGCGCAAAAAAAACACCACCCCTTCCTCAGAATCAATTCGACGCATGCTCAGAATCGTTGAACTTAATTTTTCTCGGCTCGTTGTAGTGTTGTACATCACTGCGTTCTTGATGGTCAGAATTTTGTGTGACCGTGTGTATGCAATACAAGTTTGAGCCAAAATTCAGTCGGAAAAAAATCCACGGTTTTCTTGTCGGAATTTCCGATTGTGTGTACGCTGCATTAGACTAATGCTCGTGCAACAATGGACAGGCTAAAGTGCCAAGGGCCATATTCACAGAATAGATACGACGGCGTATCTCCTGATACACCGTCATATCTCTTGTCCTATCTATGTGGCTGATTCATAGAATCAGTTCCGCATAGATAGCCCTAAGATCCGACAGGTGTAATTGATGCAATACTTCGGCCGCCGATGGGGGGATTTTGCGTCGTATTCCAGCGTCGGGTATGCAAATGAGGATTTACGGCGATCCACAAAGGTTTTCGCGTTTGTTACGTCGTCGCTAGTAATTTTTCCCCGTCGCAAAGTTACACCTGCTTTAACATGGCTTAACTTTAGTCGAGCCATGTTAAAGTATGGCCGTCGTTCCCGGGTCGAATTTCAATTTTTTTTTGTTTTGGCGTAAGACGTCCGGGAATACGAATGGACGCTTCGCACGTCGCCGTTCTAAAAAATGACGTCACATCGCGCAAAGCACGCAGGAATTTCTAAACTGAGCATGCGCAGTACGTCCGGCGCGGGAGCGCGCCTAATTTAAATGGTGCACGCCCCATTTGAATTGGGCGGGCTTGCGCCGGACATGTTTACGATACACCACCGCAAGTTTACAGGTAAGTGCTTTGTGGATCAGGCACTTACACTGAAAACTTGTGGCGGTGTAACGTAAACGGGTTACGTTGCGCCGCCGCAATTGTACCTAAATCTGCCCCATGTTCCTAACTGAAGTCAGTAATTGCATAATAGTGTGCCCCAGGTTTTAGGGCTCCCATGGTACTCTGGACAATGTCTGAAGAGCACTTGGAACATCAAAGATTCACAGTGAGCACTTCCTTACGTGTTCATCCTTGTTATGTGTCTTATCTGTAAAAACAGTGCCTTTAAAAAGTATTCATACCCATTAAAATTTTCCACATTTTGTCATGTTACAACCAAAAACGTAAATGTATTTTATTTGGATTTTATGTGATAGACCAACACAAAGTGGCACATAATTGTGAAGTGAAAGGAAAATGATAAATGGTTTCAAAATGTTCTACAAATAAATATCTGAAAAGCGTGGCGTTCATTTGTATTCAGCCCCCTTTACTCTGAAACCCCTTCAAAAGTCACCTAATTAGTAAATAGAGTCCACATGTGTGTAATTTAATCTCTGTATGAATACAGCTGTTCTGTGAAGCCCTCAGAGGTTTGTTAGAGAATCTTAGTGACCAAACGGCATCATGAAGGTCAAGGAACACACCAGACAGGTCAGGGATAAAGATGTGGAGAAGTTTAAAGCAGGGTTAGGTTCTAAAAAAATATCCCAAGGTTTGAACATCTCACGGAGCACTGTTCAATCCATCATCCGAAAATGGAAAGAGTATGTCACAACTGCAAACCTACCAAAACATGGCCGCCCACCTTAACTGACAGATCAAGCAAGGAGAGCATTCATCAGAGAAGAATCCAAGAGGCCCATGTAAACTCTGGAGGAGCTGCAGAGATCCACAACTTGGGAGAATGTCCGCAGGACAACAATTAGTTGTGCACTCCACAAATCTGGCCTTTATGGAAGAGTGGTATGAAGAAAGCCATTGTTGAAAGAAAGGCATAAGAAGTTCCATTTGCAGTTTGCGAGAGGCCATGTGGGGGACACAAAAAACATGTGGAAGAAGAAGGTGCTCTGGTCAAATGAGACCAAAATTGAACTTTACAGGGCAATCTTAGAAGTCTGCAAAAGATTTGAGATTGGGACAGAGGTTCACCTTCCAGCAGGACAACGACTCTAAACATATAGCCAGAGCTACAATGGAATGGTTTAGATCAAAGCATATTCATGTGATAGAATGGCCCAGTCAAAGTCCAGACTTAACTCCAAATTGAGGATATGCAGCAAGACTTGAAAATTGCTGTTCACAGACTCTCTCCATCCAATCTGACAGAGCTTGAGCTATTTTGCAAAGGAGAATGGGCAAACATTTCACTCTATAGATGTGCAAAGCTGGAAGAGACATCCCCAAAAGACTGGTTGTAACATGACAAAATTTGGAAAATGTCAAGGGGTATGAATACTTTTTCAAGGCACTGTATATATACAGTATATATATAGAAACATAGGGTAGTTGGCTCTCATGGTAGATGCCTTGATACAGTGAATCTACAGCAGACAGGGACTATATTTAAGAGCCTGGTAGCCTGCTTTTATTAACACTGCAGAAAGAAAAACAACAGTCCCAGGGGATCTTCTTCAGCTTCAGCAGAATACAGAAATTGGAAAATGCCAAGCCACCTGGCTCATAAGCTTACTCAGCTTCAAATCCAGTATCATGCTGCATCTCTTATCAGTCTCTCTGACTGTGCTGTCCAGGTCTACTGGATACTTGGCTCTCTAGCCTTTAGTCTCAGCACCCTGCTTCACGGCTCTCCTCTGGCCTATGGAATGGGGTTCTCCTGGAACGAGACCTGTGTCGCCTGGCTAGGGACCTATTACCGCTCTGTGAGTCCCTCATTCTCCTGACTTCTGGCTGAGCACCTCTGACCCCTCGGTGAGACCCTCTGTCTCTTGGCTCTTGGCTGGGGCGATCTGACTCCTGGGTGAGACTTTCCGTCTGTTAGCAGGGTATTGAAATAATGCTTTAGAAGCGTCTTGTTTCCAGAGAATACTTTACTTTCATGAAGAAATAGCTGAACACATCTTACAGTATATCTTTGTCATGGAACAGAAAGAGAACACAAACAAGTCATTGCGCATAGATAGACAATACATCCTGTTATATCATAGAATACTATAACACTATAATACTGTAGCTGGCACTGTAGCGCCACCTGCTGCATAGATAAGGAAAATGTATACAGTATTTAGTTCACACTACTTTACATTACATGCTGTTGTTCTTCCAACACCGTCTCCCAGACTGGAAGTGGTCTCCAAATTGAAAGCTCTGAGCTATCCTCAGACCTGAGCATATAATGACCCTGCACACCTGTGTACTCATACTGATAGAGACTCATTAATTAATTGATTTCCTGATACAATCTCAGGGCTAACTCATTTCTGCTGGAAGACCCAAATTAATATATATATAAGGTGACATGTACAATCCAGACACAGAATCTACATCTCACCTTCCAACGTTCAGCCAGGAAAGAGAATGGCTGCCAACTGGGCAGTTGGTTTTATTATCAGCACAACATCACAAAATGCATTCTCATTGGTCAACCTATACATTTCACACCCACTGATTACTCCCATTCAGTCTCTTTTTACACGCCCCCCGTAAGTCTGTCATTGGTCAGTTCATATAGGGATAGTTTCCACCCACAAGCCCATTTACCAAGCAGACCGCACGCACATCCTCCTTGTAAATCCACGTATCATCCAGGCATAGAAAAGTAATTGTCAGCTTCTGCAAACAGTTTTCCTCCAAAAGTCACACAGGCTCACAGTTCATTTAGGAATGCAATGGGGGATGGGAACTTTCTCTCGAAAATCATTTGCATAGTTTTTTCTCTCCAGGAAAGGCTTGGAATGGGTAGCAAAGAGGAATGGCAGTAAAAGGGAGGGGGAATGGGGTGAGAATGAGGAGTGAGTCGCAACTGCTTTTATAATAGTCCTTCATATTTTCAATGCTGTGTTCTTTTGACTTTTAAAACTTAATATCATATCTGACAAATCTTATCAAGGAAAATAAGCAGTATTGATCATTCCCATACATACATATGCATAATGTGTATAAAAACAAACAGTATGAGGAATATAAAAAAAAAGAAATATTTCAGTGATTCTAATCATAACATAAAATTTTCATTTTAGCACGTCCACCACAATACATTGCTCAGATTGCAAGCACCTGATAAACTCCGGACATGGGATTTATGCTAGGGTCACACCTCTGCGTTTTTGCATACCGCGTTTGTGTGGGCACGGCAAAAAAACAAAAAAACACAGCTTTCTCTACTCAGAAACCATAGTCTGGAACGTCGCATTAACCCTTAATGCGAATCCTGTGTCACATTTTCCTATATTCCCATAGTGACAGGGCCTCTCACTGTCACAATTAAACATGCAGTATTATCAATAGCATTCTGTAACTAGATATAATCCAGCTGTCTTCCTAATACCACTCTGCAGTCATTCAGCCTATAAAGCATTTCAAATTATGAATTTAAACATTATGACTTTGTTACAAAATGCTTCCTATCTACAGTGTGTATGGTTTGGTTGCTATGTAACACTAAAATGATCTTACATTGCTGAGACAGATGATATAAACCTGTAAGAACGCAGGAACATGGGTGGCAGATGTAGCAACTGCTGCCATGGCCCCTGGTGGCCATCATGGAATCTGATTCAGGAATGTTTATTTCCCCCTCATTGCATCAATAAAACCATCATAATGAGCTCTTTATTAGCTATATTAGACTTTCATGTTAACCAGTTATTTTTTGTATGAGGCATGTATATCTGGTAGGCTTTTTTAAAGGGGAAACCAGATAAAATAGTGATAAGCGCTCCAGGTATGTGATAAATCACAACCAAGGTGTGTGAGTAAATGAATGAACCACAAACACGAAAAAAATGAGTGACCAAACTCAAAATGTGCAGTATGTATCAATAATTACATAGGTGTATATATTAAGATACTGTGAAACCCTTTGGGGATGTCTAGTCCCCTGTGTGTCTCAAAAAACACTTGTGATGTGCACACATGTGAAAATATATATAAATAAAATATATGCAAAAATATATATATATAAAAATGGATGTATAAATATACAACAATAATAATGATGAAACAGTCTATTAATGGTGATGATAAGATGTTCCCATATTCAGATTTCTGTGTATAAGGCAGCAGTTAGAATATCCACATAGATGTTGTAGTGCCCTTACCAAGAAGATGCTATATGTATGCATATAGTGATGTCCCTCTAGGTCTCCGATCACCTTTCTCCTGGGGTCACTCAGTTCAAGTTGTTCCAATCGCTGTGTGCCTTCAAGATACTCCAAATATTGATGGTCCAATAGGAGAAGTAGTGGGGAGGGGAGAAAAAAGATTGCCTCCAATGGTGTAGTAGGTTAGGTGTCCAAAAGGTTTATTGCATTAAAAAGGCAAGGTAGCACAAAGAGCGGTTTAAAATTACAAACAGCGTTTGTATGTAAAAAGCAGGCTTTTTTAAAGGACCTGTAATAAGGGGACTATGTGGGCTGTCATTGCTAACTTCTGTAAATTCTAGCTGATCTGCCTCCATACTGGTCGGGGTCTGGCATCAATACTTTATTTGTCACTGACCCCGAGCTAGTATCGAGGTAAGGAACCTTAAAGCAGGGGTTCACCCTAAAAAACACATTACATTAAGCTCACTTCTGACATTAACAGTATCTTTTTTTTTTTATGCCGTACATACCGTTGTATCGTTATTTTCCCCCACGGCTTCCGGGTACTGAATCCCGCGGGAGTGGGCGTTCCTATGCACAGGCTAAGTGATTGACGTATGACAAAAGCTTCCCCCCGGCGCATATGGCCGCGTCACGAGTTGCCGAAAGAAGCCGGACTGCGAGTCGGCTTTATACCGCGCTATACGCCGCCTGCGCACCGAAGTTCGGCTTCTTTCGGCAACTCGTGACGCGGCCGTATGCGCCGGGGGGAAGCTTTTGTCATACCTCAATCACTTAGCCTGTGCATGGGAACGCCCACTCCCACGGGATTCACTACCCGGAAGCCGAGGGGGGAAAATAACGATACAACGGTATGTACGGCCAGGGCCGCCATCAGGGGGGTACAGGCAGTACACCTGTAAGGGGCCCGGAGGTCCCCAGGGCCCCAGATGGCAACTCCCCTTTTTTTATTTATTCTTTATAAAAAAAATATATATATATATTTTTAATTATTTTTATTTTATATTTTATTAAAGGACCAATTTTTATTTTTTTAGAGGTCCGGAGGTCATATATATTTTTTCTAATATATTTTTATTTTATTTTTATTAAAGGGCCAATTTTTTTTTTAGGGGTATGGGGGTCCCCAGGGGCCCGGAGATCCCCAGGGCCCCGGATGAAAACCCTAAATTTTTTTATAATTTTTTTTTTTATATTATTTTATTTGTATTTCTTTTTTATATATATATATATATATATATATATATATATATATATATATATATATATATATATATATTAAAGGGCTCAGGAGGTCCCCATGGCCCCATGTGGCAGACCCCCCTTTTTTTTTTTTTATAAATGTTTATTTTTTTATTTTTGTTTATATTTTTATTTTTTTATTAAAGGGCCCAGAGGTCCCCAGGGCCCTGGATGGCAACCCCCCCCCTTTTTTTTTTTTATAAATTTTTTTTTTTATATATATATATATATTTTTTTTTTTATTATTAAAGGGCCCAGAGGTCCCGGATGGCAACCCCCCTTTTTGTAATTTCTTTTTATAATTTTTTTATATATATATTTTTTTTTTTTATTATTAAAGGGCCCAGAGGTCCCCAGGGCCCCGGACGGCTACCCCCCTTTTTTATATATATTTTTCTTTATTTCTTCTTTTTTCTGTAAAGGGCCCCCCCCCGCTTCTCAATTCACGGCAGACACCCCCCCCCCCCCCCGGTTCTCTGCTCCAGGGGGCCCACTATTTAATTCAAATTTCATCCTTTCATGTCTAAGCCTATTTCTGAAATGTTTTGCTTACAAGTTAAAATCCGTATTTTTTTTGCTAGAAAATTACTTAGGACCCCCAAACATTATATATATATATATATATATATATATATATATATATATATATATATATATTTAGCAGAGACCCTAGAGAATAAAATGGTGACCATTGCTATAATTTATGTCACACGGTATTTGTTCAATGCAGTAAAGGTAGCCCATTTTTTTTGTATAATCTGAAAGATGATTTTATGGGTTGGTGGCTTTTTAAAAAAAATATTTTTTTTAGTTTTTATTTTACATTGTCACTTTAAAAAAAAATTAAAATCACTTTTTTTGCTTTCATAAGGAATATAAACATCTCTTGTGACAGTAATAGGTGGTGACAGGTACTCTTTATGGAGGGATTGGGGGGTCTAAAAGTATTCAAAGTATTCCGATTGCCAAAAATGACGATTCTTAATACTGTCATTTTTTTTTAAAAATTCATCGCCACTGTCAGCCAAGTAAGCTGTGTTTTTACATAATCAGCCTAGTCGGTGGATGTGCCGGATCGTGGATCGGGTCTCCCGGCAGAAGGCTGCAAGAGGGGGGGGGGACGTCCCCTCCTGCTCCTTTAGGATTGTATTTTGACCATCGGCAATAAAAGGCACCTTTGGAAACTTTGGATGTGCAGCCATTTCTTCTGTTTCTTACGTTTTTATGGAGGCGGGCCAGGGCTAGCACTCTTCCTTGGTTCAACAGCTGAAAGCAAGTGCACTTGAAACTGCACTGGAAGTACACTTGGAAGTGCAGTCGCTGTAAATCTGAGGGGTAGATCTAAAATGAGGGGAAGCTCTGCTGATTTTATTATACAATCATGTGCAAGCTAAAATGCTGTTTTTTATTCTCCTTGCATGTCCCCCTCGGATCTACAGCGACTGCACTTCCACGTGCACTTTCAGTGCAATTTCAAGTGCACTTTGCACATGGTTTTTCAGCTCTTTACTGCCACCCTTTTGGGCAACTTCTGCTTTTTTTGTCTGATGTTTAGCATTGGTTTTGAACATGCGTACTTTGGATTTTAGTTGGACGGACTTGCGTACACACGATCGGATAAACCAACGTAACAGATCTATTGCCCAACAATTGGTGAGCATGAACGGCCAACTCTTGTTGTCGTTAATTCAGCCAACAATTGTCTGACGGAGCATACACACGGTTGGATTATCTGACCTTTTCTCTCCGGGCCCCGGCTACTACTGGGTGGGGAGCGGAGGAAGATCACTCCACCAGGGAAGCATGGAGATAGACAGGCAGGCGGCTGGCCAGGACTTGAGCCAAGGCAGAAGAACATGCGAGTGGAGCTGGATGAGCATGCACCCAAAACTGAAGAAATATTCCCTCCGCTCCGACCAGCACACGATCAGCAGAAAGGGGCACAGATAATGGGAAAAAATACACACCCCCGCCCAAAAGCTAGTAGGAGCGGTGGAGCGGGGGTGTGTAAGATTTGTTTTTTATTCTGCACTGACTGTCTTTGAAATTGCTCCAGCCCCTGTTCAAATCAAATCCGGGGACAAAACCGGGACAGACTTGGTCCGGGGACAAAACCGGGGACAGACTTGGTCCGGGGACAGTATCCTCAATCCGGGGACTGTCCCCGGAGACCGGGGATGTCTGGTCACCCTACACTAAAGTGCCTGGTTCTACCCAGACACTACCTCCTGCCTCTTCAGTGCATTGTTGAGCCCCTTAAAAAACAGAGGCCCAGATTCAAGAAGCAATTGCGCCTGTGTAACCATAGGTTACACAGCGCAATTGCTTACTTGCTCCGGCGTTACGAATGCTCCTGATTCAGGAACATTGTAACGCCGACTGCAGCCTAAAATCTGCGTGGCATAAGGCTCTTATGCCACGCATATTTTAGGCTGCATTCTTGCGATGACCGCTAGGGGGCGCTCCCATTGTGCTCAGTGTATAGTATGCAAATTGCATACTAACACCGATTCACAATGTTGCGCGAGCCCTGCGTACGCAAGTTACGTCGTTTCCGTACGGCCGTTTCCGTACAGCCGTAAGGCTGCCCCTTCTAATAGTAGGGGCAGCCAATGCTAAAGTATACCCGTCGTTCCCATGTCGCGAAATTTGAATTTCATGTCGTTTGCGTAAGTGATTCGTGAATGGCGCTGGACGCCATTCACGTTCACTTGGAAGCAAATGACGTCCTTGCGACGTCATTTGCCGCAATGCACGTCGGGAAAGTTTCCCGACGGAGCATGCGCTCTACGCTCGGCGCGGGAGCGCGCCTAATTTAAATGATTCCCGCCCCCTACGGGATCATTTAAATTGCGTGCTCTAGCGCTGGGCAATTTTGCCGGCACGCCCGCGCAATTCACGGAGCTTCTGTTCCGTGAATCAAGGGCAGCGGAGCAAATTTGCAGGGGGCGCAGGGCAAAATCGTTGCCCTGCGCCTCCGCAAAAAAAGCCGAATCTCTTTGAATCCGGGCCAGAGTTTTCAGGTATCACGGTATCTTCTTAATGCAGCCACAAATGCCTGAATACCTTGTTACCAGATCCAGGAGTTCTAAAGGGTTCCAGCAGCAAACTGGGAAGGCGTTTTTGCACTCTGTAGGTAGAAACAGGCACATTTGGATTCCTGCTATAAGATTTCAGTGTTACTTAAATAGTAGTCACTACAGGGTTAGTTTTACGTTTAGGACCCTGCGGATGCAAAAAACCTCTTAAAGAAGCAAGGGACAGATTATTTTTTATGCATTGGATCGATTTTTGTATTTATAAAGTAAACAGCAGGCGGTAAAATTCTTATATTGGGACCAAGTGGCAGATTTATCTAGAAATGAAATGGGTAAACCAAGTATATTTTTGCAAGAGCAGTAGCAAACACAATAAACTAGTGACATTCTAAAATAAGAAAAATGATAGAACTGCCCAACAGCTTGTCGCTGGGCACTAAGGTGATCTATATAAAAGAGACAAAAGCCATAAAGCATGTGTTCTTTACAGAACAAAATATACAACAGCATGCATAAATGAAACAAGAATGGAATTCTATGACATTCATTGCAGAGGAATTATTACCAGTAACTACCTACTTCAGGAGTTATATTCTGGAACTGAAGTATACCGTAAAAGCAATTTTAAACCTGCCAAAGTCAGAGCACCCATAAGTTTGGAATGATCAACGTTGCTAAAAATAAAGGGCCAGATTCACAAAGCCCTTTTTGCCGACGTATCTCGAGATGCGTGCGGCGTAATTGAAAAATGCGCCGCGTGTATCAATGCGCCGTATCCTCAAAACGAGATACGCCTGAAAACCATTTTTTTCCGTCCGACGTAAAACGATTACACCGGCGCATCTTGGTGCGCAAAATACGCTAGACACACCATTGTTTTGATAGGCAAAGATGCAAATGAGGGAGATACAGCGATCCACAAAATTAAGTGTGTGCGGCGTAGGCTACGCCCTGTGCGCATCTGTTAGTTTCCCAGAGTAAATTTACACCTTATAAAAGCTGCCCTAACTTTGCTCCAGCCGTGTAAAGGTCAGCTAAAGCAACACCATTAAGGAAGAGCTGAGCACACACACTTGCCGGACTACAATCTGTATGCCACCATGCCAGGGGCATCCATGCTCATAACTATACTAGTGACTTTAGTAACCGAGGGTACCCCTCTTCTGAGGGAACAGCAGTCATGAGACGCCTCGCAGAATGCATCTTTGCACAGTAAACACACACATTAATCATGGCACAATGAGAATCCACGCATGCACACCCACTGTGGTCCCTAGCACAGACACATCACATGCACATCTAATTGGAATGGACCCTAGAAAACCACACGGTATTAGGGAGCAGTAACGCCACTCCACGGCTCCAATTATGTCACTGTGCATTCATACACCATTCACATGGACCTGGGATCACTTCTCCCTGGTCCTGGGGATCCCTACTCCACCAAAACTGAGGGTGACACCCTTTTTCACCAGGAATGTCACCCCCACATTCATACATCATTCACACACATAAACCAAATCATAATCACAGTATAATAAAACAAATAATAAAAATAAAAAAACAAAAGTACAACCAAAATTAACGGCGGCGGCGTGAGCTGGGCCGGGCACGGGCCCTCAGGGGAGACTCATGGGGAGGGGAGGCAGGGGAAGGAGGAGCCTCATGGGGGGGAGGCAGGGGAAGGAGGAGCCTCATGGGGGGGGGAGGCAAGGGAAGGAGGAGCCTCCCCGGGTGGCTGCCCTCCAAGGCCACTGCAATTCTGTTCAGGCCCAGAGTGAGGGCAGCTGTATTGGCCCGGACAGCCTGGGTGTTGTCCTGGACAGCCTGGGTCAGGGCAGTCACCTCAAGGGCCACGCCTGTTGTGGCGGCCTGCAGCTCAGAAAAACAATTAATAAAAGCCAAACAATTTGTGCTGACCTCACTGACTGACTCATTGATGGAGGCCAGGCTCTGCTCCACCTGGGCCAAAGTCCGGCTGACCTGACCCAGATGTTGGGTCTGTCGGGCCTGGTCCCTCTGCAGATTTGCAGGCAGGAACCCGACCACCCCCCTGGTCTTCTGGGTGGCCTTCCTGCCTGCAGTTGAGGCTTGTGACCTGGGAGGAGGGGAGGGACAGCCCTGTTGGGGGAGGAGTGGGAGGGACTACCCCTGATGGTGGCCTGACTGCCTCCAGATGAGGCTTGTGGCCTGGGAGCAGGGGATTATCCTGGGGGGGCAGCCCTGTTGGGGGAGGAGTGGGAGGGACTACCCCTGATGGTGGCCTGACTGCTGTCAGGCGCAAGGAAATCCTGATCCCAACACAACATCACTTCTCGGGCAATGTCCATCCGGTCATCCTCAACCTCCCCCCCTCATCCTCCTCCCCCTGAACCTCCATGAGGGGAGTTGTGGCCACTCCCCTGCCCTGGGGACTCCTGCCCTTCTTGGGGCTCCACAGCAGCCTGTTGTCCTGGGGGTGGTGCAGCCTGGCCTGATGGCCCAGCAACCTCCTGGCCAGATGGCCCAGCAACCTCCTGGCCATCTGTGGAGGACACAAAACATACACAGGTTGAAGGATCCACACACTTGGCACATATTCCCTTCCCCCACCCACACATGCTACTCACCAGATGGAACTAAAAAAAACTTACCTGTCCTCACAGGATCATCAGATTCAAAGCCAGGCAGGCCCACCACTTGCTGGCTGTGGAAGAACCGGGCCACCGCAAGCTCCTTCTCAGTCCACCTTACGGAGCAGGGTGGGCCTCCTCCAGTGCCCCTGGCATGGGCTGCTTGCTTGGCCATCTTGTCACGGACCAAACTCCTCAGATCATTGATCTTCTTCTGAATCCCACTGGGGGTCCTCGTCTCCCCCTCCGCATTGATCCGATCCGTAATCTCTTGGATTATTGCCCTCTTCCTGGCCGGGGGACGTCCCGGCTGTCAGGGCCATGCAAATATCGCCCAAATTGGGTGATCGCCCTGGCCAGCAAGTGCTTCTCTCGCACTGAGAAGTTTAATTTTCTTCTCTTAGGTGCCATCTCACAACACAGCACTCGGCAACAGACACAAAATTCAAACGGAACAAACAAACACAAAAACACACAGAACAAACAGACAAAAAGAGACAGAACAGACAGCCAAAAAGACACAGAACAGACAGCCAAAAAGACACAGAACAAACTCACACAAAAATCAGACAACAAAAAAACAAAAAACACAAGCAGACAGCTAATACAAATTCAAACAAAAAACACAGAAGAAACAGACACAAAAACACTCAGAAAATACACACACCTACTACACTCACCAATAGGGATGAGCCGAACATACCCGGGTTCGGTTCGCATCAGAACATTCGAACAGACCGCGGGTTCGCGCGAACATTTAGAACCCCATTGAAGTCTATGGGACTCGAACGTTCGAATTCAAAAACGATCATTTTAAAGACCAATATTCAATTTAATGTTGGTAAACGTCTTTCAGAACCCGGGTCTTGCCCCAGGGAACATGTATCAATCGAAAAAAATATTTTAAAAACGGACGTTTTTGCGGAGCAGCGATTTTAATGATGTTTAAAGTGAAAAAAAAATATGAAAAATTCCTTCAAATATCACACCTGCTGTGTGTCTCTAGTAGTGGCACATGTTTAGAAATGTCCCTGCACAACATTAAATTATTATAAGAACAAAGTAATTTAATACTGGTTGCGCACGTGCTGTGTGGGAACAATATCTCGATTATTTTAGGGGTGGTGGGGGGGTGGCATTATCTTTTTGGGAAAGCAAAATTGTAGAAAAAAGGGCACCCCTCAAACATACTGTAATTGTAGCGCAACAAAGAGCCACGTGCAAAGTATTGCATCAAAAATTGTTATTAGGCGCCCTTGTTACACAGGGGCATAAAAATGTGTCCGTAGGCGCAACATAACACTGCAACCCCTCCCAATATCTGTAATTGGAGCGCAACAAGGAGCCACGTGCAAAGTATTGCATCAAAAATTGTTATTAGGTGCCCCTGTTACACAGGGGCATAAAAATGTGTCCGTAGGCGCAACATAACACTGCAACCCCTCCCAATATCTGTAATTGGAGCGCAACAAGGAGCCACGTGCAAAGTATTGCATCAAAAATTGTTATTAGGTGCCCCTGTTACACAGGGGCATTAAAATGTGTCCGTAGGCGCAACATAACACTGCAACCCCTCCCAATATCTGTAATTGGAGCGCAACAAGGAGCCACGTGCAAAGTATTGCATCAAAAATTGTTATTAGGCGCCCTTGTTACACAGGGGCATAAAAATGTGTCCATAGGCGCAACATAACACTGCAACCCCTCCCAATATCTGTAATTGGAGCGCAACAAGGAGCCACGTGCAAAGTATTGCATCAAAAATTGTTATTAGGTGCCCCTGTTACACAGGGGCATAAAAATGTGTCCGTAGGCGCAACATAACACTGCAACCCCTCCCAATATCTGTAATTGGAGCGCAACAAGGAGCCACGTGCAAAGTATTGCATCAAAAATTGTTATTAGGTGCCCCTGTTACACAGGGGCATAAAAATGTGTCCGTAGGCGCAACATAACACTGCAACCCCTCCCAATATCTGTAATTGGAGCGCAACAAGGAGCCACGTGCAAAGTATTGCATCAAAAATTGTTATTAGGCGCCCTTGTTACACAGGGGCATAAAAATGTGTCCATAGGCGCAACATAACACTGCAACCCCTCCCAATATCTGTAATTGGAGCGCAACAAGGAGCCACGTGCAAAGTATTGCATCAAAAATTGTTATTAGGTGCCCCTGTTACACAGGGGCATAAAAATGTGTCCGTAGGCGCAACATAACACTGCAACCCCTCCCAATATCTGTAATTGGAGCGCAACAAGGAGCCACGTGCAAAGTATTGCATCAAAAATTGTTATTAGGCGCCCTTGTTACACAGGGGCATAAAAATGTGTCCATAGGCGCAACATAACACTGCAACCCCTCCCAATATCTGTAATTGGAGCGCAACAAGGAGCCACGTGCAAAGTATTGCATCAAAAATTGTTATTAGGTGCCCCTGTTACACAGGGGCATAAAAATGTGTCCGTAGGCGCAACATAACACTGCAACCCCTCCCAATATCTGTAATTGGAGCGCAACAAGGAGCCACGTGCAAAGTATTGCATCAAAAATTGTTATTAGGCGCCCTTGTTACACAGGGGCATAAAAATGTGTCCATAGGCGCAACATAACACTGCAACCCCTCCCAATATCTGTAATTGGAGCGCAACAAGGAGCCACGTGCAAAGTATTGCATCAAAAATTGTTATTAGGTGCCCCTGTTACACAGGGGCATAAAAATGTGTCCGTAGGCGCAACATAACACTGCAACCCCTCCCAATATCTGTAATTGGAGCGCAACAAGGAGCCACGTGCAAAGTATTGCATCAAAAATTGTTATTAGGTGCCCCTGTTACACAGGGGCATAAAAATGTGTCCGTAGGCGCAACATAACACTGCAACCCCTCCCAATATCTGTAATTGGAGCGCAACAAGGAGCCACGTGCAAAGTATTGCATCAAAAATTGTTATTAGGCGCCCCTGTTACACAGGGGCACAAAAATTGTGCCTTAGGCCACGTGCAAAGTATTGCATCAAAAATTGTTATTAGACGCCCCTGTTACACAGGGGCACAAAAATTGTGCCTTAGGCCTTAGGCCACATGCAAAGTATTGCATCAAAAATTGTTATTAGACACCCCTGTTACACAGGGGCAGAAAAATTAGGCCTTAGGCCTTAGGCCACGTGCAAAGTATTGCATCCAAAATTGTTATTAGGCGCAACATAACACTGCAACCCCTCCCAATATCTGTAATTGGAGCGCAACAAGGAGCCACGTGCAAAGTATTGCATCAAAAATTGTTATTAGACACCCCTGTTACACAGGGGCAGAAAAATTAGGCTTTAGGCCTTAGGCCACGTGCAAAGTATTGCATCCAAAATTGTTATTAGGCGCAACATAACACTGCAACCCCTCCCAATATCTGTAATTGGAGCGCAACAAGGAGCCACGTGCAAAGTATTGCATCAAAAATTGTTATTAGACACCCCTGTTACACAGGGGCACAAAAATTGTGCCTTAGGCCACATGCAAAGTATTGCATCAAAAATTGTTATTAGACGCCCCTGTTACACAGGGGCACAAAAATTAGGCCTTAGGCCACGTGCAAAGTATTGCATCAAAAATTGTTATTAGGCGCCCCTGTTAAACAGGGGCAGAAAAATTAGGCCTTAGGCACTGGTGGCGGAGCACAGAAAAACAAAATTTCTTACTAGCTAACAGCATGAAAAGTGAGGAGGAGAAGGATATTCCATCAGCAGCACAACAGGACAGTCACTCAGCATCAGCAGTCTCAAAGGGATCTGATATTTCAACACAAAATTCTTATTCAGTAACATCAGCATCAGGTGCTTGGTAGCCGGTGTTGATCCAAGCCTGATTCATTTTGATGAAGGTCAGTCGATCAACAGAGTCGGTGGAGAGGCGTACCCTGTGATCGGTCACAAAGCCTCCAGCAGCACTGAATGTGCGTTCTGAAAGAACACTGGATGCAGGGCAAGCCAGTAGCTCAATTGCGTACTGTGCAAGCTCTGGCCAGTGATCCATCCTCAAGACCCAGTAAGCCAGAGGATTTTTCGTGGGGAAGGTGTCCAAGTCGGATCTTGCCGCTAGGTATTCCCGGACCATGTAAACCAGACGCTGGCGATGGTTGCTGGAACCGGTCAGACCTTGGGGCTGCGGACTAATAAATTGTCTGAACGCATCGGTCAGACGGCCACCTTCTCCACCGCTCCTTCTCTGACTCACCGAAGCCTCAGCAAGACGTTGTCCAGGGCCAGGTTTTGGTAATCCCCCCCGGTTCTGGGAACGCATTGCACAGACCCTTCTGCAAGGCCTCCCGCAGTAGTTTCATCTTCTGCTCCCTCTGCGATGGCAACATAAGATCCGTTACCTTACTCTTGTAACGTGGATCAAGGAGAGTTGCCAGCCAGTAATGATCCCTCTCCTTGATAGCACGTACACAAGGATCCTTACGCAGGCTTTGCAGGATCAGGGAGGCCATGCAGCGTAGGTTTGCAGAGGCATTCGGGGCACAGTCCTCTGGGTCACTGAGGACGACAGGATCCTCAGCCACCTCATCCCAGCCACGTAAAAGTCCACGTGTTCCTTGGGACTGTAAATGATCCCTTGAAGACTGCTGCTGTTGATGCTGAGTGCTAGGCTCCACCTCCATGCTGCTGATACAATCCTCCTCTTCCTCATCCTCCTCCTCCTCTTCCTGTGTTCCAGGTGGGCAAGCAGGAACAGTGTCTGGATAAAGGGGGCCTTGAGAGGTAAGGAAGTCCTCCTCTTCCTCCCTCTGTTCTGCCTCAAGGGCCCTGTCCATTATTCCACGTAGGGTGTGCTCCAACATGTGAATAAGCGGGACAGTCTCACTGATGCATGCACTGTCACTGCTCACCATCCTCGTGGCCTCCTCAAATGGTGACAGGACAGTGCATGCATCCCTGATCAAGGCCCACTGGCGTGGTGAAAAAAACCCAAGCTCCCCTGAGCCAGTTCTGCTGCCATATTGGCACAGGTACTCATTGATGGCCCACTGCTGCGTGTGCAGCCGCTGCAGCATGGCCAACGTAGAGTTCCATCTGGTGGGCATGTCACAGATTAGGCGGTTCTTGGGCAGGTTGTATTCCCTCTGGAGGTCTGTCAGCCGAGCAGTGGCATTATATGACCTCCGGAAATGCACACAGACTTTCCTGGCCTGCCTCAGGACATCCTGTAAACCAGGGTACCTGCCCAAGAACCGCTGCACCACCAAATTGAGAACATGCGCAAAACAGGGCACATGGGTGAGTTTTCCACGTCGCAGGGCAGAGAGGAGGTTGGTGCCATTATCGCTGACCACCATTCCAGGCTTCAGCTGGCGTGGCGTCAACCACCTCTGAGCCTGCCCCTGCAGAGCTGAAAGAACCTCTTCCCCAGTGTGGCTCCTGTCTCCCAAGCACACCAGCTCTAGGACCGCATGGCATCTCTTGGCCTGCATTCCTGCGTAGCCCGTCGTACGCCTACGGAGCACGGCTGGTTCTGAGCCAACATCACCACAGGAAGAGGCCACAGAGGAAGAATAAGAGGAGGGGGTGGAGGAGAGAGGTGTGTCACAAGCAGTTGTAGTGTTTTGGAGGCGTGGTGGTGGAACAACCTCCAAAACTACTGTACCTTGACCTGCGTCCTTCCCAGCTGCCAGCAGAGTCACCCAATGGGCCGTAAAAGACAGGTAACGTCCCTGTCCATGCCTGCTGGACCATGAGTCAGCGGTAAGATGCACCTTACCACTGACCGCCCTGTCCAGCGAGGTATGGACATTGCCTTCCACATGCCGGTAGAGAGCCGGAATCGCCTTCCGTGAAAAAAAGTGGCGTTTGGGTACTTGCCACTGAGGTACTGCACATTCCACAAACTCACGGAAGGGGGCAGAATCTACCAACTGAAAAGGTAGCAGTTGAAGTGCTAGCAATTTTGCTAAGCTAGCATTCAACCGCTGGGCATGTGGATGGCTGGGAGCGTACTTCTTTCGGCGCTGCAGCAGCTGGGGCAGGGAAATTTGTCTGGTAATATCAGTAGATTGGCCGGATGTACTACCACTACTACGTTGTGACACACCTATTTCTACACCTTCGGTGCAGGCTGCAGAGAGGACTGGGGGTCTAGTGGGGTTTGAGGTCACAGAAGGGCAAGGGGAGGACCGCTTTGGTCTTTGGTGTGGGTCTTTCTGGTATGCCTGCCAACGAGCTGCATGGCAGGTCGACATATGTCTGGACAAGCATGTGGTGCCCAAGCGGGTGATGTTTTGGCCACGCGAGATACGCTTGAGACATATGTTGCAAACAGCAAAGGTAGGATCTGATGAACAGGTTTCAAAAAAGGCCCACACCAAAGAACTTTTGCTGTACCGTTGAGACACAGCAGCGCCACGTAATGCAGTTGGTGTACTGCCCTTAAGCTGACCCCTGGAGGGCTTCCTGCCTCTTTGAAGATGTGCCTGTGCCTCGTCCTCTTCCTCCTCCTCCTCTCTCCTACCAGGCACCCAGGTAGAGTCAATGACCTCATCATCCCCTCCCTCCTCATCATCACTGGCGACAACCTGGCAGTATGCTCCAGCTGGGGGAACATCACTCCCAGATTGTTGTCCCTCTCGGCCACCCCCTCTCCCTGGGCTCACATCAATGCCTTCCTCTATCAGTGTTCCGTCATCGGAGTCTTCAAAACGCTGCGCATCTTCAGCTAGCATGTACCCAACACTGTGTTGAAACAGTTCGGGGGACTCCTCAGGAGGACACGGTGGGACTAGGGAAGGATTGTGTGATCCCATTGTGCAGAGGGTAGAGGACGCCTTGGCAGCTGCTTTGCCAGACAAACTATAATCAGTCTGTGTGAGAGAGGATGAGGACGGCTTGGTCATCCACTCAACTAATTTCTCAGCATGTTGAGGCTCAACACGGCCAGCTCCCGAAAAGAAGGACGAGCGGCCACGGCCACGTGCTGAAGAGGATGCACCACATCCATCACCAGCGTTACCTCTAGATGCAGAGCCTGCTTGCCCTCGTGACTCTCTGCCTCTCTTTGTCCTTCCAGCCATAGTTATGCGTTCAGGTGTTATGTAACAAAATAGTCGCTGTCACACCAACTGCTTTCAGATGGTATTAAACAGCAACCACACAGTAAGAGCGACTTGGCTCAAGTGTAAAGTAACAAAATAGTCGCTGTCACACCGACTGCGTTCAGATGGTATTAAACAGCAACCACACAGTAAGAGCGACTTGGCTCAAGTGTAAAGTAACAAAATAGTCGCAGTCACACCAACTGCGTTCAGATGGTATTAAACAGCAACCACACAGTAAGAGCGACTTGGCTCAAGTGTTATGTAACAAAATAGTCGCTGTCACACCAACTGCGTTCAGATGGTATTAAACAGCAACCACACAGTAAGAGCGACTTGGCTCAAGTGTAAAGTAACAAAATAGTCGCTGTCACACCAACTGCGTTCAGATGGTATTAAACAGCAACCACACAGTAAGAGCGACTTGGCTCAAGTGTAAAGTAACAAAATAGTCGCTGTCACACCGACTGCGTTCAGATGGTATTAAACAGCAACCACACAGTAAGAGCGACTTGGTTCAAGTGTAAAGTAACAAAATAGTCGCTGTCACACCAACTGCTTTCAGATGGTATTAAACAGCAACCACACAGTAAGAGCGACTTGGCTCAAGTGTAAAGTAACAAAATAGTCGCAGTCACACCAACTGCGTTCAGATGGTATTAAACAGCAACCACACAGTAAGAGCGACTTGGCTCAAGTGTAAAGTAACAAAATAGTCGCAGTCACACCAACTGCGTTCAGATGGTATTAAACAGCAACCACACAGTAAGAGCGACTTGGCTCAAGTGTTATGTAACAAAATAGTCGCTGTCACACCAACTGCGTTCAGATGGTATTAAACAGCAACCACACAGTAAGAGCGACTTGGCTCAAGTGTAAAGTAACAAAATAGTCGCTGTCACACCAACTGCGTTCAGATGGTATTAAACAGCAACCACACAGTAAGAGCGACTTGGCTCAAGTGTAAAGTAACAAAATAGTCGCTGTCACACCAACTGCGTTCAGATGGTATTAAACAGCAACCACACAGTAAGAGCGACTTGGCTCAAGTGTAAAGTAACAAAATAGTCGCTGTCACACCAACTGCGTTCAGATGGTATTAAACAGCAACCACACAGTAAGAGCGACTTGGCTCAAGTGTAAAGTAACAAAATAGTCGCTGTCACACCGACTGCGTTCAGATGGTATTAAACAGCAACCACACAGTAAGAGCGACTTGGTTCAAGTGTAAAGTAACAAAATAGTCGCTGTCACACCAACTGCGTTCAGATGGTATTAAACAGCAACCACACAGTAAGAGCGACTTGGCTCAAGTGTAAAGTAACAAAATAGTCGCTGTCACACCGACTGCGTTCAGATGGTATTAAACAGCAATCACACAGTAAGAGCGACTTGGTTCAAGTGTAAAGTAACAAAATAGTCGCTGTCACACCAACTGCTTTCAGATGGTATTAAACAGCACCCACACAGTAAGAGCGACTTGGCTCAAGTGTGAAGTAACAAAATAGTCGCTGTCACACCAACTGCGTTCAGATGGTATTAAACAGCAACCACACAGTAAGAGCGACTTGGCTCAAGAGTAAAGTAACAAAATAGTCGCTGTCACACCAACTGCGTTCAGATGGTATTAAACAGCAACCACACAGTAAGAGCGACTTGGCTCAAGTGTAAAGTAACAAAATAGTCGCTGTCACACCAACTGCGTTCAGATGGTATTAAACAGCAACCACACAGTAAGAGCGACTTGGCTCAAGTGTAAAGTAACAAAATAGTCGCTGTCACACCAACTGCGTTCAGATGGTATTAAACAGCAACCACACAGTAAGAGCGACTTGGCTCAAGTGTAAAGTAACAAAATAGTCGCTGTCACACCAACTGCGTTCAGATGGTATTAAACAGCAACCACACAGTAAGAGCGACTTGGCTCAAGTGTAAAGTAACAAAATAGTCGCTGTCACACCGACTGCGTTCAGATGGTATTAAACAGCAACCACACAGTAAGAGCGACTTGGTTCAAGTGTAAAGTAACAAAATAGTCGCTGTCACACCAACTGCGTTCAGATGGTATTAAACAGCAACCACACAGTAAGAGCGACTTGGCTCAAGTGTAAAGTAACAAAATAGTCGCTGTCACACCGACTGCGTTCAGATGGTATTAAACAGCAATCACACAGTAAGAGCGACTTGGTTCAAGTGTAAAGTAACAAAATAGTCGCTGTCACACCAACTGCTTTCAGATGGTATTAAACAGCAACCACACAGTAAGAGCGACTTGGCTCAAGTGTGAAGTAACAAAATAGTCGCTGTCACACCAACTGCGTTCAGATGGTATTAAACAGCAACCACACAGTAAGAGCGACTTGGCTCAAGTGTAAAGTAACAAAATAGTCGCTGTCACACCAACTGCGTTCAGATGGTATTAAACAGCAACCACACAGTAAGAGCGACTTGGCTCAAGTGTAAAGTAACAAAATAGTCGCTGTCACACCAACTGCGTTCAGATGGTATTAAACAGCAACCACACAGTAAGAGCGACTTGGCTCAAGTGTAAAGTAACAAAATAGCCGCAGTGACACCAACTGCCTTTAGTTGCTATTAAACAGCACGCACGCAGTAATAGCGACTGCAGTCAAATGCGATTTAACAGCACGCACGCAGTGACACCAACTGCCTTTAGTTGCTATTAAACAGCACGCACGCAGTATTAGCGACTGCGGTCAAATGCGATTTAACAGCACGCACGCAGTGACACCAACTGCCTTTAGTTGCTATTAAACAGCACGCACGCAGTAATAGCGACTGCGGTCAAATGCGATTTAACAGCACGCACGCAGTGACACCAACTGCCTTTAGTTGCTATTAAACAGCACGCACGCAGTAATAGCGACTGCGGTCAAATGCGATTTAACAGCACGCACGCAGTGACACCAACTGCCTTTAGTTGCTATTAAACAGCACGCACGCAGTAATAGCGACTGCGGTCAAATGCGATTTAACAGCACGCACGCAGTGACACCAACTGCCTTTAGTTGCTATTAAACAGCACGCACGCAGTAATAGCGACTGCGGTCAAATGCGATTTAACAGCACGCACGCAGTGACACCAACTGCCTTTAGTTGCTATTAAACAGCACGCACGCAGTAATAGCGACTGCGGTCAAATGCGATTTAACAGCACGCACGCAGTGACACCAACTGCCTTTAGTTGCTATTAAACAGCACGCACGCAGTAATAGCGACTGCGGTCAAATGCGATTTAACAGCACGCACGCAGTGACACCAACTGCCTTTAGTTGCTATTAAACAGCACGCACGCAGTAATAGCGACTGCGGTCAAATGCGATTTAACAGCACGCACGCAGTGACACCAACTGCCTTTAGTTGCTATTAAACAGCACGCACGCAGTAATAGCGACTGCGGTCAAATGCGATTTAACAGCACGCACGCAGTGACACCAACTGCCTTTAGTTGCTATTAAACAGCACGCACGCAGTAATAGCGACTGCGGTCAAATGCGATTTAACAGCACGCAGTGACACCAACTGCCTTTAGTTGCTATTAAACAGCACGCACGCAGTAATAGCGACTGCGGTCAAATGCGATTTAACAGCACGCACGCAGTGACACCAACTGCCTTTAGTTGCTATTAAACAGCACGCACGCAGTAATAGCGACTGCGGTCAAATGCGATTTAACAGCACGCACGCAGTTACACCAACTGCCTTTAGTTGCTATTAAACAGCACGCACGCAGTAATAGCGACTGCGTTTCTGTGCAATTCAATAGCCCAGTTGCATTAACAGCGACTGCGCTTCTGTGCAAATAAATTGCACACGTGCAGTAACAGGTAATGCGTCTGTGTGTGCAATTAACTAGCACACGTTAAATAACACAGAATAATTATATTTAAAGTAAATCCCTAATGCAGGCAATACAACACGTTAGAGCGCTGCATGTAGAACAATCTCCTGCCTGATAGATAAACTAGCTGAGCTGTACAGTTTATAAATATATTGACAACGCCTAAGGATGTGAATATATTCTCTACAAACTGTACTTTTAACTATACTGACTACACTTCCTACTCTATCTATCTATCTATCTATCTATCTATCTATCTATCTATCTAGTTAAGACACTGTGTCTCTATCTCTCTATCTCTCTCTGTCTGACTGACTGATCTTCTCTAGAACCGCCAACACACTACACTAGGCAGCCGTGCAGGCTGCCTTTTATAGTGGGGGGCGTGTACTAATCCCCCTGAGCCATAATTGGCCAAAGCCACCCTGGCTTTGGCCAATTATGGCTCTTCGTTTTTTGAGCGCTGTGATTGGGCAAGCATGCGGGACATACAGCATGCTTGGCCAATCATCAGCGCTCAACGCCCCAGTGAATTATGGGACGTTTAGTGTCATTCGAATTTGGCGCGAACGACCCGTTTTGTTCGATTTTCGACGAACGATCGAAGGACCGATGTTCGATTCGAACATACGTTCGAAACGAACGCGGAGCTCATCCCTACTCACCAACAAACAGCCACAACAACAGAGCAAAAGACACTTGCTTTAGGAAGGGGAACAAAGGGATGTACTTTTGCAAGGGAAGTGCGTTTGTCTGGGGCTATTTATACACAGGGCGATTCTCAAACTAAGTACGCTTGGCCTTTTTCCTATCTCACTGATTGCGCCGAGCGAGTTCTGCACATGCCCAGTGAGGTGCAGATTCGTGCGCGCATGCGCAGTATGGCCGGCCATTTGCATGGGGTCACTGCTCATTTCAATGGAGCACACCCACTTCCTTCCCACTTGCAATAACCCCGCCTTACGCCTCGGTATATAAGTTACGCTGGCGCACATTTGGGCGCAAATGCGCTGTGGATACGGCACTTACGTCACAAAATTAAGGCGCCGTAACTTAAATGACATACGTTTGGAGTAACTTAATTTGCGCCGCTCTACGTGAATCTGGACCTATGTGCCTTTGGGCAAATAAATATGTGCAGTGGGGTTACTAATTACCATCTTAAAAGATTGTTGGTTGTAATGTAAATTAATGAAATTAATTCAAAAAGCTATCTGCAGAGAATATATTACTTTCAGCAATAAGGACAAAGGGTTTAAAGTGGATGTAAACCCAATTCATGACATTTGAGCTGGGCACATATACACTCCTGACAAATTCTCAGACACATCAGACAAAGGCAGCCTGAAATTTGTGTCCGGGGAGGTTGCTATAAATAGATTAGCAGGGAGCTGGCCCTGTTACAAAGCACCTCTGAGAGTCTCTGCATGTGGAGAGGGGGTGTGTGCCTTTCCTCCAATCAGCAACTTTAGTTATCTTGGCTGTATGCCCAGACATCACACTCTTAGGTAGATTCAGAGAGATTGGCTTAACTTTAGGGCGGCCTAGCCTAGCCTGTTTAGGCTACACCGCCGTAAATTAACTAGGCTAGTAGTGATTTTCAATCTACTTACCTGCTAATCTACGGCGGCGTAGCCTCAAAAGAGCGGGCGTAAGGGCGCCTAATTCAAATGACTTGTAGGGGGGCGTGTATCATGGTAATGAGGCTTGACCTCACGTTTTTGACGTTTTTTTACACTGCGCATGCGCCGGCCGACTACATTTCCCAGTGCGCATTGCGGCTAAGTACGCCGTACGGGCCTATTGATTTCAAAGTGGACGTAAACAACGTAAATCCCGATTCGCGGACGACTTACGCAAACGACGTAAAAATTTCGAATTTCGCGCAAGCCGTCCTATCTTAGACATGTTTAAGTGTATCTCTGTTAGAGAATACACTTAAACATAGGTCCATGCAGATTCAGAGTTAGGTCGGCTTATCTGTAGATAAGCCGGCCTAACTCTTTCTGAATCTACCTATCTGTGTTAAACAGGAAGAGAAAATCTCTGAACACGATCTGAACTTTCTAAACAGTATATAAATGTTTAGACAGCAGATATACATATAAAACCTATGTAGGGAGATTTGGTTCATCCCTGTGTATCATCTGAGGCTGTTCACTTCACTATGGAGGGTTTACATCCACTTTAATTTACTAAAACTGGAGAGTGCAAAGTCTGGTGCAGCTGTGCATGGTAGCCAATCCACTTCTAACTTCAGCTTGTTCAATTAAACTTTGACAATGAAACCTGGAAGTTGATTGGTTTCTATGCAGAGCTGCACCACATTTCGCACTTTCCAGTTTCAGTAAATCCAACCGCACAGTGACAAGTATTCTTATAAGAAGAACCCCTTCCCCACTGATACTTACATTCAATGGGGTAGATTCACAGACAAGATACGACGGCGTATCTCCAGATACGCAGTCGTATCTCTGAGTCCGACCGGTCGTATCTATGCGCCTGATTCTTAGAATCAGTTACGCATAGATTTCTATTCGATCCGACCGGCCTAAGTCTCTTACGCCTATCGGATCGTAACTGCATTTTTCTGCTGACCGCTAGGGGCGTGTATGCTGATTTACGCGTCAAAATATGTAAATCAGCAAGATACGCGAATTCACGAACGTACGCCCGGCCGACGCAGTACATTTACGCCGTTTACGTTAGGTTTTTCCCGGCGTATAGTTACCCCTGCTATATGGTGGCGTAAGTGCAGCGTACCAATGTTAAGTATGGTCGTCGAATTTTGAATTTTGAACTTTTTACGTAGTTTGCGTAATTCGTCCGTGAATGGAGCTGGATGTCATTTACGTTCACGTCGAAACCAATGACGTCCTTGCGGCGTACTTTGGAGCAATGCACACTGGGAAATTCCACGGACGGCGCATGCGCCGTTCAGGAAAAACATCAATCACGTCGGGTCAAGCCTAATTTACATAACACACGCCCACCTCTTCACTATTTGAATTAGGCAGGCTTACGCCGGCCTATTTACACTACGCCGCCGCAACTTTCTTTTAAGAATACAGCACTTGCCTGTAAAAGTTGCGGAGGCGTAACGTAAATAGGATACATTACGCCCACACAAAGAAACGCTGATCTACGTGAATCTACCCCAATGTGTTTCCCCAGCATTCCTTGGCTCCTTAGAAGCCCTTGGTAGAGACCTCTGATATGGAAGAGCATATGAGCTTCTCCCAGGATGCATGATTTGGGCCTGAACAAGCAATATCCTGAATGGGCAAAGTTACTTTTTAAAACCCAATGGATTGGCATGCTTCTCCATTTGCTTATGGCACATGGAGGCCTTTGCCCATATAGTGTAAACTAAGAGTATTCCGGAGCTTGGGAGGTGCAGGTGGCTTCCTATAAATGCTGCAGCCTGTAGCGTGGCCGAGCTCCTTTCCTAATTCCTCCTGCAGTCCGGCCGTGTACCGTAACCGCGTGGTACAGGAGATTCAGTTTCCTGTTCCCGGCCGGACTGACAGGAAGTGCACACACTCAGTGCTCACTTCCTTTCAGTCCGGCCGGGAACAGCAAACTGAATCTTCTGCAGCGTGGTATGCGGTAAGGGGGGGTAAAAAGAACATGGGGGGGGGAGTCGGGGAGGCAGTCAGAAGAAGTACTAGCTGACGTTCGGCAGCAGCAGCTGTATGCGGCGGTAGGGAGGGGGGGCAGCAGCTGTATGCGGCGGTATGCGGTAGGAGGGGGGTAGCAGCTGTATGCAGCAGTATGCGGTAGGGAGGGGGGTTAAAAAGAACATGGGGGGAGGCAGTGAGAAGAAGTACCCCCCCCCCCCGCTTACCTGGTTTATAGCAGAATAATTTTTTACACTTCTCAACTTGAAACTCAGCAACACCCCCTCCCCCGCTTCTTGCTTGGTGCCCCCAAATTCCTTCAAACAGCCCTGATCGCAAGTGCTCATTGACATGGGAACTTTATAACCAGCACCCCCCTAAATGTGTGTAAATGTTTTCTAAAATGTCCCTTTATCCTAAATAGCTAAATGTCTACTGTGTTCATTTAAATATAATTTCCTAAAACTCCAAATTATTCTGAATTTAATAGAAGCATAGCTCCCAACTGTCTCTGATTTCGAGGGACCGTCCCTGATTTGGAGCAATGTCCCTCTGTCCCTCTTTCCTCCTCATTTGTCCCTCATTTTGGTCTGATCTATATAGCTGTATATAAAATGCACTTTTTATCTATCAAAAAGTGTTTTCCAGTGCTAAACCTTTCATCTAGTTTCCAAATTGCTGCAATTTTAAATTCTAAAAGCCAATATAAAGGATCAAAAAATGGGAAAAAGGGGGGGAGCACTCACATTGCCACATTCGTAAGTTTAGAAGACAAAAGGAGAAACAACTACTCAGAGATGGTAATTGATGGTCGTACTTTAGAGGCAAGACGGGAATATCAAAAATATAAATTTTATTACAAAAAATAGAAAGTTTACAAAGCAGATCAAATAAAAAACCATAAAGGATATATGATATGGAAAATATCCTCTGTGCATCGTCTACGCGTTTCGCCGTTGGGCTTCCTCAGGACGAGCAGAAGAAAGTAATAGTAGAAAAATACATTTCATTATCTTAGAACAATCCGGATCATATATATATATATGTCAAGAAAATCATAAAAGAGAGTTCCATATATAGTAGAAAGGGGCCAGAAATATCTCCAAAAACTCCAAAACGCTCCCTCTATCTAAAGTGTCGGTTGTGGGGGTGCATCATAGGTTCAGTGAACAAGTTCTAGTGGTTCAAAGGTATATGGACATTGATATCGGGGCGGTCCAGAAGGGGAATGCCAGAGACACGTAGGTAAACAATGTATTGCAACCAAGTGCATCAGACCTGGATCCAAGTACTAGTGTACTGAGAACCCTCAAGGGTAAGACAACCAAAGCAATATATTAAGCTGTGTGACGTTGTATGCCCCGGGGGATAGCCTGTGCTATTATTTCGAAATTAAACCCATGTATGGCCTGCCTTATTCTGATGACAGCGCGACAAACCAAGATTTTTTTTCTTTTTCTCTGATAAGACATGAGTTAGTGTTGACTTAGTGAGTATATAGGATCTTTTTCTCCAGCTGCAATCATTCGCAACAAGCTGACAGTTTCCATTCCCTCCGTTTTCCTTAAAGCAGGCTTCAGATCCAAACTCTGTATGTACTAAACAGAAAGGCTGAAGACACAGCACTGCATTGGAGAATGATATTCTGTCTGGCAGTTTAGGGGGTGAAGGCTGTGCGGGCTCTGTGGGCACTGCCTGTCACCCTCCCTGTCCTTCTGAGCTGTCACCAGGGTGAGCAGGCATAGCTATCTAACTCCACAGCTCAGCAACCCCTGCTCAGATAGACATAGGGACACGTGCTACAGAAATTTTTTCTTCGCCCCATGAGCTGAACTAGGCAGGTCACTTGATATTGACACCACACATGTGGGTGTCTGTACGTGCTGTCCCCCTGTCTTTGGGAACACGATCAGTGACGTGTCAGAGCAAGCCACACCCCACTACAGTAAGAATCACTCCTTAGGGAAGACTTAACCCCTACAGCGCCACCTAGTGGTTAACCCCTTCACTGCAGTGTCATTTTCACAGTAACAGTGCATTTTTATAGCACTGATCGCTGTAAAAATGACAGTAGTGTCCGATGTGTCCGCCATAATGTCGCAGCCACAATAAAAATTACTGATCGTCGCCATTACTAGTAAAAAAAAATATTAATAAAAATGCTATAAAACTATCCCCCATTTTGTAGACGCTATAACTTTTGCGCATACCGATCAATAAACGCTTATTGACATTTTTTTACAAAAAATATGTAGAAGAATACGTATCGGCCTAAACTGAGGGAAAAAATATATTTTTTCCATCTTTTTGGGGATATTTATTATAGCAAAAAGTTAAAAATATTGATTTTTTTTTTTTTCAAAATTATCGCTATATTTTTGTTTATAGCGCAAAAACTAAAAACCGCAGAGGTGATCAAATACCACCAAAAGAAAGCTCTATTTGTGGGGAAAAAAGGACGTTGATTTTGTTTGGGAGCCACGTCGCACGACCCAATTGTCAGTTAGGCTGCATTCACATCTAGGCAGACAAAATCGCGGCGTTTTGTCCCGCGAATTGCGGCGACAAATAGCGGCGTTTTGTCGCCGCGATTGTCCGCCTAGATGTGCCACTAGATTGTCCCCCTATGGAGATGGTTCCCATCTCCTATGCCGAACGCCGAAAGCCGCCTGAAAAAAAGGTCCGGGACTTTTTTTCAGGCGGCAGGCGTTCGGCGTGGAAATGTGAACCATCTCCATAGAGGGCAATGTTAAATCATCCCTCTGGCGTCTCGGGGCGGCAGCGGCGTCACACTACAGGCGTATATACGCCTAGGTGTGAACGGGGACTTAAAGCAACGCAGTGCCGAATCGCAAAAAGTGGCCCAGTCATTTAGCAACAAAATGGTCCGGACCTTAAGTGGTTAATGCTGCCGCTATTTACAAATCAATGCAGGTTATTTACATGTAAACACAGGGTCTGCAGGTGAGTTATCTGTACATGGCAATAGACCAGAGCTGGGCAGCATTAAAAACAGAACTTCACACTGAGATATCGGGAAACAGCGCAGGACTAAATCTTCAAGGGGCAAGGGAATTTAAACTGGGATAGTATGGGGCAGCAGCTTTGGGCCCCACAACAATGGCCCTGGGCAGCTTCCCCTTTAACCACTTCCCGACCGCTGCATGTACATATACGTCGGCAGAATGGCACGTACAGGCACATTGGCGTACCTGTACGTCCCTGCCTAGACGTGGGTCGGGGGTAGGGTTGCCACCTCATCCCTTTAAAAAGGAACACATATTAATTACACAGGTTCTGTGGCTAATTAAGGAGGTAATTAGACTCATTTGGTGCCTTTCCTGCATTAACTAGTAGCCGACCGCGCACCGTCATTATACGGCGGCAGGTCGGCTCTCCTGGGCGAGAGCCCGTAGCTATACGTCCTATCGTATAGCCGCCACTAGGGGGCGCGTGCGCGCCGCCGGAGGCGCGCGCGCTCCCCGCTCGCCCCCGACTCCCGTGCGTGTGCCCGGCGGGCGCGATCGCCGCCGGGCACACGCGATCGCTCGGTACAGAGCGGGGAACGGGAGCTGTGTGTGTAAACACACAGCTCTCGGTCCTGTCAGCGGGGGAAATGCTGATTTTCTGTTCATACAATGTATGAACAGAAAATCAGTGTTTCCCCTAGTGAGGCCACCCCCCCCCCCCACAGTAAGAACACACCCAGGCATACTTAACCCCTTCCCCGCCCCCTAGTGTTAACCCCTTCACTGCCAGTGGCATTTTTATAGTAATCTAATGCATTTTTATAGCACTGATCGCTATAAAAATGCCAATGGTCCCAAAAATGTGTCAAAAATGTCCGAAGTGTCCGCCATAATGTCGCAATACCGAAAAAAAAATCGCTGATCGCCGCCATTACTAGTAAAAAAAATATTAATAAAAATGCCATAAAAATACCCCCTATTTTGTAAACGCTATAACTTTTGCGCAAACCAATCAATAAACGCTTATTGCGATTTTTTTTACGAAAAATATGTAGAAGAATACGTATCGGCCTAAACTGAGGAAAAAATATGTTTTTTTATATATTTTTGGGGGATATTTATTACAGCAAAAAGTAAAAAATATTAATTTTTTTCAAAATTGTCGCTCTATTTTTGTTTATAGCGCAAAAAATAAAAAACGCAGAGGTGATCAAATACCACCAAAAGAAAGCTCTATTTGTGGGAAAAAAAGGACGCCAATTTTGTTTGGGAGCCACGTCGCACGACCGCGCAATTGTCTGTTAAAGCGACGCAGTCCCGAATCGCAAAAAGTACTCTGGTCTTTAGGCAGCAATATGTTCCGGGGGGTAAGTGGTTAAATTAACCTCAGAACCTGTGTAATTCATATGTGTTCCTTTTTAAAGGGATGAGGTGGCAACTCTAGTCGGGGGTCCAATCGGGACCCCCCCGCTAAATGCGGCGGTCGGGTTCCCTCGGGGAGCGATCCGGGACGACGGCGCGGCTATTTATTTATAGCCGCTCCGTAGCGATCGCTCCCCGGAGCTGAAGAACGGGGAGAGCCGTATGTAAACACGGCTTCCCCGTGCTTCACTATGGCGCTGCATCGATTGAGTGATCCCTTATATAGGGAGACTCGATCGATGACGTCATTCCTACAGCCACACCCCCCTACAGTTGTAAATACACACTAAGTGAACACTAAATCCTACAGCGCCCCCTGTGGTTAACTCCCAAACTGCAACTGTCATTTTCACAATAAAGAATGCAATTTAAATGCATTTTTTGCTGTGAAAATGACAATGGTCCCAAAAATGTGTCAAAATTGTCCGAAGTGTCCGCCATAATTTCGCAGTCACGAAAAAAATCGCTGATCGCCGCCATTAGTAGTAAAAAAAAAAAAAAATTAATAAAAATGCAATAAAACTATCCCCTATTTTGTAAACGCTATAAATTTTGCGCAAACCAACCGATAAACGCTTATTGCGATTTTTTTTTTCCAAAAATTGGTAGAAGAATACGTATCGGCCTAAACTGAGGACATTTTTTGGGGGATATTTATTATAGCAAAAAGTAAAAAATATTGAATTTTTTTCAAAATTGTCGCTCTATTTTTGTTTATAGCGCAAAAAATAAAAACCGCAAAGGTGATCAAATACCACCAAAAGAAAGCTCTATTTGTGGGGAAAAAAAGGACGCCAATTTTGTTTCGGAGCCACGTCGCACGACCGCGCAATTGTCTGTTAAAGCAACGCAGTGCCGAATTGTAAAAACCCCTTGGGTCATGTAGCAGCATATTGGTCCGGTCCTTAAGTGGTTAAAGACGGCCCTGGTGCTGGCAGATATAAAAACTAGCTGAACGAAACTACAATTATATCGTAAATACAACACTTCAAACGTACATTTTTAGCTGTTTGCCTCGACCTCTACTTTAAACTCTTTTTATTTTTCATGTGTTATTTCTATTTGTTCTGCAACCCCTCCCCAGTACATTTCCATCTCCAGTTATAAATTGGATATCAGTGATGCCCGAGTATCTGAGAAAAACACAGAGCGGAGTGAGGGAACCAGCTGTGGCAAGCTCCATAGTAACATCCTGGCAGTAAAGATCAATCTGAGTCACAACAGGAGAGTACGCTTCTCACATGTACCAAGCTGATTGTCTGTCTGCAGACATAATAGCACCTACCACAGCTGAACCTTATTTTCTCTTTGACATGGAGGCAGATCATTATACTTCCCCGTGCTTAGTTTCTAATTAGTATCTAGTGGCGTGGGTGTTGCTTGTAAAAAAGACTTCATACATTCCATGCCCAGGGCATGGCTCAAACTGTACCATGGAACAAAACAACCTGCCTGCTGTAGATATTAAATGAAAAATGTATTCAGTATTGTCTGATGGAATATATATATTTCACTATAGACAAATAGAGCAGGTAAGGGGCCTTTCACACGGGCTGATAGAATGGTGCTTTTATCTGCAGATTTTCTAGTTTTCTACCGCAGCTAAAAGCACACAATGCTTTCCTATGGCCCTATTCACACACAACGTTTAGCTGCGATTTCGTTGCATGCGGTTTGGTGCGAATAGAAAAAAAAGAATTGAATGCATCCAGGTGCGATTTAGCGCAGTTATATGCACTTAACCGCAAGTAATCGCAGTCTTGTGTGTCAACTGCGGATAGCAGCGTGAGAAAAAAAAAAAGAACAGGAAGCACATCATAATCAGAAAAAAATAAAAAAGGGTTGCTATGGAATTGACTACCGCAGCTAAACGCGGCCGCATGTAACCGCACGTAATCGCAATGTACAAATGCAGCTAATCGCAGTGCTCAGAGCCTTGAATTTCACTGAAAATGTTATTAGGGGCCCAATAAAGAGGACAGTTCTGTTTTGTATTGATTATATTTTTCAGTATGGTTATTTAAAGTAGAGGTCCACCCTAAAAAAAAAATTACACCAAAATAGAAAAAATAATAGAAAAAAAATGTTTTACTTACCAGAAATTGCGGTTGCTTTGCGGATCTTCCTAATCTCCCTCTTCCTAGTCTGCGGCTGGTCTTCATCCTCGCGTTGTCTTCTGGGGAATGGTGCGTGCTGCCTTCTGGGAACTGTTTGTATCCCAGAGAGCAGCCGCCCATTTACAAAGCACGACTCGCGCATGCGCAGTAGGAAATGGGCAGTGAAGCCGCGGGACCTGCCGCGATCAAGGGATCGGCCTCGGGGGGCCGAAATCACGGGCGCCTAGGACAGGTAAGTGTCCTTATTAAAAGTGAGCAGCTACAGTGTTTGTAGCTGCTGACTTAAAAAATAAATCGCAGTTGGAACCCCCGCTTTAACAATAAAATCAAAAATGGGATGTTAACGCTCTCAAATTTTGTCCAATGTGTATATCTTAATTTTCAGGTGAATCCTGGCAGGTTTGACCCATTATCGGATTGTTAGTGCCGTCCAGGGCCCTGGTGCCACCATAGCCTACTAAGGCTATTTAGCAAACACTGCAGCATTGCTAAAATCAGACCATTCATAATGTTCACCTTTATCTAATGCCGCGTACACACATCCATTTTTCATGACGTGAAAAATGCCCTTTTTTTAAATGGTCATTAAAAACAATCGTGTGTAGGCTCCAGAGCATTTTTCTCGACGTGAAAAATGGGCATTAAAAATTTAGAACATGACCCCCCATTTTTGGCGTAGTTTTTCACGTTGTGAAAAACGGTTGTGTGTAGGCTTTAACAATGGTAAAACTAGCGTTTGTAATGGAGATAGCACATCCGTCACGCTGTAACAGACTGAAAAGCACGAAGACTGAAAAGCACGACGTCTCTCACCAAACTTTTACTGACACGAAATCAGCAAAAGCAGCCCAAAGGGTGGCGCCATCTGAATGGAACTTCCACTTTATAGTGCCGTTGTACATGTTGTACGTCACCGCACTTTGTTCGAGCATTTTTTTTTCACGATCGTGTGTATGCAAGGCAGGCTTGACAAGAATCACGTTGAAAAAAACATTGTTTTTTTCTAGGACATTAAAAATGGTCGTGTGTACGCAGCTTAAGTTTTATGTACAGTAATTTTAAGGGCCAGAATCCAGAGAGCACCTCACTGGGTCACTAAAATGTATTTCCTGAAGCTTGCACTATGTTGCGCTTTTCTTTTTATGCTTCCTGTGTTGTCAAACTTATGGCTAGTTTACACTTACTTCAAAACAAGGCTTCAGACAGGTTTTGTTAAAGCTCTCTGAACGCCACTCAAAGCCCATGTCACTAAATAAAATGGTTAGCTTACAGTGCTGTTTTCATTTTGCTTTTTCTTTGCTTTGACTTCACTTCAAAAACTATACCCCATGTTGCTTTAGTGGTGCTTCAAAGCATCTTCAAAGCCTCCATAGAAGTCTATGGTAAAGCTCATTCAAAGCACCTGCAGCTTCTCAGAGGCTTTAATTCAGCTTTAGGAAAAATTGCAATTATGAGATATACATACACACACACACCGGGCATCTGCCAAGCTTCAGCAAAGCTTTAAAAGAGCATCACAAAGCATTACTAAAGCTTCATCGAAGCACCACCGAAGCATGAAAAACGCATCATAAAAGCATGTTGAAGCGGTATGGGTTTTAATGTGTGTTGAACCCGAAGTAAGTGTAAATGTGCCCTAATTCTCAATTCTAAAGTGTGAATCTGATGGCTTTGAGAAGTATTGTATTACAAATAAAAAAGATAGAGTCTGCATTGGGTGTGTTTGGAAAATCCTCTGCAGCATTACACTGTACATGCCAGGATTTTCTGATCACTAGATTACTGGGACTGGGGAGGACAAAGAGCAGGCACGTCAAACTCAGATTGAGTGGACTAAACCATAGGTTGTACTAAGTCTACTGAGGGATGTACCTACTTATTTCAGAAAAAGATGTCATTGCAAAACATAACACTATAGTGATAATTGCAATGTACCATAGTTAAAGCTAAATTCTAGGAATTCAGCCGCTTTGTAATATGTGTAGGCTTACTATGGATTAAGTCCAGCGAGGTGCATGCCACCTGTTGGACTTATTTGTTTTATTTACAACTGACAGTTTTATGGAGCTCCGGGTAGTAAAGCTAATTGAATACTACTGGAGCTTCTATACTGGAGCTTCTGGTCTCAGCTCCTGTAGTTGCTTGCAGCTGCTGTACCCCCTCCTGCCCAATCACAGAGCGCTTTGTGTTATGTGAACCAATTTACAGAATACAAAGCCTTCTGTGAATAAGCAGCAGAGGGGAGAGGCAGGCAGAGCTGCTGTGAGGGGAAGGCAGTGTCTGTCCTCTCAGAGCCCTGGGAGTGTGTAATCCCAAGCTAAAATTAAACTGTCAGATGTAAATAAAATAGATAAATCCTTGAGGTGACATGTACCTTGTTGGACTTAACCAAGGATGCCTGCATAATATGAAGTGATTTAATTCCTGCTACTACTGCTGCTCACCCTGTTACTCCTCCCCGGCCTGTACCAGCAGAAATGGCGAGCCGTGGAGGGGATTGTAATGTGGGCACACAGTAGGGAGGATTGAAACTGTTTCGGATTCCTTGACTTTCCTGAATGAACTCAAGAGTACTCAGTACTATGCACTCCAGTGTTTATAAATAACTGAAGGGATAGTAAACATGAATAGCATAGTTATTTATCTCTTCCATTTGTGAATGAGCATGGACCTGTTAATAATAAGTGCTGGGGCAGAGGAAAAGGCAGCTGAAGGCTCTGGGCCCTCAATTTCCATTTTCTTCTGTTAACACAAAAGTGAAACATCAGGGGTTTTAGGGCGTCCAAAATATGTTTCCACAGGGTGACCAAAAAGGATGTAGTAGTGAAGAGTGCCAGAAAATAAAGTGTTGTGTCATTTCAGACTGACTAGTTAGCTTAGTTTATTTTTCTTGGTAATTACCATTATTTATACCGTAGATTACCATAATTTCTAAAAACTGTATTTATGGCTTTTATGCCGCATACACATGACCATTTTTAATGTCCTAGAAAAAAAAAAAATTTGACGTGATTCTTGTCAACCCTGCCTTGCATACACACGATCGTGAAACAAAATGCTCAAGCAAAGCGCGGTGACGTACGACGGCACTATAAAGGGGAAGTTCTATTCGGATGGCGCCACCCTTTGGGCTGCTTTTGCTGATTTCGTGTTAGTAAAAGTTTGGTGAGAGACGATTTGCGTTTTTCAGTCTTTGAGCTTTTCAGTCTGTTACAGTGTGACGAATGTGCTATCTCCATTACAAATGCTAGTTTTACCAGAACGAATGCTCCCATCACATAACTTGCTTCTGAGCATGCACGTTTTTTTCACGTCGTTAAAGCCTACACACAACCGTTTTTCACGACGTGAAAAACTATGCGAAAATTTAGAGCATGTTCTAAATTTTTGATGGCCATTTTTCACGTCGAGAAAAATGCTAGTTTTTAATGACCAATTTAAAAAATGGCATTTTTCACATTATGAAAAACGGTCGTGTGTACGCGGCATAACTTTAATAAAATGGTATCACACAATCCCAGCGAGCAAGGGATCTTTTTTAATAAGATAAGTGTCAAGTAAACTAGATGTGGCATGTACTGTATAATTTATTTAAGAGCCTCTCAAAAGAGATATAAAATAACAGAAAGCATGGTACAAGAGAATACTTTACTAAGGAAAACCACAAAATGCAGAAATGGTATAGATCATTATTGGTTGAAAATGTAACAAACAGATAGAAAATGATCCAAATGGCTAATTATGTCCCAAAAACAAATCCTTTATGCAATTCAGTGACTCATACTATATAATGACAGCTATGAAAACAGATACTCTGAGTAGAGGCTGCAAGTAATGGTAAAGTATGCTTTGTTCTACCATTCTGACAAAACATATTTTTTAAAAAGAAAAACGATTAAAATTTATATTTGTTCGATTCTGAATAGTCTTAGGTTTTTTATGCAATGTAATCATTTAATAATTTTGTCATATTTTTTTTTGTTTTTCAGTGCACAGAAGCCAAAAAACATTGCTGGTACTTTGAAGGTTTATATCCATCATATTACATGTAAGTAATATGTTTTTCTCTTTCCTTAGTGTTTTTAAAATGAATGTTAACACTTTAAAGATTTCACTGCTACTAATAATTTATTATTTGTTGTTTTTATGCATCTCCCACCTTTGAACTAATATCCAGGGATTGGCAACTGCATCCCTCCAGCTGTTGCTGAACTACTAGTCCTATCATGCCTCTGCCAGTTTTGCAATGCCTGATGGGACATGTTGCTCCACAACAGCTAGAAAGCCACAGATGCCCATCTATGCTATATTTATATGCACTAAAAGTATTGGGACGCCTGCCTTTACATGCACATGAACTTCTCAGGCCCCGTACACACTTCCGAGTTTCTCGGCAAAAACCAGCAAGAAACTTGCTGGGAGATATTTTTTGGCCGAGGAAACCGGTCGTGTGTACATTTTCGTTGAGGAAACTGTCGAAACTCGACGAGCCAAAAAGAGAGCAAGTTCTCTATTTCCTCGACGGGAATGGAGAAACTTGCCTTGTTGAGTTCCTCGACAGCCTGACAAGTAACTCGATGAGGAAAACGATGTGTTTCGCCCATCGAGTTCCTCAGTCATGTGTACGAGGCTTCAGTCTTAGTCCATAGGGTTCAATATTGAGCCCCCCCTCCTCCTGCAGCTATAACAGCTTCAGCTCTTCTAGGAAGGCTGTCCACAAGGTTTAGGAGTGTGTCTATGGCAATGTTTGACCATTCCTCCAGAAGAGCATTTGTGAGGTCAGACAATGATGTTGGAGAGAAGGCTTGGCTCACATTCTCCACTCTTTTTCATCCCAAAGATGTTCTATCGGGTTGAGGTCAGTCAAAGTCCTCCGCCCCAAACTTGTTCATCCATGTCTTTATGGACCTTTCTTTGTGCACTGGTCCAAATCATTTAGTGGAGGGAGGATTATGGTGTTGGGTTGTTTTTCAGGGGTTGGGCTTGGCCCCTGAGTTCCAGGGAAGGGAACTCTTAAGGCCTTAGCATACCAAGACATTTTGGGCAATTTCATGCTCCCAACTTTTTGGGAACAGTTTTGGAATGGCCCCTTCCGTTTCCAACATTACTGCACACCCGTGTGCAAAACAAGGTCCATAAACAGTGGGGATGGTGTGTTCAGGGTGATGAGCTGTGTTGCTTTTACGCCAAACATAACGTTTTGCATTGTTGCCAAAAAGTTACATTTTGGTTTCATCTGACCAGAGCACCTTCTTCCACATGTTTGGTGTGTCTCCCGGGTGGCTTGTGGCAAACTTTAAACGACACTTTTTATGGATATCTTTAAGAAATGGCTTTCTTCTTGCCACTCTTCCATAAAGGCCAGATTTGTGCAGTATACGACTGATTGTTGTCCTAAGGACAGAGTCTCCCACCTCAGCTGTAGATCTCTGCAGTTCATCCAGAGTGATCATGGACCTCTTGGCTGCATCTCTGATCAGTCTATTCCTTGTATGTGCTGAAAGTTTAGAGGGACGGCCAGGTCTTCGTAGATTTGCAGTGGTCTGATACTCCTTCCATTTCAATATTATCACTTGCACAGTGCTCCTTGGGATGTTTAAAGCTTGGGAAATCTTTTTGTATCCAAATCCGGCTTTAAACTTCTCCACAACAGTATCTCGGACCTGCCTGGTGTGTTCCTTGTTCTTCATGATGCTCTCTGCGCTTTAAACGGACCTCTGAGATTATCACAGTGCAGGTGCATTTATACGGAGACTTGATTACACACAGGTGGATTCTATTTATCATCATTGGTCATTTAGGTCAACATTGGATCATTCAGAGATCCTCACTGAACTTCTGGAGAGAGTTTGCTGCACTGAAAGTAAAGGGGCTGAATAATTTTGCACGCCCAATTTTTCAGTTTTTTATTTGTTAAAAAAGTTTGAAATATCCAATAAATTTCGTTCCACTTCATGATTGTGTCCCACTTGTTGTTGATTCTTCAAAAAATATTACAGTTTTATATCTTTATGTTTGAAGCCTGAAATGTTGCAAAAGGTTGCAAAGTTCAAGGGGGCCGAATACTTTTGCAAGGCACTGTAAACGTGTCCTGTGGGTGGATATTGGGGCGGGGCTATATCATATGTAATGCTGCCATGTCTTGGCATCAGGAAAGGAAAATTACGGTAAGTATTTGATACAATTTTTTTTCTATCACATTTCTCGCACGATTCTCCCATCATTGATCAGAAAATCGTTTGTTTTTCAAAAAATTTCCAACATGTCGGATTTCTCAAATTTGTTTGCCGCACGAAAATCGGCTGTTGCTGCAGCCCACTAATGGTGCGAAATTCGTACGAAAATTCTTTGATACGATTTTCGAAAGAAAATTCTTTCGAAATTCGAACCGTGTATGGCCGCCTTAAGACTGGGATGCTATTAAAGTTCATGTGCGTGTAAAGTCTGGTGTCCCATTACTTTTGACAATGTAGAGTGTGTATGTGTGTATATATATTCATATACACACTGTATGTATATGTGTATATATATATATATATATATATATATATATATATATATATATATATATATATATATATATATATAAATAAATTAAGGGTTTTCTTTTCTTTCTATTGCTGTAATAATCCAGCGTTGTGTAAAAGGGGACTGTCACATTGCCGGATCGGGTATTTTAGTGTTTTTTTCCAGCACATAAGGCAAAAACAGGTCGTTTGTGTAAATGTATTCTTGGCTACATTCACTTTTTTACTTGTTACACAAAATGTATTCAGTATAATTTTCTACTTTCTTTGAGAATTCAGACCTTGTGACTTTGTAGAAGTATGGTTGCTGAGCTGGCACTATTATTCTATTTCTCTGTAGGTACTGCCTGATTGTTTGGCAGATTATCAAGCTTCTTTTCTTTTTGGTTGGCTGTATTCCTGGGCATCAGAAACATTTATAAGCGGACATCCTCAATGTTATTCTAGTTATTTCATGAAACATATTGTAGTTGTTCTATGAAGGAGACATAGGAATTCATTTACCTAGAAGAAATATAAACACAGCAAATTTTACAAAATTCCTACTAAATATAAAAGCTTAACCTACATTGAGGTTATAAATAACAAAATATTTGTAAATTTTAAATTGCGCCTTTTTGAGTAATAGTGAAAATCGGACGTACGCAAAAATTTCCTTTTTCCTTTTTCACTTACAGCTTTCAGAAATTGTAAAAGACCCCCCCCCCCAACCATAAATTTTCTGAAGGCACATGGCCAGTAGAACAAAAAAAAGGTGCTACTGATTGTTTATCAAAACAATATTGGACAAAATACGGACCGTTCGTATGTTTTTTGCACATTAATGCATTCCTATGGAAAAACAGATGACAGTAGATGATCATCTATTTTCATCCCTTTTCATCCGCTTCCATCAACATCTGTTTTTTTGAACAGATGAAAGCTCTATTTTTCATCCGTCAAAAAAACGGATCTGATGAACAACAGATGTTAACTTAACAAATGGTAATTTTTCATAAATTTTTTTTCATTGGTAGTGGATTAAAAAAAAAAAATGATGAGAAACCGAGGAACTGAAGAAAAACGGATGAACTGAACTTATGAAATGAACTGTCCGTATGTGTGAAAGGACCCTGATGCCTCGTACACACGACCGTTTTTCTCGGCAGGAAAAAAAACGAATTTTTTTCCGATGGGGTTTCTCTCAAGCCTGCCTTACATACAAACGTTCAGGCCAAATTCCGCCCGTTCAAAGCACAGTGATGTACAACACGTACGACAGCACTATAAAGGGGAAGTTCCATTCAAACTGCACCACCCTTTGGGCTTCTTTTGCTGATCCTCATGTTAGTAAAAGTTTGGTGAGAGACGATTTGCGCTTTTCATGCGCTGCATTAAACTATGAAATAATTTTCAGTGTGACGAATGTGAAATCTCCATTACGAACTCTAGTTTTACCAGAAAGAGCGCTCCCATCTCATACTTGATTCTGAGCATGCACGTTTATTTCCCCTCGGAAAAGCATACACACGACCTGTTTTCCCAACGGGAAAAAGTCAACCGGGAATCCCGACGGGAAAAAAGAAAGCTGGTTCTGTTTTTTTTTTCCGGCAGTTTTCTCATTGGGAAAACTGCGATGCAGCATACACACGGCCGGTTTTCCCGGCAAAAAGCTCATCGATCGTGTGTACAAGGCATAAGGGTGTACACAGTTATGTAACCATATTATTAATTTTTTTTATTTTCACTTCCCTCCACATACAATATTTCAGTTTGTTGTTCAACTTAGTTTTACATTTTATAGGTCACATTAACTGCTTGCCGACCAGTTATACGGCGGCAGGTCGGCTCTGCTGGGCAAGATCACGTAGATCTACGTCATCTCGCCGAGCAGCCAATAGGGGCACACGTCACCGGAAGCGCGACCGATCGCCCATGACGCGCGTGCCCGGCGGGCACGATCACCGCCGGGCACCCGCGATCGCTCGTTACAGAGCGAGAACCGGGAGCTGTGTGTGTAAACACAGCTCCCGGTCCTGTAAGGGGGAGAAATGCCTGATTGTCTGTTCATACAATGTATGAACAGCGATCAGTCATTTCCCCAAGTCAGTCCACCTCCCCCTTCAGTTAGAACACACCCAGGGAACATACTTAACCCCTTCCTCGCCCCCTAGTGTTAACCCCTTCCCTGCCAGTGGCATTTGTATAGTAATCAATGCATTTTTATAGCACTGATCGCTATAAAAATGCCAATGGTCACAAAAATGTGTCCGAAGTGTTCGCCATAATGTTGCAGTACCGATAAAAATAGCTGATCGCCGCCATTACTAGTAAAAAAAAAATATTAATAAAAATGCCATAAAACTATCCCCGTAAAAAGGACAGGAAAAAGCGCCTCTGAGTCATCTGGTTTAATTACAATTACTAGTGTAGATATCCAACACTTACATTTAACATTGCAGGAACAAGGGTGTAAGTGAAGATATTTGGAATGGAGCCAGGTCGTGCCTCAATCCGGTGAAGAAAGCTCAAATCAGCTGGCTGGAAAAGCCGAATCTTGTGGCTGTGTGGGAGCGGTGCAAAGGCACGGCGCTCGTTCTGAAGGATAGTGACGTCAGAGGGACGGTGGCTGACACGGGACAAAGCAGTACACAACGCGTTTCAGAGCCAGCGCTAGTCTATAGCAAAACTGCGCGCTCCTTTCTCGAATGTAGGGAGGAAGGAAAAATAGGGAGGTATAAAAGGAGGACATGTGATGGTTATTAGCCAATAGAGAGCCCTGAATTACGATCGGTTTAGATAATACAGGAAGAATAAGTTTGAAAAGGGGAAAAATGATAACTTTAAAATGGAAAACAAAATATATATTGGGGCAAAGATTTTGTTAAAGGGCAAGACATATATGAATTATGGCCTAAAATAAATACTGATTTAGTGGGATAAATTATATGTATATCTGGGGATGGCAAGGCATGAATAGCCATGCTCAGAAATACACGAATCCCAGATAGAGGATAAACAGCAACACTTCCTATATACATGTGAGAAACGAGCAAGAAATGCCTGAAATAGTTTGTATAACAAGATGAAGATATTAACATCAAATGTATAGTACATACATAATTTAAAAGTTAAAATATAATCATAATATCAATAAAATAAAATATTAGTTATTAAAATCTTTTTAGTCTCACTTAAAAATATATGTGCTGGAGAGTTATATTGAAAACAACTGATGATAAAGAATACCACTCATACGATAATGACCGACAAAGTTGTGTTAGAAATATTAAAAATACTCATAATGATCTAAGAATATATATTATATATGCAAAAAACAACTCATTATAAAAATTACAATTTTGTATTTTTTGTATTATGTTGTATATTTATGTGTTACAAAATAGTATTCACGTCCAGTTGCTTGTTTAATCCAAGGGGAGCAAGGCAATTTAGTGTGAAAATCCAAAAAGTTTTGCGCTCACATAGACGCAAGAAACGCTCAGCTTCAGACAACTTTTTGGGTATCGACTCGATGACCCACACCCGCAGGCCATCGGTATACTGATCATGGTGTTGGAGAAAATGGCGGGGGACACTATGCTCATCGCAGCCTGCTTTGACAAGACGTCGATGTGTAAGTGGGTTAATTGTACGGCCCACATATAATAGATTACATGGACATGTAAGACAGTATATGACGTAATCAGTGGAACAGTTGTAAAAGTTTTCTAGCTTATAGGTTTTGTCATTATGGACAAATTGTTTTTGACCATGAGTAACAAAATGTCAAGTTTTGCAGCGAGGTTTATTACATCTATACATTCCTGTAAGGGGAGTCAAGCAAGTAGCACTGGTTGTTATGGGATCTTTGGGCCAAATCCTCAAAAGGGATACGCAGGCGGAACTGCTGTTCAGCCTGCGTATCCCTGTGCCTATCTTTGGAACTGATCCTCAGAAGCAGTTTTCCAAAGATAGGCAGAAGATCTGACATCTGTAAGACACTTACACTGTCAGATCTTAGGATGCAGTACCGCATCCGCCGCTGGGGGCATTTCTCATTGAAATGCCGCTTTGCGTATGCAAATGAGGACTTACGGAGATCCACAAAGCTTTTCAGCTTTGTGTTTTCTGCGTAAGTTTATGTTTGCATACGTAAAATTAGTTCTGCTTTTACAAAGTGTAAACTAGTAACACCTTGTAAAAACAGATCTTTTTTTCGATCGCCGCGTTTTTTTTTTTAATTTTGAATTTTTTTTCCCGGCGCGTAACTTTTTTTTTACCCGACGCAACTTTATTGTCCCGTCGCAATCCACAAAGCCCGACGTAACGTAATTTCGCCCGATGCCCGTCGGGAAAATTACGTCACGAGCATGCGCAGTACGGCCGGCGCGGGAGCGCGCCTCATTTAAATTGTCATCGCCCCCTGCAGAAGAGGACCGCCTTGCGCCGGAGACATTTAAGTTACATGGCCTGAAATTTCTAGGTAAGTGCTTTGTGGATCGGGCACTTAGGTAGAAATTTGAAGTCAGTGTAACTTAAATGGGAAAAGATAAGTTAGGCAGGATTTTTGAGGATTTGGCCCTTTAAGTCTACTGGGGGCTATTTTATTTTTAAGAGTAGGTGCCCTCCTATAGGCAATTTTTGGCTTGTCGCATAAAGTAGTAACCAAATGGGGATCTTGTTTTAGAATATTCCAATGTTTACTCAGAATATGTTCCATTTTCGTATATTGTTCATGATATCCAGTTCTAAAACGAACGGTATGTGTTTCAGGTGGTTTTTTCTGTTTTGGATTTTTTTCCGGGTAAAAAGGTGTTGTGGGCTTGGTCTATCAATGGTTCTGGGTATCCTTTTTCTAGGAATTTTTGTTTGAGATGTTTACTTTGTGCGATATAATCGCTATCTCTCGTGCAGTTTTGTCGCAATCTGCAAAATTGCCCCTTGGGTATGTTTTTTATCCATATTGGGTGATGACAGCTGTTGTAATAAAGATATGAGTTACCCGCAGTTGGTTTTGTATAGTTACGCGCAAATATGCGCCCATCTTCGTGACTAAGTTCAAGATCGAGAAAGGCCAAACTTTCTATATTCCACACAAAGGTAAAAGAGAGACCTAGATTATTATTATTGCAATATTCAACAAATTGATTTACTGCTGGTTGGGGGCCATCCCAGATGATAATTATATCATCAATATAACGGCCATAAAATATTATGTGCCGTGAAAAGGGATTATCTTTCAAAATGAAAAGTTTTTCCCAGTATCCCATTGTCAGATTTGCATATGAGGGGGCAAAATTGGCGCCCATGGCAGTTCCATGGGTTTGGAGGTAGAAATTGCCGTCAAAATAAAAATAATTGTGCTCGAGACAAAAAGTAGTAGCCTCTAAAATAAAGGCCATCTGCCTAGAGTTGAGCAAGGGGTCAGAAGAAAGAAATTCTCGGACAGCTACCAAACCTATGTCGTGAGGTATAGATGTATATAGTGAATTTACATCAAGGGACATCCAGGAGTAGCCGTTTTCCCAAGTATATGGGGATAAGAGTTCCATTAAATGGATTGAATCTCTTATATAGGATGGAAGTTGTTGGGCTAGAGGTTGTAGAAAAGAGTCAATATATAACGAAAAATCACTAGTGATACTGTTCATTGAGGCCACGATAGGTCTTCCTGGGGGGTGTAAAGAGTCCTTATGTACTTTCGGCAGGTGATAAAAATATGGTGTACTATAGTAATCTTTACGGAGAAAAGAAACGTCATTTTTGTCGATGACTAGATCCGTTAAGGCTTTTTGGATTAATGCGTCGGATTCCAAGCGAAAAGATGGAAGAGGGTCATTAGTAAGTTTTTTATATGTATCGGGATCCGCCAACAGTCTTAAAGCTTCGGATACATAAGTGGTACGGCCTTGAATAACGATGCCGCCCCCCTTGTCAGCTGACTTAATAATGAGTTTGGGGTTATTGAGGAAACGTTTAAGTGACTGTCTTTCTCCTGGGCTCAAATTAGACCTGTGTTGCTTGGTGATGGACTGGGAGCAGAGTTCTTGGAGTTCCGCAAAAACGACTCTATAATAAGATTCTAGATAGGGGCCTTTAGATTTGGTAGGATAGAACAGTGATTTTGACTTAAACGGGGTATGTAAAATATGGGGAGAGGTGATAAGATGCTGGGTTAGATGATTAAATTCTAATTCAGAATCATATTCATCTGAGTCAGAAAGCAGTATACTACTATAAGTAGTATCATGGATGGAAAAATCTGGGAACGTATCATCAGAGGACAGAAGTTGGACAGATAGTTCGGTAGATGAAGAGGTTTCTTTGAGAGATTGCATGTGGAAAAATCTCTTGAGTGTGAGATTTCTAATAAATTTGTTTAGGTCCTTAAATAACTGAAATGAATTGGGTTGTGTGGTGGGAGAAAAAGTAAGGCCTCTACTCAACAAAGCTGAGTCGTCTGATGAAAGGACGTGTGAAGATAAATTAAATATTTTTTTAGTTTCAGTTGTTTGGCGCTGACGATGTTGTTTTTTGCGCCCTCCTCTGCATCCTCTTCTATGTACTTTCTTTTTAACTGATGCTTGTGATGTAGGTCCTTTTCTATAAAAGGGGAGAATGACGCTGAGGCAGAAAAATATGGTATCTCCTCTAAGTTAAGGTCACCCACAATAAGATCAAATGGAGCTGGAGAAACAGCTAATGGAAGAACATGAACTTCATCAGAATTCATGGGCTGGCCCTTAGAGTGAGAGCTGAGCTTAGTAGGATATGCTATCAAAGTATCAGAGATACTGTTATTAGTAATGTTGGGGGATCTGGACATAGAGGGTGTATCTTTTGGTGAAGTCTGGACTGGATTCGTACCAGGTGGTAATGCATTAGGACAAACTGCAGGTTGGTGTCTAGACCCATGTGTGGGTTTTGTCCTTTGAGGTAATGGACAAGCTTTAGGAGGTATAGTACCATTGTTGGACATAGATTTGGATATAACACATGGTAAAACTTTGGAGTACGGATCAAGCGACATTAAAGCTGGTATAGTGTTGTTGTTATTTTTCCAAGAGAAAATCTTTTTATGATGATAATCATTAAGGTCTCTATGGAATTTACCTAATTTGGTTTTAATAAGGAAATTTTCATGAGATTTAGTGTTCTTTTTAAGGGTTTCTAGCCAGGTAGGTGGCAATTTTTGTTGGAACGAAGTAATATCTAGTGAGATCATCTGTGTCTGATGTACTAGTTCATCATATTTAATATGTCTCTGACTAATGAGAATCCCTATTAATTTATTAGTACAAAACTCTGCTATACCCTCCCATTCGGTGTTATGGGATGTATCTAAGAAGGAGCAGGTTTTTAAGATTCTCAAACCTCTAGGGGAGATTTTATATTCTAAGAATTTTATAAGGAAGAATTCGTCCCACCATTGTGTGTTGGTGGAATTAATGAGTCTTTCTAGCTTTTTAAACTTGCCACAAAGTATATATCTATCTGGACGTGTAAGTTTAGAAGAATTACAAAAAATATCTGAGGGTAAACTAGTGTATAAAGAATCAAGTATATCATGTTTGTGAAACTCAATCTCATCAATTAATTCCATTATCGAAAAAATTAGTAATAATAATAATAATACGTAATGCACGTGAAAAAAATGCACGTTTAAAAAATGCACGTTAAAAAATGCACGAAAGAAAAAAGAAACCAACAAAAAATAAAAAATAAAAAAGAATGAAAAAAGAATAAAAAAAGAAAAAGAAAACGAAAAAAACGGGGAAGAGAAAAAAACGATTAAAACAAGGTGGAGAGACCATGACTGGGGATATAGACACTTGTATAAAATATGAAGGTATACACACTCTCTAAGTGCAGTGTGGCTGAAAGTTAATCAATGACAATTCATAGCAGCTGTTTAAAACTTCAGCACAAATACAAAAAAATCACAGGATAACAGCGCTCAGGACGATCTAATGAAGGCAATCAGCAGTAAAGGTTAAAATCAAGGATATAGTGACAGCAGCATTTCAGAGAATAAATATTAAAGTCCATAAATATGAATACAATAAGTCCATGCGATAAAGCTGTATTCACTGGGCAAATTTCATCAGATAACCAAGGGCTGCTCTCCAGGAGTGAAGTCAACTCAGGCATACATGTAAAAAGAAGGACAGGAAAAAGCGCCTCTGAGTCATCTGGTTTAATTACAATTACTAGTGTAGATATCCAACACTTACATTTAACATTGCAGGAACAAGGGTGTAAGTGAAGATATTTGGAATGGAGCCAGGTCGTGCCTCAATCCGGTGAAGAAAGCTCAAATCAGCTGGCTGGAAAAGCCGAATCTTGTGGCTGTGTGGGAGCGGTGCAAAGGCACGGCGCTCGTTCTGAAGGATAGTGACGTCAGAGGGACGGTGGCTGACACGGGACAAAGCAGTACACCTTCAGCTAACCTTCATTAGATCGTCCTGAGCGCTGTTATCCTGTGATAAAACTATCCCCTATTTTGTAAACGCTATAACTTTTGCGCAAACCAATCAACAAACGCTTATTTCGATTTTTTTTTTTTTACGAAAAATATATAGAAGAATACATATCGGCCTAAACTGAGGAAAAAAAAGTTTTTTTATATATTTTTGGGGGATATTTATTATAGCAAAAAGTAAAAAATATTCATTATTTTCAAAATTGTCGCTCTATTTTTGTTTATAGCGCAAAAACTAAAAAACGCAGAGGTGATCAAATACCACCAAGAGAAAGCTCTATTTGTGGGAAAAAAGGATCCCAATTGTGTTTAGGAGCCACGTCGCACGACCACGCAATTGAGTGAGTGAGTGAGAAACTTATATAGCGCAGCACATGCGAACTGAATCGCCTCTGGGCGCTTAGTATGCATTCCCTAAGTGAACTTTTTGATCTCAGAAGAGATTTTTTGATCTTTCTTCTGAAGGGCAAGTGGTTCACCCCCAATCGGATGGTGGTTGGTAGAGCGTTCCACAGTCTAGGTCCTTGGACTGCAAATCTTCGTTCTCCTTTGGACTTGTATCTGGTTTTGGGTATCTAGAGTATATTTTGGTTGGTGCATCGCAGTATGCGATTGGGTTTGTGGGCTTTTATTTTTTCGCATAGATATTGGGGGGTATTTCCTTGGATACACTTATGTGTTAGGCAGAGTGCTTTGTCTTTTACTGGGAGCCAATGAAGGGATCTCAGAGAAGGTGAGATTGATTCCCATGTTTTTTTCCCAGTCACTAGTTGAGCGGCCGTATTTTGAACGACTTGCAGACGAGTGATTTGGTATTTGGGGAGTCTGAGATAAAGGGCATTTGCATAGTCAAATCTGGAGTTGATAATTGTACCCACCACGACTGCTATGTCTTCTTTTGGGATAAAGGGAGTGAGTCTGCGTAGTAGGCGCAGCAGATGGTGCGATCCGCTGACCACTGACCCTATTTGTGCATCCATTGTAATGTTTGTGTCGAAAATGACTCAGAGACTTTTGAGTTTGGTGCTAGGGGTGATGGTTTTACCCAGAATGTGCGGGGGTGTCCATGTTGTTACTGGATGATTTTTCCGGTTGGCGTGAAACAGGAGAAGTTCTGTTTTTGAACCGTTGAGTTTAAGATAACTCTTTGTCATCCAGTTTTCTATCATAGTAAGGCATTTCTCTAGTCCGAGATAATGATCCCTATTGTTACAGATGCGAAAATACAGTTGTGTGTCATCTGCATAAGAGTGGTAAAGTAGCTTCTGGATACTGATGATTTCAAAAAGAGGGCGGAGATAGATATTGAACAGAACAGGCGATAAAGGGGATCCCTGAGGGACTCCGAATGACACTGTGCGTTCTTCAGAAGTGAAAGGCTTAAGTTTCACTATTTGTGATCGGTTTTCCAAAAAGCAGGAGAACCAGGATAAATCACATTCCGCGACTCTGGCTACTTCAGCTAGCCGAGTCAGTAATATTTAGTGGTCTACCGTATCAAAAGCAGCACTTAGGTCCAACAGTACCAGAAGACAAGATTCTCCTTCGTCTGCTGCCTCAAAAGCGTCATCCCATATTTTGAGCAGTGCTGTTTCTGTCCCGTGACCTGGACGGAAACCTGATTGAAATGGATTGAGTAATTTATGGGTGTCTAAATGATGTTGTAGCTGTTGTACAACTTCTTTCTCCATTACCTTGGAGAAGACATTTAGGCCTGTTATGGGTCGACGGTGGTTTGGGTCTTTGGGGTCAAGGGTGTTTTTTTTTAAAATAGGTTTAATTATGCCTTGTTTCAGCAAGGTTGGTACCATGCCCTCCTTGAACGACTGGTTTATGAGCTGCGTGATAGGTGGTGCCAAAATATCGCGCTAAAGTTGATATTGAGTGGAAAAATGTTGCCAAAATCACATATCATTGGAAGTGAGAACAACAGAGGACTGTGAGGAATGTGAATGGGAATTCACTCAGCATGGGGGCAATGCTTGTAATGAGTCCATGTGTGTATAACCTAACAGGTGAATGGAAACACCGACCAGGTGCAATGAACAATGAAAAGTTCAATGAACAAATGGAAACAGTTCATAGGTATGCTTCCCAGTGGAAGGATAAAACACTTCAAACGTAATGCTGGTTCAGATAAAGAAAGTAGCAGTCATGGCTTGTCTGTAGCAATCTTCAGAAAATCATATAAAGAGGGTGGATACTCTTACCAGCTAAGGTGGACTTGCATGTTAGTACTAACATCAAGTCGGATACAGCATGGTGGTCACAGCGGACCCTGGGCTCTGTACGGATGGATCTGTGGGATGGTCTCTCCAACTGGAACGATGGAACCGATCTTTTCAGATACCTCTCTCAGGAACAGAAACCCAAATGGACAGGGCCGATGACTCATGGATCAACACAGCATGTGTGGAAAGGAAAAAAAATGCTCCAATGGTGCAGGTCAAAAAAAAAACGTGAAGGCTTTATTTGTAAAAAAATTAAACAATAAAATCACGTGAATAGTTATAAAAGGCAGTATGGGGTACTAAGCATGTTACCCGACGCGTTTCGGCTCTAAGCCATCAACAGGGGCATGTTGGGGCATGTTGATCCAGCAATTGTCAGTTAAATCAACGCAGTGCCGAATCGCAAAAAGTGGCCTGGTCTTTGACCAGCAATATGGTCCGGGGCTTAAGTGGTTAAAAGGTAGAAAAGGGTTCTGAAATGATTTATCTTTGTCTAATTTTTTTTTATCACAGAAAACTGACATTTTAGCAGGGGTGTGTAGACTTTTTATATCCACTGTACATGTGCAGGTCCTCCGAGAAGGTTTGTATTTGCTTGTATGCCCGGGGAGTGGGTGGTGGCGGGGGTGCTTTTAATTTTTTTTTTATTAATATTTTTATTTATTTTAGTAAAAAAAAAAAATGTTTCAATTTTAAATATTACTATCACAAGGGGGCTAACAAAGGGGCCTTCTCCCCACTATAGAGCCACCCAGATCACTATTACTGAACGGCCGATCACTGGCTGTAAAAAATGATACCAAACTCAGGGCTGCAGCTTGTTATAACCACTTACTTGCTGACAGTTTTTTTTTCTACATTTGACTGTCTGCAAGTGGTTAACCATGCAGCAGCAAAATTAGTTAAGAATTTTGTGCTGATACAGGATGTACAGTACAGCCGCAGTACGCCTGATTCATCCATGCTGGAAGGAGTTGACGTAGGACTGGATTTTCCAATCATTATGTGGCTACTAGCCAGAGCTTTGAAGGGCTATGCTGAACATTGAGATTTGAAATGAATATTTAATCAGATTCACTAGATGCCTTTTCTATGTAGAATATTGAATGCAGCATGCATAATGCAAATAGGGATTTAAAAAATGCATTGCTTTGTTACCAGCACTTTGCATGATTTTCACATTTTCTCAGACCACATCCGTCAGGGCTAAACTGTGCAGCAGGGAAAGGAGTGAATACACATTGTTTCAAAACCAGCCACCTCATAACTCTTTCCCGCAAGCTTGTAAGCATAGTTATCACCAGGGCTAGGAGATAAAATAACATACTCTATATCAGTGGTCTCAAAGTACCGGCCCGCGGGCCATTTGCGGCCCGCGGACCAGTTATAAATGGCCCGCAGGCAGGGTGGAAGTGGGGGGAGCAAAAAAAAAAAAAAAAAAATTTTTTTTTTTGTGAGCTGCCGCCATCTGGTGGTGAGCCGTTGGTATTACAAGTTAAGCATTACAAGTTAAACAGCAATTCTAATGTCATTTTACACTATTTTCACTGGCATCTTCTTCCCTCTAATTAGAACCCCCAAACATTATATATATTTTTTTATCCTAACACCCTAGAGAATAAAATAGCGATCGTTGCAATACTTTCTGTTACGCCGTATTTGCGCAGCGGTCTTACAAGCGCACTTTTTTGGGAAAAAATTACACTTTTTTTAATAAAAAAATAAGACAACAGTAAAGTTATCCCCATTTTTTTTAATATTATGAAAGATAATGTTACGCCGAGTAAATTCATACCCAACATGTCACGCTTCAAAATTGTGTCCGCTTGTGGAATGCCGACAAACTTTTTTACCCTTTAAAATCTTCATAGGCGACGTTTAAAAAAATCTACAGGTTGCATGTTTTAAGTTACAGAGGAGCTAGAATTATTGCTCTCACTCTACCAATCACGGCGATACCTCACATGTGTGGTTTGAACACCGTTTACATATGCGGGCGCTGCTCACGTATGTGTTCGCTTCTGCGCGCAAGCTCGTCGGGACGGGGTGCGTTTTCTGGCTCCTAACTTTTTTAGCTGGCTCCTAGATTCCAAGCAAATTTGTCAAACCCTGACTTACACCAGTGCTGGTGGTAATAATGTGTTCGCTGACACCAGTACTGTTGTTTTTGAAGTTTGAAAGTTTGCATGCGGCCCCCCATGGCATATGAAAACTTGTCTTGTGGCCCTCAGGTAATTTGAGTTTGAGACCCCTGCTCTATATGAAAGGGATCTAAAACTATAAATACAGTGGCCTAAAAAATATGGTATATTGATACACTGAGTACAATTAATATAAAAATGTATTAAAATGTATAAAAAAGTGCACTAAATTCTATGCTTAAAAACATATAACATAAAGGGTTGTGCTGGCCCCTTAGGGTGCTTTACAAGCTTCCCAAGCCAATATCACCTCCCAGGCAGACTAAACAGCGTAATTTTTGGTCCGGCGGGATGATGTCACAAGCCCTTCCATTTCATTGCGATGTGCTTTTAAGTCTATTTTCATCTCTGTAATAGATGTAACATTTGAATATAAAATGTTGATATTTTGGTTGACTGTAGTATCTGTTTTTTTTTATTATTATAATTTTACATATGATATAAGTGTAGAAATATGTAACTTTTTTTTTATGAGTGCATGTATATCTATTATTTTTAAAAAATTACTTTTTTTTTTCAGATTTTTTCTTTTTCCGATTAGACATGTTTTCATGTTGGTCTCCAATTCCTGTCACATAGAATTTTAAAATACAGTTTGGATCAGTATATGAAAGGCCTTAAAATCATAGCAGTTATGTGTTATATAAGAGGCATTTGCAAGTCCTGTTTATGGAGCTTTTTGACTCCTAACGTCTTCATGCATTAATGAATAAGGGCGATGGTGGTATTCACACTTCGTAATTGACTGATTTATACAGTTACCGTTATCTCTGTTAGATGGTGTTAGCAAATATTAAACGGGTCTACAAGTTATGAACAAAAGCCTGCCGGTAATGTGTAATTGAATTATAAATTGTATTCATTGTGCCTCTGAAACAGAAATGTCAGCACCAGTGGTTAAGATAAAATGTTTTTTTTTTTCACCCCTGGAATACATGTACTGTATATGCATGATTGAATCCTATTATTTATTATTCAACAATCGGGTGGCTCAAAACAATTTTTTCTGATTTGGATAGATGCTGCAGGCTTGAATTACCCACAAGCTTCCTACACCATGCTAGGATTCTGCTGGTGATATAGAGGTCCTTGGGTTACCCTATTGAAACATGAATGAATGCGGCTGAGAGAGTGTGAAGCCACATTGGGTGGCGGCAGAGCTGAAATTCCTGTCAGGGATGACTTGTGATTCCCTATGGATATCGTATAAAAAGCCAGTGAGTGATTCAATTTGTTGGATTCCCTTCATTAAAAAAACGGGGATAAACTAAGCAGACATTTTAACCCTTGGTTAGAAATTCTGAGAGGAAATGCAGGAGGCACCGTGTTTGTTTTCAGGAGCAGCTTAAACTAAGCCTAATTTTCTATGTTTTGAGAAGAAATGAGAAGGATTTGATTCCACATCATGTGTTTACTTTCTTGGGATCATGGTAATGCCATATTCTCACATGCACATAATCCTGTCACAGCTATGGTAATGTCAGGTTGTTATTTAGCTAATCTACTGTTGCTACCAACATGAGCTGCTATGTATTCCTGTGGGGAGGACACGCAATGGGGTTGATTTACTAAAGGCAAATAGACTAATGCCCTGTACACACGATCAGAATTTCCGATGGTATAAAATCCGATCGGTCCTGAGGAGCTGCGGGCAGACGAGGCCACGGACGACGCGGACTAGGCCGAAGGTGTGCGTTTTCTAGACATTGTGGTGCGGCTCAGGTGCAAATTCAGGCTCATTATCTTCTATGGGCACGCATCTGATTCGCAGATGTGTTCAGTTCTCATCAGGATTTCTCTCCTTCTCCTTAATTCACTCCCCCTCCCCTCTCCCAGGTCTCCAAATTCGCAGCTAAAACAGAGATGATCTGCTGAACAGCTCTCTTATCTCTTTACAGAGATAAGAGAGCTGTAAATCGCACCGCACAAGTGTGAATCCAGCCTTACTATATTGCAATTTACCAATTATTAGAGGTGACTGATGCATTAGTTAAAACAATTCAGACTTTCTTTCTGATGTTTTTCAACAGAACAAACCATCCTGCAGATATAACAGCTAGAGGGTTGGGGAAAAGATCTATCATTGACAGGGGTGCTTGCAGCTTTTATTTATTTATGTAAAATCTTTATCCCAAAAGCTACAAAACACATTTGTTGTAACTGCTTAGCTGGAGTTTGGCTTTGATTTGTTAGTGTATTTAAATCTGCTTGTGCATTTCCCTCCCCTTCCCCTAGACTGACAATGCTGCTGTTTTAAAGTTTATTTGTTAATCCTTCATCCAGAGTGAGGGCACTCTAATACAGGAGGGGTGCCCGAGTGCCCGAATGGTCAGTCCGCCCCTGTCTACTATGGTACAAATTGAACATAGAGTCTACTTCCACTTTTCTAGATGTTTGTTGCCTATCCTATAACATAGCAAATCTTTCATTTTATTAGTTCTTAGTTCAGGTGCACTTAGCTGTCTGTAGATGACTTATTTGTATGCTTCCCTTCATGCTATACATCTTTATATGCAGAGTAGTGCTCTTGTGATGAAATTTTTATCTCAGTGATTGAGTGGCAGAAGATTGTATGATAAAAAGCCTGGCATGCTGGAAGTGTATGATTATTGTTATGTATGGCACTATTTGGAGGCAAGGCACTGAGAGCAGATGAAGTTGAATGTATGAGGCCACGTACACACGGCCGAGGAACTCGACGTGCCAAACACATCGAGTTCCTCGGCCAGTTCAGCCCTGAAGCCGCCGAGGAGCTCGGCGGGCCGAGAGCTCCCATAGAACAACGAGAAAATAGAGAACATGTTCTCTATTTTCTCGACGAGTTCCTCGGCGGCTCCATCGGGCCGAAAGTGTACACACGACAGAGTTTCTCGGCAGAATCAGGCTCTGACCGAGTTTCTCGCCGAATTCTGCAGAGAAACTCTGTCGTGTGTACGAGGCCTAAGAGGCATAAAAAGGTAATATTAATTCCTCTTTACAGCAGCAATTCTTAATCATCTTTCTGAAAAAGTACTTAAAGTGGAGGTCCACCCTAAAAAATAAAAATACACCAAAATCCTGAAAAAATATAGAAAAAATAAATAAAAATGTTTACTTACCAGAAATAGCGGTTGCTATGCGGATCTTCCTAATCTGCCTCTTCCTAGTCCGCGGCAGGTCTTCTGGGGAATGGGGCGCGCTGCCTTCTGGGAACTGTGTGTATCCCAGAAAGAAGCGGCCCATTCACAAAGGGCCGCAAGACTCGCTCATGCGCAGTAGGAAATGGGCACTGAAGCCGCAAGGCTTCACTGCCTGTTTCCCTTAGTGAGGATGGCGGGGCCGGGAGCTGCCAGGATCGAGGGATCGGCCTCGGGTTGGCCGACAGGTAAGTACAGTGCTTGTAGCTGCTGACTTTAAAAAAAAAAATCACGGGTGGAACCCCGCTTTAAGCAAGTGTGTCGTGGGTGCACTTCGAATAATAAAATAGAAGCTAATCTAGTTTCATTTGCCTTCTTTGATTCAGCAGCGTTTTCCCTGCTCATTCAGTAACATTATGACCATTCCCAGTGGAGGGTGCATGGAGCATGTTTATGGAAGCCAACAAATTTTAATTAAATGAGCCTTTTGTCATTTAACGATCTTATAACATGGATCAGCGACTGCTCAAGCCCCCGATTATAATTTCCTTATAACTTACTCCTTTGTTGTTGTGAGCTTCTCCTGTTACTGGTTTTTGGCTGGTTATTCTATGTTCTTGGAGTTCTGGGTGTCTCTAATTTGGAGTTTTTTATTTTCATATGCACTTCTGCCCTTTTTTGGCTCAGATATTTTTCTGGAACTTATCAGCATAGTCAACAAAAAGGCAAGATGAGACACCTATACTGTATAGGTTGCTTGTATAGCTTTATTCATTTGAACATTTCACTGGATACACTTGGAATAGACCTGAAAATTAAGGGCCAGATCCTCAAAAGAGATACGCAGGCGGATCTGCTGTTCCGCCTGCGTATCCCTGTTTCTATCTATGGAACTGATCCACAGAATCAGTTTCCAAGAGATAGACAGAAGATCCGACATGTGTAAGGGACTTACACTGCCGGATCTTAGGATGCAGTACCGCATCCGCCGCTGGGGGTCATTTTGGGTCGAAATGCCGCTTCGGGTATGCAAATTAGCACTTACGGAGATCCACAAAGCTTTTCAGCTTCGTTTTTTCTCCGTAAGTATTAAGTTGCATGTGTAAAATTAGGGCTGCTTTTACAAAGTGTAAACTGTTTACACCTTGTAAAAGCAGACCCTTCTTACCCGCGACGCTGTTATTTATTTATTTATTTATTTTTCCCGCCGTATCTTTTTTTTTTCCCGACGCAATTTTTTTGACCCGGCGCGATTCACGAAGCTCGGCGTAACGTAATTTCGCGCTATGCACGTCGGGAAAATGACGTCACGAGCATGCGCAGTACGTCCGGCGCGGGAGCGCGCCTAATTTAAATGGGACTCGCCCCCATTTGAATAGGAACGCCTTGCGCCGGCGGAATTTAAGTTACACACCCGAAAATTTCTAGGTAAGTGCTTTGTGGATCGGGCACTTAGGTAGAAATTTTGCGGCAGTGTAACTTAAAGCAGAATATTTAAGTTACAGCGGCTCTTTGTGGATCTGGCCCATAGTCTTTGTTCGATGAGATCAGCTTCAGATCCCTAATATTTTGACATTGAGAATAGTATAGATCAGGGGTCAAAAATGTTTAACAAAGAGACAGTTTATTGTCCTTCAGGAGGGCCGGACTGTGGCCAGCGGGAGTGAAATTTTTCCTGGCATCAGTGGGAGTAAACATATGGTATTAGGGGGAGGAATAGTGCCCCACCGTTGGTATCATAGGGACAAATTGTGTGCCATTAATAGTGTCAGTGTGAGAAATAGGGGGGGTTCTCAGACTGTTGCGTCTGCTTTGACAGGAGATGCAACAAACAGCATATATAAGTTTATGGGCTGTATGTACTGTATAAGCAGGCAGAAAAGCAAAAGACACACCTTAACCAAAGAAAAGAGGAAGGTAACAGGGGATACATGTGTTTTAGTTATAGTCTTTTGACTAAAATGCCATTTTCGTTTTTGTCGTATTTTAGTCATCTGAATTGTTTTCATTTTGGTCGTATTTTAGTAGACTAAAATAGTGTTAATTTTGATTAACACGTCATGATACGGTTTATAGTGGTCCTGGGTTCCTTGGAGGGGTGGGTGGGGGCCGCATGCCGTATTAGCGATTTTTTTATTTTGAAAATATTTTTATTATATTTTGAACAAACACATAGACAATACAAACGTGCAACATCTGGCTAACATCAGGGGCGGGACCCGCGCAGGCGATGCAAGGTAGCATTACAAAACCAAGAAATGTTAGATTATTTGTGACTACCATAATATAACATCATCAATGAGCTGGCCCGGCTCATTCTCCAGGGTTAGGTTGATAGTTAACTAGCTCACCTAATTTGCTTTTTCATAGCAAGGGATGGTTTATCAAGACTTCAAGGGAGGTCATCAGATATCAGCAAAGCCTCCTAGTCTGCTGCCGCAGTGGAGGGTTCTACCAAACCCTGTCATATTTTTTCGGACAGCCTCTATGTATATAGGTATCTTTGTATAAGGTTATCACATTATTGACAAGTGTTTTCCATAGACCTACAGAGGGAGGGGCTTTCCGCTTCCAGCATAGGACGATGGACTTCCTGGCATTGAACAGCACGAGACCCAACAGGGTTCTCTCAGCCACCCTGGGCTCAATCATGCGACTTTACTGAAAATCCGTCAGTCAGCTGACATGCCTTGTTTTTAACCATTTAAAGTCCAGGCTATTTATTTAAAGCCTGTTGACGCCAAGTAGTTAAGATTGTTTCTCCATCCTACATTTTACGACCTTGAATTGAAAAAGGGCATTACTTAGATCTGGCAATATAAAATGTAAAAAAAAAATGAATACATTTTTCTGAAATCTTGTGTACATGTGTGGCTTATCCGTAGCAGCCAAAAATTCCCCCAAAAATACTTTTTTTATTGTATTTCTTCTTGCTTTGGACATAATGCATTGACCCTATGGGTTGGTCCAGAGGCGGCTCTTTAATTAGGCAAATTAGGCGGTCGCCTAAGGCCTTCGCACTCACAGGGGCCTCACGGCCACCTAACTTACCCAATGCATTAACCCAGTTTTGAGGGACAGGGGACCTTAACGCTGCTGTGCTCAGGCAGCGTTAAGAGCCCTGACTCAGGAGCCAGCATCCCTAACAACCAGTGAATATCGGTGACCCCCACCCTCTTGTGACGTCAATGACCCAGCATGCCCTCAATGATGTCACAAAGGGTGGCCCCCTCCCCTTAGTTATTAAAGAGCAGGGTCTGGAGGCCGCCTTGTTAAAGGGGGCTTTTAGATTCCGATAAGCCCCCTGCCTGCAGGCCCCTACAACTACCAGCCAGGGTTGTGGGGAAAAGGGCTCTTGTCCTTGAATTATTTTTCCCATCATGGGCGTGAGTGGGGCCCCATGTCAAGTTTTGCCTAAGGCCTCACAAAGCCTAGAGCCACCTCTGGGTTGGTCCATGTCTACATTCCACTAAAGTCAGTAAAGGGGAAAAGCTCAGCTTCGGGGAGACCACAGGCAATACTGGCGACTAGTTCTTTGGCCTCAGATTGCCTTTTTTTTGGGCACAGTTTCCAGATTTCAGTTCCTCTTCAACAGCCGAAAAAATGTCTCCGTTTCCATTTTCCCAGATGGTCTGGTAAGCTGAAGGTCAGCCAATTCCTAGTGCAAATAAGTTCTGTCAATCATGCAGGATATATATTACATTGTGCCTCATCACTACAGGTATTTGCTGTTTTACACATCAAATTGCATTCTTACATGGAAAGTACACATCGTAACTGTGACAAAAATGTTTAGATTATGATATCCTCACCTTCAGGAGAGTTTTCATCACCTATTGAATACATCTAAAACGACTTTGCTATGTTTACAGCATATATGATTCATTTGTCAAAGTGATGTTAAAGTCATGACATATTTTTCTTGCTTGAAAAATGTTAGCTATACTAGATAAGGTTGCTATGGGGGAAGCTAATTTGTTTCTACAGCCCGGCTAATTAGTGATGTATCCAGGCTACAGTCACCTTCGGGAAGTTATTAGAATGAAGTGAAGCTATAGACATTTATTTCAGGTCATAGAAAACCATACTCCTATGTCTCAACCTTGTGCTGGAGGATAGAGCATTGGCTTTTGTCCTCTGACCCCAGAACTGGGGCCTAGTATACTTTACAGTATAGTGTTCTATAAGAGGCAATACACATAACTGTGGTTATGACTAAGGCCCCATACACACGAGAGGATTTATCCGCAGATACGGTCCAGCGGACCGTTTCCACGGATAAATCCTCTCAAAGATTTCCGCTGATTTCGATGGGATGAAGTGTACACACCATCGCATTGAAATCCGCGCGGAAATCCTCTGCCGATGACGTGTCGCGCCGTCGCCGCGATTATGACGCGGCGACGGGCGCGACGCTGTCATATAAGGAATTCCACGCATGCGTCAATTCATTACGACGCGTGCGGGGAATCCCTTTGGACGAATGGATCCGGTAAGTCTGTACAGATGAGCGGATCCATCCGTTGGAATGGATTCCAGCAGATGGATTTGTTGTGCAGCACAGCAAATATCCGATCTGCTGGAATCCATCCCAGAGGAGATTTCTCCGCGGAAACAGATCCGCTGGCGTGTACACACCATAGGATCTATCCGCAGAAACCCATTTGCTGGGATTTATCTGCGGATGGATTCTATCGTGTGTACGGGGCCTTCGGCCTTATAGGCTGAAACGCGTCAACCTTTCCTATTTGCGTTTGTCTACTGTAGCTTGTCAATAAATACGTACATTTTTGAAGAGCAACGACTGGAGTGCGGATCCTCTTTTCTTCATACACCAAACTGACCCTTCACCTATACTGTATATTATACTGGTAAATAACAGTTGTGTAATGCTCCTATGCAGGGCTTTATTCTCAGAAAATAGGTGAAGGAACCCAACCAAATCCCCTTCCCCCCAGGGGTGTGCTTCGTGCAGAGTTCTTGGGTGTGCTTAGTACAAAGTACAGAGTTTAGGGGTGCGCTATGTGCAGAGTTCTGGGGTGCGCTTGGTACATAGTACAGAGTTTAGGGGTGCGCTATGTGCAGAGTTCTGGGGTGCGCTTGGTACATACTACAGAGTTTAAGGGTGCGCTATGTGCAGAGTTCTGGGGTGCGCTTGGTACATACTACAGAGTTTAGGGGTGTGCTATGTACGTAGTGCAGAGTTCAGGAGTGTGCTGTCTGAACCAGAGGTGGTGGAACCTATCCACCATGTTGCAGCTGAAAAAAAGCCCTGCTCTTATGAAAGAGGGAGTAGGAGCACACAATTCATTCTGGGGGTTCTCCATCCTATTGTCTTTCCATGATGTCCTGGTCATATCTGTGTATATTCTGCTAAATTGGTTAATTTGGAACTTTACTCTCCCAATCAACATTGTAGGATTATTTGTAATCATCATGCTGCTAGCATTACAATATATATATATATATATATATATATATATATATATATATATATATATATATATATATATATATATATATATATATATATATATATATATATATATATTTACTTGCTTTAAACTTTTTTTGTTTAGATTTCTTGATTTCTTGCCTAGGCACATACCATACATTCCAAGAGACTTCAGGAGTATAGGAGAGGAATATGGGTTTTCTCAACTAAGCCTGTGTTTTTTACATCAGACTAGGCGACCCATGAATATTGTGTAAAGAAAGTGACGTTCCTTTAAGGCCATCTTGGTACACCCGCACTCAGCCACAGTAAGCCTACAGTCTGAAGTCGCCAGGAGGGCATCTTTTTACACCCACTGAAGTCTTTCACACTTATTTTTACCACTAAACTAAGCTTATATCGTGAAATACAGGATTTAGAAGTCTGTGACACTGTTTTGATGTTTAATTTTAAAAGCAGTAGCAAAGTGTAAGATGTGCAGGCTTGACGCTGCTTTTAAAATTCAACATCCAAACAGTGTCGCAGACTTCTAAATCCTGTATTTCATGATTTAAGCTCAGTTTTGTGGTAAAAAAAATAGTGTGAAATGCAAGACTTTGATGGGTGTAAGAAGATGTCTGCTTAGTGTGGCCGACTGTGGGGTGTACCAACATGGCGGCGTCAAAACATCACTTCCGTTACTAAATCTGACGGGTCACCTAATCTGACGGAACACCTGCATACCTGAGCTGATGTATTCCAGGAAGTAAATGCTACATGAATCATCTGCCCTTACTCAAGAAGGCCACGGCCAGAAATGCGAGGGAGCTGTTTTTTAAAGTGATTTCTCAACAAAATAAAGTATAGCGACATGGATGGATGGGGGAGTTTGCTTTGAATATTAAACATGAATTAAATAGTGTTTTTGGTTTGTGGTGCTCAGATGCAGTGAAGATCCACTTTAACCACTTGACCTCCTGTAGATTTATCCCCCCTTCATGATCAGGCCATTTTTTTGCTATATGGCACTGCGTTACTTTAACTGACAGTTGTGTGGTCATGCAACACTGTACCCGAATAAAATGTATTTCCTTTTTCCCCAGAGATAGAGCTTTCTTTGTGTGGTATTTGATCACCTCTGCGGATAATTTTTTTTGCTTTGATTGATTGGTTTGCACAAAAAATAGTGGTTACAAACTATGGGATATTTTTATCATTTTTTTTACTAGTAACGGCGGCGATCAGCGACTTATAGCGGGACTGTTATATTGCGGCAGACATTCGGATACTAACTGACACTTTTAACACTTTTTGGGGACCAGTGACACTAATACAGTCATCAGTGCTAAAAATATGCACTGTCAATGTACTAATGACACTGGCTGGGAATGAGTTAACATCCGGGGCTATCAAAGGGTAATTGTGTGCCTAGCCTGTGTTTTTCTAAAATGTGGGAGGTGCTTTTATGAGGGGAAGACATGGATCCTAGTCCCTGCTTTGTAGAGACACAGGAGCCATGCTTTCCCTCCTGTCAGAACGACGATCTGCCTTGTTTACATAGTTCTGCCTCTATGCTCGATCATCGGCGGGTGCTGGCAGACATCCAGTCTACAGTACCCCCCGATGGGCTCCTGCTGTGTGTGATCATGCGCATCTCCTGCCCGTAAGACCCATATATGTGATATATACGTGATCCGGTGCACAATTGCTGTCCTGTAGCAGTAAAACTGCTATGGGGCGGACCTGAAGTGGTTCATTTTGTTACTCTGTATCTTACATGACATTTTTTCAAATGCTTTTTTTTGTGATTTAAAAGTAAAAGTGAGGAGGCCATTTGAAGGATTTCTCCTTATATATTTTTTATGGCATATACAAGATTTATGTAGAAGGCGCTGAACGTTGGTACTTGATAAATCCACCCCTGCTCCTTCCATCTGCCTTCCTTCTGTGAAGCAGCGCGATAAAATGAGCATGTTTTATAACGCTAAATATAACCTGTTTTTGATGCTTTGAAACACAGACATTATTTCATTAGTTGCATTATGTTTTTCTTCAACTTCTTGAATTTATTTCATATTCCTTCTCTTGGTATTGAGTGAGTGGAAGCATTGGTTCTGTGTAGACATACATGATTCTACCCAATGTAACGTAATAACATAACAGTCAGCCGCTGTAACCAAACCATCCATCAACTTACCGGTGTGGTTGGGATTTGTACTCTGGGCCGTTACCTACAAATATACATTATTAGTTTGTGTTACAGTAGACTGGTTGCTTTAATGAAAGGGACCCATTGGATAATATGAAGGATTATAGATTATAGATAAAGGCAAACACAAACAGAAAAAAATTCCAGCAGTATAAAATCGTTTTTGGCTTGCCAATTGAAGCACATTATTATCGCTCTACATCAGTGGCCTCCAAACTGCTGCCCAGGGGGTCGGATGCTGCCCTTTGCTTGCCTTTATCCGGTCCTTGGGACAGTTTTCCTCCCACTGATGCAAGACACTATTCCTTCCATTATGCTCCAACAACTGGGCACTATTTCTCCCATTGACACCAATGCAGGGGCACTATTCCTCCCACTGACAACAATGGTGGGGCACTATTCCTCCCACTGACACCAACGGTGGGGCACTATTTCTCCCATTGACACCAATGTAGGGGCACTATTCCTCCCACTAATACCAGCATTCCTCCCATTGACACCAATGAAGGGGCACTATTCCTCCCTCTGACACCAACAATGGGACACTATTCCTTCCACTGACACCAACGATAGGGGAAATTATTTCTCCCATTGACACCAATGTAGGGGCACTATTTTTCCCATTGACACCAATGTAGGGACACTATTGATCTTTTATTGAAAAGAATCAAGCAACCAATTTTATACAAAAGTAAAAAACAAAACTATAGTACAAAACTTCAAACATAAATCCAAGGAATACACATCCAGGTTCAGAATATATACAATATATACACTATACACCACTACCAAAACATTACTACAAAACTATTTACACAAAGCAGCAGAGAGGGCCTAAGAGGCACAACCCGTCACCTATGTACGCAGCCATTTATCAAAAATGTATCAAAAATAATAATCTAGGGTGATAAGAGACAGACAGCCACACCCGGGAAAGAGACTCCTGGCAGTCAGGGAGGCTTGAAACCCCTCCACGCCTTCAGCCAAGCCCCCTGACCCCGCTTGTCTCTCTCAAGCCCCCGAATCTTCCCCACCTCATGCACAATGTCATACACCACCACCTCAACAGGAAGGATTTTTTGCCGAATGCTGACCTGACACCGTGCGTTCCAGGTGAAATAACGGACCACTAGGCTAACTAAAAAAAGTGTATCCAAACAAAAACCTCCACCGGTACTGAATGCTCCGTACACCCACTCGGCATAACCCAGCCTGGAGAGGAAAGGAACACCGAGCGCCCGCCCCACCTGTTTGTACACTTCTATGTTAAAAGGGCAACGAAGCAGAAAATGGTCCATAGTCTCCTCCTCACCTGCACACTCCTCCCGAGGACAGCTACGATCCACCCCACTGCGGAATTTCAAATTGCCCCGAACATAGAGCCTCCCATGGAAGCACAACCAGGCCAGATCCCTAAATTTAGGAGGTATTCTATCCAAATTAATTAGTCTCAACCCCACCCTCAAAACTGGGCCTGGGCAATCCCTTAAGGCCAGTGGGTCATGAAAGACTTCGCTCAAGACTCGACTCATAAGGTCTTTCCTCGGAACCGATCTGAGATCTTCAGCCGACAATCGCCACTGCCGCAGTAACTTCAGGCACGGAGCTACATAGGCTGGTAGCTGACCACGATGACCCCTGCGATTCTTCACTTGGCCACCTTCTTCCCAAAGTCGCAGAAAAGGACTAAACCAAGATCTAAATATGCCTGCCCATCCAGGAGGTTCCACTGCAAGCATACTACCAATGTTAAACTTGAGAAATAGCAGTGAAAAGAAAAGAATTGGGTTGACCATACCTAAGCCACCCTCCCTCCTGGATAGGTAGGTGACATTCCTCTTGATGGGGTTCAGTCTGTTCCCCCACAGCATCTGGAAGAACACACTACTGACCCTAGCATAGAGAGACACTGGCAAGATGCAGACAAAGCTGACATACAAGAAGATCGGAATCAGGTAAGTCTTAATCAGATCAACCCTTTCCCTCATAGATAACTTCCATCTCTTCCAGTTGACCACCTTAGCATTGGCAATTTCCAGTCTGCCTTCCCAGTTTTTGAGGCCATAATCGCCGGGTCCAAATTCAATGCCTAGTATCTTAATTCTTTCCCGGGGCACTGGAAAGGTGTCCGGGAGATCAAACCCCTCACCTTCCTTTCCCATCCAGAAAACTTCGCTCTTTTCCTGATTGATCTTGGAGCCTGATGCTTCAGAATACCGTGATGTCAGAGAGACCACCTCCTCCGCCTCATCCGTCCCAGTGACAATCACCGATACATCGTCCGCATAAGCAACAACCCTCAATGGCGGCTCACCCGGGAGCCCCACTGGTACCCCACACAACATGCCGCTCTCTAGCCTCCTGATGAAGGGGTCGATTGCAAACACATAGAGCAGGGGACTCAGGGGACAACCCTGGCGCACCCCGGAGCCAACCCCAAAGGACTGCCCAACCCAACCATTAACAAGAGGGAAGCTTTCTGCCCCCTTATACAAGACTTTCAGCCAATCAACAAAACCACCCGGCAGACCGTAAAAAAATGGGTGGAGTGCAGCGCTCAGGGTGTTTGCACAGAACAATCAACTAAAGGGTTAACAATAAATAAAAATAAAAATGATAATAAAAATAATGATAATAAAGTTGATTGATTAGTTTGAGATAAAAATCACAAAACACATTGGGGATATACAGTGTGACTGGTGATATTCAAAAATCCATGATAGGTTCAGTCCCAGCATAAATGCCTAAAGAGGTTGTAGTTGATAAAAATGAGGAACTGATGTGGTTGAAGGCAGTAGTTCAGGGCTGCTATCCAGGAGCGAAGTCAGCTCGGTGTATGCAAGAGAAAGACAAAAAGAGGGAAGCGCCTCTGAGTATACTGCTTTTAATTTAAAACATAAAAATATATATCCAGCACTTACATCATAATAATATGGTGCAGTCGTGGAGGCTGGCGTGCATCTGTAGCAGACAGTCCGCAAAGCGTCAGAGCTGGGCAGCCGGAGAGAGCCGGGGAGAGAGACGGCTGAGTCCTGGTTGTTGTGCCGCTGCTGGGCAATGGATTCGTCAGCTGTTGCGTGACGTCAGGTCGGACGGTGGCTGAGGGGGACCACAACGCGTTTCAGAGCCGGCGCACGGAAAAGACCAGCGCGCTCCTTTTTCAAGTGTAGTGAATGGAAGACAGGGCTCATACTTTAAACAGTCATGTGATCAGTGCCGACCAATGGGCATACAGGGATACCGAGCAAACGAAAGTGAATCGAATTACTTGATTAAAACTGACAGCGGGACAAGACTTATATATATATATGTGTATATAATACAAATGGAAAAGTATAATCTGAGGAGGGTGGATATTAAATGATTATCTACATATGTATAGTCAAAGTGACTGTGTATACATATAGTGGGGGAAACATGATTAAAAAGTGGAAAACGTATTACAAGTTTTGGACACTAGAGGGCCACCAAAGTAAGGATATATAAACGGTGCCTTAATTTAAAATGATATTATAATGGGAATACTACTAAGGGGTGATACTTCGGGCAGTGGCAATAGAACCACAAGGCTATGATGAGGCAGATATTGAATGTAAATATAAAAATACAGATGATAAAAATAAAAATAAAAATAAAAATAATAATAAAAGAAATAAGGATTGATCACATCAAAGTACAATACAAGGACAAGTAGGAACAATCATTGAGTATATCAGGCCCAGATGTAAATGGAAACTGATAAGTAATAGAGTATAGGGGAATATAGGGAGGGGGGGGGGGGAAAGAAAAAGGAGAATGCGCGTGTATGTAGGGCTGCATACATAAACACACATATGCATGCATCCACATACGCGTGTAGATATGTGGTAAAGATGTAAGGAATATGTATATTTGGATATTTAAAGGATGGCATTGACATCTAATTCTTCGTTGAGGCCGAGAGGAGAGAGACAATCAAGGGTAAATATCCAGAAGGTCTCGCGTTCGCACAGTCTGGAGAAACGCTCAGCCTCAGAGAGGCCCCTAGGTATGGATTCAATGACCCATACCCGTAGGCCCTCCGTAGACCGGTCGTGGTGCTCCAGAAAATGACGAGGCACACTGTGTTCGTCACAACCAGCCTCAACGAAGCGTCGGTGTGCACCAAAACGCTGTCTCAGAGGATTGATGGTGCGTCCGACATAAAGAAGTTTACAGGGGCATGTGATACAGTACACCACATAGTCACTGGAACAATTGTGGAAATTGTCCAGCGAGTATGATTTACCTCTATGGAAGAAATCTTTTTGGCCGTGGGTGACGAATGGGCAGGTTTTGCATCTAGGTTTGTTGCACCTGTACATCCCTTTAAGTGGGATCAGACAGGTGGAATCTAACGGTTTAAGACTTTTTAACCTACTGGGTGCTATCTTGTTTTTAAGGGTAGGAGCTCTTCTGTAAGTGACTTTAGGTTTATCACACAAGGTAGTAGCTAAATGGGGGTCTTGTTTAAGTATATTCCAATGTTTTGAAAGAATCTGTTCCATTTTTTTATATTGTCCATGGAAGCCGGTAATAAAACGTACAGCAGGTTTTTCAGGTGACTTAACAGTTTTGGGTTTTTTTCCGGGGAGAAAAATGTTGTAAGCATGATCTATTAATGGTTCCGGGTACCCTTTTTCAAGGAATTTTTGTTTTAAATGAGCACTTTGGAGGATATAGTCGCTATCTTTGGTACAGTTTTGGCGTAATCGGCAGAATTGGCCTTTGGGTATGTTTTTAACCCATAATGGGTGGTGACAACTATCATAATGCAGGTAAGAATTTCCTGCAGTAGGTTTAGTGTAGTTGCGGACGAATATGTTGTTATGTTCGTGACATAATTCTAGGTCAAGAAAGGCCAGGTCAACCCGGCAGACCGTACTTACTAAGGAGCAACCACAGGTACTCATGGTTAACACGATCAAAAGCCTTTGCCTGATCCAATGTCAGCAAGTACTTTCCCCAGCCTGCAGCCCTGCACCGCTCCAAGGCCTCCCGGACAGCTAACACCGCTGTGAAGGTACTCCTACCCTGGACCGAACAGTGCTGATGGCGAGAAAGCAAAGACTCTGCTACTGACGACAGGCGCCAGAAAAATATCTTCGCCAGTATCTTTCTATCGACATTAAGAAGGCTGATGGGGCGCCAATTCTCAATCATCGAAGGATCTTTACCCTTTGACAGAAGAATCACAGCCGAGTGCCTCATGGAAGGGGAAAGCACCCCCTCAGCAAGACAACTGTTAAAAACCTCTACCAAATGTGGGGCCAGAATAGACTTAAAGGCTTTGTAAAACTCAGCCGTCAAGCCATCCGGTCCGGGTGACTTTTTGATGGCAAGCTGTTCAATTGCCCTCATCACCTCTTCAACTGTGATCTCCTCTGTCAAATTCATCAATGGAACATCTCCACCATTTAGACCTGGAGTAGAGTCCAAAAAGCTTTCCATCTTGTCACGGTCAAGCTCTTTCCTTCCAAGAAGGTCGGCATAAAAGGACCTCACGACCTCCAGAATCCCTGACCTGGACTTTGTCACGGAACCTGTACTGTCCTTAAGGCCAACGACCGCTTTAACAGCTACACCTTGTTTGCAGTTCTGGTAAGGGTCAGGCGAGTGGTACTTCCCATAGTCCCTCTCCAGAACCAAAGAGGCATTCCGGTCATATTGACACTTCCTGAGAAGGAGTTTCACTTCGGAGATTGCCCCAGGATCTCCTCCTCTCGAGACAAGAATATCCAGCTTCCTCCGCAAACGTTGGTAGGTCATGTATTTATTAAACTGTGTTCTATTGGCTAGGCCCCTGAAGAATCCAGCGATCCTCTTTTTGGTCAGCTCCCACCACTCAGCCTTGCTGCTACAAAAGTCCAGGAGGGTCACCTGTGCCTGAAAGAATTCCTCAAAGGATTGTCTAACATGTTCTTCCTGGAGTAGAGTCGAATTCAATCTCCAGATGCCCTTTCCTCTCTGAGGGGCGTCTGAAGCATTCAGGGCCACAGATAGCATACAGTGATCAGAGAACTCTACTGCCTGCACCACTGGGGGTGAGAAAGCAGAGGCCTCCTTCAAAAAAAACCTGTCTATCCTACTCTGACTATTACCACGATGAAAGGTGAACCCGGTGTCATCCGGGAGGTGCGCAATGTGCACATCCACAAGACCAGCATCCCTAACCATACTATTTAAAAAAACGCTATCATATCCCAGCCTGTCCTTGAAGGCCTTCCTGTCCTTGGGCCTAGTTACTGTATTAAAGTCACCTCCAAAGACCACTTGCCGGGATGTAAAAAGAAATGGCTTGATCCTTGTAAAAAGGCATTTCCTGTCCCACTTTGTGTGCGGCCCATAGATATTAATTAGGCGCAGGTCCTGCCCTCCCACAAGGACGTCTAAGACCATACATCTCCCAATCTCCACCTCAATAACCCGCCGGACAGTTACCATGCCGGTTTTAAACAACACCGCCACACCGCCGTAAGGCTCGGCCGCAAGAGACCAGTAAGATGGACCATACCTCCACTCTCTCTTGGCCATATGAATATCTGCCAAGGAGGTGAGCCTAGTCTCTTGCAAAAATAAAATTTCAGCATCTAATTGGCTGAACAAAAAGAAGGCCATAGAACGAGCTCTCACTGACTTAATGCTGGCGACATTTATTGTCGCCACTTTTAACGGAGTGGGAACCGCCATTTGGGTTATTGGGTGGATTGCTTCTTAGCTCCCCTCTGCTGCTCATCACCAGAAGCCTCCCTCTTTCTTGAGGCCGCCTCCAACTCCATCTCTGACTCAGAGCTCAGCTCTGAAGAAGCGCCAGATGACGAAATGTCCCACCTAGAGGACCTACGACGGGTGGAGACATGCACCGGAGCTTCCCGTCCCCGTTCCGTCCTCACCACCTGCTTCTTCCGCCGCCCAACCTTCCTTCTCTCCTCCAGGTACTTGAGGTCAGCCTCAGAGATGCCCTCATCCCTTGTTTTTTTCTCTGAAGCGACCTTTTTAGTACCCGCTATCACTCCTGATGGGGGGGGTAAATCCGACTTAACAGGGATAGACTTCTGGGGGGTAACTGACTCAGGGGGCACAGACTTGGAAGGTTCTGACACAAGAGGAGCGGGTACAGTAGGCTGGGGGGACACAGATACAGATACAGAAAGAGTACTTACAGACACAGAAGGGGTGGTCACAGGAACTGGGGAGGGAACTGGGGAGGAAACTGGGGAGGGATCCTGAGCAGGACCAGGGGGGTCGGTCACCGCAGCGGAGGATGGTACACCAGGGGCCTCCCCCTCCATCCTGTCCAGCCTTGACATCTCATCCACTACCTCCTTCTCCATATTGTGCCAGGCCTCAGGGCATCTGCGATAAGGGTGGCCAAGTCGCAGGCACAGGTTGCACCTGATCTTCTGGGTGCAGTCCTTGGCCATATGACCCTGACCCCGACACACTGAGCATATCAAGGCCGAACAGGAGGAGCTAAGGTGCCCCCTCTCTCCACAGCGGTGGCACAGCTTCGGCTGACCAGGGTAGAACACGGTCATCCTATCCCTCCCTATGAAAGCCGAGGAGGGCAGGTGACGGACAACATTTCCATCCCTGGCCAGCCTGACTGTTACCGACCATCCCCCAGTCCAGATGTTACGCTCATCTAATATTTTACTGGGTTTGGTCAAAACCTCCCCGTAGTTCCTCAACCAGACCTCCAGATCCCTGGCAGGGACGCTCTCATTGGTGAGGATGATAGTGATCTTTTTTACTGTTGACTGCTGCGAAATCGCAACTGGGGCCAGACTCTCCCATTCGGGTCTTGACCTGCACCGGGCCTCATATCGTTCCCAGAACAGGTCAAGACCCCCTGGCTTGGTGAAACTGACTGTATACTCTCGCGTCCCTGACACATGAATAAAAGCATACAAATCATTTACCCCAAAACCCATTTCCAGGATTAAATCCACCACTGCACGCCTTGCAGGGGGGACTGCACCACCTTCCCATTTCAAGATGACAACATTACGTCTTGGGCCCCCAGCAGAAGCCAGAGACCCAAGACCATATCCCGGGGGGCTCCAGGTAGTAGCTCTTAGAGGAAAACCCTGCTTGGGGGCGGAGCTACCAGGGGCAGAGCGTACCACCTGAGCGAAAGTGGGTTTATTGGGGCCAAGACCCCACACTGAAGTCACTTTATCTGCATGAACAGAGTTAGTATTGTCCATCCCACCTGAAATGGGACCATTGTCCATCCCACCTGAAATGGGACCATTGTCCATCCCACCTGAAATGGGACCATTGTCCATCCCACCTGAAATGGGACCATTGTCCATCCCACCTGAAATGGGACCATTGTCCATCCCACCTGAACTGGGATGATTATTATCAGCCACACACACATTCCCATCAGGTATAATTATAGTTTCTGTTGCAGTACCGGCCGTCGCCTGATGCTGTGCTGTGGAGTCCAGAGCAGCAGTGGGGCAATCAGCTTTGGTCTCAGCAGCAGTGGGGTTAATGGGTTCTGCTGGGACTTGCAGTTCCTTCACAGAAATGTCATTTTTTAAACGGATCTCTTGCTGCATTGCAGCCTCAGCAGACACAACATTGCTGCATACAGTCCGATTATTGGGCACATTATCAGTCATGGTGCTAGATGGTACATACACAGTCTTATTCACAACATGGGGCTTAGCTGGCTTCACTTTATCAGGTACACCATCTGCAATATCTTCATCATTAAAGACCATCTGATCCCCCCGCACAGGAGACTCCATTACCTGGATCACCCTCAGCATGCCTCCTGAGTCCTGGGAAGGCATTGGGGTGCTTACCTCTCCCTGGGGGGGGCAGGGGGTCAGAACTGGGGGTCTCCACCTCCTCCACCTCCATCTTTGTCACCTTTGCAAACCTCTTGTCGTTGCAGAACTTTTCCTTGAAAGGACCATCCCTTCCTTCCATTATGGCCACGATGGTCTCCTGGTGGTCCACACGGACCTTGGCCAATTGGATCTCTGGATCCATGGATCCGCGTTTCTGGCTATGTAAGCCTTCACGTTGCCTTCTCAGGCGCTTCAGCTCCGCACGTAGCTTGTACAGCTTATCCCTCTCCCGGTTTAGGACTTTTATCCCGGCCACCACTCGCTCCCGAATGGCCTCCGAGCCTTCATCCACACCAGGGGCAGAGAGATCACCAGCTGAGGCTTGTAGAGGGGCAGACATGCCAGCAGATGGCCCAGGAGATGGCTGAGAGCCTCCAGCAGGGGAGGCCCCACTGCCCTCCATGGCTTCCCCAGAAAAGGGGCCAGGAGAGCTGGGAGAGATTTCCAGGCAACTCCCTTCTCACACAGCAGCTTCCGACACACCTTCCTCCTCACACACCTGTGCTCCAATGGTGGGTGGGGCACTATTCCTCCCACTGACACCAATGATGGGACACTATTCCTCCCACTGACACCAACAATGAGACACTATTACTCCCACTGACAACAATGATGTGGCACTATTCCTCCCACTTATACCAGCATTCCTCCCACTGACACCAACAATGGGGCACTATTCCTCCCACTGACACCAACAATGGGGCACTATTCCTCCCACTGACAATGATGGGGGACACTATTCCTCCCACTAATACCAGCATTCCTCCCATTGACACCAATGATGGGTCACTATTCCTCCCACTGACACCAAAAAAGGGGCACTATTCCTCCCACTGACAACAATGAAGGGGCACTATTCCTTCCACTGACAACAACGATGGCGCACTATTACTTCCACTGATAACAATGATGGGGCACTATTCGAATCACTAAGAATAACGATGGGGCACTATTCATCCCAATGACAATGATGGGGCACTATTCATCCCACGGATAACGATAGGGCACTATTCCTCCTAATGACAACAATGGGGCACTATTCCTCCCACAGACACCACTAATAGAACACTATTCCTCCCACTGACAATGATGGGGCACTATTCCTCCCGCTGACACCAGCGATGTCGCACTGTTACTTCCACTGATAACAATGATGGGGCACTATTCCTTCCACTAACAATAACGATGGGGCACTATTCCTTCCACTGACAACAACGATGGGGCACTATTACTCCCATTGATAACAATGATTGGGCGCTATTCCTCCCACTAATAGCAACAAAGGGGTGCTATTGATCCCACTGGCACCAGCGATGGGACGCTATTCATCCCACTGGCACCAACGATGGGACGCTATTCATCCCACTGGCACCAACGATGGGACGCTATTCATCCCACTGGCACCAACGATGGGACGCCATTTATCCCACTGGCACCAACGATGGCGTACTATTCCTCCCCCTAATGCCAAAGATACAGTATTTACTCCTATTGATGCCAGGACAATTTCTACTCCCAATGGCCACAATCCGGCCCCCCTTAGAAGGTTTGGAGACCCCTGCTCTACATAAATGTGTGCCCTAATGCCAGCATGCTACAAGGCTGAGGTTTAATGTATAAAACTCTGATTCTTCTGCTGGGGAGAGATTAGGGATCACAATGAGTTAGAAGCAGCTAAACATAACACGGTGAGCCTCAATGGGCTTCCTGGTGAAGTCAAGTTGGTTGGTATTTTAACTTAATGTATTTTCTTTTTAGATGTCGAGCATATGAAGACTGCTGTGGATCCAGGTGCTGTGTACGAGCCCTTTCCATTCAGAGACTATGGTATTTCTGGTAAGTAACATCCTGTCCAGATATAGGGTTGACACGCAAAACCATTTTTCCACCAGTGTTGCACCACCTAGAAGCCTACACATGGGCCCAAACTTTTGCTGCTCAAACTCTCTTGTTCTATAGCTCTGTTCATTCCATTCAGCTTTCTCCAGATCAAAAACCCCCCCTGTAAATGGAACATACACCTATTCACCACACATAGCATCCTCAAACGTGCATGGAGATCTGAGCAGAGAAGCTCTTGTCCTCCGATGTCTCCATAATGCACTCCCCAAAATCCTTTTGCTTTGTCAGGTAACTTTCAAGCCCTGTACACACGGCCAGGATTCCCGGCGGTATAAAGTCTGCTGGGAATCCCAACGGGAAAATTGCAGGGAGAGCATTAGCCGGGAATCCCGGCCGTGTGTACAGGGCTTATGCTCCCTCGGGACAGCCTCGCAGTGTTTTCCATTGGCAAGTGTAGTAAATCTGGCAGAAATAAAAACGCTGGTAATCCCGGCGGGAAAATAGAGAGCAGGTTCGAAGATTGAAGATTTCACAGCCAACACCCCCACAAGGGACACTTTGCATTGAATGTAATGTCCCTTGTGTTTTTTTTTTTTTTTAATTACAAAACGTATGGTTTAAAGCAGAGCTCCACCCAAAAGAGAAAGCTCCGCTTGAAGCCGGTACCTGGTTTGCCGTGGCAAACTGAGCTGAAAGATCGGTCCCCCCTCCTTCCCCCGCAGTATTCTGGAAACCTTCACATAAGACTGTGGCCCATTCACAAAGCGCAGCGCAGTTCGCACAGTAGGAAACCGGCTGTGAAGCCGTTAGGCTTCACTGCCAGTTTTCCTTAGTTAATATGGTGGCGCCAGCACCCGATAGCCGATTGAAGAATCGGCTCGGGTGAGGACACCACTGAATGCCTGGACCGTGATAAAAAAAAGTCAGTAGCTACAGTATTTGTAGCTGCTGACTTCAAATTTTTTTGGGGGGAGCCTGGAGCTCCTCTTTACGTTAGCCAAAAAGGGCCAAACTTTCTTCAACAATCAATGGCAGAGTACTATTGATATAATCTATTTCTTTAACCTACATAGAGCATATTGTGTATTGATATTAAAAATAAATGCATTTATTTTTTAAAGATGACATAAATGCTTTCCCTGTGTACCTCTAGGTTTCTGCTGATGATGGGTGTTCTGTTTTGCTGTGGTGCGGGGTTCTTCATACGAAGGAGAATGTACCCTCCCCTGCTTGTTGAAGAACCAACATTTAATGTATCGTACACAAGGCAGACTCCTGGCCCTCCACCAGGTCAGCTATTTACATTACCCTTTTTTGTGTTAACATATGGTTAAGAAATTAAAGAAAAATTGTCTGAAACCTAAATACCAGTAATATAATTGCATAACATTTTTCTATTTCTCACAACGGTGTGTACATTACGTTAAAAAAAAATATGCCTTACCGGAAAGCAAAAATTAGAAACTGAAAATGGCTAAATAACCAATTATCTGATAACATTTGTTTCATGGTAATCCTTTGTTTTGGTACTTACTGAATTAGTGCTCCATAACAAGGATGTAGCAAGTGATAGGAGGTAAAGTCAAAACTTCTGATCTGAGTACTTGTTTCAGGTCATTGACCACACCTAATTTCATAAGTGAATCCGGGATAGACATGTGCACACTGAAATATTTTGTTTCGTAATTTTGTTTTCGTCCGAAAAATAAATTAATTTAGTTACTCGCGAAATTCGCTTTTATTTTGTTTCGTTAAAAAATGCATTCGTCCGAAAATCCGAATTAAGGTCGAATCTGTCATTGAAGACTTATGGTGTCTGTCGAATGTTCTAAGGAGATTCGACAGAGCAGATAAACTGTACGACGCCGCAATCGTACATTTCTGGTCAAAGTTCCGCCTACAAGCTATAGAAGAATTCTAATGTTGTATGACACTAGTAATAATTATATGTTTTAATTATTATTACTGGTCAACCAACATTCGAATTCTTCTATAGCCTATGGGCCAAGCATTTGACCGGAAATGTACGATTGCGGCGTCGTACAGTTTAGCTGCTTGTCGAATCATCTTAGAACTTTTGACAGACACCATAAGCCTTCAATGACAGATTTCGACATTTGTATGCTTTTTGCTGCTTGTCGAATCTTCGTCGTTCATGTCGAATGGTCTACCCCAACACTGTCTCTATAATGTCAAATCTTTTCTCTCTATGTCGAATCTTTCCTCTCTATGTAGAATAATCTTGGACTAATAGAGTTAAGGTTAGGCACATTCGACCAAAGGTTCGATAGACACAGATTGCTATTGTCAGCGTCATGTCGAATCTTCTATCTATATCGAACTGTTGTAGCAACGAAAACGAAAATAAAGCATTTTTTATGTCGGATCTTTCGGATTTTGTATTCTGCACGTTCATTTAACGAAAATACCCAAAATTTGGACGAAAATGCATTCGGACGAAAAAGAATGCATGTCTAATCCAGGACACTATCTAGCAGCATGATAGCTAGGAAGCTAGCCATTGTCTACACATTTTCTTTTATTTATTTCATGACGGGTGTACTTGAAATCTTTTCCTCACAGTTGGTAAAAAGCTAATAAACATACTCTATCTGACATGTAGAAGAATGTTGTATGTGCCCAACATTTCTGCTACATTTTGCTAAGAGACATCACAGCTTACATAAAGTACAATCAGGAAATTCCTGTTGTGTTTAGGAGCAGAGTTTTTTTCCTGTTTAGTTTTGAATTTAAAGGGGTTGTAAAGGTACAATTTGTTTTCCTAAATAGCTTCCTTTATCTTAGTGCAGTCCTCCTTCACTTACCTCAACCTTCGATTTTGCTTTTTTTTTTTTTTAAATCTGTTTATTGAATTTTAAAACATTCAACAAAAAAAAAAAAAAGAAAACAAACATTGGTCATGACAAAAATTGGCTAAGGTACATACAGAAATATGATACGAGGCAATCTGAATACATAGAAGAAGGTGGGAAGTTCAAGTCAGCATAAAGGTCTCAGCGGGCCGTCATTCACGAGTGGAAAAAAAATAAAATAAAATAAATAAAGAAAAATAAAAAGGGGAACCCTGCAGCTCATAGACACATGAGATATTACATTCGAAGAGTCCTATACAACATCCGGGAACAAAGAATTAAGTGGAGCTTGGGTCTGCGGCTGTGGAAGAATCCGCCAGCCATTTGGACCAAACCTTGTCATATTTTTGAGGGCAACCCCTATTAGCATAGCAATCCTTGTAAAGAGGCAGGCTGTTGTTGACCAATTGCTTCCACAGGGAGAGAGGAGGAGGATTAGGTTTACGCCAGCTAAGGGCTATGGCCTTGCGGGCATAAAAGAGAAGCAACCCGACCAGGGTGCGACCTGCCACAGTGGGAATCAGTTGTTCTATCAGACCTAATATACATACTGCTATGGAGGGTTGAAGCGATATGGTGGTGATCTGCGTAATGACCCGTAGTATCTCCTTCCAGTAATCAGCGATGGCTGGGCAGGTCCAAAAAATGTGGGTAAAGTCACCTGGGACTGTACCACAACGCCAGCACCCCGGGGGGGAGGCGGGGTTCATTTTGTGCAACCTGTGTGGGGTGAAGTATGCGCGGTGAGCCATCTTGAACTGTATTAGTCGGTCTCTCAGGGAGACCAGGGATCTGAAAGGGAAGTCCCACATGTCATCCCAATCGTCATTGTCAAAGTCAGGAATGTCGGTCGATTTTGCTTTTAAATGTCCTTATTTCTTCTGAGAAATCCTCACTCCCTGTTCTTTTGCCCCTTTTCCCCTGTACACACGACAGGAAAACTGTCAGGAGAACTTTGGTTGGGAAAAGCGGGCGTGTGTATGCTCCCTCGCAGTGTTTCCCATAGGAAAACTGCGGGAAAAGACCCGCCGCGATTTGCGGCAAGAAAAAAGAGGACATTTTCTCATTTTTTAAACCACAGTTTTCCTGTCTAAGTAACATATACGCGATCGTGTGTACTAGGCATATAGAGTAATACACTTCCTACCTCTACTGCTAGATCAGTATCTTAGCAAATGGGTTCCTCAACAAAATAAATAATGTGCAAAAATCAAACAACAAAGGATGTTATCATTTAACCATTAGCTGTTCTCATTTTTTTTCAGGGCCTCAGCACCCAGGGATGCCCTACTACTCAGATCCAGGAGGAATTCCAACTCCTGCTCCCTCTTTTCACATGCAGCCGAACTCACCACAAGGGAACCCAGCATTTCCACCTCCCCCTTCCTACTACAACACACCTCCACCACCCTACGAGCAAGTGGTGAAGTCTTGCAAATGAAGCAATTTTGCACTTGGCGATAATTTTTCTTAAAATTGACTTTTTACAATTGTTTCCACTTCACCATGAGGAGGACTATCCCTTGGCATGATACTTGCTCTGCTGGCATCAAAGCATTGTGTGCCTTGGCCGGGCCCAGGAAATGGAACAAATCTTTCTAGAAAATGGTTGCAGTATGACCAGTTCTCAACTGTTCATGTTACCTTCTCAGCACAAGCATGGGGTTTGAAGAATAAATGCAGTCCTATATTGCTGAAAAGGCTTCTTATTTTATTATTTTTTTCTTTACACGTTCACGGTCTGTGGTTCTTTCATTGTAACAATGTTGGTGGTGTTCAGTACATATCTTTGCCTATTATACCTGAGAGTGCAAGCAGATTTAAGCAGTATGTACATTTAAAGGCATGTTCTTCATGGAAACCATATTGGATAACTTGTTGTTCTCATCCCGTTTACATAAAAAATTGAAAAAAAAAGTAAAATGTTGTATGATGAGACATCTGTAACTGTACATTTACATTTAAAAAGGAAACTACCGGTACTTTGTTTGAGACAGGTGTTGGGCTTTTTGCACAAATAAAAACTTCTGGCACATCAAAATTGACTCAAGTTAATTGATGATATCCTGCTGTTGGTTTTTTATTCTGAAGAAAGCCCCCAGGCAGAAGATAACATTAAGTGATAAATATTCTATATGATTAAGTCATTAACATCTGGCTAGTTATAGTTGCTCCTGGAACTCAATTTCTGCTTTATGCCTGTGTTTGGCCAGCAGCAATTCTGCAACCTCTCATTGACAGCAAGAACTCTAGATTGGCATTCTTCTTAGCTAGTCGCCATATGTTATATAATTCAGTTCACTGGAGCCAGTCATTTTCTAACCAAGTTTTATCTTATTAAAACATTGTTGATTTACGCCTAGAAATATGTAAATCAGCTAGATACGCAAATTCACGAACGTACGCACGGCCGACGCAGTACAGATACGCCGTTTACGTTTCCCGGCGTAAAGTTACCCCTGCTATATGGTGGCGTACATGCGGCGTAACAATGTTAAGTATGGTCGTCGTTCCCGCGTCAAATTTTTAATATTTTACGTCGTTTGCGTAATTCGTCCGTGAATGGGGCTGGACGTCATTTACGTTCACGTCGAAACCAATACGTCCTTGCGGCGTACTTTGGAGCAATGCACACTGGGATATTCCACGGACGGCGCATGCGCCGTTCGTGAAAAACGTCAATCACGTCGGGTCACATAACATTTACATAAAACACCCCCCCTGTTCCACATTTGAATTAGGCGGGCTTACGCCGGCCTATTTACACTACGCCGCCGCAACTTACGGAGCAAGTGCTTTGAGAATACAGCACTTGCCCGTCTAAGTTGCGGAGTCATGGCGTAAATAGGATACGCTACGCCGGAACAAAGATACGCCGATCTACGAGAATCTGGCCTTCTTTGTCTTCTTTGGGCTAATGAAAAAGATCCCAGCTAAAACCATATAAGATAGTCAAGGTTTATACTTCTCAAAATAAAAAGTTTGTGTAAGGGCTATAGAGTATTTGTGTGCAAACACTAATGATTATGTAATTATATAAAATATAGTGATGGTTATTATTGTAGTACCACCCCTGTAGGAGTCATTTAGTAGATTGCCAGGACCCTTTCTCTAGTAGTTTCCTCACAGCAAAGGCACAGTTTCAGTCACTCTCCAGGCTAGGGGTATGCTTTTTAGTGGGTAGTGGGTAATAGTAGTATATGCCAGTAATCTTTAAAGGGGTTGTAAAGTCTTGTTTTTTAAGGTGAAAAAACACCTTGCACTGCCCCCCCCCCCAGCCGAGCCCCCGTTTTACCTACCTGTGCCCCGAACTTCCGTGGGCGCGATCCCACATGGCAGCACAGCCATTGGCCCCGCTGCTGTTAATCAAATGCAATGAGGTGGCCTCCGGGGGGGGCGTGGCCGAGTCATACACTCCGAAGCTATGTACGTTGAGTGTAGGACATGGGAGAGCACACGCAAGGTAACCCCCTCGGGAGAGAGCTTCCCAGAGGGGGTTATCTATTGCAGGGAGGAGCCGCGAGAGCAGCCGTGGGACCCCAGAAGAGGACGATCAGGGCCACTCTGTGCAAAACTAACTGCACAGTGAAGGTAAGTATGAAATGTTTGTTATTTTTTTCTTAAACGTGAACCTATAGTATCACTTTAACAACGAGGACACTGAACTTTCTCTCCTGTAGAGAGCCCTTGTAGAAGTAAAGAGTAGACTGGGCTTTGAAGTAGTAACTTGAGGAGATTTATCTTCTGCTTTGGACAGTCCAAGCAAAGTCCTTTCACTAGGAGAATGTGGGAGTTCACCGCTCAAAGGTAATTACCTCTCCTACGATCAGCTGTCTCTGCAGGTTAAACAGGGTGCTGGCTCTGTTTGCAACAGAGATAATTGGAAAATAAATATCTGGATAGCCGCACTCCAAATGTTCACCTTTTATTGTAAAGTTAAAAATCAAAGCATCAAAAGTCTGTAAACTTCAGCACACAGGGCACAATGTCCCTTTTGAACCCGTTTACTCTAACATATGAGGGATGGCCTCAGCACACAGGCTGTAGGATCTCTCTCACCAGTCTGTACTCACAAATGTCCTTTGAAAATCAGTTGCCTCCCTCCCAACATCCTTCGCGACACCTCCACCCTGTGATACTAGACTAGATCCTCAGATAATAATTTTCAGCAAAGTAGACCTCCAGGTCACCCAGCTGAGGCCTCGACACACCTCAGTCACATGGCAGGAAGACCTAGTGGGCTAGCAGTCCCCCCTAGACTGTGATTTCCTGCTCAAGAAGAAAAGAACCTGATGCACTCATGCTCAGATTTATACAGACTCCCATCACCATCTGGGCATATACCCCCAGGGATTGGCCAGGGCTGTATGAATATTCAGCTGCTGATTATACTGTTCCTGCCCACTTACTTCCACATTTCTGGACCAGCTAGGGGAAAGCAGTCAATTCTGCAGCCACTGAGACAAGGAACAGAACAATTAACCCAGCCACACTGGTTACACTGAGCCAAAACTAAATTTGCCTAACAGTGAAATGCAGCTCCACTAGATACAGTGTGCCAGAACCTTATTTACCTCATTTTAGCACCTATCTAAGAGGGTGCTACATTGTTATTGCTTTTTATTTTTACTGAATGCTAGACCATTTCTTTCCACACCTGCTTGTTGTGGTGTTGGGAAGGCTTAGATTAAAACTGTGAGATCTGATATAATGAAAAAGACAGGTAGCTGCTAAGGACACGGTGGATTGCTGTAAATATGGTTGCACTCTGCTGGACCACTGGAGGCCAGCATGAGTAAATCCATCCCATATGAATAAAACGTGCCATGGTTTGTATGCACAGAATGAAGAGGGGAATTTCTTTGCAAAGGCATATTTATTTGCCAGCATGGCCACACAGCTCACAGTGCTGGTTTGTGGCTAAATTTGTCTTTCTGCCAGGTGCCAGAGAGGTTGGTCTCAAGGGGGGCCCATAAACAATTTTCTATGGAGCCCCATGGTCTGCAGTTACAACGCTGCTTACTTTTCTGGTAAGATAGATGCCGCTTCTCCTGTGATAATTCATAGCAGAAGTTGATCCGCGGGTGACAGACACACGCTGATCGTCAGTAAACCACACAGAACAGGGATCCGCCTATTTAAACAAGGCAGATCTTCGTTCTGACAGGGGGGGGGGATATTGATTCTGTGTTCCTGCAAAGCAGGGACTAGAATCAATCTCTTCCCCCAGTAAAAGCAGCACAAAGTTTACACAAAAACACAAAAGCTAGGCTGTGTGTACAGGAGAGCAGATCACACTGGTGGCATGGACACTAAAGAGCGAGCTGTGTGTACAGGAGAGCAGATCACACTGGTGGCATGGACACTGGAGAGTGAGCTGTGTGTACTGCAGAGCAGATCACACTGGTGGCATGGACACTAAAGAGCGAGCTGTGTGTACAGGAGAGCAGATCACACTGGTGGCATGGACACTGGAGAGTGAGCTGTGTGTACTGCAGAGCAGATCACACTGGTGGCATGGACACTAAAGAGCGAGCTGTGTGTACAGGAGAGCAGATCACACTGGTGGCATGGACACTGGAGAGTGAGCTGTGTGTACTGCAGAGCAGATCACACTGGTGGCATGGACACTGAAGAGCAAGCTGTGTGTACTGGAGCGCAGATCACACCGGACATAAGAATATTTGAGTGAGCTCTGTGTACTGAGGCACAGATTACTCTTGTGACATGGATGCTAAAGCACTGATCACACAGGTGACTGGTACTGTGAAGTGAGTAGTGTGTGCTGGAATGCAGATCTCTCACTGGTGACATGGGCAAGGTAATGGACAAGGTCATCTAGAGCCCAAACATGCCAAACTGGGCAGCTTCTCCTCCTTCCCACCCCTTTTCCCAGCCCTGGCACTGGTCAAAAATTCTCTGGCACTGGTATACAGATCTTGACATGGATACTGGTGGCATGGTAATAGGGAGTGAGCTGTGTGCGCTGGAGTATCGCTCACAATGGTAATAGGAAGTGAGCTGTGTGTGTTTGAGCGCAAATGAAACTGGTGGCATGGTAATAGGGAGTGAGCTATGTTATCAGGAGTATCTAACGCTCCTTCTCCTCATTCAAGTATCCTGGTTTTGGCTGTGGCATTCTCCTCATCTGTCTTACCACCTGCAAGGTGATTAATTGTGCCCAGTCTCTAGGTAGAGACCAAATCTGATTTAAACCAGCCAAGCCTACAGTCTCATGTTTGTTATAGCATGTGTAATACCCGATCCAGCTACCTGTTTGTCTACTCTGTTCTGCTAGATTGGATTACCTTGTTGATGACCTAGATTGGATATCGACTATCCTCTGAACTCTGTCTGCCTTTTGACCTTGACTATTCTGCCAATCGCAAGTACCTATTTGTTTGACTCAGTTCACGTACGCCCTGGTATGGTAGCCAGGCACTATAGTAGGTAGGTGGATTACAGCCATTACATTGGAAAGTACAAGAAAATGTAAAATATCTTAAAATATTTTTTAAGAACCATGCAGCACTATGATGTGTATCAAAGCTACTCATATTTGGACTCTCCACATTCAGGATAAAATGGGAAACATAATTTTATAGAAAGCATAAGTAATAGCATAACTATATAAAATGTTTCATATTAACCACTTATGGACCTTAAACATAAGAGATACACATTTTTTAGGGTGTATCTCCTACGTTTAGTAACTCTGCCACTACTATTATTGGCTATTACTGGCTGTCAAAACGACAGCTGAGAAATGCTATGTAATTACTGTACATGGCTATATGAAACGAACCCGCATTCTGGTATCCGTCCAAATTTTTTATTCGATAATCACCAAGTACAGAGTAGCTGCTAACATGTTTCAGGGAAGAGCCTTGTTCACAGTAACCAACACGCATATTTGGAGGTTTTCACAGATAAAGCGGTTAAGCGATTAAGCTACCCTGTGTGTACAAATTACTGTACATGCATTCAACCCCTGTGTAAAAAAGGCATTTGCACATACAGTAGTTTACAAGTGTCATTCAGGAATATGTAACAATGTATTCACGTGCGATCTTTGATTTGGAAATGGGGTCAATTAAAGAAACCTTACAAGTAAAACAATAAAATGTAATTATATTAACCCCTTTTGATCCCATATTTATCCCTAAACAGCCCTAATGAATTATTTTTTCTCTTTCTCATATTTTTTATCCTGTTTTTTTTTATTCTACGTTTTAACATTATTCTACGGTTTTTTTTTAGAACCATATATCCAAATCAAAGTAAATGAAAAAACAAACAAAAAAAAAAGTGGTTAAAAAGTTACTGAGTAAACTGGTGCATATCAAAACTTCAACTATAAATGTTATTTCCTTGATTATGAAATTATTTTAAAAATAACTTCTATGATAAAGCTCAGCATTGAGGGTGAAAAACATCAATTTGCACATGCTGTCCAGATGAATAACGTTTACCAGCGTTTTAATTTTCTTCAGAGGGCAGCTGGCCTTTTCCTATCCTATTCCTATTCCTGCATCTCCTATACACTTAAAAAGCTACATGAATAAGCCGGTGCATATTAAAACTTAAAAAACTGGTTCTGAAGGTTTTTACTTTTGGAAATGAAATTAGAAAATGGAAAAGTTCCATGTAATTCCTCTTTAGCAGTTAACTAGTCAACCTCATAGATTTATAAACTGCTACAATGGATTTAAATTTACATGGAAATACTGGATTTAAATCATGAATGTAGAAATTCATTCCCAGTTGTATAACATGCAGCATAATAAAATCTTGCCCTTATCGGAAGTGTGATTTGTGTGTAGCCTGATATAGAAGGAATCTGCTGAGCCAGCCTTCCTTGGTCTAGAAAATGACTGCTAAAAAGAGAAATGCGAACAGAAACAAAATCACTGCTAGGATTAAATTCTTGACAGCTTGTAGAATAATTTTTTAGTTTCATTCCCAGTGGCAGCTACTATAGAGAAATGAAAGCTCAACTTCAATATGTGAAATTCTATACCCTTTCTCCGACTCAATTTTCACAATTTTATACATGAAAAGGTTGGTTACTGACAACCTTTGATATGCTTACTGACAACCTTTCTTTAACTTTACATCAATACATTTCTGACATGTCGCAACGTCAGAAGTACCATTCTTCAAAAAAGCTGTTACCTTATATTATTAAACGCAGTCTTCATGCTCCAGTCAATTAACTAGACCTAACCTGAGATGATGTGACCAGTCAGCTGCAGGCAGGTGGAAGCATTTTCACAATCTCCTCTGACTGGGTCCCCAACACCGCAATTGTCTGTCACTGCAGCCACCAGCAACCCAAAGCAGCTGCCTGTCAGACCAATAGACTTCAGAGTGCGGGAAACTGCCCCTAGGCACCTCCTTGGCTCTGACATGTCACATGACACAAGACAAGGGGGATCCTGGAAGGGAGAACATGGTTTCAGCCATCTGCTATGCTGGATCTGAGGTCTGTAAGTTCAGGAAGGTAGAGGAGGAAGGACACAATGACATGAGAAGTAATAAGAATCTGTGCTGTAATGGAGGAAATTTATGAGTAGTGGTGGAGTAGGGAATAATCTATACTGGGAGGTGGATTTGATTGGGAGGGGGGGTTACACTGGGTGGAGAGAATAGGGGAAGCATTCCTGCTGGGAGGGGGATTTGGGATAGACAAAAATTTGTGCTGGAAGGAGAGATTTGGGAGTGGAGATTTTTGGGAATGGGGCAAAGACTTGTATTGGGAGGATGGATTCCAGCAGGAGGGAAATTAGTGATTTTTGCGTGTGTGGGGAGAATTGTGCTTGCAGAGAAAATTTGTGCTTGAATTTTGAGCTTGCAGATTAGTGACTCATTTTTTTGGGGGGTTGGGGGGGGGGGGGTTCAGAGGGTAAAGCAGAGGAGTATTGCCTGTGGGGGATTTTGCACTCTTTTGGCCCCTTGCATTACAAACCCCTGAGTCCTGAATGCTTTTTGTTTTGTACTGACCCCTACACTCTTTGCATTACATACCAACGCTGTATCCTGGCCCAGGCCTAGGGCAGCACTTTGCAGGGGGCAGCACAGAAAGTGTCCCCGCCAGCTTGCGCTACACTGTTAGTGTAGTGCCAGTCTTATGGGGCGAACTGGGTTGAGAAGCATATTAGTCTAGAGCCCCCATAAAGTGGCCGCACTGCTTCCGGTATGTGGGTGGCTAGCATTCCGCTACTGTGGGGAGGGAGGCGCTGCTTCTAATTTGTACTGTCCCATCATCCTGGACCACAAACCTTCCTCGCTGTGCTATGTTTTCTGCTGCACCATTGGCATGGTTATGTCTTCTTAGTCCTCTCCATCAAATTATCAGAAATTTGTGCTTAAAGTAGAACTACAGGCAACACTTTTTTTTTCCATTTTTGATTGAGTAAGGGAGGGTTTTGTACCATCCCTGTCCCATTGCAGCAGAGATTTTCCTTCACTTCCTGCCCCATAGCCAAACAGGAAGAGAGAGGAAATTTTATGCAAATTAAGGGAATTCATTGTCCACCCCCCTCCAGGCCCTCAGCCCGGACTTGAAAATTTCAGCAAGGGGTGTGGTCTAGACAGAAAGGGGCATGTCATATTTAAATTAGGGGGTGTGCAAGTTTAGTCAGGCCTAGGGCAGCACAAAACCTAAATACATGTAGTGCTCACCCTCGAAGGAGCCGCTGTTTAGTTTGGGATCGGCCTATTTAGGTTAACCTTCTTGACTTGGTCTAGGGGTGATAGCTGTGAGTGTGAATAAAGAGCAAGTGTCCAGATGTCAATTGAGTTTTCAAAGCTTTATTCCAAGGCCCAACATGGCCAACATCAACATGACACACAATAGAGAAAAGTTGATGAGCGTAGAGAAACTTTAGTATCAGGCCTTGGATATGAAAGAGAGCAAGCCTGCTCTCAGCAATAATGTAACCCAATTCGTCGCCACCACAATCAGGGTGGGTAAAGTGCCCCGGACAGGTGTCTATCACAGGCCTGGCAGCCGGAGCGCCACTTTAGGATCACTGGGAGGAACAGGCCTCTGCCACAGGCTTGACCATTTGAGATTTGTGAAATTAGATTGAGCGAATCCTCCCAGTCAGTTCAGATAGTGTCACCCACTGACAGCTTGAGCATACCTGTCATGCAGTGTGGTGACTGGATCCCCGATGGTTCGTCTAGGCCTCCAGGACAACCTCTGATTCTAGGTTCTCCCGAGCCAATCCCCCATCGCACAGCTCCCGGTTTAGGATCCTCTCAGCAGAAGGTTGAGACCCAGCCAGTCGCTGGGGCCCCTCTCTAGGTTGGGATGAGGCTCCGCATGGTGCATGACCTTAGTAAAGCAGGCCACGGTGGCAGGGCCCATGGATGCGCGCACCCTGAAGGTGGATGCCGCACCTGGAACTCGGGCCCCGCACAGAACAGAACGGCCCAAAGGCGGTTGCCCAGATATATCCCCTCCCCAGCATGCCCAACGAGGGAAGAACTCCTCTGATTGGCTGCTGGGAGAAGGTGGGTCTGTCAGAACCCCTCTAGCGCCAGCTGCTGCCCGGGGGTGATAACGCACCCCCGGAGCGCAGACTGACCCACAGGACAAATTCTGAAATTGGCAACAGCATAAATTTCCATAAATGGGAGTAAGTTAATCCTCCCATTCCCCACTGACTTTAACGTAGCGCCCGTGCTGAAAAGTAAGGGGGTGCTACATACACTACTGTTACATACCCCTAAATGTGGTGCAATACATAAACCTGTATATTGTGACCTTTTGAGGGATGGTTAAAGCCTATGTAACAAGTATCACTTTAATTAAGACCTCCTCCTAGTGGACTCCAATGCATTTAAGATATACAGTCCAGTTTATCTGTTAGGTCACATTCCCACATTCTCCCTGTCTATAAAGGTTCTCACTTATCCAGTTGTTAGTCACATTCAATTGGACTTGTTCCGCAATGTATAAGACATTGCATAGCTTGTCCAAGCCACTTCTTCAGTTCTAATAAGTGTCATGGCTTACATGGCCATGGCTGAAGCTGTGTTTTGTCAAAAAGCTGGGGTAGAGATATTAAAAAAGCATTAGCTTTGCAACCTCTGCAACAATCCTCTCCCACTCCCTGATCACCACTTTATTAGTTTCACTCTCTCAAGGTCTTCCACTTCCTCTCCCTCCAACCGCCTAACAGTTACCCATAGAAACATTCACCACCTCAACCCTTCTCTGCTACTGACCACCTCTATGACAAAATCTCACCCATGTCCTGCCCCAACCTAGCCACTTTCATCTACAACAGCTTACTGTTATCCTCCATAGACACCCCATGTCCACAGGTACAATCATTGCTGCCCTCATTCAACCCTGCTAGTATTAACAAGGTTGCTAAACATTTTTCTAATGCCCACCTAACAACCTGCCCTCTGGATCCTGCTCCCTCGCAAATGCTACGCTCACCCTCTGACTCAATTCTACACTCTCTAACTCACATTTTCAATCTCTTTTCATTTTCTCTCTCTTCTGGCAACACTCTAAAACAAAACGCTAGTCACCCCTATCCTTAAAAGGCCATCACTGGACCCCACCAATCTTAACAACCTGCTACGACCCATCTCCTTATTCTCCTTCTACTTCAAACTCCTTGAAAGACTGATCTACAACTGCCTGAGCGATCATCTGACTATGAATAAACCTCTCGATCCCCTTCAGTCCAGATTTCGCCTTCAACGCTCCATGGAAACTACTCTTCTTAAACTCACCAACAACCTACTAACGGCTAAAACCAACAGACACTATTCTATACTATTTCTCTGGGACCTCTTTGCTGCCTTTGATACAGTGGACCACCCCCTCCTCCTCAAAAAATTCCACTGCCTTGGTCTCCTTGATTGTACTCTTTGTTGGTTCTCATCCTATCTATCCCACTGCTCCTTCGGTGTCACAACTCTACCTGCTTCTCTCCTCTTCTTTTCTCCATTGGGGTCCCCAAAAGTTCTGTTCTTAGACCTCTCCTTTTCTCAATCTACACCTCCTCTCTGGGTCAGTTGATTGCCTTCCATGGGTTTCCATGTCATTTATATGCGGACGACACCCAAATCTACCTCTGCACCCCCCAACTCACTCCATTGGTCTCCTCGTACATCACCAACTTACTAACAGTTATATCAACCTGGATGTCACATCATTTCCACAAACTCAACCTATCCAAAACTGAGCTCATATTTCCTCCCCCACGTGCCACCTCCCCTGATTTCTCTATCAAAATCAACGGCTCAACTATCAACCAAGGTCCTATGGTGTAATTCTGGACTATGAACTATCCTATCGGCCCCACATCCAATTGCTATCCAAAGCTTGCCGCCTCAACCCTTGCAACATCTCCAAGATATGCCCCTTCCTAACCAATGTCACCACAAAGCTTTTAATCCACTCCGTGGTCATCTCTCGCCTTGACTATTCCAACTCCCTCCTCATTGGCTTACCTCTAAATAGGCTATACCCCCTTCAGTCCAGCATGAACGCTGCTGGCAGGCTCATCCACCTTACAAACTGCTCAGTGTCTGCTACCCCTCTCTGCCAATCCCTCCATTAGCTACCACTCAACCAACAAATCAAATTTAAGATACTAAAAGTAACTTAAAAAAGCCATCCACAACCTGGCCCCCAGCTACATCTCTAACCGGGTCTCAAAATATCAACCAAAACGTCCTCTTCACTCCTCCCAAGACCACCTGCTCTCTGGCTCTCTTGTCACCTCATCCTATGCTTGCCTTCAGGACTTCTTCCGAGCCTCTCCCATCCTCTGGAATGCTCTACCCCAATCTGTCTATCTCCTACTTTTTCTACTTTCAGACGATCCCTGAAAACTCATCTCTTCAGAGAAGCCTATCTGACCCCCACCTAACAACTGTACATTTATTTTCTCCATCAGCACATCCCCACAGTTATTACCTCTTGTATCTCTTGACCCTCCCTCTTAGGATTGTAAGCTCTAACAAGCAGGGCCCTCTGATTCCTACCCTATTAAGTGTATTTGTACTGTCTACCCTCAAGTTGTAAAGCGCTGTGTAAACTGTTGGGGCTATATAAATCCTGTATAATAATAATAATAAAAAAGAGGCACTTCCTGTAGAAACAAAGCGTGAAGTAATAGATCACTTACAAATCTTTTTTTGACGCTTTTCAAAATGTCATTCCAAATGATACTATATTTTTAAAGGGAATTCCATCTTGAAATACAAAGGTACAATCTACTCATGAGTCACATGGTGTATGGAAATGGCAAGGTGAAACTGTCTCAGCTAAATAAAAGGTCTGGTTCAAAATGAAAATCCAATATTTCCCATTTGGAAATGCTTTACGTTAGAAACTTTCATCTGGTGGGTAAAACCAGTATCATTGCAATCTTGGAAAACACTTGGAGAATTTTGAGATGGTAGGCAATATATACAGCCCAGAAGAATATAGAAAATCTAAAGACAAAGGCCGGGATTCAGAAAGATTGGTGTTTATTTAGAGCGGCGTAGCGCATCTGATATGCGCTACGCCGACGTAACCTAGAGTGGCTCGTACTGTATTCACAAAGTACCTGCTCCCTTTCTTACGCCGGCGTAACGTAAATGGGCCGGCGTAAGCCCGCGTAATTCAAAGTAGCAAGGCAGTGGGCGTGTTGTATTATAATTAGGGTTGTCCCGATACCACTTTTTTAGGACCGAGTACAAGTACCGATACTTTTTTTCATGTAGTCGCCGATACCGAATAGCGATACTTTTTTTAAATGTCATGTGACAGTTTTCAAACCACAATACAGACTAAGGATATTTTCTTTAGAATTATGAAGAACTCTAACTCAAGACATTATAAAAGAATAAAAATGAGTAAAAATGTTTTATTTGCTTGTCACGCAGTAGTAAAAAACTCAAAGAATTTTCATAGAACATGTTGATAAATACAAAAAAAGTATTCTATTTAGGTATCGGGAGCATTTGCGGGAGTACGAGTACTCCCGCAAATACTCGGTATCGGTCCCGATACCGATACTAGTATCGGTATCTGGACAACCCTAATTATAATGAAGCGTGACCCCATGTAAATGCATGGCCGATCGAACAGCGCATGCGCGCGCATGCTTAGAATCACGTCGCAAATACTCCCTAAGATACGTCGGCTCAATGCTTTCAACGTGAACGTAACCTACGCCCAGCCCCATTCACGTACGACTTGCGTAAACAACGTAAAATACGGCGCTGTCCCGACGTTTCCGATGTCCATACCTTAACATGACTTACCCCTGCTTTATGAGGGGTAAACTTACGCCGAACGTATGCCTTACGTAAACCGCATAGCTTAATGCGACGGGCGCAAGTACGTTCGTGAATCGGCGTATCTATGTCATTTGCATATTCAACGCGTAAATCTACGGAAGCGCCCCTTGCGCCCAGCGTAAATATGCACCCAAGATACAACGGCGTAGGAGACTTACGTCGGTCGTATCTTGGCAAATTTCAGGCGTATCTAGTTTCAAGAATACGTGTATAGATACGAAGGCGCACATTTGGACTTACGACAGCGTATCTGGAGATACGTCGTCGTAAGTCCTTTCTGAATCCCGGCCTATGTGTTTAAAGTTTTGTCTTTATTTGCTCAAAAGGTCATCAAAAACACTAATGAGCTTTGGAGATTATAATATGCCCTCTTCTTTGATACGTAACATTTGTGACTGAATCGGATAATGCAAATAGGAGTGCAGTCCTGCAGTTGACATACTCATTCAGCCCATTCTCAGCCTGATTCTTGCCCAATGACCACTATATACAGAAGATCAAATTGATCTTTTTGATCTTAGTGAGGATGGAGGGTCCAAGATTATGGTATTGATACTGTAACAGCACGTGTTGCCCCTGTTATATGTTATATGCCAATGCAAAATTTTTTGATCTTGGTCAAGTGAACTTGGAGCAGGTCCTGTTTTTGAGGTTCACCTTGAATACTGTACACTATCTTCCAGTTGGTGAACGACCTATTTCTGTTTACAAGAAAGTTGTCTAAGCTTTAACTACAAGTTATTTTAAAAGGCTAAACTGAATAAAGTGTATTTCCTGATGAGCTGACATTTTCTCATTAGCTTTACAGTACTTCTTACTGGAGTAGGGTAGTAACATTATCTGATATAGTAACTGAAGCTGCTGAAGACTCTAGGGAAGGTAAACTAAGCAAATTTACAATTGTGTCCGAAACTGCATTCCTTAGTAACATTTGCTTTGACTTTGAGTAGATGAGCTCATCCAGCTGTCTTGATGCATTGATGATAGAAGTTAAAAATCTTTCAGTCATGAAGGAAACCATCATTCACTGTATGGGTCCAACCAGGCCATTATACAACATAGTGTTCCCACTGCATTAAGGATGCCTACATTCCAACAGGCTTGGATTGTGCAGGACTGTCCCGAAGTTTAACCCTACTCACTCTGTCCTGTGTACAGGGCTGTGTATTTCAAAGACTCTACCCTTGCACACTGTAGCCACAACTCATATGCAAATGAACCCATGATTTTAATATGAATTAGTGTGTGATTTGCAAGTGAATGATTCATTGGCATGATTTGTATATAAATGTCACCAGCAAATTCAAATCCAAATCCTCCCTGCTACTTAATCCTAAGGATTTTTTTTTTTTTTAAATGTATTTATGATGGTTTGTTCATTTTTTCAGACTCCCCTTCTTTCCGCTAATGTTTGCAGTTTTTCTACATGCACCCACTTATGTGATCAGCTTTTATCCTTATGTTTTACAAGTAAGAATATCACATATATTTAGATACTACCTTATATTACCGCTCTATTAATATTAGATGATCATATGACTACATGCTCTTTTTTTGTTTTGGGCTCGTGTGTGGGTCTTTTTGCGACCACAGTGACTCATAGGCTCCCCCAGTGGTCATTTAAGGATGTGACTTATGATTTGACATGGTTTCTGATCATGGCTATCCTAATATAACATTGTACTATATTGTAACAGGTCACACTCACCCCTCTGGAAATGAGACAACTTTATGCTGTATGCATCTATATTATATCTAATTGTATGTTTCTATTATAGAATATAGTTCCTTTTTGTGGCTTTTTATAAACCCCTGAAGAATAAAGGAATACCGTCCTCAAAACGCGTTTAATATTTACAGTTTGGGGACTATCTCAAGTGGTGACCCACAACTGTTGGAAACACTTTAAATACTGCCACAAATAGGAACAGCCTTTGCACTTTTTGTACGTTAATGTTTTTATCTTGAATATTTTGTGAACAATAAAGCTTTGTTGCCTTTTATTATATGAGTGACATATTGCTCTGTTGCCATTCAAGTCTGACCTAGGACGGTTCTTTTCTATTGCTTGTATATATTTGGGATGCTGGCAATTATAAATTGCTTCTAAAAATTAACTTTCATTCCTAAGGATAGTTCCACATTGGCCTCAGTCACATTGCACAGTGGACAGGAGGACCTCTTGTTGCTGCTGCATCTCTATGTGGCATCTGGGGAATGAACCTACAGGGGGGGGGGGGGGGCTGTGATTTGCAATACTGACTTGTGACCCCTGAACTCTATGCATCATACAGTCCTAATCCTTGAATGCTCTGTGATACCCGCTCCTGACCCCTGCACGTTATGCACTCCTGAGCCCTGCACGATATGCACTATGTTGTACATATAATATTCCCGATCCCTGCGTGTTATGCACTACTGAGCCCTGCACAATACGCACTATGTTGTACAAATAATACTCCTGACCACTGCACTCCATACGCTTGACTTTTTACAACATACTTTTGGCTGCTTTTTTGAAGTACGTTACTCCTGAAGTTCTTCTTTAAGGTAGACTTTTTTTTTTATGTCACAATAAAAGACAGACAGTACTAAAAGTTATAGCTAGCTAAACAAACACATGCATTATTTAATTAATGAACAATACCTTCATGGATGCGTTTCTCTCCTTGTGATCTTTTGGTGCCAGGTGGGACTCATCAAAGCTGATGCAGGTATATCTTGAAACCATACCCACTTGTCACCTAGATGTGCTACTCATGCCATATTCTGCCCCTATGTCCCTCGTTGTGTGTTCTGCTGATGTGGATCCTGATGTAGCAGCACTCCTAGTTCGATCGTATGCTAGCAGATCAGAGCCACAAGTCCAAAAATCCTACCAGAATTAGTTAAGACAAGAAATGTATATTGATGCACTTATGTGTCCACAATGTAAAAATGTTGTTTGCTCTACAAATTTCAGTTTATTACAGCTAAATACATTTCAGGTGCATCAAAACGTATGCTGTTCAAAGATTAAAGTGGATGTAAACCCACTCTCATCCTTTCTAAACTACTGCCATAGTGCTGATCTATAAGGATATACAGGCGGTTCTCAAAAAATTAGCATATTGTGATAAAGTTCATTATTTTCTGTAATGTACTGATAAACATTAGACTTTCATATATTTTAGATTCATTACACACAACTGAAGTAGTTCAAGCCTTTTATTGTTTTAATATTGATGATTTTGGCATACAGCTCATGAAAACCCAAAATTCCTATCTCAAAAAATTAGCATATTTCATCCGACCAATAAAAGAAAAGTGTTTTTAATAAAAAAAAAGTCAACCTTCAAATAATTATGTTCAGTTATGCACTCAATACTTGGTCGGGAATCCTTTTGCAAAAATGACTGCTTCAATGCGGCGTGGCATGGAGGCAATCAGCCTGTGGCACTGCTGAGGTGTTATGGAGGCCCAGGATGCTTCGGTAGCGGCCTTAAGCTCATCCAGAGTGTTGGGTCTTGCGTCTCTCAACTTTCTCTTCCCAATATCCCACAGATTCTCTATGGGGTTCAGGTCAGGAGAGTTGGCAGGCCAATTGAGCACAGTAATACCATGGTCAGTAAACCATTTACCAGTGGTTTTGGCACTGTGAGCAGGTGCCAGGTCGTGCTGAAAAATGAAATCTTCATCTCCATAAAGCTTTTCAGCAGATGGAAGCATGAAGTGCTCCAAAATCTCCTGATAGCTAGCTGCATTCACCCTGCCCTTGATAAAACACAGTGGACCAACACCATCAGCTGACATGGCTCCCCAGACCATCACTGACTGTGGGTACTTGACACTGGACTTCAGGCATTTTGGCATTTCCCTCTCCCCAGTCTTCCTCCAGACTCTGGCACCTTGATTACCGAATGACATGCAAAATTTGCTTTCCCTTGAAAAAAGTACTTTGGACCACTGAGCAACAGTCCAGTGTTGCTTCTCTGTAGCCCAGGTCAGTCGCTTCTGCCGCTGTTTCTGGTTCAAAAGTGTCTTGACCTGGGGAATGCGGCACCTGTAGCCCATTTCCTGCACACGCCTGTACACGGTGGCTCTGGATGTTTCTACTCCAGACTCAGTCCACTGCTTCCGCAGGTCCCCCAAGGTCTGGAATCGGTCCTTCTCCACAATCTTCCTCAGGGTCCGGTCACCTCTTCTCGTTGTGCAGCGTTTCCTGCCACACTTTTTCCTTCCCACAGACTTCCCACTGAGGTGCCTTGATACAGCACTCTGGGAACAGCCTATTCGTTCAGAAATTTCTTTCTGTGTCTTACCCTCTTGCTTGAGGGTGTCAATGATGGCCTTCTGGACAGCAGTCAGGTCGGCAGTCTTACCCATGATTGCGGTTTGGAGTAATGAACCAGGCTGGGAGTTTTTAAAAGCCTCAGGAATCTTTTGCAGATGTTTAGAGTTAATTAGTTGATTCAGATGATTAGGTTAAGAGCTCGTTTAGGGAACCTTTTCATGATATGCTAATTTTTGGAGATAGGAATTTTGGGTTTTCATGAGCTGTATGCCAAAATCATCATTATTAAAACAATAAAAAGGCTTGAACTACTTCAGTTGTGTGTAATGAATCTAAAATATATGAAAGTCTAATGTTTATCAGTACATTACAGAAAATAATGAACTTTATCACAATATGCTAATTTTTTTAGAATGACCTGTATATGCCTCCTGCATGTATCCTGTCAAATGTCTCCCCTCTGTATGTTATGAGACCCGAAAAACTGCAGATTCTGTGGGTGGGTCTGTTGTCTGGAGATCAGTGGGTGGAGTCGTGATGTCAGTAGACTCCCCACCCTCCTCAACGTGCATTTTCTCTTGTGTATTTCTTACACTAAATTCAGCTATGATTCATAACATCCAGTCAAAATCCAGAAAAGTAACCACATGACTTCAGAAAAGGCGTGGGGGTGAGAATTAAAAAATAATGCCCGTCTCCAGGCTAGTGCATGAGATATGTAAATAACCTGATGTTGCAACTGTGATCAGGTGACCTCAGACACACACACACACTGCAATTCTGCCCAGCTCTCACTAGATACATCTAACCTAAATCAGATCACTTGTCTGTGTATATTCTGCTTTCTGTTCTGTGTTTTCACTGCAATATACATGTATTTCCTTTTCACACTGAACTGTGAATCACACCCCAAGATGAGAAACATCCAGTCAAAACACAGTAAATGCAGCCAATCCTGGGAGAGCTGGATGGGAGAGTAGGGGAGGGGAGAGGGATGTGAATTGTGAACTTTTTACACAGGATGTGCCTCTGTCTCAGGCTAGTGCATTAGATATGTAAATAACCTGTCACTCACAGCAAGGGGGCGGAACGGACTAAGGTTTTTCTCTGCAAGTCTGTTTTATTTCACTGAACAATAAAAGAGGATTGCTCAGAGCAGAATTAACTCTGTGTGGCAAGACTGGGCACAGATGATAGGAAATCTTATACCCTACATTGTGACATCAAAAATAATAATTCGGGTTTACATCCACTTTAAGTAAAATTTCTTTAGCAAGCAGCCATAGGGTAAGTAGACAAGTATGTCCCCTATCAGCATGATACAGGAAACAAAAAAACACTTGTGTGGAAGCAGTGGTATTTATGCAGAGGTTTGATACCTCCTGTTTAGTCAGAGTAATAGATGTGACTCAGCAGGGGTGGAGTGGGGGTGTAGGATCTCTGCAGAGAGGCCACTGCTTCATACAGAGAGCAAGGGAAGTTTTCTGCACCATGTTGGCAGGTGAAAAGATTTCCTTCTCTGGATGTGAATACTTTCTAAAGGATAGTAAGGGCCCTTTCACACGGACGGATCCGTGTGTCCGCTTTGCTCAGCGGGAATCCTTCGTAAAATCCCCGCTGAGCTGTGCAGGGACCGCCCTGTTTCCTCCGCTCTCCCCTATGGGGGGGATCAGATGAACACGGACCGTATGTTTGTGTTCACCCGATCCGATCCGCCAGGCGGAAGAAAAATAGGATTTTCTTCCGTCCGAAAAATCGGATTATTGCGGAGGCGGGTGATAACAGGTGTCAGGGAATGGTCATCCGCAATCACATAGGGACCAATGTATGTCCTGTTTTCATCCGCAACGGATGGATGAAAATGCGGACATACAGTCCGCACATGTGAAAGGGGCCTTAGTGTAACACTTTACACACTTAATTTGATGCACATGGCACATATTTAGTGAATTTAAACTGAAAGTTCAACTGAGATTTAAAAACTGTCTAAGCAATTTAAATGCAACATATGCTAAAAACTACGCTGAAATTAGCTTAACCACTTGACCACTGGGCACGTAAACCCCCTTAATAACCAGACCAATTTTCAGCTTTCGGTGCTCTCACAATTTGAATGACAATTACTCAGTCATACAACACTGTACCCAAATGAAATTTTCGTCCTTTTTTTCACACAAATAGAGCTTTCTTTTGGTGGTATTTAATCACCGTTGGGTTTTGAATTTTTTGCGCTATAAGAGAAAAAAAACTGAAAATTCTGTAAAAAATAATAATTTTTCTTTGTTTCTGTTATAAAATTTGGCAAATTTAGTGTATTGTGTGGTATTGCGGGGTATTGCGGAGTATTGCGGAGTATTGCAGAGTATTGTGTGGTATTGCGGAGTATTGCAGAGTATTGTGTGGTATTGCGGAGTATTGCAGAGTATTGCAGAGTATTGTGTGGTATTGCGGAGTATTGCAGAGTATTGTGTGGTATTGCGGGGTATTGCGGAGTATTGCAGAGTATTGCAGAGTATTGTGTGGTATTGCGGAGTATTGCAGAGTATTGCAGAGTATTGCAGAGTATTGTGTGGTATTGCGGGGTATTGCAGAGTATTGCAGAGTATTGCAGAGTATTGCAGAGTATTGTGTGGTATTGCAGAGTATTGCAGAGTATTGCAGAGTATTGCGTGGTATTGCAGGGTATTGCAGAGTATTGCAGAGTATTGCAGAGTATTGCGTGGTATTGCAGAGTATTGCAGAGTATTGCAGAGTATTGTGTGGTATTGCGGAGTATTGCGGGGTATTGCAGAGTATTGTGTGGTATTGCAGTGTATTGTGTGGTATTGCGGGGTATTGCGGAGTATTGCAGAGTATTGTGTGGTATTGCAGAGTATTGCAGAGTATTGCAGAGTATTGCAGAGTATTGTGTGGTATTGCGGGGTATTGCGGGGTATTGCAGAGTATTGCAGAGTATTGTGTGGTATTGCAGAGTATTGCAGAGTATTGCAGGGTATTGCAGAGTATTGCGTGGTATTGCAGGGTATTGCAGAGTATTGCAGAGTATTGCAGAGTATTGCGTGGTATTGCAGAGTATTGCAGAGTATTGCAGAGTATTGTGTGGTATTGCGGAGTATTGCGGGGTATTGCAGAGTATTGCAGAGTATTGTGTGGTATTGCAGTGTATTGTGTGGTATTGCGGGGTATTGCGGAGTATTGCAGAGTATTGTGTGGTATTGCGGAGTATTGCAGAGTATTGCAGAGTATTGTGTGGTATTGCAGGGTATTGCGGAGTATTGCAGAGTATTGCGTGGTATTGCAGAGTATTGCAGAGTATTGTGTGGTATTGCAGGGTATTGCGGAGTATTGCTGGGTATTGCAGAGTATTGCAGAGTATTGCAGAGTATTGCAGAGTATTGCAGAGTATTGTGTGGTATTGCGGAGTATTGCAGAGTATTGCAGAGTATTGCAGAGTATTGTGTGGTATTGCAGGGTATTGCGGAGTATTGCGGGGTATTGTGGGGTATTGTGGGGCATTGCGGGGCATTGCAGAGTATTGCGGGGCATTGCAGAGTATTGCGGGGCATTGCAGAGTATTGCGGGGCATTGCAGAGTATGGGGGCATTGCAGAGTATGGGGGCATTGCAGAGTATGGGGGCATTGCAGAGTATTGCACAGGGAGGGATGGATGGCTGGATCTGTGACTGCATGTGTCACAGATCCAGCCCGCAGCAGCAGCAGCTGCTTCTGCTCTCTCCCCACTCACACTGTACCGTTCGGTACAGAGAGGAGAGGGAGGAACCGGCGTCATCACATGACGCCGGTTTGTTTACTAGTGATCGCTCCGTCATTGGACGGAGCGATCACGTGGTAAACCGCCGCTATCAGCGGCGATTTACCGTGATCCGTGATCTGCCGGGTCCGGAGGACCCGGCGGTCACGGAGAATCCCAGAGTATTGCGTGGTATTGCAGAGTATTGTGTGGTATTGCGGGGTATTGCGGAGTATTGCAGAGTATTGCAGAGTATTGCAGAGTATTGTGTGGTATTGCAGAGTATTGCAGAGTATTGTGTGGTATTGCAGAGTATTGCAGAGTATTGTGTGGTATTGCAGAGTATTGCAGAGTATTGTGTGGTATTGCAGAGTATTGTGTGGTATTGCAGAGTATTGCAGAGTATTGCAGAGTATTGCAGAGTATTGTGTGGTATTGCGGAGTATTGCAGAGTATTGTGTGGTATTGCGGAGTATTGCAGTGTATTGTGTGGTATTGCGGGGTATTGCGGAGTATTGCAGAGTATTGTGTGGTATTGCAGAGTATTGTGTGGTATTGCAGAGTATTGTGTGGTATTGCAGAGTATTGTGTGGTATTGCGGAGTATTGTGTGGTATTGCAGGGTATTGCGGAGTATTGCGGGGTATTGCGGAGTATTGCGGGGTATTGCGGGGCATTGCGGGGCATTGCAGAGTATTGCGGGGCATTGCAGAGTATTGCGGGGCATTGCAGAGTATTGCGGGGCATTGCAGAGTATTGCGGGGCATTGCAGAGTATGGGGGCATTGCAGAGTATGGGGGCATTGCAGAGTATGGGGGCATTGCAGAGTATGGGGGCATTGCAGAGTATAGGGGCATTGCAGAGTATTGCACAGGGAGGGATGGATGGCTGGATCTGTGACTGCATGTGTCACAGATCCAGCCCGCAGCAGCTGCTTCCGCTCTCTCCCCACTCTCTCCCCACTCACACTGTACCGTTCGGTACAGAGAGGAGAGGGAGGAACCGGCGTCATCACATGACGCCGCTATCAGCGGCGATTTACCGTGATCCGTGATCTGCCGGGTCCGGAGGACCCGGCGGTCACGGAGACTCCCGTGTGCGCGCCCCACAGGGCGCGCGGGAGCGCGATTCTGGGAGGACGTACATTGACGCCCTCCCAGAGTTAAGCAACCGCCTTGTAGACGTATTTCGTCTATAGGGCGGTTGCTAACTGGTTAAAAGTATAATGCTAGTTGTAAGTGGACTAAGCAAAGTGCTGTTTGCCAAGCTGGGGTTTTACATTGTGCATATACAATTGCATGCACATAGGATAACATGATATGCCCAAATAATTATTTATTTTTACAATCCAGTAAATCCTGACATTTTGCTGGTGTTCATAAGCAAGGTTTAATTGTTCTGTAATGATATATATATAAAATGATACAGGTTTGTATATTCAGCTAAGGGCACAGAATGTCAAACTAAATCCACTAAACATATAAATAGTTCCCAACAATATATGTAGATTAGTGGTTCTCAACTCCTGTCCTCAGGACCCACCAACAGGCCAGATTTTAAGCATTACCTTGGGGAGATGCAGACTAGAATACTGCAATCACTGAGCAGCAAATAATATCACCTGTGACGTATTTCAGTTATCCTACAAACCTGGCCCGTTAGTGGGTCCTGAGGACAGGAGCTGAGAACCACTGATGTAGATGCTCATTCAGCCACCCTTCCACCCATTAGCCACAATATTAGAGAGCAATGCTTGTGGTAGCCCAGACCATGCAAAGTATCTCAGCACAGATGAAAGTCTCACAGCAGAAACCTAGGTATCTGACATTTGACCTTGAGCGCTATACGGACCTTTGAAAAAAGCCATGAGTTAATCACACAGGCAGAGAATTGAGATGTCTGGGAGCATTCTGAGCACAATATAAATGATCCCACTGTTTCCATGGTTGCAAGCAAGAAAGATTTGGAATTTTTGCCAGTTTTAGAAACCATTATCGGGTGCAGATTGGTGAAAATAAATGCTTGTGTAGCACCTATAGATTATATTAACCACTTGCCGACCGCCCATAGCGACTGGATAACTCTGGGAGGGCATACTATAACGCAGTGTTTCCCAACTCCAGTCCTCAAGGTACACCAACAGGTCATGTTTTCAGGATTTCCCTCAGATGAAACGGCTGTGGTAATTACTAAGGCAGTGAAACTGATCAAATCACCTGTGCAAAAAAATGAAAAGCATGAAAACATGACCTGTTGGTGTGCCTTGAGGACTGGAGTTGGGAAACACTGCTATAACGTCCTCTTAAAATCGCGCGCACCCAGGAATATCCGTGACCATCAGGTCCCCAGCCCATCACAGACCACGGTATAGGGCCGATGGCAGCGGTCCTTTACCACGTGATCACTCCGTCAACTCAGTTGTAAACAAGCTGGCGCATGCAAACAACTAACATACACATATGTAGTATCGCTGCGATCGTCAGGAGCAGGAGAATTAAAATTTTGGTTGTTCTTTGTTGGTAGGTTATGGTAGTAGAAAGAAATATACACCTACATTTAATTTTTTTTATAAAATTAATAATATATTTATAAATTATTTTACTATTTCGGGCCAGTTTTCCTTTGAGATTGATATATATATATATATATATATATATATATATATATATATATATATATATATCAAAAAAACTGTTAGTCCATTACCATTTACCACCAAAAGAAAGCCCCTGAAAAAAATAAAACAAGGTATAATCCACCTGAATGCAAGTAGTTGTGGTGATATGTGCGGTTTTATTAACATGTCAAAGTTTCAAAATTGTGCTTAGGCATTTAGATTTGTTTTACCCTTATGCTGCGTACACGCGATCATTTTTCGGCATGAAAAAAAAAACGTAGTTTTTCAGCATGTCCAAAAAACGAAGTTTTTCCAACTTCATCATTAAAAACAACGTTGCCCACACACCATCGTTTTAAAAAAATGATGAACAAAGCGCGGTGACGTACAACACGTACGACGGCACTCTAAAGGGGAAGTTCTATTCGCCTTTGGGCTGCTTTAGCTGATTCCGTGTTAGTAAAAGACGATTCGCGCTTTTCTGTCTGTTACAGCGTGATGAATGTGCTTACTCCATTATGAACGGTAGTTTTACCAGAACGAGCGCTCCCGTCTTATAACTTGCTTCTGAGCATGCACAGGTTTAAAACGTCGTTTTAGCCTACACACGATAATTTTTTACAACCCGAAAAACGACATTTAAAATGATCGTGCATGGGCTACACATCATTTTTCGGTTTCTGAAAAACGACAAATTAAAACGACGTTAAAAAATGCAGGATGTTTGAAAAAAAAAAATTAGTTTTTCAGAAACCGAAAAATGATGTGTAGCCCACGCACGATCATTTTAAATGACGTTTTTCAAAAACAACGTTTTTTTCATGCCGAAAAATGATTGTGTGTACGCTGCATAAGGGTAACATAACCCTTTCAAAATACATGAAAACCTATTTTTAAATAAAATAAAGGACAGTTTATACCCCCTACTACCATTCTCCTTTATGCAGTATGCTTACCACTGATGTGCAACTGGGTATTAAAATTCACTAAAAATTATACCCCTTTTGTGAAAGCTTACTAGCATAAAATGAAACAAAGTGAAGGTGCAAAAGACAAAAAAATATTAAAATTAAAATAAAAAACACACAGATACCATCAGCTCTTTTGGTCCTCATATATTTGACCACAGCATTGAAGCTGAAAGATAAGACCTTATATCACAGAGACATTTTACACGTGAAAAAGATTCTATGGCAGAACAACAGACCAAGTCAAGCACACATCTGAAAAAAAAGAAGATCACTCACACAACTTTTCTCACAAAACACAGGCACCGGTCTTCCTCTACACTCAACAAGTGTGAGGTTTACATCAGACATTTAAACACATAGGCAAAGCCCTTTTATTTTTACAAATGGTGCATGCAGCTCCCTTCTTTTAACAGATGTACAAAAAAATAATTTATGATCAGACAACACAGTTGGCTTTACATTACAAGTGGTCTCAAATGCTAAAAAAAATGTTAAATGATATTCTTCAGTCACAGCTACAGATGAACATGCAAAAATGTGACAGCATCATGTAGGAAAATATTTGCACCCAGGATTTAAAGTGCACACAATCTCTGACACAAAAAAAAAAACAAAAAACACATATCTTAAAAGGCGTCCTTTTTGTGAGCTGAACCAGTAACCTCATTGCTGGCATCATTTATTTAGGACATGGACCTTATTCATCAAACCAACTAAAACATTAAATTGCCGATTACTCTATAAGCCAGGTCTTCTTTCAAACACTTTAAAGTGGATGTAAATCCTCACATATACCCAGTGAAGTGAACAGCCTCAGATAATGCAACCAATCTCCCTACATACGTTTTACATGTATATCTGCTGTCTCTCTTTCTACATTCTTTGGAAAGTGCAGACCATGTTAGAAATCTTCTTTCCTCTTCCAGCAGTGGGTGTGGGGTCTGGGCATACACTGTGTCAGAGCTGTTAGGAGGAAAGGGACACAACCCCACTCCTCATAGGCAGAAGAACGAAGGAACATGCAGAGCTGTGATCTGAATAGACAAGCCCTCTGCTAATCTACCCTTATGCTCCCTCTCAGACACAAATTTTTAGCTGCTTTTATCTTGTGTGTTAGAGAACTTGCCAGAAGTGACTCTGCTGATAACAGAGGAATGGAGCAGCAGAAAGAAACAACACTTAGAGCTTTGGAGAGAGATAAGTAAACACTACAGATATATGTGCTTAGGTGAAATTTCATGAATGGGGTTTACAACCACTTTAAACTGCACCTGATTATCTTTACAGTTATCCGTTTAATCTCTGATGTAATACGTTATTTTAAAATGTTAGGCTTCATTTACATTGGTGAATATGAACAAACAGTGGATTCCTGTGGCAGGAATATATGCTAACAGCAGCAGATAGGAAACCTGTGCAAATGAATCACAGGCTGACAACAGCTTCACCTGTCTACAGGTAATCCCACATGGAGCAACCTGCAGACAGGGACAATGGATCGTCTATGCATGCGGAAAGATTGCATACAGGATTGATCATCTGTCTCAAATTGCAAATAATTAATCTATATGTGCAGCCGCTGTCAACCTGTCATTCATTTGTACACGCTTTTCCAGCGCAGCTGTTCGCCTATACCTTTGATGCCTGTTGCTGAAATCTGCTGTATGTTCATATTCATCCGTGTGAATGTAAACTGGCCACACAGCTTCTGATCTGACTGAACGATCTACTGTCATTGGATTATTTACAAGATATGAAACTATCTCAGTCATCAAAACCTTAGTAAATGTGATCAAAATGAAATATTGTAAGGTGCTTATAGTGATTTATACCAGGTTTAGATCTAAAGAAACTTTTTGAACTCAGGCTGGCCATACACAGTGCGTGGTTGCAAGAAAGAAATTTGCATGATTCCCACATAAAACACAGACAGTATTGACAGGGGAATCCCTCCTGCCAAGCAATTGTCTTCTCCCGGTGGGGGAAGCAGTCTTCACTGAGAGAAGACAGCGATTATAGTTACATACAGTCAGGTCCATAAATATTGGGACATCCAAAAAGATTAGAATTGTGTCGTTCTATACACCACCACAATGAATTTGACATGAAACAAACAAGATGTGCTTTAATTGCAGACTTTCAGCTTTAATTTGAGGGTATTTACATCCAAATCAGGTGAACGGTGTAGGAATTACAACAGTTTGTATATGTGCCTCCCACTTTTTAAGGGACCAAAAGTAATGGGACAATTGGCTACTCAGCTGTTCCATGGCCAGGCGTGTGTTATTCCCTCATTATCCCATTTACAAGGAGCAGATAAAAGGTCCAGAGTTAATTTCAAGTGTGCTATTTGCATTTGGAATCTATTGCTGTCAACTCTCAATATGAGATCCAAAGAGCTGTCACTATCAGTAAGCCATCATTAGGCTGAAAAAACAAAACAAACCAATCAGAGAAATAGTAAAAACATTAGGTGTGGCCAAATCAACTGTTTGGAACATCTTTAAAAAGAAAGAACGCACCAATGAGCTCAGCCACACCAAAAGACCCGGAAGACCACAGAAAACAACTGTGGTGGATGACCGAAGAATTCTTTCTCTGGTGAAGAAAAAACTCACAACTGTTGGCCAGATCAAGAACACTCTCCAGGAGGTAGGTGTATGTGTGTCAAAGTCAACAATCAAGAGAAGACTTCACCAGAGTGAATACAGAGGGTTTACCACAAGATGTAAACCATCTGTGAGCCTCAAAAACAGGAAGTTTAGATTAGAGTTTGCCAAACAACATGTAAAAAAGTCTTCACAGTTCTGGAACAACATCCTATGGACAGATGAGACCAAGATCAACTTGTACCAGAGTGATGGGAAGAGAAGAGTATGGAAAGGAAAGGAACTGCTCATGATCCAAAGCATACCACCTCATCAGTGAAGCATGGTGGTGGTAATGTCACGGCGTGGGCATGTATGGCTGCCAATGGAACTGGTTCTCTTGTATTTATTGATGATGTGACTGCTGACAACAGCAGCAGGATGAATTCTGAAGTGTTTCGGGCAATTTTATTATCTGCTCATATTCAGCCAAATGCTTCAGAACTCATTGGACGGCGCTTCACAGTGCAGACCTACAATGACCCGAAGCATACCGCAAAATCAACCAAAGAGTTTTTTAAGGGAAAGAAGTGGAATGTTATGCAATGGGCAAGTCAATCACCTGACCTGAATCCAATTGAGCATGCATTTCACTTGCTGAAGACAAAACTGAAGGGAAAATGCCCCAAGAACAAGCAGGAACTCAAGACAGTTGCAGTAGAGGCCTGGAAGAGCATCACCAGGGATGAAACCCAGCGTCTGGTGATATCTATGCGTTCCACACCACAGGCTGTAATTGACTGCAAAGGATTTGCAACCAAGTATTACAAAGTGAAAGTTTTGATTTATGATTGTTAACCATTACGTTTGGTCCCTTAAAAAGTGGGAGGCACATATACAAACAGTTGTAATTCCTACACCTGATTTGGATGTAAATACCCTCAAATTAAAGCACATCTTGTTTGTTTCATTTCAAATCCATTGTGGTGGTGTATAGAACCAAAAAGATTAGAATTGTGTTTGTGTCCCAATAATTATGGACCGAACTGTATACACATACATGGACTTGCATCTTTTTCAACCTATGTATGTAACCATTATTGCTAGCAGCCACTAGTGAAAATTAGAGAATACGGCAGGCTGGTTGATCGATCAACTTGATACATTCAGCTTGCCCATTATTCGTTAGATTCTTGGCTGGTACCTGCTGAACCTGCCAAGATTCAAACCATGTATGGGCAGCCTTACTCAACATAGTCTCATACAAAGTGTATGAAAAGAGTGGATTATAGGCGAGGCCACACTTTATTTTCTGCAATTTAGTAGATTGTACAATTTGGTTGCAACATCGATGACCAGATTATTGGCGAGAATAAGCCCGTGTGCCACTTCTCTATCTTCCACAGTTCTGGAACTGTTAACAGCCAGTCTGCTTCTGATGTGCATCTTCTAACTGCAAGGTAGTTTGCTGGTATATCTGATAATCTACAAATAGAGGGCTTCTGCCCGAGATCCAGACCCAGCCAGACTGCATTCTACCCTTCATAGTTGATGTCCAAAAGGGGACGGGTTAAAAAAACAAAAACACAACAATTATCCAATCAGCATGCATTTTGTTGACCTTCTACTAAGACGTGTTTTTGTTTTCCTTTGTTACAACACTGTAGCAGTTTTGAGTCTCAGGCTCTTGCTTTATAAGTGAATGGGGAGTTTGTATAGCATATACTATACCATATATATATATATATATATATATATATATATATATATATATATATATATATATATATATATATATATAAAAACATTGCAATAATGCATCTGAAAATTAAATGCCATCAGAATGCATTGGTAAAAAACGTCCAATGGCAAACATAAAACAAAAGAGATAGCATCTTCAGTCTGCAGAACATCAAGATCACAGAGTTGATAATGTAAGATTCCATTTAGCCCATTTTCTGCAGCAACGGCTTCAGTAAACATTGCCACAACACTCTGAAAAAAGTGGTGACAAGGTAAAGTTGGCAGCATGTGGTGGAGGCACTGAACATGACGGGTGGAAATTCAACATCTCCTCGTTGCACACACAGACTGTATCCAAAATTCTCCTGCCAGCCAATCAAAGTTCAAATGCAGGGAAGCGTGAAGTCTCTGGTGTCAACACGTCCGATAGGAAATGAATAGCGCCAGCCATTCCTGAAAAGAAGCGGAGAGAAACTCTAATTTACTTTTAGAAAGGGTAAGGGAGATGCGTGAAGAAACTGCTAGACTACATACAAGCACTTTATGAGTGCAGAATCCAATTTTGTGATTCAGGAAGGTTTAATATTTTTTTAGAAAATTATATATCTTAAAAATTTGCAATCGTCACAGAGTCCGATGCATTGAAGCTGAAAACACAAGAAAAAAAAAATTTCAAGGACAACTAGACATTCAATCATTCATTCTCATTTGTTCCAGCAGCCTGCTCAAATAATTTGCTGATAATTAAAATTCCAGATGATATGGCCTTCGGCTTGCAAATCGGCCGTTTACAGCAATTTCTTCCTACACGCTGCTCCCAGGGACCACTAGAGGGGGCTGAAGGGAAGATGACCCATCGTATTGGGATAAATGAGCAATTCATCTTATTTATTTCCCTAAGCCGCCTCTAGTGTTGGCAAGGAGCATCTGGAGGAAGAGAAAATGTGAACTCACCGCTTCCAGGCTGAAGGGCTCCTCTGCCTAAAGCCTTGAACACACAATGAGAATATTGGACGAATGATTGTTCGTTTGCATGCAAATGACGAGGAAACTAAAGTTACGAAAATTCTCCTACGAAAGGATACAACTTCAGAAGCGATGTAATATGTTGTATTCTGTCGTTTCTAAGCATGCATGGTTTTTCAGACAAATACTGTACTGCAGGGTTTGACAAATTTGCTTGGAATCTATGAGCCATCTAAAAAAGTAAGGAGCCAGAAAACGCGCCCCGTCCCGCCGAGCTCGCGCAGAAGTGAACACATACGTGAGCAGCGCCCGCATATGTAAATGGTGTTCAAACCACACGTGAGGTATCGCCGCGGTTGGTAGAGCGAGAGCAATAATTCTAACCCTAGACCTCCTCTGTAACTCAAAACATGCAACCTGTAGAATTTTTTTAAACGTCGCCTATGGAGAATTTAAAGGGTAAAAGTTTGTCGCCATTTCACGAGCGAACACAATTTTGAAGCGCGACATGTTGGGTATCAATTTACTCGGCGTAACATTATCTTTCACAATATAAAAAAAATAATTGAATGGAGACGCATGATACCCCAAGTCGCTAATTCTAGTGGCAATTGCAACCTAGCGCCCGGGAATTGTCGAACTCTGCTGTACTGATTAACAAAAATCGTATGTTCTGGTATGGTATGAGAAAAAGTGTCATGATTGGCTCTTGGAAGCTATATACTAATGATCAGATTGTTTCGAAAGCAGTATTTTTGGTCCAATTTCTTATTGTGTGTACTAGGATTAAAACTCCTGCAAAACTTATCTGCAAAACAGGTATCCCTTGAAATTAACTTTTAAAGTAGGCAAGTTAGAATTAGGCCCCTTTCACACATGCAGACTTTTCATTTCATTCATGTCAAAACAGATACATTTTTCATCAATTTTTCATCAGTTTTTTTACATCCACTACCAATGCAAAAACAGATGAAAAACTGACCATTTGTCAGTTTACATCGGTTTTTCGTCCAATACGTTTTTTAACAAGAGATAAATAGAGCTTTGAACAATTAAAAAAAAAAAAAAACGGGTGACGACGGATGCAGATGTGAACTGATATAAATGGATTATCATCTATTTATTTACATCAGTTTTTTCATAGAGGTGCATTAACAAAAAGGTGCAATTGATAAGTTAGGACACTTTCACATGGGGCTGTCCGTGTGCGTGCTCCGCTTTGCTCAGCGAGGAAAGCACCGTCAATCCCCGCTGAGCAGGCAAATGACAGTTCTGTCTCTGCACACTGCGCAGGGACCGACCTGTCAGAGTGCCGCTCTCCCCTATGGGGGATCGGATGACGACGGACCATAGAGTCCGTTGTCATCAGATCAGATCCGCCAGAAGAATGGAAAATAGGGTTTTCCTCTGCCACACTTTGGTGGATCGGAGCGGGTTGGATGTCAGCAGTGGCTCCATAGAGCTGCACGGAGCGCCCGTTCAGTTCTGCCTAAAAAAACTGTGTGAAAGGGCCCTAACATACATAGATACAATTGATGGTAGCGGGAGTAAAGATCATACACAAGTATATAGTATCAATCTGAAGTTCCAATAATATTTTAAAATATTGTGACTTAAAGGTGTTGTAAAGATCATTTTTTTCCCCCTAAATGGCTTCCTTTACCTTAGTTCAGTCCTCCTTCAACTTACCTCATTCTTCGATTTTTCTTTTAAATGTCCTTATTTCTTCTGAGAAATCCTCACTTCCTGTTCTTCTGTCTATAACTCCACACAGTAATGTGAGGCTTTCTCCCTGGTGTGGAGTGTCGCGCTCAACCCCCCATTGGGCTACAGGAGAGTCAGGACGCTCTCTACGTTGCAGATAGAGAAAGGAGCTGTGTGTTAGTGGGCATCCTGTCTCTTCTGCCCGCCCCCTCAAGGGAGGGGGCGAGCATGACACTCCACACCAGGGAGAAAGCCTCGCATTACTGTGTAGAGTTACAGACAGAAGAACAGGAAGTGAGGATTTCTCAGAAGAAATAAGGACATTTAAAAGCAAAATCGAAGGATGAGGTAAGTGAAGGAAGCAATTTTTTTAGGGAATTTTTTTTTTTTTTTTACCTTTACAACCCCTTTAACCTATTTAGTTAGAAATCTAACATCTCACAAAAAATACGTTTTATGTTGAAAATGAAAGGTTAAAACTCAGAGTATGTATTTAAAATATGATCTCAAGTGCTAGAGAGAAAAAATAAGGATTCTGAATATTATCTCATCTTACGTAAATCATTTGAATACAATATAGAATTTATTAAAGATTTGTGTAGAATCAATAGATTTGCTTTGTATTATGGAAGATTTTTAAAATAGGTTTAATGTTATTTAAGGAAATAAAGAGATAATAAATCCGCTACCAACTTTGTGTATAAAGAAAAATTGAAGACGGGAGAAAAAGGGTAAGGAGGAAAGTTTGAAAAGGGAAAATGAGAGGCGAAAAAAATAAAATAAAAATCCCCGGGATATAACATGGTGGTAGTCTTATACTCTGAACGTATAAAATAGAGAGGTATGGAGTAGAATTACAAAGGCCTTAGTAAGGAGGTGTAAAAGTTGGGAGGAAAAATTTATGAAAGTGCACTTTTCCTTCCATCTCAAAATCTGTATGTAAAGTCCCCCTGCATGATACCCTGTGCTGGGTATACGCTTATAAACATTGCCCTTGGGGGTCATCAGTCTACACTATGCAGCTACTGGCTTTTAATCCTGACTATCACTGACAGCTTGGGTCCCCACTGACAGTACGAAACCAATCAGATTGCTTCCTGACGGAAGTTCCTGATCATCTGATCGCTTTGACAGCTATAACAGTAATCAAATGCCGGCTGGAGGCAGCAATAAAAGCCTCCAACCAGCAGATAAACACTGCCACCTTTGGGCTTCATTGGCATTTGCAGTGCAATCTTTAATACTTGTAACCGTAGTTATAGCACAGTAATATACAGTCAGGTCCATAAATATTGGGACATCAACACAATTCTAATCTTTTTGGCTCTATACACCACCACAATGGATTTGAAATGAAACAAACACGATGTGCTTTAACTGCAGACTTTCAGCTTTAATTTGAGGGTATTTACATCCAAATCAGGTGAACGGTATAGGAATTACAACAGTTTGTATATGTGCCTCCCACTTTATAAAGGGTAATGGGACAGATTAACAATCACAAATCAAACTTTCACTTTTTAATTCTTGGTTGCAAATCCATTCCTGTCAATTACAGCCTGAAGTCTGGAACGCATAGACATCACCAGATGTTGGGTTTCATCCCTGGTGATGCTCTTCCAGGCCTCTACTGAAACTGTCTTCAGTTCCTGCCTGTTCTTGGGGCATTTTCCCTTTAGTTTTGTCTTCAGCAAGTGAAATGCATGCTCAATAGGATTCAGGTCAGGTGATTGACTTGGCCATTGCATAACATTGGCAGCCATACATGCCCACGCCATGACACTACCACCACCATGCTTCACTGATGAGGTGGTATGCTTTGGATCATGAGCAGTTCCTTTCCTTCTCCATACTCTTCTCTTCCCATCACTCTGGTACAAGTTGATCTTGGTCTCATCTGTCCATAGGATGTTGTTCCAGAACTGTGAAGGCTTTTTTAGATGTTGTTTGGCAAACTCTAATCTGGCCTTCCTGTTTTTGAGGCTCACCAATGGCTTACATCTTGTGGTGAACCCTCTGTATTCACTCTGGTGAAGTCTTCTCTTGATTGTTGACTTTGACACACACCTACCTCCTGGAGAGTGTTCTTGATCTGGCCAACTGTTGTGAAGGGTGTTTTCTTCACCAGGGAAAGAATTTTTTTCTTTGGTCATCCACCACAGTTGTTTTCTGTGGTCTTCCGGGTCTTTTGGTGTGGCCGAGCTCACCGCAATATCTATGCGAAAAGATAAAAGGCCACAACGCCAATCGCGTCTTGCGATCCACCGACCAAAATCTGGTCCAGATACCCAAAGCCAGATACAAATCCAAGGGAGAAAGAAGGTTTGCGGTACAAGGTCCTAAACTATGGAACGCTTTACCAACCAGCATTCGGTTGGAGGAAAACCACCTGACCTTCAGAAGACTGATCAAAACACTGCTTTTTTGATGCTCTGGAAAGACAGCAACAACTAGCGCCCAGAGGCGATTCAGTTTGCATGCGCCGCGCTATATAAGTTTTTTCATTCATTCATTCATTCACTCACCGGTGCATTCTTTCTTTTTAAGAATGTTCCAACCAGTTGATTTGGCCACACCTAATGTTTTTGCCATCTCTCTGATGGGTTTGTTTTGTTTTTTTAGCCTAATGATAGCTTGCTTCACTGATAGTGACAGTTCTTTGGATCTCATATTGAGAGTTGACAGCAACAGATTCCAAATGCATATAGCACACTTGAAATTAACTCTGGACCTTTTATCTGCTCCTTGTAAATGAGATAATGAGGGAATGACACACACCTGGCTATGGAACAGCTGAGCAGCCAATTGTCCCATTACTTTTGGTCCCTTAAAAAGTTGAAGGCACATATACAAACTGTTGTAATTCCTACACCGTTCACCTGATTTGGATGTAAATATACTCAAATTAAAAGCTGAATGTCTACAGTTAAAGCACATCTTATTCGTTTCATTTCAAATCCAATGTGGTGGCGTATAGAGCCAAAAAGATTAGAATTGTGTCAATGTCCCAATATTTATGGACCTGACTGTATTATTTACAATAAAAAAAATAATAATTGAAAAAAGTAAACTTTATTCCTACATTTCTGTACATTTGTCAGTGTATGATAAAATACAAAAAGAGCAAGGTTTGCTGTGGATGACACCTCTACTTTTCTATGTTCTGTGAGAAATGTATACCAGGCAAGAGCAAGGTTTGCTGTGGATGACACCTCTACTTTTCTATGTTCTGTGAGAAATGTATACCAGGCAACTTTCTCTAAGGGGGTCATCATTTGGAACCCATCATGGACCCCCTTTATAAAAAGATTCGGAGAGTTTGCCAATTCATACAAAACAAGCTACTCAAGCTTATAGTTGTAATACCTTCAAAGAGAGAGTAAGGTCGGTCTGGGATTCGGCATCCATGTTTCCCATAATCTAAACACCACTCTGCAAACTAGAAGAAAGAAAACATTCTCACACATGGGATTGGAGATCAGTACCAAATCACAATAACATTTGCATTATTTTCTTCATCTGTTAAATACTTTGAACCCAGTAAGTTCTGCCAATTCTCATTTCCAAATGTTGGGCTACAACACATTTTACCTGGGAGGCAATTGTACCTTCTGAAAATGTCAGAAACTGGGCTTTTTTTTTTTTAAATCAAACTTTATTTCTCCTTGTCAAATTTGTTTATTGTTTTGAATAAAATAAAGTAGAATCATCTGAATATTACAAAGATTGTGGTATATATTCAAAGGGTAACAAACTTAATATTTAAATTGGAAAGAGACAAATAGAAAACTCAAATGCAATAACGCACTATATAAGCATCACCAGTGGTTCTCAACTCCTGTCCTCAGGACCCACCAACAGGACACATTTTAAGTATTCCCTTGGAAAGATACAGACTAGAATACTGCAATCGCTGAGCGGAAAATTATATCACCTGTGATGTATTTTAGTTGTCTTGCAAATCTGGCCTGTTAGTGGGTCCTGAGGACAGGAGTTGAGAACCACTGAAATAGACCATCAAAGTCAAATGTAAAAAATGCCATATAATTGAAAAGAAAGAGAAAGGTAGATTGTCGACTGTCAGTCTGATTAAAAACAAAGTGATTGACAAATCAGCGAAGCAAAAATACATTTCAATGGGTCTGGAGAACAACCCTATATATATTAGCCGCTCGGACTGCTTTCATGGGAGAATCTTCAGCCACGATCCCAGTAAACCACAACATATTTTTTTTAATATATATATATATATATATATATATACATATATATATATATATACATATATATATATATATATACACACACACACACACACACACATATACACAGACACACAGACACACACATTATATAATTAAAAAAATATGTTGCGGTTTGCAAGTGGTTTACTGGGATCGTGGCTAAAGCTATTCCCATGAAAGCAGTCCGAGCGGCTTATGAGCTGCTGAAACGCTTTCCGAATCAGCGGGAGAGGACGTCCCCCCTCCCTCTGCTCGCCGGTGTTGCTCGGGCTTGTCGATTCCACTAGTTCGAACAGAAAAAGATCAGAGGGTGCGTCAGGCTGCTCCCATGGGTGATCAAAAAGATAACACTCTTTGATCGGCTCTATGGCCTTGGAGAACTGGAACGACGTCATGACGTCACTTTCAATCCAGACTAAGTTTTTTTTTTTTTTTTATGCAAAAGTTCAAAAAATATTTTTTGGGGGATCAATTGCTTTTAAAGGTAAAGAAGAGCTATGGGGTCTTTTTGACCCCAAATCTCTTCATAAAGGAGGAGCTGTCACCCTTATTCTATCACAAGAGATGTAATAGAATAAGGGTGGAGCTGTCACCCATTCTATTACAGGGGATGTTTACATTCCTTGTAATAGGAATACAAGTGATAAAAAAACACATTTAAAAGCACCCCCAATCTCTCCATGCTTGCACGCAAAAGCAAAAGCATACATAAGTCACGCACGCATATGTAAATGGTGTTCGCACCACACGCAAGGTATCACTGCAAACGTAAGAGCGAGAGCAATAATTCTAGCACTACACCTCTTCTATAAATCTAAACAGATACCGTGCGACAGAAAAAAATGCAACGATCGCCATTTTATTCCCTAGGCCTAGGGTCTTTGCTAAAAAAAAAAAATGTATATTTTGGGGGGGTTTAATTTTCTAGCAAAAATTACTGGATTTAAACTTTTAAAACACAATATTCCAGAAAAAGCCTGGTCGGCAAGTTATTCAAATTTTTTTTTTTAAAGGTAAATATATAGGCAGTGAGATTTAACTGGAAGCAAAAGAAAAGTGGGAAAGCAAAGCCTATGGGAAATGATACCTGCACATCGGACTAGCGAAATATAGCAGATATGCTAGTAATAAGATATAATAGTAATATAATAAATATACTAGTAATAAAATAGGATTATAATATAATCGTAATGTAATGTAGTAAATATACTACATAATCAACTTAAAGAGTGATAACATCCACTACAGATCAGGGACATGTTGTGCTGAGTATATAATGAAAAATTAAAGCATGCACATCATAAAACAGACCCCTACCTTATTTTATTATGCATGCGTTGTCGTATCTGGCCTGCACTTTGATGCTCTGGTAGCTGAAGAAAAGTCTGCTGCATTTTTAATATCCTGTTTCTAGCTATGAATAGGTTAATGGAATTTCAAAAAGCCACTACAAAAAAGAGATTTTTAATACAGCTTACCTGTAAAATCTTTTTCTTGGAGTACATCACGGGACACAGAGCGGCATTCATTACTATATGGGTTATATGGAGTACCTTCAGGTGTAGACACTGGCAATCTCAAACAGGAAATGCCCCTCCCTATATAACCCCCTCCCATAGGAGGAGTACCTCAGTTTTGTAGCAAGCAGTATGCCTCCCAAAATGGTCCTCAAAAAAGAGGGGTGGGAGCTCTGTGTCCCGTGATGTACTCCAAGAAAAAGATTTTACAGGTAAGCTGTATTAAAAATCTCTTTTTCTTTATCGTACATCACGGGACACAGAGCGGCATTCATTACTATATGGGATGTCCCAAAGCAATGCTTACAATGAGGGGAGGGAGAACATCTCCAAGACAAAAGGATTTAATTTAGAGATATACTCAAATCATAATAAATCCAATTTAGTTGAGAAAAATAATTTTAAATTTTAAATTTAACTCAAAAAAGAGGAGCCCCCGGAATCCGAGGGTCTCAAACTGCAGCCTGCAGCACTGCCTGCCCGAAGGCAGTATCAGTATTCCTTCTTACGTCCAACTTGTAGAATTTTGTAAACGTGTGGACAGAAGACCAGGTTGCCGCCTTGCAAACTTGAGCCATAGAGATCTGGTGGTGTGCTGCCCAGGAGGCGCCCATGGCTCTAGTAGAATGAGCCTTTAATGATACTGGAGGAGGCAACCCTTTCAAGCCGTAGGCCTGAGTGATTAATTGCTTAATCCACCTAGAAATGGTGGACTTTGCAGCTGCCTGCCCCTTCTTGGGCCCATCCGGTAGAATGAACAGCACATCTGTTTTTCGGATCTTCTTTGTAGCTTTAAGATAGGCCTTCATGGCCCTGACAATATCCAAGGTATGCAGCAACCCTTCCTTTCTGGAAGTAGGTTTAGGGAAGAAGGATGGTAATACCAAATCCTGGTTCAAATGAAAACTGGATATGACCTTCGGTAGGAAGGAAGGATGAGGGCGTAGAACGACCCTGTCCTTATGAAAAACAAGATATGGTTCCTTACAGGATAAGGCCGCCAGCTCCGAAACTCTTCTTGCGGAAACTATGGCAACCAAAAATACTAACTTCCTTGTCAGTAGAACCAAAGGAATATCAGCCAACGGCTCAAACGGTTGTTTCTGTAAATTTGACAGAACAAGATTTAAATCCCACGGACAAAGCGGGGATTTAACTGGAGGTCTAATACGTAAGACCCCTTGAAGGAAGGTCTTAACCAGCGAGTGGGCGGCCAGCGGCCGCTGAAACCACACTGACAGAGCAGAAATCTGTCCTTTGATTGTGCTTAATGCCAATCCTTTATCCACTCCTAGCTGGAGAAAACTTAATACTCTATCGATGGTAAATTTGCGAGAAAGCCATCGCTTGGACTCACACCAGCCTACATAGGCCTTCCAGACCCTGTAATAAATCACCCTAGAGACCGGTTTCCTGGCTCTGATTAGGGTAGAGATTACTTTCTGAGACAGACCTCTACCCCTGAGAATCAGGGATTCAGCTTCCAGGCCGTCAAATTTAGATGCCGTAAGGCAGGGTGGAGGATCGGACCTTGCGATAGCAGGTCTGGCCGTAGAGGAAGAGTCCAAGGGTCTCCCACTACCATCCTTAAGATTAGTGAGTACCCTGCCCTTCTGGGCCATGCTGGAGCTACCAGGATGACTGGTATGTGCTCCACCCGGATCCTGCGCAGCAGGCGGGGTAGTAACTGGAGCGGGGGAAACGCATAAAGAAGTTTGAACTGATGCCAAGGGCAAACCAACGCATCGGTTTCGCAGGCCATCGGATCCCTTGAGCGGGATATGAACCTGTCTAGTTTCTTGTTGAGTCTCGATGCCATGATATCCACGTCCGGCACTCCCCATATTTGGCAGAGTGCTTGAAAGACTTGTGGATGCAGAGACCATTCCCCCGGCCATAGAGTCTGGCGGCTTAAGAAGTCCGCCTGAAAGTTGTCCACTCCTGGAATGAATATTGCCGATATGCAGGGCACATGAGCCTCTGCCCATAGGAGAATCAAGCTCACCTCTCTCTGAGCGGCTTGACTCCTGGTTCCCCCTTGGTGATTTATGTATGCCACGGCCGTGGCATTGTCTGATTGAATTCTCACCGGGAACCCCTGCAATTTTGACGTCCAAGCCCTGAGGGCTAGTCGAGCAGCTCTGAGCTCCAAGATGTTGATGGGCAACTGCTTCTCTGGCTTTGCCCAAGTACCTTGGCGAGTGCAACCATCCAAAATTGCTCCCCAGCCCGTCAGGCTGGTGTCTGTGGTCACTATCTTCCAAGCCACTGGGCTGAAAGACTTCCCTTTCAGTAGATTCTGAGGGTCTAACCACCAACACAGACTTTGTCGGACTCTTGATGAGAGCGGCAACGGGATATCCAAGGCCTGTGGCCTTCTGCTCCATGCTGACAGGATGGCTGCCTGTAGGATGCGAGTGTGGCTCTGGGCGTATGGTACCGCCTCGAATGTGGCCACCATCTTGCCTAGTAACCTCATACATAGGCGAATAGTCGGTTCTTTCTTGCTTAGAACCAGTAGGATTAATTCCTTGATGGCTTTTACCTTCCTCAGAGGTAGGAACACTCCTTGTTGTTCTGTGTCTAATCTCATGCCGAGATATTCCAACTGCCTTGTGGGCTGGAAAGCTGACTTTTCTCGATTTAGGACCCAGCCGAACCTCTCGAGGTATTGGACCGTGAGGGCCACTGCTCGCTCCAAGCCGGGAGACGAGTGGTCTATGACTAGGAGGTCGTCCAGGTATGTTAGGATCGTGACCCCTTGGATCCTTAGCTTGGCTAGGATCGGAGCTAGGACCTTCGTGAACACCCGGGGGGCCGTAGCCAACCCGAAGGGAAGCGCCACGAATTGGAAGTGACGCGAAGCCACCATGAAGCGTAGATATCTTTGATGTGGCTGATAAATTGGAACATGAAGGTAGGCATCCTTTATGTCTATGGACGCCATGAAGTCGTCCTTCTGGAGTGTGGCAGCTGCTGACCGCACGGATTCCATCCGAAATGAGCGGATCTTTAGATATGCATTTACCATCTTTAGGTCCAAAATTGGCCTGACATCTCCATTGGGGATGATGAATAGGTTGGAGTAGAAACCCAGCCCCTGTTCCAGGCTGGCCGGAATCCGAGGCGGATCGTTTGGAATCCTCGACTCCTGGAAATGAGGAGGAGGAAACCTTAGGAAATCTAATTTGTAGCCTGTGGCCACGGAAGACCGTACCCACTCGTCGGGAATGCTGGCTTCCCAAATCTCTGAAAAGAGTCGCAGCCTTCCCCCCACCTTCGTGGGTGGGGGCGCCCCTTCATAAGGTTGGCTTGGGGGCTGGTTTTGCTGGTTTGCGAAACCACTGCCTTTTGCCTCTAACAGCCTGTCCTTGTGACTTGCTGTTGAAGCCGAAGTTTGCTTTTGCAGGAGGCCGTCGATACTGCTTGGCATTAGAGGGCCCCTGCCCAGGGGAATACTGTCGTTTAAACGCAGGCCCCTGAACCTTCTTCTTAGTTGGCAAGAGAGTACTCTTGCCGTTTGAAATGGTCTGAATGTATTTATCTAGGTCTTCTCCGAAGAGTCGTCCTCCATGGAAGGGGAACCCTACCAGGAGCTTCTTGCATGGGGGCTCAGCCTCCCAGCTTTTTAACCATAAGAGTCTTCTCATATGGATAAGGGATAACGATAAACGTGACGCTTGCTGGATAGAATCCTTGATTGCGTCTACCGTAAAACATATGGCCTTAGGGACATCCGAAAATTCTTCTGCCTGCTGGGCAGGAATAAGTTTTAAGCATCTGCTTAAATTGATCCGATAATGCTTGAGCGACCCCAATCGCAGCCACAGCTGGCTGTACTACTGCCCCTGCAGTAGTGAAGGAGTTCTTAAGTAGTGCTTCCAAGCGCTTATCAACTGGATCCTTGAACACCTGTATGTTTTCTACAGGGCATGTTAACGATTTGTTAACACATGAGATGGCTGCGTCCACTGCAGGAGTAGCCCATCTTTTGGAAAATTTTTCTTCCATAGGATATAGGACAGAGAACTTCTTAGGTGGTAAGAAGATCTTATCTGGCTTGTTCCAATCTTGGAACAAAACTCCCTCTAATAGAGGATGGATCGGAAACACAGCATTGCTTTGAGGCGCCCTCAGTGAACCCAAAGCTGAAACCGTCGATACCTGGAGATCTGGTACTGGCAAGTTGAATGCCCTATGGACCAAGTCCGACAATCCTTGAATCCACCAGCTCTCCCTCAGGGAGACTGCCCCAGACTCCTCTGTATCCGGATCTTCGATCCCTGAACCTACTTGGTCCTTGTCCAAGAGGTCGTCCAATTCCCCTGAGGAAAGGACCTCCTCTTCTGAGGGTCCGCGCTCGGGCGACGGAGATCTATTCCGCTTACTGCCCCGCATAGCTGCGGATATCATTTTTCCCATGCTTTTCTGCATCTCTTTTAAAGAGGTGAGTAATACCTCCTCCGTGACCATCTTAGGGTTGGACTGACCCGCGTCAGCTCCAGCCCCAGATCCCGATGGCCCCAAGGCTCCCTGTGGGGAAAGCAGCGGCATAGCATTGTCCGAGACCTCAGACTCTCTGGGGAATCCCCACCTCTTGTACCCTTGTTTTTTGATGCCATGGTACAATACCGAGGTACACCTGCTACTTATTGGTACCTGGGACTTATAAATAGTTAAATGCCCAAACACCTGTTTGGGGGATAAAAAATGCTTCCTCTCCCCTAGATGACACTTCTCTTTTTTTTTTTTTTTTTTTTTTCAAATCTAGGAAAGAAAAAAACATTCTGTCCCCCTGAGTAGTATTGCAAGAAAAACTATGAGATGGAAAAGAAACAGCCTATTCCTAGGCTTGAAAACAGTCTTTCTGAAGACTGCAATATTCTTTCTGGCCACTGTGTGTCCTCGGCGCCCCGTGCTTGCCGTTCTGGTCTTTCCTCCTCAGTTCCAAAGTATTGAATGAGCTATATGGAACAAACAAGGAAGGGCCGCCCCTTCCTTAAGCCACTGACCCGCCCTTCCCCCCCAGCAATCTCAAACAGGAAATGCCCCTCCCGACAGGGGGGGGGTGGGGTTGGGAGGAAGGGACCTCTCTGCTCCAGCAAACTGCAGCCATGAGGAGGTCAGCGTTTTGCCTGCTTTGCAGGCCGTGAGGAGGAAGACTGAATGGAGCATCGCCTGGAGGCTTGCAGGTAAGCACAGCTCTCTGACACACATATATTTTTATATAACACAGGCCCCACTCAATGCTTTTCCAACACTACAAGGGAGGTCACATCTTATGGGGAATAATACATATAGAGCCATCCTATCTTTATGATATGTGACTAGTTTGCCAGATGCAGTGCATAACTTTAGGCATGTCCCCTGTGACCCCCCAGAAAAAACCTGCTAAGAACCAAGTTCCGCAAGTTTTCCCCTCACTTACCTGCTCCATGCCGCAGGACTTTGCCAAGCAAGAGGCCCAATCTTCCCCCATCTCGGTGGGGATGTCTAGACCTTCAGGCCCTGGGTTCCTATGAAGGATCCACTGTCCTGGGCCCATATAGCACTCTGGCAACAGAAACATTAGGCACCCAAAGGTTTCTAAGTTCTGGGCCCAGGGTCCAGCTCTCTAAAAAGAAAAGCATTATGGGCTATACCCCAAGGGTTTGGGGTCCGGTTACTGACCACTTTAGCGCTGAGGCTTTTTTGGACAGAACCGGTTAGCTCACCTAATCCCAAGGATGTGGAGGCAAGCTAAACCATGACTAACACCTAAGACACTGGCGGAAAAACTGAGGTACTCCTCCTATGGGAGGGGGTTATATAGGGAGGGGCATTTCCTGTTTGAGATTGCCAGTGTCTACACCTGAAGGTACTCCATATAACCCATATAGTAATGAATGCCGCTCTGTGTCCCGTGATGTACGATAAAGAAAGCTGGAATTTTTCAGACCCGAATGTACCATGAAAGATCTAGATTTCCCTGAAGAGTTATTGCCTTGATCATAAAATATATTGTATGAGCTCTGAGATGCCATTTACATCTGCCAGTCAGCCCTGAAATGCCTCAGAGCAGCAAAACATTTAGATAGTCATTGCAAATAGTGGCATGTGGGTACCCCAGGGATCACAAACCATAGGTCAGGTGCATCGAGCTTTCACAACTAGAGCATAGATACAAAGAGGCATCTGTACACCTATATGGCTACAGAAGAGGAAATGTGTCACTAAAGAATGTATGAGAATTTATATCAGACCAATCATACAGAATAAAAGTGGTACTAAAGGCTAAGCGTTTTTATAACAGGTACGTCCCTCTTGAGCAATTGTAACTGGAAAATAGATATTTTTTTTTTTAAACAGTGCTGATTTAGACTCTCATTCTCTTCAGCACCTTTAGACCCCTTTCACACTGAGGAGATTTGCAGGCGGTACATCGCTAAAAATAGCGCTGCTATACCGCCTAAAAAACTCCTTCACTGCCTACTCAATGTGAAAGCCCGAGGGCTTTCACACTGAGGCGATGCGCTGGCGGGAGAGAAAAAAATCTCCCTTCAGCGGCATCTTTGGAGCGGTGAGAGGAGCGGCATGTATTCCGCTCCTTCACCACTCCTTCCCATTTAAAACAATGGGAAACCGCGGCAAAACCCTTTATCCGCCGCTAGCGGGAGTTAATACCGCACCGCTAGCGTTCGAATCCCGCGGCAAACTCGGCGGTATAGCGCCACTATTTTTAGCGGCGATATACCGCCACCACGGCTCCCGCCCCAGTTTGAAAGGGGCCTTAGTGTGGCTTCCCTGAACTTCCAGTCAGAATAAAAATCTTTGCCAGTGTCCAATCACTTGAAGGTACACACCTACAGTTGTGTTCAAAATAATAGCAGTGTCTTTATAAAAAGAGGATAAAGCTCCAAATCTTTATAATATTTTTTATTTCCATACACACAAATGCATTGGGAACATTGTACCATCTAGTCCAAATCAAAACATGAAGAAACATTTTTAAAAATGTGTGATTACGTTATAGAAAGTGAAGAAATGGGAATATAGTGAAACCTTGGATTACGAGCATAATGTACAACATTTGCTGTACATCCCATCATGTACAACATTTGCTGCGTTTGTCCTTAAATAAGGGCCACCTGTTTTTTCACAGACTGAATGACCTCACTAATTGGACTCCACACTGCTATTATTTTGATCACGCCCCTTTCAATTACACAGAAACAGCAGCATGTATGTAATGAATGTTGGGCCTGATGGTTATCAATTACTCTACTACACCTACTAATAAATTATTTGTCATGTAGGAATATCATTTATACCAAACAGTGATTGGTCTGGTTAGTGATGTTGGACTGCTATTATTTTGAACACAACGTGGCGTATGAATACACTCTGCCTGCATCCTGTACTGTACGATGATTTGTGCTTATATACCAGCGACGTACATGTACGAGATTGTGCCTGGCTGTGGCATTCGCCCCCAAATAAACTTACTGTAGGCAGGACAACAAGTGGTTAACTTTACCCCATTCTATCCAAAACACCAACAATTTTTTTTTTCTCGTCTATGTCCTGTTTGCAGGTTTTGCCTTCGATTCCTGTCCTAAAGAAACAATAGGATGGGGAAATCTAAAGGGAAAGCCCCCTTTAGACAGGGTGTCCCTATTGGAAGATTTTCCCCTAACCTCCTATTCTGGTGACAACTAACATTTTGGACTTCCCTGCAGTTTCTGTGCTGGTCAAAATGGTCACCATGACATCCACAAAAAGGGTCACTATCCCCAGCAGAGCCACAGACAGCAACACAAACCTGACAAGGGTTCTAACCTATAAAAAATAAAAGTACGGCGAACACCATTATAGACCATATAGGTGGCATATACTGTATATTGACTCATACAGCATCCACATGAGAGTAACATTACCTTGCAGGCTCTGTAGAGATATTTCCTGTCCTGAGTGTGATGATACAGAGACAGGAATGCATATCCATTCCCTGAGGTGCCATGACAGATGCCATATCCTTTCCGTAATAATCCTCTCTGCCAGATGACATCGCTGCACTCCATGGCATCTTTCAAGTACTTCTCGTCTTTGAAAAGCTAAAACAAAATTTGGTTAGGGTTACACTTTCAAGTAAAGTAAAAACGATATACTTTGCAATGTTACAATAAATTAATAGTTTCTGAATATAGAAAAATATTACAAGGCACATGTCCTTGTTCCATATGTGTACCCTACAAAATCTAAATGCCCCAAAAGTAGCTGGCAAACTAACTTCAAATCACATTTCCATCTGTGGTAAAATAGTATGGGATTATTTCTCTGCAGTTCTTCCACGGAGTAATCATGCATGTGCATTTTTTGTTAGGGATTGTATAGTTCCGGCCTCCTGGCCAGCCCAGATGATCCCCAGCAAAGTGATACATGCCCTCCACCTCTCAGCCTTTGCACCAAGCAGGGGGAGCAAGTGCAACAGAGTTTGTGCTACCCAGGTCCTAACTGCCCATGTTCTTTATTACAGTGAGTATACAACTGATATACAAGTACCCTGATTAATGCATCCAGTATTTCTGTATTTATTTCCCCTATTGTTACTGCTGGAGGGATTTCTAATTACTGGGTGGTATAAGGTGTTGTGCTAGAACATGGGTCTCCAAACTGCGGCCTGAGGGCCAGATGTGGCCCTTTGCTAGCCTTTATGTGGCCCTTGGGGCACATTTCCTTCCAATGATCTGAGGTTCCATTTCCCATTAACAACAACAATGGGGCACTGTATCTTCCACGGATACCAATGATGGAATACTATTCCTCCTACTAATAGGGGGAATACTCCTTCTATTGACCACCAACCCTGAGGCCATATTTATTCTCACTGATTTTGGGCCTGTGACATTTTCTGCCCCTGCTGGCCACAATCCGGCCCTCCTAAAGTCTGAAAGACAATAAAGTGGCCCTTTGATTGAAAAGTTTGGAGACTCCTGTGCTAGAAGATGGGTAGGAGGCTCCAAAGACAACGGTGACCAGAGGGGGATGGGATGTACCTGCACTTATTTTCTGAGAAAAAAAAAGGCACATATACTAGTTAGATATAACACATTCACCAACCTCCAAAGCATACAAAATAGGGCTTGACCGATTATCACCATGGCCGATATTCACTTTTTTGAAGAATCAGTATCGGTAACAAACGTACCAATATTGCTTCAAGGGGTTGTACCAGGGTGATGCCAGCTGCAGGCATCACCCTGGTACCGTTCTTTAGAGTGGACTGTCGACTTTCTTGTAAAAACCAATCCAAATAAGCAGCCACTCAGCCGTTATGACAAGGAGCGGGAGGGAACGTCCCCCCTCCTGCCGCTCTGCCCGGGTCTCCCATCCCACTGGGAGGCCCGAGCGACTAGCCGGCACGTCCGCCAGCTGGGCAGCGACCTGAACAAAGCAATGGCTCTAGTAACCTGGAAGCGATGTCATGACATCACTTCCGGATTACCCTCATCCTAAAAGCGCCAGTTTTAAAGAATAGAAAGATTCAGAAACGCAGATCTTGACATTTTGAATACTTTTAAGTGCAGTGGAGGAGTTTGGGGTCTTATAGATCCCAGATGCCTCCCATAAAGAGGACCTGTCATGTGCCCATTACTGTCACAAGGGATGTTTACATTACATGTGACAGCAATAAAAGTGATAAAAAAAAAAAACGTGTAAAAGTAAAAAAATAAAAAATCTACAGAATATCGGCATCTGATATCAGCCTTAAAAGCATACGAAACATTGGTATCCGCATGGAAAAAGCAATATCGGTCGACCCCTAATACAAAAGCACTGCATTTACCCTGTGATCACAATGTTGTGCATCCAGCAAGCTTCAGGCGATTTATCTTACTCTCCTAGTAACGGGAAGGCAGTGGAGCTTAATGAGCCACTAGAGAGCGGGTGTCTGGAGAACTAATGACTCCGCTAGGCCTGCTAACCGGATTACAGCTACATGCAAAGCTGTATAAAGAGTACCCTCTGCTTGCCAGAGCATCTGAAGCCACTAGCAAGCTGTTAGCTGAAGAACTTACAACCACACTCATTGCAGGATTACAAAAATGCTACATATTATCACGGTGAGCAACACCATATTAACCCCTTTATGATCGATCTAAAACCAGTTTTAACATGTGTTAGTAAAACTGTACATATCACAATTACCTAGTGTATCCAGGTGAATTATTACTATTTTCAGGACAAACAAGGCTTTCATTTCGTAAATGGTAATTTTGCTTCTGCGCGCAAGCTCGGCCGGACAGGGCGCATTCCTGGCTCCTAATTTTTTTAGCTGGCTCCTAGATTCCAAGCAAATTTGTCAAGCCCTGGTTTAAGTTGACTCCGTATTATATGTCCGACAATTAGAAATAAACTATTATGTTAATTAATTATATAATGGGGCGCACTTTCACATTCTAAGTGCCAGAGGTGCCTTGTAGCTGATCTTAAAGAGACCAGACAGTGCGCTGATCAATTTGATGCACAAACATGCATTTGTATAATGTGATTTAATTGCTTTCCGCACAGAAACAAGCGGCAGAGTATGCAAAGATAATTAAAGTCTTCATGGCGGCAGCTGATGAACTAAATGTGGGTCGCAGAGCTCTGCGCGGCTGTCAATCCAATAAGAGATGTGCCAAGCTGTGGAAAACCTGTTGGCAACAGTGTTAAATTCTCTAACTGGATTTGTTAGGCACGGTACAGAAAAATCTGCATTAACATAGTTAGCTAAAAGATACACAAGGTTTTGTTTTGCTACACAGCAGCCAATTAACATGATCTGCTCTATGATCTTTATCTTATAGAAAAATCCTTGAGTAAGATTAAAGGACTTCATTGTTTTATTAAAGTAGGTTTCTTATTTGACACAATGCAATTTTTCTCAGTATATGAAAAAAACACACACACACACACACACACACACAGGAACATGAATCGGGTATCCCTATCACTAGTGATTCTCCGGCCCCCATTAGGGGCCGCACTGAATGATATTTGGTCAAGGTTCTCTTAGGCTGCATTCACACCTGAACGCGTCGTATTTTACCGCAATTTGCCACGACAAATTAGGGCGTTTTGTCCCGCGATTTGCCGCGACAAAACGTGGCGTTTTTTACCACGGTTTTCGCTGGAGGGGTGATTTACACATTGTCGGCTATGGCCGAACGCCGAAGCCGCCTGAAAAAAAGGGTCAGAGACTTGTTTTGAGCTTCAGGCGTACGGCGTTTGGCGTGGAGATGTGAACCATCTCCATAGCTGACAATGTTAAATCACCCCTCCAGCGTATTTCAGGCTGCAATAGCGTCGCGCTACAGGCGACAAAACACCTAGGTGTGAATGGAGCCTTAGACATATCTGGGTAGACCGATCTGCATTCCATCAAAGTCAACATCCCCCTTTTCTCTCGCTTTAAGCGGAATCGCCTCCTTCTACGTGAAGAAGTTAATTCAGCAGAGTACATCTCTTGATACCCTAAACAGTTGGGAATAGGTCATCTGGCATGTAGCCTCCTGGATACCCGTCAAGCAAATATTACTCTTGTTTTGGTCCTCTAGGTCAACGATTCTCAACTATGGTGCCACAGCACCTTGGGATGCCACTTGGGTTCTCCTGGGATGTTGAGAGCACTAGACCCAGTTTGCCCTGGATCAGAGATGGGTGACAGGACTTGGCAATGGGAGGACTCTGTGGTGATGGGGGACTCTGATGGGAAGGGGAGACTCCAATGTGAAGAGGGGCTCTCAGGGGACTTTGATGCAATGATGGCCTCTGTGGTGAAGGGGGGACTCTGACGTGATGGGGGAGAATCTTTGGGGGGACATCCGATGTTGAGTTTATTTCATCAAGGCAGTCGTGTGCATTGTCCCAGGCTCAGGTTTTCCATTGATAAGTAACTTTTAGGTTTCTTTACATTTTAGACTGGGTTGCCCCCATTTGATGTTCTGTGTGCAGGGTGAGGATTGACAGGAGCCCTGCCTCACTTAATCATGAGACCACTACAAAGCTCCTCCATATCGTTTGTGGTTATCCTTCATGTTCCAAAACATGTACCGTAGGGCCCTGCTTAGTAGGGAGACATACTTTTTTGGAAGGCATGAATTTCTTGCATTACCCCCTTACTTCCAGAATTTGTGGATTCTCAAGGATGACGAGTTGTATATCCACTTTGCTGATCCAGGGAGATGGTAGGGAATAAGCTTTGGAGTCCTCACATGCAGGCATCATAGCAAAGGAAATGACAGGAGGCTCTACTTTTTCCACGCCTGTGGAAAAAGGTGCCTTTGCTCTTTTGTGGCTGCTGGTGCCCTGCGGATTCTTCTTACTGCACTTGCTCATAGTACTGAAAACAAGAGATTTTATGCTTCCATGTGCAGTAACATGGGCCAGGAGCTCCAGAAAGTAGGTCTTTTATGGACATTAGCAAACCAGCCCCCCCCCCCCCCCAAGTTTTACTATTAACCACTTAAGCCCCGGACCTTTAGGCAGCTAAATGCCCAGGCCAGGTTTTGCGATTCGGCACTGCGTCGCTTTGACAATTGCGCGGTTGTGCGACGTAGCTCCCAAACAAAATTGACGTCCTTTTTTCCCCACAAATAGAGCTTTCTTTTGGTGGTATTTGATCACCTCTGTGGTTTTTATTTTTTGCGCTATAAACAAAAATAGAGCGACAATTTTGAAAAAAATTCAATATTTTTTACTTTCCGCTATAATAAATATCCCCCAAAAACATATATAAAAAAAATGTCCTCAGTTTAGGCCGATACGTATTCTTCTACCTATTTTTGGTAAAGAAAATCGCAATACGCGTTTATCAATTCGTTTGCGCAAAATTTATAGTGTTTACAAAATAGGGGATAGTTTTATTGCATTTTTATTTTTATTTTTTTACTACTAATGGTGGCGATCAGCGATTTTTTTCGTGACTGCGACATTATGGCGGACACTTCGGACAATTTTGACACATTTTTGGGACCACTGTCATTTTCACAGCAATAAATGCATTTAAATTGCATTGTTTATTGTGAAAATGACAGTTGCAGTTTGGGAGTTAACCATAGGGGGCGCTGAAGGAGTTATGTTTCACCTAGTGTGTGTTTACAACTGTAGGGGGGTGTGGCTGTAGGTCTGACGTCATCGATCGTGTCTCCCTATAAAAGGGATCACACGATCGATGCAGCCGCCACAGTGAAGCACGGGGAAGCCGTGTTTACATACGACTCTCCCCGTTCTTCAGCTCTGAGGAGCGATCGCGAGGGGGCGGCTAGAAACGAATAGCCGCGCCCTCATCCCGGATCGCTCCCTGAGGCTTACGGACTGCCGCATGTACCGGGGGGGGGGGGGGGGGTCCCGATCGGACCACTGACCCGCGGAAAGGCAGCGACGTGCTGGCACGCCGTTCTGCCTGCCCGTGCCATTTTGCCGACGTATAGTTACATGCGGCGGTCGTTAAGCGGTTAAACAAAGATCTACACCAGAGATATGCAATTAGCGGACCTCCAAGTCCCATCATGCCTCTGCCTCTGGGTGTCATGCTTGTGGCTGTCAGAGTCTTGCTATGCCTCATGGGACTTGTAGCTGGAGGTCCGCTAATTGCATATCCCTGCTCTACACTATGCCAATGTCCTTTCGTTTTGTAGTATATAAATGTGCTCCCCTCCCAACGCAGAACTGCAAGGCTGATACAGCAGTGTCAAAAGGATCATTTTAGTGATATTAATAAAAATTGTTTAAAATTATTTTACTTGCTTACATTATCTACTTATTTGATTTTATTCTGTAGCCAGTTAAAGTTACTACTGGCAGATTTTAGAGCAAATAATATACAACACACACACACACACACACACACACACACACTCTCCAGTCCTGAGCTTTTAGAAATAAGTGGTTTGATGAGACACAACCGATACCTTTTCTTATGCATGAAATGTGTACTCACCTTATGGGCCTGAATGAGCATGTGTATAACTCCAGGAGCTCCGTGACACCAGTGCACCAGCCGATCTGTCTCATTGCTTAATGATGAAGGATAATTACCCGACCTAAACTTCTTGTGACGGACATAATCGATGCATGGCTTCACAAGTTCTGTCAGTGTATCTTGTTCTACTTTTGCCAGGGGCTGTAGAAAAAAAACCATATACATTATACATGTAAATACATACATTCATAATAGTAAGGGCCCGAAACACAATTTGCATTGAACTCATAAATGTGTATAGGTCTCTGAATGACTGTTGCAAAATAAATGTTTGCACATTCTAAGCAGTAAAGAATGTGAAAAATTCAGTGTTCATTTAAAGTGCTGGTACTATCCTAGTATATCTCTTCTACAGTGGCTGTGCGTCCATAGAGGGCGCCCTATCTCTTGCACCGCTCTATCACCAATAGATAGATTCATGAAATGCACAAATCTATCTATTGTCGCCGCTTCCGCCCCCTAATCAGGTGTTCAGCCCCTTGCTGGGTGCCGGACATCTGAATTACAGCGGTGGGGGTGTTTTTGGAAGCACCTGATTAGAGCCGTGGGCTCTAATAGGCTTCCAAATTGGTAAACAGTGGAAGCAATGCTGTGCGTTCGCTGTTTACACAGTGTTGTGTTAGGAAAGCGAATAAATCGCTTCCTTAACACTGACCCGCCTCTCAGCCAATCAGGTGCTCGGGTCTGGTTACCCTGTCACCGGATTGGCTGAAGCGACAGGTGCTGTGATTGGATGCCTGTCAGGAAGTGGCAGGATCAGCCAGGTTTTTTACAGTTTAGAGGGGGACAGATTACACTGCGCTGTTTAATCTGCTTCAAGAGCCCTTTGACACTGTGCCGCCCATAGCGTCAGCGGCAAAACGCAGATATTTTTACCACCGACGTTATGGGCGTATTTGCAGCGCATTTCGGCCGCTAGCGGGGCGTATTTACCCCCCCCCACTAGGGGCCGAGAAAGGGTTAAACCCCCCCCGCAATGCGCTGCTGAAGCCGCGCATTGCGGGCGGTATAGCCGCGCTGTCCCATTGATTTCAACGGGAAGCAGCGGAGGAGGAGCGGTAAACACACCGCTCCTTCTCCGCTCTAAAGATGCGGCTAGCAGGTCTTTTTTTTACCGTTCTGCTAGCACACCGCTCCAGTGTGAAAGCCCCCAGTGAATGGTGTGTATACCGCTCCTCCACCGCGGCTTCCCATTGAAATCAATGGGACAGCGTGGCTATACCCACCCACAATGCGCCGCTTCAGCAGCGCATTGCGTTCGGTTTTAACCTTTTCTCTGTCGCTAGCGGGGGTTAAATGCCCCCGCTAGCAGCTGAAATGCACCGCAAACCCGCCTATAGCGTCGGCGGTATAAATAGCTGCGTTTTATAGCCAACACTATGGGCGGCTCAGTGTGAAAGGGGTCTAACTCTCTGTGTTCTGTGGTATCAGATTAAGAAACTAGGTTGTTGCTAGTTTGTGAAAAAAAGCACTTTACTGGTTACCAAGAAAAAGGTTCTTTTTTAACCAGTTAAGCCCCAGACCAATATGCAGCCTAAAGACCCAAGGTGTTTTTACAGTTCGGGACTGCGTCGCTTTAACAGACAATTGCGCAGTCGTGCGACGTGGCTCCCAAACAAAATTGGCGTCCTTTTTCCCCCCACAAATAGAGCTTTCTTTTGGTGGTATTTGATCACATCTGCGGTTTTTAGTTTTTGCGCTATAAACAAAAATAGAGCGACAATTTTGAAAAAAATGCAATATTTTTTACTTTTTGCTGTAATAAATATCCTCCAAAAACATATATAAAAACATTTTTTTTCCTCAGTTTAGGCCGATACGTATTCTTCTACCTATTTTTAGTAAAAAAAAAAAATCGCAATAAGCGTTTATCAATTGGTTTGCGCAAAATTTATAGCGTTTACAAAATAGGGGATAGTTTTATTGCATTTTTATTAATTTTTTTTTTTTTTACTACTAATGGCGGCGATCAGCGATTTTTTTCGTGACTGCGACATTATGGCGGACACTTCGGACAATTTTGACACATTTTTGGGACCATTGTCATTTTCACAGCAAAAAATGCATTTAAATTGCATTCTTTATTGTGAAAATGACAGTTGCAGTTTGGGAGTTAACCACAGGTGGCGCTGTAGGAGTTAGGGTGCACCTAGTATGTGTTTACAACTGTAGGGGGGTGTGGCTGTAGGAATGACGTCATCGATCGTGTCTTCCCTATAAAGGGAATGACGCGATCGATGCGCCGACACAGTGAAGCACGGCTCTCCCCGTTCTTCAGCTCCGGGGAGCGATCGCGACGGAGCGGCTATAAACAAATAGCCGCGCCGTGGTCCCGGATCGCTCCCCGAGCGGACCGGACCTCCGCATGTAGCGGGGGGGGGTCCCGATCGGACCCCCCACCCGCTAATAGGCAAGGACGTACATGTACGCCCATGTGCCTGTACGTGCCATATTGTGGACGTATATGTACATGCGGGGGTCGGGAACTGGTTAAAGGAGTTGTAAAGGAAAAAAAAAATTTGCCTAAAATTAATGTCTGCAAGGTAGACAGACAGAATAGTGTAATGATTCTGTTAAAAAAAATAGTAAATACCTATTAAATTCCTTCATCTATATCACCTCCGGCATTCTAGTTTCTGTTCTCGCATTCACTTCCTGGTTTGCATCGCTCGCTCATGTAAGAACTACATTTCCCAGTATGCATTGTGGCACGCCCAGTAATTGACACCTCCTTGAAGTCTCTAACACGTAGAGAGCGTCCTGCCACACAGATGTAGTTCCCAGGAGGGGGCGAGCACGTCACTGACCACCGCAGTAAAGCCTCCCTTCACGGTGGCGAGTTACAATCAGACAAGCAAAAAGTGAACAGAACAAAGAAGAAATAGAGCAACTTCTGAGCAAAAACAAACAATGAGGAAGTGAAAAGAGAAATGTCTGCAGGTAAAGGGTGCTTATTATGAAAAAAATAAAAAATTCCTTTACAACCCCTTTAATTTTTCTAAGCAAAAGCTGAATGACTTACCTGCATGAGCATGTAGTAGATACCAGCAAGTCCATGTGCTGCCCCTACATACTGCTTCTTGTGCCACTGATACAGCAGTGGACACCGCTCAGTCTTATTCTCTTCTTTTGATAAGTTTTTCCCAGACTCTAGGATGGCATCGACAAGCTAAAGTCAAAAAGAAAAACAAAAAAATAATAAATAAAAACATTTTTTTTTTTTTCGTTTTTTTTTTTTTAAATATATTTAACCTGGCAAAACTTTGCGTCAAGTATTGTGATTTTGATGCCAGCAGTGAATTATGAAAATTAAGGATTGTTGAATCAATCTGCTTAGCTGACTGTGCCGATCAGTGGCAGATTGCTGTTCTCTGATCCATGACACTTATGTCACCATGTCTTTTTGCTACTTTATTGGCAGACAACCTCATTATCCCTTCTGATCCAGTAAACGGCTTTCCCACCATCTGCAATTCAGCATAAAAGTCTTTAGCGTGGGATCTGTCTGCAGTACGGGGCTCTTAGATTCGGGCTTTTTAGGACAAGGTCAAGAATGCCAGCTTGTATTTTATTGTCGGCAGAGCTGACACTTGTTGACTTTTTTCACTCTGGCAAAAAAAAAAAACCCAGAGGACATTCTGCATCTCACGCTGACTCTCACACCGATCCCCACAGTACCATTGTGACAAAGGAAACTGCTCGCATGCTGATGTAACATGTTAGCAAAGCTGAAATTTGCCCTTTTCTCCATACAGAAAAAGAAATAAAAATCTAGTGGCTTTCTGCCTCTGACACCTCGCCACCATGCCAGTCCATTTGTAAAAATGCCAACAGAGCAGACAGCCAGCTATACTGTATTTTGTATACTTGTCAGACATAAATCAACAATCCCTTTTTCAAAGAATTTTATGGTAAAACAGGTCCTGTCTCCAAATAATAGAATTTTTTTTTTTTTTTTTTTAAACTTTCTGCTATAATACAGATCCAAGAAAACAAAATATAAAAAACACATATATTCATCATCTCTAAAAGCTGTCATCAGCCTCCATCCCTATTAAATTATACAAGGGAGAACAGGGAAGCGGGACACAAAGGGCCAGATCCACAAAAGGGATACGCAGGCGTATCTGCTGATACGCCGTCGTATCCCTGTTTCTATCTATGCGACTGATTCATAGAATCAGTTACGCATAGATATTCCTAAGATCCGGCAGGTGTAATAGTTTTACACTGTCGGATCTTAGGATGCAGTACCGCGGCCGCCGCTGGGGGCATTTCTCGTCGAAATTCCGCGTCGGGTATGCAAATTAGCACTTACGGAGATCCACAAAGCTTTTTCCCTTCGTTATTTCTCCGTAAGTGTTAGTTTGCCGTCGCAAAATTAGGGCTGCTTTTACAAAGTGTAAACTTAGTACACCATGTAAAAGTATACCCTTCTATCCCGCGTCGCTGTCAAATTTTTTTTTTTTCCCGCTGCAACTCTTTTTGTTTCTTTTACACCCGTCGCGATTCTCAAAACTCAGCGCAACGTAAATCCGCGCAAAGCACGTCGGGAAAATAGCGTCGGGAGCATGCGCAGTACGTCCGGCGCGGGAGCGCGCCTAATTTGAATGGGACTCGCCCCATTAGATTGGGCCCGCCTTGCGCCGGACAGATTTAAGTTACACCGCTGCAAATTTCTAGGTAAGCGCTTTGTGGATCGGGCACTTAGGTAGAAATTTTGCGGCGGTGTAACTTAAATCTGAACATTTAAGTTGCGCTCGCTGGCTGTGGATCTGGCCCAAAGTACGCGGAGGGTCAAGTGTTGTGTGGAGGTATAATTAACATATCTATAAAAATGCGTAAACGATTAGGACATTTGTCTCATAATAATTCGTATTCGATAGAAAATTAAAGCGGATGTCCGCCAAAAAAAAAAGTATTAAAAGCCAGCAGCTACAAATACTGCAGCTGCTGACTTTTAATATCAGGACACTTACCCGTCCTGGAGTCCAGCGCCATCGGCAGCAGAGGACGAGCGATCGCTCGTCACTCTGCTGCCCCCAACGTCATCTTTGGGGAGGGAACCAGGAAGTGAAGCGCTCCGGCTTCACTGCCCGGTTCCCTACGGCGCATGCGCGAGTCGTGTGCGCCGTGCTAACTGGTCCCCGCTGTGTTCTGGGAGCTGAGCGTTTCCCAGAACACCACGGGGGGGGGCGGGGTTAACGGGATCTGACGTTCTACCCGCAGACTGTGTGGCTGGAAGTGGGTGCAAATACTGGTCTTTAGATATCTGCACCCCCCTGAAAGGTGTCAAATGTGACACCGGAGGGGGGGGGGGGGGGGGTTCCGATGAGCGGAAGTTCCACTTTAGGGTGGAGCTCCGCTTTAACTTAGTAAAAATATAATACCTGCATAGAGTAAAATATATTTTTTTTAAATAGAATTCTTTATTCAATATTTTTCAGTTATAACAAAACATATAAACAATATAATACAGTAGCAAGAAAAGGAATCAACCTATATTAAAGTAGAGAACAAATCTAGCCATCTGAAGGAAACACACACTTATTTATTTATATATATATATATATATATATATATATATATATATATATATATATATATATATATATATATATATATATATATATATATATATATATATGTGTGTATGTATATATATATATATATATATATATATATATATATATATATATATATATATATATATATATATATATATATATATATATATATATATATATATATATATATATATATATATATATATATATATATATATATATATACATACACACACACACACATACATACACACACACACACACACACACACACACACACACACACACACACACACACACACACACACCCCAACAGCATCTCAAATACAATTTTAAATTTAAAGCCATAAAATATGCCTAGTAATACATATTACTATGATTATTAACCTGGAATCCATTCCTTCCATATTGCTACATATATATTCTTCCTTATTCAAGCCTTCCCTTCTCCACTTTCAAATAAAAGAGACCTCTCCCCTGACCCCTTCCCCTGGGGGCCACAGGAGAGAAAAGGAGAAAAATAAAAATAAAATAAAAAAATCAAACAAAAAAATGGATCGCACATGATATATATAGAAACGCCCAAAATTTGATAGTACGTGGTTGGAATATAAACAATTACATAATGTATGAACAGAATATCTACCTCTATGCAGGTATTTCATTATATGTGTAATATATTTATTTTCTATTGAATATGAATTATTATGAGAGAAATGTCCTAATCTTTTACGCATATTATATATATGTTGATTATAACTCTACACAAGAATTGACCCTCCGCGTACTTCATTTAAAGTCCCTCTTTCTTGTTCTCCTTTGTATAAATGTATTCATCAGTTTAGGAGGATATATATTCTACAAATTTTCGAAAAAAAAAAAAAAAAAAACGCAATAGGCGTATTGTTTGTGCAAAAGTTATTGCATCTACAAACTACGGGATAGATTCAGGGATTTTTTTTTATTGTTTTTACCGGTAATGGCAGCAAACTAAACATTTTTTGTTGGATTGGGGACCAGTGACATACGGTAACTACATTGATCAATGCTATAAAAATGCACTGATCAATGTATAAATAACACTGGCAAAGAAGGGGTTAACACTAGGGGACGAGCAAGGGGTTAAGTGTGTTCCCTGGGTGTGTTTTAACTGTAGGGGGGATTAGCTGCCAGAAACATTACAGATCAGTACTCCTGATCACTGGGAACAGTAGATCTCCGACATGTCATTAGGCAGAACGGAGAATCGGCTTGTTTACACAGGCAGTTCCCCGTTCTGCCTCTGTACACAGGGATCGCCGGTGACCCATGCGCCCGCTATCCTCCTTGCACAGACTGACGTACAAGTTTGTCGGTTTGCTCAGGAGAGCCTACCTGCCGCAGTAAATGTACGTGAGCTGGTCGGCAAGTGGTTAGAGGATAAGTTCACCTTTCGGAATATGTTACACATTACACCCATATTCAGGGTGTAACATATTACAAATGCACAAACCCCACCGCCTCCCCCAATCCCGGTTTTGACAGCAAGCTGAGGATCTTCTCCTCCCGCTGTCACAACCATAAAAAAAAAAAAAAAGTGACCATGCAGGCCTGCTCTGCGAATGGGAAAACTACAAGGTCGCAAAGTTCTCAAGTAAATACTCAGGGTGCCGTTGATCACTCTAAGTCAGGAGTCTCAAACTGGTGGCCCTGCAGCTGTTGCAAAACTACAAGTCCCATGAGGTATTGCAAGGCTGACAGTTACAAGCATGATTCCCACAGGCAGAGGCATGATGGCACTTGTAGTTTCGCAACAGCTGGAGGGCCGCTAGTTTGAGACCCCTGCTCTAAGTAGTTCACTGAGCTTCCTGTCAGAATACAACTGCCTGCCCGTATCGGAGGTATCAGTAGACAGCTACAAAAACAGTCTGCAAGACCATGGCGTTACACCCATGATCTGCTGATCGTAGGTGCAATGCTTTACAGGTCCCTGACCCTAAGAAAAAAAAAATGCATATTTTTGTACCTGCAAAAAAAGTGCATTCATTGTTTATTTTTTGCAAAAGTTAATCCTTTAAACCACCAATGCCATTCCAAAACACTTGATCACTTCCTGGAATGTTCGCCATAAGTCTGTTGTAACAACAGAGATAAAGTTTCACTCACACTTTTGCCAATTTTTATGCTAAACTTGATGTTAATTCGCTGCTCTAGATTCCAGTCACTAATTTTCAGCCAACAGCACAAAACGTTATTTCTTCTACTTTTCCGTAAAGACTGAGTGAACTGGTCTGTGACCCAGGCAAGTACAAGTTAGAAGATGTCAAAACACACCATCATAGTGCTTCACTGCAGCCATTCCTGGAATTAAATTGTCACGCTTTTGATTGAGATAGAGATAAAGCTAATATAATATAATAGATAGATAGAGATATATATATATATATCTCTATCTATCTATCTATCTATCTATCTATCTATCTATCTATCTATCTATCTATCTATCTATCTATCTATCTATCTATCTATCTATCTATCTATCTGTTTGGCACACGGAAGGAGACATCAGTATAAAATAATCATCAATTTACTGCATGATTAAAGAAAAAAAAATACATTATAATCCTTCCTCCTCTCCCCACCCCACACAGAACCATGTGACATATGTCTCTTAAAACACTTGTTACCCAAAAAAAAAAAAAAGCTAATTGGAAGTGGGTTTCTCTACATCCAATTCGCCAGCAGAAAAACGTGACAGGCTTTCTATAGAGCCAGTTCACACATCTTCACAGCGGCTTCCATAGGAGCCCTGTGCATCTTTTGTTCCGTTTCAGGTCCAAAATCAGCCCAAAATTCAAGCTGAAATAAGACCCTGAAACAATCAATGGAGACACACCGGACTCCTGCTGTGAGCCGCTGTGTGTTCCAGTGTGAACCCGGCCTTAAAGCATGAATAACAGCACAGTGATTGTGCCGTGTCATTTGGACCCTTTTATCACCTAAAATACCTGGCTGATCCTGCCCTGTAAACGGACCATGGTAGATCAAGGCTGCTGAGCCCTGACACCGTCGTCAGTTTACATGCCTCCGCCATACGCAGCTCTCCTCTCAGCTCACCCCCCTCACTTCCTGCCTGTCGGCTCCATCCACTCTCCAGTCCCCCCTTTCTGCTGCCATCATAACTACAGTATAACCATAAAATCCCCTCTGTAAAATAACTGTTTCCCAATGTCTGTGCTATATAAAAAAAAGAGGCAGATTCCTACCTTATACCAGAGTGTCTCCTGGCACACACCTGACTCTTCAGCACTCTCTGCAGTTCACTTGGTAATATTGCAATTAACACACTTCCTGTCCTAGGTTGACAACATTTACTCAGTGTAATATATCTATGAGGGAGTAGTGTCGTCTCCCTAGGACAGGAAGTTTGTTAGGACTACAGAACCACCCATCCATCCTCTCTTTTGTTGCATACGGATGCATTTATATTAGCAGAAAATGTTTTTTTTTCGCCTAAAAACTGTGAAGTTGCAATGAATAAAGAAGTTTGTCTTTGTGTGTTTGGATATGCTTTTAAGTGAATATAAAAAGATAAAAAAAAAAAAAATCATTTCGGGAAAAAAAAGCTCTTTTTGACCATATTTTACATTTCCAGGAAATACTTAGGAAGAAACAATGGGGCCTTAAAGTGGAGGTTCACCCGGAAATAAATTTTTTTAACCTTAGATTCCTGCTCATTTTGTCTAGGGGAATCGGCTAGTTGTTTTAAAATCAAAGCTGTACTTACCGTTGTAGAGAGCGATCTTCTCCGCCGCTTTCGGGTATGGGCTGCGGGACTGGGCGTTCCTATTTTGATTGACAGTCTTCCGACAGGCTTCCGACGGTCGCATCCATCGCGTCACGATTTTCCGAAAGTAGCCGAACGTCGGTGCGCAGGCGCAGTATAGAGCCGCACCGACGTTCGGCTTCTTTCGGCTACTCGTGACGCGATGGATGCGACCGTAGGAAGCCTGTCGGAAGACTGTCAATCAAAATAGGAACGCCCAGTCCCGAAGACCATACCCGGAAGCGGCGGAGAAGATCGCTCTCTACAACGGTAAGTACAGCTTTGATTTTAAAACAACTAGCCGATTCCCCTAGACAAAATGAGCATAAATCTAAGGGTAAACATTTTTTTATGGGTGAACTCCCGCTTTAACAGACAATTTCTATATGACAATATGAAGTGCAGCACCAGCTTACAAAACAAATATCTCTGGTAATCAGATGATTATATCACTGCAACAGAAATGCAATTACTTTTCATTCTGTTATGACCTATATACATCTCACATGGCCTGAAAAAAAACCAATTTGCCATCGACAGATAAAATAATGGCAAAGACGGAGCATAAGAAAACTATGACTGACATGACAAATAAATGACTGGATACTCTGGTACACTTCTGAATCTAGAAAGCACATTTAAAAGGCTAAGTTCACGTTTTTTTTTTTCTTCTAAATTCCAGCTCCCCTGTGTACCAATATAGCATTCATGTACTATTTTTGCAAAAATATCAAAGCTTTCCATAAAATCTACAGACACGTACCTTACTGTCCTCAATCCATAATTCCAACAGCATCTATTGCTTCTGGCTTGCATCCTTACAGACTGTAGGTTATAACACAGGAAGGAGTTGACCAGCTGATCTCATTAGCACACACCCTGCATCATCCACCCTCCCATTCCCAGCTGCTTGTTCTTTCAATGAAATGCAATCGATCAGTAATCACCGTTCTGCTCTGCTCTGTGCAATGGTATTGCACACAGCAGCCCCAATTCCCCCTCCTCTCAGGTCCTGTGCCGGTGGTCTTGGCTTCTCCTCGTCTCGTTGTGCCACCATACAAAGTCGCTACCAATGGTTGCACACCTGTAGGCTCAATGCCCGCACCTATTAACTCAGACAGTGTGTCTTATGCCGCGTACACACGATAGGTTAAACCGATGAGAATGGTCTGATGGACCGTTTTCATCGGTCAAAACCGATCGTGTGTGGGCGCCATCGGTTATTTAACCATCGGTTAAAAAAAAAGCAAACCGATAGGTCAAAACCGATCGTTAGTAGGCACAACCATCGGTTAAAAATCCACGCATGCTCAGAATCAAGTCGACGCATGCTTGGAAGCATTGAACTTCGTTTTTTTCAGCACGTCGTGTTTTACGTCACCGCGTTCTGACACAATCGGTTTTTTAACCAATGGTGTGTAGGCGCGACGGACCATCAGTCAGCTTCATTGGTTATCCGATTAAATCGGTCCGTTCTCATCGGATTGGACTGATCGTGTGTATGCGGCATTAACCCCTGCCACAGGATTCGATTGACTAGCAGGAACCAATGGCTTCTGCTGCCATCAATCTGCCCTGTGAGGAGAGAGTGAGCAGAAAGAGCCCCTGATCTCAAGAACAGCGCTGGATTGAGATCCGGGAAGTATAGGAGGGGGCTTGGGTCAGGAAGCTGCACACAGAATGTTTTTTCCCTTAATGCATAGAAAGCATTAAGGTAAAAAAACCTTCTACCTTTACAACCACTTTAAATACCCAAACTTACTTTCAGGAACCCCAACCTGTGCACATGGATTGCAGAGATTTTGACAAAAGTAGGTGTGTGTCATTATCTGCTTGTAAAGAATACAAAGGTAGAGGCTGCAGGCAGGGGCAGACTGACCATTGAGGCCCGAGGGCCCCATGCCTCTAGGGGGCCCCATCAGGGTTGCCAGGCTAAAAAAAACAAGGACAGTATGTAAAAATCTGTGTTTTTTTTTACATCTGTCCCTGATATGTCCGAAACCGACATGCTTTTGATGTGAAAATCCTGAGATTTTAGCTGCCCCGCCTCTGCACTGCCTCCTGGCGTGGTGGCCATCTGTAAGCCCGGGGGCCCCATAATATTCTATTGCCCGGGGGCCCCATGAGTTGTCAGTTCGCCCCTGGCTGCAGGCCAAGAAATTGCAGACATAGACATTCAAGCAGTGGACCCAATGATTGGGCATGCAAAAGGTCAATGTTATCGACATACCCCATTGCTCATTTAGATTATCTTTGAGTTGCCCCCTAATAATTTAACTGAAACTCTAGCAAAACAGCTGAATACAGAGATAAAGTACAAATATGAAGGTATTTTACCTAAAAAAAACACCCTAAAATTGCATGCCGTGCCCTCTCGCTTGTCGAGGCTTTATCAGTCTTCCTCAACCCTATGTTTTCGTGGGTGCCATTTGTTTGGCACTATGTATCATGTATGGTGGAAATGTCTGAAGTTACGGTGTTTTTGGAACAAGGTTTTTGCTACGCCATGGAAGGTTTCGGAAAACCCGATTCCCCAAAAGCCTCGTATTGCTCTATTAAATGGGGCGGTTGAGCACCTCCCCTGCTCTAAGCAGCGATTGATCTTTTTTATGCTTTTAGCTGCAAAAAAACATACTATAGCCGGGTCCTGGAAAAATACCTCAGTGTGTATCTCACTCTATAGGCGAAAGGTGTCTTGGATAATGCTCAATGAACAAATTGCCATCAGAATTAATGATACTATTAAAGGGGTTGTAAAGGTACAATTGTTTTTCCTAAATAGCTTCCTTTACCTTAGTGCAGTCCTCCTTCACTTACCTCATCCTTCCATTTTGCTTTTAAATGTCCTTATTTCTTCTGAGAAATCCTCACTTCCTGTTCTTCTGTCTGTAACTCCACACAGTAATGCAAGGCTTTCTTCCTGGTGTGGAGTGTCGTGCTCGCCCCCTCCCCTGGAATACAGGAGAGTCAGGACGCCCACTAACACAGCTCTTTTCTCTATCTGCAACGTAGAGAGCGTCCTGACTCTCCTGTAGTCCAAGGGAGGGGGCGAGCACTATACTCCACACCAGGGAGAAAGCCTTGCATTACTGTGTGTAGTTACAGGCAGAAGAACAGGAAGTGAGATTTCTCAGAAGAAATAAGGACATTTAAAAGCAAAAAGGAAGAATGAGGTAAGTGAAGGAGGACTGCACTAAAGGTAAAGGAAGCTATTTAGGGGGGGGGGGGGGGGGAAATTACCTTTACAACCCCTTTAAGTGGTTAAAGAACTGCTGAAGAATGTCTGTATACAGGAGCACCCTACATATCATGCATGCCAAAGCAAAATTGATGGGCTCCAGATCAGATTATTAAAATGTCATTGCACTCAATTACATGAGATTGACGCTCCCACAAGTCTGGATTTTTTGGGGTGCAAAATAATCTTGCTAGGCAGACATTTCCATGCTCCGTCTTGATTTCTGGTGCGCAGGGGAATATTTATCATTAGATCAATTTAACCAGTCTGAATACATACATAGACCAACATCCTGCAGTTCTATTTAAAGTGTTTAAATATTAAATTATTAAAAGAGAGAGAAAAAAAAAAACACTAACCTCTTTAATAGTAGCCTGAGGTACGGTATCGGGACCAATCTCAGAGTTTACGTAAAGCAATGCATACAGGTAGCCAGCTCTACCATACAATAACTCATCTGGAAGTTCAGGGTCTGTGCTCACCACTCCTCGGTGTAACTGCAGCAATCTGAGGAGGAAAAAAAAAAAAAGGGTAAAGACACAGGTATGTTTTTTTTTTTTAACCACTTAAAGGGTCACTAAAGGAATTTTTTTTTTTAGCTAAATAGCTTCCTTTACCTTACTGCAGTCCTGGTTTCATGTCCTCATTGTTCGTTTTTGCTTTTAATGTTGCTGTAAATCCTCTCTGTTCTGGACACTTCCTGGTTGCCTGTTTCCTGATAACCACAGTGCTGGGAGATTTCTCACGGTGGTCACTAATGTGATTATTGTGTGTAAAACGAAACTGGATTGGTGCTGAGGAGTTTTAGACAAAGTATCACTGCTCTCTATTGGCTGACTGCCCTCTAGTGGCTCTCTGTACATCAGAGAACCAGGAAACAACAACAAAAACGAAACTACACTGCAGGCACATTATATGATTGTTTTTTTTATCTATTTTTAATCATTTTTAAAAGGAATCAGTTAACTATTATGTCTCTATGCCCTGTAAACAGTCATTTCAGCTAAAAAAAAAAATTCCTTTAGTGACCCTTTAAGCCCCGGACCATTTTGTTGTTAAATGACCGGGCCACTTTTTGCGATTCAGCACTGCGTCGCTTTAACTGACAAGTGCAACGTGGCTCCCAAACAAAATTGGCGTCCTTTTTTTCACACAAATAAAGCTTTCTTTTGGTGGTACTTGATCACCTCTGCGGTTTTTATTTTTTTGCGCTATAAACAAAAATAGAGCGATAATTTTGAAAAAATAATGCAATATTTTTTACTTTTTGTTATAATAAATATCCCCCAAAAATATATATAAATTTTTTTTTTTCCTCAGTTTAGGCCGATACGTATTCTCCTACCTATTATTGGTAAAAAAAAACGCAATAAGCGTTTATTGATCCGTTTGCGCAAAAGTTATAGCGTCTACAAAATAGGGGATAGTTTTATATAATTTTTATGAATATTTATTTTTACTAGTAATGGCGGCGATCTGCGATTTTTATCGTGACTGCGACATTATGGCAGACACATCGGACACTTTTGACACATTTGTGGGACTAATTGTCATTTTTACAGCGATCAGTGCAATAAAAATGCACTGATTACTGTGAAAATGACATTGGCAGTGAAGGGGTTAATTACTAGGGGGAGCTGAAGGGTTTAAGTGTTCCCTAAGGCGTGATTCTTACTGTAGGGGGGCGTGGCTTGCTGTGACATGTCACTGATCGTGTTCCTGATGACAGGGAACGCGATCAGTGACAGTGGGCCAGATTCACGTACAATTGCGCCGGGGACACGTAAGCCATTTAAGTTACACCGCCGTAAGTTTTCAGGTTTAGTGCTCGATCCACAAAGCACTTACCTGGAAACTTGCGGCTGTGTATCGTAAATGCGTCCAGCGCAAGGCGGGCCAAATAGAATGGGGCGAGTACCATTTAAATTAGGCGCGCTCCCGCGCCGGACGTACTGCGCATGCTCCCGTCGCAAATTTCCCGACGTGCTTTGCGCGAAATTACGACGCGCCAACGTTTTGTGAATCGCGACGTGAAAAAAAGAGTTACGCCGGGAAAAGTAAAAAATTTAAAAATAATTCAAAAGCGACGCGGGAAAGACAGGCATACTTTAACATGGTGGAGTACTTTTACACAATGTTAAAAGGTGCCCTATCTTTGCGACGGAAATCTAATACTCGCGACGACGTAACGTCGGGAAAAAGCTTTGTGGATCGCCGTAACTCCTAATTAGCATACCCGACGCTGGTTTACGACGCAAACTCCCCCCAGCGGCGGCCGCGGTACTGCATCCTAAGATCCGACAGTGTAAGTCCATTACACCTGTCGGATCTTATGGATATCTATGCGTAACTGATTCTATGAATCAGTCGCATAGATAGAAACAGGGATACGGCGGCGTATCAGGAGAAACACCGTCGTATCCCTTTTGTGAATCTGGCCCAGTGTCACTAGGCAGAATGGGGAGATGTTGTGTTTAAACTAACATCTCCCCGTTCTATGTCTTCGTGAAACGATCGCGGGTATGCCTGTGGCGATCGAGTACTAAAGTGGTAGTAAAGCCAAGTTTTGTAAACTTGCTGACAGGCAGGATATTTTTGATTCTGGAAGAATGGTAAAACATTCCCATATATGAATGGATACATTTGGGGTGCCTGTAGGTGGCTTTTAGGCACCACTATAAAAGTACGTGCCACATCCCAAAATTGACGTGGAAGGTGCTATAGAATTATAAATGGACGTTAGAGGCACGTATTTATAAAAAATAAACAATTTATTGGTTTACATTATAAAGATTTTTACATACAAAACATAGTAATTAATACATAGAACATTTTTTTTTAGGACTCCATGTGATACCCCTACAGTTATGCATGTATATATAGTACACACAAGTTCTGTTCAACATGTTTCACAACTATCAAGGTCGTTTCTTCAGGAGCTTGAAATGTTTGTACCACAAATGTCAAAGCTGCAGTACTACTCCTCAAAGCCCCCGCGAGAGACACCCCCAACTAATGTTGGTCATAACCAACTAATGTGCCAGAATGTGGAGATGGACAAGGTAGAAAATATATAAGATAGTCACTAATTGCACTGGATTGAGTCACTCCTTTTTTCTTCTTCAAGGGGGGGGGGGGGGCGCGAGATAGTGGGGTCATTGCTGATTCTCGGGGGGGGGGGGGTCGACAGCTGTCTCCCTCGAGGCGCCTCGAGAGAGAGACAGCAGTCCCTTAGTTTTTGTCTCCCCTCAGTTAACTCGGAAGCACTGAACATCGATAGTCAGTGGTATCTGCCATTTTTTGCAGGACCTATCATCAGTATTACCAGCACTGTATTGTATAGAAGACAAACGTTGGTACTACTACATTTCAGGCTCCTGAAGAAGCGACATTGATGGTCACGAAACATGTTAAGCAGAACTTGTGTGTACAAATAGGAGGACAAGTGATATCCCCAACTGGAAAGAGAAAGAAATTATATATATATATATATATATATAATTTTTTTTTTTTTTTTACACACACACACACACACACAATAATGTATGGGTATACATACATAACTGGTACTTTATCCTATAGGGGTATCACATGGAGTCCTTAGATTTTTTAAGATGTTCTTCTATGCATTTCATCACTATGTGAAAATCTTTTTAATGTAAGCCATTAAATTGTTTCATTTTTATATATACAAACCTAACCATAGACACACTCCTAAACCTTGTGGACAGCCTTCCTAGAAGAGTTGAAGCTGTTATGGCTGCAAAGGGTGGGCCAACTCAATATTGGACCCTACGGACTAAGATGCCTTTTAAAGTTCATGTGCGTGTAAAAGGCAGGTGTCCCAATATTTTTGGTAATATAATGTGCGCATCTTATATACACACACGTATAAATGACTTCAAAAAGAACCAGGTTATATATATTTGCAAAAAAAGGAAAATTTTGCATTTGTGTAAGTAACAAATCCACCTAAGAAAATAAATACTTGCATGCCTACAGATTTACTTCAAGCAAAGTCGTTGTAATGTGAATAAATCCCCTATCTAATTCTTTTGATGACTTAATTACTTAAACTGCATTGTTCAGCACAAAGTGCCCGCTCCAGCCAACACACACTTACCATGCCAGCTTCTGAAATCCCCACTCCCAATGGGACGTTGTCTGCTTTTTAAGTAAAATCATTCTTCACCTTACATTTCCATTAGCAGAAGCAGAACTGGTTAGAGGCAACATAATATATTCATGTTGCATCCTGCCAGATGACTTGTCCTAATGTAACTAACCTTGCAATAGGCTACAAATAGGACCTGCATCAATTTAACCACACTCTCATTAATATGCAGCACTGGGGAAATGAATGCATTTAGTCACATAATTAGCACAGTCAACAAAGAACACGTTAAAATCAATCCAAATTAAGCAATAATAAATGACAAAACAACATTATTATGGATGCGGAGGTATGGTGTGTGTAGCTTCAGTCTCTGAATTAAAAATTGTTAATATTCACTCACATTCTAAAGTAAATCATATTCTAAACATTATTGGAGTCCGTGTCAAAAAGCATGTACACTGCAGACATAGAATAATGGATCCAAAAGTACAAGATTTGGATTACACAATCACTAGCTTATTAATACATATTTATACACCTTTAATTTGAGCCAACAAAACAGCTTGGGGAGCCATCTTTGAGTCGGCACATTTTCAGTGAATTTAATTCTATCATTTGGTGTTATGACAAATTTGATTACAAAAATAGGATTTTTTGTACTCACCGTAAAATCCTTTTCTCTGACGTCCATGGACTGACACAGCTCCTAAAATCTTGACAAGTGGGTTATATTCCGTCTATTAGGAGAGGACTAGGCAGACATGCTTGTTATCTTAAAACATATAACTTTAACCGAGTTGAACAGCCCCACCCAGGGGGCGGTCGCTCCGGTCATATCCCCTCACCCTGCAGCATGCAGCTCAGTTCGTCAAAAAGCAGTACAAACTTAAAAATGAGGGGTGGGTGCTGTGTCCGTCCATGGACAACAGAGAAAAGGATTTTACAGTGAGTATAAAAAAATCCTATTTTCTCTTTTTGTCCATGGAGGGACACAGTTCCTTAAATCTTGACAAGTGGGATGTCCCCAAGCAGTGTCAGAAAAAACGAGGGGTGGGAACAGCATCAAAAAACTAACTTCACCCTAAACAAGCAGAGCTCCTCAACGGAGGAGATGCAAACTCAAACTGCCGCCTGCAAAACCTTGCGACCAAAGGAAGCATCCGAAGATGCATTCACATCAACCTTGTAAAATTTGGAAAAGGTGTGGACGGACGACCAAGTCGCCACTTTACACACCTGTGAAACAGACATTTGATGTCGGAAAGCCCAGGAAGCACCAATTGCGCTGGTCGAATGCGCCATGACAGGGAAGGGCATAAGCCTGGATGATGGTCTGCCTGAGCCACCGAGAAATGGTGGTCGGCGAGACCGCCAGGCCCTTCTACGGACCAGACACCGCCGCAAACAGCGAGTCCGACAGGTACACCCGCAGAGCACGTACCACGACCAAGGTACGTAACGCAGCCTCTTTGAGATGTGACGGTCGAGGACACGAGGACTGAAGTACAATGTCCTCATTCAGGTGAAAAGCTGAGACTACCTTCGGAAGAAAGGAAGGCTACGGGCGTAGCACCGCTTTATCCTTGTGGAGAACCAAGTATGCCAACTTGCAAGACAAGGCCGCCAACTCAGAAACACGTCTGGCAGATGTAATGGCCACTAGAAAAGCCACCTTCTGAGTAAGCGTCAAGAGAGGAATCTCTCTGATGTTCTCAAAAGGAGGTTCCTGAAGAACCGAGAGCACCAGATTCAAATCCCATGGAGGAAGCAGTGATCTAATCAGGGGAAGCACATGTCAAACCCCCTGCATAAACGTACCCACCAGTGAGTGGGCCGCCAGGGGTCGTTGAAAGACAACAGCCAAGGCTGAAATCTGTCCCTTAATGGTTCTTAAGGCAAGTTTCTGATCTACTCCACGCTGTAAAAACAGCAGGACCCTGGAAACCAAATACGTCCTTGGACGCCACTCCATCTCTTCACACAGAGATGTAGGCCTTCTAAGTGCGATGGTAGATCTTCCACGAAGATGACTTCCGTGCCCTCAGCATGGTGGAAATTACTGAATCCGACGGTCCCTTAGTACCTGGCTTTCAATAGACATGCCGTTAAAGCCATCGACTGTAAAGCAGGATGAAGTATGGGACCCTGAGACAGAAGGTCCTCCCACATTGGCAGCCGCCAGGGTGCATTCGCCTCCAGGCGCATGAGGTCGATGCCTGGGCCAATCTGGAGCGATGAGAATCACCGGGATCCCCTCTGTGTCCACTCTGCGGAGCAGACGAGAAAGCAACTTCAGTTGGGGGAAAGGCATAAATTAGTTGATACTGACCCCACTGGGCCCCCAACGTGTCTGCCCAGGGATCTCTGGGCCTGGCCACGAACCTCGACACCTTGCGATTGAGTCGAGAAGCCAGGAGATCCATGTCCGGTGTGCCCCACATCCGGCAAAGGAGTTGAAACACCTGTGGATGTAACGACCATTCACCTTGGTCCAGCATCTGGCGACACAGGTAGTCCACCTGCCAGTTTTCTATGCCCAGAATGTAAACGGCTGACAGAGCCCGCACGCTCCTTTCCACCCACCGCAGGATGTGAGCAACCTCCGATGCCGCAGCCGAGCTCCTTGTTCTCCCCTGATGGTTGACAAAAGCCACCGCCATGGCGTTGTCCGACTGGATCCTGATTGGACGTCCTTGTAGCCTCTACGACCACGAGGAGAGGCACAGCCTGGTCACCCGAAGTTCTAGCACATTGATCGGCAGGCGGGATTCGTCCAGCGACCCTGGGCTGACTGGACTCCCCAGACTCCCCCCCCCCCCCAACCTGTGAGGCTGGCGTCCGTCGTGATCACAGTCCAATGGAAAGGAAGGAATGACTTCCCGGACTGAAGAGCCAGGATCTCAGCCACCAACTCAGGGAAGCCCTGACCAGGTGACTTACCTGAATCTGACAATCCAGAGACAATGGAGATCTGTTCCATTTGGACAGTATCTCCTTCTGCAATACTCGAGTGTGGAATTGGGCATACGGTACTGCCTCGAAGGAGGCCACCATGAGGCCCAGAACTTGCATGTAAAAAAACGAAGAGACAACCACTTATTGGATGCTAACAATTTCACCGCTGACTGGAGTGTCTGCAACTTCTCCAAAGGAAGGAAGACCTTCGCCTCTGAGGAGTCCAGGGTCAACCCTAGGTACTCCAGGCGCTGAGTAGGTACCACGACCGACTTCTGAATGTTCAGCACCCAACCAAATTCCCGGAGGGTCTGACTGGCTATAGACACGTTCTCCTCTAATTCTGAGACAGAAGCAGCTCTCAGAAGAAGATCGTCTAAGTAGCCCACGACAGCATTGCCTCGCTGTCTCAGCAAAGCCAGAATCGGGGGGGAAGGACCTTGGTGAACACTCTTGGTGCCGACGCTGTGCAACCCAAAGGAGACAGACCCCTCTGTGGAAGTCCCAGCTGCATCCTCCAGCTTGAGAGAGTCCCTCATAGCATCAATAAGTGCACTTACAAGTGCCCTGTCTTGCACTGACCGGGACAAGGGATACTCCTCACTAGGGAGGTCCTGGTCCGCATCCTCTGACATACCAGAACCAGGGTCCTGAGCCGCAGCCGGGCCCGAATCAGAGTCAGAACATTCCCCAGAAGATGACGGGGGCGCTTTTTACCCCCCTTACGCCCGCACGCCTCTTACACCCTGGCAACAAATGATTCCAGGACTGCCGACAGCGTATCCATGGGAACCCCAGGTGCAGGGGCACCGTTTGCTGCCTGTGGCAATTTAGGGGAAGAAAGGCCAGATACTGACTCCATAATCACCCACTGACAGCCCTCAGGGACTAAGTGAAAAACACTCACGAAGTCTGCCCTCCTTGCTGCACCGCCCGGGGGGGGGTTACCCAGGAGACTCACCACCCAGAGGGAGACCGCTCAAAAAATGGCGCCTGAGCCCCGCGATGTGGACGAGAAGGCCGTGCAGAGACTTCCCAGGAGACAGACCCCCCCCCACAGAAAGCGGACCCCGGCCACCTACAGGTACCTCCCGGTCGCAGTGGGCCCTAGGACAGGAGGAGAAAGGGCGACAAAGAGCAGGGAAAGGGAGGACAGGAGAACCCCTTAATCCCGGGAATGCCCAGCTGTTCCATCCTGCCGAGGCAGGAGAAACCGTACTTCCCCATTCTTGCGTGGACTTGCTGGCGCGTCCCTGACAGACCCACAACCGAGTGGTACGGAGCAGCTGTCGGCCCGGTCCACTGTGAGTGAGACAACAGCAGCCCAGTCATATGTGGACCCCGGAGCATATGCTCACCGGCCACCCCTGAAGCCATGGGGTATGTCGTGGCCGACCCAGCGCGTAGCTAAGGTCTGCTCAAGCTCGAAGGCCGGACTGGGGGGACTATAAGGATGTACAATATCCAGCCTGTCACCCAGTCGGCAGTTGATAGAAGAATCACAAAAAATAAAATAAATAAAAAATGTCTTCAGGACTCTGGGCTCAAGGGAGCCAGGTCCACCTCCTCTGCTAGGCAGAAAAAAACTGAGCTGCAGGGTGAGGGGTTATGACCGGAGGGACCGCCCCCTGGGCGGGTCTGTTCAGCTCTGTTAAAGTTACATGTTTTAAAGATAACTAACATGTCTGCCTAGTCCTCTCCTAATAGACGGAACATAATTCACTTGTCAAGATTTAAGGAGCCGTGTCGGTCCATGGACGAAAAGAGAAAGGGATTTTTAGAACTTTATGTCTGGGTTTGCATTAGATAATTATCACCCTAATTTTTCAGGGTAACTCAAGAGCACCCATATTGCTTCTACCTGCACTCCAAACCCACACATGAAAATGGAAAGGTCCCCTAATTTGGTTTATAGCCATCTTAGTAGAGTACTGATGTATGCAGGGGGGGGAGACCTACTGTACTACAAAAATAAAGCAGGAGCAAGATAAAGATTTTTAAATATTAAATTGATGTGACCTTGCAATGCAGTCCTTGGATTCCGTGTGGTTTTGCAGCTTGTGGTGGACTACAGCTCCGACAGCAAGAGGTCCAGCATCCCCACAAAGGAAAGTGACTCTTCTCCCATTCAAGTTCCTCAAGACTCTTTTCACATAATCAAGAGAACGTTGCAAATAGGTTTGATCTGGAGTGACACGGTACAGTTGCAGGTACAACAAGGCTACGCCTACAAAAAAAAAAACATTTTGCAAAAACAATTATAATGTAATTTTATATATATATATATATATATATATATATATATATATATATATATAAATATAAAATCAATATTTAGGACAATACTAACCTACAAAAACCACCTGGAGTACATCTTATGCCTCGTAAACACGACCGGGTTTTCCAACGGGAAAACTGCGAGGAGAGCTGTGTGTATGCTCCCTTGCATTTTTTCCGACGGGAAAACTACCAAACCCGCCGGCAAAAAAAAAAAAAAAAAGAAGAAGGACAAGCTCTCTTTTTTCCGTCGGGATTCCTAACCGACTTTTTCCTGTCGGAAATCCCAAGTGTGTGTACGGGGCATAAACCAGCACTAACCTGGAGAACCAACCTAGCATATATTGGAGGACAGGGATACCCTAGAGAACACATGTAAAGTTGTTTTTAAGACGGTAATAACCTTGAGAACCCATTTTGAATTTTTCCAAGACAGTGCAAACCTAGAGAACTCACCTGAAGTATACCTAAAACATTGCCAACCTAGAGAATTCACCTGCACTATATCCAAGACATTGCCAACCTACAAAACCCACCTGGAGTATACAGTATCCAAGACATTGCTAACCTAAAGAACTCACCTGCATTATATTCAGAACATTGCTAACCTAGAAAACCCAGCTGGAGTATACAGTATCCAGGACAAAGCTAACCTAAAACCTCACCTGCGGTATATCCAGAACAGTACTAATCTAGAGAACTCACCTGGACTATATACAATACATTGCTAACCTCATGTGAAGCACTTATAGGCGCGTTAGTAATAATTTAGGGAATCCACTTGGAGGATATCCAAGAAAGTAATAAACATGGAGAACCCACCTAGAGTATATTCAAGACGGGACTAACCTAGAAAACCCACCTAGGGTATATTTAGGACAGGACACCTGAAGTATATCCAAAACAATACTACTAGAGTATCTGCCCAGAGTATATTCCAAACAGTAATACTGTAAAGAACCCACCCGTGTATCCTGTGTAGGCAGAAACATCATGGGGGTCTGCAGTCTTTAGTCCTTCTTCCATTTGCTGAAGTAAGTCACTGATTTTCATTTGGATGCGTTCTGCAAAACGTCCTGTGATCTGTGTGAGTAGAATACAAAAACTTTTATCTACGCAAATAATTCCAGAATGTGGCTAAAGAAGTGAAACAAGCCCCACATTTGATGATAGATATAGTATATGATTGATGTTCACTATATATTAGGAACAACAATAGTATAAAAACCAATGTATTATGAAGTACATGAAAATGTTGCAATAAATACACTCCCTACTACATAGATTGTAAAGCAAATCATGAGCAAAAAATAAGATAAAAAAAAAAAGCTGCAATAGTCATCTTCAACCCAGAGCTGTGACCTGCAGGACTTCTTTTCCACCAAAAGATGTACTCATTCCGATTCTCATTCTGATGGCTAACATTATTCCACCCACTCTCCCTTGCGGCTTCACAGCTATTTGCCTACTGTGCATGCGCAAAGCGCGTTGCGCTTTCTGAATGGCCCAGTGGCAGGAGAAGGTACCTGTCAAAAAAACAGGTACCCCCTCTTCCCCTCAAGGTGCCAAAATGTTGCACTGGGGGGGGGGGGGGCTTGGTCAGATAAGTGGAGCTTCCACTTTTGGGGGTGGAACTATGCTTTACGCCTAAAGGTTACTGTAGGTTGAGGGGTTGGGTTAATTAGAATTAGCTTCGGGGGTATGGTTAAAGTTTAAAGGGGAGTTCCACCCACATTTTCACTTTTTAAATATAAATACCCCTGTAATACACAAGCTTAATGTAGTCTAGTAAAGTTAGTCTGTAAACTAAGGTCCGTTTTGCTAGGTTGTTAGAGCATTTAGATAGTTTATAATCTAGAAATAGACCGTAGCCATCTTAAGTGTGGGCATCATGAAGCCAGACTGTATGACTTCCTGGATTTCAGCCTTGCAGATCTCGCACATGCTCAGTGCTGCACAAGCGATGTAATAGGTTTCCATAGCAACGGGAGTGTCAGAGGAAGTTGCCACCTCTTCTCTATGCAAATAGGCTATTTGCAAGGACTACTGGGATACATGATGCCTATCCCAGAAACCCTTGCGAATAGCCTTGTGACTTAATAGCCTAGGCTAATAAGGAGGAGAAAGTAATGAAGGACTACAAAATAAAAGGTATTTACAAGCAACAAAATAAATAAAAATTGGCCATTCTGAACACTATGAGATTAGGGCATGCAGCACAGACAAACATAAAAAAATGGGTGGAACTCCACTTTAACTAAATGCAAAACTTTTTGGTTAGCTTCATTTGAATTTGAGATCTTTAGTCATCTTGATAGATGGGGATCATGTATTTCTGGCATTGAGGTGAGCCAAGAACGTACACTGAGCTGCGCATACACACCTTAATGTACATGCAAAGTTCAACTGAAAGCAACATTTTTCTTTTAGACTGAAGAGAGATTAGAACACCCGTCAGGTTTATATTGCTTTTAGGCAGTTCATCTCATTATTTGTCCCGTTTACTTTTTTTCACCGGAAAGCAAAGCGAAAGAAAATCCTAAATTTTGGTTTGTTACCAGAACAGAAGATAAGTCTTCCAAATGGGCACACTACTTCTGGTAACCCCAGTAACAAGCAGAAATTTTGGAGGGATTTCCGCTCACTTCCTGTTGTGGGTATAAGACAGGTACTGACGTGAAATCTCCCAAATTGGACACCGATGGCAAGAAAAAAAAAAAAACCTGACTTGGGGTACAACAGTGTAGAGATGCACCGAAATTTTGGCAGCCAAAAATGGCATGTGTTTTATGGTGCACAAGCAGCAGGCATGACCACAGTCTGGAGAGGATTGTCAGGAAAAGGCCATTCAAAAGGGTTGGGGACCTTCACAAGGAGTGGACTGAGGCTGAAGTCAGTGCATCAAAAGTCACCACAGACAGACGGATCCTGGACATGCGCTTCAAATGTCGTATTCCTCTTGTAAAGCCACTCCTGAACAACAAACAATGTCAGAAGCGTCTTACCCGGGCTAAAGAAAAACACACCTGGTCTTTTGCTCAGTGGTCCGAAGTTCTATTTTCTAATGAGAGAAAATTTTGCATCCCATTCGGAAACCAAGGACCCAGAGTATGGAGGAAGAATGGAGAGGCCTGGCCTGAACCCCATAGAGTATCTATGGGGCATTGCCAAGAGAAAGATGAGAGACCTGAGACTGAACAATGCAGAAGAGCTGAAGGCCGCTATTGAAGCATCCTGGTCTTCTATAACACCTCAGGAGTGCTGATAAAAATAAAAGATAAAAATTTCATATGGGTAGTGTTGCATGATTGCGCAATTGTCATTCTAATGCCCTGTACACACGATCACTTTTTGTGATGAAATAAAATGACATTTTTAAAAATGTCGTCATTTAAAATGATCGTGTGTGGGCAAAATGTCATTTTTTTGTCTTCTGAAAAACGACCAAAAAAGAAAATAAAAAATTAGAACATGCTTCAATTTTTTATGTCATTTTTTAAAATGTAATTTTTTGTGTCGTAAAAAATGATCGTGTGTGGGCAAAAACGACGTTTTAAACCCGCACATGCCCAGAAGCAAGTTATGAGACGGAAGGTAAAACTACCATTCATAATGGAGTAAGCACATTCATCACGCTGTAACAGACAAAAAAGCAGGAATCGTCTTTTACTAAAAAGTAACCAGCTAAAAGCAGCCTCAAGGCGAATAGAACTTCCCCTTTAGAGTGCCGTCACTTTGTTCATCATTTTTCAAAAACGATGGTGTGTGGGCAACATCATTTTTAATGATGAAGTTGGAAAAATTTCATTTTTTTTCCCCATGATAAAAAATGTCATTTTTTTTCCATCACAAAAAGTGATCGTGTGTACAGTGCTTAAAGGAACACTAAAGGTTCGTTTTTTATTAGATCAATTGATTGCTGTAAGCAAGAACATTTAAATATCACGTACCTCGTTTTTCCTTTTGACCTCCAAAATACAGTAATCCAGGTTTGAAAATGCCATTTCCTGTCTCTCCTCTTCTTGCTTTCCACCAGCTTTTGAGCCGTTTTGCATGGTGGAAAGCAGAATGTGCTCACCCCCTCCCTATGACTACAGCCCTGCGTGAAGATGCTCTCTTATCCCTCACAGGCATGGAGGCTAAGCCTAATGGGAACTGTAGTTCCCACTAGGCCGTGATGTAGCAAGAATGAATGCGCACCGCAAACCAGGAAGTCAGTGAGAATAATGATTCAGGAGTGCTGGAGGTGAATAAAACGGCTCGATTTAAACAGGTATCAAACTAGTTATAATGCAAAACATTACTTTTTACTTTATCAGCTACTGTCAGACTTTAATTTAAGAGGAAAATATTTTTGTCTTTACAACCCCTTTAAGTGTGACAGCACTGAAAGGTGAAAATTAGCCCGGGCAGGAAGGGGGTGAAAGCGCCCAGTATTAAATTGGTTAAAGGACAAGTTCACTTTAAAAATACAAAAAAAAATGTGCATTTTATTTAAAGGTAAAAAAAAAATAGCATTTATTATTTTTTGTTGCAATAGCCTGGAAAGCATTGCACCAGCGATCAGGAGATTGACGATGCCATGCAGGTCTCCTGCACACACAGGCCCAGATTCTCAAAGACTTACGACGGCGTATCTCCAGATACGCCGTCGTATGTCCGAATGGGCGCCGTTGTATCTATGCGCCTGATTCATAGAATCAGTTACGCATAAATTCTGCCAAGATACGAGCGGCGTAAGTCTCCTACGCCGCCGTATGTTGGGTGCATATTTACGCTGGCTGCTAGGTGGCGCTTCCGTTGATTTCCGCGTCAAATATGTAAATGAGCAAGATACGCCGATGAACGTACGTACGCCCGTCGCAATTAGTTACGCCGTTTACGTAAGACATACCCCCTGCGTAAAGATAAAGCTGGTCTCTAGGTGGCGCAGCCCTTGCAAGGTTTGGACGTCGGATCAAGCGTATCTTTTTACGTCGTTTACGTAAGTCGTATGTGAATGGGGCTGTGCGTAGATTACGTTCACGTCAGAGGCATTGAGCCGGCGTATCTTTGGGCGTAAATACGACGTGATACTAAGCAAGCGCGCGCATGCGCCGTTCGTTCGGCCATGCATCTACATGGGGTCACGCTTAATTTAAATGCAACACGCCCACGACCTGAATACTTTGAAATACGCTCGCTTACGCCGGCCCATTTACGCTACGTCGCCGTAACTTAGGACGCAAGTGCTTTGTGAATACAGCACTTGCCTCTCTAAGTTGCGGTGGCGTAGCGTAAATAAGATACGCTACGCCCGCACATAGTTACGCCGCCCTACGTGAATCTAGGCCTGAGTGTATCGGCTTATCCTTTCCCCCTGTACTGGTAAGCCAATACTCTCTGAAAAGAAGACTCATTGAACCACCATGGCGCTCCACAGCCACAAAGAATTTTGGAGCTTGAAGTTCATTCAGACAGATGGAGCTGTTTATATGAATGATGCGGCCGTGTGGGTGGAGCCCCGTACGGCCACTCTGTTTTTCAAACATTGGCAGCTAGTACTGAGAACTTCTCCCCGTACTGCTGCCACAGGGAGGGGGGCAGCAGGCGGCAGCACTGAGAATTTTACAAAAAATAAATCGGGTAGAACATTTTTCCAAAGGTGAACTTATGCTTTAAAGTGCAAGTTCACCTTTTCAGAAAGAAATAAATAAAATAGTGAACACCCAAACACCCCCAATGCTCCCTGCTGTACTTTGAGTATCTCACAAAGTGAGTACACCCCTCATGTTTTTGTAAATATTTTATTATATCTTTTCAGGTGACAACACTAAAGAAATGACAATTTGCCTTTGTAGTGTACAGCTTGTATAACAGTGTAAATTAGCCGTCCCCTCAAAATAACTCAATACACAGCCATTCATTTCTAAACCGCTGGCAACAAAAGTATGTACACCCTTAAGTGAAAAATTTCCAATTTGGGCCCATATGTGAATATTTTGTGTGTTCACCATTATTTTCCAGCACTGCCTTAACCTTCTTGGGCATACACCAGAGCTTTACAGGTTGCCACTGGAGTTCTCTTCCACTCCTCCATGATGACATCACAGAGCTGGTAGATGTTGGAAACATTGCGCTCCTCCACCTTCCATTTGAGGATGTCCCACAGATGCTCAATAGGGTTTAGGTCTGGAGACATGCTTGGCCAGTCCATCACTTTTTACCCTCAGCTTCTTTAGCAAGGCAGTGGTCGTCTTGGAGGTGTGTTTGGGGTCGTTATGTTGGAATACTGCGCTGCGGCCCAGTCTCCAAAGGGAAGGGATCATGCGCTGCTTCAGTATGTCACAGTACATGTTGGCATTCATGGTTCCCTTAATGAACTGTAGCTCCCCAGTGCTGGCAGCACTCATGCAGCCCCAAGCCATGACACTCCCACCACCATGCTTGACTGTGGGCAAGACACACATGTCTTTGTATTCCTCACCTGGTTGCCACCACACACACTTGACACCATCTGAACTAAATAAGTTTATCTTGGTCTCATCAGACCACAGGACACTGTTCCAGTAATCCATGCCTTTAGTCTGCTTGTCTTCAGCAAACTGTTTGCAGGCTTTCTTGTGCATCATCTTTAGAAGAGGCTTCCTTCTGGGACGACAGCCATGCAGACCAATTTGATGCAGTGTGCGGCATACGGTCTGAGCACTGACAGGCTGACCCCCTCACCCATTCAACCTCTGCAGCAATGCTGGAAGCACTCATACATCTATTTCCCAAAGACAACCTCTGCATATAACGCTGAGCACGTGAACTCAACTTCCTTGGTTGACCATGGTGAGGTCTGTTGTGAGTGGAACCTGTCCTGTTAAACCACTGTATGGTCTTGGCCACTGTGCTGCAGCTCAGTTTAAGGGTCTTGGCAATCTTCTTTTAGCCCGGGGCCATCTTTATGTAGAGCAACAATGCTTTTTTTTCAGATCCTCAGAGAGTTCTTTGCCATGAGATGCCATGTTGAACATCCAGTGACCAGTTTGAGCAATAACACCAAATTTAACACACCTGCTCCCAATTCACACCAGAGACCTTGTAACACCGAGTCACATGACACTGGGGAGGGAAAATGGCTAATTGGGCCCAATTTGTTTTTTGAGGGGACAGCAAATGTACACTGTCACACAAGCTGTCCACTCACTACTTTACATTGTAGCAAAGTGTCATTTCTTCAGTGTTGTCACATAAAAAGATATAATAAAATACTTACAAAAATGTGAGGGGTGTACTCACTTTTGTGAGATACTGTACCTCCAATTAATGCCATTGCTGTTGGTGTGGTGGTCCGGGTATTTGAAATCCCTGCTCTTCTCCCACTTCTTTTTGTAAGGTTTCCGGGGACCAATCTGAGTGACTGGTCAAAGAAGTCACGCATTAACACTGACCAATTAGAATAGCCCTTATGTGGCGCAGAAGCCCTACTAAAAGAAGAGAAAGAAAAGCAGGCATTTCAAATCTCTGGACTGCATGGGAAGGGACAGCTCATTACCCACAGAGGTAAGTACAGCAAAAGCTGGGGTGGAGAAGGTGTGCAGTGTTATTTCACATTTTCATAAAAAAATTGAAAATGTGAACTAACCCTTTAAAGCCCATCTCTCTGGGGAAAGTAACAATCCATCCTTACAGTGGGGTGTGCCAAAATGCAAGGTTTAAACGTGTGTTTATGTCTAAGGGACTAGGAACAGCGGCTTTACTTAGCTGAACTGCCACACCAGCAGCCGGATTTCTCCTATTCTCTCCTACATCCAGCTATGGAATGTTCCCCGGCATCCTCACGTTCAATACAAGGCTAGGGAGTTTGTATTTTTCTTGATGTTAGAGGACCTGTGCTTGACAAAGCCTAGGGGGAGGGGGTTTGGAGATTGGTCTTACAGCCTAGAGTAGCAGAGGATTGGGTAAGGAAAAGTGTTTTGAGGCCCCACAGAACAGAAACGAGCATTCAACCCTTGAGGTGAATGGGTAGATTTAAATTGAAAAAAAAAAACATACCGTATATATTAGAGTATAAGCCGACCCGAATATAAGCCGAGGCACCTAATTTTACCACAAAAAAAAAAAATGGGAAAACGTATTGACTCGAGTATAAGCCTAGGGTATCCATCTGCATGCCTCACTGTGCCCATGCCTCACTGTACCCATGCCTCACCTGACGTTTAACCACTTAAGGACCGCCTCCTGCACATATACTTCGGCAGAATGGCACGGCTGGGCACAAGCACGTACCTGTACGTCCTCTTTAAGTGCCCAGCCGTAGGTCGCGGGCCGCTGGAGTCCTGCGATCGGTCCCCGGAGATGAAGAACGGGGAGAGCTGTGTGTAAACACAGCTTCCCCGTTCTTCACTGTGGCGATGTCATTGATCGTGTGTTCCCTGATAAATTATGTCACAAGTCCAGCCCCGCCCCCCTACAGTTAGAAACACATATGAGGTCACACTTAACCCCTTCAGCGCCCCCCTAGTGGTTAACTCCCAAACTGCAATTGTCATTTTCACAGTAAACAATGCATTTTTATAGCATTTTTTGCTGTGAAAATGACAATTGTCCCAAAAATGTGTAAAAATTTTGCGATGTGTCCGCCATAATGTCGCGGTCATGGGAAAAAAAAAAAAAAAAAAAAAAAAAAATCGCTGATCGCCGCCATTAGTAGTAAAAAAAAAATATATATATATTAATAAAAATGCAATAAAACTATCCCCTATTTTGTTAACATACATACGATAAATGCTTATTGCAATTTTTTTTACCAAAAATATGTAGAAGAATGCATATCGGCCTAAACTGAGGGGAAAAAAAATGTTTTATATATTTTTGGGGGATATTTATTATAGCAAAAAGGAAAAAATATTGAATTTTTTTCAAAATGTTCTCAAAATTGTCGCTCTATTTTTGTTTATAGCGCAAAAAATAAAAACCGCAGAGGTGATCAAATACCACCAAAAGAAAGCTCTATTAGTGGGAAAAAAAGGACGCCAATTTTGTTTGGGAGCCACGTCGCATGACCGCGCAATTGTCAGTTAAAGCGACGCAGTGCTGAATCGCAAAAACTGGCCGGGTCCTTTACCTGCATTTTGGTCCGGGTCTTAAGTGGTTAACATGGGAGTCTATAGAAGGGGTGCCCGGTTCGAGAAATTGGTGCTCCCCAGCCGTGGGTCCCCCAGACAACAAACCTTGCACACTTGTAGAAGAAGAGTGGGGCTACATGTGTGCCAAGTTACCGGCCGGTACCAGGTCCCCAAAGTCCGAGAGATCAGGCGCAAAAAGGTGACACGAGTATAAGCGGAGGGTGGGCATTTTCAGCACAAAAAATTTGCTGAAAAACTCGACTTATTACTCGAGTATATACGGTACTTGTTATCAATTTCCAATCTGCGGTAGGAAAATAACAGACTGAACCTGCTTGCTTTGAACAATACAAATGCATTACTGCAGTCTTCATACAGCCACTCCATGCTACAGAAGGACAATGCTTCTGGTGTGATAAAGTAAAACCATATAAACTGTATTAGGAGGTTAAAGACACAACATATGGGAAGGCAGCACAGGCCATACTTAGTAGAACACCAGTCAAAGATCCATTTTATAAATGGTATTTAATGAGCAATTCTATTCAAGTGACTTAATCGCTGTGTACTGCAATGATCTATTCTCATTAGCTGGATATCGCAGTTCAAATACTCATGAGCTGATAGTAATTATATTTTTCGCAAAGTTTAATTGGATGGAAGATTAAGAACTCCTCTAAGGAGATTGAATGTGATTTTATTTTTTCCTGCAGGAAAATCTCATGTGAAATGGAAGATGTGGTAAGAGTGGTTTGTTATGCTGGTTACACTCTTTCAGGCGTGTGTAGAAGGCTAGCGTGACCCATAGATGTGCTTTGGGAGAAGCCCCCCATAGAGAAGTACCAAGGGTCCTAGCGGTAAGAGAAAACATTTCCTTTGCCTCAGTGCCGGTTCACACTTGTGCAATGCAATTGTGATGCAAATTTTTTTCTTGCGTATTTGGATATTACCAGCAGGATTGTAATGCGAATTCATGAATGATGTCTATGGAGACTAAATTCGCAACGCAACGCTCTAAACTAGCACAAGACCCATTTTTTCATCGCATTCGGATAGGAATTGCAGCGCATAGATGTGAAAGACCATCATTTTAAAAACAATTACTTTTTGGAAGACATGCAAATCTAGTTTGTGTTTAACGCATCGCATTCGGTATCAACTCGCACAAGTGTGAACCGACACTAAATGTATTCGACTAAACACAGATCTGCATCATAAAATTGTGCCAGATCTTACCCGTAGAATGGGTGTGGAACCTGCGGCCCGCAAAATCATTCCATCCGGCACCCCCTCCGTGCTGCTGAGTGTGTGTCTGCGGAGCTGTCAGAAGGAGCCGATGTTTACCTTGTAGTTCCAGCTCCTTCTGACTAGGGGTGCAACGGATCGTCACCGATCCATGATCCGAACGGGTCAGGCCGTTTGGATCGGCACACCCCGCGATCCGAGGAGCGCTCCGGAGACTCGGCCTAGGAAAGTCCCCGGCTTCGGCCTAGCTCCGGCCATCTTGGTACACCCGGCAGCGGCCCTCCTCTCTGTTCACACCCACAGAGGAGGAGCCCGCGCTTGAGGGAAACACACGTCGCTGTCTGAGGGCTGCACTACTGTGGGGGTTACTGTTGATAAGTTGATCATTTTGTACGGCCCTCGAATGATGTTACAAAAATCCAAATGGCCCTTGGCAGAAAAAAGGTTCCCCACCCCTGCCGTAAATGCAGAGGAATCTTCTTCATGCTGTATACCACTAGAGCCCACTAAACAATCCCCAGGTCCAAGGAATGGGAAAAGGTAGTCCAGCCTGCAACCCTCCCAAGTGACAGCAACAGGTTCATGAGCACCCAACCCTCAAGCAAATATTCTGTAGGGTGCGAGGATGTCTGATGCCGCGTACACACGACCGTTTTTCATGACGAGAAAAATGCCATTTTTTAAATTGATCATTAAAAACGATCGTGTGTAGGCTCCAGAGCATTTTTCTCGATGAGAAAAATGGGCATTAAAAATTTAGAACCTGCTCTATTTTTTTTCGTCATGAAAAACGGTCTTGTGTAGGCTTTAACGACGGGTTATGAGAAGGGAAATTTGCTTAATCAGCCCAAAGGGTGGCGCCATTCGAATGGAACTTCCCCTTTATAGTTTCGTCGTACGTGTTGTACGTCACCGCGCTTTGCTCAAGCATTTTTTAATCACGATCGTGTGTATGCAAGGCAGGCTTGAGAGGAATCACATCGAGAAAAACGTCGTTGTTTTCCATGGCATGAAAAACGGTCATGTGTACGCAGCATCAGCCTAACCACTTCAGCCCCAGGCCTTTTTTTACACTTTGTTTACACGTAAACAATCAGTATTTTTTGCTAGAAAATTTCTTAGAATCCTCAAACATTATGTAGGTTTTTAAAGCAGAGACCCTAGAGGAGAAATTGGTGGGTTTTGTCATTTTTGATGTCACACGGTATTTACGCATTGGTTTTTCAAATGCAATTTTTGGGGGAAATATACAATGAATTTTAATACCAAATAAAAAAAACACAATACATAACCCAATGTTTGGAAAAATATACCCTGAGTAGATACCAAACATGGCACTCTTTAAAAAAAATGTTGTCGCCATTGCATGGACGTGCACAATGTAAATGTTACTATCCATAGGAGACGCTTTAACCAGTTACTAACCGCCCTATAGACGATATACGTCTACAAGGCGATTGCTTAACTCTGGGAGGACGTCCATGGACGTCCTCCCAGAATCGCGCACGCGGGAATGTCCGTGACGGATCACGGTAAATCGCTGCTGATAGCGGCGGTTTACCACGTGATCGCTCCGTCCAATGACGGAGCGATCACTTGTAAACAACCGGGCGTCATGTGATGACGCCGGTTCCTCCCTCCCCTCTCTGTACTGAACGATACAGTGTGAGAGGAGGGGGGGGGGGGCAGAGCGGATGCTGTGGGCTGGATCTGTGACAAATGCAGTCACAGATCCAGCCAGCCATCCATCCCTGCCCCATACTGTGCAATACTCTGCATTACCCCACACTACTCTGCAATACCCCACACTACTCTGCAATACCCCACACTACCCTGCAACGTCGCCTATGGGGATTTTTAAGTAGCGAAGTTTGGCGCCATTCCACGAGCGTGTGCAATTTTGAAGGGTGACATGTTGGGTATCTATTCACTCAGCGTAACTTCATCTTTCACATTTATGCAAAAGAATGAAGAAAAAATACTAAATTTTCTAAATTTTATAACAGAAACAAAGAAAAATTCTTTTTTTTTTCTCTTATAGCGCAAAAAAAATAAAAAACCCAAACGGTGAATAAATACCACCAAAAGAAAGCTCTATTTGTGTGAAAAAAAGGACGAAAATTTCATTTGGGTACAGTGTTGTATGACTGAGTAATTGTCATTCAAATTGTGAGAGCACCGAAAGCTGAAAATTGGTCTGGTTATTAAAGCGGGGGTTCACCCTATCGACGGGAAAATTTTTTTTTTTTTTTCTTTTACATTTAAATCAGGCATTGTAGCGCGAGCTACAGTATGCCTGTCCCGAATTTTTTCCCCCCATACTCACCTTGTAGTCGTCCATCGAAGATACCGGGGAATGGGCGTGCCTCTGGAGACGGAGGATGATTGACGGCCGGCTCTGGCGCGTCACGCTTCTCCGGAAATAGCCGAAATAGGCTTGGTCTTCACGACGCGTGCGCATAGCCTGTGCGCACGCGCCGTGAAGAGCCGAGGCCTACTCCGGCTGTCTTCGGGGAGAGTGACGTGCCAGGGCCGGCCGTCAATCATCCTCCCTCTCCATAGGCACGCCCATTCCCCGCGGGAGCCGGAATCTACGATGGACGACTACGAGGTGAGTACGGGGTTAAAAAAATCGGGACAGGCATACTGTAGCTCGCGCTACAATGCCTGTCTCGATGGTAAAATCAACTATGAGAGGGTGAACTACCGCTTTAAGTGGGTTTACGTGCCCAGTGATCAAGTGGTTAAAAGCCTTTACAGGTTATCACTTTACATTTATACAAGTGGTCTGGTGCTAGAATTACTGCCCATAATTTGATGTTAGCAGTGATACCTCACATGTGTGAGACGATCGCCGTTTGCCACCGATGCGTTCAAGCATGGGGGCACTTTAACCACTTCCCTACCCGCCCATAGTCATATGATGTCCACAGATGTAAACATCTCTTGTAAGGAATCAGTGTGACAGGTCCTCTTTATGGAGAGATGTGGGGTCAATAAGACCCCACATCTCTTCTCCAGGCTTACAAGCGGCTTTGTTTACTTCCGGGTACCGGGCGTGACGTCATAACGTCGCGCCTGGGCCTCCGACGGTCATAGAGATGACTGGTGACCATCTGGTCACCAGTCACCTCTATGCTTTCCAGGCAGCGCCGACCGATTCGCTTTCCGGGCCCCCGATGGCACGAGAGAGCCCGGGGGAAGCACTGGATGGTGGCGGGAGGGGATGTCCCCTCCCACTGCCTATAAGAACGATTAAGCGGCGGAACCGCCGCTTTGATCGTTCTTATCGTGCACAGAATCGGCGGCTGAAGATGGCGATATCTGAATGATGCCTGTAGCTGCAGGCATCATTCAGACATCACCGCACAAAGTCTAGGACGTCATATGACATCCTCCGGTGGACAAGTGGTTAAAAAAAAATCTGACATGTTGGCCTTATATCTTTCACTTGAATTTTATAAGTTGCACTGAGTAATTATAGCTGGATAAAACAAAAAAACTGTGTCTGTCTTCATTTCAGGCTGCAAAGCAACACAACATGATTATTTTAAAAGGGGGCGATTCTTTTCTATAACCACTGTAGCAGTAACAGGGTTAAGACATACCATTTAACACTGACAGGGGTGCTCAAAATGGTCAGCTTTTATCCATGTAAAACCTTTATCCCCAAAAAAATAAAACCCACAAAAAAACTGTTTGCTGTAATTGCTTATAAAACGTTAGCTAGAATTTGGCTTCAATGTGTTAGTGTATCTAAAGCTGCTAGTACATCCAACACTCCTTCCCTTCCAGACTAATTATGCTGCTGTCTAAATATGCCCCAGTGCTCCTTCATCCAGACTGGGGCTCTCTAATACAGGAGGTATGTTACTGTCCAAAAAAAGAAAACTAATACAGCCCTCACATCCAAGGATTAGTAAGCTGCAATACATGAGTTATGGGTTTAATAACATTTTAAGCAGAACTTCATATTGACAAAAAAAAAAACAAAAAAAAACACCACAGCAAAAGTAACAAAAGTGGCACATAATTGTGAAGTAGAAGGAAAATGATAAATGTTTTTCAAATTGTTTTACAATTATGTGAAAAGTTTGGGTTACATTTGCATTCCACCCTCTGAGTCAATACTTTGTAGAAGTACCTTTCCCTGCAATTACAGCTGCAAGTCTTTTTGGGTTTGTCTCTTCCAGCTTTGCACATCTAGAGAGTGACATTTTTGCCCATTCTTCTTTGCAAAATATCTCAAGTACTGTCAGATTTGATGGGGAGTATCCGTGAACAGCAATTTTCAAGTCTTGCCACAGATTCTCAATTGGATTTAGGTCTGGACTGTGACTGGGCCATTTTAACACATGAATATGCATTGATCTAAACCAGGGATATGCAATTAGCGGACCTCCAGCTGTTGAAAAACTACAAGTCCCATCATGCCTCTGGGTGCTTGTGGCTGTCAGAGTCTTGCTATGCCTCATGGGAATTGTAGTTCTGTAACAGCTGGAGGTCCACTAATTGCATATCCCTGATCTAAACCATTCCATTGTAGCTCTGGCTGTATGTTTAGGGTTATTGTCCTGCTGGAAGGTGAACTTCCGCCCCAGTCTCAAGACTTTTGCAGACTCTAACAGGTTTTCTTCTAAGATTGCCCTGTATTTGGCTCCATCCATCTTCCCATCAACTCTGACCAGCTTCCCTGTTCCTTCTGAAGAAAATCATCCCCACAATACGATGCTGCCACCACCATGTTTCACGGTGGGGATGGTGTTCAGGGTGATGTGCACTGTAGGTTTTCTGTCACACACAGCATTTTGCTTTTAAGCCAAAAAGTTAAATTTTGGTCTCATCTGATCAGAGCACCTTCTTCCACATGTTTGACGCTTTCCCCACATGACTTCTTACGGCTTTCTTTCAGCAATGGCTCTCTTCTTGCTACTCTTCCATAAAGGGCAGATTTGTGGAGTGCACGAGTAATAGTTGTCCTGTGGACAGATTCTCCCACCTGAGCTGTGGATTTCTTCAGCTCCTCCAGCATTACCATAGGTCTCTTGGCTTCTTCTCCAATTGATGCTCTCCTTGCGGGCCTGTCAGTTTAGGTGGACGGCCTTGTCTTGGTAAGTTTGCAGTTGTGTCATACTCTTTCCATTTTGGATGATGGATTGAATAGTGCTCTGTGATATTATTTTATAACCTAACCCTGCTTTAAACTTCTCCACAACTTTATTCCTGAACTGTCTGGTGTGTTCCTTGGCCTTCATGATGCCGATATTACACACTGTGCATATATATTAATTAGGTGACTTCTGAAGGCAATTGGTTCCTCTAAATTTTAGTTAGGGGTATCAGAGTAAAGGGGGCTGAATACAAATGCATGCCACACTTTTCAGATATATATATATTTTTTTAATTTTGAAAAACATTTATCATTTTCCTTCCACTTCACAATTATGTTCCACTTTGTGTTGGTCTATCACCGGCATGTCCAAAGTCCGGCCCACGGGCCAAATGCGGCCCCCTGTTGATTTAATATGGCCCCCTGGGGATTTGGATATATATATTGTTTGTGACCCCCCAGGGCTACAAAAGATATATAGCGTATTTATCGGTGCTGCCTTGGAGGGGACAAGGAGGTGCATGACGAGCGCCATCAGATTACATGAAGAGAATCTCCTGTTTACTCAGCAGCGTCTGTATTGGAAGTCCCATCTCCTGGGATGCCATTGGACGACTGTTTTGTCTATCATATGAATGAATGAATGAATGAAAGAAAACTTATATAGCGCAACACATGCAAACTTAATCGCCTCTGGGCGCTTGTTGTTCCCGTCTCCTTTGGTATCAAAAGAGATGAGTCTTGATCAGGGTTGGACTGGCCATCGGGACTACCGGGAGTTTCCCAGTGGGCCGATGGCTCAGTGGGCCAGTTGTCACTCAGGGGCGTCGGCAGGGGATGGCTAGAGCCCCGATTGGGTCCCCAAAAAGCCTGGAGTCTCGCCCTGACTGTAAACATCTAGTGATTGGTGGGCAAGCGGGGGTGTGCGGCCACAGTGAGAGTGGAGCTGTCAAAACGAAGCACTGATGTCGGGGATGGGCGGGGCAAATATGCGGGGACACCCCCATCCCCGACATTACTGCTTAGATTTGACAGCTCCACTCTCACTGCAGCCGCAAGCCCCGATACCAATGTGCGGTGCCCCTTCGTCCAGTACATAGCAAACACTGCCTGTATACACTCTGACAGTCAGAATGTATACAGGCAGTGTTTGCTATGTACTGGCACCGCACATTGGTATCGGGTCGTGCGGCTGCAGAATCTGACTGCTGGCTGGGGAGGAAGGTGGTGGCCGCACCCGCAGAGGCGTTGCTAGGGGGGTGCGGTCCGCACCCGGGTGACACCCCGACTATCCCGAGGGTGAGGAAAGCCCTGGTATTTTTTTTTTTTTTTTTATCGCTGACCCCGGTCACCCCGCTGGAACAACACTTCCAGCCCCGCCCCTGGGGTGCCTGCTTCTCATTCTTCCTCCTCCTTACTGAGCCAGTGAGCCTGTCACATCTTACACTGCAGACACGAGGCGCGCGGCTGCATGCTGTAACGCTGTCCTCTCCAGACTCCCGGTCCCAGAGCAGGTATGAGTACATCACAGGCGGGAGGGAAATTAACTAGTGAAGTGTGACACTCAGCTTGCTTGCGAGGGGGTGAGGTGTGTGATAGGTGGGGGGGTTGCCATGGAACCTGTGGTGTGCTGGTCTGATAACGAAAGGAGGGGGGGTGCAAGGTGGTCTAGCTGTATATTATATAGCTGTGTCCAGCCGCCCCCCTCCTGCTGTATACCACCACAGCCTGCCCTGTGCCACCCCAGCCTGCAGTATACCACCCCAGCCTGAGCCTGCTGTATACCACCCCAGCCTTCCCTGTGCCACCCCAGCCTTCTGTATACCACCCCAGCCTGCTGTATACCACCCCAGCCTGCCCGTTTGCCACCCCAGCCTGCTGTATACCACCCCAGCCTGCTGTATACCACCCCAGCCTGCTGTATACCACCCCAGCCTGCCCTGTGCCACCCCAGCCTGCAGTATACCACCCCAGCCTGAGCCTGCTGTATACCACCCCAGCCTTCCCTGTGCCACCCCAGCCTTCTGTATACCACCCCAGCCTGCTGTATACCACCCCAGCCTGCTGTATACCACCCCAGCCTGCTGTATACCACCCCAGCCTGCTGTATACCACTCCAGCCTGCCCTTTGCCACCCCAGCCTGCTGTATACCACCCCAGCCTGCTGTATACCACCCCAGCCTGCTGTATACCACCCCAGCCTGCTGTATACCACCCCAGCCTGCTGTATACCACCCAGCCTGCCCTGTGCCACCCCAGCCTTCTGTATACCACCCCAGCCTGCTGTATACCACCCCAGCCTGCTATATACCACCCCAGCCTGCCCTTTGCCACCCCAGCCTGCCCTTTGCCACCCCAGCCTGCCCTTTGCCACCCCAGCCTGCTGTATACCACCCCAGCCTGCTGTATACCACCCCAGCCTGCTGTATACCACCCCAGCCTGCTGTATACCACCCCAGCCTGCTGTATACCACCCCAGCCTGCTCTGTACCACCCCAGCCTGCTGTATACCACCCCAGCCTGCTGTATACCACTCCAGCCTGCCCTTTGCCACCCCAGCCTGCTCTGTACCACCCCAGCCTGCTCTGTACCACCCCAGCCTGCCCTGTGCCACCCCAGCCTGCCCTGTGCCACCCCAGCCTGCCCTGTGCCACACCAGCCTGCTGTATACCACCCCAGCCTGCCCTGTGCCACCCCAGCCTGCTGTATACCACTCCAGCCTGCTGTATACCACCCCAGCCTGCTGTATATCACCCCAGCCTGCTGTATATCACCCCAGCCTGCTGTATACCACCCCAGCCTGCCGTATACCACTACAGCCTGCCGTATACCACCCCAGCCTGCCCTGTGCCACCCCAGCCTGCTGTATACCACCCCAGCCTGCCGTATACCACCCCAGCCTGCCGTATATCACCCAAGCATGCCCTGTGCCACCCCATCATGCCCTGTGTCACCCCAGCCTGCCCTGTGCCACCCCAGCCTGCCCTGTGCCACCCCATCTTGCCCCATGCCACCCCAACCTGCCCTATGCCACCCTAACTTGCCCTGTACCACCCCAACCTGCCTTTTGCCACCCTTACTTGCCCTATGCCACCCAACCTGCCCTGTGCCACCCCAATCTGCCTTTTGCCATCCTTACTTGCCCTATGCCACCCCAACCTGCCCTGTGCCACCCCAACCTGCCCTATACCACCCATCCTGCCCTGTGTCACCCCAGCCTTCCCTGTGCCACCCCATCTTGCCCAATGCCACCCCAACCTGTCCTATTCCACCCCAACCTGTCCTATACCACTCCAACCTGTCCTATACCACCCCAACCTGCCCTTTCCCAACCTGCCCCATACCACCTTAACCTGCCATATACCACCCCAACCTGCCACTTTACCACCCTAACCGTTCACTATACTGCCCTATACTATCATTTACAGGGGCTGGTTTGGGGTGCACCCCGTGACTGTGCGCTGCCTGCATGGTGCTGGGCAGCCTAGACGGGGGGGTGGCACCATGTTTTACCGCACAAGGTGACACCAACCCTAGTGACGCCACTGCGCACCCGTTGCCACTACTGCAAGTGCACGGTTCCAGTGCAGGCTGCAGAGTATCGCTGCTGGAGGGGGTGCATGGTGGGTGGAGTGCATGTGCAGGGTGACAACAGTGAACCTGTTGAACATCCTGTCTGGGTGTCCTTCTCTCCCGTGTAACTCCTCCCCCCCCCCTCACAGCCGCTTTCATCCATACAATAAGCAGACTGTCCGAGCAGAAGGCGGAGCTGTCCAACTTTTCAAGTTAAAAAGCTTGTGATTTGTTGCTAGGGGCAGTCCTAGCAACCAAATCGCCTGTCTGTTACATGGAAAGTTGAACAGCTCCCGCCTTCTGCTTGAACACGTCGCATCCTCTCCCTCTGTCTTCTCCCTGCTGTGTAAGGCCCCGTACACACTTCCGAGAAACTCGACGAGAAAAACACATGTGTAAAAAGGGGGGGGTCATTGTTTGTGTCTGTGATTTTTTTAATATGCAGCATGGTGGGGGGACGGGGGTAAATGCACTGCCACTGGTCATAGTAACTGATGTATTAGACCCCTTTCACACTGAGCCGCCCATAGCGTCGGCGGTAAAACGCCGCTATTTTTACCGCCGACAATTGCGTATAGTTTACTGTGTTTGGGTGCGTGTTTGCAAAAATTAAGTGGGCCGGTCTGGATGAAGTCCAGGGCCAAATTTTTGTCCCAGTCCACCCCTGGTCTTGATCTTTCTCCTTCTCTTTCTATCATAGGAGGCGGAACTTTGTATTAAATAGGCCACAGAATAAACAAGAGATTCTCCTGTTTGTAATCTGTCGGCACTCGTCCCACCCCCCTCCCTCTGCCCTCCGAGGTTGCAGATGGGCATCAATCAGGCTGCACTGATGGCAATGGTAAGGCTCCATTCATGGCACATGTCAGGCTGCATTGGTTGCAATGGTAAGGCTGCATTAATCGCAATGGTAAGGCTGCATTCATGGCAATGGTAAGGCTGCATTCATGGCACATGTGAGGCTGCATTAATGGCACATGTGAGGCTGCATTCATGGCACATGTGAGGCTGCACTCGTGGCAACGGTAAGGCTGCACTCGTGGCAACGGTAAGGCTGCACTCGTGGCAACGGTAAGGCTGCACTCGTGGCAACGGTAAGGCTGCACTCGTGGCAACGGTAAGGCTGCACTCGTGGCAACGGTAAGGCTGCACTCGTGGCAACGGTAAGGCTGCACTCGTGGCAACGGTAAGGCTGCACTCGTGGCAACGGTAAGGCTGCATTCATGGCAATGGTGAGGCTGCATTCATGGCAATGGTAAGCCCATGCGTGTTATATGCCAATAAATACGGTATATCCAAATAACATGCCAAAGCTCATTCTTAGTCCTGAGCAGCGCTCTGGGATTCATTGGGGCCACAAAAGAAATATATACAGTATATCCAAATAACACGCCCAAGCTCATCTCTTCCCCACACACAGCCACAAAGGCAAGAGAATTTTTGTTGGGCAGTGTATTAGTTGCTCGGACAAACACACTTAGATCTAATTTTAATGGTTCAAAGAATGTCAGGCAAAATAGTCGGCCCTCACGCATGTTCACTTCATCAAATCTGGCCCTCTTTGAAAAAAGTTTGGACACCCCTGGTCTATCATATAAAATAAATGTATGTTTTTGGTTGCAACATGACAAAATGTGAAAAATGTCAAGGGGTATGAATACTTTTTCAAAGCACTGTATGTGGATGGCCACTAAAAAAGCAATTGTACAATGAGATTGTATAATGTGTGTGGTCACCTTAACACAGTTGTGCTAGATTTAAAGTTGATACTTAGTACAAAGATTGTGCAATCAGATTGCATAGTGTGTGGTCACCTTAATATAGCCTTGGTTTATTTAATGTTGATAGCACATAGGTGGTACAGTCACAATGTAACCTTGATGGCAGGGGTAGGCAAGAGGTGGAGATCTACCATGTCAACATGAATAACCGCAAAGATCACTGGGTGCCGCTGACTTTTTTTTTCTTAGTGAAAGGGGTTGTAAAGGTATTTTTCCCCCCCCTAAATAGCTTCCTTTACCTTAGTGCAGTCCTCCTACACTTTACTTCATCCTTCCATTTTGCTTTTAAAACGTCCTTACTTCTTCTGAGAAATCCTCACTTCCTGTTCTTCTGTCTGTAACTCCACACAGTAATGCAAGGCTTTCTCCCTGGTGTGGAGAAAGCCTCTTGAGGGGGGAGGGGCGAGCAGGCAAGTCAGGACACTCTCTACTTTGCAGATAGAGAAAGGAGGTGTGTGTTAGTGGGCGTCCTGACACTCCTGCTCGCCCTTCCCTCCTTAAGAGGCGTTCTCCACACCAGGGAGAAAGCCTTGCATTACTGTGTGTAGTTACAGACAGAAGAACAGGAAGTGAGGATTTCTCAGAAAAAATAAAGACATTTAAAAGCAAAATCAAAAGGATGAGGTAAGTGAAGGAGGACTGCACTAAGGTAAAGGAAGCTATTTAGGCGGGAAAAAAATGTTTTCCTTTAAAACCCCCTTTAACTAGCAAGCCCCCAGAGGTCAGCAGTAGGCAGGGCAGTGTACAGAGTTCAGTAGGAAGTTGGACAGTGTACAGAGGTTAGTTGTACAGTAGGTAGGGCAGTGTACAGAGGTGAGTAGTATAAAAAGCAGTGTAAAAAGATCAGTAGGGCAGATGAAAGGGGTGAGCAGAACAGGGGTTAGCAGGGCAGAAAACAGGGGGCCAGGAAGGCACAGTATAGAGGGGCCAGGGTGGCTTTGTTAGGGGGGCGGGTTGAGGATCAGAAGAGCCAAGTACAGGGGGATCTGGAGGGCACAGTACTGGGGGGTCAGGAAAGCACGGTACTGGAGGGTCAGGAGGGCATAGTACTGGGGATTAGGAAGGCACAGTCCTGGGGGACCAGAGCACACTGCAGACGTGTTCTGGAGGGTATGGAACTGGGGGTCCAGCATGGCAAAATACTGGGGGGTCAGGTGGGCATGTTACTGTAGGACATTGTACTTGGGGTCAAGAGGGCACACAGAGGGGTAAGGAGGGCAATGGGGATCAAGAGGATACAACATTTTTTTCCTGATGCAGAGCTGTGCAGGTAAGCTGCTGGGCAGAGGTTAGTTGTACAGTAGGTATGGCAGTGTACATAGGTCAGTAGGATAAAGAGCAGTGTACAGATATCAGTAGACCAGATGAGAGGGGTAAGCAGGACATGGGTTCTCAGGGTAGGGAACAGAGCAAAGGATATGGGGTCAGGAAGGCACAGTACAGAGGGGTCAATGGAGCTTCCCTGCCTGTTTCCATCTCCTTCCCTTTACTTAGAAGTTAGAATAAAAATATATATAATGTTTGGGGGTTCTAACACCCTAGAGCAGGGGTGGGCAATTATTTTTTCGATGGGGCCACATGAGAAACTAAAAAAATTTTGGAGGGCCGGGCCAAAAGGCTAAACTCAATACTGCATAAAATCAATTGTATTTCTTTATAAAAAGCAGTAAATATCATTGTTGGAAAACTGGTACGAGTACTTGTTATAGACATGGCACAGGAGGGGGACAGAGGCTGGGGACATGGCACAGGAGGGGGACAGAGGCTGGGGACATGGCACAGGAGGGGGACAGAGGCTGGGGACATGGCACAGGAGGGGGACAGATGCTGGGGACATGGCACAGGAGGGGGACAGAGGCTGGGGACATGGCACAGGAGGGGGACAGAGGCTGGGGACATGGCACAGGAGGGGGACAGAGGCTGGGGACATGGCACAGGAGGGGGACAGAGGCTGGGGACATGGCACAGGAGGGGGACAGAGGCTGGGGACATGGCACAGGAGGGGGACAGAGGCTGGGGACATGGCACAGGAGGGGGACAGACGCTGGGGACATGGCACAGGAGGGGGACAGACGCTGGGGACATGGCACAGGAGGGGGACAGACGCTGGGGACATGACACAGGAGGGGGACAGACGCTGGGGACATGACACAGGAGGGGGACAGACGCTGGGGACATGACACAGGAGGGGGACAGACGCTGGGGACATGACACAGGAGGGGGACAGAGGCTGGGGACAGGCAGCCACTGTTTAATCAATAACAATTGATTAAACAGTGGCTGCATGTGATGGCACAGTGGCTGCGTGTGATGGCACAGTGGTTGCGTTTGATGGGCACAGTGGCGACAATTGATGGCACAGTGACTGCGTGTGTTGGCACAGTGCCAGGTTTGATGGGCACAGTGGCTGCGTGTGATTGGCACAGTGGCTGCGTGTGATTGGCACAGTGGCTGCGTGTGATTGGCACAGTGGCTGCGTGTGATTGGCACAGTGGCTGCGTGTGATTGGCACAGTGGCTGCGTGTGATTGGCACAGTGGCTGCGTGTGATTGGCACAGTGGCTGCGTGTGATTGGCACAGTGGCGACAATTTATGGTGGCGAAGTGGCTGCGTGTGTTGGCACAAGTGGCTGCATGTGTTGGCACAAGTGGCTGCGTGTGTTGGCACAAGTGGCTGCGTGTGATGGGCACAGTGACCCCTCCCGGCCCTGCCTACTGTTATCACCGCGGCGGGGAACATTACAGACAGCGTTCGTTTGAACAGCTGTTTTCCCCGCTGCGCATAGACACTCCCCCTTGGATGGATCTGTCCAATCGCGAGCAAGGGGGAGTGTCTATGTGACTCCCCCTTGCTCGCGATTGGACAGATCCGTCCAAGGGGGAGTGTCTATGCGCGGCGGGGAAAACAGCTGTTCAAACGAACGCTGTCTGTAATGTTGAACGTTCCCCGCCGCGGTGATTAACGTGTCGGCGGGGGTGGGCCGGATTAAAAGGTCCGCCGGGCCGTATACGGCCCGCGGGCCGTAGTTTGCCCAGGTCTGCCCTAGAGAATAAAATGGCAGCCGTTGCAATACTTTCTGTTACACCGTATTATAAAAAAAAAAATATAAGACAACAGTAAAGTTATCCCAATTTATTTAATACTGTGAAAGATAATGTTACGCCGAGTAAATTGATACCCAACATGTCACGCTTCAAAATTGCGTCCGCTTGTGGAATGGCGACAAACTTTTACCCTTTAAAATCTCCATAGGCGACGTTTAAAAAAGGCCTAGTTAGACTTACCGGTGACGGTATTTCTAAGAGCCTTTCAGGACAACCTTGGAGAGAGCGCAGCTCCGCCTCTTCTGTAGGAAACACCCACAGGCTTTAAATCCCTCCTCTTCCACCATGGCTTCAGTTATTGTGTGGCCTCCGGCACTGGAAAACAAAGCACAGAGAACCACAACACCATGATAGATATATACTTTACTTTTTTATACACATTTAGGGAGGGAAATAGCGGTTGTCCTGAAAGGCTCTTAGAAATACCGTCACCGGTAAGTCTAACTAGGCCTTTCTCAAATCGCCTTTCAGGACAACCTTGGAGAGGATAACCAAGTAACTTACCCTAGGGTGGGACTACTGCCTGCAGTACCTTCCTGCCGAAGGCTTGATCTGCGGCCGACAGCAAGTCCAACCTGTAGTGCCGAATAAAAGTTGAGAAACTGGACCAAGTAGCAGCCTTACAGATCTGATCAGGCGTAGCACCGGCCCTTTCGGCCCAGGAAACTGCGGTTGACCTTGTCGAGTGAGCAGCGATCCCAGAAGGAGGAACTTCTCCTTTTGCTTGATAGGCTTCAGAAATTGCTTGTCTAAGCCACCTACCGAGCGTACTCTTAGAAGCTTTTTCCCCTTTTCGGGGACCGGAGAAAACCACAAAAAGAGCGTTTGATTTCCTGAACTCCTTGGTGACGGAAAGGAATTGTAACAGACATCTCCTTACATCCAGTGTATGGAAAGCTTCTTCTCCTGCATTAGCCGGAACTGAGGAAAATGTTGGTAGAATTATTTCTTGCGACCGATGGAAAGTTGAGGCCACTTTCGGTAGGAAGGCTGGATCCGTTTGAAGGACCACTCGGTCTGGCAAAACTCTAAGGAAGGGTTCCTTAATTGCTAGAGCTTGGAGTTCACTGATTCTCCTTGCTGATGTAATGGCAACTAAAAAAATTGTTTTGAGAACTAAATTTTTTAACGATGCACTCTGTAAAGGTTCAAACGGAGCTCCCGTGAGACCTTGCAAAACAATAGATAAGTCCCAACAAGGGAAAACTTTGAGGGCTATCGGTCTATTTCGAGCCAGAGCCCTAAAAAATCTAGAAATTAAAGTTTCTTTGGATAAAGATCTTTCAAGATAAACTGAGAGAGCCGCTACCTGTGTTTTCAGGGTGCTGGCGGCTAGACCTTTCTCCATTCCTTCATGGAGAAATTCCAGAACTGAAATAGTACTCTTGATTTCGAAACTTTTGGAAGAACACCAAGAGTTAAATTTCTTCCATACCTTGAGGTAGATGGACCTAGTTACCTCTTTTCTACTTGATAGTAGAGTTTTAACTACTTTATCAGAAAGTCCTTTAGATTTTAGAAGGTCTTCTTCAGAAACCAAGCAGTTAGATGTAGCCTGCTTGCTTCCGGATGGCACACAGAGCCCTGTGTCAATAGATCCTTCCTGTATGGTAATCTCCAGGGAGGTTTTGAGGCCAGGTTCAAAAGTGTTGCAAACCAAGGCCTTTTTGGCCAAAAAGGAGCGATCAGGAGCAAGTTGGTGTTCTCCTCCCTGAATTTCCTTAGGACCAGAGGGATTAGTGGAAAAGGGGGAAAGGCGTAACACAGCCGGTAATTCCATGGGTGTGCCAGGGCATCTATCCCCACTGCCTGATCCATTCTGTGAATTGAAAAGAATTCCTGGACCTTCGCATTTTGTTGACTTGAAAATAGGTCCACTTGGGGATGTCCCCATTCCTCCGATATTATATCGAACACCTCCTGGTTCAGACTCCATTCTGCTTCCACCACTCTTTTTCTGCTTAGCAGATCTGCTAGGAGATTTTGTGATCCCTTCAGGTGGACTGCCGATAGGGAGGCCACATTTATTTCCGCCCATGACAGAAGTTGATTGGCCAAGTCCATGAGCCCTTGGCTCCTGGTTCCCCCTTGCTTTAGCACATAGATCACTGCTGTCGTATTGTCTGACAGAATCTGTACATGATGTCCTTTGACCTCCTGTTGAAAAGCTATCAGACCCAAATGAATGGCTTTCAGTTCTCGCCAATTTGACGATTTTCTTGCCTCTATTTTTGACCACTTGCCTTGAGCGGTTTGACCCTCCAGGTGGGCTCCCCAACCCCAGGAGCTTGCGTCGGTTGTTAGACGCTTGTCCAGGGGAAAAAACCATGGGAGACCCTTCGTTAGATTGGAAGGGTCCCTCCACCACCATAGTGCTCGTTTCACTTTCGCAGAAAGTCTGAAACGCCTCTCGAACGGCACCTGGTGTGACCAGACCTGCAAGATGTTTTTCTGAAGTGGTCTGGAGTGCAGTCTTGCCCACTGGACTGCCGGAATTGTAGCTGTAAGAAGGCCTAGAACTGACATAACTGTTCTGACTGGTACTGAAAGGTTCGTCTGGATCTGACCCACTGCTGAAAAGATTTTGTCTATCTTTTCCTGAGGCAGGAACACTTTTTGCACTACTGAGTTTAGGGTGTAGCCCAGAAATCTCATCTCCCGAGAGGGATCTAGATGCGATTTTTCTAAGTTCAAAATCCAACCTAGATTTTTGAGATGAGTCTGTGACGTTTGGAGGTTCGTCCCAAGCTGATCCCTGGAATCTGCGAAGAATAATAGGTCGTCCAGGTATGGCACGACCGAGATCCCCCTCAGTTTTAGAGGCTCCAGGGCTTCCGCCATAATCTTTGTGAAAACTCTGGGGGAAGATGACAGGCCAAATGGTAGGGCCCTGAATTGGAGATGCCATACTGATGTTCCCAGATTGATGGCTAGGCGAAGGAATTTTTGTGAGGCTGGTGCTATTGGCACATGTAAATAAGCATCCCTTAGGTCCAGGGATGCCATGAAGCAACCTGGAGACAACAGTTTTGTGATGGAGTAAATTGTGTCCATACGGAAGTGTTTGTACCGTATTGATCTGTTCAGGATCTTTAGATTCAGAATCAACCGGTATTTGCCTGAAGGTTTTTTTACAAGAAATATATGGGAATAAAACCCCCGACCCTCCTGCTGTTTCGGGACCTGGATAATGACTTCTTGTTGAATCAGATCCTGTAAAAGGTTCATCATGGCCGAAGCCTTTTCTTGGTCTCTTGGAAGGGCTGTAATGTAAAACCTGCTTGGCGGACATTCCGAGAATTCCAGTTTGTAACCTTGTGAAATGATGTTCTTCACGAAAGGACTTGTGGATATTTGACTCCACTGAGGGAGAAAGGATGACAGTCTTCCCCCTACTGGAGTAGTTACGTCATTTGTCTTTAGGGTTTTGATCTGGAGGAGATCTGAAGAGAACCCCACCTCTTCCCCTACCCTTTTGAGGAAACCAACGTTTTTTGTTGACATCTTCTCTATTTTTGTAGGGTTGTTGAACAGCACGAAAATTCTTTTTAAACGTCTGTTTCTTCTTGGCTGGGAAAGCCTTCTTTTTATCGGCCGTTCTATCTAAGACTGTTTCCAGGTCTGGCCCAAAAAGAAAATCCCCTGAAAAAGGGATGCCACAAAGTTTAATCTTTGAGGCTGTATCCCCTGACCACGTTTTTAGCCAGACTGCACGCCTAGCTGAATTGACAAGTGCTGAGGATCTGGCTGCCATTTTAATAGATTCGGCTGATGCGTCAGCCATGTATTTAATTGCATTAAGGATTAGAGGAAAGGAGTCTAAAAGGTCTTTCCTATGGGTGCCTGCTTCAATGTGGCCCTTCAGTTTCTCTACCCAGCATTCCAGGTTTCTTGCTACCACCGTGGAAGCCATGGCTGGTTTAAGGCTGGCGGATGCGGAGTCCCAAGCTTTTTTAAGGAGAGCATCTGCTCTTTTGTCCATCGCATCTTTCAAGACCCCCATGTCTTCAAAGGCCAGATCTGTCCTTCTAGAAACCTGTGAAAAGGCAGCATCCACTCTGGGTTTCTTATTCCAAACCTCAGTTTCTTTGTTTTCAAAGGGAAATCTTCTCTTAAGAGATTTAGGAAGGAAGGGACCTTTTTCCGGGTCTTTCCATTCTTTCTTAACTGTGTCAGATAACACTTTATGGACAGGAAAAACTCTATGTTTGGAGTCATCCATACCCTGGTACATTTTATCATGGACTGATAGTTGTACTCTTTCCTCCTGAATGTCAAGGGTAGTGTAGATTGCACCTAAAAGTTCATCCACATCCTCCAGGGATAATTTATATTTAGAGGTTCTGCATGCATCCTCTTCTTCCTCTTCCTCAGAGTCTACAAGTGAGGGAAGAGTACTTGTCCCCTCATCCCCAGAGTCCACCACTACCGGCCTGGAGGTGGAAGCTCTTGGGCTTGCTGGTGGTTGCTGGGGCTCAGTATGGACCGCACTCTGCACTAGCATGGATTTCACTGAACTAAGTGAGTCCGAGAGTTCCTTGACAGATGAAAATAATTCTTTAATTTGTTGAGAAGATTCCTCTTCAACTAGGTCTTTAATACATGATCTACACATGGCTTTCTGCCAAGAGTCTCTCAAAGGGTTTTTACAGGAAGGACATTTCCTTTGGCTTGGTGGATTTGCTGGTTTAGATTTACTAGCAGTTTTCTCCTGAAACGAGAAATTAAACTGACTTAAATCAAAGCTCTCTTAGCTAAGCAAGGGAAACCACCACCGTGCTAATACCACCAGAGTGAAAGAATGTCCCCTTTAAGAAAAAAGATAGAACATAGCAACCACCAGAGTTTCTGCTAGATGGCCCAGCATAGGCTTCCATCAGAGCAGAGCAGGCTCCCATAAGGAGGAAAAAACAACCAAACACAATAGAAAGCCCATAAGGATAAGAATAAAGGCACCATTGTACCCCTCTTACCTGGGCCTGACCGGTGCTGACGGCGCCTGCATCCGCCATCGCTGTAACTCTTTCCTCCATTGCAGAGAGACAGCTGTAGAGGAAAACGCTGGGCTTTTGAATTTCCCGGGCTCCGCGTCATCAATAGGAGCCGGAAACGGAAGCGCCGGTCAGAGAACCCGCCCTCTAGTCCCTGCGTTCCAGGCGCCAGGAGCCACGAGCGCCACGCCTCCACAGGAAACGCCGCGTCGCCGGCGTGACGTCACCCGCCAGACCGGGACCCGGAACCGACATGCAGGACATGTTTCTTGAAAGAAACGGTACCTGCCCGACCACCGGGGTCAAAACCTGCGGACTCCGGGCACCAGACGCACCGTCCCCTATGGATCCTAAAGCTCCCGTGAGCAGGCGAGACCAGAGGACTCCGGAGCATCCCCCCTTAAAGGTACAGTGGAGGAGCTGGGATGGTTCAGTCACCACCTAAAAAAAAAGGTAAATCAATGAGGGAAAAGCCTGTCTCCAGCCTTGGAGAGAACGCAGCTCCCTGGCTCCAACCTGATGCTTCCACCATGGCGGAGGAAACACAATAACTGAAGCCATGGTGGAAGAGGAGGGATTTAAAGCCTGTGGGTGTTTCCTACAGAAGAGGCGGAGCTGCGCTCTCTCCAAGGTTGTCCTGAAAGGCGATTTGAGAAAAATTCTACAGGTTGCATGTTTTGAGTTACAGAGGAGGTCTAGGGCTAGTATTATTGCTCTCGCTCTACCGATTGCGGTGATACCTCACATGTGTGGTTTGAACAGCGCTTTCATATGCGGGCGCTACTCACGTATGCGTTCGCTTCTGCACGCAAGCTCGGCTGGACGGGGAGCGTTTTCTGGCTGGCTCCTAGATTCCAAGCAAATTTGTCAAGCCCTGATGTACGGCCACCATAGAGTTCACACATACATAGTACTAGCTGGCCATACAACCTGTGCAGTGATGAGCTCAGACACGTCCAGAGCCCACCAGGAAGCTGTCAGCTGTACTGACCAATCATGTGTGGCCAGGACAATCCCCGCCCCCTAATATAGCCACTTCAAGACTGCAATATATATATATATATATATACACACACACATTGTGAATTTTTCAGCCGGCAATTCTCTCTCTCATAAAAGAGATCCGAGCGTCTGCTTAGCCGCTGGATCGCTTTTAGGAGCAGCGAGAGGGATCGCCCCCCATCCCCCCCTCACTGCTCGCCGGTGTTTGCCCGCCAGGAAGTCAGCACTGCGCTAATCACAGGAAGGGAGACATTGTCCCGATGCTCAGCTGCAGAGATCGGGAAAGGTCGCACTGCCTGTGATTAGCGCAGCGCCGACTTCTAAGCGGGCTCTGCACGTGGATTGTGCGAACACACGGGAGCTCATCCCTACTTACCGATGTTTCATCAGATTAGGCGACCCGTCCGAATTTGAAACGGAAGTGACGTTTCCGTCGCCGCCATCTTGCTACACCCCGCACTTCCTCACAGTAAGGATAGTGAGAAGACGGCAAGCGGACCTCTTGCTACACCCACCGGAGTTTTGCATTTCACACTTATTTCTAACAGTAAACAAAGCTTATAAAAAAGGTGAAATACAGGATTTAGAAATCCGACGGACCGTTTTGATTTTGAATTTCAAAAGCAGCGGCAAACCTGCCCATCTTACAGAAAAATCGCTGCTTTTATAATTCAACATGTAAACAGTGCGACGTGACACGTGATCAGATTCTGACAAAAAGATCCTGCATGAGTTTGCTGCGATTTGAACCATACAAATCCATGGCTCAAATCGCACCATGGGAACGTGTTGCGATTCCTGTGCGAATTACATGCATCAGTGTGAATCAAACCAAGCAATCATTGTAGGACCCACCTAAGCAATGACAGTCGTTGATTTTAGGGTCACCACACACATTACAATCTGATCATACAATCAAGTTTCAATTTACTAAAACTAGTAATCTGATCACCCCCCTGGCTGAGATTATGCAATCAGATCGCTTAGTGTATGGCTAGGCAGATCGCTCAGTGTATAGCAGTGACAGGTGTGCTGTCAGTACCTTGCCATCCTTGTCGAAGGGCAGATCCAGCTCTCCATGCTCCCCGGATCCCTCAGCTCCTTCCCCCTGCTCGGGGATCGGCGGTCGGTAGTCAGGGAAGGGGTTAACGAAGGATCGTTCTTCCATCTCCGCCTCCCCACCGAACTGCAGCCTGAGCCTCTTGGACATGCCTTCTCCCATCTCCTACGGAGAGCCGGCGGGGCCAAAACACACCAAACTCCCCGCAACGCCAATGTCTGCTCTGTCCTCACTCAGCGGCTCCCCCTAGTGTCCGTCACCGGGATCTATCACTGACTCCTGTGTGCCTCAATGGTCGGCGTCAATCAGGGGGACATTGTGCAGTGCTGGAGACAGCAATCCAACCTGATCATCCACATTTCACAGGAAAAGATAGAAGGAGGAATTATTTCAGAGGCAACCTGCTATAAGCCTCAGGCACAACTAATACAGTTTGTTTTTAATATCTCACTTTTTTTTTCAGATCTATTTAAAGGTTGGTGCAATAAGGCAATAAAGGGACGGTGTAATGCCATTCAGTGGGTTGTGTGCCAATAACAGATTGTCTTTATTCCTACAGGCGCTGGGCAGGATTCCTGGCACATGAAGGCAGGATGATGGAATTGTGGTGACAAAGCAGAATCTCACTCAGCAGACATCACACATCACCGACGCTGAATTCTCCCCCATAGTCCTAAGTGCAATTCATCAGTGGGCAGCCAAGCACGCCCCTTTTGGGGCTGCTGAAATCCTGTCCGGTGGCGACAAGAGAGAGACAAGTGTCCCCGGGGAGGTTCGATCGGTTCAATCAGTCCGCCGCTTTCACGTTTCTATCATGGAAAAGCGATCCTTTTGCAGAATCCATGCCGTCATCTGAACGCACATAACAGAAAAAGGTGGAAGTAGTATACAATGTATAGATATATGGTGGAGCAGTCCCCTTCCGGAGATCGCTGAATACTTCTCACTGTTGCATCGTTGGCTTGTATTCAGATTGCCATCCCTAAAGGTTCCAGCACAAGAATAGGAAGGAGAAAATGTCCACTTCAGTGGCGTTCAGCCTCCATTCAGTACGCTTTAAATGAGCAGCTGCTCCGTCCTCCTCAGTCATTCATTCACCTTGCCAGTGAAAGAAAAAAAAAAGCAAGCCCTGCGGATATGTAAAATAGGATGCATAAACTTTACACACATGCACAATAGCTGGGAAAATCAAATAAGCATAGCTTTTTTTTCTTTTAGCGGCTGTGTTGAATTTGTGTTCCCTCCGTGTGATCCACAGATGAATAAATGGGTAGGACAGACTCATGGGAGGGAGAGCAGCAGCCACACACACACACACACACACACACACACTGCTTCCCATTGTCATACACAGCGCCTGTCACCAGACTGTCATACAATCACCCGCAGCCAGTCTACGAGGAGCACAACAGCCACGCCACAGCAGATGTTGCCTTTGTAATAATCCTAATTTCCTCGACTGCTTTCTGTCTTTTTTACCCTCTCCAAATAATAGCTGGCTTGTGATGTTAGAAGTACATTGAGGGAATTAGCTCCAGTGCTTTAGAAACACATGACTGGGGCTCTAAGGGCAGTGCAGCAATGGTTACCGCATCCTGAAATCCATTGGGATGTGACAATACAGCCAGAGCTGCTGTCACCCTGGATATTTCAAACACATTTATAAAAAAAAAAAATCCAGATCTGAATCCTCAACTAGTCCAAGGTGTCAATTTTTAGAACATTTTCCATCACAGACATGTAATAAGGGCCAATCAGATTGTAATTGGCCTACAATGGCCAATCACCTATAACAGATTTCGATTTTTTGAATGGAGAAGAAATGAAATATTTTACAATAATATCCACACACCACATCTAAAACCTCTTCTAGGTGACAATTTTTATCAGATTTGACCAAATATGACTAGAGGACTAGACTAGACCATTTTTCGTCATAGACAATTTATATATCAAAATAAATGTTTTACAAGGGTATCAATGTACCAGATCTGAATCCTCAACTAGTCCAAGGTGTCAATTTTTTTTATCAGATTTGACCAAAGACTAGTTGAGAACATCAAAAGCATATTGACTATTGCATTAGAACATTTTCCATCGCAGACATTTATTAAGAGCCAATCAGCTTATAATTGGCCTACAATAGCCAATCGCCTATAACAGATTTAGATTTTTTGAATGGAGAAGAAATTACCGTATTTATCGGTGTAAAACACTTTAAGGCCGCGTACACACCATCGGTCCAAACCGATAAAAACAGACCGAAGTTCCGTTTCATCGGTCCAAACCGTCCGTGTGTACGCCCCATCGGTCTTTTGTCCTTCGGACAAAAGTTAGAGAACTTGCTTTAAAATCGAACCGATGGACCGCTGACCGATAGGTCCAAACCGATGGTTAGTACACAAAAGCATCGGTTCAAAACCCGCACATGCTCAGAATCAAGTCGACGCATGCTTGGAAGCAATGAACTTCGTTTTTTTCAGCACGTCGTGTGTTTTACGTCACCGCGTTCTGACCCGATCGGTTTTTGGAACGATGGTGTGTACGCACATCAGGCCATCAGTCTGCTTCAGCGGTGAACCAATGAAAATGGTCCATCAGACCATTCTCATCGAATGGATCGACCGTGTGTACGCGGCCTCAGAGAGAAGTTTCAGGGGAAAAAACTTTCCACAGCCCCCTGCGTATAACACGCAGGCACAGTTTACCCTCTATTTTCAGGGTAAGAAAGTGAGTGTTATACGCCAATAAATACAGTAAATATTATACAATAATATCCACACACCACATCTAAAACCTCCTCTAGAGGTGACAATTTTTATCAGATTTGACCAAATATGACTAGAGCAGTGTTTCTCACCTCCAGTCCTCAAGGTGCCCCAACAGGTCATGTTTTCAGGCTTTCCATTTCTTTGCACAGGTGATTTGATCAGTTTCATTGACTTAGTAATTACCACGGCCGTTTCATCTGAGGGACATCCTGAAAACATGACCTGTTGAGGCGCCTTGAGGACTGGAGTTGAGAAACGCTGGACTAGAGAACTAGACTAGACCATTTTTCGTCATAGAGAATTCATATATAAAAATAAATATTTTACAAGGGTATCAATGTACCAGATCTGAATCCTCAACTAGTCCAAAGTGTAAATTTTTTTTATCAGATTTGACCAAAGACTAGTAGAGAACATCAAAAGCATATTGACTTTTGCATTAGAACATTTTCCATCACAGACATTTAATAAGGGCCAATCAGATTATAATTGGCCTACAATGGCCAATCACATATAACAGATTTATATTTTTTGAATGGAGTAGAAATGAAATATTATACAATCAAGCCTCGTACACACGATCAGTCCATCCGATGAGAACGGTCTGAAGGACCGTTGTCATCGGTTAACCGATGAAGCTGACTGATGGTCAGTCGCGCCTACACACCATTGGTTAATTAACTGATCGTGTCAGAATGCGGACACGTAAGCCACGTACGACGGCACTATAAAGGGGAAGTTCAAATCCAATGGCGCCACCCTTGGTTCTGCTTTAGCTGATTTTGTGTTAGTAAAAGACGATTCACGCTTTTCTGTCTGTTACAGCGTGATGAATGCGCTATCTCCAAAACGAACGCTAGTTTTACAAGAACGAGCGCTCCCGTCCCCTCATTTAGTCTGAGCATGCGTGGATTTTTAACCGATGATCGTGCGTACTAACGATCGGTTTTGACCTATCGGTTAGGCGTCCATCGGTTAAATTTTAAAGCAAGTTGGCTTTTTTTTAACCGAAGGTTAAATAACCTATGGGGCCCACACACGATCGGATTTGACCGATGAAAACAGTCCTTCAGACCGTTGTCCTCTGGCTATCCTATCGTGTGTACGAGGCCTAATATCCACACACCACATCTAAAACCTCATCTAGTCCAAGGTGACAATTTTTTATCAGATTTGACCAAATAGGCCACCAAAAGCATATTGTAATAGGTTTAGCCAATGCAATAGAACATTTTCTGTCATAGACAATTCATTTATAAGAAAGGGCACTCTGATTATAGTTGGCATACAACAGCCAATCAGCTATAACAGATTCATATTTTTTTAAATGGAGAAGAAATTAAATAATATACAATGATACCCGTATATCAAATCTGAAACCTCTACTAGTCCAAGGTGACAACTTTTATACGATTTGACCAAATATGACTAGAGGGAACCAAAAGCATATTGTAATAGGTTTGCAATAGAACATTTTCCATCATAGACAAATAATATATAAAAAGGGCCAATCAGATTATAATCGACCTACGATGGCCAATGACATATAGCAGATTTATAGAAATGAAATAATATACAATGATATCCTCACACTAAATCTTGCAGTAGAACATTTTCCAACATGAACATTTAATAAATAATGAGAACCAATCAGATTATCGTTGGCCTACAATGGCCAATCAGATATAATACATGAAATTAAGTGTACCTAAAGCAGCCTTTCTGAACCAATGTTCCTCTAGAAATTGTGAGGGGTTCCCCAAGCATCTTTAAGCTGGAGTGTCAAGACGCCCACTAACACACAGCTCCTTTCTCTATCTGCAACGTAGAGAGTGTCCTGACTCTCCTGCTAGCCCCCTCCCCTCTCAAGGGAGTGGGCGAGCACGACACTCCACACCAGGAAGAAAGCCTTGCATTACTGTGTGGAGTTATAGACAGAAGAACAGGAAGTAAGGATTTCTCAGAAGAAATAAGGACATTTAAAAGCAAAATCTAAGGATGAGGTAAGTGAAGGAGGACTGCACTAAGGTAAAGGAAGCTATTTAGGGGAAAGAAATTGTACCTTTACAACCCCTTTAAGAGAGGCTGGTATTTGATACCCAGGGCAGATAATTTAGTCAACACCCACCTGCTGTCAATGGCAAAATAGTTTTTAGTAATAATCTTAAAATTAAATGAATAATGTAACGGTCACCACCGTTTACGATATTCCCATTCCATCGCCCATGTCAGCTTATCCGACAGTCCGACAATCCAGCAGACACGATCCATCCCATTTCCCAGAATAACCGAGACACAAGCTCTAGCTCTGGTTTCAAAATGTATGAACGCTTTTAATGGTATCTTAGCTTTCTTATATACAGTACAAGCATGTTAAAGTTAATCACAGGGACAAAGAAACTCTCCACCCCCAATATCACACAATGGGGGCTTCAGTACACATTCAGATTAACACCTCAAAAGCATGTGTCCCCCCATTGAATGAAAACACTCCATTTGGAGTCAGACTTTAACAACCTGTAAAATTCCAAGATATCCTGCAAAACATGAATTATCAGTCATGTCCCATCTCATGTAATTTATAATTAATATTTCTCAGTCACCCTATGCCCAAAAGGGGCACATGATGACCCTAGATCCAAGAGTCATTAGTGACGCTGGCACAGGAGTACCCCTCATCCTTCAAAAGTCTCTGGGTGTCATGGGTCATTCTGTTACAAATAATATTAACAAGAGAATGAAAACTCAAACAGTGAAAAGAGTGGCTTTCTCTAATGTAAGTGGCCAGTCTAGAACAGACCTTTTTGCATTGGTGGTTCATTGAAAATTGCCCCCTTCTACAGGTTATCAGTGTAGGCGGGAGATCAATTCACCACAGATAAACGGAAACCACAGGATGAACCTTGTGGTATATGTTTATGGAATTTATATTTATTTATTTTATACTAGAAATGGCAGCAATCAGCGACTTATATCAGGACTAATGACACTGGCTGGGAAGGGGTTAAACATCTAAGGTGATCAAAGGGTTAAAGTGGTTGTAAATGCAGACTTTTTTTATATTAATGCATTCTATACATTAAGATAAAAAGCCTTCTGTGCAGCAGCCCCCCTAATACTTACCTAAGCCCCATCTCTATCCAGCAATGTCCACGAGGGCCTCGGCCACCTGGGACTCTGCCTAGAGATTGGCTAAGACACAGCAGCGGCACCAGTGACTCACTCTGTTGTCAATCAAACTCAGTAAGCCAATCAGGAGAGAGGGGGTGGGGCCGAAATGCAACTCCGTGTCTGAATGGATTTATGGAGCTGCAGCTTGGCTCGGTTGCCCCCATAGCAAGCTGCTTGCTGTGGGGGCACTCAACAGGAGGGAGGGGCCAGGAGCTCCAGCCAGGGACCCTGAGAAGTGGAGGATCCGGTCTGCCCTGTGCAAAATCACTGCACAAAGTAGGTAAGTATGACATGTTTGTTATTTTAATAGAAAGAAAAACAAGACTTTCCAATCACTTTAACTGTGTGCATAGCCTGTGATTTTGTGTACTGTATGTGCTGCTTTTACTAGGGGCAGAGATGGATTAGCTTTGCCAGGACACACAATTCATCCCTTCTACCCTGTCAGTACAGAGATCTGCCTTGTTTACAGAGCTGAGTCTCTACCTGACGATCGGCGAGTGCCGGCGGCCATCGAGTGCATGACATCGGCAGATTGGCTTCTGCTGTGATTAATCTCACGCTCCCTATGTGGAAGTGCTGAATTACATATATAAACATGATTCCGCACAGGAGGGCCGTCCTGTAGCAGTAAATCTGCTATGGGGCAATCCTTAAAGTGTTACTAAACCCCGGACCCTGCATTCACTATATCTGGTCTCCCACAGTACACAGAACATGGCAATGCAATTATTTTAGTAAATAAAAACTGCTAAATACCTTTTCTCATCAGCAGTTACAGTAATCATGTGACGTCTATCAGTGTCCAGACAAGCACTGGTTAAAGCTTGTGGGAGGAGTTTTTTGACTGACCTATGAGAATGCAAGACCCTCTGTCTGGACAGTGCTGATTGGCCCTGTGCTTATCACATGCATCCCAAGGGAAAAATAAACTAGCAATACACCAAGCTGAGCATCTGCAGCCTGACTTCATAGACTCTGTGTTATCAGGAAATTATAAGGAGCCAGTGGAAGGAGGGAAAGATCTGTGCAAACAGGAACAAATAGCCTGTTTACACAATGCAGAGAATTAACCCCCATAGGTTCCACAGTGAGTATAACAGGCATGCTTTACTGCACATACAGACTGATTTTACTGTTGTGGGTTTAGTAACACTTCAAAGAGGAACTGCAGTCTGGTCACATAATTTGTATTAAAAACATCTTTGCCATTCTGAAGCTTCCATCCAACCACTTTGCATATTATTTTATATATACTGTGGTTCTGTATTTGCCAAATATGCTGCAGAAATCTCTATCCACTGAGTCTGGCTGCAATCATTTTAACTGTGGGCAGCTGAAGCTGCTGCCTGTTTCCTTCCTGGATTTACACAGAGGCACACCTCCAGCTCTGCAGCTCTCATTGGCCCTCTTATGACTCATTCCGCTCCCTTCCTGGGAAACTTTCAGGAGAGAGAGAGGTGTGCATGATGTCATAAGCCTAGGCTATTTTCCAGACAAGTAACAGGAAGTGGGCTGTATAAGGTCTTTACTGGCAAAAAAAAATAAAAAAAATTTACTATCCAAAGTTAAAACAACAAGGGCAGAAGATTTAAGAGATGGAAAGATGAAAAAATGACTGAAGGTCCGCTTTAAGTGGTTAAACACAAGAGTTCTCAACAGACTGATACTTCTGTATGAGCATTGGCTGTGCACATGCCTTTCTTCCCTGGAAAGGTGTAGATTTTTTATTTACAAAAGTATTCCATATTTGAAAAAAAGCAACAGGCTAGTATTCTAGCTCTAGTTACAACTATATTATTGTAGCACTACCCCCGAAGGAGCTGCTGGTTTGTTTTGGGTGGCATGTTTCCTCTGTATCTCCGCCGTCTAGGGTACTGGATGAGAGCTGTAATAAAGTCAATGTCCACACGACAGGTGTATTTTCTGTGCTTTTATTACCCAACTGGGTAAAAACGATAAACAGTGGAAAGGTGAAGGGATAGCAAAATAGGAGACAGCAAATTCAGGTGTAACTGGGTATGGAAACAGTCCTGCTTTCTACGACAACTTTACTTCGCCACTCTAGCCAGAGTGGGTATAGTGCATCTGGACAGGCCTCTCTCACCAGCGTGGCAGCCAGAGTGTCACTCGGATGAATAGGATTAAGTCTCTACCACAGACCCTCCTGAAGATTGGAGACAATTTCGGTCCAAAATCCCTCTTAACTGGATTCAACGCCCAGGTTCTTCTTCACATAGTTTCGGTTAAATCAGCAACTGATAGGCGACCTGCGTCCAGCCTCTCAGAACCAAAGTTGTCCTCTGACAAATGGACAGGCCTCTCCTGAAACACCAGCCTCGTACTCGGTATTCCCTGGACAGTGTCCTCATCAGACGGCCTCCTCCAATTGGACGGACAGCCCAGGACCATCTGGCAAATTAGGGATCCAGTCGACTCACTGGATCCATCAAACAGTTGAATGTGCTCCGGACCAACGTGGTCCCGGAACCAGGAACACACACCCCTGCCAGGAGGGCCACACACGGGGGTGGTGGGACGACTGCCCAGCTCAAGGGCGGGAACACAGCGACCCAAACTAGCACAGGGATGGTGGGAGCCCCTCATAATGAGCACAGCAGGGGCACAGCCCCAGGAGGAAGTCAGCACAGCACAGGGATGGTGGGAGCCCCTCATAATGAGCACAGCAGGGGCACAGCCCCAGGAGGAAGTCAGCACAGCACAGGGATGGTGGGAGCCCCTCATAATGAGCACAGCAGGGGCACAGCCCCAGGAGGAAGTCAGCACAGCACAGGGATGGTGGGAGCCCCTCATAATGAGCATAATGAGTCATTGAATATGAATTTTTGTTAAATGTTCATTAACTTTATATTTTTTTAAATCAAAGATGTTTATTGAAACAAAAACATAAAAGAAATTTACAGCAATTACACAGCTCACCTACTGTATACAATGGTATTCCAACAATGCAGGTATCAGCTCAAGAGGAACATTTAAACAATGTACCGACCCCTGCCATCACCAAATACACAGATCAGACATTACAGCATAAAGGCATCTCTCCCGCACCAGACCGCCCCAGCACATTAAATACAAGTACAAATACATAATGAATCATACTCCCTGTCCACACTGTCCACACTACAACTCACCCGTCCAACCGTCTGCTATCTAAACAGCCTATCCATTACTAAATCAACCGGGGACAGGCCAGGGGTGTCCAACCATGGAGCCCGCAACCTTTCAAATGTTCCCGAACAACCCCTGTGCTGATAAATATACTTCCCCATTCTTATGGTGTCCCCCACCTGGGTAATCCATTCCTTCAAGTTGGGGGCTCAACCGCCTTCCGACGCAGAAGGATCAGCCTACGGGCCTGAAACAGAGCCCTGGCTATGGCCTGCCTGAAATTGTCATCCATGGGGATGCAATCCAAAATTCCAAGTAAGCATGGTTTTGGATCAGTGGGTACAACAACCAAATATACTTCATTAATGGTAGCTAAAACCCCTGACCAGAATAGATGAAGTTTGGGGCACCGCCACAACAAATGGATTAGATCGCCATGATCTCTCCCACACCTAGGGCAGCTGGAGTGAGGTCTCACACCCATCCTGAACAGCCTGTCGGGCGTGTAGTGAACTCTAATGCCGCGTACACACCATCACTTTATGTGATGAAAAAAAACGACACTTTCTGTGAAGTAAAAAATGACGTTTTTGAAACTTCAATTTTCAAAGACGAAGTTGCCTACACACCATCGTTTTCTCACAATGATCTTGCAAAGTGAGGTTACGTTCCACCATGTTTTACCATTGAAGCTTGCTTCATAAGTAGCTTCTGGGCATGCGTGGATGAAAAAACGTCTTAGAAAACGACGTTTTTTGCTACACACGGTCAATTTCTGTGAAGTAAAAAGTGCACTTTTGAAAAACGACACATAAAATTGAAGCATGCTTCAATTTTTTTTGGTCGTTTTTTACAAGACATAAAACGACGTTTTCCCCCACACACGGTCAATTAAAGTGACGTTTTTAAAAACGTCATTTTTTTTCATCACATAAAGTGATGGTGTGTACGCGGCATAAGAACAATATACAGTTGAAATATAAAACAAGTGAAAAATATTAGCGCTGTGATAGGTATAGATAAAAAATTTAAACTAATTGGCAATAAAAGTGAAAGTGACAGTGAGATGGCAATGAGATAGCAATAGGTTGAACAACCCCTAGATGTGCAAAGTAATAAACAGATGATCTATGTTCGAAAGTCCAGCTACACATGAATAACACAAATAAAACTATCAGATGATATTAACAGTAGAAGACACAGTTCATAAAGATCTGATCCGGCTGATGGAAAAAGGAAGAGGAAATATTCAGAGGGAGAGGACCTCGTAGCCAAAAACTGGTGAAAGAGGTAAGCCGTACACCATAAAGTCTCACACACACCTCCAGTGGTCCCAGCAGCTCACCTCACGGCTAATGCCTAGAGTTTGTTGGTCAACTCCCTATGTATGCAGTCCAAGTCTGTGTGGCAGATGTGGCTCTCAGTACAAAGCAAAACATGCAAAACAAGAAGGATAAACAAAAAGGTGGTGTGATATTGTTACAGCAGAGAGCTTCAGACGTGGCCAGTAGTAGATGCACTCACATAAAAATAAGAATATGGGGCTTATCTCCACGAGCGGCGAGCTCGTCAAAAACCTGCTTCCCCTTCTTCTCTAAGTCTCCCGTATATCAGGCTGAGAGTCCTATAGGCTCCAGGTGGCTCACAGCTAGGTTGGATAGGTATAGCAGCCTGGGACTTATCTCCTCCTCCTGGTCTCCTGTATATCAGGCTCACAGGGCCAAGTGACTCGAGCGGCAGTGTCACAACACGGCAGTGTTACAGAAAATGTATCATAAAAGGAGGGAGAGGAAAGGAAGGTACATCGCGTGATCCAGTAAAACTAAATCAATTTAATGAACAAAATACACAAAAACTCACATTTGAGTAGTACAAACTTGCAAACATCCCACGAGTAGCGAACTCGTATTGCCGTCCGTCGGATGCTAGAGTGTGTCTAGCCCTCCAATCCCGACGCGTATCGTCACACCACGTGACTTCATCAGGGGATGACGTAGGGGACATGTCAGCAGATATTTATAGTCTGCATAATTGGACGCATGGTGGCCATTTTCCTGAAGACCGCTCGCTGCATTAGGGAAAGGGAACGCTGTGTGATGTCATGCGTCCAATTATGCAGACTATAAATATCTGCAGACATGTCCCCTACGTCATCCCCTGATGAAGTCACGTGGTGTGACGATACGCGTCGGGATTGGAGGGCTAGACACACTCTAGCATCCGACGGACGGCAATACGAGTTCGCTACTCGTGGGATGTTTGCAAGTTTGTACTACTCAAATGTGAGTTTTTATGTATTTTGTTCATTAAATTGATTTAGTTTTACTGGATCACGCGATGTACCTTCCTTTCCTCTCCCTCCTTTTATGATACATTTTCTGTAACACTGCCGTGTTGTGACACTGCCGCTCGAGTCACTTGGCCCTGTGAGCCTGATATACAGGAGACCAGGAGGTGGAGATAAGTCCCAGGCTGCTATACCTATCCAACCTAGCTGTGAGCCACCTGGAGCCTATAGGACTCTCAGCCTGATATACGGGAGACTTAGAGAAGAAGAGGAAGCAGGTTTTTGACGAGCTCGCCGCTCGTGGAGATAAGCCCCATATTCCTATTTTTATGTGAGTGCATCTACTACTGGCCACGTCTGAAGCTCTCTGCTGTAACAATATCACACCACCTTTTTGTTTATCCTTCTTGTTTTGCATGTTTTGCTTTGTACTGAGAGCCACATCTGCCACACAGACTTGGACTGCATACATAGGGAGTTGACCAACAAACTCTAGGCATTAGCCGTGAGGTGAGCTGCTGGGACCACTGGAGGTGTGTGTGAGACTTTATGGTGTACGGCTTACCTCTTTCACCAGTTTTTGGCTACGAGGTCCTCTCCCTCTGAATATTTCCTCTTCCTTTTTCCATCATCCGGATCAGATCTTTATGAACTGTGTCTTCTACTATTAATATTATCTGATAGTTTTATTTGTGTTATTCATGTGTAGCTGGACTTTCGAACATAGATCATCTGTTTATTACTTTGCACATCTAGGGGTTGTTCAACCTATTGCTATCTCATTGCCATCTCACTGTCACTTTCACTTTTATTGCCAATTAGTTTAAATTTTTTATCTATACCTATCACAGCGCTAATATTTTTCACTTGTTTTATATTACCACTTGTCTATCGAGGTAGACCTTCCTAATATTTGCAGCAGTGTTTTCCGTCACTTCCCACTCCCTCCCATCTTTTCCTTCATTTTAGACAGCGCAGGAGTTTCACTTTACCTATAATATACAGTTGAGATAGCCTCTGGGCCACGTTCAGGGAGCACAACTGCACTGCCTGGAGAGCCTCCTCCCATTGTTCATCTTCAAACGTTCCCACATCTCTCTCCCATTTATCAAAAGATGTAAGGGGAAAACCCTTCAAGTACATTTTGAGAATCATAGAGTAGGTTCTAGAAATGAAGCCCTTAAACTGAGATACTTCAGCCATGTGTTTGAATATTGGTGTCTGCGAATGAACCCACGCCCCCCCCCCCCCACCTGTGCCCTCACAGCATGCTGCAACTGCATGTAATAAAATTGCATAAATTGCGGGAAGTGAAATCGCTCCCTCAATTCCATAAAGGGGATCAGTTCACCCGCCGCAATAATATGACTCATATGCGTGACCCCATATCTCCTCCACCGTGCCCCACAATCCAGTGAGAGCAACTCCTCATAATATCTATTGTTCCATATCGGGCTATACCCAGTGAATCCCTCTACCTCCTGCAACTGCCGAAGTTTATTCCAAATTTTTTGCATCAATACGTACGTGGGAAACCGTTTGTTCGACTTTGCATACGCCAAGGCCTCCATACCATTGGGTACACTGGCGAAGCCAGTGGCGTAACACATCAGGGCACTGTCTGGTACCTCCCTCAAGATCCTGCTCACCTTGGATAGCCCTGGCAATATGCTGCGCCTGAGCTGCCAAGTAGTATACCCAAGGATTAGGGAGGGCAAGGCCACCCGCTGCCTTGGGCTTTTGAAGCTGTTCCAGCTTCACTCTATTGGACTTATCTATCCATATAAAGGCCCTAAAAAGAGAATTAATAATTCTAAACATTTTTAGAGGGATGACCAGAGGAGTGTTGTGCATGAGGCATAGGAGCTGGGGCATGAAAATCATTTTTATAAGATTAACCCTCCCCACCATGGACATCTTAAGACAGGACCAAATTTTAACCCTATCTCGGATTCTATTCAATAATAGCAACAGGTTAAGTGAGGTAAAATCACGTGGTTCAGAAGTATTCTGGATGCTGAGATACTTAAAACCAAATGACACCAGTACCCCATGTATTGTCTGTTCACCACTGTGCGGAAAATCATCCAACAACAGTAGCGAAGACTTGGTCCAGTTAATCAGAAGGCCGAAGTAGGACCCAAACCTGCCAACCACCTCCATAGCCTCCCTGAGGGAGCCATCAGTGTCTCCCAAAAGCAGCATGGTGTCGTCGGCGTACAACATAATTTTCTCCTGAATCCCCCCATATTGTAAGCCTCTTACCCTCTGGTTTGCTCTAATCAAGGCTGCCAAGGGCTCAATAGCAACGGCGAAGAGAAGCGGGGACAACAGGCACCCCTGATGAGTGCCCCTATGCAGGGTAAAAGGTTCAGAAACGTGTGCCGCCTCTCTGATAACCGCCCTGGGCGAGCAGTACAACAGCTTCACCCATGACAGGAACTGTTCGCCAAAGCCAAACTTACCCATGACAGCCCACAGATACCCCCATTCTATGCTGTCAAAAGCCTTATGGGCATCTAATGACAGTAAGGCCCTATTCCCCGTGTTTTCCGACTGAGTCTGGAGGTTTAAGTAAAGTCTGCGAAGATTAATGGCTGTACACTATTGGGGCATAAAGCCAGACCGATCCGAGTGGACAATCATTAACTTTGTTATGAGGGACTCCTACCATCCCTGTGCTGTGCTAACTTCCTGGGTTAGCTTAGTCATCATAATGAATGTATGAGGGGCTCCCACCATCCCTGTGCTGTGCTGACTTCCTCCTGGGGCTGTACCCCAGCTGTGCTCAATATGAGGGGCTCCCACCATCCCTATTATGCGCTGAGACCCTGCCAGGTTTGTTGGTAGCCCATTTGTTCATATTTCATAATTCGTGTCCGAAATTCAATTTGGATTGAATATAAATTTTCGTTAGGTTCGTTAACTTTTCGTAACAATTACAGACATTCGTTATGATGAATTTAAAAAGCAAACCCAGGAAGTCAGCGGCTAATACGAAACAGAACGGAACAAAACAAAATGAATTTATTGAAGGCATCCATGTCTAGTGTTTACAAGGTAAAGGAGCCTGAGGAACTGATGCCTGTAGATATTTCAGGCCACAAAATCTCTCAGGAGAGGGTAGGGTTTAAGAGCACCAAATATCACAAAGAGTATAACTATCTATTATGGGAAGGAGGCTTGCCTGCGGAAGGAGCTCAACATCCAATGACAGGACAGTATTCCCAAGAGTTTTCCCTGAGCTGCATTCCCCGAGCTAGATTCCCCGAGCTGGAGTGCCATAATTCCAGAAAGGGCAGCTAAAGAAGGTGCTTCATTCATGCGTTTAGAGTCAAAGCTACAGTTGGCAGCCTTAGCATTCGGACTAAATAACCCAGTTAAAGCGGAAGTAAACCCATCCATAAAACCATTTAATTTCCGGAACGTGCCGGAAATCTAACACTCCAATTGGTTGCACTCTCAACCAAACTGTCAAACCATCCAATGGCTGGTGTCTAAACTGATCACATGTGCAGCTTCCTTGGCTGGTAACGATAGGGGGGTTTACTTACACTTTAAATAAACAGCCCCTTATTTTCCAAAAAAGGAAGTGTACCTTGATGCAGAAGGCTGTCCAAATGAGGTAGAGGACTTTTGGCCTTGAGATCTGTGGCTCGAGTGGGGGGTAGACTGTGATCATTTACAGGGTACCACTGTAGTAGCAGGTGAAAAAAGGGGATGCTCCACCCCATACCAAAATCTCCTGCATTGAGGAAGGCGCACAGCCCGAGTGTCGAGGGCAGAACCAAATAGAAGTCTACCAAGATGTCTAGACAAGTAAAGCAAATGTTCCCTAAGCATGTCCTTAGCATGCCAGGCATGAAGCCAGAACTCCTTATGCATCTAAACAGACATTACGCCCATGTGAGACACAACCTCTCACATAAAAGACCCTCACAGCTGACCTGTAGGGCACTACAAATGTATTCCAAATACTCCAGAACACGACGGGTTGTTCTTGGGATGGAGGGGTCTTTTTTAAGAGATTTGATCCACAAAAACATGCATTTTACAAATCACTTTTAACAGGAATGGAGAGTTATGCCGCGTACACACGATCATTTTTTGGCATGAAAAAAAACGAAGTTTTTCAGCATGTAGAAAAAAAACAAAGTTTTTCCAACTTCATCATTAAAACAACGTTGTCCACACACCATCGTTTTTAAAAGATGCTCTAGCAAAGCGCGGTAAAGTACAACACATACGACGGCACTATAAAGGGGAAGTTCCATGCGGATGACACCACTCTTTGGACTGCTTTAGCTGATTCCGTATTAGTAAAAGACGATTCGCGCTTTTCTGTCTGTTACAGAGTGATGAATGTGCTTACTCCATTATGAACGATAGTTTTACCAGAACGAGCGCTCCCGTCTCATAACTTGCTTCTGAGCATGCGTGGGTTTTTAACGTCATTTTAGCCCACACACGATAATTTTTTACAACCCGAAAAAATACATTGTTTAAAACGACGTTAAAAAATGCAGCATGTTCGGAAAAAAAAAATTGTCGTTTTTCAGAACCCGAAAAATTATGTGAAGCCCACACACGATCATTTTAAATGACATTTTTTTAAAACGTTTTTTTTCATGCCGAAAAATGATCGTGTGTACGCGGCATGACTCCAGGTAGTTTATACTGAGACTTAAAGTAGTATTTAAACTTCAGATTTGTTTTAGCTTAATAGAATAAAATAAGCATTCCCCAGTAAACTGTTTGTTAAAATTATTAAACTAGGGCTTGCAGTTTACAACTGTCAGTGCTGCTGGCTCCTGCTCTCTCTCCGTGCTTCTTCCCTGAATTCTGTGGCCCAGATTCACAATGTACGCTACGCCAACGCAGCGCAGAGAGGCAAGCATGGAATTCACAAAGCCAGTGCTCCCAAAACTGCGCTGCGTTTCAAAGGCGTACGCCGGCGTAGGTGGAAGTGGGCGTGAGCCATGCAAATAAGGCGTGACCCCATGCAAATGATGGGCCGAGCGCCAGGCACATACGTATCATGAACTGCGAATGCGTCGGGACGTGGACGCATCCCTCTGCGCATGCTCACAACCACGTCGGAACAACTGCCTAAACTGCGCCGGATCACTGCCTACGGCGTGAATGTAACATACGCCCAGCCAGACACACGTCCAACGTAAACTACGTAATATACGCCGGCTTGTATTGCTTGGTGCAGAATCAATGGGAGCGCAACCATGCATCCAGCCTAAATGTGCACCCACCCTACGCCGGCGTGGGCAAGTTACGTCGGAGGGATTAAGCCTGTTTTTAGGCGCATCTTAGTTTGTGGGTACGGCGCACAGATATGATGGCGCACATTTGCACTTACGTCAGCGTATCTTGTTCTACGTCGGCGCAAGTGCTTTGTGAATCTGGGCCTGTGTCTTTAAAAGGAACAATTAACAGTGAACAGTGCAGTTTTGAGCCAGTCTGTTAGCTTGGAGAAAAGAGTTGGAGGAGAAGGGATAAGCAAGAGGCTGCCTGTAACACTCCCCTGTCTTAAGCTGCCCCTCTGGGATCTCCAATATCTCCAGAGGCAGCCGGAGTTGGTGGGCGGAGCTGGGAGTGTGGCTTCCTCCTTCACTCCTCCCACATGATCCTTCACTCTGGACGATCCTGCAGCTGAAGGAGAAAAAGGTGAGAACACAGCAGCCCCCGGGTGTCTTCATCTCCGGGCATGCTGTAAGTTACTACAAACTGTTGGTCTCTACATAGAGTCCTAACCTGCCCTATGCCACCACAACCTGCCCTATACCACACCAGCCTGCCTTTTGCCAACGCAACCTGCCCTATGCCACCGCAACCTGCCCTATGCCACCCCGCCTGCCCTATACTAAGGTGACTAAATCTTTAAAATTAAATCTGGGGACATATATCTTTTTACTAGTAATGGCAGCAATCAGCAACTCTCTGCCCGTCGCCGCCTGCCTCATAGCCTGTCAAGTCTCACTCTCCGGGCCCCGGCTACTACTGGGTGGGGAGCGGAGGAAGATCACTTCACCAGGGAAGGCAAGGAGATAGGCAGGCAGGCGGCTTGACGGGACTTGAGCCAAGGCAGAAGACCAGAAGTGGAGCGGAATGGGCATGCACCTGAAACTGAAGAAATATTCCCTGCACTCCGACCAGCACATGATCATCAGAAAGGGGAACAGATAATGGAAAAAAATACAACCCCCCCCTAAGCTAGTAGGAGCGGCGGAGTGGAGGTGTGTAATTCAGATTTTTTCTTTTTTATTCTGCTCTGAATGTCTTTGAAATTGCCCCAGCCCCTGTTCAAATACAATCCGGGGACAAAACCAGGGACAGACTTGGTCCGGGGACTGTCCCCTGAAACCGGGGATGTCTGGTCACCCTACACTATACCATCCTAACCTGCCATATACCACCCTAAACTATAATTTACAGTGACCATTTTGCGCCCCATGACCGTGCACTGCCTGCAAGGCACTGGGCAGGATACCCAGGGCGCTGGGCATGGTGACACCATGTTTTGCAGCACCAGGTGACACCAACCCCAGTGACCCCACTGTCAGATACCACACATCAATAAGTACCGTTTTAAAGGGGAAAAGCTCCTTTACATTGTCAGGATAAAATCGCTATTCCACAGGTTGTTTCCAGTCCTCAGAAGAATATTTTACATAAAGTGTATTGGGAAGGTCCTTGCAGCGATGAGGAATGACGGATGGAGGTGGGGGTTAATGGCCTAACATTTTTTTTGCTCACCAGTGTTCCAGCCTATACAAAAGGAGGCAATGGGGGTTATTTATGAAAGGCAAATCCACTTTGCACCACAAGTGCACTGCAAGTACACCTGAAAGTGCACTTGTAAGTGCAGTCGCTGTAGAGCACTGTAGATCTGAGGGGAAGCTCTGAAATTAGGGGGAAGCTCTGCTGATTTTATCATCCAATCATGTGCAAGCAAACATGTTTTTTTTTTTTTTTCTTGCATGTCCCCCTCAGATCTTGCAGTGCACTTGTAGTGCAAAGTGGATTTGCCTTTCGTAAATAACCCCAAATGTTTGCTTTTGGGTTTAACCACTTCAGCCCCGGAAGAATTTCCACCCTTCCTGACCAGGCCATTTTTTTGCAATACGGCACTGTGTCGCTTTAACTGACAAATTGTACCCAAACAAAATTGACGTCTTTATTTTCCCACAAATAGAGCTTTCTTTTAGTGGTATTTGATCACCTCTGCGGTTTTTATTTTTTGCGCTATAAACAAAAAAAGAGCGACTTTTTGAAAAAAACACAATATTTTGTACTTTTTGCTATAATAAATATTCAATAATAATGATAAAAAAAAAAAAAAATCTTCATCAATTTAGACCGATATGTATTCTACATATTTTTTGTAAAAATATCGCAATTAGCCTATATTAATTGATTTGCGCAAAAGTTATAGATTTTACAAAATAGGGGATAGATTTATGTCATTTTTTTTACTAGTAATGGTGATCTGCGATTTTTATCACGACTGTGACATTGCGGCGGACAGATCGGACACTTTTGACACTTTTTTGGGACCGTTGAGATTTATACAGCGATCAGAACTAAAAATAGCCACTGATTACTGTATAAATGTCACTGACAGGGAAGGAGTTAACACTAGGGGGCGATTAACTGTATTACCTAGGTGTGTTCTAACTGTGGGGGGGGTGTGGAACTGACTAGGAAAGGAACCCGATCAGTGCTCCTACTTAGTAGGAGCACACGATCTGTCTCCTCTCCCCTGAGGCCTCGTACACACCAGCGGACAGTCCGATGAAGCGACGTGTGCGACCCTGGAAGGTCAATGCTTCCACGCATTCGTCGAATCACTTCGACGCATGCGAGGGATGGCGGCCGATCGGACATGTCCGGTGAGTCTGTACAGACGACCGAACATGTCCGACGGACATGGTTCCAGCGGACATGTTTCTTAGCATGCTAAGAAACATTTGTCCGCTGGAAACCTATCCGGTCCGCCAGACATTTGTCCGGTCGGCTGTACAGACGACAGAACATGTCTGCTGAAACTGGTCAGCGGACCACTTTCAGCAGACATGTTCGGTCTTGTGTAAGAGGCCTGAGAGAACCAGGATTTATGTGTTTACACACATAGATCCTGGTTCTCGCTCTGTCACGAGCGATCACGGGTGCCCGCCCGCGCATTGGCTCCAGGGACATGCTACGTGCGCGCGCCTGCTAAAGTGTCTTAAAGAGCCGACGTGCAGCTACAAAGGCTCGCACAGGGGAGCCAACCTGCAGCAGTATAACTGTGGCGGCTGATGGGGAAGAGGTTAAAGTGGTTCTAAAGGCAGAGAGTCTTTTACCCTAAAAGGAAAAAGACCCCCTGCATGCAGCACTCCCCACAGCCCCCCCTTATACTTTCCTGAGCTCGATGTCAATCCAGTGATGTGCACAAGAGCAGCAGCTCTTTCTGCTTTCTGTCTCATCACTGGACAGATAGGCAGCAGCCAGGGCTGCTGTTAAAAATCATGGGGCCCTGACTGAGGGCCTTCCTGACTGAGCTCCCCAACCCCGCCTACACCCCTGGGGTGCAGCGAAACATCCTGACTTTATTCCCTTATGGCCCAAAAATAAAAAGTCCCACTTCCTGGGCCCCTCTGTTGAAATGATGGGGTCCAGAGCAGGGGTCAAGTCCTGGGGAAAAAAGTGTGGGAACTCCTACCCAAGATCCACTCCCCCACCATACAAAAATGATACGCTCATATGCATAATTTCTAAACCGCAAGTTCTTTCTAAATCCCGCGATAACTCGCGGCAGACTTCCGCAATGTCTCCTGGGAACAATGACAAAAGCTCCTAGGAGACATTGCAGCATCGAAGAAGTGACGGAATACCCGCACACTACCTGATAAATCCATAAACAGGAAGCGGCCAGTAACATAAAGGATTACTAAGGTTCGCCTGCCTCTGACAGTGACTCAAGCTGGGCTGGGCCAAGGATTGGCTCGGGCGGCTCGGCTGCTCTAGTCCTGCAAAGGGAACCGAGTTCCTGCTGTGAAAAAAGGGCAGGAACTCCGTCCCCACGCGTTCCCTGAGCCCTGGTCCAGGGAAATGTAATTTAAACAAGTAAGAGCGGGGGCGTGGTCTAGTAAAATCCAAATATTAATTTAGGAAGAAATTAACAATAGTTAAGTTACTCTGGGCCCCCCTGTTTAGCTGATGAGGTCTGGGCCAAGTACAACAGGACCAGTTGCACCGCCTTATCAGTGGCCCTGGTGGGAGCCATTGGATGTGGGTAAGTTAGTGAGCAGAGAGTGGGAGCGTGACTGAGCAGCTCTCTGTGGGGCTTATTTACTAAAGGCAAATCCACTCTGCACTACAAGTGCACTACTTGGAAGTGCACTACTTGGAAGTGCAGTCGCTGTAGATCCGAGGGGGACATGCAAGGAAGATAAAAAACAGCATTTTAGCTTGCACATGATTGGATGATAAAATCAGCAGAGCTTCCCCTCATTTCAGATCTTCCCCTCGGATTTACAGCGACTGCACTTCCAAGTGCACTTTCAGTGCAATTTCAAGAGCACTTTGCACTTGTAGTTTGCACTAGTAGTGCAAAGTGGCTTTGCCTTTTGTAAATAACCTCCTATGTGTCAATGGACATACAGAGCACGGCTCGAAATTGAGAAGAGAAGGATTGGGGCTGCTCTGTGCAAAACCATTGCATAGAGCAGGTAAGTACGACATGTTTGTTATTTAAGAAAAAAAAATAAAAAATTAGGTTTACAATCAATCGCTGTAAAACTTCTTCAAGGCCAGCAACAGCAAGCTGTGACCTGGGTGACATCTAGTGGATAGTTTGGAAATTGCATGTGTTTTAAAAAAAGACTTTTCTGTTTGCAGTAGTGAAGATTTCACCCATGAATGGAGGGTCTCACTGCTCTAGTTATATTTCTCTGTCACAATGCTGTAATAAAAGAATAACTTCTCGAAACGTGCCCATGCAATGAAGCTAAATATGTTTATTTTTTTTATATATATTTTTTTTACCAGGTTTAGAAAATCATATCTAGTGTTATGTGTTATGCTCAATACAATTAAATATGTTATACAATAAAACCTTGGATTGCAAGCATAATTCATTCTGGAAACATGCTTGTAAACCAAACACTTTTATATCAAAGCGAATTTCCCCATAAGAAATAATGGAAACTCAAATGATTCGTTCCACAACCATTTATTCATAAGTCCTTCAGTTTATAGTCCATATAAAAAGATTATAGCAATGTGATAAGTTGTGTAACCATAAAATGTCCATCCACAAATGCAAGCCTCCATAAGGGGATTAGAAGCAAAGTCCAGCAGGAGCTACAGAGTATACAAGAGAAGAGAGGCGCCTCTAAGTGTAGCAATACGGTGACCGGGAAGACTACCTTGCAGCACAGTGATCTGAAAGTGAGGCTTGAATCGCTTGTGGAGCGCAGCGTGGAAGGAATGACGTTGATGGCGGTGAGGAGGACGGTCTATGTGGATAGCTTTACCTCGGATCCCTGCATATTTGGATGTGCCTATTTTAATTATCAACCATGAGAGTTGCTAAATGTTGCACCTTCATTAAATGTACCCATATTGCTACACTTAGAGGCGCCTCTCTTCTCTTTTATACTCAGTTGTGACATGACGCTACTTGTATATCAAGACATCGCTTGTATATCAAGACATCACTTTTCAACCCCTTTCACATCCTTCTCCACTGTCCTCACTTACCATCCTCCCTCACCTGCCACTCAGTATTCCATTGCACAGTTTGTTTCACTCATCACTCATGTACACCGCTGCTCTATTTTAAAAAAGGTAGCGACTTATTTTACTCATGGCTACTCTTTAAATTCAGTTGATAGGTCCATCTCCACACACGTCCCCCTTGGCCGCCATGGGAGACCCCCCCCCGGTGGCTCTTGGCACTTGAGCTGATGGGATTCCCTTAGGTAAGCAGCATAACACTTGCTCCCCAATGTTTATACTGTATCATTTTGCTGTTAGGTTTTACAGCTACTGATTGTATGTCAATTAATTTCAGAACTTCTCCTGACGAAGCGGCATTGGCCACAAAACTAGTAGAGACCCCCCCCCCCCCCGTGACGCCTACCCTTACTGTGATTTTTCCCCTCAAGATCATTATTCGTTTGGGTGACATGTATGGTTTGTCACGACACTCTTTTATATTGTATATTCATTTATGTACTTACCTTTTTGACTTTATCTACTAATTTTTGTACCACAATAGTTGAACCCCCCCCCCCCCCCCCCGATGGTCTTTTTGGTTTTGGGGACCCAAAAAGCACTATTTTTATTCAACATAGATTTATTGGATGATGGTACTATTAATAACAAGATTATGGGGGTTATTTATGTAGCGCCCTGCTCCCATTGATCAGGTGCTAAATTTAGTGGGTGTCTGGGCCGATATTGGCTCAGACTTTAATGATTTATGCTAAATCAGCCTCTGTTGTGGTTGTCGCTGTGCCTGAAATGATTTTCCCACTGTTGCCTGTAGGTGGCGATACCACCACAGGTCAATGTTGGAACACGAGCAGGCTATAGTGTATTGAGTGTCTTTTACCGGGAACAGCCCAGTGGGAGTGAGAGAAGGGTACTTAAGGGGCAGACGACAATTTTTGGGGTCCTTCGCCTCGTAGCCCTCCTGGCGCGAGGTGCGTGTTGTTGTGATTTTCAGTCTCGTGGCCACGTTGGCCCGAGGCTGCCTTTCTACCAAGTAGGTATACAGTGCTCACTTGTCACCACAGATACAGTGCACTATCACCACAGATGCAGCTTGTCACTTTGTCACCACAGATACAGCTTGTCACTTTTCATCACAGGTACAGCTTGTCACTTGTGACCACAGATACAGCTTGTCACTTGTCATCACAGATACAGCTTGTTACCACAGATGCAGCTTGTCACTTTTCATCACAGGTACAGTTGGTCACTTTTCATCACAGGTACAGCTTGTCACTTGTGACCACAGATACATCTTGTCACTTGTCATCACAGATACAGCTTGTCACTTGTCATCACAGATACAGCTTGTTACCACAGATGCAGCTTGTCACTTCGTCACCACAGATACAGCTAGTCCATGCTGCTCTGTATTGGTGATTTGGTCTCCACGCCATTTACAAAAGACCAGCTCTTGTGGAGGCCGAAGGGAAGAACAAAAAGGTGGAGCCTGGGAGGCAATGAAAGTGGCTGCCAATAGAAATGGAGCAGCTCCTTCTTCCTCAAGAGAGCTGGTCTTCCGTAAAATGGCGGTAGAGACAAGTCACTTGTGCCGGCCCTGGACCTCTAGCAGCAGCTCTGTTGAAAAATCAGGAAACCGCCAATTTCCCGTGAAATTTCCCAGGACACGGTAAGACCGGGACCAGGTCGGATCGGCTTAAAAAAAGGTATGTACGCTGATTTTTTCTTTAAAGGGCTAGATAGCTTAGTGTTAGATCGTGGATGTCTGTAGGTGCAGGGATTTTAGTGTTAGGCTGGACTTAAAGGAAAAGGTTATTTTCCCCTATAATATCTCTTGTAGCACCCTTTACCATAGGTAGGTGCTAGAGGTAAAGTGTTTTGGGTGATGGCTGTCAGGCAGATACATTTAAACAGGCTTATGCTGCATGCAAGGCCCGTTTGTTTATATCTGGGGGGCAGGGAGTGGTTAGTGTAGCAGTGGGTGTGACTACCTGCCTTTCAGTTCTTGGGCGCCTCCCCTGCTTCAAGGGACAATGTTCTGGAAGAGGGGCAGGGCTGGGAATCGGAGTGACAGGGAGTTCATGTGAGGAGCCCTGACCAATCCCCAATTAGGATTGGCAGGGGGCTGGCCTCCTACATAAACTCAGGTCCAGCCCACTCGGGAAGAGTTATCGGCTGGGTGAATTGAAGAATGGATTGTTAGACTGCAGCAGGAGGCCCACCCCCATCCGGGGGGGGTGTAGGCCTCAGCAGAGGAGCTCGGGAGCTGGGAGGGAGCCTCTTTTAACACGATCATGGAGAGGTGTCCTGGAACAGGAGCTGGAGAAGCAGTCGGTACACACAGTCCGGGTAAATTCTTCAAGCAGGAGAAGATTGGTGAGTGAGGCACAGTGGATATCTGTTAAGAGGCATGCCAGGGGAGCTGGATGCAAGCCCAGAGGAGAGACTGTGGGGTTCTGTGTCAAATCGTTGTGGCCTGAGGGCACAGGGTTTGCATGTCGGACTGGCTGGGATCAGTAGTCCATCAACCGTTTATTTCTGCTAAACTAACTCGGCCATCAAGTAGGGGTGCTGCAGGCCCCTAGCCTATCAGAATTCAACAAGTTCAGCAACAGCTAGGGATCATTCTATTACATCCTCTGGGTTTAGTGTGCTTTCTGAAAGTGCAACACACCCGCAAGATATAATAGAGGTTCATGGGAAAGAACAGCTAACCCACAGGAAAGCCGCAGGTGCGCTGAATCTGTGGTGTGGGTATACTGCAGCGCATCAGTGTGAAAGCAGGCTTATAGGAGGCTTAGGACAATAAGGGTTCATTTACATTTGTGGTTTAGGGGGCGGTAAGAGCACATAAATGAGATGTGCTTTTACACCCCCCTCCCCAACCACTGGTGTAGCACAGGGCTGGATTAGGAGCATCACGGGCCTGGTGCTGAAAATTTCATGTTATCCATATGTGACATCATGGGCAGGTGACAGATACTTTTAGACCCCCGATGTCTCCCTTTCCCTCCAATGCAGCTATTCAAACAGATCACGAATAGCTGCTTCCTCAGCTACAGTAGCAAAGGAATGATAGCTGTGATCCTAAAAATTACATAATACGCATTTCTTCTGGGGGCATTAGTCACAGGAGGGATTATAGAATAGATATTCCCAGAGTTCCTCCTGCTTCCACTGGCAAAGTCGTTTTCCATGGTCCTAGGCTCCCCAGTAGAATGGGCAGGGTAAAAACTAGAGGGGGCACATGCAGTGGTGACACTAGCTGTAATTTGTGGGGGTTGGATCAGGCTGGACTGACCCGGCTGAGCATCTGAGCTGCATTCACGCCACCGGCCGCACTGCCGCTGATTGCAGAGGAGCCAGGATCCAGGTTCCAGCCCCCGGGGATTTTTCTCCTGCAGCCGCTGAAAGCCAGATTCAGTGGCTAAAGGAGGGAAATACAGCAGGTGGCAATCGGTTGTAGTAAAAGCGACGAGAGATATATCAAGGAAGATGCCTAGCAAATAAGCAGAAACTATGGTCTGTAACAGCAGAAATACGCTTAAAAGTTACTCAACTAAGGTTACTGTGTGTTCATGATCTCCGTTGGAAACTAGGACTCAGGCTTCTTAAGCAGTTATTGGAAATCGGGTATCTTTCTTCTTGGTTGGTTACAGACATTTCCTGGTTCTAATGCATGATGAAGTCCTACTATCAGTCTCTACTGCTGCTTTTATTTGGGCTTTTGTTGACAACGATTACAAACTTGTTTAAAAACCGACTGCCACCTATCAACAGTTTCCATGGTTTGAGGACAACCTGTGTACTTTTTACCACTGTATTAGTTTGAGAAGCATCCTCAAATAAACTTAATAGTAACTAATTTCTATTCTTTGACAGTCTTATAGAAAAATCATTCATACAATATATTTTATATCAAATGCAACACACCTACTGACACCATCTAGTTCCCTACTGACACCATCCAGTTCCCTACTGACACCTTCCACTGCTCTACTGAAGCCTCGTACACACGACCGAGGAACTCGACGGGCGAAACACATCGTTTTCCTCGTCGAGTTCCTTGTTAGGCTGTCGAGGAACTCGACAAGGCAAGTTTCTCCATTCCCGTCGAGGAAAAAGAAGACATGCTCTCTTTTTGGCTCGACGGGATCCTGGACAGTTTCCTCGTCGAAAAATGTACACACGACCGGTTTCCTCGGCAAAAAAAAAATCCCAGCAAGTTTCTTGCTGGTTTTTGCCGAGAAACTCGGTCGTGTGTACGAGGCCTGACACCACCCTCTCCCCTACTGACCCTTTCCATTGCACTACTGACATCATCCACTACTAAACTGATACTATCCACTGCCCTACTGATACCAACTTCTCCCCTATTGACATCAATCTCTGCCCTACTGACCTTGTCCAGTGCCGTATTGACACTGTCCACTGATCTACTGAGTGACACTGTCAACTTATAAGGTAGGCCAAGTTCATATTTTTACATTTGTTTTAGTAATGTTATGGGTACAAGAATGCTTTTGTTTTAGATAACCATACCCCTTTAATCCCCTCCAACTTTAAATGCAATTTGACCATACCCACTGTTTACTGTGGCGTGTTATGCACCCTGCTGCTCTCCTTGGGACATCCAAAGGCATCCCAGATCTTTTACAATCCTTTAGTGTATACTACAAGCAAATACAAATTGGAGTGTGCTGCTAAAGTGTTCAGGATTGGCTTGAAGAAAAGGTGGCTACCCTATCTGGCCCACCAGAAGAAAGCAGCAGCGCTTTATGTGAAGAGTCCAAACCCCACATTGGATTGGGAGAGGCGCTGCCGGGAAGGGAGAAGACCACACAGAAGCAGGCCTTAATAAATGATCTCACTTCTTCTTTTCTGGCGACGTCCCTCCTAATCTGCTACAGAAGTGAGGCTTGAAATCACTATTACCAAAACTTTTATTATTATTACCATCCTATGGCTTATCTTCATATTTATTACGCTTCCCTCTCTGGGGAGAGGGCTGGGAGTGTATGGATGTAGAACTTCTTTTTGGGGTGGGGGCGCCTAATTGAGTCTTTGCTCTGGGTGAAAGACTAAGAATGGGAGAGCCACTGTGGGTGCCGCCGGTGGGACGGGGCACACTTTGAGGGCCCAATAAAAATGACCAGGCAGCTCTTGAGCCACCTGGTCACTTTTATCAGAAAGCCCTTCACTGCAGTTTATAAATGCACCTTGGTAGACAAGTGGTTAAAACATTTAAAATAGAAAAGAATACAAGGGGGTTACAGCACAGAGAGCATCATTTATTACTCCTAATAAGAATATTTCAGCAACTTCTGGCATAATAAAAGCACCATAATAAATTACCGTTTGTGCCCCGATCCTCTTCTTCTCGGGTCTCCTGCCGGCGGTCATGGCCCCTGCCATGTGCCCATAACAAGCTACTATTTTAATTTTCTAATTGCTAAAACATGCAGACAATATGACATAAATTGCTGTACACATAAAATCAATGATTTCCTTTTGCTATGTTCTTTACCTTGCAAAAATCTTCTTCAGAACGTTTTTTGACAAATCCATTGTAAAAACATTAAAGTGGATGTAAACCCAAAAAATTGTATTTATTTTTTTGATGTCACAATGTAGAGAATAAGATTTCCTATCATCTGTGTCCAGTCTTGCCACACATAGTTAATCCAGCTCTGAGCAATCCACTTTTATTGTTCAGTGAAAATTAACAGACTTCCAGATAAAAACCTGTCTAAATAAAAAGTCCTTTCCGTCCCCTTGCTTCGAGTGACAGGGTTTTTACATATCTCGTGCACTAGCTTGGACACATGCACATTCCTGGATGTTTATCATAATATGGGGGGTGATCCACAGTTCATTGTGAGAGGTAATGTATGTCACTCGAAGCAAGGGGGCGTAAAAGACTTTTTATTTAGACAGCTTTTTATCTGGAAGTCTGTTAATTTTCACTGAACAATAAAAGAGGATTGCTCAGAGCTGGATTAACTCTGTGTGGCAAGACTGGGCACAGATGATAGGAAATCTTATTCTCTACATTGTGACATCCACTTTAAGGGGAACACTGGTGTAATTAATGACTTGAACCACATATGTCTTAAAATGGCTTTGTCAGACACACCAAAAACTATATCTGGTTGAGGCCATGGGGTAGTCAGCATTTGGAGATTTGCTACTACTTGCATATCATGTAAGTAAGGTATATTCAATGTAACAGTGTAGTGCAGTGAGGGAAGTTCCTACTTGGAGACTTATTGACCTAGTATCACGATTATGTTAATAATCTGTAAATATATATATTTTTTTATTGAAATATTACTTGCGTTTTCCTGAACTCAAACATTACAAAGAAAGCTTACATCTAAATTCTTATCTCTCTTACAAATCTGACTGACATCATATACCATATGACCAGCATACCAGACATTCTAGCAATCAGCACAGAGCTATGCAGAGGTGCAAGTAGGAACATGCAGTGGTTGGGGGCAATAGTAGGAATGTAGATTATATTATTGGAAGGTGATTAATGCAAATTGTTACTTATAGACAATTGGCCATTTAGAATGCATACCATATACATATGCAATGAATCTAATATAGAGCATTTTTACATTGTAGGAATTGGAGTTTGTCTTGTCATGTATAAAATTGCAGTCTTCATTTCAGCTATGTATGTGAAGAAGGTTGGGGACTGTAGTACAGGCCTTTTTCAAAGTCACTCACAGGTAAGTTACAGTGGAACCTTCCTTTCACATTGTGGAACTGATTCATGAAAACGGTTGAAAAGAAAATAAGTACATTTTTTTTTTTTTCGAAAAGACAAAAATAAGGCTTCACCGTTCATTTCATTAAACAAATTCTGCTTGGCCACAATGGGGTTGATTTACTAAGGCAAAAGGGCTATTCACATTGCAAGGGCATTTTCCCCAGAGCTTAGTGAATGCAATGAAGTTCTTCTGACTTCCATTATCCAATCATGTTCAAGCAAAAATGCAGAATGTTTTATTTTCCTTGCACACGATTGGGTATTCTTTACAATTTAAATTTCATCACATTCACTTTGGGGCCAATTCCCTTGCAAAGTGAAAAATATATTTGCCCCTGGTTTATCCAGGTTTCATGAACCAGTCCCTGTGCAGAAACATAAACTTAATAAAAAAAAAAACAGATGAAGTTCTGACTCTCCAGTGAGTAAGATGACCTTAAGGCCAGTCAAATAAAACTGAAAACTTTTAAAATACACAAAGCAAAAACTGTTTTTATTTTTTCTGCAATACAGTTTATTTACAATAAATGTTTTTTTACGAAAAAAAAACCTGATAAAATATTTACATCCTTTTTAATTGATTTTCTTAATATACACATAGTTAGCTTACCTACTTGTTTACACTATAGTATTAATACAAAAGTAATTTTATGTTTTTTTTTTTTTTTTATATACAAATAGTGTACGGTATATTTAAATGTGTACCACAATTATTCATACACTATTATGTTATTTTTATTACAGAATAAACAATGTCATGCAGATACTGGTGTATAATTGGTATCTGAAGCACATACAAGCTGTGGTATGCATTGTTATTGTGTAAGACATGTTTACTTTCAAAAGTACCCCGTTCTTATAAAAGAACTACCATGTAGGCAGCTCAGCAGATATTTTTAAATGATAAGGCAAAAAACATAGGACAAAATGCATGGACACATGGAAACTAAAGAGGAACAACCCTTCACTGGTGTAATGCAAAATAAGATTCTGCAAGGTGACCTCCAAATGGTTTGTATGGGTAACTTAATAAAATAACCCCTCTAAAAAACAAAACGTTATTTATATTTTATTTTATGAAATGAGCCAAAATTTGGATGGGAATATTGCAGCTCTATTAGAACTAACCTCCATTATATCCTTACACTGCAAGCTCTGTTATCTTGGTGGGCTGTTACTAAAGTTACAAAGTTACCCGTAATAAAAGTTTATTAAAGAAGTAAACATATTTTATAAATACATAAAAAAATCAAAAAAATAAAGAACAATATATGTATGTGTGTGTGGTGTAAATTCATGAAAGCCACAAATGAAAAGCATCCGTTGATCGTGAGATAGAGGCAGCTAAATCTACCCCAAGCCCCCTACAGCCTCCCAATTCTTAAGAGTGGTTTCACTGACCAGTAGGTGGTTCAGGAGGGGGTGGGGCCAACTTTGACTTTTACAGGAAAAGATGAGATTTACAGTTAGTTTCAGCTGCTTGTATCTCTGCTAATGTTTAATTATATACTAATGCCGCGTACACACGATGGAGAATGGTCTGATGGACCGTTTTCATCGGTAAAAACCGATCGTGTGTGGGCGCCATCGGTCATTTAACCATCGGTTAAAAAAAAGCCAACTTGTTTTAAATTTAACCGATGGATTCCTAACCGATGGGAAAAAAACAATCGTTAATAGGCACAACCAATGGAATCAAGTCGACGCATGCTTGGAAGCATTGAACTTCGTTTTTTTCAGCAGGTCGTTGTGTTTTACGTCACCGCGTTCTGACACGATCGTTTTTTTAACCGATGGTGTGTAGGCGCGACGGACCATCAGTCAGCTTCATCGGTTAACCAATGAAAATGGTCCATCGGTCCGTTCTCATCGTCTGGACTGATCGTGTGTACGCGGCATAAGCTTGCGTTGCTTAGGTTTGTTAAATATGCAACTTTTAACCACATATACAAAAGTAGGAGGCTGTGCTTTAAATGCCAGGTATTGCCAGTCTGGCAATGCTTTCCACTCGATAAAGGCTACCCCAGAAATGGGTGTTAGCCTTTAGTAAATTAACCCCATTGTGTTCTGATATTATCCCACAGTTATGACTACATAAGTATTTATTTAGGCCTCTTAAACAAGGACTGTCTAATCAGGCCTGATCTGACTCTCCAGTCTCTTTGGATCAGCAGCCATCTGATCTGATCCTGTCTGCCAATAACAGACAGATGGTGGTTCTATTCCCCATCCAGTGGATCGAATCGGATGGCATTGGATGTAAATAGACAGGCGGTCCCTTTCCATAGGTTTGTACTATAGAGGAGAGCAGTACTGTGTTCACTCTGCATAGCGGAGCGGACACTCACCTGTCATCAACCTGCTCAGTGGGGATCAGTGGAGAGATACCCCACTGAGCAAGCAAATTCCGATTAGCAGAGGCGCCCGTGTGAAAGGATATAGAAATATAAAAAAAAAAGGTAGATCAAAGTTTAGATGAAGTTCATACCTGGGTGTAGTTTTGTGCAACCTTTATTACTGTACAGGTAACCAGTTTATGGGGAGAACCTAAAAATAACATACAGTGGGCTCTATGTAGTGTTATTAAGTATTTTTCCCCATTGTCTCTATTTTGTGGAAGCAGTAGCCACCATAAAAGACTGAATCTCAGTGACGGCCTATTCATGAGGGGCTCCCAAGTGCTGCCCCCTCTCTCCACACCAACCCCTATATGGCAATGGTTAGATTCATGCATGCATGAATCTATCCATGGCTGCTGCAGTCACCCCCATTCATGCGTCCGGCCCCTTTCAGGGCACCCGGTGAATGAATTACAGTGGCAGAGTCTCTAATAGGCTTCAAAATCTGGTGGACTTGGGTCGCAGAGGATGCGCTCCGATTCCACCCAGGTGTGTTACAACAGCAAATGAATATTTGCTGTTGAAACACTGATCCTCAATCCGGCCAACCAAAAGCGGGTGTGAGACCCGTTTTCCGATTGGCCAAAAAGAGAAGACTCCCGATTGGCCATCGAGGAGGGAGGAAATGGAAGCCGCCGCGATGACCCGGAGAAGGAGAGGCCGCAGGAGAACAGCAGGAGGAGAACCGGAGGCCACCGAGCTAGGGAAGCCGCCACCGAGCAGGAGAAGCCGATGCCAAGCAGGGAGAGCTGCCGGTGATGGGGTAAGTGCTACTAACCGACCCAGGGGGATGGCATAAAGTTTGCAATCCCCCCCCAAAAAAATCCACTAGCCGCCACTGCTGCAACATCACTTAACAAGCTTTCATAGTGAAATTTACTCAGCAGAGATGAAGCTACCAGGTACATATGTTAGATCACAAAACCTTACCACTTTTGTATGATACATTTGTTCATAAAAAAATGAAGAGGGGAAAATTCAAGGACCTCAGAAATTTCAGAGTCTAGCGCATACATGTCCCTGGTCCACTCATCTTTAGTTGTCAAATTACATTTTATAACATTCTCCCAAGATGCTTCTACTTACATTTCCTCTAGTGTCAGAGACTTATTCAGAAGCCTTGTACACACGACCGAGGAACTCGACGGGCGAAACACATCGTTTTCCTCGTCGAGTTCCTTGTTAGGCTGTCGAGGAACTCGACAAGGCAAGTTTCTCCATTCCCGTCGAGGAAAAAGAAGACATGCTCTCTTTTTGGCTCGACGGGATCCTCGACAGTTTCCTCGTCGAAAAATGTACACACGACCGGTTTCCTCAGCAAAAAAAAAATCCCAGCAAGTTTCTTGCTGGTTTTTGCCGAGAAACTTGGTCGTGTGTACGAGGCCATAGACTTCTGTAAGTCCAATTGTAATGGAAATGGGATAATAAATGAATTAAACAACATTTTTAAGTTGTGTTCTGTGAAAATGGGGACATTTGTTGACATCTTAAAGCCAATTGATTTCTCCCACTTTATAACCATATAATCCTGTACCCCGTTATTATTTGGGACTACTTTTTGCTATAGAATGCCTTAAAATACCCTTTTCTCTCTTTTAGCCCTCACACTGCAGTTTTCTGTGCTAGCATTGCTGAGTAACAAACACCCTCCCTTCAGCTCAAGCTTCCTCATACAGATCTGCATTATGATAAATGGTTAGGTGTGGAGGTGTCCAACCAGATCTGTTGGGCCTTATTCATATTGCCAGTTAAGGCTATACACAACAATAACGAGTGTATTTCTGTGGTGGGGATCACAGGTGTTTGTAGACTGTGCCTGGGGACACACATGTACCCCTAACTACACTCAATGTGCTCTTATATGTGAACAGCAGTGGCACTTGTCAGCTTGTCATTGATTTGTACAGGCTTCCTGCCCGGGGCTGGTTGCAAATACCTATGATACCCAACGCAGAAATACATTGATTATTGGTAGTGGTTTCTTTTGCCTGTATGCATTAACCACTACATTGCAGAGTGTAGGATGTTCATTGAACTGTAACATTATATAATACAACCTGCATAGTTTCTGTAGCAAGGAAGCATAGGTAAGACTAGACAGATTCTATTTCTGTTACTTCAGTTGGTCTTCTATGTCTGTTATTTACTACATTCACCCTCATTAAGCTTAGAGCTCTCCTAGGCATTTACAAACAACACACAAGTAGGAAAGTGACTTTTACCAATTCACTGGTACCTATTCTTGCCTCTATGTTTTGGGTTTTTCCACTCTTGCAAATGAATTGGGGTAATACCTACTTTATATTTGTTACATATATATCCCCATTCACATAGCATACCTTGAAAAAAACAAATAAATTGCAGCTTAACTTTTTTTTTAGGAATTTTAGCAAAGAAAAATTCTACTTAGTTCTCTTTGTTATAAGGAGGCTGGGAAGCTGTGTTTACCATAATTAACCCTGTCTGCACTGTGCAGACAGATATCATCTCATCAATTGGACTGGATTCCAACACTGTCAAAAGGTTGAAAGTCTTGGAGCCGAGGCACCTAATTTTACCACAAAAAAATGGGAAAACTTATTGACTCGAGTATAAGCCTAGGGTGTCCATCTGCATGCCTCACTGTGCCTCACTTTGCCTCACTGTGTCCATGTGCATGCCTCACTGTGCCCATGCCTCACCTCACTGACGTTTAACATGGGAGTTTATGGAAGGGGTGCACGGCTTTGAAAAATAGGTGCTCCCCGGCCATAGGTCCCCCAAGACAACTAACTTTGCACACTTGTAGAGGAGAAATTGGGCTACATGTGTGTTGACCTACGACCGGCTGGTACCGGGTCCCCAAAGTCACCAGAGAAATTACCATTTAACATAAGAGTCCATGGAAGGGGTACCCGGCTTTGAAAAATCGGTGCTCCCCGGCCGTAGGTCCCCCAGACAACAAACTTTGCACACTTGTAGAGGAAGAGTGGGCCAGTACCGGGAGATGAGGCGCAAAAAGGTGACTTGAGTATAAGCTGGGGGGGGGGCATTTTCAGCACAAAAAAAATTGCTGAAAAACTCGGCTTATACTTGAGTATATACGGTAGTTTAGTGTGGGTTTCTCAAATATAACTGCAAAAGTGGAAATAGACTTTGTGATAGCTGTATGTAGTACACATGTACCTGTATTGTATGCATTTCCCCTCTACAGAATGATGCAGAAAGACATCGTTTGTCAATGCATAGAGCAAACAAATGATATTATAAAAGCTTATATAGCATGCACATTTTTTGTATTAGTGCAATGTTTAAACAGCTGACATTTTTTCAACACGGACGTTCTCAGCGTCAAACAACTTCAATAGAAAACCATAACTAACAAGAAAACTCCACTGTAGGGATTCAGTCTTTATGAAATAAATTATTTTACGAAATAAAGATCCCCACATGTATTTACTGCAACTGTTTGACAGCAAATTTCACTTGTCTTCTATGTTATTCGTCAAATAATTAAACCCACCACATGGCTACTATTGCTTAACTGCTATATAGGGATAAACTGTTTGCTTTATAAGTTCAGTCTGGCATAGCTCTTAGTCCAAATATAAACGAATATGGTTCTTAGCTGTCAATGATTTGAGAATACTAAAGAATACATATTGAAGGTGGCCCGTGTTTTCTTCATGCAGCTGCTGTTGCTGTCATCTCTGGAGCTTCGGATAGAAAAACCACAGATGTTTTCATACAACAGCTGGAAAAAGGACACCGTACTTTTATGATGACTTTGAAACTCACACTTAATAAAAAACAATGATGTCATAATTGCTGGAAAAATTAAAATATATATATTTTAATTAGAAGCTGTATGTCTTCCCTTCTTGTTTTTTTTTTTTTTTTTTTTAAGGGACAGGCAGAGATATTTATAAAGATTCAGATAAAGGTCCTGCTTAATGCAGAGTTCCACCCAAAAATGGAACTTCCGCTTTTTGGAATCCCCCCCTCTGGTGTCACATTTGGCACCTTTCAGGGGGGATGAGGGAGCAGATACCTGTGTAATCCAGGTATTTGCTCCCACTTTAAAGGCATAGGTCGCTGCAGCGACCTACGCCACGTCTGGCGCCTTCTCTGTCCCCCCGCTGTTTTCTGGGAGACACACAGATCCCAGAAGACAGCAGGGACCAGTGGGATCGCGCAGAGCGACTCTCGCATGTGCAGTAGGGAACCGGCTTCACTTCCTGATTCCCTTACCGAAGATGGAGGCGGCAGCACCCAAGAGCAGAGGGACAGATCGGCTTCGGGTGCCGACATATCAAAAGTCAGCAGCTGCAGTATTTGTAGCTGCTGACTTTTAATTATTTGTTTTTCCGCAACTCCGCTTTAATCCTCTATCATTGAAGCATGGTTTGTATTTTAGAAGCATCTCCAATAACTTCTCCAAGAAAATCTCACTGTTACAAACCTTGGGGTTACTAAAACTGGAGAGTGCAAAATCTGGTGCAGCTCTGCATAGAAACCAATCAGCTTCCAGGTTTTATTGTCAAAGCTTAACTGAACAAGCCAAAGTTAGAAGTTGATTCATGCAACAAAGAGAGAAAGCGGCACATCCAGAGATGAAGAAAAATTAGTTGGTTTAATGTAGAGTCAAAGGTTTAAAAAACATGACACATGGGGGATCCAAACTGTTAAGCAGACGCGTTTCACACAAAGTGCTTAACTGCATGAATTTTCCAGGTTGCGGCCTTGGCAGGCACCCAGTCTTGTTGCCACAGTAGTATCAAGAGATATTTAATTTGCAGACAGCCTTGGAGCGGTGTACTTTCCTTCTCCTTTAGAAGCTGATTGGCTACCATGCACAGCTGCATAAGATTTTGCACTCTCCAGTTTTAGTTAACCTCATGGATTTGGGCCTGCTAAAACAATTACAAGAGAACATACCATCATGCCTCTTGGGTCAGAGTTTCTCAATCTGTATATTTACTTCAAAGCAAAAATTTCATCTATGGCCATTCCTGCTGGAGAATGTTGGACATTTTTAATTCAATTAGCGCCTGCCGCTTGGGTCAGTGTATTATAACAGCAGAGGACTCCCGTTGTCGGAATACAAGGGTACCGTGGGAAGTATTCCTCCATCCACCTCACTTATGTTGATGGGGGAATTGATTTGTTATGTTGTTCGGCCCACTGGCTAAGCAAAAAATAAATAGAAAACTATTAATGTACGGGCAGCTTTAGGGGTACTTACAACAAATTCAAGGCGTTCTTTAGCCAATGAAGGCAACAGAATCAACTTTTTAGTTGTTATAGTATTGTGAGATTATGCTACATACAAAATAAATTCAAGTAAATATTTGATAGGTAAGGAAATTTAGAAAAACTATTTAGCAGGTATTAACAATGAAAGTTCACATTACAAGGTCCTTAGTACATGTCAAGGATTATTTGGTAAATACTGAATGATATAAAGAATATCATTACCTAAACTATTTATTAGCAGTTATGTTGGGTCAATTGGATTAGCCCCCTTAACTCAGGAGACTAATGCGCTGTACACACGATCGGACCTTTGTCCGACCAAATTCACATCGGAATTCCGACGGAATTGCATCGGAGGAAAAGAGAACATGTTCTCTATATAATCTCCGATGGAATTCATCGGAATTTCCGATGGGGCATACACACGGTCAGAATTTCCGATGGAAAAAGTCTGTCTGACCTTTTCCATCAGAAATTCCGATCGTGTGTACGAGGCCTTACCTCTGTGTTACTGAATAATATAGAGGACTCCAAAGCTGGGCTGGGTTAAAAACAACCCTGGCACATAAAGCACTATATCCAAAATGACTAAACACCAAACAAAGTACCAATAATGATTAATTATTTCATTTTGTCAGTAATATCAGCACCGTGAAGGTGACACTTAAATGCAACTTTTAAGTATAAATTTAATTTTTTGTTATCCCTTTTCAGTTTTTTTTAGCAAAGGTAAGATAAGGAAAAATGAATGATCAGATCTTTAGCCTCTGAATCTATCATGCATTTCCATTGCCACATTTTAGAGGCTAATGATTTATACAAATCTGTAACTCCTTATAAAGCCTCGTACACACGACCGAGGAACTCGACGGGCGAAACATCGTTTTCCTCGTCAAGTTCCTTGTTAGGCTGTCGAGGAACTCGACAAGGCAAGTTTCTCCATTCCCGTCGAGGAAATAGAGAACTTGCTCTCTTTTTGGCTCGTCGAGTTTCTCGACAGTTTCCTCGACGAAAATGTACACACAACCGGTTTCCTCGGCAAAAAAAAAGTTCCTTGCTGGTTTTTGCCGAGAAACTCGGTCGTGTGTACGAGGCCTGACAGCATAATGATGTTTTCCTATAAAATACAACCGTCAGTGTCACAGAGGGAACAACATTCTTGAACAATTAGCTATATATGTAATGAATTAAATGCATCATTATAACACAAAGCATAACTAAGTAATAGAAACATTGTTTATGCATGAAAAACATAATTGGTGATTCTAGAATTCAATAACTTCTTTGGAGTTGGCTTGTATTTGCAGAGGTGCCAGTTGCATATGAAGTTTTTTTTACTAGATGTAAACAAGCATGGCTGAATGAACCTTAAAATATATCATTGGCCAAAACTGTTTATCCTAGTTTAGAGTTGGAAAGGGTTTGAACCTAGGTCATGATTTTACTGAAGCTCCATAGCTCCATTATAGAGACGTAAGCTGCCCATAGATGGGTAGAATTTAAAATGAAAATTCTTACAAAAATAATGCTAGTTCGCTTTTTTAATGATTATTGAGTCTAAAGCCTCATACACACGGTTTTCCCAGCAGGAAAAATGCCAGGAGAACATTTGGCCGGGAATCCCGGCAGTGTGTATGCTCCCTAGCAGTTTTCCCGTCAGGAAAACAGCCGAGAATCCCGACGGGAAAATAGAGAACCCTGCTCTCTATTTTCCCATCGGGATTCCCGGCAGAGTGTTTCCTGCCAAGAAAACCGGTCGTCTGTATGCTTACCTATCCCAGGTAAACCTGTGCATGCTCGGTAAGAGTTCGACGCATGCACAGTAGCATACAAGTTTAGTGTGAGGTGTAGCAAGATGGCGCTGACAGCATCGAATATGACGAGCGCCGGCTCATAATAGTCGATGACATCACTGCGTTCTTGCAATTCAAAAGAACGGCTGTTCTTTTGAATGGCCATCTGTATGCACGGCGTTTTTTAAGACAAGCTTGCCAGGAATCCCGTCAGGAAAACCGAAGTTTTTTTCCTGACGGGATTCCCGTCCGTGTGTACAGGGCCTAATTGATGTTCATTTTCGACAACAGTGTTGAACATTCGAAAGCGCAGAATGGTACATTTTTCTCAAACAAATTAATTTTTAACAGTGTATGTGGTTTTCATTTGGTAAAGTCCATTCATTCCAACATCAAATATTAAAAGCAATCAAGATCTTTAGAACAACATTCAGATATTCTGAGAATTTTCCTTCAAAGTTCTATTCATCCTTGGCCAGCTTAAATCTAACTTCTTGTTCTGCTGACAACATTTTACCAGGGAACTCCAACAGCAGCACAGACAAAAAAGGCTTTCTAATCTAGTAAATTAGAGGAAGACTAGAACCCCTAGCATAAAATCCAAGCAAAGTGCTGAATCCCTTTATCACAATCAAACAGACTGTGGGGTTTTAAAGCCCAACTCCAGCTTCTACCAGCTTACTTCCAATAGGATATTAGTGATCATCAGCACCACATAAAGTTCCAGTGTAAAAAATGATTATGTTTTAATGATACACAAGGCTAAAAACACAGCCCTGCGGGAAAAGCTGACATATTTCAGCCCAAAGGGACCTTAGTCATAGCTAGAACCCCTGTCAGGTTTTTATTTATGCCTGAGTTCCTGTTGCAGACTTTCCCTCACCTACTGTCTGGTGAAACCATTGTCATTAGAACAGGAAGCTAGACTAAGGCTTTGTATTGAAGCTCTGGATAGCAGTAAAAACCCTACAAGTGTTCTATTCCTTCCCCACACCAATTAACCACTTTAAGACCAGCCGCCTCAGTTTTACTGCGGCAGGTAGGCTTTCCTTGGCAAATCGCCATCATTGTACGTCGGCCGCTTTAAGAGCTCAAGGGGGCGTGACGCCGGAGCCGGTGCATGTGGCCAGCGGCCGCGATGTCCGCAGGCCACATACGATCGCTCCACAGAGAGCCAGAATGTCAATGTAAACAGACAGATCCCCGTTCTGACAGTGGAGGAGAGATAGATCTGCTCTTCCTAGTGATTAGTCAGTACCATCCCCCCACAGTTAGAAACACCTCCCAGGGAACACATTTAACCCCTTGATCGGCCCCTAGTGTTAACCCCTTCCCTGCCAGTGATATTTACACAGTAAACAGTGCGTTTTTATAGCGACACGCAGACCACGCAAAGTAAACTTCCGGTCCGGCTGGTTTCTCGGCTCAGCGAGGTGAAGCGCACGCCGTAGACTCCACCAGCGCGGACATCATCCTCTCCATAGACCGGGCACACGATCCGCTGCTTCACTAAGCCTTAAGCCTCAGTGCCGGGATGCGGGCACCGCAAAAGTAAGCCTCCAATCGGCATTTTTTATGTTTTAACTTTTAATAAACAGTATTATACGATGGCGATATCTCTCTTTTGTATTCTATGACGCTCCATACCAGCTGACCAGCAGAAACTCCAGGCATTCCTATCTTTGTCCTTAGGTGACAATTAATCTTTATTTGACCTCTTTCTAACGAATTAGGTCAACTCCATGCGGTAAGGGTCCATCTATTTACACACGTTTGGGTGTCTTAGATCGGTGGAGGTGGAATTCTACTAACCTATTTACCACAGGCACAGTGAAAACCCAGATCTCTATGGACATTTAGTAGATCATTCATTCACTTTATGGACTTTTGTTGTGTGAACTTGCACACCTTTTCCTTTATTATATCACAAGTTTTTTATTTAGCAACATTATTATCATTGCACATGCACTTTATGTATCAAATTGTATATCTTTGAATATCTTTGAATGTGTTTTTGGCTCACTAGCGCCCCCTTATCCACATTTTCCATAGCACTGATCGCTGTATAAATGTTAATGGTCCCAAAAATGTGTCAAAAGTGTCCGATCCATCCGCCGCAATGTCGCAGTCCCACAAAAAAATTGCAGATTGCCGCCATTATTAGTAAAATAATCAAATATAAATGCCATAAATCTATACCATATTTTGTAGATGCTATAACTTTTGGGCAAACTAATCAATATACGATTTTCGCAATTTTTTTTTTTTTAACCAAAAATATGTAGAAGAATACATATTGGCCTAAATTGATGAAGAAATTTGTTTTATAAAAAAAAATTGGGGATATTTATTATAGCATAAATTAAAAAATATATATATATTTTTTTAATTTGCAATATTTTTGTTTATAGCACAAAATATAAAAAACGCAGAGGTGATCAAATAGCACCAAAAGAATGCTCTATTTGAGGGGAAACAAATGACATAAATGTTGTTTGGGTACAACATCGCATTTTCAGCCGTTTTCACTTACAAACTTGGGAGACACTGCCTAATATAATGTGTACAAGGATGTATAGGGATTCTGAGGAGCACAAGCATACAAACCACATTACACAGACACATTGGGGGTATAAGCAAGTAAATACATGCAGTATACAAATGACCGCAAAAAAAAAGAGCAAAGTGGGTTCCTGCCTTGCCTAGATTTAAATTGTTTTAAATAATATGGAGACAGGTAAAATGGTGTTAATTGCTGTGTGCTGTTGTTGTTTTTTTTAAACTTCGAACTGGTAAGATGCAGCATACACATAAAATATTTTAATTGGAACATTTAGGTAGACCTGACACAGACAATGAGACATTTAAAAAATAAAAGTTCTTTTAACATCAAATATACATTCACAAGTCCATTCGTAAAAATACAAATTGATTTACAAAAAAAAAAAACACTTATGTAACATTAAAATAAAGCTTTAAAATAACACCCTTTGTAACCAAAATTTACTTGATAATCAATTAGAACATTTTTAATAAATGCCAATCGGCTTGGTCATTAGAACATGCAATGAGCAACATGTTAAATGCAAAGTAGAGTAACCTGTGACAAACGTTAGGCGTGCACTGTATAGTTACATGATACATTCCTATTTGTTGCCCAGGGTACTGTGCTTTGCATCAAATTCTTTGCTCCTTGCACTCGTTTATAAGGCTGACATATGTTTAAAATAAGACAAGCATCTGTAGGGCCCTATTTAACACCATTCATGCACTGCTCCAATTCACAAAATATGTCCCATAGTGGTAATGTAAAACACAGGGAGAAAACCAACATAATAAGTGGCTCATTGGATATTATGTACACATTTGGTAATGTCAGAAGTTATATGCAAAAATAGGAATGTAAAGGAAAAAAATATATACTATGTGTATATATATATATATATATATATATATATATATATATATATATATATATATATAACAACAGTATACAGGCATACCCCGCTTTTAAGTACACAATGGGGTTTATTTACTAAAGCTGGAAAGCGCAAAATCAGGCTCCCTTCTGCAAAGAAACTAATGAGCTTCTAACCATAATTGTTCAATTAAAGGAGTTCTCCAAGCTAAAACTTTTAACCCCCGCTGTGCCCGGGCTGTAAAACTATACAAAATAAACTTTCACTTACCTGCCTACGATCCCCCGTTGTTCCGATATCGCCGCCCCGTTCTCCGGTCCCGGTCTGTTCCACTTCCTGCGGGTCGGTGACTCACAGTGCGCTCAGCCTATCAGCGGCCGCAGCAATGTCCCGTCGCGGCCGCTGATAGGCTGAGCGCACTGTGAGTCACCGACCTGCAGGAAGTGGAACAGACCGGGACCAGAGAACGGGACGGCGATATCGGAAAAACGGGGGATCGTAGGCAGGTAAGTGAAAGTTTATTTTGTATAGTTTTACAGCCCGGGCACAGCGGGGGTTAAAAGTTTTAGCTTGGAGAACTCCTTTAAGCTTTGGTAATAAAACCTGGAAGCTCATTAATTAGTGAGCCTCATTTGTACTTAAAAGTGGGGTATGCCTGTAGTATCTTACCATACTGCCCGCATAGTACTTAATTCACTAAGGATGGTGTTTATTATCAAAAGAGAGAGAGATCTTCCAAGATAGAGCATAGTGACCATTATATTACATGAATGTGGGAACTTCTACATATATTTGACATTATGGAAAGCTAGTGCGCTTCATCTCCAAAGGATATAATATACATATTTCACTAAAAATATGTTATAGATGACCTTCTGCCTAGGGGCTCATATACTTGAGTCTGGACTGTTTTTTTTCCTTGTATGTTGTGATGGAGCTCTGAGAAATTCATACGAAGCTTAATAATAGGCAAAATGTGAACGATTGTATACAAAATCATTGTATCTCAGGAGTAGGTCAAAGCAACTCAGAAACACGTACAAGCCTACTGCAATTGAGTTTGACACCCATGTACAGTACATGAGCCCTCTGAGACTCATGCTTGTGGAGTAAGATATACTTTTCTAAGAAAACTCAGGGATCAGCTTCATGTGCATTAAAATTATAAGCAATATATATATATATATATATATATACATCTAAAAATGTATATATATATATATATATATATATATAATTTATATATATATATATATATATATATATATATATATATATATATATATATATATATAGGTATAATGAGCAGATAAAGTATCTATTACAACAATATTGCCTGATCTTGATGTAAGAAGAATGAGGCCCCGTACACACGACTTCCTCGTCGAGTTCAGTGTGGAAGCCGCCGAGCAACTCGGCGGGCTGACTTTTGCCATTGAACAACGAGGAAATAGAGAACATGTTCTCTATTTCCTCGCCGAGGTCCTCGTCGGCTTCCTCGGCCGAAAGTGTACACACGGCCGGGTTTCTCGGCAGAATTCAGCTCTGAACCGAGTTTCTGGCTGAATTCTGCCGAGAAACTCGGTCGTGTGTACGGGGCCTCAGTTGGCCATAGAACCTGACTGTATTACTTTGACAGATAGTCAATTTCTATGAATGTTACAAAGAGGACAAATTGTGGTTGTTTGGTTTCATAAGGAGAAATATTTCCAGCGGAGAAGGACAAGGAAGAGGAATAAGGGGGAAAAGGTAAGAATTGATCAATGACATGCACCATTTTTTAAGTTAATAAAATTATAATAAAATAAAGAGAATTGATATCCTGGTGGTGTCTCTATGAACTTTTTAACCACTGTTTAACTATATATGTGGTTTAGAAGGGAACACCCACTACAACTATACAGGGAGTCTATGTAATACTCTATTATACAGTAAATTCATTTTCATTTGTGTTTGTTGAAAAGGATGAGCTATGTTCTCCACAGATGTTAATATATAGATGTACTATTTAAGTGCAGTATACAATCGTTCACATTTTGCCTATTATTAGTTGGCAATTATTACATTGGGGTTGATTTACTAAAGGTAAATATGTGGTTCACTTTGAACTTTACAAGGGAATTTTCCCCAGAGCTTAGTAAGCGTGGCAGAATTTCACTTTGCAAAGAGTACCAAATCATGTGCATAATAATAACAAAAAAAATTATTTTTGCTTGCACATCATTGGATGATGGAAGCCAGCAGAGTTTCTCCTCATTCACTAAGCCCTGGAGAAAATAAATTTGCAAAGTGCAACTTCCCTTGCATGCACAGCCTATTAGGAAATAAACTCCACAGAGTTACTGAAAGATGTTTAGTGTGGCAAGTTTACAGTACCAAGCCTAGTGTCGCTAAGTGCTATCTGCTCTGATGACTGTAAAAGCTTAGATTCTACAGTATCTATATTTTGTTTACATAGAATATGGAGGGTCATTCATGAGACTTGGAGAGAATTTAATTGCAGGAGTTTACCAGCAAAGTAAATCACTTGGTTGCTTTTGACAACCGATTACCCTCTCTTTTCCCAGGCTCTCAACAATATGATTTGCTAACAATAAGTAATATTTGCTGTTAATATATTCCAAGTACTGAACATGGGAGTATGCTTGATTATAAATATGGGTTTGGGAATGCTGTACTGGGGGTTAAGTTTTTTCACATTTCTACCTTTTGAATGCTCAAATATATACACGGCATCCAATGAGCCAGTCTAAAACAGATCAATGAAATGTCACTGGAAAATACCCATTGCTCATGGATTAACATTTTAAGACTTTATGTAGTGCTAACTCCCTTCCTGATACAAGACAATTGAGGATAATCCTTAGCTTTACCTAAAACCAATGTTTAACGCAGATCTTATGCTATAATTACAGCATATTATATAGCTACTTACGTAAAAATCTATTTCCACAATACCATTTGACTTGGACAAACACACAAAAAGACAAAAAATGTGCAAGAATATCTATGCAATATAAAAAAACCCACAGGAATTAAAAACTATTTGACACAAATTAAAAAAAATCTTGCAATACATATCTATATATAAAAGTATTAAAGGTTTATCTTTCAAACCCACCAAGAGAGACATATACCAGTTTTAGTCAATGCAGGCTAAACTGTGCAACAAAATATTTTTTTAAGGTTCAGTTTATAGTTCACTTGTAGTGTAGCAACCATCCTTATTGAACTAGGGTCCATTGTTCCCAAGTGTTCATTGAAAACCCAACTGTGTCCTAAAAGGCAGAATATTAGGAATGCTACCACCAACTTGGGGTCACGCTGAAGCTTCAATATAGTCACTCTTTGGAGCCAGTGGAAAATATTCAGGATTTTCTGCAGCAGGAATCTTAAAAATTCCATTCATTTTGGTTTCCTTTGGGAAAAAGTCTTGTTGGTAGTCAGGATTGTCCAGGCTTATTTGCTGGCTTACTTTTTGATCCCAGATAGAAGGATAGTCATTTTCTGGTTGGGTTATGAGCATCTGGCCTGAGTTCAGGTATTCAGGATTAACCACACTCTTTCCATTGGAATTCTGATAATTTCCATTCATGGGAGGCTTAATATTCCCAGTTGAAGCCAAATTGAGATAAACCGGATTTTCTACTGTCGAGGTTTCTGACTTTGGAATCGTCTGATTGATGTATTCTGAAATACAGATATAAATATCATAACACACACACAGAATATAGATGAATGACCAAAAATCGATGATGTGTATGAGAATTGTAACATACTATGGCTCCTGTTCAAATCTCAGAAATAGGCAAAGAAAAGGGTTTGCTTTTATGCCTCATCTCCAGTTGCACAGTATTACTTTTATCTTACTACCCCACACTATGTTCAGTTGCTGAAGTAAGTGAAATTGCTTCTGTCAGAGCTTATGCAGGACTGAGAACTTTCACTGCAACCCCATGTGACAATGATGGACTAATAGGCAAACACCAATGATGTAACAAGGTGTGAATCACATGCTCCTCCAAACTTGAAAGCACTAGGAATATTATTTGGTCCTGGTAGCTGAACAGAGCAGTGAAGGGGAGAAAGAGAGGTAAATGCTGCTCGGGAAGGGCAATAAAGCAAACCTGTTGATTTGCCCTACATGGATGAATACCATGTTTGTTTCATTTTAAAGCAACTCTAGAAGGAAAATAAAAATAAAAGTGGAGCTGTTGACTACACAGACTAACCACATTTCTTCTTTAATTGTCTTAATAAAACCTGACTGTCAGCTATGGGCAACACAATGACGTTGTTCCGATTTTCTTTCCTACAGTTTTTAGAACTGCATCCCAAATGGTTTTATGTAAGTAATTGTAATAACATTTTTGTCTGAATACCTAAAAGTTTTAGGAGATTGTGGGAAAATATTTCATGTGAAAATTGATATTATCAAACACACTATAAGGCCTTATTCATTCAGAAACACCTATCCATACACCTGTGCAAAAAGTTTTTGGTAAAGATACACTTTAATATAATTACCAACCTGGTACAGGATGGAACTCTTCCTCAATGCTGTCGTCCAAAACCACAGTAGGGTCTGTGCTGTATCTTTGAATGAAGCTGTTTTCTCTGGCAGGTGGCCCCTGTTTAGGGATGGACAAGAAGAACACTTTTTTAATAGGTTATGTTTTAACAGAACTGTCTAACTAGCCAAAGTATTTGAAATGTTGTTCAGCCAGTCTTGTGACACCATTTTTTGATTTATTTTTTTATTATCAGTAGATGACACGAGAAGTAGGATTAAATATTAGTCAACTGTGTAGCATAGATGTGTTTTTAAAGACTGGATGAACAGTATTACAAAACCTTTGATATGTATTTAAACTGCATATTTAGCTGGTTGCCTGAACTTTTCTTTAATGCCATGTCAAGCATTTGGAATAATGGTGGAAGGCCTTTCTATAGAAATTAGTAGGGATTCTACAGCTCATGTTGGGCTGAAAGAGGATGTACAACTCTCACCGTACAGGGTAGATCTACGATGCACATGGACAGGTAAATGAGACTACCTATATATGATCTTGTGCAAGTGCTGGGGGAAGAGGATAGTAATTTAAGGATAACTATGTAATGTAGTAATCCATTAAAGATGGCAGGAAACATCTGCTGGCCAGTAACTAGAGTTATTTGTACATGCCCTTTTTTACCCTTAGAGAGATGCCCATATATCCTAAAACCCAGGAGCCATACAGGGACATCAGCTCTGAAGTCAGGGCCTGGACCTATGTGTGGCAGTGGGCAGGTCAGACTTTTTACTTTGGGGCTGTAGTTTCTATTTTTATATAAGGTCTTCTGAAATGCTGGGGGATGTATCTAAAAGTATATAAAGGCACACCTTTATTTTATGCTACTCTCTTCAACATAAGCATAAATATGATTTAAAATAATAATTCACTGTCTTGCTAAATAAAAAAAGTTAATAACAATCATGGAATAAATAATACATTGTTTGTAAAAGGAAAACATTTTTTATTTATTTTTTATTGTGAACAGAGTGGGGGAGTTTTAGACTGTCAAGTCTCTGTCAACATTTTATTGCAGTCTATATCCCTGCTAGGGAGATATTCCCCTTTTTTGTTGTTTGACCACTGTTATCAAGGCAAAAAAATTAGAGGAAATACTTAATTTTAGAGTTGTTACCAGAACAAAAGGTGAAGCCCTGTACACACGGGCCAGAATCTCGTCAGGAAAAAAACGATGTTTTTCCTGACGAGATTCTTGGCAAAAATCTCTTGCCGTCAGAATTTACAGACACTCCATTCAAAAGAACCGCAGTTTTTTTTTAATGGAACAAACGCAGTGATGTAATCGACTACGACAAGCATGCGCTCGTCACATTCAATACCGTCGCCACCATCTTGCTACACCCTACCTATGCCTAGGAAGCTACCGCGCATGCGTCAAAGTCATTTTGAGCATGCGCGGGTTTCCACGGCGACAGGTAAGTATACAAACGCTCGGGTTTCTAGACAGGAAAACACTGCCGAGAATCACAACGAGAAAATAAAGAGCAGGTTCTCTATTTTTCTCGTCGAGATTCTGGGCAGTTTTCTTGACAAGAAACCTGAAAGTTCGTACACATGCACGGTTTACTCGGCAAGTTTTCTTGCTGGTTCTTGTCGAGAAAACCGTGCGTGTGTACGAGGCTTCAGGGTACATTTTCCAATGGGGACAACTTTCTGGGGACATCTGCCTAAGTGGAGAGTGACTGTTTGAAGAAATTTAACTGCATTTAACCAACTAGTAACTCAAGAAAGGCACCCTTATGGAGACATTTCTAATGTGCTAGTTTTGGGAGTCCATATAAATAATGTTTATACTTTCAATGCATTGCAAATATATTTAAGATGTAAATTAGTGTTTTATTATTCACACAAACGTACCCCATTTCGAGTTGTGCATATATTAGGTGAATTGTTGCTAGTAGTGGAACTCTAGAAGGTAATAAAATAATGAATATGAGTATATTCAAGCAAAAATTATATAAGCAAATTAAATACAAAAAAAAGAAGTCCTCCGAAACTGACAATCTGATCTCAAATAAGCTGCATTTATTTCAGTCATCTAATAGATGGGAATAGAAGGGAGATTCCTTTCTTTTTTGTTTCTTGCAAATATAAAAGTTCATGTTATATGTTCATGTTATATGCTAATTTGTAAGTGCAGTAGCAAAAGTCTCTTTGCAAAAAGTAGACTAGTGCAAGATGTATTCGGCCGACTGCTATGAGTTTCTGCACTAGAACATTAAAATAAGAATTCTTTATTGGCTATTGCTGAAAATATTATGCCATACAGTAAGTATATCCTGTCCTTACAGTTTTTCTATTATAATCCACTAAAGCTCGGTTCACACTGCTGCGATGGCAAAGTCGTACCACTTTGCCCTGTGAGTTCCTTCAGACTTGCAACACATTATTCCCAAAACACGCATTCCTGTAGAGATTCTTGAGCTGTATTTGTAACTGGGTGCTGACCACTGGCTGGAACCACGTGTAGTCAGAGAGTATGGTCACATGCCTGATGAAGGGGTCCTGCATGGCTCCGAAACGTTGCTTTCTGCTGTAATGATGTGGTCGCTGGTTAAAGCTTTGGACTCATTTTTGGAGATCTTGGTGTGCTGATGACATTGCTCATTCTTCCTTCGAACTCCCGACTTGAATGCTGTTTAGGGGCCTGCAGAAGTGTTAAAATTCGCACCGAAGTTGGATCAAAGTAGTGCAAGAACCTTTTCTAAAGTCAGAGTGACTTGTTTAGCATCAGTTAAGATGGCTCTCATAGGGAAACATTGAATGTGACATGTCATGCGACTTGGGGTCTCACCAGTCGGATTCCATGTCGCAGCAGTGTGAACCGAGCCTAAAAGTTAAACTATTTGTTTTTATGGAGTTCTTAGGTAAATAACAGAGCTTATGGCTTACAGTCAGTCTAACCTCTTTTGAATTCTGTTTGAAAAAGCTAAATTAACAATAAAAATAGCTGCATGTGTACCATGGTACTCAGTAGAGGAGTTCGCGATGTTGAAGGACTACTAAAAAATCCTTGATGTGGGATCAGATATTCTTCGGCATCAACAATATCTCCCATGTGATCCTCTAATACTCTGTGAAACTTGGATTCCACAGGGCTGGGTAAGTGCATTCTATCATCTCCCTGAAAAAAACAAACAAACATATTATGCTATTTATTTATCGCAAAATAGCTACGGCAAAACTATCAGGTAATATGCTATGTATTTGTAAAGCATTTTTAATTTAATGCTTCCATATCTCTTGGTAAATGAATGAGGCTTGCACCCTAAGTTAAAGGAGTGTATGTAGAGATGTAGAGACCAAAGTGCCAAGTCTGTATTCGGAATCTCTGCCCTTATTGTGCATTACTTGCCACCGGCATCCCTTATTGTTTGTTATCGTTTGTTATCGCAACTGTTCCCTCATCCCTTTCTTTATTACATGCATCCCTCTTTTATCTAACTGCATACTTGTGCCTCCTTCCTTCATTTATATAACATCTATCTATCTATCTATCTATCTATCTATCTATCTATCTATCTATCTATCTATCTATCTATCTGTCTAATATATATATATTTATACACAGTATATATTACCCAATTTTATCTACATCTGAAAACTCTTTCACTTCTCATCTCATTTAGAAATCGTTACTTGAGATATGTTGATAAAAAAGTGAGATTTAGACCAAGCAACTTACCTGTATAACAAGATAGCGAGATGGATCACGGGCCATCTTGGTAAACTCTGCACTTAACTCACGGAACTTGGGTCGACTCTCTGCATCTATCATCCAACCTATATTGTCAAAAAGAAGATGATGTTACTATGTTTACATAATATAAAGTTATATCTAAAGCCAAAACTTTTTTTGTTTTCAATACAATAGGAAACTTCTAGTTTAATCGGGACAGATCCCTTAACTTCCCCTTCCAAAAGCAAGTAAAGCTGGTCAAACACGGAGCAAATTCCCTTAAATTCACGCAGATCCCCAACAAATATGGACTGTCGGGATCTATGTACACGTAAAAATGGAGTTTCACTTAAAAGTGGAACTCTCGCTTATCCGTCTCCCCCCCCCCCTCTGTTGCTAGATTTGGCACCTTTCAGGGGGAGGGGGGACCGGGTACCTGCTTTTGACAGGTACCGTTCCCCACTTCAAGGAGATCGGGCCACATTCGCAGTAGGGAACCAGCTGTGAAGCCGAAAGGCTTCACTACCAGGTTCCCTTACCCCAGGAATGGCGGCAGTTGCACCTGACAGGTGATCCAAAGATCGGCTGCAGTGCCGACATCATGGGTTACCTGGACAGGCAAGTGTCCATATATTAAAAGTCAGCAGCTACAGTATTTTTCGTGGGGGGTGGATACATAGATGTCCATGAGGAGCTTTCTGGCAAATAGCTACATTTAGGCGCTTAAGACCTTAAATTTGTAAAAATAGAAAGGTCCATATTCTAAGGTGAGGGCACATCTTGAGTGGCATGTTGGTGTTTTTTTTTGTCAGTGAAGATTGACAGTTGGTACAGAGAAAAATCTTTTGTGACTGTGGACTGCTCACTGAAATTGGAAATGCACAAAGGACACTACGTTTTTTTTGGACACTTGATATATTTATTTTGTCAACCTGCGATTACTGATAATGCATGGTATATACAGTGCCTTGAAAAAGTATTCATAGCCCTTGAAATTTTCCACATTTTGTCATATTACAACCACAAATATAAATGTATTTTATTGTGATTTTATGTGTTAGACCAACATAGTGTCCCACAAATAAATATGTGAAAAGTGTGGCATGCATTAGTATTCAGCCCCATTTACTCTGATACCCCTAACTAACATCTAGTGGAACCAATTGTCTTCACAAGTCTCCTAATTAGTAAATAGAGTCCACCTGTGTGTAATTTAATCTCAGTATTAATACAACTGTTCTGTGAAGCCCTAAGGGGTTTGTTAGAGAACCTTAGTGAACAAACAGCATCATGAAGGCAAAGGAACACATCCAGATAGGTCAGGGATAAAAAAATGAAGACATTTAAAGCAGGGTTAGGTTATAAACAGGGTTAGGTTTGAACATTCCACAGAGCACTGTTCAATCCATGATACAAAATCAGAAAGAGTATGGCCCAACTACAAACCTACCAAGACATGGCTTTCCACAAAACTGACAGGCCTGGCAAGAAGAGCATTAATCAGAGAAGCAGCCAGGAGGCCCATGATAACTCTGGAGGAGCTGCAGGGATCCACATCTCAGGTGGGAGAATCTATCCACAGGACAACTATTAGTCGTGCTCTCCACAAATCTGCCATTTATGGAAGAGTGGCAAAAGCAAGCCATTGTTGAAAGAAAGCCACAAGAAGTCCCGTTTGCAGTTTGTGAGAAGCCATGTGGGGGACACAGCAAATATGTGAAAGAAGGTTCTCTGGTCAGATGAGACCAAACATTTTTTTTGGCCTAAAAGCAAAACGCTTTGTGTGGCAGAAAACAAACACTGCACATCACCTCCAACACACTATCCCCACCGTGAAACATGGTGGTGGCAGCATCATGTTGTGGGGATTCTCTTCTTGGGACAGGGAAGCTGGTCAGAGTTGATGGGAAGATGGATGGAGCCAAATACAAGGCAATCTTAGAAGAAAACCTGTTAGAATCTGCAAAAGACGAGACTGGTGCAGAGGTTTACCTTCCAGCAGAACAACAACCCTAAACATACAACCAGAGCTACAATGGAATGGTTTAGATCAAAGCATATTCTTGTGTTAGAATGGCCCAGTCAAAGTCCAGACCTAAATCCATTTGAGGATCTGTGGCAAGACTTGAAAATTGCTGTTCAAAGACGTTCTCCATCCAATCTGACAGAGATTGTGCTATGTTGCAAAGCTGGTGGATACATCCCCAAAAGACTTGCAGCTGTAATTGCAGAGAAAGGTGATTCTACAAAGTATTGACTCAGGGGGGCTGAATACAAATGCACGCCACACTTTTCACATATTTGATTGTAAAACATTTTGAAAACCATTTATCATTTTCCTTCCACTTCACAATTATGTGCCACTTTGTGTTGGCCTATCACATAAAATCCCAATGAAATACATTTACGTTATTGGTTGCAACATGACAAAATGTGGAAAATTTCAAGAGGTATGAATGCTTTTTCAAGGCACTGTATGTTAACGTATATCATAATTTATGCACAATGTTTTGGAAATAATTAGAGCACTTATTAACACATGTTAGTGTGAGCAGCGTCATATCTGGTATCTAACAGCTGCATATAGACTGCTCATGTATATCCAAGTTTAATTTCAGAAGCAAAATGGTTAAAGAAAGCATGTCTGTACTGAACCATTTCTCTGTTAAAGAATGTTTACATAGAAGATGCCTGTCCATAATCTTGTTTTATATGTCCGCCATATATTACAGAAGACTAATCTGCTGCTTATACTAAATGACATATACAGTAGAATACATTATACAGTACTTTGTAAGCCTGTCTTTACAAAGTATCAATTAAAATGTACTAGAGAAATTGTTATACCATTTGTTCATCCAAAAAAATAATGTCTTAAAGCCTCCAGATCTTTATATTATAAACTTACATTTCACCATAATCATGTACACATCAATTGTACATATGGGAGGCTGAGGAAGACGTTCCCCCTTTTCTAAAATGGTGGAAATTTCGCTAGCTGGAATTCCATCATACGGTTTAGATCCAAAAGTCATTAGTTCCCAAACAGTGACACCTGTAATGAAATTCCAATAACCAATAAATGTATCTAAAGAAATGATTCATGGAATAAAATTAGAGTATATAATGTCTTAAAATTACACTTACCATAACTCCAAACATCACTTTGATGGGTGTATATTCGGTGCAAAATAGACTCCAACGCCATCCATTTAATAGGAACCTAATGGGAGAAGAAATACCACTTGTTCACAGCCATTTTCAAGTGTATGCTGCTGACTGAAGTAATAAACCTAAAATATAATAAAGGGTAATTCCTTACTTACCTACTAATACATAGTAGCCAACGCAGAAACTATGGAAGCATACAGTTTACATTAGCAGAAATTCCTTGTAAGCCCTTACATCCAGACTTCACAGAGCATTTATCTCTAATGCCCTGTACACACGATCGGAATTTCCGATGGGATAAAATCCAATGGAATTTTCCGTCGGAATTTCGTTCAAGCTGTCTTGCATACACACTGTCAGACCAAATTCTGACCGTCCAAAATGTGGTAACGTAAAATACTACGACGAGCGGAGAAAAATTAAGGTCAATGCTTCCGAGTCTACGTCGACTTGATTCTGAGCTTGCATGTATTTTTCTCCAACGGAGTTCCACACAGACGATTGGAATTTCCATCGGAAAAAAATACAACATGTTCTATTTCTAAACTCCGATAGAAAAAAGTTCGATGGGGCCCCACACGGTCAGAATATCCGATGAAAATATTCCATCTGACTTTTTTCATTGGAAATTCCGATCGTGTGTACAAGGCATTACATGATCAGTAGTATTGTACTTCCTGAACACCATGTTGTATTGTGTAGTTTAATGTCTTTCTGCTTCCTGCATCACCAATAAGTTCCTGAATCATGCTATTCATTTGTATATTGCATACAGCAGCATGTACAACCTAATATATGAATAGCTTTGAAACCTTTAAGATATACAGTATATATATATATATATATATATATATATATATACACACACATGTATATATATATATATATATATATATATATATATATATATATATATATATATATATTCCATTTATATAGTAACTGTACTAAAAATATAAATGCATTTACTGTTTCAAATAACTGCAATTTCTCAAATTTGTTAAAAAAAAGTAACACTATTTAATGTACCTTTCCTCCTTCTGCGTGATATTCTTTTTCTTCCGCTCCCAAAAGTTTGGCCAACCCAAAATCTGTGATCTTAACATGCTGTGGATTTTTAACAAGGACATTTCTGGCAGCCAAATCTCTGTGGACCAATCTCCTTTCTTCAAGGTAATTCATTCCCTTTAAAAAATATACATAGAAAAACTGTAAAATATTTACCCTGCCAAGTTATCACAAACTCCAATCAACCAGCCTTTGTTAAGACTTAATGCAGTCATTAGCATCAGGTTTATTATTTTTGTCTTTTATAAAGGACATTCCGAATCTTTGCTTGTCAACAAAATGGGAATAATGGTTGCGCTTTGGAATTGTATGAGCAGTTGGTAACACGTAGAGTAGACCTCATTTAAGAAGCTGATATCTTACATCAGCTCTAATGTAAATGTCCAGATTAAACAGGCCATGCAAGTTTGAAAGTATTAAAGTATACTTTCTCAAGTCTTTGGAAGGACTTCAGCATTCGACATTTATAGGCGTGTTTGATGCCTATCCTACCACTGTATTCTCTGGTTCCTTCTGCCTGCCCTGTTTGTCACTACTGAATCCTACAGTGAAGTGCAGGGAGGAAGGAACCACAAAGCACAGCTGGTCATGGGTATTCAACACTCCTAGAAGTGTCAAGACTTTGACAGAGGCTGTAGCATTGGAAGACAAAGGTACTCTGACCTCCAACCGTTGAAAAGATAGGTGTCCATAGGCTTCCATTGCATGGAGCTCTTCTCTACATTTTTTGGAGGAAGCAACAGAGTAATTTAAGTTATTATTATGTGTCCCAGTTAATTAGCTGATTGCTGGTCACCTAAATCCACCCAGGTAGGTCTCAATTTACACATTTACATAAATTCTATTAAACTCCATCTGTATGAAGGTATATAGAAATGTCTCATTCACAAGTATCATACTGCTGACAGTGATTAAGGAACATTCTGTTAATTTTGGGTGAATGAATTTCTCATACCTTAGCAATCTGCACACACCAGTTAAGGAGATGTCTTGAGCCAATGTTGTCTTTATGCTCCCGAACATAGTCAAGAAGACAGCCATATGGCATAAGCTGTGTTACTAGCTGGACAGTGGAGGTCAGGCAGATTCCAAGCAAACGGCAAACGTGTGGGTTTTCCACACTGGCCATGACATAAGCTTCCTAAAATAAAAAAAGGAGGGCAGAATGAAAAAGTTAAATTTTTCTTGAACTTGACAATACTGTTCCAAAAATGTACACTTGTTATATAGTCCTGTTCCAACAAATGTATCTGATATGGCAAAATGCAATTTGTACAGTGCAGTTACAGAAATCAATCAATTTCCCTTCCTTTTAGTTTCATGGATAGTATTCTGCAATGCTACACATGATTTGCTTAGAATGTTGCCTCCTCTTCTTAAATTAGTGTGAAGCTTATTGGTGATTTCAGAAGTCATATAGTTTTGCTAGCTGTATGTACAAATATATTTAAAATATATATATATTTTTTTCTTTTCGCTTTAGATCAAATATTTTGAATCTTTATTTTTTTCTGTGCCCTTGGGGATAATTTCCTTCTCTTTATGTCCTGGAGGCACACAGAAAGTGAATACAAATTTTCTCAAATAAAGGATCACCAGGACAAACAGAGAGGTCTCCACGTGGACATCAAAAAACATCTGACAGGATTTCTAATCATTCCACTAGAGAGTTTAGATCAGGGGTGCCCAACCAGTGGCCCGGGGGTCACATGTGGCCCACGGAGCCCTCTGATGTGGCCCGCGACCTCCTGCTCTGGGATGGAATACAATAGAATAGAATACTGTTATTAAAGTTACATTTATTACTAAAATCACAGTGTATTTATGGGCATATCTGTTCTGGAGTGATTACTGGGCAGCTTTTAAACTGATTACCTGCACTGAGCCCTAGACTTCTATTACCTGTGAGTTTGTTGTGCTTTCTGAAAGTGCACCACACTTACAGGATATAATAGAAGTCTTTGGCAAAGTGTAGCTAACCTGCAGGAAAGCCACAGGTGAACTGTGCTGCACGCATGGTGCAGGAAAACAACCATGCATAATTTAAGTGGCCCTCGCTCTTCAAAAGGTTGGGCACCCCTGGTTTAGATAGACTTTATTTTTTAATGCATAACTGTAATCATCTGTTTTCATTAGGCCTACCCCTTCAGCTTGCCCTTTTTGCTTTTTTTTTTAAAATGGTCCAGGTTATTACTTCTAAAGCCCGTGGGTAATCATGTATTAGCCGTTAGCCGTTAAATTTTTCCATGCACAACAGAAATGAAAATAAGAAATTGATTGCTAAATACAATACATTTTTTTTTACTTCAGGCACAAAAAGGTTCTTTATTCGACAACTAAAAAGCATGAAAAATGGCCCAAAACATAGATTTACATTTTTGTTTTCATGAGTTAAATTGTCAAAAATCAAAATCAGAAAATATGGTAAGCACATAATGAAAAATTACCTTATCTCGAATTTCACAAAAAGTTTTTACTGGTATTTCGAGAAGCCTGAAGCAAACCTGACATTTTACCAAGAACACTAATTTACCAAGAGCGCATTTACAGGCATTGCATAATTTCACGGAAACTTTGGCATGGGAAGACCTCATTGCTTAGGTTTCAGCTATTATTACTAAGTTTACTTGCAACATTTATTCTGTATTCTCTCAACAAGTGGGATATGCTAAATGTGACAAGTAACATTTATATAATCACTATATTTTGATACTATCTGACAGGGGCTCTTTACAGCTTTTAGTGGATGTGGTGCCACTGATCTCTTGGCAATGGTCCGGCAACCATGAATTGTTTGCATAACACTCAGACATCTGCAAAACTCAAGGCAGGGCTGGCACCAGGCTGCATTCCTAAGAAACATCTTCCAACACTTGTTTCAATGTGTACAACAGTCTTCCTGTTCTATAACTCTTTCCAACACATGCGGTACAACTCTAATTATTCTTTGCACAATACTCCATAATAACCACCTTATGACATATAGCTAAACAATTGCAAAATCAAATATAGTGCAAATCCATGTATGGCTACATTAGGAGGGCCCAAACAAACATATTACCATGGGAATGCATTGCCCATAGAAACCAAACCATATACTGTATTGTTTAGTGGCGTCACAGAGAGGTATATATATATATATATATATATATATTTTTTTTTTTTTATTATTAAACTTGAATTATTTATTTTGTGTTTACCGTTATTAATGAATTTATTAGAACAAAATGAACTCTTCATCTTTTGCCTATCTACATTCTTCCTATGCGTGTAAACCAGCTACTAAGAATTGTCTATTGTGCTGCTGTTTTGGTTTTCTTTTTAAATAGTACAAACCAGTAATATATTGTTAGCTGTATAATGACCATTGAAACAAAATGATTACAGGCAAGCACTATTCAAATTATTTTATTTTGTTTTGAATCGAAAGATTTACTCTGACAACCTGCATAGGACATGAGATAAAATCTCTAATGGGCACCCAGACAAAAACACATTTTTATTACACTGCAGTAGGGTGGTGTAGGGTTGAAACATCTGACAATGTTTTTATTGCTGCCCTGCCCCAGTGACAGCTGCGTACCCCATTTCCTGTACAGGTGCCACCGCAACAGGCAGTAAGGAAAACTGCTACCAGTGTAGTTAAAGGCAGAAAAAAACTTACAGAAATGTTACCTTGTACCGACTCAACCGAAAAGTTAAATAAAACTGCTTAAACTAAAACTTTAAAGTGGTTCTAAAGCAGGGGTCTCAAACTGGCGGCCCTCCAGCTGTTGCGGAACTACAAGTCCCATCATGCCTCTGCCTGTGGGAGTCGTGCTTGTAACTGTCAGCCTTGCAATGCCTCATGGGACTTGTAGTTTTGCAACAGCTGGAGGGCCACCAGTTTGAGACCCCTGTTCTAAAGGCTGAAGGTAAAACAAACTTCAGTGTGCACCCCTCAGCCCCCTAATACTTACCTAAGCCAGATCTCGATCCAGCGATGTGCATGAGAGTAGAGGCTCTCCCAGGTCTCTCCCGACTCATTGGCTGAGATAAGCCATTGGCTCTGGCTGCTGTCAATCACAGAAAACGAAGAGGGAGCAGGGGGCTAAACCGCGCTCTCTGTGTCTTATGGGGCAGTGGCTTGCTATGGGGACACTCGGCAGAAGGGAGGGACCAGAGCGGGTGAGGGGGCACTCAAAAAGAGAAGGATCAGGTCTGCTATGTGCAAAACCACTGGACACCCAGTGTAATAAGTATAACATGTTGGTATTTATAACAAAAAAAAAAGTTGTTCATCCAGCTGGAATTCTTGTGAGCTGATAACTTCTTGTACTCTCCTCCTTTGGACTGTTATCAGTTAACATTGTTCCCTGCTATCACGTTGGACAACAAAACACCTACCCATGTTATGGAGAAGAGAGGGAGGTGTTATGTAGCCCTATTACACTGTTATATAGTCCAAACACACTCACTGTCCTAAGGTGACAATGTTGCTCAGTACGGTTGCCACCCTAGAACAGGAAGTCATTTAATGGCAGGATTACCAGGTTAAAATAAATGAAAAAGAGTTTAAAGAAAAAGTAAACAAATGCAGCCACCACTTCTAAGGACCTGTAGGCTGCATTACTATCATTTTTTTTTATTGAGTTTATATATACTTTAAGTACTTAGCCAACTGACTTCCATCTAAATGTGCCTAAGAAGACACCCACTAAGGTGACTGTAAAATCTCATACATAACACTTATATAGCTGCTATAAAACGTACAGCAACCAGGTATTATGCAGAGAAAGCACCATATTTTTCTAAGAAAAGCTTCTGCTCGCTGTTTCCTGTGGGTCTAGATGAGGTGTTGGCATACTAATTTTAGAGGCAGCACATGCTGGAAAAGCCATATTTACTGCAGCCGTTCCCTTTATGGCTTTATGTTGCAAGAGGAATTGTGGGAATCAGGTGGTTGAAAGCTGGGGGAATTTAGTTTGTGGGCTGGGAAGAACATTACGTGGAGCCTGGCCAAAAAATGTAATGCTTTACAAATGTTGCACACATTTATAATACCAGAAACAGCCAGTTAGAACAAATATCCCAGCTTCTATGGGTTATGGCAAATCATCAACATTAAAAATGTGTTAGAAAGACACCTATATTTAACAACCCTTTTCCTCCGATAATTAGAATTCAATGTTATTTGATAATCTTAATTTCATCCAATATATACAATAGAAATATAAAATAAAAACATTGCTATATGTGTTTGTCAATCACACATTTTGCAAATTTAGAGGCTGATCAATTTAAATTGTAGTTTAACTCTAACCAAGATGGTAGCGCAGAGGTTAGCATTTAGCATTTCATAATTGCAATTTTGGGCTAATAATGCTGTTAGTTTCTAGTTTTTATTTAAAAGCAAAAAATAAAATACAGTATATATATTCATTATTCGGTTACTATTGTAATGTTTGATCTTGTGTATATTGTTTTTATACAGTAATATTACAAATATATTTTCCTTTTTTTTTTAGCCAGATAAATATATAATACTGCATAAGTATATTATTTAGTTTTCTATCTAGCCATGAGGTGGAGTTTACATAGTTACATAGTAGGTAAGGTTGACTAAAAACAGTAGTCCATCCAGTTCAACCTGCCGTGTAGATGTACGTGTGTCAGTGCCTATAACTATTTCTCATATCCCTGTATGTTGTGTTCTTTAAGATGCACGCCCAAGAGTATTTTAAGAATATCCTTACACCCCGCTTCCACCACCAATTGTGGAAGGGAGTTCCACATCTTTATTGCCCTGACAGTGAAAACCCCCCTGCACAGTTTAAGGTTAAACCGCTTCTCCTACAATCTCATTGTGTGGCCCCATGTCCTCTTGCACTCCCTGAGACTGAATAGTTATTTTCCAATGCTGGGATCACCATTGAGATATTTGTAAATCGATATCATGTCCCCTCTCAAGCGTTGCTTCTCCAGTGCGAATACATTTAGTACTTATAGTCGTTCCTTGTAATTGAGGTCGCCCAGGCCACTTATTAAGAGAGTTCAAAGAAGTTGCCTATTTTGAACTCTCTCCAGTTACAGCACATCCTTTCTGAGAACTGGTGACCATACCTGGTCGGAGCACACCTGATGTGGTCTAACCAGAGTTTTATATAATAGAATTATTGTTTTATCCCTGGAGTATATCCCCTTTGTTATGCATGCTAAAATTCTGCCGGCCTTGGTAGCTGCAGGTTGACTTGCTAATGCATGCTATAGTCTAGTAATCTAGTTTGTAGTAGCTAAGCTATGACTACAGCCTAAGGGAATATGAAATTAAAATTATATTGGAGGGCAATTCTGAGAGTCAGCATCATGCACCTTGGATATTTTGCGCACCTTGGATGTTTAGTGCAAGGGCAATATTGGAGGTGAAGCAAGGCATGCTTGAACTGGGTTAAAGTAGGAAGCAGAACCTGCATTTGTAGTAAAAAAAATACCTGATTTATAACTATAAACTATTCATAAAACAACATTTTGAAAATGACACATGCTGATATTATTAATTACAGCATTGTTCCACCCTAAAAAAAATTCTTATCAGACTCCTGGAAACCTATAAAAAACTTTTGGAGGAAAACTATTTTTTTACTTACCAGAATCACCCTGTTGCTATGTAGTCCTCCTAATCTGCCACTTCCTGGTCCACGGCGCTCCTAGGTCACTTCCTCTCTCGCCTGTGCTCCTGGGAAATGATGACACATCATTTCCCAGGAGTCTGTGGGCAGTACTGTGATCAAAAATCACGTTATTTCCTGACAGGAAATTACACGATTTAGGGTGGATCACAACGCCGAGATGTGTTTATCTATGTTGCTATAACAATGGGGCGGGACCTTCCTCCATCGCCGCATGTTGTTATGACAACCTTAGAAACAATCGGCGCTACAGCCGCCATTGAATAGCGCATGCACGAGATCGAGAGATGCATGCTGGTTATCCAGCATGCACCTCTCCAAAGCAAACCAGGAAGAGATATCGATTGGGCTTCACATGCCCACAATAAAGATGGAAACAGCCAGAACAGGAGGGAGAATATATTCAGTAAGTGATTTATATTTTTAATAAATACATGAGGAAATTTGGCTAAACGTTATTGTATTTAATTAGTACTAATGCTAGGATCAATAAAAAAAATAAAACATTTGGGCTGGAACTGCTTTACTTTTAAATTAACTACATTGTGGTGAGTGACAACAGTCACTCTAACAATTTATTTGAAAAGAAAGGATTGATTTATTAAAGACAAATAGACTTTGCAGGTGCAGGTGCTCCAGAGCTTAGTAAATGAGGTAATGCTTCAATAAAAAACAGCATTTTTGCTTGCACATGATTGGATGATGGAAGTCAGGAGACCTTATTTACTAAGCTCAAAAGCAGCTGCACTTGCAGAATGCACAGCCTATTTCCCTTTAGTAAATCAACCCAATGTGTTATATATTGTAACTAACAATTGCTATAATGCAAAAAAAAACAAAAAAAAAACAAAGAGAACCCTGTAAAATACATGTGTTTCTGAATCTGCATTTTATTACACTGCAAACAAAGAAGTATTCATTTTCCATAGTATTGTGTAGCAGGCTTGACGTAGTGTATGGAATAAAGCCATATAACCTTCCTCTGAAAACATAGCTTTTGCACCCTCTCCACTTCGATCTGCTGAAATATGAACAAAACCGAGTCTTGTCTGAAACTATTTACCTTGGAAATGGCAAAGGTACATTGTGATCTAATGGAAGTATGCCTGGAATTTGGTCGCAATTCATTGAAAAATGCCCTTCCCAAAAACAGCCTATGGGAATCTGGGAATTGTGGTTACCAAAAGCTACAAGCGGGAACTGCAACTTGTTTAATTTGTCATTAAACCAGAAGGCTTATGAAAGCATAACATTGTTTAACTAAGTTTAAAACAATTAATAAAGAGAATAGTTATATGATTTGAATAAAAAGAAGAGCTGGCCTTAATTTAATTATAAAGGTTAATGTTTGGCACACTGAAAATGTTTGGTCAAAATGTCCACCATGACTAAGATACTTACATCCAAGATTTCCTTGTTGGCTTTTGGTGATGTGGCCTCCCGTAATTCCTTAATCGCTACAGGAATTTTTATGCTTTCTCCTTCAGGAATCCAGAGTCCCTGATTATTACACACATACATTTTATTAGTAATGTTAACACTAAACAAATTATACATTTGCTAATAATGTGACTATAGATTTTATGTTGGAAAAAATACATCTTGTGAAAACATTTGATTTAGGAGAACCAAAGCAAAAATGTTGTTCCAAGCGTCACAAACCATTTTTAAAACCTGTCGGGAATCTCTAGTTTACCACCCCTATGCTTACTTTTAGGCCTCGTACACACGACCAGTTTCCTCGGCAGAATCCATCAAGAAACTTGGTGGGAGAGTTTTTTTGCCGAGGAAACTGGTCGTGTGTACATTTTTCATCGAGGAAACTGTTGAGGAACTCGTCGAGCCAAAAAGAGAGCAAGTTCTAATTTTCCTAAACGGGAATGGAGAAAATTGGCTCGTCGAGTTCCTCGACAAGCCTAACAAGAACTCGACGAGGAAAACGATGTGTTTCGCCCGCCGAGTTCCTCGGTCGTGTGTACGAGGCCTTACAGCTGCCGCCCACCAACTTTGATTCTTTTTACCAATCTCTTAACAGTCTGGTACAGGTAGTCCTTGAGTTACAAACATCTGACTTACATATATGACTCATACTTAAGAACGGAGTAAGTGTAACGTGACGCTTGTCCCGGAAACCGCCAACCGGTCATCTCGCTGCTTTCCGCATGCTGCCACCTACTTTTTGGCGGACCTGTCAGTAATCTCTCATCACGGCATGGCCAGTTAACCCTTTCCTATGGTATTCAAAACTATTTATTTGGCTGGGGTTACAAAAATGTAGCTATTCCAACTTACATACAAATTCAACTTAAGAACAAACCTACAGACTCTATCTTGTTTGTAACCCGGGGACTGCCGGGGATTGCCCGGGACTGCCTGTACTTGGGGCTTCAAAGGATCATGTGACACACAATCTGTTTTTCCAATATGTAACAATTATGGCCTTGAAGGGCAAACACCAGAATTCAGAACTATCACATATGGCTAGAAAACATGCAATTCCGTGCAATGATTGATAATAATGGGTACTGGTAACAACTACTGATTGTTTTGGAAGCACAGTGATGTGGATCTATGTTGTAATAAATATAAGTATTGGAAAGGAGAGTGCCTAATAAATAATATGAGCAGAATGAGGGTTTAACTTCTTGACAGGTCTACATAAGAGTTGCTAATATCTGGTGTCTCTAAAGTGCTTTATCACCATATACGTTTTCCCTATTGTAAAAAAAACTATATTAAACAGTTTTTCTTCATCATACACACACACACACATATATATATATATATATATATATATATATATATATATATATATATATATATATAGATATATATAGATATATATATATATATATACTGTATATAAAAATTTGACCTTACCTGAAATACTGTGCCAAATGCTCCAGATCCGAGTACCTTGATTTTCTTGAACTCTGTCTCTTTCAGAATTCGAAGTAGTGCTTGGTTAGGTGCTTCACCACTCGGTGTGATAGGTTCCACAAGCTAGAATTAGACACACTACTGTTAAAAATCAACTGTTTATTTTTTGGTTTCAGCATGACCCAAGTCAGTTTATCTAATAAAGTATTAACATGCTGTATGCAATAATGTACACCTATTACAGAATTGTCAAGTCATATATCATTTGTTTATCACTTGTTATAATAAATGTAATATATTTCTATCAGGACCAACAAACCTACCTTTAGAGATCTAGTGTACTGGAAATCATTTGTGCACAGAGGAAATTCTGACTATCGGTCAGTAGGGGGACCCTTCACAAGAAGAACAGTGAGGTGCGGGTGGGCGTATGCTACGGATGTCAGTCTGAAGTGGAGATTTCCATTATTGCACATTCAAGGTTTTGGAGCTTCTATCTAAGTTTATATAATCTGTTAACATTTGTATCGATCTACCTTATATTAAAGTGATTGTAAAGGCTTGTTTTTTATTCTATTAAAATAAAAAACATGTTATTTTATCCCCAATCCTCCTCTTTTTGGGTCCCCCACTGGCGTTCTGGGCTCCACCCATGCCAAGTGCCCCTATAGCAAGCCGCTTGCTGTGAGGGCACATGTGCATGCTTGCTCCCAAACCCCAATCTGTGTGTCCATAGTACAAAGAGAAAGGAACTGGGCATCGCCCCCCGCTCCTTGACACTGGCTCTGATTGACAGTCGCTGGAGTCAATGGCTCCTGCTGTATCTAAGCCAATGAGGAGCAAGAGAGCTGAGACATGGCTCTCATGCACATCGCTGTATCGAGAACAGGATCAGGTATGTGTTTAAAGGGGGCTGTGGGGGAGTTGCATGCAGAAGGTATGCAGTAAGGTACAAAACCTTTTGACTTTACAACCGCTTTAAAATGTGCACATGTATAATTACATAATATAGACAACTTTGTTTACTACTCACCTCTCTTTCTTGAAGTAATCTGCGCACAGTGCGTTTTCTGTTAATTCGATTTCTACGGATGAAGAAGAATGCAACAAGGGCAAGCACAACAGCTGCAAGGATGCCACCAACTACACCAGCAGCAATGTATGCCACTTTGGATCTGAAAAAAAAAAGTTTACTCAATTTACAAACAATGTACATTGTTGCAGTTACTAAAATCTGTTTTATTACATTATTGACAAGTTTTAATCTTCTATTTTGTGGGATTCATTAATGCTAAGCATAATAGACTAAGTCCCTAGCAACCAATCAGATTGGTCTCTTTTGGGGAGCATGATGCCCAGAGTTGGACTTTTTTGTTTTCAAATTATAAGCAGATTTTTTTTAATTAAAATACCACACCTTTATAGACATTTGAAGGAGTGCCAACATTAATAATAAAGTAAAGAACTGGGGTACGGTACTTTTGTCCCAACAGAGTGGAGAGGAGTTTTTTCTGTTAGGCTGAAATGGTAGCATAGAAAAGCTTGGGATACACAAGCTTCATATAAAACGTTTTGAATTTTATTACAATAGCAATTAAAACCACCTGATTTTGCCACTCATGGGAAATAGCCCTTATTATTCATGCCTATTTTTTTTTTTAACACACCGCAACTGTGTAGCATTGTGACTGAAGCTTTTTTAGACAATTAAAGCGGGGTTCCGGGCATAATTTTTTTTTGGAAAGTTAAAATTAATTACATTAAATATTCCCTAAAACATATAAATAACTAATAAATGTCTTATTAATAATTTTTAATAATACATATGATTTTTCTATATAAATAACTCTGCAATCAATCCAGTAATCATTGCAAACACTTGCCTTATATCCTTTAGCTCATGTTGTGGCCGTTTCCATCATATGTGTGGGCATGTGAAGCCCAGTTCCTGTTTCTTCCTGGTTTTCATGGAGAGGTGCATGCTGGGGTAACCAGCATGCACTTCTCGATCTCGCGCATGCGCCGTAGAACGGCGCTCGTAGCGCAGTTAGTTAGCTGTGATCCCCCTTAATCGCGTAATTTCCTTTATGCAAATAACGCGATTTTTCGGCAGAGGAAAGCACACAGACTCTTAGGAAATGATGACACTCATTTCCCAGGAGGCCACTCGGCTTAAGAAGGGGAGAAGACACACCGCGGTCCAGGAACTAGGCAGATTAGAAAATCTGCCTAGTAACAACAATTTAGAGGCAAGAATTGTTTTTGTTTTTACATAATGTTTTAGTGTATATTACAGGGAAGCTATTGTGATGGAGTAAAATTTTAGGGTGGACCTCCGCTTTAAATCTACAAAAAATGACCGACAACATCTCTGCTTGTAAGGACAGGAATACAGAACTGCAGGATTTAACCAAATAATTTGAGAGTCTTACCCAGGAGGTTTACAACCTTCAACACCTGGGCCTGTGCACCTGTTGAAACAAAATACAATTACTTTTGATTTCCTAATAATTACTATTGCAACAATTTTTCAAAGCAATGGAAAAAAAAAAAAACAGAAGTAGCAACTGCTCCTGTGCTCATGGTCTGAAGGTGGCCCAGCTCTGACCTTGATGTGATGACTATTTATAAAGTAGAAAGCTACCATTTGTCAGCTCTTTAAAATATTAACAGCTGATTTTTCTTTTTAATAAAGTATTAAACAGAAAGCAGAGAAATAAAGGGCCAGATTCACAGCAGAGATACGACGGAGTATCTATGATACGCCGTCGTATCTCTCAGAGTATCTATGGGGCTGATTCATATAATCAGTTACGCATAGATATCCCTTAGATCCGACAGGTGTAATTGTTTTACACTGTCGGATCTTAGGATGCAGTACCGCGGCCGCCGTTGGGGGGAGTTTGCGTCATAAACCAGCGTCGGGTATGCAAATTAGGAGTTACGGCGATCCACGACGTTTTTTCGCGTTCGCTACGTCGCTGCTAGTCTAGTTTCCCGTCGCAAATTTAGTCGTCGTTTTGGGTGCCCTAACTTTACACAGCACACGTATGTGCTGTATAAAGTATGGCCGTCGTTCCCGCGTCGAAATGTAAAAATTCACGTCGTTTGCGTAAGACGTCCGGGAATACGGAAGTACGCTACGCACATCGCCGTTCGAAAAAATGACGTCACTTCGCGCAAAGCACGGCGGGAATTTCGAAACGGAGCATGCGCAGTAGGTCCGGCGTGGGAGCGCGCCTAATTTAAATGGCACACGCCCATTTAAATTACGCGGGCTTACGCCGGAGGCCGCCAGCGTAGGTTTTCATTGCAAGTGCTTTGTGAATCAGGCACTTGCGATGAAAACTTGCGGCGGTGTAACGTATCTTCGATACGTTACGCCGCCGCACTTCTACGTGAATCTGGCCCAAAATGCCTGACAATAATGAATTGCTGATGGCCAATGGGGGCAAAGCGTGAAAAGGTTATTTCAGCTGCTTAGAAGAGCTTTCATTGGAGAGATGTCATAAGGCCAAAAGCGTAACTATAACCATAGTAGAAAAATAGTTGCTAAGGACCCCAGAAGCACAGGGGGCCCAGAGCTGACACACCATGACTTATACAGGCAGCAATAGCATTTGGAGAATATATTTGCATAAAATAAATGTATATAATTTTAGAACTTCTTTACAAATTGCTTTAAAAGCAAATATTATTCTAGATCACTAGAGAAATTTCCTTTAAGATATATTGGTCCTCTTAATGGTTCTACTATGGGCTCCCATCACACACAGTTATAGCCCAGTATAGGGTCTCTTATTTAAATTTGCATTAAATGTTGCAAAGCTCACATACATTCAATACCTGATTTTAATTTACAGCCACAGGTCAGAAAGCAAATATTTCTATATAATCATCCATGTGAAAAAATAATTAATTCAAAAAGATCTACATTTGTGTGAAACTGAACATTCTTATATATATGTTTTGTAAAACAGCCAGCAGAGGGCAGCAGTGTCCAGGACACTCAAATGTACGTATTGCTGCCAAGAGTTATAATTTGGAATTTGATTTTGATATCTCAATAAAAAAAAAAAAAAATCTTAATACACTTACAAACGTGGGTTTCTGACCACCATGTATGTATTATCACTTAGGGACAAGATTAAAATGAGAGGATATATAGCGTCAAACAGTGTAAATTATATATTTTGGACTAAAATTAAAGTAATATCACAACTCCAAATAATCTGATGACTTTATTTGTACAGTAAGGCTTAGTGATAGTAGATGTTCATTATGCATAAATCACATGCGACCAATGAGGTACTCTTGAGATCCAGGAGCTGCATTTTTCATGTCAATCTACAGTTTGAACTCACCCCAACTTGCATTCTGGGCTGCAGAGCTGACAATTTCCATTCTGATCAGGATATTTTGAGAAAATGGCAGTATTTCCATCGTAGAAAGCAGGAGGACAGGTTTTGACGCAAGTGTCATCATCGATGTAATGAGCACATTTTATACATTGATCTGCACCCTGAAAATAAGTCAGTGAAAAAGATTCAGTGCAACAAAACGTGTGAATAACTTTCATTCATTTTTTTTCTGCTTAACTGACCACATGCAAAAAACATGGTTCACTTATACATGAAATAGCTTAATAGATAAATAATTAATAAAAATAAATATACATCAACACAATGTGGTTGATTTACTAAAACTGGAGGGTACAAAATCTGGTGTAGCTCCACATGGTAGCCAATCAGCTACTAACTTCAAATTGTTAAATTAAGCTTTGACAAAAAAACAAACAAACCTGGAAGCTGATTGGTTTCTATGTAGAGCCGCTGCAAATTTTGCACTCTCCAGTTTTAGTAAATCTCCCCCAATATTTCATGACATTTAAATTAGACAGTGCAAAAATAACCATAATTTAAATAAGCCTAGAATGTTATTTTTCATTAAATTCAATTTAAGCCCTAACATTTTAGTTTTCTGTTTATCTAACACAACTTTGTAAATGACTGTTTCTGCTGTGTTTTCATCATGTTTTGCCTCTGATTGATGCTGATCTCCTTCAGCCACATCCTGTCCACATGCACCCGCTTCAGCATTATCCGCACATCATTGCTCTGTGCAGTCTGTCTGATCGAAAAATTGACGCAACCACAACTGCGACAAAGATACACATGAAAAGATGCGCGCACAATATTCTGATATACAATACACACAAAAATGAATAATATGTCTTAAGTTTCAGGAAAAAAACTTTCCACGGCCCCCTGTGTATAACACTGAGGCACAGTTTACCCTCTATTTTCAGGGTAAAAAAGTGAGTGTACAGTACAAACTTCTTGGCTTTTCCAAACACACCCAGCAAAGACCTGCATAGAACTGTTTCTAAACATGTACCCAACCTGGCATATGAACCCTGTACTCTACTACAACCACTTTATTTATATTTTTGCACCAACATCCAAACTAGAAGGCTCTTTTCTTAAAACATACCTCCCAACTTTCTGAAATGATAAAGAGGGACACCTTTTAGCACACAGTATGAAGGCAAAGGACCGGTCCCTGCCATGGTCCCAGTTACATGGACCACAAAGATTCTAATATGCAGAAAATGATTGGCTAAACCATACAAGTGCTTTTTGACCTATATTTTCCTTCATATTGGCTCTTCAATAACTAATATATTAATATAGAGGTTAGATACAAATTTTAGTGCAGCATACCACAGTTTGTAATAAAATAGTACATCTTTTATAGAGATATACACATCAGACTAAAAAGGAGGGACAACAGAGGCCGCACCCTGGGGGCGGGGCCAAGTCCTGTACTCTGCGGCTATGGGAGCTAAATATAGGACTCGGGAGTGTGCCTGCAAGGTAACCCCCTTGGGAGAGCGCTTCCCAGAGGGGGTTGTCTGAGGCGGGGAGGAGCGAAGAGAGCCGCCAGGGGACCCCAGCAAACGCAGTTTGGGGCCACTCTGTGTAAAACTAGCTGCACAGTGGAGGTAAGTATGACATGTTTGTTATTTAAAAAAAAAATGCAAACCTTTACAACCACTTTTAGCAAAGTGCCCACAATAGACTGCACAGATAAGAGATTGCTCCTGTTAGACTGGCAGTACCAGATACTGACCATCTTAGATTGGTATACTCACTCCTACTACCGTGATTGCCGGTAGCTTCTGGATCCTGTGCCAAGCAGCTATGTTGCTGCTTATGTAACACAGGCAGACGCCCACTTGTCACGGGCGCTATTCAGGGAAGACTATCTCAATGAATGTAAAGTGTTCCCTCTTAGGACAAGGTGGAGATTGTGATTTCACAACTCCACCTCATCCAATCAAAGAATGCTCTGTATCCCTTATAAGAAAATGCAAGGTGATCCCTGAATGGCACTTGCCATGGGACCTGGTAGCTAGTGGAGATCACTGGAGCAGTCACATTACTTAGTCTAGCAGAGCTTTTCCGGTCACTGGCACTGGGTGTAATGACCTTTCTCATGCATACCTTCCACAGGGGTCAGGGATACATTTGTATTATTATTATACCTAACATATTTGACTTTTCTATGTGGTTCTGCAACACCAACTACGTGCTAGCTAGCGCATACCACAAATCTCTACAAAGTTCTATATGATTTACACTCCCCTGGACCAAAAACCACTTCAAGTGGTGTTGTACCATAACTTATATAAAAAAAAGCCATTAACAGTCTTTTTAGTAAACAAACGTAAATACTGTAATATTGATAAATCAATCCCACCAGTTGCAGCTCACACCGTAAAGTGATTCTACTCCACCCTTTAACAAAATTGCATAAATAAAAGATGTATCGCAAATTCTAATTATTAACACCACATATAAAATAACCTAAAGGGGTTGAAAACCCTTGTGGTTTTTCACCTCAATGCATTCTATGCATTGAGGTGAAAAACCTCTGCAGTGCAGCAGCCCCCCAGTGCCCCCGTTTAACTAACCTGAACCCTCTTTTTGTCGCACTGGGGACTAGCACACCAGCTATGTCTTGTATCCTGATTGGCTAGATTGATAGCAGCACAGCCATTGGCTCCCGCTGCTGTTAATCAAATCCAATCACGCGGGTGCCGAGGGCAGGGCCGAGTACTGCTGTCTGTGTCAATAGATGCAGCATGGATCACAGGCTGTTTTTATTTATTTTAAAATCAATTGTACGGAGAGCACTATTAGTTTTTATTCTTTTGTATGTGATTGTCCATATCAGAGGCAAGTGGAGGAGATAAGGACTGCATTTGGGAAACGCTCTGAGCAGTAGCCCATGAGGTGGCAAAAGTGCATTTGGCCCTTGACTAACAATTAGGGTCTTATCTGGAGGCGTCAGCCGTTCAGATGTCTGAAGTTCTACTGGCGGGTGCCGTGAGGTCCAGTCCAGCTGTCTGAAAAGCGCTTACTTATAATAGTCTTGTGAGTAGGATAATTGCTTTTTATTCTGTTTAAATAAAACATTTTAAGTGGTAATGCACAAGGTCGGTGCGCCCTCCTTTCTTTTCTTTTTCTTTTTGCCTTATGAACACCCTTTGTTCTGTGGAGGGCTGCAAGACTTCAGACTTTGCCGTTAGACTATACTGCTGTACCCGGTTTGGCGAAACACCAGAGCGCAGGAGGTTTTTGTCTTATCTGGAGGTAAGCATATACTGTATTAAGCATGGGTGGTTCTTGCATGCAGATCATGGGTGAATTATTAGTTGAATATTTTTGGAGCATGTGGACAGCAATGGTTAGTGGACATGTTTGAAAATCAATTTTCTCTTAATTTCTTTGGACTTTATGTTGGGACATTTAAGTTATGTTATATGTAGTTTATATACCATGGTTTGCTCCATTCATTTATATGACTCTAAAGCCATCAGGGATCTCGGGAGAAAGGCATTTGGTATGGTTTAACTTCAAGGCTAGACAGTTATTTCCAACATTGAAACGGACATCTTTGAGCAAATATGTACAAATAAGTAAATTTTGTGTCTGCTTCATGTGTGCATATGTGACCATTGTTTATTATACTTGTCTGTGGCCAAAAGGACTCTATGCCCCCTTTATAATTATGTCTCTTGTAGTTTGTAGGGCATACAGTTATGTTATTTTAAAATAAAAATCAGTCATCACTTTTCTATTTGAGTATAACCACATACTAATAAATATAACAAATGGGAAATTATGAATACCTTTCATGAAAGGATGGTGAGTAATCCCTGAACTGGTTAATTCTTTTCACCATGGTCTGACACAGCGTGATGCAGATAATGCTTTAGACATCTGGTGTTCCAAATTTGTCCAGATGTTTGTCTTCAGCATTACAGCTCTGTACTGCGCTCCACAGAAAGCAATGCGTAATACTATCTACTTCCTGGGCTGATTTAATACTTCCCATTGATCAGCAGTACAGTCTTATCAACTTCCCAGAAAAAATATGAAACGCAATTTGAACTGTGTTTGTAGGATAAGATAAAAGGATTTCAACTGGAAGTAGATGGAAGACCATATCCAGCAGACAGACAATATAAAGTTTGTAATAAAGAATATTTTTTAAAACTGTGTTACTAAAAAAAACGAAAAAAAAACCCTCACTTTCCAGGCATTTCTTAGTAGACCGCTTTAGCTATGTAGATTGGTTTACATCATCAAAGTGCTGTAAACTACTATTGCTGCCCTTCTATGGCAAATGCTTGTCACTGGGTAAGAGCAAGCATGTAGCTAGTGAAGGCAGAGGGAAGTCAGAACTTTAGAAGTTTATACCTGTTTCAGGTCAGTCACTCGGAAAACGTTTTAGCCTAGGTATCAACAAAATAGCCAAGCAACTTGCAGAACTAGCAGTCCTGCATTGTACGGGAGGACAGCAGTGTTGCCAACCATCCGTATATTTATGGACAGTCCGGAAAAATGGGTACTTTTTCCCCCACCGTTCCTAAATGTCTGTGGTTGTGGGAATGTGCCAGTAAAAAAAGCCGAGATCGGTTTGGCTTGAAACTGCGCATGGAGATTGGAGGCAGGGGGTAATTGGAGGCAGGGGATGAGGGTGGCTGCGGTGGCACCGCAGTGGGGGATAGAGGCAGAGGGCAATGGAGGCAGGGGGAGATTGGAGGCAGGGAGTGTTAGTGTCAGGGGGTGTTAGTGGCAGGGGGTGATTGGAGGCAGGGGGTGTCGGTGGCACTGCAGAGGGGGATGGTGGCATCGCAGAGGGTGGGGATGGAGACAGGGGTTGTTGGTGGCACGGCAGAGGGGGATGGAGACAGGGGACGATGGAGGCAGGGGGTGATTAGAGGCAGGGGAGTTTGGAGGCAATTGCAATTGGAGGCAGAGGGAAATTGGAGGCAGAGGGAGATTGGAGGCAGAGGGAGATTGGAGGCAGGGGGAGATTGTGGCACCGCAGAGGGGGGTGAAGGCAGGGGGTGTTGGTGGCAGAGGGGGATGGAGGCAAGGGGTGATGTGACTAAATAATTTTCCCTTATTATATCGAAAATAACAAAAATATGTTTTTTTACCTTAATATCTACCTTTAATCACATTGCTATTTGCCTAGCGTACTTGTTTGTAACCTAAATACTGAAATTTGCACCTAAAATGTAATTTAGTAACTTTTGTGAAATGCCAGTAAAAACGTGGCTGCGTCAGTAAATTTCGGGGGTGCCGTGCCAGTAAATTTCAATCTGGTAGGTTGGCAACACTGGAAGACAGCAAGATCTCACCCACACGCTGCAGTGCTAGATAGCAGAGAAGAGTGAGGAATACAGTAAGCATTTGTACATTTTCTCTCGCCTTCCAGACAAGTGTGACCCCAATCCATGTGTAAATTTAAAAGCAGCTTGGTGATGGAGGTAAGGACCCCCATATGTAAATTTTCTTCATAAAACAGCAACTTATATTTTTTTCAGAAATAAATGGTAGGATGGGAATGCAGTGAATTATTAAATTGACAATGAAAAGCAAATGAGACCAGTTTTATAAGGGTGTTTTTGTTGTGATAGCTAGAGGTTAATTTTTTTCCATGGTTAGATGCAATGGCTATGTGTCTTTTTCCTATGTACCCAAGTAAGTATGCCTAAGGATAGTAACACATGGATCAGTCAATTTGTATTTCAAGTACTTATTTAGCACCATCAATTTACTCTATTTAGCGCTTTACATATACATTCATATCAGTCCCTGCCCACAAGGAGCTTACAAACTAAGGTCCCTAAATCACATTCATACTAGGGCCAATATAGACAGGATCCAATTAGCCTACAGCATGTCTTTGGGGTGTGGGAGGGAACCCACACAGGCACAGGGAGAACATACAATCTCCAGGCAGGTAATGTCATGGTCAGAATTCGAACCAGCAACCCTTTTGCTGCCCTATTCAAGGAGCAGTACCATTTGGGTTGTATAAAGTGAAATTCCAGTCAAAACTAAAGCTAAACCTACTCTCTGACACTATCTAAGCCTAATCTATCTAACCCTCTAAGGCAAAAATCGCTATAATTACTTTTTTTGTAACCACGCCGATCTGGTCTCCAGCGGGGGATACTGTGTGCAGGAGAGAAATGGATAATGGCTGTGAAATGCCTGGGAACTGACATCACCCATAGAGTTACTATGGGACTTCTGTTGTCAGGTGCCTCTCCAGCACATTCCTACACACAGAAGCCGCCATTGACAGCTCAGTGTGGGGCTAGACCAGAGCAACTGCAGGACAGGTAAGTACAGCGATTTTTGCTTTACAGGTCTAGATAGTCTGACTATGCTTCCTCTTTCCACCTAGGTGCTCCATTCATGGAAGCTGTACTACGGCTTCTATGAATAGAGCAAATGGGTTAAAAGTAGGCAACATAGTTGGGCTCTCTTAATGAGAGCCTGTGACAGCTCCTTAGCTGTTGTAACCGCCACCGCACCGGAAGATTACAGTGCGTGTGGGGGGGGGGGGGTGCAGGGATGGAGGAGTATTTCAATTGAAAGAAGAGGAAATAGCACAAGGGACACATCCTACTGACTGTAAGTTATGTCCCTTGAGCTGATTTTTCTGTTTTTGATTTTAGATATACTCAGGTATTAGATGGGATTTTAAAGAACCCACCCATAAAGTAACATGGAAAAAATCCCTGAGAACATACATTCATAAGAAGGGAACCATATAGGAGACACAACACAGCGGACAGGAGAAAAGTCACTTTGGAAAATAACAATGATCACATAATTAGGAAGCAAAGAGACCGGTTCCTAAACTTCTCTACAAGACAATAGGGGTGCAGCCCAATCTCTAAGCGCAGTGTTCTCACAGCTTAACTGAAAGCTAGGTCATTTCTGATAGAGAATCATATTTTCAGGTCACACTGCACTACCCAATTTCTTCAGTAGGTGGTGCAGAAGGTAACATCTGAAATTTAAAGCATCTATACAAAAAATACCTCCAAGACCTAAACAAGACATATACCCTTTCGTGTTACTACAGAAAAGGGGCACAAAGAGACAGGATCTTTCAGTTTTCCTGGAAGTCCACAATAAAAACAACACATTCATAAGCACTTCCTATAGGCAGAAGGGTTCATTGTGTATACAGGTGTGTTCTGACATGTTGGATATTCTTTGCAAGTCCACCAATTATTATCTTCTCTCCATAGAAACCCTTTTATCATGTTCAGTATGTGCTACGTATGTCGGTCAGCATAGTTGGAGAGAAGATTGTGGTTGGCTCCACTGGTGGTTTGATTACGAGAAGCAGATTTCCCACGGTCAATCGCTTACTGTGAGAAACCTGTGAAAGTATGGCCACCCTCATATTCCTCATTGTATTTCTATTTTTCACTTGAACTCATGTGATCTAGGCAAGTGGTGGTAGATATTCTGTGAAATTAATACTAATATGGTTTGAGTTAGAGCAATCCATATCTAATGTTACTGATTTAATCTCTCCATGATTCAGTGATAACTAAAAGAAAGGCAAATCGTTCTTGTTAAATACAAATACAGTTCACTTCATCTGCTTTCCCACAATCCTTATGAGAAACAGATCTTTCACACATATAAAACACACTTAGTCAATCAGTTTTTATTTTCTCATCAACATACAACAAAAAGGAATCAAATTAAAACCTTCTTGGAAATCCTGATCTGAAAGCCCTAAAGCCTAAATATGTGATATGTATTTGGAAAGAGCCATTGTGTCAATATAAATAAACAGCTAAATTAATGACTGAACCCACCACAACCTCTTTTTCCCTTTGCTCGGGCCTATTGAGCCCAGATGTGCAACAATATTTGCAAAGAAAATAAAATAATAATAAAAAAAGTAATGAAAAACAGTCATCCATCCTGTTACTCTTTCGTCTCTGTCTATCCCACCCCACAAGACAGGAAGTTTAGTTCCTGAGAAGTCAGGCTTTCTTTTTTTCCCCTTCTTCATCTATCCAAATAAACAGTCAGTTCAGTAATCAGGAAGCCCAGGAGTAAACGTACAATGTGAATCACTTTCTATTTCACCTGGTTTATAACATATTATTGTGACATTCATCATACTTACCGGTCCAATGCAGGTAAGTGTATTGTTCTGTGGTAGGCATTCAGGGTGGCATGAAAAACAATTGTCATTTTCAATATACTCCCGGGGATCTCTGAAACAACAATATATTTTTTTATAGATTTATTTTTAATAAAATGTAGTTTTGTTTACTGTTTAAACTCATATTTAAGGGGTAACTCTAATAGGAAAAAAACAAAAGCAAAAAAAATATATATATATTAGTATAACATAAACAATTGCCACACAATTGTATTTTTTAATGTTACTAACCTTTCCTTTTCAAACTATAGAACTGTAACTTTCTGTAAAAATCAATGCAATATGGCTACCTGGAGGCATTCTGTACACTGTTGGTGTACAGAATGCCTCCAAAAATGTAATTTCCTGTTTGGGTGAAGAACTTGGCCCTGAGCCTAGGTTCACATCAATGCAGGTGGCAGTTCATCGGTTTGTGGTGCGTTTTTGAACTCTTTTTTCCAGAAGTTATTTTTTTACTAATAGGAAAGTATGACAGTTCTGTTCATTGAGTGTGACTTTGATGCAACTTTACACTCTCTGGCACTCAGGTCGCATCAAAGTAGTAAAGGAACCTTTATCTGTCCAAAGTCGCATGTTAGGGCTAGGGTTAAGGTTAGGGTTAGAGGTAATCATTAGTGTTAGGGTTAACGGTAATCATTAGGGTTAGGATTAGTGGTAATCATTAGGGTTAGGATTATCGATAATCATTAGGGTTAGTGGTAATCATTAGGGTTAGGATTATTGATAATCATTAGGGTTAGTGGTAATCATTAGGGTTAGGATTATCGATAATCATTAGGGTTAGTGGTAATCATTAGGGTTAGGATTATTGATAATCATTAGGGTTAGTGGTAATCATTAGGGTTAGGATTATCGGTAATCATTAGGGTTAAAGTGAAATCATTAGGGTTGGGGTTAGCCGTAATCAATAGGGTTAGCCGTAATCATTAGGGTTAGGATTATCGGTAATCATTAGGGTTAGTGGTAATCATTAGGGTTAGGGTTAGCAGTAATCATTAGGGTTAGAGGTAACCATTAGGGTTAGGGTTAAAGGCAATCATTAGGGTTAGCGGAAATCATTAGGGTTATCGGTAATGATTAGGGTTTGGATTATCGGTATTGATTAGGGTTATTGGTAATCATTAGGGTTAGAATTAGCTGTAATCATTAGGTTAGGGTTAGCGGTAATCATTAGGGTTTGGGTTAGTGGTAATCATTAGGGTTAGCGGTAGTCATTAGGGTTAGGGTTAGCGGTAACCATTAGGGTAACAATTATCGTTAACCCTAACAATTACTTCTAACATTAACAATTACCGTTAACCCTAGCTCTAACCCTAGCCCTAAATCCTAACCCTAACATGCAACTTTGGACACATAAAAGTCCCTGCACTATTTTGTTGCAACTTTGATTTAAGTGCCAGAGAGTATAAAGTCGCATCAAAGTCACATCAAAGACACACTCCATGAACAGAACTGTCATACTTTCATATTAGCCCCCACAAAAAAGTGCAAAATTCATCAAAAATGCAACACTTGTATTTTTGGTGCTGGTCCATTGAAGACTATTACACATAAAAGACAATCTTCTACAGGAAAATAAGTCGCTGACCATTTCCAAAAAATGCACTGGCTCAAAGCGCACAGATGTGAACTAGATCCATAGGAAACCATATTAAATGGACTGTAGTGCATTTTCCGCAAAATGCACTAAAAACGCATCGGTGTGAACCAAAGGTAAGCTACATTTAGGCATCCATTGCAACAAAAAAGGAAATATTTGGTGAGATACTCCGTAAGGATTAATCATTTCTAATGGGGTTGCAGACACTGCAACTTTTCTCACCAAAAAGTGCATTAGCTGCTTATAAAGATTTAGTTGCTCCCATTTTGAATCAGTCTGGCACAAGATATATCAAGACAAGACAAAGAGCTATTACTTCAGAACAGAAACAGGTAGGAATTTGAAACAAAGTTTGTTAAAATCCCTACAATGTACCGTTTATACTGTGTAAATATCGACTGTCTTAGTTATTAATTGGAGTTCTATGAATTTTCAGGTTGTCATTAAAAAAAATGTGCGCCGTCAGTAAATTTTCCATGTTTTGTCAGTAAAAAATGCTGTGGGAGGTTGGCAACACTGATCATGATCAGCGACTATGTGCCACTGTGATAGGCTGTCGAGTGGTCACATGATTGGGAGTTGGTCCCGTCAGGCTACCGATAGTTAGTCCAGCGAGCAGCACAGAAACATTGTGCTGCCCAGCGACACATGAGTGGGCATTATGTGCTATTCAGGGAGGACAACAGGTTAACCATCAGTGTAGTTGCTAGCCCCAAATGTATTTTATACATGGTATATTATCAGCGCCATATTTTAAAATCAAATCAAATGTTATCCCCGATAGCGCTATAAATTCACCCTAAGAACTGACTGTTCGTGACCAGTTTGAATCCCCCTATGCCACTGTTCCTGGCTTCCTATACATCTTAGTGCCACCATATAAGACTTCTTTCTGCACCCTAACACAGGCGGGTGCCAGGTTTGCGACCTACAACTTCAGGGACAATTTAAGCAGCTTGAAAAACAACGTCACTGGAAATATTGTGAATCATTTGGAGATGTTTGTTTCTCCTCAAGTTACTTATACTGAAAGGCAACACAGCTGTTCCATTTCTTTTAATTAGTAATAGAATCCCAGAAGCTAAAAGTGGAGATGTTACTAAAAAAGAAGTAGGTTATGATCACCTGGACTGGACTGAAAGAAACAAAAGGAAAAAATGGAAGGTGATATTTCTGTACTATGACTTTCTAATATTGATGAATATTTAAAACTCCTTAGGATATACAAGTTGGACATGATACCTGATATTTCAGAAAGTGCCATAAGGAAAATAGGTTTTATATGCGTGTGCAGTCAGTATAATTTTGACAAGTCATTTAAAATGCAGAAATTCATCTAGAATAAAAGACTTGGACATTTTTAAATTTGGACGTTGCCAGTGGAGGCTGTTGTTGCCAAAACAACGCCCGAGCCCATCCTTTTTTGAAGCCTATTGGAGCCTCTGGCTATAATCACATGCTTCAAAAACAAAAACAAAAACAAAAACCCTGATTGGAATCTATGCGTCCGGTGTCCTGTATGTAGATCAGGGGGCCGGATGCATGGATAGGGGTGAGGCGCCCATGCAACCTTAATGGATGGGCTGCCACTGGATCTGCCACTGGATCTTGCTGCATTTTTAAGCCTCTTGTTTCAATCTCAGAAGGAAATAAAGAAAGCTCACATCAACTTTTATTTACCCTAAAGATACCCTATTGCTATTCATTTCAACAGCAATCTTCCTATGAGGTTATATCTGAATTTAACAGATTATAGGCTTTTTATTTATATGTAGAAGTCTCTATTGTAAAGACATCCAAAAGCTTTGAGACTGCCATTAGGTGCCGCCATTTTGGTTGTGATGTCAGCAGCCCCAACAGGCTAAGACCTGTCACTCAAATAACAGCCTATAGTATCCTACATTTGCTCCTCCTCCGGCAGTCCCATAAAAGTTTCTGTAGAGAGATGAAGGCAGGGGCAGAGTAGCTGGGACAGTACAGACAATAATTAAGCACTCCCTGAAAAGAACAGGGCAATGAATGCGAAAAGGAAGTGGTTGTGCAAGAGATCTAACTCTTCCTGGAGCACCCTAATTATTTAGCAACAATACATTTTCCCATTGCACATGTTTCCTTTAATAGGCAAAGGAAAATATGTGAAAACAAAGAGGAGAGAAAAGCGCCACTACCAAAGTATAGCATTTATTAAAACATATTTATGAAATTAACATATCAATAAGTCTCCAGCCCCTCTGGGTGGATGTGATTTAAGGTGCTTGGAACCACAAAGTTAAAGCAGAGTTCCACCCATATAAAAGTCAGCAGTTACAAAAAGTGTGGCTGCTGAGTTTTATTAATCAGACACTCCAGCGATGCAGGCGTACAAAGCCCCACTCATCTCCCCCTCCTCTCTGCGGCCCCCGGCATTGTAACTGTGGGCGTTCGGCTGTGGCTTCACTGCCAGGCATGCACTGCATATGCACGAGCCGCGCTGCGCACCGTGACTGGCCGGGTAATCATCTGGGACCTGTGACGTGTCCCAGATGATTGCCGAGACGGAGGGGGGAGGTGAACTTCCTTCCGACGCCGCGGTGCCCCGGGAGGAAGTGGGAGCTGGATCTCTCTAAAAAGAGGGTATCCAACCCCCCCCAGAAAAAAACGACATGCCAAAGGTGGCATGTCAGGGGGTCACCTACACTTAAAGCGGAAGTTCCATTTTTGGGTGGAACGCCGCTTTAACCAGGGAAACGCCAGGAAGAACCAACAGAAGCAATAGACTGTGTAAATTACATGGATGAGAACCACTGTGGACAGCAAGGAAATGTGGTAGATGGAGGTGTATTGAAGGGAATCTTCCAGCTCCTGCAGGTAACGCACATTGCTGCCTTTATTTATTTTTTCCTATATTGCCCACGGCTTTGCTCGAAGTTATTAACTTCACCGGACCCCCATCGGAGATTCCAGGAATGGAGATGAGGAGACTCTGAGGAGTTCTAGACACGGTTTACCACGCAAATTCGGCAGAGGTATATCTGCAAAGCTTTCACGACCTTGTCACCCGAGGTCCAACGTATCTGGTAAGGGTCCCCCCCTTTTTCACCTGTGTGTGGCACTTGAGAAAGTATCCATTGTAGTGGCACTTGAGGAAGTATCCATTGTGGTGGTGGTGGTGGACAGCGGTTTATTCTCCATATTTTGCACTCTATCTTTGATCACTCTATGAGATTGGACTATCTCCCTTTGGACACAGTGGAATTTGTTTCCTTATCTATGGTCATTCATTTTTATTTGGACAATTGATGTTGGTTTTATACATGGACCATTTATGTTTTAGAGATACTATTGAGATTTTTAGTATCTCTTTTAGCACTTATCAGATTTGTTTCACACATTTATGAACGGTGTATTTTGCCACTATTAGTACCTTTTATTTTAATTTTATTGATCAGTATTTTTATTATTCTTGTTTATGCACTCAGTCAGATTTATTATTTAGCGCAACTATAATATTTTTATCCAGGAAATGTGGTAGGCCCACAATATGGGCGTGATCTTGTCATGTGAGGTAAATGGGCGTGGTTATGTGTTTCAGGGCAGAGCCCCTTTGTCAAACCTGACAAAGATTCAAATAATGTCCAAAAGTTCTCTCAGGCCCCGTACAGACGAGGGGACATGTCCGATGAAAATGGTCCGCGGACCGTTTTCATCGGACATGTCCGCTCGGAGATTTCGGTCTGATTGTAGTACACACCATCAAACCGAAACCGGACAGAGAACGCGGTGATGTAGACAACACCGATGTTTTCTATCGCGCAAGTTCAATGCTTCCACGCATGCGTCGAATCAATTCGACGCATGCGCGGGATTTCGGTCCGCTGGTTAGACGTACTAACCAGCGGACATGTTCGACGGACAGCTCTCCAGCGGACAAGTTTCTTAGCTTGCTAAGAAACTTTTGTCTGCTGGAAATCTGTCCGCTAGCCTGTACACACGATCGGATCCGCGGACCAGTTTCAGCGGACATGTCTGGTCGTGTGTACGAGGCCTCAGAGTGATCACATCACAGCAGAAGTGTACAACATTTTGGGGACACGCAGGACCCCTTCGTGAAGCATATGATAAGTACACACAATAGTGCAAAAACATTTAACATCCACCAATCAGAAACAAGATGTAAGGAGCCACCTTCTCAGTAGAAAGGGTTAACCAATAAAGAAGGGGGGAGGAGGGTTAGTCCTTGCTGCGGGGTCCCAGCCCCATACCTCACATTTGTGTAATGGAGCTCATCACCCGATCAGAACATTTGTCAGATTTGTCCAATCAAGGAGGCATGACCATCAGGGTCCAGCGTCACCATTGCAAGGCGACCGGACTGTTCACCAATCCCTATGCACTCCCCCGGAAGCACCTGCATACCTCGGTCTGGCTGCTGATAATTTTCTAGCAAGTTTAAAGGCAAATTGCAAGTGAATAAAAATAATTTATGAAAGTAAAAACACTGCAAGCAAGCATTTATAATACTTGATTTTTCTGTGCTTTTACCTGCATTTTTTTCAAATTGTTTTCTTATTGCCATGTTTATTCTGTCTTAAACCTTTTGTTAATTAACGTACAGCGTTGCAAAGCTGGTAAAGTAATCATAGGATATATTCCTGTTACAGGAATGAAAGCAGCCAAAAAAAAAAAAAAAATCCCCCCAGACTAAGAAATGTAAGCCCATATAAAATAGAAAAGCTGTTCTCTAATTATACTTCTATGCATTTACTAAATCTTGCTGATGACACAGAAAGCTAGATTTCCAGGAAAGTTAAAGGTCTGGATAAGACTAAGATTAAAGGCAGCGTTAAGGCAATCGGGAGTTATGTGTTCAGTTCATTTAGGGCATTCTGCGTATTTTAGAGCTAAACACAAAGCACTTCTCCTGAAACATCAGCCAGGTATTACGCAAATCGCCATGACACTGTATGCTAAAATTAGTGTTCTAATTACAAAGTCTGCACACAAGGCTTTAGGTGGTCTTTGAGGCACAGCACTGAAAAGGCAAAACAAAATCCTGGGCTGGAAAAAAACATCTTCAATTTGTTACTAACTAAGCACTTGCAAAAAAACGTTGATATGATGGTGGCTGATTCATTCTTTGTTATATTCGATTGATATGACGAAGGGACATATTTATAAAGCAAAGGGAATGGGATTTTCGCCAAACATTCACTGTGGGTGAATCAATCACTGCCATTTTTGTTTTTCAACTTATTTTGATGTAAGAATGCAGTTGACAATGAGGACGCCCGCAACATTTTGCCAACAGAGCAATACAAAAATAACAGTAGGGGTTATTTACTAAAACTGGAGAGTGCAAAATCTAGTGCAGCTCTGAATATAAAGCAATCAGTTTTCAGGTTTTATTGTCAAAGCTTAATTGAACAAGCTGAAGTTAGAAGCTGATTGGCTAGCATGTACAGCTGCACCAGATTCTGAGTGCTCCAGCTTTAGTAAATCTCCCTGAGGGGTCCTTTGTAGTATAGTTTAACCACTTAAGGACCGCAGAACGCTGATGCACATCGGCAGAATGGCACAGCTGGGCAAAAGGGCGTACAGGTACGTCCCCTTTAAGATCCCAGCCGTGGGTCGCGTGCGCGCCGCCACCGGCGCACTCGCGACCCGGTCCTGAGCTCAGCCACCGCGGGAGGCGCAGACACGATCACCGCCGGTGTCCTGCGATTGGGTCACAGAGCTGAAGAACGGGGAGAGGTAAGTGTAAACAAACCTTTCCCCGTTCTTCATAGTGAGTGTCAGTGATCGTCTGTTCCCTGTCATCGGGAACGACGATCAGTGACGTGTCACGCCAGGCCACGCCCCCTACAGTAAGAATCACTCCCTAGGGCACACTTAACCCCTACAGCGCCACCTAGTGGTTAACCCCATTCACTGCCAGTGTCATTTTCACAGTAATCAGTGCATTTTTATAGCACTGATCGCTGTAAAAATTACAATGTTCCCAAAAGTGTCCAATGTGTCCGCTATAATGTCGCAGTCACGATAAAAATTGTTGATTGCCGCCATTACTAGTAAAAAAAAAAAATATTAATAAAAATGCCATAAAACTACCCCCTATTTTGTAGACGCTATGGGCCAGATTCACAGAAGAGATACGATGGCGTATCTCCTGATACGCCGTCGTATCTCTGAGAGTATCTATGCGGCTGATTCATAGAATCAGTTACGCATAGATAGCCCTAAGATCCGACAGGTGTAATTGACTTACACCGTCGGATCTTAGGATGCAATACTTTGGCCGCCGCTGGGTGGAGTTTGCATCGTTTTCCAGCGTCGGGTATGCAAATGAGCTTTTACGGCGATCCACAAAGGTTTTCGCGTTCGTTACGTCGTCGCTAGCCTTTTTTTCCCGTCGCAAACTTAAGCCTGCTTTAACATGGCTTAACTTTAGACGAGCCATGTTAAAGTATGGCCGTCGTTCCCGGGTTGAATTTCAAAATTGAATTTTTTTGCATAAGACGTCCGGGAATAGGAAAGTACGTTACGCACGTCGCCGTTCAAAAAAATGGCGTCACTTCGCGCAAAGCACGGCGGGAATTTCAAAATGGAGCATGCGCAGTACGTCCGGCGCGGGAGCGCGCCTAATTTAAATGGTACACGCCCCATTTGAATTAGGCGGGCTTGCGCCGGACGCCTTTACGTTACACCGCCGTAAGTTTACACACAAGTGCTTGGTGAATCAGGCACTTGCGCTGAAAACTTGCGGCGGTGTAATGTATAGACGATACATTACGCCGCCGCAGATATATGTGAATCTGGCCCTATAACTTTTGCACAAACCGCTTTTTGCGACCAAAAAAATGTAGAAGAACACGTATCGGCCTACACTGAGGGAAAAAAATATGTTTTATATATTTTTTGAGGATATTTAATATAGAAAAAAGTTAAAAATATTTAATTGTTTTCAAAATTTTCGTACTATTTTTGTTTATAGCGCAAAAAAATAAAAACCGCAGAGGAGATCAAATACCACCAAAAGAAAGCTCTATTTGTGGGGAAAAAAGATCGCCAATTTTGTTTGGGAGTCACGCCGCACAACCGCGCAGTTGTCAGATAAATCGACGCAGTGCCGAATTCGCAAAAAGTGGGCATTGGGGGTATTGTAAACATTATACTATGGCTTATTGGGAATCAATAGGCTAGGTTTCAATGAAAGCTTCCCAGACATAAAAAAAAAAACATTGAACTATTTTGGAGAATAAGGATATCGTTTAGTGTCACTTTAACCTCACTGCTTCCAAAATGACCCATTGTTGGTTTAGGGAACAATAAACTTTAGTGAAGATTGGATCTTGGTTTGCAGCTGTTGGTCCTTTGGATTGACTTACGTACATTTATACAGAATTATAGATGAGATATTTCACTATTTAGATAAAGTAACATGTTCCTACAGTGTATTTAGGTGTCCAATCCTATATGCCCTGAGGACCAACTACATATCCCTGATGAAAATGTACAGTTTATTATGGCCTAAAGTTCCTGTGTCCTCCTTTTTTGTTTTGAAATGAAATATGTTTGTATGAAATAAATCCATGTCAATTTGATAGTACAAATCTGGGCTCACCCTTCCTCCACCAGTACTCCCCCCTCCTCCGCTATATTTAAGACTTTATCATTTACAGCTGGGATGACTTAAGCACCACTCCTTGCATCATTACACTGTGAGTGTAGTTCACATGGTGGTCTATGACCCCCTGCACTTCATGTGTAATATGATGATAGGGGTCAAATACTTAGGACATCTAGTGGTGGAAAGGAATTACTGTGGGGGACAGAATCAGAAGGGAGGAAGAGAATATTTCAGCCAGTGCTACTCTTTTTGTTTTAAACCCTTAGGCCCCGTACACACGGTCGGTTTGGTCCGATGAGAATGAACCGAAGTTCATTTTCATCGGACCAAACCGACCGTGTGTAGAGGCTATCCGTCTGGTTTCCTTCGGTCCAAAATTTCTAAACATGCTTCAAAACCGAACCGATGGACCGCTGCCCCATCGGACCAAACCGATGGTTAGTACAGAAAAGCATCGGTTAAAAACCTGTGCATGCTCAGAATCAAGTCGACGCATGCTTGGAAGCATTGAACTTCGTTTTATTCACCACGTCGTGTGTTTGACGTCACCGCGTTCTGCCCCGATCGGATTTTGGACTGATGGTGTGTACACATATCAGGCCGTACGGCCACTTCAGAGGTGAACCGACGGGCCAGTCTCATCGGTTTGGTCCGACCGTGTGTACTGGGCCTAACTGGGAAACTTTTTTATTTGCCTGGAGTTTAATAAGTCAAATACAACTTACCAGTGTGAACATACTTATTTTACACAGTAATTAGGAATCTTAAACAAAATGGAAGAAAAATAAGTTTTCAAGGTAGGTAGAAGAATATCTTTTAAATCATATTAGTGGCACCACTTATGTTACGAATATGAAAAAGGAATTGCTCCCACCCATGACATTCTTTGTATCTTCTAAATGTATACAATTGCAGTTACTCAAATGTTTTTATATACTGGGAGGGACATTTAAAGTAGATTTCTATTATTTATAGAAAAGTATTTAAACATATATAAAATGGTTTTCATCCTTTCCTAATAAAAAAATAAGTCTCCTAATTTTTGTAGAACAACATGCCACTGGACTCTAACCACTGAAGGATATATATTGTAGAGTGCTCCTGTTTAGATCACCTGTTCCCTGTCACATCACACCAATCAATACCGTATTCTCTCCAACATTACCTTTACTGGCTTTGCTAGCAACGCATGCATCTATGTTATTAAAATTGTGGTTTCAATCATCTGCCACAACCATTAAACATTTAAAAGTGTAAACAAAGAAAAATACCGCGCTAAAACCCTATGTAAGCTGCAACTAAAAAGTGATATACACACCAAAGTACGAGGAAAAGAAATGTAGTTGCGCTATAACAATTAAATAACATGTGAAAAAATGACAAAATCCAATGAAGTGAATCAAAAATGGAAGACAATAAAAATGTTCATTGATCAGAAAGTCCTAATAAGGTTGCAATAAATAATTCCAATGTGAATCGTATGCTGATAGACCACCACCAATGAAGATCACCGTAAGGGATGTAAGCTTACCAGATAGAAAGCATAAACAGCTTGCGGCTGTAAACCCCAGTCCGGGCCTTTGTAATGGAACTGCAACAAACACAACGCAATATGGACCCGGAAAAAAAATGCTCACAATAGTGATGTACCGTAGGATAAACAGAAATTTAATAAATAAATTTGCACTTACAAAATGGTTTCTTCATAAAAGCATGGGATAAAAAAGGAAAGCCGGCCGGCTCTCACAAACGCCCGTCCACACAGGACCGTAACGCCACACGTCAATACGTCTCCTTTCCCGACGTACGTTTCGTCATACAATGACGTTGTCTGGGGCACCAGTGAAAGGAGACGTATTGACGTGTGGCGTTACGGTCCTGTGTGGACGGGCGTTCGTGAGAGCCAGCCGGCTTTTCTTTTTTATCCCATGCTTTTATGAAGAATCCATTTTGTAAGTGCAAATTTATTTATTACATTTCTGTTTATCCTACGGTACATCACTATTGTGAGCATTTTTTTTCCAGGTCCATATTGCTACTTACGCATACCTGGAGAGCCATTGTCTTTCTTGTCCAGTGGTTTCCCATGTGCTTCTCTAATTAGTCAACTTGTCCTTTTAAGGCCAATTTCAAACTTATACGACTTGTCCCACGATTTGTGATGGCAAAGTAGCATGACAAGTCGTTTCCCATGATTTACAATGACAACCATTCATATTAGTACTACTTCAAGTCGTTCTGACTTCAAAGTAGTCCCTGCACTACTTTGGCACGTTTTTGATGGCACTTACACAGGCATTCCCTGAAATCGCAGCAAAATCACGGCCGCGAAATCGCGGTGAAGTCGCAGTAGTGTAAAAGGGGCCTTGGCCCCTTTCATCCTACTACTGATCTCCAGCGGTCATTTTCAGCCACCATCTGTCTACATGCACTCTCTACAACTCTGGCTTGACTTTCCGATAGTGACAACTGTGCACCCCACCTGCACAATACGTGACAGCAAAGCGGCATGTACTCTCAATCAGAAGTAACTGACAGGGTGACAATGCTGGGAGACCTTCGTCACCTCATAGCAGTAAGTGTCTGAACAGGGTTTTGTATGGCAAGATCACCAGATATTATTGTAACAACAGCTGCATATTTAAAAAGACTGTAAACAAATTTTAAGATTCATTTAACCTGTCAAAGCTTATATGAGATTTTAGTTATTGGGTTTAAGTTAAACTGAAATTACCCTGCATTGATGTTGCAAGATGGCACACATTCTTTTCCACGTTTGTATGTTTGACAGGACAAACACTGTGCAGGTCCAGGTCCCCAACAGCCCTGGTCAGAGCATAAAGGATGGCAAGCAGCTGCATTGCGAGCTGAAAGAAACAAAAAACAACATAATAATAACAAAAATTCTAATGCCAGCTATGGATAGATACAAGCACATTCGGACCTCTGTCTTTTCCTGCGCAGTGTGTAAAAATGCTTGTTGTCATGACTGATTGGCATATTTACGTTCTTAGCAAATGATCATATTTTCCCTAATATCAGTGTGCTAAAATCACCTATGCTTATTTCAAAGAATGACCTAACTGCCAATCTTAAATTTTACCATCATGCCAACAGCTAATACAAAATTGACCTACAAATATGCAAAGTCTCCTATCTGCCAAAAGATTTTTTATTTTGCCTAGCCATTTTGCTGAGTGAAACATGTCTCCTGAGCAAACTCCGCCCCCTCCTCCTTTCTCTGCCGCCAGCCAGTTAAAAAGCCCAGCACGCTTCACGCATGCACAGTAGGGAACCGGCTCTTGGGAAAACACAATGGGCCAGATTCTCGTACCTGCGGCGCAGCGTAATGTAACCCGTTTACGTTACACCGCCGCAAGTTTTCAGTCTAAGTGCCCGATCCACAAAGCACTTACCTGGAAACTTGCGGTGGTGTATCGTAAACACGTCCGGCGCAAGGCGGCCCAATTCAAATGGGGCGGGTACCATTTAAATTAGGCACGCTCCCGCGCCGGACGTACTGCGCATGCTCCGTTCGCAAGTTTCCCGACGTGCTTTGCGCGAAATTACGACGCGCCGACGTGTTGAGAATCGCGATGTGCGTAACGTACTTACGCCGGGAAAACAAAAAAATTCAAAAGCGACCCGGGAAAGACGGGCATACTTTAACATGGTGGAGTAATTTTACACCATGTTAAAGCAGCCCTATATTTGCGACGGGAATCTAAGACTAGCGCCGATGTAACGACGGGAAAAACCTTTGTGGATCGCCGTAACTGCTAATTTGCATACCCAACGCTGGTTTAAGACGCAAACTCCCCCCAGCGGCGGCCGAAGTATTGCATCCTAGGATCCGACGGTGTAATTCAATAACACCTGTCGGATCTTAGGGCTAGCTATGCGTAACTGATTCTATGAATCAGTCGCATAGTTAGAACGGCCCTAAAACAGAGATATGACGGCGTATCAGGAGATACGCCGTCGTAACTCTTTTGTGAATCTGGCCCAATGTCTTTGTGGAAGGAATTTCCCTATAACTACGGACTGTGTGGATAGGGTAATCAAGCAAATTTACTCCATCTATGGCTGGCCTAATGCCGCGTACACACGATCATTTTTCAGCATGTAAAAAACAAAGTTTTTCAGCATCTAGAAAAAACATATTTTTTTCCAACTTCATCATTAAAAGACGTTGCCCACTCACAATCGTTTTTAAAAAATGCTCTAGCAAAGCGTGGTGACGTACAACACGTACAACGGCACTATAAAGGGGAAGTTCCATTCGGATGACGCCACCCTTTGGGCTGCTTTAGCTGATTTCGTGTTAGTAAAAGACGATTCACGATTTTCTGTTTCAGTGTGATGAATGTGCTTACTCCATTACGAACGGTAGTTTTGCCAGAACGAGCGCTCCCGTCTCATAACTTGCTTCTGAGCATGCGCGTGTTTTTAACGTCGTTTTAGCCCACACGCGATAATTTTTTTACGATCCGAAAAATGACATTGTTTAAAACGTCGTTAAAAAATGCAGCATGTTCGATTTTTTTTTTTTTTCCGTTTTTCAGAACCCGAAAAATTATGTGAAGCTCACACATGATCATTTTAAATAAGTCTTTAAAAAATAAATTCCCCTGCAATCAAAAAGAGCTATAGTATTAGGCCCCATACACACGAGATGCTGTTAAACGCGCGTTCAGAGGCAGTTGGACAGCTTTTTCAATTGCCCCTGAACACATTTAATGTTTTCCTATGTGTCCATGCACACAGTGTAGTTTTTCGGCGTTTTTCAGCAGTTGCGTTTAACCTCGTTTTTTCAGAAGCAAAAAAATGGGTTCAGACGCAAACGTTTTCCACATTTCAGACGCGAAAGGCCGCTAAACGCGGCACCAACGTTCAGCCGCGTTTGCGTTTATAAGCGCTTTTAAGGTACCCTATTTTCTACACCAGAAAACACAGAAATATGATTATAAAGGTTAAAAAAACTTGATTTTTTTTAAAAAAAATATGTAATTACTTTAGATAATTTATAGAGCATTTATACTCATTGCTTTAATGCAATACACCACCAGCATTGTAATTTTAAAACATATATGTTCTGCTTTGAACAAGATGAAACTACCCTCTTGACCCCCAACTTGATTTCTTGGCATATGTTAAATATGGGATCCATTTCACAAAAATAAAAAGACAGAAGGAGAGGCAAATGAAAGTATCCAAGTGCTCACTCTGATCAAAATGGCAGAAATAGTTAAAATACATGCTTTCAGAGCTTGGGGAGGGTCTATGATGTTATCTTATATAAACGCTTTAGACGCAAACGCGGCAAAACGGGCGTTTAGAAACGCTGGTTTCTGCCTTTGAAAACGTGTGTTCAGCAGAGTTTGCACCGGCGTCCCGTGTGCATGGGGACTAATACTTACCTGTCTGGTGGTCCAATTCTGCGCTGAAGCCCCCAGTCTTCTAGATTTAACACGTCGGGAAGTGTTGAAAGCCCGAGTCCTCCTGCCATGCTCTGTGGGTCCTTTCTCCAACATCCAAGACCCAGCAGTGACATAAGGCTTGCAGGAGGATCTATAGCACATGGCAGGGAAACCAGACATCCAATAATCCCAGAAGTGACAAACGTTGAAGAATCTTACAGAGGCTGCAGTTCGGAAACAGAAGCGAGGTAAGAGACACGGGCTGCTGGGGAGGCGGTTATAACAACTCTTGTATAGCAGGGGATTAGCATTAGGTTTTCATGTTAGAAAATGAGAGGGATTTTTATAGACATCTGCCTGTATTTCTTTTATGACATTAGTATTTCATGCAGGGCTCAAGTCCTGCGGGAACGCGTGGGAACGGAGTTCCTGCACTTTTTTCACAGCAGGAACTCAGTTCCCTTTGCAGGACTAGAGCAGCCAAGCCGCCCGAGCCAATCCTTCACTGCCCAGCTCGAGTCACTTGCTTCTTTCTAAATCCTGCGATATTTGTGATTTAAGTTTAAAATTATTGTATCACACTTGCACAATTTAAATTTATATATGTTTATAGATTGTTTGTATTTAGGTTATTTACACCCAATATTGGGTACATTGTGGCCCTGATATATATTTCACATATGGTTGATGGTGTATTATATCAGTCCACAGTCCACACCTCCAGAGATTAAACCCTCTGGATAATTAGATCAGCGCAGTAACATTTTTCTTCCTTAGACCTCCGCAATGTCTCCTGGGAACAATGACAAAAGCTCCCAGGAGACATTGCGACAATGAGGAAGTGATGGAATACCCGCACACTACCCTATGAATCCATATACAGGAAGTGGCCAGTAACATAAAGGATTACTAAGGTACAGTGGATCGGGGAAAAAAACATGCGGTTTAGTAATTATGCATATGAGCGTATCATTTTTTTTTTTTTTTTGGTGAGGGAGTGGATCTTGGGTGGGAGTTCCCACACTTTTTTCCCCAGGACTTGACCCCTGATTTAATGCAACTCCATGGCATGGATAGAGAAGCACTCGTTATCTCTGTATTTAGTGGCCTTTCAGACCTTTGCTGTTGGTATTCTGGGTACTTATATTTACAGAAACCCAGCAAGTGGCAAGGGAATATTCCTATGCCTTGTTTCCCTACACATTGTACTTTTATTATTGTTTATTCACAAAAAAAGAAGAACTTCATATTGTTACATCTCCTATGGTGGTAAACTTACTACATTCTTCTTCAGGACTGTTGATCTCAATTCTTGTGTTCTGGTTTGCTTTAAAGATAGACGTCCAATTGACTGAATTAGCATAGCAAAGATTTGCGTTTTTTCTAATTATCACATCACCATCGCTTATTTCCTTGAGAGACCGCAATCCCAGAGATTTTATTGAGTCTTGATTCACTATGCCCAAAGAGTATCTGCCACTAGAATGAAAGAAAACATTTAGCATTTTTTTTTTAAAAACCTCCGGTATGTACTTTTACTATGTACAATCATTTTCATGTTGACATTTTCACAGTCTAAAGCCTCGTACACACGATCAGTCCATCCGATGAGAACGATCTGAAGGACCGTTGTCATAGGTTAACCGATGAAGCTGACTGATGGTCCGCCACGCCTACACACCATCAGTTAACTAACCGATCGTGGCAGAACGCGGTGACGTAAAACACAACGACGTGCTGAAAAAAAACGAAGTTCAATGCTTCCAAGCATGCGTCGACTTGATTCTGAGCATGCATGGATTTTTAACCGATGGTCGTGCCTACTAACGATCGGTTTTGACCTATCGGTTAGGAATCCATCAGTTAATTTTAAAGCAAGTTGGCTTTAGCCTACGGTTAAATAACCTATGGGGCCCACACATGATCTGGTTAACCTATCGTGTGTATGAGGCCTTAGACACATTCACATTTAACTTTTGAGTGCCTGTAATTTGCGCACTTTGTTCTCTTCTCTGATTTGTAAAACAATAAAAAAAAATATCAAAAAAGACAAAAAATCCTTTTTATCAACAAATCTAAGGGATTTCCATAACATTTACACTTCTAGCCAATGCTGTATCGTGGCCTAGGCCAACAAGGCCCAGGCCTAGGGCAGCACTTTGCAGGGGGGCAGCACAGAGACAGAGCACTGTCTATTGCCCATGAATATTACTCCTGGAGCCCCAAGTTAAAAGCAGCTACACCAGAACCACCATTTTTCATTTCTCAACTGCCTTATTCTTGGGATTTACTTACAGTTGCTTTGTTCTGCCTCTGATTATTTCAAGATTTTCAAAAACACTTAGGTCAGTGTAGTTGGCTGGCCAGTACTGAATTAATAGGAATCCTGTAAAAGAAAGGGAACTTATGTAGTTATTTTGCCTTGACAGATATCAACAAAAGTTATGAGGTCAAGAATGTTTGCATACATACTACTTCTCAGCCAGGAACATTCATTTCATTTATACGCCCCAGGCATTACTTCAAGAGTAGTCCCTAAACATACAAAACCAGATACTCATAATATCATAGTGATGACTTTCCTGGGGAAAATGTGGCAGGAGTCAGTGGTGGAGATCTGGTATCACTGCACTGCTTCCTCTGTGTCCTCAAACGTCGAAGGTAGTTGGGGTCAGGAGATGTGGTGAATATTTTAAAGTAAACTTGTCAGCTATTTTAAACATTAAAAAGAAAAACATGCCTAAACCTTTGATTCAGGTTAATAAAGAATACCCTTCCGGACTCTAAGGCCCCATACACACGAGAGGATTTATCCGCAGATACGGTCCAGCGGACCGTTTCCACGGATAAATCCTCTCAAAGATATCCGCTGATTTCGATGGGATGGAGTGTACACACCATCCCATTGAAATCCGCGCGGAAATCCTCTGCCGATGACGTGTCGCGCCGTCGCCGCGATTATGACGCGGCGACGGGCGCGACGCTGTCATATAAGGAATTCCACGCATGCGTCAAATCATTACGACGCGTGCGGGGAATCCCTTTGGACGAATGGATCCGGTAAGTCTGTACAGACGAGCGGATCCATCCGTTGGAATGGATTCCAGCAGATGGATATGTTGTGCAGCACAACAAATATTCGATCTGCTGGAATCCATCCCAGAGGAGATTTCTCCGCGGAAACAGATCCGCTGGCGTGTACACACCATAGGATCTATCCGCAGAAACCCATTTGCTGGGATTTATCTGCGGATAGATTCTATCGTGTGTACGGGGCCTAAGACTAATGCCGGATACAGACGATTGGACATTTCCACAACAAAACTGTGGATTTTGTTTCCGACGGATGTTGGCTCAAACTTGTCTTGCATACACATGGTCACACAAACATTGTCGGAAATTGCGTACGTCAAGAACGCGGTGACATACAAAGCTTACGACGAGCCGAGAAAAATGAAGTTCAATAGCCAGTGCGACTCTTCTGCTTGATTCCGAGCATGCGTGGAATTTTGTGCGTCGGAATTGGGAACACACGCTCGGAATTCCCGACAACAAGTTTAGTTGTTGAAAAATTTGAGAACCAGCTCTCAAACATTTGTTGTCGGAAATTCCGACAGCAAATGTCCGATTGAGCATACACACGGTCGGATTTTCCGACAACAAGCTCACATCGAACATTTGTTGTCGGAAATTCTGACAGCAAATGTCCGATGGATCATACACACGGTCGGATTTTCCGACAACAAGCTCACATCGAACATTTGTTGTCGGAAATTCTGACCGTGTGTAGGCGGCATTAGCCTTATCTCCCTGTCTTCCACTAGTACAGTGGGAGTATTTTACAGGTGCAGCTATTACTGACATAAAGCCTTGGAAGTTAACAGAGTTAAACCAATTGCAAAGGGATCTAGAGGAGTGTTTTCAGTTTAGGAAAGACTTTTACTTAGAAGATAAACAATGCCTAATGCCCTGTACACACGTTCGGGCTTTAGCCCGACCAAACTCACATCGGAATTCTGAAGGATGGAAGGAAAAGAGAACATGTTCTCTATGTAAACTGTGACGGAATTCCTCGGAATATCTGATGGAAAAACTCTGATGGGCATACACACAGTCGGAATTTCCAATGGAAAAAGTCAGTTGGACTTTTTCCATCGGAAATTCCGATCGTGTGTACGAGGCATAACAGGTTTGTTTTAACCTTATGCTTCACTAGAAGATAATAAAGTAGGAAAAAAAATCACAAAGGATATGATGTGTAAGGCCCTATTCAAACATGATTGATCAACATCTGATTTCCATGTGCTCCTAAACCCGGGCTCCATCCAGGCCTCAGCCCGGGCTCCATCCAGGCCACCCCCAGGACGTTTCACCCCACCCACAGGGCTTTAATGAAGTGCACAATTTTCATAAAAAAGACAAGAGCTTCTTTGGGGCTTGATCACGTTTTTGGCCCCAAACATCAATAAAAAGTACCTGAAAATGCACATAACATGCATTTTTCATGCAGTTTTGTGCCTAACAATGGTCTCCTCCTTCTAGTAATCAGCTTTCCTTTGGCTAAAACGAAAAACTCAAGCCTGAAAAATGCAAGAAAAAAACCCCCACAAAAAACTGTGCTGGTGAATCAAGGCTTAAGAGTATGCTAAAGGATATGTGTCTTGCCCATAGCAACCAAACTGTCATTTCTATATTCCAGGTTTGTAAAAAAAACATGAAACTGACAGTTTATTATGGCCAAGGTATGTCTTCACACTTTTCAGGCTGCCTGTTTGTAGGAAGAACTCTCTTATTACTTGGCTACATTTTTAAATATGCTACTAGTATTGTCATCCGGGAAAAATAAAGTATAGATAAAAGATAATGAAACACCCAAAACAACATGAAGACCTTAGATGTTTGATTTACTAAATACAAATACTTTGCAAGTGAATTTTCCCTTTTAGCTTAGAAAATTAGTTGAAGTTCTGCTGACTTTCATCATCCAATCATGTGCAAGCAAAAAAAATACAGTTTAAAAAAATAAATTCCTTGCATATGACTGGATATTATTTGCAAAGGGAATTCTCACTATGTCTGCTTAGCTAAGGGAAAATTCCCCTGTAAAATGACAATTCTGTTTGAAAGGGATCAGACTATATGCCATATGACTATCAACCATAGGAGTGCGCAGGGGTTGTGCCTGGTGTGCCTAGACACACCCTAATCAACCTGTGTGGCGCAGATTCCGCCTGCCCATATTTCACAAAAGCCCCCCAATGGGGCTCCTAAATAAATAATAAAAAAATGTAGTAATAATAAAAAAAATTACCGACACAGTCCACTGTCCTACTGACAGCAACCTCTACCCAACTGACAAGTCCACTGCCCTACTGACACCATCCACTGCCCTACTAACACCTTTCATGTTTTAAAGTGGAGTTCAACCCAAAAATGAAACTTCCGCTTTTTGGAACCCTCCCCCCATCCGGTGTCACATTTGGCACCTTTCAGGGGGAACGGGGGTGCAGATACCTGTATAATGAAGGTATTTGCACCCACTTCCGGGGAGAGACTCCCACAGGAGTCACTCCACTTCCCATCCCCCCGCTGCCTTCTGGGAAACACACTGGTCCCAGGAGACAGCAGGGACCACTGGGAAGGCGCGGCGCTACTCGCGCATGCGCAGTAGGGAACCGGGCAGTGAAGTCGCAAGGCTTCACTTCCTGATTCCCTCACCTAGGATGGCGGCGGGGGCAGCCGAGAGACGAGCTCGTCTTCTGCTGCCGACATCGCGGTCACGCTGGACAGGTAGGTGTCCATTTATTAAAAGTCAGTAGCTCTAGTATTTGTAGCTGCTGGCTTTTAATAATATAATTTTTTTCGCGGGACCTCCGCTTTAATTCATTTGGGATGCACACCCTAATGCAATAGACTGCACACCCCTAAGTTATCAACCCCTATATCTTCTGCTGTATAATCTATTATTGAACATACCTGTTATTTCTTTGATAGTTTTAAAGATGCTCAGCTTTTCTGGATTTAATGGCAGTGTCTTGGTGAAAGTATCACTAAAAAAGAATCAAATATATTTAGAGTTAGATAAAAGCAGCAAGTGGCCCCACATATTTGACTTGTGTTTATGCCATTGTGTTTAGTCATCTCCTAGCAAATCTCTACATAAGATCCATGTTTGGCCCCAGGTGCCCTGCTACTTATTTTTAAGTAGAATAACATGGTCTTGAAGATGTTTTTCGGTATTTAAACCAGTGAAGAATCCAGTGACAGGAGCATATCCACATTGCTTGCATCAAGTGCAATTGGTGAAGACCTAGAGGGGATTGATTTTCTTAAATATTTTAGGTAGGCAGGAGTTGTTTGAACCCACCAACACCCACCCATAATTGTTTAACCTTCTTTAGTCACCTTTTTCCAGTCCATACATTTTGCCTGTGTGTTTTGCATCCTGCCTTACTGAATACAGTTTTCTATTTGCCTTCAGGAAGCATACGCATGGCTGGTTTGTTCACCCACAGCCTACCCACAGCGCCAATTTATAATTATAAAACAGATTTTCTTTTCTCTCCTCAGAACCCATTGGAGCATGGATTCGCCAGCTTCTGCCTCACCCTTAAGGTGCTGCCATTCAGGTTCATGCTCTGCTGATATGAGGTCCCTGCCATGAAGGCCCTAGGAAAATATAATACTTACCTTTCCGTAATTTTCCTTTCCTGGTGCCTATTCATGGCAGCATACTTCCCTCCCTTGTTCTTATCTATGAGGTTGGTTTGAATCTAGTTATGAGAATGAGGGCAGGGGGGCTTTGCTCTCTTTTATAGAGATATAATGGTCCTGTGGGTAGGCTGTGGGAGGAGCAACAAACCATGAATATGCTCTCATGGATAGGAACTAGGAAAGGAAAATTACAGAAAAGTAAGTACAGTATAACCTTGGTTTGCCAGCATAATTAGTTCCAGAAACATGCTTGTAATCCAAAGCACTTGTATATCAAAGCATTTTTTTTACAGGGTATAAACGAGAAGAGAGGCGCCTCTAAGTGTAGCAATAAGTTGCTAAATGTTGCACCTTCATTAAATGTAACCATATTGCTACACTCAGGCCCCGTACACACGACCGAGTTTCTCGGCAGAATTCAGGCAGAAACTCGATCGGAGCTGAATTCTGCCGAGAAACCCGGGCGGGTGTACACTTTTGGCCGAGGAAGCCGACGAGGATCTCGGCGAGGAAATAGAGAACATGTTCTCTATTTCCTCGACGTTCAATGGGAAATTTCGGCTCGCCGAGATCCTTGGCGGCTTCACAAGGAACTCGACGTGCAAAACGATGTGTTTTGCCTGTCGAGTTCCTCGGACGTGTGTACGAGGCCTTAGAGGCTCCTCTCTTCTTTTTTTACACTCAGTTGTAAAATGACGCTACTCTTATATCAAGACACCGCTTGTATATCAAGGCAAAATTTATTAAAACATTGTCTTGCAAAAAGCTCTCAAACCAAGGTTTTACTGTATTCAATTTTCCATTTCTTTAGGCCAATCATTTTTCTGTAACCCTTTGCAAAGTTCCTTACATAGAAATCCTATCAGTCACATCACTTTCTGTTGCAGACTGACAATGCTACTGTAAGTCACTGCTTTGCAATTACCAGCAGTGCGCTTAACCTGCCACGCTAGCTCTTTCATTTGGCCATTAGGTTGCCTCTCATGTCTATCAGACAGGTAGCTCAATGGCCAACTAAAGGAGTGTGCATGGAAGGCTGCTAATTGTGAGACAGTGGCTTAGGTTCGCCAGACTGCAAAAAGTAGTGCTTTGACTTGCAGGACCTCTGGATAACACACGTTGCAACATATTCACAAAAAATATATATTAAGAAAACGATATACAGCGAGACATGGTGCCAAAAATACAGACAAATATGGAGTTTGGAGACTGCAAGTGGATGAATAAATAGGAAGAAAAAAACGACTCCTACGCCTGTTTTTTCTTAATTTAGTTTAGTTGGTATGTAATTTATTAAATGATTATTATTATACACGATTTATATAGCGCCAACAGTTTATGCAGCGCTTTACATGGTATAGGGGGGACAACATAATTACAGTACAGTTCAATACAAAAGGTACAGGAGGGCCCTGCTCGTAGAGGTAACATTCTAAAGGGATGGGGTAGTGGAACAAAAGGTAATAGCTGCAGAGAATGTTTTGATGGGGGTGGTTCGGGGACAGTTGTTAGGTGGGTGTGGGATAGGCCTCCCTGAATAAATGAGTTTTCAGGGATCTCCTAAAGGTGGACAAGGTAGGGGCTGATCGGACATACTGGGGCAGGGAGTTCCAGAGGATGGGAGAGGCTCTGGAGAAGTCCTGAAGGCGAGCATGGGAGGAGGTAACAAGGGAGCTAGAGAGCAGGAGGTCCTGGGAGGAGCAGAGGGGACAATTTGGGCGATATCTGCAGATGAGGTTGGTGATATAGATGAGGGGGATGTTGTGAATGACCTTATATGTTATGGTTAGCAATGATTTTACGTACCCACTTTCGGCCACCTTCAGAACGCTTATGCTTCCTTGTATTTTGGTACAATTCTCAAAAAATACAATATTTGTAGCATTTATGGACAATACAGACTTGAGTTTTCCATGTCCAATTCCATCACATACTAAATCTAAAAAAAAAAATAGAATTTTAAATATTAAAACGATTATATGTAAAACATCATCAAAAACATTCTTATATATGCAGCACATTCTAGGTGGTTGTCAGGCTCAACATATTGCCTTGGATGCATTCCAGTTCTATACAATGTTTTCCAGCCTTTTAGCAAGGGTGATATGGATCTAGGTCTATCTATGTTTTGTAATATTCAAAGTGGGTATCTTTCATCAAAGTACACGGGGCAGAATTGTTCCATTCTATTACCCTTCTCTTACCAACCATAATTTCATAAAAAAATCTGTAATAAAAGTGTGCTTCACCTGTCATGAGACATATGGTGAATTCCATTGTTAAATATACTAGTTGATTGCTTTTAAGCTGACCTCTAGATTTAATACATTTGAGCCACTGACCCAGTACAAGTATGCAAGTGCAGGTCAGGAAAGTCAGAAGTCCTTATCTGCATATTTGTTCCTAGGGAAGTAACACAAAGCATTTAAAGAAACCCTGTAAACCACACCATTCATTTAATTAAATATCTTTCCATATGATTATATGTACATTTTATGTATGTCATGTGTGTTTTTTGCCTGTAAAAGCCTCCTTGTGTAGACACCCAAAAGTCAAGACTGCTGATGGGTACAGCTACTCTGCAGAACTGTGACTCAAAAGACACAGTATACTCCTTCGGCAGCAACCTAAAGGCTACTTTCACACTGGGGCGCTGGCCACGCTGATGGTAAAGCGCAGCTAGTTTTAGCGTCGCTTTACCGTCATTTTAGCAGCACTTTTCAGACCACTACTGGGTCGCTGTTAACCCCTGCTAGCAGCTTTATAAGGGGTTAAAAGCGGCGGCAAAGCGCCATTGCCGAAGCACTTTGCAGGTGCTTCAGCAGTGCTGCCCATTAATTTCAATAGCAGGAGTGGTTTGGGAGCGGTGTATACAGCGCTCTCGCACTGCCCCAAAGAAGCTGCTTGCAGGACTTTTTTTCCTGTCCTGCAAGTGCAACGCCCCAGTGTGAAAGCACCGTGCTTTCACACTGGGGTGGCTTGAGAGGCGCTAAAATGTCTGAAAAGCTCTTCAGTGTGAAAGTGGCCAAAAGGTTAGTCCAACATTTTCAAAGCCACATTTATGGATAGAAAACATTAGAAGTAAGCATTTAAAATACTTCATTTTTCTGCGCTTTTACCTTCAATTTTTAAAGCTGCTGACAGAAATTATTTAAATCAGAGGAGAGTGGATCTCTGCCTTTTTAACCAAAGGCTGGTGTTTGCGTTTAGTAGTATTTTAATAAATGGAACATCTTTCTATTACCTTTAGTACACGGTCCATCACACTTTTTACAGCTGCGAACCCCATTTTCCTCTACCTCATGTGAATCGGAATGGCATGTCCGAACACAGGATCCAAGATCTGTCACTATATAATTATCTATAAACAATACAAGCAAATAAATAAATGTGCAGATACGTATATACATGAAACATTAGGTAATTTAGTATGCATAAACAGCGAAAACCATAAAAGGCAATACAAATCACAACATACATGCTGCATAATAAGATATATAAGACTTTATCATGGTTTGTATTTCATGGATTATGGTGACTGGAAATTAAAATAAAGTACAGTAAAATCTTGGATTGCCAGCATAATTTGCTCCAGAAGCATGCTTGTAATCCAAAGCACTCGTATATCAAAGTGAATTTCCTCATAAGAAATAATGCAAACTCAAATGATTCGTTCCACAACCATTTATTCATAAGTCCTTCAGTTTATAGTCCATATAAAAAGATTATAGCAATGTGATAGGTTGTGTAACTATAAAATGTCCATTCAAAAATGGCGGCTTTCACAAGGGGATTAGAAGCAAAATCCATCAGGAACTACAGAATATAAAAGAGAAGAGAGGGCCTCTAAGGCCCCGTACACACGGTCGGTTTGGTCCGATGAGAATGAACCGAAGTTCATTTTCAGCGGACCGAACCGACCGCGTGTATAGGCTATCGGTCTGTTTTCCTTCGGTCCAAAATTTCTAAACATGCTTCAAAACCGAACCGATGGACCGCTGCCCCAACGGACCAAACCGATGGTTAGTACAGAAAAGCATTGGTTCAAAACCCGCGCATGCTCAGAATCAAGTCGACGCATGCTTGGAAGCATTGAACTTCGTTTTATTCAGCACGTCGTGTGTTTGACGTCACTGCGGTCTGACCCGATCGGATTTTGGACTGATGGTGTGTACACATATCAGGCCATACGGACACTTCAGAGGTGAACCGATGAAAGCGGTCCGACGGGCCAGTCTCATCGGTTTGGTCCGACCGTGTGTACGGGGCCTTAGTGTAGCAACATTTAGCAACTCACATGGTTGATGAATAAAAGAGACACATCTAAGTATGCAGGCTTCTGGGGTAAAGCTGTCCACATAGACCATTCCCCGCACTGCCGACTCGCAGTCAGTCTGCAATCATGACCGGAAAGACTACCCTGCAGTAGAGCAATCTGAAAGCGAGGCTTGAATCGCTCGTGGAGGGACGAAGCCAATGGTGGTGAGGAGGACGGTCTATGTGGACAGTTTTACTCCGGATGCCTGCATACTTAGATGTGCCTGTTTTAATCATCAACCATGTGAGTTTCTAAATGTTGTACCTTCATTAAATGTAACTATATTTCTACACTAAGAGGTGCCTCTCTTCTCTTTTATACTTGTGACAAGATGCTACTTGTATATCAAGACATCGCTTGTATATCAAGTCAAAATGTATTTAAAAATGTAGCTTGTTTTGTAAAACGCTCTCAAACTAAGTTACTCTCAAACCAAGGTTTTACTGTATAACTAAAGGCTGAGCTAAGTGGCAGCAGGATACCCAGCACCTGGATGATGATGATTGGGATGATATTTGGGACCTTCAGTTTTTGCACTCTGGTTTCCTTGCAAGACAAACTGATTCAATTCAAAATTGAGCCTATTTCACACCCTCTATACTACACATAATGAGTCCCTCTCATCCTTCAGAGCGCTGGAGATGCGGCCACTCTCCGGGCGATTTTTCCCACATTTTCTGGTCCTGTCCGGCTATCACTGGATTTTGGTCGTAGGTGCTGTTTGTAATCATAGTGTCAGTAACTAAGATATCTTCCTCTATGGAATTCTGTATACTGGATTTGGTAGAAAACCTGATTCCTATTGCAGCAGAAAGAATGCCGGTTGGTCTTCTCTTCTACGCTAGAAAGGCAATCGCACTATATTGGAAGAAACAGGTACCTCCTATTTTCTTTTGGAAAAGCCTGGTGAACAATAGCGTTCCACTTTATAAGGATACTTATGTGAATAGGGGTTGTCTTTCACAATATGAAAAAGTATGGTCTAAATGGCTAGCTATCCCACATGGCATCACCGTAACTGCTCATTTGTTTGCCACAGGGACATTTTCCTTGTGTTCTCATATCTCAGCTAGGACGGAATCAAATATGGAGTGTTCATTCGCATTCAGCAATGATGCTAGTTCACATTATACATTTCTGTTTGATGTAATTACTTTCTCTAACCATGCTTTGTTTATCAATGTGCTATCCTTACATACCACGGATCGTTATGTGATACTACAGTTCCAGCACGCCTGCGAGGGTAGCTCACGCTTTTCACTTTTTGTTTTGTTTTGTATGTTTTTGTTGTGTTTTTTTGTCTTCTATTGTATGTGAATAAAACTTTAATAAACAAGTTCCCCCCCCCCCAAAAAAAGGCAAGGCCAATTTTTTATTTATTTTTTGTTTTGGATACAGTGGAGAGGGATTAGGACACCTGTCAGTTTTTATTTCTGCCCCCGTTAAGGAGATTCACCATTTCCATTTGTCCTGTTTACCATTATCATTGAAAGTGAAAGAAAATCCCACATTTTTGATTGTTCCCAGAAAAGTAGGGGAAATCTTCCAATGGGAAAACTAGTTCTGGTAAGCAGTTCCATTATTTTGCAGGGATTTCCTCTCACTTCCTGTTTGACATTGGGGTGGGAAGTAAAGGGAAATCTTCGCAATAGCACACGGTTTGCGGAAAAAAATCAGACAGGGTTATAACGCGTCCCTTGCTCTATCCAAAATGAAGTAAAACATTTTTCGTATAGTTTTATTTTAATTTAGTGTATATAACCTAATCAATTTTTAGCCCAGTTCCCATTTAGAAAGTACAGTTCATTTGCAACAACCTTTTGTGCACCACATATTTTAGAATTTATGAACAGATCCAGTAGTTGTAACTCTAAGGCCCCGTACTCACGACCAAACATGTCTGCTGAAACTGGTCCGCGGACCAGTTTCAGCAGACATGTTTGGCCGTGTGTAGGCCCGAGCGGACCATTTTCGGGCGGATCGGACAGGTTTCCAGCGGACAACTGTTTCCTGGACTTGCTTTAAAACAGTCCGCTGGAAACCTGTCCGCCCGGACATGTACGTGTCCTGCCGCCCGCCATCCCTCGCATGCGTCGAATGACTTCGACGCATGCGTGGAAGCATTTTAAAGGCAGGCCGCCCACGTCGCCGCGTCATTGTCGCGGCGACACCGCGTCATCGACGCGGCGACACCGCGGACACGCCCCGCGTATTGTTTACGCGCGGACCTCTGTTCGATGGCGTGTACGGCCATTGAACAGAAGTCCCCGGGCAGTCCCCGGGCAGACATGTCCGATGAAAACGGTCCGCGGACCGGTTTCATCGGACATGTCTGCTCGTGAGTACTCGGCCTTATTCTCCACACCCAAACCAACACTAAAAAAAAATTAGCTAGAGTTTCACTTTAAGGATTTCATTAAAGAGAAGGAAGCCATATGTCTAAATTGCTTTGTGGTGCATAGAGATTTAAGCATGGAAGAATAACTGAAGTAGCACTACTTACGTGGACATTTAGCCACACAGGCGGCTCCAAAACTGTATTTTCCACTAGGATTGGGTTCCACTTGGTATGTGTTAGGGTTATAAATTTGAAGTGGAGGACAGCTTTCCTTGCATGTGTCACCATCACGAAATGCACGACAAGCCTTAAAGAAGAAACATTTTATGAGACCATAATCATATTAAAAATGATAATAATTAAACACTGGCAAAGTGGTGAAAATTATTCACATTACCAGGCAATGATTTTCTCTGGGTCCTGTACAGCCGGCTGCACACTGACTGTGACAGCAATCGTTGGGCATCGGTCCCCTGCACCGTCCAGGACACTGCTCAGCACATTTAAGCTTTGTAACTGAAAGAGAGAAATACTTAATTTAGAATTGCAATGCCTAAAAAAAAATATTTTATACAAAGGTAATTAAGTGTCTGTCATCTGTACAAAATGGACGCATCATAAATATCTCTATTAGGACCCAGAAATACCAAGTGAGGTATGAGACAGTAGGGATTATATAAAGAAAGAAGGATAATGAGATTGCTAGACAAGTCAATTGTGGGAAAATATTGCTTGCACTATGCCACCTTCACACTCCAGGCCTATTCACACCATTGCATGGTGGTAAAGCATGTTACATGTGTTGTTGCAATGCAACGCCATTCATTCTGACCTTGCTGATGAACATGTGGTGCATTGTCAGAAATACCGTCTTCGGTGCATACTGGTTAAAATGAATGGGTTGCTTTAAAGGGGAAGTCCAGCCAAAAGCCAAAACTCGTTTAGCTGTACTTCTCATATGGATCCCAGGAGTGCAGTTAATTTTGCACTCCTGGGACCCAATTTCAACAGAGAGCGGACAGAAGTCCACTCTTTGCTGACGTCACCAATGTCAGTCCAGACACAGCGTCATCCCAACAATGGATCCGCCAGGTGCCTAGACTGATGACCACTTCGCCCCCTCAACAGCTCAGCGCACCAATGAGCGAGGAAGGAGGAGAGCAGAGAGCTGTGACTGACATGGTGCTCTGAAAACCATCTGATTGGCAGTGTTCGATTGCTCAGTTTTCAGTGCAGAGGGGCCGGGGGACAGATGCAGCAGTAATAATTTAAAAAAAAAAATTGCAAAATTGAGGGCCCATTTGGTCTTCAATATGGGCCATGTAAGTTGTGACCCTTTCTTGCTGGGTCCATGGGACCCTTTGGGGGAGATTATAATAATAGTGTTTTTTTTTTTTTTTTTCTTTTAAAGTGTATTTTGTGCGTGTACTCGAGAGAGGAGCCGGACTGCAGGAGTTGGGAGTAGGCAGGCCTCCCCCAGAGGCAATCAGATTTACTAAAACTGGTACACTGGTGAATCTGGTGCAGCTGTGCATAATAACCGATTAGCTTCTAGGTTTTAGGCCCGGTTCACACTGGTGCGACATGACCCATGATATGTACAATTCAATGGTTCCCTATGAGAGCCATCCTAACTGGTCTGATACTAGAAAAGGTTCCTGCACAACTTTGGTCTGACTTTGGTCCATTTTTAGCTCATTCAATATCATTGAATTTGGATTCAAGTTGGATCCTCGTCCTAACCAACTGACTTGTGACATCTGTCATGGTGATTACAGCAGCAGGAAAAGGAATTTTATTGGCACACTGGGATTGTTTTGATTGGTCATAGGACAAGTTGGACAAAAGTCAGAGCAAATCATATCCTGTTTATTCAAGTCGGAAGGAAGTAAGACAGATATCGCAGGGCAAAGTAGGATGACAGTCGTACAACTGTTGTGTCGTACCTATGTGCATCCAGCCTAAGAGTCGGTTCACACTAGGGCGACACGACTTCCAGCGCGACTTTCAGTGGCGACTCCGACACGACTTGAGCATGAACCACAGGGCGATCTGGGGAGATTTACAACACGACTTGAAGTTGTCTCCAGGACAGGAGACTTTCCAGTGGCCAATCAAACAACAATCAGCTCTAGGGGAGGGAGGGGGAGGGAGAGGTTTGCCTGAGAAATGTATGTTATCTTCCTGGAAAGTCGCTTCAGTTAAGACAGTGATCAGACTTGGATCAGACTTGGAGGCGACTTCCATTGAAATCAATGGGTACAAATCGCCTACAAGTCGGATTGAAGTAGTACAGGAACTTCTTTTGAAGTCGGAGCGACTCGAGTCGTGTGTATTAACACCGCTCCCATTCACTTGCATTGTTTTTCTCGACAGCACGACTTGGGACGACTTGAGGCGACTTCAAGTCGGATCCCAAGTCGCCCCAGTGTGAACCGGCTCTTATTGTCAAAGCTCAATTGAACAAGCAGAAGTTAGAAGCTGATTGATTACTATGCACAGCTGCACCACATTCTGTGCGCTCTAGTTTTAGTAAATCTCCTCTTTTAACTTTCTTCATGTAGTGAAAAAAACACTCACCGCTCTTATTCTTAAGCCACATTCTTCAATGACATCACTCACCTTGCCAGTGACTGAAACACTGATATTCAACTGTTAAATTTCCTATGGATATTGCTTTCTCACTCCTTGCCAGATATGGCCATATCCCTGCTCTCTTGTCAGCAATCGAGATTCTGTAGCACTTTGGGCAGGAAGGAAGCAACTTCCATAGAAGAGGTAGCAATTGCATAACAGTGATTCTGCCAGTGACGAGGTGTCACTAGCAACAGAAACACAAGTGTGGCATGGCCACATTTAGAAAGCAATGTGTGATATCTTTGATTACGCAGGCCTAACACAATTTTATTTATTTATTTATTTATATTTTATTTTATTTCCAGCTATTTGGCTAATGGCCTCCAGCTAAAAAGGCATATAATGTATGTATATTCCTGATGAATTTACCGATAGTCCTTATGTGGCCTTTATTACAGAAAAATTAAATTCTCCCAAAGAATACTTACATATCTGACAATTCTCTGGACCAGGTCCCCAACATGATCCATTACAAGCTTCCACGTCACATTTAGGACCTGAAGTTTAAAAAAAAAAAATTAAGTGCATAGATAATTTTTTTCTCCCTTCATGAACTGATTAGAATTCACTTTCTATAGGTGCTGATTTATTAAAAATCTGAAGAAAAATCTAATGTCGGAGATGTATACATAAGGGCAAGGAATAATCTAACTAGTTTAATGCTTCTGTAGCAACCAAGTTGAATAAGTTGGAAGTAGAATATTTTTTTATAGGCGTAATTCATTATATGGTTTACCACGTGGGCAGATGCAGTCTACAAACAATCCCAAAAAGTTAAATCCCAACGGGAACAAAGTCTTATTTTTGAAGCTTCGGATTATCTTGGGAAACGTTTTTTTATTAGTCAGTCACCCTCTTGAGGAGACTGCACCACACTTATTGTCCTGGTGACAGTCTTTTACAGCAGGACAAGAAATGAGAGCAGTTGTCACAATAGGGAGATACAGACATATTAAATCAACATATAGGTGCTGCACTAGTGTTAAAGTGGAAGTAAACCCTCCTATTGTTTTCAGCCAAGGAAGCTGCCATCTTGGCCTCTGTTTAATCTGCAACTGCCACGATGTTGCACATGTGATCAGTTATGAAACCAGCCATTGGATGGTTTGACAGTTTGGTTGAGAGCACAAGCAAATGTCACATCTAGCATTTCCGGCATGCCGGGAATGCTAACAGTTTTTTTCAACTATCAAATAGATGGGTTTACTTCCGCTTTAAATCATCTAGTGCACATCCATATCACACAAAGTCCTTCAAAAGTATCTTTAACGAATATCCTGTGTGTTGCCTTTAATTATAATCATCCACCTTATGTGCTCTTGCAAATCCACTTCAAGTGCTATTTACCACCAACAGATGTACTCTCACCTGGACTTATTGACGTCACATATCATGCTTGGTTAAGATATTGTCCCTTTAAATGGACCAAGTATAGTAGACCAATGTGCAGTCGCTCCTATTGTTCCTTTAAATGGACCAAGTATAGTAGACCAATGTGCAGTCGCTCCTATTGTTCCTTTAAATGGACCAAGTATAGTAGACCAATGTGCAGTCGCTCCTATTGTTCCTTTAAATGGACCAAGTATAGTAGACCAATGTGCAGTCGCTCCTATTGTTCCAATCCTCCTACAACTGGCACTCTCCTCCTTCACTCCTCCGCTCTGTACTCTACACTTTGCTGTAGAATATATCAGATTTTGTCAAAGCAATAGAAAAGTCTTTGGGAAAAACTGAGTCATCAGTGTGAAGCCATGTTCTGAGAAGCATGTTTTCCCACTGGTCCATTTAAAAGGACAAAAGCACAGCTTGACTGAGCATGATATGAGAGGGCAATAGGTCCAGGTGAGAGTACATCTGGTGGTGGTAAATAACACTTGGAGTGGATTTTCAAGAGTACATAAGGTGGATGATTATAATTAAAGGCAACACACAAGATATTCTTTAAAGAGGTTGTAACGGTACAATTTTTTTTCCTAAATAGCTTGCTTTACCTTAGTGCAGTCCTCCTTCACTTACCTCATCCTTCGATTTTGCTTTTAAATGTCCTTATTTCTTCTGAGAAATCCTCACTTCCTGTTCTTCTGTCTGTAACTCCACACAGTAATGCAAAGCTTTCTCCCTGGTGTGGAATGTCGTGCTCGCCCCCTCCCTTGGACTACAGGAGAGTCAGGATGCTCTCTACGTTGCAGATAGAGAAAGGAGCTGTGTGATAGAGGGCCTCCTGACTCTCCTGTAGTCCAAGGGAGGGGGCAAGCACAACACTCCACACCAGGGAGAAAGCTTTGCATTACTGTGTGGAGTTACAGACAGAACAGGAAGTGAGGATTTCTCAGAAGAAATAAGGACATTTAAAAGCACAATGGAAGGATGAGGTAAGTGAAGGAGGACTGCACTAAGGTAAAGGAAGCTATTTAGGAAAAACACTTGTAACTTTACAACCCCTTTAAAGAGACTCCTGGGGGACTTTGTGTCATATGGATGTGCATTTGATGGTTTTACACTAGCGCTGCACACAGGGGCAGACTGACCATTGGGACTCTTGGGCACTGCCCGAGGGTTCCCATGCCACTAGGGGGCCCCATCAGGGTTGCCAGGCTCAGTAAAACCAGGGACAGTGTGTAAAAATCTTTTTTTTTTTTTTACATCTGTCCCTGATATGTGCAAAACCGACATGCTTTTGATGTGAAAATCCTGAGATTATAGCTGCACTGCCTATGCAATGCCTCCTGGCGTGGTGGCCATCTGTAAGCCCGGGGGCCCCATAATCTTCTATTGCCCGGGGGCCCCATGAGTTGTCAGTCTACCCCTGGCTGCACATATATATTTATTTAATATGATCTTTGAATTTTGATGCATAGCTGCTGGTAACATAAATATACATTTATAGGGCCAGATTCTCGTATCCTGGCGTAACGTATCTCGTTTACGCTACGCGGCCGCAAGTTTTACAGGCAAGTGCTTGATTCACAAAGCACTTGCCTGTAATGTTGCGGCGGCGTAGCTTAAATCCTCCGGCGCAAGCCCGCCTAATTCAAATGATCCAGGTAGGGGGCGTGGATCATTTAAATTAGGCGCGTTCCTGCGCCGATCGTACTGCGCATGCGCCGTCCCTTAAATTTCCCGACATGCATTGCACTAAATGACGTCGCAAGGACGTCATTGGTTTCGACGTTAACGTAAATGGCGTCCAGCGCCATTCACGGACGACTTACGCAAACGACGTACATTTTTAAATTTCGACGTGGGAACGACGGCCATACTTAACATTGGTTGCTCCTCATATAGCAGGGGCAACTTTAAGCGTCGCAAATGCTACGGAAACGTCGTAAATTCACTGCGTCGACCGCGCGTACGTTTGGGAATCTCGCGTAAATAGCTCATTTGCATAGACGACGGGGAAAACGATGTCGGCGACACCCAGCGGCGGGAAAAAAAATTGCATCTAAGATCTGACAGCGTAAGAGCCTTACGCCTGTCAGATCTAATGGATATCTATGCGGAACTGATTCTAAGAATCAGTCGCATAGATAAGCCGGGCCAGATTAGGACTTACGACGGCACAAATGGCATTGCGCCGTCGTAAGCCCTTTGAGAATCTGGCCCATAGCTTTTGAAAATACATATATTGTAGTTTTATATTAAATTTATTTGGGAAAACACTGTAGCAGCTCACACGGGCTAATATTGTTGAGGGAGATACAGACAATCATAATAATAACCTTACAGACATTCCATTACTCCCTAAGTTTAACGTTTCCCAGTTGGAGAGATTTCTACTTTTAACATTCAGTTAGGGGAAATCTTTTGGAATTAGGATCACAGACCACCGTAAAAACCTTAATAGGGGTCAATTCACTTTCCGATTTTGTCCAAAACCAAAACTTTACATCTGGCCTTTGTAAGGCTTCTGGTGCATTATCAATATCAGGAAATGTTGCACTCCAGAAGAATATACCGTAAATTAAGCAAGCAGTTTTTTTTTTACACTTGTATACATACAGCGTGCAGGTGATGAATATTGTACAGAAATATTTGTGTTCTCCTGTCTTATAATGTCCTCCCAATTCACTGTGTTGACGTTGCAAAGTTTGGGATTTTTTGCTATGTTAACTCCGCCTCTTAGAATGTCTGTGAAAAAAAGAATAAAGATAAAAAATATAACAAATGTCATGCATAATATAACACTTCACAATAGACACGTACGCAAACTTCTGCCTTCATCACTAAAGCATGGCTTGTCTTTTTGACCTGGAGGGAAGGCAAAAACAAGCTTAACCAATTGACCGATAGGAAGATTTACCTCCCTTTTTGATCAGGCCATTGTTTTCTATACGGCACTGCGTTGCTTTAACTGACAATTGCGCGGTCATGCAACGCTGTGCACAAATAAAACAATGTATGTAATTTTTTCCCTACAAATAGAGCTTTGTTTTGGTGGTATTTGATAACCACTGGGTTTTAAATTTAAATAATGCAAAAAATCTAATTTCTTCATAAATTTACAAATATTATAATTTGTATAACAGCTAGTACATCATTGTATCATTACAATTACAAACACCTTGCTTCTGTTCCTATCAGGGTCATTTCTAGAGTCGTAAAACGTCCAGGGACATCCATGGGCATACATGTCCAACCTGGGTGGCAATAATGGCTTCCTCCATAGATACAATGGAGGAGTGAATGAAGTCACTCAGGGAAGTATGTTATTCAAAGAATTATCAGGTAAAATAAAGGAAATAAAGCCTGAAAAAATAATGCAGCTACTTAACCTAAAGACATAAAATATCTAAAATGTTTATTTTTGGGTTTAGACATGGTTTATATAGAAATGTAAACCTATTGCTTCCTTACTTGGAGTATTTCAAATAATAGTGAAGATTGTTATTTTTATTTGGTTTTGTTTGAGAGAAGGGGACTTGGGGCCGTGAATGATTTCAGTGGTGAGCCCAGTGTCAAAATGTAAAGTTCATCTTTACCAAAACTTTTAAAAAAAAATTGGGGATAAAGTGGAGCGAAGAGTAGAACCCTTTGCCATTTTGTTATTGCCATCCATGTAGGTGCTGGGGAGACATAACCTCCCTATTTGTCCTTGTCAAAGGTGAAGAGAAATCCTAAATGTTATAGCTGTTGCTAGATCAAAAGGTTACATAATCACTTTCAATGGGAAGAGCTGTCTAAAGCCTAGTATGATCAGAAAATCGGATGAAAAATACGGCTTTCGAAGCGTTTGTACCATAATCTGAACGGTAATACAAAGCTTTCGAGAGCCTATCACGACAGTTCATCAGAAATTATCCAAAGGGACAAACACAAAAAAAATTCTCGTACAATTTTCAATTAATCAGTTCAGTATTCGTCCCAAAAAAATCGGAAGAGCAAGACCACACATGCTCGGGAAATGAAAAGAAGACATTACAATACGATACAACAAATTACATCACTTCCGAAGTTGTATTCTGTCGTTTGAGAATTTTCGTAAGTTTGGTAACCTCTTTATTTACAATATGATACTAGACGGCAAAAAAAAAAAATGGACATTCATCTGTCCGATATTCTCATCATGTGTACAAAGCTTAAGAAAGTCTTTATTTTACTTTAGAGAGATTTACTTCCACTTTCTGTTGTTTCTCTAAGACGGGATGGGACAGAGACACCAAAAATGCCTGACAGGGATGTTACCCATTTCCTACTGCATCCCAGCTAAAATAAAATGTCTTATCTATACAGTACAAATACTTTAATATATACATTGTATACAATTGTTTGGCTTTTCCATGGAAGTTTCAGTTTGTACCTTTTAGGTTTCTCATAGGGAGCTCCTCAAGATCATCATTCGATAAAATAGAGAGCGAGGAATTCTTGTACAAAGAATTTCCTCGGATCACCAGAAGGTTGGGTAAGGGAATGGATTTGATATCGTTCATGGCGACGAGAACGTAGCCGCCAACTTCTTTTATGTCCTGAAATGAAATAACAATGAAAAATGAATACCATACTGCAATGACAATGGGATGTGAATCAACCAAATGTGTGACATGGGAAACCAAGAATAACTTTTTTATGACATGTTTATGACTTCAGTTTGAGGCTGGATTCACACTTCTGCATTGGGGAAAAGCACCACAACACATGGAAACAAGAAGGCGCAAGAAGAACATGGGCCCTAAGGGTAGAGGTAGATTAGTCTAATTTGTGTCTGCAAATAACCAGGAGACCAGCATAAAGAGAAAATTCTAAAGTGCATGTATAATCAATATGTTTCCTTTTTACTTTGATGAAGGAAGAATTTATTAGAACCCCTGTCAAGCCCTTTTTGCGATCTGTGCCCTATCTGTTGACGTTGTCAGTCAGTAGGGTGTTTATGTCTGTCCCATGTTTTTAAATCATGTTGTAATAAAGACTTTATCATTCTATAAACCATTGCTTCATGTTTTGCCCATAAAGTCTGCTTTGTTTTGATCAAGTTTTCACCTCATTCAATCCTTTCATATATGCATGCAAATGCAAAATCAAAGAAACAGCCAACTCTCCTTCAACGTTTCGTATTGATTTCAATATAACGTGTTAAAAGAGTGCTGGCTTTTTCTTTGATTTATTATCCACATGGCACCAATGTTGGCCGAGTACCATTCTATGCTGACTATGGGTGGCAGCGGGGACAGGGTATTGAATAATTACATGCAAATTCAGGTAAACCCACTCCTCCAGTCTGACACCCTCCCATTAAGGTATTTTAATATTTGCATAACTCCTTCGAAGACCAAGCCCATTGTTTGTACCAGGGCTGAGGGCTCTTGAGAGGCAGGGTTTGTGTGATTTTTTCAGGAGTCTGCTGGCCTCTTCCACTAGTCACAATCTGCCTTCTATGCATTAAGAAGTACAGATACCCAATGATGGCATTTTTGGGTCGAAAAAAGGTATATAAGGATATAGAAAGGTTTTTTGTATAAGGCCTCGTACACACGACCGAGTTTCTCTGCAAAAACCAGCAAGAAGCTTGCTGTTTTGTTTTTTTTTTTGCCGAGGAAACCGGTCGTGTGTACACTTTTCGATGAGGAAACCGTCAAGGATCTCGTCGGGCCAAAAAGAAAGCATGTCTTCTTTTTCCTCGAAGGGAATGGGAAAATTTGGCTCGCCGAGATCCTCGGCGGCTTCACAAGGAACTCGACGAGCAAAACGATGTGTTTCGCCCGTTGAGTTCCTCGGACGTGTGTACGAGGCTTCAGTGTTCTTAGCATGTTGATGGGTGGGGGAAAGCATAATATAGGCAGATTAAACTTCAGGCTTAAGTGGGAACTGCACATACAGGCAGTATTTAGAAGTAGGCAGTATTTAGAAGTGTTCTTCAGTATGGTGTGCGTATTAAGTGTGTATGTTATGCAAGAATCTTGATGATTAGTATTTTATATGGCCAATTGGCCATGTGTGCTCCCTATGGGTAATACATCCTGGGATAGGCATTGTAGAGAAAACATGATCAGAAAAAAAAAGTGGGTGTATTTAATTAGTCATATGAGTTATGGGTTATATGTAGGTGTGACATTTCTCTATATAGTGATATTGATTGGAATCTACATCCGTACCGCAAGGAAAGATGAGTCACTGTTGCGCTTAAGGTGGGTGATTTCCAGATTTCCAAGCACAATTTCACAGCCGTTGTACATTTTCTTCAAACTGCTGTAATGCTCATCCACTGTCCCCAGCTGTGAGAACCTGTTCTCATTTCCTAGACAAACTGGAAGAAAATAAACAACACGTGAGCAATGAACTCATCCAACTTATAACTGCATATTTAATGGTCACAAAACATGCAATCTATCTACATTGCAGCATTCATAAAACAATTACTCATGACATTTGCATTTTTTGCTATGCAAATGAAACCAATGAAATTTAAAGGAAATCTATGCTGAGAGAAATGCAGAACATGCTTTGATTACATCCTTCTGAAAATATCTGCTGTTTCAGTGCTTTTATCAGTCAGTGGACACAAACAAGCACACAACTAGTAAAGTCAGAATAAAGTCATACTTGTTCCTATGCTTATATGGGGTGCAGCGCCAAATTACAATATAAAACAAACCAAACAAGTAAAAAGAAAAGAAGGAATCACAAAAAAGAGACTGTCCCTTTAAGAACAAATATCATATAATGTAAAATAATTAAGTGAACTAATTATATCCACGAGTCTGTGTATTTCTTCCACCAAATAGAGGACAACAGCATGTAGAGTAAACTTCAGGACCCCTGTAGTGTCCCCCGAAGACACGCTTTTGCAAGAAACGCGTTGGGGCGGAGAAACGTGCTGACGTCTCATTGCCACTTCCTCTTACTTTTCTCAAGTTTGGATGGCTTTCTGAAGAGGGAATTTGAGATTGCTGGCTTAAAGATTTATATGCGTAGTTTGCTGCTTACATTTCATTTATGCAGCTTGGGAGCTGGTGATTGTGCATTGATGGTGACTGGATAACACAGTGATGTCATTGTCCTCTATCTGGTGGAAGAAATACATGAACATGTGGATTTAATCAGTGGACTTCATTACAATACCTTATATGATATGTGTTCTTAAAGAGCAGTCTTTTATATATTCACTTGTATTTATGACAAAAGATTTCCTTTTTTTGTGATTCCTTTTCTTTTCACGTGTTGGTTTGTGTTATATTATAATTTGGTGCTCCACCCTAAATAAATATATAACTTGGAAGGTATTGACCTGCATTGTGTGAAAAATGGGTACTAAAGCGCTGATATGAACCAAAAATATTAAAAAGATAAATAAATGATTAAAGCTGCAACTATTTTAAAAGTGTAAATTTGAATAAGGTGAAATGATGAGCGCAAAAATTGATGAATAGTAAATAATAAACAATAATGAATATACATAAGATCCCCAATCAAGGGGAAAGAGCCAATAAGTGAATAAATTGTGTCCTCAATAAAAATTATCACTCAAATCACTGTGGCAGTGATAACAAACAATAAAGCAAAATGTCCTGTGTTATAAATAAAAGGAAAAATAAATGTCCCTCTGATGAAGTCACGTGACGTGACGCAACGCGTAAGGCCCTGTTTAGACGTGACCGGAAGTGACGTTTAGTCCCGTCCGCACATTCGATACTTGCCGTTTTTACGTTTGATTTTTAAAGCTCCTGTTGAGCATTTTACTATTTGGACCAATAAATTTCTGTTTGCCAAGAAGTATTTCACCATTTGGAGCCCCCCCTTTCTTTTCCTCCTTTTATACACCTCGTTGATTGCCTGTGCACGCTCCGTATACGGAGCCTCCATTTTGGTGTAGCCCCGGACCACCCACAGTGAGGGCGGATGTTCTCCAAGCAACATTACAGAGGATCGTATTAACTCATCTGAGTAGAGGGAAGTTTTGAAAGTCTCCATCCGAGTTTCCACACGCTGATTTTACATATTGGAAAGGTAAGCGCTCCGTGAGCTCAGCTGCCGGTGGGATCGTGTTTTAACATCTCTATTTTGATGCACAAGTTCATTGTCGATCACTTTGGGACACATATGTTTGATCACTTCTATTTGGATGCACAAGTTCATTGTGAATACTTTGGGACATTTATTTTTCCTTTTATTTATAACACAGGACATTTTGCTTTATTGTTTGTTATCACTGCCACAGTGATTTGAGTGATAATTTTTATTGAGGACACAATTTATTCACTTATTGGCTCTTTCCCCTTGATTGGGGATCTTATGTATATTCATTATTGTTTATTATTTACTATTCATCAATTTTTGCGCTCATCATTTCACCTTATTCAAATTATTCTTTGTCGTTAGTACATTTTAGATTTAAGCTGCATTTATTAATTTATTCACATCATTGTTTTATTATCTTTTCCTCACGGTGAGAGTATTGACCAGCGCTTTAGTTTTCCCCTTTACACATATTTTAAAAGTGTACTGATATCACCATATGTGCTATATTAATAAAGTAATAATGCGCTAAAATCAACCTTCCAATATTACATAAATTTATACACATTCCAATGGCCAGAGTTATTCACTTTGGAGCTGACTTTTACTCTGCACACTATTGTCCTCTATTTGGTGGAAGAAATATATGGACATGTCGATATAATCAGTGGACTTTATTATATTACATTATATGATATTTGTTCTTAAAGGGACAGTCACCTATATATTCACTTGTATTTATGGTGAATCCTTTTTTTTTTTTTTTTGTGATGCCTTATATTGTTTTCACTTATTGGTCTGTTTGTATTGTAATTATTGTTTTATAATAGAATTTTATCAATTAGTTTAATCAATTTAGTAATTAAGGAATTATATATCTAGCACATATACACATTTTTTCTGTTTTATATTGTAATTTGGTGCTGCACCCCATATATGTATACCATTTGAGAGGTTTATGAATATTGACATGCGTTGCTTGCTGCCAGCATTATTCACTCTAGTGCTGGCTTCTACTCTGAATACATGTTTCTATGTCAGGGATTCGTAAAGTTTTAAAGCACCATTGTACCAAGATGCATTTTAGGAAGTCACCATTGGCCATATCCATTATTACTTTAAGTACAGATTTCCTTTAAACTATGTTAACATTTTAATTTATCAAGCACACACTTTTATTCCAACTTTTGAGTCTAATGATTATCATGTCATATGCCCACAATCACACCTATGACATAGAAAACTTTCGGGAAACAAATTCATAGAAGGCTTTGTGTAATTTTTGCCCAGCTATCATCTGAGCACCTGAAATATATGTATGTACTATTGAGATAACAAAGAATTGTATTAATGGTTGTGTTCTCCAATATGAGAAATGCTGTGTTAAACCACTAAAAATCACGTGTCTTCTATAAAATCGAATCTGTCAGCATGCTTATCTGACAGTATGTTGACAGTTTTTGTTTAGATCATAAGAGCCTTATGTAGAAAGCCATAGCACCCAGATATGGATCTCAGTTTTCAAAAACATGAATGTTATTTTTAGTTGATTCCAATGAGATTTGAAAAATAGTCACAAAGCTTAAAATAAAGTTCATAATCCTTGTGTTAAAGCTGTGTGAATTTAAGACATTACTTTAAGGCCTCATGCACACAGGACACTTGAAAAACATCAGCGCTGCTGCAAGACAAAAAGCAGCGTTAAAAATGCGCGGTTAGCTGCGTTTTTAAATAGCGTTTATGGAGCGTTTTTTTTCCATAAAAACACTCCCTATATTGAGTGCAAAAATCCATCCTGTTGGAGTACTACTACAATGTCAGTCTATCAGTGTCTTCTTAATATGTAACATCTACAGTGCCATGAATCCCCTACAGGAAGCTGAGGAAAGGCGTAAATAACACTGGATATCATTCAATCAGGAGGTATGCCAGTGGTCATAGACTTAAAGTGGTTATAAAGGTAAAAACATGTTTTCCTAAATAGCTTCCTTTACCTTAGTGCAGTCCTCCTTCACTTACCTCATCCTTCCAGTTTGCTTTTAAATGTCCTTATTTCTTCTGAGAAATCCTCACTTCCTGTTCTTCTGTCTGTAACTACACACAGTAATGCAAGGCTTTCTCCCTGGTGTGGAGTGTCATGCCTTCCCCCTTCCTTGGACAACAGGAGAGTCAGGACGCCCACTAACACACAGCTCCTTTCTTTATCTGCAACGTAGAGAGCGTCCTGACTCTCCTGTTGTCCAAGGGAGGGGGCGAGCATGACACTCCACACCAGGGAGAAAGCCTTGCATTACTGTGTGTAGTTACAGACAGAAGAACAGGAAGTGAGGATTTCTCAGAAGAAATAAGGACATTTAAAAGAAAAATTGAAGGATGAGGTAAGTGAAGGAGGACTGCACTAAGGTAAAGGAATCTATTTAGGATTTTTTTTTTTTTACCTTTACAACCCCTTTAACATCTACTTCAGCATCTGACTTTGTGGACCACATAGACAGGAAAGAAAGAAAAGCTGTTAACAGGTTAGCAGGAGTTCTCTATTCTCTATTCTGTAGGCAGCAATAGAAGCATGACATTGGTTTTTTTTCGTTCCTCACTCAATAAAATGTTTTATTTCTGTCTGTGTCCCTGTTAGGTAGCTTTCCCCTCACTTCCTGTCCTAACAAATCGATAGAAAATTAGAAAATGTCCCTATATACAAAATTTGAAAGTAATATTTTTGCTGGGGGTGGGTTTTACTCCCATGACTGTATGGATGCAAATGGATCTTCGGCCACTTTGTCCTACTTGAAAGTGTTATTCACAGTATTGATAAATGAAAAAAGAACGCCTATTGACTTTAGATAAAACCTGACCACACATTTATTTAAACATGTGTTGATATTAATTTGTAGTGACTCTGGATTCCTGGAATAAACAAAATGCCCTTAAGCAACTCAAAAAGCCAACCATTAACTGTTAAAGAATTGATATATTTGATGGAATAGTTACTTTGACAAGCATTGTACTTCATTTTCATGAAGCCCAGCAGGCGGCTTAATTGTTGACCATGGCAGCCGAGTAATTGCCCTAAAGGTTCCAGTATCACTTGTTTAACCGGTTATAGTGAACCTTTAACAAAGTTAAACTAAAACAGCCGACGCACAGAGTTGAAGTATAAAAGTAGTTATTTGCATAAGCTTTCCCCACGTTCATGTGGCAATCCACTGTAAGCTGTAGGGGGAGTTTGGCTATGATTGGTGCAAATTCGCATTGTGCCAAAACTGGCACCCACAGGTACATGTCTAATGTTCCTTTTATTTTGTATGGTACATTCATTCTTTTTTACATTTCTGTCCACTTTCTATATATGGCAAATATGGGCAGTAACACTGTAGTAAAATGTTAGGTATCTACTAAGATATTCCCAAATTCTAAATATACAAATGAGATTCCCCAACAACCCCGACAACCATGTTAATACATATGATTCATGGTTGCTCTCAGGGGAGATAAAGGGAAATCTGTGAATTACAGCACCTCTAAGATGTGTTTTTTTCCCCCATTTCTGCTGAAGATTATACACTTGCAACCTTTTTGCCCAAAAGGGACCCTTAAAATTGTTTTCTGGTCTCGAGGAGAACCCCTAATACAATAAGGTGCTTTGCTAAGTGGTGTTGGCTCTAGAACTACACAGGCAACACCAGATGGGAGGTCAATCAGCCATAGCTCAAGGAACCATGGACCCTATAGTTCTATGGAACCCTGGATGAAAATGGCTGATATAGTGGATGAAGATGAGATTCATGTCTCTAGGGATACAAGGGATTCCAGGTTTTATTTATTTGTGTATGACTCAGATCTGCATGGAGTGATGGGCAGAGTAGGAGAGAAAGACATGGTAAAGTTCTGAATGTTTGAACTCTTCTGCATTGCAGGGCATATGGACCTCCAAAATAGTCTTTTCACACTGGTAGGGATATATACTTCTGAAGTGAGTTTTTTTTTTTTTTAAAGGAGCAGTGTATATAGAAACAGTGCTTCTTAGTTTTCCTTTTTTAAATCCTATATTATATTAGTTAACCTTATATTCTAGCTAATACTTTTAGGCCTCGTACACACGATAGGTTAACCAGAGGACAACGGTCTGATGGACCGTTTTCATCGGTCAAAACCGATCGTGTGGGGGCCCCATAGGTTATTTATCCATAGGTAAAAAAAAAGCCAACTTGCTTTAAATTTAACCTATGGTTTCCTAACCGATAGGTCAAAACCGATCGTTAGTAGGCACAACCATCGGTTAAAAATCCACGCATGCTCAGAATCAAGTCGACGCATGTTTGGAAGCATTGAACTTCGTTTTTTTCAGCATGTCTTTGTGTTTTACGTCAACGCGTTCTGACACGATCATTTTTTTAACCGATGGTGTGTAAGGCACGATGGACCATCAGTCAGCTTCATCGGTTAACCTATGACAACGGTCCTTCAGACCGTTGTCCTCTGGTTAACCTATCGTGTGTACGAGGCCTAATACATGCCAAAGTGATAGCAAGCAAGAGTTTTCAGTGCTATTTTTACTTTTTATAGCACATTTTCTCATATGAAAATTACCACGCATAACCATTTACAAAAGGGTACTTGCCAAACCAGAAAGAAGGTATGAACGCTGTTATATCCAAGGAACAGTAATAGGCACATTTATGCAAAATGAAACGTGTGTGTGTCCACATATTCTGTGGTTAGTACATGAACCTTACTATCTGTTATTACTTTTGCAATATATCACGTTTTAAGGAAACACCAGGCAGCAATGGAACTCTGTAAGTCCATCAATAATTGGCAGTCTTAGTTGGTTTTCAATATTTTGTTAAATGGTTGGAGGTACATTTCTACAGCCAAAACTTTGTATATTTATCATAAGTTGTGACTTTTTGCCCTCATATTAATTTGCAAAAAAAAATAAGCTGGACTGTTACTGTTCCAGCTCCAAGCATTATTTCTGTTTTATGTTCTCATCCCAAGACAGATAGCTTGCATAATAAATACTCTACGAAAATGTAAAGCGGACTTGTAGGTCTTTAAACAAACTAATTACAACGCAGTCTAAAGCCTCGTACACACGATCAGTCCATCCGATGAGAACGGTCTGAAGGACCATTGTCAGCGCTTAACCGATTAAGCTGACTGATGGTCCGTCGCGCCCACACACCATCGGTTAAATAACCGATCGTATCAGAATGCGGTGACGTAAAACACAACGTCGTGCTGAAAAAAAAGAAGTTCAATGCTTCCAAGCATGCGTCGACTTAATTCTGAGCATGCATGGATTTTTAACCGATGGTTGTGCCTACTAAAGATCGGTTTTGACTTATCGGTTAGGAATCCATCGGTTAAATTTAAAGCAAGTTGGCTTTTTTTTAATCGATGGTTAAATAACCTATGGGGCCCACACACGATCGGTTTTGACCGATGAAAACAGTCCATCAGACCGTTGTCCTCTGATTAAGCGATCGTGTGTACGAGGCCTAGGAGGGCATATCATTTATTGGTAATGAGCATTTTGCCTGTATTCCATAACAAACAATTCAACAGGCATTTAATTTAAAACTGGACAGCAAAATATAAAACAATGCGTTTACTGTAACATTCAAGCTACTTTCTGATTAAATTATGTATATGTCTTTGGCAATTTCTAATACGTACATACATAAGATAATAAAGAATCCAAAGTACATCTGTGTACATTAAAAATAAGAAAGTCATATTTTAACAATATTAGATGATATAGCCTGCAAAAATCCATTCAAATATACAGAAACAACATATGGATTGAAGTAATAGATGCTATTAAACCTAGGGGTGGGGAACATATATAGGGTTCCTCTAACTGCCCAAAGGGTCAAACATTATGTTATTTCAATTTATTCAAAGTTAATTCTGGCTATTTTTTGGGTTTTACACAGAATAGGGAGTTAAATTAGCATCAGGTTCTAATTTCTGTCTATGATGAGCCCATTGGGCAGACTTTCCCTCACTCTCTACTCCTGCAAAACCAGTACAAGAAATTTGGTAGTGGCTGTCACAGGGATAAGACACCAAAATCAATAAAAACATTGCCAGAATTTCTTTCTCATCCTGTTAGAACAGGAAGTGATGGGAAATCTTTCCAAACAGAACACAGACAAAAAAAGTGGTTTTGTCTGTGTTCCCATCACTTACTGTTCTAACAGGAAAAGAATGGAACCCTTTCCATTAGTAACACAGACAGCAGTAAAGGTCTGGCAGAAGCTCAAACTCGTCTTTATGCTATCAAAAATTAAATACAATTTTTGGCTGACATTGGCTTTAACAAGTACATTCATCACATAAGATCCACAAAGGTACTGTGGTGGGGATCACCTCCAGCTAGAATCAGTTTTCAGAGTTTAGCAGGCATTACAGACCCATCTACCCTGGTATTCAAATCGCAGCAACTTTGCAATAAACAATATAAAAATGGTCTAACTATGACACACACTTGAATGAATGTCGATTAAAGGAAAAAGCTATTGGCTTAACTGGAAATATTTTATCAATAGAATATTGTTACCCTGGGATAGTAGCAGTGTCCTAACTATCTGTAGTTAAAAAGAGCGTATGGCCAGCTCTACCCATTCAAAATTAACTGTTATTTATTATTTCCAAAAAGCTTTTTATGAAATCTGACTACAGACATACAGCAGGTAAAATAAGTCTTGAACACATCCCCATTTTTCTAGGTAAGTATATTTTTAAAGGTGCTATTTTCACCACATGTCAGTAACAACCTGTGCAAACCCGAAACAAGCTAAAAAATTAAGTTGTGTAATAAAATGGAATGACACAGGAAAAAAGTATTAAACACATGAAGAAAGGGAGGTGGAAAAAGTCACGGAAAGTCGAGATACCAGCTGAAATCGATCAGTATGTATAAAGCAATCCTGCCTCTTGTCAGTGCAAATAATTTCAGCTGGTTCAGTCTCAATTGAGAGCCTATTAAAAGGTGTCTCATTACCAAGGTGTCACACAAGAAACATCTCATGATGGGTAAAAGCAAAGAGCTCTCCCAAGACCTTTGCAACCTTATTGTTGCAAAACATACTGATGCTGATGGCATTGGTTACAGAAGGATTTCTAAACTTCTGAATGTCCCAGTGAGCACTGTTGTGGCCATAATCCGGAAGTGGAAAGAACATAATTTGACCATAAACTGGCCGCGACCAGGTCCTCCTTGCAAGATTTCTGACAAAGAAGCAAACAGAATTAGCAAAACACGACCAGTTTCCTCGGCAGAATTCAGCTTCCGACCGAGTTTCTGGCTGAATTCTGCCGAGAAGCCCAGTCGTGTGTACACTTTCGGCCGAGGAAGCCGACGAGGACCTCGGCGAGGAAATAGAGAACATGTTCTCTATTTCCTCGTTGTTCTATGGGAGCTCTCGGCCCGCCGAGCTCCTCGGCGGCTTCAGGGCTGAACTGGCCGAGGAACTCGATGTGTTTGGCACGTCGAGTTCCTCGGCCGTGTGTACGAGGCTTCACATGCAAGTGGAGAGAATTTTACATGACAGATATCCATGCACGGCAACAAGTCAAACAACTGATCTTAAAATACTTTTTATAAATTGTAATCTTAATGGAAATACACTTTTTAGTAAATGAGCCAAGTCAATCAGTAAATCTCAAGCACTGTGAATGGTATGCAAACAGTTTACTGATCAAATCAATACCTACAAAAGCTAGAAACTGACTAGAGGGCACAGGGTGCAGTGCTTTCAATTATTCAGGTAGCCAGTTCTTCCCTTTACTAATCATTCAGAGTTGACAGAGAGCGATCTTTGATCCCTTGAGTGTTAAACAGAATGAAATAGTAACTGGATGAGAAGCATGACAAACGTCAATGCATTATTAATCCAAAAGGCCTCTGTCCGCCCTGTGCTGGTGCTGTTTGCATGTATTTTGAGTTGCAGATCATTGTATAAGCTGCAGAGCTTATACAACTTGTTGACAGTTAGATATGTATATCAATATTCACCATATACAGTACAGACCAAAAGTTTGGACACCTTCTCATTCAAAGAGTTTTCTTTATTTTCATGACTATGAAAATTGTAGATTCACACTGAAGGCATCAAAACTATGAAGTAACACATGTGGAATTATACATAACAAAAAAGTGTGAAACAACTGGAAATATATTTCATATTCTAGGTTCTTCAAAGTAGCAGCAGACACATCTCTAGAACTGTTAAGAGGAGACTGTGTGAATCAGGCCTTCATGGTAGAATATCTGCTAGGAAACCACTGCTAAAGAAAGGCAACAAGCAGAAGAGACTTGTTTGGGCTAAAGAACACAAGGAATGGACATTAGACCAGTGTAAATCTGTGCTTTGGTCTGATGAGTCCAAACTTGAGATCTTTGGTTCCAACCCCCGTGTCTTTGTGCGACGCAGAAAAGGTGAACGGAAGGACTCTACATGCCTGGTTCCCACCGTGAAGCATGGAGAAGGAGGCGTGATGGTGTGGGGGTGCTTTGCTGGTGACACTGTTGGGGATTTATTCAAAATTGAAGGCATACTGAACCAGCATGGCTACCACAGCATCTTGCAGCGGCATGCTATTCCATTCGGTTTGCGTTTAGTTGGACCATCATTTATTTTTCAACAGGACATTGACCCCAAACACACCTCCAGGCTGTGTAAGGGCTATTTGACCAAGAAGGAGAGTGATGGGGTGCTGCGCCAGGTGACTACCTCTTGAAGCTCATCAAGAGAATGCCAAGAGTGTGCCAAGCAGTAATCAAAGCAAAAGGTGGCTACTTTGAAGAACCTAGAATATGAAATATATTTTCAGTTGCTTCACACTTTTTTGTTATGTATAATTCCACATGTGTTAATTCATAGTTTTGATGCCTTCAGTGTGAATCTACAATTTTCATAGTCATGAAAATAAAGAAAACTCCTTCAATGAGAAGGTGTGTCCAAACTGTACTGTACTGTACTGTATATATATATATATATATATATATATATATATATATATATATGATAGGCGAATACAAATTTTCTGAAACAATACCGATATTATAAGCCAGACCGTATTGTAATCGCCTAAAACCAAACCTGAGCTTTGTTCTCTGAGAGCAAAGCAAAAGGTTTGTATTATTCTTACATCCCTATCTAGCATATATTTACTATTACCATGCTGCCCTGCTGCTAGGGCTAGGAGCCTAAGGAAATACCAGGTACTTCCAGAAATAGAGGATCACATGGCCCACTTTATGTGACCGTTCTTCGTCAGTTAACGTTGTCACATGGGGAGTCCAAAGCTCAGTGCAAGCTACAAAATCCAGTGATTTGTAGTTACATTTGGGACTTCCCCTTCACTCCTGGCGGCTGAACAGAGCAGCGGGGGATTGAAAGAAATTTAGGAACATGCTCCCTAATGCCGCGTACACACGATCTGGCTTTTGCCCGACCAAAAGCTCATCGGAATTCCAATGAATTCCATCGGAGTAAAATAGAACGTTCTATATTTAAACTCCGATGGAATTCATCGGAATTTCCGATGGAATTTCTCCGATGGGGCATACACATGGTTGGAATTTCCGATGGAAAAAGTCAGTCGGACTTTTTCCATCGGAAATTCCGATTGTGTGTACGCGGCATAATAGATCTGTGTTAGTGTGAACCTGTTGCTTTCCCCCGAGTGCACTAAATACAGTAATAAAGATAATCACACGATATTATGATGATCATAGACACCTATGATGCACATACATGCAAACTAAGGTCAAATGAGTCTATTTAAATAATTAGTATTCATTATGGCCAACTTTATTAAGGTAAATCCAACAAAACTATTAGTTATATATTTGTTTGCATATTTTCTTATATCTTTCAGCGCTCCTGATGGCTTGTATAATGGGGGTTTTACTATCCGTACTGAATTTTAATTTAATGTATTTACTCCAAGGTTGTCCACCCAATACGCCAAGGCTGGCTTAAACAGAACTAGGGCAAGGAGATATGCCATTGGGAAGAAGTCAGTAAGGGACAAATTAATATATGTAGTTGTACACTCTTACATATACAACGTAAAGTTATTAGCCTCAGGTGATACACAGAGATGAAACAAATCCTCCTACATAAGTTGTACCTGCCTATCTGTGTAGCCCTCTCTTCTCCAGATCCCTTCAAAGTATACAGACCGAAGGCTATTTCTCAGCAGCAGAAAGCAGGGGGTGGGACCTGATGTTACACACTGCAGAGCTCTGCAATCTGAGAGCTGAGAGTGGAGGGAAGACACCCCTCTGTACCATACGTTGTCAGTCACCTGCTGTGTACTGAAGGGGGTGGGCTGTCACCAGGGATTAATTTGTGTTGACTTAAAGGAGTTGAAAAGGCACAAGTCTTTTTTTATCTTAATACATTCTATGCATTAGGATAAAAAGCCTTCCGTGTGCAGCAGCCTCCCTGGCACCCTTTAATTACTTACATGAGGTCCCTCTCTGTCCAGCGATGTCCACGAAATGTCTCAGCCATCCAAAATTCCCCTTCCTGATTGACCGAGACACAGCAGCGGCGCCAATGGCTCCCGCTGCTGTGAATCAAAGCTAGCTAATCAGGTTAGATGGGCGCGGGCCAGGTCGGGGCTTCCGTGTCTACATGGATACACAGAGCTGTGATTCAGCTCAGGTGCCCCCATAGCAAGCTGCTTTCTGTGTGGGCACTGAACAGGAGGGAGGGGCCAGGAGAGCTTGTGAGGGACCTGAGAAGAGGAGAACACTGTATAGAAGCTGACCAAGACGAATACTAATATGAGTATTAACGAGCACAAGAGTTATCCATACTGCGGAGCAACACAATGTAGCACTGTGTGTTCTAATGCCGCGTACACACCATCACTTTATGTGATGAAAAAAAATGACGTTTTTAAAAACGTCACTTTAATTGACTGTGTGTGGGGGAAAACGTCGTTTTATGTCTTGTAAAAAACGACCAAAAAAAATTGAAGCATGCTTCAATTTTATGTGTCGTTTTTCAAAAGTGCACTTTTTACTTCACAGAAATTGACCGTGTGTAGCAAAAAACGTCGTTTTCTAAGACGTTTTTTCATCCACGCATGCCCAGAAGCTACTTATGAAGCAAGCTTCAATGGTAAAACGTGGTGGAACGTAACCTCACTTTGCAAGATCATTGTGAGAAAACGATGGTGTGTAGGCAACTTCGTCTTTGAAAATTGAAGTTTCAAAAACGTCATTTTTTACTTCACAGAAAGTGTCGTTTTTTTTCATCACATAAAGTGATGGTGTGTACGTGGCATTATTGTCCTTGAAATTGCCCTGTACAGATTTTCCCAGTCCAATAGACAGACGTCTAATTGACTCTAAATAATCACATCTGAGTGTCATATAATAGGCATACGACATCTGATACATAGCACAGGGAGGGAAAGAAGAATGTTAAAGCTTATATTTCTGATGACATATATGTAAAACATGTTATACATGTCAATTCTGCTAGAAGACCTTTCCGTTTTCATCATCATCAACTATTTAAAGAGATGAGATTTTAAAAGACTGGAGAAGCTTTACTACCATAGGAAAACCCATATTTTATATTGCAATCCCACGCCATAATTTCTTGCCTTTTTTTGGGTATATTGTATGTTGTCAGCTTGGCGAGTACAGTACAGTATTAAGTAGGAGACAATAATGCTCGCTGTTGATTCTTGGCTGCCGCTCTCCATGCTGTGACGCAATACTCAAAAAGTGCATTTAGTGCAGTGTTTATACTCTGTCACCCAAATATTGGGAAGCTCCCAGCTAATTACAACTAGGGTTGATTCACCAGATAATGACTTATTCTTTATTCCATAGTAGAACACACATGTATTGGCATATAGCTTTGTTTACTGAACTGGAGGAAGGGAAAGCAACTAAACAGAATCAAATTGAATTGTTTTTTAGGATGGAGAAAAAAGGCGAGATTGAAGCCAGACCTGTGCTTTACCTTGCAGGACTAGCTTTTAATGCTCACCTTTCCTTCATTCATTATAGCGCTGGTGCTTCAAGTCCATGTTAAATCCTAACTCCGGGAAAAACATTTCTTCCTTCTTGAGTAGCAAGGGATTAGAACCTCTGTCTGCTGAGTCTCCCTTAAACACTTTTTGTTTCTGAGGCCTCGTACAAACGACCGAGGAACTCGTCGTAAATTAAAAACATTTTTCCTCGACGAGTTCCTTGTCAGGCTTGTCGAGAATCTTGACAAGCTTTCTTTGCATACACACTGTCAAGACAAAATCTCGTTGTTTCAAACGCGGTGACGTACAACATGTACGACAGCACTATAAAGGGGAAGTTTTATTCCACTGGCTCCACCCTTGGGGCTGCTTTTGCTAATCTCATATTACTGCGTGTTAAGTAAAAGTTTGGTGAGAGACGATTCACGCTTTCCAGTTTGTTACAGCGTGATGAATGTGCTATCTCCATTACAAACCCTACTTTTACCGAAGGCACGCTCCCATCTCATACTTTATTCTGAGCATGGAAAGCATGGAAACGCTTTGCACTTGAGTATTTTCTTGGACAAGTCCGATGGACACTACTACTATATGCATACTTTGCATGTAATACAGTGGACATGTCAGATGAGAGTTGTTGTTGTACAATCAGTCAAATAATCATTTTTATTCATGCTTTTATTGATGTAACAAAAAATATAGAATTTTTTTATCTACTTTATTTTGTGTGTAAATACCAGTGCCTCAAAAGTCCCGTACCCATTATTTAATGTATATCCATTCCTGACATTTTCTTTAGGATGTTGGCACTGTTACACATCTGAGTCGCAACTCTATTTCTCGTTCAGACAGGAATAGGGAAAGGTTTAGTCCATTTCCTGTTTAATCTGACAACCAACAAATAGACAGGAAGTTAGAGAATCCCCCAAAAGAGGCACATGCAGCAATTTGGATACAGCTGGACTTTAAAGCCCAATTTAATTTCTGCTTAGTAAAGTTTTCTTGTACATAATTATTAATAAGTGAACACAACAGCACCCTATGCACTGAGCTAAAGTGTTACTAAACCCAGGAACCTGCATTCACTATATCTTGTCCCCCACAGTACACAGAACATGGAAATGCAATTATTTTAGTAAATATAAACTGCTAAATACCTTTTTTTCATCAGCAGAATATTGCAGTTTTATAACTTCTATCAGTGTCTGGGTAACACTGTTAGGGGGAGTTTTCATTCATACTTTGACTGTTCAATGAGTCTGCAGGACCCCTGACCCTCTGTCTGGACAGTGGTGATTGGTCTGTGCCGATCACATGCACCCTCCCAGGGGAAGAAAAAAAACTCTCTAGCAATAGACAGCAAGCTGAGCATGTGCAGAGTGACTCCAAAAGCTCTGTCTTATTAGGAGATTATGGGACAGTGAAAGAAGGGGAGGATAATACTAGACAGGATCAAGCAGCCTTTTTACACAATGCAGAGGATTAACTCCTTAGGTTCCACAGTGAGTATAACAAGCATGTTTTACTGCATATACAGACTGATTTTATTGTTATGGGTTTAGTAACACTTTAAGTGAAATTCTATTTTTTAAGTGACCATTTCTTACTCTTTTAGTACAAAGACCCCATTGTGTGATTGGTCTCTGCAATAAAAAGAAAAGACACACCATGGCAACTGGCCACACAGAATATTAGGTGCAAGCAGATATTTTAGAACATAACAAAATTGAGTTTTTAAGATTTCTTTGAAGCTTGTGTTCTTGTTTTCTAAGCAGTAATGCGTGTATTGCACAGCTGCTAGGACTACACAGGAAGTTTACACATGGATATGTGTATACATAGAGCCTCACTACTTGACCTGGCATCAGTAAAGAAGCAGAATCACAGCTGGGAATGACCTTTTTTTTCCAATCATGAATCGCCAGAAACGCATCAAATTCAGAAATACTGTATATTGTAATCAGATTTAGATTTTTTATATTTTAGACAAATGGAGATTTTTTTTATTAATTTGAAGGTTTTTGTGACAGTAAACAGAGGTCTCAAATCTGGGTACTATGTGATGCACAGACCTCATAAAGTTGAAGAAAAACTTCCTTTACTCTCCCTGAGTGAGCCAAATCCTCCTACGTTAGTGTTTCACGTGCTTCCCATCCCAGACACTGCAGCTCACAGTGGGAAAGTCAGAGGCTGTCAATACAGAAAGAAGGGCAGGACTAGGTGTGGCCTGATGGAAAAAAAATCTACCAGTAATGCCTGAAATGTCCAAGTGTCAAAAGGTGCCACATCCTAGTGAAGTACAAAGAAGAAGACAATGAGAAGAGACTTTAAAGGCACCAATATGGAGTATTATGAACTATAGAAAGGTTTATTTATACATATAATTTGAAATAGATTTTAAAGATAAAAGAACATGCATACCAGGTACATGTTACATACAAAAAGAAAAAATGTGTAAACAATAATGTGTGGCCAGAAAACCTTAGCTATCTACAACTTTCTCCAGTCGCTCATAAAATCCTGACCTACCTAATATACTTTGACCCCCGTTGAGAGCCTCTGTAGAGCCCGACCCCACTCCCGGGGCATAATATTGTAGATGTATTCATCCATAAACTCTCCAAAAAAACTCCATTGAGCCCTTACCATCTTTAATGGGAAAAAGAGCTAGTAAAGCAGCTGAATCCAGACTATTGGCAGATCATGACTAAAGCACTTTCTAAGTGTTCCAGAAATGTTCTTATATTAGAGAATATTAATAAAATCTATTGTAGAAGAAAACCTACAGGCTTATAAATCAGCATTGACAATTTTGACAGCTACATCCCTTTTACCATCGTCACATCCCACTATAGTGCAGGCAGACACAGCCTATATGAGGGTGACAATGCTGCTATGAATTCAGGAGCAGTGCTGCAGTGTTGTCACTCTATCAAAGAAGCAGTGTTCACGTACAGAATCAACAGATATTCCTTAAACTTTTCAGGGGGACAATTAAAGCGCAACTAAACCCTCCTATTCTTTTCAGCCAAAGAAGCTGCGAATGCTAGGTATACACTATCAGTTTTATTTTTCCCATTCAATCTAAAGGTCTAAATAAAAAAAAAAACAGGTGGCTTACTGTACTAACTTTCTGATGTTGGTACAGTGATATTTCCACTGAACCATGCCCACCCTCCCTGCTAGAACGCACCGGTCAGCACTTGCATTGTGGCTGAGAGCACTGAACGGATGCTGGTTAGCAGATTTTTTCGGGCTTACCCCTTTGACAGAAGCAGGACGTTCAACCAGCTTCTGTCGGACAGGCTGCCGTACACAAGGGCCAAATGTTGGCTGGTTTCTGTTGAACTGGCAGATATTCGGCCTGTGTGTACAAGGCTTTAGCCTCTGTTTGATCTGTAGTTGCCATTATGCTCCACATGTACAGTAACGAGTTATGATACCAGACATTTAATAGTTAGACAGTTTGGGTGAGAGCACAAACAAATGTGACAGTTAGCAATCCCAGCATAACAGTTTCTTTAAACCATAAAATTGATGAGTTTAGTTCTGCATTAAGTGCTGAGACACTAATTTTTATTGGGAGGTCATAGTTCTACATGTAAAGCTCAACTTCCATTTGCTTGTGCTCCCAACCAATCAATTGGCTGGTGTCATAACTGATCACATGGCTGAAAATTATAGGAGGGTTTAGGCTGCTTTCACACTGAGGCGCTTTGCAGGGGCTATTGCGCTAAAAATAGCGCCTGCAAAGCGCCCTGAAAGAGGTGTTACCGTTGGATAACAATAAAAACATATAAAAATGATACAAGACAGAATATTCTTATTGTTTCGATTACAACATACACATATACACTTTCGTTGAAACAGTAAAAGTTTTTGCTTCGGATCCATCGACATAGCTGGGCCCACGGCCGAAATCGTTGGTAAAGTTGGGTCCACTAATGGCACGATTGTCAAACGATCTTTCCAAAAATGACCAGTTTCAGCTAAAAATCTGTGGGTGTATGGCCAGCATTAGCCTCTGTATGATCTGCAGCTCCCATGGTGCTGCACATGTGATCAGTTTTGACATCAGCCATTTGATGGTTTGACAGTTTGGTTAAGAGCACAACCAATGTGACAGTTAGCAATTCCGGTGATCTGCCGAGCTGGTTCCAGCTATCGTGGAAGTTCCAGCGCAGGCGCAATCTGATGTGCTGAGATGGTTCCGGCTAACGGGAAAGTTCCTTCAAGGACTGCGCAGGCGCAAACTTGCTGACGGAAATGGAATTCGAGGTAAGTGGCCAGTCGGCCTCACGTCCTCGCTTCGCTCGAACGGCTCGTTTCGCTTGCTCGGCCTCCTGGCTCTTTTTTTAACATCCTCCAATCCACAGGGATGTTAAAGAATGAGCCTGGATGCCGGGCGAGGTTCGGAGATTTCCGTCGGCAAGTTTGCGCCTGTGCAGTCCTTGAAGGAACTTCCCCATTAGGGGAACATTAAGGACAAGTCACCGGCATTTTGGGAATGTAACTTTTTTTTAAAATAGTTGAATTGGTGGGTTTAGTTGCGCTTTAAGCAAAAAATAAATAAATCACTTAAAAGCTAATCAAACAATGGATATTCTTATAGAACTGTTCAGGTGCTGATTTCATGTAAAGCACAGAGTTGAGAGACAGAAATGTTATTAAGCGGTAGATGTGATTCACTTCCTCACACGCACAGCATTCTCATACACCCCTGACTTTATGCTTTCTGTTGCATCATCACCACCTAATCATACCTGGGCTAGCCCATTCGGTGGTGAAAGGTTCATATTACGTTGCACATTTATGGTAGGTGTGCTACATTTGCACAGCTAATTCCCCCATGCAAACATTATAAAGCTATTATGAGATCTTCCAGACGTTCTATCAGTATGACGCGACCTCTGTTTCTGCCTCAGCTCCTTCACATGCTCATTCCCTGTTGTCCTCCTACAGCTGTGGTACCTGTCAGTCTCATGTTAACCATTAACCTTCATTAACATTCCCAGAACAGCAAATATTTACCAGAAAACATAACTGTAGAGATAGTAAATGTTGGCACATGGCAGGGATGAAGAGGGTAAAGCACTCTGGCAGCTGTCTGTTCTAGTGCAAATTCACCCTAAGTCCACCTAACACCACCCAGTCCACTGATTGACAATGCCGTTCAATTGTGGCTATGTTTCTCCTCCACAGATACAGTGGAGGAGCGAGTGTAGCCACCCTAAGACAGGAGGTGTGCTATTGGCTAAACTCCAGATGAAAATAAAGAAATCAAAGCTCAAAATAACAGAAAACTAATGCAACCACAACCTTCAAAGATTGATAAGCAATAGCAATATATTAAATCCTTGTTTTTGGGTTTAGTTTCACTCAGGGATGGACTGGCCATTGGGACTACAGGGAGTTTCCCGGTGGGCCGATGGCTCAGTGGGCCGGCTTCAGTGACAGCGGCCTGGGAGTTTCTCACTTCTGCCTAATCTTGTCCCATAAGGGGGGGGACCAAACTGATTCTTTGCCCCGGGAGAAATAATGTCTAGCTTCCCCACTGGTACTGCCTATAAGAGTACCAGTACCAGCCGTTCTACTCTAATAAAGTAAAACGGCTAGTGGCTAGTGAAGGGGGCGAGGTGGCTTGGGTGGCCGGGGGGGTGCGGGAGTTGTCCGGCCGCTGTGGGAGAGACCTGTCAAAGTGGGCCAGTCTGGATGAAGTCCAGGGCCAAATTTTTGTCCCAGTCCAGCCCTGGTTTCACTTTAACTGCAGTAGAGAAAAGTAACATGCCCAGGCTGGCTGTTCTGTGTGGTGGTGCTGTTTAAATCTTAGAGATAAATGGACAGAAATACAAATCCCTGCCAAGTAAAAGATAAAATATTTGTATTTCATATGCTTGCCCGGAGTTCAGGTTTAATGTATCACCAGCATAAATCTGGCCATAGGCCATGGATTCTAATTCTTACTGTGATCTCACTAGTCAATTTATAACATATGCACAAGTAGCAAAGACAAAAAAAAAACCTTTACATGTACCCTAACATACATATTTGGCACATCTTTTCATAATACTGAGTAATATACTGTATCTGCCAGCATCGTTGATGAATGTACCTAAATCCTATGTTAAATCTGCTCCATAGTTCACCGTTTTCAAGTTTCAGTCACCACAACATTGGCAACAAGCAGCAAAATTGTGCTGAGTAAGATGTGGTCTTCACTGCCTGAAAAAACGATGACTACCGTGAAATATAGCCATTGGCATTATGTCTGCTGAAAGCCAGAACCACAATATTTCTAGAGGAAGAAGTAAAAAGTCAAAGCTGAACTCTAGGCAGATGGAAAAGTCACAAATGAATGCAGCTCCGTGACCAATAATTCATCATTAAATTGAAGCAAGCAGTGTAAGTACCTTATGTGACCTGCAGTCTTTGTAGAGAAAGAAGCAGTACAAGAAGCCAATTGGCTTGTGTGCTGACAAAAAGCATGCTGAAAGTAGGAGAAAGCAGAGTGACAGAGAAATTAGCTCATCACTGTATTGCTTTCACTGTCCATTCTCAGGCTTGGATTGGTCCAGGATGATTTGGGCTCAGGGGAAGCGAGTTTAATGATGTTAAACATCAGACTGAGGACATCTAGCTACAGACCAAAAGTACTGCAGGGGAAATATTTAACAGTCTCTGTAAAGCAGTACAGAGAAAAAGCAATATAAAGAGTCATTCGGCTTCTGTGCTACCAGTCAGTGCCCATCAGTGCTGCCAATCCATGCCCATCAGTGCCCATCAATGCCTCCTCATCAGTGCTGCCTATCAGTGCCCATCAGTGTCGCCTATCAGTGCCCACCAATGACCCTTATCAGTGCCCTTCAGTGTTGCCTATTAGTTCTCATCAGTGCCTCCTCATTAGTGCCTCCTCATCAGTGCCACCTCATCAGTCCTGCCTCATCAGTGTCCGTCATTGCAACCTATCAATGCCCATCAGTGTGTGTAGCAAAAAAATAAAAAACCCAGTGGTAATTAAATACCACCAAAAGAAAGCTCTATTTGTGGGAACAAAATGATAAAAAAATTTACTGTATTTATCGGCGTATACCGCGCACTTTTTTGCCCTGAAAATCAGGGCAAAATCGTGGGTGCGCGATATACGCCGATACCCGCTTCCCGCGCTTTGTTCGAATCACTGCACTGACATATACCGAGCGCAGTACACTCGGGCAGGCTCGGCTCCTCTCGCGGTCACGTCCTGTGCGTCCTGCACGTCCTTTACGCGAGAGGAGCCGAGCCCGCCCCACTATATCCGAGTGTACTCCGCTTGGTATATGTCGGCGCAGTGGTTCGAACACAGTGCGGGAAGCGGGGATCGAGCGGGGATGGCCGCAGAAGGACGCCGGACCGGACGAGGCCGCCGATGGACGACGGGCAAGACACCGACGAGGGGCATCCAAACTGTAAGTATTTTTTTTTTTGCAGGAATCTTCCTTCAAGTTCGGGGGTGCGTGCTATACGCCGGGGCGCGTTATAGTAAATAAATACGGTATATGGGTACAGTGTTGCATGACCATGCAATTGTCATTCAAAGTTATGACGGTGCTGAAAGTTGAAAATTTGGCCAGGCCGGAAGGGATAAAAATTGCCCAGTAGGCAGGTGGTTGGTTAACACTTACCTGATATCTGCTCAGCGATCTTGTGGCCGTTTCCATGTTAGCTGTGGGCATGAGAAGCCCAGTTCCTGTGTCTTCCTGGATTTCCCTAGAGAGGTGCAGACTCCTGGGAAATGAGTGTCATCATTTCCCAGGAGGCAATGGGGTCTTAGGACAGGAAGTTGAATCACGGCAGAGTAGGAACTAGTCAGATTACAAAATCTGCCTTGTGACAGCCATATACAAGTGAGTAAAAAAAAATTCTTTAAGTTTTTTTTTTTTACATTAAAGGCAAGCTGTTAATAAAAAGTTTGTTTTTCATGGTGGAACTTCGCTTTAATGTAGAACAATTTAACAGAAACATCTACTAACCTTGCATTTGTTGGTTTATTAAAATTGTGCAGTAGGAGTGTGACCGTCTTCTTCATCATTGTAATAGCCATGTCAAGCAATGAGAACTACACAAATCTAAACTTCCTGTGGCTCATTTCAGTCTTTGTTTTTGGATTAACTTGACCAAAAAAAAGGTATAGAAGCCTTATTTAAGTTGCTTTAATTGTGAATTATAACTTCCCCACGCCCGTGGAATATCTGGTTGTGTGAAACTACTGTTGACAGGCTCACAAACTTGTTTTCCCAGCATAGTTTTACTAAAATCGTCTTCAAACCACCCACTTTTTTTTTTTGGCCTGACATTAAAATTACTATGTAGAGAGAGCAGTAATAAAGCTCTGACTGTCGCTCTACCTACGTGTTCTTCTAGGCATTTTATTCTTGAGGAAGCTTTAAAAAAAAAAAAAATTCCCACAGCTTTGAAAGGAATAAAGCAAAGGGGATGATGTGTAGGTGTAGTTTCAGTGTGAACATTTACTTATCATTGTCTGATGACTTCCTTCGTTTCTGTGGAGGACTGCAGATTTTTTACTAAAGAGACGTCTTTCTAACATATTTGCTATATTCTCAGGTATACTATTATTAGTTGAAAGCATGCAATTCCACCTGCCAAGCAACAGCATGTATGTCAAGTTAATATTTCAAAGTCACTAGAATGATGCCCTGCTATTTATGTGAATCAGGAAGACTAAACAGCGTTGCTGAATAAAATAAGCTGGCGCCTGTACTATTGTAAACGTAATGGGCCAGATAAACTGTCGTAGGTGCGCCAATGGAAACCTGCTTCACTGGATGAACCAAATATTATCTCATATTGAAGGCTTTAGAACAGGGGTCTCAAACTGGCAGCCCTCCAGCTGTTGCGAAAGTCCCATCATGCTTGTAACTGTCAGCCTTGCAATGCCTCATGAGACTTGTACTTTGGCAACAGCTGGAGGGCCGCCAGTTTGAGACCCCTGCTTTAGAATGAATGATGTGACAAGTACGACAACTGTAAACAAAAAAAACAATCCCAACATGAATTTTGTTTCACGCAACTTCTGAGAATCTGCACCAAATCGATAACGGCACATAAATTGGATTTGTCAATATTTGATGCATTAGAGTTGCAAAAGAATGATGAAGATATGCAGTCATACCTTCTACTGTGTGCCCAATAAGTTATACAGTATGTGCTACAACATAATAACTTATTTGACATGCAATGTGCCAAAAAAAGATGTTACATGTGATGAAATGCAACACCAGTGCCTTTCAGGGGCTAAACTCCCCCTTCATAAGGGCTGAGATTGGGTTGCTGAAGTTCCTGGTATGAACTATATAAAAATATCACCATCACGCAACCAACCAGTTTAGATATTCTTTTGGAAAGACCAGTAAAGCCCCGTACACACGATCGGACCTTTGTCCGACCAAACTCACATCGGAATTCCGACGGAATTCCATCGGAGTAAAAGAGAACATTACGTTTTCCATTGGAAATTCAGATCGTGTGTACGGGGCTTAACACCATCACTCATGGGGCCCTGTATATTCCCAGTTCAGGATATTCTTTTGGAGAGACCAGTAACACCATTACACAGACCTTGAGCCCTGTATACTCCAGGTTTAGGATATTATTTTGGAAAGACCAGTAACACCATCACACAGCTATTGAGCTCTATATACTACCAGTTTAGGATATTCTTTTGGAAAGACCAGAAACACACTCACACAGATATTGAGCCCTATATACTTCCAGTTTAGGATATTCTTTTGGAAAGACCAGTAACACCATCACACAGATATTGAGCCCTATATACTCCCAGTTTAGGATATTCTTTCGGAAAGACCACTAACACCATCACACAGATATTGAAATCCAATTTAACCACTTCCAGACCTTAGGTGTTTTTCAGATTTGGTGTTTGCAAGACTAAAACAGTTTTTCTGCTAGAAAATTACTTAAAACCCCCAAACATTATATATATTTTTTTCTAACACCCTAGAGAATAAAATAGTGGTCATTCCAATACTTTTTGTCACACCGTATTTGCGCAGCGGTCTTACAAGCGCACTTTTTTTTGGAAAAAATTCACTTTTTTGAATTAAAAAATAAGACAACAATAAATTTGGCCCAATTTTTTTATATATTGTGAAAGATAATGTTACGCCGAGTAAAATGATGCCCAACATGTCACGCTTAAAAATTGCGCCCGCTCGTGGCATGACGTCAAACTTTTACCCTTAAAAATCTCGATAGGCGATGTTTAAAAAATTCTAGAGATTGCATTTTTTGAGCTACAGAGTAGCTCTAGGGCTATAATTATTGCTCTCGCTCTAACGATCGCGGCGATACCTCACTTGTGTGATTTGAACACCGTTTTCATATGCGGGCGCTACTCGCGTATGCGTTCGCTTCTGCGCGCGAGCTCGTCGGGACGGGGCGCTTTAAAAAAATAATAATAATTTGATCACTTTTATTCCTATTACAAGGAATGTAAACATCCCTTGTAATAGAAAAAAGCATGACAGGTCCTCTTAAATATGAGATCTGGGGTCAAAAAGACCTCAGATCTCATATTTGGGCTTAAATGCAAAAAAAAAAAAAAAAAAAAAAAATGTAATTTTTTCAAATGACCAAAAAAAAAATTTGTCTCTTTAAGAGGCTGGGCGGGACTGACGTTTTGACGTCACTTCCGCCCAGCCGAGCTATGGGGACGGGCGAAAGAGATTTTTCCTTCAGTCTCGTCCCCGCTCACCAGCCGACAGCACCCGATCGCCTCCGCCGCTACCGACGGCTACGGTAAGCGGCGGAGGGCGCGGGAGAGCGGCGGGAGCCCTCTCCCGCCACTGATAACGGCGATCTCGCGGCAAATCCGCCGCGGAGACCGCCATTATCGGATTCCAGACCGCGCACCCTAAAGATCGATACCTCGGTTGTGGCAGCAGCTGCTGCCGTTACCGAGATATCAATCTTTAAAAACAGGACGTACATCGTCGTGCGCAGGTCTGGAAGTGGTTAAGATATTTTTGGGGAGATTTTGATAGGTTCCATATCAGAACCCTCAGCAACGAAATTTCAGCCCCCGAAAACGAGGCCGTGGTCATGAATACAAGTTTAATGAACTTTTGAACTGATAATGTGGTGCTTTGTTTCTTCTGTTCTCATCCAATCACTATTTAGACATATTGTAATTCAGCTCCTTAAATGTGGTAAGTATCAGTACCATAAATGAATAAGAAAAATCACTGCCTTCCAGACAGAAAAGATTGAGAACCACAAGAAGACCACAGGAGTGATGGACCAGCAGAAGAAGGTGAAGAGTTAAAGTTAGACAGTGGAATCACTTTGCCTTCTGCACCCACTTCCAATGAGTTTTCTTCTTTATTGGATCAGGTGACCTAAATAACTCACTACGTCTATGAGGCCGGGTTCACACTGGTATGACAAACGCTCTGACATTAGGAGCTAATGTCGCATGACATAGGAAAATCAATGTTTGCCTATGAGAGCCGTCTTAACTGGTTCAACACAAGTCGGTCCGACTTTGAAAAAAGTTCCTGCACTACTTTGGCCCGACTTTGATCCTAATTCAGCCTATTGAATATCACTGAAGTCGAATCAAAGTAGGATCCTTGTCCTTACCATCCGACTTGTGGCATCCGACATGGTGATTACAGCAGCAGTAAAAGAAATTTATCTCACACTGGGTTGTTTTGATTGGTCAAAGAACAAGTCAGACTATCACGAAGTCGGATCAAAGTAGTATCCTGTTCATGAAAGTCGGATGGATGTCGGACCAATGTAGGATCAATGTAGGACTGATGTCGCAGAGAAAAGTAGGATGAAGTATCAGTGTGAACCCGGGCTAAATGTCCAGTGGAAAGATCTCAGTAGAGTTCATGGGCCAGATTCTCAAAACTCTACTGATACACCGGCGTAATTCGAAATTCCCGCCGGCGTATCATTGTTTTGTATTCACAAAACAAGATACGCCAGAATTAGGCTAGGATCCGACTGGTGTAAGTCACTTACACCGTCGGATCCTAAATGCAATACAACGCTGACCGCTTGGTGGCGTTTACGTTCAGGTCTCATTTGACTATGCAAATGAGCCTGATACGCCGATTCCCGAACGAATTTGCGTCGCGTACTCAACGCGTACGTAGTTTCCGTAAGCGTAAGGTTACCCCTGCTATATGAGGGATAACCTTACCCAGTCCGCTGTATGCCATGTTAAGTATGGCGTCGGGTCCGCGTCGGCTTTTTCCGTCGGTTACGTCGTTTTCCTAAGTCGTTCTTGAATACGACTTTACGTCAATGACGCTCACGTCGGCGTCATTGACGTTTTCCGTCGTGAGCTGGAGCATGCGCACTGGGCTATTTTTCAGCCAGGCACATGCGCAGTTCAATCGGCGCGGGGGCGCGCTTAATTTGAATACTAGCCGCCCCCTTTGAATTACGCGGCCATACGCCGGGCCATTTACACTACGCCGCATAGTGTTAAATAGCTTACGCGACGCCACCATCATTATTAGACAGAGAAACAAATGCAAGAAGACCCAGCTCTAGACTTTTCAGCTCACTAGCAACTAGCAGAAATATCAGTTTTAGGTGGATTTACTCCTTAAATATTTTAGCATATGCTTGGACAAATGTTTTATGTCTTATGTCTTGGCCTTGGTTAATCACAAGAAGTGAGCAGTAATGGGATCAGTAGTTGAAATGCAGCCAAAAAGTTGAAACTTTCCTTTCTCCAACTGTTTTCACTTGTCTCTCACTGCACAGTGACTCCGGTTTTCTACCCATACATTGCACCTCTGGATGCTTGTATTAAATTACATATATTACTGATTTTACAAAAGAAAGTGTGTGAAGAATTGAAAAGCAGAATTCTGTTTAATGGCAGAATAGTTTGATTTTCTTTTCTTTGTTTATTAGTTATGGCAGGGTTAAGTGAAAGGCATAGGAATCTGAGCACCTGAAAAAACACAAATTCCCTCTCTGTTCCCTATAGGAGAAATGTGACTTGCAGACTCAGACACAAAGATAATAAAATATATTATGCCAAATAACGAGGTTTCAGACATAAACAAGACCCAGAGGTTGCAAGTTGAACTTGGGCTACACTGAGAAGAAATTAAGTTACTGAACTGGGCCTCCCATGATGGGCATTCAGCTGTTTTCTCTTTATCTATAGAATAGTATCCTACATATAACAACATAGTAACATACTGTATATTGCAAACTCTTTCTTCTAGCAGACTTCCTATAACTGGTCGGTAGGCGTGTAGGTTTTGCAGTAGATGGATAAAAATAAGAATTGTGCAAGCTTGACTTTGTATTAGGTATAATTTGAAAATGATGTTGTGCAGAAAAGCACACTGTACACACGTTCGGAAATTCCGACAACTGTTCGATGTGAGCTTTTTGTTGGAAATTCCGACCGTGTAAAGGCTCCATCAGACATTTGCTGTCAGGATTTCTGACAACAAAAATTTGAGAGCTGGTTCTCAAATTTTCCGACAACAAAAGTTCTCGTCGGAAATTCTGATCGTCTGCAGCCAATTCCGACACACAAAAATCCTATGCATGCTCTGAATCAATTTGATGCATGCTCGGTATCATTGAATTAAATTTTTCTCGGCTTGTCGTAGTGTTGTACGTGACCGCGTTCTTGGCGTTCAGAATTTCCGACAATATTTGTTTGACTGTGTGTATGCAAGACAAGTTTGAGCCAACATTCCGTTGTAAAAAAATCCACGGTTTTGTTGTCTGAATTTTCGATCGTGTGTACGTGGCATGAGCCTATTTTAAGCTGTAATAAACTACTATACTGGGGCTTATTTAAAACCACAGTGAAAACAGTAGTGAGTTTATCTGATAAACATATGGCAGTCAGCTTTCAGGTTTTTCTATATGGTTGTACTCAATTGATCCTTGAAATTTTCCAATAATTGTATCCTTTTTAGCCTTATTTAATAAAACAAATTAAATAGGGTCTGATTTACACGCTCTTTGAAGATCAATCCTCCGGAGTTCGCTTTTCACAGGTGCAGCTAGCAGTCATTCAGGAGACGATACTTTTGCTTCCTGAATGCCTGTTTTTTTGTTTGTTTTTTGACAGCCATATGGGCTTTTTCAAACACAACATTGCGCCTCAAAAGCAAGCCTAGGCGTTAATTTGCAGCTGCAGCACAGCCTCATTCATTTGAATTTGTTGTGTTGGTCGAAAGTACTGCCCGAGAAATGTGACATGGGGTTTGCTGTGCTGCATCATGTGTACAGCTTAAAGGAGGGAGGGGGATGGTAGCTACGACTAAGCACTGTTGAGAGTGTGAAACGCGTCAGTTTTTTTTATCCTGTACCGTGCTGTGGTTTGTACTTATGTTATTTTGCACCATAAAGGTTTTTTTTATTAGCGTGTGGCTGTCCAGACCTTCCCTCTTCTAATTGCTATATGCTTAGCCTGCACCTGCTGCACTTTGCTTTTCACAAGTTAAGACCAGAGACTTATTTCTGTGGGTTACTGTGCTTTGTCCATTTCCTCTCTAGCTCCCTCTTCACCTCCTCCCATGCTTGGCTCCAGAACTTTTCTGGAGCCTCAACCATCCTCTAAACACTATACCTACCTGTTTGGCTATCTCCTCCTATCTCTGTTCACCTTTAGGAGATTCCTAAAAAAGCCTATCACTTCAGGGAAGCCAATAGGAGATTCCTAAAAATGTATAACTTCAGGTAAGCCAATCCCACCTCCAACTATTATGACGCGCACACACGATCAGGCTTTTGCCCGGCCAAATCACATCGTAATTCCATCGGAAAAAAATAGAACATGTTCTATATCTAAAGTCCAATGAAAAAACTCAGATGGGGCTACACACGATTGGAAAATCCGATGGAAAAAGTTGGAAATTCCAATCGTGTGTACAGGGCATAACTCTTTGTATCACTTGTCTCTCCTTTTTAGAATACAAGCTCTCCTAGCGACCTCACAACTTTCTTCTCTTCAATTGTATTGTAACTGTACTGTCTCCCTTCATATTGTGCTGATCAAAATGTTGACCCAATATAAATCCTGTATAGGAATAATAACTTTGAAAAATGTAATTGATAAAAGTCAGCATATAAGGTTATCAGTTCATAAGATTTATGGCAAGATCAACAACAATATTTTTGAACTTTCCAAACAGATGAAACAAACCCTTTCAATGGTATAATTTACCTCACCTTCTACCGCTGCCAATCTGACAACAGCTATGAAGGAGACGGACAATTCATAGCTGAAGCATGTCTTGGCTGTGAGCACTTTCCCAAGACAAGCAATGGAATATGAAATGCAGAAGGAAGAGGGACATGTCAGCCTCTGCATTCCTCTTGCCGCTGCTTGTCTCGGGAAAGTGCTCATAGTCGAGACAAGCTGCAGCTTTGATCACTGTCTCCTTTATAAATGTTGTTGGATCTGATGTGGCAATAAGGGAGGGGGCAGGTCAAACCACATTACTGTGATTAGAAAGCACTTAGAAACATGGGATAATGTACTGCATGTACTTAGCCTCATAGAGGACAGAACTTAAAAATATAAATAATAGTAGATCTTTAAGTATTCTAATTTACAAACAACACAGATCTACTCAAGGTAATCCCTATCAAAAGCTCATGGCTGACAGGTTGCCCGAAGATTTTACTACAAGGCTCTACTTTTTCCATCATGGTATTAAATTACACTCGAGGTCTGGCATATTTGGGCTAATTTGCATACCCAAATATATAAGGACTACTTCTTTAAACACTGGATATTCTGCACTGAAATTCTATTCCCTCTAGTGTAACTCAACTTCATACTAAAACTGTAATAAGAATGAGGAATGAGAAAACAACATTTATATTGCTTCGTTTTCTGGCTCCACAATAATAAGATGCGACCCAAGGGCTTTCTATGCTGTGTGCAGAGGGGGAGTATTTCCTGTGTAGTTCCTGTTCTCTCTCCCTCTACTTCTACCTTCAGGATAAAGTTTTTACCTTCTACCTCAGAGTAAGCAATACATCTGTTTTATTGCAGTCTAAAAGCAAAGCTCACATAACTCGTATTACCGTAGTAACATTGCCACTTTATATACGTCTTGTTTTCTCATTTACTCTTGCGGATTTCCTTTGGCTTTTAAACCAGACATGTATACATATATGATATCTAGATTACTTTGTGGTTACTAAGCAGGTGAGTTGCTGAACACTGGCTGAAGATAAACCGATATCTATAATGCTCAATGTAAATTCTGAAAGAAAATGGTTTGGCTACGATAAAAATGAACTCCATTATTACAACCTCTTTTATTGTTTCTGGATTCTTCAATTTAGTTATGCAGAGGGTCACCTATTTCCTTCAGCTCTTTGTAACAAGAAAGTTGGATCCTTCTCCTGGTATTGTTCTCATAGCTGGGCATGATAAAAATCTACTGGGTGGTTACCGTGTGCATATTTCACAGGTAATCTTCCTACACATAGAAGCCACACCTTGCAAATAAATTATTTTGTTAAAGACAATCAGTCCTCGATTGACTGGGAAGCCTCCAGTGGTAACATCCCTCTCTGACCCATGGACCACACAATAGCTCTAGGACAGTAAATCCTATTGCATTACAATAGAACAGGCGATTTAGTAATTATAAAAGGTGCAGGCCAGCAAAGGTGTTGTCAAGAGATGGATTAAAGCTAGCCATACACGGCTCATATTTCTGCCGATTCTTGCTGTTTTGGCCAACATTTGTTCCGTGGGTGGGGGCGGAGTATTGGTACCACATGGGCTAACAAAAGTCGATTAAAAATCAAGCCGGGTGAAAAATTGTTGGCTAAACAGTTACCTCATCTTATCAGATGCAGTCACTTTTCAAATATTCAGACAGTGCTGCAGCTGGAAGTCTGCTGCTGAAGTCATGGCTTTGGGAATTCAGAACCGTTGTTGAACGCTCCCTTAGACAAGGAATCGGAGCTGCAGGATCCCATGCCTGCCCCGGAGCATCATTTTAAACAATACTTGTCATTAGCCTTTACTACCACTTTAATGCAGAATGGGATCTTAGGCAAGGTAGAAAGGCAACAGCTTTCCTCATCACTTTCTTTGACTGACATGACAGGCATAGAGAAGCAACACCATTTGCACCACCTATATTGGAATTGCCTCACCAACAGGAACAAAATGCCTCACCAACAGGAACAAAATGCTCAGCAATTAAAGTGGATCTGTGATAAAAGGAATCTAGGGGTTGCCGATTGGCAAAAATATTTTTTACACAAAAGATTGTTTTATCTTTTTTCTATCCTTTTTTTCATCTCACAGCTCCTGATCTACTTCAGCCCTTTTCATCCATTTCCTTTCTACATACACTTACTCCAATATTGTTGCACATTACCGCTGATAGATTTTGTGATCAATCAACTTCGTACATTTAGCCTTCCCATACATGGTTCGAATCTCAGCCAGTTCCTGCTGAACGGGCCGAAATTCAAACCATGTATGGCCTATCTAAGTATTCATTTAATGTAAGCTGTTAATGTAAGCTGCAGATTTAAAAAGATCAAAAACAACATTTAGAATTGCATAAACATATTTAAGCGTAATTTAGTAATTGGCTTTTAGCGATTGGGTTTAGATCTACTTTAAAGGTGCTGGCTTTAGGGTTGGTTGGTAGATCCTAGATCTAGATCTTGGATTTACTACCTACTAAAGCTGGCCATACATTAGTAGATTTTCAGTCAATCATTCATACAATTCTAAGTACATGACAAATTTCTTCCAAAAATACCTCCAAATTTTTTTGCTTTTAACATTTGACTTTAAAAATGAATGTAATTTCTCCAAGGAGAACCACATACACTGTTAAAAGTTTGTTCGATAATTTTTTTCCATCCTGCTCCTTCAAATATTCTCTTCATTATGATCAAAAACAAACATTGACTTTACCCCACTAATAATTAGAAATTGAACAAACATTCCTAAATTGAAAAATCCTAATAGTGTATGGCCAGCTTAATTCTCTAGCTTGTAACAAAAAATCTTACCATATTGCATATTGGTTTTAGATTAATGGCAGAATCAAGATAACAGCCTCAGAGTTTGCCCCTTGGTGAACAAATTGTCTTGGAAATTATAGCGCCCACAGAATTTTCCTCAGGGATAATAAACAACAGGTCAGCTCCTAACATTGTGCCCTAATGAAGATTCCAGGTCAGCAAAATTCTGTTTGCTTGTAATGCAAGTACCTGGTTGCATCCTCCGCAAGAGGAAATGAAGATACCAGACAGACTGAACTAGTGCTGTGCTTGAAATCTAATATGTGATATGTTTTTCTTAGCTTGTACTTTTACGGGGGTGCCCTGATTCCTGAAAACATAAAGGGAGTGTTGTGTGGGATAAGTCACAAAACTCACATATATCTGGACTCTATCAGAATACTGATATAATGGCCAAAACAGACATTTCCTGAAACCTGTACTCTATGGAATGTTAAAGATTTAATTGATTTAAAGGCACAATTTTAATCCAGCATACATGTAAAACATACCCATTTTCATTAATCATTACAAGATAATTCCTATGGGAGATAAAACAGAAGAGAATGCTTATTTTCACTTGAAAGTAGGGATTATTAAATACTAAGAAACATACCCTATGTTTTAAAATGTATTCATATTTCTTCACTATATGTCTGTAATATTTGGTCTATGTTGAATTATGGTAACCATTTAGCAATGGAACCTTACCACAGAAATATTTGTTGTCATTATTGGAAACAAGACAGAGGTACATTTTAAACTAGTTCTGTCAATACAAATTATTGTTTTATTGATACATTTACCCTACCAGTATACAACGGTATCTGCCATAACCTTTTGTCTGTCCTCTGTCTGTCCTATGTAAACCCTAACAATTAACTTTACTGGCTCCCCTTTGGACTGTTATAGTGGTTCTATGCAATAAGGTAAAAAAAACTTCTGGGTGCAGCTCAACCCCTACTAATACTTACCTGAGCACCATCTGGAACCAGCGATGTGCACGAGAGCTGTGGCCCTCCCAGGTCTGTCCCCTAATTGTCTCACACAGCAGCAAGAGCCACTAACTCTTGCTGCTGTCAATCACAGCCAGTGAGCCAATGAGAACAGAGTGAAGCTGGGGCTTAGCCACGCTCTGTGTGTGAATAGACAATGTTTATTCACAGGAGCGAGGCTTGGGAGGCTTGATATTGGGGGAGGAGCCAGGACTGCCGACAGGGGACTAGGATGGGGAAGGTAAGTATAACATGTTTTTTTTTTTTTTTTTATAACCTTTACAATCACTTTAAATTAATCAAGTAAAGCCTTTTGTTATTTCTGTTTTATAGGTCAAAATAATACCTGTTGACCGAGTCAGAAATTTAGAGCTGCTCTGCATTCTATGCACACCTCTTGAGTTACTGCAATTAGTCTAGACCATAATCCCAGTTCTTATCTTGGACTACAAAACAATTCATCCTATGTTGTGGAGCTGAGGAGAGTAAGAGCGCGAAAGGACAACCGCGGTCACCTGACTGGGCTGTTAGAGACAAGTACAAGGGCTTTAAATAAAATGAGAGCAGGGTTTCGTAAGTTGGAAGGAACCTGATCATCCAGTTGGGATTCTGGAGCTTTAAAGCCCAACGCCAGACAATTTAAAAGTTATCCCTAGCAGTCTTGCTGTGCACACACGGCAAGGGTTATTTGCTTGTTTTATCTAAGGGAGAGGAGAAACAATCCTACCTACCTAATCCTCTGCTTCCTTGGTATTGGCACTATCTCACGATCCAGCGGTGGACTGTCCCGTGTCGTCTTAACATCCAGAGCAGGTCAATGGACTCTGTTCTGGTGTTGATGACGTCAGCACCCTAGACTGGTGGGATGTTTGGGTATGGGCACTGAATGGACCAGTCTAGCTACGGGAAGGAGTGGAGGATCAGGTAAGCAAATCTCCTTTTAGTGTCCCCCTAGGCATAAACAAGCAATTATCCCTTGCAGTGCGAGAGCAATCCCACTGTATTGAGTATTTTTTTTTATTTGCCCATAGTTGAGCTTTAACTTTAATAAGTGTGTGGCACAATCCTACCAAGAACTAGACATAAGAATATATTAGTACCAATAAAACGGAGAGGCAATAACCTGATACTATGCATTATGCACTAATACAATACAGTTTAATTCACCATTGCTGTTAAATTTAAGAGCTTGACAAATAAATGCGTAAATGCAAATACATTTCTCTTCTCTTTTTTTTTTAAACTGTTCATTTGCAGCAACAGTGCTTAATTGTTCTTGTTTTTGTTGTTGTTTTTGTAATTTTGTTCTTATTTCCAAAGACAATATGAAGTCTTCCATCCCTGGGGCTGCCTTTGGATTCTTTTACTATCTCAGTGGAATGCAATGATGCAGCTGTGTATTATTCAGGGGTAAAACAAGTGCTGAGAAATTCCAGAAAGGATAATAGGATGATTTAATTGAACAACATGGTACTAATTTGTTAGTGCAGTATTTTTTTAGCTAAGCTTTCACACAAATCTAGATCAACACCATGCTAGTAGTCAGTAATTTGTCAATCAGTTTTTTTCAATAAATAATGACATGTTAAAGCGGAGGTGCACCCTAATAACATGTATGTCTGACCAACTCCCTTATATTCGTAACAAGTACTGTCCGCAATTAGTTTTTTTTTATGCTGTACGTACCTTGTAATCCATTTTGTCAATCTACTTCTCCCCGCGGGAGTAGGTGTTTCTATGCCTAGGGGGCTTGTCATCTGGGAGGTCGCCCAGATGATTGACGTATGTTCCCCCCGGTGGATAAGGCCCGCCCCCTGTATTGCGTAGGCGCGCACGAGTTACGGGGTTTCCGAAAGAAGCCGAACATGCAGAGCGCAGGCGCCATATAGAGCCGACTCACATCTCTGCATGTTTTGGCTTTTTTCGGAAACCCTGTAACTCGTGCGCGCCTACGCAATACGGGGTCGGGGCCTTATCTGCCGGGGGAAACAGAAGTCAATCATCTGGGCGACCTCCCAGATGACAATCCCCCTAGGCATAGAAACGCCTACTCCCGCGGGGAGAAGTAGATTAAAAAAATGGATTACAATTAAATTATGCTAAATATGACAACATTTCTTTCATAGATTGGGTGAGTTTTATGGTCATTCAGTATAATCCAGATATTGAATGGATGAGATGAAAAACCTATGGGGTATATTTACAAAGTAATGAATGTGACATTTACCAAACACTTACTACAGGTGAATCTCTCCCTCTTGAGGAAATTATACCTACTCTAAACGTATAATTTCACTGATTATTAAAATATACCCCATAGTATATGTATATTGATCAATGAAAGGCCCCATACACACGAGAGGATTTATCCGCAGATACGGTCCATACGGTCTATGCGATGGCGTGTACACACCATCGCATTGAAATCCCCGCTGAAATCCTCTGCCGATGACGTGTCGCGCCGTCGCCGCTATTATGACGCGGCGACGGGCGCGACGCTGTCATATAAGGAATTCCACGCATGCGTCAAATCATTACGACGCGTGCGGGGAATCCCTATGGACGGATGGATCCGGTAAGTCTGTACAGACGAGCGGATCCATCCGTTGGAATGGATTCCAGCAGATGGATTTGTTGAGCATGTCAGCAAATATCCATCTGCTGGAAATCCATCCCAGGGGAGATTTATCTGCGGATAAATATCCAACGGAGTGTACACACCATAGGATCTATCCGCAGAAACCCATTTGATGGGATTTATCTGCGGATAGATTCTATGGTGTGTATGGGGCCAAAGAGGTCATTGCTCACCTAATGGATTGACACTCCCCCAAATGCAAACTAAATGTTGGTCACTGGCTGAGTAAAGTATAGTTCCTACTTCATGGCATTTATGATGAGTAGTTAGATAGCAAATGTACACTTTTGGCATATATAATACAACTCATAGGGCCAGATTCTCGTAGAATTACGTTGCTCCACGGCAGCGTAGCGTATGTGATTTACGTTACACCGCCGCAGGTTTACAGCGTAAGTGCCTGATTCTCAGAACTCTTACCTGTAAACTTGCGGCGGTGTAACGTAAATCCGATCGGCGCAAGTCCGCCTAATTCAAATGGGGCGGGCACCATTTAAATTAGGCGCGTTCCCGTGCCAAACGTACTGCGCATGCTCCGTCGGGTAAATTACCCAACGTGCATTGCGCTAAATGACGTCGCACGGACGTCATTTGTTTAGACGTTAACATAAATGGCGTCCAGCGCCATTCACGGACGACTTACGCAAACGGCGTTGTTTTTTAAATTTTGACGCGGGAACGACGGCCATACTTAACATGGCTTAGGACAACTAGGGCTCAGCCCTAATTTTACACGGCGTAACTCGAAGGAAACAACGTAAAGATAGATCGACGGGCAGCGCGGACATTCGGGAATCGCCGTAACTATTCATTTGCATATTCTACGCCGACCGCAATGGCCTCGCCACCTAGCGGCCGGCCTAGAATTGCATCCTTAAGATCCGACAGTGTAATTCAATTACACCTGTCGGATCTTAGGGCTAGCTATGCGTAACTGATTCTATGAATCAGTCGCATAGTTAGGACGGCCCTAACACAGAGATACGACGGCGTATCAGGAGATACGCCGTCGTATCTCTTTTGTGAATCTGGCCCATAGTGCTTAAAGGTTTGTCCCTTACTGATAACTTGCTGATCTGGAAGATCAATTACTAAGAAAGAGGATTTTTTTATGAGTTGGTTCAGCCAAAGTAAACCTTGCACCAAGGTATGAAATGTATCACTAAAATACGATAGTCTTAAATAAAGAGGTATCTATCCTCCTGTGTCTGAAGGAAGGCAACGCAGACAATGCATCTTACTGTAGAAACTAAGAACACCTTTAAAGTGCATATGAGGTGAAAAATAAAGGCATGTTTGAACAGGAAAGCCATCCATATGAATAAGCATATATTATTGGAAATTCAGGCTTTCTAACACTTCACATGGTCAGAGAGGGACATTTACAAATTACTGTTACAAATTCAGGTCAGCACATTTCTAGACTAATACAGTAAAAATAGATACATTGATTTTATTTAAATAAATTATTTTGACTAGACTGACTTCTTTTAATAGTAATTATCCTTTTTGGCTGGTTTTATGGAATTTCACCATAATGTATACTACTTTGGTATTTTGAATGTTAAATTTGTGACTCATGCTATCAAACCTAATGACTTATGTGCCTGCATTTTGTACTTAGCTTTCTATTTCCATTTGTTGTGAAAAAGAAGTTACGCCATAATCAAATTACAGGCATACCCCACTTTTAAGTACACAATGGGGTTTATTTACAAAAGCTGGGAAGCGCAAAATAAGGCTCACTTCTGCATAGAAACCAATGAGCTTCAAACCCCAGCTTGTTCAATTAAGGTTTGGTAATAAAACTTGGAAGCTCATTGGTTTTTATGCAGAAGTGAGCCTGATTTCGCGCTTTTCAGCTTTAGTAAATACTATAAAACCCATTGTGTACTTAAAAGTGGGGTATGCCTGTACACACTTCTTCTGTTGCTGTATATGCATCAGACTGCTTTTTATAAAATTGTACTACTACTGTAATGTCTGCCTTCATTTTGTAAAGCGATGCGCAAACTGTTGGCGCTATATAAATCCTGTATAATAATAATAATAATAATAAAAAAAAAGGAAAAAGGAAAATAGGTGTTTACTCTTTATAGATTTATGAATATATATATATATATATATATATATATATATATATATATATATATATATATATATATATATATACCGTATTTATCGGCGTATACCGCGCACTTTTTTGCCCTGAAAATCAGGGCAAAATCGTGGGTGCGCGGTATACGCTGATACCCGCTTTCCCGCACCGAGTTTTGAATACTGCGCCGACATATACCAAGCGCAGTACACTCGGGTATAGTCGGGCAGTCTCGGCTCCTTCCGCACTCACGTCCTGGACGTACAGGACGTCAGCGCGGGTAGCCGAGCATTGCCGACAATACACGAGTGTACTGCGCTCTGTATATGTCGGCACAGTATTCAAAACTCGGCGCGGTAAACGAGCGGGGATGACGCGAGGACGCCGCAGAAGGATGCCGGACCCGACGAAGAGGACACCCGAAGCCGCAGAAGGACGCCAGACCCGACGAAGAGGACACCCGAAGCCGCAGAAGGACGCCGGACCCGACGAAGAGGACACCCGAAGCCGCAGACGAACGCCGGACCCGACGAGGCCGCCGATGGACGCCGCGCAAGACACCAAAACTGTAAGTACAAAAAAAACTTTTTTTCCACAGGATTGGGGCCAACTTTAGGGGTGCGCGGTATACGCGGGAGCGCGTTATACCGCGATAAATACGGTATATATACATATGTGTGTATTTTTTTGCTTTATATGTAAAGTATGCTCTGTATTGTTATATATAAAAAGAAAAGTGTTGCTTTCATAATAAAATGGTTGTAAACCTCTCTGCTGTGTTTCCTGTCTGCTGTCTCCTTCTTCTGCCATCAGCTTGACTCACTTCTAACAGTTTATGCCGACACCAGGAAATCACCCTCCAGCACAAAGTAGGTGATTGACAGTCTCAGATGTGCATGTTTCCCAGTGACACTGTGTAGACGTGGGTGTATCCTTTCCCTTCTCTTAGGTCTCAGATTACTCTCTGCTCTGTGTTGTGCACTGCGTGACATCAGATATCTGCCCCCCTGCCTAATGGAAGCTGAGAAATCCCATCTAAACTGTGTATTTTAGGCTTTAGAGGAGACTGGGCAGCAAATAAAAAGCTACAATTTATGCAGGAGAACTTGTTTTGTCTCTTTGTATTACCTGAGGCCTATCACTACAGTGAGTAGATGTAAGGGGTTACAACCACTTTAAATATTCAAATGTCTGTTGTTATTTTCTTAATAAAAAGTATGCTGAAATATGGTTGGTGTACATGGGTGTAGCAAAAGCATGCTTTTTGGCCATGTATGGTCAGAGGATGCAAGGGGATAAATAAAAAAGTTTTAATTCTGCACCCCAATTATTTCCTTTCTTATGCCCAGAACACTGACTGGATAGTCATTCAGGGCATTACTCTTGAGATGACTGATGAATTAGGACCCTGATACTCAAACTACCGTATATACTCGAGTATAAGCCGACCCGAATATAAGCCGAGGCACCTAATTTTACCACATAAAAATGGTAAAAATGATTGACTCGTGTATAAGCCTAGGGTGTCCATGTCCATGCCTCACTGTGCCTCACTTTGCCTCACTGTGTCCATGTCCATGCCTCACTGTGCCTCACTTTGCCCCATTGTGTCCATGTCCATGCCTCACTGCTACCATGCCTCACTGTGCCCATGCTTAGACTGAAGTTTAACATGGAAGTCTATGGAAGAGGTGCCCGGATTTGAAAAATCAATGCTCCCCAGCCGTAGGTTCCCCAGACAACAAACTTTGCACACTTGTAGAAGAAGAGTGTGGCTACACAAGTTTGGGGTCCAGGGGACCTACGGACAGCCAGTACCATGTCCCCAAAGTCTGGGAGATCAGGCGCAAAAGGTGACTTGAGTGTAAGCCGAGGGGGGCATTTTCAGCACAAAAAAATGTGCTGAAAAACTTTCCTTCTATATTTCTGGTGTTGTATAGGAGAATGAAATGGAGAATCTGATTGCCTAGTTGCCTTGGAAAAAAGAGGCATATAATGTTATTTTTCATACTGTCAGTTGAGAGGATTGTTGGATGGTTAGTATTATGTAGGTACTGTATATATATATATATATATATATATATATATATATATATATATATATATATATTTGTCACCACACAATTTCAAAATTCAACAAGGAATTCAGTTCTACTGCATCTCTTTTTTTTACCAGCTAATAAACATGTAAATGTCATGATGGAAAAGTATTTTGTGCGTCTTTATAAAAAAATAAGGCAAAATTCATCACCCAAATGCCAGGGCAGTATAATGTCAAAGTTTATTGATGTCGACATACACCCTTATAAAACACTGCTCTTTCCACAGAAAGCCATGTGCTCTTCTGATGCAACCCAAGGCCAAGCCAGAACTTTAAAGGATGCCCTCAGTTATCCTGTTATCAGTCAGCAAAGAACAAATATTAACTGTTCTCTATACTGTCTATTGTGTAACTTGAAATCAAAGTGAAGAAAGTTACAAGACTGAAGACTGAACTCCAAAGCTGGGTTTTTGCAGAAAGATTAATGGGCCACCGTTAGGCACAATAACCAATTATCTTCAGGTACTGCAAACAACTGTGGTAGATGAAGTCCAGAGCAACTTCTGTATATAAGCGTGTATTAAAATTTGCTGTGCTGTGATTGCAATTAAGATAATACCATTTTACAAATGTAAAATGATATATGTTGGTATTCTAAAAATCCTAAATGATTTATTAGTACCTTGCAATTCCCAACAGAAAAGAGGAACATCTTCTAGAGGTAAATGTTTAAACAAGTTGAAGCCATACCTATCATTTCCTATGAGCAGAAACAGTCAAACCATCTATACTTCAAGTACGGAGGGGAAAACAATGGAAGCTCAACACAAGCAAAAAGAAATAATAACAGAAATACACAAACCAATTTGCCCATGCTGACCAATAACAGTTGATGTTCAATCGTTTAATACAATAAAAAAGTGAAACCTAATTTGTTGTTCCTGCCAACAGGTCCAATGCTGACTCATTATATTTTCAGGTTAATGCATGAGGCCCAATATCTGGAAAAATAGTACGTTTTGTTAATATAATTATCTTCACAGTGTAGAGCTAATGATTTTTCTGGTTTAAAGCCCAACTTAAGTATTGCACCTTTTTGTGTTTTTGTATCAAAGGTCTCCAAACATTCTAAACAAAGGGCCAGTTTATTGTCCTTCAGACTCTTGGAGGGCCGGACTTTGGCAAGCAGGGGGTGGAACTTTTACTGGCATCAGTGGGACTTAACATATGGTATTAGGGGGAGAAATAGTGCCCCATTGGTGGTGTCAGTGGGAGAAACGGTGCTCCACTGTCGGTGTCAGATGTCAGAATAGTGTCTTGTATCAGAAGCAGGGATACTTCCCCAAGGGCTAGATAAAGGCAAGCAAAGGGCCGCAGTTTGGAGACCACTGATGTATGATATGCAAGACTGCTTTTTGCTAGGAAATATCTGAAATTTATCTCAGTAAATATGCTGCTCTTGCACTCAAATGGCATTGCTTTGTTCTGGCAGAGCTGAGTACCGTATTTATCGGCGTATAACACGCATAGGCATATAACGCGCACCCTAACTTTAAGAGGGAAGTATCAGGAAAAAAACTTTCCATAGCCCCCTGCGTATAACACGCAGGCACAGTTTACCCTCTATTTTCAGGGTAAAAAAGTGAGTGTTATATGCCAATAAATACAGTAACTACCACACCCCTCGGCATAAGTGTCCTTACACAGACTTGTATTGCAGAGAAGGAAAGGCAGTGTGTATGCGTCAGTGTGTACAGGACCTTACTCTGGCACCTATTAAATGGCACATTCATATTTAGCAAATTATGGGAATGGGAAAGTGTAGGCAAGATCAGGAAACTAGAGATTGTTAGTACAAAGTCTGCCTGCATATCTAGTAACGTGACTTTAATTGGGCTTTGGTGAATGTTTATAAGAAAGCAACCTATTAGTTCATTGGGTAAAAGTCTGATTGTAGAGGGGAATTTCCCAGCTATGCTGGATTAACTTGGCAAGTTACAGTTCTGTGCAAACTCCACAAGGGATCTGGATTTTTAAAGCCCTGTACACACGATAGACTTTTTGCCCTCATATTAATTTGCAGAAAAAATAAGCTGGACTGTTACTGTTCCAACTCCAAGCATTATTTCTGTTTTATGTTCTCATCCCAAGACAGATAGCTTGCATAATAAATACTCTACGAAAATGTAAACTGGACTTACAGGTCTTTAACCTCCCTGGCGGTATGATTCTTTCAGAAAAAACATGCTGAAAGCGGTACCATTATTTGCAAGGAAAGTTGGCGTTTTATATTGTAGGTCTGTAATTTTTAGAAATAACTCACTTAAATCTGACCAAACAAGCTTCTAATAGGCATCCCGGGTATGACATTTTTTTAAAAACAAAATTATAAATTATAATATAATAAATAATTATAAATAATTATAACAAATAATAATATAATTATAATAAAAATTATTCAATAATGTAATCAAATCAAAATCACTGAAATTTGCTCAGTTGCAGAATTGTTGCTGTCATTATTTTTTTTTTTTTATGACGAATTTCCCCACAAATCGCTATCGCACAATTCTGCAAGTGATTATAATTTATTATCGCTGTTTTTTAGCTGATCTAAAACTATTTTTGACATAAAGGGACACTTTTGGTTGCTATGGACAATCTACAGTTTGCAGGGAGAAAGAAACGTTTTTATTATATAAAATGACATGCATGACACAGGACAGACCACTAGGGACAAGGGGGGGGTGTTTTTTTTACATACAGTACTGTAATCTATAAGATTACAGTATACTGTATGTATAGTGTTGGTTTACTTTTTTGAATTTGGCGCCGTTCTCCGTCCCCGTGCGTCGTAACGTCGCAGGGAACGGAGATCGGCGTCACACGGAGGCACTGTGTGAATCGAGCGAGGTCCCGCTCGCTCACACAGCGCGGTGGCATCGCTGGATCCAGGGACAAGGTAAGTAACTTTGCCTGTGGATCTAGCGAGGCAAGCCCGAGTCTGACTCGGGGTTACAGCTCGCAGCAGGAAAATCTAACCCCGAGTCAGACTCGGGAACACCGCCAGGCAGTTTAAACAAACTAATTACAACGCAGTCTAAAGCCTCATACACACGATCAGTCCATCCGATGAGAACGGCCTGAAGGACCGTTGTCTTAGGTTAACCGATGAAGCTGACTGATGGTCCGTCACGCCTACACACCATAGGTAAAATAACCGATCGTGTCAGAACGCAGTGAGGTAAAACACAACGACGTGCTGAAAAAAACGAAGTTCCATGCTTCCAAGCTTGCGTCGACTTGATTCGGAGCATACGCGGGTTTTTAACCGATGGTTTTGCATACTAACGATCGGTTTTGACCTATCGGTTAGGAATCCATCGGTTAAATTCTAAAGCAAGTTTGCTTTTTTTTAACCTATGGTTAAATAACCTATGGGGCCCACACACGATCGGTTTTGACCGATGAAAACGGTCCTTCAGACTGTTGTCCTCTGGTTAACCTATCGTGTGTATGAGGCCTAAGATACCTGCAATAAGTAGTTATGACCAGATGAATAAGAAGAACAAAGGTAGAGGTGCTGATTTTTTTTTCTAGGTATTCTAGAATTTTGAAAAGCGGTCAAATATAGATTTGGCCCCTAAAATTATTCCTGCCATGCAATGCATTTGTATATGTTATCTAATAATATTAGTAATGATGTTTTTATTATCAGTTACAATATTCATCTATAGCTATTACTATAAGAGAAACAGTGGGGCAGCTCAGATGTAGAACATTACTGTGTCTTTCTCTTGAATATTTTAAAGTTCAAGGCTTTGTGCATAGCATGTGCACATTCTGTTAATTTATGGCCTCTGCAGCCCCCTGCAAGGACATGCCTTATTTCAGCATGATGCAAGTTAGGTCAATCATAGATAAACAGTGCATTTAGCACTTGTCATCGTGAAAATATTTAAAAAAAGGACTCAACTGAGATCTATTAAAATGACGCCCCCAGAATTGGAATCAGTAAGGGATAACTCTTCATATATGCCAAATCTCTAATACTATAAGAATGTTTCTTTTTAAGAAAAATAACTAAATTAAAGCAAGCTAGTACTACTCATTATGGATCATCTTCTTTTACCACTTAAGCCCCGGACCATTTTGCTGGTCAAAGACCAGACCACTTTTTGCAATTTGGCACTGCGTCGCTTTAACTGACAATTGCACGGCTGTGCAACGTGGCTCCCAAACAAAATCAACGTCCTTTTTTCCCACAAATAGAGCTTTCTTTTGGTAGTATTTGATCACCGCTGCGGTTTTTATATTTTGCACTATAAACAAAAATAAAGAGACAATTTTGAAAAAAATTCAATGTTCAATAAATATCCCCCAAAAATATATATAAAAAAATGTTTTCTTCCTCAGTTTAGGCCAATACGTATTCTTCTACATATTTTTGGTAAAAAAATCGCAATAAGCGTATATTGATTGCTTTTTTACGCAAAAGTTATAGTGTCTACAAAATAGGGGATAGAATTATTATGGCATTTTCAATATTTTTTTTTTGCTAGTAATGGTGGCGATCTGCGATTTTTATCGTGCCTGCGACTTTATGGCAGACACATCGGACACATTTTTTGGACCATTGTCATTTTTACAGTGATCAGTGCTATAAAAATGCACTGATTACTGTGAAAATGACACTGACAGTGAAGGGGTTAACCACTAGGTGGCGCTGAAGGGGTTAAGTGTGCCTAGGGATGTGTTCTAACTGTAGGGGGGATGGGTTATGTGTGACACGACAGTGATCACCACTTCCGATTACAGGAAGCTGTGTACACTGTCCTGTCACTAGGAAGACTGGGGAAATGCTTGTTTATACCAGCATTCCCCCTTCTTCCTCACTGTGACACGATCGCGGGTATGCCCGCGGACATTGAGTCCGCAGGACCCGCGGTCAGAGTCACAGAGCTCCCGGCGGCGCATGCGCGTCCACAATGCCGGCTTCTTAAATTTGACGTATATATACGTCCTTCTGCCTGTCCGTGCCATGTTGTCGACGTAAATAGTCGTGCGCTGGTCGTCAAGCAGTTAAAGGAAGACACACTCCATTGTGAATTTATCAGAACCATCAACTTCTATTGGTTCAGAACACTCACACACACACACATCTGACTGGTGTAGAGGAAATACATTATTTGAGTATCATGGTTTTTACCCAGACAATTTACCTTAAAAAAAATTGAGGGGATGATTTACCGTATTTGCCGGCGTATAAGACAACCTTTTTTACTTAAAAATTGGCTCAAAAATCGGGGGTCGTCTTATACGCTGGATGCAGACTGCGGGCGTCCATTTTTTAAATGCTGTTCCGTGATAGGCTCAGTGATCCACCTATCACGGACGTCGTCTCGTCCTCAGCCTCAGACGAGAGGACGTCCGTGATAGGCGGAACACTGAACACAGGCTCTGCTGGGAAACTGAGTGTTCCGCCTATCACGGAACAGCAGGAGGAAGAGGCGCGTTTTTTAAAAAATGGATGTCCGCAGTCTGACTCACTCTGCCAGGCATAATGTAATGAAGATCGGCGATGTGAGGTGCAGCAATGGCACAGTGAGGCAATGACACGGTGAGGTGAGGCAATGGCACAGTGAGGAAATGGCACAGTGAGGTGAGGCAATGGCACAGTGAGGGGTCGTTTTATACGGTGAGTATATCCCAAAACCAACATTTTAGCTGGAGAATTAGGGGGTCGTCTTATACGTCCAGTCGCCTAACACGCCGGCAAATATGGTACTAAATTTGGAAAGTGCAAGATTCAGTGCAGTTCTGCACAGAAACCAATCAGCTTCCATTTTTATTTGGCAAAGCTTAATTGAACTAGCTGAAGTTAGAAGCTGATTGGCTACCATACAAAGCTGCACCAGATTTTGCACTTTTCCGTTTTAGTAAATCACCCCCAGGTGGATTTGCCTTATGTGTATGAACACTTCAGCAACAAACCAATATGAAAATACAGTTGTGACTGCTCAGTATAAAATGCAGTTTTCTTATTATTAGTATAAACGTTATCAAGAATAAACTCCAGAAAAAAATTTGGTGAGTTCCAAGCTATCCTGGAAATGTTCATCGGAACAGGTGATCTGTAACACCCTTTTTATAAAGCTTACAAATGAAAGACAACACAATTTGTCTGAAAATTGAAAAAAAAAAAACAAAGAAAGATTTTTAAAAATGTCCTCATTGAAAGGTATCATGAAAAGATTTGACAGGTATTATCTGGGATGGGCTGCATTTTGCATTCCTTTACTAGGTGGTTCTGGGTCTTAGTACAAAAATCCCAGAATCTTGTCAAGAACTGTCAGTAACTAGGTAGACTGCATTGCATTGAGTTTTTACTTCTCTGCAAATGTTAGAAACACATTGTCAAATCGATTGTTTGTACAGGAAACACTTATGGCCTATGTGAGATAGTTAACAAATCCAGAGTTATGATTCACATCCTCTTAGGAGGGCAATAAAAAAGTCAAAATGACATCACGAAAAAGAGTAACATCAGTTGTTGGTGATTTAAACAAATACACAATTAAAAAATAAAATAAAAAGCTCATTATCTTGGAAGAAAAAGCTGAAGAGTCATACTTTCACTGCTTGTTTTTTAAGTAGACAGCGCTCTCTTGGCAAAACTAGAAGAGAATATCTAGAGACAGTCGCTGTCGGGTATGCAAATCTGTACATGTTGTTTTGCAGATTGGTTACACAGACCAAAAACTTTACATATATATAAACCACACTTTATATAAACTTAAAGCAATCTCAGATCTAAGTACTGTTCTGAGATCATGTGTGCTGACAGGGAGATGAAACAGCACTCTTGAAAATGTTGAATTGAAGAGGAGTTCTGAAGAGCACCTTGGAGAAAGTTGAGGGAAAACTTGCACCCTTGTCAAGAGTAGTGGCGTACCAACGGGGAGGACGGTCTTCCCTGGGTGCCACGCATTGGGCGGGGGAGCTGTGAGTAATGTACAGGGGTCCAGAACTATGGGGGGGCTGTGTGTAATGTACAGGGGTCCAATGCTGGGAGGGGCTGTGTAATGTACAAGGGTCCAGAGCTGTGGGGGGGGGGGGCGTGTAATGTGCAGGGGTCCAGAGCTATGAGGGGGCTGTGTGTAATGTATAGGGGTCCAGAGCTGCGGGGGGCCATGTAATACGTGGGGGTCCATAGCTGGGGTGGGGGGGGGGCTGTATAATGTGCAGAGGTCCAGAGCAGTGGGGGGCTGTGTAATCTGCAGGGATCCAGAGGTAGTGGGGGGTGTAATGTGCAGGGGTCCAGACCTGTGTAGTGTAAAGGGGTCCAGAGGTGCAGTTGTGGAGAGGGGGTACACAGTAGTGACAAAGATATATTGGGGGTGCAGAGGTATGCAAGGGGCACAGTGGGGTGTTTTTACATTTTAAAGTTGGGGGTTCCAGATATAGGATCCGCCCTGGGTGCCAAATGCTCTAGGTATGCCCCTGATCAAGAGACAACTAAATATTAAGTTAGAAGATAAATATTCAGCTAGGCGTTGACCTTTTAAAACAGCTTTACGGAATCCTTCATCAAGACGTATATTACAATAAATATGAGGCTGGCAAAATTGTGTTGACCACAGGCCTTCTATACAAGGGAGCATCAAGTAGCCCATACATTATACATTTTTTTCATTCAACAAAAAAAATTCCAATTCCCCCATCCACACATTTAATGTGGATGAGGGAATCCTCCTGCTGTGCTATTGTATACTGCCGGTGATGCTGATCATTTAATGATCAGCATTGCCGGCTATAGCCGGCGGCATTGAATGTGTGGGAAAAACCTGACAGACTGGTTTTATACAAGTCGATCAGTATATTGACTTATGTACAACCAGCTAGCCCATACATGAATCTAAATTGTACATGGATTGAATTGTATGGGCTACTTTACATTTGAACGTATGGTAAGTGCTCCCATAGTGCATTTCATGCATTTCTAATGCAGTACAGTAAAAGTAAATATCTCCTTGTCCTCTGAGGACAACTCGCTATATGCAGGGGGCATGGAATGCTTAAACATAGAAGGGCAAAAAGCTAATAAAGGGTCTGGAGGACATTAGATATAAAGAAAGGTTGGGAGCACTGAACTTATTCTCGCTGGAGATTTAAATTTACAAATACCGTACTGGTGACCACACAATAGGGATACAATGTTTGTTTTCACGGAAGGGAGTTTAACAAGACACGTGGCCACTCATTAAAATTAGAAGAAAAGAGGTTTAACCTTAAACTACGTAGAGGAGTCTTTACTGTAAGAGCGGCAAAGATGTGGAATTCCCTTCCACAGGCGGTGGTTTCAGCAGGGGGCATCAATAGTTTAAAAAAACTATTAGATAAGTACCTGAACGACCACAACATACAGGGATATACAATGTAATACTGACATATAATCACACACATAGGTTGGACTTTATGGACTTGTGTCTTTTTTCAACTTCACCTACTATGTAACTATCTAACATAGTTTATTTCAATATAGTTATTTGTTATATATGTGTCACAGATGCATCAAAAAACTGCTCAATGATTTGATAATATAGTTATTGAGGCATGCTTCTGACAGCTATCACATGGTTGTAAACCTCTTAGAATGCAAAATGAACAAAGCATGTTCTTCCATAGGGTGTACTTCCGCCCTCTTCCAGTACACAGCAGGTGAATGACAGACTTAGCTGTGCATGTTTCCCTATAAGACTGTGTAGAGGTGTGTGCCCATTCCCTGAGCTCAAGTCTCAGTTTACACTCAGCTTCCTGCTCTATGCTGTGCAGTTTGTGATGTCGGTTCCCTGCTCCATGCCACCTGAAGCTAAGAAATGCCATCTCGATTCTATACTTTACACAACTGTGGAGGAGAGAGGATTGCCGATATACAGCCTTATCTCTGTATAACACCCGAGGCTTGTCACTTCAGTGGGTATATGTGAGGGTTTACAACCACTTTAACATCATACTTCACAGAAGGATTTTAAATCACTTGATGCATTTGCCATGAAGTGCCAAAACAGTATCCAAAACATATATGTGTGTATGTAATAAAGCTAAGGAATCGGGAATAAAAAGACTTCATATTTGCTAGTAGTATTGCTTATAAAAAACTGAAACATGACTTCTTACTGAATCCCAAATTGTCTTAGCAAGTATATTTCACATGGATTAAGCTATCACCAAAGACGATGTAGTAGTTAGTGAATATTGCAATTACATAGTGATGCTGGGTAGATGCTGTGGGTATGCATGGGGGAGAATCCCACTGGGCACTTACATACATGCAGATTGCAAAGTCTTAGAGCATGGGTGCTCAACTTGTGGCCGTCCAGCTGTTGTGGAACTAGAAGTCCCATCATGCCTCTGCCGTTGGGAGTCATCCTTGTAACTGCAATGCCTGATGACACTTGTAGTTCCACAACTTCTGGAGAGCCACTGGTTGAGCACCAATGTCTTAGGCCTCGTACACACGACCGAACATGTCTGCTGAAACTGGTCCGCGGACCAGTTTCCTCAGACATGTCCGACCGTGTGTAGGGCCTACCGGACCGGATTCCTGGGCTAGCAGACAGGTTTCCAGCGCACAAAAGTTTCTTAGCATGCTAAAAAACTTGTCCGCTGGAACCATGTCCGTCGGACATGTCCGATGGTCAGTATGACTCATCAGACATGTCCGCTGGTTATGACGTATAACCAGCTGCCAGAAATCCCGCGCATGCGTCAAATTAATTCGACGCATGCGTGGAAGCATTGAACTTCCGCGTCAGTGTCGTATTCGTCACCGCGTTCTCTTCCTGCGGGGATTTTGGTCTGATGGTGTGTACACACATCAGACCAAAACATCCCAGCAGACATGTCTGATGAAAACGTTCCGCGGACCGTTTTCATCGGACATGTCTGGCCGTGTGTACAAGGCCTTAGAGGTTAAAGGGGTGGTTCCCCCTAAAACAAATTTCTAACAATACATTCGTAAGACCCGTTACACTGCGGGTAGGCTGGCTTTTGTTTTGTTTTTTTAGTACATACCTCGATACCGCCGTTTCGTCCCTTGGCGGTGGGCGTTCCTAGTTGATTGACGTTCCTCCGACGGGCACATACGTGACGTCACGACTTTCCAAAAGAAGCCGAACGTCGCTGCGCAGGCGCCGTATAGAGCCGACTCTATACGGCGCCTGCGCAATGACGTTCGGCTTCTGTCGGAAAGTCGTGACGCGCAGTATGCGCCTGTCGAAGGAACGTCAATCAACTAGGAACGCCCACCGCCAAGGGACGAAACGGCGGTATCGAGGTATGTACTAAAAAAACAAAACAAAAGCCAGCCTACCCGCAGTGTAACGGGTCTTACGAATGTATTGTTAGAAATTTGTTTTAGGGGGAACCACCCCTTTAAGACCACTTCAGAAAGAGATTGCAGATCTCTTACTGATTTTAGCTGGTTAGAATTCACCACAGTCATTGGCTGCTTGCTCTGCGCAGTAGAAAGCCAAGTACGAATGTATTTAAAAGTGCCTACATGGTTATAAATGTGAATGTAATTTTTGTTTTTTTTAAGCCATATCCCAGTAAATCTCAACTAGATTAGCTATAGGACATGTGCAGCTGAGGCTTTGCCAAGACATGTAACCCAAGACAACGTAATAAATTCTTGTCATACATAGCAGCTTGTTCTATAAATATGGCACTATTTTATTAGATCCAAAACGAGCATCAAACTGTGCAATAATCGGTTTGATTATGTGTTTATCTTTCCAAACAATGTGATTATCTTTCAATACAGTTGTATTACTGAAGGCCACTATTTTCTATCAATTACTATAGTCACTCTAAATTAGAAAGATTCCTTATATTTGTAACAACCTAACTTTGAAGCCTTTGGATTTATTTTATAATATGTAAACTAAGAAAAACAACAAGCCTTTGAAATTAATAAATCTGTCCAATTCCAAAGGATGAATTAGCTGGCTAATGGAATTAATTTATTGCTCAATTCTGTTCTTCTAATTACCCCTTGAAATTGGGTGGACCAGATTAAAAAAGAGATTCAGCTCAGATCTCTTCTACTCATATCTCTGCGATTTGGACATGGGTGTGTTTTTAACAATTTTCCATAGTCACCCTTTAAAGGGGTTGTAAAGGTTCATGTTTTTTCACCTTAATACATTCTATGCATTAAGGTGAAAAAACATCTGATGTTTGCTGGTCCCCCAGCCCCCCCGTTTACTTACCTGAGCCCTCGAAAGTCCCACTTTGTGAACGCGCAGGCTTCTCGACCGCGCTTTTCGGCTCATCTCATCTCATTCATTGGATGATTGATAGCAGTGCAGCCATTGGCTCCCTCTGCTGTCAAATCAATGACGCGGCGAACCGGGGGCAGGGCCGAGTAATGCAGTCGGTGGCTATAGCCGCCGACTGTATCACTGTATCATGGGAGCGTGCCCGCAAGCTAACCCCCTTGGGAGAGCGCTTCCCAGAACGGGGGTTAGCTGATGCGGGGATGAGCCGAGACAGCTGCTGAGGGACCCCAGAAGAAGAGGATTGGGGCCACTCTGTGCAAAACGAACTGTACAGTGGAAGTAAGTATGATATGTTTGTTATTTAAAAAAAAGGAAGCTTTACAACCCCTTTAAATTACAATGGTGAGTGTCTTCGAATAGCAGTATATAAATCCAAGAACTTAATGTGTGAACTTTTAAACCATGTTCCTTATTTCCAGCTTTGATGAAGTACAACCTACACATTAGTTTAAAATATGTATGATTCATGAACCTTAACATTTAACTTAGGCCAAAGCATTTTTTGTTAGTTTTGGATAAAGTAGGAAAAGTTTGGAACCTCGGTAAGCTGCTCTCTGTGTCCCGCTCAAGAGACTTCCTCTCACATCTGGTCCCTGGAGACATAGCAGGAAGTGGAAAACTCCGAAAAATAAGGGAAATACCATCTTTGATAGTTGTCATAGGAAGAAGTGTCCCCAATGGAAGATATCCCATCTAGAGTAACAACTGTCAGATTTTGGATTGCCTATCACTTTCTTTCCTGGTGACACAGACAGTAACTAAACCTCTGAAAATAAATTTGGATGGATAGCACTGGAACGTTATAATTATCCTAATGTTATATGGGTGTAGGGATATTTGACTTTGAAGTCAGAACTCTTAGGCCCCTTTCACATTGAGGCATTTTTCACGCGGTTCAGCGCTAAAAATAGCGCTGCTATACCGCCTGAAAAAATCGTGCCCTGCAGGCTTCAATGTGAAAGCCCGAAGGCTTTCATACTGAAGCGGTGCTAGCCGCATCTTTGGCGCGGTATAGGAGCAGGGTGTTTACTGCTCCTTTCCATCTTCAGAGGCACATTGCGGGCGGTATTAACTCTTTATCGGCCGCTAGCGGGGGTTAAAACTGCACCGCTAGCGGCCGAATATCGCGGTAAATACGACGATATAGCAGCGCTAAAAATAGCGCGGCTGTACCGTACCCGCACCTCCACTGCCCAATGCGAAAGGGGCCTTATGGCCGGCAGCATATCCACTCCAAAGGGTCTCCACCGTCTACTTGAGTTGAAGAGATTTGGAAATAGAAGTGTCGCATCAAAATGTAATTGTCCAAACTGTGATTTATTCCAAACCAACTGCTGTCAGACTTTGTTTTTTAACAGTTCGGTCAAACTCTGATGAAGGGGGAGCGCTAAGATTCAGAAGCATGACAAAATTGATATCATCCTATACTGGAAAAAATCTGGACAACTACATTTTGGTGGGGTGCTTCTATCTCAATTTCCTTAGGCTTTCCCACTCAATAAAAAGCTAGAAAAATAAGTTTGGGCTGAAGACAAATTTTTAATAAATCGATATAGTCAGCCTGAGTAAAAATCTGTTTATATACTGCATAAATGTAATCATGCTGCCTTCCATTTTTAAAATGTTATCTATGCAAAGACATCAACCGATACGACATTTCAAATGCCATATGCCTCTCTGCTCAAATAGCCCATATGACAATGACATTTTGAACAGGAAGATGTTCATTAACAGGAAGATGTATTGAACATTAAAAATAAACTATGTTTGTAGACGTTGTAGAGAGGCACCATTAGAATGTTCATACCAAACATGAACAAAGCTGTAGACCTGCCAAGTGCACCTGCACTTATGTCATGTATATCTGTTTCTCTCTCACGCAAACCTTATGTCACTCATCTGACATGAAAAGCAACAATAATAGACATGTGTCTGGGATTTTATGCCATTTCATTTCTTTAATAAAAAAAATACTACCAGAATCTTAAAGGGGTTGTAAAGGAAAACATTTTTTTTCCCTAAATAGCTTCCTTTACCTTAGTGCAGTCCTCCTTCACTTACCTCATCCTTTGATTTTGCTTTTAAATGTCCTTATTTCTTCTGAGAAATGCTCACTTCTTGTTCTTCTGTCTGTAACTCACCACCGTAATTCAAGGCTTTCTTCCTGGTGTGCAAAAAGCCTCTTGAGGGGGGAGGGGGCGAGCAGGAGTGTCAGGAAGCCCACTAACACACAGCTTCTTTCTCTATCTGCAAAGTAGAGAAGTGTCCTGACTTGCCTGCTCGCCCCCTCAAGAGGCTTTCTCCACACCAGGGGGAAAGCCTCGCATTATGGTGTGTAGTTACAAACAGAAGAACAGGAAGTGAGGATTTCTCAGAAGAAATAAGGACATTTAAAAGCAAAATCAAAGTATGAGGTAAGTGAAGGAGGACTGCACTAAGGTAAAGGAAGCTATTTAGGGGGGAAAAAAATCCTTTACAACCCCTTTAAGTACACCTAGCAAATCCAATATTTCTCAAGGTTGATATTCTACAAGCTTACTCATTGCTTTAACCTCATAGCCTCACCCAAACAATGTGTACCATTTGATAACAGTAAGTAAACAGTGTCAGTATTACAAAACGTATAGGCTTTAAGCACAAGTAAAACAAAATAAATGTTTCAGAGGACAAAGGGAAATAAATAGCCACCTCAAGTGCTTATGTTTATGAAATACAAATGCAACTGCTAATATTTAGCTAGGGAGTAGCTAAGTCTTGGTGAGTACATCACACCATGCAAACCTTAGCACACCCTGCTCATTGGGCTTGATTTACTAAAGGAAAATAAAGCATTAGAAAGCTTGGTTTTGCCTTAGAATATAAAAAATATTTGTATGATCAGCACACAGCCTTTTGGAACACAAAGATCGAAGGCTATTTTTCAGCCCCAGAAGGCAAGGAGTGGGAGTCTGACATCACACACCGCACAGCTGAGTGTAATTTGAGACCTGAGTGGAGGGAAAGGACTGTCTCATAGGGAAACATGCACAGCTGAGTCTGTCTGTGTGCTGGAGAGGGGAGGGGGCATCTCCTGAGATTCTGTGGTGTCAGGATAACTTGTCAGAAGTGACCCGTGCAGATAGCAGAGGGAAAACAGAAATCACACCTGGTGCTATGGGTTGAGGCTAGTACACATTATTGGGGTATTTGCTGTGTTCATTTTTCATTTTAGAGGTTTAAGACCATTTTGACTGAAATATACCTGTTTTTTTATGCGTACTGTACACAACTTTCCACAACTATGTTTCCACAATGTTTACCTTGCCCTAGGCAATAATACTGTGGGGGCAAAGACAAGAGAGGCAGCAGAAAACATGACCTTTTATGGAGAAGAGCCCTTCCTACAGTAAGTGTGCTGACTACTGGTTCCAATAACTTACAGCCTGTTCATTCTCTATGTTTGAAAAGGAAGTGTTGGTGAGGTGCCAGACCTAAAGGTAAGAGTAATCAAGTTTGCGGTCTTCAGTTCTAAGAGGTAGCTCTTTAACATACGGGGTCTCCCTATGAGTCCCAAAGAAAGCTTCAAAGAAGACGCAAAGGATGAGAGCACTACAAGTTTTTAGTAGGTCCAATATAAATTTATTAGACTTGATAAAAATCAGAAGGCACATCCAACACTTTCAGGGGCTCACAACTACCACTTCATCAGGGCTAATGAACAAGTTAGCATGAGACACCATCAACAGGTAAAGCTAGAAATAGCGAACACATCTAAAAGTATGAATTTGCTATGTGTGTTTGCTATTTCTAGATCTACCTATGAATACTGTTTCATTCTTTGATCCTGCGCCCTTAGCACTGATGAAGGATGGGGGCCCTTGAAACATGCTGACTCTACTCTTTGATTTTTTTGCTAATCAAGACTAATACATGTATATTGGATTTACTATAAATGTGTGGCATTTGCATTTTCTTTGGACATTTGCAATTTATGTCTTAGTAGCGACAAAATGCAATATAATGGTTTGTAGAAGCCAGTGAAAACAATACCCTGATTCAGCTCATAAAAAGAAAATAGTACATTTAGCCTGTCACTACCTTTTTAGCTGTTAACAATATGGCTTGAAAGAAGTCTAATGGCAACATACAAAGTGTTAAAAACTATGCAAATATATAGATAATAGAATGCAAACAATAACAAAGAATTGTTAAATGTTTGAGCAGTTAGAATCAGCTACGGTGTTTTTGAATTTTTAAAATCATTTTTTTTTCTTTATATTGACTATAATTACAATGTAATGATTGCAACTTATGTTGTCCTTAGCAGAGTGTATCAGCTGGAACAATTATCCTGCCTGTCAGTAAGGAAAGTATGTCTTTGTATGAATTGATGGCGCACAGTATTGTACATCATTACGGTCTGTGTTTATTACAAACCTTTATCATTTTAAAATGTTTTACCAAGTTCATCCCGGTTCTTGTTATCTGCCTATGTACTGTCAACAAAGGCCTTATTACTAACTCAGTACACTGAAATATAACTGTGGCTGCCCATACAAAAGCAGAATCCCAATGAATTTCGATAAAGGATAATATAGAGCATTTTAAACAACGTACCCTTGTTATACACATAGTTTCCAACAAAAGAAGAACAAGCTTATGGCAAATGTTATGTGAATCCTCCACTAACTGGATGTTCAAAGTAATGATAGGAAATAGGAAATTGCCATTTTTGCTCAATACAAAGAAAGATTAAGACAGAGTAGAGACATGGAAAAAGTAGCGGTCCCTCCTTCCATTCACATTATAAAAGGATGCCCTATTTCCATTGTCTGTACCTGCATGGCCCACCCTATGATACACCAATGGCCTGCAAGTGCATCAGTCCTTGTGAAGTGATAGGCAGGTGAACAGTTCTTTTTTTAAATATTTGATTTATAACTTGGGAAAGAATGCACAAATAGTATACAAAAAATTGTAGGTTACAGTTGTCTCCTCACAAGGAGAGACATCATACAATGAGCAAGTAAGAAAAGAATTACGTAAAAAAAGTTGTAAAATAAAAAGGGTCATAATGCATGTGTGTGATTCATGGTAAACAGTATAGGAATGAGTAACAATACAAGCCAACAATTGCAACAAGTAAGGCATATCTGTCAAAGAGGGGAGTACTAGATGCCCCTTAACAACCAAAGCTCAAGGTTATGGAGGGGCAAATAGCTTCCAGGCGATACCAAAAGTACCAGAACGGGAAAGCAAAGGGAATGGGGTGGGATAGGTTGGGATGCCTGGGGTATTGTAATGTTCATAGCAGAAATTAGAAAAACAGGAGGTCACTGTAGCTAGGCTCTGGCAGATACACAGCTATGACCAGCTGAGCTATCCCATAGTTTACTGCAGGAGTATGAAGGTTGTAACTGGGCCCCCTGGACATTCATTGTGCCCTAGGTTGCTCGCTAGGTTGCCTTATGGATGGTCTGGCTATTGTTTAATAGGCTTCGTTAGCATTGGGCAAGTGGTTTAATTTAGCTTGAGCTTTGACCTAAAGCCTTCCTGAACCATTGCCAAGTGGTTTGCTTTAGCTTGAGCATTGACCTAAAGTCTTCCTGGACCATTGGGCAAGTGGTTTGCTTTAGCTTGAGCTTTGACCTAAAGTCTTCCTGGACCATTGGGCAAGTGGTTTGCTTCAGCTTAAGCATTGACCTAAAGTCTTCTTGGACCATTGGGCAAGTGGTTTGCTTTAGCTTGAGCATTGACCTAGTCTTCCTAAATACTAAAGTAAAGTCTTCCCTGTGGGGTTTCTTATGGTGGCCCAAACACCACAGGAGTGATGAGTCTAAATTGATGAAGCTCAGAAGCATAAATTCAGGTAATGTGACTGTCCTAAACTTTCAAATTTTGGGGCATTCATTTAATGGCCTGTCATGTAAAATATGGCATTACTCAGAAGTCCTTTCCTTTTTTCTCAGAGAGCAATATAAGAAATGAGACTTGTAATATGAACTGTAACAATCATCAGCTTTCTTATTAACAAAGTAGTCTATACAATTTTTCTGCTGTGAGCAACGAGGAAGATTACTTTACTTGTGTCCTAAATTTTCCACCACGATGGAAGAAATGGTATACCATACAGGCGACTTTTTTAATTTTCAACTACTTACATAGCTAGCAAAAACGAGGTAGTACATGGTGCCTTGGGTGCTTACTCTTATCTCATAGGAAAGACATGACTAATGATGGCCTTGCATTTATACGCACATTAATGTAACTATATATATATATATAAAAACCTTTAGTCACTAGATTTATGCCACATGATTATAATAGCAACCAGAAATTGTACTGATAAGATTCGGATGCAGTTAATCTTTTCCACATTTAATAAACTAGTTGGGCAGCTTGCCAGCTGCTGAAGGTGTGGAGTACCTTCACGGTCCACCACAAGGTCTTCTAACATACCCAAATACTAATGCATCTCTCAAAGCCTTAACTGTACCAAGAATTTAGCTTGCACTTCCCAAATTCATTTAAGACAATTTTTGGGTTGAGTTCAGGCAATTCTGAAGGATGAGGAGGGAGTGGAGTATTTGGCAAGCACACCAATTTATACAATATCCAAGACAGGAAAGTCACATTAAATTCCTGTTTTAACTTGTTATTTCCTCCAACGGAATCCAAGTATACTGCTGCGATATACAGCTAATATGAAATAAGGTACATACTGGGAAACATTTGTACAGTTTTTCATTCTGAAGTCTTCATTGATTTTTTCAGCTTGGTTCAGAAAATGAAAGGAAAACCTCCAATTGGTTAAAATTGGTAAGAAAGGATAACTCATTTCTCACGCCACTGGGAAATCATATAAAAGGGAGACCTGTTTTTTTTTTATGACTTGCATCCTTTATTACTAAAGAGACTTTGTCATTTGAAAGAAACACGTACTGATATGAAAGTGTAAACTGCCATTGCTGATATCTCATCCTGAAACTGTCACGCTAATCCAGTGGCTATAATATTTTTTAGTCACTAACCCGGGAAGAAGTATGCAAATCAGTTTTCGATAGGGTTATTTTGGATACAGTAGGGGAGGGTTAGATCCTCTGTTCATTTTTTAATTTCTATCTGTGTTTCTGCTGGGATAGTCTACTTCTGGTCTACTCATGTACTCCTGGTGACCCTTGTCGCTGGGGCGGAATAAGGCTCCATTTACACGGGACATTTTTACAACTGTTCCTGAATGATTAAACTTGACAGATAGTAACCCACGTTTAAAGCGCCCGTTTTGCATCTGAAACTTGGAAGTTTTCTGCGTCTGAACCCATTTTTTTTGCTTTCAAAGAAACGTTATTAAACGCAATTGGCTAAAAATGGCAATAAACGAGCCTGTGTACATTGTCACATAGGATAACATCGAATGAGTTCAGGGGCAGTTGAAAAAAGCATCTAACTGCCTCTGAACGTACGTTTAGCAGCGTCCCGTGTACATGGGGCCTAAAATCTTACAGTTATCACAAGAACAGAAAGGTTGGGGAAATCTTCCAGTGTTCCAGGGTCAACTGTCTGATGCCTCGTACACACAACCATTTTTCTCGGCAGGAAAAAAACTAAGATTTTCCCAACGTGATTCCTCTCCAGCCTGACTTGCATACACACGTTCATCCAAAAAACACCTGACCAAAGCGCAGTGATGTACAACACTTACAATGGGACTGTAAAGGGGGAGTTCCTTTCAAATGGCGCCACCCTTTGGGCTGCATACTTGATTCTGAGCATGCACATTTTTTTTGAAAAGCTGTGAGGGGCCCCAGATCTCATATTTAAGAGGACCTGTCATTCTTTTTTCTATTACAAGGGATGTTTACATTCCTTGTAATAGGAATAAAAGTGATGTTTTTTTTTTTTTTTTTTGTATAAAAATTTATAAAATAAATAAAAATAAATAATAAAACAAAAAAAAAAAAATATTTTAAAGCACCCCGTCCCAACGACAGTGTGAAAAGGTCCACATTTGCTGAACTGGTGATTCCAGCTAGACACCGTGTGCTTAGATATCATATACTGGCAGCTGTCGTGCAGCATATATATATAAAATAAATAGACCATAATCCTGCGCGGCACATTCTTGCTACAAATAGCTCACTATAGCTCAGGACAATACCTTAATTAAATGGCAAATAAACATAAATCACAAGCCCACAAGTTAATGTAACATAAAAAGGATTTGGGGAATTTTAAATCCATCTGTGATGTAATATACTTGATATGTGAATTAGATTCCACGTTAGCTAACTATAAACACAAGAGCGCTGGTGCAGCAGGACAGTGCTGGATCAATGAGAGGAGTCAGGTGCATGTTTGGGGAGGGAGGGGGGTTTACCCTAATGCAGAGAATGCATTAAGGTACAAAAACAGATTTTAGAACCACTTTAAGACCACTTCTTTGAGATTCTGCCCACAGCAGTTATATTTAATTTCCCTAAGTCCACCCTTCCTTTCTTCACACAGTTTCCTGTATGCATTGGTTTATCCCTTGAGTATTTTTTTATGTTGGTTTAACAAATGTCAGTTTGATATTTGTTCGGACCCAAAATATTCCATACAGCACAAAATTAAGACCACTATCAGTGATAATATGCCACCAGCAGCCATCTCTAATTTTCCTAGGCACCCACACAAAGCTATCAGTGTGCCTTGGTTGACCAGCTGAGTAATGTTATGTAGAGAAAAAACGGCAAAAAAGCCATGCTGCAACTTCGTGATTGCTTTGGCCAGAAAACCTAGTCTACTATGCAGATCATGCAGAAAAGCAGGTTAGCACTGCCGATGACTTCACTAAAACCTTTCCAGTATGGAAATCTAGTATCCAGGGAAAGGTATGGGAAGGGGGCACAGTGGGGTTGGACACATTTTTAGGATGACCCAGGAGCTACAGTCTCCAGGGAAAGGTATAGGAAGGGGGAACAGTGGGGTTGGACACATTTTTAGCTCCAGTCTCCAGGAAAAAGGTATGGGAAGGGGGCACAGTGGGGTTGGACACATTTTTAGGATGACCCAGGTTCTCCAGTCTCCAGGGAAAGGTATGGGAAGGGGGTGCAGTGGGGTTGGACACATTTTTAGGATGACCAAGGAGATTCTCTCCAGGAAAAGGTATGGGAAGGGGTCACAGTGGGGTTGGACACATTTTTAGGATGACCCAGGAGCTCCAGTCTCCAGGGAAAGGTATGGGAAGATGGCACAGTCAGGGTTGGACACATTTTTAGCTCCAGTCTTTAGGGAAAGGTATGGGAAGATGGCACAGTGGGGTTGGACACATTTTTAGGATGACCCAGGAGATTGAGTCTCCAGGGAAAGGTATGGGAAGGGGGCACAGTGGGGTTGGACACATTTTTAGCTCCAGTCTCCAGGAAAAAGGTATGGGAAGGGGGCACAGTGGGGTTGGACACATTTTTAGGATGACCCAGGTGCTCCAGTCTCCAGGGAAAGGTATGGGAAGGGGGTGCAGTGGGGTTGGACACATATTTAGGATGACCAAGGAGATTATCTCCAGGAAAAGGTATGGGAAGGGGGCACAGTGGGGTTGGACACATTTTTAGGATGACCCAGGAGCTCCAGTCTCCAGGGAAAGGTATGGGAAGATGGTACAGTCAGGGTTGGACACATTTTTAGCTCCAGTCGTTAGGGAAAGGTATGGGAAGATGGCACAGTGGGGTTGGACACATTTTTAGGATGACCTAGGAGATTGAGTCTCCAGGGAAAGGTATGGGAAGGGGGCACAGTGGGGTTGAACACATTTTTCGGATGACCCAGGAGCTCTAGTCTCCAGGGAAAGGTATGGGAAGTTGGCAAAGTGGGGTTGGACACATGTTTAGCTCCAGTCTTTAAGGAAAGGTATGAGAAGATGGCACAGTGGGGTTGGACACATTTTTAGGATGACCCAGGAGATTGAGTCTCCAGGGAAAGGTATGGGAAGGGGGCACAGTGGGGTTGAACACATTTTTAGGATGACCCATGAGCTCCAGTCTCCAGGGAAAGGTATGGGAAGATGGCACAGTGGGGTTGGACACATTTTTAGCTCCAGTCTCCAGGGAAAGGTATGGGAAGGGGGCACAGTGGGGTTGGACACATTTTTAGGATGACCCAGGAGCTCCAGTCTCCAGGGAAAGGTATGGGAAGGGGGCACAGTGGGGTTGGACACATTTTTCGGATGACCCAGGAGCTCCAGTCTCCAGGGAAAGGTATGGGAAGTTGGCAAAGTGGGGTTGGACACATTTTTAGCTCCAGTCTTTAGGGAAAGGTATGGGAAGGGGGCGCAGTGGGGTTTGACACATTTTTAGGATGACCCAGGAGCTCCAGTCTCCAGGGAAAGGTATGGGAATATGGCACAGTGGGGTTGGACATATTTTTAGCTACTGTCTCCAGGGAAAGGTATGGAAAGGGGGCGCAGTGGGGTTGGACACATTTTTAGGATGACCCAGGAGCTCCAGTCTCCAGGGAAAGGTATGGGAAGATGGCACAGTGGGGTTGGACACATTTTTAGGATGACCCAGGAGATTGAGTCTCCAGGGAAAGGTATGGGAAGGGGGCACAGTGGGGTTGAACACATTTTTAGGATGACCCATGAGCTCCAGTCTCCAGGGAAAGGTATGGGAAGATGGCACAGTGGGGTTGGACACATTTTTAGCTCCAGTCTCCAGGGAAAGGTATGGGAAGGGGGCACAGTGGGGTTGGACACATTTTTAGGATGACCCAGGAGCTCCAGTCTCCAGGGAAAGGTATGGGAAGGGGGCACAGTGGGGTTGGACACATTTTTCGGATGACCCAGGAGCTCCAGTCTCCAGGGAAAGGTATGGGAAGTTGGCAAAGTGGGGTTGGACACATTTTTAGCTCCAGTCTTTAGGGAAAGGTATGGGAAGGGGGCGCAGTGGGGTTTGACACATTTTTAGGATGACCCAGGAGCTCCAGTCTCCAGGGAAAGGTATGGGAATATGGCACAGTGGGGTTGGACATATTTTTAGCTACTGTCTCCAGGGAAAGGTATGGAAAGGGGGCGCAGTGGGGTTGGACACATTTTTAGGATGACCCAGGAGCTCCAGTCTCCAGGGAAAGGTATGGGAAGATGGCACAGTGGGGTTGGGCATATTCTTAGCTCCAGTCTCCAGGGAAAGGTATGGGAAGGGGGCGCAGTGGGGTTGGACACATTTTAAGGATGACCCCTGTAATTGCCTTACAATATCACTTACTCTGTATGACAAACACCATTTCATGGAAGGTTAACAAGTACCCCCCACAACTTTGGCTCAAATGAAAGTTTCAGTCACAAGCAAAGTTTGCTCCCTTCAGAATGCAAGATGTGGTTTTTATATTTAGTCAATAAATAAATGCATTAAACAGAGCATCAAACAAGTATTAAAAATAATCCTGATAAAGAGTTCTATTGTAACTCTACTGATGCTAATAATAAATATGATCATGCTATCATGGAATTGGTTACAGTAACATAGTATAATATAGAACAACATATTAGCATACAGCTGTGTGAGAGATCTGGTTCCAGCATGCTGCGAATCTCTGCCCCATCCATGAGTTGTGTCTGTCAGTACAAAGCCACATGGAATATTCAGCCAGTGCTGAGCGGAAGCTGTGAAAGTCTAAATAAACTTTGGACATCAGATAGGGGGACATTATGACACACAAGGACTTCCTGAATGGCTGAAACAAAAACAGAGAATGGGACTTGTTCCTGCCTGCGGCTAGTGCTGACTTAGGTGGGACGCTCCCTCTTGTCTTCCAGTACAAGAGTCTTGTGTAGCTGAGCCAGGAAAATAAAAGTGAGCTTTCCATTGTGGGGGCACGTAACCCACACATTTCACACATCATTCCTGCACAGCTCACCAGCTGCTTCAGCATTCTCCAGCTGCACCAAGATGCATTCCAGCTCTCACTGCCAGCACTACTAACAGAAGAAAGCAGCCAAGGCACAGTACACCGGGTCACACTGCTCTCTTTTGCACAATCAAACCTTCTCCGTGAAGTTGAAGGACCTTGCAGCACTGGATTTACTAACAGTCCTCTCCATTTTTAAAATATAAAAGGAAATTTCGTTTTGAGTGATAATATAAAACCAGCTTTTGATGTACTATTTACCTTCGATTGAAGGTTTCCACTAAACTACTTTTTTTGCTGCTATAATGCCAATGGTGGTCTGCACAGTTTTGCTTGACCATCCATTATATGACTAAGCAATATGACTTTGTGACAGTGATTGATGAGTTTATTGCTGTGGTCAATACACAATAAAAGTGTTCCTCATATGTTTTAGAAGGAACATTAAACCATCTCCCTGATACTGAAAATATGGTTTTCTTCTCTGCTGACTCATTGATTTGTGGTTTTCTTACCTCACTGAACTGTTGTTTCAACAACTTAAATAACACACAAGGCATTGTCTTCCTTCATTTTCGAAAGGGTGATTTCATGAGAGACAACAGATGTTTGGAAAGCAGACAAAGAGGGCTTCACTCAAACTATGAGAACTAGAAAATTATTATAGGGGAAACTGTAGATATGTATCACCTTGATTGATGGGGTGAGATATCTACTGTTCTCAAACAACGTGTACACTATATAGTATAGTCTTTATTCCGATTCGGTCTGCAAATAGATGTGGTACACATGATATGTTGGGAAGGGTTATGAACACTACAAAACTAAATTATGAAATAATAAAAGGGAATTCCAGCTTATACTAAGTGATTTCAAAGTAAACAACCGCTTTAAAATGAATATGTTTCTATGCAAATAAAGCTGTAAAGGGATATATGAGGAGTTATATAACAAGCATATCTAAAAAATTGTATATTTCTGAGCTTTTATAGAAAATGACTAAAGATCTTTATGTATATGATCAGTATGTATATATATATATATGGTAAAACTAAAGATAAAGCTTCATGATATGCCCCTTGAGATTACTATGATTGCCCAGGCACTATAAGTAACTGAAATTATACCTACTAGCACCTGAGAGCAACATCACGAATGAGTGTGAGGATCAACCGTTTCTTCACTGTTTATACATTGGGATGAGATATTTACAGTTGATCTGTTCCTTGGCTCTCGGGTGAAGGTGCCGCCATCTTTGGTAAGGGAATCAGGAAGTGAAGCCTTGAGGCTTCACAGCCTAGTTCCCAACTGTGCATGTGCGACTCACGCTGCGCGATCCGACTGGTCCCTGCTGTCTTCTGGGACCTGCGTGCCTAGCATAAGACAGCAGGGGGGGATGGAGGAGGCTCCAGACGTGGCATAGATAGCCGTGGGTGGCTCGGCGATCTATGCCTGGAAGTGGGAGCAAAATTCTCGCATTTGACAGTTATCTGCTCCCCCCTCCCCCCTGAAAGGTGCCAAATGTGAGACCGGAGGGGGGAAGGATTCCGAAAAGCAGAAGTTCCATTTTTGGGTGGAACTCTGCTTTAATTGTCAAGTAATTTAACACATCACTTTACTACTACAGTGTTAAAGTGAAATTTACTTTAAATTACTATAATTGATACAAATGCTATATATATATATATATATCCAGTGCTGCCTCTTTCAACATATTGGTACAGATGGATCATTCTGTATAATGAGCATGTATTTTTCTCCTTTAAAGCAACAAACATGCTGCCTTTACTGTAGTTTAAATGGAGTTATGCCCTCTACACACGATCGGACCTTTGTCCGACCAAATTCACATCGTAATTCCGATGGAATTCCATCAGAGGAAATGTAAACGGATGTAAACTCTGATGGGATTCAACGGAATTTCCAATGCAATTACTTCCGATTGGTCATACACACGGTCGGAATTTCCATTGGAAAAAGTCTGTCCGACTTTTTCCATCGGAAATTCCGATCTTGTGTACGGGGCATTACAGTACTGTAATGGCCTGTTACAGTATCTATATAGAAGAAGCAGATGAGAGTGTGTTCAGATGACTGCTACAATCCTTGCGATGTCTATCTAGTTTGCACAAAAAAATACTTTTTGGTAACTTTTGTGAGTGGTAATCAAGGAACGGTGAGCACAGTAAATTTTTAAATTCATATAGCTGCTTTTCCCTGCTGCTACATGTTGTGTGTGCTTTGTGCAAAGCTTCCCCCATCTGTTATCCCACAGTCCATCAACAGTTGCAGCACTGTTGGCAAATACTACCTGTAGCACAATCACACTTCTAGCCTGACATATCGTCTGCATGTCAGGAATGCAATCGTACCCATGAGAAGTATAAGACTTACAGCAGACAGAATACTAACCACACAAGTGTTTTGTAGCATACATAAGAGGCTGACTGATTGACTGATTTGATTGGTTGATTAATTAATATGTCTGTAATTTGGCTCCTGACTACCAACATCTGCATTTACGATAAATCATTTACGGGAGCTGATATGATGATATGAAATGTAATGCAGTGAACTTTTTGGTTTCCTTCTTCCTTGTACTTATCCTCTCCAAAGTATTGTAACATTTATTATGCTAGTAAACATATCAGGAACTTGACTGCAGCTAAATCACGTGTATTATCATAAGAAAAAAAAGTTTCAGAAATGTATTTGTGGTGACTACAGCAATCTGATTTGTCTTGACTTTTTTTTACCAGTGAAAAAAAAAACTGGATCCTGTTTTTTTTCCCATGGTGACAATACACTTTGATTTTGAAGCTCCTTGCTTCCCTTTTTATTCGAACTCCTTGCAATCTTGATTTATTGAAACGTATTGCTATATATACATTGCTTAAAGAGCCATCCTAAACCAGCCAATACTGATACAAAGATGCGTAGCACAATAAAACCAATACAAAAGTTTGAAGCAAATGCCTCCCCAATAATTCAGCATAAAAACAACTCCCGTAACATCCCCCCAATGTGGCAATCACGTTTATAAATAAATTTTTATGATACAAGACACCACACATACATGTTGTACATAGCGCCTAATGTGTGGGCTAAAACATACAACTCAATTATCAATCATAATGAGATTTTCCAGCCAAATTCACTTCATTTTCTACATGTCTGTGCAAATAATTTGAAGAAAAAATACAAATGTATGTCATGATCCTAGTGAAGATACTAAACAAATCTGAAAAACCTTTTAGATGAATAATGGAAAATCAATGGCAAAAACATTATGCTGTTTCTTATTATTGCAACTTATTATTTCGTCTCTCAGATAGCCTACTGCCAAATCTCTTCCAACAATATTCACTGAAAAGCATTAAAGTCCAATTAAGGCCTCTGTTTTTTTCCTTTCCAAATGATAAACAGGCATTTTCAATCAGACTCTCCATATTATGTAATAATCCTCCTTTGTAATGATACATGTAGTTGGGAAGCCGGAACTCTCCTGAAACCCTAGCAGACTGGAGGGGTTGGCAGGGACTGGATAGGGCTTTTATATAATTTTCCTAAACTTCTGCATATAGAGCATTGTGCTGTCAATCTAAAGGGCTGCAGACAGATACGGCTATCAACAACTGCCAACATATAAGCAGCTATAGCAGCATGGATGACAACGCTGCAGTTATTTCATTGCAGTAGGAAGAGCATTGTCACCCTATCAGTACCTTTCCAATGGTTCCATTGGCAGGTCAACAGGTATTTACATAATGTTCCGGTGTACTTAGAAAATCAGAGAGCCCAGTTTTACTGGTATGGGTAGCCTGCATCACATATGTGATTTTAAAGCTAAACGATAGTTCTACTTTAAACTTAAAATCAGAATAATAAATCAATATATTTATTAATAATGTTTTCTTACAAATACGTGAAGATTCTCTAGTGTTTAATGTGAAGATAAAATTCACTTAAAACATCTTAAATTATAGATTTGTAAACATTTTGATGACAAAAATAAATAGAGTGGAAACACATGGCAATAAATAATAAAATAGGGACGTTAGCAAATGCAATGTTTTTGATGTACATAATGTAATGTGTTAATAAAAGACATGTAAGATGCAGCAGTTATCGGACATACCTGAAACAGCGTAAATGGTGTTTTAATATTTATGGATGAATTAGAAGCAAACATAAATAGAAAACGAGAAATTAAAAATGGAACTGACTTGGATTTTACACTGATGCTTTTTATGGTCACTATAAATTGTGAGCAATGTAAATAGTTATGAACCAAAATGGCTTAAATATTTGAGAATAAAATGATTTATTAATTGCCATTTACGGTAGGCTTTAAAGTTTGGCTGCACAAAAAATTAAAACCAAGCATATTGAACTACTTTGTTCTTTTTAGTTATGGGTGGACAATATTGGGCTGCTTTTTTAGGCATACTAGGAAAAGTGCAAATGTTTTAGTACTTATGGATGACTTAGAAGAAAACATGGAAAGCTGTGGGTGGATAATGTTGGGCTGAATCAAATGCTGACTACTTTTGTTTATGGACGGTCGGAAAAAGCCAACCATAGACGGTTTGAATCTTGACTGGTTCAGCCGGGACCGGCTGAGATTCAAACCATGTACGGGCAGGCTGAATGTACCCAAGTTGTCTGATCGATCAACTTGGGTAAAACCAGCTTGTGGAATTTTACAGGCGATTACTGCTATAGCCGCTAGCAATAATCACTGTGTTCTCCCAGCGAGGAAGGCTTCCCCCGCCCCCTCCCTTGGAGAACACAATGGTTCTATGGGAAGGATTCTCCCATCAACTCTGACGTTGTTGATGAGGAATCAAGCACTTTTCTTTTCCTGCAACCCTAAGCTCTGGCCGCCAAGGTTCTTAGCTATGTTTCTGTCTCCAGTTCTCACTCACTTGCAATTATAAAAACATGAGAACATTATTTGTGCAAAACTGAAATGTCCATTTAAGATGAAGTAATCAGTTAAATGGTTAGATTGTTGACCAATGGAAACAAGTATAGAGTGAACCAAAACAGAGCATATTGGCAATTCTGGCTCTGAGAATGCCCCCACACAAAGAAAATATGGGTAAACTGATTTCATTCTAATTTAATATATCAAAACATTAAACTGAATATATTCCCAATGCAGACTACTACATATTTCTGGTGTAAAGTGTCTATCTAGCATAATATATATTTGATATTTAGTTGGGCAGTCCTACCAAGACTTACTGGTGGGCTTTCAATACTCTGGTCCAACAATGATTGTATACTTAGTGTGAAAGTGCACCTGTGCCCAGGCTATGGACATTAAAATGGTTAGATATAATAAACTTTAAACCATTGCAGACTTCTCTAGCTGCTTGTGCTGTGAAGTTATTTATTCTGAGAAAACCTTTAAGATGTTCAGGATTCTTTTCACAACAAGCTTTGGAGAAACCCATTCTCTTAAGCAGATCAAAGCAGTCTTTGTAGAAATTTGTTAGGATGCAAGCATTAAGGAAAGTTCACTGGTCTCAGCTGTTTATGGTTCAAGCAGGTAATCTTTTTATGTTTGTAGGCACCTCTGTGACATTGGTCATGCTGAACCTGTTCAGGAAAATATTGATTGGCTGAGAGGATGGGAAGTCCTAAGACCGCTGTTAACACAGTGAACTAACACAGGTCACAAAGCATGAAAACGTACGAGTAATTGATTCTAGGCTATGCTGAAAACTCTTCACTAGACATGTGCATTCGTTTTTGCCCTAATGCATTTTCGTCCGAATTTTGGGTATTTTCGTTATCATTTTAATAAACCAAAATGAACGTGCAGAATCCGAAATCCGAAAGGTCCGACATAAAAAATGCTTTATTTTTGTTTTCGTTGCTACCGATATAGATAGGAGATTTGACATGACGCTGACAATACCAATCTGTGTCTATCGAACCTGTGGTTGAATGTGCCTAACTTTAACTCTATTAGTCCAAGATTATTCTACATAGAGAGGAAAGATTTGACAGAGAGAAAATATTCGACATTATATAGAGACAGTATTGGGGTAGACCATTCGACATGAACGACAAAGATTCGACGAAGCAGCGAAAAAAAACATACAAACATCAAATCTGTCATTGAAGGCTTATGGTGTCTGTCGAAAGGTCTAAGAAGATTCAACAAAGCAGCTGAACTGTACGACGCCACAATCGTACATTTACGGTCAAATGCTCGACCCATAAGCTATAGAAGAATTTGAATGTTGGTTGACTAGTAATAATAATTTATAAATATAATTGTTACTAGTTTCATACAAAATTAGAATTCTTCTATAGTTTGTAGGCAGAACATTTGACCATAAATGTACGATTGCCGCATCGTACAGTTTAGCTGCTCCGTCGAATCTTCTTAGAACATTCGACAGACACCATACGCCTTCAATGACAGATTCGACATTAATCAATTCGGATTTTCGGACAAATGTATTTTTTAACGAAACGAAATTAATAAAAACGAATTTCGGCAGTAACTAAATAAATGTATTTTTCGGACGAAAACGAAATTCCGAAACAAAATATTTCAGTGTGCACATGTCTACTCTTCACTAGGGCAAACTGATACATTAAATTCAGATTCTTAATGTTCATTCAGGCTACGGTTATTCTATGCTTATTCCACATTCCTAAAGTTCAACTTTATTTTTGTAACTCACTGTAACTTCATGTCAAACTTTTACAACCTGGGGAGAAAACAGCTGAAATTTAACAGCAAAGTATGTTGAAGTGTAGCGAAACAATAAGCAATTGTTTTCACCATCCATCTAGACTTCTGTTTAAGTGCTGCATTTGTTGTTTTCCCTCACCTTTTTAGGACAAGGCAATTTGAAAAAAGTTTTTGCTTTTTTTCCATGAGGCAAATAATTAATATCGAAGAATGTGCCAAAACCAAGAAATATTTAGAGATCTGGCTTCCTACAAATGGAGTCGTAATTTCATGACCTAAGACTGGATATCCATTTTCACTACCTACATTTACTTTTCACTTGGGTTGCATTCTTTAATCCCAGAGGAAGAAAGGCTTTCAATTTAATAGAGAACGTACTCATTTATTCATTCTCTGCATTATTTGGCTGTAAATGTGTCCATATTTCACATTTATTATGTTTGAATGTGTTTTGTTCAACTAAAGCCATAAGGGTAAAACTGAATCCCCAAAGTAGAAATATTTTTAGACGTAGTGAAAAGAAATGCAGTCTGCTAAGAAACAGGGAAGAAAAATAATTTAAATGAGAGGTGGTTTTTGGAATGAGATTTTAATATATCAGGAAGTTGAAACCCCTTACAAAGCACAGCAAATTTTGCCTTATTGCCAAAAACAGCATGCAGGAAAAATATGCTTTGGACCTCATGCTGTGCATGGTCTGTTGGTTTGTTATGTTTATAATACTAAAGTTGAGCAAAGACTTAAATTACTAGTGGCAAACTGAAAATATGTGAACGTTTACAATATAGTCAGGGTTGCTCATTAACCGTTTTCTGAGAAAATGACCTCTAACTGTAGATAATTACTCTTTGCACTTTATGATGGTTTACATCCATGCCTCTCCACTGACACCTCAACTTGTAAATCAGAAGGAAAAGCACATCTATTTTAGTTTTTATTTTGTTTTACCAATCAATTCCACAGCCTTAAAGTAGAACTATAGTCATTCATTTTGGATAGGGCAAGGGAAGGTTTTAACCCCTGTCAGATTTTTTTTTTCACCATCTCTGTCCCATTCCGGAGATTTCCCTTCACTTTCTGACCCTTGGCCAAACAGAAAATGAGAGTAAATCCCTGAAAATTAAGGAAATTACTTGGGGAGTCCCCATTGGAAGATTTCCCCTCTATTACTTTTCTGGGGACAACCAAAAATGTGGAATTGTGTCTTACTTTCAATAACAATGGTAAACAGAACAAATAGAGTGGGTAAATCTCCATAACGGGGCCACAGACAGCAGTAACAACTGACAAGTGCTCAAAACCTTCTTCACTCTATCCAAAACTAAAAAAAAAGGCCTTTAGTTATACTTTTAAGGATATTTAAACCCATGAACAAAAATATAATATACTGCAACTTAGAAGTCTATAGAGGTGCTGCCTGCATTTGTTTTCATTTTTAAGGCTAAGAACATTGTTAGTAAGTAACTTTTGATCTTGCCAGAAATTCAGTGTCCTTGTCAATTCACGTGTGCTGTACTGAAATCACAAAGTTATTTTCCTTCAAAGCCATCTTCTACAAACCACAAAGTACCTCACCCCCCATGTAAAAGAGATTAAAGAGCGGGAAAACAAGTTGGTAGTCTATATAAGGAGAACAGCCTATGGTGACAACGCTGTTTCTTCATAGATAAAGTGGCGTAAATAAGCATAGCCACCCTAGGACAAGAAGTGTGTTAATTTCAAGATTACCAGGGGGAAATACAGGGGGGAAAACAAGCTACAAAAAAGGAAACCAATGCAGCCACCACATCTTGGGACTTATGGGCTGCAATATTTTACATTTTTAACTTTGGGCTTGGGTACACTTATGGACTCAAATAGAGAGTGTTCTATGTTGTTTTGCAAAATATTCATACATTCGGTCAATACAATAAAGCTTCTATGGTTAGGCCAGGCTCTTTCATTTAAGAACCTGTACTGAAAAAATATAGCAGCTGCTCCTGCTGACCTCCTCTTTTGACAATGCTAAATGCCTGGTGGGTATGCTGATTCCTTGCATCTATCTAGTGACCCATGTCTTATTTTTCCTATAATTGCAGCACTGTAGATCCTTCCTCCAGCCCCCATGCCAAGGCTAAACCATAGCAATTGACAGGGAACACAGGCATCCAGCCCTTCAAAGTGTTGAATGTTGAAGAAACTGATGGAGTCTGCAGCTCTTGGAGGGTCTGCAAGAGAGGAGAGTATATTCCCCCTTTTTTGCAGGAAAGAGATGATTTATTTCAATTAGAATTTTGACAGAGTCTCTTTAAACAGGAATGCCAGGTGTGGATATTTTTACATAGTTACATATATTGGTACAGCTTGGACCAATGTTCCAATGTAACTATGCATATACTATACCTGTGGGAATCTGGTGGAAGCTGGAAAACACTGTAGTAGGCACCGCTACTCCAGTATACTCCACTGGGATCTGTGTCCCCTACCAAGCGGCTAACCTGTGCTTACTGAATACAGGAGGTTACATTCTCTGGATGGCACAGGTGACATTCAGAGAGTGCTTTGCATCTTCTCAAGGAATTGGACAAGGTGGAGATTTTGACATCACTGCCCCTCCTCACCTAATTAGAGAACACATTGAGACAATGCAAGATGTTCTCTGAATAGTCCCTGCACCAGCGGGATACCTCCTGTGTTCACAAACCAGTATGAGAGCCGCTAGGCAAGGGACCAGGAGGCTAGTGGAGATCAATGTACTGTAGTAGTGGCGCATGCATATGGTATATACATAGTTATATTGGTCCAAGTTGTGGTGGCAGTGATTGTTTGAGTTGTTTCTTTTTCTTTCTGTAAGTGCTAAAATGCCTGATTATGTGTGTATGTATGTGTATATATATATATATATATATATATATATATATATATATATATATATATGTGTATATATTGTTTTTTTTGGATTTGTGTTTGAAACGGCAATAAAAGGTAATTAAAAAAATTATATATATATATATAGGTAAACTCATGTTCAGTTTGAACATCCAATCATGTGTAAAAAATATGTTAAAAAAAAGCAGGATTTTTTTCTTATACAATAATAGATGGTTCAAGTGAACACAGCTCCATGATATTCACTAAACTAATTAAACATTTACATTGCAAATCATACTAAATGAAAAAACAAAACAAAAAAAAAACATAAAAAAGCCATATCACTTGAAAGCATTTACAATCCTTAAAAGCTTTTTTTTCCCGCACATGAGCATCATGCTTTTATCACTTTCTGATCAAAGGGCTAAACAGACATAATCAGCAAAACATAAAGTGTTGGCTTCTATCACAACATACCATGGTGGAATTACAGTATGTAGGCTTTAATGTTGAGCTGCCTGTTGATTTTAATGGTCAACCAATTGGACCCTGTGATTTTGGGGAGCACGGAACAGGAAGCTGGCAGGGAAAGAAAAACACTGTACAAGCATAGGCTCAATATGAATTGTATTTTTACAGCCGTTCAACATTATAAGGAGCAATTCAGGTCGCAATGTCTATGTATAATTACTGTTTATCCTGCAAGCTTAAACAAGTGTAGGGCAGTGCGAAGTGCAATGACACACATCGACCTAAGACTACCCAGCAGACTGTGTGTTTTGTGTGCGCTCAGACAAATATTACGCTATTAACACTACAGAAAAAATTGTGTACCTGAACTTGTACCTAAAACAGTGTGGCGTCAACCAATACACCAAAATGTATGATGCAAAACAAGGGGCTATTGAACCTAAAGAAGAACTGAAGCAATAATATACAAACCTGACCTATATTAAAATAAAAATGGTTACAATTATTACCCTACTAGAGATTTATGAACTTAAAGTGGAGTTCCACCCAAAGATGGAACTTCTGCTTTAAGTGCTGGTGACCCCCTGACACCACATATGGCATGTCATTTTTTGGGGGGACGGATACCCTGTTTCTACAAGCACCCAGCTCCCACTTCCTTCCCTGGCGCCTACTAATACTTTGTACTCATTTAATACTTTGCACCGCCTACTAATACTTTGTACTCATTTAATACTTTGCACCTTCTACTAATACTTTGTACTCATTTAATACTTTGCACCTTCTACTAATACTTTGTACTCATTTAATACTTTGTACCTTCTACTAATACTTTGTACTCATTTAATACTTTGCACCGCCTACTAATACTTTGTACTCATTTAATACTTTGCACCTTCTACTAATACTTTGTACTCATTTAAAAAGCTACAAGGAGTTCTGTGAATGGCAGCAGTGTCCTAACACATATTGCAGTGTGGCATCCACCCAACACGCTACCCAGAGTTTTGCAGCTATAACTGTAGTAGTGATACCAAACACAGTAATTGAGACAATGAATGTGTTAAAGCGGAGGTCCACCCTAAAAAAAAAAAATAGCCAAATAGGCTACAAAAAACTTAGAAAAATATATATATATTTTTTTATACTTACCAGAAGTGGCTGTTACTAGGCAGATCTCTTAATCTGCCACTTCCTTGTCCGCGGTGGTCTTCTTTCTTCTCCTCCTCGCGCTGCCTCCTGGGAAATGGGAGCGGTGTCTTCTGGTACCTTGTATGTGTCCCAGGAGACATCCGCCCATTCACATAGCGCCATGCGGCTCGCGCATGCCCAGTAGGGAATCGGGCAGTGAAGCTGCAACGCTTCACTTCCTGATTCCCTCACCGAGGATGGCGGCTGAGCAGTCGAGACCCGAGCGTTTGCTTGGCTTTGGCTGCCGACATCACGGGCACCCTGGACAGGTAAGTGTCCTTATTAAAAGTCAGCAGCTACAGTGTTTGTAGTTGCTGACTTTTAATTATTTTATTTTTTTAAGTCGGACCTCCGCTTTAAGTGCTATGGAGGAGTAAAGGATCATAGGAGCAAGTGACCAATAACTGATAAATTCAGAGTCTTATATTCCTGTTACCTAATAATGGAATAGATGACAGCACACGCCGTGGTCATCCATCCAAATGAGAATACTGCTATGGGGCTTACATACTTTTTCTTCTTCTTAGATTGTGAGTTTTATTACTTATATTAAAATTGGTATACAAATTGCTGCACTTAGAGTAGAGCTGCTTTTTCTCTCTCCTAATAAGTCATTGCTAGCTTCCCCAGCAGTCCCTCAAGTATAAAATATACTAAATTGGACCAATGGAAGTATGCAGTTAAGATCATACCTGGAATTTACTATTAAGCAAACAATATATAATTCAGTTAGGGTTCAAATCTACTTTAAGGAACCATACTATTAAACTGTTGATGTTGGTAAATTGTAAAATTGATTTTGCACAATTTCTCGAATATGCAGAATTAATTGTAGATTATTTTCACAAGTGTGTCTTAGTTTATAGATTGATGTTTTCATTTTCAAGTTTCCAAACAGCTCACATAAATATCTCAGCCTACTTCAAGTAAAAACTCTCAAATAGATCTAGTTTTGTTTACTTTGTGTTCAGAATTTACTGAATGGACTGCGCTCAAATGTAACATCTAAAGTTAAATACGCTCGAGGGCTTGGACAGGCCCTGCCAATTTTTAGCCCACTGAATACACATCTAATGCCAAGGTTGTAAAATTCTGGAACACAGAAACACTGACATGGCTTTATATCTGGCACAAGAGAGTGATCCCAAAAACAGCTCGGAGACTAAATGCTTACTTATGTTATGTTAATGATGATGAGAAACATAACTACGGCAGTTTGGTATATTTTCTTATTCATTATTAAAATACCCATCTCACCTGTTTATATGTTTGCTTTAAAAATGTTTACTTGGGTACACCATGTTGACAGGAGACGGGCTATTCCTACAGTGCCCTATAGTGGCAGCCAGAAGCGGCATGTACACAGGTGTTAGTGGGCTGCGAACCAAATACACAACTCTCTTGAAAGCTGCCCTCTGGCTAAACATCTTAATACGCTGCTGAAATACAGCAATATGAACTGTGATCTGTGAGTTTTTATTCTGTTCAGACACTTTTGCAATTCATACACCTTTTCTAGACAGCAAAGCCAGGAGGATGACACCATTTTCTCTGTAATAGTTAACCACTTAAGACCCGGACCATCATGCAGGTTAAGGAACTTGCCCCTTCTTGCGATTCCGCACTGCGTCGCTTTTACTGACAATTGCGCGGTCGTGCGACGTGGCTTCCAAACAAAATTGGCAACCTTTTTTTCCCACAAATAGAGCTTTCATTTGGTGGTATTTGATCACCTCTGCGGTTTTTATTTTTTGCGCTATAAACAAAAATAGAGCGACAATTTTGAAAAAAATGCAATATTTTTTACTTTTTGCTATAATAAACATCCCCAAAAAATATATATATATAAAAAAAAAAATGTCCTCAGTTTAGGCCGATACGTATTATTCTACTTATTTTTGGTTAAAAAAATCGCAATAAGCGTTTATTGATTGGTTTGTGCAAATGTTATAGCGTTTACAAAATACATAATATTTTTTTTTTACTAGTAATGGCGGCGATCAGCGATTTTTTTTCGTGACTGCGACATTATGGTGGACACATCGGACACTTTTGACACATTTTTGGGACCATTGTCATTTTCACAGCGAAAAGTGCTATAAAAATGCACTGATTACTGTGAGTGAAAATGACACTGGCAGTGAAGGGGTTAACCACTAGGGGGTGCTGTAGGGGTTGATTGTGACCTAATGTGTGTTTCTTACTGTAGGGGGGCGGGGCTGTACGTGTGATGTCAGTGATCGTCGTTTCCTATATCACTGACACTGCCACAGAGAAGAACGGGGAAGGTTTGTTTACACTCACCGCTCCCCGTTCTTCAGCTCCTGCGACCCGATCGCGGGACACCCGCGGTGATTGAGTCCACGGGTTTCGCGGCCGCGGTCACGGAGCTTCGGACCGGGTCACAAGCGCGCCACCGCCGGCGCACTCACGACCCACGGCTGGGCTCTTAAAGAGTAAGTATATATACGTCCATGTGCCGGGCCGTGCCATTCTGTCAACGTATATAGTCGTGCGGCCGTCCTTAAGTGGTTTAAGGAACCTATTTAGAAAATAAAAAACAAACCTTTACAACCCCTTTAAAAGAGTACATACCTTGATATTTTTGCGCATATTTAATTTATTTTTATTACATTTTTTAACACAATTTTTGATAGTAGTGAAGCACAGCATGGTTTCTATTGTTTGGTTTATGTATAACACAAGCATATGAGAGAGTGGTTTGTAAGCGATTCACTTTAATTATTCACTGTAATCTCAGTACCATAGCTGCTCACAAGGATTTATTCTCTTTGTTGAGGCCCCTTTCACACTGAAGCACCGCAAAAACAGCGCTAAAGCGACGGTCCTTTTGCGGTACTTTAGCGGCGATGTTGCAGTGCTTTTCGGGCGCTAGAGGGCCCGCTTTTTTAACAAAGTGACCTTAAAATAAAGGAAAATAATGTTTAATAACCACTTAAGCTCCGGCAGGTTGTACCTTCATGACCAGAGAATTTTTTGCTATTTAGCACTGCAATACTGTAACTGGCAATAACTCAGTCATATAATGCTGTACTCAAATGAAATTTATATAATGTTATCACACAAATAGAGCTTCCTTTTGTTGGTATTTGAGTTTGTTGTTAATTATTATTATATAAACGGAAAAAACATAAAAAAAACAAAACAATAATAATAATAATAAAAAAAAAAAAAATCAAATTTGTTTATAAATTCAGGACAAAATGCCATCAGCTACATGTCTTTGGTAAAGAAAAAATCACAATAAGTATATACTGATTGGTTTGTGTGAAACGTCTAGTGTTTACAAACTATGGCATATCTACAAAAAAAAATATTTTATTTTTTATTATACTACTAATGGTGGTGACCAGTGACTTATAATGCAACTGCAATAGTGCGACAGACAATCTGCCACTAACTGCCACTGAGTGGGAACTGACTAAATGCCACTGACACTAATACAGTAATCAGAGCTAATACTATACACTGTCACTGTACTAATGACACTGGCTGGGAAGGGGTTAACATCTTGGGTAATCAAGAGGTTAAATGTATGCCTAGCTATGTGCAATCTGTGTAATGAGTGCTGATTTTTAATAAAGATCTCTATGTTTCTTAGCCCTGCTTTGGCAAGGCTAAGGCCTCGTACACACGACAGAGTTTCTCGGCAGAATTCAGCGAGAAACTCGGTCAGAGCCGGATTCTGCCGAGAAACTCTGTCGTGTGTACACTTTCGGCCCGATGGAGCCGCCGAGGAACTCGTCGAGAAAATAGAGAACATGTTCTCTATTTTCTCGTTGTTCTATGGGAAAACTCGGCCCGCCGAGCTCCTCGGCGGCTTCAGGGCTGAACTCGCAGAGGAACTCGACGTGTTTGGCACGTCGAGTTCCTCGGCCGTGTGTACGAGGCCTAAGAAACAGAGAGATTGTTCTCTCTGTACAGAGCCCTTTGTTGACAATCAATTGGCTGAGATCTGCTGACAGATTCCCGCTGTGTACAATCACAGCCGGTAGTGGTGGGGGGAGGGGGGTGCGCAGCAGGCAGCAATGTATCAGTATCAGTATGGCACTCTGCCTGTATTGGCTGCCCATCCACAGTGCATTGGGGGGTGGTCCACAATTAACCTGCCTAGCGGTATTCCTGAGTCTGACTTGGGGTGAAATTTACATACCAAAAGCGGTAACCCCGAGCCCGACTCGGGATCGCATCGCAGGATACAGGGGAAGTTACTTACCTTGTTCCTGGATCCTTCAATGTGTCCATGCTGTGTGTGCGAGCTGTCATCTCGCTCAATTCACACACTGGTGACTGCCAAGCTCCGTTCCCAAGCAGTGCGACGCACGGGGGTGGAGTTCCGCATCAAATTAAAAAAAGTAAAAACACAGTATAGATACAGTATACTGTAATTTTACAGATTACAGTACTGTATCAAATAATTACACACACCCTTTGTCCCTAGTGGTCTGTCCAGTGTCCTGCATGCACTTTTATATTATAAAAACTGTTCTTTCTGACTGGAAACTGGAGATTGTCCATAGCAACCAAAAAGTGTCCCTTTATGTCAAAAGTGGTTTTAGATCAGCTAGAAAACAGCGATAATAAATTAGAATCACTTGCAGAATTGAGCGATAGCGATTTGTGGGGAAATTCATCATCAAACACTGAAAATAATGACAGCGACAATTCTGTAACTGAGCAAATTTCAGTGTTTTTGATTTGATTACATTATTGAATAACTTTTATTATAATTACATTATTATTTGTTATAATTATTTATAGTTATTTATTATATTATAAATTATGATTTTGTGTTTCAAACTTTATCATACTTGTGATGTCTACTAGACTCTTGTTTGGACAGATTTAAGTGTGTTATTCCTAAGAATTACAGGCCTACAATATAGTAGACATGTGCATTTGTTTTCGTCCGAATGCGTTTTTGTCCGAATTTCAGGTATTTCCGTTATCTTTTTAACAAACGAAAACGAATGCGCAGGATACGGAAACCGAAAGATCCGACATAAACAAATGCTTTATTTTCGTTGCAACAACAGTTCTATATATATAGGAGATTCAACATGACGCTGACAATAACAATCTGTGTCTATCGAACCTAAGGTCGAATGTGCCTAACCTTAAGACCCCTTTCACACTTGGGCGTTTTTCAGGAGCATTGGCGTTAAAAATAAGCCTGTAAAGCGCCTGAAAGAAGCCTTATCTGCAATCCCAATGTGAAAGTCCAAGTGCTTTCAGAACCCTTTCACACTACCAGCGCCCGAAAAACGCTGGTAAAGCCCCTGCTAAGCCCCCTTTCATACTGGACGTTTTTCAGGCGCTTTGGCGTTAAAAAAAGCTCCCTCAATGGGAAAGGGGCTTTAGGAGCGGTGTATTCACCGCTCCTAAAGTGCAGCAAAAAAGCTGCTTGCATTACTTTTTTTTTTACGCCCTGCCAGCGCAGCACTTCAGTGTGAAAGCACTCGGGCTTTTACATTGGGATTGCAGATGCAGCTTCTTTCAGGCGCTTTACAGGCGTTTTTTTTAACGCTAAGACCCCTTTCACACTGGTTTTTTTTTCAGGCGCTTTAGTGTGAAAGCACTCAAACTTCCACATTGGCATTGCAGATGCTGCTTTTTTCAGGCGCTTTACAGGTGCTTTTTTTTAATGCTACAGCGACTGAAACATGCCACAGTGTGAAAGGGGTCTTACTCTATTAGTCCAAGATTATTCTACATAGAGAGGAAAAATTTGGCATCGAGAGAAAAGATTCGACATTATAGAAAGAAAAGATTCGACATTATAGAGAGAAAAGATCGCTGCTGGAATTGAGTGGGGGAAGTAAAATAAAAAAAATGATGATGATGAATGTTATTGGCTGATTGTAACCAAAGAGGAGGAGCAGTAAAATAGCTAGAACTAACTTGACAATTCAACATGAACGACAAAGATTCGACAAAGCATCGAAAAACATACAAACGTCAAATCTGTCATTGAAGGCTTATGGTGTCTGTCAAAAGTTCTAAGAAGATTCGATTGAGCAGCTAAACTGTACAACGCTGTAATCGTACATTTCTGCTCAAATGCTCGGCCCATAGGCTATAGAAAAATTTGAATGTTGGTTGACCAGTAATAATAATTAATAAATATAATTATCACTAGTCATACAACATGAGAATTCTACTATAGCTAGCTTTGGAATTGGAACATTCGACTGGAAATGTACGATTGCGGCGTCGTACAGTTTCGCTCCTGTGTCGAATCTTCTTTGAACATTCGACAGACACCATAAGCCTTCAATGACAGATTTGACCTTAATTCATTCAGATTTTCAGGCGAATGCAACAAAATGAATAAAAATGAATTTCGGGAGTAACTAAATAAATACATTTTTCGGACGAAAACTTAATTCCGAATCAATATATTTCAGTGTGCACATGTCTACAATATAAAACGCCAAATTTCCATGCAAAATAATGATACCGCTTTCAGCATAAAAAATCTGAAAGAATCATACCGCCAGGGAGGTTAATGAACATGGGATCTTGCAATATCAGTAGTACCCAGTGTCATTGTGTGTGTTGTTCATACTGTTCACAACCTAATTTTGTAAAGGGTAGGAAAGGGTTAGAACCTAAAGTACGTTTTTAATGCATCTGGGTCCTCAGCTGGGAAAATCAACTTCTCTAATTGTCCTGTTGACCATTGTCATGAGACAAAAAAAACGTTAGGAAATCCAGAATTTTGGCGTTAAACCCAGAACAAGACCTGAGAATACATCTTCGCAGCAACAGATGTCTAAAAGGGGATTGCTCCTTACTGTAAAGAAATTTCCATTTACCGTATTTATCGGCGTATACCGCGCACTTTTTTGCCCTGAAAATCAGGGCAAAATCGTGGGTGTGCGGTATACGCCGATACCCGCTTTCCCACGCCGAGTTTGAATACTGCGCCAACATATACCGAGCGCAGTACACTCGTGTATTGTCGGGCAGTCTCGGCTCCTCCCGCGCTGACGTCCTGGACGTACAGGACGTCAGCGCGGGTAGCCGAGCATTGCCGACAATACACGAGTGTACTGCGCTCTGTATATGTCGGCGCAGTATTCAAACTCGGCGCGGGAAATGAGCGGGGAGGACGCGAGGACGCCGCAGAAGGACGCCGGACCCGACGAAGTGGACACCCGAAGCCGCAGACGGACGCCGGACCCGACGAAGAGGACACCCGAAGCCGCAGAAGGACGCCGGACCCGACGAAGAGGACACCCGAAGCCGCAGACGGCCTCCGGACCCGACGAGGCTGCCGATGGACGCCACGCAAGACACCAAAACTGTAAGTACAAAAAAAAATGTTTCCACAGGATTCGGGGCAACTTTAGGGGTGCGCGGTATACGCGGGAGCGCGTTATACCGCGATAAATATGGTACTTCCCTTTATGTTTTTGCAGGACAAAAAGTACTGAACTACATATTAGTTATACTACTATTGTAAGGAAAGCAGGTCAAAAAGCTCAAAAAACAGTCTATTTGCCTTTAGTAAATTAACCTCAAAAGTTTCTATACATGGATATTTAATTCGCTTTTACAACAAGCCAATACTGTACTGTATATGTATTTGTTTTTTTAAATTGCCAGGTCTTTCCGTAGCCCTCCCCATTTCCTCGGCCTGGGAATGACATGCAGAACATTATAACGTATGTGCATAGCCAGTTTGAACATACGTACTAGGGACACTTTATCAACCAATCGGCGTGTCTTTGGAGTGTGGAAGGACACCATAGTAGCCAGAGGCAACTCACGCCAACATGCAAACTCCATGCAAATAGTGTCCTGACCAAAATTCAAACCAAGCACCCCAACGCTGCAATGTGTTAAGGCCTCATGAAGATTTGCATTCAGAAGAGCTTTTGGCCATAAAAAATGCCAAACGTGGCTAAACGCTATGTTTATTCATTTCAATGGCCAGAATAAATTAAAATTGTATCCAATAAAATAAATAAATGCCCAAACATCAAATGCTGCTAAATTCTGCTAAACTTGCCTAAACTAGTTTGTCATAATATAACAAAGAAAGCTAAAAATTAATACGGGTAAGACAAATATACATTACCTTTTAATATAAGTTTTACTGGCTCATTGTTATGTCCCTTTATAGGGTGTGTGGTTTCAAGTCTATATAAAAGGGAAAATGTAACAAAGCTGGTGTGCCTATAAAAGCAGCCATGTCTAATTGAATCATCTTCTTTAATCAACAAACACAGTTGGTTTCTATGGGGTTTTCACATAGTCAAGTTAGCACATGCTAAACAGACTAGGACAAAAAAATAGCAACTCGGGCATAATATGTACAGCAGCAGGAAGCAGCCACGGAGACAAGCAGTTTAGCAAAGAGCGCACATAGGAATGCGAGCCAGAAATTTCAAGGAGCAAAAAACAACCGCAAAAGATAATCAGGAAGAAATGCTTCTTGCCTCTGGATAATATGCAGCCAGCACTTGCATCAATAGATGTCTTTTCAATCAAAATTAAAGTGACAATGTAAAAGACGATGGAGCCCACCAACGTTTAGCTGTGCTTCCAGACAGGCTGGTTTTCACTCTGTGGGAACATTGGCCTTTATATGCAATGCCTAAACCACATTTATGGAAATGTCATCTGTAATAACTGTACAACCATATGTTCAACAGTGGAAAATAAACTGAAATACTGAACAAAAAAAAAGTGAGATCTTCTATTTCCAGCCAGCCAATTGGCTCAGCCTAAGAAACGCATCATGTTCTACATAATGCACATATCCCGTGTATAGATTCCTGACTCTTCAGTCTCCTAAATACTACGTCAATGGAAAGTATCTAAACTTAGAAACACATTCTCACACATGCTTTATTTCTAACCAAGATGTAGGATGGTGTGCTACTCAGTGGCTTGGTGGTTAGCACTGCTGCCCTTCACTACTGGGGTTCCAAGTTTGATTTAAAACTAGAACTCATATACCAGACAATGTGGGGTTCATTTACTAAAAACTAATAGTCTGTGCACTTTGCAATGTGCAGTGGAGCTCTGAAAGTGCAGTTTCTCCAAAGCTTTACTTTGCAAAGAATACCCAAAGAATACCCAAAGAATACCCAATCCCATGCAAGGAAAATAAAATAAAAAGCATTTTAGTTTTCACATGATTGGATGATGGAAGTCAGGAGAGCTTCTGCTCATTTACAAAGCTCTGGGGCAACTGCGTTTGCAGAGTTTACTTACCTTGTCCCTGGATCCTGCGATGCCTCCCCGCTGTGTGATTGAGCTGTGTCCTCCTTGCTCGATTCACAGTGCCGAGTGCCGCCGAGCTCCATTCCCTGCGACGTTACGACGCCAAATTTAAAAAAGTAAATAAACACAATACATACAGTATACTGCAATCTTATAGATTACAGTACTGTTTAAAAAAAATACACACCCCCTTTGTCCCTAGTGGTCTGCCCAGTGTCCTACATGCACTTTTATATAATAAAAACTGTTCTTTCTGCCTGCAAACTGTGTATTGTCCAAAGCAACCAAAAAGTGTCCCTTTATGTCAAAAGTGGTTTTAGAACAGCTAAAAAACAGCGATAATAAATTAGAATCGCTTGCAGAATTGAGCGATAGTAATTTGTGGGGAAATTAAATTAAAAGTAATAATTTGTATAATTATTATATAATTATGTTATAATTATTTATATTTATTTATTATATTATAATTTATGATTTTGTGTTCCAAATTTTATTATACCCGGGATGTCTACTAGACACTTGTTTGGACAGATTTAAGTGAGTTATCCCTAAGAATTGCAGGCCTACAATATAAAACGCCAAATTTCCATGCAAAATAATTGTACCGCATTCAGCACCTAAAATCTGAAATATTCATACCGCCAGGGAGGTTAATGGGCAGTTAATCGATTGATCAACTTGAGTACAACCAGCCTGCCATATTCTCTTACGATTATTGTTAGCGTCTGCTATAGCCATTAGCGATAATCACCGTCTCCCCCCCCCCCCCCGCTCGGCAGGAAGGATTCCCCTGACAGTACTATGTTGATAGGGAAATCGCACCATGTATGGCTTACCTTAGCTCTCCTGACTGTAAGCTGGCGCAGGCAGACAGTTATTGGAGTTGACTAACTAAAGTAGTAGATTGTTCTTTTTGCAAAGTAAATGTTTACTGAGCTTAGTAAATAAGGTAAAGTTGTGTTTACTTTAAATACCCAATCACATGGAAGGAGAATAAAAAAAGTTTTTTTCTTCACATACTTCAGTAAACACAGGTTCATCCTATTTACTAAGGTCAGTAAACTTTCACTTTGGTAAATGAACAGTTTACACGCCTTGGCCTAGGAACACATTATTGCAGATGCAGGAGTGCCTGCAAATCGCATTCACGCACCCACAACTAAAACACGCTGCTTTTTAGCAGATTCACAGGGGTGCCATAATGACACCCCCATGCATCTGAAAGCCCAGCAAGTTTTATGGTGCAGGAAAGCGTATGGTACCGCAGCACCATGTGGTTGGTTCCCTGGTGCTGCCCTATGAATGTGTTTTGGAAAAAGGCCTAGGGACCCTTTCCCTGCATCTCCCACATGTACAGCAACCCATAAAAATTACTGGGCTTATGTGCCCACGCAAATTCAACCGCACAAAGCTGCAATAGTGTGAACCTAGTCTTAGTAACTGAACCACATTAAGTCTCATTCTTGTTGTACATCTACTACTTTGTATCCACATTCACTGGATCCAATTGTTTGTATATAACTATTCTTAACTTTGTTTTCTACACTTACTTTTTAAGTGATACTGAAGGTGTTTACACCATACATATGTCGTTTTCCCTCATTCAGCCTGCAGGCTGAACAAAATAAATCGGATTTATCCATCCATACTAAGCTGTGCAGATGTATGAATCTCCTGCTGTCGGCTATTGTATTCTAACAGCTCATGACAGCGGCTGTCAAAATGCTAAATATAACAAACACCTGCTCTGTTGCAGTGGATTTGCAAAGAGCAGCCCAGATGCCCTTCTTCTCGGGTCCCTCTTCTGTTCTCCTAGCCCCTCCCTCCTGTTGAGTGCCCCCACAGCAAGCAGCTTGCTATGGGGGCACCCAAGCCGAGCTGCAGCTCCGTGCGTCCATCCCATGCTGTTCAGCCCCGCCCACTCTCTCCTGATTAGCTAACTGACTTAGTTCTACAGCAGTGGGAGCCAGTGGTGCCACTGCAGTGTCTCAGCCAATCTGGAGAGAGAGACCTGGCCGGCTGGGACACTTGTGGACATGGCTGGACAGGTATGGGGCTCCGGTAAGTATTAGGGGGGCCAAAGGAGGATGCCGCACCTAGAAATCTTTTTATCTTAATGCATAGAATGCATTAGGATAAAAAACATTCTGACTTTACAACCCCTTTAAGTATTCGGCCACCCAGCAGTGAGATTCATAATTTACTCTTTCTACCAGTTCCAAAGACAACAAGTCTTGGTGAGCCAAACAAAAAAAAATAGTGGATGATGTTTGCAAACAATAGGCTCATTGTATTTTCAGTCTGAGCAGCATATTACATCTATATTTCTTGTTCTCGGTGTGAAATCCACTACAAGCTGTTTACATAGACAGCTACATAACATAATTGTGCAGTATTTGCATTTTGCACGCCAAACGGATTAGTTCAACTACAAGCAATGCAAACAGTTGTGTTGCCCTGAGTGCATATTTCAGTGAGCATTGCCTGATTGTTCATGACAAACTACCACAAAACAAGAATACACAAGTTGCATGCAATATGCCACCATCACTGATGCTGAAACCTAGTAGTTGGATCCTATTCCCTGCTGGGGAACATAATGTTCCTCTCTTGTGTCACCATAATCAGCATCCCTGTCCAATCTAGGATGCCAACACTGCCAAATGACAATAAAAAAATGTAAAGTACTAAACTGCCCCTAGCAAAACACTTCTACCTTATATTATTTGCATGGACACATTTGCACACGTACACTACATGGGCAAAAGTTTGTGGACAAATGATCATTACTGAAAATACATGGCCAAAGTATGTTGACACTCCCAAAAATGATTGAGTTTAGGTGTTTCCAATGAAGGCTACTGTTAATGCTAGGACATTCAAACACATTTTAGACAATTGTGTGCTTCCGATCTTGTGGCAACAGCTTGAGGAAAGTTCTTCCATTGCAGCACAACTGTTTCCTTTTGGTAAAAAGTAATGCCCATAAAGGCATGGTTTGATGAGTTGGGTGAAGAAGATGTTGAAGATGGGCCTGCAGACAACCCTGACCTCAATCCTACTGAAAACATTTTGGACAAATTGGAATACCAATTGTGAGCCAGGTCTCCTTGTCCAACAACACAAAAGTTCTACAGTGGAACCACGGATTGCGAGTAACGCTGTTAACGAGCGTTTCACAATATGAGCACTGTATTTGTAAAAATCTTAACTCGGTTTGCGAGTGTTGTCTCGCAAAACGAGCATGATTCAGACCAAAGCAGTGTGCAGTACCACGTTTGGCCTGAGGTGGGGGGGCGCCGGAGCCGAGCAGAGCTGAATGGTGCTGATGGCAGCCGATCGGTGCCATTCAGAAATGCACGGAAAGGCCCGAGGACAGCTCTGATCCTCGACAAATCTTGGGAACAGAGTCTTTCTGAGGTTTGCCAAGGCTCTCCGGTGTCCTCGGGCCTTTCCGGCCATACCCGAGGCTCTCCGGCGCCCCCCACTTCTGGCCACATGCGGTATTGCATGCCATTGAAGTCAATGAGGAACAAATTATTTTCGTTTCCATTGACTTCAATGGGGAAACTCGCTTTGATATGCGAGTACTTTGGATTACGAACATTCTCCTGGAACGGATTATGCTTGTCAGTTTTATTCATTCATCACAACTGACTTGGAATGATTTACCAATGTTTGCTTAGCTTAGTGAATAATTCGAAGCTGTGGTCACTTCAATCCTCCAATCGTATAAAAACGAGAAAAAGAGACATTTTATTTGTATTTTTGTTATATTTCCCTGCACATGATTGTGTACTTAAAGTGAACACAGATAAACTAAGTAACTGTTCACCCCCTTGCCTCTTGAAGAGGGCAGATTATACAGTAGATGTGTGGAAAAGTATTCTCTATACATCTAGAACTCATATGTACTGTACCGTGAATTTCTCACAGTTAAGGCTGATTGTTACCTTGAATTTATTTCCATGCAGTATAAACTGTTGATGGGCTGTCTAAGTATAATTTATTTTTACAGTGATTCTGAGAACATGTTGAGCTAAGACTGAAAATCAACCTGTCTATACTCGTGGAAAACTTGCCTTTGCATTTTGTAGATGAATGGAGACTCAGTTTATGAGTTTGGAGTTTATTCCAATAATCCTTTAGAAGCTAATGAAACAAATCTTAGGATGGGATACAACAAAATGACAGGAAAGGATAAGACATAAAATCTTGAAGCTTTGCATGTCACGTAATCTTGTAGTTGTTTTACATTTCAGTTGTTGAATCTATATTTGGGTTATCAAACATGCAAGTTACGTGCAGTGCAAGCCGCTTCATATGAAAGTAGAATGCATATTATATATGTGAGTGTATTTTTCTAATTGTCCAGATATTTAAAAATGTCTGCATTGGTGTCATCTTCCCTTATTGGAAAACGATAAATTCTGTGTACACACCTTCAGCTGTAGATAAAAATACAGCTTATATAAGCTCCAGTGCATTGGCAAGTGTGGCTTAGTCTACGCTGTCCCTGAAGATGGGGTCCATCAGCCCATAGGGCTTTTAGTTATACGCACATAATCAATAGCACCTAAAAGCAGCACAAAAAACTCTTTTAGGCCTCTCGATAATAGTATGAGGTAAGTTCACCTTTTGAATAAAATTCGCTGTGAAGTCAAGTTGCCCCAGTAGATTAAGAAATAGTGTTCAGCTTATAACATTTTTGCTTAGTTTAAATGCCATACCCATAGACCATGTAAAAGCACCCCCACAGCCAGGCTGAAAAACAATTCCTGGGATTGATCCTCCATCCTTCTGAGGACATCCTGTGGGAGGGGTGAAACGTGTCAAAGTGGAGTTTACTGGTGATGTCATATCCGGCCACGTTCAGAGATGTTGCTTGTTTGAACAGTTTTTCAAAGTGAGCATAAAACTATTTTGTGCTCATTTTAATAAAAGTGGAATTACGCTATGGGGATCTTTTTTGTTTTACCCTGCATATGGTGAAAGATGCCAAGACCATAGGCGTGCGCACAGGGTGTGCCAGGTGTGCCCAGGCACACCCTAATCACCCTGTGCTGCACAGATTGCCCCTGCTGCTTGGCTGCAGTGAAAGGGACTCAGGAATCTCTGTCCTCTGCCCCTTTCTCTGTCTCAAAAGTGAGATATCAGGGGTTGGTTTAGGCCCCTGATATCTCACCAAAGCCCCCCAATGGTGCTCCTAAAAAATTGTAAAAGAAAATAATAAAAAATGATTGTAAAAAAATATTGTAAAAAATAATAAGAATTAAAAAAACTGTAAAAAGTAATAATAAAATAAAAATAAACTACTGACAACAGTCCTTGCCCACTGACACCACCAACTGTTCTACTGACACTGTCCATTGCCATATATATATATATATATATATATATATATATATATTTATTTATATATATATATTTATATATATATACACACATGTGTTTGAGCTTTGGGGTGCACACCCTAATGTAATAGGCTGCGCACACCTATGGCCAAGACCAATCTACACATTGGAGGGATAATAGGAAACAGAGAAGAACATAGGAGTCTGTTTTCAGAGGACCCATGTGTGTTATTGCATCTCACACCACAAAGAGCATATGAATCTTAATGTTTAGGAAAGGAATCCACAAGTTCTGGTGAGTGCGGCAACATCGGCGGGGAGCATGGCATTGAGACTGTTGCTTGTATAGCACATTAGCATGGAAGACTGCAAGATTGCACAGGATACAAGCACCAGCACTTGATTAACACAGGGGTGAGCAAATATCAGGGCTAGAGCTGTGAATTTTCATAGTGATCCTCAATCCTGCCCAGAAGCTAGGATGCACCGTATTTTGGGGGCTCGCCCACAGCATTACCACAGTGAGCACTATCCCACATTCTAAACTAGTACATGTTCAGTGCGTTCTCCCAACCTGTGGAGTAGTAGTGCTGAGGTCAGCCCCACAATTGCATCATTGAAGACCACTCAGAGTTTATTAAGATTCAAAGAGTAAAAGAATCCTGTATCATGTGACCAGCCAAAAGCATCTAAAAGAGGTAAGTATTAAAAAAAAAATTCTGAGGGGCCTCTAGGGGGTAGAGTGCAGCCTGGAGACCGAAGCTGGTCTTAAAGGGGTTGTAAAGGTTCATTTGTTATTTTCTAATTAGGTTCCTTTAAGCTAGTGCATTGTTGGTTCACTTACCTTTTCCTTCGATTTCCCTTCTAAATGTTTTTTTTCTTTGTTTGAATTTCTCACTTTCGGTGATTTCGGTGATTTCTCATCATCATTTCTCATCATCCGAGGAAAGTCATTTATAACAGCTTACTGAACAACTTACTGAGGAGGAACAGGAAGTGAGAAATTCAGACAAAAAAAAAACATTTAGAAGGGAAATTGAAGGGAAAGGTAAGTGATCCAACAATGCACTAGCTTAAAGTAACCTATTTAGAAAATAAAAAACAAACCTTTACAACCCCTTTAAGGTCATTAGAACTGGTTTGCACTTCAAGCAAGAAATGAATTGATGCATGGAGACTTTATTTGGGACTTGACTACTTTTTTCTATCTCTAAGTCGCAGACAAAATTTCTGCTTTACTTTATAGAAATATTGGAACGGTCTGTCGTAAGATTGATTCCAAAAGTGCAGGCTTTGAGGGTGTCATCCTGTCCCAGCTTCACTGCTTAGTGAATCACTGTCCCGGAGGAAGCACACAGGTAGTTAATGACGTCTGAAATGTCTTTTTTACCATCCAGTATACTTGCCCCAGGTCAGTGACTTGTTAGATAGATACGTCAGCAAAGGCTGCTACCGTGTTTTTTCCCACTCCCCCAATTTTCATTGCCATATCTGTGCCAAGAGTGTTAAAAAAAATCCCCATAAACCATGTGGAAATGTTAATGAACACAGCACAGGCTTCATTCAGGGAGTGCAGATATAATCACGCAAATTGGTTACCTACTTTTCCTCTAGCAAAAATGTTTGCACTCTTCCCTTAAACTTCTACGTTTTCTGCTACATAATATAATCTAGTACGTGATTATGAATAAAATGCACCTCTTAAATCTGTCAGTATTAGGTCCTTACACTCCCCACTTTTACTTTACAGGGGCCATTCTTTTCATAGCACATAGTGGAAAATGTAACAACATACATATGCTAGTTCACCTAGAGAATTGAGAACTGTATATTTGTTTTATTCGGCTTCATTTCAATTTGAGCTTCGTGCATTTGAGAAATTTGCCAAGTTCAAGTTCCTTCACTTGCAAAATCCACAAAAATGTGCCAGTTTTTTACTCTCTCCCTGTTCTGCCTTTGTCTCCTTTTCTTTTTCACGTATTATCTGGCACAGGACATACCTGCTCTTAATTACTTCAAAAGGCATTGAGACATGTGTACCCAGGTTACCATGGAATAAAAGAAAACTCGGTGCAATCACAAATGTCATGCCAACCGGCTACAGTTCCCTCACGTTCTCCATGGTTATTTACCCATTTATTCTTTATAATCCTTATGCATATAAGATACTAGATTTTCCCAGTTGTACTTGAAAAGGATTGTAGTTGACAAAATGTTACTTTACATTGTTGCCGTATTGGCATTTCCTCTAGAGATAGCCCTCTATCTATCCTGAAGACCTTGGTTATTGTTATACAGTTAAAGTGTAATCACAAAGCATTGCTACCGAACATTGTTTATCAACTGCTAGCTCAACATCAGGGGTCAAGTCCTGGGAAAAAAAGTGTGGGAACTCCCACCCAAGATCCACTCCCCCACCAAAAAAAAATAAAAAATGATACGCTCATATGCATAATTACTAAACCGCATGTTTTTTTTTTTCCGATCCACTGTAACTTAGTAATCCTTTATCTTACTGGCCGCTTCCTGTATATGGATTCATCGAGTAGTGTGCGGGTATTCCGTCACTTCTTCGATGCCGCAATGTCTCCTGGGAGCTTTTGTCATTGTTCCCAGGAGACATTGCGGAGGTCTGCTGCAAGTTATCGCAGGATTTAGAAAGACTTAAGGTTCACCTGCCCCTGACAGTAATAAAGCTGGGCATCACCGCTTAGTGAAGGATTGGCTCGGGCGGCTCGGCTGCTCTAGTCCTGCAAAGGGAACTGAGTTCCTGCTGTGAAAAAAGTGCAGGAACTCCGTTCCCACACGTTCCCGCAGGACTTGAGCCCTGCTCAACATGGTAACTGAAGTGTATAGTTGAGACTTTAGAAACCAAAAATGACTTTTCACTTGTGTTTTTTGACCATTGCATCGCTCTGTGTAGTGTTAACTTACCCATTAGTAGGGGATACTAGCCAAAGGCAATGTTCTATCTGCTTAATGAATAGGTTAAAATTGTTTTCAATTGTCCAACCATGTGAGAAGATAAATAAAGAAACTAGTCATGGTTTGAGTGAAGAGTCTCAACTTCTTTGGTAAATCAGTCCAACCAATGGAATTAATAATTCTCTGTTTTGGGCATACTGAGTGTCATCAAGCTTTTATTACAGGCTATTTCTTTTTAAATAACACATTGATATACTTACCTGCTCAGTGTAGTGGATTTGCACAGAGCAGCTCTGATTTTTCTCTTCTTGGGTCCCCCGTCAACACTCCTGGCCCCTTCTTCCTGTCCAGTGCCCTCATAGCAAACAGCTTGCATTGGAGAAACCTGAGTAGACTCGCTTCTCAGCCACTGCTCTGTCTGTCCATTCAAACACAGAGTGCGGCTTAGCCCCGTCCCCGCTCTCTTCTGGTTGGCTCACTGGTTGTGATTGACAGAAGTGGAAGCCAATCGCTCCCGCTGTTGTCTCAGCCATTGAGGAGGCAGAGACCCTAAAGAGCCGCTGTTCTTGTGCACATTGCTGGATCGATATGGGGCTCAGGTAAGTATTAGGGGGGACTGCTACACACAGAAAGTTTTCATGAAGGTAAAAAACCTTGTGTACTCACAACCACTTTAACATACGTAGGCATAGCAGTCATGTTTGGGACATCTCCCCTCATTGGGGAGTTCCAAAAATGTCACCCACTTCACAATGTGGTCAATAAATTAGAAAATTAGGTAATTAGGTAATATGTGACAATTTAATCGAAAGTAACCTAAAAATTAAGCCTAACTACAACATTGAATTGGCTTTCTTAGAGTGCAGTGACAGTTAACAGCTTCTACCGTTATACAGGTAATTTTTGCCCAGCCAAAATGTTTTGTTGTTTTGGACGGAGAGAAGAAAGGGCAGAACCATTGTCAGGTTTTTATTGCTTTCCACATTTTCCTCTAATTCCTTTACTGGTGACTGGGGATCTGAAGGCCAGGTAGTCATGGCAAATGTCTCCAGGGAAAGCAACACATACATCATTTTGATTGAGAATTGGAGGAATGCTAGCTCTGTGGGGTTTTTATGACTGCCCATGGCTTTCTGATCCAAAGACCCTGGTTCCCCTGATTTCTTGCTCTGATGTCCCTGGTGTAAAACAGGGAGAGAATGTCCTGAATTCAGTCGCGGACAGGAATAACAAAGAGAGTTTCTCTTTTGCCACTCAAAACGTAAAAAATGCTTCAGTTGGAGTTGGGCTTTAATATGTAGCATTGGGTGCCAATGACACACCATGAGTGTATTGGGCAGGGTCTGGCATTGCTTGCAGATTCAGATATAAGTAATAATGACAAATCTGCTAATAATTGCTTCCTCTTCATTTCCTTTTCTGATTAGAAAGCCAAAGATTGTGGCAGAGCTTTAAATTATGAGTAAGACAGGCAGAGGCAACAACCAAAACATGCCATGTCATATTTAACTTGTAGGAAGCTGCAGGTTATTGCAACATCTGTTCTGCAGGTAGAGTATTTGTTCAATTCTGACGGATTACGAAATACATTGTAATTTAAAGGGAGCATTATTTTAATTCCAAAGATTGGACATTATTTAATTGCCTGTGGCTCTTTAAAAATCAGCTTTTGTAAACTGTATTAGTCTAGCTGGCGTCATCTTCTATTGGCTTTAGAATGTATCGTCATCTTTTTTTTTAAATATAGCTGTTAGACTGATTTAAAAAAAGTAGTGCAACAATTATTTGCAAAGTGCAGCAAGCTATTGCAATAGATTGTAGTTTTAAGCCAATAAGGAAAGAGAAATATTTTGATTGGCTGAAATTCAGTACAGAATATACATTTACTGTAATATGAAAAAAGACAAGAAAAAAAAATCACATATTCTTGGCCGTTCTGTTGAAGTTGCTGTATGCATATCTATATGATATTAGCAAAAACAGATAAATACATTTATGCTTATTTATTTTTTGTTAATATAAAAAGAGCTTGAAGCTGATTTGTTGCTGTGGGCAGCAGGAAATGAAATCACAACCTTAATAATCAGAGAATAAATACAATGTAATTGTCTATGCTAACTGGTTATATTTCAAGGACTTTTGTGAGTTTTACTAAAGTCTCAAAGCATCCAAGGAAAATATATTATTCAGTCAGAGATTAAAATGTCCCGATTTTGTCTATTTCCTTCAACAAAACCTTGGTAGAATAAAATATATTTTATTAAGAGGAATGCAGAATAACTGCTGTACTTTTTTTTTCTATTCTGAATCTCAACAAACATATGAGCTGCTAATACGAGACCATCACATTTTCATAAACAAGTACAAAAAGTACAAGTACAAAATATTTTCACGCAAGAATACAAAACACCCACACGCTAAACCCCGTCCACTTTTACAAAAAGAAATAATGAAATGAGAAATGAATAGGATCAATGTACAGTAGGCATCTGTTGCCATTTTCCTAGAATGTACTGCAGGAATTATCAATAGCACTTATCGGTCCATTTAACTTTCATTTTCAAGTTTATTTACCATCAATAAAGGTTATTCACAGCTTAAGGAGGAACTCCTATAAATACAGATATAGGAAGTAAACGTTTGAAATATAATGGCGCCGATTGCTATTTTGGTTTTGAAAAAATAAGTACTGTATATACTCTAGTATAAGCCGACCCGAATATAAGCTGAGGCACCTAATTTTACCACAAAAAAATGGGAAAACGTATTGACTCGAGTATAAGCCTAGGCTGTCCATCTGCATGCCTCACTTTGTCCATTTGCATGCCTCACTGTGTCCATGCCTCACTGTGCCCATGCCTCACTGTGTCCATGCCTCACTGTGCCCATGCCTCACTGTGCACATGCTCACTGTGCCCATGCCTCACTGTGTCCATGCCTCACTGTGTCCATGCCTCACTGTGCCCATGCCTCACTGTGCCCATGCCTCAGTGGGGTAGATTCAGGAACAATTTCCGCCGGTGTAGACTGAGATGCGCGGCGTAAATGCCAATTTGCGCCGGCGTATCTCCGCGCCGTATTCAGCAAACAATATTACGCCGTAACGTAGATTTTTTTTTTTCGTTTGGACCTTTCCACGCCGGTGCGGCGTGGGCGCCCATTTACGCTGGTCTGAACTAGCGCGGCCCTGGTTTTTCTATTTTAAATATGCAAATGAGGGAGTTGGTCCGATTCAGCAAATTACGAATTGCCGGCGCAGGCTACTCCCGGTGCGTGTAACTCTGGTTTGCAGCGGAAAGTTACCCTTTATAAAGCAGGGGTAACTTTACACCAAACTTGCAGAGGTCAGCTGGAGAGCAGCTAAAGCAGCAGCGTTACAAACGACCTGAGCAACAACACTTGCTGGACAACACATAGAGGCGGTCCCCATGTTGGGAGAGGCCCTCAATAATTACAGCCCTCTCCTCTGGGCTGAAATTGGTCATCCGCCCACCTGAGGATTCCTCATCAGCCATAACTGCCCCACCACAATGCAAACCACCTAGCTTGGAAAAAAAAAGCTTCAGTACATTTGCACCTGCAGGGCGGAAGTCTGGGCTGATTCAGGGACTGGGCTTTGGTAGTGGGTCGGCGGAGCTCAGGGATCACGCCGGGGCGCAGTTCTGAGCATGTGCAGATTGGGGCATTTACCCCTGGATGTCACTGAGCATGTGCGGTCTAAGATGCGCCCCGGCGTGACCCCTGCGCCACGCTCCCCGCTTCATTAGCATAGGGAGCCACCCATTTTATTCTACCCCGCCTTACGCCGTGTAAAATCCGCCACGCCGGGGCAAGAGACAGGAAAAAAGTTTCCTGAATCACTAGCATGCCTCTCTGCGCTGCTCCGGCGCAGTGTAAAAAAGATGCACTGCGCCGGACCAAAGATCCGCTGATGTTCCTGAATCTGGCCCACTGTGTCCATGAATAGACTGACGTTTAACTTTGGAGTTTATGGAAGCAGTGCCGGCTTTGAAAAATTGGTGCTCCCCAGTTGTAGGTCCCCCAGACAACAAACTTTGCACACTTGTAGATGAGAAATGGAGCTACATGTGTGCCGTGTTCCGGGTCCAGGGAACCTGCGACCGGACGGTACCGGGTCCCCAAAAATACTGGAGAAATTAACATTTAACATGTGTGCCAAGTTTGGGGTCCAGGGGACCTACGGTCGGCCAGTGACGGGTCCCCAAAATCTGGGAGATCAGGCGCAAAAAGGTGACTCGAGTATAAGCCGAAAAAGTATGTGCTGAAAAACTCGGCTTATACTCGAGTATATACGGTAATCTTACAAATACTTAAAATAATGGTTTATATCCATTTATAGCGCTAGTATTGATATAAAGTCAACAAACTCTGAATATGTCCACTTCCGGGCCGGTTCACACCAGAATGCAGTGCGGCGCATTCCATGTGCGTTTCCCGCAATGTGATCAAAAATGCAATGCGTTGCTGCACCAGATCGTTTTGGTAATTACCATACAATTTGGTGTGGTGCATTTTTATAAAGACGTGTACGCACTTCTTTATGTGCGATCCAGTGAGATTTTAACCCATTCAAATAAATGGGCTTAAAATCGTACCACACTGAAACACTCATGTGACTGCACCACATTCCTTTAACCTCTCTGGCGGTTTTCTAGAGTGTGGCTCGGGGGTTACATTTCAGTACCATTAGCGGTAACCCTGAGCCACACTCTGGATTGCATTGCAGGATCCTGGTGCAGTGTACTTACCTTCTCCTGTGATGTCCCCCCCACTGTGGTTGGATCCTGCGATGTCCCCCCAGCCAAAAGTGGTTTGAGACCAGCTAGAAATCAGCGATAGTAAATTATAACACTTGCAGAATTGAGTGATAGTGAATTATGGGGAAATTTATTTTATTTTATTATTATTTTTTATAAATATTTATAGTTATTTATTATATTTTAATTTATGACTTTGTGTTTCAAACTTTATCATACCCGGGATGTCTACTAGATTGTTGTTTGAACAGATTTAAGTGTGTTATGCCTAAGAATATGCAAAACAATTGTACCATTTTGAGACACAAAAATCTGACATAATCATACCGCCAGGGTGGCTACGATTCAGGTGTGAACCAGCCCTTTTATTTCAGATTCTTTGCAATAACTAATGGAAATCTCAATTCTGTGCATCACCTGCAGAAACAAACATCATGGTTGTATCTTATCTCAGCCCCAGATCACAAAGCTCCCAAATCCATAGTGTTCATGAGCTTAGTGGAATTCCCGGATAAACCTAACTACTCCTAAAAAATACTCCCTCCCACCTCCAAACAACTATGCTGACTAACCTTTGTAAGAAAGATGTATATACTTACCTATTTTTATGCCACCACGGTCCGGTCATGTGATCTGGCTTCCCTGGAGCACCAACTACAGATGGGCCATTGAAGCCTATGGATGACCTCAATGCTCCAGGTTTCACAAGCCACTGCCAAGCGCTCTCTCATCTCCCCATTATAGGCTGCTGGCTTGGGAAATCATGTGACCTTATTGGAGTGCCATGAAAAACGGTAAGTATAGGCATCTTTCTTACACAAGTTAGCAAGCACAGATATTAGAAGGGGGAGGGGGTATTTTTAAGATTAGTTAGGGTTATTCCAGAAATCTACTTTAAAGTGGAGGTTCACCCAAAAACTACATTTTTAACATTAGATTAAGGCTCATTTTGTCAAGGGGAATCGGGTGTTTTTTTTAAAATCAAAGCAGTACTTAACGTTTTAGAGAGCGATCTTCTCCGCCGCTTCCGGGTATGGGCTGCAGGACTGGGCGTTCCTTTTTGATTGACAGGCTTCCGACAGGCTTCCGACGGTCGCATACATCTTGTCCCGATTTTCCGAAAGTAGCCGAACGTCGGTGCGCAGGGGCCGTATAGAGCCGCACCGATGTTCAGCTTCTTTCGGCTACTCGTGACGCCATGTATGCGACCGTCGGAAGCCTGTCGGAAATCAAATAGGAACGCCCAGTCCCGAAGACCATACCCGGAAGCGGCGGAGAAGATCTATCTCTAAAACGGTAAGTACTGCTTCGATTTAAAAAAAACACCCGATTCCCCTTGACAAAATGAGCCTCAATCTAATGTTAAAAAAAAATTTCCGGGTGAACTCCCGCTTTAAGTGTGAAAAGTGGAGGATTCCATGATTGATCTGTCTGTCTGCAGTTGCCAGTTGCATGGCAGCCATGCTGACCCCTTGCTTCAATATTTTGAGCCTTGGACCTGGAATGACTATGCAGATATGGGCTGATCTGCAAACTATCATAAACCAGTGACATGAAAAGTACAGAAGCCATAGCTTTTGGGGGTACATGGGCAAGAAAAACTTCTGCTGGTATGTGCAACACCTCTAGGTTCCTCCACTTTATATCTACTGGCAAATTTATTTTATAATCAGACACTTTAAAGCCCTGTAAACGCGATTGGAAGACAGACTTTTTCCATCGGAACTTGCGACCGTGTGTATGCCCCATCTGACTTTTTTTCTGAGGAATTCCATTGAAGTTTAGATAGAGCACATGTTCTCTTTTACTTCAATGGAATTCTGTCGGAATTCCGATGTTACAGTAGTTTGACCGGGCAAAAGCCTGATCATGTGTACGGGGCATAAGAAGACGTAAACTATGGTAATAAAAGACAACCATGGTAGTGTCATTGGTTGTCCTAACCCCCTTACTGTAATGTTTGTTGGATAGCTTGGTCTGCACACAGTTGTTGAAAAAATATGATTTAGGCCTTGTGAAATAAAAAACAAGTTTATGTATAGAATTATATACATATAAGGACCACATATGGAGTATGTCTAGATTGTTTGTAAGTAGCACGAAAACAATCATGGAAGACTGTTCAACAGGGCAGACAGCAACTACTGTACAATGGGTAGAGAAGATGGTATTGTTTATAAACCCACCCAAAATTATTATTTAAATACCCATGGAGGTAAGGGTATAAGCAATTTGAATGATTGCAGATACACAACTATATATTTTAGTAAATGCCGATAAGATAATCTATGTTTAACCTAAGGACACAGTCCTAATGAAAAAAAATGTAATAATAGAAAGTAAAAGTTTTGTTCTTTAAGTGTGGTTACAAGGTCAAGTTCACACGCTCGGTCATACAATCTCAGCTCATTCTAGTAAATCATAGTGAACTGTAACTATATACACAATATGCTTTCACTTAATGCACCTAAAGTATTTAGCATAGCAGTCAGACTGGTTCTCAACGGATACATTTCTCTCAATAGGACCTTTTTCTCTCAAGTTAATTTTTCACTAATACATTTTTTTCTTCAAATTAGTAAATCAGGTTCAGAGCTGTTTGTTAGTGCTCAAACCCCATGACACAACTGTTTTTAATATACCTTTAAAATGCAGATATAATATTTCTATGCATTTGTTTTAGTGTGGAACCAAACCAGTTGCAAATTGGGGAAATTCAAGCAGTTGAGGATTAAATGCATAAGCAGAGTTTGTTTTTATTACAAAGAAGTAACTAAGAGCAGTAGATCATTGTCAAATGCAAAAAGAGATGTTAAATGCAAAGTTAAACATTTCCAACATAAGTGTACGGTAGCTTGGCCCTGCCCTTACCCACATCTCATCTTCCTCCCAAGTCTTCCTATTGCTCAATGAGGCTGTCCATCAACTTAAATGACAGGTACAGAAGATCAGGAGGCAAGAGGGCTTGTGCCAAGATCAAGACTGGGGCGTGTTCACAAGAGCAGGTACATGTTATGATCTGTACATGCACCTGCCTATATGTGTTGTGTATTTTTAAAAAAAACTTTATTAAAATGTCACAAAATGACTTTTCATTCAACTTTACACAATGCATCGCATTACGATGCAATATAGTGTGTGACAACACATTGGGGTTGATATACTAAAACTGTTGAGTGTACAGTCTGGTACAGCTGTGCATGGTAGCCAAACAGTTTCTAACTTCAGCCTGTTCAATTAAAGTGTTACTAAACCCACAACAGTAAAATATGCAGCATGTATATGCAGCACAGAATGCTTGTTATACTCACGGTGGAACTTAAGGGGTTAATCCTCTGCATTGTGCACAAATCCTGTTTTATCCTGTTTGCACAGATCCTCCCCCTCCTGCACTGTCTATCTGGGGAAGGCCAGCAAACACAGGCAGGGTAGCCGACCTGCACATGTTCAGTTGCGTCTTTAATGCTAGAGAGAACAGTTTCTTGTTCTCAGAGATAGCAAGGGCACATGATACTGACATCACATATGTGGGCGTGTATACAGGCTGTAGTGAAAATCTCCTCCTTCCTGAACTCTCAGCACTGAAGAAACTGTGCAGTTTATGATGTAACCGTGGTATACAGATCATTCAAAAAGGTATATAGTGGCAATATTTGATATTATAATGTAAACATAAGATTTATAAGCTGTGGGCACTGTGTGGGGGGATTAACTGTTTTCATATTACTGTGTTTAGTAACACTTTAAGCTTAGACAAAAAAAATCTGGAAACTGATTGGTTTCTATGCAGAGCTGCACCCGATTTTGCACTCTCTAGTAAATAAACCTTATTGTCTTAAGTAAAATTGCATCCTGACGTTTTTTTTTTTAGAACGTCGGTATGAACAGAAACTGACCAAAAACTGACTGCATGGTGTGAACTAGAGCCAACTAGAGCCATTGGAATACATGGAAAACACTGTGCATGCATTTTGTGCAGAAAAAAAGCTCACGGAACTGAACGGAACTGCGTCTGGTGTGAACTAGCCCTTAATCTACTACACAAGTGTGAAGATTTTACAGATTTGGCTGTAAAATCAGCAGCCTATCTATCTGGATCTACTCACTGTTCTGTCATCTGATTTTCACCGAAGGTAATCACTACTTTTAGATTTTTTTATCACCTGATTGGTTTGAATTGCTTGGTTTGTGACAGATTTGCTTAAACTCTAAGGCCTCATACACAAGACCGTTTTCCTTGACAGAATCCATCAAGAAACTTAGCGGCAGAGCTTTTTTGACGAGGAAACCGGTCATGTGTATTTTTTTAATCGAGGAAACTGTCGAGGAACTCGATGAGGAAAAAAGAGAACAAGTTCTCTTTTTCCTCGATGGGAGTCTCAATTTCCTCATCGTGTTCCTCGTCGGGCTGGTTTTCTACGAGAAACACGTTCGTGTGTATGCTAAGAAACCCGCGCATGCTCAGAATAAAGTATGAGACGGGAGCGCACCTTCGGTAAAAGTAGCGTTTGTAATAGAGATAGCACATTTGTCACGCTGTAACAGTCTGAAAAGTGCAAATTGTCTCTTACCAAACTTTTACTTAACACACAGTAACATGAGATTAGCAAAAGCAGCCCCAAGGGTTGTGCCAGTGGAATCGAACTTCCCCTACCGTTGTATGTGTTGTACGTCACCACGTTTGAGAACAAGGAGATTTGGTCTTGACAGTGTGTACGCAAAGAAAGCTTGTCAAGTTTCTCCACAAGCCTGACAAGGAACTTGTTGAGGAAAACGATCTTTCATTTACGACGAGTTCCTTGGTCGTGTGTACGAGGCCTTATAGAATCATAGTGCTGTCAACTGCATAATGATTTATAAACAAATAGGGAGGAACAATCTATCATACCCGAGGCAAATACTGGAGCACTAGTAAAGGGACTAAGGAAGCAGGAAACACTGGGATTTCTCAAGAGAGTTCAGAAGTAACAGGCAAGTGTTGACATGTGGAAATTAGTAGAACTCGACCGCTCCTTGTTCCAGTTCAATGTACATGCTAACGTAACATGTGTCTTTAACTCTCTTCTCAGATGTTTCCTTTTACTGGAGTTCATTCAGTTTATATACTTTTAATAAAACTTATTCTGCAACTAATAAAATGGTTTCTCGTTGTGTTTCATTTTGAAAGCCTCATCAAAACGAGTTTAGGCACATTTAATAATAACAAAGAATTTCAATTTAGCAAATCACAACAGATGCCATATCCACCATGTGAATAATTAAAGCACAAGTTCTCCTTTCCTATCTTGTCCCATATATTTGTAACATCCTAGTGTGCTAACCCTAAAGGCGGCCCTAGTCGGTTCAAATCGTGGCCATTTCAGCAGGGACTGACCGATATTTAAACTATGTATGGGCAGGGTGAATGTACCCAAGTTGATCAATCGATCAACTTGGGTACAACCAGCCTGTCGGATTTTACATGTGACAAATCTCCCAGCACCCACCGGGAGAAGACAATGGCTCCATGGGAGGGATTCCCCCATGCAACCTATGGTTGTAGGAAACATAATAGCTCTGCCTATGCCCAGCTTTACTTTCTGCCAGGGCTCCTTTTTAATTTAGAGAATGCATTCAAAAACCACAATGAAAAGATGCCTTTTTAAAATCTTCTACAGCCGGGGATGACTCCCTCCTGAGTTATTGTAGGGACAGTACAGCAATCATTGGGACCAGTGCCCTCTAGTGCCATGGGAGGAGGGGCCATCCAGTTCTTTCGGGGCACACATGCACAGTGTGATATCTCTCCTGATGCTTATGATGAGCTCAGTGTCTGTGACAGGAGAGGGTAAACACTGTGCATGTGCGACCTGAAAGAACAGGGTGGTGTTCTCTTCTATGACACTAGGGGGCATTGGTCCCAATGGCTGCTCTATACCTATAATAACTTAAAGAGGAACTGCATTCTGCTAACATAATTTGTAATAAAACATCTTTGCCATTCTAAATCTTCTCTTCAACCGCTGTGATTCTGTACTTGACAAATATGCTGCAGAAATCTCCCTCCACTGAGTCTGGCTGCAAACATTTTAATTGTGGGCAGCTGAAGCTGCTGCCTGTTCACTTCCTGGATTTACACAGAGGCACACCTGCAGCTCGGCAGCCCTGCAGCTTTCATTGGGCCTCTTATGAATCACCCCCCCTCCCTTCCTGGCAAACTCTCAGGAGAGGGAGAGAGAGGGGGAGAGAGAGAGAGAGAGAGAGAGAGAGAGAGAGAGAGAGAGAGAGAGCTGTGCATAATGTCATAAGCCTAGCATAATGACCAGACAGGAAACAGGAAGTGGACTGTGTGAGGTATTTACTGACAGAAAAAAAATACTTTTCTATCCAAAGTTAAAGGGCAGAAGATTTAATAGATGGAAATATGAAAAGATTACTGAAGGTCCACTTTGATATTTACAAAAAATATATATATATTTTTAACAACTCATTCAGTTTACAATGAAACAGCTTCACAACCGTGTATATCCCAGACACCTTCAATGCTTTCTATATTTGTATAATGTGCACATAAATAATCTCTTTAATTGCTGCCAGTGAATTGAGGGTTAATGAAAAAAAAGACATGCAGGATTATGAAGGACATAACAGTGCGGGTTTAACCATCTTTAAATTCCCTAGTCCCCCAAAAAACCTCAGCATAGGTGGAAGAGGTGCACTTTGGCATATTTGGTTTGGGTGCCAGAGGACCTTATCCTGTCATCGTCTGTTCCCCATAGCCAGTGTAAGTGGCTGTTCGGTAGACTGTATTTTATTTATGCAGGCTCTAGAAACCTCCACAGTGACACTATTGATGTATCAGGTACTATGTGAGTGGTGCATTCTCTGATATATGGTCTTATTCAATAAACATTGCAAAAAGCAAATTTCAGTAACCCATACCCAACAATAAAATATCCCTTTACTGAAGGCAGACTGGTACAATGTGGGTTCTGAGTGGTTGCAATAGGGGCATTTTGAACTTGTTTCTTGCACGCTTCTTCTAAAAATGTCTAATGGTGCTGCCTTGGATGGCAACCACGCATTGTTAAATTCTTGCACAATGCAAACATGTGACAACTTGATTCTATACAGAGAACACTATTGCAGAGGAGCAGCCACTGGAAAATTAATTTGACACGTTGGTTAATTTCCATTAGTAAATCTTTCATGCCTGCTCATTAAGTAGAGATAAAAAGTCAGCTCTGTATATATTACATCACTCTTTAGGGATCTCCCTGGCCATGCAATACCCAGTACATGCCTGTGCCATGTGAATATGAACCCTTGCCCACAATCAGGTGCCCTTAGTGTTTTCACATTTTAAAGCAGAGCTCCAGGCTCCTTCCAAAAAAAATCAGCAGCTACAATTACTGTAGCTGCAGACATTTAGTATAAGGACACTTACCTGCCCCTGGATCCAGCAATGTCCTCACCCGGGCCCGGGCCAATTCTTCAGGTGCAGGAAGTGGGGCCTGACAACCTCACAACCTTACTACTGTGCATATGCGAGTCACGCTGCACCTTGTGAATGGTCCCATAGTCTTCTGGGATCTGTGATGTGTCCCAGAAGACTGAGGGGGAAAGAGGAGACCGGAACTTCCGTCTCAGTTTGCTGCAGCGTTCTGAGCCGGAAGTGGGAGTGAGTACCTGCGAAAAGCAGGTACCCCCTCTCCCCCAAAAAGTGTCAAATGTGGCAAGAGCACTGGCTGGCACATGTATTTTTAGCATATTAAGCATATAATAAAGGGGAGCTCAACCCAAAGGGGGAAGCTCCTCTTATATGCACCCCTCAATGTAAGAGAACTGTTAGCGCACTCTGGGCGTACTCGCGCACGCACATGCGCACAAGGAACTCAGGAGGAGCATGCGTGTCCACGAGATCGCGTCCAAACATTCTTTGGCGCCAGGCGGCCTATTTAAGAAGTGCACTGACCCCAGTCTAGTGCTGACGGATCTCAGCTGTTCCTGTACCCATAGCCTGTTGTTTACCTGCCTGTCACCTGTTACTGAACCTTGGCTTTCCCTGACTCCGCTGCTGGACTTTGCTACACTTCTGAATATCAATTCCTGATCTCAGCTTTCTACTTTGACCTTGCACCTGCCTGATGACTTTGTACCTTGTTTCCTGTCTGGGATCCGGCTATCCATGTGACTACGCTCCTGTCTCCTGTTTGGCTGTACTCTGCTTCCTGGGTATCTGCAACTCCGTTCCTGCAACCTGCTGCAACTTGCTGCCTTCCAAGAGTCGCATCATCTGCTTCAGGCTTCCAGAGCTACATCTGCAGGCACTCGTGTGCCTCCGGGCCCTTGGTTTCTCCTGTCTCCATTCTGAGCGGGACCAGGGCCGGAGATATAAGAGAGGCTGACCTCGTCACTTCAGACTCCGTCCAGGTACGTGACACCCCTTCTACTGTCACATTTGGCACTTTTTGGGAGAGAGTGTGCAAATAAGCAGAGCTTCCACTTTTGGGTGGAGCTCCGCTTTATGTATGCTTAATAGCCTATATTTAAATCAGTGAAAAGTGCATCCACCAGCCAGTGCAGAACACTGGCCTCCAAGATACGTCTGGCAAAAAAAAAGCATCACTTCCCTTGTGTGCATGGGCTCAAAGCCTCACCTTGTGCATTAGCAGGAAGCTGTGACATCAATGCACAAGTTCATTCACATTTGTGAAAATGGTAGGCAATTTTGTAACAGATCATGAACTAAAAGAAAACATTTTTTTGTACCGGACAGTCTGATCCAATACATTGTAATTATTATTTTACAGATCCATAATTGGATTACATCCAGGCACTAAAAATGCTGCTCTATTCCTACAACAAATGCTTTGTAATGCTCACTGGTAACCCACAAGTTAAACATGTCTTCTCTTTCCTCTTAAGTTTATCTCATGCAGATGAAGACAATGGATATACTTGTTGTAAAGATACGAGGAAGAAATACTCCGGTTTCACTTGGGATACATAGCCTGGAAAGAGATACTCCAACAGTGTAGTACTTGGCACTGTGTGCCTCTATCATGGCTTTCTGTAGGGACATCATGATCTTTACACATGGATATTTAGTGCAGTTATAGAGAGCTACATGGTATAAGGCTTTGCTTGTACCCATGCCATGCAATAGAGCAGGTTAAAGCTAACTTGTGCCATCACATCATGCCAATCTTAACATGGTGTGTAGTAGTAATTTTATCCAGATTGCGGCAATTAATCTGGGTTTGAGTTTATTAGCCTGCCAACTAGCAGGATCTTCGTCTGAGGCCTCGTACACACGACCAGTTTCCTCGGCAGAATCCATCAAGAAACTTGGTGGGAGAGTTTTTTTGCCGAGGAAACCGGTCGTGTGTAAATTTTTCATCGAGGAAACTGTCGAACTCGTCGAGCCAAAAAGAGAGCAAGTTCTCTTTTTCCTTGACGGGAGTCAAATTGGCTCGTCGAGTTCCTCGTCGGGCTGGTTTCCGACGAGAAACTCGAGCGTGTGTATGCTAAGGAACCTGCGCTTGCTCATAATAAAGTATGAGACGGGAGTAAAAGTAGCATTTGTAATGGAGAGAACACATTTTTACACCTGAAAAGTGCAAATAGTCTCTTACCAAACTTTTACTTAACACGCAAACACATGAGATTAGCAAAAGCAGCCCCAAGAGTTGGAATCGAACTTCCCCTGCCGTCCTATGTGTTGTAGTCACCGCGTTTGAGAACGAGGAGATTTTGTCTTGACTGTGTGTACGCAAAGCAAGCTTGTCGAGTTCCTCGACAAGCCTAACGAGGAACTCGACGAGGAAAATGATGTGTTTCGCCCGACGAGTTACTCGGTCGTGTGTACGAGGCCTCATGCTTTTTTGTAAATGACCAAGGGTATGTATTAGAATCAGCATAACTAATCACAATGAATCATACGATTTAGGGTAACGTATTAGGGTCAGGTTTCCCTTAGTGTGAATGGCAGCGCGGGACCTGCACCAATTGAGGGATCGGCATAGGGGGGGCCATCAGCGCGGGCGAGTAGGACAGGTAAGTGTCCTTATTAAAAGTCAGCAGCTACACTGTTAGTAGCTGCTGACTTTAAAAAATTGTGGGTGGAATCCCGCTTTAAGTTTAGACAATGAGAAGATGGGACTAATAAACTAATATTTTTAACTTGTACCTACAGGTAATCCTATAATAAGGCTTAACTGTAGGTACAGTGAATATCTCCTAAACTTGCATGTTTAGGAGATATTCACACTTGATGCAGCTGGTGACGTCACTGGAACATGCACTCTGAAGGTCCAGCATACTGTGTCGGAGCCAAAGGGCTCCCGTGCACATGCACGGGAGTGATGTCATTGTGGACCCAGCCTGAGGCTGGGAACCCGGAAGAAAGACCGTGGGAAGATGGAGGCCCTGTCATCGGTGACAGTGCAGCAATGAAGGGCTTAGTTCTAAGGTGAGTATTTCATAATGTATGTGATGTATACTAGCACATTTTGCCATTGCATTGAAGGGGATTTTTTTATTTAAATGCCATGGTTTACGACCGCTTTCAGGTGGAAGCAATAAGTAAAGATTTTCTATGTTAAAAACAACAGACATTTTAATGGTGTCTAAGCAATTTCCTGAAAAATCTACCTGCCTCTACCCAGACGGTCACCACCATACAGAGACACAGTGCAGAAAAAGGCAGGTTAAGACGGTAAGGCCTCGTACAGACGACCGAGGAACTTGTCGTAAATGAAACATCGTTTTCCTCGACGAGTTCCTTGTTAGGCTTGTCGAGAAACTTGACAAGCTTTCTTTGCGTACACACTGTCAAGACAAAATCTCGTCGTTCTCAAACGCAGTGACGTAAAACACATACGACGGCACTATAAAAGGGGAAGTTTGATTCCACTGGCACCACCCTTCTGAGCATGTGCGGGTTTCTAAGCATACACACGAATGTGTTTCTCGTGGAAAACCAGCCCGATGAGGATGAAAAACATACACACGACCGTTTTCCTCGGCAAAAAAGCTCTGCCACCAAGTTTCTTGATGGATTCTGTCGAGGAAAACGGTCGTGTGTACGAGGCCTCAGCCTTTCTTTTTTGGCACAGCTTCAGAGTTTAGTTCCCATTTAACACATGCGGGGAACACTAGGAATCAATTACATGTGTGTATGCGGGGGACACTATGCATAGTTTACATGTACAAGGAACACCATGTATCAGTTACATGTGTGTATGAAGGGGACACAATGTGTCCATTAAATGTGTGTGCATGCAGGGAAAACTTTGTATTAGTTATATGTATGTTTGTGGAGGACATTATAAATTGGTTACATGTGTGTGTATGGGGGACACTATGCACCAGTTATATGTGTGTATGTGCACAGGGGGCACCATGCATCAGTTGTGTGTGTTTGCGTGTGTATGTATATGCAGGGGACACTGTAGGGTTGTTTTACTAAAACTGAAGAGTGGAAAATCTGGCGCATCAGCATGTAGAAACCAACCAGCTTTCAGTTTTTTTATTTTGGTCAAAGCGTAGCAGCTGATTGGCTACCATGCATAACTGCACCAGATTTTGCACTCTCCCGTTTTAAAAAATCAACCACTATGCATTAGTTACATATGTGTGCGTGCAGGTAGTTACCTATGTGTAAAACAGTTAGAAATCTGTGGGGAAGAGAATATGATGACCCACCTAAACTATCCAATCAATCTTTGTCCAATCAGGCAGGCCCTTGCACTAAATAGATGGTAGATCTAAAGGAGATTGTAAAGTCAGATTGTAGTGAGCTTTATACTCTACAATACTCATGTGTTTCTCATGTGTTACTTTGACCATGAACCACAACTACAGGCTTTGCTGGTCGAGGCTCTAGTCTAGCAGTTTGACTCTTCAATTATTATGGTGGACCATAAGAACCTGGTTTGTCTGTAAATGCCTTCACATCTGGACAAGATTCCCACTATTGCTTGGAATGGAGTAGGGAATCTCAGAAACAGAAGTACGGTTGATTTATACCTTAAAAGCTCATTAAATAACTAAGGTTTATTATGTATTTGTATATAATTTGACCCAATTTCCCAGCCACCTATATGTAGTGCAAAAGAGGAACGTGTCTTATCTATGGATTGTCTTTCTTCACCTCGCATTCATCATGACATGCTTAAAGTACATTCCCAGACAAAACGGTCTCGTACTGTACATCACCTGTCTAGGATGTGTGACACGTCTTTCTCCTTGGATGTTTCTATCTCTGTTGAATTGCATTTAGATGTGTGAAGATTATGATTAATGAATAACACTAACCATGTCAGCTGCTCTGAGGCCTCGTACACACGACCGAGTTTCTCGGCAAAAACCAGCAAGAAACTTGCTGGGAGATATTTTTTTGCCGAGGAAACCGGTCGTGTGTACATTTTCGTCGAGGAAACTGTCGAGAAACTCGACGAGGCAAAAAGAGAGCATGTTCTCTATTTCCTCGACGGGAATGGAGAAACTTGCCTTGTCGAGTTCCTCGACAGCCTGACAAGGAACTCGACGAGAAAAAAGATGTGTTTCGCCCGTCAAGTTCCTCGGTCGTGTATACGAGGCTTCAAACATAGGAAATATCACATACCAGTCTGTTACCCACTGGTTTAAAGCTCCTTTCTTATGCACTCATTTGATAGACAGCTGCAGAGAGGAGCAACATTATCACTCCTGATGAAAGGTTTTATTCACACAAACTGATGTCCGAGGCGAAAAGCATGTCAACTTAAAAACTCTATAATAGTGCATTAGCCCTACCTACTGTCCCCTGTCTTACAATAGAAGCTTAGCAGCCAACACGGACACTGGGCATTGGACAAGGGAATTGAGGTGGGCAGTGCTTAAAGTATATCTAAAGCCAAAAAGAAAAATTGAATATACTGCATCCTACCAGTCCTTAGATGTAGTGGCTGCATTTTTTTTCTTTTTAGGCAAAGTACCTTTTCTGTAAGAGCCCTTTCACACTCAGCCGTTCATAGCGTTGGCGGTAAAACTCCGCTATTTTTACCACCGAGTCAGTTTTACCCCCCCGCGTGCGCTAGCAGCCGAGAAAGGTTTAAAACCGCCCGTAATGCATTGCTGCAGCAGCGTATTGCGAGTGGTATAGCCGCGCTGCCCCATTGATTTCAATCGGCAGCAGCGGTGAAGGAGCGGTAAACACACCGCTCCAAAGATATGGCTAGCAGGACTTTTTTTTTACCGTCCTGCGAGCGCAACGCTACAGTGTGAAAGCCCTTGGGCTTTCGCACTGGAAAACAATGATTGACTGATTTGACTGATGGTGTGTAGGCAAGACTGATTAAATTCAGCTTCATCGGATATCCGCCGAAAAAATCCATCGAATTAGATTCCATCAGATATTCGATCGTGTGTACGAGGCTTAACAGTCATCTAAGGTGTACCGGTATCTAAGGAGCATCTTAAGATGGTAAAGAGACACTAACAGTTTCAAAGGCCTATGCTTTGGGCCAAAAAAAGGACAGAACGCAGCATCTGCGTGCAAGCAATGGCAAAAAGAAAACAGCTCCATGAAAATATTAATTCCCCTGATTAAAAGTGTCTGAAAGAAGAACTTTAACTATTGCTCAGATTACTCAATAAGATTGTTTGTAGTGCATGAAAGGGAGGATTTGACTGCTTGCCGAGAACGCTGACAGCTTTAACTTAAAACACTTTCACAACGAAGCTTCAAAATATGATAGGTCCTGTCTAGAAATACTTCATAAGACAACATACATGGATGCAAAGAATATCATGAATGGAGTCAGTTTTCGTTTTGAAAGGGTCAATAGCACGTATTATAAACTGCCTTTGTGTTTTTTAGAAACATACTTTTCTTCTTTACCCTTAAGGATATGCACGGCAAAATATGCTCCTGGTGTTTTTCAGATATTGATGCAAGACAGAACTGAAAAGAGAACTGTTTTCAGCGCACAGCAATGGGAGATAATCCTTTGGAATCCGTTGATGATTGGCAGGGATTAAGCCAAATATTTCTAACACTGCTAAACCCAAAAGTCTCAGCATTGCCAAATTTCATGTTGCTGCTTACCACTCGCTCATCTCACAGTGTGAATATTGACAGGTTTCATTCCAGTGTGCTTCATCTCCAGTGAAATGTAGAACTTTTGTAATGGTTATCGAAAAAGCTGTTTAACCACTTAAGCCCCGGACCATTAAGCAGGTAAAGGACCTGGCCAGTTGTTGCGATTCGGCACTGCGTCGCTTTAACTGACAATTGCGCGGTCGTGCGACGTGGCTCCCAAACAAAATTGGCGTCCTTTTTTTCCCACAAATAGAGCTTTCTTTTGGTGGTATTTGATCACCTCTGTGGTCACGGAGTGTGCCGTTAGTGAATGCGATCGTGCCATCACTAGCGGCTCCCGCGATCATGTGCGGGAATGACGTCATCGCTGCTCTGGCCAGTCACAGCGCCAGAGCAGCGATACCCGGAACTCACTCCGGTAGAGATGGATGCGGTGGAGGAGGTGATCGAGGACCGCTTCGGGGGCTTCGATCTCAGGTAAGTAATTCATAATGAGCTAGTATGCTATGCTATGCATACTAGCTCATTATGCATTTCTCTTACAGGTTTTTTTTTCATTGGATTTTTTAAAGAGGGTTCACTTTTTCTTTAATGGTTCAGTTAACAGTAGTTTTTTTAGTAGTTTTGCAGTACTGAAGGGATGTCAACACAACCCTTATTATTAGGCAATTTAGGTTAGTTTAAATTGAAAATAACTGGGCTCTGTATAAGAAACAGTTTCCTTTAAGGTATCAAGGCTTGCAGGTATCAAAAGGACATTACAAGGCAGGGATGGTTAATGCTATCATACAATGTCTGATCAGTGGACAGTGTGTGACCAGTTGAATTTGCCTGGCACCACCTCGAAGATGGGCTGAAGTACTAAACATCTAGACCAGCATATCTTGACCTTTTTACACCAGAAAAAAAAAACTAAAATTGTTTCCAAGTCTTGGGAAAACCCTACTTTATCGTCTATTCTTTTTTATAAAGATTTGGGGACAGATCCACGAAGCAGTTACGCTGGTGTATCTATTGATACGCCGCGTAACTTCAAGGTTGCTCCGGCGTATGTTTGTTTTGTACCCACAAAACAAGATACACCTGAAGCTGGGCTAGATCCGACTGGCGTACGTCTTAGTACGCCGTCGGATCTAAGGTGCATATTTACGCTGGCCGCTAGGTGGCACTTCCGTCGATTTCCGCGTTGAGTATGCAAATTAGCTAGATATGCCAATCCACAAACGTACGTCTGGCCGGCGCCTTTTTTTTCACGTAGTTTCCGTAAGGCTTTTTTTGGCGTAACGTTACCCCTGCTATATGAGGCGTAGCCAATGTTAAGTATGCACGTCGGGCCAGCGTCTAATTTTCCATCGTGTACGTCGTTTGCGTAAAACGTTTGCGAATAGGGCTTTGCATAGAATGACGTTCACGTCGAAAGCATTGGCTTGTTGCGGGTTAATTTGGAGAATGCGCACTGGGATACCCCCACAGACGGCGCATGCGCCGTTCAGAAAAAACGTCATTTACGTCGGGTCAAGACGTATTAACATAAAACACGCCCACAACTTAGCCATTTGAATTGCGCGCCCTTACGCCGACACATTTACACTACGCCGCCGTAACTTACGGCGCAAATTCTTTGTGGATACGGGAAATACGCTGTAAGTTACGGCGGCGTAGTGTATCTGAGATACCCTATGCCGGACGTAAAAAAGCGCCGCGCTACGTGGATCTGGCCCAGGGTGTTGATTTACTAAAGGCAAATAGACTGTGCACTTTGCAAGGGCAGTTGTGCTCTTTTTTCCCCATAGCTTAGTAAATGTGGAAAGACTCTTCTGATTTCCATTACCCCGGCAATATGCAAGCAAAATGTTTTTTTACATTTTCCTTGCACCTAATTGGGTATCCTTTACAAAGTGAAGCTTTACCACATTGACATGTACTAAGAAAAAAGTGCAACTGCACTTGCAAAGCGCAAAGGCTTTAGTAAATTAACCATATAGTGTACTCCTGCAATCATTTTTATATTTCTCATTTGATGACAAATAATCAATACAAAATATTTTTTTTAAATGTGCAAATGGCGTATGTACGTTATTGGCAATAGCTTGAGGTCTTGGAGCACTTTACAGTTCTGTCTTGCTAAGAAACATCTGTGTCAGCAAATATGATCTATAGATCACTCATGAAAATGGTCTTGACCACTGATGCAAAAGCTAATAAATCAAGTCATTTGAACTTCCCCGGGGCAAGGGACAAAGTGTCAAAACGTTCTAGCTTGGTAATATTGGAATCAATGGGGTTAACGGCATTTGCACAAGCGAGCTGTTATAAAGGAAAGAAATCCTTACTTGATTGACCTTTAGGTTACTGTTTGTTCAATATCATTTAAAACCAGAGTTGGTGGTGTTTATCTTGTCATGAAACCATCAGTGCATGAGGCTGAAGCTTCACTTAGTGCTCGTGTGTTGTGTATACTGCTCAGGCCCTGTTGCTGACATTAATAATTGATATGTAAGCAGAGACAAACTTGCTCCACAACAAGTTCCTTCTCACAAATGTAAGCTATAACGTAACATGTATACCAATAGAGCAGATGTCCGCCACACAGAACAACTGCATATAAAAATGACAACTTGATTTACAGGCTAATAATGAACCCTTTTCTCTGTAAATTACATTAATACTATGTGAACTGGAGAGTGTTTAAAGGGGAATTCTAGGCAAAGCTGCATAATATACCCAGGGCCAATCCTAGGCAGGGTACACAGGGTGCATTGCACCCAGGCGCCTGCAGAGGTGGGGGCGCCGAACATCTAACAGAAGCCCTCTCTGTGTCCATCACAGAGGCCCCCCTCCAGGTCCCAATAAAGTTCTCTGCTTCTCTTCCTGTATTTTGTTTATTATTAAGAGATCATGGGAGGATCCCAGGGTAATGAAGACTTTGTGGGGGAGCATCTCTGTGGTTCAGTCATTGCCATAGAAACATTTGTAAAGGGGAGCAGTTAGTAAAATGACGACGCCCATGTGGGGGGCGCCTGAAATATTTCTGCACCCAGGCGCCTGTGACCTTAGGGTCGGCCCTGAATATACCTACTAAAAAGTTCACTTTTTCATTCAGACATTGCTGTTCTTCACCAGTCCACCCTACTCCTGTTTATCTATAATTTGGTGATCCTGGAACACACATGCCAGTGACGCTGCAGGACCCTACTTGCTGCCTTCCACACAGAATTCCCTTATGTAAAAAAAAAGCTTGTACAAGAGTGGCATATACAGCAATCAATCACAAGGTTTTGGCCAGGAAAAAGATGATCCGCACTCTGGTTGTTGCTCTTAAATAATAGACGTGTTTATTGACAAGCCACAGTTGACAAACGCAATAGGAAAGGTTGACGCGTTTCAGCCTATAAGGCCTTAGTCATGGTGGTTATGACTAAGGCCTTATAGGCTGAAACGCGTCAACCTTTCCTATTGCGTTTGTCAACTGTGGCTTGTCAATAAATATGTCTATTACTAGCTGAATACCCGGCGTTGCCCGGTCTTCCTATCTTAACCTTTTGGGGAGGAAAATCATAGTAATATAAATATACCCATCTTTTATATAAGGGTGTAGGTAAGGGTTAATTTAACTGTCATATATTTTTATTTGGCATATAAGTAATATGTGTACCAGGTATTATTGAAATATCTCCAGGCGTACAGAAGTTATGTGGGAACATACATTTCCCATTGATTTGCATGGGACTTTAAACAAAAACCCAGACTCTCACAAATGGGGGTAGTTAAGGGATAAATTAACTATCCTATAGTTTAAGTGGACATATAAGTAACATGTGACCAAGTGTTATCGAAATATCTACAGCCGTTTGGAAGTTATGAAGTAACATGTATTTCCCATAGAGTTGAATGGGACTTTAAAGGAAAACCCTGACCATGGCAAATGGGGGTGGGTAAGGGTTAAACCACCTATCCTATGTTTGTTGCTGACATATAAGTAACATGTGTGCCAAGTTTCATGTTAATATCTTTAGCCGTTTGGACGTGATGCTGGAACATACATACATACATACATACATACATACACACACACACACGTAGAGTTTTATATATATAGATTTAAGAGCAACGACCGGAGTGCGGATCATCTTTTTCATCATTATTCTACGCAGCCAGCGACTGTGGATCGAGCACCCCAGGACTTTTTTGTTTATATACAAGGTTTTGGTCAACTTTGCTGGACAAGGGTTAAATGCAAATTGCTGTCTAGGAATAGAGGAATAATGTATATTACTTCCCTTATTTCTTGACCAGTTGCCTTGCTGATTCCTCCACGTACAATGTAGGGTTAATAGCCCTACATTGTACGTGATAATGCTTAAGGACAACCCACAGCTTGAAGCCCTGGAGGAAGAGGAGGAGAATGTCAGAGCCGTCTGAAGATGGGGTAAGTAATACAGCCTTCTCAATCCCCCTAAAGGCAATGAGTATTTACCCCTTGCAGTGCACTGGGCCCCACTGCAAGGGTTTATTACAGAGTTGCCCAGAGTTAGGCGCCAAGCCTTTAAAACACCATTCTGCTGCAGTTTGGAGATATTAAACCCAAATCTGAATTGGTCTGCTGACTGTGTCCTCTTGTATCCTAAATGTAACCACCTACTTCCCTGGAATGCTTCCTATTATGTGTACTCTAATATGAAGTTAAACCTATGTAAGACCTGGTAAAGTCCAAATACCAAGGGGAATTGTCTTTTCTGCCTATTATGTTTAATACTCACCTTACTCCCCACTACAGAGGTCTCATTAGTAAATTACGGGTGAGCCATGTTTCAACCATTTGGCAGAATATGGCTCATTCATAGATATGCATGGGGCTGCCTGTGGCACATGTGCAGGGGTTATTTTTGCTGGAAAGGCTGTGCAACATGGTATACATCACCAAATCAGAAGACAGAATGTGGTAACGCTGCACACCAGAGCCCAGCCTAAGCTCCTCCTGACAACACTCCTTTGACATGTTTTGCCCTGCCCATGGGGCTTAATCATACAGATCTCTGTGATTAGCTGTATCTTCACCTTTCTGTATAGTGGCTAGGCTTCAGTGTGCAGCATTTTCACGTTCTGTCTTCTGATTCACTTCTGCTAGCCTTGTCGAACTTGTTTGAACACAGGCACCCATTTTGTGCTTTGAACTGGAGGGGGAAGTTTTGTAGTGCTTTGAGCGGCACTCCAAGTTCTTTGCATAAGGATCTCAATGGTACACAGCAAATTTCACCGGAACAGAGAGGAAACGAATTACATAACCTAGCACTCTGAACTTTATAGAGGTTGATAGCAGACTTTAGCATGTCATCCTGCCAGCAGCTTGTTTTCGTTGACAGTTGACACTCCCATTGTCATTGAGAGCTGAAAATAAGTAATATCATTGGTGAGAAGTTAAAGGGTTAGTTCATATTTACCGACTTTTTGCCACAAAAATCCCTATGCATTACACTGTCCTTAATACATTAACGTGAAATGTTTTTTTTTTTTTTAACCAAACTTGAGGGGAAGTCTCCCAACTGGGGACACAAAGAGCAACAAAAACCCGACAGTTCTAACTTCTCTTCCCTGTCCCATTAAAGTTGTTTGCGTGTGATTATTCTATTTGAGAGATTTCTCCTCACTTCCTATTTTGTGACAAGAGACAGTAAATGAGGACAAAGGTTCCCAATGGGGACAGCTAACAAACATGATAGCGGATTTAACAACCCACAGCTAATTCTAAAGAAAGACATTTCTGGAGTTGAGCTTTGAAGACGGCTTTTAGTTTATCTCTCAGTCTCTAGGAGCCTTTTAGGGTTCAAATGAGTATACAGTTATGTTATGTCTGTCAATAAATAACCGATAACTTTATCTGTAATGCTTATCGCAGCCTCTTATTCGTGCACATATATCATTCCTACATAAAACTGGGAATTTCACCCTTGGTAAATTTGTTACTAACATATTTTCAAGGAAGTGATTGATAATGGTGAAATGACAGCAGGTCTGCAAGCAACAATATCAAAATATTACAGCAAAGCACATTTTATTGACAGATATTATTTCCTTTAAAATCACCAATAAATCAATAGTTGAACAAGTGAATAACAGAGGATTAGCTGTTAAACACATCAGCATGACCTTGACCTTTCACTGAGTGGTTAGGGTCAATAAGGGGGTCACCAAGGCATGCACAAATCAAAATGATACAATAAAGCTTTATTAATCTATTCCTGACTGCAGAATGCATACATGTAGTGGAGGGAACATTGTGCTTTAATGCTCAGCCACTAAACATACATAGCATTTTGGGGTTGAGTGCTGAAAGCATGCTTGCTGTGTGTTCCCAGCAAGCTGACCACGCTGTCTCTAACAGCTCTCACGCACAGCTACTAAAGAGGATAAGAGCAAAGCACAGTGGCCATTTGATTGGAAAGCCGTTCTGCCTCCTGGCATTGACACCCAGTAAAAGGGCCGACAACTGCCGTCGTTTAAGGTGTATGTTCGTATTGGAGAAAGTGGGGAAGCATAGACCATCTATCAAGTTTTTATTGTTGTCACCCTCTACTTGCCCTGGCAATCATTGTCACTGAGACAGAAAGAAGGTGGAAATTCTACATTTTAGAGGTGTCATAAGTGAAAAAGGTAGGGGAAATCTTAAAATTCTTAATTAACCCTCTGTACACTGCTATAAACCTTACATATTTGAAGAGAAAACCAATGGGAACAAATGTTCTGATGACAACTGTCCAACATCAGAGTTCTCCTCAATTCATGTTGTGTCTCCAATACTGTAAGTGAAGGTAATTTTCCGCTGCATGTAGGCAGGTGCAGTCGGCTTTCTCCACTGCAGTGGCATTGCAGAGGGAGAGGAAGGAGAGAGGAACATGGTTCCACTATGGTTTCCTGGGTCACTGGGGCAGCTATCCTATTGGATGCTGGTGGCCCATGTGACTCCGGCACAAGACCTGATAGGAGTTTTATCCCCTCCCTACTCTACAAAAAGTAGAATGACATACATGCTGAACTCTAGGCAGATATTAAAAACAAATTAATGCAATGCTGTAATCCTTAACATATATTTTATTAAATGCATGCGGTGTACCTGAATTTGATTTATCAGCCTCTTGCAGCCTTCTTCATGGCAGAGTTTAGATGGGTTTGGGGAGAAGCAGCAAAAGGAGCCGATTTGTTTTGCTGCAGTGTATATTATATTAATAGTAGGAGAGAGAAGAATGACGGAGAGATGCGTTCATTAGTCAGTTGCTTCTTCTTTCACTGTCCAGTCAAAGGTTGGAGTTGGGAGCTAAAAAGCTGGCCTGCTAAATACGCCAGGTGCCAGGAATATCAGGCACTCAGCAATTTAAGTGCAACTTTTTTAACTTTTGTGGAACCAATACATTTTAATACGGCATTGCGCATTGAGGCTCTCTTTTTTCTCTTATCATCCTTATGAGGCACATCTCTACTTCCAAGAAGTCATCCTAACCATTCGGGGTATCCCCACATCCGCATAAGACCATACTAGAGATAGGTGGTCCATATCCAGTGGTGAGTGTACATCTATATTGGGCACCCAGTCCAAGCACCAATCTGTAGGAGACATCTTTTAAGCACTGAGCACCATATGGGATTATCTGATGTCATTATTTTAATGATGTATTTTCATTAATATATTTTTTTTGTTTGTCCCATGATTTGTCTACTACTTATATCTAACTATTTCTAGTGCAATTTTTTCTTTTCATATACAGTATAAGCTGGTGGGTGTCTAAGAGCAGTTCAACCCTGCAAGTATGAAGCCTCGTACACACGGCCGAGGAACTCGACGTGCCAAACACATCGAGTTCCTCGGCCAGTTCAGCCCTGAAGCCGCCGAGGAGCTCGGCGGGGCGAGAGCTCCCATTGAACAACGAGGAAATAGAGAACATGTTCTCTATTTCCTCGCCGAGCTCCTCGTCGGCTTCCTCGGCCGAAAGTGTACACACGACCAGTTTCCTCGGCAGAATTCAGCCAGAAACTCGGTCGGAAGCTGAATTCTGCCGAGGAAACTGGTCGTGTGTACGAGGCCTCACTATTAATACAGTAACATGAGGCAAAATAATTAATAATAACATGAAATAAAGGGAAGTTTTTGACAAAACAAAACAGGTTCAGGATAGAATATAACTTCTGTAAATCTCAGGAACCATTTGAAGACTATTCCATTTTAACCACATAAAAAGCACCTCAATTGACACCAATGCATTTCTTCAGAAATTGAGAATTTGAGCTGAAACCTCTTGATTTTCTCAGAAATTTGGAGGGAAAAAAAAGGCGTAATTACCTATATTGTTTGAAATCATATAGTAATTGATGTAATGTAAAAAAATGAATTAAATATAAAACACTGTAGTTAAACATATATAATGCAGCCAGTTAGAGTATACACTAAACCAGAACCTTCAACATCTTCTGTTTTTGGTAAAGATTTGTTGTGGATTCCCTTAAAGCGGATGTGCCACCCCAAAAATATATTAAAAGCCAGCAGCTACAAATACTGCAGCTGCTGACTTTTAATATAAGGACACTTACCTGTCCTGGAGTCCAGCGGTGATCGCAGCAGATGACGAGCCGATCGCTCGTCACCCTGCTGCTCCCCCCTCCATCCACGGTGAGGGAACCAGGAAGTGAAGCGCTCCGGCTTCACTGCCCGGTTCCCTACGGCGCATGCGCGAGTCGCGCTGCGCCCGCCGATTGGCTCCCGCTGTGTGCTGGGAGCCGAGTGTTCCCAGCATACAACGGGGGACGGACGGAAGGTAAGGAAAAAACCCGTCCTTTGCCCGTATCGTAGGGCCGGAAGTGGGTGCAGATACCTGTCTGTAGACAGGTATCTGCACCCCCCTCCCCCCTGAGATCAGCCGATCAGCGGGACTCCACTTTAGAGTGGAGATCCGCTTTAAATATATAACTCTAATGTACATTCAATTTGCTGACATTTTCTGGGTAAAAAAATTGCCAACACCGCATTTGACGTTGTAGCGAATGTTACCGTGACATACTGGTAAGTTATTTTGCTTAATTAAGTGTACCCAAGATGGTTGCCTCACCTGCTAAGCTTTCTGAGCCTCAATGAGAAAAGTGCTATGCAAATAAAATTAAGAAAAAATTAACACTGATTCAGTGAGACCTCTATAAATACACCTCATACATTGTCACAGTTGAATAATTTATTGCTACCACTTTAATTCAAGTCTGCATGTAATCAGTCTAACTTGATAATGGCATAACGCCTTGTAAATACAGCAAGTTGTTTTATAGGTATTTTGTGGCACAGGAATGGTTTCACTTTGCATGTGCTCTGTTTGTTGACTTTTTCTTTAGCAACTTATATCTTGCTTGAGATAAGACCTTTCCCTAGAGGAATGTGTTGTTTAAGTATTGCTAGAGACGATAAAATCAAATAATATTCAGCACCACAAGGTGGTTTTCTAATAGAAGACATCTAAAGGTTAGTTATTAGTTTTTTATTATTAGATTATTTTTACTTTGAAACATAGGATAAATGTTATTCCTATCCTTATGGGTACACAACAGGCAAAACTGTCACGTGACCACTGTGATTGTTATGGCTACACGGTGTTTATATGATTTGGAGCCCGTCCTGCTGGCTCCTCATTGTGACTAAAGACCCAGGCCTGTCTATTACAAATTGGACACCACGGACACATACATGTGGCAATTGTGTTACATGGGCAGTATGAGGTTAAGCCTTGCAGTGCATTTAAGGAGCACACTCTTCGAGTTCCCATCTAGGTATTGTTGCAGTGTACTAAGGACTACACTCTTTACTGGCAATTTGAGAACCGCTGTCTGTGATAAACACTGCTACCCGCTTTCTGTTCTTTGGAAGATCTTGTGTAGAAAATATGTCAAGACCAAGAAGTTTTTTCGATCCACCACATAGGCTAAAACCTGCCTTATAATTCTGACTATAAGATACAAGTGAGTGAACGTCCTGATTTTAGCATGTTGTTATTTCCTGGAGAGGATTAGCAAAACTGGTTGGCTTCCCCTGGGGCAGTTGCCATTTTTGTTTGGCTGCCTATGGAGCCTGGAATTGTTCTTAAACCACTTACCCCCCTTCATGACAGGACATTTTTTGCGATACGACACTTCATTATTTTGACCCTGTACCCAAATAAAATGTATGTCCTTTTCCCCCACAAATAGAGCTTTCTTTTGGTGGTATTTGATCACCTCTGCGGTTTATATTTTTTGCACTATAAACAAAAAAAGACAGAGAATTTCGAAAAAAAACCCTCAATGGCCCGGATTCAGAAACATCTGCCTATCTTTAGGCGGGCGTAGCGTATCTCAGATACACTACGCCGCCGTAACTTTTTTTTTGACAGTAAAAACGCCGCCGTAACTTAGAGCGGCAGGCCCTGTATTCAGAAAGAACTTGCGTTCTAAGTTACGACGGCGTAGTGTAAATGGTCTGGCGTAAGCCCGCCTAATTCAAATTGTCCAGGCAGTGGGCGTGTTGTATTAAAATGAGGCTTGACCCCACGTAAATTAAGGTTTTAACGAACGGCGCATGCGCCGTCCGTGGACGTACCCCAGTGCGCATGCTCCAAATTACGCCGCAAAGCCTCATTGGTTTCGACGTGAACGTAACTTACGCAAAGCCCTATTCGCGAACGACTTACGCAAACAACGTAAACAACGCTAAATTCGACGCTGGCCCGACGTCCATACTTAACATTGGCTATGCCTCATATAGCAGGGGTAACTTTACGCCGGAAAAAGCCTTACGTAAACTACGTAAAACAAATGCGCCGGGCGGACGTACGTTTCTGAATCGGCGTATCTACCTAATTTGCATATTATATGCGTAAATCTCCGGAAGCGCCACCTAGCGGCCAGCGTAAATATGCAACTAAGATACGACGGCGTAAGAGACTTACATCAGTCGTATCTTAGCCAAATTTCGGCGTATCTTGCTTTCTGAATACAGAAAGAACATACGCCGGCGCATCCTAGAAGTTACGCGGCGTATCAATAGATACGCCAGCGTAACTTCTTTCTGAATCTAGCCCCTAATATTCTACTTCCTACTATAAAACGTAACCGATAATTTTTTTTTTAAATTTCTTTATCAATTTAGGCCAGTATGTATTCAGCTACATATTTTGGGTAAAAAAAAATTAATAAGCGTATATTGATTGGTTTGTGCAAAAGATATAGGCCCGGATTCACAAAGCACTTGCGCCGACGTATCTCCAGATACGCCGTGTAAGTGCAAATATGCGCCGTCGTATCTATGCGCCGGGCCCACAAACTAAGATACGCCTAAAAACAGGCTTCATCCCACCGACGTAACTTGTCTACCCCGGCGTAGAGTGGGCGCATATTTACGCTGGACGCATTTGGCGCTCCCGTTGATTTTCTATTCAAATATGCAAATAAGGGAGATACAGCGATTCACAAACGTACGTGCGCCCGACGCAATGCGCGTAAAGTCATACGTCCGGCATAAAGTTATGCCCCATAAAGGAGGTGTAACTCAGCAGCATCCATGCAAAGGGCTGCACCAGGGAACCCAAGCCGGCGTAATTTACATTGGACGTGGGTCTGGCTTGGCGTAGGTTACGCTAACGGCGTACACAGTGATCCGGCGTAGCATAGACAATTGTTCCAACGTGGTTGTGAGCATGCGCACAGGGATGCGTCCAGGTCCCAGCGCATGCTTAGTTCGTTTTAAGTACTTTTCTGGCGCTCGGCCCATCATTTGCATGGGGTCACACCTGATTTGCATGGCTTACGCCCACTTCCACCTACGCCGGCTTACGCCTGAGAAACCCAGCGCAGTTTTGGGAGCACTGGCTTTGTGAATTCCGTGCTTGCCTCTCTGCGCTGCGTCGGCGTAGAGTACAGGATATACGCTACGGCTGTATAAATGTGTGCCGCTGTCTGTGAATCCGGGCCATTGTTACTAAAAACGATGTAATATAAAATAGCGTTATATCAATTTGCCTGCAAAAGGCTCAGCGTACAGCCCTGGTGGAGTGTTTTTGTGATCAGCTCCAGAAGCCTGTACAAATCATTGATAGGCTGACAGATTTTGTGACTGTTTAATGAACGAGGCCGAAAAGAAAAGAACTAAAAATGGTTTGCATTTTCTTAACAGTGTCCCCTTTGCAGTAAACTGAATCCTTCTGTGAATCATATTCACTGTACTGAATGCGGGCTGTATGCAATGTGCGAGAAAGCAGACACATGTGACTAGGTCGTAAAGCATTACCATTCCACGGTCTAGGTTTTTCCAGTTCTCCTTCCAATGAAGTCAAATGAGCATAAATTGCAAATTTGGCACTTGCTTTACTGAAAAATGGCCAGTGTTTGGAAGGGTACATCAGACATTGTTTAGAAAGGTATTCATTTTTATCCTTCTTTTATACTGTATATTTACAGTATATATAAACTATTTATATATATATATATATATATATATATATATATATATATATATATATATATATATATATATATATATACAGTATATATCTATATTTAGATATATACTGTATATATTTTAAGTAGTACTAATCGCTTAATTTTTTTCAAAATAACTTCTAAGAAAGCAGTGAAAGATGGCACAGTCCATTTTTGGCTTTATATGTGTGTCTAAACACTTACTAATTTTGCTGTTCAGTGGAGCTGGTGAGTTCTTACAGCGCAGGCTCTAATGCTAGCAACCACTGGCAGGGAGAGGCTTGACCGGGTTGCTGTGTCTTTGCATTGACACACACAGCACTTTTTTGTATTTGGGGTAGTTAGGATTACTTAATTATTTGTATTTTTGTACCGTCGGTTTCATTTTTATGATTTTGTTTCACTTTTCTTTTTTTCAAATGTTTATTTCGATTTTTTTAAACATACATAGAAAAAAGATATATGCACAGAACATATGGTGCTAAGCCTAGAGGGTAAGCACACATTTCAAAGACCTACATAGGCTTCGCAAGTTTGTGTTTTATAAAAGTCAGCCAATACAGTAAAGAAACAGTAAGGGGGAACGCATTCACGTTGCCACATCCAAATAATCGGGAGAAAAGGGGGATTACTCAAAAAAGAATAACCAATGGTCGGACTTTGGAGGCAAGACAAGGACAGAAAATAGCAAAAAATGTATATGTTTATTACAAAAAGTATATACCAAAATACAATGTTCAAAGATAAAAACCATGCATAACATATGAATGGTGTCCCTTGTACTTGTAGCTGATGATTTTTACTTTTCTTTACACCCAGGTGAAGTTCCTCTTTAAGGAGCTTCAGAGCCAATACAAAGAAAGCAGCTTGCTTTCTCTGACATGTACTTTAGTTATAATATATACCTATTGCTTTTCATTTTGGCCTCCTCTATCTCCCCCGAAACTTTGTAAAGTGTGAGAAGTATGTAAAAAGCTAAACAAAAAGCAGCCTCATTGGGTGATGTCATTTGTATTCTGTTCTATTAAGGCTGCGTACAATAACATTGCACAATCAGCCTTTGTTGTTATAGTAGGTGTGCTTTTATCTACAGACTTGGAAATTAAACTTTGACCAGACGCCGATATAAATCTGCAATAGCTAAAGCAAGTGAGACCCCAAGATGCGTTTTGTGGCCAGACTAGATTGGCAGTGCCTGGGAAAACTCTATGGGAAGACGGATGTCATGTTGCAGCTATGGAAACTCTATAAAGGCTGATTGCATGAAGACAAACAATATTGAATAAGAAGGTGCTTAGTTCCAGTATCTTGTGAAAACAAATTCTCTTTCAGATGTCTTTGGCTGCCAGTATATGTGAAGTCTGACTTGTTTAGCTACTAGGACGAGTAGGGGTAATCTTGGGATAGATCAGTTAGACTACATTTGTTCCATAATTATCTATCCATTAAAGTAAATACAAACCCATACTGAATCACATTAAGTTTTCTAAAGCACTGCGTGTCATAAACAATTACTTATTTTTTTTTTTTTATTAAATGCTTATTTTTAACTTGTTTGCATCTAAAGCTGACCTCACACGTTAGATTTAGTTTTTGTCCAGCTTCTGAGCCGAATTAAAAATTCGAATGGTTTGCTTCATCAACACTCTTCTACTGTGGCTATTGTATTCTGACAGCCGACTGTCATTATACTAGAGCAGTGACTTCAGCTAATTGGCTGCAGTTGCTGTTTGTCCAATAATTTTCTGCTAGCCTTCTTCGTTCTTTGGATCAAAGTTGGGGGGGAAAAAAGCGAGAAAAAATGATGTGGTCCAAGGCACCATGAGTAATTGGCCTCCATCCCAAATTTGAACAGAAAGAGAGAGAGTTTGGCCAGGGGGACTTCACTATGGCCAATCACTATGTAGAGTAAGCATGTGGGATATAAAACACAGTATTGCTTATATAGGTTCCGACAAAAGAGGGGGGAGTTTGTTAGGGACTTTGAATAAGAGATGTATACCAAAAAGCAGTCTTAGCAAAGAGCATTTTAATAAGATGATGTACAGCATACTGAATGACAGGAAAATGCATACACAAAATCACATAAACACAGAGCATGCTAAAAACCACATATACATATTGACGCCATGATGCTTGGCATATCATGGAGTAAAGACAAGTCCTGCACAACATGAACCACTGAAGAGGCTGGATGGTATTGGAAAATAAAACAGTAAAACAATATAAAAGACATCAAATCATCTGTATGGACATCATGCATCTATGTACGCCCAACGTGTTTCATTGGGGTATATCAACTCTTCAGGGGTGAATGCAATGGTGATCTATAAAGACACATAACCATATGGTATAATATTGTAACTGAATATTAAGAATAAATAATGGGTGTAAGGGACAAGATAGATCAAAGTTGGGCCAGGTGGTGCCAGCATGGCCAACCACAGATCGACAATGATCCCACTGTATGGCTGTCAGAATATTTGTTTGGATGCCACCGTAGTTTGGCCGAAAATTTGCCATCGGGTTCCTTAAAAAAAAATTTTTATCAAAAGAATCGGGCAGGGAAGTAGTGACAGGTTCAACCACGGAGCAAAGTTCAACTGGTGTATTAGGAGTCGGCTGAAATTCTTATAGTGTATGACCACCTTTGGTATTGCTGATGTGCTGCAGTATGCACTTGCTGTCTTCATGTATGCACTCCAATGTTAATTGTGTGACATATTTTATGGTGGGTTCCCTGATGGTGACAACAGTGGACAATGCCAGTGTATTGTGTGTTGGATCGCCCTTTTGTAGTTTCCATTGGAAGCCAATGTGACAGGGTGACAATGCAGAAATACAATTGTGTGTCAGCACTGTCACCCTGTAGCAAGAGATGCCTAAAATGTTCCTGTAACAAGGACCTTCATGGCAGTAACATCAGGTATTATTTCAGTGAAAGCTGCAGCGTTCAATATTCAGACTGGCCTTTGAAATTACATTATTATGTAAAGCTTATGAGATTTCATTGATTTGATTAATAAATATTTAAAAAATGACGGCTATAATTAGGTGCACAAAATTAATTGCCTGCACATAGGCTACAGAAACAAAAGATAATTTATTTAATATTATCCTATGTTAAAGTATAACTAAAGGCAAAACGTTTTATTTTGTTTTCGAAAGAGTGGAGAGGGATTAGAACCATTGTCAGTTTTTATTGCTGTCTGTACCACATTTGAGGAGATTCACCCTCTCTATTTGTCATGTTTACCATTATCATTGAAAGTGAAAGTAAAAGAAAATCCAAAATTTGGGGAAATCCTCAAATAGGGACACTGGTTCTGGTGACCTGGGGGTCCCCAAGGAATTCCCTTAGTTTGCAAGGATTTCTTCTCACTTCTTGTTTGGCTGTGGGACAGAAAGTGAAGGGAAATCTCTGCAGTGGGACACAGATGGCAAAAAAAAATTCACAGGGGTTATAACCCTTCCTTACGCTTTCCAAAATGGAAAAAGTTTTGCCTATAGTTCTATTTTAACAGAAGTGATTAAAGGAATTGTTATGAGTCTATAATCCAAAATCTGCTCCACTAAGGCCTCGTACACACGTCTGAGGAACTCGTCGGGCGAAACACATTGTTTTCCTCGTCGAGTTCCTTGTTAGGCTTGTCGAGGAACTCAACAAGCTTGCTTTGCATACACACTGTCAAGACAAAACCTCCTCGTTCTCAAATGCGGTGACATACAACACATACAACAGCAGGGGAAGTTCGATTCCACTGGCACAACTCTTGGGGCTGGTTTTGCTAATCTTATGTGTTTGCGTGTTAAGTAAAAGTTTGTTAAGACGATTTGCACTTTTCAGTCTGTTACATCTTGAAAAATGTGTTATCTCCATTACAAATGCTACTTTTACTCCCGTCTCATACTTTATTCTGAGCAAGCGTGGGTTTCTTAGCATACACACCCTCGAGTTTCTCGTCGAAAACCAGCCCGACGAGGAACACGACAATCAAATTCAGACTCCCGTCGAGGAAAAAGAGAACTTGCTCTCTTTTTTGCTTGTCGAGTTCCTCGACAGTTTCCTCGATGAAAAACGTACACACGACCGGTTTCCTCGGCAAAAAAGCTCTCCCACCAAGTTTCTTGATGGATTCTGCCGAGGAATCGTGTCGGTCGTGTGTACGAGGCCTGACATATCACCATATCTGCTTCTATAAACTCTCCATGGACCCTCATTTACATGACAGAGTGGTGAGGCAGAGGCGGGTGGAGAGAATCAAAGCATACAGAAGGTGACCAGGCATCAGGCACATACAGTAATGTGTTGGATGCTGAGGATACTTGAACAAGATTAGCTCTTCAACATTGAAGATTGGCGATGCAGGCTGGGCTTTTTTTTGTTGTCTTAATGAAATATTGGACTATGGGTAAGTTCACACTAACATGAGCATTGATCAAGTAAATTAAAAGCAAAGACCCAAGGTTTGGACTGTCTTGACAAAATTTACTGGTTTGCTTACGTTTTGAAGCCACTTTCACATTACAGTGGAATACACCAATTTAGATCACCTGATGTGGCTTACATTTATAATTCATGTAGTTGCTACAAGTCTTTAATTAATATATTTTATTAATTTATTCACCACTATGTTTTTTGAAACACTGAACCAGGTACACAAGTCCCAACACTCAACTGCCTCCTCCACAACCACATTCACATTTTTGTTTGCATATGATTGGATGATGGAAGTCAACACAGCTTTGCCAACCAAATTCACTAAGCTAAGGAGAAATTCCCCTGCAAAGTGAAACACCTATTTACCATTAGCAAATTAATCCTGATGCATTGAAATTTACTGGCAATAGATAAAACAACCCACAATTATGTGACTTATTTTATTTATAATATTAGGAGTGGGTAAAACACATATAAAATAGAAAATGTAATGGGAGATTTGAAAACCTCCCATAGTTGAAGACCATATTTAGCTTTGTTGAAATATTACTATTTACTACTTTAACTGAAATGACTGTTAAGAATGTTTTTATACTAAAAGCCGGTTTTCACTGGTATATTTTGTCTATGTGACATCCCCATTAAACAATCATTTTGGTCCATGTCCATTTTTTCTGACTAATGTGTACATGTAAGGACACAGATCAATTATCACTTATAAAAGTACAAAAATAAAGCAATTTTAGATCAAAATAATTACATCACCACCAGTTTCTGAAATGTCTATCTAGCTCCACAAAAGCTACAAATTAAAAACAAACTCTGGAAGAAACTAGCATTATGTGTATGTGTTTCAAGACTCAATTTATGAGTAATGACAATATATTGTGGCTGGTTGACACTGATACCTCCAATCCCCACTGCAAAGGAAGACTATGGCAGCCCATACCCTACTGCAGAAGAAGAGTATATCAGGCTATACCCTACGACAGAGGAAGACTATAGTAGCCCATGCCCCACTGCGGAAGAAGAGTATCTCAGGCTATACCCTATGACAGAGGAAGACTATAGTAGCCCATGCCCTACTGCAGAAGAAGAGTATCTCAGGCTATACCCTACGACAGAGGAAGACTATAGTAGCCCATGCCCTACTGCAGAAGAAGAGTATCTTAGGCTATACCCTACTACAGAGGAAGACTATAGTAGCCCATGCCTTACCAATATTTCATAGGTTTATAATAGGGAGGATGACCACATGTAAGTACAGAAAACATTAAGATCAATGTAATTCTTTGGTTTTACTATATCATTGTCTTGGATATGATATTCTTCTTACTATTTTAACTGTTTTGAGTTTAGTATTAGGCTTCATGCACATGGGCATAATAGCATGTATCTACATTGGATATTTCTACCAGGTGCTGGCATTAAAATGCAGCATAGAAAATGCCGGTTTTGACACATCATTATATGCTTTTACAGGCTTATGGTTTACTGCCCTGCGACCCAGTCTCGAAGGGAGGGAATCATGCTTTGCTTCAGTTTGTCACAGTATATGTTGGCATTCATGGCTCCCTCAATGAACTGTAGCTCCCCAGTGCTGGAAGCACTCACGCAGCCCCAGACCATAACACTTACACCACCATGCTTCACTTTAGGCAAGACACACTTGTCTTTGTACTCCTCACCTGTTTTCCGCCACACAAGCGCTTGACACCATCTGAACCAAATACATTTATCTTGGTCTCATCAGACCACAGGACATGGTCCCAGTAATCCATGTCCTTAGTCTGCTTGTCTTCAGAAAACTGTTTGTGTGCTTTCTTGTGCATCATCTTTAGAAGAGGCTTCCTTCTGAGACAACAGCCATGCAGACCAATTTGATGCAGTGTGCGGCATAAGGTCTGAGCACTGACAGGCTGACCCCCCACCCCTTCAACCTCTGCAGAAATGCTGGCAGCACTTATGCATCTATTTCCAAAAGACAACCTCTGGATAAGATGCTGAGCATGTACACTCAACTTCTTTGATTGACCACGGCGAGGTCTATTCTCAGTGGAACCTGTCCTGTTAAACCACTATATGGTCTTGGCCACCATGCTGCAGCTCAGTTTCAGGGTCTTGGCAATCTTCTTATAGCCTAGGCCATCTTTATGTAGAGTAACAATTCTTTTTTTCAGATCCTCAGAGAGTTTTTTGCCATGAGAGGTGCCATGTTGAACTTCCAGTGACCAGTGTGAGAGCGTGAGAGCGATAACACCAAATTGAATGCACCTGCTCCTTATTCACACCTAAGGCCTTGTAACACTAACGAGTCACATGACACCGGAGAGGGAAAATGCCTAATTGGGCCCAATTTGGACATTCTCTTATAGGAGTGTACTCACTTTTGTTGCCAGCGTTTTAGACATTAATGGCTGTGTGTTAAGTTATTTTGAGGGGGACAGCAAATTTACACTGTTATACAAGATGTACACTCACTACTTTACATTGTAGCAAAGTCTATTTTCTTCAGTGTTGTCACATAAAAAGATATAATAACATGTTTACAAAAATGTGAGGGGTGTACTCACTTTTGTGAGATACTGAAAATGATGTGGGTACCCCATACTACGAATGCAGGTTTTGGACTTTTTTTCATGCCCCTGACCGCTGCTTCATAATATGAATTTAGATGCCATAACACACATGGACACATTAGCTGAAATAGGGCTGTGTTCAGAGGCATAAAAACAATGCTTCTAAAAGTGGCATATTTGTTCCTGCATGAGGCCTTAGTATGAAATGCAACCAAGCAGCAGTTACTGTGATATAAATTCCTCTGAAGTTCCAGGCACTATAGTAGAACCTGTGCACGTGTGCCTGTTGTTAGTTGGAACAGGCAAAAAAGTGATTGTTTATACTAATCTGAAGTGTCACTCCTTAACTATTTGAAACTGAAGTTGCCATTAACTTGCCCTCATTTCAGAGCAAGCTTTGTTAGTGTGCAAGGATTAGCTAGTGTTATTACAGCAAAGTACATGCTAGACTAGTTACTTGTGGGTGTTGTTATTATGCATATAGATTGTAGTCTTTGGACCTTACCTTTAAACACACACTACAGATTAGTGATTATAATTGTAAAAGGTCTGCAACGCTAATGCAGACAGAACCATATGTTTGTAATTCAATCATCTTTATTAAAGACATTTCTGAAGTTGCAGAGGTTGCCAGGGTTAGGTTTACAGTGTCAGTAGTTTAGGAACTTGTGTCAGGAAATAGTGTCAGGAACTTGAGTACGGTATGTTGTATTTTGCAATCGAAGAAAAAGAGAAGGTGAGAGCAGTCAGTGTGAAGCTGGGGAACAGAAAAGAATGGGTAGGAATAGGCAAGTGGATGGCACAATGGCTGGGGTGGTTGGTAGCAGGGGGTAGTCAAGCTAGCCATGAGTGTAGTTGTAGGGATATCACAACCATGTCTGACTTTAAGAGGGCAATAGTCAAAGATTGCAGGTAAAAACTCTGAAGCCTCGATGGGCGAAACACATCGTTTTCCTCGTCGAGTTCCTTGTTAGGCTGTCGAAGAACTCGACAAGGCAAGTTTCTACATTCCCGTCGAGGAAATAGAGAACTTGCTCTCTTTTTGGCTCATTGAGTTTTTCGACAGTTTCCTCGACGAAAATGTACACACGACCGGTTTCCTCGGCAAAAAAATATCTCCCAGCAAGTTTCGAGTACGAGGTTTCAGACTCACAGTTCGCATAGATTTTTGAATTTAGGCATGGTGCCTTGACACATTACCATCAATATTTCATGAATCAGCAGCCAATTAAATCTGTTTTAACCTCAAACACATGAAAGGCCTCAGACAACTATGGCTCAGCAGTTGCTCTTTACGTGGCCATCAGGACGTTAGTCATAGGTGTAAATTGATGATTTGAGATGCCCTCAGGCTTTGAGTTAAGGAGTGCCTTCACCCAGGTTCTTGGGGAGTGGTCTTCATAGAACAATGCACAAAAGTTTGTAAGCCTGTGACCATAATCTCGAAACTACCGGGTAGGACCACCAAAGCCAGAACCACATTTTAAGCAGGCCACAGTGAGTTTTTCAAAAGAGTCCTGTATTAAAAAATCGCAATGAAGCCGTGCCCAGACATATGTGAATAATATTGTATATTGTAACTATTCCAGCCACGCCATCTATAACCTTGTTTTTATGATTTTATGATTTTATGATTAATAGCACCATACATATAATTTCATCTAGTTGCAAAACCTTGCAGAGTGTATTTAAAGGTAATCACAAAGAGCTTTAAATTATTGTGTGGATAAACACAAAGAAATATAGCAATGGAAAAGCAAAAATACAGTCTCATGCAGTATTTCGTTCTGCAATAGATAGGTGTTACGGAAAACCAATTAATTCTTGTCACACATGAATAGTCTTAGTAAATCTATACCATATCTTCCCCTATACAAAACAGCTTTAAAGAGAGATTAAAGGGAGTAATCTGCTTACTTTTTTTCTGCATGCATTCCAGTTCTCATACCCTATTCTTATATTAGGCTTTATATAAATGTAAATACTAGAAGAAAATAAATCAGAGATGTTGCCAGCCCAACCAATCAGATTTCAATTATTATATTTCTAATGAACGGTAGACAGCAACACATAGACCTCAATGGGTAGTTGATTAAAAAACTGATTTGGTAATCAGTGGCTAAAATCAAACATGAGATAGCAATGTGAATGAAAACTGACAGATCTAGGCAAAAACATAGATACACAGAATTAAAATATGGGAGCTGATATACCTGCCAAATGATTTGTACTTTTGTCCACCCAGAAAATAACTATACATCGCTACTGATTAAAAACATAAAAAAAATCGAAGGTCTCATTCAGACGAGGCTGACTCCGTCGCTACGGAGTCCGCCAGCTCAGCGGGAGATTTTTTCCGCTGATCTCCGATGAGCTGGCGGATGACAGGTCCCTCTCTGGTCACTGTGCGGGGAGGGGCTTGTCCAGCGCCGCTGTCTCCTATGGAGGGATCAGACAAAAACAGACAGCATATCTGTTTTCATCAGATCTCACCCGATCCGATCCACTATGAACGGATGGCGACGTATGGCCATACGTCTGATTTTAGCGGATTTCAGCGGACATGTCACCGATGACATCCGACACTCCATAGGCTTGCATTGAGCGGCCGTTCAGGTCCCCTGAAAAAACCCAACAGGCTGACCTGAACATTCCGACTGTGAGAAAGGAAAGGGGCCTTAGTTTGCAAAAGCAAACAATTGGATAAATAACGTAAAGTGCAAGATATCTTCAAAGTGTGCATGCTTAAATAAAATGTCCATGCATCAACAAAGCCTAAAGGTTGCTGTGTGCTGTGCAATATAAAGCTTCAAGGTGTTAGCCTAATAATCATGCCCCAGTGATCCTCCTCCAACAGTCCAGAGAGCTACCAAACTTTATATGAGCACCCACTACAGGCAAGTCACACAGCACTTTTTTGCAGGGATTGCAGCCGATCACTTCCCACCAGGGCCAGCTACTTCTCCTCTCAACAATGCTTTAAATTGCACACACAGTAATGCCCTGTACACACGATCGTTTCATCCGATGAAAAAGGCTCTGCTGGATTTTTTAATCAGATATCTGATGAACCTGACTTTCATCAGTCTTGCCTACACACCATCAGTTACAAAAATGATCATGTCAGAACGCGGTGACGTAAAACACGACGACGTGCTGAGAAAAATGAAGTTCAATGCTTCCAAGCATGCGTCGACTTGATTCTGAGCATGCGTGGATATTTAACCGATGGACGTGCCCATAGACGATCGTTTTTTTCTATCGGTTTTTTAACCATCAGATAATTTTAAAACAAGTTCCTAGTTTTTTCACCGATGGATAAAAAACCAATGGGGCCCACGGTCCATCAGACCGTTTTCATCAGACGAACCGATCGTGTGTACGCGCCATAACACAGAGAAGACAACGGAAGACCACCATAGTGTGAAACCCTAAAAACTTGATTCCAACAATAAAAAAATACTTCACATTCCCCACTCACATTGTAAAGTGCTAAAAGTTTCATCAAGGTTTCACTACCTGCACCAAACACTCCCTTCCTCTTTCCTCCCGGGTGTACAATGGTGTCAATTTGTGAGATGACGACACTTCCTGCTCCACCCCGATGTGTTTCGGCATCCTGCCCTTTTCAAGAGGTTTGAAATACAAAATAAAGTATATATAGATAGAGCACTACATCTATTTCTGTCCATCCATTCCTGAGATTCACACAACCCTGCTAGGTTGGCTTTTCACTGCTGCAGTTAAAGCAAATATTGTCTGCGTATTCTTACTTAAATCTTGGAGTCGTTTGTGTATTTCTTCTAGATCTGTGCAGTAATCCAGCATGCATTTGTGTGGTTTCCTATAATAAAGACCAATCACTGCTTCTCACTCTCCTTGTGCAGGATGACTGGTCTTGTATCCGCCCCCTCCTCAAGTTTTCTATTGGTAGCCTGCAGCGGATGTGCCTGCTGGGTCACTCCCACAGCTCTGCTCTCTGCACAGACTAGGTGCAGCATAATGATGATGTCACTGGTATTTTTAATAACTGGGCTTTTAGGGGAATTTGGTGCACACTATGTAAATCTTTTGTAGCTTTTGAGGAATACATGTTCATTTTTTGTGTATTGAGTTCACCTATATATAATATAACCTGTGGCTGGATAAAGAGGGAGAAGAAGCAGACTGATGAGCTCATCACTCTTTCACTCTCCTCTTTCTTCTTTATCTAAAACCTACAAAATAATTTTGGCTGAATGTACAACAGAACATACGACTAGTAAGAACATTTCATTGAATATGGATTATCAATTTTTTGTTTTGTTTAGGATTGCAAAAACAAATTAACCTAAGGTATGTGCTTTCTGCTTAAAAGAAAGTCATAGGAGGTGATTTGTGTGCAAGTGCATAGAATGAAAACAAATTGGCGTTTGCTAGCTCCTTACATAAGGATCCTGCCATACAAGATCTGCAAGAAAACGCCCCTGCCTGTGAATAAGTGATACCTGTATTTCTGTATTCCTGTGCCAGATATGTTTTTAGTTCAAGAAAGAACGCTCATTACATTGTAGAAGACAAATAAGTTCAAATAGGTTTTAATATCTGGACAGCTTCATTTAACTCATTAAATATGCAAACTAACACGATGTACATTAAAATGCGATAAGAGACACATTCACCTGAATCTAGTATTGCATGTCTTAATCAAACACAAAATAAGGCTTTTAAGTGAAGATCTCCAGGTGATCCTTATGCATTGGGTTGTATCTTTATCATTACATAACAATGTTCACAACCTATGTTAGAACACAGTTTCTTGCAGCATCATTTATAATTTAAAGAGTCACAAGGGAAATATAAGGCTGCCATTGCTGGCCTCCTTCTAGAAATGCTGGTTATCTTACTGTGGGTTCCAATCTTCCAAGTAGGGATGAGCTTGGCTTCGGTCCTGGGTTCACCCCTACCTGGAAGGGCGCTGTCAAAGCTGGCGCAATCAGATTCAGCCTTGGCAATCCCAGCCAGGCAGCTGCCAATATTCAAAGGGGCTGGGATGTTTGGGACATCACTGACCCAATATGGTCACATGTTCAACGATCCGATGTCACAAGCATTCCTGCCCTTTTGTTGGCTAATTGGGCCTGCACTAACAGCTTTCTTCAGGTTGAGGCGAACATGGCTTCAAGTTCATCCTTACTTTTGCATCACAGACTTGGAGGTGCGTGCTGCAAATGGAATTTAGAAAAAGGTCAATATTCCTTACCTTTACACCAGCTCTTGGGCAACTAGCATTATATTCTTCATTATATTCACATCAGTCCCTGCCCTCAAGGAGACTAATATACTAGTATACAATCTGAAGAGCTCAGGAGGAGCAGCTGTACTAACTATCCAATGCAAGTACAGTGATCTCCCCGGCTGAGCTATTGTGTTCTGTCAGGGGGACACGTGCCCCATGCCAGAACACTCTGGCCATTGGCTGAAAGTGTTGTTTGGATGCTTATTGGCAGAACTTTTTTGGCCAGGCCCCCTTCGACAGAACCGGTTCCTGGAGACACAGGCTAAATATATACCGGCCGCTTCCGCCTGATATTCAGCCCGTGTGTACTAGGCTTAAACTCTAAGATACCTACCTTACATACATACACACACACACACAAAGACCGATTTGGAAAGGAGACAATTAACTTACCAGCATGTCTTTGGAGTGTGGGAGGAAACCAGATTACCCAAAGGAAGCCCATGCAAACACAGAAAGAACATGTAAACTCCATGCACTATTTTACTGTCATACTTATTTTATGACAGGTTTCTTTTCATTAAATTAGATTTGAACCCAATTACCAAAATCTGAAGCTTCATCATGTATTGTAATTTAAAAAACTGTTTATATTCTTCTTACATATACATCTTTTGTTAAAATAAATCAGTTGTGATCCTGCTATATTGTTCAGACACTTCTTGTCAGGTGACAACCGCCTCCCAATATTCTGGGAACCTCTAAAACTATGGAACACCATTTGGAGTTGCGACCCAAGTGTAATTCACCTTTGTATCACAGGTGTTTGGATCATACGGTGCGCATTTCTGAATAAGCCTTGACAGTGACTGTTCCTTTTATCCAGAAAAGATCTTACGTCGGTAAGATCTTTTCTGTGAAAATATTTGTATTTTTATTGGTTTTAAAAATTTTGCAACAGCAGAACATCTCAGCATATTATATATGTTTGTGTTGGCAGACCAGAACTACATGGAATTATACCTGAGGCGAAGAGGTTGATGTATACAGTGATTGTGTTTCATGTGAATAAAGAGGTATTAATAAGCAAGACAAGACATGAACATGTCTGGAGCAGGAGGGGCTCGTAACATACATTTTTTATATATTCGCTGAAGCTGACTATGGAACATTTACATACATGTCATGATGGCCAATAGGGGCTAATCCATCACATGTGAGAACTCCCCTTGGTTATGGTGTGAAAATAATAATCCTGCAAATCTCACGCCTAGCGGAGCTCTTTAGCAAGCTCTGTAGAATCCAATTTTTTTCCAAGGTTAGACAATTGTTTTTGTTCAGGCTCCTAATTTATACTGTTATGTATGGGATAAAATAAAACGACCTACTTATTTAATCACTTGCCATTTCTGCCATTTCTCTCCTACTCGTAAAAATCATAATTTATTTGCTAGAAAATTACATAGAACCCCCAAACATTATATATATATATATATATATATATATATATATATATATATATATATATATATATATATATATATATATATATATATATATATATATATATATATATATATATATATATTTATCAGAGACCCTAGAGAATAAAATGTCAGTTGTTGCAACTTATCTTGCACGGTATTTGCGCAGCAATTTTTAAAACTCTTTTTTTTGGGGGGAAAAAAACTGTTTCATGCTTTAAAAAAAACAGTAAAGTTAACCCAATTTTTTGCATATAGTGAAAGATGATGTTACCCCGAGTAAATAGATACCTAACGTGTCACGCTTCAAAATTGCACATGCTCGTGGAATGGCGCCAAACTTCGGTACTTAAAAATCCCCATAGAAGAAGAGAGTAACCGCTCAGGTGTAGTTGATGAACCTCTTCACTGGATCCAAAGCCACGGGTGCTGGCAATGCATATAATAATGCAAGAATAAGAAGGAAGGTTTGGACGGCTGCACTCCAAAAAAAATTGTTCCTTTTATTGTAAAATCAAATCACAAAAATACATGCCACAGCAAAAACCAGATGCAAGTTGACGCATTTTACACTGTAACTCTGTAAAAAAAATGTACTGGTTACAGAGGAGGTCTAGGGCTGGAATTATTGCTCTCGCTCTAGCGATCGCGGGGATACCTCACATGTGTGATTTGAACACCATTTACATATGTGGGCGCGACTTACGTATGCGTTTGCATGTGAGCACACGGTAATGGCAAAAAAATTAAATACAAATTATTGTTAATTTTACTTTTCTTTTTCTAGTTTGATCACTTTTATTACTATTACAAAAATGTAATAGGAGTAAGCATGACAGGTCCTCGTTACAGTGAGATATGGGGTCAATAAGTCCCCACATCTCACCTCTAGGCTGGGAAGCCTGAAATAAAAAATAAACAAAAAAACGATCTAGGTTGCACCATTTTTCGAATGCAGAGGTTGGGGGTGATGTCATAACATTGCGCCCATCCTCCAAATGATCATAGAGACTCCGGGGACCATCTGGTTAGCCGGAAATCTCTATGGTCAGCATCCGGGGCCTTTTCCGGTTCGCAGATGGCATCGGTGAGCCCGGAGAAGCACCGGAGGGTGGAAAACGTCCCTTCTCACCACCTGTAAGAATGATCAAGGGGCTGAACAGTCGCTATGATCATTCTTATGGTGTAGGGAAGATATCTGAATGATGGCTGTAACTGCAAACAATTCCCAATCATTTGCAAAGAATAAAAACATTTCTGCTTGCACATGACTGGATCGAAGTCAGCAAAGCTTCAACTCATTCACTAACTGGAATTACTGAATTAAATCTTGGGTTAAATTTCCTTGCAAAGTGCAGTTTCCCTTGCAATGTAAACAGCCTATTTGCCTTTAGTAAATCAACCATTACTGATTGAGATTAGAGAAGTCAGGATCAAGACAGATCTAGAGCTTGCATCTTCAAAACAAGTCACAAGATTGTGCATTTTATTTTTTGTAGACCGTTTTTACCAGCAGTTGTTGCATGTAGGACACCTAATTGAAATAAAGACATGACCTGCATTTGCTACTGCACATAAAGGACGTTATACAGAAAAAAACACAATTCAAAGACTTAAAGATTTGATTGATGAGAAGAACCATTCCATACTCAGACAGGAAGCTCTTTTGCTCACCAAAAATGGCCAGGAACAGCTGTTTTGGATACAAGGAACTTTCTGCAACAATTTGTATGTGTCAACTTGGTCCACTTACTTCTTTTGTTATTTTAATTTTTTTACAGTGCTACAAAATGCAATTAATAAATCAGCATGTGGATAAAAGAAATTCTGCTTTTTACATCAGTGGGGGAAATATCTCTTCCTGTAATTCCTCTTTCCTAAGGGGCCCGGTAAAGATGAAAAGGATCATGCTACACGCCACTGTCACTTTTCTTCCTCAGCACACTCCAATGAATACGCCAGATACTGCGTGCAGACCTTGCAGTCTCTCGTTTCCTTTTCCAAGAATTGGTTTAATCCTCCCAGTGTGCTTTATTGAAATCAGGTTATCTGACTATGAGCTGCCTTGTCCAGCAAGCTGCTGTCTGGTGAAGATCCCTTTGTATTAAAATACATGATACATATTTTACAAACTTCCTGGTATATCTGGTTGTAAAATGTTGTTTGCAATGACAGATCGGAAATGTAAACATTTCTACATCTGCTGTCAGTAAGGGCATGTCATTTTAAAATCTTTAGAATTTTTTATGGTAATGAGAATTTAAAGTATGTATTCTTCTTAGTGATTAGTCAGCCAATCAATGAGAGCATCATTTATTTACCAACACTCTCGGTTTGCGAGTGTTGACTTGCAAGACGAGCAGAATTCAAGCTAAATAGGCCTGCAGTACCTAATTTGGCCTGAGGTATGGGGGAGCGCATGAGCCGAGAAAAGCCAAACATTTGCCGGCAGTAATTCATTTGGCCTGAGGTACGGGGGCGCAGGAAACGAGCCGAAGTGTCCTTTGGCCTTTTTGGCCGCTTTCGGTGCTCTCTGGCGCCCCCCATCTTTGGCTGCATTCGGTATTGCATCCCATTGAAGTCAATGCGGAACACATTTTTTTTGTTTCCATTGACTTCAATGTGAAAACTCGCTTTCATATGCGAGTACTTTGGATTACAAGCATACTCCTGGAACAGAATATGCTCGTAATCCGAGGTTCAACTGTAGAGTTGAGGCCTAGAGTATTTCCTTGAATAAGGGTGTGTTCCTTTGTGCGCTATAAGGCCTGTACGCATGTGCATCCCTTTGCGCACATCTGGCATTAATGTTGGCGACAAAGAGGCTATTTAAGGCTGAGCACTTCTTAGTCCCATAGCTGAAAGGTCTTCAGATACTGTATGCACCTTGCCATAACCCGATCTGTAACCTGCATATGTTTGTTTTCACTGACCCGGTTATTATTCTCAACCCTGTTTTTGGACTACCCTTTGCCAATGAACTTCTGTACCTTTGCCACTTTGTCTGCAAATTATAGACCTCGGTTTACTTTCTTACTCTGTCTTTTTCTTTGATACCTCACTGATTGCCTGTTATTAGCTTCAGCTTAACCCTTGACATGGTGTCTCTGCTAATGTGTTCCAGTCAATGACATGATACCAGCTGCATCCTGCTCTGCATCCTTTCCTATCAACAAATTCAGACTCTGTGGTTCCTGACTATCTATATGATTCCTGCAGTGCCCCTTCTTTGCCCTTGTGCTACCTATAGCACCTAACAGGTTAGAGAAGAAGAAAAATTTCCCTCGCCATCTTGGTCTCCCATGAGGTACGTATATGACAGCAGGAAATTTTATGCTGAACTCCAGGGATAAAAAACCCATTACCCTTCCAGTAGGGCCCCCTCCTTTCATTTTCCTTAGGGGATAATAAAGAAGATGATATACTTAATTCATTTCTCATTGCTCCATCACCTCCACTCTCTGATGCTCTGAAATGTATATTGGCACTAGGCATCTTCCTGTAAAATGCAGGACTGTTGGGCCTTAATTTCTAATGGACAATGCCAGAAAGCTGCTACCAGTGGTGCAACGAAAGAAAGAGTCTTCGGGGGACCAATCACATGAAGAGCAGGAAGGCTGCATGGGTGGGGAATAGGAAAACAATATCCCCTTATTCACCATCTCCTGGACAAAATTTGTATTTAAAGTAGAAATCCACCTAACACTAAAATCTCCAAATCTACAGGCATCCATAATCTAAGACTAACCTATCTAACCCTGTAAAGAATAAATCGCGATACATACCTTTTCTGATGCTGCTCCAGTCCGATTCCACGCTGAGCTGTCAGCGGTGGCTTCGCTGTGGAGGTGGGTGCAGAGGAAGCAGCCGACAACGGAAGCCCCATAGTAACTCTATGGGTGACATCACTTACCATTACCGTATTTTTCGGTGTATAAGGCAACCAGGCCTATATGACGACCCCTAATTCTACTGTATTTCTACAGTTTTTGCCTATACTCACTGTATAGATGACCCCCTTCCGAGGCTTCACATTGCCTATATTTCCTTCTTCTTAATGGAAGTTGGAGCCACACCGCACTGAGCCAATCACGGCAAGCGATGTATTCTATTAAGGAATACAAAGCATGCTCGGATTGGCAGAGTTGTAACATCATCAGCCCACGCCTCTCTGACTCTCAAAGCCAATCTGAGCAGGCTACTGTATGTAGCCTCCTTGGATTGGCAGAAGATGTTACTCCAATCTGAGCAGGCTCTGTATTTATTAATAGAATACATCACTCGCCGGGCTGACATAGAGCGGGCTGCATTTGATAGCCGGCGTAAATGACATCCCCCACTTTTTTGTTTTTTTTTAAGTGTAAAAATGTGTCTTATACACCGGAAAATACAGTCATTTTCCAGCTGTTGTTGGCTGTCTCCCCTGCAAAGCTTCTGCCTCTGAGGCCCGACAGGAGCGGCTTCAGAAACAGTATGTATTGTGATTTCTTCTTTACAGGCCTAGATACGTTAGTTTTAGATCTTGAATGTAGAATGTAGATTTAGAGATTTGAAGGGTAAGTTCCCCTTTACAGAAAAAGCTGTAAGGTGAACTTACTCAGGACCCCCACCTCGCCCCCCCTCCCGCTGACCTGCATGGCAGTGTTAGCCTGTTCTGCACCCCGGTATAGCCGCCCTCACGGCTCTGGGGATTAGAAATCCCTGGAGCTTAATCTCCCAAACGTACCCTCTCAGGAGGGACATTTAAGAGAATTCGAATTGGTCGGGGCTGTCACATGGGCGACGCCGACTAATCAGAACCCTCATAGCCCATCCTCTCAGCGGGGAAGAAGAGAGAAAGCTGAGAGGATTTCTAAGCGCTGGAGCTGTGAGATGGCTATACCTGGGCTCAGAATGGGCAATCGCTGCCATGCAGGTCAGTGGGATGGGGGAGTGGGGGTCCTGTGTAAGTTCACCATTTAGATTTTTCTGTAAAGGTGAACTTACACTTTAAGTGTTATTGTGGACTTTCACTTTAACTCTAGCAGCGGGGAGAGAGAGAGTTCAGCTTTAAAAAAAAAAAAGTTTTTCTTTGCATGTGGTTTGATAATTGAAGTGAATGCAGATTCACCTTAATCATACAGTTACACGTTGTAAATGAATCTTTACATTTCAAATTGAAAAATCTCGACTCTGTTGGTTAATTATCGCCATTGAATGGTATTTCCCTTTTTAATTTTGCTAAAGTGCTACAGCAGAATTAGTTCCAATGAGAAAAACAACTGGAGAAGGAAGCTAAGATAATTATTAGCAGTAAGTACTCAGACTGGAAAATCTTGTTGACCTGTAAAGGTACCCAACAAAAAGTCAATTTGTCACATAGAAATGACTCAGTCATGTGACAGTCTAATAGTATTTACTAGAGGAGCACTGATCAACACAAGGTTCAGATAAAAAGCTCTGGGGTGATTTTTTTTAATAAGTGCCGAATACTAAGATCACTTGCTTTTTTGGAGCTTTTTTAATAAATAAAGTAAAAGGCAAATCTCAGGACAAAGCACTACTCTGGATTGGGCTTCTCCCCCAGGGGCAGCCATATAAATGAACCTAGCTTCAAAAGCAGCCAAACAAGTATATATCTAACATAGTTTTAGTCGCAATTTGATTCCCATCAACACATGACATTGCAGTTTTTCCGTAAAGTAGAACTAAAGTCAAAACATTTTTCGGGATAGGATAAGGGAGTGTTTTAATCCCTATAGATTAATTTTTTTGCCATTTTTGTCACCTGCATTGAGGAGATTTCCCTTCACTTTATGCCAAAAGAACTGAGAGGAAATTCTTTAAAAGCAAGCAAAAGTCTTGTTTGTCACCAAGATCACTAGAACTAGTGCCTCCATTGGAAGATTTCTGATGACAGCTCAAAATTTGGGATTTTCTTCACTTTCTCTCTTGGTGATAATGATCACCATGATTAACCACTTCCTTACCGGGCCTATTCTGGCACTCCTCTCCTTCATGCAAAAATCATAATTTGTTTGCTAGAAAATTACTCAGAACCCCCAAACACTAAATATGTTTTTTTAGCAGACACCCTAGGGAATAAAATGGCGGTCATTGCCACTTTTTAGCTCGCATGGTATTTGCGCAATCATTTTTCAAATGCCTTTTTTTGGAAAAAAAAAACGGTTTCATGAATTAAAAAATAACACAACAGTAAAGTTAGCCCAATTTTTTGTATAATGTGAAAGATTATGTTACGCTGAGTAAATAGATACCTAACAGGTCATGCTTTAAAATTGTGAACACTCATGGAATGGCGCCGAACTTCAGTACTTAAAAATCTCCATAGGCGACGCTTAATTTTTTTTTTACAGGTTACCAGTTTAGAGTTACAGAGAAGGTTTAGTGCTAGAATTGTTGCTGGCGCTCTAACGTACGCGGCGATACCTCACATGTGTGGTTTGAACGGCGTTTACATATGTGGGCGGGTTTTACGTGTGTTCGCTTCTGAACGCGAGCTACTGGGGACAGGGGCCTTAATTTTTTTTGTTTTTACACTTTTTTTACATTTTTTTTTATCACTTTTATTCCTATTACAAGGAATGTAAACATCCCTTGTAATAGGAATGGTTTGTGACAGGTCCTATTTATGGAGAGATGCGGGGTCAATAAGACCCCACATCTCTCCTCCAGGCTGGAAAGCATGAGATTGTGAAAAAAAAATCACAGATCTCATGCCGACAGCCGAGATTGTGGCTTTATTTACGTCCAGGTACCTGGAGATCTGGTGACTGTGGAGGCAATTGGAGTACAGTACTCAGTGAAGGTTATTTACTAAAGGAAAATCAACTTTGAACTACAAGTGCAAAGTGCACTTAAAATTGCACTGAAAGTGCACTTGGGAGTGCAGTCGCCGTAGATCTGAGGGGGACATGCAAGGAAAATAAAATACAGCATTTTATCTTCCACATGATTGGATAATAAAAAATAAAATCAGCAGGTACTAAGGGGCCCAAAGTGTGCCAAGAAAATATCCCCCACACCATTAAACCACCACCAGCCGGAACTGTTGATACAAGGCAGGTTATATCCATGCATTCATGTTGTTTATGCCAAATTCTGACCCTGCCATCTGAATGTCGCAGCTGAAATCAACATTCATTAGACCAGGCAATGTTTTTCCAATCTTCTATTGTCCAATTTTGGTGAGCCTGTACGAAAATGTAGCCTCAGATTCCTGTTCTTAGCTGACAGGAGTGGGACCCGGTGTGGTCTTTTGCTGCTTTAGCCCACCTGCTTCAAGGTTCGATGTGTTGTGTGTTCAGAGATGGTATTCTACATAACTTGGCTGTAACCAGTAGCCATTTGAGTTACTGTTGCCTTTCTATCATCTCGAGCTAGTCTACCCAACTGCTGCTCACTGGATATTTTCTCTTTTTCAGACCATTCTCTGTAAATCCTAGAGATTATAGTGCATTAAAATCCAGTAGTCCAAGCAGGTTTTGAAATACTCAGACCAACCTGTCTGGCACCAACAACCAGGACACGTTCAACGTCACTTAAATTATCTTTCTTCGCCATTCTAATGCTCAGTTTGAACTTCAGCAAGTCATCTTAAATGCATTGCGTTTCTGCCATGTGATTGGCTGATTAGCAATTTGCGATACCAGGCAATTAAACAGGTTTACCTAATAAAGTGGCCGGTGAGTATAGTATGCCATATTGTAATAATAATGCAATCTATCTGAAATGTGTAGCATACAGTTTCATACACATTGGGGCTCTCAGGGACTGCCCCAGGGCCCCATGCCACTAGGGGGACCCATCAGGGTTGCCAGGCTCAATAAAACCAGGGACAGTATGTAAAAATCTGTGTTTTTTTTACATCTGTCCCAGATATGTCTGAAACTGACATGCTTTTGATGTTAAAATCCAGAGATTTTAACTGTCCTGCCTCGGCACTGCCTCCTGGCATGGTGGCCATCTGTAAGCCTGGGGGCCCCATAATCTTCTATTGCCCGGGGTCCCCATGAGTTGTCAGTCCGCCCCTGTTAATACTCATAAAACAACAATTCATGCCATAAATAATTTCAAATTATGGACAATCATTTCACAGTGCCACAAGGCAAAAACAATGTGATGGATTTGAAAAGGCTTTCTCAATACTGTGGAGCCAGATATCTGTGTCTCTGTGCATTACAATTCCTTTGTAAACACAATTTACATGGGAGGGTTTAATTGTGATTGGAAAAATTTCACTTGCCCTTGCACGAAAGCCTTCATGTTTAATGACCTGGGTGTGCCTATAATACAGAAAGAAGCTTGCAGAGTGAAAACAGTAGCATGTGCTAGAGATTACAACCTTGTAAAAGAAAAACAAAACAAAAAAAAGTATAGTTCTAACGATATTTTCTGCTGCAACTCCACCAATTATTTCATAAAAAAAAAAAACACACCAAGGTAAATGGAGTATGAATGCTAAGGCGACGTACACACGATCGGTCCATCCGATGAGAACAGTCTGATGGACCGTTTTCATCGGTTAACCGATGAAGCTGACTGATGGTCCATCACGCCTACACACCATCGGTTAAAAAAACAATCGTGTCAGACAATGGTAGACAATTCCTGCTGATTTCTTTTTGCCGGCAGTCCCCACTGCGAGAGCACATGTTAGAGACTGACAATGCAGAAGTGCAACTAGTAAAGAGTACACTTTTAGCTTGAGCCAAAGCTCGTTTGGCTGAACTTATCCTGTGGATCACAGGAGTGCAGTTCATTCTGCACACCTATGACCCATTTTCAGCAGACAGGGGGCTGAAGCCTGCTGTCGACTGACGTCACAGAGCCGGTCCAGGCGAGGAAAGATTGCAACAATATGGTTGGGATCTGCCCACAACTCTGGACCGGCACCTGGCTCAGCCTCTAAGGCCTCGTACACACGACCGAGTTTCTCGGCAAAAACCAGCAAGAAACTTGCTAGGAGATATTTTTTGCAGAGGAAACCGGTCGTGTGTACATTTTCGTCGAGGAAACTGTCGAGAAACTCGACGAGCCAAAAAGAGAGCATGTTCTCTATTTCCTTGACGGGAATGGAGAAAATTGGCTTGTCGAGTTCCTCGACAGCCTAACAAGGAACTCGACGAGGAAAACGATGTGTTTCGCCTGTCGAGTTCCTTGGTCGTGTGTACGAGGCTTTAGCAAGCCGCTGAGAGCCAACTGCTCCCGACCCCTCCACAGCCTAAAGTTCCAATCAGTCACCAGCTCTCTGCTTACAGAGCACTGAGAACTGAGCGAACAGTGGTCTTTGATCACTCAGTTCTCAGTCTTAGAGCGGGCGGGGGACCGATATTGCATCCATAACAGTAAGTATGATTCTTGAAAACAAAAATGCCGAACTTCTCTTTTAATATAAGCTGCAGATAAAAAGATAACAAAACAAACAAAGTTACAAAACTTGGGCAGGTAACTTCTTAAAATAGTTGTAGTTCTGGTCACCAGGTACATTTTTGTCATATGACTAAACGAACAAAGCTGCTAATGGTGTATTGTGTAGACCCAGGTGGTGTGAAGGTTTTTTGATTGCATATCTTGGCAAATCAAAAGAGAAAGTGTACTGTAAGTGCAATAAAAACAGTTTTCAAAGCTGGTCTTTCATTAAAGGAACATTGCACAACACAGTATTCATACCATCAAGCTGTTCATTGCATATAACCTGGTCTTACTATGTGATCACACAAAACATTTAATATGTCTTTTCTATATACAGTTTGTGCAAAGTGCACTAACTTATTGCAACCAATCAGAATTTAAAAAAATAGTCACTTTCAAAATTTAGGTTAATCTGGTAACTGTGGACCTTTGGATTCTTCCTAAAATATGCATGATGTGTGTAGTCTTCAGAGAGTCATACAATTCACAAATTAGAGTTACCTGAATTCATAAATTGTGTGATCCTTCACTGACCAGAAAGCTCTAATGCTTTCAGGAATATAAAAATATGTAATTACCAAGATTCCATCATCCTTACTGACTTTACATTATGGAAATGTTAGTCACCTGGCTATCAAGATGGTCCAATGACTTGACTGACCTAGAACATGTATACAGTTCAGGAGTTTTGAAGTTACGGTTCAAATATATGTACCTGCTCAGTGACCTCGAAAATACAGAAATCAAAGAAAGCCAAGCAGTTTAAATTTTTAGAAAACATCAGCAATGGCAGCTCACATATTTTTTTGTGCCACACGTCATTTACTATGTCCAATAAACTTATGCCGCGTACACACGACCATTTTTCATGACGTGAAAAATGCCATGTTTTAAATTGGTCATTAAAAACGATCGTGTGTAGGCTCCAGAGCATTTTCTCGACGTGAAAAATGGGCATTAAAAATTTAGAACATGCTCTAATTTTTCGCATCATTTTTCGTTGTCGTTTTTGAAGTCATGAAAAACAGTCGTGTGTCCGCTTTAACGACAGGATAAAAAATGTGCATTCTCAGAAGCAAGTTATGAGACAGGAGCACTCATTCTAGTAAAACTAGCATTTGTAATGGAGATAGCACATTCGTCACGCTGTAACAGACTGAAAAGCACAAAGACTGAAAAGCGCAAATCGTCTCTCACCAAACTTTTACTAACACAAAATCAGCAAAAGCAGCCCAAAGGGTGGCGCCATCTGAATGGAACTTCCCCTTTATAGTGCCGTTGTACGTGTTGTACGTCAGCGGACTTTGCTCGAGCATTTTTTTTTCACGATCGTGTGTATGCAAGGCAGGCTTGACAAGAATCACGTCGAGAAAAACTTAGTTTTTTCTAGGACATTAAAAACGGTCGTGTGTACGCAGCATTACAGGTAAAGAGAAAAAGAAAACAGAGCAAAATGCCCATGTTAATCTCGCTTGACGTTTAGGTGGTATGTATGATTTTCATGCAGATGCAGAACTGGCGTTGGCCATTTCTATGCCTACTGAGGAGCAACATCAATGTTAACACGTAATTCTTCATACAATCCACTGAAGGTATCAAATTGGAAATATCATATGGATCACGTGTTTAGAAGACTAAAAAGCTGAGAAATATAATAAAAGGCTACTTCATTAAATAGCCATTAGGCAATGCTGCAGTCATACAAAAACGACATGGACTCAAGGTAAGTCAAGACTGCAATATAAAGCAAATAAATGAAATCTAAAAGATTATATATGCTATAGTGCGTTGCGTGTATGGATTAACCTTCTGAGCTATGCAAGTCTTTACAAGCACTTTTAACTTTCCTAACTACAAAGCTTTTTAAACAATACCATTTCAATAAAAGGATGGTGAAACATTAAAGAGTAGAAGTGTGTCACTTTGTAGCTGCAAATATAAAGTGAAATTCTCTTTGCCAAGTAACACATTTCAGTAGCACTTGGCACTGTTAGTAAATATTTAAGAGAGAATAGACATAGCTGAAACATTTGCCAAATGCTATACCAGGACAGTTTTATTAACAAACGTAAGTAATAGTTATGTGTTCTGTATGCTTTTCAGTACTTCTTCAGCTAGCCTAAAGCTTGGTAGACACACTGGGGCAGATCCTCGTACAGCGGCGCATTTATGCGCCGGGCGTAGCGTATCTAAGATACACTACGCCACCGTAACGTACTTTTTTTTTTAATCCACAAAGAATCCGCGCCATAAGTTACGGCGGCGTAGTGTATCTTTGGCGGCGTAATGGCGCGCCATTCAAATCTCTGTGATGGGGCGTTTTTTATGTAAATACGTTGTGACCCGACGTAAACAACGTTTTTTTTAACTGCGCATGCGCCGTCCGTGGGGGTATCCCAGTGCGCATGCTCGAAATTAACCCGGAACAAGCCAATGCTTCCGACGGTGACGTCATTCTACGCAAATCCCTATTTGCGAACGACTTGCGCAAACGACGTAAAAAATTTAAATTTATACGCGGGAAGGACGGCCATACTTAACATTGAGTACGCCTCATAATAGTAGCTTTACTATACGCCGGAAAAAGCCGAACGCAAACAACGTAAAAAAATGCGCCGGCCGGACGTACGTTCGTGGGTCGCCGTAACTAGCTAATTTGCATACTTGACGCGGAATTCGACGGAAACGCCACCTAGCAGCCGCCGAAAAATTGCAGCTTAGATCCGACGGCGTACAGATCTAGCCGAGATGCCGTCGTATCTTGTTTTGAAGATACAAAACAAAGATACGACGCGCAAAATTTGAAATTACGTGGCGTATCAAGAGATACGCCGGCGTAATACTTTTGTGGATCTGCCCCTATGATTTTTTTTTCGTTCAACCCAGCAAGTTGAGCAAAACAAACCTGTCAGCTCCGGTCGGAGCCGCTGTACTAACGATGCAACGTTAGTACAGTGATCTCTCCCGCTGAGCTGTTGTGTTCTGGCAGGAGGATGGCCCCTGTCAGAACACTCAGGTCAGCGCACTCAGCCATGGGCTACTTTATTAAATAGCCATTAGGCAATGTTGCAGTCATACAAAAACGAAGCTGCACTTGGCTGAGAGCGCTGATCAGGACCTGGTCGGCTACAGTTTTTCCAGCATGCTTGTCCCTCAGAAGCCGGCCAAATGGCCAGCTTCTGTTGGACCGACTGAAATACACAGGAGGCTTTTGTTGGCCATTTTTTATTGAACTGGCTGATGTCGCCCCGGCATTTGACCCCTGTGTACGGGGCTTAAGGCATACAGATGTATCTCATGAGAAATCTAATAGATTCCTCAACCCATGATGAACAGTGTTGATGAAGAAATCTGCCCTGCCAGCTATTGTATTCAGCAGCCGGCAGGACCCACAGCTGCCGATTACACAAACATTAACTGTACCTGATTGCATGCAGCTACTGTTCATCAAACATGTTTCTACCTGCCTCCTTCGACAAAAGTTGAGTGAAAAATCCACTTTTGTTGAGCTGGCACAGCTTGAATTTAACAGATTCAGCAAAATGTGAGACCTGCATGGCCAGTTAACACAGCAAAATTATTATATTAACTTTTTAATCATAATATTCAATATCCTTATTTATTACATTGATGCAAATCTACTTTAGCAGTATGTTTAATATATTTTAGCCCCGGGAGTCCCATTTTTGGTCTACCTTCTATAGTTTACACTAAATAGGGTGGTCATAAATTACCCAGTCCTGACCTGATTCGATGACTAGATGCAACTCGCTGGCAGTCCAATGTGACATTTGGTCATCCACCTAAGGGCTGATTTAAGATGAGATAACAAGTGTGTTATTGCATACAGACTTGTTACAACTTGTGGGAAAAATCCTAGTACATCACAACCAATCCCTCCACTGTTCATACCTGATCTCAGTAAGAAGAAAGTACTTTAAGAGGCAGGTATTACTACCATTTAATAATTGAGTTATTGAGTAACAGTTTGGCAATTTCTGGTAAGACCAAGGACGGTATCTCTGGCCAGACACAAGATGTGAGGTTATAGAGAAACATCTTGCTACTGGCCAGAGACATTCAAAGAAGGCCTAGCTGCCAGTAGACAATAGCAACTGGGCAAAATATTCAGCACCCCTAATTGATATTGGTGTCTTATTGGTAACTACCATAGATATGGGACCGCTACTAACTCAGCTGAAACTAACCAGAGTGTGTGACAACTGTTCCATATATTTGTGTACCTTAACCCATCACAAACTTATCAGAAAGAAGAGTCACTTAAAACCAATTCTGCAATCAGAGTGTGTGACAGCTGTCTCATGTCTGAATGGTGTCTAGTGCCCGTAGACGTGAAACCAATACTAATTCAGTTCAAACTGATCAGTGTGTATGGCAACTGTCCCATATCTTTAGGTACCTTAAACCATCATGAACTTATCAGCAAGACAGGTCACATAAACCCTATTCTGAAATTAGAGTGTGTGACAGCTACTCCATATATGATTGGTGTCTAGTGCCCGTAGATGTGGGACCCATACAAATTCAAATTAAACTTATCAGAGTGTGTAACAACTGTCCCATAGCTTTGGGTACCTTAACTCATCATAAACTAATCAGAAAGTCAGGCTTCTGAAAACCTATACTTCAAGTAACAATATATGGATGAGGCAGAAAGGATCACTATCATGAGAGTCAAAACCTACAGGCCGCCCAACTCTGAGGCCGCGTACACACGACCGGTCAAAACCGATGAGAATGGACCGAGGTTCAGTTTCATCGGTCCAAACCAACTGTGTGTATGGCCCATCGGTCTTTTGTCCTTCGGACCAAAATGTTAAAACTTGCTTTAAAATCGAACCGATGGACCGCTGACCGATCGGGCTAAACCGATGGTTAGTACACAAAAGCATTGGTTCAAAACCCGAGCATGCTCAGAGTCAAGTCGACGCATGCTTGGAAGCATTGAACTTTGTTTTTTCAGCACGTCGTGTGTTTTACGTCACCGTGTTCTGACCCGAATGGTTTTTGAACTGATGGTGTGTACACACATCAGACCATCAGGCCACTTCAGCGGTGGACCTATGAAAACGGTCCGTCGGACCATTCTCATCGGATGAACCGGTCGTGTGTACAGGGCCTCACACGCTTCCGCTTCAACCTTACAACTAAGTCTGTTATGCCGCGTACACACGATCAGTCCATCCGATGAGAACTGACCGATGGACCGTTTTCATCAGTTAACCAATGAAGCTGACTGATGGTCCGTCGCGCCTACACACCATCGGTTAAAAAAACGATCGTGTCAGAACGCGGTGACGTAAAACACAATGACGTGCTGAAAAAAAATGAAGTTCAATGCTTCCAAGCATGCGTTGACTTGATTCTGAGCAGGTGTGGATTTTTAACCGATGGTTGTTCCTACTAACGATCGGTTTTGACCTATCGGTTAGGAATCCATCGGTTAAATTTAAAGCAAGTTTGCTTTTTTTAAACCGATGGTTAAATAACTGATGGCGCCCACACACGATCGTTTTTGACCGATGAAAACGGTCCATCAGACCATTCTCATCGGTTTAACCTATCGTGTGTACGCGGCATGAGTAAAAAGCACATTACAGAGTAAGGCGGTACATACAGGTGGTAAGGATGTGGAACTCTCTTCCACAATCGGCAGTGTCAGCAGGAAGTATGGATAGTTTTACAAGACTCTTGAATGGGAATCTAGCGAAAACAATATATGGGAATATGGGAAATGATTTTTTTCTACACACACACATACACAGGTTTAACTGACGGACTGTTGTCTTTATTCAACCTTACCAACTATATGTAAAGAGTGGAGGCCAGTAGGTGGGGACTCTCTGTGTTTTAATGCTGACTCAATAAAGATTCATCATGAGGGACATCATTGATGACGCTACACCGAATACAGAGCACTGATGGGCTCCTTTTGCCCACTACCCAATGTGCTTGTAGCAGTGACTAGTGAGGGATCATATCAGTGCCTTATCTTTAAATATTTTAAACAACCAGCCACAGAAACAAAATATTAAAGTGCACTTAGACACACCCTATAAGATATTGTTTTTAAAATTAACAATCAACATTTTAAAGTGTTCTAAATGGGTTTTGAACTTTTTTCATAATAAAAAAAATGCTAATATTTTCTTAGTATATTTGTGTTTTAATCAATAAATGACTATGTGTGATAACAGGTTTCCATGGTGTTTTATCTTACAAAATAGTCTCTGTTGTGTAAGTTGTTTCATTATTGTGAACAAGAGTAATTTGTTCTCTTACAGCAGCAAATTGGTTTGTAATTATAACTCACTACACAGACCTGCCATTGTTGTTCAAGCTGATGTCTTAAACACCCCATTATATATTTCTTTATTATGGTTAAAATGTACTTTTTTTCCTTTGAAAATTCAGTGATCCCTAGTGCGTATTATTTGTGAATTTAAATGACTTTGTAGCACAAAGAATTGGGAAGGTCACTTGTAATGGGTCACTAAATACTGTACTATTTAATCAATAGAAACTGGGGGATCAAATGAAAGACTGTTATTAAGAAGTGCTGAGCTGCTCTTGGAAGGAAAGAAAGACTATCACCTGGATATCACTCACTACAGCTATTGTTCCCCTTAAAAACATACAATGTTTGCTTGGATTTCTTATTCTGAAATGTAATATGGAGCAGCCTTTTTCTTGACGCAAGCCCAAAAAAAAACAATTATTTTTTAAAGGCTACAATATTTTACTGTTAAGGATGAGATATTACAAATATCTGTATATAGAACTAGCAGAACCCAGTCTTTGTTTTCTGGTGTCTACCTATAGAAGCCCAGTAGTTATGTTTTCCTAGAAGTCCAACTGTTTTACTGGAATATAGTTGGTAGGGTAGACCATAATATCCAAACAAATGTAAGGATAGGATTATCAATTAACAACTAATAATCTTTTGTGGCAAACACTGAAGAGGTACTCTGAATACAAATGGTAACCCAGATACTAATATCTTTTTTTTGTAAGTTGAATTATGGGAAACGTGGAGATGATGCATGAAAGACTATATTGCATTCGCTAAACTGAGAAAGGGATTTCTTATATGTGTACTTTCCAGCAACAATCCATGACTAACATAGTCCAGGACACTGCTATTAAAAGACTAAAGAAAATGAAAAATGAAGATGTCGCTGACAGCCAATCATGTTCTACCTAAACTGAACAAGAAATATTGGAGCTGAAAGCTGGTAATTGCCTTGAACAAGAACTCCTCTGTTTCTTTCGCATCATAGAGATGAGCAAATCTTGTAGGATTCACTCCACCGGTAATTTAACTAATCTGGCCCTGTGATTCATTTTGCAAAGCAGATTGTTCAAACATATTGCTGATACTGAAGTAAATTCATAAATTCGTCTACCAGAACCCTTACTAGTTCAGCTCCACAACTGAAGAGCTCATGTTTTAGGAACACCGCTTTACTTGGTGACCAGCTCATTGAAGAGTGCCCTGTATTTCTTATGATGTATCGAGCACAGTCCTTGACTGCTCTGTGCCATCAGTAAAGTGCAACCCGGAGAAGAGATAATAGACGCAGGGTCGGCATGACTAAGGGAGAAACAGGTCTGAGAAGGAAACTTCTCAGACCTGTTAAAGTTAAATAAATCAGTAGTTAGTGGGGTAGGGGCGAAGCTTACCTGATTGGTAGCTTAGGGGTCATATGGTCAGGGTGGAACCGCAAGGGTTTTTCTGTGCTGGTGGCTAATCATTCCGGAAAGTTCAGTTGATGTGAAGATTTTCCCTCCCTCCTGCCCTGTATTCTGGGTTTAGGGCGTAGTCTGAGTGGGGGACAATTCTGGTGTTTCATATTTTTTTTTTAATAATAAAAAAAAATTGTGTTTGTTTTTTTAATGTTTTGCACATTTGTCGCAGCAGCTTGTGGGTCAGGGGGTCTTTAGGGGGTCAATGATAAACCAGATTGTTAAAGAATTGGGGGCCCATCTAGGGTATGGCGCTCCCACCTGGTTGGTTGTTGGTGGTGGGGTGCGGCTGAGGACATGGTCGATAATAGTCAAAAATGTGCTTTAAGGACACACAAAGACCCCTTCCTGGTGTTAAAATGTTTTGTTTCTGTTATATATTAATTCGTTAATAAAAGGGCTGCTGTGGCCGTTTAAACCCACGCCACAGAGTGTTGTGTCTTTTATCATAAGTTCAAGGACCGTAAGTTGACGAATTCTATAGTCATGTATTTAGTCATATTTACCCAGATTTGGATCTGGTATAAAGCAATATATGGATAACTACAATAATGATCATGCAGCCCACCCAAAACAGGGGCTGAAAAATCTTAATAAATTGAGGACACCCTCCAGTTTGTTCACTTGGTGTCTTTTGGGTTTTAGAGTTCATATTGCATCTGGTCTCCCCACACAGAACGATTTCCAGTGAACTGATAAAAGGTCCCCTTACCAGATCAGCATGTAGTGAATTGGCTGAACAGTCATATTTGGGAAAATCTAACTCCATCAAAATAAATAATATGAATTTAAAAAAGAAGCATTATCTCTGGATGCGCAAGGGCAAACATTTCTATAATTAAGTTGTAATGTCAGGTGAAAAAACTGGAACTTTCTTGCTGGACGATACACAAGCTGACATTTACTATAACTTCAAAGGTACCTGTGGCCTAAAGCAGACCTTCACCTTCCTCAGTGACTTTACATAATCTTACTCCTCCTGTTATATAATCAGACATTAAAAATTGTTTTTAATTATTCCCAAAACATTATTTTTTTGCAGGACCAGGCCACAGTATTTCCCGCTTTCTCGCCTACCCAAAGCCTCTTGGGATACTAACATCATACATACCGGTAGGCTATCCTCCACACTATTCATGTACTGTAGCTTGTCATTAGGGGGCCAGCTGCAAGAACCAGAAAGAGTTCCATGCTCCCGATTATGTCAGCAAGGAAAATGGTGGCACAGGATTTTGAAAGCAATGATGGAGAAAAGGATTACAGCATACAAATCTTTTTTTTTTTTAGAACAAGCTAGTGGACAAGGAAAGAGAGGAAAGAAGAAAAAAAGGGGGAGGCAAAGTTCCTCTTTAAAGGAAATAACATTTAGGTGACCCTTATTTCTGCCACTATCAATATCCTTTTTACTATAACCAATCCTATCTCATCAGCATTTTATGTTATTTTTATAAAGCCCTACCAAAGTGGAGTCATTTATATATATATTTTGCTAGTACAAACCTTTACGCATGTTCTAAAAAAAATGAAAAGCCGTATCTTCACCACAATATAGTAAAGTCTTACTAAAAGTCTCTTCAAACTATAACTTTCTAACTCATTGATACCCTCTTCCTAATTAAACAGTGCCTGTAATAAAACAGTTCTTGGAACCAGTCCACTCTGTGAATGAATTAAAACCATCATCCCCTAATTATAAAGTCTGAAGCTGGCCATACACTTGTAGAAATGTGTTCAAAGCTTTTCATTTTTGGAATGTTCATTTGTTTATATAATGGTTAGTGCGGTCGAATTGATTTTTGTATTCAATCGTAGTGATGAGAAATTATGAAGGAGCAGGGTGGAAAAATTTTCTCCAACAAAATACATTTTTCTCTAACAAAATAAATTTTAACTGTGAAAATTCTACACATTTTTTGAAACCTGTTTAATATATCTGGAATTCCATTTATATAACAGGTCCTAATGAAATTTTAAGGGATTTCAAATGAAATTAGTTAACTCGATGAAGATGAACAATATTACAATTTTTTCTTTAGAATGTTCAAACAAAAATATGACCTTGTATGGCCAGTTTAGGAGTTAAAGCGTGTCAAGAAGATAGGATTTTGATGTCATGACATGAAGCAAATCCCGCACATCAATCGATAGACGAAGGTTCAAAGTTAAAAGACCGCCTCGAAGTTCCATTCAATGGGACATAGCAGCGCTGTTTCTTGTTTATAGGAAGCCATGTCAAATGAAGACAGTAAAAAGTCTTCATCACTTTATTAGGCTTGATACCAATTCAGTTAACTGTTTGAACTCTGGCTTTAAAGGCTTAGTTGTGTTGAACTAAAATAAGCCTCTGGTTCTTATATCTTTCTCTAGTGCTGAGACTTCCTCTCCAAAGGTAAAGCTGAACTCAATGCAAACAGCTAAATAAACAGTTGAAATTCATGTATTCAGGAGCTGGCTTGCCTGCCAAAGGATTACATTTTTTTTGTCCAGTCTTGAGATTTTCAGACAGGCCTACCAGGTCTGTGGCTTCACTTTTCGGTTGCAGTTAAAGCTGAAGTTTAGTTATGGTAATTTTTAGATAGTTACATTGATCTAGCTAAGACCAATGTAAGTATGCATATGCCATACCTGGCTGATTCCCCTGGAAGATGGAAATCACAAAAGTAGACCCTACTACAGTGATTGCCACTGTTCTGATAAATATTTAAAAAATTTAATAAGTTCAAACAAAAATATGACTTTGTATGGCCAGTTTAGGAGTTAAAGCGTGTCAAGAAGATAGGATTTTGATGTCATGACATGAAGCAAATCCCGCACATCAATCGATAGAGGAAGGTTCAAAGTTAAAAGATCGCCTAGAAGTTCCATTCAATGCCACATAGCAGCGCTGTTTCTTGTTTATAGGAAGCCGTACAAGTTGCAGTTACTGCAGACAGTATATATCTTGTTTATAGGAAGCCGTACATGTTGCAGTTACTGCAGGCATTGCATTCTGATGCCCATAACAGAAGGTTTGAATTTCGCACTGTAATTCTGCAAGATATGGAAGTAGAACATTTTTTAGAACCACTATTTTTTTCAGATGAATCAATGTTTCATCTCTCTGATAAGGGCATTTGCTACAATGTTAGAATTTGGGATGAAAATTCTTGCTTATCCGATAACGTTTTTTGCACCATTTTGTAAGCAAAGTTTTTTGGACCTTTCTTTTTTTGCCAAGCAAACTGTGACAGGATATGTATATCTGGACATGCAACCAAACTAGTTATTTCCCCAACTTCAAGAGGATTAGAAAGAACTTTCTTTTCATACATGATGGCGCCTCGCTTCACTTTCACTTGGAGATCTGGCATTATCTAAACGGCACCATTCTAGGACGATGGAATGGAAATGGTGAACAACAAGATCCTGTTCCATTCCAGCTTTTTTTTTTTTAAGTTGGTTTAGAAAGCATCCCTGGCAGTGTTAAAGATTGTATGTACTTATAATGAACAGCTTTGTCTGAAGGTAACTCCAACTGGGCATAAACTTTAAGTGTTGCTAAACCCAGAACCCTGCATTCACTATATCTGGTCTCCTACAGTACTCAGAACATGGAAATGCAACAATTTTAGTACATATAAACTGCTAAATACCTTTTCTCATCAGCAGTATATGGTAGTCTTCTACCAGTGTCCAGCCAAGCACTGGTTAAAGCTTGTAGAAGGAGTTTTCTGACTGTCATATGAGGCTGCAGGACCCCTGACCCTATTATCTAGACCAGGGGTCTCCAAACTTTCTAAACAAAGGGCCAGTTTACTGTCCTTCAGACTTTAGGAGGGCCGGACTAGGGCCATTGGGAGTATAAAATGTCCAGTGGGAGTATACAATACCATATCTTTGGTGTCAGTGGGAGGACTAGTGCTCCATTGTTGGTGCCAATAGAAGGAATTGTACACTTTTGATAGTGTCAGTTGGATGAATAGTGCCCCATTGGTGGTTTCAGCAACAAAAATGATTCCCCATTGTTGGTGTCAGTGGATGAAAAAGTGCCCCAAGGGCCGGATAAAGGCAAGCAAAGGGCCGCATCCGGCCCCAGGGCCGCAGTTTGTAGACCCCTGATCTAGACAGTGCCAATTGGCCCTGTGCTGATCACATGCATCCTCCCAAGAAAAAAAAAAAACCTCTATAGATTATACACACAAATCTGAGCATGTGCAGCCTGACTCTGTGTTATCAGGAAATTATTAGGCGTCAGTGGAAGGAGGGGAGGATTAGAGAAGCCAGGATCAAACAGCCTTTTTACACAATGTGGAGGATTAACCTCTTAGGTTCCTCAGTCAGTATAACAAGCATGTACAGACTTATTTTACGGTTGTGGATTTAGTAAAACTTTAAAAACACTAAAATACACATGTAAATTGGGAAGACTGTTAAACATATGCAATGTACTGGGTGGGCGGAATTTATTTAATTTTGGACAATAAACTCTTTATGAACAGGATATTCCATCACAAGACATAGGTGTTTTTTGGAGACACAGAAACTCCGATGTATTTCATCTATACATTAGAGTAGACCAGGTCTTGGTGGCTTCATTTACATTGCAGACTTAGGGGTCACCCAGCACTCTTTCCTGTTATACACTTCAGGTAAATTGTGGTGTTTTAGCAGATTATCGCATGTTTATAACAACACAATAAACACACGTACCAGCTGATTCAGACACATACGTCAGCGTCGTTCTTTAACCTGTTTGTAAACACTGTGCTGAATAAATCTCTTCTGTGTTTAAATCATGCATGCTGTTTGCAACCTCTTCAAGATAAATTATAATCACTGGTCTCCGCGCTTTTCCATTTTTGGTTTGAAGCTGAGAAAACATTTTTTTTTTCAAGCAGAAAATCAGCACCAACTAAATAAGAATAGGAACTGTTATGATGTTCAGTGAATCACCTCTCTAATCCCAGCTTCTTCTAGAAGGCTTTGTCAAATGAAGACAGTAAAAAGTCTTTATCACTTTATTAGGCTTGATACCAATTCAGTTAACTGTTTGAACTCTGGCTTTAAAGGCTTAGATGTGGTGAACTAAAATAAGCTGGTTCTTATATCTTTCTCTAGTGCTGAGACTTCCTCTCCAAAGGTAAAGCTGAACTCCATGCAAGCAGCTAAATAAACAGTTGAAATTCATGTATAGGAGCTGGCTTGCCTGCCAAAGGATTACATTTTTTTTGTCCAATCTTGAGATTTTCAGACAGGCCTGCCAGGTCGGTGGCTTCACTTTTCGGTTGCAGTTTAAGCTGAAGTTTAGTTATGGGTATTTTTACATAGTTACATTGATCCAGCTAAGACCAATGTAAGTATGCATATACCATACCTGGCTGATTCCCCTGGAAGATGGAAATCACTAAAGTAGACCCTACTACAGTGATTGCCACTAGCGTCTTGTTCCCGTATTCAGAAAATACTTAGCAACTTCCTAATGATCCAAACATCCAAAATCCCATGTATTTTAAAGGTGGCTGTTTACATATGAGTGCCCAGGTGCCTGTTGCGCGACCACTGATACTCCAAAAGCTACAAACTTATGTGGCAGATTGGGCATTTTGGCCCCATAGACTTGAATAGGAATGCAAACACAGGAATTTAGCATTTTCAGCCATTGTTTCTGATGTTTTTCAAACTGATCTCGTACCCCTAGTGCTTTCTTGGCCAAAACAAAATGCCTAAAGCTTAAATACACATTTGGTAAATAGAAAAAAGGAACTGTGCTAGGATATACAATAAATGCAGCCTAAGGTGTTAGAATGGCCAAGTCAAAGTTCAGACCTGAATCCAATCGAGAATCTGTGGAAAGAACTGAAAACTGCTGTTCACAAACGCTCTCCATCCAACCTCACTGAGCTCGAGCTGTTATGCAAGGAGGAATGGGCAAACATTTCAGTCTCTCGATGTGCAAAACTGATAGAGACATACCCCAAGCGACTTACAGCTGTAATCGCAGCAAAAGGTGGCGCTACAAAGTATTAACTTAAGGGGGCTGAATAATTTTGCACGCCCAATTTTTCAGTTTTTTATTTGTTAAAAAAGTTTGAAATACCCAATAAATTTCGTTCTACTTCATGATTGTGTCCCACTTGTTGTTGATTCTTTAAAAAAAAATTACAGTTTTATATCTTTATGTTTGAAGCCTAAAATGTGGCAAAAGGTCGCAAAGTTCAAGGGGGCCGAATACTTTTGCAAGGCACTGTAAATCCTGTATAATAATAATATTCTCCCAGCCACCATTAAACACTGAAACGTCAATCCAAGACTGGGATTAATGTGAGGAACTGTGAGCGCAGAGGTAGGAAACTAAAATGAAGCAACCTGAAATATTACCTTTGGAGAATTTAGCATTCAAGAACCCTTGTTTACCTGACAAAAGATACTATTTTTGTCTCTTCACATTCTGCTCAGAATCTTTCCAGGAGCACAGAGCCCTCGAGGAAGTTACGGAACAAAAGCAGGGTCCTGCACAACCTCTGTACAAATGTCACTTGTCAAACAGGTAATGAAATATCACAAATTCTGATCTCCAAAAATATGCTTTTAATCTGACTGCGGCTACAGGTAGCTAATATGAAAAAAACAAAAAAACAAAACAGGAAGTTTAAATGTATATACGCAGCAAGTTGATGGAGGTGTACACAGACCTCACTAGAATAACTAAAACCGTACCATAAACACTGGCTGTAACATATAGTGTAAGTGTACCATAAAAGTAAATACACATAAAATGATAAGGGCATGACAAAAGTAGGACATATTTCTGTGCAAAAGCGCAAGGTAAAAAACAGTGCAAGGCATCGTAATCCAAGTGACATGGCTGTTATCTCACTGTATACGGGTCCTTACAGTCTTTCAGAGTCTAAACAACCATCACAAACATTTACAATGCATCATCATAGTCCTATTCTTTCATTTTAAAGCTCAACTTCAGCCATTTTTATAGAAGGAAAGAGGGGTAACAACCTTTGTTATGATTTTTTTTATTGCCGCCTGTATTCCGATTTGAAAGAAATACCCTTGGTGTTGGTGTTGAGTTATTCACTTTACGGTCAAAACAAAAGACAAGGGGGCACTCTTTAGGTCTTTAGGAAAAAAATATTTAATCTCAAAATACGGAAAGGTTTCTTCACAGTAAGAGCTGTAAAAATGTGGAACAGACTCCCTCCAGAGGTGGTTCTGGCCAGCTCAGTAGATTGCTTTAACCACTTCACTACTGGGCACTTAAACCCCCTTCGTGCCCAGAGCAATTTGCAGCTTTCAGTGCTGACGCATTTTGAATGACAATTGCGCGGTCATACAACACTGTACCCAAATTATATTTTTATCATTTTTTTCCCACAAATAGAGCTTTCTTTTGGTGGTATTTGATCACCTCTGCGATTTTTATTTTTTGCGCTATAAACATAAAAAAACTGAAAATTTTGAAAAAGAACACAATATTTTTTACTTTTTGTTATAATAATATCCCAATTTAAAAAAAATAAAAAAAAATTCCCTCGGTTTAGGCCGATACGTATTCTTCTACATATTGTTGTTAAAAAAAAATCGCAATAAGCGTATATTGATTGGTTTGCGCAAAAGTTATAGCGCCTACAAAACAGGGGATAGATTTATGATTTTATTTTATTTATTTTTTTACCAGTAATGGCGGCGATTTGCGATTTTTTTGTCAGGCCTGCGATATTGCGGCGGACGTATCGGACAATTTTGATACAATTTTGGGACCATTAACATTTATACAGCGATCAGTGCTATAAAAATGCACTAATTACTGTATAAATGTGACTGGCAGTGAAGGGGTTAACACTAGGGGGTGAGGAAGGGGTTAAATGTATTCCCTGGGTGTGTTCTTACTGTGTGGGGGGAGGGGACTGACTGGGGGAGGTGACCGATGCTGTGTCCCTATGTAAAGGGACACAGATCGGTCTCCTCTCTCCCTGACAGCATGTGGAGCTCTGTGTTTACACAAAGAGCTCCACGTCCCTGCTGTGTCACCGACGATCGCGGGTGTCTGGCGGACATCACGGCCACCAGGCACACGCATCAGCTCCCGAGCTATGCGCCGGGCACGTTGTTTCCCCGCTGCGTGCCCCCAGCGGCGCGCACGGGGAATGACAACAACAGGACGTCCAGGGACGTCCACCCGGCACTTGAGAGTGTGGACGTCTTTCCTCCATAGCGCGGATCCCAAGTGGTTAAAAAAAGGCTTGGATACTTTCCTAAATGTACATAATATAACTGGGTACTAACATTTATAGTTAAAGTTGATCTAGGGTAAATCCAATTGCCTCTCGGGGATCAGGAAGGAATTTTTTCCCCTGCTGTAGCAAATTGGATCATGCTCTGCTCGGGTTTTTTGCCTTTCTCTGGATCAACTGTGGATATAGAGTTGGGTATATGGGATTGTATGATATTTTTTATCTTTTTTTTTTTTTATGGTTGAACTGGATGGACTTGTGTCTTTTTTCAACCTGACTAACTATGTAACCCTTATTCCTGACCCAATGACAGTAGGTATTACAAGAAGGAGAGAAGTGCTAGTTACCAATGATAGCAGATCCCTAAATAGTGTAGCATGATTTTTAAAGCTGAAGTTGAGGTATGGCAATTTTTACATACCGGTAGTTACGTTGGTCCAGCTTGGACCATACTTGGCTGATCCTCCTAGAAGTTAGAAATCACTGTAGTAGACACTGCTAGTCCAATGATCTCCATTATCTTTTGGGTCTCATACCGAGTGGGTGCCCTGCTGCATTGTGAATACAGGAGGACACTCTTTTAGCTCAGGCACTATTTAAAGAGCACCTTCACATTTTCTCAATAAATGCAAAGGATTCTCTGACTGGGAAAAGTAGAGACGTGGGTGGTGATGTCAGAATCTCCACCTCATCCACTCAGAGTACAATATGCGTTCATTGCGAAATTGCAAAGCGTTTTCTGAATGGCGCTTGTGCTAAGAAAGTAACCTACTGTGTTCATAATGTAACAAAGCAGTCGTTCAGCACGGGACCCATAAGCTAGCAATAATCACTGTAGCAGAGGTGCCTACTACAGTAACTTCCAACTTCCAAGGGGATCCAACAGATAAGGCACAAGCAGACTTGGTCTAACTATGTAAAAGTTGCCATATTTGGAACAGTAAGGTCTGCTTACATGACCAGCCACTAAGCATTTGGGGTGGTTTCCTATGTTGATGTTTATGTGAGCAACATTGGTGGTAGTCTTGCGCAGCATTTTCTCCAGAAAAGGAGAAGAGGAACTTTCTTCCCCGCTATGCTCCCCTTTTCCTTTTTCGCTAGTTTATCTACAAACAACATACTCACATGCTCAGAAAATCCAGTGTTTTTTCTTTAGGGATCTGTCGCTCTGATGCTGCTCACCAGGTCACGTTCAGCCATCTTATATGTCACCAGGAGCTGGTTGTCTCTTCTGGGTTTCTTCTGATGACATGCCATGGTACACACCTGTAGAGAACCCAAGGGTCTACTGGAATGTGTGATGTGAGAAGTGGAGGTGGCTGGGGACAAATTAATTTACCACACTAGCTTAGAATTCAGAAACTGTGGGGATGTCTTCCCTAAAAAGTTTATTTTGTTTTTTTCAAATGTCCGATTGTGAGAGAGGAGTGGGAAGAGGAAAAGTGGATGGGGAGGGTAAAGGTCTGCTTTAAGTATGGACAGCATTAAAAACCAACTCATTGACTGTATCTGCAAGGGTGAATTTGATTCAAAACAAGTCGATTTAAATCACTAGTAAAAAGGCTTGATTTAAATCAACTCAATTTAAATCATAATTTTTAAAGAGCAACTATCATCTCTGTGCCGCAGCAAAACTCCTCTGACCCGCTGTTAACTCGCCAACAGTCCTATTCACTTTAATGGGACGGCTGGTGATGCGGCAGTGACACAGCAAGGTGAGAGACGTGGCGGCAGCAGGTAAGTGGTTTCCAGCTAACAGGCGTTGCCATGATGGATCTGAAATAACAGGTGCTCTTTAAATGTAAGGACTTATTCTTGCTGTTAGTTAGAATCTTTACTACCTCCTATTTAGAATAATAATCTGTCATGTTATTAAAACAGTGATATAAGATCTGATTCAATTATACAGTTTGTAATGTACATACAGTAGATTTGCAAAACAATGCGATAAAGCAATATTCCTGAACTTTGTTATATCTCATGGTTACTGTGCCATTGTGTGAATGCATCAATGTGGTGCATGTTATCTCAGCTTGCAGAGCTTGGACTCATTGAATGAGTTTTACCAAAAATGTAAATATTGCAGAATATACAGCCTCATGCTACATAACTAAGCTCCATTTCATGCTGAATAAACTAAATGATTAATGTATCTTTAGTTTTTACTCCAAAAGCATTTTATAAAAAAATTTTTATAAAAAAAAAAAAAATCTATTTAAATAAAAAAAAAATCGGATTTATATCCCAAAAATATGATTATTTTTTATTTTGTTTTTTTTAAATCATTAATTTATATCCACCCTGGTATCTGGGCATGCAACCATCATGTATCCATTTCCGTTGTCCTTCACACCATGTGCCATGCACATAAGTGCCACTGTTTTGCACTGTACAGATTTAGCACAGTGTTAGTATGGCAAATGTAGTCAGCCAACTTTGGCTCTGTGTCAGTGAAGCGGCCATATTTAGTTGCTTTATTGTTAATTCCTTCCACAACCATAAGTGAGTCTAAACTATTCTATTCAAGTATGTATTTTGAACTAAAAATAAGTTCCTTCTATTGCTCTCGAACTCCTCAAAATTTCAAAATTACTTTCAAGACAAGATTTTCCTGCTGTGATTTGACTTCCTGTCAGAGGGTGGCTATGTTTGTTCTCCATGGTCCCACTGGATTTAGGAACATGGGCACCTTATTTTTCTCACTCCTGGACTATGGGTTTGGAGTGTGCATAGAGCAGTGTACATGACTGCAACTAATGTGCACCGCGCATTCCAAACAAACATAATTGAGGGGGAAAGGAAAAGTTTGCTAGGACTTTACAAGGAGGCAGGAAAGGATTTCATGAAAAAAATTGTTTACAGAGCCATTAGGTAGAGGATGTGTATGGATTATTTTTTAGAGAACTAGGATCTCACGTACTGTCACTTTAAGGCCTTACCTGTCCTATCAGCAAACCTACCGCCTCAGGAACTTACCAGTATCCCTTTATATAATAAGTATCACTGCTGGCCTCCCTGCTTACAGTCTACATTCTCTGATTCCCAGTGTATTGTACTAGAACGCAGTATCAGTTTCCTGTGACATGCAGTACTGCCTTTGTTTACCACATACTGTATCACTTTTCCATTGATCCTATTTATAGAAACGATATCACCTAAACACTGCACGCCATATTTAATTTATAAATAGAGAGGAAATTAACAGGAAATAAAATCGGATAACACAGCATGAAAAGAAACCAACACATCTGTACAGCAAGAGTACCTGTGGTCCAGCTGTGTCTGTCATGGGGACCATGCACGTTAGACATCGGCAGCCACTTTCCTACAGCATTTACTATTTGGATATGGATATGGTTGTCTTTTGCTTGATGTACACATGACAATATCAGCTGACTGCATGATAATGCTACTGATGAATCAATGGCCATAAAACAGTTAATTTCTCAATCATACGGTTGGGTAATGGCAAACCTGTACTTGTCACCCTAGATACAGCTGAACCTGTCCAATGAAAGGAGTAGTTTCCTTTTTTGAGGAAAAGGGAACAATAAGTATTCAGTATCAGAGATTTTCCAACAGGCTGGAGAAATCTTGGCTTTTAAAGTACCGTATATACTCGAGTATAAGTCGACCCGATTATAAGCCGAGGCATCAAATTTTACCACAAAAAAATGGGAAAACGTAATGACTCGAGTATAAGCCTAAGGTGTCCATCTGCATACCTCACTGTGTCCATGCCTTACTGTGTCCATGCCTCACTGTGCCCATGCCTCACTGTGCCCATGCCTCACTGTGTCCATGACTAGACTGACGTTTAACATGGAAGTCTATGGAAGGGGTGCCGGCTTTGAAAAATTGGTGCTCCCCAGCTGTAGGTTCCCCAGACAACAAACTTTGCACACTTGTAGAGAAAGAGGGGGGCTACATGTATGCCAAGTTTGGGGTCCAGGGGACCCACAGCCGGCCAGTACCGGGTCCCCAAAATCCGGGAGATCAGGCACATAATGGTGACTCGAATATAAGCCGATGGGGGCATTTTCAGCAAAAAAAAATGTGCTGAAAAACTTGGCTTATACTCGAGTATATACGATATATGTCTAGCCCAATTTTTTTTGTTTTGGAGAGAACAGGTAAGATTAAAACCCCTATCTGCTTTTACCACTATATGGAGCTTCATTAGACATATTTACTCTCACAGACAGAAATAAACATGCTTTTTTTCATGCAGTGGGGGAAGGTTTCAGCCACTGTAAACCTTTATTGCTGTCTATGACACTGGTCTAAAACCTATAGCACCTAAACCTATAGCAAGGGCATTATTTAACTTTGGTCAAAGCTGCACAGTTTGCTGTTATCTACAGGAAAGAGAGGGTAAGATTACTTGAATCCAAACTGGGTATAGTAATATAGCTGCTGATGGTCTGATTCGTCAATGTAAGACGGGATCCTCCCAATAGATAAGGGTTACTTATAGAAAAATGGGGATAGATTGGAGACATAGAGATGTCACCAAAATAAAGTCTGAGGATGAATCAGCCACAGAAGAACATCAGCAGTTTATATAGACTTTATTAATGAATGCTTATAGTCAGGGGTCAAGTCCTGGAGAAAAAAGTGTGGGAACTCCCACCCAAGATCCACTCCCCCACCAAAAACAAAAATGATACGCTCATTTGTATAATTACTAAACCGCATGTTTCTTTTTTTTCTCGATCAACTGTACCTTAGTAATCCTTTATGTTATTGGCCACTTCCTGTATATGGATTCATCAGGTAGTGTGCGGGTATTCCGTCACTTCCTCGATGCCGCAATGTCTCCTGGGAGCTTTTGACATTGTTCCCAGGAGACATTGCAGAGGTCTGCCGTGGGTTATAGTGGGATTTAGAAAGAAGCAAGTTCTGACAGTGACTCGAGCTGGGCATTGCCGCTTAGTGAAGGATTGGCTCGGGTGCTCTCAGCTGCTCTAGTCCTACAAAGGGAACTGAGTTCCTGCTGTGAAAAAAGTGCGGGAACTCCGTTCCCACGCGTTCCCGCAGGACTTGAGCCCTGCTTATAGTATCAAAAAGGTGGCACTTATCGGCATAGGCAGTTTATGAACTAATCCTTTAAAACCAGCTGTGGGCACGCTCAATACATCTTCACAGATCAGTGACTGAGCTGTCACCATCTACTCCTGGTCACCCTTTGCAATTCAGAAAAGGTGGATGGGGTTGATCATGTGACCACTGCAACAGCCAAACAAAGTGGTCACATGACCAAGAACCTCTCCAATCTTTCAGAACCCCTTAAAGGGCGGGCAAGAGCAGGTGCCAGGTGGTTAAATGAGAATAGCTTATGATCCATACATGGTGTGCTAGTGGCGGCTGGGAGAGAGGACGTCATACTACGTGCTCTCGCCCAGCCGAGCCAACTTGTGGACATATAACGGCGGTGGGCGGTCGGCAAGTGGTTAATCAGCGTTTTTCAGTGTAGCTTTTTTTATTATTATTTTTTTTCAATGGATTAAAAAACGCAAAAAAAACGCTGGCACTGGCGTTTTTCAGCGTTTTGCAGCATTTTTTTCCATTTTTGGTTACAGGCTTACCTCTTGTAACCAAAGTTTTGAACTATTCTTTTTCTCTACATCATTTTCATCCAAATAATCTTATTGCATTTTGCCTAGCCATGTCCAAAGACGCTACATATAGAAATCAGTAGGTTGCTGACAACTGCAGAATTAGCGAATATATATTTAGTCCTGTGAACTAAGTCCTGTGATGAATGACCTATACATTATCTCTCCACAGGAAAAAAGCTTAACCCATTCCATTTACATTCCACAAATGACATCAATTTATGAAGAAGACATTCTGTTTTACAAGCTTTACAAACACGGCTTGCGGATACTGTGCAAACATACACGTAAAGGTTCGTGTTTACCAAGTCAACAGCCGAGCGGCGAAGGATTTGTCACTTTCTAATTAATCCAATTACTGGTCCCACTTACAAAAGCAAACTGAAGTCATCACAAAGTTCACATCCTACCAGGAATTCTTTGTAATATTGCTTTATTGACTTTAATCGTCAAACCTATAAGAGCAGAGACAATATCACAGAACATCTATACAACCTGCAAATAGTAATATGGGGCTGTACTCCTTTATGTTTTAAAGGCTGTTATATAGATGGAAGCTATTCCGTGTTTAGTACTTATAAATAATGGTGAGATAAACCTGGAATTTAAAGTGGTTGTAAACCCTTACATATACCCAGAGAAGTGACTGGTCTCAGGTGATACACAGAGATGAAACAAATCCTCCTACATAAGTTGCACCTTTTTATCTGCAGTCTTCTCTTCACTAAATCTGTTCAAAGTCCGGAATTTATAAAGCTTGTCTGAGCTTCCAGAAAACAGGAGGTGGAGAGCTGAAATTACACACTGCAGAGCTCAGTGAGGAGAGCTCTAAGAGCTGATTGGAGGGAACGGACACCAGGGCTATACAGGGCCGGACTGCCATGGTGCCACTTTGCAGGGCTGAACCTGGGGATGCACAGGCTGACACCCTGAAGGGAAGGGGGGGGGGCGAGCGCCGCTGGATTACACAGGGGTCTCGCCCTTACTCGGCACTATGAAGTCCCGCCTTCTGGACCGGTTCCTATAATGGACATGATGCCGGGATGTGTGGCGTCCATCATAGGAGCCGATCCAGGAGGTGGGACTTTGTGTGACTACGAGCGCCAGGAAAGCAGGAGTTCCCTGCTCTGTGTAAACGGACAGCTCTTCGATCCCCATGGCTGCACTGACAAGGCTGCGCCGATGGGCACTGGCAAGGCTGTGCTGATGGGCACTGATCAGGCTCTATTGATGGGCACTGGTTAAGCTGCATTGATGGGCATTGGTCAGACTGTATTGATGGGAATTGATGAGGCTGCATTGATGGGCACTGATCAGGCTGGATTGATGGGCACTGATCAGGCTACATTGATGGGCACTGCTAAGGCTGCATTGATGGGCACTGATCAGGCTGCAGTGATGGGCACTGGTGAGGCTGCATTGTAGGGCACTTATCAGGCTGCATTGAAGGGCACTCAGGTTGCATTGATGGGCACTGGTGAGGCTGCATTGATGGGCACTAATCAGGCTACGATGGGTTGCCTCACTGACCAGTTACTACAATGGGTTGCCTCACTGACCAGTTACTACGATCGGTTCCCTCACTGACCAGTTACTACGATGGGTTGCCTCACTGACCAGTTACTACGATGGGTTGCCTCACTGACCAGTTACTACGATGGGTTGCCTCATTGACCAGTAACTACGATGGGTTGCCTCACTGACCAGTTACTACGATGGGTTGCCTCACTGACCAGTTACTACGATCGGTTCCCTCACTGACCAGTTACTACGATGGGTTGCCTCACTGACCAGTTACTATGATGGGTTGCCTCACTGACCAGTTACTATGATGGGTTGCCTCACTGACCACTTACTACGATGGGTTGCCTCACTGACCAGTTACTACGATGGGTTGCCTCATTGACCAGTAACTACGATGGGTTGCCTCATTGACCAGTAACTACGATGGGTTGCCTCACTGACCAGTTACTATGATGGGTTGCCTCACTGACCACTTACTACGATGGGTTGCCTCACTGACCAGTTACTACGATGGGTTGCCTCACTGACCACTTACTACGATGGGTTGCCTCACTGACCAGTTACTATGATGGGTTGCCTCACTGACCACTTACTACGATGGGTTGCCTCACTGACCAGTTACTATGATGGGTTGCCTCACTGACCACTTACTACGATGGGTTGCCTCACTGACCAGTTACTACGATGGGTTGCCTCACTGACCAGTTACTACAATGGGTTGCCTCAATGACCAGTTACTACGATGGGTTGCCTCACTGACCAGTTACTACGATGGGTTGCCTCACTGACCAGTTACTACGATGGGTGGCCTCACTGACCAGTTACTACGATGGGTTGCCTCACTGACCAGTTACTGCAATGGGTTGCCTCACTGACCAGTTACTACGATGGGTTGCCTCAATGACCAGTTACTACGATGGGTTGCCTCACTGACCAGTTACTATGATGGGTTGCCTCACTGACCAGTTACTACGATGGGTTGCCTCACTGACCAGTTACTACGATGGGTTGCCTCAATGACCAGTTACTACGATGGGTTGCCTCACTGACCAGTTACTATGATGGGTTGCCTCACTGACCAGTTACTACGATGGGTTGCCTCACTGACCAGTTACTACGATGGGTTGCCTCACTGACCAGTTACTATGATGGGTTGCCTCACTGACCAGTTACTACGATGGGTTGTCTCACTGACCAGTTACTACGATGGGTTGTCTCACTGACCAGTTACTATGATGGGTTGCCTCACTGACCAGTTACTACGATGGGTTGCCTCACTGACCAGTTACTACGATGGGTTTCCTCAATGACCAGTTACTACGATGGGTTGCCTCACTGACCAGTTACTACGATGGGTTGCCTCACTGACCAGTTACTACGATGGGTTTCCTCAATGACCAGTTACTACGATGGGTTGCCTCACTGACCAGTTACTACGATGGGTTGCCTCACTGACCAGTTACTATGATGGGTTGCCTCACTGACTAGTTACTACGATGGGTTGCCTCACTGACCAGTTACTATGATGGGTTGCCTCACTGACCAGTTACTACGATGGGTTGCCTCACTGACCAGTTACTACGATGGGTTGCCTCACTGACCAGTTATTACGATGGGTTGTCTCACTGACCAGTTACTACGATGGGTTGCCTCACTGACCAGTTACTACGATGGGTTGCCTCAATGACCAGTTACTACGATGGGTTGCCTCACTGACCAGTTACTATGATGGGTTGCCTCACTGACCAGTTACTACGATGGGTTGCCTCACTGACCAGTTACTACGATGGGTTGCCTCAATGACCAGTTACTACGATGGGTTGCCTCACTGACCAGTTACTATGATGGGTTGCCTCACTGACCACTTACTATGATGGGTTGCCTCACTGACCAGTTACTACGATGGGTTGCCTCACTGACCAGTTACTATGATGGGTTGCCTCACTGACCAGTTACTACGATGGGTTGTCTCACTGACCAGTTACTACGATGGGTTGTCTCACTGACCAGTTACTATGATGGGTTGCCTCACTGACCAGTTACTACGATGGGTTGCCTCACTGACCAGTTACTACGATGGGTTTCCTCAATGACCAGTTACTACGATGGGTTGCCTCACTGACCAGTTACTACGATGGGTTGCCTCACTGACCAGTTACTACGATGGGTTTCCTCAATGACCAGTTACTACGATGGGTTGCCTCACTGACCACTTACTACGATGGGTTGCCTCACTGACCAGTTACTATGATGGGTTGCCTCACTGACTAGTTACTACGATGGGTTGCCTCACTGACCAGTTACTATGATGGGTTGCCTCACTGACCAGTTACTACGATGGGTTGCCTCACTGACCAGTTACTACGATGGGTTGCCTCACTGACCAGTTACTACGATGGGTTACCTCACTGACCAGTTACTACGATGGGTTGCCTCACTGACCAGTTACTACGATGGGTTGCCTCACTGACCAGTTACTGCGATGGGTTGCCTCACTGACCAGTTACTACGATGGGTTGCCTCACTGACCAGTTACTACGATGGGTTGCCTCACTGACTATTTACTATGATGGGTTGCCTCACTGACCAGTTACTACGATGGGTTGCCTCACTGACCAGTTACTACGATGGGTTGCCTCACTGACCAGTTAGTGTACTTTTGCATCTTATTGATAACCCATCCAAAGTGTTGTTCTCCTGCTTCCCTAGTACAGCATGTACTGCATAATGCTAAATAATACACAGCATATGGTATGAAAAAACAAAAACGGATTATGCAAGATAGATCCATAGCTTTGTTCTATCATAAATTGCTACAGAGGGATGTTTGGTTTAAGCTCATCAGCAAAGTAGCTAAATCTTCCCAGACCTATAAGAAGAGGGCAGGTGATTGTAGTCTAGAACTGTCTTTACGTAAATCCACATGTGTATGTAAGTGAAATAAATAAATGCAGGAAATGTAATACAGCCCTTGTAATTTATTCTAACAAAACCAGCTGATGTCTGAGCGTACTGACGTAAAATAAAAATACGACTCTTTCTATATTTATTTATTCAGGACGCTAACTCCACTATCCTTCTGCGGTCTGAGACTTCTGTGGTTAAAAAGAATATAGCGCAAAGCAGTAAAGTGTTTAAGGATTTATTTTTTATGGTTGGGCCTGAAACATGAAATGTTTATTATTTTTCAGTTCGATCGCATGAATTTTTTTTATAAAAACGTTATATTTTCATCTCCGGCGAGCGGGTGAAGCTCTAGGCTTCTTTTCACGGGTTTTGCATGCAACAGGCAAAGTGGGAGGTTTACGAAAACTGGTGTAGCTGTGCAAAGTAACCAATCAGCTTCTAACTTCAGCTTGTTCAATTAGGTTGGGTTCACACTAATGCCCGGTACACACAATGGGGCAGATCCACAAAAGAATTACGCCGGCGTATCTATTGATACGCCGCGTAATTTTAAATTTCCCACGTCGTATCTTTGTTTTGTATCTACAAAACAAGATACGACTGCATCTCGTATCGATCCGACAGGCGTACGTCTTAGTACGCCATCGGATCGTAGATGCATTTTTCCGCCGGCCGCGTCGAGTATGCAAATTAGCTAGTTACGGCGATCCACGAACGTACGTCCGGCCGGCGCATTTTTTTACATCGTTTGCGTTCGGCTTTTTCCGGCGTATAGTTACCCCTGCTATTATGAGGCGTACTCAATGTTAAGTATGGCCGTCGTTCCCGCGTCGAATTTTGAATTTTTTACGTCGTTTGCGTAAGTCGTTTGCGAATAGGGATTTGCGTAGAATGATGTCACCGTCGGAAGCATTGGCTTGTTCTGGTTAATTTTCAAACATGTGCACTGGGATACCCCCACGGACGGCGCATGCGCCGTTTAAAAAAAAACGTTGTTTACGTCGGGTCACAACGTATTTACATAAAACACGCCCCCATCACATCCATTTGAATTCCACTCCCTTAAGCCGTCAAAGATACACTACGCCGCCTTAACTTACGGCGCAAATTCTTTGAGGATTAGAAAAAAAAAAATAAGTTACGGCGGCGTAGTGTATCTTAGATACGCTACACCCGGCGGATATATGCGCCGATCTACGTGGATCTGCCCCAATGAGATTATCAGATTTTTTTTTTGCATGCTAATCGCAAATCGAATCTGATGAGTTTACTAAATTTGCGTACGACACAATACAAATTCGGAAGTGATGTCATGTGTTGTAATGCATTTTCGAATGACAGCTGTACTGATTAAACGAAAATCGTACAATCTGGCATCGTACGAAAAATGTTGGCTTTGTACTAACGATCAGATCATCGTACGATTACTCCAAAATCTGTATTTTTTGTGCGATTTTCTGATTGTGTGTACCGGTTAGGGCCGGTTCCCACTGGTGCGATGTTTGACATTGGATGTGATTCGCACCTCAATGCAGATAGTATGGCTGAATTCGTACCGCATTCAAACCAAACTCGCACAGGACTCTTTTTTTGGTCCCCAGCAGAATCAGATGAACACCCATGCGATATGATTCCTGTCTGAATTTGCAGTTCGAATTGCGATATGCAAACTGAATTGGGTGTGTCATTAACTTGACAGACATCTGTGTGGGTTCATGCACAGATGCCTATTGAAATCGCCCCCAAAGTCGCCAAGAGTAGTACAGGAATAACTTTTGGGAATCGGTGCGGCGCTGCAAAGTCGCGCCGATTCAGAAAGTGCCATTGCCGGCAATAGCCGCCGATCTGGCATGCGATTTGACATGTCAAATCGCATGTTAAATCGACCCAATGTGAACGTGGGCTAAAATCTAGAAGCTGATTGGCTACTATGCACACCTGCACCAGATTCTGTGCGTACCAGTTTTAGTAAATCTCCCCTAAACGATCTAAAAATCAGCAAACATTACAATCTACTTGTACAAGCTGCCAAGTATGTAGTACAAGGGTCTGCTTGGTTGGATACAGATTGACTGAACAGTTCAAGTGACATTAAAGTCATTTATTTGATTTTTTTTTTTTAAATAAAACATGCGATAATATCAATATGTAGTTGCTGTATATTTCTGAACAATTCCTCCTTTACGTTTACTTTTGGAAATGCCCCCCCCCCCCCCCCCCCCCGACATTGCTGTTACACTCCCAGTGCTATATGTTCCCCTGTGCCGCCTAGACCTATGCAGTCCTGTAGGGGTCGCTGCTACGTGCCCCTTCCTGCTCTGTACTACAACTGTTTCCAAACGCCTGCAGCACATAAGGGTGGCGCAGTGCCACTGCCAATGAGTGTGCATGTAAAAGGGAGGCTACAGAACTTTGTATTTCCATATACAGCTATATATAATATATATAATAATAATATAGAATATAAAGCATGTCATTGCACAGGCTGAATGTATTACGGCACCAATGCCTGGCGAAAAGACTCTTCTTGTGACACTTCTATTTTAAAGGTGCTTGCAGATAACATGGCAGATTGCAGTGTATTTTTGCCGCTCTTGAATGACTCTATTTACTAATGGTTGTGGTTTAGCGCAGACTTTCTGTCCTTTACCAGTGGAAGTTCCATAGCTGTAGTATACACGTAATGATCATTTAACCATTGAAGTGGAGTGGGGGGGGGGGGGTCCTACATTCCTATAAACCAAGTTGAATGTTGTATTTAGAGGCCATTTAAAGGTGGTCAGTAGATCAGTATGTAGTAGAAATACATATGTACTCATCACGCTACACAGTATTGAGTAGAACAATGATCATGAGATTGTTATTTTCTAAGGCTTGGCAGCGGTAGTAATCAAAGGATTAAACTGACACACCTACTTTGCATTTGGTTATAAAATACATCCAAGCAGTATATATACTGTATATATATTAAACACTCATGAGGAGGAAAGAGACTGGACTCAGGCCTCGTACACACGACCGAGAAACTCGACGGGCAAAACACATCGTTTTCCTCGTCGAGTTCCTTGTTAGGCTTGTCGAGGAACTCGACAAGCTTGCTTTGCGTACACACAGTCAAGCCAAAATCTCCTCGTTCTCAAACGCGGTGACATACAACGGCAGGGGGAGTTCGATTCCACTGGCTAAACTCTTGGGGCTGCTTTTGCTAATTTCATGTGTTTGCGTGTTAAATAAAAGTTTGGTAAGAGACGATTTGCACTTTTCAGTCTGTTACAGCTTTAAAAATGTGTTATCTCCATTACAAATGCTACTTTTACTCCCGTCTCATACTTTAATCTGAGCAAGCGCGGGTTTCTTAGCATACAGACGTCCGAGTTTCTCGTCGAAAACCAGCCCGACCAGAAACTCGACGAGCCAAATCAGACTCCTGTCGAGGAAATAGACAACTTGCTCTCTTTTTGGCTCGTCGAGGTTCTCGACAGTTTCCTCGATGAAAATGTACACACGACCGGTTTCCTCGGCAAAAAAATATCTCCCAGCAAGGTTCTTGCTGCTTTTTGTCGTGTGTACGAGGCCTCATTGTAATTCCTAACCAGCACATAGCATATGTATTAATTGCTTGCAACAAGCAACCCTATATGAATTTACCAATATATTAAAACAAGTCACTTTATTTGGCTGTACTACATAAGAATAGGAACCTGTATGATCCACTTGGCTATGGGATAGTTAATGAAGACAATAGAACTCTAAGTGGAAGTACAAAACGGCACTTAATTGAGAACATTAAGCCATCTTTGTTCTTCTTCAGAGGCCTAAACTTGTATCTAAGCCTAAGATACTGGGTAACCATGGTAACACGCCTTTGTTCTAAAAACAGAATGGCAGCGCGCTGAAGTCTAACACAATAAAAATTAACTTTAAATACAGGGGGTGCCTTAACAGACACATTGCAAGTTATTTTCTCGCTTTTTTTTCCCTATCCTATCTGCACATCTAAAAGATGATCAAAAGAAAAGTGTGGCCTCCAATACAAGTATAAAGCTCATCTCAATTTAAGCAGTTAAATACAGAAGTTAAATAACTTTATTGAACAATTAAAGACAAACTCTGGGAAAAACACAAATCCTCCCTTGAAGTGGGGCTGTCCCTGCACTACATGTTTATTTAGGTCCAGGGTACCAAAAAAATCAGTTTTTCTTTCCCATCCTCGCCCCTTCCAAGCAGTAAGGCCGGACCCTACAGTACCTTCTTCCTTATACTCCAGGGGTGGCCGTCATAGCCCTGCATCGGATGTGAGGACATTGAAGAACTGTTCACTATTGGAGGGTAGGAGATCAAAGTAGAGCTCCGATTGGCAGTGATGAATCAGCCCCACTGCAAGGGAGGACTTTTCCTTTACCCGGAGATGGCCATCCACGTTCAGTTAGGCACTTGTTATTGCACCTAAGTATCAAAGAAACAGCCCAGTAGACACACACTCTAATTGCTCTAAATGAGTTGTTTATAGCTGTCCTAACCTTAGTTCTTGGAGTTCACCCACGCAATCTTTGTTTTGGTTGACCGTAGGTGTGGAACTGGTTGTCAAGGGTTTTGCTGCCTTACTAGCTAAAACTACCTGTCCTCTTTAATGATTTTAAAGGGCAGTCTAGCTATACATGCAGTTTCACAGGTCATATCAGCTGGTCATGATGGTCAACCAACCAGCCTTGACCAGCCCAACTCATACAAAGTCAGCATTAATAAGAAGGAAGCCAAGGACCTTCAAGACCAGTGGTTCCCAACGTCAGTCATCAATACCCCCAACAGGTCATGTTTTTGGGACTTCCTTCACCTTGCAGAGGTGCTTTAAATTAGTGTTAATGGCTTGGTATTGATGAGAGCTATTTTATTTAAGCAAAGTTTCCAAAAACATGGCCTGTTGGGGGTTTTTGAGGGCTGAGGTTGGGACCCACTATACTAGACTAAAGTTCAGACATTTTATCGGGGGCAAGAGTTATATGTATGCACATTGATTTCCTCATTATGGCTAATGTTAATAAACAAGCTTGGCTGAAGTTGTTTTTAATGATTGCTTATTACAAATATAACAATGCATACAACTATTTATTTGTTCTTAGGAAGTTGCAAAAACATAAAAAAAACAAAAAACGACTGTATTTATCGGCGTATAACACGCACAGGCGTATAACACGCACCCTAACTTTAAGAGGGAAGTTTCAGGAAAATAACTTTCCACAGCCCTCTGCGTATAACACGCAGGCACAGTTTACCCTCTATTTTCAGGGTAAAAAAGTGAGTGTTATACGCCAATAAATACAGTATCTTCTGTTCCTCTACATAAACTAAAATCAGAAATACCAATGAATGTGGACTACTACTTCCATTAAGATGTTTGTACAGCCACTTATATATTTAAGTTGTTAATATGGCTTTTAGTAATAACAAATATTTCAGATTTATGAAATACCCGAACTGAAACTTAGTAAACAATGAGATTCCATAAAACCATATTATAGAACTAATTTCCCTTTGATTCCTAAGGTGCGCTGCAGAACACTTCCTAATAAGGACCAACTAGAAATTAGCTCACAAAGAATGCAGTGGTTATTGCACCACATTTTGTTATTGTAGCATTAAAAGTTTATGTTTTTTAGCTTAATGCAGGGATCTTCAAACTGTGGCCCTCGGGTCGGATGGGGCCTTTTGTCTTCCTTCATCTGGCTCCTGGGATACTGTTCCTCCCACTGATATGAGGAACTATTCCTCCTTCTGACACCAGCAATGAGACACTTTTTTCCCACTGATACCAGCACTGATACTCCTCCTACTGATATCAACAATGGGGAACTATTTCTTCCACTGACACCAACAATGGGGCACTACTCTTCCCACTGATACCAACAACGGTGGACTATTCCTTTCACTGACACCAACAATGGGGAACTATTCTTCCCACGGACATCAATGATGTGGCACTATTCCTTCTAATGACACCAATGAAGGAGCAATATCCTTTCATTCTTTTCACTGACAACAATGACGGGGTACTCTTCATTCTTTCCACTGACACCAATGATGTGTCATTAATTTTCCCTTTGATAGGTATTTGCACCCACTTCCAGGCATAGGGCATGCGGGAAACTGCGGGCAATATGCCACTTCCCGTTCACCCCCGTTGTGTTCTGGGAAACACTCGGCTCCCAGAACACAGCAGGAAACAGTGAGGATGGCGCAGCATGACTCGCGCATTCACAGTAGGGAACTAGGCAGTGACGCTGCAACGCTTCACTTCCTGATTCCCTCATCGATGATGGTGGTGGGGGCAGCTGAGAGACGAGTAATTGCTCGTCTTCTGCTGCCGACGTCGCTGGACTCCAGGACAGGTAAGTGTCAATTTATTAAAAGTCAGCAGCTGCAGTATTTGTAGCTGCTGGCTTTTAATTTTTTTTTTTACGGCGGAGCTCCGCTTTAACTGGACCTTTTTTGGAAGCTTGGAGACCCCTGCCTTAAAGCAATCACATTACATGTGCTACCCCTGTCCACCCCCTCAATCCTCAAACATTTAGCTGCTGTTCTTGTCATCGTTGTCAGCTCCAGGATCGATTTACGCCGTTCCCTGAACTTCCTTGTTCTACAGGAGACACTGAGGGCTGCAATGTGATAGGTTCCTGCTGCTGTCATTCAAATTGCTGGGAGCAGGGAGAAGGAGGGATTAGGGGTGTGGTTTGCTGGGCACTGTGTGTATCTATGGATGCACACACAGCTCAGGTCCTGGAAGGCATGGGTGTCTCCTTAGGATCTAGCTAGCTAAAAGGGACACCTGCAAACAAGGATAAGGGGACAGTGGCTTTAAGACCCCCCTTCCTCCTTCAGAGCAAGTTGGAGAGGGAGAAGGACATTTTTTTTAGAAGATACATCTGCTAAAATAAAATAAAAAGGGTTTATATAATTTTTATTTAAACCCAGTTATTCTTTATAACTTACATTCTCCACCATAAGGCTGTACAATTAACCAATTCCAAGTACTTTCAATATGTCTTTTAACACATGCTGTGAATATAAGTCTATAATTAAATGTTGTGCCATCTAATAAATTATTTTTTCTTCAGACTAAACTTCACATGCAAACATGTCCTATTTAGGGAATAGATAAATAATAAAAAAAAAGCCTTTCCATTAGATTTATAATGTGGGGAATAGAACTATATAACACATCATGATGACAGAACGCCTAACAGGTTACTTTTCTGCAAACAGAAAAAGACAAGCCTAATATTTTACCTTTGTGGGTGGCCATATGAAACATATTAAGATAACAAATTTTTCGCCATTGTGTTCACTGAATAGAATACTGTGACTCTGAATGGTCTGTTGAGTTGTACAAGTTAGAACTACTAGATGTGACTATATACTGTAGATGCACATAGTGAAATGAGGGATTCCCTAAAAAAACAATGGCAACGAACCACAGCAAAGTACATATTAGCCTCCAAACAACACATTGCTCAAGTCATTGCACAGTTACTCTTTCACTTGTTATGGAAAACCTTCACCAGTCATAGAGTACATAACATGTTATTTCCACACTTGCTGTCCACACCGTTAAGTAGGCAGTATCACAGTGGTGAGCCTCATTAATAATTCATTGGCTTCATAATTAGAGCTGTGCACATACTAAAGAGACACGGGCAGCTTTAATTAATAGTTAATTTGTCTCCCTTTCTATCTTGCTGGCAGCCGGCAGTCGTTGGAGAAAGGAGACAATATACTTGGAAGCTCCAAAACATTGTGAAACTGACAATACTGAGAAACATCTGCCTAACCCAGGTCTCCTGATAGGGAGTGTTCCGGCTCTGGATCTCAGTACATCAAAAAACATTTTGTAATTCTACTTTTTCTAAAGACGTAGGACGGAAATTGCAAACATTTCATGAAAAATATTTTTGTGCGTAAATACACATTAGTCCTAGTATAAAGCTCACCAAATAATTTTAACGTGGTTTTGATTTGCTTGCTTTGGATAATTTTCATGACTGTATTTTAGAGTAGGTATCTATTATATCATGCAATCAACACCCTTGATGGACAAACTGATGAGATTCAACTAAAGCATACACTACCCAGACAGCATCCTGTATTAACCACTTGAGAGCCACGCTATAGACGAAAGACGTCCACAGCGCGGCTCTCAACTGCCGGGTGGACGTCCCTGGACGTTCTTTTATGTGCATTCCCCGCACGCGCCGCTGGGGGTGCGCAGCGGAGAAACACTGTGCCCGGAGCATCGCTGAGATGCCGATGCGTGTGCCTGGCGGCCGCGATGTCCGCCAGGTACCCGCGATCGGCAGTGACAGCAGGGACGTGGATCTTTGTGTGTAAACACAGAGCTCCACGTCCTGTCAGGGAGAGAGTAGACTGATGCTGTGTCCCTTGTACATAGGGACACAGCATCGGCACCTCCCCCAGTCAGTCCCCTCCACACACAGTTAGAACACACCCAGGGAATACATTTAACCCCTTCCTCACCCCCTAGTGTTAACCCCTTTCCTGCCAGTCACATTTATACAGTTATCATTGCATTTTTATAGCACTGATCGCTGTATAAATGTGAATGGTCCCAAAATTGTGTCAAAAGTGTCCGATATGTCCTCCGCAATATCGCAGGCCTGAAAATTAGATCGCAGATCACCGCCTTTACTAGTAAAAAATAAAAAATAAAAATAAATCATAAATCTATCCCCTATTTTGTAGGCGCTATAACTTTTGCGCAAACCAATCAATATACGCTTATTATTACAGATGTAATCGCAGCAAAAGGTGGCGCTACAAAGTATTAACTTAAGGGAGCTGAATAATTTTGCACGCCCAATTTTTCAGTTTTTTATTTGTTAAAAAAGTTTGAAATATCCAATACATTTCGTTCCACTTCATGATTGTGTCCCACTTGTTGTTGATTCTTCAAAAAAAAATTACAGTTTTATATCTTTATGTTTGAAGCCTGAAATGTGGCAAAAGGTCGCAAAGTTCAAGGGGGTCGAATACTTTCGCAAGGCACTGTATATTATAATAAATGAGTCAATTATATTTACATGCAACTAATGCTGGCAAAAATAAGAGATTTCAGGAGATGATTGGATGAAGTCTCTTTCCTTTGGTTGCAGAAGAATCTCAGGCCTTCACTCCACCCCTAACATTTTTTCATGATGTGAAAATGAACTCCAACAGGGGTAGTGGGAATTCGCCCCGGGACTACGTGGGAGGATCTGAGAACTCAAGGCTGGTGATCTTGCTGCTGCAATCTCCAGGAGAGATAAGAAGCTGAGTCATCTCTCGGCTATCTACTGAAATATAAAATTGCAAAGTGCGTTTGTGAGGTGTAACAAGACGTGAAGGTAGACATATGATTATTTCATTGATAGGACCTGCTGATGTCCAAAAAGTGTGCGTGAAAGGGCAAAGGGAACAAATAAAGCTGAAGCTTTGGTAAAAACTTGTTTTCATGGATATAGGTTTAATAACACTACATACTACCCCACATCATCCTAATGGCTCCTTAAGCCTCGTACACACGACCAAGTTTCTCTGCAAAAACCAGCAAGAAACTTGCTGGGAGATATTTTTTGCCGAGGAAACCGGTCGTGTGTACACTTTCCTTGAGGAAACTGTAGAGAAACTCGATGAGCCAAAAAGAGAGCATGTTCTCTATTTCCTTGACGGCAATGGAGAAAATTGGCTTGTTGAGTTTCTCGACGGCTTCACAAGGAACTCAACGAGCAAAACGATGTGTTTCGCCCGTCGAGTTTCTCGGTCGTGTGTACGAGGCCTTAGTGTAGTTTCCTGCAGGTATGCCCGGTCCTCTTCACATCACTGAACATCCCGTGCTGTCAGTGTTAACTTGCCCCTTTCTGTCCACTCCTCAATTTAGAAGGTCCTTGAATGGTTTTCATAGGATGCAACATGGTTTATACATAGGGGAGAGGTTCCAGTCATTCATCCGACTCTCCCCCATTTACTGAAAGTGTTGTATGCTGTGAAAACAATACCAGGACCTTTCTATTTGACTAGCTTTTAAGTAAGGAAAAAGCGGCGATCTCATACATATATTCTACATACAAGAGGCATACACTTCTTACTCTCCAAAAAGTATAGTAAAAACAAATTTTAGAACATTGAAAACATCCAACAGAGATGAAATATATAGCATAAGCCATCAGATTCAATAAACACAAAAACCTGAGCTTGGAGCATAAACAAGCTTGCAAGAGATACTGCATCGAGAGAAATATGAAAAAACTGTATCACGTCTGTAAGAAAACATGCCTCCAACATTGATTAGTTATTCCTATAGGAAATTTGACCAATATATACAGAGTTAGAAAACAACGTAAGTGGCATTGCCTCCAACATTGATTAGTTACTCCGTTAGGAAATTTGACCAATATATACGGAGTTAGAAAACAACGTAAGTGGCATTGCCTCCAATATTGAATAGTTACTCCGTTAGGAAATTTGACCAATATATACGGAGTTAGAAAACAACGTAAGTGGCATTGCCTCCAACATTGATTACTTACTCCGTTAGGAAATTTGACCAATATATACAGAGTTAGATACCAACGAAAGTGGCATTGCCTCCAACATTGATTAGTTATTCCTTTAGGAAATATGACCAATATATACAGAGTTAGAAAACAACGTAAGTGGCATTGCCTCCAACATTGATTAGTTACTCCGTTAGGAAATTTGACCAATATATACGGAGTTAGAAAACAACGTAAGTGGCATTGCCTCCAACATTGATTAGTTACTCCATTAGGAAATTTGACCGATATATACAGAGTTAGATACCAACGTAAGTGGCATTGCCTCTAACATTGATTTACTCCATTAGGAAATTTGACTGATATATACAGAGTTAGAAAACAACGTAAGTGGCATTGCCTCCAACATTGATTAGTTACTCCGTTGGGAAATTTGACCAATATATACGGAGTTAGAAAACAACATAAGTGGCATTGCCTCCAACATTGATTAGTTACTCCGTTAGTAAATTTGACCAATATATACGGAGTTAGAAAACAACATAAGTGGCATTGCCTCCAACATTGATTAGTTACTCCGTTAGTAAATTTGACCAATATATAAGGAGTTAGATACCAACGTAAGTGGCATTGCCTCCAACATTGATTTACTCCATTAGGAAATTTGACTGATATATACGGAGTTAGAAAACAACGTAAGTGGCATTGCCTCCAACATTGATTAGTTACTCCATTAGGAAATCTGACCGTTATATACAGAGTTAGAAAACAACGTAAGTGGCATTGCCTCCAACATTGATTAGTTACTCCGTTAGGAAATTTGACCAATATATATGGAGTTAGATAACAACGTAAGTGGCATTGCCTCCAACATTGATTAGTTACTCCGTTAGGAAATTTGACCAATATATACGGAGTTAGATACCAACGTAAGTGGCATTGCCTCCAACATTGATTAGTAACTCCGTTAGGAAATTTGTCCAAAATATACAGAGTGAGATACCAACGTAAGTGGAGTTTTTGGGCCATTTCCCAATATCTCGAACATCTTGAGTAATGGTAATAATGCCAGGACCTTTCTAAATGATGGGGTGGGCAGAAAGGGGCAAGCGGGGGTCAGGACTTCTTCAGTATACTGCAATGTTGGAGCCGAGGAAGTTAACCCCCTGTATAATCGGAAGTTCAGTGATGTGAAGAGGACTTGTCATCGCCATAGGTAACATTTCTGTACTTGGAAGCCTCAGCAGGACGTTGGGTGCACATCATTAGAGGTAAGTAATCGTACTAAACCTAGATTTCAGGAAGAAAAATTCAATCAGCTTCAGTTTTACAGCCAAATTAGAATCCTGCCATATATACTTGTTATGCAGCCAGGCTGCAAAACAAGTAAAGAATAAGTTTGTCATTAAAACTCTATTAGAATTTGCCTTTTTGCTAGCAATGTGCTGGAGAGCACAGCAGTCCAGGTATTCAGCGTTTTGACATACACAGTGCTCCAATCAACAGACTCTGTTCAGACTACAATTGTGCTTTATAGCGCCCCCCTTCGCCGCATCTGATAATACCGGTCCTGTATTGTACATGATCATGTAATAAACAATAAAGCTAAAATGCTGCCTTTTTTTCACAGGTGAAAAAAGCACCAGAAACGCATTTGTGAGCAGTGCGAACGCAGCCCTAACCTTACAAGTGGTTTGTGTGACATTTACGGATGGACTTGCAGTAAGTGACGCACCATCAATTTTTCTGTTTGCAGGGTAAAGTTCCACTTTAAGACCTTAAATACTCCATAGCTGTAGACTACAAACAATTTTTTTCCTGTTTATAAAGGAGATATTTTTATCAATTTTATTTTTTAAACATGACATTCCTAGAACACATTCAGCCTAGGAATAGACGCCAAGACAAAGATCTGAGGGCTGTGTTATTGTACCTTTATTTAGCATCTCTGTAGAGGGGTCCTCAGCACACTTGACATGGTATGTTGCACTAAGGAATGTGATGTGCTGCAGGGCACATGTACGTTAGTTATCTCTATCTGAGGTATTTTCCTCAGTAGTGATCACGTGAGGATAGCTGAACTGCCTTCCATTTAACAGAGGACTTAAAAGCAACAAGACTTTGTACTTGACTTTAAGGAATGTATATAGCAATCCGAAAACAAAAAAAGGCAGCTTATGTACCAGCCTATCATACCTCTTCCAGGCCAATTTGCACTTTTTATGTGCTGTGATACACTATATTGTCAAATGTATTGGGACGCCTGCCTTTACACACACATGAACTTTAATGGCATCCCAGTCTTAGTCTGTAGGGTTCAATATTGTGTTGGCCCAGTCTTTGCAGCTATAACAGCTTCAAATCTTCTTGGAATGCTGTCCACAAGGTTTAGGAGTGTGTCCATGGGAATTTTTCTTCCAGAAGCGCATTTGTGAGGTCATACACTGATGTGGAGGAGAAGGCCTGGCTCGCAGTCTGCGCTCTAATTCATCCCAAAGTTCTATCGGGTTGAGGTCAGACCAGTCAAGTTCCTCCACCTCAAACTCGCTCATCCATGTCTTTATGGACCTTGCGTTGTAGACTGGTTCAAATCATTTGGTGGAGGGGCGATTAGGGTATGGGGTTGTTTTTCAGGGGTTGGGCTTTTCCCCTTAGTTCCAGTGAAGGGAACTCTTAAGGCGTCAGCATACCAAGACATTTTGGACAATTTCATGCTCCCAAATTTGTGGGAACAGTTTGGGAATGGCCCTTTCCTGTTCCATCATGACTGCGCACCAGTGCACAAACAAGGTCCATAAAGACATGGATGAGCATGGGGTGGAGAAACATGACTGTCCTGCACAGAGTCCTGACCTCAACCTGATAGAACACCTTTAAGATGAATTAGAGCAGAGACTGCGAGCCAGGCCTTCTCGTCCAACATCAGTACCTGACCTCACAAATGCGCTTCTAGAAGAATGGTCAAACACACTCCTAAACCTTGTGGACAGCCTTCTCAGAAGAGTTGAAGCAGTTATAGCTGCAAAGGGTGTGCCAACTCAATATTGAACCCTACGGACTAATGCTGGCCATACTCTATACGAAAATTCGGCCGACATTCGGTCGTTAAGAAAGATCTTTCGTTTTTCGGCCAGTTAATGGGCACAAAATCGATAATCGTTTGGACGCATTTGAGCCAAAAAAACTAAAGACAAGTTTGGAAATTTTCTGCCGAACGAACGATAAATCGGAAGGTTAATATGTTTCCCGTCTGAACTTTCTGCACTGAAAAAAAAAAACGAACCATTTTTTTTTTTATGTCCACTGAACGATTTATTGGTCATTACATGATGGCACTATCGTTTGCGCTCACGAACGAACTTTCGTTTTTCGAAAGTTCGTTCGGACAATTTTTCGTGGAGTGTATGGCCAGCATAAGACTGGGATGTCATTAAAGTTCATGTGTGTGTAAAGGCAGGCGTCCCAATACTTTTGGTAATATAGTGTACTTTGACAATTAATAATGCAACACTGTACCCAAATAAATTTCGTATCATTTTTGGAGACAGAGCTTTCTTTTAGTGGCATTTAATAACTACTGTTTTGTTTTTTCTTTAAAAAAACAACCAAAACGTATGTAGAAAAGCCTGTGCCCTGCGAGAATTCTACACAGTGGGACCCTTGCTCTCTGTGAGGAAGCAGTGATCCTTTTGCACGCCCCCTGCTAAGTCAAACCCAAAGCTTTTTAATTAGCAGAGAGCAGGAGCTTTACTGACTGCAGAGCTATAGATCTGACCTAGTAGGGAGAGTGTCAGACCTCTGCAAAGAGATCGCTGCTTCCCCACAGAGCCCAGTCTAGTATACTGGCAGGGGGCAGACTTCTTTAGGTTGTAGCTGCTTAAAAAAGACGTATATGGATATTTCATACATAGTTTCCCGTGTCCAGCTTGGAATATGTTGCACTTTACCATTCATTAGATATGGTGGCTGCATTTGTTTTGTAGGCTCCCCCCCCCCTCTGTTTCCACCATGTGGCCAGCAACATACCTCCTGTATTAAAGTGCCCCCCACGCTGGATGAAGGAGCACATGGGGAACCTTTGGATGGAAGCATTGTTAATCTAGGGGAAACGGAGTGTTATATGTACTAGCAGATTTAGATACACTAACAAATTGAAGCCAAACTCCAGCCAATACTTTATAAGCCGTTACAGCAAACAGTTCTGTTCCTTTTGGGATATCGCTTGAGATATATATATATATAAATACACACACACACACACACAAACACACACACAGCAATAACATTCATCTTCACTAACACTTATTTGGGAACATTAAAGCGGGGGTTCACCCTTAGAGGGCACTTTTCCCCCTTAGATTCCTGCTCGTTTTTACTAGGGGAATCGGCTATTTATTTTAAAATATGTGCAGTACTTACCCGTTTACGAGATGCATCCTCTCCGTCGCTTCCGGGTATGGGCTTCGGGAATGGGCGTTCCTTCTTGATTGACAGTCTTCCGAGAGGCTTCCGACGGTCGCATCCATCGCGTCACGATTTTCCGAAAGAAGCCGAACGTCGGTGCGCAGGCGCAGTATAGAGCCGCACCGACGTTCGGCTTCTTTCGGCTACGAGTGACGCGATGGATGCGTCCGTCGGAAGCCTCTCGGAAGGCTGTCAATCAAGAAGGAACGCCCGCTCCCGAAGACCCATACCCGGAAGCGACGGAAGAAGATGCAGCTCGAAAACGGGTAAGTACTGCTCATATTTTAATACAAATAGCCGATTCCCCTAGACCGAACGAGCAGGAAGCTAAGGGGAGGAAAAAAAAATGTATAAATAGGTGAACTCCCGCTTTAAGGATATGTTTCACATAAAAAGATACAGCAAACAGCGGCTCTTCTACATCTCAATGTTATTGATGAGGAAAACATGGCTTCTAGTTAATTCCAGCATCCCACTAGCCCAAACACGCTCTCCAGTTTCAGCATGATGGTACAGATTGTCTTTTGTTAAGACAAAAGGAAAGAAATCTGACATTTTCTATGCCACTGAATTCTTTGTGAGGAAATACCTGCAATTACCTGGGACAAGCAACATTTAAGCAAGCCATACATGAATTGGAAATTTGCCCGGTTAAGCATTTTCATCCATGTATGGGCAGGCTGGTTGCACACAAATCGATCTATCGATTGACATCTGTACAACCAGCTGGTAAATCTGTCTGTGTTGCTTTTTTTGAGCTTTTTCAAGCAGTTTTTGAACTTCTTATAAGTGGGGTTTGTGCATACTTTTTCAAAACGTTTTCAGTCATGAGCGGTTTTTGTTTTAGCCAAACCAAAATCTAGTTACTACTAGAGGAAGAAGCAAGAAATTGCAGAAAAAATGCATGTTATGCGCATTTTGCGGGTGCCTCCACTGAAGTATATAGGGACCAAAAAAAGCAGACTTTGACCCAAAGAAACTTGCAAAGAGACTTTTCTAAGTGATAGGCTTTAAGTGAGCGGGTACCATAGGACATAATAGGATTGTTCATGTTGGGCATTGGAGGACTTCTAGAAAAGTGCTTCAAGTTGCTCAGGTATGAACTGAGCCTTAGGGTCCACTCACACAGGGAGCAGAGGCAACACCTGTAAACCCCCATGCCTCTGCCCCCTTCATTTCTACTGGTACACGTGGCTACATAGGCACAGCTGCTGTGTTCCAATATATCATGAGGGTGCGGGTGCCAAACGCATACAGGGTGCGTTCAAGAACCTGTACCTGCATGCACCCACACAACATATGCCGTGTGCCCCAATAGAAATAAATGGGATACTGGCATGGGGATGCGTGCAAAACCTGTGCATCCCTGTGTCGGTAAAAGATTAACCTGCATGGGAAATGCATGCCTTGTGTGAATGGACCCTTACCAGTATTTCCCCTAATTTCCTGTTCTGACAGGAAGTGAAGGAGTCTCTCCAACCACAGTAACATCTGACAGGAGTTCCCATCCTTCCCCACCCTATCCTAAACTAAAACATGTTTTGGCTATAGATACACTTTGAGCAAATAGTGTTATACAGGAAGAAGATACAAACTAAAATGATACAAAATAAAAGGAAACAAATGGAGACATTTTAATCTATACCCATATGAAACAGCCCTGCATGACTACAATGATCTGAATAGAAGAGGCAAGCACAAAAATGGCATCTAAAGTCCCCACACCAGAATAATAGGGAGCAGTTCATATCTGTTGTATGTTCTTTTATTATCAGGAAGGAAGCTTCTCCAGAAACATTGTAAGGGCTCATTTCTCCAGACGGGGTGGAAAAAACAGGCTGTTTAGCTACAGTTTTAAGCAGGGCTTTTTTTTCAGTGGGAACTTGGGGGAACTCAGTTCCACCACCTCTGGCTCAGACCCTTTGGTGCCTGCTCACCACAATCACTTTTAAACACAGAAGTCTGGTTTCTGTGTTTACAAGTGACAGCTCTGCACTCTGTGTGTAACCCCCTGAACTCTGCACTCTCTATGTAATGCAATCCTGGTATTTAATGCACCTTTAAGACCCTTCTACTGTTTGTGAAATCTGAACGGGGTTCGTGGTTGAGTTCCTGCACCTATTTTCTGAGAAAAAAAGCTCTGGTTTTAAGTGAGCTGACTGCACACCTAAAAAGGCGCATTCAGGAGCTCAGGGCTGTACATGTACTGCAGTCGAGATTCTTTGCTTCATGGGTGTGGCAAAAATTGTATTGCCACTGAACAAAACCCATTCAAGTGTGTGGGGGCACGCGGCAACAGCCATACACATGGTTTGGCCTTTTTCATGATGCAAGAAATTCCCTCAGAAAAGCTATCCACTAGGGATGAGCTACGGAGTGTTCGCACACTCCATGTGCAGAGCCCGCCAGGAAGTCGGCACGGCGATGCGCTAATCACAGGCAGGGAGACATTGTCCCGATGCTCGGCTGCAGAGATTGGGAAATGTCTCACTGTGATTAGCAAAACCCCCGTGCCGACTTCCTGGCAGACTCTGCACATGGAGTGTGCGAACACTCCGGAGCTCATCCCTACTATCCACTGTGGATCACTTTTCAGAGGGGCGGCACAAGCTCACAGCAAATGCCCCCACAGAAGTCTTCTTTTAGGGCCCATTTAGATCTGTGTGTGTGTGTGTGCTTTTTTTTGTAGTGTGTGTGTGCTTTTTTTTGTAGTGTTAGGTAGTGTGTTGGCATGCATCAATGTGAGCTTTTTTTATGTGTTGACGTGCGGTTTCACATGCGTTTTTAGTGCATTCTTTCATTTAGAAAGGATAGGGTTACCAGTTTTGACCAAGGTTGTCAATGGCTGTTGGCCAACGCATCAGCACGCAAGTTATAGGCATTTTGATGCGCTTTATGGGCACACAACATCTTTATTATGGGGGGGAAGGTCCTATAAAGCCCGGGTCTAGTTGAACCACCGACCTTACAACCATGACACAAGGTGTTCCGTGATTAGACAAGGGAAGTATGAACGTCATGATCTCCCCTTGTTCAATCAAAATAAATAATAAAATACTTTTTTCTGAATGGAGATATACAGTGAGTGACCCGATGTGATCGTTGTGAGCTGACTTTTAATTGCAGTGGCGGAAGGTCAGCAGTGAGCTCACCATCAAAAGGAAGCAGCAGCCACCAGTGGGACGCACATCATTAGAAGTAGTTTACTGGTACCTAGAGTTTACGGATTTTTCCAGAAACAGATGTATATGGATGGCCTTCTGTATAGAGTATGTGCTCATCCCCATTGTATATACGGCCATTAGAGTTTGTATACAAACACCAGAACAATAACCAATATAAAAGGACACAATTGTAGTGACTGATAAGAATGTATTGTGTAGCGTGCCTTCATTTTACCTCATTCAATGATGTTTACTCGCCATGAAAGGCTTATTAACATACGGTAAACAAAATGCGCGTTCTCACTACATTGGGAAAAACAAGCCCCCCTCCGCCGACAGACACCTAGCTCCACACATCCTCCAGGTGCCTATTCTTTTGTTTCTGTACAAACTGATTTATCTCTGCGCCTGAGCCAACTCCCGAAAAATGTGACATAGAAAAACAGGCAGGGACATGCCAAAGCTGGAAGTCAGGTTTAGCAATTAGACGGAGGTGTGTTCCTGCCATTAGAGGTAGCACTGGAAGCCTCGCACAGCTCAGGGGGAAGAGAATGCAGAGCGGCCCTGGCCTACCGCCAAGCTTCTCCTAGCAAAGTTCACTCACGGGAGTGTCGGTCAATAAAAGGGACTGAGAGTGACACAAGTGTACAAGGAAACAGTGACTTCATGAAGCTGAGAACCAGAAGTTGGCCGCTTCTGTTAAAAGGAAACTGTCCTGAGGGCAGCATGTAGGCTGGCATGCTGAGTGCCCCTCATGAAAATGCTCTATTCCTGGCTGTCTCTGGCTTTGTGTACATGTGTGCATTCATCCATATAGAGTAAACACACTGAGGGAGATTTACTAAAACTGGAGCGTGCAAAATCTGGTGCAGCTCTGCACATAAACCAATCAGCTTCCAGGTTTTATTATCAAAGCTTAATTGAACAAGCTGAAGTTAGAAGCTGATTTGTTACCATGCACAGCTGCACCAGATTTTGCACTCTCCAGTTTTAGTAAAAAAATCCCCACTGTGATGTCAGGAGGACGCCCCAGGTAGATAAATACACAGTGGCTTTACCAGGTAAATGCACCCATAAGCGTGTAGCGTAAGGATACATGCACCCGGCTGCAAGAGGACTATATATTTGGTTGTAATTCTCTGCTCGGGGGTCACAGTGCTGCTTAAACGTGCTGCCAGCAGCCTGTCAAAATCAATGACAAGCTGAAATATGAAGCAGCTGTATGCAGCTATACACACATCAGGATGTATGCGCCTCTCCAGGGCCATGCATATGCTTTTGTACGCAGTTACCACCCAGATTTCCATATACCTGTGTACAGCTGCTGCATATTTCAGCCTGTCATTGATTTTGACAGGCTGCTGGCAGCAAGCTGTATGCTGCACCTTTGACCCCCAGACAGAGAGCTATGACTGAGCCCTGGTTCACATAACATAACGGCACTATTGCTTGCTCTCACGACTGAGTGTTTGTTATTCAAAATTGAGTTTGAACGATTTTTCATATAGTGTATAGCTAGCATAAGATTGGAGGATGTTGAAGAAAGCGAATTTCTGCATGTTTTAAAGCAGTGCCCGTCTCAGTGGTTTTTGCTCCCCCCAGCTTACCAGCTGTCGGTGGCAAAAATAAATTTTACTTACCCGATCCGCAGCTCCTCTGAAAGCCAATGCCCTCCTCTACTCCAATATGCTCCAGCAGTAGACTGTCCATTGGTGCACTCATGTTCAGTGCAGAGCTATGGGCTCTGCATTGGACTTAATGACATCAGAGGACCCAGGAGTGCACTACATACAGAGTGCAGAGTTCAGGAGTGCACTACGTACAGAGTGCAGAGTTCAGGAGTGCACTACGTACAGAGTGCAGAGTTCAGGAGTGCACAACGTACAGAGTGCAGGAGTGAGCTACATACAGAGTGCAGAGTTCAGAAGTGCACTATGTATAGAGTGCAGAGTTCAGGAGTGCACTACGTACAGAGTGCAGAGTTCAGAAGTGCACTATGTACAGAGTGCAGCGTTCAGGAGTGCACAACGTACAGAGTGCAGGAGTGAGCTACATACAGAGTGCAGCGTTCAGGAGTGCACTACGTACAGAGTGCAGAGTTCAGAAGTGCATTACCTGCAGGGTGCATAGTTTAGGAGTGCGCTACGTACAGAGTGCACTACGTACAGAAGGCAGAGTTCAGGGGTGTTCTCTGTACAGAGTGCAGTTCCACGGGTGCCCTATACACAGAGCACAGAGTTCAGGAGTGCATTACACAGTTTAGGGGTGCCTTATATACAGAGTGCAGGGTTCAGGAGTGCTTTATGTACAGAGTGCAGAGATCTGGGGTGTGCCGTGTGCAGAGTGCAGGGTTTAGGGGTGCGCTAGGCACAGCATGCAACTACAACCCCAAATCAACCCCCCCCAATTGCTTCCTTGCATCTATCTCTCCTACCTAGCCCAAATCTAGTACCTCCCTGTGTAGACAGCTCTGCCTTATCTTGCAGGGAGGTCATTCTCTCTCAGATTCTGAAGATCCGTGTGTGTGTGTGCAGTGATCTGTTCGTTCTGGAAGCCGATGAAAGCAAAGCTGTCCCTTGTAAACACAGAAGGCTGACAGCGGGGAGTAGGAGCAGCGGGTGAAAGCAAGAAGTGGCAGCATGGAGTTCCACCTCTGGGTGCGGATGCCCCATGACAAGGCCTGGCGGGCTGGATCCGGCCCCCGGGCCTTGCGTTTGGCATATGCATTTTAGACGACTCCAGTTTTCCTTTAAGATGAAGAATGCCAGCTCGGCACATTTTCTTCTATGATAGCTAGAATGTCCGGTACACTGTATGACAGATCACAAACACTACCACTGCAAATAACTACCCTGGAGGCTGTTAGACTACGACACCTATCATCAATGGACAGTCCGAGGGATCAGAGATGAATGCCTTGCATCAGTGTAATTACTGGCTGCTGCTCCATTTAACTCGTCTACCCCTAAATTATAATTCCATCACACATGTAAAAAACAAACAAGAGCAGGGGTACGAGGACACGGTATCCAGATCATTCAAACAACTGACATAGTGCTAAAATGTATTTAATAAGGAAATCAGTTCTTGACAGTCACACATAATACAGTGTTCCCGTTATCCAGCCAGAAAGTCTGCGCTCGCTCGTCCTGTCTGTAGGAGTGGGATGAAGCTGCTGCTGCTCTATAATTTAGCCAGAAGAAGACAGCATATCCTATCTCAGCACACTACTCTACATTGTAACCCTTTCCCAACCCAGAGACGAGAAGGGTAGGCAAGGCACACACCATTATAAAGGGACCCTGTATTTCCAGAAATACAAATGCTGCCTTCACTGATTTGTTTCTGAAAATGCTAGTTGCCTGGCTATCTCTGCCTCTAAATCTTCGATTCAAAACAAGCATGCGGCAAGTAAAGTCAGAGAAACATTAGACCTCAACCTAATCAGCCTTTGGAGCAGTGTAGTAGAGAAGCAACTAGCATTATAGAAACAAGAGTTCAGCAATGGCAATCACTAGATTTTCTTAGCATGTGTTTGATTTAGGTCAAGTATTTCTAAGTACACTTTACAATCTGACTGTACAATCTTTGTACAAGCAACTTTACCAAAACGATCCAAGGACCTACCCAATCGATATGTAACCAATCAGGCAGGCCCTAGAGTTGTTGATAGGTTGTAAACAAGCCACACACATTACAATCTGATTGTACAATCTCTATCAAACTACGGCCCTCCAGTTGTTCAGGAACTACAATTCCCATCATGCCTAGTCATGTCTGTGAATGTCAGTGTGGTACAATGCCTCATGGGATGTGTAGTTCTACAAAAGCTGGAGGGCCGTAGTTTGAGGATCCCTGCTCCATACTATCTCTCCTAGATCTACCAACATTTAGTAGAAGAATCTGTGCTTAATTAATTCCATTTGTATCCAGTCAGGTTGGCTCTCTTACTTCAGAGATGTTGGAAAATCTAATGGTGGCCATAAGCTTTTCTAATTGAGAAATTCTTCACAAAATCAAACAACATGATCGAATCTATGGATTATCAAAAGGACATATAGGGGGTTATTTACTAAAGGCAAATCCACTTTGCACTACAAGTGCAAACTACAAGTGCAAATTGTACTTGAAAGTGCACTTGGAAGTGCAGTCGTGGTAAATCTGAGGTGTAGCTCTGAAATGAGGGGAAGCTCTGCTTATTTTATCATCCAATCATGTGCAAGCTAAAATGCTATTTTTTATATTCCTTGCATGTCCCCCTCGGATCTACAGCGACTGCACTTCCAAGTGCACTTTCAGTGCAATTTCAAGAGCACTTTGCACTTGTTCTTTGCACTTGTAGTGCAAAGTAGATTTGCCTTTCGTAAATAACCTCCATAGTCAGAGGCGGACTGACAACTCATGGGGCCCCTGGGCAATAGGAGATTATGGGGCCCCTGGGCAATAGGAGATTATGGGGCCCCTGGGCAATAGGAGATTATAGGGCCCCCGGGCAATAGGAGATTATGGGGCCCCCGGGCAATAGGAGATTATGGGGCCCCTGGGCAATAGGAGATTATGGGGCCCCCGGGCAATAGGAGATTATGGGGCCCCCGGGCAATAGAAGATTATGGGGCCACACAGTACTGTATACACACATACAGTATACACACACAGTATACATACACAGTATATGCACACAGAATACATACACAGTATACACACACACACAGTATACATACACAGTATACACACACACAGTATACATACACAGTATACACACACACACACAGTATACATACACAGTATACACACACACACAGTATACATACACAGTATACACACACACACACACACAGTATACATACACAGTATACACACACACAGTATACATACACAGTATACACACACACAAACAGTATACATACACAGTATACACACACAGTATACATACACAGTATACACACACACACACAGTATACATACACACATACACAGTATACACACACACAGTATACATACACAGTATACACACACACAGTATACATACACAGTACACACACACACACACACACAGTATACATACACAGTATACACACACAGTATACATACACAGTATACACACACAGTATACACACACAGTATACATACACAGTATACACACAGTATACACACACAGTATACACACACAGTATACATACACAGTATACACACACACAGTATACATACACAGTATACACACACACAGTATACATACACACACTGAGAAGGTACTGGAGAGCCGGGGCAGCTATAATCTTGGGATTTTTAGACCAAAAGGATATCGGTAAGGGACATTTCAGGGACAGATGTAAAAACACACAGATTTTTACACACTGTCCCTGGTTTTACTGAGGCTGGCAACCATGATGGGGCCCCCTAGTGGCATGGGGCCCTCGGGCAGTGACTGAGAGCCCGAATGGTCAGTCTGCCCCTGCCCATAGTGTGTCATTGATTGATTCTGAGCATATTTTTACAGATCCAATTGCAGGAATGTAGATCGATCTATATGATCATTAAGTGTATTGTACATTGAATGATCTTTTTTTTATCTTACGATCGTATTTTTCTCCCAGACAGTATATTGATTGACAATGCAACTGCATTTAAAATAGTTCTCTGTGTGGCCACCATAAAACAGATTGTACAATCACATTGCAAGGTGTATGGCATGCTTTAGGCTGGGCTTGCATGCAATTCTTGGCAATGTGAATGTGCTGCTATAATTATTTGCGATTTATCACTAGCGATCGCACACATATAGTCGCAAGTAGCGGTGATGGATTGCACAAGCGTGGAACATTGTGTAATCATTAATGATCATTTACTCCTACATGCCACACTTGTTCCCTATGTCTAGAAACTGATCGCAAATCGCTAGCGCTTCAACAGTGCCGATTTTAATAGCTCGATCGTTCAACGAAAAATCTTACAAAGCACCCAACTTTAAAAAGAGCTCTATACATATTGTACATATAAGGCTACCATTAGAAGTCATTGAGGAAGGGCCAACGTTACATATAATGATATACATCCCTGGAGGACTCCTAGCACAGCGGATTACAGGTACAGGTCAGCACACATGGAGCCAGTAAGAGGAACAGCTGCCACACATCATTATTAGAAATACACGGCATAGCCAGACACGTGTCTCCTTCACTCGCATTCCCTGGACTGCAACGTGACACACTTACAGTATAAACATACTATACAATTACATCCTAGGATAACCTGTGTGTAAAATATATACTGTGGTTTAGGATGACAGCTGCGGTGACAGGTTCTCTTTCTTCTCAATGCATGCCTGCTCTGTGCTGGGCTATACCAAACACAGATCATTACTCCTATATATCATGTATGTGTTTGGTTATGCCTCTTCTACTCCGGGCTTGGCAATGGTGTGATCCCTGACATTGATCAGGAATGGTAATTGCCTGTTTGTATCAGCTTAGGAAAGTTTATCACACAGCTAAGAGCCTGTCACCTCTTGTCCCCAGCCTGGCGCTGACAGTCATGTGAGTGCAGCCAAAGGGACAGGAGGATCACCTCAGTGACTTTACACATTTCCTATAGTAGCACAGTGTACAGGTATATTATCACCTGTGTGGCTTTACACATTTCCTATAGTAGCACAGTGTACAGGTATATTATCACCTGGGTGGCTTTACACATTTCCTATAGTAGCACAGTGTACAGGTATATTATCACCTGTGTGGCTTTACACATTTCCTATAGTAGCACAGTGTACAGGTATATTATCACCTCAGTGACTTTACACATTTCCTATAGTAGCACAGTGTACAGGTATATTATCACCTCAGTGACTTTACACATTTCCTATAGTAGCACAGTGTACAGGTATATTATCACCTCAGTGGCTTTACACATTTCCTATAGTAGCACAGTGTACAGGTATATTATCACCTCAGTGGCTTTACACATTTCCTATAGTAGCACAGTGTACAGGTATATTATCACCTCAGTGGCTTTACACATTTCCTATAGTAGCACAGTGTACAGGTATATTATCACCTCAGTGGCTTTACACATTTCCTATAGTAGCACAGTGTACAGGTATATTATCACCTGTGTGGCTTTACACATTTCCTATAGTAGCACAGTGTACAGGTATATTATCACCTGTGTGGCTTTACACATTTCCTATAGTAGCACAGTGTACAGGTATATTATCACCTGTGTGGCTTTACACATTTCCTATAGTAGCACAGTGTACAGGTATATTATCACCTGGGTGGCTTTACACATTTCCTATAGTAGCACAGTGTACAGGTATATTATCACCTCAGTGGCTTTACACATTTCCTATAGTAGCACAGTGTACAGGTATATTATCACCTGTGTGGCTTTACACATTTCCTATAGTAGCACAGTGTACAGTTATATTATCACCTGTGTGACTTTACACATTTCCTATAGTAGCACAGTGTACAGGTATATTATCACCTGTGTGGCTTTACACATTTCCTATAGTAGCACAGTGTACAGGTATATTATCACCTCAGTGACTTTACACATTTCCTATAGTAGCACAGCACAGTGTACAGGTATATTATCACCTCAGTGGCTTTACACATTTCCTATAGTAGCACAGTGTACAGGTATATTATCACATGTGTGGCTTTACACATTTCCTATAGTAGCACAGTGTACAGGTATATTATCACCTGTGTGACTTTACACATTTCCTATAGTAGCACAGTGTACAGGTATATTATCACCTGTGTGGCTTTACACATTTCCTATAGTAGCACAGTGTACAGTTATATTATCACCTGTGTGACTTTACACATTTCCTATAGTAGCACAGTGTACAGGTATAATATCACCTGTGTGGCTTTACACATTTCCTATAGTAGCACAGTGTACAGGTATATTATCACCTGTGTGACTTTACACATTTCCTATAGTAGCACAGCACAGTGTACAGGTATATTATCACCTGCGTGGCTTTACACATTTGTTATTTTCTGTACAGGTGAAATGATATGATCATCTATGTGAAGACATATTTAATGATCACCTATCTGTAGGTATATTTAGTGATCACCTATGTGACATTACGCATTCGGTACATGCCGGTAAAGGAACCTGACCACTTATGTAGCATTTACACATAGTGCAGGTATATTTAGTTCATGTATTTAGATCACCTAGGCTGCATTCCACATGTTTTATTTAGTGCAGGTAAAGGGACATGGTCACCTATGTGTAGGTAGATTTGGCGATCACCTTTGTAGCATTACACATTTTAAATATTCAGTGCAGATAGCGGGATATAATCACTTATGTGTGGCTATATATGTAGTGATCATATATGTGTAGGTATATATGCAGTGAGCATCTGTGTGTAGGTATATACAGTATGTAGTGATCACCTGTGTGTAGGTATATACAGTATGTGGTGATCATGTATGTGTAAGTACATATGTAGAGATGACCTATGTGCAAATATGTAGTGATCACCTGTGTGTAGGTACATATGTAGTAATGACCTATGTGCAGATATATATGTAGTGATGACCTATAAGTAGGTATATATGTGGTGATAACCTATGTGTAGGTAGGTATATGTAGTGATGACCTGTGTGTACAGTATGTAGTGATGACCTATGTAGTGATCACCTGTGTGCAGATATATATGTAGTGATCACCTATGTGTAGGTATATATGTAGTTATCACCTGTGTGCAGATATATGCATAGTGATGACCTATGTGTAGGTATATATGTGGTGATCCCCTATGTATAGGTATTTACTATATGCAGTGATCTCTATGTGTAAGTATATATGTAGAGTGGTGACCTATGTGTAGGTATATATATAGTGTTCACCTGTGTGCAGATATATACATATTGATCACTATCTGTGCTTATATATGTAGTAATGAACTATGTGTAAGTATATACTGTACCTAGTGATCACTATGTGTAGGTATATATGTGGTGATCCCCAATGGGTAGGTATATACTGTATGTAGTGATTACTATGTGTAGGTATATATGTGATGATCCCCTATGTGTAGGTATATACTGTATGTAGTGATCACTATGTGTAGGTATATACTGTATGTAGTGATCACTATGTGTAGGTATATACTGTATGTAGTGATCACTATGTGTAGGTATATACTGTATGTAGTGATCACTATGTGTAGGTATATACTGTATGTAGTGATCACTATGTGTAGGTATATATGTGGCGATCCCCTGTGTGTATGTATATACTGTATGTAGTGATCACTATGTGTAGGTATATATGTGGTGATCCCCTATGGGTAGGTATATACTGTATGTAGTGATCATTATGTGTAGGTATATATGTGGTGATCCCCTATGTGTAGGTATATACTGTATGTAGTGATCACTATGTGTAGGTATATATGTGGTGATCCCCTATGGGTAGGTATATACTGTATGTAGTGATCATTATGTGTAGGTATATATGTGGTGATCCCCTATGGGTAGGTATATACTGTATGTAGTGATTACTATGTGTAGGTATATATGTGGTGATCCCCTATGGGTAGGTATATACTATATGTAGTGATCACTATGTGTAGGTATATACTGTATGTAGTGATCACTATGTGTAGGTATATATGTGGTGATCCCCTATGGGTAGGTATATACTGTATGTAGTGATCATTATGTGTAGGTATATATGTGGTGATCCCCTATGTGTAGGTATATACTGTATGTAGTGATCCCCTATGTGTAGGTATATATGTGGTGATCCCCTATGGGTAGGTATATATGTAGTGATCACTATGTGTAGGTATATACGGTATGTAGTGATCACTGTGTGTAGGTATATATGTAGTGACCCACATTTGTTACAAAGAACACATGAGATCCATGAGAGTTGGGCACTCTCCAGGCACACCTGTCACCCACAGCAGCCCGGTTCCTCCTTACCTATCATCTCCTCCCGGGTGGTGCTCCCCTGGCTGCTGATGATGATGTGTAGTAGTAGTAGTAGTAGAGCGGAGCCCCATAGTCCCAGGTTGGGTCGGTCCATGCTGATCATGTATGGATAGGATGTCTGTATCTCCCTGGGTTCTCCCTGTACAGATCTATAGATCGCTGGGTGATCGCTAGGTGTCTATAGGTAGAAGTAATCCTTCACTCTATGAAATCCATGGTAAGTCTCCGGTAAGTGAACCCCCCTGTACTGTCCAATGATCCGATCTCCGGGATCTGACACCTCCAAGTCACAGTCCACGAGTTGTAAAACTTTTGACAGTTCCAGCCCGGCTGTGAGTGTCCCAGTGTAATGACAATCCTCGGAGAATCGGCATGCCTGGTGTGTGATGTCACAGAGAGGTGTGCCCCATTCCACTCTCCCTTCCCAATTCCTCCTCCTTCACCCCACACATGTCTCTACTACTACCGACACCGCCGAGCCTCCGCTCCACGGGGCCACCGCTGCCACCTCATGGCCAACGGAGGAACAACACCACACAGCTGACAGCTCATCACCTCGCTGACAGGTCAGTGCGATCTCACCGACCCCCACTCTTTCACTCTTCCAGGAACTGCAGAGAAAAAGAAAAGAAATACTGCCAAAGAAACACAAACACAGCAAATACTAGTCATGGAGATTAGGACTGCGATAGATAAATAGATCATCAGGATCAGCAGAAAAAATATTGCAATCTTGATAATGACTGTTAAAATAATAATTATATACGTATTATATATAATATATAACATAATATAACATTACATATATAACTAATAATGATATTAATAATAATATACTTATAATCTATACATATCTTATCATGTATAATCAATTATTTATAATAATAATAATATACTTAATATACACTATGTTGTCAAAAGTATTGGGACACCTGCCTTTACACACATTAACTTCAATGGCATCCAGTGGCAGCTGGTGCTCAAAATTTGGGGGGGGGGGGGGGGGCGCAAACAAACTGAAAAAAAAACCCCATCAAACGCAGCCACTGTGCCCATCAAACGCAACCACTGTGCCCATCAAACGCAACCACTGTGCCCATCAAACGCAGCCACTGTACACATAAATTGCCACCACTGTGCCCATTAAACACAGTCATTGTGCCATCAAACGCAGCCTCTGTGCCCATCAAATGCAGCCACTGTGCCATCAAACGCAGATACTGTAACCATCAATTGATGCCAGTATGCCCAATCAATTGCTGCCAGTTTTCCCCATCAATTGCCACCAGTTTGCCCCATCAATTGCCACCAGCTTGCTCCATCCATTGCCGCCAGTTTGCCCCATTAATTGCCACCAGTTTGCCCCATCAATTGCCACCAGTTTTTCCCATCAATTGCCGTCAGTTTGCCCCATCAATTGCCGCCAGTTTGCCCCATAAATTCCCACCAGTTTTCCCCATCAATTGCCGCCAGTTTGCCCCATCAATTGCCGTCAGTTTGCCGCACCAATTTCCACCAGTTTGCCTCATCAATTGATATATAATATGGCTTTTTTTCTCAGAAAGCAGGTGCAGGAACTCTGCCCTTCTGGGTCACTCTTCATCTCCACCACCTACTCACCTCCAAGCATGTCCATTGGTTCCACCCCAAGCATGTCCCTTGGTTCCACCCCCAAGCATGTCCCTTGGTTCCACCCCCAAGCATGTCCCTTGGTTCCACCCCCAAGCATGTGCCTTGGTTCCACCCCCAAGCATGTCCCTTGGTTCCACCCCCAAGCATGTGCCTTGGTTCCACCCCCAAGCATGTGCCTTGGTTCCACCCCCAAGCATGTCCCTTGGTTCCACCCCCAAGCATGTCCCTTGGTTCCACCCCCAAGCATGTGCCTTGGTTCCACCCCCAAGCATGTCCCTCCCAGCAACAATAGACCCTCACGCAAAAATAGATCCCCACCAGTGACAATAGACTCTCCAGCACACCCCAGCACTTCTTTGCCATTACATACATTCAGTGCAGGAGGTGCCGGAACTGCGTTCCCCCACGTTCCCCCTGAAAAAAAGCCCTGTATAGATATATAAAATGCTCTGCTTATACTTTCTTTTTTTAAGAGGGACAGCAGGCTTTAAAATAAAGTTATGTTTTAGTTCCCAGGTATGTAAACAGCATAATTATATAAAAATAAGTTGCACTCATATAACGTGAGTGATCACAAATAATGAATTAAAACAAAAGTACACTACTAGTGAAGTACAAAACATTCTTAATAAAGAGACAATAGGTGAAAACTAGAAATAAGAAAATCTATATGAAAAAGTCTATATGAAAAAACTCTTCATCAAAAAAAGTGAAAAGTCCACATAACAGGAGGAAATCAACAGTGTAGAAAATGATAATTCCAATGGGGTGATAAAATCCAGATTCCTTCCACCTTCACCAAGAAAGAAAGGGGAAGAGGGGGGATTTCTTGAATCGAAAGAACCCCACTCGGTACGTGGGGACCCTTACCCGAACTGGTGGACGTGGACCCCCTAAAGAGCAAGGTCATATGCGCCAGCAGATTTAGCCCTTTGCAGGGTCTGGCGATCCACCGTATCCCTGGAGCCCTTCAGATACACAAATCCTCCATGGTATCCCAATAGGAAATAGAAAGTCCGGTCTGGGGGGTGCACTATGACAAAAGTCACCAGTGCAAAAGGACAAAAACACTCCAATAGTGTAGTATCATTAAAAAGTATGTAGCCTTTATTGCTAAAAACTAGCGGATACAACCACACAAAACATGAAAAACATCCGACAAGCTTAACCGCTTAAGGACCACCGCACACAGATTTATGTCGACAGAATGGCACTGACAGGCAAATGGACATACTGGTACGTCCCCTTTAATTTGCCGCTGTGTGGTGGTGCGCTCGCGACCCTGTCTGTGACCGTGCCTGCATTACCCGCGGACTCGATGTCCGTCTGTGTCGCGCAATTGTGTCACGGAGCTGGACAACAGGGAGATGTCAGCGTAAACACACCATCTCCACATTCATCCTAGTGACATGTCACTGATTGAATGCTGAAGAAAAGATGATCCGCACTCCGGGTGGTGGCTCTTAAAAATTTGTAGTGTTTATTAACAAGCCACAGTGTACAAACGCAAATAGGAATGGTTAAGAAGGCTCCATCTCATCGGGAGCAGCGATCAGTGACGTGTCACCCGTAGCCACGCCCCCTAACAGTTAGAATCACTCCCTAGGACACACTTAACCCCTTCAGCGCCCCCTACAGGTTAACCCCTTCACTGCCAGTGTAATTTTTACAGTAATCAGTGTATTTCTATAGCACTGATCGCTGTAAAAATTACAATGGTCCCAAACTGGTGTCCGCCATAATGTCGCAGCCATGAAAAAAATCGCTGATCGCCGCCATTACTAATAAAAAAAAATATTAATAAAAATGTCATAAAACTATCCCCTATTTTGTAGATGCTATAACTTTTGCGCAAACCAATCAATAAACGCTTATTGCGATTTTCTTTACCAAAAATATATAGAAGAATACGTATCGGCCTAAACTGAGGAAAACATTTGTTGTTTTATATATTTTTGGGGGATATTTATTATAGCAAAAAGTAAAAAATATTGAATTTTTTTCCAAAATTGTCGCTCTATTTTTGTTTATAGCACAAAAAATAAAAAACGCAGAGGTGATCAAATACCACCAAAAGAAAGCTCTATTTATGGGGAAAAAAACAGTCACTTTTGTTTGGGAGCCACGTCGCACGACCGTGCAATTGTCAGTTAAAGCGACGCAGTGCCAAAAGTGGCCTGGTCTTTGGCCAGCCAAATGGTCCGGGGGTAAAGTGGTTAATAAAGAAACACCCGTACTTCCAGGGTCACGGGGGCGTAATGACGTCAGCTATACCCCCCTCTTCCTCTCTCTTTCTTGGTGAAGGTGGAAGGAATCTGGATTTTATCACCCCATTGGAATTATCATTTTCCACACTGTTGATTTCCACCTGTTATGTGGACTTAACTGTTTGTTTTTTCATATAGACTTTTTCATATAGATGTTCTTATTTATAGCTTTTATCGTCTCTTCATTCAGAATGTTTTGTACTTCACTAGTATTGTACTTTTGTTTTTATTTAATATTTGTGATCACTCCCGTTATATGAGCGGAAATTATTTTTATATAATTTTTCTTCACTGCAGAGATATCTGATAGTTTTTGTTGCAGCTGTATATGTATGTTATAACTCTAGTGCGGTATAACTACATTTTTTTACATTTTCATGTAAACAGCATAATGATGTATAGTATGGCATGGTATGGTATGATATGGCATGGTGTGGGGAAAACAGAGTAGAGGCTTTAAAATAGCCACAAAATAATAACATTTTCATTACAAAAAAGTGCACTAGTGTAGCGCCCACCCCACATTTCCAGGGGCCTGGTGGTGACCCCCAGAGACAGGGAGAGTCGACATTCGTTCTCAGGGTGCAGGTTTCTATGCATAGTGGGTGATGTACAAGATACAAAATGGGCGCCAGTCACTTTTATGCTTGAACAGAGAAAGGTTTATTTCTCACAAACAGGAACATTTGTGAGATAGGGAATAGAGCACAGGACAGCCTTAGTGAAAAATAGTAACAATAAGTAGACAGGAAGACTCTTTAGACAAAAAGGTGACATAAGGTAGACAGCCGTATAGGAAGAAGAGCCTTTAAACTGAACCAGCACATCTATACTTTGTAGAATAGACTGTCGCCTATAGTACCTAAACTTTACTCACTGCTAGGGATGAGCTTCAAGTCGAACGTTGGCTGTTTGCCCCTTTGGCGAACAGCGAACAATTTGTATAGTATAGTATGCCTGTAAAGTAGCGCATGTTTCCCGTGTTTGGAACTGTCCCTGCACAAAATGTCATTTTTGAAGGAAAATGTTTCTTTTTTTTTGTAAAATCTTAATTTGTGAACGGCAAAGTAGTACATCACAACACACGTTGTCAGAAGCATTTGCAGCAGACAGTAAGCCATTCATTATTCAACATAACATAAAAACGAGTAGAACATTGAGAACAGAGATACAGGCAAACCCATCGAGACCCAGTATCCTATTGGGCATAACTTAAATTCAGAAACCAGACAGCGAGCCGGAGGTGAAGTCTCACCCGCCGTATAAAACACTTTAACCGAAAAACAGAGCAAGAACCGGAAGTCAAGCCGGCCGGTCGCCTGGACAGCAATTGGTACATTAAGTAGTGCGCAGATTAGAGGGTAAGCTGGCCGAGTGCACACGAAGGGGGGGCACTATAGACCTCCAGCTTGCCTCCCCGCATGCAACAACCCCGGCCGACCTCCACAGTGGTCAAGATACCCGCTCCAAGGTGGCAAAGCAAGTGCCTGTCCCCAGAGGGGGCCAGGCTGCCTCCCGGCTGCCTGCTGGGTCCCGGCAATACAGAGAAAAGTCATTGAAAAAAACGGCAGGGGTCCCCCCCAGTTCATTACCAGGCCCTTTGGGACTGGTATGAATATTAAGGGGAACCCCTGACGTTTTTTTTTCAATGACTTCTATCTGTATTGATGGGACCCGACAATTCATTAATAGCCGCAAGTAATTGTAAATTGCTTTTTTTCCTTCAAAAATAACATTTTGTGCAGGGAACCAAAAATTAGAAAAAAAATGCGCTGTGTTCTCCCAAAATTCCATTACCAGGCCCTTCAAGGAGAACCCTGCCACCAACTAAAAAAAAATGTGGGGGTCCCCCCTTAAAATCCATACCAGACCCTTATCAGTGCACGCAACCTGGCAGGCCGCAGGAAAAGAGGGGGGGACGAGAGAGCAGCCCCCCCTCCTGAACCGTACCAGGCCACATGCCCTCAACATGAGGAGGATGCTTTGGGGGTCTGTGACCAAACAATTACTGCTATTTAAAACACATACTATATACCTGGAAGATTCACCAGCAGTGAATGTTTGGTGAATGTTATATTGATTGGTTTAATAAATATGCCCCTTATTGTAAACTCATAAATGGTCTCAAGTTTGTGCAACTGTCAATGGAATTTGCCAAAACGAATGCTATTTATTGGCTTGCTGAAAGCCCGACTATGTTGTTTTTGTTTTTTCATTTTTGCTAGAGTCATGTTTTACTTAACAGAAGAGTATGGCCATCTATTTGATTATACAGGTCAAAAAGAATGCAAAGTCTGCTAAAACAGCGCAATGCATCTCAGAAGGAGATCAAAAGTCAATAGATGGAAGCATCTCAAACGTATTTTATATGCGAGATGAATGCACTTTAAATTATGAGGCATTTTTCTGCGTTTACAAGCCCTTACTGATACCATAGATTTCTTTGTATTTTTGTAAGCATCAATTAATGTTTGGCTTCAAATGTGTCTGCACTGTCAGCTTTGTAATTAAATAAAAAAAGTTACTTTTAATTCTCCTCCTTTTAAATCCCTTATTTTTACATCAACAGTAGGAATAAGCAAAATTGTGACATGTTGGTGAAAAAAAACTTTGATTTTAGCTCAATTTCAAAAATGTTGACAAAATGCATTGGACTCAAATACAATGGTAGGTGAAATTAAGTTTTTCTTTTGTTGTTGTTTTTTTAAAGTACGATGGCTTCTTAGGCTTCGTACACACGATAGGTTAACCAGAGGACAACGGTCTGAAGGACCGTTTTCATCGGTCAAAACCGATCGTGTGTGGGCCCCATAGGTTATTTAACCGTAGGTTAAAAAAAAGACAACTTGCTATAAAATTTAACCGATGGATTGCTAACCGATAGGTCAAAACCGATCGTTAGTAGGCACGACTATCGGTTAAAAATCCACGCATGCTCAGAATCAAGTCGACGCATGCTTGGAAGCATTGAACTTCGTTTTTTTTCAGCATGTTGTTGTGTTTTACGTCACCGCGTTCTGACACGATTATTTAACCTATGGTGTGTAGGCGTGATGGACCGTCAGTCAGCTTCATCGGTCCTTCAGATCGTTGTCCTCTGGTTACCTATCGTGTGTACGAGGCTTTAGGGTCCCATAAGCGTATCTACCCACTTTTCAAATTTTTTAACCGCTTCCATACCGGGCACTTACGCACCTTCCTGCCCAAGCCAATTTTCAGCTTTCAGCACTGTCGCACTTTGAATGACAATTGCGCGGTCGTGCTACACTGTACCCAAAAAATTTTTTATCATTTAGTTCCCACAAATAGAGCTTTCTTTTGGTGGTATTTGATCATCTCTGCGGTTTTTATTTTTTGCGCTATAAACAAAAGAAGAGCGACAATTTAAAAAAAAAACACAATATTTTTTACTTTTTTATTTAATAAATATCACAATTTTTTTTTTAATTTTTTTTTTCCTCAGTTTAGGCCGATACGTATTCTTCTACATATTTTTGGTAAAAAAAATCGCAATAATCATATATTGATTGGTTTGCGCAATAGTTATAGCGTCTACAAAATAGTTGATAGATTTATGTCATTTTTATTTTATAAATTTTTTTACTAGTATTGGCGGCGATTTGCAATTTTTTTACTGTCACCGTGACATTGCGGCGAACACATCGGACACTTTTGACACGTTTTTGGGACCATTCACATTTATACAGCGATTAATGCTATAAATATGCATTGATTACTGTGTAAATGTGACTGGCAGGCAAGGGGTTAACCACTAGGGGGCAAGGAAAGGGTTAATATGTGTCCTAAGATGTGTTATAACTGTAGGGGGGAGGAGACTCTCAAGGGGAGGAGACCGATGTGTGTTCCTCTGTACTGGGAACACACATTGGTCTCCTCACCGCTTTACACACACAGATCCACACTCCTGCCGTGATTACCGACAATCGCGGGCACCCGGCGGCAATCGCGGCCGTCGGGCACCCGCGCGGGGTCACGAGAGTCGCCGCGGGCGCGCGCCCTAGATCGCCGGGAACGCAGGACGTCATATCACGTCCACCCGGATCGAGAAGGGGTCCCTGCCACCGTCATTTCACAATGAGGCGGTAGGGAAGTGGTTAAGAATAGCTCTATGTTTGTTCTAAGCATGTTTGAATCCACTTACTGTTGACTCACTCACTACCACTAATATTTTCTAAGATTTCAATCCTGTCTTTCCATCCGTTTATTCCTAAAGACTACATATTAGGTTACTGAAGTCTCTCCTGATATGTTCACACACATATTAAAATCTGCATTTTTTTGCTATAAATGTCCTTAGAAACCCCAAACAATTATATACTTTCTGAAAAATGTTTGCCACACAATAGTTGTGTAACCAATAGGGGTTCACTAAATGGAAATTTTGGTACCGAAACTGATACCGAAAATGAAAAATACACTAGGCCGAAACTGATACCAAAAATTACTGTTTTTTTAAATAATAATAATAATAATAAAAAAAAATGATATATAAAAGTGTGTTATATTCGTTATTCATATTAGACGTAATAATTATCATGAATTTTAATGAATAAAAAAATAGTACAATCCAGTAATGTAAAATAAGTACTTTAATAAAAGGTAACCCACATAAATTGGACACAGAAGTAAAATCAAATAAATATACAAAATTAAATAAAGAAACTCACAGTAACAGTACTGTACATATCCTGCAGTGCACAGTACACAATAATTAATAATAAAAAACGAAATAAAATAAAAACAAAAAATGGACATAATATAAAAATGCCAAAGACTAAGAGCATCTATGTTTGAGAAGACGTACGGTATTTGCACTGTTGTTTATATTGTTAAAAAATAGAAGAACCATAAAACAAGACAGAGAGTGCACGGGATATTATACACATCATATTATTGTTATTGTATCAAAGCTTGTTGTCAAAGTAAAACATCAGCCCACAATACACGATCATCATTTACATCACATAATGGTAGTGGGACAACTGTAAAAAACCCAACAACAGGCTAAGGTGTTTTTTTGGGGGGGGGAACCACTCATTTATTAACAATTTGATGCATAAATTTACTTCTCAATGGGCTGCTGTTCTGGCATGCTCCGAATGATATCGGAATCACCTGCATCAATAATAGTCAGTGTGCACACTCTGTAGTATTTACCGCAGGCTGTACCCAATTCAGTGTTGATGCCGCTGTCAGGAACTTGCTAGAAGACCCTTGCGCGCGCGCATGTGCGCGTGCACTGCTGCACAAAATAGACAGCAGCACCTATCTGTGCCTGTGCGCCGGATGCGCCCTTGTGCACGCCAGAGCTTTTTGGCACCATTATGCCTTTAAAAGGCCAGCAGCTGTAATGATGCATTGCTGTTTGATCTGCAGCTCTGCACCAGTGATCTGTATCCCTGTTATCTGCTATCTGTACTGACCCGGCTCTGCTTGACCATCCGACCTCTCCAATCCCGACCTTTGGCTTGTTTGACTCTGCTTTATCTTCTACTGCCTACCCGCTGTCAGACCTTGCCTGAACCTCTGACCACGCTTAGTCTCCTGCATCTGCCATCTGATTACCTGCTCTGACCCAACCTGTCTGACCCTGCTACTGCCTGCTGCTCTGTGTTGCACCTAACCCGGCTTGTCTCACCCAGCTCCAGCTTCCTGCTGTTCCTTTACCCGCCAGCTCATGGGTCGCTGACCCACTACAACTGTTATTGCTGACTACTGTTCCAGCCATCCCTGGAGGATCATTGTCCTGCCACTGTGCCAGACTACTACTACCATCCAGGCACTCCTACCTCGCTGTGCTCTCGAGCTCACTGTTCCCACTCCAGTGACTCCTGAGCCAGGGCTGTAAGAGAGGTCTCCTCCTGCAAATCAGGCTCTAACTACCAGGTACGCTCTATACCTAACACCGCTGTAGTGGTAGACACCGGTCTTTGCCAACATTGCATAATATTCAATCTCTGATTTCCTCAGAGCTGGGCAGTTGTTAGCGAGAATGACGAGCTTGGCCTTGCTTTACGGATTCTTTTCAAAGTCTGCTTGTAACCCAGGACATATTTGCCACTTTTCATTTCAAGCTGAAGCATTGAGCCCAGGGACTTTTTCGTCTTCTTGGCGGCCATCATGTTTGCAGCGCGGATATCCGGGACCAGAGGTGCAGCTCAAGATGACCGGGGACCAGGAAAGCGGCTAAGGTGTTTTAAGTACTTGCCTCTTCCTTAGAGCCAGAGCTCCGAGGAGAGGCAAGTCGTCAAAATACGTTAGCCTGTTGGGTTTTCCAGTTGTCCTAGGCTATAGGTGATGTGATATTATGTATTGTGGACTGGAAGCTTACTTTGACAACAAGGTTAATAGAGTACATCTGTTGGTTTGTTGTATATTACTTAAGTTACCATATTAACAAAGAGAGGTCTTCCTTAAGATAATGCACTAGGCCAGTGTGCCCTCTGTCTTGTTTTATTTCAGTGTAACTATCCATAAGTCATAAGAGGACATCAAGGTGAAGCATGTCCAGTTAAGCCAGCAGGGAAAAATGTAGGAAACAGTCTTTGGCCCACTTCCAAGCACCAGAGATTGTGGAGTTGATTTACTAAAATTGGAGAGATTGAAAAATTTAGCGCAGCTGAGTATATATTAGGCTAGCTAATGAGCTTTGACGTTCTTCAGCGTGTTCAAAGCTTTGACAAAAAACAATGGAAGCCGATTGGTTAACCTAACCTTCTACGCAGACCTGCACCAGATTTTGCACTCTCCAGTTGTTTTAGTAAATCAATCAACCTCTGTGTGTTACTTTTCTTTTCCTATTCTGTTTCATAATCCCTTTAATGGCAAAGTTACTGTGCAAAACAAACTGTTATAAAATTAAACTAACAATAACAGAAATATAGCAGAAGGCCGTTATTCTGTTTCACAGTTTTTCTATAACTATAACATATGATATGATAACATTTTTATTTTATTAATTTTCAACTTAAATGAGAACTAGTAATTTTTTCCTCTAAGGTGTCAGCGGCTGTATGTGCGATAAAACTGTATGTATGTAGCTGCGGGTTACATACATAGTCATACAGTAGACCGCACTGTGTTCCGACCCCCCCGGTACGGGCAGAGACTTCCCGAAACACAGACTAGTCTACAGTCTGGTCTACAGCAGCGGCACTCAGCCAATCACAGCAAGCAATGTAGACAAGTCTGTGTTTCTGGAAGTCTCTGCCTATACCCGGAACACAGTGCGGTATAGTGTATAGTACTGTAGTATGTAGCCAGCTACAGATTACAGATACATACAGTTTTGCACATGCAGCGGGCTGACAGCTTAGGGAGAGACATAGTTTGGCCCAACAACAACAAACTACATACAGTAGTTTAAAAGCTGGAGTTCTCTCTTAAAGCAGGGGTTCACCCTAAAAACAATTTTCTAACATTACATCCAGCATACTTCCGACATGAACAGTATGCTGGTATTTTTTTTTTCTCCGTACATACCGTTATTCATTTTCCCCCCGGCTTCTGGGTTCTGATTCCCGTGGGACTGGGCGTTCCTATTCAGGAGGTAGATGATTGGCGTCTTTTGAAAAACTTCCCAAGGCACATAAGTCGCTTCACCAGTTTTCCGTAAATTGCCGACCTGCGAGTCGCCTTCATATGGCGCCTGCGCAGTTAGCTTTACATGGCGGGCGCAGGCGCCGTGTAGAGTAGACTCGCAGGTCGGCTATTTACGGAAAACTGGTGACGCGCTTTATGCGCCTTGGGAAGTTTTTCACCAGACGTCAATCATCTACCTCCTGAGTAGGAACGCCCAGTCCCGCGGGAATCAGAACCCGGAAGTCGGGGGGAAAATGACAATATAACGGTATGTACGGAGAAAAAAAAAATACCAGCATACTGTTCATGTCGGCACTATGCTGGATGTAATGTTATATAATTGTTTTAGGGTGAACCTCCACTTTAAATTGAAGAAGTGCAAAAAAATAAAAAACTATAGCAGAACTTCAATGAACAACCAATGGCACAAATAGACAATTGGAACATAGTCCTATTATGTTCTAATTGTCCAATAGCACAGTCCAATAGACCAATACCAATTAATTTACTATGTTCAACATGGTAAATTAATTTGGTCTATGCTACTGATTTCTAAATCAGTTTCAGTAAAAGTGGCAGATTTTGCTTTAAGAACAAAAGTTGTTCAGCTTTCTCACAGGAGAGACGGTTTCTCTTCTCATCAAGAATATGAGAATATGCTAGACTGAATAGTCTCTCACTATCTGTACTGGGGCTTGGGGCAAATAAATATCTGCGTGCAATCTGTGCAAGCAAAGGAAAACGTTGTTTGTTGATGCGCCAGTACTCAAGGGGATTGTTGCTTCAGCTAAATAAATCTCCAGCTGTTGGGTAGCTGCAGTTGTTGTGGCACTGCTATGGACTGGGGTGCATTCATGTAAAATTTCTTCAAACATATCAGATATTGAGGGAGTGTGTACCTCTTTACTTGTATGCAACCGTTTCTTCTCTGGTATACATTCCCCTGTGCTGCACCTTGAAGCGTCTTCACCAGATGCTTCCACCACCTCCATTTGTGCCTGTATTATTTTCCGGGCACACTGCTTTTTCTCCACGTTAAAATAATGCTCTTTAAATCGAGGATCTAGAACTGTTGCAATGCAGTACAGAGGGTTGGACTCTGTGTTTTGAAACCGGTTGGCAATGGCCTCCAGTAGAGTAGTTTTAGCCGTTGTTATGCCATGGTCTGTTTCTACCTCTTTTCCTAGAAGATGCTTTAGTGCAGCAATCAAGGGAATAACTTCAGCAATGGAAGTATTAGTTGAGCTTATTTCTTTTGTTAACTGTTCAAATGGAGATAGAAGAGACAATCTATTTTCAACTAACATCCACTGATGTGCGCTCAGTGTTGCCGGCAGCTCATAATCTGCAATGTATTCAGCTAAAACACGCTTTTGTTCGAAAAGACTTTGCAGAATATAGTAGGTGTTGTTCCAACGAGTGGCTACATCTTTTCTGCAGTCGTTTCGGTGGCATTCCAAACTGTATCTACAAAGCTTGTAATCTGGAATAAGCAAGCGGAGGATGCATAAAGTGGCCCACAATATTTCTTCCTTTTGATACGATATCAGATATGGTGCTCAGCAATCCTTCATTCACAGCCAACTGCAGCGTGTGTGCCATACACGGTATGCTTTTAAGTTCACTATTCTTCATTGCCTTTGCCATGTTCCGCACATTATCTCGGACAATCAAATGCGCTTTAGACTTCTCTTTGTGCCAAGTATCAAGCATGGTTTTTAAAGCGTCAGATATTGCTGCTGCAGTATGTGATCCAACAAACTCATGTGCATTAAGTAGGATGTTTTGCAATTGAAATTTGACATCTATCCACTGCGCTGTCAAGCTAAGCATGCTCGTTGGACTGACGTCTGAACTCCAAATGTCGGTAGTAAAACTGATTGCAAAAAAAGAGAGCAGGATCTCTTTTTTCCCGTCAGGAAAAAATCCTGGCGGGAAAACCATTCGTCTGTATGCTTTTCCGACGGGTAAAAAAACGTGCATGCTTGGAAACAAATCGGCACATGCTCAGCAGCATAGAACTTAATTTTCTCGGCTCATCGTAGTCTTTTACGTCACTGCGTTCTTGGCAGTCAAAAGTTCACTGGACTTTTGTGTGACTGTGTGTATGCAAGGCAGGCTTGACAGGAATTCCGTCGGGAAAACCGTCGTTTTTTTATCTGACGGAAAAACCGGTCGTGTGTAGTAGGCATTAGGCACTTTTTTGGAAGCGGTACTGTTTTCTTGTATTCTGTATGCTGAACTGGATGATGTGTTTTCAGGTGGTGAGTGTATCAAACCTGTTGTTGATCAATGCCATGGCACTGTACCCCCTCTTGAAATACCCCAGTTTGCAAATTTTGGGTCTTTATCAGAAACTTTAAAATATTTCCACACTGCAGACATTGTCCACCTTTGCTGGTAGTGCAGAAGAATAGCATAGAATGATCTATAGTAGTCGGAGTGAAATCTTAGGGGGGGGGGGGGACTAAAATAAATTTAATAGCTAAATCCCCAGGCAGCTATAAAAAATAAAAATTAAAAAAATAAACCTAACCAATCTTTTTTTAGCAGTGCAGCTCTCTTGCCATGCAAGGTGGTTTTATCTGCAGTACATCAAGACTTGTACCAGAGAAAAACTAATGACATTTTAATTGAAATTGATTGCATGCTATTTGTTTGAGATATTCAGTAGTATCTTAGTAAGTAGTAACACTATATATTGCGCATTGTCATGTTTGAAATTTTTTTGCATTTGTTGTCAGTGTAGTATAAGTTATACAACAAGCACATGATTTTTTTAAACATGACAGTACACAATATATAATATATATATATACATATATATACAGTATACTACTGAATATCCCCCCAAAAAAACTCTCTAACAATAGACACCAAACTGAGCATGTGCAGAGTGCCTCCTAGGGCTCTGTTCTATCAGCAGATGGATTGCGGACAGTAAAAGAAGGAGAGAACCAGAGATCACAGGATCAAACAGCCTTTTTACACGATGCAGAGGATTAACCCCTTAGGTTCCACAATGAGTGCAATGAGTACAAAAGTATGCTTTAGTGCAGGGGTCTCCAAACTTTCTAAATAAAGGGCCAATTTGCTGCCCTTCAGACTTTAAGGGGGCCGGACTGTGGCTATTGGGAGTAGAAAAGGTCCCAACCTAAGTGGGGAAACAATAATGCCCCAATCATTTGTTTTAGTGGGAGTAATCGTCCCATTATTTGTGTTATTGGGAGGATTTGTGGTCCATTATTGGTGTCATTGGGCCACATTGTTGGTGTCATTGGAAGGAATTGTGCATCATCATTGGTGTCACTGGGAAGTATTGTGCCCCTTCATTGGTGCCAGTGGGGGGGGGGGGTTATTCCTTGGTATTAGTCTAGAGCAGGGGTCTCCAAACTTTCTAAAGAAAGGACCAGTTTGCTGCCCTTCAGACTTTAGGGGGGCCCCGACCTTGGCTATTGGGAGTAGAAAATGTCACAACGTAAGTGGGGGAAAAATAATGCTCCATTTGTTTTAGGGTGAGTAATTTTGCCCCATCATTGGTGTCATTGGGAAGAACTGTGCCCCTTTATTGGTGTCAGTGGGGGGGGATTATGCCTTATTGTTGGTATTAGTGGATAAAATGGTGCACCAAGGGCCGAATAAAAGCAGATTGACGTCCGGGAAGTGGTTCTGTTATCCTGACTAGACGTCTATTGACGTCCATCAGGATAGCAGCTGCCGCACTCCCGTGGGGGTGCGCATTCGCGGCAATCGGTGGTGCGGCGTGTCAGTCTGACACACCGCTACACCGATCTCGGTAAAGAGCCTCTGATGGCTCTTTACCACGTGATCAGCCGTGTCCATTCACGGCTGATCACGATGTAAACAGGAAGAGCCGTTGATCGACTCTTCCTCACTCGCGTCTGACAGACGTGAGTAGAAGGAGCCGATCGGCGGCTCTCCTGACAGGGGGGTATACGCTGATTGTTTATCAGCACAGCCCCCCCATTAATGCCCACACTGGACCACCAGGGAAGCCGTCAGGACCACCAGGGAAGGGGGCAACATGTGGATGGCCAGGTATGTACCCCATGGCCATCTACATATGAAAAAATATTCACAATAGATGCCAATCAGTGCCCACAAATGGGCACTGACTGGCAACAGGATAAAACAAGTGATGCCCTGCAATGCCACTCCTCAGTGTCCATCATTGCTACCTCTCAGTGCCCATCCATGCCCCTCAGTGTCCACCTATCAGTGCTCACTAGTGCCCATCTGTGCCACCCATCAGTGCCACCCATAAGCACCCATCAGTGTCGCCTATGAGTGCCCAGCAGTGCCGCCTATAAGTGCCCATCAGTGCCGCATACCAGCACCGCCGATCAGTGCCCATCAGTGCCCATCAGTGCCACCTATCAGTGACCATCAGTGCCACCTCATCGGTGCCCATCAGTGCCGCCTTATAAGTGCCCATCAGTGCAGCCATGTCAGTGCCCGTAATTGAAGAAGAAAACCTACTTATTTACAAAAAAAATAACAGAAAAAAATAAAAACTACATTTTTTTCAAATTGTTCGGTCTATTTTTATTTGTTGCGCAAAAAATAAAAATTGCAGAGGTGGTCAAATACCACCAAAAGAAAGATCTATTTGTGGGAACAAAATGATAAAAAAATTGTTTGGGTACGGTGTAGCATGACCGCGCAATTGCCATTCAAATTGCGACAGCGCTGAAAGTGCCTGTAATTGAAGTTGTTAAACTGTAATGCCACGTACAGACGGTCGTTTTTTGCGATGAAAAAAAACGATGTTTTGAAAAACGTCATTTCAAATGACCGTGTGTGGGGAAAACGTCGTTTTATGTCTTGAGAAAAACGACAAAAAAAAAATTCGAACATGCTCGAATTTTTTGTGTCGTTTTTCAAAACGTCGTTTTCTGTGTCAATTAAAATGATAGTGTGTGGGCAAAACGACGTTGAAAACGACGTTTTAAACCCGCGCCTGCTCAGAAGCAATGTCTGATACGGGAGCGCTTGTTGTGGTAAAACTACTGTCCAGAATGGCTTCAGCACATTCGTTCGTTTTAATAGTAATGAAGAAAAGACTGCGCAGCATTTGACACAATGCATTTAAATGCTACACTAAAACCCTAGTTTGTTGTGGCTCATCTTGTTACATAGTTCTGACAACCTTTTTTGTTTTAGAATTATTTTTATTTATTTATTTATTTTTTTTGTTTATGCACATCTCCATGTCCCTTTATTTTTTTTTTGGGTTGTTTAATGTATTTGAGCAAATGAATACCATGTTTAATGTTTGTTATTTTGGAGTGTGTGAAGTCACCACAACAACATAATATCTTTTTCGGCAAATTACCCACAAGGAGGTTGTTGTCCCTTGTTAATGTATTTTTTTTTTTTTTTTTTGGGAAATGTGTTCTATGATCCCCAGTCTTAACATTTCTTGTATTTCCTTCCTCATCTCCTCTTTTACTGCCTCAGGGATTCTGTAGGGAGTCTGTCTGAGCGGGTTTTGTCCTGGGGTTTCTACGTAGTGAGTCGCTAAGAGAGTGTACCCGGGCTCCTGGGAAAATGTCAGTCCTTTCTCAGTTATCAATTGTCGCATCTGTCCCTTTTCTGCGGGAGGTAACTGCTCCCCTAGCTGTATCGTATTGAGCAGAGTCTTAGGTTCCGAATCTGCTAATAGATCTGGGATGGGTAAGCTGTCGGGGTCTTCAGTGGCTGGAATACATATGGCTGCTACATCCTCTGGTCTTTCCTGATACTCTTTTAATAAGTTTACATGAAAGGATTTCTGGACCCTTTCATCTTGGCTGCTGGCGATTACATATGTAGTATCGCAGACTTGCGCTACCACTTTGTAAGGGCCCTGCCATGAGGTCTGGAGCTTATTCCCTTTGACAGGCCTAAGCACCAGCACCTTCTGGCCCACTTGAAACGTTCTCTGATGGGCGCCCCGGTCGTACCAGTGTTTCTGTCGTCCCTGGGCCGCTTGGAGATGGTCCCGTGCCATCCGAGCTAAATGTTCCATGCGGTCCCGCATTTCCAGCACATATGGCACAATGGGGACACCTTCATGTTCTGTCTCGCCCTCCCAGTGCTCCCGGATGAGGTCGAGGGGGCCTCGCACTCTCCGTCCATAGAGCAGCTCGAAGGGAGAGAACCCTGTGGATTCCTGCGGTACCTCTCGATAGGCAAACAAGAGGTGCGGCAAAAATCGCTCCCAGTCTCTGTATTCCGCCGTAAAGGTCCGCAGCAATTGCTTGAGGGTACCATTAAAGCGTTCACAGAGACCGTTGGTCTGAGGGTGGTACGGTGAACTAAGCAGGGTCTTAATACCGCAGACCTTCCATAACTGTTGGGTTAGATCTGCAGTAAACTGGGTCCCTCGGTCGGACAGGATTTCCTGAGGAAACCCCACTCGGGTTAATATCCCGACGAGCGCACTGGCAACAGTGTCCGCCTGAATATTCGTCAGAGCGACGGCCTCCGGGTAGCGGGTAGCATAGTCTACTACGGTAAGAATGTATTTCTTACCTGAGGGACTGGGGTTAGGTAGAGGTCCCACTAGGTCGACTGCTACCCTGCTAAACGGTTCCTCGATCACGGGCATAGGTGACAGTCGAGCCTTAGGGTGGTCCCCTCTTTTTCCTACCCGTTGGCATACGTCACAGGTGCTGCAGTAACGTCGCACATCCTTCGAGATCCCTGGCCAAAAGAAAGTCTGGGTGATCCTGTAGGTGGTGCGGTTACCCCCTAGGTGCCCTGCCAACGGAATGTCATGGCCGATTCGGAGAAGTTCCAACCGGTACTTTCTGGGTACCACTAGTTGGCGCTTTTGCGAAGGGACACCGCCTCTCTTTCTGCCTTCAGTCAATCTGTATAACCTGTCACCCTCCCATATAAAACGTTCCCGCTCATCCCCTCTACTGTCTGCTAATTCTCGATACTTTTGAAGGGTGGAGTCCTCCCTAGTTTCCCTCCCAAATTCCTCTGGGGTGTCCCAAGCTATGGGTCTCTCTACCGTAGTGGGGTTACATGTCGGTTCTTGGCTTACCTGGGTCTCCTGGCCTGTTGTAGGATCATCTGTGATACGGGTCTGTGAGCGGGTGGTCACGGGGCAAGCTGCATCAGGTGTAGGTAGATACGCCGAAGTCAGAGGGCCAATGTCGTTGCCCAGCACAACCTCGGCCGGTAGGTTGTCCATGATACCAACGGTGGTCTTTCCTGACCTGACTCCCCAGTCTAAGTGCATCCGGGCGGTGGGTAAGCGGAATACAGCGCCCCCTGCGACCCGGACGGCAACTGTACGAGTGGAGAGGTTCTCTGGCTTTACCAGATGTTTTTGAACCAGAGTGATAGTGGCCCCGGTATCTCTTAAGCCTTGTGCTACTTGTCCATTCACCCGTACCTCCTGACGGTGATGCTGACGGTTATCTGGGGAGGCAGCTTGTATTGGGTCTGCCTCATACAAAATTCCCAGACATTCCTCCGGGCCCCCCTCGGTCTCCAGGCAGTGGGCCGCAGAGGGACGTGATGGAGTGACTTCTGTGTTGGGTGTTGTACGTCTCCAATTGTTATTTGTAGCTCTTAGAGGGCAATAACGAGCAATATGTCCCGTGTTGCTGCAGTGATGGCACGTCACCCTAGACGAATCCCGGGGGTAGTTGTTAGGCCCCTGAGGACGTGGTGGTCCTGGTGGGACTGGAGCCCGAAACTCTGGGCGTGGGGTGACGGTTGGAGTACGCGGTTCTACCTTCTGAGCCAGCCGTGTAGTACTCTGGCTTACTCTCCTTGTCTCCGCGTACTCATCTGCTAGCCGAGCCGCCTCGTTTAAGTTAGCGGGACGGCGATCTCGTACCCAGTCTTGTATGTCTGCGGCCAGGTCTTGGAAGAAATGTTCCATTAGGAACAGCTGTAATACTTCCTCCCCGGTGTTGGCCTTGCACCCTTGGACCCAATGGGATGCCACCCTTTGTAACTGGTTTGCCCATTCCATGTGGGAGTCCACAGCCTTCTTCTTGGACTCCCGGAAGCGACGGCGGTAGGCTTCTGGAGTTACGGCGTATCGGGTTAGCAGCGCCTTTTTAACTTGCTGGTATTGTAAAATATCCTCTGGGGCGAGAGCCCGAAAGGCTTCATTGGCTTTGCCCGACAATTTCCCCGACAAAATAGTGACCCATTGGTCTGGTGGTACCTGGTGTAGTGAGCACTGCCTCTCAAAGTCCGCCAAATACCCATCGATTTCCTCCTCACTTTCTACAAAAGCTTTAAATGCAGTGAACGGTATTTTCTTTCCTGTAGCAGCAGGTGGGGGGGTAGGAACTGCAGGTGTAATGGGCTGTCTCGCTCTTACCAGTTCCAGTTCTTGTCCCCTCTTCGTTTGTATCTCCTCCCTTGCTTCCCGGAACAGCTGGTTGATTAGTTTCACGGACGTTTCTGGATACAAGGATAATCTCCGCTGTACAATCCCAGTAATTACATCTTCTTCGCTGACCGGTGCAAGGGGCTCCGTTCCTTCCATGGATCCATCCATTTCGTCCAGCTCCAGCAGTTCAGCTATCAGCTCCCTCCGTGGTCTGTTGCTGGCGCTCCTACCACGAATCTCCAATAGATCTTTCAGTGTGGATCTTTTCAGCCTGGCGTACTGCGACTCCATTCAGAACTTGCTCTTTGGATAAAAGGACCATCCCACTACTGCCAACCAATGTAACGGCTACCCACTGGTAGTGAGGGGTATCGGCCGTTGGAGACGTCCTTTTTGCTGACAAGTTATGATATGCAGGTACCGCCGGTATATCCCATCGAACGCCCTTCCAAGAAACGAGACGTGCTACGTTTGATGGGTCAAGCAGACTGACTTTATTTGGCATATTTCGCCTGCTTATATCTGCTTACAACTGTTACAAGAACAATGACATCTCCTTGAATTAATCACTTGGCCAGTTTCTAGCCGCTTCGGCACCTCACCCCACTTAACATTTCCTGGCCAGGCACATAGAATTCAATTAACCTTTAAAACAATTATCACTCACACATAATCCCCATCAGCATACACCTCACAGGGGGGCTGTTTACCTGCACACAAAAGAGGGTTCATTATCTATGCGAAGGGAACATTAGCATTCCAGCAATGAAAAGATACTTGTCCAATTAACCCTTTGTGCTCAGAATACAATGTGGTACATCCACTTGTGACAAGCCATGCAGTTCCTTGTAGTCCCCCTGCACGAAGATTATAACTGTCTCGGCAGCATGCATGTGTCCGTTACACGGAGCAGGAGAAGGAGCAGGAGTAGGAGAAGGATCAGGAGCAGGAGAAGGAGCAGGAGCAGGAAGAGCAGAAAGCACAGGAGTGGGAATCAGCCCAAGATCTATATTCTCATGTAGGTTGCCCAGTGAGGCCATGCTTATGGCCTTGAATATGATGTATTCGCAGCGCACACGCCGGGCCCGCTCTAGATTTTGTAGCTTGGCTGCGATGAGCGCTGCGAATCCCTCTTCCTCAGACGGTTGTTCTCTGATGGCCACAGCTGCTTGACGGAGAATGGTCTGGGTCTCCTCCTCCATTTGCATCAGTCTCCTTGTTCTTTTTCCTGGAGCGCGAAAAGGAGGGATCTGGGAGATGCAATCCCGCCTGCGTGACTCCTGTATCCCACTGGGGCCTGCCACCTCCTGGCTCCGAGTGGCCTCTGCCTCACCCTGTCTCCTTGTTGGGCCTGCCACCTCCTGGCTCCGAGTGGCCTCTGCCTCACCCTGGCTCCCTGTGGGGCCTGCCTCCTCCTGGCTTTGCTCTGTGTGTGGCTAAAAAAAAAGGATCTTATTTAATTTTTTGGCTTCATTAATCACACACATTTTACAGATCATGACATATGCGAAGTGAATGCGGAAATAGATTTAAATGAGGCCCGCCATCCCTAATTATGTGGCCCCTTACCCAGCTTCAGATATTTGCCCCCTGGAGTTGTGTGGGGGGGGGGGGGTTGATGCTGACTGAACCTGCTAAGTAGGGTGCCTTTCTCAAAACTAGGAATGTCTGTTTTCTAAAAAAAAAATTGTTAAAATGTTAATGAACCCAAACTTTGTTAGATATCTGTGACCCCTTCCAGGTGTCTAGCGTTTACCCCCCTAATGGCGTAACATAAAATTACCCACAATCATTATGACCTCTGCATTTATGTATCTTGTCCCCATTCTGTTTTGCCCGTATTGGCTATTGATATTTTACCAATGTTTTGCCAACTCAGCTAAATTTTACACCACTTGTAACCTACATTTCTAAGCATTATTATACTTTGCATTTCATTAATTAGTATTTAAATGCAATACCTGGCTCGATGGGTCACAATCTGTGTCCTCCATGAAGTCTTGATCTTCATCAGATGTAGCCTGCTCTTGGCTGCCGGGAAGACTGGACTGATTCCTTGGGGGAAGGGTAGACACGGATGCCCGTGTTTCGAGCTGGTCATCAAGGAACTGCATCTGACCATAGTATCACAGGTTGGGTTTGTAGATGCTGTCAGCTGCAGCTCCAGATCTCATAGAGGCCAGGACTAGTGACCGTTGGGTCCTGTAGGTGCCCCTAATCGAATTAATTTTGTTTTTGACAGTGTCAGTTGTTGCGTGTGGGAGCCTTGGGCTAACAAATGCAAGCAGGGTCTTCAGTGCTTGCTTCCTGGCATCTTTGTTTTTATTGATTTTGCTTTTTGTTTGCCAGAGCACAGGAAGTTCTTTCCAGCGTTGTATAAACTCCGTGAAAAATTCTGGCTCCTTGAAGGGGTCCATTATTTCTGTATGTAAAAATTACATAAAAAACAAAGTGTCAGTAAAGCCACTACTACTACAACAAGCTTTTACCCCAGGGATCTGCAATTAGTGGACCTCCAGCTGTTGCAAAACTACAAGTCCCATCATGCCTCTGCCTCTGGGTGTCATGCTTGTGGCTGTCAGAGTTTCGCTATGCATCATGGGACTTGTAGTTCCGCACCAGCTGGAGGTCCGAGAATTGCATTTCCCTGTTTTACACCATATCTTCTAGCCCACAAACTGATCCACTCTTCAGTAATAGAAATGTCAAAAATAGAGTTACGTACCGTCGTATTTCACGATCGTTTACTTCCGCCTTTTTCCACAGACTTTTTTTGTGGGTGTGATTTATGGTGGTGGAAGACAAGCAGCAAAAAATGGCAGGCTCAAGACATGAGGTAGGCCAGGCCCAGGCAACAGGAAGATCCAGGTGGAGGTACAAGGCCAAAAACATGGCATTCCAGGAGATGGTAGAGATGGTCACCATCTTCACTAATGATGATTATGATGGGAAGCACGGGCCTTACCTGCACTCCAATAAGGTGAAGGCGGACATTACCGATAAAGTAATTAGAAGGCTCCGGCAGAAATTTGGTGAACGCAGGTCCAAAGAACAAATAAGAAAGAGGTGGTCAGACCTGAAAAAAAGAGAGCCAGAGCAACTTCAGGCAATAAAAAGATTGATTAGAGCAAAAAGTAAGTTCATTTTATGTTCCCTAATTTTAGGTGTTTGTTCTTTGTGCCATGTGCTTTTCCCTTCAGGTTGAAATGTATTTGTGTGGGCACAATAATTTGTTGTATGTGTTGTCGTTCATTCGTTAATTTAACTAATATTAAACGACGATATTCCCGATAATTTGCAACATGCCTAGTTCACATGGACAAATTGTAGTGCAATCACTGTATCAGTCACAAATAAAAACGTATTTGTCTGATTTATGTTATAACGAACGACGACTCATACGACCAGTTCCTGTGTTCCCAAATATTCCAGTTTCCAAAAATGTTTGGGGTTTAATGTGACATCAATTTGTAAACATTTATGTACATGTTTACCTAATTAGATCTTAATAATTTATATATAAAATATGCACAAAAAGGACAGTATACTCAGCAGAGGATTATACACATAGGGATTTATTTGTTGGAAAATTGTGATTTAAAGTTTCATCCCTCTAAAATTTTACCATTGTGTTTTCCCTTTCTTCATACTCGTAGGGCGAAAGGAAGCATCAAGGCAGGACGCAAGTTCGCAAGCCACACCCCCGAGGGATCTTGATGAAGGGGAAGCTGCCACCACATCTGGTAAAGTATCATATTCGAAAGATACACAGGTAATGTAGATGTAGGAGAAACATATTTGTAATACATGGTTTGCTTGTACATTTCAGGAGCAACTCGTGCTGGCTCTTCAATTGACAGGGACACTGCCCAGCTCCTCATTGCAGAAATTTGGTCCTGCCGGGAAAAGAATGAAGACCTACAGATAGCAGCCCGGAAAATAATAAAAAATGCAAAAAGTGTTGAGGTCCAGTTGAAAAATCTACTGGATGTTTTGGGTAGGGTGTGAAAAAAAACAAAAAACAAAAAAAGTGATTTTAGCTCATTCTTGAATCAACCAAAAAAAAAAAAAGTGATTTTATATGATTCTTGAATACCAAAAAAAAACAAAAAAAAAAAATGTGATTTTATCTAATTCTTGAATCAACCAAAAAAAAAAAAAAAAAAAGTGATTTTATATGATTCTTGAATACCAAAAAAAAAAAAAAAAAAAAAAAAAAGTGATTTTATCTCATTCTTGAATACCAAAAAAAACAAAACAAAAAAATAAATAAAAAAAATGTGATTTTATATGATTCTTGAATACCAAAAAAAGCAAAAAAAAAATGTGATTTTATATGATTCTTGAATACCAAAATAAAAAAAAAAATTTGATTTTATATGATTCTTGAATACCAAAAAAAAAAAAAAAATGTGATTTTATATGATTCTTGAATACCAAAAAAATAAATAAATAAATAAAATGTGATTTTACTTGTTCGACCAACCAAAAAATAAATGTAGATATGTGAGAATGAAAAATTTGTTTCACAAAAGTTGGAAAATAAAAATAATGCAGATCAATATATTTGTGGCTTGTTATTTTCGATCAATGCTGACATTAAACCTAAAAATGTGAAATTTATGCTGGGAACATAGAACGAGGAAGGATATTTAGTCCATCCAAAACACATGCAACTATGATAACCTAGGAGACAAAGAAAATACACAAACATTCAAAAGAATAACCAAAAAAATTACAATGTTTCTTGCATAAAATATTTATTAGGTTCATTCACCAAAGATCAGGCATTGGAATGGCCCCCCTACCCATAAAATAGTCAACATATGCCTGGCGCACTGCACGTGCGTTTCGGGGGGCCAAGCCTGGATGGCCTGCCTCATGGGCCGCCTCTGGGACATCAACTGCCTCATCAGGCAATAATGTCAAATAATTTGAAGAATGTCTTCGTAGAAAGTTATGTAATATACAACAACATAAAATAATATTGTTCCACTTATATTCTGCCATGTTTATGGCGGTTAAAAACAAGCGAAATCGACTGACCATGATGCCAAACGCATTTTCAACCACTCTTCTGGCTCTGGCCAGCCTATAATTAAAGACCCTCCTCTCATGGGTGAGGGCACGTTGGGGAAATGGCCTCATGAGGTGGGGACCCAAGGCAAACGCCTCATCACCAATAAAAACGAAGGGCAGCCCCTCTTCATTATCCTCCGCACGTGGCAATGCAAGGTCCTCCGCCTGAAGCCGTTGGGCAAACTCGGTCTCGGCAAAGACCCCGCCGTCAGACATCCGCCCATTTTCCCCACATCAACATAGAGAAAGTCATAATTGGCAGACACCACCGCCATCAGTACGACACTGTGGAACCCTTTGTAGTTGAAATAATGGGATCCAGAATGGGGTGGTGGCACGATGCGGACGTGCTTGCCATCAATAGCTCCTCCACAGTTTGGAAAATTCCATCGCTGAGAGAAGTCCGCTGCCACAGTCTGCCATTCCTGTGGTGTTGTGGGAAACTGTAAATAAAGCAGAAAAAAATTGTAAGATAGTACATTACTAACAGAATATCACCAAAGATTATTGGATCCTAAAAAATAAAATAATTAGTTCAGGTAATGTAAAAACAACAATATTAAGGGATCACTAAGCAGATTAATCACACCCTCTCATGGTAAGAAAAATTAACATAAAAGTGTGATGGGCCCCCCCCCCCCCCCAAGATCAGTTTGTGACCTACAAAAAATGCTGGTTTAACATCAAATTAATAAAAATAGACAGTTACAAAAATAACATTGGGGGGGCGGTTGGTCGTGCACTACGATGGAGGGGAAAAATCAAGGGGGATATAGGGACTAAGCTAGGTGGGTTTGCCACTAACAAAATAACACAAAATGGACATGTGGGCTAGATAAAAGATGATAATGGGGAGGGTAGTGCTGCGCTAATCAGTGGTGAATGGATAAGTGAATAAGCAGGTGGGGGAGGGGAATGAAAATAGGTGTAATTGAAATGAGGAGCAGTATAGCCCAAATGGCATCAGCATAAAAATAAATATAAATGATCAGTGAACAATAACAGTACTGGTGCAAATCATATAACTAACAGGTTCCTCTTAATGTGATGAAATACACTATAAATATTGGTGCAAAAAAATTCCAAGTAGCTGTGCTAAGTGACACTCCTATACTGGTGATAAACAGTCCATCAACAGAGTTTGAAAAATATCAACAAAAAATAAATATAAGTAAAATTTCAGAAGTCCAAGAAAGCAAAAGTGCAAGTGTGGGTCCGCAATATGGAGTGAGAGGGAAATGGGTATCCAGTGATCCTTTTAGGGTAAGTAAGGATGTCCCCTTACCTTACTGCTGTAAGGTAACAGCATATAGATCCAACCACATTAGATGGTTCTCTCGATGGGCTCTGATCCAACAACGGCAGGTCCTCCTTGGAGTTCTCGTCCCAGATTGGTCAGTTTCTCGCCCCAAAGAAATAAAGCATCGATGGTGTGATAACGTTTTAAAAAAATTTTAATTCTCAAAGAAAATAGACAGGGGTACTCACATAATCCAAAATACAATTGAGCATGTAAAAAAGAGGGGCAATCTGTCGCCAACGTCACCTCCGATACCTCTCAGTGGACTCATGCGCATTCGTCACTATCATGTGACTTCCTCAGGAGTAGTGAGAGGCATAAGTGGGATCCTTTTTATATGGTGACTTGTTTAATAGGCTGTAAGTAAACTCAGCTGTTTGTCATGTGAATAATGCAGCTGCAGCCATTTTCCCGTAGTCTGCTAGGCATTTAATAGTAAAATCAAAAAATCAAAAAATCCCGCCCAGCATATAAGATATTTAAATTAATAACATTCAAATGGTGGGTGACATCATATGGCATCTCATTTATATGGTTAAAAATTAAAAAACTTAAAAAATTTAAAAGATTTCAAACAGGGGACGGAGACCATGGGGGGAGCAAACACAGAAGTCCCATTATAACATCATAACGTTCTGTGTTGACAGTACATAGCGTTCCGCCGGAAGTCCGGCAGCCGCCATTTTGTTATAGCTCAAGAGACGTCCCCAGCATCTCACAGAGCGCTGGGGATGCGTCTTACAAAAGTGAGCCGTTCTGCCTGATGTCTGGTCGGGGGCCTGCACGGGGCCCCCCGACCTCGGCCAGCATCAAAAATTAGGTTTCCATCACGTATCGGCGGCGTCTATCGAAACGAGCGCCGCCGGAAGTGGAGCTGCAGCCACCTTGCAGCCACCGGAAGTGGAGCCGCGGCCATTTTTTTGAAGCCAATGCTTATTAAATGGTGACACACGGCGTCCTCACAAGGAAGCACTCGAGGAAAACAATCAAAAACACAGGGGAGCAGGAATTTCTGTGTACATACACACTCATAATGCACCGAGAAGGTTGAGGCTCAATTGGTATAATATATATTAAAAAATATTGAGAGCCAGAATAATTTGTTAAAAAATATATATATATGTTAAAAAATGTAAAAAGTTTAAATGAATGTATGTCGACATAATTAATTTCATTGAATGAATATGCCACATAAGGTTAAAAGACGTAGATGACGTGTGCGAACAGATCCACATATACAAATTAAAATCAATCTACGTCATCAATATTGGATAGCGAAAAAAGAGAGAACAGAGAGGGTAAGTGAAGCAAGGAATAAATCAAAAAATAAAGTCTTATCGGTCACTTAAAAAACAATTAAGATCAAAATCTATGTTAAGACCTCGAGGAGCAAAAGTATCTAAAGTAAATATCCAGCGAGATTCTAACTGGCTCAATGTTCTAACTTTATGCCCGCCTCGCCAGTGTCTCACATAGGGCTCTATGCCCCAAAATTTAAGATGTGTCGGATCTTTATTGTGGTGGGTAAGAAAGTGTCTTGATACACTATGTTTATCGAAACCTTTAAGGATGTTTTGGACATGTTCTTTTATACGCACTCGTAATGCTCTTTTTGTCCGGCCTATGTATTGTAGACCGCAACTGCATTCGAGTGCGTATACAACTCCCTCTGTATTACAGCAGATAAATTCTTTTATTTCATATACATCTCCTGTACTAGTTGCAGTAAAATCTTTCCTCTTCTGGTTCGGTTTATGAGTTCTCAAACATGCGTAGCATCTTTTGCATGGAAAAAAACCTTTACCAGTGAAAAAAGAGAGGAAGTTGTTTTTATTTTTAGGCGGATCAGGCACATTTTTAACAATTTTGTCCCTAATAGTAGGTGCCCTTTTATATACGAACTTTGGAATCGGTGGAAGGACACCCCCCAGTTCTTTGTCAGCCAGTAGTATATTCCAATGGCGTCTAATGACTTTTTCAATGCATTTATGTTGTATACTGTAATCGAAGATGATAGGCATCAAGTCTTTATGCATTTTTTGTTTAGGCTTATCACTCATAAGAGTCTGTCTATCCATTGTTGCCACTTCTGCAATCTTCTGGTTAATAAAGGAATTGTCGTATCCTTTTTGTTTAAACCTTTCTCCCATATCTTTTGCTTGGGTGAGGAAAGTCTCTTTGTCTGTACAATTTCGTCTTAGGCGCATTAGTTGCCCTTTTGGAATGTTAAAAAGCCAGTTTCTGTGATGACAACTTTCAAGCGGCAAGTAGCTATTACGATCCACATTTTTAAAATGAGTTTTAGACCGGAGTTCATTATTTTCTTGTTCCACCTCTAGGTCTAGGAATGTGATCTTTTTGTTGCTGATTTCCCAAGAGAGTTCAAAATTTCTGTCATTGGTATTTAAATCTTGTAGAAAATCTGCTAGCGTTTCTTTCTCGCCCCTCCACAATATGAAGATATCATCAATATATCTTTTATATATGTACAGATCATCAGGAGGTTCGGAGAAGATTTTCCCTTCTTCCCATTGGGCCATAAAAAGCCCAGCTACACTAGGGGCAAACTTTGCCCCCATGGCTACGCCGGTTTTCTGGAAAAAGTAATTGCCGCCATACCAGAAGTAGCTATTTTTAAGACAAAAGTCCAAACTTTTTACCAGATATTTTCTTTGGATGCAGGGCAACTGGGAGTATTTCCTGAGGCCCCATTTGACTGCTTCGCATGCTTGATGATGTAGTATGATCGTGTATAACGACGATACATCTGCTGTTGCTAGCCAAAAGGGTCCATCATCTCTTGGTATATCATCCAGGCATTGTAACATCTGTTTTGTGTCTCTAAGATACGCTCTTGTACTCTGAACTACTGGCTGTAAATAGAAGTCAATGTATTGCCCCATTCTTGCAGTTAAGGAATCAATTCCATTTACTATAGGTCTGGGCGGTGGATTCGTGCTGTTCTTATGTATTTTGGGGAGTGAGTATACAATAGGTGTACGACATGATGTAGGGATCAAATATTGTGCTTCTTTCTTATCCAGGATTCCTCTTTTTAGTCCTAAATGTACAATCTGTTCCAAGGCTTTTCTGCATTTAAACATGGGATTACTCAGAAGGCGGTTGTAGGTGTTGGTATCTCCTAGCATTTGTTCCATGCTCATTTTATACTGTTCCTTGGAAAGTACCACAATGCCACCACCTTTATCGGCTGGTCGAACTACTAGATCCTTTCTTTTCATCAATTTGCGTATTCCACTCCTAATATGTTTCGGTTCTTCTTGTTTTTTCACTTTCAGGTCCATTAGTTCTCCTGTGACCAATCTTTTAAAGACTTCCACACATTTATTATCTTTCACAGGCGGATTAAAAATAGATTTATTCTTCAGATTACTATGTCTAATTTCTTCATCTGGATTGGCAGTCCTAGTTTTGTAAGGGTTACTGATCATATACTTTTGAATATTTAATTTCCTTACATATTTTTGAATTCCTATATATGTCTGGAATTTATCCAGATTTTTCGCTGGTGCGTATTTGAGGCCTTTATCTAGGACGCCAATCTCTTCATGTGTAAGTGGGAGTCCACTTAAGTTGAAGATTCCCTCTCCCTTTCTGTTCTTTTTCTTTTGTGTTCTCTTTCCTCCTCGCTTTCCCCGTTTCTTTCTGGGGTTCTTCTGTAGGCTCTTATTTCCTCTGTATGTCGAGGCGGATGGTATTCTTGACCTCTCTCTAAAAAAGAAGAGGTATTGGGATTTTAATGTCTTTCCACTCTATAGAGATAAAAGATGCATGTAGGACCAAAAAAAATAAATAAAAAAGCATGCATGGAGACAAAGGTAACATTACCAGCATATTATTAAAATAAGGTTAATTAGGGACTGTTTAAAAAACAAAAAAACAAACATAGTTTATGCATTTAAAGGACAGAACTTACCTTAATATAGTCCTCCTGCAAAACCTGGATTATGGCAGAACACGTCTCCGGGATTATGACGCCCAGAGACTGGGGGGAGATGCCCGTAGAGAACTTCAAGTCCTGAAGACTTCTCCCTGTTGCAAGGTATCGCAACGTAGCAACTAGCCGCTGCTCAGCAGTTATGACAGCAGTTAAAACAGCAACGTGCACACAAGAACGCACTTGCAAAACAAATACGTCCTAAATACAAGCACTGTATCACAGATCCGACTACAAATACACAAACTGTACGACAGAAAACGAACTTTAAAGCACAAACACTGAAAAGCGCGAATCGTCTCTCACCAAACTTTTACTAACACGCAGCAACACGATATCAGCAAAAGAGGCCGTCTTCCGCATGGAAATTACCCTTTATAGTCCCGTCGTACGTGATGGACGTCAGCGCGCATTGCTAGAGATTTTTCAAAAAACGATGGTCTGTATGCTACGTCGTTTTTGAAAATGAAGTTTCAAAAACGTAGTTTTTTTCATCACATCAAACGTCGTTTTTTTTTCATCGCAAAAAAACGACCGTCTGTACACGGCATAAGGGGGTAAATGGAAGTTAGAATTGTACATAACTCTGCACCCCACACAAGAGGGACACTATTAGTGTGAATTTATTTCTACGGTGCACATGTCAAAAGATAGTTTTAGCCAGAATTCAGCTTTAAAACTAAAAACAATACCCCGTGAACCTGATTGGACTGAAGTGAAGAAGTGAAGTGAAGTGGAGAGGGTGAACACTACCTCCTCAGTAAATCAGCCTCTATATTCGTTAAGGGCCAGATTCACGTAGGGAGTGCGTATTTGTGAGCGGGCGTAACGTATCCTATTTACGCTACGCCTCCGCAACTTTGACAGGCAAGTGCAGTATTCTCAAAGCAAAGTTGCGGCGGCGTAGAGTAAATAGGCCGGCGTAAGCCCGCCTAATTCAAATATGGAACATGTGGGCGTGTTTTATGTTAATTTATTGTGACCCCACGTAAATGACGCTTTTTACGAACGGCGCATGCGCCGTCCGTGAAAGTATCCCAGTGCGCATGCTCCAAATTAACCCGCAAAAAGCCAATGCTTTCGACGTGAACGTAAATGACGCACAGCTCTATTTGCGAACGACTTACGCAAACGACGTAATTGACGGAAAATTCGCCGCTGGCCCGACGTCCATACTTAACATTGGCTGCGCCTCATATAGCAGGGGTAACTTTACGAAAAAAGCCTAACGTAAACGGCGTATCTGTACTGCGACGGGCGGGCGTACGTTTGTGAATTGGCGTATCTAGCTGATTTACATATTCTAGGCGTAAATCAGCGTACAGGCCCCTAGCGGCCAGCGTAAATATGCAGTTAAGATACAACGGCGTAGGCGACTTACGCTGGTCGTATCTTAGACAAATTCTGGCGTATCTGATTCTTTGAATCAGGCGCCAAGATACGACGCCTCAGACTCAGGCCTCGTACACACGACCGAACATGTCCGCTGAAACTGGTCCGCGGACCAGTTTCAGCGGACATGTTCGGTCATGTGTACGGCCTATCGGACAGTTTTCCAGTGGACATTTGTCCAGCCGACCGTTTTCCAGCGGACAAAAATTTCTTAGCATGCTAAGAAACATGTCCGCTGGAAACCTGTCCGTCGGACATGTTCGGTCGTCTGTACGACTCACCGGACATGTCCGCTCGGCCGAAAGCCCTCGCATGCGTCAAAGTGATTTGACGCATGCGTGGAAGCATTGACCTTCCAGGGTCGCGCACGTCGCCGTGTCATCGTCGCGGCGACGGCGCGGCCACGTCACCGCGTATCCTGTCCGTGCGGATTTCTGTTTGATGGTGTGTACAACCATCAGACAGAAATCTCCGAGCGGACATGTCCGATGAAAACGGTCCGGCAGACTGTTTTCATCGGACTGTCCGCTCGTCTGTACGGGGCCTTAGAGATACAACGGCGTATCTGGAGATACGCCGTCGTATCTCCTACGTGAATCTGGGCCTAAATGTTTATATCTAGCAAGCATTCTAAATTCCACAGTCCAAGTATCGATAAAAAAAAATTGCAAGAATGCTAGAAATGTGTATTGCTTTCACAACACGGAAATCGAATAAACAATCTGGATTTGCCTCAATTGGAGGGATTTTTTTTATGCGTAGCTTACTCCTGCAGTAAATAAAAAAAAAAAACACTAAACTGTTTCAAATGCTTTATATAATTAGGATTACATATGAACTACATATGGACCAAAGAACACAGGAAGAATCTATGTATTGTAGACAGCAATCTGAAATGCACACTGCTATGATAGCTTTAGCCATCTTTCACTGGTTGCATCTGATAACACATGCATACATCTAAGGGATGTTACTTTTGTTATTTTAAGCTGTTAAATTTAAATTACCGTGGAAATGCAATGTGAAAAAATGACATTGTCTTCTTCCTAAATCTTTTTCATGTAGCTCATTTCATGAGATCATTTGTACTGGAGTATAGTAGCACATTCCTATAGAATTTGGCATAACAAACGTTGCACTCTGAGTGAGTCACTGAAATATGATGGCTCTATACTTGTCCATGGAAGCATACCAACGTCCTGTCTGTTTCAATGGAGAAACCAGACAACGGGATACAGTGTACATCTGATTTGATGCTGCCTAGGTATCATGAATAAACTATTTATTCTAAATCATATTATTCCCCCCCCCCCACCCCAGCCAACTCCACTTTATTATTTTAATTTTTAACTTTTTTAAAAAAATTTGATTAAATCATTTTGTCATATTGACTTGATAAGGACCTAAGCCTGGTACAAACGATCAGATTGTTGGCCAACCAAGCGCCAAGCCTCGTACACACGACCGAGGAACTCGACGGGCGAAACACATTGTTTTCCTCGTCGAGTTCCTTGTTAGGCTGTCGAGGAACTCGACAAGGCAAGTTTCTCCATTCCCGTAGAGGAAATAGAGAACTTGTTCTCTTTTTGGCTCGTCGAGTTTCTCAACAGTTTCCTCAACGAAAATGTACACACGACCAGTTTCCTCGGCAAAAAAAAAAGTTTCTTGCTGGTTTTTGCCGAGAAACTCGGTCGTGTGTACGAGGCCTCAGACTTTTGTCAAAAGGGCGTGTGCCTGGATTTTGTCTCGCATAAATGGAATTTCAGCTCTTGAGCGCCACCCTTTTGGCACCTTCTACTAATGTCATGTTTGGTGAGTATTGATTCCGAACATGTGTGTTTGTACTTTCAACCTTTATGTGATGGACTTGTGTACAGACGATACGAAAATCTGACAACAGACCGTTGTCCGCCGAAAATTTACTAGCCTGCATTCCAACATTTGTTGGCCGAAAGTTGGACAATTGTCTGAAGGAGCGTACTAACGGTCGGATTTTAGGCCAACAGTTTGTCATCAGACAATCCCCTGCCACCAATCGGATCGTGCATACGAGGCTTTAGAAAAGGAAAAAGGCCTGTAGATATAGGATAGTGGGGATAAAGGTTTTCGATTTGTATGTTTTTTTTTTGTTGGTTGGACAGGATCAATTTGTGTATTTTTTTGTGCAGATTAACTATGTAACTGTGATGCCAACACAGTGTTCACCGAAGCTACCCCACATTATTTCACTCACATTTAACACACTCCCCTAACCCCATAGTGAAAAAAAATGTATGGCATAGACTGGTTAGGCCTGTACTTGCAGACAGTGGAGACTGGTGGGCAATACCCCCTCAGAGCGGCGCGGCACTGGTGCACCCACTGTTCCAGGCACTGTCAGTCAGTCAGCTGTGTCCTCCTCTCCACTCCTTCTATGCAGCGGCTCCAGTGTGTCTCCTCTTCCACAGCGCTAGGCATCCAACAGGATCGCCTGGAGCATTGTCCAAATCAGGCAACAGGTCTCACTGACCTACCTCCTGATTGGCGAGAAGTAACTGTAGTGTGAAAATAGCGAAAATGTGTTTGTTATTGTAAGACAATTGGGTGGGATTTTTATTTATTTATTTATTAAAATGCTTATAAAACAACAGCGCAGTCTTACACACGTGCCTCGATGCGCTGGCGGGATAAAAACAGAACAGAAAAGGGGCAAAAACTACATCGACCAAACAAGTGACAATAAAACAATAACAATCAGCGAATAAGAAAATATAAGACATACAAAGTTAAATATATAACATTTTTGAGCTATTAGAATACTTAATATTTAAGTCACCCCGAAAGCCTGGATATATAGCCATGTTTTTAACAATCTCCTAAACTTTAGGAGATCATTTTCCAGTCTTATATGAAGGGGCAAGAAGTTTCAGAACTGAGCTCCTTGAACTTCCATGGTCCTCCCACCACATTTGTTTTTAGCAAATTTGGGGATGTTCAACAAAGCCAAATTCTCAGACCGCAGCGATCTAGTAGGCACATGTCTGATGAATTTTTCTCTGAGATAGCCCGGTCCAAAACCATGGATGGCCTTATGCACAAGACACCCCGTCTTGAACTGAGCCCGTTGTGCCACGGGCAGCCAGTGTAAGGCTTGTAGGGATGGAGTGATGTGATCGTACCGGCCCACGCCCGTGAGTAGCCTGGCAGCCGCATTCTGCACCAGCTGAAGCTTGTGCAAGATGTTCTTAGACACACCCATATACAGGGCATTGCAATAATCAAGTCGACTACCAACCATTGCATTGACCCTTGAGATTTTGTCAGAGTCCTCGATAAAGCGAAACGTAGATCTCAGGAGTGGAAGTGGCATACACTTACCACTTGATTCACCTGGCTACGCACTCTCTGTGCCCCAAACCCACCCTATTTTTAAGCCTATTGGAGCCTCTGGCTGACATTTACTATACTATGTAACCAACAGGTGCTACCTTCAGCCCACAAAAACCACACCCAATTTTTGTCGCAACGCACGGCGCGCACCACACTTTTTTATCTGGCATTATGGCCCAAGTTGTGATCTTATACACAGGCCCACTGCTTTCATAAAACCCTCTGATTGTGTCATAAAGATGGCTGCTGCGCAGAGGCCATCTTTAAACGCCCGAACAGCTTCTACAGAAAGAAGCCAGGAACTTCCATGCAGGCTATGCTGTGCTAGATAATTAAATGTCCTCTTTATGCATCTGAGCTGCAGTAACCAAATGATCAGGCTCATAGAGGTTCCCAGAGACATGGTTGGGAAGCCGTCAAGCACCTAAAAGTTTTGATGGCTGCCACCTTTGAACCTGTCAGGTTTTCAGCGGTTTCGCAGCAATGCCAATGGGAATCTCCACGTGCCCAAGCTACAGGCAAGAATTAGGCATTGGTCCATTCTTGAACATGAATGTTCGGCAGCTTCCACAGTTTGCTGATGGGCCCTTCTGTGCAGTTGAGCTGCAATATGTGGAGGATGGCAGTCAAACACATGTAATGTGGGTAACGAAAAATCTAGGTGGGGCTTTGTGTGGGTGTGGCTTCAGTGTGGGAGGGGAAATAGGGGGCCCCATCATCTCCTTTTGCCCAGGGGCCCCATGAGTTGTCAGTCCGCCCCTGACTGGGACGCAGTGGCTACATGGATGCTCCTCATACTCAGACAGTCGGATGCCCCATATGAATGAGGCGTAATAGTGATAACAGAATGCTTTAACATACATTTAAAATCACTGCAATAGGATGAAATACTTGCTTGCCCAGCACTATGGATAATGCACCTCTTGGAAGCAACACCCCACACCGCAACTACCATTACACATATCTGCATGCCACTGTGTTATTTCATTTTATTGCATAGTGATTTTACTGTGTTATATTACTAAAATTTAGTACCATATGTTTTAAATATTGTCAACTACAACTGAATCAGCAGTAAGGGCTTCTTTACACTTGTAGCAAGCACTGCTGCTCCTCTGAAAAGAGATCTGTGTTTAGATTGCTTTTTAGTGTTTGACAGGCAGTGAGGAGGCGATATGCCATATCCCCTCCCCAAATCTAGTAGCACAAAGTTGCTTTAACCGCTTCAGACACGGGCCATAGTAAAAAGACGGCCGCAAGGTGGCTCTAAAAAGCCGGAAGGCTGTCTTTTTACGGCCTCAGGTCCTCCGGCCACTGGGGGTCACCGAGATGCCGATGCGCATGCCTGGCGGCCGCGATGTCCTCCAGGTACCCGCGATCAGCAGTGACAGAGCAGGGACGTGGAACTCTGTGTGTAAACACAGAGCTCCACGTCCTGTCAGGGAGAGAGGAGACTGATGCTGTGTCCCTTGTACATAGGGACACGGATCGGTCACCTCCCCCAGTCAGTCCCCTCCCCCCACAGTTAGAAACACTAGTAGGGAACACATTTAACCCCTTCCTTGCCCCCTAGTGTTAATCCCTTCCCTGCCAGTCACATTTATACAGTAATCAATGCATATTTATAACACTGTTCGTTGTATAAATGTGAATGGTCCGAAAAATGTGTCAAAAGTGTCCAATGTGTCCGCCTTAATATCGCAGTCCTGACAAAAATTGCAGATCGCCGCCATTACTAGTAAAAAAAATAATAAAAAAAAATCATAATTCTATCCCTTATTTTGTAGACGCTATAACTTTTGCGCAAACCAATCACTATACGCTTATTGCGATTTTTTTCCTCAAAACATGTGGAAGAATACGTAAACTGAGAAATTGGGATATTTATTATAGCAAAAAGTAAAAATGATTGTGTTTTTTCCAAAATTGTCGCTCTTTTTTTGTTTATAGCGCAAAAAATAAAAACCGCAGAGGTGATCAAATACCACCAAAAAAACATCTATTTGTGCGGGAACAAAGTATTTCAATTATTTTTGGGAGCCACGTCGCACGACTGCGCAATTTTCATTTAAAGCGACGCAGTGCTGGAAGCTGAAATTTCGCCTGGGTAGGAAGGGGGTATATGTGCCCAGTAAGCAAGTGATTAAGAACTATTAAAAAAAAAGTCCACTGAGTACATGAGAGCAATTAAACTCACAGTGATCCTATCCTCAGCTGAACACAGCAGAACATATTTGCCCTGTACCTGTGTGTTCTTTGATCTGCCCTGGTTTAATCCCAGAATATTCTGCTAGCTTCTGTCCCCGCTTGCTGGTCTGCTCGCTCACCATGTGTAGTGCTTCGGTGTACTTTTCATTCACCACCCTGGGTCTAATCCCCCATCTTCTTCTGTCTTACAGGTGGTGGGTGGTCAGGTGGGTGGGACAGAAGCCATCAGACGATGCAGGACTAGACCTAGGGAGGTCAATGAAAAGTACACAAACTGAAGCGTTATACTGTAGGTGATGAGCGGGCCAGCTGTTGGGGACAGGAGCCGACAGCTTTGGTCGGCGTTGAGGAGAAGACCACGCCTGTGATTGAGTTTCAGGAGTTGCTAAAGCTCTCAACTAACTTGGGGTATGTAGTGTTGCGTGTTGAAGTGGTGAAGGGCCACTGGGGTGAAGTTCCGTGTAATGATAACATTCATTGTATTCATTCTTTTATTTATTACACTTGCCTCGTACCATAGTTCTCCACATATTCATGCAGACCAAGCTAAACGGGAAAAACAACAGCAGCAAAGTTGGAAGAAGATACACCATTGCCAGGGGTGCTTAGATCAGTTATTTTCACATAGTTCAAATTCTCTCAATTCTCAGAAATATTGACGTAACTGCTCAAGCACTTCCGGCAGTGTTGTAGTTTGTTGCAACACCAGAAACTTTTATGAACATTGTGGTCTGCATGAAAAATGTAAAGAAATATCTAAATCAAGGTATGTGAAATAAATAAAGATTTAACCACTTGCCAACCAGCCAGTAGTAATTTTACTGCTGGCCGGCGGCTCCACTGGGCACCGCAATATACCTATACTTTGCACCGAACTTCCTGGATTACAGGTTGGATTGCTCTGTGCTGTGGTTGGAGCACAAGTTTGTCAGCAGGCTATAGCCAATGATTGTAGCTGTAAACCTGCTGATCCATGTGGCCAACCACAGCACAGAAATCTGTGTGTTAGTACACAGGACACACAGGACCTAGCTGGATGTTTCTATTTGGTCTCAGTTACTGTTGAGAACTGAGACCATGGAGAGACCCAGCCAGATCTGTGAGTAAAAGCAGCACACATACACTTGTTAGAAAAACACAGTTAACCCCTTGATTTCCCTCTTGATCACCCCTGTCACCCCAACAGTGTCATTAGTACAGTGAGAGTGTACAGTATTATTACTGATCACTGTATTAGTATCACTAGCAGTCAGATAGTGTCAGTGTCAGTTAGTGTCCCTCCCAGCCAGTGTCAGTTACCGCCTGTCCCCGATTGCCTGCCACACTATCACAGTCACACTATAACTGTCATTACTAGCATAGTGTCTGTATCCTAGTCATGATCAGAACTATACTAGTATGTGTTCCCAAAAATGCAGTGTTAGCAGGATCACTGCCAGCCAGTGGCGGCCCGTCCATAGGGGGCACATGGGCGCCGCACCCCCTATCCATACATCCAACCCCCTAATCTACATACAGGGCGCCAGATGCATGGATTTCAATAGGTTTTTTTTTAGAACATGATTAGAGCCTGAGGCTTTAATTGGTTTAAAACAAGGTTGGGCATGGAGCACACAGCACTGTACCTGGAGCCCACGCAGTTGTGTGACAATAATGAATTTTCACCATGCCTCTTTCCAGAAAGGGGTCATTTGGCGGGGGGGGGGGTGCAGATTTGAACCATTTTATGCGATTATTGCCAGCAGCTATAGCCGCAACAATAGGTCCACGGGAGGGATCCCCCCATCATCACTGACAGTGTTGATGGGAAAATCGAGCGATTTTCTTTCCTGCAACCCGTGGTTGAAAATGGCATCCTCTATGGCTGGCTTTATCCTGCTAGCTGTGTTGCAGGAGCTATGCCTGCCCTCCCCCCACCACTGTGTCAAAATGTACCAGACAATGGGGTCAATTCACTAAGAGATAAAAACTGCATGAATTTTTTAGGTAAAATAATGAATTTGGTATTTATCTCAAAAGTAATGAATCCACTAACGAAACATGCATTATTTACCCAATACATTACATAATAACGTTTTATTAAAATAATAAAATACACACAGTGCCAAGTGGCTCCTTACTTTGGGTGGTGCCCAAGTCCCGGCACTGAGGCTATAAGGCTTAGGTCAGATAGAGATGCGTCCTTACTGGGGAGGCTGGCGTGTGCTCCACTTCTCACTGCTGAGAACCAGCTGGACCGGAAGATGCTGCGCGTGCTCACGTACCGCCTCGATGTATGTTTCGTTTATGTCGGCCTTGCGACTTCATTTCGCGCAATGCACGGTGGGAAATTTAGAAACGGAGCATGCGCAGTTCATTCGGAGCGGGGACGCGCTTCATTTAAATGAATCACGCCCCCTAATCGCCGATTTGAATTCCGCCGCCAGAGATACACTACGCCGCCGTAACTTACGGCGCAAATTCTTCCAGGATTCGAACCAGCCAAAAGTAAGTTACAGCGGCGTAGCGTATCTCTGATATGCTGAGCCGATCTAATTCTATGTGAATTTGCCCCTTCGTTTTATCTACCTTAACTTAATTTTGTGATTATTTTGTTTTGTTGAATTACTGGTTAAACATTCAATTTTGGGGTGGATGCCAGGAACTGCACAGATTTGGCATCTATAGATATTTTTGAATATCTATTTTCACTATATATATTTTGCACTTATGGTAATGAGCGCCCCCTGTCTTTGCTATTTTGTTTGTATTCAGTTTCTGAATTTCGGGGAGCAGCCTAAAACACTCTAATTAATTTATTCACTTTTTAATTTATTTTATTATTGGCGCGAGATCCTCACCTACAATACATTACATATTTATGTTTTTCAGCAGTTACCACTTAAATTTGGAGTTAATTTTAGCATTGTTTTTTGCAATTTCATTTTTTTTATTTGCTAACACTGCACCAGAGGAAGATTCTGCACACAGAAATTTTGTGAAACTGTAAACAAATTCTAGTTTCATTCATAGAACAATTTACCTTTGGTGAAATGTTACAATTTATTTTCATTCCTGAGCTCAGAACGCAACATTTCCACAACGATAGATTGTATACTTTTAACTTACTGGCCAGTGCAGAGTTCTCCCATTGTTATTTTGTACTTTTTTTTGGCCGTATTTACCTCACATTCTACATTTTACTTTGAGGAATTGACTCTCATGTGATATTTCCAAAAAAGTCATGTGACCTTAATATTACATGCGGAATTCTTTAATGAATTTACCCCAATGCTCTTCAACCAAAAGAAGAAAAAACATACACAGTACTGTATTTCCTAGTGAGAAGTAGTATACTATACACTCCCAGTCTGGTTTACAGTTGTGTTCACCAAAAAGAGGCATTGGCAAATGTGTGACAGGCGTAGCACTATGAAGTGACATTAGAAGAATTTTGATTTCTCTGATCTTTTATTCCAAACAAGACTATCTGTTACTCTATAATTCCTCTAGCGTCGTTCTATGGAAGCAGTAGGTTTAAAGAGCACACCAAACTCTTAAGATAACTTCTTTATTAACTTCAGCTTTTATTCACATATAACACTGACAATTTTGCAGCAGACAGTCCATGTACAAACACGTGTTGAATAAAGTATAACAAAATGGTGGTTCAACTGTTCAATCTTGTCATTCTGCATAAAATGGTAGATATATTTCTTTCTTCAGTATCAGTACTCTCACTTTAAGTTATTTAAACACTTTAAGATCTCTCTGAGGCTTAATCAATAGTTTTACTCGCTCTATACTGCTGTTTGCAGTTTGACCATTTGCTGTGATGTTTGATAGCACGTTTGGTGAAACTACAAGTAAACACATAACTAGTTAGTATACAGTTCTAATCACACTATTAACAATAGGAACATATATAACTGTATTAAATACCTATTTTGGCCACTTGCTTCCAAAAAACAGAACTCTGAATGGATGTGTGTCTGTTCAGTTCCTCTATCTCTCTGGTGTAATGAATTCTAGCAGTGTGCTGGGGAATTTCCAGACAAAAAAAATGGGTGTAAGGCTGGCTGTGATTGGCCAAGACTCTTGCTCAGTGTGAGATTGGCTATGATTGGCCAAAACTCCTAATGAGTCACAAAAGATTAACTCTATGCTTTCTAGTTTCAATTCTGCTGTGTCATTGAGCTTACCTTTACTGTTATATATGAATCTTAAAGGCATATTTTCTCTTTTGCTTCTGTGAACACAATTTACAACTGTTATATCACATCCATATATAAAGTCACAGGGGCAGATCCACAAAAGAATTACGCCGGCTTATCTACTGATACGCCGGCGTAATTTTAAAGTTCCCGCGTCGTATCTTTGTTTTGTATCTACAAAACAAGATACGACGGCATCTGGGATCGATCCGACAGGCGTACGTCTTAGTACGCCATCAGATCTTAGGTGCATTTTTCCGCCGGCCGCTAGGTTGAATTTCCGTCGAATTCCGCGTCAAGTATGCAAATGAGCTAGTTACAGCGATCCACAAATGTACGTCCGGCCAGCGCATTTTTTTTTACGTCGTTTGAGTTCGGCTTTTTCCGGCGTATAGTTAAAGGTGCTATATGGTGGCGTACTCAATGTTAAGTATGGCCGTCGTTCCTGCGTCGAAGTTTGAATTTTTTAAGTCGTTTGTGTAAGTCGTTCGCGACGTCACCGTCGTAAGCATTGGCTTGTTCCAGTTTAATTTTGAGCATGTGCACTGGGATACCCCCACGGACGGCGCATGCGCCGTAAAAAAAAATTTTGTTTACGTCGGGTCACAACGTATGCCATAACTTACGGCAGGCATTCTTTGTGGATTTGAAAAAAATCCGGCGGCATAGTGTATCTTAGATACGCTACGCCCGGCGGGAAGATGCGCCGCGCTACGTGGATCTGCCCCACAGTAAATAACTCTACTTTTATCTCTCACATATGAGCATATGAATTGTATTAAGGTTATTAGCAGATCTAGCTGTATATGCATGCAAGTCACATTAGCAACCTAGGACAGGTCTTAGCTGGCCAGTTACAAAATGGGAAGCAATATCAAGCGACAGAAGGAGGAACAGAAATTGAATATGGACTTGGAACACAGAATCACTGCAACTTTATGGCCTCTTCCTTTACAATACCGGACTTGACTGAAAACCAACTATATGGTGGTTAATTTATTCTGTTGCTAAAAATGGTTTAAAAAAAAAATATGATGCATTCATATAAACCTTTTATAGTCAAAAAGTAGTGCAGTACCAAAGGAAATGGTCTCTTCTTGACCCAGAGATCTTGGCCATTTTCATCTATAAAGATGTCTAAGCAAACAACTTTGTGTATCCCTTTAGATTGTAAGCTCCATGAGAAGTGTCCTCCTAGTCCTTCTGTATAGAACTGTATTGTAATGTCCCCTCTCTACATTGTAAAGCACTGTGTAAACTGTTGGCGCTATAATAATAATATAATAATAATATAACATATATAATAATAATATCAACCGTTAAAAAAACAAAAAACAAAAAAATGTTTTTTTTTTAGGTTCAAACAGATCTGTAACAAATATTTATTTTATTATACACTTTTTGACCTTTTTAGTCGCTATTGATTAAATTCAGCATACTCAAAATGAAGATTTTTATGTCGATTTTTTTGCTGGCTGCTGTTATCAGTAGCAATGGCTGAGACCTAGTGAAATGGAGCCTATGGATACCTCTATATGCGGTTGAAATGTTAGCAGATTGTGGCTAAACTAATAGATCTTGGAGACAAGCTTCTGCAAAATTACCTCTTGTTTGGAACGTTCAATAATGACATAAACATGTGGTTAACTCAGTGGCTAAAGCTTCCTGGGATGCGGCTGTAAAATAATAGCTTTTAAGAGATTTTATACTTGAAAAACAGAAAGGCTTTTGAAATCTCATTGTACCTAAATTATAATATCATGAGCATCCTCCATAAACAAAAATGGAAAACAAATTACAAGATCATTGCTCCCTTGCTAGCTAAAAGTATATTTCCTTTGCTGACAAAATGAGGAAATTTGAATGGTTTTCTCACTAGTAGTTTAGATTTATATTAGGTACACAAATAGTAGAAGAAAGAGAATCTAATATATAGCGACTCCGGCTGAAAAAGAAACCACACTCTATAACGTAAAAGAAAAAAACACTGTCTAAATAAAGAAAAAAACATAGTAGACCTTTTTGTCAAGTGACTTTCACCTCAGCAGCTTAATGAGCAAAATTATGAGTTTTCGCTTCAACTGTTCATTCTTAGCAATGATTTATCTTTGCCATTGGGACCTACAGGGCAGAAGGTACTCCTCTTATAGCAAAAGCAAAGATATTCTCCAATACAGTTGTATGCAAGGTAAATACATGTATTTATATTTTAGGTTATACTATATACTGGTGGTTCTTCATGCACAGCGGCAAAACAAATGATCTACTGTGACTTATTTACATAAGAAGTATGCATATTCATTGGAATGCAAGTTTCAAATCAAAACTCCAGTTTGTTGAGACGAAAACAATGTCTTCTAAATAAATTATCAACTTCCTGACTGCCCCATAGCAGATTTACTGCTTCAGGGAGGCCGTTTTGTGCAGAAAGAAGGCAATTGTAAAGAAGGCAGAGCTCTGTCCTGTCAGCGGGGATGTGATGGGTTTTCTTTCCCTGAAAAGCAGGGAATAAAATCCATCACATCCCTTAGTAAAAAACAGCACACATACTACACATAAACCTAGATGCTTAACCCCTTCCTAGCCAGTGTCACTAGTACAGTGACAGTGCATATTTTTTAGCACTGATCACTGTTTTAGCTTCACTGGTTCCCACAAAGTGTCAAAATTGTCAGTTATGCCGCGTACAGACGGTCGTTTTTTGTGATGAAAGAAAAAGACGTTTTAAATCATGAAACAAAACAACGTTTTTCAAACTTCATTTTCAAAAACGATGAAGCATACACACCATCGTTTTTTCAAAATGCTCTAGCAAAGCGTGGTTACATTCAGCACGTACGGCGGCACTCTGTTCCATTGTTTTCCCTTGTCAAAATATCTTTATTGAACAGTGTTAAAGACAAGTGTACAGTCGGGTAACAATAATAATAAAATTAAATAGTATTAAACAGAGAGAATTTCCAAATCTTGTCCGTATACAAACAAGTATGTAAGTAAGTAGATGGAGGTGGCCCTGTAATTAGCCCAGCTCACCTCACGTGGTATAAGAATTAAACAACATATTAATCAAGAATAAAGAGGCGTTGAACATATCAATACTAAAACTAATAACGTTCCAGGAATCGTGGCTATGTGCTACTAGCCCTAGGATCTTTAGTACGTTTGCCGCTCTAGGAATTCCTGGGTAGCGCGTGGCTACAAGTCAACTAAGTTACTACATGACTATCCTTATACATCTAACTTATTAGTTAAAGATGGGTGCTTAAGGAAAAAATTGCTCTTGGGTGAATAGAAAAGGATAAGAGGGAAAAAGAAACAAAAAAAAAAAAAAAAAGAGAAAAAGAAAAAAAAAGGGGGGGGGGAGGGAGGGTAGGAGGGGTCTGCAGGGTCAGAACGGGAATCTACCAATATTGTGTTTATCAATGAGCCGGACACCAACTAGATGACTGGGCTACCATGGCTTCAGAACTTCTCCATTAAATGTGTTGTGTGTTACATAATCCAGCCAGGGCATCCATACGCCTTCAAACCTGGTGATTGTGTCAGCTTCTATAGCAGACATCTTGGCATATACCATAGCGATGTTCATTCTACCAATAACTTCATTTAAATTTAAATTTGGAGATTTCCAGGCTTTCGCGATAGTCTGTTTAGCTGCCGTCAGGAGCTGTTTCGTTAAGGTGAAGTGAGCGTGCGGGATATTGTCCGGTTTTAGGTTAAGTAAAGCTGTTTTTGGGTCCATGGGTATCGTTTTATTCGTGAGTATATTAATTATTTTAAATATTTCTGACCAAAGTTTCTGAACTATTGGGCACAACCACCAGGTATGAATGTAAGTTCCCCTGTCTGCGCAATCTCTGAAGCATAATTCTGAGTAGCTACTCGAGAATTTAGCTACCCTTGTAGGGACCAAGTACCACCTGGAAAGTACCTTAAAGTTTGTTTCTGCTGCTAGAACGTTAACTGACATTGTTTTGGTGTTGTTCCATATTTGACCCCATTCCTCCGAACTCAGCTCCACTCCCAAATCTTCTTCCCATTTATGGACATAGGATATTTTACCTGGGCTCGAGTTCGAGAGCAGAAGGAGGTACAATGTAGATACAACTTTTCTAGCGTGCGGGTCTTTATTGCATATGGTTTCGAAAGCAGATAATCGGTTGTTGACTATTGTCGAACATGCTGAGGGTTGGAAGAAATTCTTTATCTGTAGATACCGAAAGATTTCCTTGGGGGGTATTCCATAAGTTTTGTTCAAGGTTGGGAAAGGGATTATTGTGGTCGAGTCGAAGAACTTATACTTCTGTGTGCAGTCCCGATCCACCCATTCTTTAAAGGATTTAGGGGAGACCCAGGCTGGGTAGAAAGCTGGGTTTTTGATGAAAGACAGCAGGGGGGTTAAGGGGGACATCAGGAGATGTTTATTTTTAACTTTGTCCCATAGGGATAGTGTGTGTTTTGTGATGGGATTATTTATGTGTTTTCGTTGTTTTGGGGTGACCCATAACAAATTCGAGGTTGAGATGGGATCACTTTCTATTGCTTCAATTGACACCCAGATCGGTGCTTCTTGCTTAGCGTGATATTTAGTCAGGATAGCCAGTTGCGCGGCCTGGTAGTATTTTGCAAAGTTAGGGTAACCTAGCCCCCCGGCTGTCTTTGGGAGGTGTAAAATTTGTGGTTTGATCCTTGGTCTGGAGGGCCCCCAAACAAAGGAGGAGACTCGCTTTTGGATTATCCGCAGGTAATGTGCGGGTACTGGTATAGGAAGTACTCTAAAGAGGTACAGGAGTTTGGGTAATATGGTCATTTTTATGGCCGAGACTCTTCCAAACCAAGAGAGAGGGAGTTGGGTCCAGGATTTCATTAAGTTTGTCAAATGCTTCAGGAGAGCTGGATAATTACATGTATAGAGATCTGAGATGTCAGCGGTCAAGTGTATTCCCAGGTACGGGATGCTCTTGACTGGCCATTCGAATGGGAGGCCCACTTTTGCGGCCCATAGTTCCGTATGGGAAAGGGATATATTAAGTGCTAGGCATTTTTTTGGATTTATCGCCAAACCTGAAAGTGACGCGAATTGATGTAGGATTGGTTGAAAGTTGGGCCCCGAAACTTGGGGTGAGGAGAGAAACAACAAAATATCATCAGCGTAAAGGCACAACTTGTGCTTTACTCCTCCTAATTCAACTCCAAGCACTTTGGGGTCAAGTCTTATCTTTTGGGCTAGGGGCTCAATCAGGAGGGCAAACAATAGCGGGGATAGCGGGCAACCCTGTCTGGTCCCCCTTTGGATATCAAACATTTCCGACTTGTAGCCTGCATATTTCACATATGCTTTCGGGTTTCGATAAAGTTGCAAGACCCAGTTTATAAAGTTGGGGCCGAAGCCCCATTTTATTAGTGCAAATTCCATATATGACCATGAGACTGAGTCAAATGCCTGTCTGATATCCAAAGAGAGAAAGCAGGCAGGAATCTTCCTCTTTTTAGCTATACATGCCAACAGGCTTGCTCTCCTGATGTTATCTCCTGCTTGCCTGTTGGGCATGAAGCCTACTTGGTCCCGGTGTATCAAGGATCCTATTGTTTTGTTTAGCCTATTGGCCAATATTTTACCGAGTAACTTTACGTCTGTGTTTAGCATGGATATCGGACGATAATTGTCACATAGGGTTGAGTCGGAGTGCGGTTTGGGTATCATACATATAGTGGCTGTGAGGGACTCCTGCCTAAAGGATTTCTGGCTTAGTAAATCATTGAAGGCTGCCACCATCATTGGGGAGAGTAGGTTACCGAACGTTCTATAGTATCTCGCGGTGAATCCATCTGGGCCCGGACGTTTATTTAATTTTAGCTCTTTAATGGCGCTCATGACATCCTCTTGCGTGATTGGTGCATCCAACAACGTTCTGTGTGATTCATTTAATTGAGGCAATTGCAAATTGGTAAAAAAGGCATCCGCATCCCGTTCACTAAAAGTGTTTGATTCCGTGTATAATTTTTTAAGATGTGCGCTAAACTTTTGCACAATTTTGACTGGGTTACTAGAGAAGTTGCCATTAGTTGTTTTAAGGTGTATCGGTTTATAGTTTTTGTTGATGGAATTGAGCGATCTCGCAAGAAGAGTGCCTGATTTATTGGCTTTATTGTAGAAAGAGTGTTTGTTTCTGAGTATCATCTTATCTGCCGAGTCTGTGAGAAATAAGTCTAATTCCGTTCGCGCCTTGTCCAATCGGGCTTTTGTCGCGGGTGAATGGTTATGTTGGAAGGCCATGAAGGCCGTTTCATGTTCTTTCTCCAATTTATAGAATAACTGTTTCCGCTCCCTTTTAAGGATCCCCAATTGCCTCTGTATTTTCCCCCGTAACACTGGCTTGTGTGCCTCCCAGAGCGTAAGCGGGGAGACGTCTGGGGTTGTGTTGAGTGTTATGTATTCGTCTAAATCTTGTTCAATTATTGTCCTATAGGAGGGGTGTTTAAGGATAATGTCAGGTAAATACCATGTCGGGTCTTGTTTTTTGGGGATCATAGAGGATAGGATGGTGAGAACTGCATTATGGTCGGACCACGGAATTGGGATGATGCTTGAGTCCATAACTTCTGGCAGCATACCAATCGTCAGGAATATATGATCTATACGGCTAGACGATTTATGGGGGTTCGAGTAATAGGTATAACTGCGTTTAGTGGGGTTTGTTTCCCTCCATGAATCCGCTAAATTGTATTTTGCCAGCAGGCTGGAAAGGTTCCATTTATTCTGGTGTGATAGGGAAAAGGGTGTTTTGTCAAGAAAAGGGAGGAGAACTTGATTAGAGTCTCCACAAATAAGGAGGGACCCAAATTTATGTGCGTTTACAACTTGCAGAAGATGCGACATGAACGGTAGGGTATTTAAATTAGGTGCATAATATGAGACTACTGTTATTGCGTTGTCCAATAAATGTCCAGTTGTTGATCTGTGGAATGCTATAAGGGTACCTCTTTTTTTGGATTGGGCTGATGCAGTGTAAACCTGTGGGTAGGAGGCGTGGAAGAACTTAGGGGTCGTACTAGGGGTGAAATGTGTCTCCTGTAGACATAGAATGTGTGCTTTCTTGGTTTGGAAGTATCTGAAAGCCTTAACTCGTTTCTGCGGTATGTTTAAGCCCTGCACGTTCAAAGTTAATACGTTTAGGGGTGCCATGGTAGCCCAACCATTGTGTATTTCTTACCTTGGTGTCCTGCGCATCGACATCCCGAACTGAGCCCCGCAGACTGGGGAGGAGGAGGAGAGGGGGGGTTCCTGAAAACGATAGCCTTCAAAGAAAAAGACAAAACATTACAAATAAACAAATCAATGTACAATTTAGCATACAACGTGCATACAGATCTGGCCCGTGATCGGGGGGGAGGAACCCGATCAGGGGAAAAGGGGGTCCGCGTCTGATCCTCGCGAGTGGTTGCGGAGACCAGAGGGGAGCCAATGGTGGCGCATGTGGGTTCCGCGTCCTGGAGACCCGCGGCCTAAATAATTTTTGTAAGTATCCCGAGAGGATACTATGGATAAATAACTATAAATATATACATGTAATTAGCTAGGTGAGATGATCTTTCAAGGAAAGATGTTCATCTTTTTGAAAGGAGGGGGAGTGGATGCTGTGACATTCCTCACTATGGGCATTAAGCGCTAAGGGGATCCTTTCATTCCGCTTAATATTTAGGGTTATCGTGGGAAGTTCTAGTCCCAGATAAAGTATGGAGAAGTTGACTAAGGGTACTAGTGTTCTGGGTGGTGATTGATATAGAAAGCACTGAGGGAGTTAAATAAAGAAAATAAAGTGAGAAAGGAGATACATAAGATGGGATTCATTCTGCATACTATGCTTACTAGCCCTTTGAAAGGGAGAGGCAGTGAGATAGATCTACAGTGAAGGGATTGGGAGCATCTAGTGCTTTTAGTGGCGATATGTGTGGCCTTAGACCACAGGGGGTGTATGAAAAATGTGAAAGGAGAAGAGAGGAATAAAAATAAAAAAGAAGACTTCTAAATGAAAGTGTTCAGAGCTGCTGCTCTTTTAGAATGGAACATCTGCAGAATGGATTCAAATCGGAGTGCCATAAGGTAAGTAAAATGCGTAAGCTCTTAGGCATCAGTCCATCGTGTCTTCTTGATCCTGTTGTTGTTCCACGAATCTGCAACGCTAATGCAGCTGTTGGATACTGTTGCCCTGGTTTTGTTGTGGTGAGCTATCGCGTGGGGAGTTAGATGCCGATCTTCTACGTGCAGCTGTCATTGTCGGTGAACTTTCTATTATTTTAAAGTCAATCAGTGCTTGGTGAAGCTGTTCCGGGGTCCTGCACACAATCTTCGTGCCTTGATAAGTGAAGCGCAGGGAGAAGGGGAAGCCCCATTGGTACCTAATGTGACGTTGATGCAGTTCCTGTAAAAGGGGTCTCATTGCTCTTCTCTTATTGATTGTGAGTTGCGATATATCCGCAAAGATTTGATAGTCGTGCCCCTGAAAAGAGAGCTTATTTTTCTCCCTGGTGTTCTGAAGGATCAGCTCTTTTGTCTTATAGAAGTGAAATTTAGCTATGATGTCCCTCGGGGGACCATCTGTTTTCCTCGGAGTTAATGCTCGGTGGACTCTGTCCATTTCCAGTCTGTCAGCTGGTATCCCGGGCAATATTTCCTGGCACAGTGCTAACATTGTGCCATTCAGATCAATGATAGATTCAGGTATACCTCTAAACCTTAAATTAGACCTCCTGGCTCGGTTCTCAAATTCCTCCAGCTTACTCTGCCGTGTCAAATTCTCTTCCTTAAGGTTTTCAATTTCAGTACTGCAGTCCTGAGTAAAAATTTCTATTTCGTCTACTTTAGACTCAAGAGCATCCGTGCGGCAACCAAGCTCTCTGATTTCTTTAGTGAGTTTAGTTGTAATCTGGTCTGAGGTATTCTGCAGTGCCTTGTGGAGCATTTTCTCAAATTGTTTCATAAGGCTGTTAGGGACCGCTGTACCTTGGCTTATTAGTGAGGTGCCATCCTGTGCTGCATCCTCCTCTTCACTGTCTGTGGCTGTGTTCCTCAGGGAAGCCATCTGTTTAGATGCTTTAGCTGAGGCTGCTTTAAGTTTTCCTGAGGTGAGAGCTTCTGAGGAGACTGGCGCCTTTTTCAGAGCAGCGCTCTTAGGATGCTGAGCGCCGCTGCTGCTGTGTGCTTTCCCTCTGCCTTTTGTGCCGTTTAGCACCATTTTGGTGTCAAAATGCTCTCTCACCCTTCAGCAAGCTTTCCCTTAGGTTTTCCCAGCTCTCACCCGCTCCGTTTCTCCGTTATTTGCGGGTCTGTTCCAGTCACGGAGCGGAGCTCTAGTCAGGCATTACCGACCCGCTAGGCTCCGCGCATGCGCCCTGTTCCATTGTTTTCAACGTCGTTTTGCCCACACACTATCATTTAAATTGACTAAAACAACAATGTTTTAAAAAACGACACCAAAAATTCGAGCATGTTCAAATTTTTTTTGGGCGTTTTTCAGAAGACATAAAACAACGTTTTCCCCACACACGGTCATTTTAAATGACGTTTTCAAAAACTTTGCTTTTTTTCATCACAGAAAACGACCGTCTGTACGCGGCATTAGTGTTCGATTGTCTACCCCAATATCGCAGTTCAGCCAAAAGTCACTGACTGCCACCATTATTAGTTTAAAAACAAACCCCAGTATCTAGCCTATATTTTGTTGAGGCTATAACGTTTGTGAAAAACAATCAATATATGCTTATTGGAATTTTTTTGTACCAAAAATATGTATCAGAATACATATTGGCTAAAATTTTGTTTTTTTGTAATTCTTTTATTTTGAAAGATGTGCAATTAACAGTCAATACAATTAGCCAAGATACATAATGAAAAAAACAGGCAGTAGGATCAAAAGGGATCATATGATGTGGTAAGCATAACAGATAATCCGGCTATACACAGTAAATAAGGCACAGCAAAATGGTGCGAAATTAAGACAATATCTATGTACGAGGTCGGGGAGGCATTCGGATTATGGCTTGCACAACCCAAAATCGACAGTAATGTATACAAGGCAGCGGCGGTGCCCCCTCTCTCTCCTGCACCGCCACTGAAATACAATACATAGATTCATGCATTGCATGAATCTATGTATTGTTGCTGCCGCCCACTATTCAGATGGCCGGCACCCTGGTGAGCGCCGGCCATCTGAATAACGGCAGCTGGTTGGCTTTGGAAGTGCTTTCCGATTACAGCCCTCGGGCTGTAATCGGCTTCCAAATAGTTATCCAGGGGACGCACGGGGGGTGCGTTCCCTGGATAACACTGACAGGCGTCTCAGCCAATCAGGTTCACTGGTTCTGGTTACCGGTAACCTGATTGGCTGGAGCGTCATCGAGGGCAGGAGAAGACATCAAGGGACGGTGGAAGCAGGATGGCTGACCCCAGAAAGGTAAGTGCCAGGCGGGGGGGAGGGGGCATTTTACAGGGCACAGTGGCAGCATTTAACAGGGCACAGTGGCTATAATTGATGGGCACAGTGGCTATTGATGGCACAGTGGCTACAATTGATTATTGATGGGCACAGTGGTGACAATTGATGGGCACAGTGGTGACAATTGATGGGCACAGTGGTGACAATTGATGCGCACAGTGGTGACAATTGATGGGCACAGTGGTGACAACAATTGATGGCACAGTGGTAACAATTGATGGCACAGTGGCTGTGTTTGATGGCATGGCACAGGGACTGCGTTTGGAATGGCACAGTGGTGACAATTGATGGGCACAGTAGTGACAATTGATAGGCACAGTGGTGACAATTTTTTTTTTTTAAATACATTTTTATTTTATTCTTTCATATGTCTACATCCGTCAATATTATTACGTTTCTTCATTAAATCTTTTCCCATTTCAGAAATACAACCACATCAACAGAAAAAAAGTGTCATTATACATTACATTCCACCTTGAAAAAGAAAAAACAACAGATAGCAAAAAGGAAACAAAACAATAAAGACAAACTACCCCGTTACTCTGGTTGCAGCGCCCCTCCCCCTCCTTACTGACTTCCAATAATCAGAATTTACTTCTATTAGTGCCCCTCTTGTACTTATTCACCACTAAGAGTTGACCCCGAGTTCAACCACTCATTCCAAATGCTATAATATTTCTGGGGTGTTCCTCTATGCTCATACAATAGTTTCTCATATGGAAGTATTTGATTTACCGCCCCAAGCCATTGTCCCTTTGGAGGAGGCGTAGGTTGCATCCATCCAAGTACAATTTGTATGCGGGCCATGAATAAAGTTTCTGGTAAACAAGTCTTAGCATATACATTCCACCTCTGAGGCCTCGTACACACGACCGCGTTTCTCGTTTCTCTGGGAGATATTTTTTTGCCGAGGAAACCGGTCGTGTGTACATTTTCGTCGAGGAAACTGTCGAGAAACTCGAAGAGCCAAAAAGAAAGGATGTTCTCTATTTCCTTGACGGGAATGGAGAAAATTGGCTTGTCGAGTTTCTCGACGGCTTCACAAGGAACTCGACAAGCAAAACGATGTGTTTCGCCCGTCGAGTTTCTCGGTCGTGTGTACGAGGCCGGACTCTCGAATAACCCCAATAGACATACTTCTAGAGTAAATGGGACACATCCTCCCACCACCTCTGATATTATATCCAAGACCTGTCTCCAATATCTACTGATGCCCGGACAAGACCACATCATGTGCTCTAAGTCAGCCCGTGGGAGGTGACATCTTGCACACTCCGCGTTTACTACTCGCCCCATGAGGCTTAGTTTATATGGTGTAAGATAAACCTGGTGTATTATATAAAACTGTATCAATCTATTATTGCTTGCGGGTGATACTGTCAAATGTGATTTGCAGACTTCCCCCCAACTTTCATCCATCATAGATGGACTTATCATTTGCCACTTCCTCTTAATCTAAAGCGGAGAGTCCCATATCTTGGCCTGCATAAAAAATCTGTACAATTTGGATACTAATCCCTTTGGTTCTTGAGTTCTCAATATTCCTATAATGGGGAATCTGGATACTGTATATCTATACTTTTACTATCAAATTGGGCACTTAACGCATGTCTTAGCTGTAAAAATCTATAAAAAAATGTATCGACTAGTTTATATTGTGTTTACAAATAATCAAATGAGCATATATTCCCACTTTGGTATACCTGTTCCAAAGATACAATTCCGTTTTGCTTCCAAAATATACTATCCTCGAATGTATATAGTTCTTCAAACAAGGGATTATCCCACATAGATAGCTCAGCAGGGATATCCCTGGAGCCCATAAATTTTTGGACCTCCCGCCATGCTGATCGTACCAATGAGAGCATAGGGATCTTGACCCCTGGTGTATGTATACGTTTTGTCTCTAATACTACCAAAAAGTTCTCAGCTTGTAATATATTTAACAAATACTTCTCTACTCCCGAGCTTTGTTCCTGTGTAAACCAATTACGCAAATGTCTAATTTGTCCTGCTAAGTAATACAAATAGACATCTGGCAGCGCCAACCCTGCCTCTGCCTTAGGGCGCTGTAATGTTGTCAGCTTTACTTTACATCTACCTTTTGCCCATATAAATGTTATAAATTGTGAATTCAATTTTTTAAAGAACTTTTTAGGCACTACTACTGGGGTGTGTGAGAAGAGTGGTGACAATTGATGGCACAGTGGCTGCGTTTGATGGCATGGCACAGTGGCTGCATTTGATAGCACAGTGGCTACATTTGATGGGCACAGTGGCTGCCTTTAATGGGCACAGTGGCTGCGTTTGATGGGCACAGTGGCTGCGTTTGATGGGCACAGTGGCTGCGTTTGATGGGCACAGTAGCTGTGTATGATGGGCACAGTGAGGCTGCAATTGTTAGTTTTTTTCGTTTGTTTGCGCCCCCCAAAAATTTAGAGAACCAGCCGCCACTGATACAAAGCTATGTCATACAATAAACTTTTCCTTTCACAGCTGTTCGGGAGGCAGAGAATTCCGGCGGCCAGCAGGCCTAGGCATGGGACTCGCGAGGCGGGTTATGAACATGAAAATATTCACAGCATCTGGTCAAGACAGCCCATGACTGGGTGAGAACTAGGGGGAGGGGTGCATACAGAAGGGGGAAGGGTAGAAGAAGAGACATCTCTTAGGGGAAGAGGGGGAAAGGATTGGAAGGGGAAGAAAAAAAAGACAGGAGGTGAGAGGAAGAGGAAAGATAAGCAGCTGGGCGTAACGGTAGATGGTGGAGAGGTGAGGCAGAGTAGAGTGGGATAGCACCCCCTGACTAGGTAGCAAGGCAAGTCCAGGAGGTCAGCCAAACTGCGCAACCTCACAGAGATAGTTGTCCCTATAAATGAAATGCTGGTCTCTCGAAAGGTCTCCTCCCTATTGTGCAAGTTGGTGGTGAGATCCTCCATGTCGAAATTTGATTTTTATATATATTTTTTAATTGGATATGTTTTATAGCAGAAAGTAAAAAAAATTAAAAAAAAATTCAGTATGTCAGTTTTTTAGAAAACAAAAAACCCAGTGGCGATCAAATACCACCAAAAGAAAGCTCTATTTGTGGCAGGGGAATTACATACATTTCATCTGAGTACTGCGTTTCATGGCCACACAATTGTCAGTTAAAATAAGGCAGTGCCATATTGGCCTGGTCATGAAGTGGGGTAAAACTTCTGGAGGTCAAGTGGTTATATACTGTATAGTGCAAGATTTTTTTGGAGACTCATACATCTGTCAGTTCCAAAGAAATTGCTGTATGTTGTACCATGCCCTATCTTAAACTGATTCGTGAATGGAAGGTTCACAACTAAATCTCAATGTTCTAATGAGGAAAGCTGCAGTACCCGCATCCATTTTCATTCACAAATCTTAGACTAAAGATCACCAAAAATTCAACTCATACTGCAGGAGATGTCTGAATTTTGTGGACAATTATATGTATAGTAATCATATACGGTATGTTATATACATTTTTACTGAGAGTGAAGATTTGCTTTGAAAGGCACTCTTATGCCTTGTACACATGGTCGGACTTTTGACTGTGCAAATGTCGTCTGTGAGTCCATCGGAAGTCCGACGGAAAGAAAGAGAACAGGTATCTAAGGTCCGTCTGACTTCTGAAAAAAAAAGCCTGATGGAAGCTTTACACGGCCGTACTTTCCTAGAAAAAAATCCCGTCTGACTTTTTTTCTCGGAAAATCCGGCCATGTGTACGAGGCTTTAGTATAATTTACAAAAAAGTTATAAACCTGTATAAGGTGTTTCTAAAATACTAATGCCCTGTACACACGATCGTTCGTCTGATTAAAATGGACCGATGGACCGTTTTCATCGGACGAACCGATCGTGTGTGGGCCCCATGTTTTTTTTTCTCATCGGTGAAAAAAAATAGAACCTGTTTTAAATTTTTCTTATGGTTAAAAAAACAATAGAAAAAAACAATCGTCTGCTCAGAATCAAGTCGACGCATGCTCGGAAGCATTGAACTTAATTTTTCTCAGCACGTCGTTGTGTTTTACGTCACTGCATTGGACACGATCGGATTTTTAACCGATGGTGTGTAGGCAAGACTGATGAAAGTCAGCTTCATCGGATATCTGATGAAAAAATCCATTGGTCCGTTTTCATCAGACGAACCGATCGTGTGTACAGGGAATAAAAGTATACATCAGAGGTAAGATAAAGGACAAGTTGCAGGTTGTTTCAAAACGCTTCTTTCATTCTTTGATTTAAAGCGGAGGTTCACCCTAAAAACAGGTATATACCATTCAATCCAGCATACTGCCGACATGTACAGTATGCTGTTTTTTGTTTTTTTTCGGTTTACATACCGCAGTATAGGTATTTTCCCCCCGTTTTCCGGGTAGTGAATCCCGCGGGAGTGGGCGTTTCTATTCAGAGACTAAGTGATTGACGTATGACAGAAGGTTTACCCCCGGCGCAAAAGGCACGTCACCAGTTTCCGAAAAAAGCCGAACGTCGGTGCGCAGGCGCCGTATAGAGCCAACTTGATGTTCGGCTTCTTTCGGAAACTGGTGACGCGCATTATGCGCCGGGGGTGAAGCTTTTGTCATACGTCAATCACTTAGTCTCTGAATAGGAACGTCCACTTCTGCGGGATTCACTACCCGGAAGCCATTGTAGAAAGAAATGTTTGGACAGCCGCAGCTCACAGCTATGAGTAAGCACTGATTGTAGTGCGAAACGTCAGCTGTATGCCCGTGTCTTTGCTGTGATGTATGGTGTTTGATAACTTTTATCAATAAAAGGCAACCGAGAAGGTATTTCCAGAGTTCGGCTGTCCAAACATTTCTTTCTACAATTGCTTTGTGCATTGCCGGCACCTGGGTTTCTCTGAGAGGATACGGATTTATCCACATACCAAATTGGAGCGGTGACTATCTTCTCACTACCCGGAAGCCGGGGGGAAAATACCTATACTACGGTATGTAAATCGGAAAAAAATACCAGCATACTATACAGTACATGTCGGCAGTATGCTGGATTGAATAGTATATACTTGTTTTTAGGGTGAACCTCCACTTTAAGGTAGACATTTGCCTTCAATCCCAAGTGACAGCTCAAGCAGTGATGAAGCTGACAAGTTAATGTACTGCAGAATAAACAAATTATAATGAACCACGTAGTTGGATAATTAAGAATCCAAATCTTTAAGTCCTTATATTCTGTATTGTTGGAAGGCGCTGCAGATGGTCTAAATTAAGTAACGCAAGGGCAACAGAGCATGTACAAAAATTAATTAGCTGCTGAAATTAACATGTCTGGCTTTTAAAGCTTCCTTGTTTTGTTCATCTCTTTATTTTCTTTCAAAATGTAATAAAGCAAAATAATTGCAAAGTTTGTGCTTGATGTCAACTTAAGTCTACTTGGAATGTTAAATGAGGGCAGACCACAGTTTGCTTAAAATATGGGAGACTTCATATATGGCTTATATTTGCAGTTTACATTTTTTTTTTATAAACACAAGTCGTGGAATGCTAATTTCCTACTTTGTCCATGGGGAGTGTAGCCACTGCTCAATATTATATTGATAAACAATTTACATTTTCCGCATTCAGTAGGGGACAGTTCTACAGTGACTAGGCAAAGCTAAACCTGTTTGGGGTAATCATATGACATTGCATGCATGACCTAATCTTCCTTCTCTTTTTTTAAATTTATAGTTAAAACGGAAGATATAGCACAATGAGTGACATGTGTACACAGTTAGTAAATTGAGTTCAGCAAAAAGTCCAGTTGCAAACCCGGGGCGACTTCTTGCTGGACTCAGACACTTGATGCAGCACCTCTTAAGAGACTAAAGAAGCTCTAGGTAAACATTAAGAGAGAGAATGCACAATCCAAGTGTGGTGTAAAATAGTTTTTAATTGAGGTAAAAGACAATTGGCAACTCACATTTAAAGCGGAGTTCCGGCCACAATTTCACTTTTTAAATATAAATACCCCTGTAATACACAAGCTTAATGTGTTCTAGTAAAGTTAGTCTGTAAACTAAGGTCCGTTTTGTTAGGTTGTTACAGCATTTAGACACTTTATAAAAACAGAAATTGACTGGGGCCATCTTAAGTGTGGGCATCATGAAGCCAGACTGTATGACTTCCTGGATTTCAGCCTTGCAGATCTCACACATGCTCAGTGCTGCACAAGCAGTGTAATAGGTTTCAGATCAGGTTTCATCACCTGTACTGTCCAAGTCACATGATTCTTCGAGACTGGGGAGTGCACAGACTCCTGGAAAGTTACACCCACTACATTCCCAGGAGTCTGTGCGGTGTAGGTCAGGAAGCTTAAGCACCTAGGTGCAGGAAGTGGGAAGATTAACTATTCTGCCTAGCAACAACACTTTGAAGGCATCTAAAAAAAAAAACTTTTGACACATTTTGGGACCATTGTCATTTATACAGCGATCAGTGCTATAAAAATGCATTAAATGACACCTGCAGGGAAGGGGTTAACCACTACGGGTGAGGAAGGGGTTAAGTGTGTCCTAGGGAGTGATTCTAACGGTGTGGGGGCTGGGCTACCAGTGACACAACATTGATCACTGCTCCCGATGACAGGGAGCTACTGTCACTAGGCAGAACAGGGAAATGCCTTGTTTACATAGGCATCTGCCCGTTCTGCCGCAGTACACATCGAGTCACAGGTCCTGCGGGCACGATCACAGAGCTTGCGGCGGGCGCGCACCTGTATGCTTCTTTGCCTGCCCGTGCCATTCTGCCGACGTATATCTACGTTAGGCAGTCGGCAAAATGTTAAAAGGATCATGTTCTTGAAACACGACTTCCAAAAGTAATAGTACCTTGTGCTGTATAGAAGTAAACTATGTTTATTTGCATTTACCATTTAGATTTCCGAAATTATACTGGATGTCTTTAAATCAGAAAAAAATATATAGGTGGTAAGACTAAAATCATAAATATATAACTGTCCCTTGTTACTAACACATAAGTGGTTTCTGTTACATACAAGAGGAAATGGCATGTAATATTACTGATGACTGTCAGATGGATTTCAAACAGTGAACATTTTCAGTAGGAAATTGCAGGACTGTTATGGCTCTGCCAATAATATGGACAAATGTTTAGTTTCATTGAAGTCAGAAGAATTTGACCCTGAAAAAAACAACGCTTCCCATGTCACTTGTATGCTGTGTACAGGAGATAAAACCTCTTAAACACGCACTATGGCTTTGGTTAAACCCATTACAAAAAGATTTCCCCCCGACATACTTTCTGTGCCTCTTCTATTTGTTTTAGCTTTCATATGTGAAATATTATTTAAAAACCGTATGATCTAATGCTAAAGCTATTCTGCCTACTAACGTTATAGATGAATGTTTTCAACCTCTTTACAAACTCTGTCAAGGTACTTTGTTTATGGAGAGCTGCATGACTGTTTTTTTTGGGGGGGTTAAAATGCAGTTATATTATTTAATCAACTGAATATTTCTATATTGGAAAATTGCACAGGAGAGCATACTGTAGAGAAGCCAGAGAGGAAACACGACTTATTGCCGCGTACACACCGTTTTTCTGACATTCAAAAACCCGTCGTTTTTCACAATGTGATTTCTCTCCAGCCTGACTTGCATACACATGTTCATGCAAAAAAAAAACGTCCTACCAAAGCGCGGTGACGTACAAAACGTACGATGGGACTATAAAGGGAAAGTTCCTTTCAAATGGCGCCGCCCTTTGGGCTACTTTTGGGCTGCTTACTTGATTCTGAGCATGTGCGTTTTTTTTTCCCTCAGAAAAGCATACACACAACCGTTTTTCGCGACGAGAAAAAGAGTGACGGGAAACACGACGAGAAAAAAGAGAGCTGGTTTCGTCAAGAAAACTGCTAGGGAGCATACACACAACCGGTTTTCTCGACCAATATAAAAAATGGCAGTTTTCTCGTCGTGAAAACCGGTCCTGTTTATGAGGCAGTAGAGATGTAAAATTTCTCAATAAATCTGCTCCAATTTTTACAGAATTGTAGAGAGTGCAAGGGATTGTGGGATTTTCTGTTATTTCTGATGCAATAAATCTTATAGGGAAGAGTTATACTTTCTTATTAGGAATTGTCCCAATAAGGGTCCCCAATTGCATTTTGTTTATGCAGCCTCTCGCTTACTTCCTTTCCAGTAGCCACATCACTACTTGTATTTGCTTGGCTTTGACCTTTAAAGCAGAACTTCAGTAATTTTTTTTAACTTTCCATCTATTAAATCTTTTGCCCTTGTTGTTTTAACTTTGGAGAGTCAAACATTTTTTTTCTGCCAGTAAATGCCTTATACAGCCCACTTCCTGTTTCTTGTCTGGTAAAAAGTCTAGGTTTATGAAATCATGCACAGCTCTCTCTCTCACTCTCGTGAGAGTTTACCAGGCAGGGAGGGGGGTGAGTCATAAGAGGGCTAATGAGAGCTGAAGAGATGGAGGTGTACTTCTGTGTGTCTGTGTAAATCCAGGAAGTGAACAGGCAGCAGCTTCAGCTGCCCACAGTTAAAATGATTGCAGCCAGACTTTGGTGGAGAGAGATTTCTGCAGCATATTTGGCAAGTACAGAATCACAGTAAATATATAATAATATGCAAAGTGGTTGGAGGGAAGCTTCAGAATGGCAAAGATGTTTTTATTACAAATTATGTGAGCAGACTTCAGTTCCTCCTTAATTGTGATCTTCCTCTCAATCCCAGGATGTTTATTTACCCAGCTTACTTCTGATTGCTACCCCCACACTCCCCACCCCGCTTTCTTTAAAGTGACTTCTCGGGCCAGATTCATGTAGGAGGGCGTATCTTTGTGCGGGCGTAGCGTATCCTATATACGGTACGCCGCCGTAACTTAGAGAGGCGAGTACCGTATTCACAAAGAACTTACGCCCTAAGTTATGGCGGCGTAGCGTAAATTGGCCGGCGTAAGCCCGCCTAATTCAAAGTAGGCTGGTAGGGGGCGTGTTGTATGGTAATGAATCGTGACCCCACGTAAATGACGCACCTAACGAATGGCGCATGCTCAGTATCACGTCGATACTGTAAATTACGCTGGCTCAATGCTTAGTCGACGTGAACGTAACCTAAGCCCATCCCCATTCACGTACGACTTACGCAAACGACGTTAAATACGAAGCTGTTCCGACGTTTCCGACGTCCATACCTAACATGACTTACCCCTGCTTTTATGAGGGGTAAAGTTACGTCGGTCGGACGCCTTACATAAACAGCGTATTTTAATACGCCGGGCGCAAGTACGTTCGTGAATCGGCGTATCTAGCTCATTTGCATATTCAACGTGGAAATCAACGAAAGCGCCACCTAGCGGCCAGCGGAAATATGCACCTAAGATACGACGGCATAAGAGACTTACGTTGTATCTTAGACAAATTCTGGCATATCTGATTCTTTGAATCAGGCGCCGAGATACGACGCCTCACATTCAGACTTACGATGGCGTATCTGGAGATACGCCGTCGTAAGTCCTTTGTGAATCTGGGCCCTGAACTCTTGATAATTGACCAATATATTATTAAATGTATTATTTGGGTTTGCTGTCTGTTAGTTTTCTGTATATCTATTTTCAGTCTTAGCTTGCTCTAAGGCTGCATTCACACCTGAACGCGGCGTATTGTAGCGCGATTTGCCGCGACAAAATGCATTGTTTTTTAGCCTACAATACGACGGAGGGGTGATTTAAAATTGTCGGCTATGCAGAACGCCGAAAGCCGCCTGAAAAAAAGGGTCCGGGACTTGTTTTGAGCTTCAGGCGTTTCGGCGTTCGGCGTGGAGATGTGAACCATCTCCATAGCCGACAATGTTAAATCACCCCTCCAGCGTATTGCAGGCTGCAATAGCGTGGGGGGTCGGGCGTAAAAACGCCTAGGTGTGAATGCAGCCTAACTGTTGACTGGATTGACTCAGTACCGATAACTTGACTACGATTCTCATCTCTTTGGATGAGTTTTTTTTTAAGCTTTCCTGATTTGACCCTGGCCTGCTCCTCACCAACTGTTGCTCTTTTATGTGACTCTGATTGATGCTAACTCGCCTAGTTGTGCCCTTTTCAGCTTGGTAAAGTCTTCTGGTCTCCATCCAACCAGATATAATTTCTTTCACACTTAAATTCTGGGAACACTCAAGTCCGTGTGAAGTACAATAAATAGATCAACCAGAGATAGGTGGAACAATGCACCACATCCCATATAATAGGAAGAAATGGAAATGGGGGAGAGGGGACTTTTAAGGTGTCAAAACAAAGGAAACTATAACATGCAAAATAAAAAGTTTTTATTGTACATAGGTAAAAAAAACTATAAGAATCCTAGTGATAAACATTTAGATTAGACTAAATTGTTCAAGGATATAATGTATTACTGTACAGAAACGTTATTCTCGACATGTTTCGCTAGAGTATATAGCTTCTTCAGGAGTTCATAATTGTCTGTGTACAGTACAGAGTAATCACTGCAATACATAAATATACATAAGACAAACAAAATAACAGGTCCTGCATAGAACCTAATAGTACAAACAATATATATGAAAATATATGAAAAAAAAATAAAAAATTATATATATATATATATATATATATATATATATATATATATATATATATATATATAGCTTACTCCAAGCTTCAGGTCAGTATACCACACCAGGACAACCCCACTGCCAAATACAAGGATATCATTGTGTCATAAGAGAACCATAATGCCTTGTACACATGGCCTGACTTTCTAAGACAAAATGTCAGAAGTTTTTTTTCTCTCGGAAAGTCCAGCCGCGTGTAGCCTTAGATAGAGAACCTGTTCTCTATCTTTCCGTTGGACTTCCGACGGACTCACGGCGGACTTTTTCATGGTCAAAAGTCCGACCGTGTGTACGAGGCATTAGGCCCATTTGAGAATCTAGTAATGTCAAAATATAAACTGTAACATACACTCTTTGAAAAGAACCCCAAAATAGATGCCCACTGACATCTACAATATGAACGAATTAATAAAACCTTTTTATTATAGATACCTTAAAAGTCCCCTCTCTCCCGATTCCATTTCTTCAGTGTGTGAAGGGTTTTCAGTTTCCCTGGATGGTGGTTTGCCTATAGATGAGGATTGTGAGGGGACTTAGGATATTATGCCTGAATTGAGATCTGGAGATCATGACCAGGAAGTCAAAGCTTCCTTGCTAACCATAAACAAAAATGGAAATCTCTGCTTGCCCTTATTTATATGGCTCAGAAGGCAACTGCTTTTTTTTTTTTGAGGCTCCGTACACATGTCCAAGAAACTCGACGGGCAAAACACATCGTTTTGCTCGTCGAGTTCCTTGTGAAGCCGCCGAGGATCTCGGCGAGCCAAGTTTCCTCATTGACTAACGAGGAAATAGAGAACATGTTCTCTATTTGGCCCGACGAGATCCTCGTCGGTTTCCTCGGCCAAAAGTGTACACATGACCGGGTTTCTCGGCAGAATACAGGTCCGATCAAGTTTCTGGCTGAATTCTGCCGAGAAACTCGGTCGTGTGTACGGGGCCTTAGCTGGAACTTTCTGGACTGACAAAGATTGAGGAGCCCCAAGCATTTATCCTATCTTAAGTTTGCAAACCACTAGTATAGAATTATATGCTCATGCCACTTGTACATAGAAGTTTGCTTAAAGCCATTAGGAAACAAAGGAATTATCCTTAGTCAGTTATTAGCTTTTACTATGTTATTGCATTAATCCAGTAAATGTTTCCCTCAGGTGTGAATGACAGTTTAAATTGCAAAGCTGCCATGTCTCATTGTACAGCTCAAACTAGTTACACTTTTATAAAAGACTGGGAATCAGATGGGTATCCTGAGGATAAAGGATAATTAAGTGTAAGATGTGTATTTCATATAGTAAGGCAATGTAATAATATCTACTAGTGATTAGTCACATTCTACTGGACTTGTTCTGCACTGCTGAAAAGCAATGTGTAGCTTATCCAAGACAATTCTTAATTTCCAATAAGTGTCAAGAAGATACCCCAGTATCAACACCTTAATCCATATACAGGATAGGAGTCGTGAAAATTGTAGAACCACCCTGTTCTAGTCATATAATACTGGAGGTGGCTTGGATTAGCTATGAAAAATCTTCCACGTTACAGAAAAAGTTCAGTTAAATGCGACTAACTACTGCTAAATATATCATGACCTGGATACATGAGAACCTCCACAGACAATGAAAGAATATCATCGCAGTTGTATAGTTCATATGTGAAATTCGATGAAAAAAAAAAAAAGCAAAAACATAATTCATTGGTCTACTTTATGATGGGCAGCTATGAACTGGCTGGCTAGAAAATGCAAGAGGTTCATTGAATTTGACCTGGAATCAGCCTCTTTTGGGCAATTCTTGTATAGCAGAGAATGATTGTGAGAGCAAGAAGCAGTACAAGGAGCCAATGCTGTATCCTGGCCTAGACCAACAAGGCCCAGGCCTAGGGCAGCACTTTGCAGTGGGCAGCATGGAAAGAGTCCCCGGCGACTTGTGCTACACTGTTAGTGTAACGCAAGCTGCTTCTAATTTTTACTGTCCTATCAGCCTGGACCACAAACCTTCCTCACTGTGCTATATGTTTTCTGCTGCACCATTGGTGCAGTCCTCTCCATAAAATTATGGAACCCTGCTCTCTATTTTCTCGTCGGCATTCCCGGCAGTGTTTCCTGCCGAGAAAACCGGTCGTCTGTATGCTTACCTGCCTTGTAATGACACTGTGCATGCTCGATAAGACTTTTTTACGCATGCGCATGCGCGGTAGCATACAAGGTTAGTGTGGGATGTAAAAAGATGGTGGCGATAGCATCGAATGTGACGATAATGTAGTCGATAATGTCACCGCGTTCTTGCCATTCAAAAGAATGGCGGTTCTTTTAAATGGCCGTCTGTATGCAAAACTTTGCAAGAAAAGCTTGCCTGGAATCCCGTCAGGAAAACCAATGTTTTTTTCCTGACGGGATTCCCAGCTGTGTGTACAGGGCCTAAGTGTTACAAGAACCATTGATTCTCATGTTTTGTATTTGGAATATACAATACTCACGTTACAAGAATAAGTTGTCCGTTTACTATTGTACACAGTATATGGATAGTAATGAGTAAGGCCTCGTTCACACGATAGGTTAACCAGAGGACAACGGTCTGATGGACCGTTTTGATCGGTCCAAACCGATCGTGTGTGGGCCCCATAGGTTATTTAACCATAGGTTAAAAAAAAAAAACTTGCTTTAAATTTAACCTATGGATTCTTAACCGATGGGAGAAAAACGATCGTTAGTACGCACAACCATCGGTTAAAAATCCACGCATGCTCAGAATCAAGTCGACGAATGCTTGGAAGCATTGAACTTCGTTTTTTAACCACGTTGTTGTGTTTTACGTCACCGCGTTCTGACGCGATCGTTTTTTTTAACCAGGCACAACGAACTATCAGTCAGCTTCATCGGTTAACCTATGACAACTGTCCTTCAGACCGGTCTCATCGGATGGAATGATCGTGTTTATGAGGCTTTAGCTGACACAGAGGTTATTAAAAATCCAAAGGCCATCTGGATACAGGAAGGTAAAATATTGTCAGATTGAACTTTGATCAGTGACCTTTCTGTGGATTTTTTGATGGCCTGTTCATTGATTAATTCACTGTTCCAATTGACTCTTTGATCCACCTACACAATCATTTATGAAAAACATTCAGACAGCACCTGCTGTTCACTAAGAACAAGGATATTAAATTATATTAAATATTCAATACTGCGCACATCTATCTGGAAAGAAGTGTCTGACAATGTCATCTTGTTTATATCTTGAACATTTTCCTAGCAGTTCTGTCTGATATTGTGCAGATTTCTTTGTCACGCCATTTTCTCTAAATCTGTTTACTGTTCTAGACCAGTTATTAACCCTTCAGTATCCTAAATATATATTTTTTGCTTCTTTGCAACAAATTTCCCAGAAAAAAAAATTCATGGCATTTATTCCCAGCAGTAAATGACTACTCTGTTTATTTAAAAAATATATTAAATTTACTTAAAGCGGGGGTTCACCCTTAGAGGGCACTTTTTCCCCTTAGATTCCTGCTCGTTTTCTCTAGGGGAATCGGCTATTTGTTTTAAAATGTGTGCAGTACTTACCCGTTTACGAGATGCATCCTCTCCGTCGCTTCCGGGTATGGGCTGTGGGAATGGGCGTTCCTTCTTGATTGACAGGCTTCCGAGAGGCTTCCGACGGTCGCATCCATCGCGTCACGATTTTCCGAAAGAAGCCGAACGTCGGTGCGCAGGCGCAGTATAGAGCCGCACCGACGTTCGGCTTCTTTCGGCTACGAGTGACGCGATGGATGCGACCGTCGGAAGCCTCTCGGAAGACTGTCAATCAAAAAGGAACGCCCGCTCCCGAAGACCCATACCCGGAAGCGACGGAAGAAGATGCAGCTCGAAAACGGGTAAGTACTGCTCATATTTTAATACAAATAGCCGATTCCCCTAGACCGAACGAGCAGGAATCTAAGGGGAGAAAAAAAAAAATTAACAAATGGGTGAACTCCCGCTTTAAATCTGGGTAAACCACAATAAAGCCTAATTATCATGATAGTAAACTACCCTTAAATGAAAGGTATCGTGTGCTTATATATACAGTACAATACAATTTTGAGAAGAACTATTTTCCTTTTTTGTAGTCCACTTTTTGTTAACCACTTTGCCCAAAGTTCAGTAGCTGTACATTCACGAAAGTCAAAGTGCAGCTCCGATCCTCTTTTTTTGGGCCCCCTGCTGGTGGTCCTGCCCCCTGCCCTGCCGAGTGCCCCCCTATAGCAAGCCTCTTGCTTGAGTCTATTCACACACAGAGCACGGTCTGTCCCCGCCCCCGCTCTTTTCTCTTTGGCTCACTGGGTGTGATTAACAATGGCTCCCGCTGCTGTGTGAGACAATGAGAAGATAGAAAGACCCAGGAGAGTTGCTGCTCTCATTGACATTGCCGGATTGGGATGGGGCTCAGGTAAGTATAAGGGAAGGCTGGGGGGAGCCGTATTCAGAAGGGTTTTTACCATAATGTATAGAATGCATTAAGGTAAATATAACTTCTGCTTTTAGAACCACTTTAAAGCAAAATAAACTGTGGTCATGACATAATATACATCAGTATTTGTAAATGTTATCAAAGTCCTTTTTTTTAAAATGAGCTCTGCCTTTTATCATTAAATAGCCGTCCATAAGTTTAAGTCAAATAACTTGGCTTAGCTGGGATGGGGTCCTCAGTCTGCTGGAGGCAGTAAGAAACTTTTCTTTGACACAAGTGGGTAGTGCCTGAACAAAGATGGCTACATCCTTGAGGAAAGAAAAGGAGATGAATTCATTGTCAGGGGAAGTAATGTGATCTTGTGGGAAGTAATAAATTACCTTTAGTTGTTAAATCTACACATTACATGACATGTTAAGGACCGATCCTAGTGCACCTTACCCACTATCCACATGACCCCACCCCCTTATACCTTAACCCACAAAACCCCAATGATACAAGGGACCACGTTGTGGAGTAAAATTTGCCTTCCGGCCTTTTTATTTAACCATTTCAAAATTTAACATAAATAACCGTTTAAATAACTTTAAATAACTATATACACATTTCCAATACCTGGTGGTCTAGAAGACCACCTCTCTCAACTTGGAAACTGGGACAACAATTATTACCTAGGCCTCAGTCGCTAGACACCGACTCAGAGGCACTATAACCGTCCGCAGTGACCTAACACTTTAACCCCTTCCTGGTTAACCCTCGTCAACCGAAAGGTACCCAATAACCCCCATACCACCTATGGGTACAACCTTTTTCCTACCCCAACTTCCAGCCTTTCCTCGTCTTCCATAGACCCAAAACCGCCCACAGAAAGGCTAAAACCAGGGAGGGTGGGTGGGCAGCTTCACCCTTTGTTGAAAATGGAGGAGTGACAAAACGTCACTTCCTCCGCGCCAGCCACCTCTGCCGCCCCCGCCCACTCACAGACTACCCCTCCCCTTCCCCCAGAAGGAGCCTATCACCTACGGCCAGTCCCACCGTGTCATGCCGTCCCTCCCCCAAACTTTGTTTGCTCCGTGTCTCACTCACTACTTAGCACTCATGCTTTTATCATGAAAAATATCTCTGATGCTAGCTCAACTAGGCCCATCACCAGCCAAAACGGTATAATTGGTTTTGAATTGAATGGGGATGGGTTAGAGCCCTAGTCAGTATTGTAATGCTGCCAATGTCACTTTTAGGGACATTTTCTGTCAGAACAGGATGTGATGGAAAATATCTCCAACAAGGACATAAGCCATAACAAAAATACAATTAGTAGCATGCGGAAGGCGTATAACTGTTGATAATGTTTTTATTGTTGTCTGCAACTACCTGCCCATCCATTTCTTGTACAGGGCAAGGAAGTGAGTGAAAATCTCAGTGAGATCACAGACCGGAAAAAAAATTCTTCCCTACTCTGTCCAAATAAAAAAGATGGTGTTGGGCTTTGTCCAATCCAAAAGAATTGCGTTGCATGTAGGATTTATCTGGAATGTCCCAGAGCTTTGTAAGCAAACCTTTATTCTAGGAAAATGATATTAGTCATGATGAACCATTCAGAAAAGAGCCTTTTATTTCCCTGTCTTAGAAATATCAGCACCAGGAGGACTTTTTTTTTTATTACAAAGGCATAAGTTTACAGGTTTATTCAAAATATGCATGCATTAAAACGTGTTGCAGTGCATTATTGATCGACTTTAGCAATTTCCAGTCTGGATAATATGCACAGTCGGTTGCTATCTTTTGTTTAATATTCAAAGGAATGATTTCCATCCCAAACACATGCTACGATTCTTGAAAACTTAGTTTTAAAATGAAAATGTTCCATATGAATTGGGCGCATTTTAATATATTGGGTCATGTTTCCTAACTTAAAGGCTAACTGTGCTTTTGGTTTAAAAATCAATCTTGCAAGCCTAATTTAAACAGGATCTTCACCAATATTTTTCATAACCCCTCTCTTACTTAGCTGGGTGGAGCTGAAATAACATTCTTCCCCATCCACAACCACATTCTGGTTCTCCATCTTCTTGCTTGACTTCATCAGTAGACTAGCTGTTTCCTCCAGGAACTACCGGTAGCAGCCAGCCCCTTGATGATGCTCCACTGCATACACATAGAGAGGTTAGTTCTATCTAGGAGAGAAAGGTGGAAGCATAGGCTGCACTCCACACAAAAAGGTATTCCCACTAAAGATATTTTTTTTTGTGATTTTCTGAAAGGAGGAGTAAAATAAAAAAGATGTAAAAGTGAGTGAAAGTCTGCTTTAACTGTGGTAGCTGCTGACATCATCCTTAAACAGTTCCCTACCGAGCCATAGTAATATGACGTCGGCAGGAACTGTCTGTCCTTCAGAGTGGACGTCATATGACGTCCTTTGCATTGCGGCCGCGTCGCTCGCGACCCGATGTCCGCCGGGCACCCGCGATTGCCGGCAGGAGTGTGGATCTGTGTGTGTGTAAACACACAGATCCACCTCCTGTCAGAGGTGAGGAGACAGATGTGTGTTCCCAGTACAGAGGAACACAGATTGTCTCCTCTTCTTGTGAGTCCCCCTCCTCTACAGTTAGAACACACTTTAGGGAACATATTAACCCTTTCAGCGCCCCCTAGTGTTAATCCCTTCCCTGCCAGTCACATTTACACAGTAATCAGTTCAGTTTTTATAGCACTAATCGCTGTATAAATGTGAATGGTCCCAAAAATGTGTCAAAAGTGTCCGATGTGTCCGCCGCAATGTCACGGTCACAATAAAAAAATCGCAGATCGCCGCCATTACTAGTAAAAAAAAAAAAATTACATAAATCTATCCCTTATTTTGTAGACGCTATAACTTATGCGCAAACCAATTAATATACGCTTATTGCAGGTTTTTTTTTACCAAAAATATGTAGAAGAATGCGTATTGGTCTAATCTGAGGAAAAAATCTTTTTTTTTTTATATTTATTAAATCGAAAAGTAAAAAAAATGGTATTGTTTTCAAAATTGTTGCTCTTCTTTTGTTTATAGTGCAAAAAATTAAAACTGCAGAGATGATCAAATACCCCAAATGAAAGCTCTATTTGTGGGGGGGAAAACATCAAGATTTTATTTGGGTACAGTGTTGCATGACCGCGCAATTGTCATTCAAAGTGCAACAGCGCTGAAAACTAAAAATTGGACTGGGCAGGAAGGGGGTGAAAATGTCCTGTATGGAAGTGGTTAAAATGGAGTTCCACTTAAAAATAGAACTTCAGCTTTAAACACTCCTCGCCCCCTTACATTCCGCATGTGGCATGTCATTTTTTTTTGGGGGGGGGGAGTTGGTGCTTAGTTTTGAAGGGGACTTTCTGTCCCACAGAATTAATGGAGATGCCAAGAAGAGGAGGGGAGAGGAGCGGGGCTCCATGCACCCGCATTGCTGGACCGTGGAACAAGTGTCTGTTTATTAAAAGTCAGCAGATAAACTTTTTGTAGCTGCTGACTTTTAATAAACAAAAAAAGCCTGGAACCCCACTTTAAGTAAAAATCCTGGCTCCTGTGGAACAGAAAGTGAACCTATTGATTTTAGTGCAGCACACTCTAGTGTGCTAGAAGTAGTATAGGTTGTTTGCGTGTAGGTCTGTTAGTGTAGGCAAATTTAGTTAGCTATGGGCTAAGCCTGAGCTGTTAAATCTGGGTCAGGGTTCAGTGAGTTAGGGCTGACTCTCACTGACAGCTCCTCTGGTGTCTCCCCCTATTTCTGAAGAATGTTCTAGAGCTAGTGGGTGGAATTTAGGAGGATTTGCCTAGAATATTTATGAGGCCTCTGCCAATCCCCAGTAGTGGGCTAGCAGGGGGCATAAATAGACATGAGCCTTGCCAGTAGGGGCAATGGAAGTTGGAGATATAGTGCTGAGGAGGCTGTTGGTGGCTCTCAGGGGTACCCTCTAGTCTGGGTGGGGGGGGGGGGGGTGAGCTTGGCAGTGTCTGAAGAGGTGGTGCTGGGACCAGTGATTCCAGGGAGGAAATTATGTAAAAGTGCAAGCTGTGTCACTCCACTGTTATACACTTATAGGGGCTGCGAGTCCTTGCCTTTAATGGGCCATTGCTGGAGAGGCTGCTAACTCATCATAGAGTGACATAGCTGGAACAAGCAAGTGTGTGCTAGAGGAAGAAATTGGAGCTGTATATAGAAACTGTATATAGAAATGTAGCACTACCCCCGAAAGACCTGCTGGTTAGATTTTGGGTTTGCACGTTACCTTTAAAGCTTCGTTGTCAGGGTGGGAAAGTCCATAAGAAATGCAATGTCCAGACAGATGTAAAACCTTCAACTGTCAGGCTTTATTTTTACTGCATGGTAACTTGAAGTAGAGAAAGTAGAATGAAGGAGAAGAGCAGGGGAAGGTTCAGGCACACACTACTGAATGTTAAAAATCTTCAATCAGTCTCCACTCTCAACTATTGAGTGGGAATTGCCTCTCACATGGCCTAGCAGTCGGGATGATGCACAAACTAATGTCCAGACGGTCTCTGCCACAGACCTCTTGGAATGAACTTGGTCTCTGCCACAGACCTTTGAATGTATTTGGTCTCTGCCACAGACCTTTAAATGTTCGTGGATGCGTCCAGGAATCCTCTGCCACAGGATTTCAAAGTCCCGAACCTCCAGCTGTGCAGCAGAAGAGCCTCTAACCCGATACCGGCAGACTGCAGGGTTTTAGTATTGTGGATCCCTCTTTAATTCGGTCACTAGGCCTCAACCGAGACGCTAGCACTTTGCCGGTCTCCTCTGGGACAGGTCCTCCCCCAGTTTAAATTATTAAGACAGCTTCCTCCCTTGTGGACAGACAGCTTGGGATCCCCTTTCAGGATTGCAGGCCCCAGCCAGCATAACTGGGCCTACTAACAGCAAAGCAACTCTGGGCCAACGTGGCCCCCGAAGTCGGGCTCACACACACGCACACCTCGCGCCAGAAGAGCCACGAGGCGAAGACCCCAGAAAATGGCATCTGCCCCTAAGTATCCTTCCCCAGCATGCACAGCAGGGTCACCACTCCCTCTGTACCGCTGCCGAGAAAGGACACCTGGCAACACCACCTGCAGGCAACAAGGGAAACTACCAAGCAGTACCGCAGCCAGAACAGAGGCAAATTTGTGTTAATCAACAGGTCTGGGCCCAAATACTGGCCCAGACCTCCCCTGAATTTGAAATAGCGCCCCTAGATTTGGGGTGGGCGCTACAGAAAGAATGTCCCTGAAGTTGTAGAAGTTTTGCTGAAGTGGGCATCCCATAACCTCCCATCCCTATCCAAGATATTAACCCTCAATAAATAACAAAAACAAAGTCACAGACTGTTCTTTGTCACTGGAGTGTCTGTGAAAATGTGGTGTGCCTGACTGTGCAGAAGTGGGGGACTCCAGTTCATCTGCGGCCCTTAAAGTGGTTGTTAACCCATGTATTGTTGTTGCAACCATCCCCCCTGATATAACAAATGCTGTACCCCACTGTATGTGTTTTCTAAAAAATCTGGCGATAAATACCTCATTTTATAGTGGCGATCGGTGGTCACGTTACCGACTGTCTCACTCCTCTCCAAGTCTGACAGCAAAGTGGGCGAAGCCGAGAAACCCCGACTGCATCAGCCTGGAGGAGGAGAGCAGAGGAGGAGAGAGACATATGGTCACGTGATCGCCGAGCAGCACTATAAAATAAGGTATTTTTCAGCAGATTTTTTAGAAAACACATAGAGTGAGGCACAGCATTTATTATAACAGAGGGGATGGTAGCAAGAACAATATCTTATGATACCAGCAGGAGGGTGGGGCACTGGTACGAACTGACAGGCAGAGAATGAAATGGAGCAGCACACAGGAGATAAACAGGAGAGGACAGAGCAAGGCTGCGAATGACAGAGGCACGTAAACTGAGCACAATGTCAGGGCTCAGCAGCCTTGATATAACATGGTCAGTTTACAGGAGGGGGGTATAGCGAGGCAGGATAAGCCAGGTATTTCAGGTAAAACAGGGGGCCAAATGACACAGCACAAGCACTCTGCTGTGTAACATGCTTTATGGGAACAGAATCAACATTTTTTTTTTTAGGTTAACAAACACTTTAAGCGGGTGTGCTACATTAGTGTAGCGGCCTGCTACTTTTTAGCCGGCGCTGCTTTAAATTTAGAGGGTAGTCTGAGAGTTAGTTGACTCAGACGGTATGATTTTTCCAAATTTTGGGCCTCTGTTTCAGCCATGGCTGTAATGTGAGTGACCACTATTGTTGTCTGGGGTGCCGTTACCACCCCAGGCCAATGGTGGCAGCAGTCAGGTCAAGGTGTTTTGGGTGTTCCCCTTCGGCAGCCAATCAGTTGATCGTCCCGCTGTGAATGCTGGGGAGGAGTATTTAAGGGACAGACGCCATTGGACCGGGGTCGTCGATCGCTGGTCACTCGTCCCACCACCCCCAGTGAGTGGCCCTCCTGGCCAGGGGTGTGTGTTCATGTGTTCCTGGCTCCGGGACCACGTTGGTCCGGAGTTTGTGATATACTAAGTAGGCCCGGGAGTCAGATTGGGTCTACGTTTGCAGGGTGGTCCTGTGCTGTCTATCCTGGAGGGAGGAAGCCACTCGATGAAGAACCTATCTTGGAGAGCACCGAGCACGAGGCTGGTATCTCAGAAGAGGCCTTGAACTTCATCGAAGGACGCACCATTACTGAAAGGCTGAATGATGGTCGCCTGCCGGTTCAAAGTTTACAAGAAGTTAATCGGGAGAGATTCGGGTGCTGAGTCCTGTGTTTAGAGGATTTTGGACCGAACATACCTCCATCTGTGGGAAGGTCTATGGCAGAGACTTTACCAATTTCCGTGCGCCATCCCGGCTGCTAGGCTAGTGAGAGAGGCCTATCCAGGTGCGCAATACCCACTCTGGCTAGAGTGGCGACAAAAGCTGTGTTGCTGGAAGCAGGAGTGTTTCCGGACAGAAGTTGTGCACCTGAACCTATTACCTGTTACCCTTCCACCTCTTCAACTATTATTTTATTCCTTTACCAAGTTCAGCAAATAAATCAAAGAAAAAGAAGTCTAAAGTGTGGACATTGAACTTTTTCTCAACTCTCACCTGATACCATAGACATGCCACCCAAAACAAACCAGCAGCTCCTCCGGGGGTAGTGCTACATTAGCAATATGATTTTACAAAATTAACTTTTAAATCAAAGGTGTAATTGTCCTTTAAGACATGGTATAATAGCTTAATGCAAGTGTTCTCTCACACTGATGGGGTCTGGAGATGTAAGCTCTGGCTTACATCAACCTTTTGAGCACTAGAAGCTGTATATGAGTCCTCCAAATTAACAGCAATGACTCCCTTAGTTCAGGAACTAGAAGTTATTACTTGGCTGACTTTTTATATAAAAACACAGTTTTTTTCTTTTTGAGGTTTTATGATCCTTTAAATTAAACATCCAGGAAATAATTCAACCGTCCTTTATGTAACATGCGGAAATACCATCCATTTGAAAATGCCTTATGTGTACAATAGGTATACCACTGGGCTGCCATGCTAGAATTCCCATGTTTACCAAGATCTGCTCTGAAGTCTCCATTTTGTTCACTTCATTTGATGCATGCTAAATAAAGGAAGTTGCCTTGTTTATAGAAGACTGTTTGAGTAAACTGTATTCATATGGAATGGTGCTGCAGGAATGTGACTAGACAAAGAATTTAGCAGAGCAAAGCTAGACTGCTGAGTGTTTCTTAGTCATATCGCATAGTAAGCGTTTACTCTTAGGGAGACATTGTATAGGAAAGGAAAGGTACTCCTTTTTTCTATTACACTTGGTTCAGTTATTTTTAATGAGTAATTTTTCTATGTAATGTCAAAGTAATGCATTAATATTGCACAGAATGGGTGGAGTAAACCCTTACAATGAACTTTACCTATTTCCTCCAATTTGGTCTGTTTGTAAGGGTAGGTTGTGTGTTGTGATAGACCGATGGCGATGACATCTCTAAGGCCTCGTACACACGATAGGTTAACCAGAGGACAACGGTCTGAAGGACCGTTTTCATCGGTCAAAACCGATCGTGTGTGGGCCCCATAGGTTATTTAACCATAGGTTAAAAAAAAGCCAACTTGCCAACCTATGGATTCCTAACCGATAGGTCAAAACCGATCGTTAGTAGGCACGACCATCGGTTAAAAATCCATGCATGCTCAGAATCAAGTCGACGCATGCTTGGAAGCATTGAACTTAGTTTTTTTCAGCACGTCGTTGTGTTTTACGTCACTGCGTTCTGACACGATCGATTATTTAACCTACGGTGTGTAGGCGTGACGGACCATCAGTCAGCTTCATCGGTTAACCTATGACAACGGTCCTTCAGACCGCTGTCCTCTGGTTAACCTATTGTGTGTACGAGGCTTTAGTGTTACCCATTAACTACAACAGGCAAAAAGAGGGTCGCTTGTCCGGACACTTACAAGGTAGCACGCAAATGACTGGTTGTAGTTGCTGTTGCTATGATGTCACTTGACCTTTTTGTGTGCCGTGGTCGGCCCTTTTATATATTCGCTAGGACCACATGTGCACCCCTTCAGTAACTTCAGACGAGGCTTAGCACGGCTAACAACTTTTGCTAAAGTGCAGCATGTTAAACAAAACTTGGCAAAACATCCTTCCCCTATCTAACCCTAATAATGGCTGCCCCAGGGTAGCTGCAAAGGCAAAGTGTTTGTGGGTAAAATCCATAACCGCCGGCACAACTCAGTGGGAGAAGTTCATGATTAGGATTTATCCCAAAGGCCGGTGCTCCAAAGAGGGACTACATTTATCAGCATGTCCTGTCAGGTTCCTGTTCTTTATACCGCTGACCCCCTGCACACTCTCAAGACCCAAACTTATGCCTTTTTACACAGGGCAGCAGGCTAGACCCCAAAAGCCTGCAAATGTGAGCAGGAAAGCAAAGCAGAATTAACTCCCCCCCCACCTTCTAAATTTGACAGCCATACTTATCTGTAACACTGTAGGCAGCCTGCCTTTATGTTGAATATACAATTGAAAGTGATTTCTTACCTCTATTAAAAAGGCACACAAATACTTGTTGATTCTGCCAGAAATGCATTCCTTTCCCATGTCCTATAAACTCCAGAGTTATCAGCTTTGTGTAGTTACCTACAGTATCTCATGTAACTTGTTAGTGTTACAAGGTCTCAGGTGTGAATGGGGAGCAGATGTGTTAAATTTGGTGTTATCGTTCTCACTCTCTCACACTGGTCACTGGAAGTTCAACATGGCACCTCATGGCAAAGAACTCTCTGAGGATCAGAAAAAAAGAGTTGTTACTCTACATAAAGATGGCCTAGGCTATACGAAGATTGCCAAAACCCTAAAAAAGTGAGCTGCTGCACGGTGGCCAAGACCATACAGCGGTTTAACAGGACAGGTTCCACTCAGAACAGGCCTCGCTATGGTTGACCAAAGAATTTCAGTGCACGTACCAGAGGTTGTTTTCAGGAAATAGACATATGAGTGCTGCCAGCATTGCTGCAGAGGTTAAAGGGGTGGGGGGTCAGCCTGTCAGTGCTCAGACCATACGACGCACACTGCATCAAATTGGTCTGTACGGCTGTTGTCCCAGAAGGAAGTTCCTTCTAAAGATGATGCACAAGAATCATAAGGTATCAAAAAATATTTCCAAAAATGTGAGGGGTGTACTCACTTTTGTGAGATACTGTATATGAACTACAGAACCCCCCTCCCATCCATGGTTAGGGCGTAGAGAGAGGTAGAGGTTTTATTTTTTTTAGTCCTAGCACACTTTCTATCCTGGGTAACAACGCTGCATCAGCATAGATAGAGTAGAGTGAGTGGGCATTTTTACTCTAGCGCAGGAAGTGTGTTATTGGCAGGATCACAGTTTAAAAAAGAAAACAAATACAGCCACCACATCTAAGGAATGGTTAACTGCAATATTTTATATATTTGTCCTTTGGTTTTAATATGCTTTTCATAGCAGCTCAACATGAAGCATATTTAAAGGGGTTGTAAAGGTTTGTTTTTTATTTTCTAAATCGGTTACTTTAAGCTAGTGCATTGTTGGTTCACTTACCTTTTCCTTCAATTTCCCTTCTAAATGTTTTTTTTCTTTGTCTGAATTTCTCACTTCCTGTTTCTCTTCAGTAAGGTGTTCAGTAAGCTGTTCTAAATGACTTTCCACCGCTCGGATGATGGTGGAAAGCTTACTGAGGACAAACAGGAAGTGAGAAATTCAAACAAAGAAAAAAAACATTTAGAAGGGAAATCGAAGGAAAAGGTAAGTGAACCAACAATGCACTAGCTTAAAGGAACCTATTTAGAAAATAAAAGACAAACCTTTACAACCCCTTTAATGTATATTTAAAAAAAAAAAGCAATAGGTACAGGCAAATAACAACTATTATTATTACCAACTCATATTCGACCCAAACATAAAGCTCATCCCTAGTCACCGCCCGCTCCTCATCAATTCCCCCCTTACTGTGCAGCCGCGGGCGGCAGAGAGATTACATCATCTCTCTGCTGCCTGCCTGACACAGCAAGTGACAAACTGCAACATGTGGCAGGTGACATTGTGGCTTGTGAAAAAAACGTGTGGCAGGTGATGTGGCAAGTGACGTGACAATCCGCAACGTGTGGCAAGTGACAACCTTAACCCCTTAAAAGGGTGAAACATGTCACTTGAGAAGTTTGTTGGGGTGTCAATGTCATTTTGATGAATTTAATATACTGAACGTTGATTTATGATCATGGAGTGTGATTAAAACCATAGATTTAGGTGAAAGATCTTTATAGGATGGATTTGTTCTGCTCACAAATCTGCTGACACCTCTCTCTATTCTGAAATCTTAAAGGAGTTGTAAAGGAAAAATGTTTTTTTTTTTTGCTGAAATGACTGTTTACAGGGTATAGAGACATAGGGGCAGATCCACAAAGATATTACGCCGGCGTATCTCTTGATACGCAGCGTAATTTCAAATTTTGCGCGTCGTATCTTTGTTTTGCATCCTTAAAACAAGATACAACGGCATCTCGGCTAGATCCGACAGGCGTACGTCTTAGTACGCCGTCGGATCTAAGTAGCAATTTTTCGGCGGCCGCTAGGTGGCGTTTCCGTCGAATTATGCGTCAAGTATGCAAATTAGCTATTTACGGCGATCCACGAACGTATGACCGGCCCGCGCATTTTGTTTACGTCGTTTGCTTTCGGCTTTTTCCGACGTATATTTAAAGCTGCTGTTATGAGGCGTACTCAATGTTAAGTATGGCCGTCGTTCCCCGCGTACAATTTAGAATTTTTTACGTCGTTTGCATAAGTCGTTCGCGAATAGGGATTTGCGTAGAATGACGTCACCGTCGTGAGCATTGGCTTGTTCCGGGTTAACTTTGAGCGTGCGCACTGGGATACCCCCACGGACGGCGCATGCGCAGTTAAAAAAAAACGTTGTTTACGTCGGGTCACGACGTATTAACATAAAACACATCACATCACAGATATTTGAATGGCGCGACATTACGCCGCCAAAGATACCCTACGCCGCCGTAACTTACGGCACGAATTCTTTCAGGATTCGAAAAAAAAAGCACAAAGTTACGGCGGCGTAATGTATCTTAGAGAAATAGATAAAAATCAATCATATAATGTACCTGCAGTTTCTAGTTTCGTTCTTGCATGTTTCCTGTCTCTGCTGTACAGAGCCACAGAGCCAATACAGGGCAGTGATGGTTTGGAAAACAAAACTGATTGGTGCTGAGGGGTTTTAGACACACAGTAATCACACCTCCTTGATTAGTGACCACAGAGAGAAAGCTCCCAGTACTGTGGATATCAGGAAACAGACAACCAGGAAGTGTGGAGATCAGAGAAGAATTACAGCAACTTGAGAGCAAAAACGAACAATGAGGACATGAGAACAGCACTGCATTAAGGTAAAGGAATCTATTAAGATAAAAAAAAATCCTTTACAAACCCTTTAACATACAGTATTTGCTGAAAAGAGAAATGAATACATTTTGAGGAAATATTGAAACAAATACTTTGGGGTAATAAGTCTTAATTAGAGGACAAGATTGCTCTTCTTGAGATATTTTCAGGCTGTGCTTCTGATTCGTTTTCTGAGTATCCCTGATAAGCTGCTCTCACACAGCTTCTTCATTATTATTGTTAGCCTGCAAAAGGGAAATCATTAGAAGTAACTCAATTAAACTAACATTATTGTATTCAATCAAGGCATTTTAGGCAAGGAAATTAGCAATTACAGCATTAAGAATGCAATAGGCAAAAGTTTTGTTAGCATTTCTTTTCAATGTAAATCGAAACTTACAGGACATCATTGTATAGAAAATGGGGCAATGTAATGTATATATCATAGTTATGACAGATGACAGTATAATACGATTTTTGTACTTACCATAAAATCTTTTCCTTAGAGTCTATGGAAGAGACACAAGAACAGTGACAATCATATACAGCTATGTGCAATAAGATTCACCACAAATGAGTGAGAATGCTCTGCAGCTATCTGACAAAATGCCCACAGGGCTGGAAAATGCCATAATATAAAACAGTGCTTAATGGGTATAGCATATTATTTATGCCACTGGGGATAGGCTAGAATTTGGTTAGAATTTTGGCTATTTGAAGTTCAATAAAACAGCTCAATGAATCAAGTGTGTGGCCTTTTACTAATCCTTGAACCTCTTGCTGCATGGGAAAATCATATTTTGTAGCAACATTACTATTGCTACTAAATAAGACGTCTTGCGCAGAGCATCTGGTTGTTAGGCTGCATTCACACCTGAGCGTTTTATCGCCTGAAGCGCGACGTTCCAAAACTGGAAACCTGTCGGACGTACAGATGACCAAACATGCCCGCTGAAACTGGTCTGCGGACCAGTTTCAGCAGACATGTTCGGTCGTGTGTACGAGGCCTAAGGAGCTACAGCTATTGGCTCCCCAACAGCCATATTTAGCTGCAAGTTAGGCATTTCCTGCTGACAGCTGAAATGTAAACAAATTAAAGCGAAAGAAAACCCATTGATTTAATTGTTTCGAAGAACAGTTACATTCATGACATACCGGAAATGCTATCTGTCACATTGTGCTCTCAACCACACTGTCAAACCATCCAATGGCTGGTGTCATAACTGATCACATGTGCAGTATCATGGAATTTGAAGATCAAACAGAGGCCAAGATGGCAGGTTCCTTGACTGAAAATGCTACTAGGGTTTACTTCCACTTTAACAGGGGATGGATGGCTGACATCACAGACCAAATATGGACATAGTTGACCATTTTGGCAATGATATTGACCAAACATGGCCATGTTCATAATTGGTCAATGACATCAGCAACCTTCCCTGCCTCTTTGTTGACATTTCAGCTGTCAGTGAGGAAGCTGAAAGCATCAGGAAGTGTACAAGTCACATGGGTCACGGCATGTTTTTGCTTTGGTATGCATCGTTCATCACAATTGAAGAGGTTCTGCATCACTGGACAAAGTGATTTGCAATGCATTTACACCCTGAGTCTTTTTTTAATTAAAGACTTGCCAAAAATGTGCTACTCTCATTGTTTTTTTGAGTATGGGTACCCCATAGTCTTTCACGTGGGGGGAGTTGTATTTGGGGGACCCTATTTATAAAGGGGGCTTCCCACAGATCCCCACAACCACCGCACCGCTGTTGCGGGAAAGAGGCCCATGTCCTCTTTAACATGTGCTTCGTCTTGCCAGAGAAGTCTCCCCTGGCAAGCTACCCTTCCCATGTTGAAAACAAGTGGCCTGGTATAGTTCAGGAGGGGGGCAGGGTACACGTTCGTCCCCTCCTTTCCTGGTATGGATTTATGGGGACACAATTTTTTTTCTTGTTGCATTATGTTCCCTCTTAACCACTTGCCAACCAGCCGCCGTCACTATACTGCGGCAGGTCGACACGATCCCACCAGCCATCGTAGCTGTATGTCGGCTTAATTTAGGCGGGATAGCAGGCGCGCGCTCCCGGTGCATTGCGGGGGTGCCGATGCTCATGGCCGGCGGTCGCAGTGACACACATTCCTGTTCTGTGAGGAGAGGAGAGGCAGATTGTGAGTTCCTAATAGCTAGGAACCATGATCTGTCATCTCCTATAGTCAGTCCCCTCTCCCCACCGTTAGAACACACACTAGGGAACAAGTTAACCCCTTGATCGTGCCCTAGTGTTAACCCCTTCCCTGCCAGTGACAGTTATACAGTAATCAGTGAATTTTTTAGCACTGATCACTGTATCAGTATCAATCGTCCCAAAAATGTGTCAAAAGTGTCCGATGTGTCCGCCACAATGTCGCACATCACCACCAATACTAGTAAAAAAATAATAATAATAAAAATGCCATCTATCCCCTATTTTGTAGACACTATGGGGCAGATCCACAAAGATCTGCCCCGGCGCATCGTATCTGAGATACGCTATGCCGCTGTACCTTACCTGGCTTTGGTTCGAATCCATAAAGATTTTGCAGCGTAAGTTACGGCGGCGTAGTGTATCTCAAGCGGCGTAACAGCGCGGAATTCAAGTTGGGCGGGTAGGGGGCGTGTTTCATTTAAATGAAGCGCGTCCCCGCGCCGAACGAACTGCGCATGCGCCGTCCCTAAATTTGCCGCCGTGCATTGCGCGAAATGACGTCGCAAGGACGTCATTGTTTAGACTTGGACGTAAATTACGTTCATCCCGCGATTCACGGACGACTTACGCAAACGAAAAAAAAATTTCAAATGAAACGCGGGAACGACGGCCATACTTAACATAGCAGGTCTAACTATACGCCACGAAACAGCAGCTTTAACTATACGCCGGAAAAAGCCGACTAGAGACGACGTAAACTCTCGTACGTTCGTGGATTGTCGTAAATAGCTAATTTGCATACTCGACGCAGAAAACGTCAGGAACGCCACCCAGCGAACCCCCCGAAGAATTGCATCTTAGATCCGAAGGCGTACGAAGACGTACGCCCGTCGGATCTAACCCAGATGCCGTCGTATCTTGTTTTGAGGATTCAAAACAACGATACAACGCGGGAAATTTGAAAGTACGCCGGCGTATAAGTAGATACGCCGGCGTACTCTCTCTGTGGATCTGCCCCTATAACTTTTGCACAAGCCAATCAATATACGCTTATTGCGATTTTTATTACCAAAATTATTTGGAAGAATACATCGGCCTAAACTGAGAAAAAAAATGTGCTTTTAAAAAATAAAAATAAAATCTGGATATTTATTATAGCAAAAAATACAAAATATTGTGTTTTTTTCCCAAAGTTTCGCTTTTTTTTTGTTTATAGTGCTAAAAATAAAACTGCAGAGATTATCAAATGCCACCAATAGAAAGCTCTATTTGTGGGAAAAAAAGGACGTACATTTTGTTTGGGTGCATCGTCGCACGACCATGCAATAGTCAGTTAAAGCGACGCAGTGCCATATGGCAAAAAATGGCCTGGTCATTGAGCAGCCAAATAACCCAGGGCTGAAGTGGTTAAAATCCATACCAGACCCTTGAGGTCTGGTATACATTTAATATACAGGTTAAGGGTCTGGTGTACCTTTTTAGGGGGAACCACAAACTTTTTTATTTGTTCTATAATAAGGGTCTAGTATATGCAGCACTACCCCCAAAAGGGCTACTGGAAATTTGCCCAAGATCTTTTCCCAGTGGATTGTCCTGCAGCCAGGCACACATTCACAGTCACTCTTTAGCTCAATAACAAGTCCAGGGGTATTCTTTTTGTTGTTTTTTGTAACAGGAATTAGGTTGAGAGAATTAAGTGGGATACTTCAAAACTGAGAACTATTGAAGACAGTAAACTCCTTTCTGAAAAGCTGAAGCAGAAGTCCTTGCAATAGCAAACTGTGGACATGGTTTTTTAGTAGAAGCAGAGAAAAGCAAGCTTCTTTCTTTAGAGCACCAAGAGCAGAGTCCCTTCACCAAGAATTGGATAGACTGATGCCCTGTACACACGATCGCCCCTTTGTCCGACCAAATTCACATCGGAATTCCAACAGAATTCCATCGGAGGAAAAGAGAACATGTTGGGGCAGATCCACATACATTTGCGTGGGCGCAGTGTATGTGAGATACGCTACGCCGCTGTAACTTACTTTGCAAATCTTTGAATCCTGAAAGAATTTGCGCCGTAAGTTACGGCGGCGTAGTGTATCTCTCGCGGCGTAAGAGCGCGGAATTCAAATGCGGCGAGTAGGGGGCGTGTTTCATTTAAATGAAGCGCGTCCCCGCGCCGAACGAACTGCGCATGCCCCGTCCGTCAAAACTCCCAGGGTGCATTGCTCCAAATGACGTCGCAAGGACGTCATTGTTTTCGCCGTGAACGTAAATGGCGTCCAGCCCCATTCATGGACGACTTACGCAAACAACGTAAAATTTTCTAAATTATACGCGGGAACGACGGCCATACTTAACATTGAGTACGCCACCAGATAGCAGCTTTAACTATACGCCGGAAAAAGCCGAACGGAAACTACGTAAAAGAATGCGACGGCCGCTCGTACGTTCGTGGATCGTCGGAAAAAGCTAATTTGCATACTCGACGCGGATTACGACGTGAACGCCACCCAGCGCCTGCCGGAAAATTGCATCTTAGATCCGACGGCGTACTAAGGCGTACGCCTGTCGGATCTAACACAGATCTAACACAGATGCCGTCGTATCTTGTTTGGTGGATACCAAAACAAAGATACGATGCGCACAATTTGAAATTACGCAGCGTATCAACAGATACGCCGGCGTAATTTCTTTGAGGATCTGTCCCGTTCTCTATGTATTCTCCGATGGAATTCATCAGAATTTCCGATGGAATTTCTCCTATGGGGCATACACACGGTTGGAATTTCGTCTGACTTTTTCCAATGGAAATTTTGATCGTGTGTACGAGGCCTAAGCTCATTAAGACACCAGCCGATGTCCCCTTTGGTCAAACACACACAGCTGACTCTCAAGCACAAGAAGGGTGGCAGCAGCCCAAAAGTCTCTAGGATCTCTCACAGCAGTGGGTACTCACAAAATGTCCAGGGACAGTTGGTTGCCTCCTTACAACCTCTAAGCAACACCTTTCTCCAGTGATACCAGACTTGGGGCCAGATTCACAAAAGAGATACGACGGTGTATCTCAGATACACCATCGTATCTCGGATTTTTACTGGTCCTATCTATGCACCTGATTCATAGAATCAGATACGCATAGATAGGGCTGAGATCCGACAGTGTCACACTGTGTTACACTGTCGGATCTTTTTTTTGATTTAAAAATGGCGCCGGGGGCGTTCCCGCTGATTTACACTGAATAATATGTAAATCAGCGAGATACGCGAAATTCACGACCGTACGCGGACCCGACGCGGTGTTCTTACGTCGTTTCCGTAGCGCGGTACCCGTCGTATACTTACCCATGCTAAAAGCAGGGGTAAGTATTGTTAAGTATGGCCGTCGTTCCCGCGTCGATTTTGAAATTCCCTACGTCGTTTGCGTACGCCGATTCACGAACACGCGCGTCGCAAGTCCCGCTCACGTCGCAACCACTGACGTCCTATAGAAGTCAGTGGGAGCAATGCACGCCGGGAAATTCCCCGGACGACGCATGCGTATTTAAATCGGCGCGGGAGCGCGCCTGATTTAAATATGACACTCCCCTAGCCGCGGAATTTGAATTCCGCTGGGGGAGTTAGGATCCGCCGTCGCAAGTTTGGAGGTAAGTGTTTTGTGAATTTGACACTTTCCTCACAAACTTGCGAGGGCGGATCTTAAAACACATAGGTTACACGGATCTAAAGATCCGCTAACCTTTGTGAATCTGGCCCTTGATGTTCAGCACACATCCCCTCAATTAGTTCTCTGCACTGAGGGGAAGAAGCCAGGAGCTGTCATTTACCAGAAATTAAAAGTAATAGAAGGTTGAATATAATGTACAGATGTGCCACATCACAGACAGTTTAGGGGCTTCCCTTAGGAAACCTGGAAACGGCAGTCGCACACTGCAACGGGCCACCGATAAAACGTCTTCATTGTAATGCAGACAGATGCAGTCACAGGAATGAATTTAAGGCTAACATGTTTTACAAATCTTGTACTTAGTCATAACCAGGGGTTTCCCCTAGGCAAGTTATTTAAATTTGATATTTGAAATTTAGAGAGCGGACGGATGGGGCTGTTGGCATTCTCAGCATTACATGAATGTGGCTCTTTTTTTAAACTGTTGAATTGATGGGTTTAGTTCCGCTTTAAGATATGCATTATAGGGATTATTATGCATTTCTGTTGGATGTGAATAAAGATTATTGGTTACATTTGTTAGTAGATATTTTGTTGGAATTATGATTTTTGGTATCTGTAATATACTTGTGTATGTTAATCATTATGCCTTTTTTGTATATTGTACCATTCAGAAAATGGAAGATAAAAATATTAATAAATGAAATCTGCATTCCTATTGTTACTTTTTATGCATAATTAATCACTTAAGCCCCGGACCATTATGCTGGTCAAAGACCAGGCCACTTTTTGCGATTCGGCACTTTCTTCGCTTTAACTAACAATTGCACGGTCGTGTGAAGTGGCTCCCAAACAAAATTGACGTCCTTTTTTCCCCCCACAAATAGAGCTTTATTTTGGTGGTATTTTTTTTTAAACATTCAAAGTTTATTGAAAATATATAATAGAGCTGCACAGTGAATACAGACAATAAAAACCATACAGGTAGACATGAATTGCATCTATATCATATGACTAGACAAAAAACGCACTACAACGTAACATATGATGATACTAGCTTCAAAACAAGTGATGGTTAAGTGACATTGAGGAGGTCAATCAAACAACAACTCAAAAATGAGAGACAAACCGTGTTCGTCTAGGGTCTATAAACACAATGGCCTGGATTCACATACATCGGCACATATTTATGCGGGCGTAGCGTATCTAATATACGCTACGCCGACGCAGCGCACAGAGGCAAGCACTGGATTCACCAAGCACTTGCTCCCACTCGCTCTTAAAGATACGCTGGGTTTCCTCGGCGTGAGGCAGCGTAGGTGGAAGTGGGAGTGAGCCATGCTAATGAGGCGTGACCCCATGCAAATGAGGTCCCGTGGACGCATCCCACTGCGCATGCTCAGAATCACGTCGGAACTACTCCCTAAGATACGACGGATCACTGCCTATGACGTGAATGTAACCTATGCCCAGCCCTATTCATGTACAACGTAAACGACAAAAGATACAACGGCTTGTGTTCCCTGGTCCATACCTTTGCATGAGTTGCGCCTCCTATATGGGGAATAACTTTATGCCGGACGTACGACTTACGCAAACCGCGTATATTGTGCGCCGGGCGCAAGTAAGTTCGTGAATCGGCGTATCTCCCTCATTTGCATATGTGCATAGAAAGTCAATGGGAGCGGCAAATGCGCCCAGCGTAAATATGCGCCCACGATATGCCGGCATAGGAAAGTTACGTTGGTCGGATGAAGCCTATTTTCAGGCGTATCTCAGTTTATGGGCACCGCGCATAGATACGATGGCGCATACTTACACTTACGCGGCATATCTCGAGATACGTCGGCGTAAGTGCTTTGTGAATCCGGGCCAATGTATGCTAAGTTGTCTGGACCATAACGATTCAAACTATGGAAAGAGTAAAGAAGTGAGAGAAAAGAATGTGAACAGACAAAAGAGAAGTCAAGAGGGGAGAGCAGGTAAAGGATGGGAGGGGGGATTCTTTTGGTGGTATTTGATCACCTCTGCGGTTTTTATTTTTTGCATTATAAACAAAAATAGAGCGACAATTTTGAAAAAAATTCTATATTTTTTACTTTTTGCTATAATTAATATCCCCACAAAATATATATAAAAAACTTTTTTTTCCCTCAGTTTAAGCCGATACTTATTCTTCTACATATTTTTGGTAAAAAACATCGCAATAAGCATTTATTGATTGATTTGCGCAAAAGTTATAGGCCCGGATTCACAAAGCACTTGCGCCGACGTATCTCCAGATACGCCGCGTAAGTGCAAATATGCGCCGTCATATCTGTGCGCCGGACCCACATACTAAGATACGCCTAAAAACAGGCTTCATCCCACCGACGTAACTTGCCTACGCCGGCGTAGAGTGGGCGTATATTTACGCTGGATGCATTTGGCGCTCCCATTGATTTTCCATTCAAATATGCAAATGAGGGAGATACGGCGATTCACAAACGTACGTGCGCCCGACGCAAGTGCGCGTACATTATACATACGTCGTAAAGTTATGCCCCATAAAGGAGGTGTAACTCAGCAGCATCCATGCAAAGGGCTGCACCAGGGAACACAAGCCGGCGTATTTTACGTAGTTTACGTTGGACGTGAATATGGCTGAGCGTAGGTTACGTTCGCGCCGTAGGCAGTGATCCGACGTATCTTATGGAGTAGTTCCGACGTGATTCTGAGCATGCGCACTGGGATGCGTCCACGGGACGGCGCATTCGCCGTTCGTTATACGTATTTGTCTGGCGCACGGCCCATCATTTGCATGGGGTCACGCCTCATTTGCATGGCTCACGCCCACTTCCACCTACGCCGGCTTACGCCTAGGAAACCCAGCACAGTTTTGGGAGCACTGGCTTTGTGAATTCAGTGCTTGCCTCTCTGCGCTGCGTCAGCGTAGCGTACAGGAGATACGCTACGGCGGCATTAATGTGCGCCGCTGTCTGTGAATCCGGGCCATAGTGTCTACAAATAGGGGATAGTTTTTTTGTTTTTACTAGTAATGGCCAGGGATAAGCGATTTTTATCGTGCCTGCGACATTATGGCAAACACATCGGACACTTTTGACACATTTTTGCAACTATTGTCATTTTTACAGCGATCGGTGCTATACAAATGCACTGATCGCTGTGAAAATGATACTGGCAGTGAAGGGGTTAACCACTAGGTGGCATTGTAGGGGTTAAGTGTTCCCTAGGGGGTGATTCTTACTGTTAGGGGGCATGGCTACACGTGACACGTCACTGATGACGTTCCCGATCACGGGGAACAGCCATCAGTGACAGTGTCACTAGGCAGAATAGGGGAATGCCTTGTTTACAAAGGCATTCCCACTGTTCTGTCTTTGCCGACCACAATTTTTTGTGCATCGGAATTGCATACAGACGATCGGAATTTCCGGCAAGAACTTCTCCCGTCGGAAAAATTGAGAACCAGCTCTCAAATTTTTGTTGGCGGAAATTCCGACAGAAAAAGTCAGATGGGGCCTACACACGGTCGGAATTTCCAACAAAAAACTCACATCACAGAGACTAAAACTAAATTTTACTTCAAAATTAACACATGTCTGTAGTGCATGTTGATACCTTAATACCTTAAATAATAACATATGAGATTTTTCACTCCAGCAGTAAATAATGAGTTTGAAAATTGTAGAGAAATGTTAACTAATGCATTATAATTTAATTACATCCATTCGATTTTAGAAGACTAAAATGATTTTAGTTGACTAAAATATACTCATTCGGCCAGGCTCGGCTTCGCTCGTGCTCACGCATAAACGTCACAGAGCGTGAGCACAAGCGAAGCCGAGCCTGGTCGAATGTAGCCGAGTGTACTGCACTCGGTATATGTCGGCGCAGGCATTTAAACTGAGTGCGGGAAGCGGCGATTCGACGGGGAGACAGCGCGGGAGAAGCCGGGGAGGACACCACCGAAGCCGCAGACGGACCCGACGAGGCTGCCGATGGACGCCACGCAAGACACCAAAACTGTAAGTACTAAAATGTTTTTTTTACAGGAATTGCGGGTCCACATTAGGGGTGCGCGCTATACGCCGGAGCGCGCAATACCCCGATAAATACGGTACTTACAATGCCACAGACCAGCTGCCCAGACTTATCTCTCGGATGTCTTCTTGTGAGATTTCTCTGACAGGATCCTCTGGGGGTGAAGTCCCTGAGTGGTAAATACAGTTGCAGGTGCAAGTCCCTTGGCTCTGCCACAGCCTGGACCCCAGTGGACATCGCCAGCATACCTAAAATGGCACCATTTGGGGCTGGTGGAACTTCCAGACCCAACTGAACCCCCACTGTCTCCACCTCAAACTATTTATTGGCTCCCTAGCCAATTCTAGGGAAGGTGTGCCCAGCTGGGCACACCTTCCCTAGGATTGGCTGAGTACCATTCAATATTCCAGCTACCTCATCTGACTCTCCCCTCCCTATGTTCTAGAAGCCTCCAGAATACAGGGGAGAGCAGTCAAACTCTGCAGCCTATGAGAGTCAGAACAGGCCAAAGCAATTAAGAGCCATTTTACTTGATAACAGTGAAACTCAGACTACATTTACCTATCACCTAGCAACCTACATAGGAGGGTACCACACTGGCAAAAGCACAAGTTTATTTTAATAAAGTAAATTATTGCAATGGGTGTTCTTTACATTCCTGATTGTCACACTTGACATGAAGGCTGTCCGATGGTTTATACCTATCAGTCCCAACAATGAGTTGCAACAATCAGCCAATCATTTAAACTATCACGCAGTGGCGGAACTACCGCCATAGCGACCCACGCGGGCGCTATGGGGCCCGCAGCCGAGTGGGGCCCGGTGAGGATCTGTGTTGCTAACCGTCCGTTTTTTTTTTTTTTTTTTTACGAACAGTCCGGTACAGGGGCGGACTGATCAGTCGGGCAGAAACCGAGGACCCCAGAGTCAGGGGGGCCCCATGAGCTGCTCAGTCTGCCCCTGGATGTGCCCACAGTTTATTATGCAAAATTAGGAAAGTTTTTGCACCGCAGAGGTAGTGAGTGATGTCAACCCTGCCTGCAGATGATGAAGCTGTATGAGAGGACTAGGTGCTGGCCAGGATTACAGAGCGATCATGGAGCCATGAGGATTATTGCAATGACAGGCGCTCTGGCCACCTATCCTCCTAGGGAATTCAGCAGAGGGGCGGGGCCACAGTATACATCCATGCCGCGGGGGAAAGCCAGTGAGAGAGCTGGAGGCTGGAGAGGGAAGACACAGTGGAGTCATCATGTTGGAGACAGTCACCTGACCTGCCTTGTTGTGTGTGGCAGCAGGTCAGTGTGTAATCACAGCATGTCTGTGATCATCAGCCAGGCTAAGTGTTCCTTTTTCCCCAGTGCCCATCTACCAGGAGCTATTCCCTGACACATGGATATCTGTACACTGAGTGTCCAAGTGTACAGATATATCAGTGTTGTATACAGGGAATAGCTCTCAATATACAGATATCAGTGTCAGGGAAAACACTCAGTGTATAGATGTCAGTGTAACACATAAGGAATAGCACTAAGTGCTATTCCCTATGTATAACTGACATCTATACACTGAGTGTTTTCCCTGACACTGATATCTGTATATTGAGAGCTATTCCCTGTATACAACACTGATATATCTGTACACTTCGACAAAAAGAACCATCAGTGGAAAGAATGTCCCTTACATTAGTGGTCAGCAGAAAGAATGTTCCCTACATTGGTGGTCACCAGAAAGAATGTCCCTTACTTTGGTGGTCCCCAGAAAGAATGTTCCCTACATTGGTGGTCCCCAGAAAGAATGTTTCTTACATTGGTGGTCACCAGAAAAAAATGTTCCTTGCATTGGCGATCTGTGCGAATAATGTTCCTTACATAGGTGGTCAGCAGAAAGAATGTTCCTTGCATTGGTGGTCTGTGCGAATAATGTTCCTTACGTTGGTGGTCAGCAGAAAGAATGTTCCTTGCATTGGTGATCTGTGCGAATAATGTTCCTTACATAGGTGGTCAGCAGAAAGAATGCTCCTTACATTGGTGATCTGTGAGAATAATGTTCCTTACATAGGTGGTCAGCAGAAAGAATGCTCCTTACATTGGTGGTCTGTGCGAATAATGTTCCTTACGTTGGTGGTCAGCAGAAAGAATGTTCCTTGCATTGGTGGTCACCAGAAAAAATTGTTCCTTGCATTGGTGGTCTGTGCGAATAATGTTCCTTACATAGGTGGTCACCAGAAAGCATGTTCCTTGCATTGGTGGTCACCAGAAAGAATGCTCCTTACATTGGTGATCTGTGCGAATAATGTTCCTTGCATTGGTGGTCAGCAGAAGAATGTTCCTGCAGACCCTGATGTAAGTGGGAACTCTGATGTAAAGGGAATGCAGTGGACTCTGATATAAGGTGGTCTCTGGTCACCAGCGCCCCTCCCCCCACATCAGAGTTCCCCCTTAGATCATGATCTGCAGCGTTCCCCTTTACATAAGAGTTCCCTTTTACTGTAAGGGGGAATCCTGCAGACTCTGATGTAAGGGGGGAACCCAGCGCTGGCCTGACCTTCATGTAAATGGAGAAATATGTTTTTTGACTTTTGTTTAACTTAAACACATTGCTAATAGTACTAGCTACATGTTTATAGTTCAAAATTTTTACTTGCACTGTTTAGCACTGAAAACAGTAATTTTAGGTAGTTTTTTGCAGTGCCAGTAAAAAATTGGTGTCGTTCGTAAATTTTGGCATCCTTGCCAGTAAATTTCACTTCAGGGGGTTGGCAACACTGGTGAGGATGAAGAATGTAAGCCGGCTCCCAGCCCGGCGAGCCCGGCCATGTCCCAAGCAGAGGCGTCGTTAGGCCCGGGCTAGGGGGGCTGGAACCCCGAATGTGCCCCCGAAAAGCCCAGAGTCTCAAAAAGGCACCATACACTATTTAGCCACGAACGCCGGCGAGCAGGAAGCGATCTGATCTGCCGAGTCACAGGTCCCGCCTTCTGGAGCCTGCAGAACATATGATGTCCATCATACGTGCCGCCGGCTCCAGAAGGCGGGCGTTTCCAATCCCGCAGCCGCCGCCACATCACAACACTGAGATCCCCGCTCGGCGCTGAAGCGGGACTCAGGAGAGTTCAGATCAGGGCAGCGGAGGAGGGATCGGGCAAGTTTGAAATCTGCCACTGACTGCACCGATGCAGAGGAGGGGGATGAGGATGACCGGAGGAGCCCGCTGCACTGGGGTGAGTGTTCATTACCTGACCTGAGCTGTTGTTCAATGGCATTTGTTCATTTTTTTTTGGAGGGGGGGGGGCCCCATACAACATTTTGCTATGGGGCCCTGTGATTTCTAGTTACGCCCCTGCTATCACGTTACTTGGGTTGAAACACAAAGCTGGAGTCAGCATTTTATTTAATATTCATATCTGATTTACAAAATATATATTGACAATGTAAAGGTTTTCTTACCTAAACTATATTTTAATCAACCAAATATATTATTTTAAGCTTGTATTACTTTGTGACATTTGTTATTTTATACTCCAATGTTTGTCTACCTTGACCCACACTGACATTCAATGCAGCAAACAGAGTTAGTTGCACTTTGTTATGTTTGAAGAGCCATGTACCCGAAAGTCATATTTCAATACAGGTTCTGGGCACACCTTCCCTAGGATTGGCTGAGTACCAATCAATATTCCAGCTACCTCATCTGACTCTCTCCTCCCTATGTTCTAGAAGCCTCCAGAATACAGGGGAGAGCAGTCAAACTCTGCAGCCTATGCAGCCTATGAGAGTCAGAACAGGCCAAAGCAATTAAGAGCCATTTCACTTGATAACAGTGAAACTCAGACTACATTTACTTATCACCTAGCAACCTACCTAGAGGGTACCACACTGACAAAAGCACAAGTTTATTTTAATAAAGTAAATTATTGTGTAGCATTACCCCCAGTGGAGCTGCTGGATTTTTGGGCGGTGTGTTACCTCGTGGCTCCTCCAAAATTCCTAGGGGTGAATGATGCATATTGCATGTAGAAGAAGTAAAGGAATGTCCAGACAGGTGCTCTTTGCTGTGCTCTTTATTGCCCAGCTGGGTAAAAACAGTAAACTTGTGTTGAGGAAAGTAAAGCTGAAGAAGATAGGAGAATAGCAGATTCAGGCGTAATAATAGGAAACAGTCCTGCTCCAAAACGTAACACTTCTTAGCACCACTCCCGCCGGAATGGGTTTAGTGTACCCGGACAGGCCTCTCTCACTGACCTGGCAGCTAGATACGCAAATTCACTAACGTATGCCAGGCCGACGCAGTACAGATACGCCGTTTACGTTAGCATAAAGTCTCCGTTTACGTTAGCATAAAGTCTCTGCCACATACCCTCCTTGGTGAACTTGAACTTGGGAGAAAGTCTCTGCCACAGACCCCTCTCAATGAGCCACAGAAAGATACCTCTGCTACAGGTCCCCTCTGTGTTGAATTCTTGGAGATATGCCTCCTTGAATGATTTACGCCTGGATCTCCTTCAGCTTGTCGCCCAGGTACCGACCGACAGGTGATCAATCCCTCGGTGTCTGGCTACCTCGATCCCCGGTGGTTTGTCCAGGCCCTTTTGGACCACCGGCCTCTCAATGGCGCTCCTCAGACTGACACCCCACCGAACAGCAGTACAGCTTGGGATCCTCAGAGTGGGAACCCAGTCACTCACTGGGTCCCCGTCGCTGTTCAGATGCTCCGGGTCAGCATGGCCCCGGAACCAGGAACACCGCGTGGCACGTATGCCCCCGCCAGGCAGGCCATAACGCTGGGGTGCCGTGATGTGGCCACCCTAAAGGTGGGTGCCACACTGGACGAAGAAGACCCAGAACCAATGGCGTCTGCCCCATAAATACCCCAGCATGCACAGCGAGGACAAACCCTCGTGATTGGCTGCTGGGAAAGAGCACCCAAACCTTGACTCCACTGCTGTCACCTGCAGCACCGGGGCTGAAAGGACACCCCAGCACAGCAGAATGGGCTCACAGCCAAGCTGAGACAGAGACTGCATTTAGCTACTAACAATCTGGATCAGAGTTTAACTACACTCTGATCTACCCTTAAATTTAACTAGCACTAGTACTGTAAAGTACATAGAAGCTACAATTGCAATGAGTGTTCTTTACATTCCTGATTGTCACACTTGCCATGAAGGCTGTCGGATGGTTTATACCTATCAGTCCCAACAATAAGTTGCAACAATCAGCCAATCATTTGAACTATCACGTTACCTGGGTTGAAACACAAAACTGGAGTCAGCATTTTATTTAATATTCATATCTGATTTACAAAATATATATTGATAATGTAAAGGTTTTCTTAAATAAACTATATTTTAATCAACCAAATATATTATTTTAAGCTTGTATTACATTGTGACATTTGTTATTTTATACTCCAATGTTTGTCTACCTTGACCCACACTGACATTCAGTGCAGCAAACAGAGTTAGTTGCACTTTGTTATGTTTGAAGAGCCATTTGATCATGTCTCAGCAATGTTAAATATTGTAAAACGGCCTCAGTATAAATTGTGTGCAGACACTGTTACACGTGCTCACTTCACTACACCATACCACATTAGCAGTCCAGTTACAAAAATCTGACACATAAGGCATTGGTACTTGGCCTGACTCATAAATGAATACAGAGGGCCAGATTCTCGTACAGCGGCGTATCTTTGCACGGGCGTAACGTATCCGATTTACGTTACGCCTCCGCAACTTAGACGGGCAAGTGCTGTATTCTCAAAGCACTTGCTCCGTAAGTTGCGGCGGCGTAGCGTAAATCGGCCGGCGTAAGCCCGCCTAATTCAAATTTGGAACAGGGTGGGCGTGTGTTATGTAAAGTAACCATGACCCGACGTGATTGACGTTTTTCACAAACGGTGCATGCGCCGTCCATGGACATATCCCAGTGTGCATTGCTCCAAATACGCCGCAAGGACGTATTGATTTCGACGTGAACGTAAATTACGTCCAGCCCCATTCACGGACGGCTTACGCAAATGCCGTAATATTTTAAAATTTTGTCGTGGGAATGACGGCCATACTTAACATTGGTTTGCCGCATATACGCCTCATATAGCAGGGGTAACTTTACGCCGGGAAAAGCCTAACGTAAACGGCGTATCTGTACTGCGTCGGCCTGGCGTACGTTAGTGAATTTGCGTATCTAGCTGATTTACATATTTCTAAGCTTAAATCAGCGTACACGCCCCTAGCAGCCAGTGAAATATACAGTTACAATCCGACGGTGTAAGAAACTTATGCCTGTCGGATCTAATAGAAATCTATGTGTAACTGATTTTAAGAATCAGGCGCATAGATACGACGGTACAACTCAGAGATATGACGGCGTATCTGGAGATACGCCGTCGTATCTCCTTTGTGAATCTGGGCCAGAATTTCTACCAAACACACCTACACAGTTTTAATTTAAAACAGCATTGGTTGGCCAAAATGTTAAAGGGAGAACAAGACAACTAACTTAGTGACCCTCAAGCACAGGGATGTAGCCACAGATCATTAGAACATTTTTATGCAACCTTACTCTCAGAATCCAGATTTGAACCTAGGACCTCTGCGGTGTATGGCTGTGGCGCATCTTGCTGTGTCACCTACAATATAGATAAAATAGATAGCTCCTTTCCTGATAACCTTATTTTGTGTGTTGTTTTTGATGGACCTTGTACTCCTTGCTCCACCTATCAAGTTCCTATTTAAGCTTTTTCTTTGCACTTCCTGTTTTCCAGATTATTGTCCTCTCCTTCATCCGCTATCTTGCTCCTTACACCCCTGCTGCTGTCCGTTCCTCATTATAACTTGTAACTAACCCTTGGCTAGTTCTTCAAAAATGCTTCTGCTTGATCCCAACCTGCAACCACATGTTACAGGGTAAACAATGATTGGTGCAAAGTACAGGTGCTGAGTGTGAGCCTAGAGATCACAGTGAGAAAAAAGGTAGTCCATTTGAAATATATATCTCCAAGTCCATTGGAATATAGGATGCTCACTGTAGAGGCAGCTCAGTGCAAGAGCAAGAAGCAACTCTGGAAAACAAGCGTTTGCAGAGGCCATCGCCAGTATCCATACATCACATCCCGGAAGTGACATCAGGGAGGCCCGACAGTGCGTTCTACGGACCCAGAAAGCATCGGAGTCCACCGAGGTTCCACGATCATGGGGTTACAGCAGCTACATCCATTAGGCACCCCCAGGACTGTGATGCCAAGGACCTTAGCAACAGTGCTACATGCCTGTGTTATTTTAACTTTTGTGAGTAATTCTTGTTTGTATCTACATTTAAACTCCCTTCATGCTGCACTTAGACGGTGCTTGTGCTTTCCCTTGCTTGAACCCCTTGTTACAAACCTTTGGCTAATTACTGACTACGCCACTGCTTGATTCTTACCTGCTACATCTGCTATTGGACCTTGGCTTGCTCACCTCATGGTGGGGCGATCCTGAGGACCACAACCTGATACTAGCATGCAGCTAAACCCATCTCCATTATCTCGTAAGGTCCTGCTAGTGCTTAGACTCTTAATAGCTTGCAGGGCATCTGGTAATGGTCTGTTGAGTGAGCAGGCTTATTTCCAACACTGTGAAGTCCCGACTCCTGTCCTGCCCTTCCTCGCTTAGCCCTGCCTTACCTGTCAGATGTGTGTAGCACAGAGCCGAAGAGGAGTTTTAGAACACTTGACTTGTCTCTGAGCTACACAGGTGGGGTGGGACTGGGCAGGAGGGGAGCTGTTTTCGAAGCTCCAGAGAAACTTAAAAAAAAATGCAGAGATCGCAGCGTGGGGACTTGGGGCACCCACTGACATATGTACTGCTCTACACATGTCCTGAGTGCCTGACACAAAAGCCAGTGGAGGTAGTGAGTAGTGCAAATACTTCCTCTCCTGCCTTCTGTGTTCAGTGACAGAATGAAGAGGACCCCCCGTTTCGCCATGTTTTGGCAGAAAAAAGCCCTGGGTTTAGCACAATACCCTGTCTGGGGAAAGTCATTTTTCATGACACACACACAAAAGAGGGCTGCACAGGGCTAATTTCAGAGTGCCTGGACTCAGTGTTACCAACCCCCCACAATTTTTTTTACTGACAAAACCTAGAAAGCTTACTGACAAGCTGGATTGTTTTACTAACAACCTGAAATATGACAGATACTATTACAAACTAAGACAATTAACATTGAAACAATATGACAATTGTACACAATGGATGGCTTACATTCATACCATTCATTGTGTACTATTATGTTGCTCATTGTGATTGGTCACAGTGATCACATGGTACAGACGGAGCCAATCAAAGCTCATCTGTACCATGTGATAATCATAACAATACACACTGAATACGCATTCAGAAAAAAATGATTGCTTATAACAGTGGCCGTTACTGTTATAAGCAATCATAATGTGTAAAAAAAAAAAACCTGATCACCTCCCCGGAGTAGTATTGCTCTGGTCAAAGTATGTAAAAAAAAAGAAAGAAAATAAATGTAATAAAAAAGAGAAAAATATAAAAAAAAATCAGTAAGTGTCCCTGAACACAGCCAGTTATACGATGATGCTGTACTATATATATTTTTTTATTTCTTCACTGTACAAAAAAGTGAAAAAAAAAATGGAAGTGTCTTTTACTAAATACATTGGACTGCCTATTTTCCAAAAAGGGGTCATTTGGGGTGGGGTACTGTCCTGGCATTTTGGGGATTCAGGAAATGAGAGCCCATCAGTACATCAGTATTGATCAATTTTTATATTTACAGTTTATACCATAATTTGTGGACTCTAAAATTTTCTTACAGACTGAATAATATACACTGGTTTTCGGTTATTTTTACCAAAGAAATGGAACAGAATACATGTTGGTCTAAATCTATAAAAAAATATTTTTTCAAGATTTTCTGTCTTTTTTAGTTTATTTAGCAAAAGTTTTAAAATCCAGTGGTGATAATATACTACCAAAAGAAAGCTCAACTTGTGTGAACAAAGTTATACAAATTTTATTTGGTTACAGTGTTGCATAACCGCGTAATTGTTATTAAAAATTGTGACAGCACTGAAAACTGAAAATTGTCCTCGGCAGAAAGGGGCGAAAGTGCCCTGTATTGAAGTAGTTAAGGTATCCTGTTCCTGATAGATCCTGAATATACAATTTGTCACTGCAGCATGTCTCCCGTGTCGTGGCTGACTTCACATGCCAAGCACAGAAAATGTTGCAAGAGAACAAGGCTGGCAATAGCTTATGCATTTTTTTATTTTAACCATGGGTTGAAGGACAGAAATTTGCTCTATTCCCCCATCAAGGGCTATAGCAGTTATAAAAAGAAAAAAAAAAGATAGGCTAGTTATACTGAAGTCAATCGATAGATTGACTTCAGTACAACCAGCCTGTCCATAGATGGATCGAACTGAAGTGGACAAATTTTGTTCCATCTATGGCCAGCAATATTGGCTAACAAGGGCTGCAAAGAGATATATAGACAATTATAACACAATAGGAGGCATGTCTGCAAAGTAGCTTAATGCTTATGACAAAAGAAACAACATTTGTAAACCCCAAAGCAAACCAAAGATTCAGAAAAAAACTAATTGTGTAACAGAGTGCCGAATTAAGAGTTTATAACAGACCATAAATGATCAGGTAGAGAATGCATTCAGTAATAGTAAAAAGGTTTCATGATTAGGGCCAAAATGTACATCTTAGGAGCCTAAAATAAATCAGGCGCTTTAAGCCCCACCCTAATACAGGCCACATCCCATGCCATGCCTCAGTTGCGCTGCTTAAAACAATTAGCTTTCTTTATCACTATTTACATAGAATGCAGCAAAATTGCTGTTCATTTGAATGTAACAGATGGTCTGAGGGTACTGGGGGCAGATGGATTTCACCTCGGTATGTACCTTATGGTTTAGAGCAAATTTTACATTTTAGCTACGGGCCTATTAATTCAGCAACAACTTTGTGATTACTTAAAATTATGAAGTAACACATATATTGTAAGGCTTTCTTTTGGTAACATCATCTTGCAAAATCGATTTTAGTTTCTAGGTAATCTAGGTACTGAGATGTAGCCAATCAATTTTTTTTTATTTCTGTAGCACTACCCCCGTAGGAGCTGCTGGTTTAAATTTGGGGTTTGCACGATACCTCTAAGTTCGTTGTCTAGGTAAAGAAGTCTGTAGAAATTGGAATGTCCACACAAGATGTAAAACCTTCAACTGCAGGCTTTATTTTCACTGCATAAACTTGTGAAGGAAGTAGAGAGTATAGAGAGAAGGTTCAGGTACGCGGTACAGAATTTACAACAGTATTCAGAGTTCCAATATTCGCCACTCAATCCTGAGTAGGTATTGCTCACCCGGATAGACCCCTCTCACATGGCCTAGCAGCCGGAATGATGCACAGACAGTATAGAAACAGTCTCTGCCACAGACCGTCTAAGAACACAGAATGAATATTCAGGAATCCTCTGCCACAGGATTTAAAGTTCCGAACTTCTTGTCTTACAGCCAAAGAGCCTTTAAGCCGATCCAGTGAACTGTAAGGTATTGTAGGTTACGGTGCATCCTTCAATAAGTTACCAGGTCTCTCCCAAAGTACCAGCCTTCCGCTCGGTCCTTTCCGGGGACAGGTCCTCCCCTGACTTCCTTCATTGAGTGGCTCTCTCCTGCAGGTCAGACAGCACAGGATCACCTCCAAAGTGTAGGCCCCAGCCAGGATAACTGGGCCTACTTGACAGGAACACAGCCTCAGACCAACGTGGTCCCGTGACTGAAATCACGCACACCCACCTCGCGCCAGGAGGGCCACAAGGCAAAGGACCCTGAAAAAAGCGTCTGCCCTTAAGTATCCCCTCCCAGCATGCACAGCGCGGTTCACCACTCCCACTGTACCACTGCTGAGGAGGGACACCCAATACACCATGGTACACCTGCGTTCCAACATGGGCCTAAAGTGGTAACGCCACCCACAGGCAACAAGGGAAAAATACTACCAGGCAGTACCACAGCCAGAACAGAGGCACATTTGTACACAATTCAACAGGTCTGGGCCCAACTATTGGCCCAGACATCCCCTAAGTTTGAACTAGCACCCCCACCTTTGGGAGCAGGGCGCTACATTTCTAATTTTATCAGGGTTCATTTTAAAGAACTAGTGTCACTCCTTTCATTTCGCTGTGTCGATCCCCGCTGAGCAGGCAGATGACAGATGCTCCAGATGTCTAAGGGCCCCATGCAGCACTAAAGCTATCGCATATTCTGTGCTTCTATTTGCATTATACGCAAACTAATAAGGATCTAAACTACTCGATGATCTAGTTTTGATATATATTCAAGACCAACCTCTCAAAGCACTTCATTAGTACTGAGGTCAGTGCTATTGGTCTATAATCCTCTAAATTTCCCACAGTTTACTTTTTTTGGAATTGGAATAATAGTGGCTGATTTTAAACATGTCGGAACAACAGCAGATGATAGTGATTAATTAAAGATTTTGGCAAAGACTCCAGCTAATTGATCAGCACAGGCCTTAGCTACTCTCCCTGGTATTCCTTCTGGACCTGATGATTTCCTCGCATTTATAGCCTTAAACGCCTGCCTCATCTCATATTCCTGTATAGTGAGTGTACAGTTTCCTGGACCTAAGTGACACCCTATTAGGTATGTGCAATTTTTTAAGTTACGAATACGTTTTCCGTCAATTTTCGTTATTTTAGTTGATTCGTTAACATACGAATGAACGAATGGTTTAGCGCAATTAATAACGAATAACAATATTTTCAAAATAACGAATATGAAAAACAACGAAGATACGAAAGATGAAAGAAACGAAAACATAGAAACAACGAAAATACCGAACCCAAAAAAAATAATAATTACGAAAAACAAAATGAACGAAAATGCAAACTTACTAATATTCGAAGACCAAAAAGAAAACAACCGAAATGCCGAACAAAGACTAAAAAACGAAAATCAAAACTAACGAAAAATAAATTACGAATCTTCGGAAAACTGAAATGAAAACAACGAAAATACAAAATAATGTAAATTAGCTTTCGTTAGTACTGAAATATTTCTGGACATTGACCAATAGCCACTGAGCGCTGTCCCTTTCCTCTGAAGAGGTTTGTTCCTTCCCCCAATGAGCTTCTTTCTCATTACCTCCTGGCTCCTTGTGTCTTTTTCTGTGTTAGACTGCAGTGCATCTAATTTCTAGATTTGTATTTGTAATATCTGACATATTTTAGTTTTCTTCTACGTCAGACTTCATTCTAGACAGGGTGTGTGTGCTAACTAAGACAGTCAAGTCAATCACAGTAAAGTACAAATTACAAAATGACGACGAGTAGTAAAATGTATTCTAACAGAATTACGAATGCAATAAAATCTACAAAAGTACGTTTTTACAATCAAAGGAAATTAGACACGAAAATACGAATGATCATAAAGCAACGAAAATATATTTCTTACGAAAATACGAATGCGGCATGATGGAAAATATATTGTAAATACGAATAGCAAAACAACGAAAATTAAACTAACGTAAAAACGAAGGAACGAATAAAATCATTTTAAAAATACGAACGCGGCAGAATACAAAATATAACGAAAATAGGAATCTCGATTCAACGAAAAATAAACTAACAGAAAAAAACGGAAACGGAAAAAAGAGTGTTACGAAAATACTAAAGAGTACGAATAAGATAACTAACGTCTTACGAAATTACGACTCGTTACGAATCACGATAAACGAACAGAAACGAAACAGAAATAAACGAAAATTTTTGCTGTGCACATGTCTACACCCTATATCCTGGTTTGGTAACACAACCTCAAACCGTGAGAAGAACCTATTTAATTCTTCAACCAGTGAAGCACTAGAATTCCCTTCCATTTTTTTAGTTCCTCTATGTTGTGTCAAATACTGTATACCCCTCCAGCCCTCCCTTGCATCGTTTCCATTAAAATAGTCCTCAGTTTTCTTTTTATGGGCTAATTTGGCTTCTTGTATGCCTCCTTTCAGATTATCTGTCACAATACTATACATTGCTTTATCACCTACCCTGAATGCTCTATTCCAATCTCTATAGCCCCGTACACGCGACTGGAATTTCCGATGGAAAAAGTCCGACTGACCATTGGAGTAATTCCATCGGAAATTCCGAGGAATTCCATCAGAGTTTAGATAGAGAACATGTTCGTTTTTACTCCAATGGAATTCCGTCGGAATTCCGATGTGAGTTTGGCCGGGCAAAAGCCTGATCGTGTGTACAGGGCTTAAGAAGACTCTTTATTTCCTGACACTGTGAAGCTGTACTTTTTATGGATCTGAGGAATCTGTAAGTGATCTGCTGTGGTATCTGAAACATTTAACCCTCTCTACTATTATGTTCTTTGCAGGGCCAGAACTAAGGGGGGGGGGGGGGGCGGGCAGGGGGTATGTTCCCCGGCACCACAATGAGGGGGACACTGTACCTTTACTAGCAGAAGATGGTGTTGGAAATGATAGCGGTGCCTGTAATCATATCAGTGTCTGCAATGGTCAGCATAATGCCTGCTGTGTCTCTCCCCGGCCTCTGTGGTTATATGTGGTGGCAGACACTAGGACCTGGTAATAAAAGTAGGTGATGGGAGGACACGCTCAAGATGGATGTAAATGGCCAGCTCTTCTTTGGCACTGCTGTGTCCATTTTCCAGGGAATTGTGGGCAGTGTGGGGCGCAGGTACCAGGGAGATCAAGCGGATCATGGGTCTGGAAGAGGAGGGTACATGTCGGGGGGAGCCAAAGACAGACATTGGAGATGCTGGTGAGAGAAAACTGACACCCAGCCTCCCCCCACCCGCGGTGCACATCACTGAATATGACCAAACACATAGTTTCCTATCCTCATCAAGTTGGCCGGTGACTGGTTGTGACTGCTATTGTAGTAAGTTTGTCTCCGCCCACGTGTGGGAAATGCAGACAGTGAGAGGTGCCTGTACTGGGCGGGGAGAGACCGAGTGGGTCCAGGAACAGGAGGAGGGTACATGCCAGGGCATGTTGGGGACTGACACATGGAGGAGTCAAGTGAGAGAAAACTGCCACTCCCCGCTGTGCACATCACTGACCAATGACATACTGTCCTATCCTCATCACTAACACAGTGTCTGCTCTCATCACTGACTGACTGACCCACCCCTGCCCTATCCCACCATTGACTGACCCACCACTATCCTATCCCGTCACTGACCGACCCATCCCTGTCCTATCCCATCACTGATTGACCCACCCCTGTCCTATCCCATCACTGATTGACCCACCCCTGTCCTATCCCATCACTGAGGATAGGACAGCGGTGGGTCAGTCAGTCATTGATGGGATAGGATAGCGGTGGGTCAGGGACCAAACTGAGTCTTTGCCCTGGGTGAAGAAGTGTCTAACTACGCCACTGCTTCTTTCTATGTTCAACATTAAATCTTTGAAAGACCAAAACTGACTTGCACCCAGGTTTTGTTCAAAACTCACCATTATAGCTGTGGACTCAGCCCTGGGGTAAATGCTATCTTGCTTCCTGCCTCTGGAGGTGTTAGCCTACCTCTAGAAGACCCAGGGGGCACTACACACGTTTGCAGAAAATTTTGGTACCATGTCTTATTGTAAATCTGGTCCTTTTTTATTGATTTGATTTGATTTTATTATTTGTAAAGCGCCAAATACAGATCATGATCTGCGCCTAAGCGCTAGACAGACCAAATACATATACTGACATTCAAAAATAAGCATAGCAGATATCACATACAGGATAGATTAGTAATAAATAACAGCTGAGATAGCATAAGGAGGATCATCTAAACAGAGGGAAAAAAATGAAAAAGTTGAAGAAGCAGAATAACAGTCCACATTTAAATAAGCAGCAACAAGTCAGGCCAGGCTGATCATCTGGTTAGTAGTAGATAGCACATGTCCCTTATCCATTTACATTGGAAAGTAAGTGAGTCTTCAGTACCTTCCGAAAATGAGTTAGCGAGTTCATTTTCCGCATACTCTCTGGAAGATTTTTCCATAGAAATACACCAAAGACTTGGAGAGTTTTTCCACCAGCTGCTGTGAAATTATATGGTTTAGGCATAAGGCGGTTTAGATTCGCCGAACGTAAAGATCCTGTTGGGGTATAGTGGGAAACTATACTTGAGAAATAGAGTGGACCTTGACTACAGTATGCCTTAAAAACAAGGCAGAGGGCCTTGAATTCAGCCCTTTTGGCAATGGGTAGCCAGTGAAGCTCTCGAAGGGAGCTTGTAACTGCAACTTAGCAATCCATTTCTTTGGGAGATTTAATAAGAAAACATTTGAGTAATCCAACCTAGAAAGTATGAAAGAATGCTTGTACAATTTTTTTCCGATTCACTTCGGTAAACAGATTTTTCAGTTTCCGAAAGAAAATATAGATAGTAGCTTGCATTTTTCACGATATTTAAGACATGTGGTATAAATGTGAGTTCCGAGTCGAACCAGACCCCTAAGTTCTTAATCTTTTTGGCAGGCATTGGAATAGTGCCAAATGATATGGGCCAGTTGGAAATTGGTGATATAGGTGTAATTTTACCAATTAAAAGAACTTCAGTCTTAGTGTTAATACCAAGTCTACTAGAAAGCATCCATTGATGTATTTCAGCTAAACAAAGTTGGAGTTTCAATTGCATATCTGTACCGCTAGTCATATCTACCAGTACTTGTGTGTCATCTGCGTATATTTGAGCCTCCAAGCCATATTTCGTTATAATGTCTGGCAGTGGCCGCATGTAACAGTTAAAGGCCAGTGGTGAGATGGCACTGCCTTGAGGTACTCCACAATGTAGATGGCGAGGGAGAGATCTATAATCTCCTAAGTGAACTACATGTGTGCGATTTGAAAGAAAGGACTTAAGCCAGTTCAGCACTTTTATTCCGAACAGGAATTCCATGCGATTCGTCAGGATGTCGTGGTCGATCGCATCGAACACCGCCGAGAGGTCTACTAACACCAATGCGGCTGATCCTCCGGCGTCCTTAATCATAAGGAGTCTTTCACGCATGGCTAACGCACTTACTTCTGTGCCTCGACCTGGCCTAAATCCTGATTGGGTGTTGTGAAAAAGATTGGTTATTTCCATATGATGTTGTAGCTGATCAAAGACCACATGCTTGAGGATCTTGGCCAGGAATGGTATCGAGGTTATCAGTCTAAAATTATTTAGGTCGGCAGGATCAAAGCCTGCTTTCTTCAACAGCGGTGAAATGATGGCATGTTTCAATTGAGTAGGCATAAGGCCAATTGCAAGGCATTTATTAACTATCATTGTGATATCATCTGCCAAGGTCACAGCGTGTTTTTTATAAAACCATGCTGGGCATGTATCATCTAAATATGTGGAGGCTTTTAGGCTGTTCATGATCTTTAAAATGTCTAATATAGATACAAGTTTAAATTTGTCCAATAGAGGCATTTTGATGTTGGTAGGATCATGTAATGGTTGATAACTAGATGAGGCTGATATATCACAGATTTTTTCATTTTTTCCAATAAATGTTTCATGTAAATCTGTACAAAGTTTTAACAAGGCCCATATGGACGGTGCACACTGACTAGACATTGTAATGGAGCTTACAATTTTAAACAGCGCACTGTCTTTATTAGGTGCATTGTTAATTAGATGGTTATAATATGTCCGTTTACATAATTTTATTTGCTTTGAGTATGCATTCTATATATTTTCTTGTCAGAATCAAGTTTCGTCTTTAGCCACCTGCGTTCTAATTGTCTTCTTTTTGTTTTTAAAGACAAAAGTTTTCCTGTATGCCAAGCACGAGATTTAGTCAGGCGTGGCCGATTATTTGATGTTTGTAATGGGGCAACACTATTAAGGCATAGTTTGATTTTTAAATCAAATTGATTCAAGGCTTCCTCCACTTGTAGAATCTCAATTTCTGGATTGTCTAGTTGTTGATGGACACTGTGTATGTGTTTGTCAATCACAAAAAATCACAAAAAAAGCTTTACGTAGTTTACAAATAAATAGTCTATAACTAATAAATAATCTATAACTAATTAATTACTAATGAATAAAATCTAGGACTGACTAGGGGAGCAGACATATCATTGTTCCTACTTAGTAGGAATAACGATATGTCTCCTCTCTCCTGACAGAACAGAGATTTGTGTGTTTACACACACAAATCCCTGTGTTGGTTTTCGTGCACGCGACCACCAGCCACACACATCGGGTCCCCCTGCCGAGCAGCGGGTGCGCGCATGCCTCTGGTGGCTCTTAAAGGTAACCCTGTATGGGGTTTTGCACAGGGGTGCCATTCTGCCCCCATAAAAAGAGTCGGTTTAGGGGCTTTTGCTTTTCTATCAGAAACTGTCAGCTGTCGGGAGTGAGATCAATCAGAATTGTACATAGGGAGGAAGTTGTCCCTGGTTTTCTTGCTTTCAAGTTGGGCATCCCATAACTCCACATCCAAGTTATTATCCCCAATAAACATAAAAAACAAGCTCAAAGACTGTTCCTTGTGTCTGGAGAAAGTGTGGAGAATATTTATTGCCTGCCTGTGCAGGAGGGGGAAACCCAATTACCAAGCGGCTCCTTCGGGGATGAGCACTACATTAAAGAAAATGAGCCCGAATTAACTGTTTTGACTCATATCTCTCATTTCAGCACTCAGCACATACATTCCCCCTTTGAGATAAATACAATCTTTTTAGTAGGCGTGCATGTGATTATGGAAACTATATAAAGATTTACAGATAAATACACATTCCCTAGTTTAAACATAGATGTTTCATTTAAAATGAATATACAAATAAAGTGAATTACCGTACGTCTTTGCATGTGCCTGGTGTTCCTGTTTAAGTTTTTATTTGAAGCAAAATATGCCATTGGGATGTCCTTGCTAAAGAATTTTTAGGATATTACAGTCCAGCTGGCTAATAAACTCATGCATTTTTGTATTAGTCTTACTTTTGAGGTTTAAAAAAGTTATCTTTATCTACTTTGAAGATGTTACACTTATTTGAAAAATATGAGTCACTTTTGTCTGTTAATCATGGTTTGGTTGCAGCTCTCTTATCGCTATTCCTGAGTCTGACTATACGCAGTGACTAAAGTTGGAGTATACTGCCAAAAATGTGTAAATTCTAACAGGGGTACAGTAGCAAGGATGGTACAGACTAACACTAAATACACCGAGAGAACAAGTATTACACAGTCTACTGATTTCTCATTTACAGGGAGCATTCCACATGCCCTCATAAAAAAGGCATTAATAACACACTAGTGTAAGTGGCATGCAAAATGAGCAGAATACAGAACAGGAAACAGATAAAGATATAAATAAGAAAACGCTGAACAGAGGGAGGTGAACAAAGAGAGAACATTTCATGTATTTTTAATTAACTTGAATTGAGTCTTTTTTTTTTAATGATTTTAATGTTGTTTGTGATTATCTTCATCTCTTGTTAACGAAATACCATTCTAGATCATATGTATGTATTCTTGAATGTTTTATGCATTCTCTTTAGTTGATCTTTCTGTTTTTGTCTAAAAGATAGCTAAAATATGCATACGAGTATTTATTTTATATAGTAGTTTTAATGCCGTAATAAAGTCTGCTTTTTTTTATATGCTCTTAACTTGTATGGGGGAATATTTTTTTTTAAGGTTTACTACAAGAATACAAGAATATGTCAATCCAACATTTCATATTCCTGATATGTGCCCGTTGTACCATGTACTTGCATGAAACTATTTGAATTGCTTTGTGGGAAATACCTGGAGTTTCTGCTCCCTTAAAAACTGTGCATGCTAGGCATTAGAGCACAGTGTGGTCAGTTTTCTAGCCTGCTCTCTTCCAATGATTAGATTTCTGCTGAAATGAAAATCCCCCCCCCCCCCCGGTCTTCCACTGGAAAGATCACTGTGCCACTGTTTTTCCTCCCCGGCTCTCTGTTTTTTTTTGTATGCATACACAAATGGTTTGCCTTTCATTTCTATTTTAAACTGGATGGATTGTTTTACAGGGTGAGGGTTCACATATAGTTTAAAGCGGAGGTTCACCCTAAAAACATTTTTCTAACATTACATTGTGCTCACTTCCAACATTGACAGTATGCTGATTTTTTATATTTTTTTGCTGTACATACCGTCGTATAGCTATTCCCCCCCCCCCCCGGCTTCCGGGGTAGTGGCTCCCGCGGGAGTGGGCGTTCCTATGCAGAGGTTAAGTGATTGACGTGATGACAAAAACTTCCCCTCGGTGCATAAGGCGCGTCACGAGTTTCCGAAAGAAGCCAAACTGCAAATCGGCTCTATACGGCACTATACGGCGCCTGCGCACCGACGTTCGGCTTCTTTCGGAAACTGGTGACGCGCCTTATGTGCCGGGGGGAAGTTTTTGTCATCACATCAATCACTTAGCCTCTACATAGGAACGGCCACTCACGCGGGAGCCACTACCCAGAAGCTGGGGGGGGGGGGGGGGGGGAAATAGCTATACGACGGTATGTACAGCAAAAAAAATTTAAAAAATCAGCATACCGTCAATGTTGGAAGTGAGCACAATGTAATGTTAGAAAAGGGTGAACCTCCGCTTTAAAGTGGTTCTAAAGGCAGAAGTTTTTTTTTAATCTTAATGCATTCTATGCATTAAGATTAAAAAAAAAACTTCTGTGTGCAGCAGCCCCCCTAATACTTACCTGAGCCCCATCACTATCCAGCGATGTTGCACGAGAGACTTGGCTGTCTCTCCCTCTTGATTGGCTGAGATACACAGAGGGCGCCATTGTCAATCAAAGTCAGTAAGCCAATCAGGAGAGAGAGAGGGGGCAGGGTTGAGCCGCCTCTCTGTGTCTGAAGTTGCTCACTGTGGGGGCACTAGGCAGGAGGGAGGGGCCAGGAGTTCTGGCAAGGGACCTGAGAAGAAGAGGATCAGGGCTGCTCTGTACAAAACCATTGCACCGAGGAGGTAAGTATACCGTGTGTGTAATTTTTAAGCAAAAAAAACAAGACTTTAGCATCACTTTAAGCATATTTAGCCAGGAGTTTTCACCTTTTTTTTTGCCCTTTAGAGCCATCAACATAAAATACTACCCTCGCCCTATGGCAAAGTGTTTCCTCTTGAAATAACCATATACCCTGTATAACCTATACAAAAAACAATTGTGCATTTCCAAGCAGAAATTTACTGTATGCAGAAATGTACCATACCGTGATGACCAATATTTACTAATATTAGCGTGAATTTGGACATACTAACTATAAGATTTAGCCGCCCTCACACTTGTGTGATGTTGAAGTGCAGAATTTGGCCTGTTTTGTGTGTTGCCTAAAGCAGCCAATTCCTTTTGAAATGACTACCAATGCACCATACTGCACCTAAAACTGGACAAACACCATTTTTTCTAAGGGCTGGAAAACACTTTTTTAAGGATAAAAAGTGTATTTTATACACAACTCTATAGATCAGACCAAAATGAGGGACACATGAGAAGGAATGAGGGACAGAGGGACATTGCTCAAAATCAGGGACAATCACTCAAAACCAGGGACAGTTGGGAGCTGTGCAGGTGGTACCCATGTGCGCATTGTGCTGCACTGCAATGCCTTTGCATTTGGGATGAATCTGCAAGGAGTGATAGAGTGCCATTCAAAATTACCATGCCTTACCACAATACAAAGATAAGAAACCAGCCTTAGTAAATACCTATACTTAGTGTATGTGTTTGTCAATCACAAAAAAAGCTTTACGGATTTTACTAATAAATAGTCTATAACTAATAAATAATCTATAACTAATTAATTACTAATAAATAAAATCTCTCATCGCAGTGTATGCAACAACAGGAAAAGTATCTTCCATTCAATTACTGGGTCCGCTACAATTTTTATTTTTCAACATAAACTTATTTGCTTAACATAAACAAGTAAAGCTTGCACTGAGGCAGATTTTGCTGCATTATAATTTCCCACTGTTTGGTACAAAAGTAGTAGCGGAAGTGCAGCACAATTATTTGCAACCAAGTATTCTTTAGGCAGTGTCGTGATATGTTTACTAGGCATGTTTCATAGTCATTAATAGAGCTCTGCAGCTTTTACCCAGATATTCTGGCTTTTCTGTAAGCCCACTGGATCTATAAGTCAAGCATTAAAAACTCTGCCCATCCATTAGCTAACAGATGTAGTAATGTCCGAGACACTAATCTCTGAGTAAAGCAGTAAGAAATTATTTGGTGCAAACAGAGGTTTGTGTTTCCTTCTTCCAACAATAAAAGGCAGTGTGGAGGCCCACAAACCTGGGAGACTTGTAATCAAAGGAGGGCAGAAATGTTCCACTGCTAAAGAAGTTACCGTTAAAGTGTCACTAAACCCACATCATAAAAACCTATAAATAAATGGTGTATTACATGCTGTTCAAACTCTTTGTATTCTACAAAAACACCTGGTTGATCCTGCTGCTCTCTAGCTCCACCTTCTGTTCATGTCCTCAATTCTGCTAGGGATTTTGCAGCTATGGTGACAACTCTGCACATGCTCAGTTTTCAGTGAATTTCTATGCTGAGCATTTCCTCCCTATTACATCTAAGCAGCCCATGTGACCATAGAGTCACACACAGTGTTGCTCATCTTCCTTTAAAAAAGTAATTAGTTACAGTTACAAGTTACTTGTTCGAAAAAGTAATTGAGTTAGTGACTCAGTTACTTTATTGGAAAAGTAACTAGTTACTCGGCAAAGTAACTGAGATTTTTTTTTTTATATTCTACAATGCAATTACGGTTAATCATATGCCTTTTTTTTCTTTGTGTGACTTTTCTACTGCAGGGCATGTTTTTTTAAAATCTATACCAAACCTAGAAATCTAGAAAGGATTTTAAAGGTGGACCACATTCAAAAAAATAAAAATAAAAAAAAGAATACCGATACTTTTTTTTAAATGTGTCCCCAAATACAGCCATGTCCCCCACTGATGCAGCCATGTCCCCCACAGATGCAGCCATGTCCCCCACAGATGCAGCCATGTCCCCCATATATGCAGCCATGTCCCCCACATATGCAGCCATGTCCCCCACATATGCAGCCATGTCCCCCACATGATATGCAGCCATGTCCCCCACATATGCAGCCATGTCCCCCACAGATGCAGCCATGTCCCCCACAGATGCAGCCATGTCCCCCACATATGCAGCCATGTCCCCCCATACCTAGATGCCACCGCCGCCGCCTAGTTAATCAGCGTGCAGGGAACATTACAGCTTTCATTTGAATAGCTGTGTGTTCCCCGCCGTGGCGCGTATAGACACTCCCCCTTGCTCGGGATTGGACGGGTGATCTGCACTTTGATAGACAGATCACCCATCCAATCCCGAGCAAGGGGGAGTGTCTATACGCGGCGAGGCGGGGAACAGACAGCTATTCAAATGAAAGCTGTAATGTTCTCCGCACGCTGAATAACTAGGCGGCGGCGGCAGGGGGGGTTAGTATCGGATTTAGCATCTGGGGCATTTGCGGGAGTACAAGTACTCCTGCAAATGCTCAGTATCGGTAATCTCGGTAAAGCCGCCCATGTAGTGGGAACGACGTTGCCGAGAGGGTAAAAGTAATCAGGTAGATTACTAGTTACCCACAGGAGGCCAATCGTTACGTAACAGCGTTTATTTAAACGCTGTTACTTGCAACACTGGTCACACATGTGGGCGTGTACACAGTGGTACATGACAACCTATCCCCTCCCTCCTCCTCCATGCCCACTAACCAGCTAAACACAATGTGGGTGGGCTATTACATGTAGATTAATGGTGGCTTCTCCTCCCTCTTATTCTAAGACAAAGACTGGATGGGCCTGACACAACCTGTGACTGGCATTAATCCTCCCACACCATGTTATTTAAACAAAATAATAAAGATTTGATTTCAGATATATTTGTATGGCAATTTAAAACAATTTATTAATATTATTTATTTATTTTGACTCTGTATCCCAAAGGCTGTTTTTTTTTTCTAAATTACATGTGACCAGCAGTAGAGGACTAGAGGCTCCTCCTGCTTATGAATGCAGCTAGGTTCCTAGGCCTGAAAAAAAAAAATAAGGAAGAGAATATCTATCCCTATAATACAATGCAAAAAAAATAAAACCCGCAATGGGGTATAGAAGGGAATGGGGACTATACGATACCCAGGAAATAATATAGAGAATGAAAGTGATGTAAAGATAAAAAATTACAAAATGTATTATATCAATATATAAAAACCTCAAAAGAGAAAATACATTTTGTCAACACTTAAAATAAAAAGTCACACAGTCATTTCAATCCGATAAATACAAAGGGGTGAGCCCCATGCCAGTTATATCAATTGCTTGATTGCAAGTGTGGCACAACCAGTTATTAGATTTAGGGGGCAATTACTTTTTCACATAAAGCCAGGCAGCTTTGGACATCTTTTTTGCCTTAAAAAATGAAACTATCATTTAAAAACTGCATTTTGTATTTACACGGGTTATCTTTGTGTAGTAATAATATTTGTTTGATGATCTTAGTCATTTAAGTGTGACAAATGTGCAAAAAAAATAAAAAATCAGAAAGAGGGCAAATTCACAGCATTGTGCATATATATATACACATATATGCATATATATATATATATATATATATATATATATATATATATATATATATATATATATATATATATATATATATAGGACCAGTCACAATTATTGCCTGTAGGCTCATTACAGCTGACCGTTTCCACAGAACTGATTTACCTTGCTTTGTTTTGAACTGTATCTATGTGTAGGGAAAACATTCTGGGTAAAGGAGCAGGAATTTGATTCCTCATATATGACTGGTGATCGGATTAAATAATGTAGTAGGAGAAGTGGAAAAAGAACAGATCCATAGAATGAATGCAGTAGGAGCAGGATCTCTAGCGCTGCAAGTCCTCAGACACAAATTCTTCTCTGTTAAGGAAAGTGTAAAAATAAAAATGGACCCATAGGGTTATCTCACTGGTATTGCTACCTTAAAGTTTTGATTTTGATGTAAATGATCTGGTTCCTGGACAGGCACTTTCTACACCCCAGAGGATCTCCATGGTCTCCTTGGCTTGTGGTGCATTGTAACAAAAAAGGAAATTGAAGTGCCCCACTAATGCTAAGAGGTCCAGATACAACTTTATCCTAATAAAAGTCAGGGGGTCAATCCGAAAAGTAACCAACGCCTTTCGGGGGTCCAAGAGCACCCCCTTCATCAAGGCTTGTTTGAAAACAATGTGAATAGAATGAAAGTGAACTGGACTTTTAATGTTATTTTTCCTAGTAGAACCTGAAATGCATTGGATGTTTTTCGGATTGTCCCTATGACTTTTATAGGAATAAAGTTGTATCTGGATCTCTTAGCAGTGATGTGGCACTAGCCACTTTGTCTAGGGCTCCATTCTGCCCTAATTCATTTCTAATCAGATATCATAGCCACAGGGACAATTCAAGTCAGGGTTAAGTAATGCCTCGTTTCCACTGAGCGGATCGGTTCGGTACGGTTCGGTACGGTACGCTTTTTTGGGTGTTTCCATTATGAAAGCGTGCCATAAAAGCGAACCGTACCGGACCATTCTGGGTCCTGCTTCAGATGTGGGGCCATAGAGAATGGAACGGTTCCATTAGGGCGGACCTACAAATACATCTCACTGATTGGTGGATGTGCTAGGCTTTTTTTCTAAACCTTGCATGGTCCCGGATGGTCCGATTTGCAGTGGAAATGCTCTGCAGAATAGACCAGACCATTCTAACCCGTTCCATTCTAAGCGACCCGAACCGATCCGCTCAGTGGAAACGAGGCATAACAACTCTTTGATAAATTGGACCTAGAACCAATGACCAGAAGATTAGGACTACTGTCGCCCTACTTTGCTAACAGTTTGGTTCTAATGCCGCGTACACACGATCATTTTTCGGCAAGAAAAAAAATGACGTTTTTTGTCATGTAGAAAAAACAACGTTTTTCCAACTTCATCATTAAAACGACGTTGCCCACACACCATCGTTTTAAAAAAATGCTCTAGCAAAGCGTGGTGACGTACAACACGTACGACGGCACTATAAAGGGGAAGTTCCATGCGGATTATGCCACCCTTGGGGCTGCTTTAGCTGATTCCGTGTTAGTAAAAGACGATTTGCGCTTTTCTGTCTGTTACAGCGTGATGAATGTGCTTACTCCATTATGAACGGTAGTTTTACCAGAACAAGCGTTCCCGTCTCATAACTTGTTTCTAAGCATGCGCGGGTTTTTAACATCGTTTTAGCCCACACACGATCATTTTTTACAACCCGAAAAACGTTATCATTTAAAACGTCGTTAAAAAATGTAGCATGTTCGAAAAACTAATTGTCGTTTTTCAGAACCCAAAAAATTATGTGAAGCCCACATACGATCATTTTAAATGACATTTTTAAAAAAAAAATATATTTTTTTCATGCTGAAAAATGATCTTGTGTACGCGGCATTAATGTATGGAACCAAAGAAGGTAAAGAGTAGATTCACAATACACAATTCCTAGACTCAACACAGACACCTACAATGACTACTCTGCCAGGTACTGTAGTTCTCCTATTTTTCATTGATCTAAAATGTGGCAATGTTAACTCACTGCAGCCATATTTTACTTATGTCCCTTACTCCAGTGGTCATCAACCCTGTCCTGCAGGGCCCACTAACAGGCCAGGTTTTATGTATTACCTTGGGGAGATGCAGTCTAGAATACTGCAATCACTGAGGAGCAAAGGATATCAGCTGTGATGTATTTCAGTTATCTTGCAAACCTGGCCTGTTAGTGGGCCCTGCAGGACAAGGTTGATGACCACTGCCTTACTCCACTTCTGACCTCATCATTGTCATGAACAATTTGAGATTATAGGTATCTTTATTTTATATATATAGTATCTCACAAAAGTCAGTACACCCCTCACATTTTTGTAAATATTTTATTATATCTTTTCAGAGAACACTGAAGAAATTACACTGTGCTACAATGTAAAGTAGTGAGTGTAAAGATTGTATAACAGTGTACATTTGCTGTCCCCTCAATATAACTCAACACACAGCCATTATTGTCTAAACCGCTGGCAACAAAGGTGAGTACACCCCTAAGTGAAAATGTCCAAATTGGGCCGAATTAGCCAATTTCCCTTCCCGATGCCATGTTACTTGTTAGTAGGGTTGCCACCTCATCCCTTTAAAAAGGAACACATCTGAATTACACAGATTCTGAGGCTAATTTAATGCAGATAAGGCACCAAGTGAGTTTAATTACCACCTTAATCAGCCACAGAACCTGTGTAATTCAGATGTGTTCCTTTTTAAAGGGATGAGGTGGCAACCCTACTTGTTAGTGTTACAAGGTCTCAGGTGTGAATAGGGAGAAGGTGTGTTAAATGTAGTATTATCGCTCACACTCTCTCATACTGGTCACTAGAAGTTCAGCATGGCACCTAATGGCAAAGAACTCTCTGAGCATCTGAAAAAAAGAACTGTTGCTCTTCATAAAGATGGCCTAGGCTGTAACAAGATTGTCAAGACCCTGAAACAGAGCTGCAGCACGGTGGCCAAGACTATACAGCGGTTTAACAGGACAGGTTCTGTCCTGTTAAATAATATGTACTTTTTTCATAAATGGGAGCAGGCAACAGGGATTTCATTGTTCTTATCCTTTCACATAATACACATTGTAACACTGGCTCCAGAGAAAAGCGTGTGTAATTATGACCATGTACAAGTGTCACTCATACTATTTCATTAGTCTCCAGTATTACTGCAGACTGATTATAAAATACCTTTAATCTCTTCTGCCTCAGGGTCAAAAATGACATCATAAAAGCTTTGTTTTTACATTACACTTATTTAAGTATTTCGTACAATGGCTTTCTTTTCTGTGAAAGTTGGTTCACTTTATTAAAGCATTTGTTTTAATGCTGTAATCATAAATTTATATGCTCCTTGGTCTGCTTGGGTGCCTTGTACAATGGTATACTTTCTTTTGAAGTTTGTTTTGATGTACAATAAGGCTGTAATTTTGGCAGCATTCTGGTTTGTTCAAGTTGTTTTTTTTTTTGCTTGTCTATGAAAGCTGCTCTCAGAAAATAAATGAAACCATGAATTCATTGTTAATGGAATGCTAATAACTCTTATTTCCTATATTAATATAATTATAGGTGGGGCAGAGGTTCTATTGTTATGTTATAGCGATTCTCATCTAATTGTTTCTGTACATTTAGAGATAATATTAATATGATCATAGATACATTAGTCTAGCAAAAATAAACTCAGTTTGTTTTACAATGCATTAGTAAATAAATTATAACATACCATCATACTACATCGAGCAAGGTTGTATTCTCCATTAGAGGGACTCTTTACAGAACATGGACTAGTGGAAGTAGCCTTTATGATTAAACCACAACTTGGGTGATTAGGAACGAAATCTGGTGAGCAGGGCTGTCTTAATGAGAGGGCACACCTGGGCACTGTCCAGGGACCCCAGCTGCATGGCGGGCCCCTGCCCTTTCCCAAAAGCAGCTGATCCTTGAGCCCGGGCTGCCCCTTTACATCCCAGATATCTCCCCAGCACTCTGACCCCTCTACACCCTAGATATCCCCTACCTCCTAGATTTCTGTTTACCTGCACTGTCTCCATTGTAGGGGCCCCAGAGCATTACTTTGCCCAGGGGCCCATGATGCCATTAAGAAGGTCCTGCTGGTGAGGAGTGTCATTAATTAAATTTGAGTAAAAAGTTACTTGCAGTTTGTACAGCTTTCTATTTTTGAAACATGGGAGCAATTGGGGAACAGACAAACCCTCTTGCTGGCACATCCCTCATGGTGGCTGTTGCACCTTGGAATATCTTGAGTTTTATCATTGTGGTTCCCAATGGAAGTTTTAGTAAATAATTGAAGCAGGCAACAAAAGGTTCCAAAACAGGTGCAATATAGAGTGCTCTAGGTAAATTGGATCCTCCAGGGGTAAAAAGTTCACAATGTAGTCCAAGTAAGAGAAGGGACAAAGCTGGTAGATGACTTGAGTTACACCTCAGTAGCACCCCATTAGAGGAAAGCAAACTTGGGTAAAAGGCACTTATAAGAAGGCATTTCTAAGTGCAATAAAACAACACTTTAAAGTGGAGGTTCACCCTCAAAAAAATTTCTGGCATCACATGGAGTCGAGCCATCCTACCGACAGAATGCCGGTGTTTTTTTTTTTTCTCAGCACATACCTCGTTATCACGATTTTCACCCCCTGGCAATCCCGCGGGACTAGGTGTTCCCAAGCACTGCCTGTGATTGACAGGCTTCCGAACGGCGCATACTGCGCGTCACATGTTGCAGAGAGAACCCGAACGTCGGTGCGCAGGCGCCGTATAGAGCCGCACCCACGTTCGGGTTTTTTCGGCAACATGTGACGCGCAGTATTTCGTTATAAAAAAACGAAATGCGTGCATAATTTGATACCCTGAAAGCATTTCAGGGCAGCAGAAATTTCTCCCCTAAACATGACCCCAAAAAAGGTATTACTAAGAGCAAAACTCAGAATCGTCAGATGGCAAGGTAGGCACTTTAACCATCTAAGCCAGTGGTTCTCAACCTGGGGGTCGGGACCCCCTCGGGGGTCGAATGATGATTTGCCAGGGGTCACCGAATCCTGGGCTGTTCCTGAAGCCTGTACCACTCTCCCAGCCACTTCGCAGCCGCCCATTCAATTCACGGCATGGCTGGGGGGGCAGAGACTATAGGTCAGCTGACTGGTGGGGAATGTGAAGTGGGAGGGGCTAGAGGAGACCCTATCTCCTGATTTCGGCATTGGTGTTACTGCTACGAGACACCACAGAGCTGGAGACACAGTGAGTAACACTACCTGTGATTATAGTTGCCATTAAAAGTCCCCACTACAGTTCTTTCTTAGATCAGCAGATGACCTTGATCAAAAGCACTCAAGTTGGCAGATCAGAAATCCCCCCCAGCATTGCCCCTGATCCCAACTCCCGCCAGCCCTGGCCCTGATCCCAATTCCCCGCCAACCCTGCCACTGATCCCAACTCTCCGCTAGCACTGCCACTCATCCCATTCCCCCCCACCAAGGAGTAAAAATAGAGACTACATGGAAGGGAGAGGAAAGAGGGGGAGGAACAAAGAAAGGAAGAGAAAGAATAGGAGAAAGATGGCCAGATGGGGGGGGGATTTTTTCTTTAGGACAGAGAGTGGTAAAAGGGAAAGAAAGGAGAACAAAGAGTGGTACATCCTAAAATGTACCATAAGGGGGTTCAATACTGTACAAGTGGAAGGAACTCAGGGAGCGCTAAATGTCCGTGGGTTAGGGGCGCCTTGGAATCTGACAACCCACACTACAAAAATAATTTTACTGTTGGGGGTCCCCACAACTTGGTAAATTTTATCAAGGGGTCACGGCACTAGAAAGGTTGAGAATCACTGATCTAAGCTAAAGTACTATACACATCCAGACAGTCCAAATTTTGTCAGCACACACACATAAAGCCTCGTACACACGACCGAGGAACTCGACGGGCGAAACACATTGTTTTCCTCGTCGAGTTCCTTGTTTGGCTTGTCGAGGAACTCGACAAGGCAAGTTTCTCCATTCCCGTCGAAGGAAATAGTGAACTTGCTCTCTTTTTGGCTCGTTGAGTTTCTCGACAGTTTCCTCGCCGAAAATGTACACGACCGGTTTCCTCAGCAAAAAAATATCTCACAGCAAGTTTCTTGCTGGTTTTTGCCGGGAAACTCGGTCGTGTGTACGAGGCCTAACTGTTATGTCAAGCTCTTGGAGAAATCTGTGACTCTGCATGAAAAGTAAAATGGATCTCAAAAAGGACTATGCATTGCAGTCTCCCTCTTCTCCTTCCATAAAGTTTTATTTTGCCAGTGAGGGGCACAGTGAGGCTTCAATTATGAGCACAATGAGGTGGCATTGATGGGCACAGTGAGGCTGCAATTATGGGCACAGTGAGGCTGCAATTATGTGCACAGTGAGGCTGCACTGATAAACACAGTGAGGCTGCGATTATGCGCACAGTGAGGTGGCATTGATGGGCACAGTGAGGTGGCATTGATGGGCACAGTGAGGCTACAATTATGTGCACAGTGAGGCTGTGATTGTGGGCACAATGAGGCTGCAATTATGGGCACAGTGAGGCAGCTGTGCACAGTGAGGTGACATTGATGGGCACAGTGAGGCAGCATTGATGGGCATAGTGAGGTTGCATTGATGTGTCAATTTGGGAATTGCGGGCAGAATCACAGCGATTCCACCCGTAATCTGGAACGCCTAGGATAGGCAGAATACCTAAATCTATTTAACAGCTCAATTTTTCTCCTCCTTTTTCTAAAATTGTAAAGGAATTGAAGACATGAGAGGGTCTCCCTCTTTGGAAGGTGCTATCTGTTTAAAATGACCAGCATTGCATGTCTTTTATACCTTTACAGACAACCCCCCCTCTTGAAACATAAAGACATTGGGGGGAGATTTACTAAAACTGGTGCACAGCTTTAGGCCCCTTTCACACGGGGCAGTGGAGGTGCTGTGGCAGTATAGCACCGCTAACAATAGCGGCACTATACCGTCGAAATTGCCACGGGATTCGACCGCTAGCAGTGCGGTATTAACCCCCGCTAGCGGCCGAAAAAGGGTTTATACCGCCCGCAATGCGCCTCTGCAGAGGCTCACTGCGGGCGGTATTACCGCGGCTTCCCATTGTTTTAAATGGGCAGGAACGATGAAGGAGCGGTATACACACCGCTCCTCTCACCGCTCCCAAGATGTTGCTTGCAGGAGATTTTTTTCTCTCCTGCAAGCGCATCGCCTAAGTGTGAAAGCCCTCGGGCTTTCACATTGAGAATGCTGGGCAGGAGTTTTTCAGGCGGTATTTAGGCGCTATTTTTAGCCTGAAAAACTCCTCAGTGTGAAAGGGGCCTAACTGAGCAAGCTAATTGTAGAAGCTGATTGGCTATAATGCACAGCTGGACCAGAGTCTGTGTGTATCAGTAACTTTCCCCCATTGTTACTATATAAGAAGCCTTAATTTCATTTTCTGTGGCAGGGCGATGGTCACGTACAGCATTGACGAAACGATACCTTGCAAAGAGCGAGGGGGAATAAGGAAAGAAATTGGCTGCACGCCGATGTTCTTGAAGTCCATTTATTGAATGTTCTATAAAAACAATGACACACACCACAGTTGTAGTAGCCGAAACAGAGGTGGACTAGTTTTGCACAGCTACACAGTGCTTACTCATCACCACAGAGCAAGGGGGTCTGGCCCTTCTTAACTTGAAAGTTTATAATTTAATTTGTTTGATGCAGCACACACTTAGCTGTATCTCCAATAACTGCAGACAAATATCACTCTGGAACAAGATATGGTTGCCCCCTGGACTCTTACATTCCAAGCTTAAAGGGGTTGTAAAGGGGATATTTTTCATAATAAGCATCCTGCAGACATTCCTCTTTTCACTTCCTCATTGTTCGTTTTTGCTCAGAAGTTGCTCTATTTCTTCTCTGTTCTGTTCACTTCCTGCTTGTCTGATTTTACTGACCACCGTGACGGGAGGGTTTACTGCGGTGGTCAGTAATGTGCTCACCCCCTCCTGGGAACTACATCTGTGTGGCAGGACGCTCTCTACGTGTTAGAAACTTCAAGGAGTTGTGAATTACTGGGCGTGCTGCAATTCATACTGGGAAATGTAGTTCTTACATGAACGAGCGATGCAAACCAGGAAGTGAATGAGAGAACAGAAACTAGAATGCCGGAGGTGATATAGATGAAGGAATTTAATAGGTATTTACTCGTTTTTTAACAGAATCATTACACTATTCTGTCTGTCTACCTTGCAGACATTAATTTTAGGCAAAAATAGTTTTTCCTTTACAACTCCTTTAATGTCTTACCACTGGAGTTACGAAACAATGTAATTCTCATAGGGCCAAATCCTCAAAAGAGATACGACGGAGTAACTGCTCCTTACTGTAACTGGTCCTAACTATGGAACTGATCCACAGAATCAGTTTTCCATAGTTAGGGAGAAGATCCGGCATGTGTAATTGAATTACACTGCCGGATCTTAGGATGCAGTACCGCATCCGCCGTTTTTTCTCCGTAAGTATTAAGTTGCATACGCAAAATTAGGGCTGCTTTTACATGGTGTAAAGTTAGTACACCATGTAAAAGCAGACCCTTCTGTCTAGCGACGCGTTTTTTTTCCGAATTAGATTTTTTTTTTTTTGCGTCGTATCTTTTTTTTTTTTCGACGCAACTTTATTGACCCGTCGCAATCCACAAAGCCCGGCGTAACGTAATTTTGCGCTATGCACGTCGGGAAAATGACGTCACGAGCATGCGCAGTACGGCCGGCGCGGGAGTGCGCCTCATTTAAATGGGAATCGCCCCCATGAAATGAGGAACGCCTTGCGCCGGCGGAATTTAAGTTACACGGCCAGAAATTTCTAGGTAAGTGCTTTGTGGATCGGGCACTTAGGTAGAAATTTTAAGGCAGTGTAACTTAAATTAGAATTTTGCCGGTACGCCGGGTCTTTGTGGATTCAGCCCATAGATACTATAATTTCTTGGAGGGAGATCAAGATAGCAATGAGCCTTTTTTTTTTTTTTACGTGGTACTGCCTAGGCATTTGTTCATTACTCTCCTTAATTTTTCAAAGATACCCAGTGTCCAAAGCCTTTCAAAACCTTATCCGAGGCAGTGTTCGTTTTAATGTCAAATTTCAATTTCATTTTAGTCATAATCTTTTCAGTAAAATTTTAGTTTTAGTCGTATTTCATTCATCTGAATTGTTTTAGTTTTTGTTCTTATGTTAGTCAACCAAAAGCCCCAATACATTTTAGTCTACTAAAATCTCCAGTATCAGACAAAAATGAAAAATGTATCTTTTTGACAAACAGAAGTGCAACTTTAACAGCTTCCCACATGCGCTATAGCAGAATGACGGCTACAAGGTGGGCTTACTTTGCCAGGAGGCCGTCATATGATGTTTTTCCATAATTGTGCTGCCCACGCTTCCCCTGTGGCACGCTCTGTGATCGATGAGTCCTTCGGAATCAGCTGATCACAGATCTGGGTAAAGGGCCAAGCACAGCTGCCTTTTACCACGTGATCAGCTGTGTCCAATGACATCTGATCACAATGTCACGATAACCAGTTTGTGTTAAAGGGACATCCACACTGATAATTAGGGCACTGATTATCAGTGCAGTCCCAACAGTGCCCACCAGTGCTGCCTATCAGTGCCCACCAGTGCTGCCAATCAGTGTTCATCTGTGCTACCAATCAGTGCCCATCAGTGCCTCCTCATCTGTGTCACCTATCAGTGCTGCCTATTAGTGCCCATCATTGCTGCTTACCAGTGCCTATCAGTGTCCATCTGTGCTGCCTATCAGTACCCTTCAGTGCTGCTTATCAGTGCCAGCAATCAGTGCCCGTGAGGGTCATCTATTAGTGCTGCCTCATCAGTGCCCACTTGTTCAGCCTCATTAGGGCCGTTAGCTCAGGGCGGGTCCTCTTGATGGTGCCACTCCTCCCAGACCATGTCATGCATTTCCAGCTTTTGGAAATCTTATACTAACAACATCACAAAAAAATTGCAGCCAACCTTTCTAGACACTCTGATGCAGAGATGTGCTACCTCTATCTCAAATATATATGCTCTTCTTCAGGTTTTCACCAAAAGCTCAGCAGGATCAAATGTTGGTAAACGGGCCTTATGCCGGGTACACACGATAATTTTTTGGCTTGTAAAAAACAACGTTTTTCAGCCTCTCGAAAAAACAAAGTTTTTTCCAACTTCATCATTAAAACGACGTTGCCCACACACCATCGTTAAAAAAAATGCTCTAGCAAAGCGCGGTGACGTATAACACGTACGACGAGACTATAAAAGGGGAAGTTCCATGCGAATGACACCGCCGTTGGGGCTGCTTTTGCTGATTTTGTGTTAGTAAAAGACGATTCACGCTTTTCTGTCTGTTACAGCGTGATGAATGTGCTTACTCCATTACGAACGGTAGTTTTACCAGAACGAGCGCTTCCGTCTCATAACTTGCTTCTGAGCATGCGCAGGTTTTTCACGTCGTTAAAGCCCACACACGATCATTTTTTACAACCCGAAAAACGACATCGTTTAAAATGTCTTTAAAAAATAGAGCATGTTCGAATTTTTTTTTGTCGTTTTTCAGAACCCGAAAAATGCTGTGAAGCCCACACACAATCGTTTTAAATGACATTTTTAAAAGACGTTGTTTTTTACAAGCCCAAAAATGATCATGTGTAAGCGGCATTCTCAACTTCTCAACCTTGTGGGCAATCTATTGAAAGGCAACCACACCTTAGTTTTAGAGATGGTCAGTGAAACGTGGAGAGAAACGCAATTTAAACTACTCCATCATGAATAGGACCCATACTTTATTAACAAGGACTCTAGCTCAGGTCCCACCAAGTCAAAGCACCCAAAATGTAGTTAAGCAAAACCTTCTTTAACTCACTGTCAATAAATATGCCAACCTATCATAAGATTTTGGAATCAGGTGATAGTTTATATTCTGTCCATTACTCATTCCCTACCACCACATGACCCCTTTCTTCTTTTATTTGGCTTTGAGGACAGCCATACGTATTCTTGTCCAGCTACACATCAAACCGAATCAATATGGATACATACGAGCCTGTTAGCCACTAGATTCTCAATTATCAATAAATGGAACTATTCCTTCTCTCCTAAATCACTGATGTCAAAATTGTTATCCAAAAAAATTAAACTATCACTTATCATCTTATTGTTTCTTGTCCAAATGGGAAGACAACATCAGGACTATTTCATCTGGCCCAAAATAGGACAGACTCTCTACTCCCCCTTATATTGATCCAATGCATCCCCTCGCTCAACTTACGCCCTGCTACAGATGCACTGGGCCGGATACATGTAGCTCAGCGGATCTTTAGATCCGCTAGATCTACCTGGTTTATTTAAACCGCCGGTGCAATTTAGCGAGGCTAGTGCATGATTCATAAAGCACTTACCTCGCAAATTGCACCGTTGGATCGTAACTCCCCCCGGTGGAATGCAAATTCCGCGGCTAGGGGAGTGTACAATTTAAATCAGGCGTGTTCCCGCGCCGATTTAACTGCGCATGCGCCGCCGGCGAAAAAGCCCAGTGCGCATGCTCCAAATGACGTCGCTAGGATGTCATTGTTAGCGGCGGGTACGTTAATTGCGGCCATCGGGATTCCCGATCGACTTACGCAAACGACGTAAAAATGTTGAATCTCGGTGGCCATACTTAACATTAGCTACCCCTCATATAGCAGGAGTAGCTATCCGCTGGAAAAAGCCGAACACAAACGACGTAGAAAAAGAGCGACGGGCGGGCGTACGGACGTGAATCCTCATTTGCATATGCGACGTGTAAAACAAAGCAACGACACCTAGCGGCCGGCGGGAGATTACAGCCTAAGATTCGACTGGTGTAAGTCACTTACACCAGTCGGATCTAAGGGAGATCTATGCGAAACTGATTCTTATGAATCAGTCGCATAGCTCCGACCGTGGGATCTCACAAATCCGACCGTCGGGTCTCACAGATACGACGGCGGATCAGGAGATCCGCCGGCGTATCTATTGATGAATCTGGCTCTCTGTCTTCAACTTCAGTTAACCCACTTGCTCTCTTTTCTTCCCAGATATGGATATACTGGTGTGCCTTGTTATATTGCTTTGTTCTAACTTCTTCTTGTCTTCATTGTTTCCTCCCCCACCCTTTTCCCCTTTCAATCCCCACTTCCAATCCTTTGTTTTCTCTTCCATTTGATACCTAACCTAATGGGCCGTCTTTAAGGCAGGGAAAACATTGTTGTGGGGCCCAAATCAGCTGCCTCATACTTGCCAATGATCCAAGTTGAAATTCCCTTATCCCTTGAAGTTTTAGTCCCCTGCTGTGTCCCGATATCTCAGTGTGAAGTTGTGTTACTAATGCTGCCCAGTTCTGCCCTATTGCAGTGTACAGATTATTAACCTGCAGACCCTGTGTTTACATGTAAATAATGTGCATTGATATGTAAATAGCGTCAGCATTCATATGTAAATCGCTGCAGACCGGCTGCATTGATATGCAAATGGTGGTGGAATTCATATGTATGTCATGCTCCCCCCAAGGTCATATCCACCATGACCTCTGCAGAATGCTGCCCACTGGGGAGGTAATGGGGCATGCTGGATATCCCTGCCTACAACTGTGGTCATTAAGCCTAAGATCAACTTGTTCTGCAAAGTTAAGCAAGTTTCCCCTTACATTGGTGGTCAGTGTAAATCTTCTCATTATATGGGGCTTGGTATACAATCATTTAATTCACACTAGTGGCCAGTGTTAAGGTCCCCCTTAAATTCATGGTCAGTGTAAATCCTTCCTTACATTGGTGGCTACTGTGAATGCTCCTATTATATTTGTGGTCAGTGTAAATCCCTCCTTACATTGGTGGTTACTGTGAATGCTCCTATTACATTGATGCTCAGGTTAAATACCCATTACATTGGTGCTCAGTGTAGAAACTTCTCTTTATATTGGTAATCAGTAAAAATAATCCAAACTTGCATTTGTGATTAGTTTCGAATTATCTCTTATATTGGTGGTCCATGTAGAAGCCCCATTGATGGCGAGTGTAAATCCCCCCTTACATTGGTGGCCAGTGTAAAAATCCTCCTTTATTGGTTGATGATGTATAAATTACGTTGGTTGTCAGTGTAAATTCTTCATTAATTTGGTGATCAGTGTACATTTCGCTTTACATTGGTGGTAAGTGCAGAATTGCCCTTATATTGGTGGTCAGTGTAAATCCCCCTAACATTGGTGGTCGGTGTAGAAGTGTCACCTTACATTGGCGGTCAGTACAAATCTCCCCAACATTGGTTGTCAGTGTAAATTCCCCCTTACATGGAGGTCATTGTATATTCAACCTTAAACTGGTGGTTGGTGTAAATGCTCTTATTACATTGGTGTAAAAATCCCCAGTGTAAATCCCCCCTCACATTTGTGGTCATTGTAAATTCCCCATTACATTGGTGGTCGGTGTAGAATCCCCCACTATATACTTGCCAAAAATGTACAGCTTTGCTCTACATAATTCAGAATTTGCCACAGTGTACTGCCTCCTAACTAATCCTATCCCCCCACCACTGCCACTGATCCCATCAACCCCCCAGCATTGCCACTGATCACACACACCCTCCCCCCGCAATGCCACTGTTCCAAGGAGTCCTAAGATTTAGAAGTTTTCTGTCTATTGGTGGGTCCCCTCACCTCCCCAGTCCATGGCAGTGAGGATATGATGTTACCTTTAGTGAGCAGTAATGATGTGCACTAACCTCTTGCAACTAATCATTGAGTGTTAAGGATATGCAGTAACCTCTAGCAACCAATAAGTGAATAGGAATAGTTTACCAAGTAGTAAGGGTGTCCAGTAACCTCTAGCAACAAATCAGTGAGCAGTATTGATGGACAGTAATCTCTAACACAGTTCAATACCTACAGGGGTTCAATTCTGCTGAAGTTTACTTCCGCCACTTTCTCAACTGTAGCCATTCTGCATTCATCTTTAGTGATAAAGAGATCTTCCTCAGTTTCTCACCATCAGGCCAAAGGGAACTTTTGTTGTTGCTGTATCATTCTCAGTAAATCTTGTCTATATAAAATGACCTCATCCCTGATGTGCACCAACTAGGGCCCCATCAAGCATGCAGAAAATTTTGTTCTGACATTTTGAAGTGATAACAAACGGGATATTATTATTTGAAAATTCATCTGTAGAGCTAGACCCTGTTCCCAGCTATTGAGAACCCAGACGTGAGTTAGCCCAATTTCTTAATAGCCTATTACAGTTCACTTTGGGAAAAATATCTCAGTGCTGGAATTAACATTTAAAGGGGTGTTCCAGGCTTTTTTTTATGTTTATTAAAAGTCAGCAGCTACAAAAAGCGTAGCTGGCTTTTAATAAACATACACTTACCTGCTCCCCGGTCCAGCGGCGTGCCGCTGGGAGCTTCGTTCCGGTCCCCCCCTTCACCGCCGGCACCTCCACTGCAACTGTGGGCAACTGTGGGCACCCGGCCGTGACAGCTTTCGGCTTTACGGCCGGGCACCCACTGCGCATGCGCGAGCAGCGCTGCGCCATTTGATTGGACAGGCGATCGCCTGGGACCTGTCACATGTCCCAGGCGATCGCCTACAGGGAGGGGCTGCCAAAAGGCGATTAGAGTATTCGCCTTTGCAGCCCTTCGGCGGAAGGAGGAAGTAGGACAGGAAGTCCCACTCCTCCTGAAGCCCCCACTCCCCCCCAAAAAAATTACATGCCAAATGTGGCATGTAAGGGGGCGAGGAGTGGATTAAGCGGAAGTTCCACTTTTGGGTGGAACTCCGCTTTAAACTCTGGTCCTGCAGGACATTTTGGTTTGTTTAAAGTGGTACTGTGCATGACCATTTGGCTAAGCCTTTTAAGAGTGTTTAACTTTTGCGAATGCCTACTGTTATTTATTTCATTTGTGCTTGCACTACTGATACCCTGACCTCAATACAATCAGAGTATTTGTTCACCTTAAACTGTGTGATTATTTTGTATTTTAAAGCCAGGGGGTTCTCCTGGTCAAGGTTTTATAGTGGTGTAAGCAGGGGCTGTGCTCCCAGATCAGGCTTCGAACAGACGGGAAACCCAAAATACTCAGCGGCCCTTAAGATAGTGGCGCTACATTTATATCTTTTTAGCGTAGACACCACTTGTTGTCTGGATTTATTCTTTAAAGGCATAAGTTTACATGATTATTTCCAGAAATATAAGCTATTTTTTATTGAGGCTTGTGGTTAAAACTATGTAAGCTGTTTACACTTACCTAATGTCTGTGAATGCATGATGCTGAGTCTATTCTACATAAAATATGCATAACTAATTCCAGTGCCAGTTACTTAGTGCCAAAGCTGTTTCTGGTGCTAGCTCTCTGCCCTTGTTGCCTCACTGAAAAATGCTGTTTCTACGACTGGACAGGAACCCAAGAATCTATTAACACAGACAGACTGAAAATGCCAGTACTGAGCTCAGTTGCCCATTAAAAAATATCACATTTCAGGATATGAAGTTTCAAATTTTTCCAAATTTAGTTCACATTGCGCAAGAAATATATATACAGCTAATTTGTCCCAAACCAACAGTTGTGAATATGAACTAACTACAGACATAAAAAAAGATTTTATGACATTACAAAGATTACACAAAGCACAGCTGTACTGCTTCCGTTGTCTCTGTAAGTTAATATTATTATTTAACTGGATTTATATAGCACCGATTTTTGCAAAATAAAGAGGGATAAAACAGTTAGAATACAAATCAATACAAGAGAAGCTATAAGGGCCCCCGCTCATGAGAACTTACAATCTAAAAGTGAGGGACAAGTGAAACAATAGGTAATAACTGTAAGGGATGAGCTGAAAAGGGTGCAATTTTCAGGTTGAGGTGGCATAGGCTTCCCTGAAGAGATGAGTATTTAAGGTTCACCTAAAGGCAGACAAAGAAGGCGATAGCCAGGCTGATTGGGGTAGGGTATTCCAGAATATGGGAGAGACTTTGGAGAAGTCTTGGACGCAAGCATGGAAAGAGGTGATGGGGAAGTTACAGAGCAGAGGCAGAGACCTTTGGAGGAGCATAGTGAATGGTTGGTTGGTGTTTTGAGATAACTTGAGACCACTGAATGGTTGACAAGGTGGATGAGTCTAGCAACAGCATTCATTGCAGTCTGAAGGGGGAATAACCTGTGTAAAAGTAGGCCAATGAGAAGGCAGTCCTTACAATAATTGAAAAAATAGGTGCTGCGCTAGTATTAACTTATTCCTATTTGTACAATAGTGCATATGTGTTCCCCAATTAAATCAAAAAAATATGGGCATCAAAAAATGCAAATAAACATAAAACACAATGAATAAATATAAGAGGATGAATAGTGAAATGCTAGGTGCAAAATAAAACAGTCCCGTTTAAGATCAGCATAGAGCCTCCATGGAAAAACACACAGCAACCTGCACAATCACTGAAGGGAAAAAAAGGCAAGCAGTCCTGTAAAAAAAATCTTGAAATAAACAGTTCAGTGTATGGAAACTTCACCCCCTAGATCTCCTTTTCCTTCAGGGCAATGTCGCTCATAATGGGAGAAAAGAAAAACAAATATGGTGCAAATAACGTTTGAGAAAATGAAATGAAATGAATTTTGCAATACAGTGATTGCACTCACGATACACTTTGATCAAACAGGCTCAGCTGTAGAGTCAAACGCCGCTCAGTGCTTTGCGATCTCCTCAATGGGACGGATCTCCCGTCGATCGCGTCACTTAGGCTCCTCCCCCACGCGTATCGTCACTGGACACATGACTTATTCACCGTTTTCATCGGACTATCCGCTGGTGTGTACGAGGCCTTACACAGTGAGTTGTCTCCACTTTAGATTGAGCTGCATTTACTTACTCACACTTATTAGTATATTCATCCAATTCACTTTGACCAGCGCTTAACCTCCCTGGCGGTATGATTCTTTCAGAAAAAACATGCTGAAAGCGGTACCATTATTTGCAAGGAAATTTGGCGTTTTATATTGTAGGTCTGTAATTTTTAGAAATAACTCACTTAAATCTGACCAAACAAGATTCTAATAGGCATCCCGCAACAAGGGGATCTAGAAATAGACTCCTGGTTCAAGTATTTTAATGATGCTGGAATAGCCTTTTTAGGTGTCTTGATCTCTAAAAAGAGGACTAGGTTGGCTGTGCTCGATAAAGAGATAAAGGAGCTCAGGGAGAAATTGTTGTCTCATAAGAAATCTATCGAGTATATTTCCCTCTCAACCAGCCTCCAATCTTTCTTGGAGAAGGAAGACAGAGACCAAAAGTTAAAAAAAACAAAAAGTACGCCAGAGATGCAGGCGATTATAGAAATCATACTGTTTTTCATTGGCAAAAACTTTTTTCAACAACATCAGGTGTTGATATGGATTTAACTCCAGCTACAGCATCTCCTTCTGGTATTGCCTCTAATTCAAATGAAGCCCCTTCCACCAGCCAAGGCATCATTGGCACTCTAAGAGTTCCATCCATGCAAGTGTCTCGAGCAGGTGAGACATATTCCTCCCAACCCAGGGCTCAACACTCTTCCCCTCATGTCTCAGGTCAGCCCCATCGAGGGAGGGGCAAATCCAGAGGCAATAGAGGAAGCAGAGGACAATCCAGAGGTAATTCCCATCCATCCTATCATCAGTATAATTACGATGATAGATCGTATGGACCTTCCCCCACAAGACATAGAGAGAGATTAGGTCCCTATAGAGAACCCTCTCCCTATTATGGCTTTCAACACATCCCTGTTCATAACAGGTTCTCCCCTTTGGGTGAAGTTCGTAATGATAGCTACTATAATCGCAGCTGGGACCATTATGAACCACCTAACCGGGGGTTTACCCCAGTCCATCAAGATTCCTATGTTGAACGGGATTTTCATGTGGACCAAGCCACAAATGCAAGGGGTTCCGATCAAAGAGAGGGACCCGAGGGGGGAAGAGAGTTCAGAAGAGGAAAACGAAGGCGCACATAAAAGGAGAAGGAGTTTTTAATTTGAGTACAAAAATCTTCACGCAGGATGAACTATCCGTTTTGGATAAAGGCCTCAAGTTTGCCCCTCCGAAACGTCTAGATAAATTTGGAACGTTCATTGACGTCCAAAAATACATCCGTAAGATTAATATACAACGGTACTTAATTACTAATCCCATTAGAAATGAACCTAGAGCGGCCACCTCTGGTACAGTACATTCAGGGCTTAAGAACCCCTCATTGTTTAATCCATCTGTTCCTGCTGCGGCCGCAGTTAACATTTTTAGAGATCTTGTTTTGAAAGATCTATCAGAGATACCTGATAGACGTAATTCTCATCATCCGGTATCAAGCAATGGTTTGAAATCCTTATGTCAGAATAAGGACATCATTATCCGCCCTGCGGACAAAGGAGGCGGTATAGTCATCCTTGACAAACCTGACTATGAAACTGAGATGCTTCGATTGCTTGATGAGCCTAACACTTATCTTAAGTTGGCCTCTAATCCTACATCCAGGTTCAAAACAGAGCTACAAACACTAGTCAATAGTGGCTTTGAAAGAGAGATTTTAAACTTGAAAGAAAAGAAATATTTAGTTCCCACGGTCCCTAGGATACCGACGATATATTATTTGCCAAAGGTCCACAAAGATCCTGTACACCCACCTGGTCGACCCATTTTAAGTGGGATTGACTCAGTAACCTCTAGAATTGGTCGGTACATCGACAATTTTCTACAACCTTTGGTACAACGCACTCCATCTTATCTTAGAGATACGAGGGCAACCATAAATAAATTGGATAATGTTGAGGTAAAGGGTAATTTTATTATGGTGACGGCTGATGTAGCATCCCTTTATACCTGTATCCCACATGATATAGGTTTTGAAGCCGTACATTATTATTTAAAAAAGGACCTTACATTAGCTTCATTTCAGACAGACTATATAATGGAATTGTTAAAATTTGCCACTAAACATAGTTATTTTTGGTTTAATGATCAATTTTATTTACAACAGAGAGGTGTCGCTATGGGGGCTAAGTACGCCCCAAGCCTCGCTAACTTGTTTATGGCCAAGTGGGAGGAGGATGTCGTCTATGCCTATGATACCTCTTCATTGGTTTTCTGGGCAAGGTACATAGACGACATCCTCCTCCTATGGGATGGCAGTCTCGCAACACTCGAGACCTTTATAAACCATCTGAACACTAATGATAGGGGGATATCCCTTACCCATACAGCTAGTACAGATACAATTCAATTCTTGGATCTGGAGATTAGCATTGTGGACAACCGGTTTCAATTCAAAACATTTTTCAAAAAAACTGACCGGAACAGCTTTATCCCTATTGACAGCTGTCATCATCCGTCATGGCTGAATTCGATACCTCGAAGTCAGTTTCTTAGGTTGAGAAGGAACTGCACAGACTTGGACACCTTTTCTATGCAAGCCAACATCCTCAAGCATAGGTTCATTGATAAGGGATATGACCCTGCCAACATTGAACTTGCTCTCAAAACCTCCCTTGAAGTTGATAGAAGCTCTCTTCTAGAGGTCAAACCCAAAAGGGAACAAGATGAGAGTTACAAATGGGCCTTGCTGACGTCTTTCTCTAAACAACATAAACTGGTTAAGTCCATAGTGTCTAAACATTGGAACATATTGAGAAATGACCGAGTTCTAGCAACGGTTCTACCTGAACGAGCCAAAGTGATATTCAGGGGTGCACCAACACTTCAGAGTAAGATAGCCCCGAATATCATCAACCCTCCAACACGTCCATCTTTCTTTTTCCAGTTAGTTGGGTATCATCCCTGTAAAAAGTGTACAGTATGTAAATATAACATCTCCAGTAGAACTAAAAACCTTGAATTTCGTTCCACAGTAACCGGGAAAGTCTACCCCATAAAACATTTTTGTACCTGCTCAACCAAGTACGTGGTATACCTTATCACTTGTCCGTGCGGCCAACAATACGTTGGTCGCACCATTCGGAAATTCTCTGTTAGAGTCGCTGAACATATAGCTCTCATTCTAGCTGGCGATATTCATCATACTGTACCAAGGCATTATAAAAAACATCATGCCCAGAACCCCATTGGCACACAATTTCTCATTATAGACCAATTTGTGTCCCCCTGGAGAGGTAGTCCAAAAACTTGCGGGGTGTCCCAACTCGAGACATTCTGGATTTATGAGCTAGGTACTCATACACCATCAGGCCTTAATGTAGAGTGGGACATCAATTCTTTTATGAACAAATCCTAAATATTTTTATGATGTCTTAGTCATTCATTTTCAAGTGTTTTTTCCATAAATTAAACCCAATCGGTGCCGTTTACAGCACACTTGGGTTTATTTGCGGTCCATATAATGTGGGTCTGTGAAATTTGATCTATTTCTTTTCTTTCTTGTACATATGTTTTAATCATTTTTTTTATTTTTTTAATATTTCTCTCTTATGTAAATACATATAATGGAGTGTATTATATTTATATTGTACCACCCTTCTTGGGGGTTCGTCCATTGCAGAGTCACTTTCTGGACACAATATTGCACACATTATGTTTTGTACATATAGACAACAGCCTTTTTAGAAATTATTAATTGATAGAAATATATTTCTTCCCCTTTTTTAATTTCTACCCCTTTTTTATATTCAATACATTCTTATTGGAATTGTAATGTTTAATATCCAGGGACTTTGACATATAACATTTCTTTACAAAGACCTGTTGTTCCCCCGTTGGCGCTATAATTATAATGCAGCAGACATGCTCTCATATATTTTTAATATTTTAAATACAATATTAACACGCTGTGGCAGTTAAAATCTGATTCCACTCTCCTTTCCCTAGGTGTTCCATTACAAACATCTACCACTTTATGGCGTCTATGCTGTTTGTCATTTTTTGACCTTCCGGAACGCATAGTGGAGCGCAGCGTTCCACGTTTAACCATTCTGGAACGCAACGTGTGTATGCGTATACACGCACGCACGCGTTGACGTTCTGAATCATTGTGAACACGCCCACTATTATCGTCACTATGCGACGTCACGCTGTATCCATGTGACCAATGGCGCGCCGGGTGACGATCTGTTTATGCGCCCTCCAGATACGGTCATGTGACCGGGACCTCAGCATCGTTTATTCGCTGTCCGTCCATACTGTGGTACCATGCAGTGACGTGGACCCTTTCTATTGGTCCTAGTCACTAGCCTCAGACGTACACGTGATCATGATATGTGTTTTCATCTAACCCGTGCACCAGGCGCCATCAGACATTTATTTCATATACACCAGGTTAGTCAATTTTAATTATTTAACTGGCCATATTTTATTTTTAAACTATACTATCATAGACTCTGCACAATACAGGTTCTATATATTCAGCATTGTGTGAGACACTGGGCCTGATTTACCAAGCCTTTACTCCATGACTCATGGAGTAAAAGCAGGAGTAGCAGCCGTTTGGCCATTTACTAAAGAAATACGCTGCTAGTGCAGTGTATTTCCCTAGTTACTAATGTGCTCCGTGCGCCCAGGAGAGGGTGCATTGTGCACCAGTACAGACCTGGCGCACGGCACATTAAACTGTAAATTGCGGGGGTTTGGGCGGGAGTTTATTAGGGGGGGAGGTGGGGGGATGCAGGGGAAGTGAAGTGACATGTGTTTTAAAGTGTTTGGCGGGCCGAATTGAAAGGGAAAGTGTTTTTTGAAAACAGATCCCCGTACGCTTGCACAGTGCGCCTGAACCTCGGGAGGTTCATTTGCATACTGGGCATGCGCAGAGAGAAAAGTCAGGGATTCCCGTGCGCCTTGTCAGTACGCCGTGAAAATCTTGGTAAATACCAAGCGGCGTACCCGTGATTGCGCTGCGTGACGCGGCGCACGGGAATCTCCGAGCTGTTTTCAGCCCTGAAGGGGAACTCGGCGCCAAATTTCAAACTTGAAATGGGCGCGGGTCCCCCTTCAGGGCTACATTAGGCTCTTAGGCTTGGTCCGGAACGTGAGGGGTTAAACCCGCGCCGATTCGGCGCGGGGGTCCCCCCCAGATCCAAACCAAGCCCTCATCCCAAGCATGCAGTCTGGCCCGGACAGGAATGGGGGAGGGGACGAGCGAGCGCCCCCCCCCTCCTGAGCCGTACCAGACCGCATGCCCTCAACATGGGGGAGTGTGTGCTGTGGGGGAGGGGGGCACTGCCCCCCCACCCCACAGCACTCTTGCCCCCATGTCGATAGGGACAAGAGCCTCTTCCCGACAACCCTTGCCATTGGTTGTCGGGGTATGCGGGCGGGGCTAATCGGAATCTGCGAGCTCCCTTTAATAAGGGGGCCCCCAGATGCCGGCCCCCCACCCTATGTGAATGAGTATGGGGTACATCGTACCTCTACCCATTCACATGGGGGAAATGTAAAGTAAAATAAAACACCACACAGAATAAAATATTTTATTAATCTGCTCCGGAGCCCCCCCTTTCTTCTTTAGCTCTCTTAGAAGGGGGGGTTTCTTCTCTCCCGATCTTCCGCCGGGACCCTGGGCTTCGGTGATTTCTGCCGGGGGAGGGCGCCATCCCTCGGTCCTCTCCGGAGCCTTCCGCCGGATGCCCCCACCCCATTTAAGCTCTTTTTCATTAGGGAGGGGCATCCGGACTTCGGGGTCTTCTGCCGGGGGATGGAGCCTATCCCCCGGTCTTTCCGGTGCCTTCCACCAGGGTTCCGGTCTTCCTGGTCTTCTGCCGGGGGTGCGCCAACTCCCAGGTCTTTTCTCTTCTGTCTTCTCTGCTCCCTCTTCTGCCTGGCTCCCCCGCGGAGCCAGGGCTTTCTTCCGTCTTCTTTCTTCTCTCTTCCTTCTTCTGCCTGTCTCCTCCGGGAGCCCAGGGCTTGTCTCCGCTGTCTTCTTGCTTCTCTTCCATTGGATGTTGACACGACGAGGTCCGGCGCTGGAATGCCGTCTGAGCAGTGGGCATGGACTTATATAGGGCAATGCCACCATGTGACCTCAACCCATGTGACATCACATTCCCATCATGCCCAGGGAATGTGATGTCACATGGGTTGAGGTCACATGGTGGCATTACCCTATATAAGTCCATGCCCGCCGCTGACACGGCATGTCAGCGCGGAACCTCGTCGTGTCAACATCGAATGGAAGAGAAGGAAGAAGACAGCGGAGACAAGCCCTGTGCTCCCGGAGGAGACAGGCAGAAGAAGGAAGAGAGAAGAAAGAAGACAGAAGAAAGCCCTGGCTCCGCGGGGGAGCCAGGCAGAAGAGGGAGCAGAGAAGACAGAAGAGAAAAGACCGGGGAGTTGGCGCACCCCCGGCAGAAGACCAGGAAGACCGGAACCCTGGCGGAAGGCACCGGAAAGACCGGGGGATAGGCGCCATCCCCCGGCAGAAGACCCCGAAGTCCGGATGCCCCTCCCTAATGAAAAAGAGCTTAAATGGGGTGGGGGCATCCGGCGGAAGGCTCCGGAGAGGACCGAGGGATGGCGCCCTCCCCCGGCAGAAATCACCGAAGCCCAGGGTCCCGGCGGAAGATCGGGAGAGAAGAAACCCCCCCTTCTAAGAGAGCTAAAGAAGAAAGGGGGGGCTCCGGAGCAGATTAATAAAATATTTTATTCTGTGTGGTGTTTTTTTTACTTTACATTTCCCCCATGTGAATGGGTAGAGGTACGATGTACCCCATACTCATTCACATAGGGTGGGGGGCCGGAATCTGGGGACCCCTTTATTAAAGGGGTCTCTCAGATTCTGATAAGCTCTCCGCCCGCATACCCCGACAACCAACGGCCAGGGTTGTCGGGAAGAGGCTCTTGTCCCTATCGACATGGGGGCAAGAGTGCTTTGGGGTGGGGGGGCAGTGCCCCCCTCCCCCACAGCACACACTCCCCCATGTTGAGGGCATGTGGTCTGGTATGGCTCAGGAAGGAGGGGGGCGCTCGCTCGTCCCCACCCCCATTCCTGTCTGACCAGACTGCGTGCCTGGGATAAGTGCTTGGTTTGGATCTTGGGGGTGACCCCCACGCTATTTTTTTTTGCGCGGGTTTAACCCCTTATGTTCCAGACCAAGCCTAAGAGCCTGGTATGCACCTGGAGGGAACCCACCTTATTTTTTTTTGGGGGGGTCTGGAGTTCCCCTTCATGAACAGCGATCTGTCATTTACACATGTCAGTCCCCCCCCCCCCCTACAGTTAGAACACACCCAGGGAACATATTTAACCCCTCCCTCGCACCTAGTGTTAACCCCTTCCCTGCCAGTGGCATTTTTTGAGTAAGCAATGCATTTTTTACAGCACTGATCGCTAGAAAAATGCCAATGGTTCCAAAAAAGTGTTCGATGTGTCCGCCATAATGTCGCAGTACCGATATAAATCGCTGATCGCCCCAATAACTAGTTAAAACAACAAAAAAAAAAATTTGTAGACGCTATAACTTTTGCAAAAACCAAACACTAAACGCTATTTGCGATTTTTTGGAACCAAAAAGATGTAGAATACGTATCGGCCTAAACTGAGGGGTTTTTTAGTTTTTTCAATATATATTTTTGGGGATATTTATTATAGCAAAAAGTAAAACTAATTTTTACATATGTGGGCGGGACTTACGCAAGTCCCGCCCACATATATAAACATCGTTCAAACCACACATGTGAGGTATTGACGCGTGCGTTAGAGCGAGAGCAATACTTTTACCACTAGACCTTCTTTGTAACTATAAACTGGTAACCTGGAAAAAAAAGAAAAAGGTTGCCTATGGGGATATTCACGGAATTCATTTTGGCCCCATTGCAGGAGTGTTTCCAATAGTAAAGCGTGACATGTAAGGTATCTATTTACTCAGTGTAACATCATCTTTCACATTATCCCCAAAAATTGGGCTCACTTTTGTGTTTTGTTAATTTTTAACCACTTGAGCCCGGACCATATTTCTGGTCAATGACCGGGCAAGTTTTTGTGATTCGGCACGGCGTCGCTTTAACTGACAATTGCGCAGTCGTGCGACGTGGCTCCCAAACAAAATTGGCAACCTTTTTTTTCACACAAATAGATTATTAAATGTGCGTGTTTACTTCTGTCTTTAACACCTCCCCTTCAGGCTGGAAAGCATCAGATCAGGGGAAACCAAAAAAAAAAAGCTCTCATTCCATTGCAGCTTGGTTCCTACATGTGTGATGAACTGAGCATGCTCAAACACTTAGAAAAAAAATATCCTTTCTTTTTAAAAGGTGAAAAACACTCCTTGGATGCTCATAGAGCGTGGTTTGGATTAATTGCAGGTGTGCCCAATTACAAGCTCACCCAAACTAGAGACTGCAATTTGTTCATGTGATTTCAATTGCTTCATTACTAGCACTGTTATAAAAAGCTTGGATCGATCAGTCCTCAGCTGCCCTCAGAAGGGGCAGGCTGGCAGAAATGCTGTTGCTAAACACAAATGTGGTTTGTTGCATGGGTTTTGTTTTATTTTGCCAATGGTTTTGGTTTATTTTTAAATGATGTTCACTTTGATGTATTTGTCTATGTGGCCTTATTTTATGAAAAATGTGTAAAGCTATGGTTATTTAGAATTTTGAAATGTATTTTTGTTTGTTTGTCTTTTTTTGCTTTCCTTGTTTTGTTGACCAATAAAAATTACTTTAAAATTGTTAAGTTTGTCTTTTGTTACTTTTTCATGCTACATATGTTGACAGCTGCAGCTGAACTAGGTTTGGGCCTAACAAATTATGTGTGATTTTTGTCTAAGCTTCTTTCCTGGTGTGTAATCATGAAATGTTTGCCATGTTTATTCTCCCTGACTTTAAAGACAAAAACTGGTAAGTATTTTATTTATTCTGCAGTGGTCCTCAGCCCTCAAGTACCCCCGACAGGACATGTTTTGGGGATTTCTCTTATCAAGAATTGCTGTCCAGACTGTATTTTAAAGCACATGTGCAAGATGAAGGAAAACCTGCAAACATGGCCTGTGGGGGGGGTTTGCTATTGGTGGACAGGCTTGACGTGCTGATTTACAGCACTGTGCTTAAATCTAGCGCAAGGCAATCCTATTCAAATTGTGGGTGTTTGAGGGAAGCCAAGTGAGTGTTAGAACCCCTGCTTTGTGTTTTTTTATTTTTGTGTTGAGCTTTGTGTCCCTTTTCTTAAAATTGGCTTCACTTCCTGTCACACAGCTGAACAGGAAGTGAGGTTAAAACCCTACCAGTGTCATTTCTTGGGGACACAGGTCAATCTAACTAGTGTCCCCATTAAGCAAATTGCACTCCAGCACTGCTGTGTACACCCCAAATCATGGGTCTTCAAACTACGGCCCTCCAGTTGTTCAGGAACTACAATTCCCATCATGCCTAGTCATGTCTGTGAATGTCAGTGCATTACAAGGCCTCATGGGATGTGTAGTTCTAAAACAGCTGGAGGGCCGTAGTTTGAGGATCCCTGCCCCAAATGATTATTTAGTTTGGGGTTTAGTAAAGGCAAAGCCACTCTGCAGTACAAGCATAGTTGCTGAAAATCAGAGAGGAAGCACTGATGGTTTTAACATCCAATCCTGTAGAAGCAAAGTTGTGTTGTTTTCTTTCTTCCTTGCTTTGCACTTGTAGTGCAAAGTGGATTTGCCTTTAGTCAATGGACCCCAAAGTCCAAGATCCCTAATAATTTGGGGTGTACACAGCAAAATGCTAGAGTGCAATTTACATAATGGGAAACTATTTAGCTTGATCTCTGTGTCCCCAAGAAAAGATATTAGTAAGGTCTTACCCTCACTTCCTGTTTGGCTATGTGACAGGAAGTGAATGAATTAGAAAGGGTGAAGACACCTCACAAATGTTGTCACTATCAGGGGTGCAGACATCCCCAAAAAATGAGCAGATAATACTTATTTGCAAATTAATAATTTTTTAGTTAACATTGGGTGGGGTGCTCTAACGCACACATTCCTACATATTAGCAACGCTCTATCCTGGCCTATTGGCATGGTTATATTTTTTGGGGCTCTCAATAAAACTCTATGAAATTTGTGCTTAAACTAGAACCAGGGGCGGACTGACAACTCATGTGGCCCCTGGGCAATAGAAGATTATGGGGCCCCTCTGGCTTACAGATGACCACCACGCCAGGAGGTAGTGCAGAGGCGGGCAGCTAAAATCTTGGGATATTCACATTAAAAGCATGTCATTTTCGGACATATCAGGGACAGATCTAAAAAAAACACAGATTTTTACATACTGTCCCTGGTTTTACTGAGCCTGGCAACCCGGATGGGGCCCCCTAGTGGCATGGGGCCCTCGGGCAGTGCCCGAGTGACTCAATGGTCAGTCCGCCCCTGACAAGAACTATAATCAACAAGTTTTATTTTCTTTAATTTTGGATAGAGTGAGGGAGGGTTATAGGCCCTGTCAGTTTATTTTGTATTATCTGTGTCCAATTGGGGAGATTTGCCTTCACTTCCTGCCCCATAGCCAAACAGGAAGTGAGAGAAAAACTATGCAAATTAACCACTTCCCGCCCAGCCTATGGCCGATTTACGTCCGGGAAGTGGTTACACAATCCTGACAGGACGTCCTGCAGGATTTCATGCCGCACGCGCCTGTGGGGGCACGCAGTGCGGCGATCGGTGATGCGGGGTGTCAGTCTGATCTCAGTAAAGAGTCTCTCACGGAGACGGAGACTCTTTACCACGTGATCAGCCGTGTCCAATCACGGCTGATCACGATGTAAACAGGAAGAGCCATCGATGGCTCTTCCTCACTCGCGTCTGACAGACGCGAGTATAGGAGAGCCGATCGGCGGCTCTCCTGACAGGGGGCGTTCGCGCTGATTGTTTATCAGCGCAGCCCCCCCTCGGATCACCACACTGGACCACCAGGGATGCCCACCCTGGACCACCAGGGTGTGCAAAAACAAAAAAAAATATAGAACAAAAAAACAAAAAGCAATAAAAAATAAGAAAAAAGATGCCAATCAGTGCCCACAAATGGGCACTGACTGGGAAAATCAGTGCCACCCCACAGTGTCCATCAGTGCCACCCCACAGTGCCCATCCATGCACAGTGCCCACCTATCAGTGCCCACCTGTGCCACCCATAAGTATCCATCAGTGCCACCCATAAGTGCCGCCCATCTGTGCCGCCCATGAGTGCCCATCAGTGCCGCCTATGAGTGCCCATCAGTGCCGCATAGCAGCGCCGCCAATCAATGCCACCTCATCTGTGCCGTCAGTACTACCTAATCGATGTCCATCAGTGCCATCTTATCGGTGCCCATCAGTGCCGCCATATCAGTGCCCGTAATTGAAAGAGAAAAACTTATTTACAAAAAAATTAACCTAAAAAAATAAAAACTTTTTTTGTTTCAAAATTTGCAGTCTTTTTTTAGTTGTTGCGCAAAAAAAAAAACACAGAGGTGATCAAATAACAACAAAAGAAAGCTCTATTTGTGGGGAAAAAAGGACGCCAATTTTGTTTGGGTACAGTGTTGTATGACCGCGCAATTGCCATTCAAAGTGCGACAGTGTTGAAAGCTGAAAATTGGCTTGGCGGAAAGGTGCGTAAGTGCCTGGTATGGAAGTGGTTAAGGGAATCCAGTGCCCCCCCAGAACTAGTGTGTGGGTCCCCTGAAAATTACTGGGCGGGGTTATACAAAAACAGGGTGTGACCTTGACAGGAAGGGGTGGGTCATTTTTCTATTAGGAGGTGCAGATATGTAGTCAGGCCTAGGGCAGAACCAAACCTAAATATACTACTGCATATTAGGGCTTATTTAGACCGGAACCGATTTACAGCGTGTTTTTATATTGTGGGAGGAAACCCACGCAGGCACAGGGAGAACATGCAAACTCCATGCAGATGCTGTCACGGGCGGGATTTGAACCAACGACTCTTTTGCTGCTAGGTCAAAGTGCTATACACTACACCACTGTGGTGAACGAACATGATTGCAGCTGAAAGCATGAGAACTTTTATTTTTTTTTTCAATACCATGCTTTCCAGCCTTATTGACCCCGCCTCTCTCCATAAAGAGGACCTGTCACACACTAGTCCTATTACAAGGGATGTTTACATTCCTTGTAATAGGAAGAAAACTGATCATTTTTTTTTTATTTTTTTATTTCAGTGTAAAACATTATAAAACTAAATAAAAATAAATAAGAAAACCCCCAAAAAAAATTTTAAAGCGCCCCGTCCCGACGAGCTCGCGCACAGAAGCAAACGCATACGCGAGTAGCGCCCGCATATGAAAACGGTATTCAAACCACACAAGTGAGGTATCGCCGCGATCGTTAGAGTGAGAGCAATAATTCTAGCCCTAGACCTACTCTGCAACTCAAAAAATGCAACCTGTAGAATTTTTTAAACGTCGCCTATCGAGATTTTTAAAGGGTAAAAGTTTGATGCCATGCCACGAGCGGGCGCAATTTTTAAGCGTGACATGTTGGGTATCATTTTACTCGGCGTAACATTATCTTTCACAATATATAAAAAAAATTGGGCAAAATGTTTTGTTGTCTTATTTTTTAATTCAAAAAAGTGATTTTTATCCAAAAAAAGTGCGCTTGTAAGACCGCTGCGCAAATACGGTGTGACAAAAAGTATTGAAATGACTGCCATTTTATTCCCTAGGATGTCTGCTAAAAAAAAATATATAATGTTTGGGGGTTCTGATTAATTTTCTAGCCAAAAAATTGTGATTTTCACATGAAGGAGAGAAGTGCCAGAATTAACCCGGTGGGCAAGTGGTTAAAGTACTCATGGCTATAAAGAATAGAGTCATTGCTCATTAAAAAAAAAAAAAAAAAAAGGGGGTCCCTCCAAATTAAATTACCAGGCCCTTCAGGTCTGGAATGGATATTAAGGGGAACCCCGCCGTAAAAAACCCCCCAAAAAATGGCGTGGGGTCCCCCCAAATATCCATACCAGACCCTTCAGGTCTGGTGTGGATTTTAAGGGGAACTCCACCCCAAATTGAAAAAAAAAATGGCGTGGAGTCCCCCTAAAAATCCACACCAGACCCTTATCCGAGCACGTTGACCTGGCTGGCCGCAGAAAAGAGGGGGGGACAGAGTGCGGCCCCCCCCCTCTCCTGAACCGCACCAGGCCACATGCCCTCAACATGGGGAGGATGTCCCCATGTTGATGGGGACAAGGGTCTCATCCCCACAACCCTTGCCCGGTGGTTGTGGGGGTATGCGGGCGGGGGGCTTATCAGAATCTGGAAGACCCCTTTAACAAAGGGGACCCCCAGATCCTGGCCCCCCCCTATGTGAAATGGTAATGGGGTACATTGTACCTCTACCATTTCACCCCAAAAAAAATGTCAAAGTGTTAAAAATGACAGTAGCCGGTTTTTGACAAATCTTTTAATAAAATCTTCTTTTCTTCTTTCCTTCGGGTTTCTTCCGCTGCTTCTTTCTTCTCGTCCACATCTTGCCCGACGTGTTCTTCTATCTTCTCCGTCCGTCCTTCAGCCTTCTGGTCCCGCATCTTGCCCGTTGTCTTGTCCTGTCTTCTTCTCCGTCCGCCTCCTCGTCCGCATCTTGGGTCTTCTGCGGTGTTCTTCTCGTCCCCGGACCCAGCGTTTGAATTTGATTTGGCCGCCGTTTTCCCGCTCCTGGGACCCGCCCCCCTCTGACGCCACAAGTAAACTCCTTAGAAGGTCATGTGCGTCAGAGGGGGGCGGGGTCACATGAGTGTGACACGGCGGGAACTTCTTCTCCGGGCGGCGCGATTGAAATTGAATTCCCCCGCTGTGTGACGCTCTGCGACCCCGCCCCCCTCTGACGCACATGACCTTCTAAGGAGTTTACTTGTGGCGTCAGAGGGGGGCGGGGTCACATGAGTGTGACACGGCGGGAACTTCTTCTCCGGGCGGCGCGATTGAAATTCAATTCCCCCGCTGTGTGACGCTCTGCGACCCCGCCCCCCTCTGACGCACATGACCTTCTAAGGAGTTTACTTGTGGCGTCAGAGGGGGGCGGGTCCCAGGAGCGGGAAAACGGCGGCCAAATCAAATTCAAACGCTGGGTCCGGGGACGAGAAGAACACCGCAGAAGACCCAAGATGCGGACGAGGAGGCGGACGGAGAAGAAGACAGGACAAGACAACGGGCAAGATGCGGGACCAGAAGGCTGAAGGACGGACGGAGAAGATAGAAGAACACGTCGGGCAAGATGTGGACGAGAAGAAAGAAGCAGCGGAAGAAACCCGAAGGAAAGAAGAAAAGAAGATTTTATTAAAAGATTTGTCAAAAACCGGCTACTGTCATTTTTAACACTTTGACATTTTTTTTGGGGTGAAATGGTAGAGGTACAATGTACCCCATTACCATTTCACACAGGGGGGGGGTCAGGATCTGGGGGTCCCCTTTGTTAAAGGGGTCTTCCAGATTCTGATAAACCTCCCGCCCGCATACCCCCACAACCACCGGGCAAGGGTTGTGGGGATGAGACCCTTGTCCCCATCAACATGGGGACATCCTCCCCATGTTGAGGGCATGTGGCCTGGTGCGGTTCAGGAGAGAGGGGGGGCCGCACTCTGTCCCCCCCTCTTTTCTGCGGCCAGCCAGGTCAACGTGCTCGGATAAGGGTCTGGTGTGGATTTTTAGGGGGACTCCACGCCATTTTTTTTTCAATTTGGGGTGGAGTTCCCCTTAAAATCCACACCAGACCTGAAGGGTCTGGAATGGATATTTGCCGGGAACCGCACGTCTTTTTTTTTTTTGGTTTTTACGGCGGGGTTCCCCTTAATATCCATTCCAGACCTGAAGGGCCTGGTAATTTAATTTGGGGGAACCCCTACACATTTTTTTGTTTGTTTTATGAATGAATCCCTTTAGAATTGTCAGAGCCGACAATTCATTATAGCCGCGTGTGAATTTTTAAATGACTTTTTTCCTTCTGAATGTCACTTTGTGCAGGGGGAGTTCTAAGTGCGGGAAAAATGCGCTATTTCACATGCTGACATTACACCCCCCCTAGGTACGAAATTTAAAGGAATATTTCACTTTTATTGTTTCACTTTAAGAATTATTAATTTCACTGCTCCCGAAAAAACGGCCGTTTTAAAAAATAAAAAAAGCATTGATACATGTTCCCTGGGGCAGGACTGAGGTCCCCAAACACTTTTTAGGACAAAACTTGCAGATTAGCCTTTAAAATGAACACTTTTGATTTCTCCTATAGACTTCTATAGGGAGTTCGGCGCGGCTTTACATATTAGTTTCAATGCGCCGGCTGCTACGCTGGTTCATGCGCCCAATTAAGCCTCCACCCGGAGTACTAATTAACGCATGAACCAGCGCAGGGCACAGAGCATAGTAAATCAGGCCCACTGTGTTGACCCGGAAGTGCACTCTCATTGGGTGATCCCCCAGGGGAGTGTTCCCAAACAGGTCATATTTCTCATTTAAGCATGGTAGCAACAGTGGAGTCTTACCCCAGACGATGCTAGTTGTAGCGAAACGCGTCGGGACTCTACTGCTGCCATGCACTATTCTACATTGATGTCCTTTAATGCCTACATAATTGTAAGTGTTTTTAACCATTATTAAACTTCCCCTTTTTTTGCGGAGTTACGCTATGTGCCTTTTATTTTCCTCCACATACTCTGTGCAAGTACTTCCACTTCTATGAGTCATCTTCCAACTGGAGCCACCCTGCCCACCTGTTATTAAGTGAGGATTTCACCGTTGTCTGCTGATCGAACGTTTGGTGTGGTTCGGTTCATTTCCATACTCAACCGAGTTATAAGCTTTATTGATCCTTTGGGCATAAGCTCATTTGGGTCCATCGCATCCGGTAAGCCTCCATTGGTGGCGGGCGATATCACTTTCATTACAGTTCATTTTGGATCACCGCGGGTGTCGTGTCACTATCATTTGATTGATCATCTCACTCTTATTTTCACGTTTATTTTTGTGGACTTTTCTATTTATGGAATTGAAATATACGTCTAAAGTGTTTCATATATACTGATCGACTTTTTTCAATTTAAGATTATTTCCACTAATTTATGGACTTATACACTTTACGTTTACACATATAAGTGTTTTATATAGACATCATTGTTTATTTTTTATTTTTTCAGCGCTGCATTTTTTGTTTTCTGTTTGTATTGCTTTCCTTTTTTTCACTGGACTGTATGCAGCTGCTCAACTACTTTAATAGCGCAGATTTATTTTTTATTTTTTAGGCATCCCGGGTATGACATTTTTTTAAAAACAAAATTATAAATTATAATATAATAAATAATTATAAATAATTATAACAAAATAATAATATAATTATAATAACAATTATTCAATAATGTAATCAAATTAAAATCACTGAAATTTGCTCAGTTGCAGAATTGTTGCTGTCATTATTTTTTTTTTTTTATGACGAATTTCCCCACAAATCGCTATCGCACAATTCTGCAAGTGATTATAATTTATTATCGCTGTTTTGAGTCTGACTCGGGGTTACCGATCGTAGCAGGAAAATCTAACCCCGAGTCAGTCTCGGGAACACCGCCAGGCAGGTTAAAGACCACAATCCATTCACCAATTTCACTTACTAATCTTGCCATTTAACCACCATAACATTTCCAACATTTACCCCTTCTTAACAAGCAGCACTACAAAGCTACTAATGCACTCCCTTGTTATTTCTTGTCTGGACTATTGTACTTTGCCTCCAGTTGAATGGGTAGGGGTACGATGTACCCCATATTCATTCACCTAGGGTGGGGGCCGGTATCTGGGGGCCCCCTTATTAAAGGGGGCTTTCAGATTCCGATAAGCCCCCCGCCCGCAGACCCCGACAACCAACGGCCAGGGTTGTCGGGAAGAGGCCCTGTCCGTTTTTTTATTTGAAATTTGGCGTGGGAGTTCCCCCTCAGGATTCATACCAAACGCCGCAGCTAGAATTGGCGGGAATCCAAGTCAAATCCCCGTCGCTTCTATGACGGCTTTGTCTCCATCGCGGCAAGCCAGCTCGGCGCTGGCTCCCACGATGGGGCTTGTAGGTGGTCAATCTCGCTGAGAAGGGGAGCGAGATTGACACAATATCGTGGTCACCTACTGTAGGTGAGAGGAAGGGGTTACACCCCCAAAACATGTCCATTGATCCCCCCATGATGGGAGATAGAACATATTGAGATTAGGCATGGGATCAGGAGGGAAATCCCCATTTTGACTCCCGATTTGTGTGCATCTTCAAAATTTGGCTTTTACAAGGGTGACATCACCTCATCTGATGAAGGCAAGATGAACACATTTTGTCTGATATTGCCTTCAGTTTTTCCAGAGTTTTTTCAGTTCCAGGTTTGCAACATGCCTGTTAAAAAATAAAAATTGTCAAACTTTATTAAACAAAGATGTTTTTTGGTGTTACATTTTTTAAAACGCACATGTAAATGTGCACTGAGTAAACGTTTTTAGACTCAACAATGTATGGCTTCTTCTTTCAATGCTCAATGCCAGTTTTCGCATTAAGTTGGTGTTTACAGTGACAATGGGGGTTATTTAATAAGGGAAAAAAACCACGTGGCACTACAAGTGCACTAAGAGAACCTAGGAGACAGCTAAAAAAAAACACAAGCAATAAATCAAATTCAAGATTTTATCAGATCAAAATAATTTTTTATTTAATAAAAGATTCAGAAATTTGCTGGCATAGAAATGGCCCCCTTACCCGCAAAATATTCAACATATTTTTGATGCACTTCACAGGCTCCTTAAGGGGGCAAGCCAGGACGGCCAGCTTCCAGGGCCGTCAGGGTATTTATTTCATGAAGTCTGGCCTTGGGCCTGAGGCCACATAACTTGGAACATTTCACCTTAAAAAGTTGTGAAGTATGCAGCACGAAAGCACTATGTGATTCAGTTTATACTTCGCCATGTTGATTGCCGTAAGGAATAGACGGAACCGGCTGGCCATTATCCCGAAGGCGATCACCTAGACCAAACGCTTCATTAGCGACAAAGACAAATGGGAGTCCTTCCACGTTATCCTCAGCAGGTGGCAAGCCACCACTCTGGAGCCGTCTGGAAAACTTGGTCTGGGCAAAGACTCCACCATCCAACATCCGGCCATTCTTCCCCACGTCCACATATAAAAACTCATATGTCACCGACACCACCGCCATCGACACGATACCATGATACCCCTTATAGTTAAAATAGTATGACCTGAGTGGGGTGGTGGGACGATGTGGACATGTTTCCCATCGATTGCCCCCTCCACAGTTGGGAAAGTCCCATATCACGGCAAATGGGCAAATTGGGAAGCCACAGTCTGCCATTCCTGTGGTGTTGAAGGAAACTGTGGAGTCAAACCAGAAAAAAAAAATTGTGCTTTTGCACAGATTAGACACAAACATTCTTGACCAATATCAGTATAACATTTTTTTGAAGGAGTATTTAAAGACAAAAATCTAACGTCCACTATCTCAGATTCCTCACCCCCTCTAATGGCCCATTGTAAACATTTTAGAGGGGGGGGGGGGGGGTTCTAAATGAACAGGCACTCTGCCTGAATTTAATGACAACAATAACATTTGTACACATTTTAGGGGGTGTTTAGGGTAAAGCACTACAATGGAGCTGACAAAATGCATTGTTAAGTGACTAGGCTAGGTGTGTATGGGCCCAGGATAGCATGCTGGAGAGGTTAGTGAAAGCAAATATGCATGTAGGCCAAAAAAGGAGCAGTAAAAACAGTATACATGGGGACAAAGTAGACTTTCACAGCATATTACAATCTTGGTAATTGGGGAATGATGAAAAAAAAACAATACATTAGCATACATTAAATACATAGAATGTGATGTTAAAGGAGAAAACTTACCTTAATATAGTCCTTCTGCAGCACTTATATGATAGTAGAACAGGTCTCTGGAATAATGATCCCCAGAACCTGGGGGGAGATGTCTGTTGTTAACTTGATGTCCTGCAGACTTCTCCTTGTCGCCAAGTACCGCAATGTGGCGACTAGCCTTTGCTCAGGAGTGATGGCTTGCCGCATGCAGGTGTCCTGCTTCGTGATATAAGGGGACAGCAAAGCCAACAGATGGTTAAAAACGGTCCATCATCCGGAGATAGTTCCTAAAATCATCAGGATTATTCTTTTGGATCTCCCGCAGAAAAGATATATGCGAGAATTGGTCACGCTGGAGCAACCAATCTTCGTCCATTAACTCCTCCCCACCCTGTTCACGGACTGGGCTTGGGTCAAAGCAAGAACCCCAACACCAAGCCCCCGCACAGCACAAACTCTATGATGAGTACGTAGCCGCAACATGGCTAAAAAACAGTCGGTTGGTCAGAACGAACTAACAGAAAGGCCTATGAAGAACGATCTGAAAATCAGAAACGAGCGGACAAGAAAAAACTGAAAACCAGATACGAATTGACTACATGCACTGAAAAACAGATACAAACCCAAAAGCACAAACTGAACAGCAGTAATGGACTGACAAGCGCTAAGGATAATTAGTGTGAATCGTCTCTCACCAAACATCAACTAACATGCGATTAGCAGAAGGACCCCAAAGGGTGGCGGACTCGGAATGGAACTTCGATTTTATAGTGCCGTCGTACGTGTTGTATGTCACTGTGTTCTTGCTGGGCGGAATTTGGTGTAACCATGTGTATGCAACACAATTCGAGCCGTAATTCTGTCAGAAAACGCGGCATAAGAGTATGAGTGTGGGGTAGTGGCAATAGGTTTTAGGAACTTGTAAGTCATTAAGAAGGCAGTACCTGTAGAGTGTTGCAGGTAAAAGTCAGACTTTAAGGAGTAGAGAAGATTATTATCTGTGAGGTAGCAGCTCAGATGGTTGTAGACAAGAAGTTTGGAGGTGTATGGGAACAAGGTAATGAGTCTTAAGTTGTTCAAATTGGTGGGGTACAGTGAGCTTTTAAATATGAGAGTGACCAGTGCATGTTTTAGGTTGGTTGGGAAGATGCCATTAGACAGGGGGAACATGAAGATATGAGTTATACAGGATAGAATAAAACAAGTGGGTGATCAAAGTAATTGTGAGGGAATGGGGTGCAGGGGGCAGGTGGTGAAGTGTGCTTCAGAAGAAAGTTTAGCAACTTTAGCAACCTTATTTGACATGGTCAAAAGAGCATTGAATGTAGAGATAGACAGGTTATATTAGCTGGGGGAGATATCTGAACAGTGGGGATCCCATCATGAATTGCATCAATTTTGCATTTGAAATAACTTGCAATCTCATGGACAGTGCGTGAGTTAGTGGATGTAGGCAGTGGGGGGCAACATAGAGAATAACATTTAGAAAAGAGTTGTCCAAGACTGGATAAGAGGGTGTCAATGAGAATAACAAGATAGGTCTGTTTGGCAGTGCAGAGGCATGAATTGTATTTTAGGAAGACAGATTTACAGTATCTCACAGAGTAAGTACACCCCTCACATTTTTGTAAATATTTTATTATATCTTTTTGCTCTCACTCTCTCATACTAGTCACTGGAAGTTCAACATGGCACCTCATGGCAAAGAACTCTCTGAGGATCTGAAAAAAAGTGTTGTTGCTCTACATAAAGAAAAACCTTGGCCCTATAGCTGTTTTGATACTGCAAGTCCCATGAGACATTGCAAGAGCCTGACAATCACAGACATGACTCTTAGAGGCAGAGGCATGATGGGATTTGTAGTTTCACCACAGCTGGAGTGCCGAGGTTGCCTACCATTGGCCTAGGCTATAAAAAGATTGGCGAGACCCTGAAACTGAGCTGCAACACGGTTGCCAAGACCATACAGTGGTTTAACAGGAGAGGTTCCACTCAGAATAGGCCTTGCCATGGTCGACCAAAGGAGTTGAGTGCAGGTACTCAGCGTCATAGCCAGAGGTTTTCTTTGGGAAATAGAAGTATGAGTGCTGTCAGCATTGCTGCGGAGGTTGAAGGGGTGGGGGGGGGGGGGGTCAGCCTGTCAGTGCTCAGACCGTACTCCGCACAATGCATCAAATTGTTCTGCATGGCTGTCGTCGCAGAAGTAAGTCTCTTCTAAAGATGATGCACAAGAAAGCCTGCAAACAGTTTGCTGAAGACAAGCAGACTAAGGACATGAATTACTGGTCCCATGTTCTGTGGTCTGATGAGACCAAGATAAACTTATTTGGTTCAGATGGTGTCAAGCGTGTGTGGTGGCAACCAGGTCAGGAGTACAAAGACAAGTCTTGCCCACAGTCAAGCATGGTGGTGGGAGTGTCATGGTCTGGGGCTGCATGAGTGCTGGAAAAAAGGAAAAAATCTGCCTGCCCTCCAAAATTCTAAGTGAAATTATATGTGCTGAATGAACTAGGGTGTGAAAAGGTGACCAGGTGATTAAGGATTAAATTACACCTGAACTAAATGAATAAATACATGAACTAGGTGCTGCAATTGAATTAGCCTAAATAAGAACATCAAAAAGTGCGCAACCAGAGTGAGACGTTATTGGATCAGAGTGTATAATTTTATATATACTCTTACTCAAGTTAATTTAGTTAAGTCTCCGAAACAATCGTTACTGGGATGCAATGTAATAAAAGCCTCTAGACCCCAAAAAAGCCTTATAAAATGTATATTTATCTCAGCTAGAATGGTTATAGCTAGATCATGGAAGTCGGCCGTGCTCCTATTCGAACAACTGAAAAATAAACTCTCCTGGATCATGCTCAACGAACATATGACTGCTATCCTTCATGACAAACTGGATTTGTTCAAAGCTATCTGGGATCCATGGGTCAATTATTTATCGAGTGATCCTGGGTCTCTTTTGATCTAACTATTAGATATTGAGTAGGCTGGCACGGAGATACTGTTTCCCACACACCCTTTGTGTTATTTTTTTTTCTTTCTTTCTTTCTTTCTCCTTATTACACTTATTTATTTGCCATGCTTCACTGGTAGAGCTAATTTTGAAAAACCTAGATTTTTCTCACGCTATCCCGATGCCACACCGGAAATTCTGTGTATTAGGAGTGGTGTTGGGACTTTGAAATTTGTTTTATGATCGTCCACTTTTGTTATTGACGATACTGTTCTGTCTTTTCCACATAATTGTTTGTTGGACGAAATTTGAAGTGCCTTGAACTTAGGTGGCTTTGACGTAGGTTTTAGCCACGGACTCCTGATTGATTGACATGCTGATGTGTGTACTGAATAATACATTCTGTTAGGAGTTCTTCATTGTATGTATAGATTACCATCTTGAATAATATTGATAATTGAAGATACAATCTATGTATATTTTCTAAATGCTTTTATTCATGTGAATCGTTTGTACGATTTTATTTGTTCAATTTTGTTATGTGAAAATTGAAATGACCTTTTTAATAAACATATTGAAACAGGAAAAAAGTGTGCAACCTAATTTGTCGATGAAAAGAAGATATATGCTATATATATCAAACAGATAATGTGATATTTGAAGTTGAACCAATGTCCTAAATAATTATCAACACAAAAAACACATGTGAAATTACACTAATCATGTGCAAATAAACCATAAGTAGAGTTCATATAATGTGAATCTGTGAAATAAAAAGTCCAAAAACTTGATGAATCCACCAAACAACCACAGATGGAAGTTGGTAATGGAAGTGCAGCGACAGGTATGTTGAATAGATGGTATGATAAAATAAATCCAGCGAGCTATTAGTAAGACAATGGCTGCTTACCAGATCCAGAAGATATTACGCTTTGAAACAGGCCGATCTGCCTATTGTCAGTCTATTCGCAGTGCTCCCCACACATGGGTCGATCCTAGACTCCAACAGGCAATCCCAGTATGTGCCCAATCTCTGGCGCTGTCAACTCTATTGATCCCTCACAGCAGTGAAATGAAAGAAAAGTGCTGTCTTGTATTCCACCCAATATCAATACACAGATGGTATCCCGGGATCAGTAATTAATGGAAGGAAGAGGAAAAAATCCTCATGGTGCAGTATATCTTCTTAACCACTTCAATACAGGGCTTTAATACCCACCTCCATACTGGGCTTATTCTGGCACTTCTCTCCTACATGTACAAATCATCATTCTTTTGCTAGAAAATTACTCAGAACCCCCAAACATTATATATATATTTTTAGCAGACACCCTAGGGAATAAAATGGCGGTCATTGCAACTTTTTTTCTTGCATGGTATTTGCGCAATAATTTTTTAAACGCCTTTTTTTGTAAAATGGTTTCATGAATTAAAAAATAACAAAACAGTAAAGTTAGCCCAATTTTTTAGTAAAATATTAAAGATGATGTTACGCCGAGTAAATAGATACCTAACATGTCACGCTTTAAAATTGCGCACACTCATGGAATGGCGCCAAACTTTGTTACTTAAAATCTCCATAGGCGACTCTTTAAAATTTTTACAGGTTACCAGTTTAGAGTTACAGAGAAGGTCTAGTGCTAGAATTGTTGCACACACTCTAACGCACGCGGCAACACCTCACATGTGTGGTTTGAACGACGTTTACATACGTGGGCGGGACTTACGTGTGCGTTCGCTTCTGAACGCGAGCTACCGGGGACAAAGGCTTTTTCATTTATTTATTTTTTTTACTTATTTCTTTTTTTTTTACACTTTTTTTACATTTTTTTTTCGATTGCTTTTATTCCTATTACAAGGAATGTAAACATCTCTTGTAATAGGAATAGTGTGTGACAGGTCCTCTTTAAGGAGAGATGCGGGTTCAATAAGACCCCACATCTCTCCTCCAGGCTGGATAGAATGAGATCGTGAAAAAAATTCACAGATCTCATTCTTACTAGCCGCAATTGCGGTTTGTTTACTTACGGGTACCCGGGCGTGACATCATCACATCGCGCCCGGGCCTCCGACGGTCATAGAGATGACTGGTGACCATCTGGTCACCAGTCATCTCTATGCCTCCCATCCGGCGCACAGCGATCATCTCTCTGGGCCCCTGATGGCACGGGAGAGCCAGGAGAAGTACCGGATGGCTGCGGGAGGGGGGTTGTCCCCTCCCGCCGCCTATAAGAACCATCAAGCGGTGAAACCGCCGCTATGATCGTTCTTATGGTGCGCAGGATCGCCGCCGGAAAAAAATGAATAAACGATGCCTCTAGGTGCAGGCATCATTCAGATATCACCGCACAAAGTACAAGATGTCATATGAAGTCCACTCGGCATAAGAGATCCCCTTTTTGGAGGTCATATGACGGTGTGCGGTATTGAAGTGGTTAAAAAATGCATTTATTAAACAAACTTAAACACATACTGACAACCATAGGAACAGACACATTTTTAAACCCAGCCACGGTTCGTACCAGCTGGCTGGAACGTGATGACGTCAAGGATTTGTAGCTCCACCCTACGCGTTTCCCTGTATTAGGATTCGGAGGAGGGCTCAGCCTCCGTTCCCAGACAAATCCGCGGTCAGCAATCGGTTAATGGCTGTGTGTTTGGTTATTTTAAGGGGACAGCAAATTTACACTATACAAGCCGTACAATCACTACTTTACATTGTAGCAAAGTGTCATTTCTTCAGTGTTGTCACATGAAAAGATATAATAAAATATTTATAAAAATTACATCAAAATTGTAAATAAGATTCTACAGTAAATCAGTGTGAAATAAAACATAACAAAATGCACAATACTGCAAAAAAGCCACCGTATAATATTGTTTGTATTGTACATGTTTGCACTAAAGTTATAGAATAATTATATGCAGGAGCACTAGTAAATTGTGTATTCAAATAAAATATTTCAAAGATGATTATTATTGCTTTTGTTATACTAACCACTAAGGCCCCTTTCACATGTACGGAACCCGTGAGGATCCGTACTTTTCTCATCCGCTTGCTCGGCAGGGATCGCTCCGTTGATCCCCACTGAGCCAGCAGATGACAGGGCACACTGTGCAGGGACCGTCAGATCTCTGCTTTCCCCTATGGGGGGATACGGTGAACTCAGACCATCTGTCCGTGTTCACCCGATCCGCTCTGCAGACGGATGGAAAAATAGGATTTTCCTCCGTCTGCAGAATCGGAGCATTGCGGACACCGATGAGATCAGGTGTCAGCGGATGTTCATCCGCTGACACCCGCTATCTCATAGGGATTAATGTATGTCTCTTTTTCATCCGTAAACGGATGGATGAAATATGGACATACTGTCCGCATGTGTGAAAGGGGCCTTAACCACCACTTTCAACAAATGGACTGGCAGTGGGAGGGCTTAGCATTTACAATTAAGTTCTAAAGTCCGATATGCTCAAAATAAATAGGAAGCTACTGAGAGAAGAGTAGTACGCTGGAAACGTAATGGTTAACATTAACTCTCTGGACAATGTATATCTACAGTACTGCTCCCCAGTAGTGTATTGACTATGTTGACTACTCTACAGTTTGGACTTACTTTATGTCAAGCAATTTATAATTAGCTTTTGGCCCCTTGTACACACGGCCATCCAGCTTCAGTGCTTCCCTCCTGGCGTTTGCCCAGTGTGCCCAGTAAGAACAGGTGTAGTGTTCAGCCCTGCTGTAGGCGCCTTCTCAAAGTTTATGGCAGGCTACTGCAGGACAGGGCTGAATACACAGGTCCCTGAGCACACTGGCCCCAAAATACTGGTACAACTCAGTAGAGCATTAGGCTTATCCAGCTGCAGCCTGCCATAGACTTTGAAAGGCTGCCTACTGCCAAGCTGGACACTGCACCTGTCCCTTCTGAGCACACCAAAAAAAAAACAGGAGGGATGCACTGTAGCTAGATGACCCAGTGTGCAAGGGACCCTAAGAGTAAGGTGCACCTGAAAGGGCTTTGCACAGAGCAAGCAAAACAAAATATATTTCCCAGCACACTTTATGTTAACATTAGTAACAATATCCTCAAAGTTGACACTGCCAGGTTCCACACAGAGAAGTCACCAGGGGGACCGCATCGCAAGTTTGCTATGGGGTCCCATGATCGGCAGTTATGCCCCTGACTTTAATGCTCCTTAATAACCAGTGCACTGTGCTATATTCAGAAAGCTTATTTAGTTTAAGTTAACTATTTCTGGCCCACCCACCCCTAATTTACTGCCGATGGGCAGCCTGTACAGGCACAACCACCTACTGGTACGTCGCCTATGGTTTCCAGGTTTAGGGAGTGGTAGTTTAAGAGAATTAAAATCAGGTCCTGTTGCTCTGCACGAAGAAGAGGTTAATTTTACCAAGCAATTGCAATATACCAGAATATTTATTTAAATAGGTGGTGGCTCGACACCAGGGAAGATGTGGGCCATATGACATGAACCTAAAAAAGCCATTGAAATATACAGAAATGTGTCTTCGACTGTGCTTTACATGTGACCACACATTGCATGTTGAAAATATGTGCACTGGGAAGCCTTTTTCTACTTATGATTACTGGTGTATGTGTGTGGTCCCTGCAATCCTGCTAGATGTATGATTTGACAGTTGCTTCCTATTTACCAGTTTTATAGCCGTTACGGAACTATTCAATCATGCTATCATATTTGTAGGGTGAATTGGTAAATCTTGTCTTTAATGGCGATAATCATAAGCCTTTGGCTTTAGACAGTCGACTTAGAGGAAGATGTTACTTCCTTGTTACGTAAAATTATGGAATCATTCCACCAGTATTAACCAACCAGAGCCATAGAGACTTCATAATCATTTTATAATCATTTATGTACAAGGGAGAGAAATGACTGTCATCAATCCCAATAAGTAACATCTGGAGCCAGGCTGCTTGCAATTAGGATCAAATTTATTTGCGTCCATTCATGTTACAAATGCAGAGGGGAGGAATGCATAACTACACAAAGATAAACTGAAAAGAGACAGTTTGATATGTCCTTGTTCAATTAAACAACCATAATATACAGTATACAGGATAGGTGACCACACACACAGAGATATATATTGTATTGCACAATGTAGCTAGTTAGCATAAACTAGTAAAACTGATGTCAAGGTATACAGTATATGCACTGTACTGTGCACTATTCTTTCTTTCTTTTTATCTATTGTTTAAAGTGGATAGTCTTTGTACTTCAAAGCTTTGTTGTGCTATGTGAGGTTTTAGAATTTAATTTAAACTGATATTAAACCCCAAACCCCCAAAAATATATATTGCAGTTTACTTATATATGGATGTGGTGACTGCATTAATTTTCTCTGTTTAGGTTTTTTTCCTTGATCTGGCCAGTAAGTCCATTATTTTTCAACTTCCTTTACCAGACCAAGCTGTCCACAAAAAGGGGCAGTTAGAGAGATGAGATATGAAAAAGAGAAACTCTACCTAAACCACTAATTAATCAATGATACCATGTTTATGCAGAACAGTGCATATTCAACAGGTGACGGTGGACATAAAATTACATAGAAATACTTAAAGAAAATTCATAAAAAAGAAAAAAATAGGTCCAAACTAAAAATTAACAAATATCCATCCATTCAATTATAAATTAAAAAGTGAAGATATAGGGGGACGTGGCCTGGAGCAGCATGAGGTAGGACGCTTGTGATCTGAGCTCCACCGGCCGAACATCATGTATCGACAATCCTGGGACCCTACTTACTGCTCGAGTCTCACCTTTTGCTGTATTACAATATCGCTGTATTACAATATCGCCGGCAAGACAAGGACTCGCTGGGACAAGATGGTGGCGCCAAGTCTGGGGGAGGGGCCGTCTACAGGAGCAGACACAGCCAAAGTGTTAGAGGCGATAACAGGGTGCCCAGAAGCCATAACAGCTGCCAGACCACACTTACAGCCAGGATAGAAGAGGTCAAAATTGACATCTCCCTGGTAAGACAGAATTTCCAGAAGCTGAGGGAGAGGGTCACTGACACAGAGACCCGCCTGAGCACTGTGGACTCCCCCACCCCCTCCAAAATATCACAGATGCCATGCAGCTACAGGTTAACCAACTCCTGCAGAAACAGGACGATATTAAGAACAGACTGCGGTGCTGCAATCTCAGATTCATTGGCCTGCCTGAGAGGGTCAAGGGGAAAGATCCCCCCACATTTCTGGAATGACTGCTCTGTGACACCTACGGCAAAGAGGCGTTCTCCCCCACTTTTGTTGTCGAATGAGCGCACCGCATGTCTGGGAGGCCGTCACCAGCTGGGGCACCGCCCCGCACCTTCATCACAAAATTCCTTTACTTCAGAGACAGGGATGCTATCCTGTGGTTAAGAAGAGAGAGACGGGGGATCATTCCTTTGGGAACAAGATGATTGTGGTCTTCCCAGACTTCTCCGCAGAAGTGCAGCGTAGACGCAAGCCCTTCACTGAAGCCAAAAGAAGCCTTCGTATTAAGAATATTAAATATGCGATGCTGTTTCCTGCACGCCTTCGAGTGGAGGGGGGGGATACAGCATACTTCTTTGATGACCCTGATACGGCAATCGAATGGCTTGAACAAAGGGATGCGCCCAGATAAGTAGGGGGGGTTTTTGCATAATTTTAATCCAATATTTCTGCAATGATTCACATATTTTTAGCATTGATATACTGAGGAGGAGCAACAACTTCTATCTTTTTACTGTTATTATCGAACTGTTAGCAGCATAAAACAGAAGTGTTATCCTCACAGAAGCAGTTGTGGTTATTATCAAAATGATAATGTGGCTATGTGTGTTTTCCAAAGCAGATGCAAACAGTACTTCAAAGAGTAAATATTAATTTTCCATAATGTTCATGTTCATAAAATTAATTGAGCTAAATTGTTCTCTAAAAGGGAAACGCTGAATACAACCACATTCTTTTTATTTATTTATTAGGCCCAGACCTTTTTTTAAATAACGTTCCCATAAGATTATACATGAATTTAACATATTTTATTCTTGTTATCATCCAATAAAAGTTTCCCTTTTGTGGACATCCAGAGGCTTGAAAATGCTGGGTCTGACATTTTGAATGCAATGTCAGCAGCCCCAGCAGACTCAGAACTATCACAATCTACAGGGAGTGCAGAATTATTAGGCAAATGAGTATTTTGACCACATCATCCTCTTTATGCATGTTGTCTTACTCCAAGCTGTATAGGCTCGAAAGCCTACTACCAATTAAGCATATTAGGTGATGTGCATCTCTGTAATGAGAAGGGGTGTGGTCTAATGACATCAACACTCTATATCAGGTGTGCATAATTATTAGTCAACTTCCTTTCCTTTGGCATAATGGGTCAAAAGAAAGACTTGACAGGCTCAGAAAAGTCAAAAATAGTGAGATATCTTGCAGAGGGATGCAGCACTCTTAAAATTGCAAAGCTTCTGAAGCGTGATCATCGAACAATCAAGCGCTTCATTCAAAATAGTCAACAGGGTCGCAAGAAGCGTGTGGAAAAACCAAGGCGCAAAATAACTGCCCATGAACTGAGAAAAGTCAAGCGTTCAGCTGCCAAGATGCCACTTGCCACCAGTTTGGCCATATTTCAGAGCTGCAACATCACTGGAGTGCCCAAAAGCACAAGGTGTGCAATACTCAGAGACATGGCCAAGGTAAGAAAGGCTGAAAGACGACCACCACTGAACAAGACACACAAGCTGAAACGTCAAGACTGGGCCAAGAAATATCTCAAGACTGATTTTTCTATGGTTTTATGTACTGATGAAATGAGAGTGAGTCTTGATGGGCCAGATGGATGGGCCCGTGGCTGGATTGGTAAAGGGCAGAGAGCTCCAGTCCGACTCAGACGCCAGCAAGGTGGAGGTGGAGTACTGGTTTGGGCTGGTATCAAAGATGAGCTTGTGGGGCCTTTTCGGGTTGAGGATGGAGTCAAGCTCAACTCCCAGTCCTACTGCCAGTTTCTGGAAGACACCTTCTTCAAGCAGTGGTACAGGAAGAAGTCTGCATCCTTCAAGAAAAACATGATTTTCATGCAGGACAATGCTCCATCACACGCGTCCAAGTACTCCACAGCGTGGCTGGCAAGAAAGGGTATAAAAGAAGAAAAACTAATGAAATGGCCTCCTTGTTCACCTGATCTGAACCCCATTGAGAACCTGTGGTCCATCATCAAATGTGAGATTTACAAGGAGGGAAAACAGTACACCTCTCTAAACAGTGTCTGTGAGGCTGCGGTTGCTTCTGCACTCAATGTTGATGGTGAACAGATCAAAACACTGACAGAATCCATGGATGACAGGCTTTTGAGTGTCCTTGCAAAGAAAGGAGCCTCGGCTGTCCCAGGTCTCTTTCTCTTCATTGGCTGAAACACAGCAACGGGCTCCTACTGCTGTGCTAACAAATACAAAATAATTCCGTGCTGTCTGGGATGGTAAGCAGCTACAAACCCAATGGACAAAGGGAGAAAAACAAACAAAACATATAAATTGTAGCGCTAAAAGATAACAATGATATATAAAAAATAGATAATAAGCATATGTCTGTGAGAACATATGATGTGAGTCTCTGAAGTGAATATAATGAAATAACAGTCCAATAAAAACAAGAAGTGATGATGCTCCCACAATCCACACATGACAAACAATATAGCAAAAGGCCGCCACCAACTGAAGAGAGGCTTACCGGAAATATTGAACCCTTAAACGCCGTAAGTTCTAAAGGGTCAATCAAGCATGATAAATATCCTGTAGGACCAGGTCATCAGCTGCAGCTTTCACACGACATCCAACACACATATGTGCTATGCCCAAGGTGGGTGGATTTTAGATGCTTGTAGGGAATGACCCACCAGAGGTCAAACAACAGAGCCTAATGCTGTCAATCACAGCAATTGAGCCAATGTGGAGAGAGCGGGGGCAAGGCTGAGCCGCAGCTCTATGTGTCTTATGGATGCGTAGAGTGGGGTTTGGGAGTGAGCACGCACCGGTGTCCCCATAGCAAGCAGCTTGTTATTGGAGGCACTTGTCAAGGGGGAGGGGCCAGGAGTACCCACAGGGAAATCCAAGAAGAGGAAGATCGGGGCTGCTCAGTGAAAAACCATTGCATAGAGCAGTTAAGTATACATGTTTGTTATTTTTAATTTGTTAAAACTGACCTTTAGAATCACTTTAAAGAGGTCAGAAATCAAATTCTGCATATTTGTCCTCAGTCAATCACTTAGAGAACCAAACATTTTCAGAATGCCACTACTGAAAAATAGCTAAAATTTTTTGAACCTCAATAATGTCCATACTGCCATATTCTAAAGAGCCAATAACCCTTTCCTGCTGTGCTCATCACACAGATGATGTTCTTAGTAAAAGTAATGATCATATTAATCCGTCATCAAGCTGGCTTTTAACTGCCTGTCAGTCATAAGAGGATGAGAATTATCAGCACATTAAATAGCCTTACATCCTTTAACTATTTGCAATTGTCCTCTATAACAATCATTTCTGTGTCACAAATCCATTTTCTGTTTTCCCTTTCAATAATACAAAACTTAATTAGGAGCAGGAGTAGTTCCTTGTGATAAAATTAGCTTGTAAAGTGGCATCATTAATAAAAGTCATGTAAATTTGTCATATATAATTTATTTATTAGCACATTTTCTTCTTTATTACTGATTCAGAGTCACATTCATGCATGATAGAATTGTGTAATACTTGTGTGATCACAACTTTAAAATGTAACCACTTAAGGACCGCCGCACGACTATATACGTCGGCAGAATGACGCGGTTGGGCACATGGACATATATATACGTCCCCTTTAAGAGCCCAGCTGTGGGCGGCGCGCTCCTGACCCGGTCCGAAGCTCCGTTCTCATCAGACTGTTCTCATCGGATTGACCGATCATGTGTACGCGGCATTAGACTTTAGTTACAAATTGTGTTAATATATTCTCGATTTTTGTCCAGTGTTTTGATGAATTGTATTAGAATAGTGTGTGATGTCCTAACTTATGAAAAACTGCAAAAAATATAAACAAAAACAAAATAATAACAAATACAGAATTAAAACCATTGTTGGTTGAAAAGTTAAAAGAAGGTCACAAAAGTCTTGTGAGTGCAAAAAAAAATAGGTTGAAGTGTTAACCAAAATTTTGACTTGAAACTTGTCGTGTTACATCCCATTCCAAATTTCCATTCTGTTGTATTGGGCACCACTCCAGTGACAAGTAAAAAGTATACAAGGCAACTGGCACAACGTACTATTCAACATCTGAAGGTGGGAGCAAAAATGTGTCTGTTTAGCAGTAAATGCATGTTAGGAAGTGTGAAGTTAGGAAAGCCAACCAGCTGTCAGTACTGCAGGACATACAATTCTCCAAGTGTGTTACATAAGCTGGGCCCCAAGAATTATAAAAACACAAGAACGGCATTTGATTTTAATTGAAAATGGGAAGAGAACAGACTATTCAGAATGACTGCAAAACCAAGAGATTCCAAAGAAAATATCCCATTCGTAATTAGGAAAAAATTATTATCTCAGATGAATATTGTTTGCCAGAGAACATCTATTTGCATAGAATTTTCCTGGTGCCTCCATGGCAGCATACCAATGGTCATGGCTCCGCCCCCGACCGACCCACAGGACCACTTAACTCTCTAATAAAAAGGAGTTGCTCCCCCAGTTAGGCATTCTTTTTTCTGTCCTCATTCCCGCAGGATCACGCACCAGTCCTACCTCACCGTCATATGGTGTGATCATTGCAGGTTCATGCTCTCCTGCAGGATGGAGTCCTATCGCTTGGGCTGCTAAAGGCGCCAGATAAGTATAGGAGCCCTTTTTTTCTGTGGATTTTTTTATGGCAAAAATTCACATACCTCCAGGAGCATTACTTCTCCTTGTTAGGTGATTTGGGCTGGCTGTCCTGGACATGTTTGCTATGGGGCATTACCTTTATTTACTTGCCTTTTCTGTTTGTTTCATCATAGCCTGGGGGGTCTCCGATGCCCGGTCGGACATATTCTAGCACCCCTATGGGGAATCCTCTTCATCGGTTAGGGGGAGAGAGGCTCTCCAGCTGATTCCCCGAGTGACAGGCTTCCCCCGTAGCTGAGGGCGCTTTGCGCGCGTCCCACAGCTCAGGCTCGTCATCTCGGGGGGGGCGGAGCTCCGTCAGCGCGGCGGCGCATGCGCAGTAGATGTCCGGTGGGCCATCTTGGTACTCCCAGTATACTTAAGCAGCCTATGTCTCTCATTTGAGGACAGGCTGTCAGGGAGGAAGCATCATTTGCGCTCCTCTCCCCCAACACCTGCACTATCTCATCATGGATCCCTGCCAAGGTAAAGAGGCAAGAGGGGAAAAATAATAATAAGAATAATAATATCAATGTTTAGTAATTTTTTTTTTTTTTTTTATTAAAACATTTTTTTGAATGCTATCTTGAAATGTATATTAACTGCTTGCCGACCGCGCACCGCCGTTCTACGTCGGCAAGCTGGCTCTCCTGGGCGAGAGCATGTCATTCTACGTCGGCTCTTTCAGCCGCCACTAGGGGCCCCCCGCTCGCCCCCGACTCCCGTGCGTGTGCCCGGCAGACGCGATCGCCGCCAGGCACACGCGATCGCTCGTTACAGAGCGGGGACCGGGAGCTGTGTGTGTAAAAACACAGCTCCCGGTCCTGTCAGCGGGGGAAACGCTGATTTTCTGTTCATACAATGTATGAACAGAGGATCAGTGTTTCCCCTAGTGAGGCCACCCCCCCCCCACAGTAAGAACACACCCAGGCATACTTAACCCCTTCCCCGCCCCCTAGTGTTAACCACTTCACTGCCAGTGGCATTTTTATAGTAATCCAATGCATTTTTATAGCACTGATCGCTATAAAAATGCCAATGGTCCCAAAAATGTGTCAAAAGTGTCCGAAGTGTCCGCCATAATGTCGCAATACCGAAAAAAAATCGCTGATCGCCCCCATTACTAGTAAAAAATAAATATTAATAAAAATGACATAAAAATACCCCCTATTTTGTAAACGCTATAACTTTTGCGCAAACCAATCATAAACGCTTATTGCGATTTTTTTTTACGAAAAATAGGTAGAAGAATACGTATCGGCCTAAACTGAGGAAAAAAAATGTTTTTTTATATATTTTTGGGGGATATTTATTATGGCAAAAAGTAAAAAATATTCATTTTTTTCAAAATTGTCGCTCTATTTTTGTTTATAGCGCAAAAAATAAAAACCGCAGAGGTGATCAAATACCACCAAAATAAAGCTCTATTTGTGGGAAAAAAAGGACGCCAATTTTGTTTGGGAGCCACGTCGCACGACCGCGCAATTGTCTGTTAAAGCGACGCAGTCCTGAATCGCAAAAAGTACTCTGGTCTTTGGGCAGCAATATGGTCCGGGGGTGAAGTGGTTAAAGGATCACTAAAGGATTTTTTTTTTTTTTTAGCTAAATAGCTTCCTTTACCTTACTGCAGTACTGGTTTCATGTCCTCATTGCTCGTTTTTGCTTTGATGTTGCTGTAAAACTGCTCTGATCTCCACACTTCCTGGTTGTCCGTTTCCTTATAACCATCATACTGGGAGCTTTCATTACTGTGTGTCTAAAACTTAACAGAACCAATCAGATTAATTTAAAAACAAAACACTGCCCTGGATTTGTTTGTTTTTGTTCTGTGTGTCTCTCTAGTTCACAGGAACATGAAACCAGTTTAAAAGTGAAACTAAACTGCAGGCACATTATATGATTGATTTTTATCTATTTGTAATCATTTTTAAAAGGAATCAGTTAACTTTTATGTCTCTATACCCTGTAAACAGTCATTTCAGCAAAAAAATTTTTTTCCTTTAGTGACCCTTTAATGGATATTTTTTGTTTTATTCTTTAATGCAAAAAAAAGAGGGGGGTGGAAATACATACCTTTCCTTTTCTTTCTTTCCTGCATTTATATCATATCTTTAGGTGATCTTGACAGGTTCTTATAGTAATCACAAATAATCTACCCATAGCTGTCCTGGACATGGCCATGCCGCTTCAAAAAGATCCTCGACATACCACTAGGTAAGGGCTGCAACTGACAGGTACGTTTTAAAAAAAAAAAAGAGCACGTCGATGGGCATACAAAAATAGCCTCTTGTGGTTTTGTCTCCTCAGCCCGCAACAAGACTCATCCCGCAGATCTTCCCGCGACAGAGGCTCAGGAGGCCACAGAAGCTCTGGCCACTCTCACGCTTCAGGTCATAATTCAAGTGGCCATCAGAGTTCTTCCCGCCACACCTCCTCCAAACCAGGGAAGGATGATTGTTGGGTATGTGGCAGGAAAGCCCTACCAGGGAAGCTAGCCTGTGGGCAATGCTTTTTGGAGGCCACAGTGGAGAAACAAGGTCCTTCAAACTCCATTAAAGGTCTGATTAAAGAATCAATTAGAGATATAGCCTCTTCACAAAGTGTCCCCTCTCCCCCCCCCCGCTGATCAGGGGACCGCAGGGACATCTACCCCACAACCTGGGGGAGGCACATCAGAGGACGAATCAGTCACGGCCGAAGAAGATTTTTCAACCTTCGATTTTGGCCTAGTGGAGCCTTTTGTGGTTGACAAGGAAAGTCTCAAATTTCCCCTTAATGGAAGAGATCAAAGGAGTTTTCCTTGGGGAATGGCAGAAGGTAGACAAGAGGCCAGTCGCCTTTAACCGTTTTCAGAAGCTGTACCCTTTAGCCGAGTCGGATGCCAAAATCTTCGACTCTGTTCCATTCGTGAATGCCTCAGTCATGCGACTAGCCAAGAATACGACTCTCCCTTTGGAAGATGCGGTCTCTTATAGAGATGTCTTGGATCGGAGAATCGACTCAGACCTCAAAAAAGTGTACCAGGCAACCGGGGGAGCCTGCAAGCCGGCAGTAGCTTTGCCATCCATTTCCAGGGCCACCAGGGTCAGATAACATCGAGACAGCCCTCAGAGCAGGCATAGACATTGAGGAGGTCATTAAAGCATTAGATGAGCTAAAGTTGGCTTCGGATTTTATGGCAGAAGCAGCGATAGATGTTCTAAGATGTTCACTCAGGGCCATGCTATACTCAATCACAGCCAGGAGGGCTTTGTGGCTGAAGCCGTGGGCAGCAGATCCGTCCTCGAAGCAGTCATGGTGTCGCATCCCATACGACGGAAAGGCTTTGTTTGGAGAGAAAATGGACTCTGCTAACACCAGAGTCACAGGTGGAAAGAGCGGCCTGATTCCTCAGGACAGAAGCAGAAGGAAGAGATTCGCCCCTAGGCCAGCTGTCCAGCAGAGAGGAAGAGACTCAAGATTTTACTGCCCGGGTACAGAGTACAGAAGAGGCTGGAAAGGATTGCAAGCCTCGTTCCTTAGGCTGGGAAAGCCCAAACCCGCAACATCAACAGGGGAGAATCAGAAGTCTTTTTGACTCCCCTACCACCCAGACCGGGCCAGCGGGAGCAAGACTCAAGTCCTTCGCACAGGTTTGGGTGGAAAATTGCACCGATCAATGGGTAGTGTCCACCATTCTTCAGGGTCATTTTTGGAAATTCAAAACCCGCCCCCCACCCTTTTCCTTCCAAAGTACCAAGGGCCAGATCCACAAAAGGGATACAACGGCGTATCTACTGATACGCCATCGTATCCCTGTTTCTATCTTTGGAACTGATCCACAGAATCAGTTTCCAATAGATAGGCAGAAGATCCGACATGTGTAAGGGACTTACACTGCCGGATCTTAGGATGCAGTACCGCATCCGCCGCTGGGGGCATTTCGAGTCGAAATGCCGCTTACGGAGATAGCACTTACGGAGATCCGCGAAGCTTTTACGCTTCGTTTTTTCTACGTAAGTTTTAAGTTGCATGTGTAAAATTAGGGCTGCTTTTACAAAGTGTAAACTGTTTACACCTTGTAAAAGTAGACCCTTCTTTCTCGCGACGCTGTTTTTTTTTTTTGTAATTTTTTTTTTGCCCGCTGTATCTTTTTTTTTCCCGACGCAACTTTTTTTACCTGGCGCGATTCACAAAACTCGGCGTAACGTAAAACCGCGCAAAGCACGTCGAAAATGACGTCGGGAGCATGCGCAGTACGTCCGGCGCGGGAACGCACCTAATTTAAATGGGACTCGCCCCATGAAATTAGGAACGCCTTGCGCCGGACGATTTTAAGTTGCACCGCTCAAAATTTCTAGGTAAGTGCTTTGTGGATCGGGCACTTAGGTAGAGATTTTGCGGCGGTGTAACTTAAATGGAAAAAAATACGTTGCGCTGGGTTTTTGTGGATCTGGCCCCAAGATCCCAGCCTCCAAAGAGAAAAGAGAAGTATTATTCCAATACATTCAAATACTCCTGCAGCAGGAGGCAATAATACCAGTTCCAGCGTCAGAGACAAATTCGGGATTCTACTCTCCAGTCTTTTTAGTTCCCAAGAAGTCGAGAGGGTGGAGACCCTCTGGTGGTGGACAAGGCCTTCCAATTTTCTAGTGTCTCGGCCTCTCTGGCCTACCTCCTGGACCGTCCTTACATCAGATGCCAGTCGGCTCGGTTGGGGAGCCCAAGTCCAAGACAAGCTAGTTCAAGGGAGGTGGCCGTTCAGTGCGGAAGGGACTACAGGAGAGTCAGGACGCCCACTAACACACAGCTCATTTCTCTATCTGCATTGTAGAGAGGGTCCTGACTCTCCTGTAGTCCAAGGGAGGGGGCGAGCACGACACTCCACACCAGAGAGAGAGCCTTGCATTACTGTGTGGAGTTACAGACAGAAGAACAGGAAGTGAGGATTTCTCAGAAGAAATAAGGACATTTAAAACCAAAATCAAAGGATGAGGTAAGTGAAGGAGGACTGCACTAAGGTAAAGTAAGGGAAAAAAATTGTACCTTTACAACCCCTTTAATTGAACAAACTAGAAGCTACCATACACAGCAGCACCAGATTTTGCACTCTCTAGTTTTAGTAAATCTACCCCCATGGGTCTACAATATTGAACGTTTTCACAATATCCAAATTTTCTGAGATAATTCATGTTGGGTTTTTACTAGCTGTAAGCCATAATCATCAACAATAAAGGTAAGACATGCTTGAAATATACCACTCTGCGTGTAATGAATCTTCTGTATATAATACAGTGGAGCCTTGGATTACGAGCATAAGCCATTCCAGGAGAATGCTCGTAATCCAAAGCACTCGCATATCAAAGCGAGTTTCCCCATAGAAGTCAATGGAAACGAAAAAAATGTGTACCGCATTGATTTCAATGGCATGCAATACCGCATGTGGCCAGAGATGGGGGGGCGCCGGAGAGCCTCGTAAACACTCGGAAAGGCCCGGGGACAGCTTCGCTGAACTCGGAAAACCTGAGGAAGGCTATTTCCGAGTTTTTCCAAGCATTTCCGAATGGCTGCAATCGGCTTGGCTCTGCTCCGCTCGGCTCCGGCGACCTCCCACCTCAGGCCAAAAGCGCTGTGGCTTGAATCCTGCTTGTTTTGCGAGATAACACTCAGAAAACCGAGTCAGGATTTAAAAAAAAAAAAAACAGTGCTCGTATTGCGAAACGCGTTACTCGCAATCCGAGGTTTCACTGTATGAGTTTCACCTTTTGAATTTAATTACTAAAATAAATTAACCTTGAACCTTTTTTGAGATGCACCTGTAGGTACATAGTTAATTTGGTTGAAAAAAAGACACAAGTCCATACTGTAAAAACAGTAGAATATATATATATATATATATATATATATATATATATATATATATATATACATATATATATATATATATATATATATATATATATATATACAATCCGATACTCACAATTAAAGCAGGTGAAGGCAAAAAAAAAAAACAGCAAAGCATGATCCAATTTTCTCCAGTGGGGGAAAAAATTCCTTCCTGATCGCCCAAGAGACAATCAGATATTTCCTGAATCAACTTTCCCTATAACTATTAGTATCCAGTTATATTATGTATAGCTACGAAAGAATCCAGGCCTTTTTTAAAACAATCGACAGAGCTAGCCAGAACCAGCTCTTGAGGGACTATAGTTCACATTTGTATAGCTCTTACTGTAAAGAAGCCTTTCCATATGTGGAGATTAAATCTCATTTTCTATAGAAAGAGTAAAGAGTGCCCCTTTATCCTCTGTGATTACATTAAAGTGAATAATTCAACACCAAGTTCACTATATGGACCACTTATGTATTTGTTCATTGTGATCATACCCCCCCCCCCTTTAATCCCCTCTTTCCAAGAGAAAAAACATTCAGTTTAGCTAATATTTCCTCATAGCTGAGCTCCTCCATGCTTCTTATCAATTTGGTTTCCCTTCGCTGCCCTTTCTCCAGTTCTCCAATACCCTTTTTTTTTAACTAGTACATATACCCTATCCACGTTGTTTCCCCCTAATAAAACAACAGCCCGTGGATAGAGTTGAGCGGACACCTGGATGTTCGGGTTAAAAAAAAAGTTTTTGTAGTTGTAGTCAATGGGACACAGACTTTTAGAAAAAAAAATGCGCGGAGGTCCCCGCAAATTCAATAACCAGACCATTTAGGTCTGGTATGGATATTAAGGGGAACCCCGCCGTCAATTTAAAAAAAAAAATGACGTGCGGTTCCCCCTAAATATCCATAACCAGACCCTTCAGGTCTGGTATGGATATTCAGGGGAACCCCGCCGTCAATTTAAAACAAAAATGACGTGCGGTTCCCCCTAAATATCCATAACCAGACCCGTTATCCGTGCACGTTGACCTGGCCGGCCGCAGAAAAGAGGGGGGGACAGAGTGCGGCCCCCCTCTCCTGAACCGCACCAGGCCACATGCCCTCAACATGGGGAGGATGTCCCCATGTTGATGGGGACAAGGGTCTCATCCCCACAACCCTTGCCCGGTGGGGGGACCCCCAGATCCTGACCCCCCCCTGTGTGAAATGGTAATGGTGTACCCCTTCCATTTCACGAAGGAAGTGTAAAGTCTTGTAAAAAAAAACACACTGACACCGTAGAATAAAGTCCTTTATTAATAAAAAAAAAAAAAAAACTCCAGCGGTGAGAAATCCACTTGTTCCCGGCTTCCTGCGTTGTCCTGATACTGCGACGGCTGCGGGTGATCTGCAGCGATGAGAAGATCCTGTGTCGGGTGATCTCCGCTCCATTGATGAGAAGATCCATCCATCCAGCGCAGCAGCATCCCCGTCCTCCTCTCACCGCTGGACACAGCCCAGCGAATGAGCGGCTGAAGCTGTGACATTACTTATATAGAGGAGGCAGGGCCACCCGTCACGTGACCCTGCCCCCTCTGACGTACCCTCTGCTACGTCACTGGGTAAGCCCAAGGTCTTTCCTCTTCCTGGGCTTCCCCAGTGACGTAGCAGAGGGTACGTCAGAAGGGGCGGGGTCACGTGACGGGTGGCTCTGCCTCCTCTATATAAGTAATGTCACAGCTGCAGCGCGTCATTCGCTGGGCTGTGTCCAGCGGTGAGAGGAGGTCGGGGATGCTGCTGCGCTGGATGGATGGATCTTCTCATCAATGGAGCGGATATCACCCGACGCAGGATCTTCTCATCGCTGGAGATCACTCGCAGCCGTCGCAGGATCAGGACAACGCAGGAAGCCGGGAATGAGTGGATTTCTCACCGCTGGAGTTTTTTTTTTTTTTTTTTTATTAATAAAGGACTTTATTCTACGGTGTCAGTGTGTTTTTTTTTACAAGACTTTACACTTCCTTTGTGAAATGGTAGGGGTACAGTGTACCCCATTACCATTTCACACAGGGGGGGGTCAGGATCTGGGGGTCCCCTTTGTTAAAGGGGTCTTCCAGATTCTGATAAACCTCCCGCCCGCATACCCCCACAACCACCGGGCAAGGGTTGTGGGGATGAGACCCTTGTCCCCATCAACATGGGGACATCCTCCCCTAGTTGAGGGCATGTGGTCTGGTGCGGTTCAGGAGAGGGGGGGGGCCGCACTCTGTCCCCCCCTCTTTTCTGCGGCCGGCCAGGTCAACGTGCTCGGATAACGGGTCTGGTTATGGATATTTAGGGGGAACCGCACGTCATTTTTGTTTTAAATTGACGGTGGGGTTCCCCTGAATATCCATACCAGACCTGAAGGGTCTGCTTATGGATATTTAGGGGGAACCCCACGTAATTTTTTTTTAAATTGACGGCGGAGTTCCCCTTAATATCCATACCAGACCTAAAGGGTCTGGTTATTGAATTTGCGGGGACCTCCGCGCATTTTTTTCCCGAACTCCGATCCCGGACCCGAACTTTTTTCAATTATTCAGGTTCGGGTCCGGGTTCGGGAAAAACCCAAAGTCCGTACCGAACCCGAACTTTACAGTTCGGGTTCGCTCAACCCTACCCGTGGACTGATTTCTTGTGTCTGTATGCAAGTTAGAAATGTGTGTTGCCTGGCTGTGCAGGAATAGGGGGGACTCTGTTTACTCTTTAGTCTTCAGACATTATCTATGCTGTTGCTAAACTCTTCACCATACTTTTCGGACAGAATTGTAGTGTTTTTTTTCTGCACCCAAGTGCCTAGCATCACTAAGCATCACAGTGCCTAGCATCACTAAGCATCACAGTGCTTAACATCACTGAATGTGCAACCTGCTTTTATTCTACCACCACCACCACAATATGAGGACTACCAGTTGATTTCCATATAAGGAAAACCTTATTTAAAATAATATACATTATTCTGTACTAATCTGCTAGCACTTACTAATAGGGATGAGCCGAACACCCCCCCCCCCCGGTTCGGTTTGTGGCAGAACATGCAAATGGACCGAAAGTTTGCGCGAACTTTCGGTCTATTTGCATGTTCTGGGACTGGAACGTCAAAAATCAAAAGTGACAATTTTATAAAGGCTAATATGCAAGTTATTGTCAAAAAAAGTGTTTGGGGACCTGGGTCCTGGCCCAGGGGACATGCATCAATGCAAATAAAAGTTTTAAGCAATGATTTTAATAATGCTTAAAGTGAAAAAATAAAAGTGAAATATTCCTTTAAATATCGTACCTGGGAGGTATCCATAGTATGCCTGTAAAGTGGTGCGTGTTTCCCCTGTTTAGAACAGTCCCTGCACAAAATGAAATTTCTAAAGGAATAAAAGTCATTTAAAACTGACTACGGCTGTAATGTAATGTCGTGTCCCGGCAACACTGTAAAGCCTCACAGATACTCTTATTGAGCTCAGGAACGGGCCCTGCTGAGAAGTATTAGATCAAATATTGTAAATACGCACCCCTGTTAAACAGGGGCAGAACAATTGGGCCTTAGGCAGTGGTGGTAGTGCCACAACACTGCAACCCCTCACAGATACTCTAGTTGAGCGCAGAAACGAGCCCTGCTGCGAAATATTACAGAAAAAATTGTAATTACACGCCACTGTTAAACAGGGGCAGAAAAATTGGGCCTTAGCCACTGGTGGTGGTGCCCAGAAACAAAAATGTTCTTAGAAGTTACCAACATGAACATTCTCTAGACAAGTGTCTGAATTCAGAAACTATATAGAGTTTAGGGGTTTTACATAATCTACAGGTCTGAATGATTTTTTTAAATCATGTGTGCAGAAAAATGCAAAAATGGCTCTGGAAGTGACAGGGTTAAAGACAATTCATGATGTAATAAATACAGCGCTGCATTAATTTGTGTCTTTTGTGTCTTTCTGGGGTTTTACTTTAACTCTACTGGTACTTAAAACAGATACATCAGAACCTTTATAATGTTTACTACAATTTTAAAATAGTAGTAGTTGGTGAATAATTGTAAAATATCTAGCCCTTTTCTTGCCATACCACTATATTATAATAAATTGTCTTTCTAAGTAGAAATAGCATCTTGATATCCAGTAATTTCCTCTACACACAAGAGGCAGACATACTAAATTGAATTATTTCAGCCAGTTCTTCAGTGATGTTCCTGAGTCTGGATAACATGACTACTGGAATGTACAATAAAACAGCATCTTTTGCATCGAGCAACATCACCTGCTGCAAGCTTATTTCTGAACTCTGGGTAAAGCAAACATTGTCTAAATGCAAGAGACTTGCGTATTCCTACTTGAATCTTTGTGTATTTCTTCCCGATCTGTTCAGTAATGCAGTGTGAAACTTTTGTCTGTTTACAAGAGCTTTCTGTAAAGCAGACTGGTCAATGCTGTTCCCTCTCCTTGTGTAGGATGACTGGTCTTGTCTCCACCCCTTCCTGTAGTTATCTGCAGGCAGGCTGTAGTGGGTGGAGCCTGCTGGGTCCTTCTTACAGCTTTACTCCCTAAACAGGCTATGTACAAAACAATGATGATGTAAGAAAATAAATTGTTGCACTCCTCAATGTCTTTTTTGGTAATATCACATGCACATCACAGTTAACTTTTATTGTCCCCATCCTGTGTGTGATGTGCATGTGATATTTCCGATAAAGACATTGAAGAGTGCAACAAATTCCAGATTTTTTTTTCTTACATCTATCTGCAAACAGGCTGTGCTTAGCACCCTCGGAATTTGCTTGCAGTAAAGGCAATCTAGACAAGTTCAGCTGGAGCGGCACAGGACTTTTGCATTACCACCCAGTGATGATGTCAACACTACTTTCAACTGGGATAGCAATGGCAATTGCTGTACCTAAAGTAGATTTATATACTTTGTGGCTAGTAAGAACTAAGAAAAATGAACAAAGCATATCCTTAAATAGTGTGTACTTGCCGTAGTCTATAATACTTAGTGTGAATCCTGTCTACTCCCTCCATTCTCTGCTATGTGTACTTCTGACAGTTTATCCACAAACCAGGCAATCCAGGGAGATGGATCCACCCTCTCTCCAGCACACAGCAAGTGATTGACATCCTTGGCTGTGCATGTTTTCCTATGAGACTGTGAGGAGGAGGAAGTGTCCATGCCCTACACTCAAGTTTCAAATTACACTCAGCTCTGTGCTGTGCAGTGTGCGATGTCAGATCTTAGCCCCTTGCCTTATGGAAGCTCAGAAATACCCTTTGATCAGTGTACTTTTGGGAGGCTGTAAAGAAGATATGGCCTGCAGATAAACAGACACAGTTTATGTAGGAAGATTCGTTTTAACTCTATGTATTATCCAGGCTAGTCACTTTACTGCAGGAGTCTCAAACTGGTGGCCCTCCAGCTGCTGCAAAACTACAAGTCTCATGAGGCATTGCAAGGCTGACAGTTACAAGCATGACTCCCATAGGCAGAGGCATGATAGGACCTGTATTTTTGCAACAGCTGGAAGGCCACCAGTTAGCTTCTTTACTGGGTATATGTAAATGTTTATTATCACTTTACCTGCATGGACCCATACTGAGCAGCATATACTTAAAGTGTTACTTTACTAAACCCACAACTGTAAAATCTGTCTGTATATGCAGAATAGCATGCTTGTTATACTTACTGTGGAACTTAAGGGGTTAATACTCTGTATTTTTTAAAAATTTAACAAATACCATCTGTGTGTTAGGTGCTTAACATGTTTTGTGGGGAAGGCCACCACTTCTTCAGGAGCTTATTACATGAAGTTAAAGAGCGATCATCACATTTATTATTAATAAAAAGTAGGAAAAAAAAGATAATTAGTTAGATCAGCATTAAAATACAATATCATACAATAATGTACATATACAGAGACATCCCATGATAATTAAGGATTATGATTAAGCAAACTTGATTTGTGAAACACGTCAATCACTGCTGTGTCCATGTCTGTATCGTTGTTACCTTGATGTTTTACTTAGACTCAAGCTACATTATTATTTTCTACACTTTGGAGTGTGGACCATATGTTGTTTTTGTTGGCTATCTATTCAGAAATGTGGACTGGACCTGCACCAAATTTGTTGAGGAGGGATTGCTCTCACCTGGAGGGGCACAACCTTGCTTTCCTGCTAAACAATAGGGATGAGCCAAACACCCCCCCGTTTGGTTCGCACCAGAACCTTCTAACGGGCCGAACGTTCGCGTGAACATTTAGAAACCCTATTGACGTCTATGGGACTCGAACGTTCGAATTCAAAAGTGCTCATTTTAAAGCCCAATATGCAAGTTATTGTCGTAAAACGTCTTTGAGAACCCGGGTTTTGCCCCAGGGAACATGTATCAATGGAAAAAATGTTTTAAAAACAGTCGTTTTTTTCAGGACTCCTGAAAAAACGACCATTTAAAAAAAAAAAATTTCCATTGATACATGTTACCTCGGGCAAGACCCGGGTTCTCAAAGACGTTTTTACAGGCATACTATAGACACCCAACAGGTACAATATTTAAAGGAATTTTTGATTATTTTTTTTTTTATTTAAGCATCATTAAAATCACTGCTCCAGGAGCAGTGATTTTAATGATGCTTAAATAAAAAAAAAATGAAAAATTCCTTTAAATATTGTACCTGCTGGGTGTCTATAGTATGCCTATGATAACGTCTTTAAATAGCACAATCACCTGCCTGCCAGTAAATTAGGAAGAACTGATCTATCTAAACTATACAGTGTATAAATATACTGTATGTACAACACCTGGGATGTATATATATCCTCTACACACTGTAACATTAACTGACTAGCCTACCTGCCTGCCTGCTCTATCTACCTGCAAAAAATGACACTCTCTCTGTCTCTCTGTGTTCTCTGTTAACTGCTGCAACACACTACACAAGGCCGCCCTGCAGGCGGCCTTTTATAGTGTGGGGCGTGTACTAAACCCCCTGAGCCATAATTGGCCAAAGCCACCCTGGCTTTGGCCAATTATGGCTCTCCGTTTTTTGCGCGCTGTGATTGGCCAAGCATGCGGGTCATAGTGCATGCTTGGCCAATCATCAGCCAGCGATGCCGCAGTGAATTATGGTCTGTCAAACATAACTCGAATTTGCCGCGAACGACCCGTTTTGTTCGTATTTCGACGAACAATCGAACATACGATGTTCGAGTCGAACATGAGTTTGACTCGAATACGAAGCTCATCCCTACTAAGCAGTTGAGTAGATACTGTATACATATAGACTTACATCAAATTGTATATGCAGTATGTTTACTGTGTCACTTGCCAAAAGAATTACAATTTTGTTGTGATTGCGCAAAAAGATCCTTAGTATTCTTTGGGGTTTTACGTCATTGCTTCTTCGAAGGTAAAGATACTGATTTACTGTCCAGTGAACAAACGAGAGTTGGAGAGGTGACATAGGAAACTGCATTGTTGAACCAGGGTTATCTGGTAAACTGTTTAAAAAAGGACACATATTGGAAAGCAAGACAGTACACATACTTATTTTAGTGAATTTTTGCCCACCACCTTTCCTCATCACTTTTGTGCTAGTAAAACTATGTTACATTTTCTGAATACAACTTTAGAAAATTTACCATTAGACTATTGTTGCTGTATAATACTATGTTGCAATACATTAATCCAATTATTAACATATACCTATTCCATTAAACACATTAAATGTATGGCTCGTCTCCTCTGAGTTAACATGCAAAGTATTGCTGCCTGTTTGTATCTGCCGAAAGCAAGCTGTGATTTCTGAAGTAACAGAAGCTGCAGACAGATGACTGACTATATTGGTCGTTCAGTAGATCAGTGATGCTGTCACAAATTGGTAGAATCTTGGGCTTGACAAATGTGTGGGAATCTTAATATTCTATTCTCTGGAATAAAATACATAATATACACATACCGATAAAAACAACTGGCAAAAGTTTACATTTAAGAACACCAACAGGTTTATTATGTCTTGAGACACTACAAAGCAGTTGAAAGGCGCATATACTGTACTGTGCAAAAGTTTTAAGCACTTATGGAAAAATGCTGTTAATATCTGGTGTGTCCATCTTTTGCCTTAAAACTGCATCACTTTTCCTTGGTACATTTGGACACAGTCTTTTAGGAATCTCAGCAGGGAGGTTGTACCAAACATCTAGGGGAACTAATCACAGTTCTGTGGATTTAGGCTATCTCATTTGCTTCTGTCTCTTCGTGTAATTCCAGACAGACACAATGCTGAGATTGAGGCTTTGTGGGGGGCCATATCATCTTTTTCAGGACTCCTTGTTCTTCTTTTTGCTGAAGATAGTTCTTTATGACTTTGGCTGTATGTTTGTGGTCATTGTCCTGCTGTAGAATGAATTTGGAATTCATTACCTAATGGTTTTGCATAATGGATAAAGATCTCCCTGTAATTTCCAGCATCGAGGAATACCAAACCCTCTAATCCGTTTGCAGAAATGTAGGCCCAAACCTGCAAGGAACCTCCACCATGCTTCACTGTTGCCTGAAGACAGTCTTCTTTGTGCTGCTCTCCAGGCCTTTGGTAAACAAACTGCCCCCTGTTACAGCTAAATATTTCAGATTGGGACACATCAATCCAGAGTACCTGCTGCCATTTTCTGCACATCAGTTCTTGTGTTTTTGTACATAGGGGAGGCACTTGGCCTTGTTACCATGTTAGAGGTATGGCTTTTTATCTGAAAGTCTTCCAAGACACTTTTGATCAGACTTCTTCAGGCTGACGATGGGTGTACCAGGCTTCCATTGGCTTCTGCCAAGTTTGAGCTGATGGTGCTGATGGTGTCACTGCACATCTTTTGATTGTCATGTGAGGTCAACATTATGAAATCTACATATGACACATTTGCATAGCCATTTGTCCAGTGAACATTTGTTCTGTGTGAATTAACCAGCATTCACTCATTAGTTTTTGAGATTTTTTGCACAATGTATAAAGCTGTGGCTGCTGTGGCGCAAAACTGAATGTTCTTAAAGTGGAGGTTCACCCAAAATATACATTTTAACATTAGATTTAGGCTAATTAAGGGGAGCAGGAACAGGTATTTTTTTTTAAATCAATGCCGTACTTACCGTTGTAGAGATAGATGTTCTCCCGCCGCTTCCGGGTATGGGCGTTCCTATTTGTTTGACAGCCTTGCGACCGTCGCATACAGCGCGTCACGAGTTTCCGAAAGTAGCCGAACGAAGGCTGTCAATCAAATAGGAACGACCAGTCCCGAAGATCATACCCGGAAGCGGCAGGAGAACATCTATCTCTACAACGGTAAGTACGGCATTGATTTAAAAAAAAATACCTGTTTCTGCTCCCCTTAATTATCCTAAATCTAATGTTAAAAATGTTTTTTCGGGTGAACTGCCGCTTTAATGTATTTTCTTTTCTAATTGAATGTTCTGAGGGTATTTTCTCTTTGGATCAAATGTTACTAGAGTATTTTCTTTTAGGATGGAATGTTCTTAGAATATGTTTTATCCAATACTGCTTATATTCAACAGAGAAATACTGTACGTATAATAGTTAACACATTCTAATTACATTCGATTTAGCAACTTTGGAACAAGGAGGGTTCACCCAATAAATGCTACATTCACCCTGCGCAATTTAACTTGAATATCATAAAGTAAAATTTCCTAAATAATAAAAACATTTCCAACGGTATTTGTGCTGCCACATACAATTTTTTTTTTTTATGTGCCTTTCATTTTTGGTCTTTTTAGTTTTACCAGATGTGGCCAGCCTAAGGCACACCTGTGTAATAATCATGCTGTCTAATCAGCATCTTGATATGCCACATCTGTGAGGTGGATGGATTATCTCGGCAAAGGAGGAGTGCTCACTAACACAGATTTAGACAGATTTATGAACAATATTTGAGAGAAATATGCCTTTTGTGAACATAGAAAAAGTCATAGCTCTTTAAGTTCAGCTCATGATAAATAGGGGCAAACACAAAAGTGTTGCGTTTATAATTTTGCTCATTGTATATTGGAGTAGGATTGACAGCCTCCTATGTTGCATTGGAAAGGTTTATACATGCATTTGAGTGTTCCTGCACCTAATTTAGCCTTTTTTTAGTTTGGGGTTAATATATGAATGGGGATTTTAGTGCCCCATAGCAATCAATCAAAAACTATTCTCTTGAAGTCAACTCAGGACAAGATGGTTGCTGTTCATTTTGCTCTTTATTGAATAATGCCTTATGTTAACTGGACAAACTTTCTAGGAACAACACCATCTAACCTAAACAAAAACTACAGTCCTGTCACCTGGGGAAGAACCGTTCTAAATGATTAAGGGCTCTTTCACACATGCGGACCGTATGTCCGCTTATTTATCCTTCCATTTACGGATGAAAAAGGGACATACATTGATCCCTCATTTGGGTTCGCAATCCACCGATTCTGCAGATGGAAGAAAACCCTATTTTTCCATCCATCTGCAGATCGGATCGAATGAACACGGACAGACGGTCCGTGTTCATCCGATCCCCCCATCGGGGAGAGTGGAGATCTGACAGGGTGGGCCCTGCACAATGTGCGGGGACCGCCCTGTCATCCACCGGCTCAGCAGCGATCAGCAGAGCGATCCCCGCTGAGCAAGTTGAGGTTCACGGGGTGGATCATTACAGATCCATCCCGTGTGAAAGAGCCCTAACACACTAAGTTACTTTACCAAGACCAATGTAAATTTTGTATGTTGCCAAAGCATTCATCCGTTTTACTGGAATTTAGATTTTCCATAGGATATTCCCCTTTTCCTCCTTGTATCTAAATCTTTCATACAATTGTACCATTTTGCAATCCTCAATATTCCTATGCATAGCTGCCTATACTATATTCCTCACTTGCATGGACTTTGGGCTGACGGCTTAGCCAATCAGAACCCTGTACCATGTACTGTCCCTCCTGTAATATGAACCACAACAGTATGATTTTGGATGAGGTTACAGTAAAATATGGTGACCTGACTAGGTGTGGCAAACTGCTGATTGACAAGATACAGTCTTGTCAATCAGCAGTGACAATGCTGAAAGTTATGCCCAATGCAACTCTGCTCTGAATTTTAAGGTGCAGCATTGTTGCCACCCAATCACAGGAAATTGCATTAGATGGACTTCACTGGCAGGTTCAAAATTGATTTGAAAGGATTTTTTCCATGCAGAAAGTGCATCTGCTGTCGTACGGTGAAAGTACATAATAAATGAATTAACAAAGTAACTAGCACCGACGGCACAATGTTTGACATCAAAGAATTTAGCACATGTAATTTGTCACACGTTGTGTATCTGTTATGGTGCCCATGCGGGTTATTGTATGTTGGGAGGACGAAAAAAGACTTCTAAGAATCCGCATATCAGAACACTTAGCCAACATCAAAAGAGGCTTTGAGGAACATAGTGTTTCGATGCACTTTAAAAAGGTACACAACCAGGACCCCACTCTTGCTCAATTTTGCGTTATAGACGTTGTCTACCCATCTTGGAGGGGGTCGCATAGAGTCCGTGATCTTTCACAGTGTGAAACCCACTGGATATTTTTATTGAAATGCCTTTTTCCACGGGGGTTAAACATAGAGGTAGACTTGAATTGTTTTATCAATAATTCCTAGTCAGTTGTCATATTTATGTTTTTGCCTCTATGGGTTTTAGCATCTCCATTACCCTCTCTAGCATATTTACTGTATTTATTTCTCTGACATATTGTCAGTAATTAATTCCCCTCCACCGGTGATGACATCAGTGATCATCTGCGATTAGCTGATTGGTCATTGATTCATCACTTACCTTTTTTATATTTATATTTAATTTATTTCTAATATATTTTAATTATTTATATCTATATAGATTGTTGCAACTATTTTGGATATTAATATGATTTAATTTAGTGTGTCATTAATTTTAAAGATATTATTGCCTTCATCCATTAGTGAATGTTTTTATTATATATCTGTAATTGTATTTGTTGGTACACTCCAGTATATGAGTACTATATATTAACTTTTAGAATAAATTAGGAATCACTCTGAAGCTGTCAGATATACTTGCAATGTAATTGTTGCTCTGTATGTGTGAATCATGGTCACGGGGACACCCGGAAATCGGCGCATTATTTTTATTTAATTATTGTCTGCCGCCCACGATAGCCTATTCAGTAGTTGATTCGCCCCTGTTGTATGTGATTTAGCCATCCACTGTGGTTAGCCTATCAGGATCAGCGTCTGCTCAACCTATTAGGTCGGCTTGACGCTTTGGCTGATGGGTATATATGCCAGCCAATGGAGGTAAGCGCTGGCTTCCTCTTAGATTCAGCTGCACGGACGCACCACTTCCGCCCATAACAATGGGCGTGGCGGAGCGCGCTGTGCAGCGTGGATAGGTCCACACATCTGCAGCTGGGAGGTGTGAATGACACCCGCCTTCACCTATCAGAAGAGGCGGACGCATGTCATGCCTGTCGCACTGGTTGATTGATGTTCACACCAACCAGTGTTGACAGGCGATCCTTTCTGCCCATACTGGGCTGAATACACGTGTCACTTCTGCCCACAGTTATGGAGGGGGATGTACGGCATCCAGCGAGGATAGGTTGATTGATGTTAGTCAATCAGATATAAGGATACCATCAGAGACTGTGTGGCTAATCCCATGAATATGTTTTTATAACGAAACATGTCGGGTTATTGCCACACAGTCCATCTTTACCAGTGAATGTTATGTGTCTGGATGCAGAGTGTCTTTGAAGTTTTTATTTAATTTGATGTGCGGCTTCACCTGACAGTTGTCTATGGCACCGTGAGTAGGAGGATTTTCTTTTTCTTGCTGATCGGGGGTCCGCCGTGACCGCTTCTCACCAGTTGGGCGTTTGGAGGAGTTTTCTGATGTGACATATTGCTGTTTTACAAGATTTTGTTTGTGAGTGTATTTTTTTAAGTTTTAATTCGGTGTGCTATTAAACCCTTGACGGTATCACACTATTTGCACTTCTTTGTCTCTCCCTGACATTTATCTGGAACTGTTTGGAGGTCATATTGGGAACACATCTTTACTGACTGGAACATCTATATCTGATAAGGTTTTTTTGCCAAAACACGAGAGTGTGAGGCATACTTGTCTGGTGAGTGTCCATTTTGATGGGGGAGGAATCACAGAGCACTGTCAGGTGTGGTGAAAGTTCTTGAAACCATTGAAGATCGTAGGATCCTTAATCACATGAACTTTTTGGCTCACGTTTTGAATTATTAATTATTTTTAGAGACTGTTCTTTTGCACTATCAGTGCCTCCATTTCACGTTTTTTCAGTTATCACGGGTGTTTTATATTATTACAATCACAGTTCAGTGTTTATTTATTTTTCACTGTTTACATATGGTTTAATATTATCATATATGGGTTGTAATTTTGCTTATATTTAGTCAAATATGCACATATATTTGTTAGCGCTGTTTTAACTTGCTGACACCCCACAGGGAGTATGATCAATTTATTCTTTTAGGTTCAACAGGTGTTTTTGGGACTTTTCCAGGGAGCTAAGAAAAAAATGTAAGTGCAGATATATAAGGCAACATGGGTCTTCTTTAGTTGCAGAAATACTTTTCAGCTATAAAAGCAACCAACCAATTGTAGGAGAGATGGGTTCATGTTTTATGAACTGTAAAGAGCCTTTTGACTCCTCTAAACATAATCGGTACCCCCATCCCTCTTCCCATTTCTTAGACAGAAATGCCCAGAAGTACCCAAAAGTTGGAAAGAAAATTAGGAAAAAATTACAATATTTAAATTTTGATGTTTGATGCTGCCTTCTCTAACTTGCTGACCTCATTGAGTGTATTAGGGTGAATGCAGCCCTGCTTAGCTGAAGTTAATTATATTTTCTTGTTTCCTTCCATTAGTCCTTCTCTATCCAGACATTAGGAGATTTACCTTGGATAATTTGTATTTATTTTCTATATCAATAAATCTAAAATCAAAACCTTCTGTATATTTACTTTTTAAAATAAAATCTACTAAACAATGGCATGTAAACAGATAAAATGAATTATTGTAAATGTGTTTTTAAACCAGTTAATTCTTGTCTAACTGACAGATGTTATCGGTGTGATCAGCTCTCACATTGAAGTTTTTTTTTTTTGAAAAGCCTATGGCGTGTGAACACACCCAAAAAACTCCACCCGGTGCAGAAAAAATGTGCACACACATAAAGAGTGTTCACAAAAACGTGCAGACGGGTGCAACGTCAAGTGGTCCTCCTGTGAAGAGGGACCCAAACCCTGATCCCCCGGGGCGTTAGGCTCCAGACAGGGACTGAGGTACTGTGGTCCGAGCAACCGAAGCCGACACGGACCCAACTTCCTCGGAGGGACTGCCGAAACAGAACCCTCCCAGTACTAAGGGAGACCCCATGAGAGCAGGTGAACTAAGCCAGAAGGCCATGTCCACCCACTCCCAAGACGTTCAGGGCTGGCCCGAGGACCCGCACCCTACTAATCACACAGTGACAAAACGTGCACAACAAAAAAAGACAAAAAAGTGACAAACACAGGCTTAAATAAAATAAAGTGGGGGAAGGGATAGTGGAGAGGAGAGTGAAAGAAGTGGCCATTGTGGTGAAACAATGACCAGGCCCTCCGGCCAGGAATAAAAAATTCCTCCGGTCCTAGCCAAAAGGCCCGGCCCAGGAGGCAGGTGCTAAAAAAAAGCGTGTATCTGGTGCAGTGACCGTGGTATCCTTAAATCAATGTGTCCCTCACACACAGTGATCTTCAGATACCCCTGGACTGCCACTCCAGGGGCACATGCACCATAGGCTTTTCGTTCCATATCCGACCCCCCGACCGGCCAGTGCAGCCCTCCACCCCTGCCAGCTAGAGAGCCCTTCAAGGTTTTCTTGGGGAGAACTGCCACTCAGATAACAGCCTCCACCAATACTAGCCCCTCCAGACCCTCCGTCAACCCAGCGGATTTGCATGGCTCTACCCCGTCTTACCACAGGGTATTACCAGCTCCTCCAACCGGAACGCTGACAGAGATAGCACTTACACCAGCCAGCCAGAAGGCCAGACTAGAACTCGGCAAAAAGACCAAGACCAAGCGCAGCACCCATCCTCACCAGGAGCACCCTTCCAGATGGCTCAGACTCAACCATGGGCCGGCCCCCAGTATTCTGTCGGGCAGCACAGCGTAGTCCCTGCTGAAACCATCCTTCCAGGTGCAATGACGTCATTGGATTGCATCCACCCTCCCCATGTAGGAGGTGCTTCAGCGCTCCGCTGACAACTGATAAGGACAGATACCACACCCAGTCCCAGCCAAAAGGCCGAGAAGCAGCAGGGAAGACAACCACGATCAGCACGGCCTAGAGTGTGCAATAGCCATGCCTCGCCCTGGGAGAACCACCTTCATGATCATGGTGTCTCCCCTGCCAGGTAAGTAGCTCTCACATTGAAGTTCCCAGAGAATCTGAAATGATATGAAATTATTGCATTGCTGAAAAAGGCTGAACACAAAAGCCCACGTCCTTAGGGCATCTTTAAACTTAGGCCGAGTACTCACGAGCATACATGTCCGATGAAACCGGTCCGCGGACCGTTTTCATCGGACATGTCTGCCCGGGGACTTCTGTTCGATGGCTGTACACACCATCGAACAGAGGTCCGCGCATAAACAATACGCGGGGCGTGTCCGCGGTGTCGCCGCGTCGATGACGCAGTGTGGCCGGGACAATGACGCGGCGACGTGGGCGGCCTGCCTTTAAAATGCTTCCACGCATGCGTCGAAGTCATTCGACGCATGCGAGGGATGGCGGGCGGCAGGACATGTACGGTAGGTCTGTACAGACGACCGTACATGTCCGGGCGGACAGGTTTCCAGCGGACTGTTTTAAAGCAAGTCCAGGAAACCGTTGTCCGCTGGAAACCTGTTCGATCCGCCCGAAAATGGTCCGCTCGGGCCTACACACGGCCAAACATGTCTGCTGAAACTGGTCTGCGGACCAGTTTCAGCAGACATGTTTGGTCGTGAGTACGGGGCCTTACAGTATACCTGTTTCCTAAGAAATGTCTCTCTTCCTTTACAATTCTGTTCTTTAAAGATGTCTCCATTGCTCCTCCATACAGAGTGGAAACACCCTAAGACAATAATGCCGCGTACACATGACCATTTTTCGGGTTGTAAAAAATTACGGTTTTTTTTATGTCATTAAAAACGATTGTGTGTGGGCTCCACAAAGTAAAAAATGGGCATTAAAAATTTCAAACATGCTCTAATTTTTCACGTTGCATGCTCAGAAGCAAGTTATGAGACGGGAGCGCTCGTTCTGGTAAAAACTAGCATTCGTAATAGAGTAAGCACATTCATCACACTGAAAAGCGCGAATCGTCTTTTACTAACACAAAATCAGCAAAAGCAGCCCCAAGGGTGGCGCCACCCAAATGGAACTTCCCCTTTAGAGTGCTGTCGTACGTGTGCGCTTTGCTAGAGCATTTTTTTTAAAATCGTGTGTAGGCAAGGCCGTTTTAATGATCGGGTTGAAAAAAACTTAGTTTTTTCTAGACCATTAAAAACTTAATTTTTTACAACCCGAAAAACGGTCGTGTGTACGTGGCATTAGTGTTACTAGCCAGATCACTACATGAAAATAAAGGAAAACAATTGGGAACTAATGCAACCACCGCTTTAAAGGATTGATAAGTTGCAGTTTTTTGTTTTTACTGTCTGTATTTCACTTTACCAACCACAGCCTGCCAGCTTAACCATTTCAGCCCCGGACCATTTGGCTGCCCAAAGACCTGAGCACTTTTTGCGATTCGGCACTGCGTCGCTTTAACTGAGAATTGTGCGGTCCTGCGACGTGGCTCCCAAACAAAATTTTTTCCCACAAATAGAGCTTTCTTATGGTGGTATTTGATCACCTCTGTGGTTTTTATTTTTTTGCGCTATAAACAAAAAAAGAGCGTCAATTTTGAAAAAAAGCTATATTTTATACTTTCTGCTATAATAAATATCCCCCAAAAACATATATAAAAAAACATGTTTTTTCCTCAGTTTAGGCCTATATGTATTCTTCTACATATTTTTGATAAAAAAATCGCAATGAGCGTTTATTGATTGGTTTGTGCAAAAGTTATAGAGTCTACAAAATAGGGGATAATTTTATGGCATTTTTAATAAATAATTTTTTACTAGTAATGGCGGCGATCAGCGATTTTTATCATGACTGCGACATTATGGCAGACACATCGGACACTTTTGACGCTATTTTGGGACCATTGTCATTTATACAACGATCAGTACTATAAAAATGCATTGTTTACTGTGTAAATGACACTGGCAGTGAAGAGGTTAACCAGTAGGGGGTGCTGAAGGGGTTAAGTGTGTCCTAGAGATGTGTTCTAACTGTAGGGGGGATGGGCTATGTGTGACATGACACTGATCACCGCTTCCGATTACAGGGAGCTGTGATCAGTGTCCTTGTCACTAGGCAGATTGGGGAAATGCTTGTTTACATCAGTATTTCCCCTTATTCCTTTCGGTGAGACGATCGCGGGACTCCCGGCAGACATTGAGTCCGCGGGACCCGCGGTCACACTCACAGAGCTCACGGCACCCACAATGCCGCTTCTTAAAGGGGACGTACCTGTTCGCCCATATTCCCAGCCGAGTCATTGTGCCGACGTATATAGTCGTGCGCTGGTCAGCAAGCGGTCACTGTACCACTATCAGTGTGAGTCATAATGACAGCTGAGCCCACTGGTATACTTTGCTAAAATAAAGTGATCTGACCACCCCCAGACTCGCCAATTTTTCCCAGAAGTCTGCCTAAGACACAAGCCAGATTTCAGGCATCCCCTGCAACAAAATAACATTTTTGGTGAGATAGTTCCTGTGATGCATTTGCCTATATGTCTCAGTTTAAGGCTCCCTGCTAGCCATGTGTGTAGAGGTAGAAAGGAATTTCATGTGTGATTCATTCCTCTAACAGGTTATTGAAGTGCTAATGTCCCCTCACTATTCTAAACGTTAATTGATCTATTGTGTTGTGTGAAGAAGATCTGTGTTTACCCTTAAAAGATGTGTATTGTATCATCAGGCTAAATGATTAGAGAAGTGGTATGTTAATTATTCTGATTGCTTCAGTGTAGTAATTAACTCCACTGATGTCTTTATCTAAAGAAATGTGTCTGCATGGTCGGCTCCGACTTGTCTCCTATAATCTGTATGGGAAACCCCACTGTGTGAGGGGGGGCGTTCCTAACAGGTTGTAACCACATATAAGCTGAGTTTTTGTGTCATTAAAGTCTCTTGTTCCAGCATTGAGCCTTGGCATGTGTGGCTTATTATGGCGATTCCAGGAGGGGATGTTCTTGTATGGGGAGAAGGGAATGCTTGACGGGGATATCATTCTAATACCGTCACAGTTCCAATAGGAAATCACGTCTAAAGGGATGCAGTCCCAGCAGATTTACTCATTAGTGCCCTGCAGCTGCTGGATAATTATGAAACCCCTCCCATTAGACCCACTTTGTCTCGATGCCCGGCTGCAGAGATCGCAAAATGTCTCTCTGCCTGTGATAAGCGCAGTGCGGTGCCGACTTCCTGGCAGGCTCTGCACCTGGACTGCGAACACGCCGGAGCTCATCCCTACCTGTGATATATTTCAGTTATCTTGCAAACCTGGCCTGTTAGTGGGCCCTGAGGACAGGGTTGATGACCACTGACCTAGATTGAAATGTTATTTTCACAACAAAAGTGGAGTTACACTTTAAAAATTAGCTGCACAAATATTGTGAAACATAAATATTGCTACAACCATCATTTTAATCTCCAGGGTCTCTGCTTTCAAAAAATATGTAATGCTTAGGGGTTTTAACTAAATGTCTAGCAAAACATGCTGATTTTTACATGTATGTGTCAGAATTGGCCTGGAAATAAGGGGCCAAATCCGCAAAAGGGATACGCAGGCGGAACTGCTGTTCAGCCTGCATATCCCTGTGCCTATCTTTGGAACTGATCCTCAGAAGCAGTTTTCCAAAGATAGGCAGAAGATCCGACATCTGTAAGAGACTTACACTGTCGGATCTTAGGATGCAGTACCGCATCCGCCGCTGGGGGCATTTTGTGTCGAAATGCCGCTTTGCGTATGCAAATGAGGACTTACGGAGATCCACAAAGCTTTTCAGCTTTGTGTTTTCTGCGTAAGTTTATGTTTGCATACGTAAAATTAGTTCTGCTTTTACAAAGTGTAAACTAGTTACACCTTGTAAAAACAGACCTTTTTTTCGATCACCGCGATTTTTTTAAAATTTTGAATTTTATTTTTCGGCGCGTAACTTTTTTTTTACCCGACACAACTTTATTGTCCCGTCGCAATCCACAAAGCCCGGCGTAACGTAATTTCGCGTGCTGCCCGTCGGGAAAATGACGTCACGAGCATGCGCAGTACGGCCGGCGCGGGAGCGCGCCTCATTTAAATTGTCATCGCCCCCTGCAGAAGAGGACCGCCTTGCGCCGGAGACATTTAAGTTACATGGCCTGAAATTTCTAGGTAAGTGCTTTGTGGATCGGGCACTTAGGTAGAAATTTTAAGGCAGTGTAACTTAAATGGGAAAAGATAAGTTAGGCACGATCTTTGAGGATTTGGCCCATTGTGTGGGGTAACATGAAAACAAGAACAAATAAAGAAGCTGGGAAATCTCTTTCGTAGTTAAAGTTTAATAATGATAGAAAATAAGCTTTATAAATGAGGGAAATCATTAGTTGGGGAATGTATCTGGGATCTTTGGTTAATCTGAATTTATAATAATAAAAAAAAAAACCTATATGCACATTTTCATTTAGTCATATAACAAGAAGAAAAAAAAAACTAGCATTGCAATAGGTTATAATCAGGACAGGTTAGAGGAAGCCCTAATTTAAATCACGCATTGATCTGTGAAACAAATATATTTTATAAAGAAAATGCATTTCATTTTAAACAGTGTTGTTGATTTAGCTGTGTACTAGAAAACTAGTTTCTCCTATTCCCCTGACAAACATTCAGCTAAGTCACGCTGGTTCCTGAGCGGAAGACAATTGGAAATTAGTCAATGGAAATTTTTCATTGTAGTAACTTATTTAGCTAAAACCAAACTGTAAATGTCTTTTCACGGATTTACATTTCAAGATCTATTTGTTTTCATCCAAAAGAGAATATCTCCCAAAATAAATCCTCAAGGGCTGCATGTAGAATGATGAGCAGCAGTAATATTGTCTACTGGGATTCAACAGCAATCTGTCCCTTCCAACTCTGTTCATTTCTAATGCCCTGGAAAACGTAGATCACACCACATTTCATACATAACAAAACACAATTCTGAATACAATGGAAGTAAATGAACTGTTCTGCTTTAGAGTGGACAAATATATTTTGGGGAGCAAACCAAACCCTGCCATGCTTTAAAAAAACAACAGAAATATGAAGACACCAAGAACGTGCTCAGTCCTAGATCCCAACAATAATCTCTCTAATAAATGTAGCGCTACCCCAGAAGGAGCCGCTGGTTTGTTGTTGGGATCGGCATATTAAGTTACCTCAGTGTTGTCTAGGGGTATAACTGATGAATAAAGTAGTGAGCGAATGTCCAGTACATGAAGGAAGGTTTTGGAATGCTTTATTTCAGGCCCAACATCAACAGGTAGTAGGAAGTAAAAGGTTGATGAAGCGATAAGAGAACTTTGCAGTATCAGGCCTGGATATAGAGAAAGCAATCCTGCTCTCAGCAGCACAATAATAGTAGTCACTGTTCGTCGCCACTCTAGACAGAATGGGTGAAGTGCCCCCGGACAGACTTCTGCCACAAGCCTGGCAGCCGAAGTGTCACTTATGTTGCTGGGAGGAACAGGCCTCTGCCACAGGCCTAACACTTAAATGAGCTGAATGAATTGAGCTGATCCTCCCAGTAGATCAAGTTAGGGTCACCGGGTGACAGTTGGAATGTACCTGCCAATGTCCCGGTCACCAGATCCCCGATGGTTCGTTCAAGCCCTGTTGGATAACCTCCCTCCGGGTTCTCCTCAAGCCGATTCCCCAGAGCGGCACCCAGCCTGGGATCTTCTTAGTAAAGCGGGGGACCCAGTAAGTCACTGGGGCCCCTCTCTGCAATATGGAGCTCTGCATAGCATGCGACCCCGCCCTGGAAGGCCATCACCAGGTTCCGTTGGATGCGCGCACCCTAAAGGTGGATGCCGCACCTGGAACCTGAAACCCGCGGGAAGAACCAATAAAGATGGTGTCTGCCACAGATATACTCTCCCCCAGCATGCACCACGAGGGAAAACTCCTCTAATTGGCTGCTGGAGAAAAGTGGCTCTGCCAGAACCCCTCTAGCGCCACCTGTCGCCCAGGGGTGGAAACAACACCCCTGGAGCGCAGACTGACCTACAGGACAGTTCAGGAATGACAGCAGCCCACAATTTAGCAAATTGGGAATGGGAGCAAAATAACTCTCCCATTCCTCACTAACTTTAGCGTAGTGCACATACTGAAAGTAAGGGGGCGCTACATAAACATTTATAATGTATGGCAAAAAACAACATATAAAAGTATGCTAAACAGGACATTAATGGAGAAGTACAGTCAACGTTTGTTTTGCTGTACTTCTCCTGTGGATCACAGGAATGCAATTTGTTCTGCACTACTGTGACCCGCTGTCAACTAATATTATAGAGCCGGTGGTCCAGGCTGGAAAAGATCGTGACCGTATGGTGGGGATTCACCCAGGAGCCTGGACCAGCACCTAGCTCAGCCTCTCAGCAAGCTGCTGAGAGGCTGAGCCAGGCACTTCCACCCCTTTCACAGCCCAGAACTCCAATGAGTGCTGGGGAAGGGGGCAGAGCAGACAGAGGTGACTGTCTGACAGTCACCGGCTCTCTGCTCAGAAAGGCAGGGAGAACTGAACAATCAGTGTTTGATCGCTCATTTCTCAGCCTTAGAACTGACGGGGGACAGATGCAGCATTGGACTGATGCTACAACCACCTAGGTAAGCATTATTTAAAAAATGTAATAAAATTGTATATTTCTTTTTTAAAGTGTTACTAAACCCCAGACCCTGCATTCACTATATCTGGTCTACCACAGTACACAACACATGGAAATGCAATTATGTTAGTAAATAAAAACTGCTAAATACCCTTTCTCATCAGCAGTATATAGTAAAGCATTCTTGTCTGGTTAAGGCATGTAGGAGGAGTTTTCATTCTCCCCTGATTGTCCTATGAAGCTTCAGGACCCCTGACCCCCTGCCTGGACAGTGCTGATTGTCCCTGTGCTCTATAGCAATACACCAAACTGAGCATGTGCAGCTTTCCCCCGAGGCTCTGCACTATCAGTAGATGCAGAGGATTAACCTCTTAGGTTCCACAGTGAGTATAGCAAGCGTTCTTTACCACATATACTGTACAGACTGATTTTACTGTCTGGGTTTAGAGTTATTTAGTGTGAAATTTTAACTCATCAAAAACAGACTTCAGGTCTGGTATGGATTTTAAGGGGAACCCCGCACAAAAAAAAAAAAAATGGTGTGGGGTTCCCCCAAAAATACATACCAAACCAGACCCTTATCCGAGCATGCAACCTGGCAGTAAAAGAGGGGGGGGGGTGAGAGAGCGCCCCCCCCTCCTGAACCCGTACCAGGCCACATGCCCTCAACATGGGGAGGATGACCCTAGGAATGATACTGCCTCATAGGATGAGCCCAGGCGAATGGTGCGCTCTCGGTGTGACAGTTCTTTTATGGCTGAGGGCAGGGCCACCCGTCACATGCACAGATGACCCCACCCCCTCTATGACGCAATGAGAAAGCCCAGGGTTACCCAATGACGTGTACAGGTTTACATTTCTAGGTCTTATTGAATGCTTGCACCCCTGCTGTGCTCTGTTGCATTCTGAAGATTATTTTAGTGGTGTAGCCCTTGAGGAGAATGAAGGTATGTATTAAGCATTTTCGTTTTCAGGCAAATCCTTTTCCTGGTGCCTCCATGGCAGCATACTTGTGATAGAGCTCCGCCTCGACTCCTCCTTCAGGGCTAGTGAATAGAATAAATTAAAGGCATAGCCCCTCCCCCAACATTCTCCTTTTTTCCCTCATACCTTCTTGTGCTGGTGAAGAGTAGATGTATGTCCATACCTCTGCAATCGGCAGCGTCCGCCGGGTTTAGCCTTTCCCGGGCGCAGTCCCTGTTCTTGGGCCGCTATTAGCGCTAATAAGCTGGGAGACCCCTCTGTGGATCTGTTGGGGTCATTTCGCAGAGTTTCCGTTTAGGAACGAAGTCTGCTATCGCATCCATGATGAATGCAGTGGAGTCGCAAAAGGATCAGCTCACATCTTTCCAGGCTGGTGGTTTCCATTTTATTTTTAGGCATATATTGTTTTTTGTCTCTCCCCTCTCCCATCCCTTCCTTCCTTTAACTTGCCTGTTAGGTCTCCTTTAAAAAAAAAAAAAAAAGGTGTGCTTGTTGTTTTATTTTTTGTGATGCTCCCTTTAAAGTCCGGTCAGTTTGATGGGGCAGGTGCCTTTTATCCTGACAGGCTTGCAGTTGTTGATTGTTTCCCCCGAAATCAGCGGTGGGCTACAGTTTTTGTTTTGTTTTGTATATCACTCGACATCACTGCGGCCATCTTGGATTCTGGAAGAGGGGCCAGATTTGCCCTTTTTCTTCCAGAGTCACTTTGCAATGGTGGTTTATGGGATTATTAGCCCATCCACCTGAGCCTAGTTAAGTTCAGATTCAGGGTTAGCCGTCAGAGTCTCCTCAGCTGTGCCCTGCTAGGTTTCACTGATGCTGCTCTGTGGTAGCTACCTTTTTGTGTTTATTCTCAAAAAAAAAAAAAAAAAAAATGGTGCTACATAAAATAATTAAAATAAATGTGTGTTATTTAAAAAAAAAAAAAAAAAAACTCCATAGTTCCTTCTTTTTTCCCTTTCTTTCTAAATTTCCACAGCTGATCCTTTTGCCTAACTCTGCAATTAGTCATTTATCTTGCAAACAAAGATCCTCACACCCCTATTAGGTATGTGACCAACTATATGTGAGTATTGAAAAAAAAAAAAAGTGCGCTCACTGTCTAATGTGAGTTCCTTACACCGTGGCCCTGCCCACTCCAAGAGGTCCAGAAAATCTTCAAGACACCGTGATGACGACAGATCAGACCGCAGGTCTCATTCTTCACGTCATAGATCAGAGAGATCAAGATCCAGAGGACAAGATCCTTCCCCCTCTCCTAGGACCTATACAAAGAAGAAATGCTGGACAGGTGGGGCCACACCACTACCAGACAGAGTGGTCTGTAAGGACTGTTTTATGGACTATGAGTCCGGCTGCGAGCTAGAAAATCAGCACGCTGTAGACCTGCTCAAGTGAACAATGAAGGACTCCTTCTCCAAGCTTGCGACTTGGGTCCCCGCTCAACCACTTCAGCAGTTGTCCCAGGTTCAGGATACAGAACCTAATCTCCCTGGTCCTGCAGCAGTCAGTACACCTCTGCCACTGTCAGGCTGACCAGCTAGAGATTCACCACCTGTAGACTCTTCAGAGGAGTCAACCTTCTGGCTTCAGTCTCTCCTTGGTAAAGCTGTTCTTCCAGGCAGTCAAAACTGCAGTCACCTGAGAAGACGCAGAAGAGCCTCCCCAAGAGTCTTCTTGTTGAGGCGACATTAGCCAGGTCATTCAGAATGAATGGGCAAAGACTGATAGAAAACTTTCATGGGGCTGGTTCAATAAACTATACCCATTAACAGAATCCATGCCAGTGGTAGACGCATCGGTGGTGCGACTCGAAAAAAAAAAAAAAAAAAAGGAACGCGCTTTACCAATGGAGGATTCCGCTTCCTTCAAAAGAACCGCTAGGCATGCGAACCAACCTGGACCCGAAGAGGAGCTATTTAGCCGTGGGAGCAGCATGTAAGCCAGCTATCGCCCTCACATCGGTATCAAATGCCATAAGATCTTGGACATATAATATTGAGACGGCTTTGCGTCAGGATGTCCCCAAGGAGGATATAATTAAAGCCTTGGAAGAACTTCGGTTGTCAGCAGACTTTGTCAGGGTGGCGGCCATTGACACGATCAGATGCTCTGCAAGATCCATGTTGCATTCAGTAATGGTGAAGAGGGTCTTCTGGCTGGAAGATTGGCTGGCTGACTTATTCTCCAAACAAAATTGGTGCAAAATCCCATTCAGTGGAAAAGCACTATTCAGAGACAAAACGGTTAAAGCTATCTCCAGGCTGTCAGGAGGGAAGTCCGGTGTGCTTCCCCAGGACAGAAGGATGCGAAGATTCAGAGGCAGGTCCTCTAGATTCCGCCAGACAAATCCAATAGATTTTAGGCAGTCAAGACAGCCCAGAGACAACAAAAGACCTTGGAAAGGTACTCAGACATTCTTTTTGAACAGGAAGATGAATGACCTTTCCGGCTCCACAGGAGCAGAAGCAGTCTTTTTGACGCCAGAGTAGCCCAGGCACTCCCGGTGGGAGCCAGGCTAAAGTTCTTGTCCCAGTCTGGACCACATGCTGTCAGGACCCCTGGGTTCTGTCTACAATTCAATTGGGGCACCTTTGGAATTTCTCTCATCCCCCACCTCGGGATTCTTTCAAAGGAACAGAGATTCCATCCTCTCCGCCAAGGGCTCAAGCTCTGTAAAACTTCCTAACGTCACTTCAGCCTCAGGGGGCGGCTGTTCTGGTTCCCTTGGCAGAGCGCTTTGCAGGCGTCTACTCCACCCTATTTCTGATCCCAAGAGGACAGGTGGGTGGAGGCCTGTGACAGGCCTTCAGAGGCTCAGCCGGTATATCTGCCCCAAAAGCTTCAAAATGGAGTCCCTGCAGAGGATTATTCAGGCAGTCCAGCCATAAGATTGGATGATTTCTGCAGGATGCGTACCTACACGTTCTAATTCTGTCTGCATTTCAAAAATGTCTGGGATGGACCCACCTACAGTTTCAAGCCCTGCCTTTCGGTCTGTGCACCTCTCCCAGGGTGTTCACCAAGATACTAATATCCGCTTTGGTTCCCCTGCGGGAAAGGGGCTTGAGGATATTCCACTACTTGGATGACATCCTCCTCCTAGCAAGCAATCCGGATCAGTTGGTATGTCACCGGGAAATTCTTCTACAGTCCCTAAAAGAGCTAGGGTGGCTAATAAATTCCGAAAGGAGTCAACTAGCACCCACACAGCAGATAATCTACCTGGGTGCAATGTTCAACACTCAGGAGGGGACAGTGTCATTACCACCGCCAAAGGCAAGGATTGTCACCCAGAGAATGATCAAGGTCATCCGGAGCCCGTATCTGACAGCTTCACAATGTCTGAGCCTCATTTGCACAGTGTCTCCTTGTATACCCATGGTTCCTTGGGCCCATTGGCACTTAAGGTAGTTCCAGACAGGTTTCTTAGCGCAGTGGAAGAAACGACGACTATCCCAGACGATACTGCTGATGGGAGTAATGCACAGGGATCTTCACTGGTGGACAGTTCCAGAAAACCTCTCCAAACCTAGTCACCTGGTCCCCCATCCTTGGATCACAATTATGTCCGATGCAAGCGGACAGGGCTGGGGAGCCCATTCCGGGGAAACCAGAATACAGGGTAGATGGTCATGTTCTACCCAGGGAGTGGTATCCAACATCTTGGAGATGAGGACAGCCTTCTTAGCACTAACTTTGGCGTCCCAAATCAGAGGCCAGAGAATATTTCTACATCTAGACAACATGGCAGCTGTCGCTTATCTGCAGAAGCAAGGAGGCACTCGCAGCAGGTCGTTCCTCAAGGTGGTGATGCTGATCACACTCTGGGCAGAGAAGAACCTCCTGGACCCCAGAGCAATGTATCTGCCGGGCAGGTTGAACACGGAAGCAGACACGTTGCCCAGAAACTTCCTGGACAACAACGAATGGGCTTTCCACCCCCTCGTCTTCCATCAGATTGCCAGCATGTGGGATCCCCCTCAGGTAGACCTGTTCGTCTCCCCAAAGAATACCAAGCTGGACAGATTCTTCTCTCGAATGCAGCATCCACAAGCCGAGGCAGTGGATGCCCTGTCATGCCCCTGAAGGTTCACCACAGCATATGCCTTTCCTCCTGAGGCTCCTCAGGGAGTCAGTCCAGGTGGTGGCAGTACTTCCGTATTGGCTGAAGAGACCCTGGTTCCCTCTAGCCCTGCGCCTCAGTGTGAGCTCTCCAATCAGGATCCCTCCTTTCCCTCAACTTCTGTCACAGGGCAGTCTAGTTCATCCAAACCCTCCAGAAGTTGAATCTTCGAATCTGGAGGTTGAGAGGCGAGGGTTCGAGTCCCTAGGGTGTTCCCCAGGAGTCATAACAACCCTTCTAAAAGCCAGAAAAACCGGCAACTAATGCCATATAATCAAAAATCTGGGACAAGTTCTTGTCATCTGCTACCGGAAATGGATTTGATCCAATCCTTCCCTCTACGTCCAATATTTTAGGTTTCATTCAGACAGGACTTGATCTGGGGCTTGGTCTGAGCTCCCTCAAAGTGCAGGTAGAAGCAGTCTCTGCCGCAACAAGTAAGAGATGGGTGGAGGATCTCTTGGTAGTCACTTTCCTCAGAGGAGTATTGAAGATTCGGCGACACCTGTCAGACGATCATTTCCTAAGTGGGATTGTCCCTGGTCCTTGAAATTCTATCTGACCATCCCTTTGCTCCAGTGCAACAAGTAGCAAGATGGAACCTGACACTAAAGACGGCTTTCCTGCTAGCCATTACATCTGGCAGAAGGATCTCGGAACTTCACACCTTAGGGATGGGTGACGACCACATCTCCTTCTTCCCGAACAGGGTAGAACTTCGCCCCTTCGAGGGTTCACACCTAAGGTCGCTACTCCAAGCCACCTGTTGGAACCTGGGCACTAGCAGTGTTTACAGACACAGGTTCAGAGTCTTGTCGTGAGCTGGATGTATCCAGAGTGCTCAGGGCCTACCTAGCAGCCACGACCCCTTCAAAAACTCTGAGAGACTTTTTATTGTACTGTTCAGTAAATACAGGGGCAAAGATGCTTCCATCAGAACTCTGGCATCTTGGGTTGTAAAGTTAATCCAGAAGGCCTACAGGGTAAAGAATATTCTCCATCCTGAGTAAATGCTCATTCTACAAGGGCAGTCTCGGCTTCCTGGGCAGCAAGGGCTAATGTTTTGTTGAAGACGGTGTGCAGGGCCGCCACCTGGTCTTCTCACCATACGTTCCTCAGACACTACCATATTGGTCTAGGAGCTCTCACGACTGTTGAGTTTGGAAGAAGGGCAGTTCAGGCTGCTATGTCTTCTTCTAATTAAACGTTTATTGTTAAGCATTATCCCACCCGTGTCAAGCTAGTTATTTATCACAAGTATGCTGCCATGGAGGCACCAGGAAAACGGAAAATTGTATCATACTTACCAGTAATTTTCCTTTCCTGGTGCCTATCCATGGCAGCATACGCTCCCACCCTCGGTATTCTATATTACGGAGAATGTTGGGGGAGGGGCTATGCCTTTAATTTATTCTATTCACTAGCCCTGAAGGAGGAGTCGAGGCGGAGCTCTATCACAAGTATGCTGCCATGGATAGGCACCAGGAAAGGAAAATTACTGGTAAGTATGATACAATTTTCCGTTTTTTTAATGTCCACATAACAGTCACTGTAAAACACAAAAATACTAGTGGTTACATAAAATATTGTAATAAAGCTGCTGTAACTGCTGGTCTGATTGGGTTTTCCAATCCTTCCCATGGGTCACCCACCTTTAACTTGACCCAACAACTCACCAACATAGCAGTAGCAATGTAAACGGATTTTATTAGGGATAGGACAAGCCCTGCAAAAAGAATAATGGGAACACAGATCTTATCCCAGTAGAGCTGACATGTTGTAGAATGTCAAGGTAATGAGCAGCACAGTAGTACAAATAATACTTGTCCCCTTAAAGTTCCTGTAAAGGCCCTTGCCAGAACACACTAGGCTAAAAAGGGAAAAACTCTATGGCCTCGTACACGACTGGGTTTCTCGGCAAAAACCAGCAAGAAAACTGCTTCTTGCCGAGATTCCCGTTCGTGTGTACGAGGCATTCAAGTTTCTCGTCTGGAAATCTGGACAGAATCTCAACGAGAAAAAAAGAGAACCTGCTCTCTTTTTTCTCGTTAAGATTCTTGTCGGCCTGTTTCCCGATGAGAAACCCGAGCGTGTGTATACTTACCTGTCGCCGTGGAAACCCGCGCAAGCTCGACATGACTTTGACGCATGCGCGGTAGCTTCCACGGCATAGGTAGGGTGAAGCAAGATGGCGGCGACGGCATCGAATGTGACGAGCGCATGCTTGTCATACGCGATGACGTCACAGCGTTCTTTCCTTTCAAGAGAACCGCATTTTTTTTTAAATGAAAGTCAGTTACACTTCAGGGGCAAGAGTTACTTGCCAAGAATCTCGTCAGGGAAAACGACGGGTTTTTCCTGACGAGATTCTCGGACGTGTGTACGAGGCCTATCAACTGAATACTGCAATAGCTGCAGTAAAATCACCACAAATATAAGGACATTAAGAAATGGTGGCCTGTCTTATAGTTCTTAATCTCTATTGACACCACTGGCCAGTGGAAAAACCTATATAAAGTCTGACAGCAGTGGGACCTTTAACTATTTGCCCTCTGGAAGGTTTTACCCCTTTCATGACCAGGCCATTTTTTGCTAATAAGCACTGCACTGATGAGGGAGGGGTGTGGGGGGGTCTGCACTGATATAGGAGGGGGGTCTGCACTGATGGAGGAGGGGTGGGGGTCTGCACTGATGGAGGAGGGGAGTCTGCACTGAGGGGGTCTACACTGATGGAGGAGGGGGTTTGCACTGATGTAGGAGGGGGGTCTGCACTGATGGATGGGGAGTCTATACAGATAGAAAGGGTCTGCACTGAAGGGGGTCTATACTGAGGGGGTGTCTATACTGATGGATGGGGGTCTGCATTGAGGGGGTCTATACTGATGGATAGGGTTTGCACTAAGGGGGCTCTATACTGATAGATGGGGGGTCTGCACTGAGGAGGGCTATACTGATGGAGGGGGGTCTGTACTTAGTGAGAGGGTCTATACTTAGTGGGGGTCTATACTGAGAGAGGGGATCTGTATTTAGCGGAGGGGGTCTGTACTGAGGGGGGACTATAGTTGGTGAAGGGGGGCAACACCAATTTATTCCGCACCGGGTGACACTAACCCTAGTGATGCCACTGCACTAGCTGATGCTGCTTGGGGGGTACACTACCTGACTAACTGACACTGACATCAATAGTGACACTAATACAGTGATCAGTGCTAATACTATTGTTGTAATAATTAGTGGCCAATGGTGGGTTTTTGTTTGGGGGGCGGCGGCAAACAACAGAACACCCCGTGGCAACTCAAACCTCCCCACTGTCTGCCGGTCGGTCCACCAGCACTTACGCAATCTAGGCAGAGGGCATCGGCGGGCAGCCGAGGAGCAGCGGTGGGGATTGGCATCCAAGGAGCAGGGGTGAGGATTGGGCATCTGAGGAGCGGCGGTGGGGATCAGGCAGTCGAGGAGCAGCGGTGGGGATTGGGTATCCGAGACAGGTGTGCCACAATATTTAGCAACCCCTACAGGGGCATGGCGACACATGTAACCTTCCATTCTATTAATAAAGGATCTCTTCCTTTCAGTTTATTTTTCACAGGCTGGACACAAACCATATTTATAGACAACTTGTAGTGAACGTCAGTCTATTTTGACGTATTGGTACAGATGGAGCAATTCCTAATGCTATGCGCAGCGAATTTTGTTTTCGTATGTGAAACGTCAGCCAAGATCTTATCACCTAATTTAACAGTGCTATTTTTACATATAATAATTTAAATAAATAATTTTAAATACTTTTACATATAATTTAGGAAAATTGTAAAACTGGTATCTCCCTCTTTTCTTAAAGTAGAACTTCACCCAAATGGGGAAGTTCCACTTGTTTGCATCCTCCCCCCTCCTCTGTCACATTTTGGCACTTTTTGTGGGGTTTTGACAGATACTCACTCCCACTTCCGGTCACATGTGCCGCGGCGATCTAAGCCAGAAATTCAGCTCCCTCCTTCCCCTGCAGCTGTCTGGGACACATCACAGGTCCTAGAAGACTGTGGGACTATTCACAAAGTGCAGTGAGAGTCGTGCATGCACAGTAGGAAACTGGCTGTGAAGCCGCAATGCTTCACTGCCTGTTTCCCTTATTTATGATGCCAGCGCCTGCACCCGAATGCCAATTAAAGAACCAAAACTCATTGACTCTGCTGAAGGACTCTAATAGATTATAACATCTAAAAAGTCACTTTCAAACTTCTCCCACTCTGTCCTTGTGTCTGATGATTTTTTTTAGCATGGGGGTCAACATGAACAAAATAAAGAAGTGAATATTAGAGAGGTATGGGTTTTAATATATGGGACTGCACTTTACCAGTTTTGATATTGATTCTACTTACTGTATGTTGTATACACTCTGAGCTGTGGGAGGACTCTGGCAGGCCCTGACATTCACTGAGTCCTGTCTACCTTCATCCCTCTGTTTGTGTGTCTGATGATTCTGGATATTGAAAGCCTGACTCCAGTAATTAAAACTCTTGAACTTTTCAATAGACATAATGAGCATTTAACCCTTGCAGTTTGGGGTGGGTGGGGGGGGGGGGTAAAATGCTCATTATGTCTATGGAAGAGTTAAAGAGGCTCTTTTACTTACCTTATAGCCCACTCTAGACGGCTACAATGCCCTCCACCTCCACCCAAAAGTCTGGTCAGTGGGGGAAACCTCAGTATCATCACATACAATACATAAGCATTAACCCTGTACACTGAGAAAGCTGGAGTGCAACCGGAGTCCGGAGCAGCTTAAAGAGCAAGGAAACCAATGGCAGCACTGGAGGGACCCAAGTATTGACCCCCTTTCTGTATACCCCTAGAAATAATGAGCATTTAACCCTTGCAGTGCAGGATAATTTTTTTTTACTTCCTGAAGTTGGGCTTTAACTACTTACCTGGTAGATGTAATTCTTATGCCCCTTCGAAATATATATACTGAAATCATTAGTGGGGAAAAAAATCTTTGAATATATGGAACTATTTTTAATTAGTCAGTATATTCATTATCTTCGAACCTATGATGCATGGGACCATGTGGAGTTGACTGGTAGGGGAAAATTTACAATAATTAACTAATAAACATTCATGTCAATTGGGCTAAAGTGGAATTCTGGGTATACCCCTAACTAGCCTTGAAGTGGTTGTAAAGGCCAGGAACCTCCTCTTTCTGGGTCCCCCACCAGTGCTCCTCCTCTCTGGCCAGTGCCCCCATGGAAATCTACTTCCCATGGGGGCACTCGTGCATGCTCGCACTCAAGTCCCTCTGCTGCGTCCATTGACACAGACAGGGGTACTCGGTCCCGCCCCCTGCTCCCTCGTTACTGGCTTTGATTGACAGCATTGGGAGACAATGCTCCCAGTGCCCCAGCAAAGCAAGCAAGACCCAGAAGTGAGGGGGAGAAAAGATCTGCAGATGTGATGGATCAAATGAGGTCTCAGGCAAGTAAAGGGGGGCTGAGGGGGCAATGATGACACCTAAAAAAAATGTTTAACTTAATGCAAGGAATGTTTCAAGGTAAAAAATGTTTAGACTTTACAACCACTTTAAAACTGCCCTCCAACACCTACGCTAACTAACCTGTGTAAGAAAGAAGAATATACTTGCCTATTTTTATCCTGCTCCCCGGTGTCAGCCAGCAGTGGCTATAGATGAGAGAACTCTACAATGGCTAGTAAAGCTTGGAGCCGTGATGTCACCCATAGGTTTTAATGGCCCATCCATTGTTGGCATTACCTTTTCTTCCTGATGCCATATTGGCTGACTGACACATGGAAGCCATATTACTTGACCAGACTGGAGCAGCCTGAACATAGGTTAGTATACACACCTATCTTACACAAGTTATTTAGCTTGCGTGCTAGGAGAGGGGAAGGAACAGTTTTAAAGCTAGTTAAGTCTAAGCTGCAATTCAGTTTTAATGATTTACTTTATTTAGTAGTAATAATACAAAAATGAAATAAAACTTTTTAGATCAGAACAGCAAAAGGAACTTTATGAAATAATTTCTTCTTCCTGACGTGTGATTTTTCAGATTTTATTATATTTTTCTGTCATGTTTTATATAGCGATTGTTCTTTATGTACCTTAGATTCCTTACCCAAAAATCGCAAATTAGAAATATTTCACTGAAACAAAGTCAGTTCCTCACTTCATCCTTCATTGTTGTTGCAATTATACTGTAAACACTGTACTTAATGATTGTTTTGTATGAACAATCAAAATCTTAGACAGACTACATGAAGTATTTGAGCAAAGTAGTATAATGTTTTTAAATGTATTTTTATGTGTCAGCCTTGTCCTAAATTGACTCAATTTTGTACAACTTTTAGATTGTCAGAATAAAAGTTACTATTTTATAACAGCACTGTACATGTCTTACTAGTTCTCTTTTCGTACTATGAATGCACCCATACTTTTTCTTTAGTTGTATTAAAAATGTAGGCAATAAAAGCAAAAAACCTTCAAAAATGTATTTGAAGCTGAACATTTTTGAGAAATATATGCTTAAAAACTATACAAATATGAAATTTCACTTTCAAGTGGATTCATGGTTTGTCATCATTTTACATGATATTCCTGTTTTAATGTACATTTTTTGTATTTAATAATTCAGGATTCTTCTAACTCTCTAGTGTGCAAATCAATTATCATAACTTCCTGTGTTTTTGAAGATATTCTCTAAGGCTACTGGAGTCAGACCACACACTGAGGTAATTCCCAAGGGGGCATGCAAATTTCATCTTTGCTAAAACTGATAAAGCAATATGTCTAAACAAAGGAGGAATATAAGGTTGAAGATGGGATAATCTGAAAATTAATCTAAGATACAGTATGTAAATGTATTAAAGCGGTATATTTCCAAAGCATAGTTTTGTTGGTTGTTCTGAGAACGGACAATAAAGGTGTTACATGAGAAATATGTTTAAGAAAAACTATAGCCTTCTGAAATATATCATGTAATACAGTTGAACCAATGTTTTTTTATGTAAAAGTGACTATGTCACTAAAATGAAAATTCAAACAACAGAGTTCCATGCAGACAAAAAAGTAAAACAATAGTGTAGCGCCAGTATATAATATGTACAGATATATAGTAACATATGATAACTGATAAGAAAAATGAATAAAATGGAGTAATTAAAAGTCCAATTGTGACAAACATAAAGTCCAACAGTGTGCTAGGTAAGAAGTAAGACAAAGAAAAGCTTGTTCCAGTAACAATAATGTTCAGGGCTGTATATCCAAAACAGTGTTCAAGTGACCAGTCACCAGATTAAGAGGCTACCACTACAGAAGCATGTCAGTCTGTATCAAAAACAAGATCAACCGATGCCCAAGTGACCAATCACACACATCGTGCAAAATCAAAACTCACCAGAATCAATGGCTACCATTACAGCAGCATAAATGTCTGAGTACATATAAAATCCAAGAGGTGTGGCAACTCGCCCCCAGAAATACCTTCTGGTATAATCCAGCTGAGGATAAATAAAGCTCGCCAAGAACCCAAAGGAATGTCTCAAAGTGTAGTAAGTTTACTCACTATACAGGACAATGGCGTGAGGTTAGCACCAGAATATCCATCCCAATGCGTTTCGTCCAATAGGATGTTATTAAGGGGTCATCTGGTCTTGATGTCTCTACATATTTATAAAAATTGTTGTACCGATTTTCAGTTGTATGTGATTCATAATTGTGTCCTCGCCACCAGAAATGATAAAGCAGGAATCTTACCGAAGACCCGAAAGTGACCCAGTCGGCCATGTGTGTAACCGCCATATTTCCTGGAACCAGAAGTTGGTTCCCACTTCCATTCTAATGGGGTCACTCTGGGAATTTTATATAGATACCCAATCCAGAGGTAATTTTAATTAATGGCCAGTATATTATGACTTAAAAATAAAAACTATTTAAAAAAACATGATGTTGTGACACAGTATGTTTAGAACCAAAAACAAAGATACATGAATAGGTATTCGGGATTACAAAAGATATATGTATTGATCAAAAACAATTAAAATCTCTTATAAAAGAACTATCACTATCTGAAAAGTACCAAGTATAAATAGTGTAGTATATTGTGGTTAGTGCAATAACAGACATACTTATTGCAATACCAACCATAATAAGATGTACAGGTATAAGTTAAAAAATGTACGTGACCCAACATGTTAGATAATACTTATCTCTCCTGATGCCTATCCCATCAAACACTACACCGCAGACCAAAGAGTTACTTAGCTCGAACATGTATTGCAAAATATGTGAGCCAAAAACACAATTTTTAGGCAAAAGTTTACCACAAATATGTTAGGCCTCGTACACATGATAGGTTAACCAGAGGACAACTTGCTTTAAATTTAACCGATGGATTCCTAACCGATGGGGAAAAAACGATCGTTAGTAGGCACAACCATCGGTTAAAAATCCATGCATGCTCAGAATCAAGTTGACGCATGCTTGGTAGCATTGAACTTCGTTTTTTCAGCACGTCGTTGTGTTTTACGTCACCGCGTTCTAACACGATTGTTTTTTTAACCGATGGTGTGTAGCCGCGACGGACCATCAGTCAGCTTCATCGGTTAACCGATGAAAACGGTCCATCAGTCCGTTCTCATCGGATGGACTGATCGTGTGTATAAGGCTTTAGAGTATATACAGCAGTGTGCAACGTGTTAATTCAGAATTTTTAACATATTAACATGCAGCCACACTCTTTTAGTGCCTGATAAGTTATATACAAGGTAAACTATTTGGATCTGAGCAGAGGCATCTCTTCTTTCTTATTGCATAATACATGTCTGACCCCACCTGAGTCTGTAGCTCTCCTCCAACAGTGTCTGTCTGCCCCACATTGGCACTGTGGGGGAGATTTAATAAACTGGAAAATGCTAAATCTGGTGCAGTTCTGCATCAGCTTCCAGGTTTTATGGTGAAATCTTAATTGAACAAGCTGAAGTTAGAAGCAGATTGCCTAGCATGCACAGCTGCGCCAAATTCTGAGTGCTCCAGTTTTAGTAAATCTCTCCCAATGTGTCCTCTACAGCAGGGGTCTCCAAACTATGGCCCTCTAGTTGTTCAGAAACTACAATTCCCATCATGCCTAGTCATGTCTTTGAATGTCAGAGTTTTTCAATGCCTTATGCCACGTGTAGTTCTGCAACAGCTGGAGGACCATAGTTTGAAGATCCGTACTCTAAAGTATGCTATAAACAATATGGAATTTTGCAGAGCAGAGTGGGAGTTTGCTCAAGGGGGAAAACTTTGACAAAGTGGGAGAACTTGAACATGTATTTCAATGTATGTGAACTAAAAATTTCTGTGTTTTTTCAAAAGTTTTCTGGAATTATTTAAGAGAATATATATGTGTGTGCAAAGGGATAATGGAGAATTTTTTGTGAGAAAGTATATACATACTTCTCCAGCTGCTCATGCCATTAAACACTGCTCCAGTGCAGACAGATCATAGACCAAAGTCTCTGGCAGAGTTCACACTTCCATGATTGTCAATCTTATAGCCTCCCACTATGCTTCATGGTTCCTTCCACTGACCTCCATGTCACTATTGTCTCTTTTTTTTTCTGGATTACATTTTACTGGCTGCAGCTAGAAATGCTAGTATATCAATATACATGGATGGATACAGTAGGTGAGCTTACTTTGAATAATAAAAATTAATTACATTTGGTGTGTAGATACAGTTTAGCTCTGCATAAAGGCCTAAATTGTAGAAAGCTTTAAAAATATATATTAGCAGTGGGCTGAACTATCACTGCAGGGCTTAATTGCTTGTTCAGGTTCAGGGGACATTGAAAATTGGATTTCCTTACTCAGTCCTTCACCACTGTGCACTGCCAGACTGGTCCATGCAGCATGTTCTCCCCCATGCCCCAGGGATCTGGCATCCTGAATTCAACAAGCCACAGGCCCAACCATAGGTCCAGCCATAGACCAGTCCATAGCCCTACATAGGACGTGATGATATTAAGAGACAGTCCACTGCTGGAGCATGGGAGAGTGGCATCTGCCAGGGGAGCAGAGGATAAGGTAATGTAGCGCCGGGCTCCCAATGACAAGGGCGCTACTATAAATTTAGGGGGCGTCTAAGCCATAGTTGGGCTCAGACTCTGCTAATTCTATGTACATTTGCCTCTATTCTCGGCTGTGGTTGTGCTCGGTAGAAGTTTTCCCTTGTTGCCTGTGGGTGGCGTTACCATCTCAGGCCCTGTTGGAACTCGGGCGAACCATGGTGTGTTAAGTGACCCTTCTTGGCAGCAACCCAGTGGGAATGTCCTTTGCCTCGTGGCCCTCCTGGCGCGAGGTGAGTGTGCGTTATTCAAGCCCCGGGACCATGTTGGTCTGAGGCTGTATTCCTATCAGGTAGGCCCCGCTTTTCTGGCTGGGGCCTATGGTTCTACAAAGGATTCTAAGCTGTCCGTCCAAGCAGGGGAAGCTTCTTGGAGACAAGCAAGGCAAGTTGATGTCTCGGGATAGGCCTGGTGACCTCATTAAGGAAAGGTATCCACTATGCAATTTGTCTTACAGCCCCGGATTGGCTTAAAGGCTCTTTTGCTGTAAAGCAGGAAGTTTGGGACTGAAATCCTGTGGCAGAGGATTCCTGACTATCCATCCTGTGTTCCCAGACGGTCTGTGGCAGAGACTGTTTCTATACTGTCTGTGCATCATTCCGGCTGCTAGACCATGTGAGAGGGGTCTATCCGGGTGAGCAATACCCACTCAGGAGTGAGTGGTGAATAATGAAACTTTGAATACTTTTTGTGCATTCTGTACCGCGTACCTGAACATTCCCCTTCTCTCTATACTCTCTAATTCCTTCACAACTTTTATGCAGCAAAAATGTTTACATCTTGTGTGGACATTACAATTTCTACAGACTTCCTTCGCTAGACAACGAACTTAGAGGTAACGTGCAAAACCCAAAATCTAAACCAGCAGCTCCTACGGGGGTAGTTCTACAGTAAGTTAAAGTGTTTTTACTCCCCCCTAGACTAAACAAGCTGGTAACCCTTGTAGCGCAGGCACAGCCCCACTGCAGAGGAGGATTTTCAAATTTCCTGGAGTTGGGCTTTAAGTGCAAGAAAATGGAAACAGCAGTATACTTTATTGTATTACACCTATCTACTGCCGGCAGTGATCTATCACCACTTATATTGGTCTTCTGCCATCCTCTGAAACAACACCCTCGGCAATGCAGTTTTATGGCCATCTCAAAAATCCAACTGTTATTATTTGACAGTGCAAAATTTACCCCATAAAACAATGCCATTGACATTGTAAATTTGGCTTGGCTTAACACTATGTAATTATCTATAATTATAATTGATATGATGACTTGAGAAAATATTTTAGTTAATTTTCTTTAAGCACTTGTCTTATTAACAATTCTGCTCATCAAGGCTGTATTGCTGTAACTAACAGTTTGTTCCATGAGAATTTATGTAAGATTGGGCTGTACAGAACAAAATGTGACAATGTGCTAATACTAAATGCTGTTCTGCTCATGCCAAAAACAAACACAAAATAAGCTAATTCTGATGCTTAATGCTGAAAGCTAAATTCTAGGAAAAACTGAAGGCAAACCATGAGTTATTAAATACAATGTCTACCAGGATACAATTAGAGGTAAACATTGGCGCTGGAGAAAGTAATGATACAAACAGATATAAAGCACACCAAAGTAGTGTTAAAGTGCAGAACTTAAATCACTTATAGTCCAAAAATAGTAATAATGATAATAGAGAGCGGTATTCTGTGAAAGGAGATTCAGTAGCTAGGTTGATCTGACACCACACCACGTAAGCAAATGTGACTCTCGCTTCTCCAATTCAATGTACACTCACCAGCACGAATTGCCTCACACTTTCGTGTTTTGGCATAAACAGCAGTGAACCCCTCAGGGTTTAGGGACATCCAATCAGACAATGTTCCAAAGTAACACAGTATGTGAAGAAAATGATATATCCAAATAGTGTGATATAGTGCCTTGCAGAAGTATTCATCCCCTTGGCATTTTTCGTGTTTTGTTGCCTCACAACCTGAAATTAACATGGATTGTTTGAGGATTTGCATCAATTAATTTACAGAATCCACAACTTTGAAGATATTTTTTTTTATTATTTATTGTGAAGCAAACAACAAATAGGACAAAATAACAGAAAAAGTCAATGTGCATAACTATTCACCCCCCTAAAATCAATACTTTGTAGAGACACCTTTTGCGGCTATCACAGCTCCAAGTCGCTTTGGATAAGTCTCTATGAGCTTGCCACATCTTACCACTGGGATTTTTGCCCATTCCTCCTTGCAAAACTGCTCCAGCTCCTTCAAGTTGCATGGTTTGCGCTTGTGAACAGCAATCTTTAAGTCTGACCACAGATTTTCTATTGGATTGAGGTCTGGGCTTTGACAAGGCCATTCCAACACATTTACATGTTTCCACTTAAACCACTCAAATGTGTTTGGGGTCATTGTCCTGCTGGAAGGTGAACCTCTGTCCTAGCCTCAAATCACACACAGAGTGGTACAGGTTTTGCTCAAGAATATCTGTCACGTACCTGGACGGAGTCTGAAGTGACGAGGTCAGCCTCTCTTGAATCTCCGGCCCTGATCCCGCTGAGAGTGGAGACAGAAGAAACCAAGGGCCCGGAGGGACACGAATACATGCAGATGAAGCTCTGGAACCCTGAATCAGATGATGTGATTCTTGGAAGGCAGCAAGTCGCAGCAGGTCGCAGGCATGGAGTTGCAAATACCCAGGATGCAGAGTAGAGTCAAACAGGAGACAGGAGCATAGTCACACGGATAGCCAGGTTCAGTAACAGATGGGCAGCAAGGTGCAAATTCATCAGGCAGAAGCAAGGTCAGAGTAGGGAGCCGAGTTCAGGAACCGATAATCAGAAGTGTAGCAAAATCCAGTAGCAGGGTCAGGGAAAGCCAAGGTTCAGTAACAGGTGACAGGCAGGTAAACACAGGACACAGGTACCGGCACAGCTGAGATCCATCAGCACTAGACTGGGATCAGTATGCCCCTTAAATAGGCCGTCTGGTGCCAAGGGAACGCGTGGACGTGCTCCCGTGGACGTGCGTGCTCCTCTGTTCATGCGCATTGTCACATCTGCTTATGTGCGTGCGCGCATGCCCCCTGGAGCACGTTGACAGTTCTCTTACAATATCCCGGTATTTAGCACCCTCAACTCTGACCAGTTTCCCAGTCCCAACTGCTGAAAAACATCCCCACAGCATGATGCTGCCATCACCATGTTTCACTGTGGGGATGGTGTTCCTTGGGTGATGTGATGTGTTGGGTTTGCGCCAGACATAGCATTTTCTTTGATGGCCAAAAGGTTTAATTTTAGTCTCATCAGACCAGAGCACCTTATACATTTTGTGAGTCTCCCACATGCCTTTTCGCAAACTCAAAACATGCCATTTTGTTTTTTGCTGAAAGTAATGGCTTTCTTCTGGCCACTTTGCCATAAAGCCCAACTCTATGGAGCGTATGGATTATTGTCGTCCTATGAACAGATACTCCAGTGTCGGCTGTGAAATTCTGCAGCTCCTCCAGGGTTACCTTAGGTATCTGTGCTGCCTCTCTGTTTAATGCTCTCCTTGCCCGGTCCGTGAGTTTTGGTGTGCCACCGTCTTTTGGCAGGTTTTCTGTTGGGCCATGTTCTTTCCATTTGGTTATGATAGATTTTAAAGCGGAGGTTCACCCAAATAACGTTTATATAAGGGGGGTGCGGGGGGAGAACTTTTTCTCAGGGACGTCAATCATCTGGGCGAAGTCCCAGGTGACATTGCGCCTCTGCATAGAAACGCCTACTCCTGCGGGAGTGAGTACCCAGAAGCCGGGTGGAAAATAGCCATAATAAGGTATGTAGAGCCAAAAAAAAAGGGGGCATACTGTACATGTTGGAAGTATAAAGAATATGATCTTATATACATGTTATTTGGGTAAACCTCGGCTTTAAGATGCTCCTAGGTATCATCAAAGATTTGGATATTTTTTTATAACATAACCCTAACTTGTACTTCTCAACAACATTGTCCCTTACTTGTTTGGAGAGTTCCTTGGTCTTCATTGCAGTGTTTGGTTTATGGTGTGTATATGTAATGACAGATCATGTGACATTTAGAAGGCACACAGTTGGACATCATTTCACTAATTATGTGACTCCTCAAGGTAATTGGTTGCACCAGAGTTTTTTATGGGCTTCATAACAAAAAAGGGGTGAATACATACGCACATACCAATTATAATTTTTTTATTTCTAAAATATCGTTTAATGTATATATTTTTCAAATTTTAATTTACCAATTTAGACTATTGTGTTCTGATCCATCACATATAATTCAGATTAAAAAAACATTGAACTAAAGGCTGTAATGTAACAAAATAGGTAAAAAGCCAAGACGGGTGAATACTTTTGCAAAGCACTGTATTGTCAAGAAATATACATGTATTAAAACATCCAGCCTAATGGTAATGCACTAATAAACAGGCAATAAAATCTTGCATTGGTATATTGTAAGATGCCAGATATAACAAGTCACAGTGGACCAAGGTTATGCACCAAAGTCACTTCGTCCCAGGATGAAGTCGATATGATGAAACGCGTCGGGCGTGGCTGTACGGCAACCGGAAGGGACGTTCACATATAACCAGAAGTTATTTTTTAAAGTTGTAAAGGCAATACAGTGGAACCTCGTATTACGAGCATAATCCGTTCTAGGAGAATGCTCGTAACCCAAAGTACTCGCATATCAAAGCGAGTTTCCCCATAGAAATCAATGGGAACTAAAATAATTTGTTCTGCATTGACTTCAATGGCATGCAATACCACATGTGGCCAGAGGTAGGGAGGTGGCGGAGAGCCTCGGAAACATCCGGAAATGCCTGAGGACAGCTCAGCTGAACTCGGAAAACCTTGGAAAGGCTCGGGAACTGAGTATTTCCAAGGTTTTCTAAGCATTTCCAAATGGCTCCGCTCGGCTCCTGCCCCCCCCCACCTCAGGCCAAATGCGGTACTGCACACTGCTTTGGCTTGAATCCTGCTCATTTTGCGAGACAACACTCGCAAACCAAGTCAGGTTTTAAAAAAAAACAGTGCTCGTATTGCGAAGAGCATGTTACTCACAATCCAAGGTTCCATTGTAATTACTTTCTCCACACTAAATACCTGCTCTCTACATCTCCTGAAAGTGTTTGCCAACCTACTTCTGTGTTGAAAACCCTTTCTGTAAACCCAAGCTGTCATAAACACACCTTGTGGTCGCATCATGCAGCCTAGGCTAACAGTGTGTAAATGCACGGATCAGTGCTGACGTACCACTAAGTTGTGACAAGTGAAAGCTATTAAAGTCCATCCACATCCCAGATGGAGATGAAGAAGAAGAAGACAAGTGCTTGTCAAGTGACTGCATGTAATATACTCAGAAATAATGTATGCATGCTTTGATTTAATAAAATGTTGTTGCAGGTAGGGGATGTAGAAAGGGTGAAAGGGAAAAGCTTGAGTTGTACTTTAACTATGGGACATCTTTAAAGTTGTGTTTTTCTAAAACACCAGTATGAACATTATATGAAGAGCCAGACTACAGAAGGCAAGTACTAACGTCTTGGCAGTAAACGTCTTTGTACTACACCCACTGTCTAGTTAGAACACCGAAATTCACAATAAATATAGTTATCGCTATGGCAGATGGGTGGGAATCGGCCCTAAAAGCAGGGCTAATTCACAAGGTCAGAGGAACCATTAGAACCAAAGTGAAACCCAGTTCAGAGGGGCACACTGGATACACTTTCAGGCTAACAAGGTATTGCAGGCACCCAGAGCCGGTTCACACAGGGGCGGCACGACTTCGGGGTCGACTCAGCAAGGCGTTCTGAAGACGACTTCAGAGGCGACTTGCAAAATGACTTCTGTATAGAAGTCAATGCAAGTCGCCTCGAGTCGCCCCCGAAGTCGTACAAGAACCTTTGCGTCGCTACTATTAGAACGGTTCTATTGAATAGAATGGGAAGCGACTTGTCAGGCGGCTGAGTCGCCTGACGAGTCGCCCCAGTGTGAACGGGCTCTCACTTCGCTATTACTTTTATTTAATACAATTCATTCTCATTCAGGAGCATGAAAATATGGTTGTTGTAAGCAATACAGGAAACACTACATTTTATGTGTCCTTTTTAATACATCAGCATGTTGGTGAATGCGTGTCACTCCCCAAAATTTACTGTAAAGTGGACAGCCGGCTAGTAGGAATTTTTAGCACTTTCTAGAAAGGCATTAATCATCATTGATATTGCAACTTTGCTTTCACAAGACACATGAACACATTTGTATTGTTTTAGCTTATTGTTATTGGGAATTCAGATGAATAATTCAATAAGTAAGCAGTTGAAATGATTCACTAAACACACAGAAACGGTTCACCGTTATTTTAAATGAAAAAAAAAAGTATGCACATACTGCATTAAAAAAAAAAAAAAAAAAAAACAGTACAATATCTTTAGGGTCCATTTACATTTAATTGGACATGGCCTTTTTTTGTAATGAAACTCGGGGCATTGCACTACTGTGTGTTGCCTTTACAAAAAGTGTTATTTTTTTCGTGACTGCGACATTATGGCGGACACTTCGCACAATTTTGACACATTTTTGGGACCATTGTCATTTTCACAGCAAAAAATGCATTTAAAATGCATTCTTTATTGTGGAAATGACAGTTGCAGTTTGGGAGCTAACCACAGGGGGCGCTGAAGGGGTTATGTTTCACCTAGTGTGTGTTTACAACTGTAGGGGGGTGTGGCTGTAGGAGTGACGTCATCGATTGTGTCTCCCTATAAAGGGGATGACATGATCGATGCAGCCCCCACAGTGAAGCACGGGGAAGCTGTGTTTACACGCGGCTCTCCCAGTTCTTCAGTTTCGGGGACCGATCGCGGGACCCCAGCGGCTATCAGGTCCGCGGGTCTCGCGGTCCCGGAGCTTCGGACCGGGTCACGGGTGCGCGCCGCGCCCGCGACCCACGGCTGGGTAGATGTAAAGGATGTACTGGTACGTCGATCTGCCCAGCCGTGCCATTCTGCCGACGTATATCGTCGTGCGGCGGTCGTTAAGTGGTTAATATGACGCTGAGCATGTGCACTCAACTTCTTTGGTCGACAATGGCGATGCCTGTTCTGAGTGTAACCTGTCCTGTTAAACCACTGTATGGTCTGGGCCACGTGCTGCAGCTCAGTTTCAGGGTCTTGGCAATTTTCTTATAGCCTAGGCCATCTTTATGTAGAGGAAAGAGAATGAACCCCTGGGATTGGACTTTTAAGGCACTCAAACCGTATATATAACAAATTGTCAAAAACGTGAAAGTCCACATTTCGGGGTTGAGGACATCATTGACAGTATCATTCTGTATAATTGCATTTTCCAGTGTGCTCTGTTATTTTTTTTTTTATATATACGGTTTGTGTGCCTTATAAGTCCAACCCCAGGGGTTCATTCTCTTTCCAATAGATTTAGGGATGTGGCAAATCTAGGAGTGATTATCACCAAACAATCTTGCATCTTTATGTAGAGCAACATTTCTTTTTTTCAGATCCTCAGAGAGTTCTTTGCCATGAAATGCCATGTCGAACTTCCAGTGACCAGTATGAGAGAGTGAGAGCGATAACAACAAATGTATCACACCTGCACCCCATTCACACCTGAGACCTTCTAACACTAACGAGTCACATGATACCGGGAGGGAAAATTGCTAATTGGACCCAATTTGGAAATTTTCACTTAGGGGTGTACTCACCTTTGTTGCCAGTGGTTTAGACATTAATGGCTGTGCATTGAGTTATTTTGAGGGGACAGCAAATTTACACTGTTATACAAGCTGTATACTCACTACTTTACATTGTAGCAAGTGTAATTTCTTCAGTGTTGTCACATGAAAAATATTTACAAAAATGTGAGGTACTGTAGATACAGTGTAGCAGAACCCCTGCAAGGGCTGCTAATAAACTCTGTACCCAACTAATTACTTCAAATCTGCAAATCCTCCCTTACCTTTGACACCCTGGGTGCCGTCATCTCACCAGCTGTGGTAGTAAATCGAGACTTGCACAGTATTAAAGAAACAGTTCAAATATGTTTACTGTATTAAAAAAAAGTTAGATATATAGATCAACTTTCTCAGTTATGGAAAACACTACTGCACACACCGCTATTTTATCTAATACATATCAAATGAACACAATATATTGGTGCAAAGTTTCCTTAACCACTTCAGCCCCGGAAAATTTGGCTGCTTAATGATCAGTCCATTTTTGCGATACGGCACTGTGTGGCTTTAACTGACAATTGTGCGGTCGTGCGACGCTGTACCCAAACAAAATTTACATTCTTTTTTTCCTACAAATAGAGCTTTCTTTTGGTGGTATTTGATCACCTCTGCGGTTTTCATTTTTTACACTATAAACAAAAGAAAAAGCGTCAATTTTGAAAAAAACACAATGGCCCCGATTCACAAAGCACTTGCGCCGACGTATCTCGAGATACGCCTAAAAACAGGCTTTATTCCACCGACGTAACTTGCCTACGCCGGCGTAGAGTGGGCGCATATTTACACTGGACGCATGTGGCGCTCCCATTGATTTTCTATTCAAATATGCAAATGAGGGAGATACGCCGATTCACGATCGTACTTGCGCCCGACGCAGGCTACGACTGGTACGCGTAAGTTGTACGTATGGAGTAAAGTTAAGCCCCATAAAGGAGGTGTAACTCAGCAGCATCCATGCAAAGGGCTGCACCAGGGAACACAAGCCCGCATATTTTACGTTGGACGTGAATATGACTAGGCGTAGATTATGTTCACGCCGTAGGCAGTGATCCGGCAGTGATCCGGCGTATCTTAGGCAGTTGTTCCGACGTATTTGGCGATATGTATCTGTCTGGCGCTCGGCCCATCATTTGCATGGGGTCACACCTCATTAGCATGGCTCACGCCCACTTCCACCTACGCCGGCTTACGCCTGAGAAACCCAGCGCAGATTTGGGAGGAAGTGCTTTGTGTATTCAGTGCTTGCCTCTCTGCGCTGCGTCCGCGTAGCGTAAAGGAGATACGCTACGGCGGCATAAATATGCACCAGTGTCTGTGTATCCGGGCCAATATCTTTAAAGCTCCATGCATGCACACTGGACAATAAAATAATGTTTTAAAAAGGGCAGTAGCTTTGCAGTGAGTCTTTAATGTTTTTTAACGTTTTTGCAATAGCGTCTATTAGCGTTTTTCGATTAGAATTTTTCCGCGTCAGTGTTTTTTAGTTTTTTTTCATATTCTTTTTTTCAGTGGATCAAAATTGTTAAAAACCGCTGATGAGCCACGTTTTTTAACGTTTATTGATGTTTATCAGCATTTATGAGCATTTATGAGAGTTGGTGTTTTTTGTGGTCAGAAAAACGACTCCTGAACGCAATTTTATGGCGATCAGAAAACAGCCCATAAACTCCACTGCTGATAAACGTCCAAAAACGTCCATGTGTGCTACACAGGATAACATAGAGTGGAGTTCATTAGCTTTAAAAAAAAAAAAAAAACGCCCAAACTCTAAAAAACGACCGTTTATGAGCTCCAGTGTGCATGGAGCCTTACTTTTTGCTATAATTAATATCCTACATTTTTAAAAAAACAAACACATTTTTTCCTCCGTTTAGACCGATATGTATTCCAATACATATTTTTGGTCGATATGGCTACTGGAATCAATAAGGTGGACTGAGCATAGGCATCTGCTTGCTGTGTCTGTTATAGCATAGGATTTAACTTCTGTGGTACTACAAGTACTAACAGCAGATGTGAGTGATGTTTAACTGCAGTGTCCTTAACTATAACATGGGCTATGCCCGCTCACCACTCTGGAACTCAGATGGATTTGGCAACGATGCAGATGATGAGAAGACTCCAGCCATAACTCTCATTCTGTATCTTGGCTCTGGATAATGGCGTCCGCCACACCACACTGCAGCCCATGGGAATCTGAATTACAGGTGCCTCTGGATGACCTGGAACACCCTCCGGTTCACTGCAATGAAGAAGCTATGCTGCCTGCAGAGATCCCTCTGGGTATAGCTGTCCGGCGCCCCGCTGCATAGGCCACAAATCATCAGCAACTCACTGTCACACAGACCTCCTGCTGGCAGAGTCAAAACGGCATCCAGAGAGGCTGATCTAGGCCGCACCAGCCCCTTTTATATCCTTTCCCATCTGTTCTGTTCACTCAGCATTCTGTTCTTTGTAGTTCAGATCAGTCCTGCTGGCAAAGTCACTTTAGCATTCCGAACTACACATCCCATGATGCTTTGCTCTACACCCTCACACAGGAAAAAGGAAATTACCGTAACACATAGAGTCCAGCAAACACTAGAGGGAGCCAACCCTACATTAACAACACAGAAAATTTCTCTAAGTTATAGGCATAATAGCCAGCACTGGCTGCATATATATATATACAGTATATATTATATTGCTATATATAGATTTTTAAAGGAGTAATATTCATGACAATTCCTTGCAATGAATTCCCACCTCTGGAGGTCAGAGAGGGATGTAGAAAAGTCTTGCATGGGAGTACTGGCTCCAGAGGCAGATTTGTGATGTTATAAGTAGTGTTGCTCACGAATATTCGCATTGCGAATATTCGACTCGAATATAGCATATTCGAGAAATCGTGCTATATTTCGAATTTCGCGGTGAATATTCGCAATTCCGAATATTCGCATTTTTTCAATTTGATTTTTAAAACAGATCACATCCTATCGACGTCTAAAAGCATTGCTGGTATGATTAGAGACCCTGGGCCGAGTAGCTAAGCTGAGGCGATCCTTTTATGTTGCCAAATTGAAAAAAAAAAAATTGCGATTTTTCGCTATTGCGAATGCGAAAATGATTGCGAATTTTCGATAACTGTGGTAGGAGAACTCTGATTGTCTCTGATGCAAAAGGGGGGGGCTTTGTGTATGTTTCTGTTATGAATATTTGTATGTTTGATATTATTATTTTTTGTAAGAAGGAAAAAATTGCGCATACCTTAAAAAAAGGGGAGAATACAGCAGCAACTCAAAAATGTTATACAACATAATTTAATACAAGACAGAAAATGGAGTCGCTCTACAAGAATAAAAAATATGTCTAGTGACAAGACATGTGGGCAAATTATAAAATAAGCAAGCGCAAATAACTTGTGAAATACACAGTGAAACAAATATATAAAGAAATATAGTCCCAATAATAGAAAAATAATCTTTCATAAAAATGTCTTTGATATGTGAAGTGAAAAAAAGTCCAAAGCATGCAGCATGAACGTGTTCAATCTTCAAGGTGTTTGATTGACAAATGGCTGTGACAGATGGATAGAGTAAAGAATCACCACCAATGCAAAACACTTTTTATTTTCTATTGTAAAATATCACGAATATTCTGAGCCAATCAGAGTGCTCCTTCCGCATTTGCCGAATATTCGCAATTATTTTGTATTGTAAAATATCAAGAATATTCTGAGCCAATCAGAGTGCTCCTTCCGCATTTGCCGAATATTCGCAATTATTTTGTATTGTAAAATATCAAGAATATTCTGAGCCAATCAGAGTGCTCCTTCCGCATTTGCCGAATATTCGCAATTATTTTGTATTGTAAAATATCACGAATATTCTGAGCCAATCAGAGTGCTCCTACAGCATTTGTCGAAATTGCGCAATAAATATCGCATTCGCATGTTGCGATATTTCGATAAAATATCACGAATATTCTGAGCCAATCAGAGCGCTCCTCCAGCATTTCTCGAAATTGCGCAATAAATATCGCATTCGCATGTTGCGATATTTCGATAAAATATCACAAATATTCTGAGCCAATCAGAGTGCTCCTACCGCAGTTATCAAAAAATCGCAATTATTTTCGCATTCGCAATAGCGAAAAATCGCAATCATTTAATTTCGATAAAATATCACGAATATTCGAATTTAGCGAATATATCTCGAATATTCGAATATATATTCGAGATATATCGCGAAATCGAATATGGCATATTCTGCTCAACACTAGTTATAAGTAGGTTTGTAATGCTAATTTATCAGTTCAGACATGGGGTGAGGATTGGTGTTTGGCCATATTTAATGGAGCCCCTGAAATACAGCCTCTGTACAACTCAAGGTAACCCAGGGGTTCATGTAACTCCACTTGAGCACTTATACAAGATAATGAATTGCAATATAAAAACCACATATACTACTATATATAAATACTGTGTATACACAATTCATATGAAAAGAAAGGAGGCTGAAACTCAACAGCTAAGAAGCCATCCGTTTTCATAACTGCTTTTGGCAGAAAAAGTTTTCTGCCTGTTTTCTTTTTTCTTTCTACTTAGCACATAAAAACTGGCGTTCTTTCAAGAATGTCACTGTTTGAAATAGCTTACAGCAAAAAGAAGCAGATAACGTTTTCCCATAAGACCAGTGTCTGACTAATTTTGTGTATGCATAGAAAGTAGAATGCATACAAAATTCAGGCTGTTGTAATAACTATTTCCCAACTATGTATCTGGAGGAGACTATGTCGGGATTTCTGAATCATTTTCCAGTCTTGTTTTATAACCTGAAAAATGGTGGAGCACCATCTTTGTGTAGTTCATGTCTCTGTTCCTTTGCGAAAGTGCGACAGCTTCAGCCAGATTAGCTTGGCCATAAACGGGTTTATGGTTCATAGCTCCTGTTTAACATTTCCATCAAAGGAAATATCCTATCTCATGACAGTTATGTTTAATGATTTAAATTTCCCAAATTTCATAAATAAATACCTAAAATATGCGTCAACATCTATTTTTAGGATGTCTACAGATAGGGGAGAAATGATGATAGCTGTTGCAAAAATAAAAAAAGAAAAGACAAAAATCATTTAAAATTATTTTGTTTTATTTATTTCGGAAAATGTGAAAACATTTGTCTTCATCTGGCCTGTTAGCTGCTCAGTGCTGGTAGGATATGATGCATACTTGGCCTATGTGACAAGGTTGCATCAATATTACATAACGTGGCCTGACTCGTTTTCTGAAAACCCCTAAAAAAAACCTGACCAGGTTTAAAATTTATTGAATAATGTTAACAGAATCCAGTCACATACCACATTATTGATGAACCAGTTGACACAAGAACCAGCTCAATGTGGCTTTGACACAAGTGAAAAAATGTAGAACCAAGCATACTGTAGAGTGGTCTTCTGATTCCAGAAAAGGAAGGGGTGGCACGTAGCTGGGAGAGATTGATAAGGCTCCATTCACCCATGAGCATAGCGATTTACTGGTGTTTTTCAGGCATTTTTTTGCAGCCTTTTTACAAGTGTTTTACAGCTTCAGGGAGAGGCAGAGGAAATAGAGGTAGAGATGTACAATTCGGATGGGTCGAAATATGAACGACCGATTCGAATTTTGTGCGAAGAATAGCTGGTTGTTAAGCAGTGGACTGGGAAGCCAGCTGTCACAATCTTAAAGCGGAGTTCCACCCAAAAGTGGAACTTCCGCTTTTCGGAACCCTCCCCCCTTCGGTATCACATTTGACACCTTTCAGGGGGAGGGGGGTGCCGATACCTGTATAAAACATTTTTGCACCACTTCTGGGTATTGACGCCCCTTCGCGTCGCCCTCCGCTGTCTTTTGGGAAATACAGTGCTCCCAGGAGAGAGCGCCGTGCACTCGCGCATGCGCAGTAGGGAACCGAGCAGTGAAGCCACAAGGCTTCACTTCCTGATTCCCTCACCGAGCATGGTGGCGGTAGCATCCGAGGACCGAGCAATTGCTCGTCCTCGTCTGCCGACTTCGCGGGCGTGCTGGACAGGTAAGTGTTCATTTTTTAAAAGTCAGCAGCTGCAGTATTTGTAGCTGCTGGCTTTTAAAAAAAAAATTAGAGGGGTCCTCCGCTTTAACAACCGATGAGTCCCCCAGATCCCAGTCTCCCCATATGAATGAATATGGGGCACATAGTACCCCTACCCATTCGCTAAAAAAGTGTAAAAAATGAATAAACGCACAACATGGGTTTTTGACAATGCCTTTATTAAAAAATAAAAAACAATGTTCCTTGATGTAGATCTATCGTCAATCACGCTGCCCACCGCCACCACCAGACCCCCAAAAAATGAGAAAATAAAAGCTCCATCCGTGACAAAGGCTAACCACAGTCTGCCCGCTAAGAAGTGGAGTCACCCAATGATGTCAGTGGGTGACCCCGCCCCATGTGATGTCACCCACCCAGCATGCACTGGTTGGTGATGGCACAAGGAGGTGGGGTCACCAAGTGGTGATCAAATACACCCAAAAGAAAGCTCTAATTTTGTAAAGAAAATTATAACAATTTCATTTACATACAGCTAAAATAGCACAGTGCTGAATAGCAAATAATGGCCTGGTCATGAAGGGGGTAAAACCCTGAGGTCAAGTGGTTAAAGTTTCTTCAAGCAATAAACCTTAAAAAGACATCTCCTAGACTGTGTTAATTGGAGCCTGTATTAATGAGCTGGTGCTTGAAGGCCTCTGTACTATAAGGGAACAACCAACTATTACCAGCTGCCTCTTGAAATGCCCCGTACACACGACCAGTTTTCCCGTTGGAAAAAGTCCAATGAGAGCTTCTGGCCGGGAATCCCAACCATGTGTATGCTCCATCGGACTTTTTCCAACAGGAAAACTGCCAGAAAAAAAAAAGAGAGCAGGATCTCTTTTTCCCATCAGGAAAAATCTTAGTGGGAAAACCGTACGGCTATATGCAATTTCAACACGCAAAAAAACGTGCATGCTCAGAATCAAGTCGACGCATGCTCGGAAGCATTGAACTGTCGTAGTGTTGTACGTCACTGCGTTTTTGACTGTTGGAATTTGGTGTGACCGTGTGTACGCAAGACAAGCTTGAGCAGAATTCCGTCGGGAAAAACATTGTTTTTTTTCCCGACGGGAAAAACGCTTGTGTGTACGTGGCATTAACGATACATAAGGAGAAGATACAAATTTGCTAGTATATAATATGGATAAGCAGAAAAAAATTGCCTGGGAGATTATACAAAAATGTTTTAAATCGGTACTTCTCCTACCATGTATGTAAAATATGTCTTTCAAGAGTCTTACCCATTTATCAAAGTTTATATAAATAATTATTGCTTTAATTACAAATGCAAATTCCATACCAGTTTGCTCACTATAGTCACACCATAGTTATGATTGCTTCTTAGACAAAGCTACCACTTCAAAAGGCATCTCACAGCCTGGCTTGTCAACAATCATCCTTCTAGCGTGAAATCTTTCTGCTTGATCTTCTTCCCAGTTTTTTCTGCGTTGTGATTATTACAAAGAATGTATGGTTTATAATAGTTTCGAAGAAGAGCTACAGCACATTCGTTTACTTCTACAGCTTTCCTACAATCAAATATTTTTTAACTGTCTTGTTACTATGGAAACTTGATTTTGAATTGAGGAAGATTGAACTGGAAAGAGGAAGGCATGAAATTAATTCATTGATATTGTTCAGGGATTGAAGAAGGGTTGCTTTAAAATGGACCTGTACCCAGTGCCGGGACAAGGTCATCCAGTGCCCACTGCCCAGGGCAAAGATGGCAAACTGCTACCCTCTTTCCCTTAGGGTTAGGGTCATCCCTGCAATAAACCATTGCGCCAGGGGCAGCCGCCCATCCTGCCCACCCCTTGTCCCGGCCCTGCCTGTACCTGTATGCCTAGGCATAGCCCATCAGATGCAGCTACTGTTTGGCAGCAGCACAGCATTCATGCAGCTCTGGGTGCCACGCCTGCTGAAAACAATAGCAAGTACTGGGGATTCCTCCACCTATTTTCTCATGGGTGGGCAAATCGGGCTAAACCAGAAAGAAATTGAATCTTGTACGCTTAGCTTAAAGCATAAACAAAATCTGACCACAATAAACCTAAAGCGTCTTTAACCACTTCATTACTGGGCACTTAAACCCCCTTCGTGCCCAGACCAATTTTCAGCTTTCATCGCTGACGCATTTTGAATGACAATACAATACAACACTGTACCCAAATTATATTTTTATCATTTTTTTCCCACAAATAGAGCTTTCTTTTGGTGGTATTTGATCACCTCTGCGATTTTTATTTTTTGCGCTATAAACATAAAAAAACTGAAAATTTTGAAAAAAAACACAATATTTTTTACTTTTTGTTATAATAATATCCCAATTTAAAAAAAAAAAAAATTCCTTCAGTTTAGGCCGATACGTATTCTTCTACATATTTTTGTTAAAAAAAATCGCAATAAGCGTATATTGATTGGTTTGCGCAAAAGTTATAGCGCCTACAAAATAGGGGATAGATTTATGATTTTTTTTTTTTTTTTTTTTTTCTAGTAATGGCTGCGATTTTTTTGTCAGGCCCGCGATATTGCGGCGGACGTATCAGACACTTTTGACACAATTTTGGGACCATTCACATTTATACAGCGATCAGTGCTATAAAAATGCACTAATTACAGTATAAATGTGACTGGCAGTGAAGGGGTTTACACTAGGGGGTGAGGAATGGGTTAAATGTATTCCCTGGGTGTGTTCTTACTGTGTGGGGGGAGGGGACTGACTGGGGGAGGTGACCGATGCTGTGTCACTATGTAAAGGGACACAGATCGGTCTCCTCTCTCCCTGACAGCACGTGGAGTTCTGCGTTTACACAAAGAGCTCCACGTCCTGCTGTGTCACCGACGATCGCGGGTGTCTGGCGGACATCTCGGCCGCCAGGCACTCGCATCGGTTCCCGAGCGATGCGCCGGGCACGTTGTTTCCCCGCTGCGCGCCCCCAGCGGCGCGCACAGGGAATGACAACAATAGGATGTCTAAAGACGTCCACTCAGCACTTGAGAGCCGCGCTGTGGACGTCTTTCGTCTATAGCGCGGCCCTCTAGTGGTTAAATCAATTTTTATATTCAATTTAAACTCATGCCTCAAGGGCAGAAGCTTCAGCTATGCATTTACTGCGGTTAATTTATCCACCCTAACTCCGATGGTTCACATGAACATCTTGCACATGTGCAGAACACTTAATCCACACTAGTGCTTTGTTTGCATGTACATGGAAGGTTGCTTACATTGGCTCTCCTCTTTCTGTGCCATAAAAGGAACCAGATGATATTCGAACCAAGTATGGACAGGCTTAATGTACCCAAGTTGATCGATCGATCAACTTGGATAGAGCCACCCTGCTGGATTTTACATGCGATTATTGTTAGCAGATGTTATAGCCGCTAGCAATAATCACTGTGGGCCAGATTCTCAGAGGAGATACGACGGCGTATCTCCAGATACGCTGTCGTATCTCTGAGTCCGGCCGGTAGTATCTATGCGCCTGATTCATAGAATCAGTTACGTATAGATTTTTATTAGATCCGACCAGCGTAAGTCTCTTACGCAGTCGGATCGTAACTGCATGTTTATGCTGGCCGCTAGGGGCGTGTACGCTGATTTACGCAGCAAAATATGTAAATCAGCTAGTATGCCGTATGCCCGGCCGACGCAGTACAGATACGCCGTTTACGTTAGGCTTTTCCCGGCATAAAGTTACACCTGCTATATGGTGGCGTAAGTGCGGCGTACAAATGTTAAGTATGGCCGTCGTTCCCGCGTCAAAATTTGAAAATTTTACGCTGTTTGCGTAACTCGTCCGTGAACAGGGCTGGACGTAATTTACGTCCACGTCAAAACCAATACGTCCTTGCGGCGTATTAGGAGCAATGCACACTGGGAGATTTCCACGGACGGCGCATGCGCCATTCGTGAAAAACGTCAATCACGTTGGGTCACAGAACATTTACATAAAACACGCCCCCCTGTTCCAAATTTAAATTAGGCGGGCTTACGCCGGCCTATTTACGCTACGCCTCCGCAACTTACGGAGCAAGTGCTTTGAGAATACAGCACTTGCCCGTCTAAGTTGCAGAGGCATAACGTAAATAGGTTACGTTACGCCCGCACAAAGTTACGCAAAACTACGAGAATCTGGCCTTGTGTTCTCTCAGCAGCCCCCCTGCTGGGAAAACATGCTCCTGGGCAACGTAATGTATGTGCTGTACGCTACACCGCCACAGGTTTACAGGTTTACATCCTGATTCTCAGAACACTTACCTGTAAACTTTCAAATGGGGCGGGCACCATTTAAATTAGGCGCGCTCCCGCGCCGAGTGTACTGCGCATGCTCCGTCGGGTAAATTACCCGACGTGCATTGCGCTAAATGACGTCGCCCCGACGTCATTTGCTTAGACATTTACGTAAATGGCGCCCAGCGCCATTCACGGACGTCTTACGCAAACGACGTATTTTTTTTAAACTTCGGCGCGGGAACGACGGCAATAGTTAACATTGGTTGCCCCTGCTAATAGCAGGGGCAACCTTACGCGTCGCGTACGCTACGGAAACTACGTAAATTCTCAGCGTCGGACGCGCGTAGGTTCGGGAATCTCGCGTACTTACCTCATTTGCATAGACGACGGGGAAAACGACGATGCGACACCTAGCGGCGGGAAAAAAAATACTTTTAAGATCTGACAGCGTAACAGCCTTACGCATGTCAGATCTAATGGGTATCTATGCGCAACTGATTCTAAGAATCAGTCGCATAGATACCCGGGGCCAGATGAGGAGTTACGACGGCGCTAATGGTGTTGCGCCGTCGTAATGCCTTTGAGAATCTGGCCCATTGGCTCCGTGGGAGGGATTCCCCAGTCAACACCCGTGATTACAGGAAAAATATTTGCTCTGTCTATGGTCGTCGTCCTAAGAGATGCTAGATGTTAGCTGAGTATTGAAATTATGCTCTGGAAGCTTCTTGGATGCAGAGAATACTTGACTTTCATGGAGGATATTAGATCATGCCTTACAGAATGAGAAACATGAAACAGGAACTAACCACAAACAAGTGCACTGAACTTAGATAGAAGGTACATCCTGTCATATCATAGAATGCATGAACTATACACTATAATACTACAGCACCACCTGCTGCATAGAGAAGTATAATGCATACAGTATATAGTTCACAGTACTTTACATTACATACTGTTGTTCTTCCAACACTGGAAACAGCAGTGGCTCAATCACACGACCAAACAATAACATTGAGTTCTGTTTACGAGCAGTGTATATAATAACATGAAAACCATATTTAAATGTTTTTTTTAAAACATATAGGCTCGCTGTTTTTTAACACTAAATTGCTTGTGTCGCAATTATATTCTCTTATTTATTTTTCTGTAAATTAGGGCTGGTTCACACTGGTGCGAAGCGGAAACCCTGCAAAACCACTGGAACTCTCACGGCAGTTCAACCTGCCATATGCAAACTGCTGGGGAGTGTCATACAATTTTAACGACACCCCCATTTCAGCTTACATAGCGCACTGCGAACTGACAGTTCGGACATGAATCGGATTGCATAGGTACTGTCATCTTTACCCAGTCTTCTTAAGTGTTTAGGATCTTGAAGCTCTGTGTCGGTATGACACATCTCCCATGCCTGTGTGGGAATTCATTTATACCAGCAGATGCCATAGTTGAACATTGAGTTGTACATGCCAGGTTAAATTTTCAGGAAAATTACGAACAGGCAGCTAAGAATCCTTTATTGTAGAACAGACAGACTCATCCACAATAAAAAGCCTGCCTGTTTGCATGTTTCTACATATCATGTAATATATATATATGTAGCGCCTAGTTACTTCCAAGTACCAGTGCTATTGAAATTTAGAGGGCGATCCAAATTACAATGTACAAATAGGGTCTCTGTTTCAGCTTGGCTGTGGGCTCATTCTGTTGTTACTGGGTTGCTATCCCACCACAGGGCGACAAGTGGCAGCAGCAGAGTCGAGACTTGGGTGTTCTTTTCCAGCAGCCAATCAGGAGGGAGTGTCCTCACTGGGCATGCTGGGAGAAGGTACTTATAGAACAGATGCCATTGAGTCTGGGTTCTTCTTCCAGTGTGGCACCCACCTTTAGGGTGACCACATCACGGCACCCCGGCGTTATGGCCTACCTGGCCAGGGAGGGTGTGCCACGCGGTGTTCCTGGTTCCGGGACCATGTTAGTCCGGAACGTTTGAGCAACGGCGGGGACCCAGTGATCGACTGGGTTCCCACTTTTGAAGATCCCAAGCGGTAGAGCTGTTCGGTGGGGAGTCTGTCTAAAGAGCGCCAATGAAAGGCCTGCGTTCCAAGAGGGTTTCGTCAAACCACCGGGGATCAAGGTAGCCGGACACTGAAGGATTGATCACATGTCAGTCGGTACCTGGGTGACGTTAAGAAGGAGATCCTGGAGTAATTCTTCCCAGGAGGATTGCCTCCGTAACTGCAATCAGAGAAGGCCTGTGGCAGAGGTGTCTCCCTGAAGTTCATTCCAGGAGGGTCTGGGCAGAGACTGTTCCTCAAATCCAAGTTCATTCCAAGGAGGGTCTGTGACAGAGACTTTTCCTCAAAAGGTTTGGGTGATACTCCGGCTGCCAGGTCCGTGAGAGAGGCCTGTCCGGGTACGCTAAGCCCACTCAGGCAGGAGTGGTACGGAAAGTGTTACGTATGGGAGCAGGATTGTTCCAAATACTACGCCTGAATCTGCAGTTCTACTTTTTCTTCCAAACTCTATCCTTTCATCACCGGTTCATTGTTTTTACCCGGCTGGGTAATAAAGAGCACAGAAAAGGCACTTGTTGCGGACATTCCTTTACTATTGCTCTATTCACCATTCACCCCTAGGAATTCGGAAGAGCCACGAGGTAAATGTGCCACCCAAAACAAACCAGCAGCTCCTCCGGGGGTAGTGCTACGTATATGAAATATGTACTCCTTTTTTAACAAATAAAATGCAACATTTATTGTAAAGTCTCAGTTTACGAGGATACCTCCAAAACTCACATGCATTAAACAAATAAATATAGAACAGATGTAACAACAAAATATTTTAACCTGTATGCTATACTAACAAAAAACATTGACTCATTGGGGCTGATTTACTAAAAGCAATGCGCTGCGCCGGTTCATGGCTTAATTGGCACGCCGGATGAATCCTTAATTAGGCGCATGATACGGCGCAGCAGCCGGCGCAATGCAATAATAAATATGTAAAGCCGCCAAACTCCCTTTAGAAGTCTATGGGAAAAATCCAAAGTGTTCATTTTTAAGGTTAATATGCAAATTGTTGTCCTAAAAAGTGTTTGGGGACCTGAGTCCTGCCCCAGGGGACATGTATCAATGCATTTTTTATTTTTTTAAAACCTCTGTTTTTTGGGAGCAGTGAATTTAATAATGCTTAAAGTGCAACAATAAAAGTGAAATATTCCTTTTAATTTTCGTACCTATGGGGGGTGTATAATATGCATGTAAATGAGTGCGTGTTTCCCGTGGTTAGAACTGTCTCTGCACAAAATTACATTTTGATGGAAAAAAAGTCATTTAAAATCGCTTGCGGCTATAATGATATGTCGGCTCTTGACAATTCAGAGCAAATTCATTCATAAAAAAAAATTATTAAAAAAAGCGTGGGGTCCCCCCAAATTCCATTACCAGGCCCTTCAGGTCTGGTATGGATATTAAGGGGAACCCCGCCGTCAAATAAATAAGAAATGATGTGGGGTTCCCCCCAAATATCCATACCAGGCCCTTCAGGTCTGGTATGGATTTTAAGGGGACCTCCACCTCAAATGTAAAAAAAAATGGCATGGAGTTCCCCCAAAAATCCACACCAGACCCCTTATCCGAGCACGTAACCTGGCCGGCCGCAGAAAATAACGCCAACCGGGTGACGCCAACCGGCTACCCCTACCTTTCCCATCATGCTCCAGGAATGTGATATAACAAAGGGTGGGGTCACCGGCTGACATCACCAGTTGACCACGCCCCATGCCTATATAAGTCGTTGCGCAACGCTCAGACGGCATTACAGCGGGAGCGCATGTTGTGTCAACATCGCTGGAAGAGAAGACGGAACAAGACAGCGGAGAAGACCCGGCCCCCGCGGTGGAGCCCAGCAGAAGAGGGAAGAGAGAAGACAGCGGAGAAGACCGGGCCCGGCAGAAGAGGGAAGAGAGAAGACCACGCCCCCCCCGCCGAAGACAGCGGAGAAGACCGGGCCTACCCCCCCTTTGTAAAAGAGCTTAAAGAAGAAAGGGGGAGGGGGCCCCAGCAGATGACAGCGTTGAGTCTCGTCCCCCCAGCAGAAAACGGCGGAGAAGACCGGACCTACCCCCCATGTAAAAGAGCTTAAAGGGGGGAGGGGCCCGGCAGAAGGCAGCGGTGAAGTCCGGGCCCCCCGGCAGAAGAGGGAACACAGCGGTGAAGTCCGGGCCTACCCCCCTTGTAAAAGAGCTTAAAGAAGAAAGGGGGCGCGGCAGAAAACCCCCCCAGCTGACTAATAAATTACTTCAAAAATCTGTGTAGTGTGTTTTTTTTTACTTTACATTTTTCCCCCAGGTGAATGGGTAGGGGAACGATGTACCCCATACTCATTCACATAGGGTGGGGGGCCGGCATCTGGGGGCCACCTTATTAAAGGGTGCTCCCAGATTCCGATAAGCCCCCGCCCGCAAGCCCCCGACAACCAACGGCCAGGGTTGTCGGGAAGAGGCCCTTGTCCCCATCGACATGGGGACAAGAGTTTTTTGGGGTGGGGGGCGCAGTGCCCCCCCCTGCCCCAAAGCACACACTCTCCCATGTTGAGGGTATGCGGTCTGGTTTGGCTCAGGAGGGGGCGCTCGCTCGTCCCCACACCCATTCCTGTCCGGCCAGGTGGCGTGCTCGGAAAAGGGTTCCGTATCGATCTTGGGGGAACCCCAACGCCGTTTTTTCGGCGTAGGTTTTCACCCCTTACGATACATACCAAACCTAAGGGCCTGATATGCTACTGAAGGGGAACCCACGCCTTTTTTTTTATTTGGCGCGGAGTTCCCCTTCATGATCAGCGTAAGCTGAAAACGATTCGGGCATTCACGTGTGCCGCTTCAAGCCTCGCAAAGGCAGCTACGCCGCTTGATATTTACCAATAATTTGCCGGCGTACTGAAGCGGCGTGCGTACTTGCCCGAAATTCCCGCTCGTGCATGCGCACTACAGAAATAAACCTCCCGCAGGTTTAAATGTACTTGCCGGCGTAGCGGCTCGTTTTCACAAAAATCACTTTCACTCTCAATTCGGCCCGTAAATGTTAAACAAACACATGTAACTACACTTCCCCACATCACCCCACAACCCCCCCTAATAAACTCACTCCCAAACACTTTCTTTATACATTTCTAAATGCCGTGCGCCAGGTCCATAGAGGCGCACCATGCGCCCCCTCCTGGGCGCACTCGGCATTATAGTAAATAAGGAATTGTGCTGCTTTGGCAGCGCATTCCTTTAGTAAATGTCAAAACGGCTTTTGCTCCAGCCTTTGCTCCATGAATCATGGAGCAAAGGCTTGGTAAATCAGCCCCAGTGTGTCCATGAACACAGACTCACTGTGCCCATCATTGCAGCCTCACTGTGCCCATAAATGCAGATTCACTGTGTCCATCAATGCAGCGTCACTGTGCCCATAAATGCAGACTCACTTTGCCCATCATTGCAGCCTCACTGTGCCCATCAATGCAGACTCGCTCTGCCCATCATTGCAGCCCAATTGTGCCCATCAATGCAGATTCACTAGGCCCATTAATGCAGCCTCACTATGCCCATCAATGCAGACTCACCTGTGCCCATCAATGCAGCCTCACTGTACCCATCATTACAGCCTCATTGTGCCTATCTTTTCAGACTCACTGTGCCCATCATTGCAGACACAATGAGCCAATCATTTCAGCCTCACTGTGCCCATCATTGCAGACTCATCTGTGCCCTTTAATACAGATTCACTGTGCCCATAAATGCAGGCTCACTGTGCCCAACAATGCAGACTCACTGTACCCAACAATGCAGCCTCACTGTGCCGATCATTGCAGCCTCACTGTGCCCATCAATGCAGCCTCACTGTGCCCATCAATGCAGCCTCACTGTGCCCATCAATGCAGCCTCACTGTGCCCATTATTGCAGATTCACCTGTGCCCATCAATGCAGCCTCACCTGTGCCCATCAATGCAGCCTCACTGTGTCCATCATTGCAGACACACTGTGCCCATCAATGCAGCCACACTGTGCCCATTATTGCAGCCTCACTGTGCCCATTATTGCAGCCTCACTGTGCCCATTATTGCAGCCTCACTGTGCCCATCATTGCAGACACACTGTGCCCATCATTGCAGACACACTGTGCCCATCATTGCAGACACACTGTGCCCATCAATGCAGCCTCACTGTGCCCATCAATTCAGACTCACTCTGCCCATCATTGCAGCCCAATTGTGCCCATGCATACAGATTCACTATGCCCATCAATGCAGCCTCACTGTGTAACCTAACCTGTGTAAATCATTGCAGACTCACCTGTGCTCATCATTGCAAAATCACCTGTGCCTGGATTATACACAGCGGGCATCTCTCGCTGTGTCACGGAGCTTGGGTCTGCAATGTTTGGCAGCCGGCCACTGTAACAAAGTTCCACCTCCTAGACCGGTGGTGGCTCCTGTGATAGGCGGAACACTGATCCGTGTTTAATCAGTGTTCCGCCTATCACAGAAGCCGGTCTAGGAGACAGGACTTTGTTACAGTGGCCCCTGCCAAACATTGCAGTGAGGTACTCAAGAGGAAGGAGGGAGGGAGGGAAAGGACTCTGCACCTGAGCCTCCCAGGATCTGCCCTGGGCACCGCTGCAGCCACAGTGCAAAGCAGCTCTAGGGCAGGCAGCCTACCGTACCCTGCTGCTAACAGGAACGGCATTTCTGCTGTGCAAAAAGTACAGGAATGCTGCCCAATGCGTTCCCGCAAGACTTGAGCCCTGCTTTAATTGCTCTCCTATTGCAAGGGAAGTAGGTAAGAGCGCATATTGGTTATAATTGTTCACTTTAAAAGCTCCTTATTTTTAAACAATGCGGAATTTTATTAAAATTAACAGAAAAAAAAACTCCAGCGCAAATATACCCACCGATAATCAATAATATTAATATATGAAATTACACACCAAAAAATACAAATACATATAAAACAATGCTTTGCAATATCTTTAAAGTCTACTGTGCAGTGTATATTACTCAAATGTTCTACAAAATGTAAAAATGATATGTATATGTCTATTTACCACAAATAATGCCTGTGTTTTCATCTTCACATACGATTCTGTGCCTCCTTCGCACCATATACTGTACCATGCAATCCCATCACCACCAATCCAATGCTCTCATCTTCTTGTTTTGTGCCAAACTTATTTCATTCTAATGAGCCTTCCCCTTTAAAGGGAGTCTATTAACTACGGCTGGTCTCTATTTCACCAACTCCTGAAAATCCAATCCATCTTCATCCTCAGCCATCCATGAGGGAAATATCTTAGTACACTCTCTAATCTGGTGTTCCTCTCACTGCCGGTTGTGATGTGATCTCATCAGCTCCTCCCTATGCGTTACGTCACTAGATCACGTGACTTCACATTCTGTCATGGCCCCCATTATCCTTTAAATATTACATCTCTCATTCTCTAGGTAAACTAGATAATGAAGGTGTTCAAATACATTGATATGTAAATGTCAATGTGCTTCTGCGGTCCCTTGTATTTTATCATACATGCATGTCCTAGATTCCTAGAAATAGCATTTAAATATTCATATATTAAAGACCCTGAAACTTAAAAACTCTCACTCATAATAAGTTTTTTAAATCATTTTTGTCATGTAGTGCATAGAATATCAGTGACTATTTTAGTGAAGGTATATTTTGGGTTAAATTCCAGATCACCACCATTATATATTAGAAACTTTCCCGACGTGCATTGCGGCAAATGACGTCGCAAGGACGTCATTTGCTTCAAAGTGAACGTAAATGGCGTCCAGCGCCATTCACGATTCACTTACGCAAACGACGTTAAATTTTAAGTTTGCGACGCAGGAACGACGGGTATACGTAGCATTGGCTGCCCCTGCTAATAACAGGAGCAGCCTTACGCGGAACCCGACGAACGGAAACAACGTAAACTGCGTACGCAGCGCTTGCGTAGGGTTGTGAATTGGAGTTAGTATGCAATTTGCATACTATACGCTGACCACTACGGGAACGCCCCCTAGCGGCCATCGTAAGAATGCAGCCTACGATATGACTGGCATAAGAGCCTTATGCTAGTCATATCTTAGGCTGCAGTCGGCGTATCGAGCTTCCTGAATCAGGAGCAGTCGATACGCCGGCGCAACTAAGCAATTGCGCTGCGTAACTATGGTTACGCAGACGCAATTGCTTGTTGAATCTACCCCAGTGTTTGTGTTGCCATTAGCAGTTGGATTCTTTCTTTACCTGCAATGGAAAAAACGACAACTGTAAACTGACAGCTATAGGTTACCTGAATGTGTTAAAGTCCTCCAGGTTGCAATGTTTGTTAAAGGATAAGTCTAATTTTAGTAAAAGCTACATTAGTCAACCTTACTTAGCCTCCTAACCTAAACTGACCTAGAACACCTCCCTTATCTCATCATGATAGCTATTTTCAACATTGACCACACCTGTGCAGTAAGCTAAGGTGACCAGATTTCAGATTTTCAAAGTGAACTCCAGAGACACCCTACTGACCGTGCCCACTTTCCACACCCCTCAATATTTAAACTATATGTGAATATTAACAATAGCCATAGGGTAATCTGCCTGGCTTTACAGTTAAAAAGTCAAGACATTGTGATAAAATGTGAGCATTTCTAGAATTATAAAAGACCAGGGGCACCTTGGCACAGAATCCAGAAACAAGTTCTGCCAACAATGGGCATGGCCAGATTGAGCATAAGGTATAGATTGCAGGTGAGTGAGTGAGAAACTTGTAAAGCGCAACACATGCAAACTGAATCGCCTCTGGGCGCTGTAGCCATTTCATGGGTAAGGGAAACCCCTTGACCTCAGAAGAGGTGGTTTAGGTATACAGGTGGTAGTAATGTAATGTAGATGTGTACACACACAACACTGTACTGTCACTTTCCTTTAGTAGCTGGTTTGGGTACACGGGTAGTAATGTAGATGGGATCTCTACGCAGATGCAGAATTGTACTGTCATCCACCCTCAGTAGATGGTTTGGGTACACATAGTAATTTGGATGGTACCAGGGGCGGACTGGGTACCAGGGGCGGACTGGGAGTTGGGGCAATTGCCAGGTCACTCTGAGGCCCCGTAAACAGGCTGCACTGCTTCCACTGCAGATCTGCCTCATGGAGCCGTGGTCGGGACAGCTGACTGCCATTTCTCTCATTACTACATATCCACATGGTACAGATCACCACTATCTCAGTATCAGGGATTGCTGTCTACTGCATGCACATCGGGACTACCTCGGGACTACCTTGCTCCCCCAGCAGTTTTCCAGCTGCTCTCTTGCAGGACTAAGGAAAATCCCTGAGGTGGAGCCTCCTGGCCACTACTGTTTGAGTGGGCAGGATGGGGATGTACCCGATCTCTGAGATTGCGCCTGCCTTGAAGAGGGTGGTGTTACAGTGAGCTTAGCAGAGTGAGGCAAGCAAGTGTGTCTGGAAGTAAACTCAGCTAGTAGTATATCACAGATTAGGTTACAGGCACCTCTATGCCATGCTTGCTGATTTCCTGCAGCTAAGCATAGAATTACTGTTAGCTGACAAATGGGATAAAAGGGTGTGGGTCCTTGAGTCTATCCCGGGGTCGTTTTTTGCAGCCGAACAAAATGTTTTGGATTTCAGATCCTGCCCCCCATGTGATTGGGTATCGGGTACATGGTACACACGGTCACACAAAAGTTCTCTGAACTTTCGACCGTCAAGAACGTGGTGATGTACAACACTACGACAAGCCGAGAAAATTAAGTTCAATACTTCTGAGCATGCGTCAAATTGTTTCCGAGCATGTGTTGGAATTTTGCGCGTCAGAATTGCCACAGACGATTGGAATTTCTGTCAGAAACGTCTGGTACTTTGACACTGGGGGGGGGGGGGTTGAATGAAGACATTGAGGTACACATTGTGTTGTGAGCCTCGCTTGCCCCATGAGACCCTCTTTATAATCTATAAAGATATATACTTTTACACCTATATGAGTATGTATATATCCACTCGATTAACATCCCAATTTCTTCTTTTATAGCCAACCCATCTCATCCACATGACTCACAACTAGGGATGAGCTCCGGCGTATTCTCAGTCCACGTGCAGAGCCCTAACCACAGGCAGGGAGACATTTTCCGATCTCTGAAGCCAAGCATCGGGACAATGTCTCCCTGCCTGTGATTAGCGCAGCGCCGTGCAGACTTCCTGGTGGGCTCTGCACGTGGACTGTGCGAACACGCCAGAGCTCATCCCTACTCACAACCATAGTAAGTACAGTACCCTTAAGGCCCATATGGCTGTTATTATAGTTGTACTCTATATGTTTTTAATTTTTGATTTTTCAATTTATCCGTATGTCGGGTGTTCACGTGCGCATGTGTGTGTGTGGATATTTATGTACACACATGCAGGCACGCATATATACATATATGTGTGTGTATATTGTTCAGCTCTGCACAAGTATGATCCCCTTTTTGCAGGCTGGATATACCATATTTACCGGTGTATAAGGCGACTGGGTGTATAAGACGTCCCCCTATTTTTCCAGTGAAAACATGGACTATACTTGCCATATAAGACTACCCCCCTTCTAAGGCAACACCATTTAAAAAAAAAAAACATTAGAAACATTAAAAGACACAAAGCAAGAATGCCAGCTAGTCCTTCGTCATGCCGCGATATGTCATACAGTAAATCAAACATTAATAACATAGACAGAGATCACTTGAATGCCACACCTCTGGAAAGTAGAATTTTCACTAACCAGACCTATGCCACTTTTGGGTTACATTCTACGGGAATTGTCCACCAAAATGCATTTAATAAAGGAGAGGGATGTTCCCAGGCCTCCTGGATCTGTGGCTGGGGACGGAAGATAGAGCGGTGAGGGACAGTTGGATGGTGGATTCAAGGGAGTGGAGGCTGCTGGGACTGAGACTCCGTGCGCTGGTCCTAGGAAGGCTGTCCAGAAGTCGGTGAGTGGGTATGCTGCGCGGAGGAGGGGACGGATGTCTGGAGTTCCTGTGGCAGATGCGCAGGGCGGGCTTTCATCGGAGGAAGAGGAGGAGGTGGACGGGGATCAGAGATCGGTTGGTGAACTGTCGGGGTCGGAAGAGGAGGCGGTCCCCCTTGCCAGACGGACAGCATCGGTGGAGAACAGACGGTCGGCTGATGGGTCAGCGCCTGTGCAGCCCGGTAAGTCGCCTTTACTTTTATCTAAAGGGGTTAGGTCCAGCGAGTCATGATGGGGCCCGGTGGAGTCAGTGGCGGGGGTGTGCGGTGGTGGGGCTGGGTTCTTGGGTTTTTTGGCTGGGATTAAGGAGTTGGTGCACAAGTTTGAGACTGCTGAGGGGGTTGCGGCGGGCCCGGCATCTACCTGGGTCCCCCCGGTGGGATCTGAAGGTGCGCTTTCATGGGGACAATCTGGGGGTGGTGCAGGTGATCAACAGGGTGTCGGCATCATCCCCGCCGGTTATCAGGTTGCTTCAACACCTGGTTCTTCGGTGCTTGCAGCTCAATGTGTTCATTCATGCGGTGCATCTCCCGGGGGTTGACAATCTGATTGCTGATGCGTTGTCTCTCAGTGGGACAGGTTCCGAGAGTTGGCGCCGGATGCGGAGCAGCTGGGGGTGTCTTGTCCCGAATGGTTGTGGGGGATAGCATTGACATCATCGCTCGATGGATCAGGAGGTCAGCCTATAACAAGGTATGGTGTGATTGGTTGGCGTTTGTACGGGAGGCTGGGGAGGTACCTGATGGAGAGACTGTTTGGGTACTGGTGCTGTACTATCTGGCGAGACAGATGGAGGAGGGGGTGTCTGCTTCTGGTGTGAATAAAAAGTTGGCGGGTTGGCATTTTGGTTTAAATTACAGGGGCAGATTGATTTTACAAAGGATTTTTGGGTAAGGCAGGCGGTGGTTCACAGGGATGCCAGGAGGCCGGTCACGTTCAAAATCATAGGTGGCATTGTGGCTCTGCTGGGTGGTGTGTGTTCATCGGAGTATGAGGCTGCGTTGTTTAAAGTGGCGTTTTTGTTAGCTTTTTTTGGGGCGTTTAGGATTGGGGAGTTGGTTAGCCCTTCCAAGAGGGTGCAGGGCGGGGTTTGTGGGGCTGTTTTTTTACTTTATTTTTCCGGAGGTCAAAAACGGATCAGTTGGGGCGGGGGAGGTCGGTGCAGGTGTTTGCCATCCCGGGTTCTCCATTGTGTCCGGTGGGGGCCATTCAGGGGTTTTTAGTCCTGCGCCCGCAGATCCCAGGATCCTTTTTGGTTCATCGGGACGGTTCTCCTTTGTCGCGTTTTCAGTTTATTGCTGTTTTAGGAAATGCTTGCGGGGATTGGTGTTGGATGGGACGGAGTTTTCATCTCACTCTTTCTGGATTGGGGCGGCGACGGAGGCAGCCAGATGTGGCATGGATGGGGAGGCAGTAAAACGTATTGGGCGGTGGGAGTCCAGGAGGTTTCAGTTATACATCAGGCCTCATCTTGTGGTGGGATTGTAAGGCAAAGAGTGGGGGCTGCAGTTTGTGGGTGTGGTTGTTTTTGTATGGGTGGTCATGGTATGCTGTTTGTCCTCTTCTATTTCAGGTTCGGTGGCGGCATTGGTCTGGATAATGGGCCACTCCTATGTACTCTGGAGGGCTCAGAGAGGTGATGTTAGACGGGAAGGCAGGTAGTTAGGTTTTTCTAGAGGTGAGGCTTGCATTAGGTGGCTGGGGATTCCTGGGATGTTGTGGGGTAGTCCCTGAAGTGCTTCATTATGCGCAAAGGGATAGGCCTCCTGACTTTTTATTTTTGCACGTGGGCGGCAATGACCTGGGGGTTAGGTCTATGACTGACATTACGCGAGACATCAAGAGTGAAGTCGAGCGGCTAATGCGGGACTTCCCTAAAATGGTCATTGTTTGGTCGGACATGGTGTTCACGTACGACTTGGAGGATGGCCAGGTCAGTGGATGGGGTGAACAGGGCTAGGAAAAAGATTAACTGTAATGTGAGCAGGTTCATGGTTAGGAAGGGGGGTTTGGCAATTAGGCATTTGGAGTTGGAGTGGGAGACTTGGAGGTACCTGAAGTCTGACGGGGTGCACTTGTATGAGGTGGGTATAGACTTGTGGGCTCTGGGATTGCAGGAGGGAATTCAGAGGGTGCTTCGGGTGTGGAGGGGCTCCCAAGGGAAAGGTTGTTTCCCTTGGGTGCTGTGGCGGGTGATGGTCTTTGCAGGGGAAGGAAGATATGGCAGAAGGAAGAGTTTTGTTGGGAAATAGCGTTGGTATGGGTCCTGATGGTGGTTTCAAGCTAACGGAGGTTAGCTGGGAAGTGGTAATGGGGCACTGCGGTCAGTGGCTGTCTCTGAGCCAGCTTGTCGGCTGGAGGCCTATCAATACACTGGGAAGGTACCGCAGTGCATATATGTTTTCCCACATGGGTATGAGTTCCTGCAAAGACCAATGCTAAGTGGATTTATAGGTTAATTAACAGATGTTTGGGTTGTTTATGTAATACTTTATATATTTATATTTGTTGAAATAAATTAGGCTGCTATTTATTTATTTATTAAAATTCTTAAAAGTACAAAAAAAAGTACAAAACGCAGTCAGTTACCCGTAGGCCTCGATGCGCCGAGAACAACAATACAGCAACAACCAAAAAAACACACACAGGCAGCGGAACAGATGAAATTTAAAATAGTTAGCAGATCAAAGAACTATAAAAACCTATGTAATTCCATAGGCTAGACTGAAAAGCTCAGTTTTTAAAAGCTTCCTGAACTTAAAAAGATCATTCTCAAGCCTTAATTTTAGAGGCAGGGAGTTCCAAAACTGTGCTCCCTGAACCGCACTCGTCCTCCCTCCGCATTTTTTCTTACGAAATTTAGGAATCACCAAAGTTTCCAAATTAGCCGACCTTAAGGTACGGTTGGGCACATACTTGCTATGGCCTTTTTACCCCATAAAATTGGTGTGGTCTCAATTACTGAGGGTAAGACCTCATACACACGACCGAGGAACTCGTCGTAAATGAAACGTCGTTTTCCTTGACGAGTTCATTGTTAGGCTTGTCGAGAATCTTGTCAAGCTTTCTTTGCATACACACTGTCAAGACAAAATCTTGTCGTTCTCAAACGCGGTGACGTTCAACACATATAACGGCACTATAAAGGGGAAGTTCGATTACACTGGCACAACCCTTGGGGCTGCTTTTGCTAATCTCATGTTACTGCGTGTTAAGTAAAAGTTTGGTATGAGACGATTTGCGCTTTTCAGTCTGTTACAGCGTGACTAATGTGCTATCTCCATTACGAACGCTACTTTTACCGAAGATGTGTTTCCGTCTCATACTTTATTCTGAGCATGCGCGGCTTTCTAAGCATACACACGAACGTGTTTCTAGTTGTAAACCAGCCCGACGAGAAACACGACGAGGAAATTGAGACTCCTGTCGAGGAAAAAGAGAACTTGTTCTCTTTTTTTCTCGTCGAGTTCCACGACAGTTTTCTCGATGAAAAACATACACACGACCGTTTTCCTCGGCAAAAAAGCTCTGCCACCAAGTTTCTTGATGGATTCTGTCGAGGAAAACGGTTGTGTGTACGAGGCCTAAGGTTAATAGTTGGGGGGGTAAGGTAAAAGGGGGAGTAATGAGATGCATCTGTTATACAACAGTCATGCAATCCCCACTGCAAATTCTAAAGAAGTTTGCAAACAGGAAGTCAAGAAGCTTTTATTTGCAATTAAAACCCTCCCTGCTTGCATGTTTTTTTGTTTTGGTAAATGTAACAGCAACTTTTCTTACAATACATTTTTTTTTTCTGAGCTCATGTGGGACATCCAGGCTAACGGATAGAATATATACAGTAAGTAATATAATCAAGTAAACCTTGGGATTGGGTTTTGCACTATTATAACATTTCAATAATACATTTAGAGCCAGCATCATATTCTAGCCAGCATAATATTTCTACTTTTCCCACAGATGGATCTCATTGATATGTTTTATGTATAATTAGTTGGAATCTGTAGTAAAGTTTATACTAAGTGATGGCTAGCCAAACCAATAATCTTTGCCATTGTTAATAAAGTAATAATTAAATGTTTCCAGCCAATTAATCACTGTGATGACTGCTGTATGGTGACAGTTATTGTGAAAAGTATGGTAAAAGTTTATTCTCACTTTCTGATCTGTGTGCTCATTTAATGTAGATTTGTAAGATGAGAAAGGTGGGAAATGTCTTATGTATGAAATCACAGACATAGATACAGATTTTTAGAATATGAAATATCTTTAGCTAGCTCACTAATTATTTGGAAAACATACAGTCTGAATCACAGTGGGTACTTTGCTCGTAACTGTAAAAAAGTTCAGCAAAACGATATTTAATTTTTATTGTTTTTGTAGACTCAAAGCCAGTGGCTTTTATTACATCTTCAAGACCACTAATGAGAGATCTTTACACTTGACTTCCCATGCAAACCTATTTACTGTAGACATAATGGTGTTGATTTACTAAAACTACAAAATCTGGTGCAGCTATGCATATAAACCAATCAATCTAGGTATTTTAATTTTTTTTTGTCAAAGCTTAATTGAACAAGCTGAAGTTCTGGCCCGTACACACGATATGATTTTCAGCCAGCAAAAGTCCGATGTGAGCTTTTGAACGGAAATTCTGACCGTGTGTATGCTCCATCTTTTTCTGTCGGAATTTCTGCCAACAAAAGATTGAGAGCTGGTTCTCAATTTTCAGACAGAAAAAATTCCGATCGGAAATTGTGGCAATTTCGACGCGCAAAATTCCGACGCATGCTCAGAAACAATTTGACTCATGCTCAGAACCCTTGAACTTCATTTTCTCGGCTTGTCGTGGTGTTGTATGTCACCGCGTTCTTGACGGTCGAAAGTTCAGAGAACTTTTGTGTGACCGTGTGTATGCAAGCCAAGTTTGAGTGGAATTCCGTTGGAAAAACCATCCAAGGTTTTTCCGACAGAAAATCTGATCGTGTGTATGGGGCATTAGAAGCTGATTGGCTACCATGCACAGCTACACCAGATTTTGCACCCACCAGTTTCTTTGGGCTTCCCCACTAAGAGCTGAATAAAAAAAGTAAAAAAGAAAAAAAAAGGCTTGCGGTCCCCTCCAAGTCCATATTGAAGAGTCGGGTATGGATTTTAAGGGGACCCCACGCTAAAAAACATATATATATTTTTTTTTAAAATCAATGTCCCCAGATGTATATCCATGATCAATCACAACGCCCGGTGCACCCTAAAAAATAAACAAATAAATCTCCACCCTTGAGGAAGGCTGACCGCAGTATACCTGCTCTGCCAGGCATCAACATGGGGACAAGGTGGGGGGCAAATGGCCTGGCATGGTTCAGGAGGGGGGGCACTCGCTCATTTGCGGCACGATTGATGATGGATTTACTTCAAGGGACACTCTTTTTATGTTTTAAATTAATGATTTATCAAAGACTTATCTCTTGCTTTTTGTCTTGTACACTTTTTTGGTGAATGGGTAGGGGTACCACGTACCCGATACCAAATCACATGGGGGTGGCAGGATCTGAGGGCCCTCTTGTTAAAGGGGGCTTCCAGATTCCAATATGCCCCCTGTCTGCAGACTCTGAAAAGCACAGCCCAGGGTTTTTAGGAAGCGACTCTTGCCCCCATTAACAAAGCACCCCCCCCATGTTAAGGGCATGTGGCCTGGTATGGTTCAGGAGGGGGGCGTTGGCTCATCCCCCTCCTTCCCTGACCTACCAGGCTTCATGCCCAGATAAGGATCTGGTATGGATTTTGTGGGGTCATATGCCGTTTTTTAAAATATGTTGGCGTGGGGTTCACCGGGTGGGAGACTCAATGCCGTTTTTCTTCTTTTAAGTTTTAATAGCCTGGTGTCGGCAATTGCAACTGCACGTCATTTTAAATGGGATCTGACTATTTTTTTTTTCTTTAGAAATAACATTTTTGCTGCAGCATGTTCTATGCATGCTACAGATACGCTCCTTTACAGGCAGACCAAGCCCCCCCCCCCCCCAGGCTCTATATTTAAATGATTTTTTTAGTTTTATTGTTGCACTTTAAGCATCATTAAAATCACTGCTCCTGAAAAAACAATAATTAAAAAAAAAACATTTTGCATTTTTACATGTCCCCCAAGGCAGTACCCAGACCCCCATACCTTTTTGTATGCCCAATTACTTGCATATAAGCCTTCAAAATGGGCTCTTTTGATTTCTCCTGTTAATCTCCCATAGACTTCAACAGGGTTCGCTGTTCGGGTTAGAACATTTCCGCTGTTCGGAAGTTCTGCTGAAAACTGACCAGGGGGGTGTTCAGCCCATCTCTACTTCTTATATATTACTTAGTTCCCTGTGAAGTATCACATAGTCCAGTCTATATTCCTTTTAAGGGATCCTGTTTTTAAAGACCAGCCACTTATTACACTCAGACCTTCCCATACATATGTTCACTGGTATCTCAGAGGATCCTCACTCATCCTCACCCATTAAATACTACCCATATAAACCTTACTAATATTACTCACACCCTAAATTTATTTTTAAAGTGGTTGTAACCCTTACATATACCCAGTGACTGGCCCAGAATTGATAAACTTGTCTGAGATGTCCCTTTTTTTTTTTTGGCGTCAGAAAAACTTGTCAGAAAAAATTCATTCAGATAGCAGAGGAATAAAGCAGCAGACAGAAATAACACTTAGACCCCATTCACACCTAAGCGACAAAACCCCCGACGCGGGACGCTTCTGTCGCTAGAGGGGAGAATTCCCATTGCCGTCTATGGAGATGGTTCACATCTCATAGACGTGCAACGCCTGTCGCCTGAAAAAAAGTCCCGGACCCTTTTTTTCACGCGACAGGCGCGTTTTACCATAGACAGCAATGGGAATACTTTAGGAAAAAAAAAAAAAAATGAAACATTTGTAATCGCGGCAAATCTGCCGCTACACGCGAACGCGGCTGTCGCTTAGGTGTGAATGCAGCCTTAGGGGTTGATTTACTAAAAGTAAATAGACTGTGCATTTTGCAAAGTGCAGTTGCTCCAGAACTTAGTAAATAAGGTAAAGCTTCACTTTGCAAAGAGTACCCAATCACGTGCAAGGAAATAAAACAGCATTTTTGCTGGCACATGATTGGATGACGGAAGTCAGAAGAGCTTCTGCTCATTTACTAATCTCTAGAGCAGCTGCACTTTGCAAAGTGCATAGCCTATTTTCTTTTAGTAAATCAACCCCTTAGGCCCTGTACACACGATTAGAATTTCCGATGGGATAAAATCCGATGGAATTTTCGGAATTCCGTTCAAGCTGTCTTGCATACACACAGTCAGACCAAATTCCGTTCAAAACACGGTGACGTAAAACACTACGACGAGCCGAGAAAAATGAAGTTCAATGCTTCCGAGCATGCGTCGACTTGATTCTGAGCATGCATGTTTTTTTTCTCCGTCGGAGTTCTACACAGACGATCGGAATTTCCTATTTCTAAACTCCGACGGAAAATAGTCAGATGGGGCCCACACACAGTCGGAATATCCGATAAAAAAATTCTGTCTGACTTTTTTCTTCGAAAATTCCGATCGTGTGTACAAGGCATTAGTGATCTTAATTTAGACAAGTACACACTATAGAAGGACATTCTTTGCTCATATTTAACCACTTGCTGACATTTACGTTGGCAGAATGGCACGGCTGCACAAAGGGAAGCCAGTGTCCCACGATCTTCTCACGGAGCTGCAGAATGGGGAGATGCCTGTGTAAACAAGGCATTATCCTGTTCTGTCTAGTGACAGGACAGTGATCTACTGCTCTCTGTCATCAGGAGCAGTGATCATTGTCATGTCACTTGTAGCCCAGCCCCCCCACAGTTAGAATCACTCCCTAGGACACACTTAACACCTTATTCGCCCCCTAGTATTTAACCCCTTCCCTGCCAGTGTCATTTACACAGTAATCAGTGCATTTTTATAGCACTGATCACTGTATTAATGAGAATGGTCCCAAAAATGTGTCAAAGGTGTCCGATGTGTCTGCCATAATGTTGCAGTCATGATAAAAATCGCAGATCGCAGCCATTACTAGAAAAAAAAATATTTATAAAAATGCCATACATCTATGCCTTATTTTGTAGACGATATAACTTTTGCGAAAACCAAACAATATACGCTTAATGCTGTTTTTTTATTTACCAAAAATATGTAGAAGAATACATATCGGCCTAAACTGAGGAAAAAAATATAAATTACATATTTTTTCGGGATATTTATTATAGCAAAATGAAAAAAATATTGCTTTTTTTTCAAAATTGTCTGTTTTTTTGTTTATAGCGCAAAAAATAAAAACTGCAGTGGTGGTCAAATACTACCCAAAGAAAGCTCTATTTGTGGGAAAAAAAAAACGTCAATTTTGTTTGTGTGCAATGTCACACAGCCGCGCAATTGTCAGTTAAACCGACGCAGTGCCGAATTGCAAAAAATGGCCCGGTCATTGGGCAGCCAAATCCTCCGGGGGCCAAAGTGGTTAATGTCTTCATTCCTCTACCAGACCTTCAACTATTTTTGCTGCCCATCTCTGTACTCGTTCTGTTCTATCAATATTGTTTGTTAGGCCCCGTACACACGTCCGAGAAACTCGACGGGCAAAACACATCGTTTTGCTCGTCGAGTTCCTTGTGAAGCCGCCAAGGATCGCGGCGAGCCAAGTTTCCTCATTGACTAACGAGGAAATAGAGAACATGTTCTCTATTTGGCCCGACAAGATCCTCGTTGGTTTCCTCGGCCAAAAGTGTACAGACGACCGGGCTTCTCGGCAGAATACGGCTCCGATCCAGTTTCTGGCTGAATTCTGCCGAGAAACTTGGTCGTGTGTACGGGGCCTAAGTAAGGTCTCTTGACCTGAATACAGTATTTTAAATGAGGTTTAATCAAAGATATATTGATGCACCCCAGAATTTAATTCGCTTTCCCCGCTGCTAGGCCACTCTGCTTGATCATTTGCATTCATCTGAAACTAGTAACACCATCAATCACTTGGGACAACATTATTTATAACTGATATTTATAAATTCTTTACAGAAGATAAGCAATATTCCATAATCCACATATGTATAATTTATTTTAACTAATACTTTGACTCAAGTATAATTAAGACACAGCTTTAAAATGTAAAGTACAATAATTCTATATTCAGATATTCTTTAGAATGCATGATTTTCATACTGATATCTCTGTGTATTATATTACTTTAAACATCGACATATGCAGAGGCCCAAAAGGTTCAGGCAGACACAGATGGTTGTATCTTTTAGTCCAAATTAATTATGTTACCTTGGAAACTATTTATGGCTTATGCTGTATGTGACTGCCTAGTCCATTTTAAAGGAATACATTTGAAAAAGAATCATATAAGAGTTAGTAATATATAAATTGTAGCGATGGCCCCGTGGGGTTTCTACGTGTTACAGCATCCGCACATTTCACCCTGCTGGTCAGACATTCATTGTAAGCATGCTTCCTCAGACAATGAACAGTCTCTTGTTTGTTTTTGTTGTTTTTATTAGGAGATTAAACTTGGTTGGGGAAAGGGGACATGGGATCCCCATAGGATGAATAATTCTTAGTAGAATAAAAGTAATTACGTCAACACTTCTTAGTAGAATAACAGTAATTGCGTGTATACTTCTTAGTAGAATAAAAGATGGTTGACTCTAAACTTGACAGTCTCCTCCTCAGCACATCTCCTCCAGCACACTACTTTGGATCACTAACTTCACTTCTCCTCCAGCACACTACTTTGGATCACTAACTTCACTTCTCCTCCAGCACACTACTTTGGATCACTAACTTCACTTCTCCTCCAGCACGCTACTTTGGATTACTAACTTCACGTCTCCTCCAGCACGCTACTTTGGATTACTAACTTCACGTCTCCTCCAGCACGCTACTTTGGATCACTAACTTCACTTCTCCTCCAGCACGCTACTTTGGATCACTAACTATCACTTCTCCTCCAGCACACTACTTTGGATCACTAACTTCACTTCTCCTCCAGCACACTACTTTGGATCACTAACTTCACTTCTCCTCCAGCACACTACTTTGGATCACTAACTTCACTTCTCCTCCAGCACACTACTTTGGATCACTAACTTCACTTCTCCTCCAGCACGCTACTTTGGATCACTAAGCAAATGCCCCAAAGTAGTGTGGTGGAGGAGAAGTGAAGTTAGTTAGCCTTCGGTCTTTCACATTGAAGCCTGAAAAACGTGTCAGTGTGAAAGGGGCCTAATAGTAGAAATCAAAGTATATAAAAAAGGCACAAAAGTGCCAACTTTATTATTGTAGAAAAGGTAAAAAGTATACTGTGTAAAAAACACGAATACATATTAGAACAGTGCACCAATGAATCATAAAACATGTTATAATAGCCCAAAACTATTGATCCAGAATACTGCTCAAAACAAAATTGAGATCAGTCAAAGGGGGTCACATACATATACCCGACATGTTTCGGAAATAATTTTAAATAACAAAAAATAAAGGGAGTATGGGACTTTAAATGAGGCCATGGACAAGGTGGGGGTATGAGGTAAAAATTACATATTTATTAATCATAGTAGGGTATATAGCACATATCAATGACAAGAACTACTGGTAGAAAAAACATCGTGATAAATATAATTTCATAAGATTTGCAACCACATGTATGTGTGCGTATGCAAAAATCGGCAGCAAGGGTGCATCAATAAAATGGCAACCTAGCGCCACGTAGTAGTCACAGTGTATACATATATACATTTACATGGATTGTTGTATGTACATAAGTTATAAAAATAGCAAAATGAGACAGCACATGCAGTGGAGAAAAATATGGGACAGTGAAACCATGATAGGTAGGTACAGTAATTCTGCGTTGTTGTTGTGATATTATCACATGTCTGTATCTTAAAATGCCCGACGCGTTTCGTGTAAACCACTCATCAGGGGCAGATAATCAGAGATGTATGGAAAAAACTGCAGTGGGGTGTGACAGGTAAAGAGCCTAGACCAAAGGTTTGCCTGTCCCGGGAGCTGAGGTACAAAAGCGCAGCGTGCTGGCAGGGCGCATAGCCTCACCCCCTACAAAACGCAAGCCAAGGGTGCCAATATTCAAGGTAGGATACGATGTTAAGCCAGTCATGGATGCCTGAGGGGAGTCTGCATCCCAAACTGGCAAGGACTGGACTGTTAGGACAGGGAATACCTGTCCTAGATGTTTGTGACACTCGGACTGCGTGAGAGAAGGCAGGCTAATTTTAAATAACGTATCCACAAAAGGCGCCTGGTCTATAGCACAGCAACAGGGCACTGTGGGAACCATTACAAGAGAAGGAAATATGAATCCCTCTTCTAAATAAGGTGCGTATGCATAGGTGTATAGTGTTAGGGATGAATATTAAGCAGGAAGATATCCATGCTTAGCCGGTTTGCAATTAAGGTAGTTACCTTTAAACAGGAGCTTTGAAAGGTGCTGACAGCAGGAGTGCGGCCAGAAGACTGACACAGACCGATCAAGCATCATCATTAAGACCCCTTTCACACTGAGGAGTTTTTCAGGCGGTACAGCGCTAAAAATAGCGCTGCTATACCGCCTGTAAAACTCCTTCACTGACTACTCAATGTGAAAGCCTGAAGGCTTTCACACTGAGGCGATGCGCTGGCGGGAGAGAAAAAAAATCTCCTGTCAGTGGCATCTTTGGAGCGGTGAGAGGAGCGGCGTGTATACCGCTCCTTCACCGCTTCTTCCCATTGAAAATAATGGGAAACCGCGGCAATACCACCCGCAATGCTTCTCTATAGAGGCGCATTGCGGGCGGTATTAACCCTTTATCGGCCGCTAGCGGGGGTTAATACTGCACCGCTAGCGGCCGAATGCCGCGACAAACCTGGCGGTATAGCGCCAATATTTTTAGCGGCAATATACCGCCACCGTAGCTCCCGCCCCAGTCTGAAAGGGGCCTTACATACCAGGTTTAGTTTGAACAGAGTCAATCAAATTGCATCCACATGGATGTGAGTACACACAGCTGACTGCGGAATCTGAGACGCCTTTTAGACCCGAGGGGCATGACGTCATCACGCATTGCCGTGTCGACGGTGGGAGAGGGTTCCCCGCTCATTGGAACAAAGTTCAACGAGAGGGACACAGAGGAGCTCCTCCCAGCGCAAAGGCAGCAGCAGGGATTGACCTGGTCCATCATCTGCCAGGCCTTTTTTTCATGTAGAATAGAGTGGGAAGTATTAGAAAACCTGTCAGGTGTGTCCCCATTTCTAAGATTCACTATTCTATTTGTCCTGTTTATTGTTAGCACCAAAATGAAAGTAAAAGAAAACCGCAAATTTTGGGTTGACACCAGAACAGGAATTGAAGGAAAACCTTCCAATGTAGACACTAGTTCTGGTGACCCTGGTGACAACTAGGGATTCATTCACTTTCAAACGATTTCCTCTGATTTCCTGTTTGAACTATGGCACAATATCCATTGACAATGCCCCAATTGCCCCCGCTCTCTCCTCATTGGATCACTTGCTGGAATTGACAGTAGTATGAGCCAATGGCTCCTATTTCCAAACTTGTTTAGAAACAGCCCGCTGGAATCCTGTCCGTCAGACATGTTCGGTCGTCTGTACAGACCTACCGTACATGTCCGAACGACCGCCATCCCTCGCATGCGTCGATTGACTTTGACGCATGCGTGGAAGCATTGAACTGGCAGGGCCGCGCACGTCGCCTCGTCATTGTCGCGGCGACGGCACGGCCTCGTCGCCGCGTATCGAGTACGCGCGGATTTCTGTATGATGGTGAGTACAGCCATCATACAGAAATCCCCGGGCAGACATGTACGCTGAAAACGGTCCGGCGGACCGTTTTCAGCATACATGTTTGCCCGTGTGTACAAGGCCTTAAGGACCCGCTCACGACTATATACGTCCTGTTTTTAAAGATGGATATCTCGGTAACGGCAGCAGCTGCTGCCACAACCGAGATATCCATCTTTTCCTTGAGCGGTCCTGTAAACGATAACGGTGGTCTCCGCGGCGGATTCGCCGCGAGATCACCGTTATCAGCGGCGGGAGAGGGGCCCCCTCCCACCTCTTTCCCACGCCCTCCGCCGCTGCGGTCGGGCCCCCACCCGTCCCCATAGCATAGCAGGGCCGAAGGGACGTCAAAACGCTTCTTAAAGCAATATTTTCTTGTTGTCATTTTTTCAAATGACAAAATTGTTATTTATTTTTTGCATTTAAGCCTAAATATGAGATCTGAGGTCTTTTTGACCCCAGATCTCATATTTAAGAGGACCTGACATGCTTTTTTCTATTACAAGGGATGTTTACATTCCTTGTAATAGGAATAAAAGTGATCCATTTTTTTTTCAGTGTAAAAATTAATAAAATAAATAAAAATAAATAAGAAAACAAAAACAATTTTTTTTTAAAGCGCCCCGTCCCGACGAGCTCACGCGCAGAAGCGAACGCATACGTGAGTAGCGCCCGCATATGAAAACGGTGTTCAAATCACACAAGTGAGGTATCACCGCGATCGTTAGAGCGATAGCAATAATTCTAACCCTAGACCTCCTCTGTAGCTCAAAAGATGCAAACTATAGAATTGTTTAAACGTCGCCTATGGAGATTTTTAAGGGTTAAAGTTTGACGCCATTCCACGAGCGGGCGCAATTTTAAAGCGTGACATGTTGGGTATCATTTTACTCGGCGTAACATTATTTTTCACAATATATAAACAAATTGGGCTAACTTTACTGTTGTCTTATTTTTTCATTTAGAAAAGTGAATTTTCTCCAAAAAAAGTGCGCTTGTAAGACCGCTGCGCAAATACGGTGTGACAAAAAGTATTGCAATGACCGCCATTTTATTCTCTAGGGTGTTAGAAAAAAAATATATAATGTTTGGGGGTTTTAAGTAATTTTCTAGCAAAAAAAACTGTTTTAGTCTTGTAAACGCCAAATCTGAAAAACAGCCAAGGTCCTTAAAGCGGGGTTTCCATTCCGTTTTTCAATTTTTATAAATATGACCTTTCATTTTGCTTTCTTTCAATCTATACATTAGCGCTTACTACGTCTAAAAGTCCCGCCGTTCCGCCGAGTTATATTAAATAAATACCTTATATTTAGTTCTCCTCAGCGTTCCTGCGATTTCCCATTTTGCTTGTGGGCAATGTGAAACCCACAAGCAGTTGCTTCCTGGATTAGTTGGGGTGACGCAATGACGCGTCCAAACGAAAGAGCCGTCCCGCCCCAATCTCGCCGTCAATGACTTGGGTTGCCAAGTGTAAGCCGTTGTGATGGCAACAGATCAACAACAAGCCGGGACCGTACAGCATAGACAGTTTTGCTAAGGAGTCCCAAATGCTGTAGATGTAAGCCACGATGGAGTGAATGAAAATGCAGTCTCTTCGCTCCTTCTCCGGGTGAATAAACAAGGGGCTCTGCCAGGTTTGGAAATAGCGTCGAGATCACTTCCTGCCTAGCAATAACGAGATTCTCGTACAGGGGAGGTGCACGGCTAAATGACTCATCATTTCCCAGGAGCATTAGTGCTGTTAGGTGCTGAGGTAGCTGACGTCAAGATCCTAGGTGGATAGGAAGGCAGATTTCGTGGGACCGCATAGCAACAGGCATTTCAAGGTGGGTAAAAAAAAAAAAAATATTTTTTAGGTGTAATCTACAGTTTAAAGCTAAATTATTTTTTTGATGGAACCTCCACTTTAAGGCCCCGTACACACGGCCGAGGAACTCGACGTGCTTGGCACGTCGAGTTCCTCGTCGAGTTCTGGGATTAAGCCGCCGAGGAGCTCGGCGGGACGCCTTCTCCCATAGAACAACGAGAAAATAGAGAACATGTTCTCTATTTTCTCGCCGAGCTCCTCGGCGGCTCCATCGAGCCAAAACTGTACAGACGACAGAGTTTCTCGGCAGAATCCGGGTTTTGACCGAGTTTCTCGGTGAATTCTGCCGAGAAACTCTGTCGTGTGTACGGGGCCTAAGTGATTAAATGCACTTTTGATCTCTGAACTGTCTCTCTGCAAGCTCTACATGGGAGAATGACCATTACAATGTACAGTCTATGCAGTATATTCTATCTAAAGCGCAATACTTCATAAAACTATTTTTAATCCTACCCCTATCCATCCAGGGCATTGGGCTTTCACTTATTTGGAATCAATGCAATTAAATATGTAAACAGGATTTTTGAAACAAATGATCTGTTCCCATACTAATCCACTTCATTTATCCTTGAAAGCTGAGGGGTGGGAGAAGAAACTGCAGCAGCCAGCAAGTCTACTGGTCTGAGAATTGTGGATCCCTAAGCAACACAACACTTTCATTTCAGACCGATGAGAACAAACCGCACATCCTTGAAACATGTTTATTTCTTTATCTCAGTAACGGAAACAAATCTCCAAATTAAAATATTTTAATGTGGGAAATGTCTAATTGCATACTGTAAAATGTGTACACGTTCGACGTTGGTTAGAGTGAAAGGAACATGTCTAGCTAAATATCTCTATGTTCTTGAAGATTAGCAGTTCTACTCATTATGTAATAGAAAAAAAAAAAAAAAGGTTCTAACACTTTTGCTAATTGCAGGTCTCAGTGGAAACAATTTATTCTGATTTGATCATTACAAGTAGTGTAAGATATTGCAGTCAGTCAAATAGTATTTTACTTTGATTAAACATTTTAATAAATGATTCAGCTGCTGATTTTCAATATTCTAACAAATTAATTACTTTTCATGGCATATATATATATATATATATATATATATATATATATATATATATATACACACAGAGTATATATGTATATATATATATATATATATATATATATATATATATATACAGAGTGTATATGCCATGAAAAGTAATTAATTTGTTAGAATATTGAAAATACAGAGTATATATATATACAGAGTGTATATATATATATATATATATATATATATATGCACTTAGGCTGGTTTTCCCGCTTCCAATTCGCATGTCAAAAGATTGTGACCGGCTCTCAATGGAGACGGCTCACACATCTCCAGATCGGCTCTGGAGCAAATTGCATAGGAGTCCTGCGCATCTTGTGGTCCATTTCAAGTTCGAATTCAGCCAGAAATGCAGACCGAAATAGGGCCTGAAATGGTGAACAGGGACGCACCGGACCCCTGCTGTGAGCCACTCCGTACGGCAGTGTGAACCCAGTCTTACAAACAGTCTTTCAAAATAGATAGTTTTTGTCCTAGAGTGAAAATGCTTGCTCATGCTGTTTCGATGAACTAACAGCATTATGGCCCTAGGCTGTTTTCTTAATTTGGACTGTTAACACCTCCCTCCTCTCCTCATCTCCATTACATAAGAAGAAGAGCTTGTGTAGTTCACAGGAAGTTACAAAGGCAGTGGATTTTTATCAGGATCAACAGGTAGCTTCTGTACTTGCAGAAAATGTACTTAGCCCGAAGAAACAAGACTAATGCAACCCCCACCAAGAGCTTGTATATACAATATATAAATAAGGGGGAGGAGATGCTGGACAGCCGCACTCCAATAAAGTGTAAAAAATGGTGCCTTTTATTCCAGTAAAACGAAAACTACAACAGCAAAAAAAACTCCAAACAGTGGGGTAACAGAGCTAAGCTAAGTTTTTTTTGCTGTTGTAGTTTTCGTTTTACTGGAATAAAAGGCACCATTTTTTACACTTTATTGGAGTGTGGCTGTCCATCATCTCCTCCCTCTTATTTATGCTTTGTGCATTGCCTGCACCCATCGGGTTTTGAACCATACTCACCGCTGAAGTGCATTTGTCTGGAGCGGCGGTTTTCTTTCTCTTGTATATACAATATACTGAATTTTGTTTTTGGGTTAAGATATATTTTAAAAATGTTTTACCTTCCTCTGTATCAGCCTTTGATTCCCCTCTACCTGTTTAAATTGTGACAGTGGCCCCCAGTGTGTAGGAGGAGAGGAGTGGCTTTTCCGCTGTGATTCCATCTCATACTGGCTGTGTGTGGCTGCACATAGACCCAGAGTCATAACAAAGACTCATACACGACTCCACAGATCCTGGCAGCGTAGGGGGCACAGAGAGAGTGGACATCAAGCAGTGTGGTCAAGGGACAATTAATAAATCAAACTCTGAAGTAGGGTTGCCACCTGGATTTACCCGGACAGTTCAGGTTTTGAATCATGTGTCCGGGTTTCAGTCCGCCTGGACACATGACACAAAATTCAGACAGGAATGTGGCTCAAAACAGGGCCTGATAGGAGGGTAAAGGGGCACTATGCACGTCACATTAGTATTCTCTTTGGAGTGCCCAAAGGTGTCCGAGGTCTGTTACAATCCTATAGTGTATGCTAATGTAGCTCCTGGCTACTTTCATAGCAGGTGCTGCTGTAAATTTAGAGGGGGTCAGAGGGTTAGTTGCCTCTGATCATGTTTATTTGGCTAAATTTAAGGCCTCTGTTCCAGATCTGGCTGTGCTGTGTGCCCATGCTTACTGTCTGGGGACTTTCAGGCACCTCCAGACAGCAGGTGGCATCAGTGGAGTCAGGGTCGTGTGGATGCTTCTCCTCGGCAACCAATCAGGAGGGTTGATCGCCTCGCTGTGCATGCTGGGGAGAGGCATTTAGGGGGCAGACGCCATTGGTTAGGGTCGTCGCCTTGCCACCATCCACCTGGGCAGTCGTCCCACTACCCCTGTGTGTGGCCCTCCTGGCCGGGGTGTGTGTGTTGCAGTGTTCCTGGCTCCGGGACCACGTTGGTCTGGAGCATTGATCTACCTCGTAGCCTCAGTAGGTAGACTGGGTCTGCAATTTGCAAGTGGTCCTGGGCTGTCCGTCCCGTAGGAGGAAGCCGATCGATGGAGAACCTGTCTGGGGGATACCGAGCACAAGGCTGGTGTCTTAGGAGAGGCCTACTTGCTCATCGAAGGACACTTTGTTTCTGAGAGGCTGGACGATGGTCGCCTATCAGTTCTTGACATAACTAAGCTGTTTGAAGGAGATCCGGGTGCTGAATCCAGTTGAGAAGGATTTTGGACCGAAACTATCTCCACCTTTAGGAGGGTCTGTGGCAGAGACTTCACCCTAAAGTTTCTGAGTGACACTCTGGCTGCTAGGCTGGTGAGAGAGGCCTATCCGGATGCACTGTGCCCACTCTGGCTAGAGTGGTGAAGAAAAGTTGTCGTTGGAAGCAGGATTGTTTCCAGGAACCAGTTACACCTGAAACTGTTACCTTCCATTTCTTCTATCCCTTCACCTTTTCTACTATTTACCATTTTTACCCCGTTGGGTAATAAAAGCACAGAAAGGACATTTTTTGACTTTATTACAGCTCTCATCCAATACCCTAGACGGCGGGAAGATAGAGGTAACGTGCCACCCAAATTAAACCAGTGATACATTAAAAAAATTATATTTTCTCTGTGCCACTAAAGTGTTTGGGATTGGCTTGAATAAAAAATAAATATATGTCAGCTTTGTTATTTTTATCTGATTTAAGAGAAAAAAATTAATACTACTTTAAACTTTATGGGCGTATGTGTTTTTTAAGGCTGTGTAAGGCTGGGTTTACAATGGCAGTACTCTGTTTTATATTATTATACATTACTACAAACAATGAATAGCATATGCATACATCTAATGTAGTGAACTTAATTGACATCTTATCTTATCCAAAAAAAAAAAAAAGCAGTTTTGATGCAATAAAACTAGTATATTGCAGGAAAAGCATTCTGTTTATAATTAATCACACTGTGTACTTTGAAGTGATGCAATCTAAGGAACTTAGATAAGGTTTAACTGGGAAAAAAAAAATATGTCACACACGATGTCATACAAACCTTTTTTCCATAATTGTAACAATTTGACCGTCATAGCTTTTACAGATGTAACAGGCTAGTGCATCTACCTTATTCAGGGCCCCGGAGGGAGGTCATCATAGGTGCACTATGTGTATTTCATCACTCTGAATCTTGTAATATTGCCTTTTCTAATCAGAGGTCTTTATACCCTGTTCTTGTGTGCTGTTTATGCAGAGGACCTTCTAAGTAAAAAGTAACTTTTTATACTAGGAAACATTAAAACTGTAATGTGCCCACTATGCATCTTGTATCAATTTTTTAATGCAAACATTCATAAGCAATTATTAGTGTAAAAGGCCAAATAATGTGGCTAATGGCCGAATCCAGCCAATACATTTATTTTAATTTGGACCTAGTAGAGAAAGGTTAGAATCAGGTGCGGCCTGTCCATTAAGGGTCCATTCCTTATCCATGCATCCTGCCCCTTTCAGGACACCGGCGCATGGATTCCATTGCGGAGGGGCTGTTTTTCTCAAAGAGCCAGACGCTCCAATAGGCTTCAATATAGGGTGGGCTCCGGTCACAGAGAGTGGGCTCCAATCTCAGCCTGTTGTGTTACAACAGTGAATAAATATTCACTGTTGTAACACTGATCCTCCTCCCGGGCCAATCAGGAAGCAGGTTTTAACAGTGGTGGCCCAATTGGCTTGGGGGCGGGGGGGGGGGGTGGGTTGTTGTTTTCCGCCCCCCCCCCCCCCCCAAAAAAAAACCACCAGCTGCCACTAACTTCTGCCAGGTTTTAATTTTTCTCTTTGTATCGGTTAGGAGGTTAAAAAAATTGAAAAGAACTGGGACTAGAACATCTGTACTATTCCTTCCTTAAAGTGGAGCTTTAGTCAGAAAATATAGTCTTGCTAGGTCACTTTAGGCTGGCCCCTTTTGCAGACAGTGGCAGCGTGTCCATGAAGGGCACAGGAGCGCCGCCCCCTCTCTCCTGCACTGCTCTAATCACCATAGATATATTCATGTATTGCATGAATCTATCTATGGTCACTGCTGACACCCCCTATTCAGGTGTCCGACCCCTTTTTGGGCACCTGAATTACAGCGGCAGCGTGTTTTTTGGAAGTGCCTGAGTAGAGCCGTAGGCTCTAATAGGCGCCCAAAACAGTGAACAGTGGGCACCATGCTGGGCGTTCGCTGTTCACTCAGCTGTGTGTTAGCAAAGCGAAGGAATTCACTTTGCTTACACTGAATCCGCCTCTCAGCCAATCAGGTTGGCAGGTCTGTTACCGGTCACCTGATTGACTGAAATGTCAGGCGGTGTGATTGGACGCCTGAGAGAGGCCCAAAGAAGACATGGAGGATGTGCAGGAGACTGCCGCTGACCCGCTTCCAGACAGGTAAGTGCAGACAGCATCTGATGGGGCACACTGGCGGCATCTGATGGGGCACACTGGCAGTATCTGATGGGGCACAGTAGCGGCAATTGATAGGCACACTGGCAGCATCTGATGAGGCACAGTAGCGGCAATTTATGGACACACTGGCAGTATCTGATGGGGCACAGTAGCAGCAATGGATGGGCACACTGGCAGTGGTGGCAATTTATGGGTACAATGGCTGCATTTAATGGCACAGTTGCTGCGTTTAATGGCACAGTGGCTGCAGTTGATGGCACAATGACAGCGCTTGATGGGCACAGTGGCTGCGTTTGATGGCACAGTGGCTGCGTTTGATGGCACAGTGGCTGCGTCTGATGGCACAGTGGCTGCATTTGATGACACAGTGGCAGCGTTTGATAAGCACAGTGGCTGCATTTGATGGCACAATAGCTGCGTTTGGTGGCACAGTAGCTGCGTTTGATGGCACAGTGGCTGTGTTTGATGGCACAGTGGCTGCAATTGATGTTTTTTTTTTAGTTTGTTTGCGCCCCCCCAAAAATTTTGAGCACCAGCCGTCACTGTTTGCAGATATAGGTATGTAAAACATTAAAAATAAGTGCATATATTGTTTAATATGCAGTAATACGCTGCCTCGCCCTGCTCTGCACATGCTCAGTTGCTCTCTATTTTTAAGCACTTTGCCAAATTAGTAGAGATCCGTCTGCTGACAACTTAAGTTCTACTAGCTGCTGAGGGTCTCTGGGCTTCAGCAAAATGGCAGCCTCCAGCAAGAAGAAACAGGAACAATGCTGAAGGCAATTCCTACCTACACCGTTCACCTGATTTGGATGTAAATACCCTCAAATTAAAGTTGAGCAGTTAAAGCACATCTTGTTTGTTTCAGTTCAAATCCATTGTGGTGGTGTAAAAATATTAGAATTGTGTTGATGTCCCAATATTTATGGACCGAACTGTATGTAGCGCATTCCTTAACTTTGCACTCTGTACGTAGAGCACCCCAGATACAACTGGCCCTTTGAGGGCAACCATACTGCTGATGTGGCCCATGATAAGATTGAGTTTGATACCCCTGCTTTAATAGATGCCATAAAGTGAACTTATGTTGTCACAACTGTTTATTCTACCCATTGGTCACCAAAATGCAGACCTAAACATACTCTGTGAATTTGTGAACGTGCCAAAGCTCTGAACTGTAGTTGAATGCATGCTGCTTTGCAAGACAGCGCTAACAGTAAGGGTAATTTATTATAATTATATTCATTAAAGGCTAATGTTTTGGATGAATCTTCCATCTACCACGCATTTTCACAATTAAAAATGTACATGTGCAACCTCCTCCTATAGCAGTTGTTATCAAAATATTAAATGGATGTCTACACCTTATATGAATCCTCAACCCCCTTGTCATTACCCCAACTTGCCCAAGCCTACCAAGTTGTATATGCTGCTAAATGCCAACAGACTGTAGCAGTGATTTAGGGCTGAGTCTGGTGGATCTTTGGTTGATGAAAGTAGGAGCTATTACCATTTAATACGAAAGAGTGTACCATTACCAAATAAAGGAGCATAAGAACGGAAGGAGGATTTGAGGAAGGAGCCAATGTTTTGAGACCCCCTAAAGGGGAAAGCGAAAGTTAGACCTATAAAAGAGATTTTATGAGGCAGAACATTTGGATGGATATACTATAAGTTTACAGCACCAGAGTAATTTTCTATGAGAACTGGATTTTGACTTGATTGTTAATGCTTTTTGCACATTAATTCTTTATAGTTACATATGTATGGATATTTCATGATACATTGAGAATTATTTTGTAATGCACTATTTATGGAGTTTTATACCAATGTATAGTACATGGAAAATAAACCCTTATTAATAGGACTTTGAATGGCAACAGTACTATTGCATAATGAATTGTTATTCATTGTTGTTGTTTTTAATCCTGGCTATTCTTTCTACTTTAATCACCTTCAAACAGGTATTGATGATAAAAAATAAAAATATTTATATTTTTTGCTAATTGATATGCTGTATTCTTAATGTTATGTTTCCATTATAGACTATAGCTCCATGTTCTCTACATTCTATACACCCCTGAAGAAGATTAAAGCGGGGGTTCACCCTATATAAAAAAAAAAAAAAATTCCCTCTAGCATTAAATCCGGCATAGTAGCGCGAGCTACACTATGCCGGTCTTAATTTTTTTTTCCCCGTACTCACTGTTATAGCGTACATAGAAGATTCCGGGGAATGGGCGTTCCTATGGACAGGGAAGGTGATTGACGGCCGGCCGTGGCACGTCACGCTTCTCCGGAAATAGCCGAAATAGGCTTGGCTCTTCACGGCGCCTGCGCATAGCCTGTGCGCAGGCGCCGTGAAGAGCCGAGACCTACTTCGGCTGTCTTCGGGGAGCGTGACGTGCCAGAGCCGGCCGTCAATCACCCTCCCTCTTGCTAGGAACGCCCATTCCCTGCGGCAGACGGAATCGTCAATGCACGATATAACCGTGAGTACCGGGATAAAAAAATTAAGACCGGCATAGTGTAGCTCGCGCTACTATGCCGGATTTTATGCTGCATTGTTCTTAAGGAGGGTGAACTACCGCTTTAAGAAAGCAATTTTTGAAACACGTTGGGTGTGCAAGGGTGTGCAATATCTGGAGCTCTGTGCTTGACATTCTCAAATGGAAATTTTGGGATGTATTAAGCCCTGTACACACGATCGGTTTGTCTGATGAAAACAGACCGATGGACCGTTTTCTTTGGACAAACCGATCGTGTGTGGGCCCCATCGGTTTGTTTTTCATCGGTGAAAAAAAATAAAACATGTTTTAAAATTTTCCTATGGATAAAAAAAAACGATCGTCTGTGTGGAAGTCCATCGGTCAAAAATCCACGCATGCTCAGAATCAAGTCGACGAATGCTCGGAAGCATTGAACTTAATTTTTCTCAGCACGTCAGTGCGTTGGACACGGTCGGATTTTTGACCGATGGTGTGTAGGCAAGACTGATGAAAGTCAGCTTCATCGGATATCCGACGAAAAATTCCATCGGATTAGATTCCATCAGATATCCGATCGTCTGTACAGGGCTTTACTGTAATGTACGTTGAAAAGTCTTTTCAGGTTTTAATAGCATGTTTTTATATTTTGTGACATAATAAAGATTTTTTATATATTTTTATATAATATACTCTGAATTACAATCCATTATGCAATAGTACTGTTGCCATTCAAAGTCCCATTTATGAGGATTTATGTTTCACGTATTAGCAATTCAGTGATGTAGGCAACCATCAGCTACATTTCACTTCAAAATTTATACCAATGTATATGCAGTATTGTAATGTTTAACACATAGGAAATGTATTCATACATTTATTGAAGTTGGTATAGTTAATTTCCAGCATGTGGGAAACTTTTTTGGTGATTTAATTTTGGGGATTTAAAATTTTCACAGCTAGGATAAAAACACTGCTTACTCTGATGACTAAGTAATCAAATCAGCTGCTGAAAGTGCTTAAAAAAACTGAGGATCTATTTTCACTTTGGGCCTCATTCACACAAATGCTTACACTTATAGTTTATGAATGGCCCATGTCTTTAAGAGGCAGAAGCTGCCAGGTGCTGTGTGCTGGCTGCCTATTAGACATGGGCTTTGTTTAGTTCTAAATTAATATTTGGACATTTTTTTCATTATTCATAGATTTGGATCAATCCAAATTACAATAAAAACTAATTTTACAGAATGCTCCGAATAACAAAACGAAATCCATCTGAATTTCAGAAAATCTGACTTAAATTCAAATCAAATTTTACATTGAACTCCAGTCGAATTCTAACTGTACACATTATTATTATTATTATATAGGATTTATATAGCACCAACAGTTTGCACAGCGCTTTACAACATGGGGGCAGACAGTACAGTTACAATACAAATCAATACAGGAGGAATCAGAAGGCCCTGCTCATTAGAGCTTACAATCTAGAAGGGAGGGTCAAGTGGAACAAAAGGTAATAACTGTGGGGGATGATCAGATGGAGAAAATGAAAACACAGTTGTTAGGTGTGGGTAGGATAGGCTTCTCTGAAGAGAAGAGTTTTCAGTGATTGCCTCAAAAGCTGATATACAGTAGTAGGAGATACTTGGACAGATTGGGGTAAGGAGTTACATAAGATTGGAGAGGCTCTGGAAAAGTCCTAGAGGCGAGTATGGTAGAAGGTGATGAGGGAGCTACAGAGCAGAAGGTCTTGAGAAGAACAAAGAGAACGATTAGGTTGGTATTTATATTGCTGAAATCAAAGACTTTGTGTGTTAATAGAGTACCATTTCGAAACAAAGCTGTATTGGTTAAGCCAAAGGTGATTTAAAGAGTCATTGTAATCATTTGATGAAGATTTTTCTTTTGTTTGTTCACTGTACCACATTCAAATTGAAAAAAAAAAAAGTTTTTGATTCGACTAATTGCAAATTTATCAATTCGAACGTTTCCCATCGAAAAATAATCTCTACAGTTTAAGAAAATTCGAAAAATTCCAAATACGAATTCCGAATATGAATTTGAATTCCGAATACGAATCCTAAATACGCATTGAATGAATAAACCGAATTTAACTAAACTAAATAACTAGGTTAACTAAACGAAACAAAAAAAAAAAAATTTCGTCATGTACATGTCTACTGCCTATTCACGTCTATGGGAATGACCTATGGGCGCTGTGCATCCCAGTTTGACAGGAATGAGGAGGTTGGATGAGTGGCCCTGAATGTAGACAGTGTAGGGAAAGGGGTTGTATCCCTGCAACTGCTCTGCTCCCATAGGCATGAATGGTCTACATGCATGCAGCACCTGGGGGCTCCAGCCACTTAAAGACATGGCCCATTCATTGACTACCAGTATAAGCATTCATGCGAATGAGGCCTATCATCGTTAAATCCAGTCACTAAACAGTGTTGAGAGATCTTGATTCTACAAAGCTTTCTGCTACATAATCAGAGATTTGAAAACTTTTCATTTTCCACCTCTTGCTACAATGGCAACATGAATTTAAAAAAGTGAATCCTTTCTCTCTCTTAGTTCATTCACAGAGAATAACCAGTGATTCACAAAGTCATGGTGAAAATAGGAAAGAATGTAATTTTGCTCACCCCATGTTCTCTTTCAAAAGATTGAATGATTCACAATGTTTACCTAGCAACTAAAAACATCCCTGCGGTGAAAGTCGGTGCGTGGTGTGCAAGTACATGGAATTGAGGAAAGCCGTACTTGTGTTTTGTAAACTTGATCCACAGTTGATTTACTCAAGCGAAAGTCTATCTAACTGATTCATTTGTTGTACTATTATATTTCCTTTTTTTATTTCTACTTCTCACTGAGTCAGTGGGTAAACCAGGACATGGAGATTTGTATTACATGCGGGAAGAGAGATTACTAAAAAGCACAGACAAACTAAAGAACTCCAGATACGTACACTCTATAGGGAATATTTATTCTCCAGTGGAAAGTGCAAGATACCTATTGCATTCTTTAGTGTAATTAAAATCTGACTCATCTGCATTCTAATCCAAATTTCCTTTTTACTGTAATTTACACCCACGGAGTACCTTACAGAATATTGTCCAGATGAAAGGTCAAAAGGCTTTTACAAATCTAACTCAAGGAGAAAAGCTAAATACACAGTTCATATATGTGAGCTGTCATAGCTGCTCAGTGGTATGTTATTCCATTTAGTCAGACTTGCCAGATTAGTGACCTCACCCTTTCCACTGTAATATAGGTCTAAATATGCAATTTAGTCAGCTTACTTGTCTTAAATATCTAAAAGTCTACAATTGGACAATAAGTGAGCAGAAATACACTGGTGATATCATCACTCTGCTCACTCCTAGTTTCAGCACAATAAAAGCATATTAGCAATACTAAGATGATAATACCATAAATAATAATCAAAAAACAATAGATGTGTATGAATCAGTGGATTATTGTGGCTGGGATCACAAGTGTATGCAAATAGCGGCTACCAGGAAGCAGTGGCGGCTGGTGCTCAAAATATTTGGGGGGAGGCGCAAAAAAATGAAAAAAAACAACATCAATTGCAGTCTCACTGTGCCCATCAATTGCCACCACTGTGCCCATCAATTGCCACCACTGTGCCCATTATACGCAGCCACTGTGCCATAAAATTGTCACCACTGTGCCATGCCATCAAACGCAGCCACTGTGCCATGCCATCAAACGCATCCACTGTGCCCATCAATTGTCGCCACTGTGCCATGCCGCCAAACACAGCCACTGTGCCATCCATTGTTGCCACTGTGCCATGCGATTGTCGCCACTGTGCCCATCAATTGTCACCACTGTACCATGCCAAACGCAGCCACTGTGTCATCAATTGTCGCCACTGTGCCATGCCAAACGCAGCCACTGAGCCATGCCATTGTCGCCACTGTGCCCATCAATTGTCGTCCCTTTGCCATGCCAAACACAGCCACTGTGCCATGCCATTGTCGCCACTGTGCCCATCAATTGCTGCCAGTTTGCCCCTAAAATGCCGCCAGATTGAAGTCCCCCCCCCCCCCCCCCCCCCCGCCCCTTACCTTTCTCGGTCAGTAATCCTTGGATCCTCCTCCACAATCCCTCGAAGTAGTCCCACTCTCAATGTCGCTTCAGCCAATCAGATTACCGGTAACCAGATCCGGTGAACCTAATTGGCTGAGATGCGTGTCAGTGTTAACCAAGGAACGCACCCCCCGTGTGTCCCCTGGTTAACTATTTGGAAGCCGATTACAGCCCTCAGAGCCGCTGTCTCTGATAGAAACTTCCACAGCCAACCAGCTGCCATTCAGATGGCTGGCGCTCGCCAGGGTGCCGGCCATCTGAATAGTGGGCAGTGGCGACAATACAAAGATTCATGCAATGCATGAATCTATGTATTGTTTTTCAGTGCCAGGAAGCCTGTAAAAAGCATGACTGATGCCACCCTTGCTTGCATGCATGCACATCCAGGGGTGGGAAAAATGTTGTCTTTTGACTAAAATACCATTTTAGTTTTAGTTGTATTTTAGTCATCTGAATTGTTTTAGTTGTAATCGTATTTTAGTCTACTAAAATCTTCAGTACATTTTAGTCAACTAAAATAATTTTTGTAGAATAGAATAATTTTAGTTGACTAAAATCTAATGGATTTAGTTAACCGCTTCAGCCCTGGACCATTTTGCTGGTCAAAGACCAGGCCACTTTTTGCGATTCGGCACTGCGTCGCTTTAACTGACAATTGCGCGGTCATGCGACGTGGCTCCCAAACAAAATTGATGTCATTTTTTCCCCCACAATTAGAGCTTTCTTTTGGTGGTATTTGATCACACGGTTTTTATTTGTTGTGCTATAAACAAAAATAGAGCTAACATTTTGAAAAAATTCAAAAAAAATTTACTTTTTGCTATAATAAATATCCCCCAAAAATATATAATAAAAAAAAACATTTTCTTCCCTCGGTTTAGGCCTAAAAAAAAACGTTTATTGATTGGTTTGCGCAAAAGTTATAGCATCTACAAATAAGGGGAAAGTTTTTTTATGGCATTTTTATTAATATTTTTTTTTTTTACTAGTAATGGCGGCAATCAGAGATTTTTATTGTGACTGCGACTTTATGGCAGACATATCGGACACTTTTGACACATTTTTGGGACCAGTGTCATTTTAACGATCAGCGATCAGTGCTATAAAAATGCACTGATTACTGTAAAAATGACACTGGCAGTGAAGGGGTCAATCACTAGGTGGTGCTGCAGTGGTTAAGTCAGTACTAGGGAGCGATTCTTACTGTTAGGGGACGTGGCTACATGTGACACGTCACCGATGACCTTCCCGATCACGGGGAACAGCCATCGGTGACAGTGTCACTAGGCAGAATAGCGGAATGCCTTATTTACCAACCAAAATCGTGGGCCGCCCGGGAACATCGAGTTCCCGGGACCCGCGAGCGCACTCACAAGGCACGCGGTGGGCAGGCACGTGGTGGGCGCGCAAACTGGGCGGCATTGTGTCGACGTACATCTGCGTGCAGCAGTCGACAAGTGGTTAAATTGTAATGCATTTTTTAAGCCTTTCTTTAGAACTTCCAAACACATTATATACAAAACTAATGGACCCTAACAAACTAAATATAAGGACTATACCTAAAACCCAATTTATATAATAAGTATTAAAATATATTTATAATATTTGGTAAAAATTGCACATGTATACATATCAAGAAACATACAAAACACACAAAAACCTCACATAGAACATAACCAAAACCACCTAGTACTCCTTGAATACGGGTTCTTGGTGGCTCCCCTATAGTGGAGCACAGTGAGTTGTTTCTTGATATGTATGTAGCGCCCCCTTACTTTCAGTATGGGCACTACGCTAAAGTTAGTGGGGAATCCCTGGCCAGCAGTTGGCGCCAGAGGGGTTCTGGCAGAGTAAGTTTCTCCAGCAGCCAATCAGCGGAGTTTTTCCCTCGGGGGGCGTGCTGGAGAGGAGTATATCTGTAACAGGTATCATGTGTTCTAAAATCTTTGCGGGGTCCCCGTTCCAGGTGCAGCATCCACCTTCAGGGTGCGCGCATCCATGGACCCCGCCGGCGTGGCCCACCTGGCCATAGTTGCAGACCGCTTGGAACCTCATCCGGAGGTACAATGGGACCCCAGTGACTGGCTGGGTTCCCGGTTCTATTGAAAGGATCCCAGGCTGGGTGCCATTTGAATGGGGAGTTGGTTTGAGGAGGACCCGGAGGCAGGTCGTCCAACAGAGCCTGAACGAACCAATTGGGGATCCGGTGACCAGAGTATCGACAGGTAAGTTTGCTGTCATCTGGTGACCGATGCAGAAATCTACTGGGAGGATTCGCTCCATCTATCTATCTAGCTCAGTTATTGTAATTGGCCTGTGGCAGAGGCCCGAGCCGGGTCTGTGAGAGAGGCCTGTTCCTCCCAGAAATCCTAAGTGACATCTCGGCTGCCAGGCCTGTAAAAAAAGGCACTTTACCCACTCAGTTGGAGTGGCGACGAGTTACAAATTGGTACTACGCAGAGCAGTACTGACTGCTCTATTTAATATCCAGGCCTGATACTGCAAGGTTCTTCCTCTCTCGCTATTCATCAACTTTCTTCTTCCCAATTGATGTTGATGTTGGCCGTGTTGGCCTGGAAAATAAAGCATTGGAAAAAAACCTTTATTCACTGTCTGGACCTTCGCTCACTGTTTGTCTCTACAATTGCACCCCTAGACAACGCCAGGGTAACTTAATAGGCCGATCCCAAATCAAACAGCGGCTCCTTCGGGGGTAGCGCTACATGTATACATGTGCAATTTTTTTCATGTAATAAATATTTTTTGATACTTTTTATAGAAATTGGGCACTGTTATAGTCCTTATATTTAGTTTGTTAGGGTCCATTATTTTGTATATCATTAATTAGAATGAGGTACCAGACCTACATGGTCTACCAAATAAGGGTCTCTCATTGAGGCCTTCCTCCCAATTTCCTATTTTTCAAACTCATTATATACTCCTGGAGTAAAAATGTAATAACAGATTTAGCCATTGTGATATATAACCAGTTTTAATTTTGACATCAAATTTCAATTTAGTTTTAGTCATAGGGGCAGATCCACAGAGAGAGTACGCCGGCGTATCTACTGATACGCCGGCGTACTTTCGAATTTCCCACGTCGTATCGTTGTTTTGAATCCTCAAAACAAGATACGACAGTATCTGGGTTAGATCCGACAGGCGTACGTCTTCGTACGCCTTTGGATCTAAGATGCAATTCTTCGGCGTCCGCTGGGTGGCTTTCCCTTCGTTTTCTGCGTCGAGTATGCAAATTAGCTATTTCCGACGATCCACGAACGTACGAGCGGCCGGCGCATTCCTTTACGTCGTCTCTAGTCGGCTTTTTTCGGCGTATAGTTAAAGCTGCTATTTCGTGGCGTACTCAATGTTAAGTATGGCCGTCGTTCCCACGTACAATTAAATTTTTTTTTTTTTGCGTAAGTCGTTCGTGAATTGGGATGGACGTAATTTACGTCCAGGTCAAAACCAATGACATTCTTGCGACGTCATTTCGCGCAATGCACGGCAGGAAACTTAGGGATGGCGCATGCGCAGTTCGTTCGGCGCGGGGACGCGCTTCATTTAAATGAAACACGCCCCCCTACTCGCCGATTTGAATTAGGCGCCGTTACTCCGCGAGAGATACACTACGCCGCTGTAACTTACGGTGCGAATTCTTTGTGGATTCAAAGCTGCCAAAAGTAAGTTACAGCGGCGTAGCGTATCTCACATACGCTGCGCCCATCTAATTGTATGTGGATCTGCCCCATAGTCTTTTAACTAAAAAGTAATTTTTGTTTTAGTTGCATTTTAGTCATCTGAATTGTTTTCGTTTTAGTCATATTTTAGTTGTCCTAATTTTGTCGATTAAATTAGCACCACAGAAAGATTGCAGAATCTTGATATTCTGCCCATTTTTAGGGCTAATAGGAAAACCACTGTCATGCCTAAAAACATTGGGAACCTAGCACACGCGAAAAATGTAGTTGCAAACAAAATGTAAAAAAAATACCACACAGTATTGGCAGGTGATTTACTACAAGAATTAACATGGTTCTAAAGCCTAAACATTTCTTACCTTAAAGGGGTTGTAAGGGTCTAAAAACAAAACAATTCTAAATAACAAACATATCATACTTACCTCCACTGTGCAGTTCGTTTTGCACAGAGTGGCCCAGATTCTCGTCTTCTGGGGGCCCTCTGCGGCTGTCTCTGGTCCTTCCCGCAATAGCTAACCCCCTTGGGAAGATTTCCCCCGAGGTGGTTAGCTTACGGGCATGCTCCCGTCTCATACACGCTGCGTCCATAGACACAGAGTGTATGTCTCGGTCCCGCCCCCGGCGGTCGCGTCATTGGATTTGATTGCCAGCAGCGGGAGGCAATGGCTGCGCTGTTATCAATCTATCCAATCAACACCAAGAAGCAGTGGAGAAGAGGACGCCGTGGGGGATGCGCACAGCAGGTGAACGGGCACAGGTAAGTAAATGGGGGGGGGGCTGTCATTGCCAGGTGTAATTTCACCTTAATGCATAGATGTATTAAGGTGAAAAAATGCAAACCTTTACAACCACTTTAATGCATTAATTGCATTAAGGTAAAAAAATGTTAGGCATCAGTTTTGACCCCTCAAAGCCAGTGACCCAGGTGGCTGAGCTGTGTCCTGCTGTCTGTCTCAATGGGTGCAGCAGTGGGGCGCAGGAGAGGGCATGCACAAGTGTCCCAATGGGAAGTAGTATTCCATGGGGGCACTGGACAGAGAGGAGGAGCCAGTAGCACCAGCGGGGGACCAGAAAAGAGGAGGTCCAGGGCCGCTCTATGCAATTCCATTGTACAGAGAAGGTAAGTATAGAGATGTTTGTTTTGTTTGTTTTTTATTCCGTAATGATCACTTTAAGGGACCACGGATTACACAACAGTGTAAAATTAGCCAGCAGCAAAACCATTTTGATGAACAAGGCTAGGACCAACGCTGTATCCTGGCCTAGGCCAACAAGGCCCAGGCTAGGGCAGCACTTTGCAGGGGGGCAGCATGGAAAGAGTCCCCGGCGGCTTTCACTACACCGTTAGTGTAGCCCTAGTCTTATCTGAGCTGAGCTGAGAGGCAAATTAGTCTAGTGCCCCCATAAAGCCGCCACATTGCTTCCGGTATGCGGGCGGCTGGCATTCCGCAACTGTGGGAGGGGACTGCTTTTAATTTTGACTGTCCAATCATCCTGGACCACAAACCTTCCTCATTGTGCTATATGTTTTCTGCTGTATGGTTGTATCTTCTTAGTCCTCTCCATGAAATTATCAGAAATTTGTAATTAAAGTAGAACTATAGGCAACACTTTTTTTTTCATTTTGGATAGAGTAAGGAAGGGTTAGAGCCCCTGTTATTTATTTTTTACAATGATTTCCCTTCACTTCCTGCCCCATAGCCGAACAGGAAGTGAGAGGAAATCTATGCAAATTAAGGGAATCCATTGCCCCCCCCCCCCCAGGCCCTCAGAACTAGTGTCCCCACTCAAAAAAATGGGCGGGTCTTAAACAGAAAGGGGTGTGGCCTTGACAAGAAGGGGTGGGTCATATTTTAATTATGGGGTGCACGAGTTTAGTCAGGCCTAGGGCAACACAAAACCTAAATACACTACTGGCTAGGACCAAATTTATTAAAAACAAAGAGCACAGTCTGTGGCTTTACTGAATTAATTAAGATACAGCAGAGGAAACTGCAGTGTAAAAATGGCCAAAACTGTTTTAATCTGGGATATTAGACCTGACTAGTGTATGCCTAACCTTTATTGTATCTATGGGCATAGGGAGGTGAGTTTCAGTTGAATAGTTGAATGTAATTGATAAATTGTGAAGTGGTTTAGGTGCACATTTTTCTTATACTTATTTTTTTCACTTAAAGTGATTGTAAGGCTTAGTTTTTTTTTAATAACAAACATGTCATACTTATCTCTACTGTGCAGTTCGTTTTGCACAGAGTGGCCCCGATCCTCCTCTTCTGGGGTCCCTCAGCGACGCTCCTGGCTTCTCCCCACATTGAGGCCCAGATCCACAAAGAAATTACGCCGGTGTATCTATTGATACGCCGCGTAATTTCTAAGATGCCCCATCGTATCTTTGTTTTGTATCCACAAAACAAGATACGACTGAATGTGGGCTCGATCTGACTGGCGTACGTCTTAGTACGCTGTCGAATCTTAGGTGCATATTTATGCTGGCCGCTAGGTGGCGCTTCCGTCGATTTCCGCGTCGAGTATGCAAATTAGCTAGATACGCCAATTCACAAATGTACGTCCGCCCGGCGCTTTTTTTTACGTAGTTTACGTAAGGCTTTTTTCGGCGTAGCGTTACCCCTGCTCTATGAGGCGTACGCAATTTTAAGTATGGACGTCGGTCCAGCATAGAATTTTCCGTCGTTTGCGTAAAACGTTTGCGAATAGGGCTTTGCGTAAATTACGTTCACGTCGTCTAGGCATTGAGCGGGCGTAATTTAATTTTAAAATCCGACGTGATACTGAGCATGCGCGCGCATGCGCCGTACGTAAAAGGCGTCATTTACGTGGGCTCAAGCTTGTTTTACATAAAACACGCCCCCCTGTTCATCATTTGAATTCCGCGCCCTTATCCCGGGAGATTTAGGCTACACCGCCGTAACTTTAGAGGCAAGTGCTTTGTGAATACAGCACTTGCCTCTCAAAGTAACGGCGGCGTAGCATAACTACGATACGCTACGCCTGCCTAAAAATACGCCGCCCTACGTGGATCTGGCCCTGGGTGTTCATGTCAGAGAAGCAGAGTCTGTCTCAAACCCATAATTTGCAGCAAATTCAGATTTCATCCTTATTTACATCAGTGGTTTCATTTGGATCCCTAATATCATATTCCATTATGTGAAGAAAGAAGAGAATATAATCCCAACCTTGGAACCCATTCTCATACATTTCTCCTGTCCAATCAACAGGAAAACCGTTGCTGTTATTTTACTATAAAAGAATAGCTGGATGACGATTAGCTGCCAGTCTGTCCTGCTCAAAGGAATTGAGTCATGACAATACCAGTCATACATTGCGATTCCTGTTGAAGCATGTTGGGATAACTTTTATCCTCTGTTTCAGTGGCATTAGCTCAGCTAACATTTCTTTTTTTCTATGTCCAGGTGCTGTTTCTAGCCTCCTGGTACATTTTTACTCAGCTCAGTGAGCATGAGGCTGTTATCTTTAGTAATATCTCATCAATCTACAGTTTTGTTAGTAGTTTGAAAATGAAATGCTGTTCCAGTAGTTTTATATTACGGATATTTTGGATCAAAAGCTCAACAAAGCTGTGGGCAAACCATGTGTCAAAAAGAAAAAGGGACCACACGTCGATGACGTAACTGTGCCTAACATTCTGCCTGTGATAAACCCCATTTCACCGTGTTTCACACTTAGCTTAGTCATAGCGATGGGGAGCCCCTTATTATTCTTGACAAATTATTTGCCGAGTAGAGATGCACTTCTGGGTGGGCTCCCAATGTAGCCAATGTAGCGCCCTGCTCCTGTTGAGTAGGCGCTATTTGTAAATTTAGTTATCTGAGCTGTAGTTTAGCTCCGAATTTTATGCCAAATTATGGGTCTCTGTTCCAGCGCGACTGCGTTGCGCATCTTTCACCTGACTGTGGGTGTCACTGTCACCAGGGGTCAAGGTTGGAACTGCAATGGGGTGGGTGTATTGGGTGCCTCTTGAACAGAACCCACTCAGTGGCGTGGTCCCCGCCGCTGTGCATTCTGGGGAGGGGTACTTAAGGGACAGATACCGTTCTGGCGGGGTCTTTCGATCCTGACCTGATGGGCCTCCTGGCCTCAGGAATGTGCTAGCAGCCTTTTGGACTCGGGGCCTGCTGGCCTGAGGCTTCGCTACTGAGAGTAGGCCCAGGAGTTTCTGGGGGCCTCCTGGTCCAGGGGTGGTCCCGTGCTGTCTTGCCTGAGGGAAGAAGCCAAACAATTGGGGATCCAATTGAAGAACGCATCCAGGCCAATTTACCTCACTGTGCGGCTGGCTTGGCTGAAAGATTCTGGTAACATGAGCTGTGTAATTTCTTTTGAACTTTGCAAAGTGTGTGTGTGGTTACGTGGTCCTGTGGCAGAGGACCGCAAAATGACTCAACGGCACTCATCAAGTCTGTGGCAGAGACTTTTGAACGAGCTTCGCAATGGCTGCTAGGTCAGTGAGAGAGGCCTATCCAGTGGTTGCTGAATCCAGTGTGGAAGCGATTTATTCTCTGGATCCAAGATCATACCCGTGATCTGCAAAGCAAGGTACCCAAATCCTCCCTACACCTTCACACCTCTAATGGGACTTATTTAATAAAACCCTTGAAGAAAAAAGAAACAAAGTGTTGGTGTGGACATTTGTAACTCAAGAAGCACCCCTAGGACAAGCATGGTGAACAGTAAGGTAACGGCAGGTCAAAATCTAAACCAGCAGCTCCTTTGGGGTAGTGCTACACCAAGGATGGAGGAGAAATTAGCATTTGGAATAATGTCTGCCACTGATTCTAATAGCTGTGTGCAAGTTTAATTTTGGGTCACCTATGTGCTATAGACCAGGGGGCAGAGGCGGGTCTTTAATTAGGCAAATTAGGCAGTCACCTAAGGCCTCACACTCACAGGGGCCTCGTGGCTGCCTAATTTGCCTCTGCTCAATCACTGTGTGATGGATCCGTGCAACTTTCTGCAAACATTTTTATTTGCTTGAATTTTTTTACCCATTATGGGCACGTGGGGCCCCCGTGTCTACGTTTTGCTTAAGGCCTCACAAAGCTCAGAGCCAACTCTGCCAGGGGGTCTGAATTTTCAGAAAAACCACAGGGGCAAGGTATGATGTTTATGGTTCCACCCACTATTCTCAAAATGTAAATGATTTGCATGAGCCACACCCACTATTTTCACCATAAAATGTGGTAATTATGTAAATACTATGGCCCAGATTCTCGTAGATGGGTGTAAAACTGCGGCGGCGTAACGTATGTCATTTATGTTACGCCGCCGCAAGTTTTACAGGCAAGTGCTTTATTCACAAAGCACTTGCCTGTAAAGTTGCGGCGGCGTAGCGTAAATCACCCGGCGCAACCCCGCCTAATTCAAATTAGGCAAGTAGGGGGGCGTATAGCATTTAAATTAAGCGCATTGAATGAATGAATGAATAAATGACTTGTATAGCGCAACGCATGCAAACTGAATCGCCTCTGGGCACTTTTTCCAGACAGACAGTATCTGCTTACCCCATAGGATCATGACACGCTAGGGACACACAGTCATACACACATATATACATATATACTGGGCCAATTTGGACGAGATCCAATTTACCTACCAGCATGTCTTTGGAGTGTGGGAGGAAACCGGAGTACCCGGAGGAAACTCACGCAGACACAGGGAGAACATGCAAACTCCAGGCAGATGGTGTCGTGGTTGGGATTCGAACCAGCGAACCTTTTGCTGCTAGGCGAAAGTGCTACTCACTGCACCACTGTGCATTCCCGTGCCGAATGTAATGCTCATTGCGCCGTCCCTAAAATTTCCCGACGTGCATTGCGCTAAATGACGTCGCAAGGACGTCATTGGTTTCGACGTGAACGTAAATGGCGTCCAGCCCCATTCACGGACGACTTACACAAACAACGTAAATTTTTAAATTTCAACGTGGGAACGACGGCCATACTTAACATTGGTTGCCCCTCATATAGCAGGGGCAACTTTACACGTCGCAAATCTAACGTAAACAACGTAACTTCACTCTGTCTACCGTGCATACGTTCGGGAATTCGCGTATTTTGCTAATTTGCATACTAGCAGCAAAAAAAAATTGCCTTACGCCTGTCGGATCTAATGGATATCTATGCGTAACTGATTCTAAGAATCAGTCGCATAGATACGACGGCCCAGATTAGGACTTGCGCCGTCGTAAGCCCTTTGAGAATCTGGGCCTATCTGTTTTTTGCAGTGCTCAAGAGTAAGGGCTCCTTTTAGTTCCTTTTAAATTGCATCTTAAAAGTTGATAACATAATAAATAGCGCTGCCCCATTACAGTTGGCACACGTTTGCGAAGTGGGTAGAGTAAGGATAGGATTCCCACTGGTTAGATACAATGCCTTTAGAGCTATGAAGAGGTTCCTGATGAGAAGGGACAAAACAGGATAATGAATGAATGAATGAATGAAAAACTTATATAGCGCAGCACATGCGAACTAAATCGCCTCTGGGCGCTCGTTGTTCCTGTCTCTCTTGATATCAAAAGAGATGAGTTTTGATCTTTCTTCTGAAGGTCAGGTGGTTTTCCTCCAACCGAATGCTGGTTGGTAAAGCGTTCCATAGTCTGGGACCTTGGAGCGCAAATCTTCTTTCTCCTTTGGACTTGAATTTGGCTTTGGGTATCTGAAGCAGATTTTGGTTGGTGGATCGCAGAATGCGATTGGCGTTGTGACCTTTTATCTTGTCGCAAAGATATTGCGGAGCCTTCCCATGGATGCACTTATGTGTCAGGCAGAGTGCTTTAAAAGCAATGCTGTCCTTTACTGGCAGCCAGAGAAGGGTTCTCAGCGAAGGTGAGATTGATTCCCATGTTTTTTTCCCAGTCACAAGTCTGGCGGCCGTATTTTGTACGACTTGCAGGCGAGCGATTTGGTACTTTGGAAGTCCGAGGTAAAGGGCATTTGCATAGTCCAATCTGGAGTTCACAATTGTTCCCACCACGACTGTCCTCTTTGTCCTCTTTGGGGATAAATGGAATAAGTCTGCGTAGTAGGCGCAGCAGATGGTGGGATCCGCTGACTACTGACCCTATTTGTGCGTCCATTGTCATGTAGGTGTCGAAGATGACCCCGAGACTTTTGACTTTGGAGCTAGGGGTGATGATTTGGCCCAGAATGGGCGGGGGGGTCCAGGTAGTTGCTAGTTGACTCTTTCGGCTGGCGTGAAACATAAGAAGTTCTGTTTTGGAACTGTTGAGTTTAAGATAACTCTTAGTCATCCAGTTTTCTATCAAAGAGAGGCATGTCTCTAGATTTGGATGATGATCCTTTTTGTTACGGATGCGAAAATACAGTTGCGTGTCATCTGCATATGAGTGATAAAGTAGTTTTTGGCTACTGATGATTTCAAAGAGAGGGCAAAGGTATATATTGAACAGCACCGGTGACAGAGGGGATCCCTGGGGGACTCCGCATGAAACCGTGCGTTTTTCAGAAGTGAAAGGTCCCAATTTCACTGTTTGTGATCGGTTTTCCAGAAAGGAGGAAAACCATGCTAAATCACCTTCTGTGACTCTGGCTACTTCAGCTAGCCGAGTCAGTAACAGTTTGTGGTCTACCGTGTCGAAAGCTGCGCTTAGGTCCAACAGAACCAGGAGACAGGATTCATCTTCGTCTGCGGCCTCGAGGGCGTCATCCCAAATTTTGAGCAATGCTGTTTCCGTCCCGTGTCCGGGACGGAAACCCGATTGAAATGGATCAAGTAGATTATGGGTGTCCAGATGCTGTTGCAGCTGTTGTACCACTACTTTTTCCAATACCTTGGAGAGGGCGGTTTGGCCTGTTATCGGACGGCGGTGAATTGGGTCCTTGGGGTCTAGGGTGGGTTTTTTCAAGATGGGCTGAATTGTGCCCTCTTTCAGCTGTGAGGGCACTATGCCTTCCTTGAATGACTGATTTATAAGCTGCGTGATAGGCGGCGCCAGGATATCGGCACATTCCTTCAGCAATTTAGCGGGGATAATATCATTAGGCGCTGTGCTGTTTCGCAAAGTACTGATGATATTTTTAACGGCATCGATGGAGATGGGTTTCAGAGTGAACTTTGTAGATTCTACCAAATTTCTATGGGTGTTGTGTGAATGATTGAGGGGGGGGGTTGAGGGGGGTATTGATTTGCTGAATGCTTTCCCGGATTCTTTCGATTTTATTGATGAAGAAATCCGATAATTCATTACAGAATTCCTGGGTGTCTGAACTGGGGGGTTCAAGACATCCTGGATTCATGGTCTGAGTGACCAGTTTGAAGAGTTTGCGAGGGCGGTTTATGGCGTTAGTGATGGCATTGGAAAAGTGATATTTTTTGGCTTTGAAGATCTCTTTATGGTATTTTCTTGTTATTGCCTTGTAGATGGTGAGGTTCTCCTCTGAAGCGTTTCTTTTCCAGGCGGCTTCCGCCCTTCTGCGCTCTTGCTTCAGTAACGACAGCTGGTTGTTAAACCAGCCGGAGTTGTTTTTCCGGATGCAGGTCTTGCGTTTCGGCGCTATTAAGTCGGCTGACTGTAATAGGGCTGTATTTATGGCATCCAGTGTTTCAGAGGCTGTTTGAGGTGGTTGGATTATTTTTATTTTATTACCTAAGGTAGATTTGAAGAGTTCCGAGTGGAGCTTCTTCTGAGATCTAGTCCAGTGTGTTATCACCGGCTTAGGTATTTTTATTAATGGTGGAATTATGGAAACTATGAATTTAATTGCATGGTGATCCGTCCATGGCAACGGTTCATTTTCCAAAATGTTTATTTCCAGATCTTGTCTGAAAATCAGGTCGAGCGTGTGACCGGAGGTATGTGTGGGCCCACATACTAGTTGCTGCAGACCTAGTCCTTCCAGATGGTCAATGCAGGCGTCGGCCACGGGATCCTGTGAGGAGTTTGCCCAGAGGTTGAAATCCCCGAGTAGCAAAAGGTGTTTGCTATTTAGGGTGAAAGTGGACATGAATTCTGTCCAGGGTGAGAGAAACTGCGATTTTGGACCCGGTGGTCTATAGCAGAGAAAAATATGAACGGTCTCCTGGGGGTTTGTTTGTAGTTGCAGAGTGAGGGTTTCCATGAATGGAAGTGAGTACTGAAGGGCTGGTTTAGTGATCGCGAGGTTAGTCTTATGGATCACTGCCAGGCCTCCTCCTCTTTGCCCCACTCTGTTTTCTGTTATAATGCGATAATTTTCTGGCACCAGTTCACCTAGAATGGTGTTACAGTCAGCTGTGAGCCAGCTTTCTGTAATAAGAGAGGATGAAATCATGGATTTCCAATCGGTGTCTTACTGCTGATCTTGTGTTAACCAAAGCGCATGATATTCGCTTGGGCTGCGGTAAGTGGATGTAATTTCACTGTGTCGATCGTCGATCGATTCTAAAAATATGCTCAGTCCTTAGAGCTTTTTTGGTGGCGGCTAATAATCCTGAGGCAAATGGCTGTAATCTCCGTATAGTTTCTGCGGAGTATTTCAGCTTGGCCATTGTCGCCACGAGGCGTGGGGGAATGATGTCTATTTGGGATGGGGGGTATTTCAGGAGGATTCACTGAATCCTTCCTTCCTATATTTTTTTTTTGATCCAGAGGAAGGCAAAAAAACCCTACCCGTGCTGTGCCAATATGCTGAGGATAGGGGAAAAAATTACTTTCTGACCCCTCAGAGGCGATCGGACGTGCCCTGTATCAAAAAAAATGTGAGAAAGCTATGGTTGTTAGGGCCTAATGCATGGGGGGGGGGAATATACTATCTCCTGAATATGTCCAGTAGGAGCAGCTTGTGGTTATTGGGTTGGGGGGGGGAGAGAGTTCAGATAGCCCCTGATCAGGGGTCCTAGTCTGGATGGCCTGCCGCTGGATGGTTAGCTCGAGCGGGGGGGGGGAGAGAAAGACAGAGGGGTGTCTAATGAGGGGGGGAGTCCTCCTGGGGTAAGAGGGGGCTTACTATAGATTGAGGACGGATGCTGGCTGTTTTGGTGCGGCGAGCCGCGGATGAAGCCGCGGTCTTTCCTAAATGCGGCTGCCGCGAATTGTTCCACGAGGTGGCGCGAGGGCCAGGATCCGGTTTGCTGGCTGTCGGAGGCCGAGGGGGGGTACCTCAGGTTCCGATTGGTGGTCGGGGGTCCGGAGATGGGAGGTGAGAAGGAGGGGGGCCGTTTCCCCGATGGTAAAAGCTTAGGCCGCCGCCGCGGCTTGTCCTGAAAAGGACGGCCGCTTACGGGCCCCGGGGAGGTGTGGATAGCTCTGAGTAGGAGCCTACCTTGTGAGCCTCCCGGGGGTGAAGCCTGCGGAGGGGGAGAGGCGGCCAGGTAGAAGGTGGATGGTCATGGATGGTCCTGGAGCTACGGCTGGAAGGTGGAAAAACCCTGCCTGTCTGGAGCCCAGGAGCCACAACGTCCTACTGGTAGGTACGTGCGCCGATTACTACTGGGACAGTTCTCGCCCTCGGGAGGGTCACTCTTTCAGACCCAACAGGAAGAGCTCCTGGAAAGACTGGATAGCGCTGCGGGCTCCACTATGCTGGGACTTTACAGCTGGAACAAAGAACTTTCTGACAGTCTGCAAGTGTGCCTACACCACTGCTCTCCCTATCGGCCAACCTCTTCACTCAGTTGTTGTCCCAGTAACGTAAGCATTGTTAAAGTGAAACATCATGACGGAAATCGAAGGAAAAGGTTAGTGAACCAAACCATAGTGAACCAACAATGCACTAGCTTAAAGGAACCTATTTAGAAAATAAAAAACAAACCTTTACAACCCCCTTAATGCAGCTAGAGAATGCATCCCAGCCATGTCCACATCCTCTCCCCTTACCCCCCCCCCCCATTTTTTCCCTACTACTCTTTCCTTTAAAAAAAATTTGATGCACTTTGTCACGGCTGGGCATCGACCAATCTGATTCATTATTAGATTCAATTTTTTCAGATTTTTCGTAATCTTTATTGAATTCACATTGTGCATCTCTAAATAAAAAAAATAAATAAAATAAATAAAACTGTCAGCATTGTACTATGGTTTGATTTGTGATCATGATGGAACTGATTACTGAGGCGTACCATGCAACTTGTCCAACAAATAAAAGTGCAACACATTTAGCACTTTTCTTCAATTTTCTCCATACAAAAGTTAAGGATCAGCAGCTGTTACACATACATTTTCCACTATGTTGGAACGTCTTTATGTGATAAAAACTGGTTTGTTAAAAAGTACCCATAATTGTTCACTAGGCAAGACCATCATGTCACAGTTTTGTAATAACCTCTAATATTGGAAACATGAAATGTAAGGGTTTAGCTACTCTAAAGCTGGCCATAGATGGATAGGATTTTGTGCTTACATTTTTTATTATTTTCATATATTGAACTTCAAGCTTTCTTAAGCAACTGAAATACCATAACAAGATAAATTAAGTATACATCGAAATATAAAGTAAAGCACTCTCTTGACCGGTTAACAATAACTGGAGGTCTTCAGATGGTAACAATCGAGAGACTTGTTGTTATAATGAGACATTTGGAGAGTACCATGTGAGGTCTTTGTAAGGATAGTTGGGTTAGAGGAGCTAGTTTTAGTTAAGCAAACTGAATGGGAAAGGGTGAGAAGTTAGTCCTAATTGTAAAGCTGATGGGGAAACAATACTTCAACTTTTGATAATAGATGAGGGTTGGTCCAACCAGTATTTTTTAAGACAAGGGCACACATTTCTCTGGTCAGTGATCCATTTTTCCCTGGCTGTGGCGAAGGAATTTGTAGAGAATTCCATCTGGAAATGCATGTTGAGCAAACGAATAGTGTATTTTAAGACTGGATGGTGCTATCAGAATGTGTGTCACTAACGTTTGTAGGTGTATATGCCAAGAAGGAAGTGACAGTCCCAGGAGTAAGTCCAGTGGAGACATTGGGATGGATATGTCACACTGAGAGGAAATTAAACCACTACTTTTTTTCAGTAGACTTTGATGGGTGGACAGTCCCACCAGATGTGTTGTAAAGATCCAATATTGTCGAAACCTCTCCAACATTTAGGTGAAGCAATGGGGTAGATCTTTGCCAGTCTGTCTGGTGTGTAGTACAGATGGATAGAATGTTAAATGCAAATTCTTAGGAAAAGTCTTAGGAAAATTTGTACGAAAATTCTCAGAACATTTGTTTGCCATTCGAAAGATTTTGTTTGCTTTTAACATTTGATTTGGGAATAAATGGGCTTTATCTAATTAAAACTGCATACAATGTATTATTTTAGAAATTCATTCGTTTGAGAAAAGTTTTCCAACCTGCTCCTTCGAATTTTCTTGTCACTGCAGTCGAAAACAAACATTGATTTGACCCACTAAACAAAAGAACAAAGGTTCTTAGAACCTTCTTTTCCCAAGAATTTTCAATTAAAATGATACCCATCTATGGCCAGCTTAGAAGAAATAGCATTTGGATCTTGCATTATGGCTACAAAACAGCATTTAACTCTGCTACTGTCAGACATATTTTACCATTTTTATGTCAATGCTAATATGCACATTTTGGAGATAAAATGTTATTAAATCAGGGCTCAAGTCCTGCGGGAATGCGTGGGAACGGAGTTCCTGCACTTTTTCCACAGCAGGAACTCAGTTCCCTTTGCAGGACTAGAACAGCTGAGAGCAGTCGAGCCGCCCGAGCCAATTCTTCACTAAGCGGCGATGCCCAGCTTGAGTTATCGCGGGATTTAGAAGGAACTTGCTTCTTTCTAAATCCCGCGATAACTCACGGCAGACCTCCGCAATGTCTCCTGGGAACAATGACAAAAGCTCCCAGGAGACATTGCGGCATCGGCACTACCGGATGAATCCATATACAGGAAGTGCCCAGTAACATAAAGCATTACTAAGGTACAGTGGATCAAAAAAAAAACAGAAAAAACATGCGGTTTAGTAACTATGCATATGAGCGTATCATTTTTTTTATTTTTTTTTGGTGGGGGATAGGAATGAGCTTCGAGTTCGAGTCGAACTCATGTTCGACTCAAACATTGCCTGTTCGCCTGTTCTGCAAACAACGAACAATTAGGGGTGTTCGCGGCAAATTCGAAAAGCCGCGGAACACCCTGTTAAAGTCTATGGGAGAAATCTAAAGTGTTAAGTTTAAAGGCTAATATGCAAGTTATTGTCCTAAAAAGTGTTTGGGGACCTGGGTCCTGTCCCAGGAAACATGTATCAATGCAGTGAATTTAATAATACTAAAAGTGAAACAATAAAAGTGTAATATTACTTTAAATTTCGTACCTAGTCCGGTATTTCCTAGTGACGTACGAGGGTGCGTCAGAAAGACCGGTCTTTCCCAGTGACGTACGAGGGTGCGTCAGAGGGGGCGGGGTCACGCGACGGGTGGCCGCTTCCCCTATATAAGAAATGTCAAAGCTCCAGCGCGTCATTCCGCTGGGCTGTGTCCAGCGGAGAGAGGAGCTCGCCTGCTGCGCTCTGGACGGATGGATCTTCTCATCGCTGGACCGGACCGCTGATCACCCATCGCTGGAGAGATCATCCGTCGCTGGATAGAAGACAACGTTGGAGCAGGGAGCCGCATCGCTGGATTTTTTTTTATTAATAAAGGAATTTTTTCTACGGTGTCTGTGAGTTTTTTTTTTACTATTTACACTTCCTTCGTGAAATGGTAGAGGTACAGTGTACCCCATTACCAATTCACATGGGGGGGCAGGATCTGGGGGTCCCCTTTGTTAAAGGGGTCTTCCAGATTCTGATAAGCCCCCCGCCCACAGACCCCCACAACCACCGGGCAAGGGTTGTGGGGATGAGGCCCTTGTCCCCATCATCATGGGGACATCCTCCCCATGTTGAGGGCATGTGGCCTGGTGCGGTTCAGGAGAGAGGGGGGCCGCACTCTGTCCCCCCCCTCTTTTCTGCGGCCGGCCAGGTTAACGTGCTTGGATAAGGGTCTGGTGTGGATTTTTGGGGGAACTCCACGCCATTTTTTTAAAAATTTGGGGTGGAGTTCCCCTTAAAATCCACACCAGACCTGAAGGGTCTGGTATGGATATTTGGGGGGAACCCCACATATTTTTTTTTAAATTGACGGCGGGGTTCCCCTTAATATCCATATCAGACCTGAAGGGCCTGTTAATGGAATTTGGGGGACCCCCACGTTTTTTTTTATTTTATGAATGAATCATCTCTGAATTGCCAGAGCCGACAATTCATTAGAGCCGCAAAGCCGGTTTTAAATGCCTTTTTTTCTTTCAGAAATTACACTTTGTGCAGAGACAGTTCTATGTATGGGAAACATGTGCTTTTTCACATGCTGACTTTACACCCCCCCTAGGTACGAAATTTAAAGTAATATTACACTTTTATTGTTTCACTTTTAGCATTATTAAATTCACTGCTCCTGAAAAAACGTCAGTTTTTAAAACTTTTTTTGCATTGATACATGTTTCCTGGGACAGGACCCAGGTCCCCAAACACTTTTTAGGACAATAACTTGCATATTAGCCTTTAAAATTAACACTTTAGATTTCCCATAGACTTTAACAGGGTTCTAAAGTTCATTTGGTGTGTTCGCAAGTTCTGATGCGAACCGAACAGGGGGGTGTTCGGCTCATCCTTAGTGGGGGAGTGGATCTTGGGTGGGAGTTCCCACACTTATTTCCCCAGGACTTGACCCCTGTATTAAATGATCCTTACCATCCAATATATATATATATATATATATATATATATATATATATATATATATATATATATGTGTGTTTTTTTTGTTTTTTTTCAAAAGCAGATCTGTATGATAGTCCTGATGTTCTATGTTGCTTAATGTCTTCAAAAATGCTTATGAAGTCTATATTTTCAGAAAAAAAGAAAAGAAAATAGGCTAAAATGATTTTGGTATATGCAAATTAAAATGTGTGTGTGTGTGTTGAGTGTGTCTTTTATTATATTACATTTGTATAACCTTTTTAAAGCTCCATATCATAATACAAATAGGTCAACAATGCTTTTTTTATAGCGACAACAATATTCTGAATAGATCCCTGCCTGATGCTTTCTTGATCTTCAGGCAATGCAGATTGGGGGGAAAAAATCCCTTTATATGATGCTCCTGCAGCTGGTACTCAACCATTAACCCAAAGGCAACAATTAGATTCTATATTATACTGACTAACTCAATAAATAATAAACGCTTTAAACATGGCTGCAAATCATGAATTAATCTTCTAATTTAGTTATCTCCTCTCTGCTTCCTTACAGGTACACTGAATTGACCTCTGCTCTACAAGTTCTCTTTGTGAAACTCATCCTATGTGCATCACTTCCTACATTGGTAAACTGAATTAACCTCTGATTTACTGTTGTCTGTGTGAAACGTGTCCTAGTTATCTATGTTATAGGGATATATTACATATGGTCTTGGCCTGCCTTGTGTGAAAAATTTGCACTTGCACCCATCTGTCCGTAGTCAGTGCCTTATAAAATAATTGATAAACAAACCTGTACCTCATATTCCTATATATTTATATCAGCCTTTGGGGGTAGGCACTCTTGCAATGTAAATTTTTATTCAGTGTCAAGATAAATGTCCTGCCATTTTAAATGGTACTTAACTAAGGCACAAACAATGAAGCATCCACAAACTGTGCTGCTAACAGACTGCAGGTGAATTTATACTTCCCTTCCAGCTTTTCCTTCAACAACTACTCTCTTCACCTTGTAATATGCTTATTTCACCTCTCTTTTTCGCAGTACCGTCTTCTCTCCTCCAACTCTCCTCCTGGGGAAGAACATTGCTCTCTCAGGCTTCAGACTATTTATACACTCTCCCAGCCACCATCTGGGCATCTTCCCCCATGTATGGTTGGAGATGCATAAATATTCTGGCTGCTCATTTGATTCTCCCACCCACTATATTCTAGAAGTCTCCAGCATGCAGGAGGAAGCCTTCAAACTTGCAATCTGCAGAGCCCAGAGCAGACCAAGGCAATCACATGATGCACTGCCTATTAAAGCAGAGCGATAAGAACCAAATTTGTCTACCAAGTTCCAAGAACCATACCCCCCCCCCCACATCCCTCCCTTTCTCATGTGCCCTCTAGAATGCCTGCTCTGTCTAGAGCAAGCTCACCTCTGTCAATGCCTTTTATCTCCATCTCCCTTAGCCTACTTGCTGTTACTGAAACCTGGCTTTTTCCAGTTTCTCTCAGGATTACTGTGATTTATCAGCCACTATCATTCTAGGTGACTTCAACATCTCTGTTAATGCTAACGCCTAGGCTAAGTTTGAACACCTCAAACAAATGCCATCTTTTGACCTAACACAATAGACACACACTCCTATTCAATCTGACAGACACACTATTGACCCTACATTCACCTCTGAACTCCTTGCAGTAAAACACATGTCTTTTACTGCAGGAAGAAAGACAAAAATGAAAAGGCCATAGGGTTCTTAGCTTGACTGCACAGTGTATGTAATCTCACACTGTTGTCACTATGAAGGTACGCTAGTGACATCTACTGTTCCCTAAGAACTCTCACAATTGAACTGCTTCAAATTCGGGCACTGAACAAATAAATAAATCTCAATATGGAAAAAGGTACATAGGTAAAATTTTACATTTGACCTAAATTAGACTGAATTACAGTAGGAATAAATAGGTGACCACACTAGAATCTACAACAGACTTAGTAAAACTTGAAATAAAAGCTGTAAACAATTCCAGCTGCATACTAAAGTTGTGCCACAAATGTATTAGCTTACAGACACGCTATCGCTAACCCACAATTCTAAACTCTTTCTATGAATAATTATTTCTGCCTAAAGTTGATCTACAAAATCAGTGATCACCTCATGTACAGTGCTCTTAAATAGTATTTGCCCCCTTCCTGTTTTTTTATTTTTTTTTGCATATTTCTCACACTTAAATGATTCAGATCATCAAACAAAATGTTAATATTACACAAAGATAACCCTAGTAAATCCAAGATGCAGTTTTTAAATTAATATTTCATTTATTAAGGGAAAAAATCTTTTCAAACCTGCCTGGCCCTATGTGAAAAAAGTAATTACAGAGTCTGTGCAATGGCTTAGAAGTGGCGGCGAGACTTGTGGGGAGCAATGCTTGGAAACCAAAAGCATCTGGCACAGGAGACGGATGGTAGGCAGTAAGCAGCAAAGGACTAGTAGTGGAAAGGGTTCCCCAAAGCAGTACAAGTGAGCAGTCCCTATCCTTTCCCTGCTCTAAAACCTCTACCTATGCTAGCCGCACTCTCCCTGTCCAGCGGGTTCCTGTCCCTGACCTAACAACTTCAAAATACATGGCAACTGGCAGGAAAAAGTTGGATCCACAGTTGTATGACTGTCGTGTCATACCAGTGTGAATCCAGCCTAAGTTGTATAAGAAAGAGGTTTATTCTGAAGACCTAGAACTGCATAATTTTTTTGAAACTATGAAGTAAGTTTACGTAAACTTAAGTTGAACAATATCAACTTCAGCCAGGGTGCTCCAGTTTGCAAAACTTCTGTTGCCATGTCACTAACTTTGATCTGACTAAACTGGGTTCTAAATATGACCACTCTGTTGCCCCCTGGAAGACAACCTGTCGGATGAAACATACGTAAGTCAGAGCTCAGCTGTGACGTCAGCATGTCCGTCCAAAGAGCTGGCGGCTGTGCGATATGCTCTTTTGATATTGTTTTGCTTGTGAGTACCCATCACTTTTTTTTTAATAAATCGATTTGAATATGGGTTTTTCTTGCTTCTTTCTGGCTATGTGGTAATGTTCCTGAGGCAAGTTAATGTGAAGTGATTCAGTGGCTGAAGGGGCATGCCATTCTGAAGTGTGGCAGGCTTGACGCACATCCAACTATGATTGAGGGAGCTGGAGCCATCCATCCACCCAGGCGGGATCTATCATTCTAAAGCACTGTTAGACCTCTTGAGATGTGGGGTCTATGGTAAGTTGCTTTATTTGTATAAGGTGGCTGGTGCACATTTGGTGTGAAGAGTTTGTATTCACGGTGGAATTTTACATTGAACTCTAATTTGATAATATTATGATTTATGAACTTATGATTTAAGTGATAGCACAACACTATTGTTGGAAACAATCTAAACAGGACATATCATGGATTAAAGTTTTATTTTTGGAGAATTTTCCCTCCTGGCTGTTTTTTTTGCCTGATCTACATAGAAAGCCAGAAATTGAAAACATTCAAGGCGGTTTTCTGAGGAAAAATCCCATAAAATGTCCCATGATGTTCAGTAAACATATTAATAAAAATCATACCTTCCAAAGATGCAGAGCTTCATCAATCATGAAGAACAACGCCGACCAACTCGCCAAAGAAAAAACAAGCCAAATTGTCGACACATCCGCTATTATTGCTAATCTTCTTCGAACAAAAAATGTATGGCAAACCTCATTGACCATATATGGCCAAGGCCAGGAGAGAAATGCATTGATTGGGTTTCCATACATTTTGAGAAGATTTAAACCATTGGATACAAAATTACTGTTATAGGTACCATTGGCAGTGCACATAATTAAGCATACATTTGAAAAATTGGTTGATGGTTGGTTTGTAAAATAGGTCTCAAAGCAAAATTGTGCTGGATCTAAATATTTTTGCCACGAAGATCCTTTCCAGGACTTCTTAATGCCACATACTAAGTGCACAATTTTTTGACAGGAAATGTAGATAAAGTAACTGTTAGAGTCCTTTGCCATTAAGTGTAGTTTTGTTTATTGTTATGCAATAATATAATATGTAAAGCCCAATTCAGGCATGTTGTAAATGTAGTCTTTTTTTGTTATATAATTATGAAATGTACTCACAGTAACCTCTGTAATGAGGACGCTTGCATCTTCAGTGCGGGCATCTGAAGCACACTTGTAGCTTCTTCTGGGAAATGGTGTGGCTAGCTAGCTACCCAAAATGTACCTCCCAATCTTGCGCATGACACATATCATAGGAGCCAAAGGGCGGCCGGATATGGTATACCTCGCCACAGCTAGGTACAGTGGTAGTGGAGATATTTACTGACCAAAAAAGGTTATATGTTTTACAAGAAAAAATTTGAACATTAATGAGACTGTGATTAGCTACGCCAGGGGGCCGAACATCTAAAATAGGGTGGAACTCTGCTTTAATGTATCTAGCCTATTTCTAGTTGATTTTTTTTTCCATTATTACATTTTAAGTATGATTCATTTTTTATAATAATCATTGTCATTCTTAACTAATAGAGGGATACTTCAACGGTTTTTGGGCATTTTTGTTTTCATTTTTAACACAGCTTTCAAGTTTATAAGTACAGAGTGCATTTATGACATAAGTCTTAGGGAGCAATATGGGTTTGCTAAACAGAGAGTACAGCAAAAGCTTTTTTTCCTTTTAGACTCTCTCTCTAAAATGGAAACATTATATAAATATACACAGACGTGAGGGAAAAGGAAAGAGTCACTCTTCTGACAAATTTAGGTATATGTATATAATTTGAGCTTCGTCTATCCAGCTCTTTAATCAACAGGCTTTTTTTCCAGCAAAACAGTTAAAGCACAACTGTGGCCATGATATGGGAAATTCAAGTATTAGCATATGCCTAACAGTCAGTATATATGTTTTTAAACATTCTCTCATGGACCTTTGTAGCTTCGGACACTGTGGAGCAATTCATCCTCAAAGTTTTCTGTGAAGTCTGTTCTTAACACTCTGCTATGCCCTCTTCATGTGCACTTACTCTTTACATTTACATTGGTGATTAAAATGCTATCAGGTTTGCCAGATCATGGTTGGGATGTTGGTGAGCTGAGCTTCTGAAAGTGTTTTCCTCTCTAAAATTTCCCCTGCATCCAAAAATCACAATAGCAGGACATTTTTAAATATATTCATATCTCCACTGTGGCTCCGATGTGAATTTGCACAGGAGCCCTGTGTGTCTTTTGGTCCATTTCAGGTTTAAATTCAGACAAGAATTTGGGATGATATCGGACCTGAAATGGTGAACCAGGAACCCCCCCCCCCCCCACACACACACACACACACACACAGACACTACACATTGCAATGATTATATGGTTGTTATGTCTAGGGGTTAAAGTCCAGACATCATGACATACTTTAAACTCTTTCATCAGCAGGCTCTGTTGCTCTCCTCCTCTGCCCAAAGCTACAGATTGTGGGTGGAACCTCAGCATCATTATGTACATTATAGGGACATTAGCCCTGTACTTTACCAAAGCCGATCACTATTTACAGAGCAGAGGCAGTGTTGCACTGGGGGGACCCTACTGTACTGAGGATTAGGTAAATATTTACACTTTATTCCTGCACCACTAGACAATTATTTATCCCTTGCAGTGTTGAGGGGGGTGCATTGCAAGGGTGAATTTTTTAAAAAGTTCCTAGAATTGGGCTTTAAGAATGAATTGCCCCACAGTACATGCAGCTACAAAGGTCAGTAAGGCCTAGAGCTCAACCTGCTAGCTAAAAATTACAAATGTGAAATATTTGCAATATTTTATCTTTACCTAACTAAAATTATCTGATGCATACTTAAAATGTTTAATTTGGTATGGGCTTCCTAGCTACAATAAGTATGTAAAGTCTTAAAGTAAAACTAATAAAAAGTCCCTAAAAATGTCATGAAGACATGTGTGACTATACCTAATTATCAAAAAGATAAAATGGTTCTAGTAGTGAAGGGGCCTCAATAAAATGATATGCTCATATTGACTTAAAATCCCTTAAATACACCTATTTTCTATGTTTTTATTTACTGGTTGTTTAGTTGGAAACTATGGACACTGCCAAGGAATTCAAAATTGTACCTAAACTGATTGAGGTTTAATGGCCTACAAACTATAGCAGATGTTTTATAAGTTCACATGAAAAGCTGTTCATATGATTCAAGGGTTATGTTTTTTGTTAAAATAAAATGTAATTAGTATAACACTGGATTTGTTTCAGAGTTCTGGCTCCATGCCTAGAATTCCAAACCAAAAGAGTTAACATTAGTTAAAAAATAAACCACAGCTGGTTCAGATGCTACTTTTTCACTACTGCAAGGATAAATGCAGATTATATTTTGAAAGTAGTACTACTTTCTTTTTTGCTTTTAGCCCCAGTTCACATTGATGCTACTTTGAAATTGCGCTACTTCGCTTGAAGTAGCGCAGTTTCAAAGTAGCAAGGTCAGCGCGATTTCAGATGCTACTTGATAGACATCTGTGTGGCTTCATGCACAGATGTCTTTTGAAGTCGCACAAATCGGCAAAAGCAGTGTAGGAACTCCTTTTGCAAATCGGTGCGGTGCCTCAAAATCGGTGGAGCACCGACTGGAACAAATCACATGACAAATCGCTCCAATGTGAACCTAGGCAAAATGTTTTTTTTTTAATTGATCAAATGAAGGTCAATGTGCCCATTTTTAAGAGCATGAAAATAACTCTTTTATTTTGTTTGTTGTTCATATTTAGGACACCTCTACATGTAAATTGATATTGCCCAGACCAGTTAATAATAGATGTATTGGAAAATGATTATAAGTCTATGGGCAATCCCTGAACAATGCAAACATATATAGGTCAGTCAAATTTGGGTCAAGACTAAATCGCCTATGGGTTGTACAATAAACATACACATTTGATACCTCAATGTCTGAAGCCTAATCAAATATAGCATTAAAAAGGGAAATAATGGTATGCAAGTTCCTTCTTCACTGCTGGAGGGTTTACCTCCAATATACTCTGCTCATGAAAAGGTTCATTTTTTAAAGAGGAAAAACTACAAACAGCCCCCAAACTGATCTAGTCTGGCAATCCCAGGTTTATTCAAACAGATTGCTTCAGTCATTAATAATACTAGCATTTTTTTCATGAACCATGATCCACAATATTTTGTGTTTGAGTCGACCAAAAGATTCTGAGGGTGTCTTCCATGCTCTGGGGGCACCCAAGCCGAGTAACGCCTCCCTGTGTCCATTCAGACACAGAGCCCCAACCCGACCCCACCCCCTCTCTTCCCTAAATGGCTAACTGACTTTAATTGACAGGAGCAGGAGCCAATGGTGCCACTGCTGTGTCTAAGCCAATCAGGAGGGAGAAGCTTGGAGGGCTGAGACACTTGTGGACATCGCTGGACAGAGAGGGACCTCAGGTAAGTATTAGGGGGGCAGAGGGGAGCTGCTGCACACAGAAGGCTTTTTATCTTAATGCATAGAATGCATTAAGATAAAAAAACTTCTGCCTTTACAACCACTTTCTTAAAGCGGGGGTTCACCCTAAAACTACTTTCTAGTATTACAATGTCCCGACACATTACAATACAATTATGCCTATTTTGTTTTTTTTTAATGCTGTACATACCTCGGTACAGCTAATTCACCAGCGGGTTCCGGGTTGTGAATCCCGCGGGAGTGGGCGTTCCTAACTTGCTGGTGATTGACGTGATGACCAAAAACAAACTCCCCCTGTCGCGTAAGCCGCGTCACGATTGCCGAAAGGAGCCGAACGGCGGTGCGCAGACGCAGTATAGCGCCGACTCGCTCGACTTCTTTCGGCAATCGTGACGCAGCTTATGCGACGGGGGGAGCTAGTTTTTGGTCATCACGTCAATCACCAGCATGTTAGGAACGCCCACTCCCGCGGGATTCGCAACCCGGAAGCCGCGGGTGAATTAGCTGTACCGAGGTATGTACAGCATAAAAAAAAAAATAGGCATAATTGTATTGTAATGTGTCGGGACATTGTAATACTAGAAAGTAGTTTTAGGGTGAACCCCCGCTTTAAGTTATTACTATAACCACTAATACTTGAATACAGAGACAGTTATTTAATATGATAAAGAGTAGATACATTTATATAGTCTTACAGATAAAAACAGCCTTTGAGGGCAACCATAATGCTGATGCGGTTCAGGATGAAATTGAGTTTGATATAGATATATTGGTATATAGAATGCACAAATCTGTATTCACACCAGAAGTGTAAAAACATTACCCTTCATTGATAGTGAGAATATGCTCATTAAGCCTCAAATGTCCAGTCAAGAGGGTGTGTGCATTGACCCGGTAACTGAGCTGCAGCATATGTGCATTAACACTTTAGAGACTAGTAATATTATTATTATTATTATTATTATTATTATTATTATACTGGATTTATATAGCACCAACAGTGCTTTACAACATTAGAGCAAACAGTACAGTTAAAATACAATTCAATACAGGTGGAATCAAAGGGCCCTGCTCATTAGAGCTTACAATCTAAAAGGGAGGGTCAAGTAATACAAAAGTTAATAACTGTGGAGGATAAGTTGATGAAGAAAAAAAAGTACAGTTGTTAGGTGGAGGCAGGGTAGGCTTCTCTGAAGAGAAACATTTTCAGGGAGTTGGACTTAGTAGGACAGATTGGGGTAGGGAATTCCAAAGGATGGGAGAGGCTCGGGAGAAGTCTTGGAGGTAAGCATGGGAGGAGGTGACTAGTAACTAGTTTGTGCATTATTCCATTACTATTAGAGACCAGTTTTTTGTGTATGTGCATTATCCCCCTAGTAACTATTTTCCTTTGCATACACAATAACCAACTCAGTGATCAAACCTTTTTCCTTTGTTTTTATGAATTAGTGCTGCAGCCTTTAATAAAGCTTTAAGTGCTGACAACACACTGGAGATGCCTTCAGCTTTTCTCAAACAAATCACAGTCTAGATCTTCTAATCAACATTGCTCAGAAAGAGAGTCTGCCATACAATGTACCTTTAAAACTTGATTGCATTTCAATAATAAAAAAGTTTACTTAGTTCTTTGTGGAATTTGTCCAGATCTAGGAATTAAATCAAATTAATTCTTACATTTTTAGGTATTTGCACAGATCATCAAAATTGCATTTATGAGGCAATATATTTTTCAACATAATGCTAATCTCAGTTGGATGACCACAAGTATTTTTGTTTGTAGGAGGGCTATTTTAGTGAAAAACTGGTTACAGAAATAAAATAGCATAAAATGGTATATTTATAATAAATCCTTTTTTACCACAGTAAAACAAAAACAATACAGCAGCTAGATAAAACTTGTGGAGGAAATCCTGGCACGAGTAAGCTATAATTTAGCTACAATTTAGCTAATTATAGGAAGAAAGGTAGAATTTTGGTTTGGTTTAAAGTGGATCAGCTAAACCAGTTATCAGTCTTTAAAAGGTAAGACAATGCTATAATATTTGTTCAGCTCTCAAAGCTATTTAGCTATACAGTGGATCCTTGGATTGCGAGTAACGCGATCAACAAACGTTTCGTAATACGAGCACTGTATTTTAAAAAATCCTAACTCGGTTTGCGCTGTTGTCTTGCAAAACGAGCAGTATTCAAGCCAACGTGGTATGCAGTACTGCATTTGGCCTGGGGCGGGGGGCGCCAGAGCTGAGCGGAGCCGATCGGAGTCAATCGGCGTCGCTTGGAGCCATTCGGAAGTTCTCCAAAAGACTCCATTCCTGAGCCTTTCTGAGGTTTGCCAAGGTCAGCCGAGCTGTCCTTGGGCCTTTCCGTGCGTTTCCGAGGCTTTCCTGCGCCCCCACCTCTGGCCACATGCGGTATTGCATGCCATTGAAGTCAATGCGGAACAAATTATTTTTGTTTCCATTGATTTCAATGGGGAGACTCGCTTTGATATGCGAGTACTTTGGATTACGAGTATTCTCCTGGAACGGATTATGCTCGTAATCTGAGGTTCCACTGTATATATATATAGTTATACAGTACCTTGAAAACTTATTCATACCCCTTGAAATGTTCCACATTTTGTTATGTTACAACCAAAAACCTAAATGTATTTTATTGGGATTTTATGTGGTAGACACAAAGTGGCACATAATTGTGAAGTAGAAGGAAAATGATAAATGGTTTTCAATTATTTATTTTTTTGTGTGGCATGCATTTGTATTCAGCCCCCTATACTCTGATACCCCTAAACTAAAATCTAGTGGAACCAATTGCCTTCAGAAGTCACCTAAATAGTAAATAGAGTCTACCCGTGTGTAATTTAATCTCAGTATATATACAGCTATACTGTGAAGCCCTCAGAGGTTTATTAGAGAATCTTAGTAGACAAGCAGCATCATGAAGGCCAGAGAACACAACAGACAGGTCAGGGATAAAGTTGTGGAGCAGGTTTAAGCAGGGTTAGGTTATAAAAAAAAATGTCTCAAGCTTTGAACATCTCACAGAGCACTGTGCAATCCATCATTTGAAAATGGAAAGAGTATGGCACAACAGCAAACGTACCAATACCTGGCCGTCCACCTAAACAGATAGGCCAGGCAAGGAGAGCATTCATCAGAGAAGCAGCCAAGAGGCCCATGGTAACTCTGAAGGAGCTGCACAGGACAACTATTAGTCCTGCACTCCACAAATCTGGCCTTTATGGAAGTGTGGCAAGAAGAAAGCCATTGTTGAAAGAAAGCCATAAGAAGTCCTGTTTGCTGTTTGTGAGAAGCCATGTAGGGGACAAAACAAACATGTGGAAGAAGGTGGTCTAATCAGATGAGACCAAAATTTAATTATTTGGCCTGAAAGCAAAACGCGTTGTGTGGCAGAAAACTAACACTACACATCACCCTGAACACACTATCCCTGCTGTGAAACATGGTGGTGGCAGCATCATGTTTCCGGGATGCTTTTCTTCAGCAGGGACAGGGAAGCTGGTCAGAGTTGATGGGAAGATGGAGCCAAATACAGGAAAATCTTAGAAGAAAACCTGTTAAGCCCCATACACACTATCAGTTTTCCTGCTGGTTTTCTCTTCAGGTTTACCAAAACCATGTAGTAGAAGGGCCTGCCTGATTGCATTCAAATTTAAATGCTTAAGGTTTGACCTCATATTAGATGGTTTTGGTAAACCTGAAGAGAAAACCATCAGGAAAACTGATAGTGTGTATGGGGCTTTATAGTCTGAAAGACTTGGGACTGGGGCAGAGGTTCACCTTCCAGCAGGACAACAACCCTAAACATACAGCCAGAGCTAATGGTTTCAATCAAAGCATACTCATGTGCTAGAATGGCCCAGTCAAAGTCCAGACCTATCCCATGCCACCTATCACAACTGTGTAAAATAAGACAGACTATCTAAACCCAAGAATAAAAAAAATAATATATTGCAGCTTACCTTTCTGTAAATGGGGTGGATTTAATTTCTTTTTTTTCTATAGGTGATCCTACCAATAACACACTTCCTGTCATTGGGTGACAATGCTCGTTCACTGTCAATCTATGGAGAAGTAGCCCTGTCACTATAGGACAGGATGTGTGTTAGAAATACAGAACTCCTCCTCCCCTTCTTCTTGTGTTCTGTAGTTCACAGAGATTGCTGGGAACAATGCTAATTGACAAGTCAAAAGAGACAGAGAGCAAAGAAAATTATTAAGATAATCTAGTGGGATCAACAGATAGTTTTTGCATTTACCAAACCAATAACAAAACATTTCAACAGTATATTTAACCACTTGCCTACTGGGCACTTAAACCCCCCTCCTGCCCTGATCAATTTTCAGCTTTCAGTGCTCTCACACTTTGAATGACAATTACCCAGTCATGTAATACTGTACCCAAATGAAATTTTGTCCTTTTTTCATACAAATAGAGCTTTCTTTGGGTGGTATTTGATCACCTCTGGGTTTTTTATTTTTTGCGCTATAAATGAAAAAAAATAAGGATTATTTTGAAAAAAATAAATCGTAGGTATTGTGATAACATTTAGACAATTATTAATTTTTCTTCATAAATTTTGGCCACAATTTATACTGCTACATATCTTTGGTAAAAATAAACCAAATTAGTGGATATTATTTGGTCTGTGTGAAAGTTAGAGAGTCTACAAGCTGTAGTGCAAATCATAAAAAATTGATCACACCTGATGTTCTGGTGGCCTATCTCATTTCTTGCGACCCGAACAAGCCTGGAAAGTACAAATACCCCCCAAATGACCCCTTTTTTGAAAGTAGACATTCCAAGGTATTTAGTAAGATGCATGGTGAGGTTTTTGATGTTGTCATTTTTTCCCACAATTCTTTGCAAAATAAAGATTTTTTTTTCCACAAAATTGTCATTGTAATAGGTTATTTCTCTCACATGGCAGGTGTATACCCCAAATGACGCCCCAAAATACATTCTGCTACCACATGTGTGGGACCTTTTCACAGCCTGGCCACATAGAGAGGCCCAATATGCAGGGAGCACCATCAGGTGTTCTAGGAGCATAAATTCAGATCTAACTTGTTGACTACCTATTACACTTTTGAAGGCCCTGGAGCACCAGGACAATGGAAACGCCTACAAAGTGACCCCATTTTGGAAAGCTAACACAAGAACATATAATCTATGAGGCATAATGAGTCTTTTGAACGATTCATTTTTTTTCCAGAAGTTTTTGGAAAATGTGGGGAAAAAAATTAAAACGCATTTTTTTTTTACACAAAGTTGTCCATTTATAGGATATTTCCAACACATAGCATGAACAGAGCAAAAATGACATCCCAAAATACATTCTGCTACTCCTCCTGAGTATGACGATACCAAATGTGTGAGACTTTTACACAGCCTGGCCTAATACAGAGGCCCAATATTGAAATAGCACCTTCAGGCATTCTAGGAGCATAAATTACACATCTCATTTCTCAACCACCTATTTCACTTTTGAAGGCCCTGGAGCACCAGGACAATGTAAACACCCACAAAGTGACCCCATTTTGGAAAGCTAACATTCCAACATATAATCTATGGGGCATTGTGAGTCTTTTGAACAATTAATTTTTTTGGAAAATGTGGAAAAAAAATTAAAACACATTTTTTTTTACACAAAGTTGTCCATTTATAAGATATTTCCAACACATAGCATGTAAATAGCAAGAATTACACCCCAAAATACATTCTGCTGAGCAAAGGGTAAACAAAAGATTACCTGTGGTTTTAGTAGCGCAGTTGTCCACAGGAGGATAGCATTGGTCCAGGCAGCACGCAGGGACTTGGTCAGCAAAAGCAAACACAATTGTCCAGACAACAAGCAGGAATACTGTCCATAGTCAGTACAGGCAGCAGGCAGGGTTACTGTCCATATACAGTCCAGGGTCGGTGCAGGCAGAGATTGTCAGCAGTGTCAAAATATTGGTCCTGATATTAGGCGGGTCCATGTGGTGTGGTCAGTTCATGCGACAGGTAGAGGCATGATGGCATAGGTCCTACCGGCAGCAGGCAGAAGTAGGGCCTCATTCAAGACAGAATGGGGACAGGGATAGAGGCTTCTCCCACTCAAATCTCTTTGAAGCCTCCGAGGTGATTTCCTCCTGGTAGCCAAGGAAGGGTTTGGGTCTTTCGGTGGAGTTATGATAGATTACATAGGTGTTGTATATGGCTAAATTAAACAAATAAATTGAAACTTTTGTATACCACTGGTGTGTTTGTCCTGTGGAAAGGTAATGTTCGAGCATTTGGTCTTTGAAGTCGACACCCCCCATGAACATATTGTTTTTGTGGATACATGTTAGCTTTTGAATTGGGCCATTCCTCCTGGTAATCTCAACTAATGTATTGTTGTGGACCTTTCTAAAAAGGTTGCGGAACAGGGGCAAACTTGTATAAAAGTTGTCCACGTACAAATTGTAGCCTTTCTCCAGGAGTGGGTTTATGAGTTCCCAAACGACTTTCCCGCTTGATCCATGTAGTCTGGGCAATTAGGGGGATGTAGCTGGGTGTCCTTCCCTTCATATACCATGAAGGCATATGTGTACCCTGTGGCTCGGTTGCACAATTTATAAAGCTTCACCCCATAGCGGGCCCTTTTGGTGGGAATAAATTGTTTTAAGCCCAGCCTGCCAGAAAATTTGATAAGGGACTCATCCCCGCATATGTGTTGGTCTGGGGTAAACAACTGGGGGAAGATTTCAGAAAAAGAATTTAGTAGCGGCCGAATTTTATAAAGCTTATCAAAATGTGGGTAATTTCGGGGAGGGCACTGGGTATTATCATTATAGTGTAGGAATCTCATAATCATAAGCTATCTGGTTTTGGGCACTACTGAGGAAAAGATGGGCATGTGGTAGATGGGGCGGGATGACCAATTTGAACGTAATTAATTTTTTCTGTTTAGTCCCATACAGAATGTGAGGCCCCAAAATGTTTTAAACTCCTCCACTGTTAGGGCTCTCCACTCGTAAGGACAGGCATAAGAGGACGTTCGGTTATTTGCTTTGCCACCAACGCTATTTTATTTTTCAATGGCATTCCTTTACATTTGTTTTTAATTTAAATCAGTCTTTATTAATATTTTCAACAAGTGAACAATAGATACATTCGTTGCAACACAACAGATGTTCCGACTGGAGTACACTGAACAGGAGAGATGAAACATAAGCAAGACTAAACATAAGCCGTCAGGCATTTCAAACCAACCCGAGATAAGTCCAGCTTCGTATGCACCCAATGTAATCTCCAGACAGGGGGGGGGGGAGGGGGGAGGTAGAGGGGCACCAGCTAGGTAGGCATTTTAGCCGCATAAAGGAGTGGAGGTAGGTAGAGAGTAAAGAGAAAAAAAAAAAAAAAAAAAGAACTAAAGATGGAGAGTCGGAAGTGGGAGGGGGTTGCGATGTAGAGAGAGTTTCAGATGTTGACAGTACATTTGGGATGAGCGAGCCAGGAGGACCACGGTTATTTGCTTTGAATTGTTGTGCAGACAGGTTGCACTGGGCCACAATTGATGCAAGCATGTTTTTAGTAAAAATTTAATGGAAAAAGTCTATCGGGAAACAAAAATTCTGTGTCCACCTGGACTCCTGGCTGGGCAGCGAAAGGGGGAATATTAGCTTCTCCTGAATTAGGAGGAAGCCACAAGGGATTCTGGAGGGAATAGGGACTGCCACTGGCACTGCCTTCTCACCAGACTGCCTTTGTCTGGTGGGCGGACTCTGAGGCTGTCAGTGAGACTGATTACAGATGGCACTGATTACACGTGACACTGATGACAGATGACACTAAGTGGCACTAATGACACGTGACACTGATATATGGCACTGATGACACATGACACTGATGACACTGATACGTGGCACTGGTGACACTGATAACAGATGGCACATTTTTTTATATATTTTTTGGGGGATATTTATTATAGCAAAAATTAAAAAATATCGAATTTTTTTCAAAATTGTCGCTCTATTTTTGTTTATAGCGCAAAAAAAAAACGCAGAGGTGATCAAATACCACCAAAAGAAAGCTCTATTTGTGGAAAAAAAAGGACGCCAATTTTGTTTGGTAGGCACGTCGCACGGCCGCGCAATTTTCAGTTAAAGCGACGCAGTGCCGAATCGCAAAAACTGTCTGGGTCTTTTAGCTGCGTAAAGGTCCGGGTCTTAAGTGGTTAAACATTGTGTTCTCACACGGAACCAGTGGACTGAACCCAGAGAAGCCTGCCAAAAGAAAGCCGATTGGTTTCTTTGCAGAGCTGCACCAGATTTTGCACTCTCCAGTTTTAGTAAATCAACCATGATGCACTTTGATGTGGTTCTTTTAACTGCTGTTGCCAATGGACTGCATGGGAGGTCGACATATGTCTGGTCAAGCATGTGGTGCCCAAGTGGCTGCTGTTTTGGCCACGCTTGATACTCTTTAGACATATGTTGCAAACAGCAACGGTGCGATCTGCTGCACACGTGTCAAAAAAGGCCCACACCAAAGAACTTTTCAAAATACGCGAGGGTCAACAGTGCCCTGCACATGCTTAGCTCTGCGGTGTGATGCAATAGGATGGCTGCCCTTAAGCTGCCTCCTGGAGGGCATCCTGCCTCATTGCTCTAGCTACACTGGATGCAGTGGACATATATACAGTATATATATATATATATATATATATATATATATATATATATATATATATATATATATATGAAACAACACTGGTAAAACCCCAGCACTTTTTAAAAACAATATCTGGGACGTTAGTTAAGAAAAGTAATTGAATTCTGGGAAAGTCAAATATCTGTGCATTTTTATAAATAAAGCAAGGGGAATGAAAAAGAAACGGCCCCAAAACTGGCTGCACTTTGTTATACAAGGACCGACATTGTGTATTGAAGTTGAGCTATAGCCCACCACCTCCTACACATTACAATTGATCCATAACTATGACAAGTCTCCTGAGGAACAGGAGATGGGAGGCAATGGGCCAGTGCCAAGCTTCAGAAACTGACTTTGGCATTTGAGGGCCATGGGATTTCAGTGTCTGTATTTTCAGTGACAATGCATGCAGGCACCCCTAGGTTTCTTCATTTTATTTGGGGAGGCAGTGTAGAAGTTTTGGACTAACAGGCTTATTTAGTATAACCATTAATACTAAATCAACTGTATAAACCAACATTTATAAAGATGGACAGTATACAAAGTTTCCCACTTCAACATTTCACTAAATTAAAAACAGGCTCTTACTGATGTACACTCTGCTCAAGAGATCTTTTTCTTTTCAATGTGTATTGGTTACATAGCTGTCACTACACCATCAGCCCTATCCAATATGCCATCACAACACAGGAACCCAGTTCCCAGCCAACTACATTGTATAGCCACATTTATAAACACTGAAAGTCTGCACATGTTAATAACACCTCTGGCTTTGCTAGCAAAATAAAAGTAAAATAAATGGATATTACAAGTGAAAGAAATGTTCCTTCTTTACTGAAACCTTGCACTGCTCTATCAACATCTGCAATGTTAAACTTTGTGTTCATCAAGCCAGTTCTCTCCTATTAAGTTATTATCCAGAGGTTTAACCTTTGGCAAACAAACTGCTAAAGCTTTTTAGAAAAAAAGTCTAAACTGTACAGCAAATATTGAAAATAACATACTAGAATGGAGGAGGTCTGCGTCCTTTCTGGGTGGTCTGTTGAAATGAATACAAGTTTCATGTTTTATGAAAGTATTAAATGTCCTCTGGAACAATTTTTACATATTTAAGTAGCCTATTTCCTTATTCTGAATGGCTGATTAAAATGCAAATTTGTTCACAGTTTTGAAGAATTGTTGCAGATTTCCCACTTTCATCATGCAGACTGATGTGTTCTTCCTAGCTTTAACACACCCTACTGTGTCGCAGTGCCGCAGGAGCGCGTGCCCTTGCTATCCCCGCTTAAAGGGCCGACGTACAGCTACGTCGGCCCACAGGAACGCGCCGACCTGCCGCTGTATAATGACGGCGGCTGGTCAGCAAGCGGTTAAAATGTTTAAGTAGAACATTAAAAAAAAAACGAATATGAATTGTGAGGTGCCCTAATCCGGCCTGTGAAGGGGCACATCTCTGTGATGTACAGAAAGTGCTGCATCACTAGTAAATACAGCTGGATAACACAAAAAGGGGGGTGTTTCTTTTCTATGCCTACTGTATGTATATATATATATATATATATATATATATATATATATATATACAGTATGGCCCGGATTCACAAAGCACTTACGCCGACGTATCTCAAGATACGCCAACGTAAGTACAAATGTGCGCCGTCGTATCTATGCGCCGACCCACATACTAAGATACGCCTAAAAATAGGCTTCCTGCGACCTACGTAACTTGCCTACGCCGTCGTATCGTGGGCGCATATTTACGCTGGGCGCATTTGCCGCTCCCATTGATTTTCTATGCACATATGCAAATGAGGGAGATACGCCGATTCACGAACGTACTTGCGCCCGGCGCATAATATACGCGGTTTGCGTAAGTCGTATGTCCGACGTAAAGTTATTCCTCATATATGAGGCGCAGCTAATGCTAAGGTATGGACCAGGGAATACAGCCGTCGTATTTTACGTCGTTTACGTAGTACGTGAATAGGGCTAGGCGTAGGTTACGTTCACGTCGTAGGCAGTGATCCGTCGTATCTTAGGGGGTAGTTCCGACGTGATTCTGAGCATGCGCACTGGGATACGTCCACGGGACGGCATGCGCCGTTCGTTTTAAGTACTTGTATGGCACTCGGCCCATCATTAGCATGGGGTCACACCTCATTAGCATGGCTCACGCCCACTTCCACCTATGACGGTTTACGCCGAGGGAACCCAGTGCAGTTTGGGAGGCAAGTGCTTTGTGAATTCAGTGCTTGCCTCTCTGCGCTACGTCGGCGTAGCGTATATTCGATAAATATGCGCCAATGTATGTGAATCCGGGCCTATATATATATATATATATATATATATATATATATATATATATATATATATATAATGAGGTGTGACAATATACAGTATCTCACAAAAGTGAGTACACCCTGAAAGGTGCAATTACACCATTAATTACTAGTTTACTAGTTCTGACTATCATCTTATTATTTAATTAGAATTACCTTACCGTCGGCCAATTCCGTTGCTTCATATCCAAACATATATCTCTATGCATAGGGGACACATTGATTGATACAAGACAGGTTGCTCTACAATACACTGTTCCGCTTTTATTATCACCCACATGATGTTAAAGGGGTTGTAAAGGTACAATTTTTTTTTTCCTAAATAGCGTCCTTTACCTTAGTGCAGTCCTCCTTCACTTACCTCATCCTTCCATTTTGCTTTTAAATGTCCTTATTTCTTCTGAGAAATCCTCACTTCCTGTTCTTCTGTAACTCCACACAGTAATGCAAGGCTTTCTCTCCCTGGTGTGGAGTGTCGTGCTCGCCCCTCCCTTGGACTACAGGAGAGCCAAGACACACACTACGATGCAGATCGAGAAAGGAGCTGTGTATTAGTGGGCGTCCTGACTCTCCGGTAGTCCAAGGGAGGGGGCGAGCATGACACTCCACACCAGGGAGAAAGCCTCGCATTACTGTGTGGAGTTACAGACAGAAGAACAGGAAGTGAGGATTTCTCAGAAGAAATAAGGACATTTAAAAGCAAAATCGAAGGATGAGGTAAGTGAAGGAGGACTGCGCTGAGGTAAAGGAAGCTATTTAGGAAAAAAAAACATTAGCAGCCTTGGGAGTCTGAACCTTATTAGTGATACCTTAAACTCCACCTTACTAACTAAATACCACCACCACTTGCTCCCATCATTTACAAATTATTTAAAAAAAAATACTTGCTATATTGCAACCCTCCGTGGCACCTCTTCTGCACACCATGGCAGTCCAGGACTATTACTGAAAAGTCTCCTTTATTTCCCCCACATCATCACACCAAAGCGGGAGACTTTAAGACAATGGATGAGCTTAAAGGGGAGTTCCACCCAAAAGTGGAACTTTCGCTGATCTGCTCCCCCCCTCTGGTGCCACATTTGGAACCTTTCAGGGGGAGGGGTGAACAGGTACCTGTTTTTGGCAGGAACCCTTCCCCACTTTCGGGGGATGGCGCCCTGGCACCGTCCCTCAGAAGTTTGACCCCCTTCTCCTTCCCCCGCAGCGGGGCCAATTAGAAAGTGCAGCGTGCTTCGTGCATGCGCAATAGGGAACTGGCTGTGAAAGGCTTCCCGAATGGCAGCGGCAGCAGCACCTGACAGCCGATCCAAAAATCGTCTGTAGTGCCGACATCGTGGGCTCCCTGGACAGGTAAGTGTCTATATTTTAAAAGTCAGCAGCTACAGTATTGTTCCAGGTGGAACACTTTAAGTCTCAGTTCGAAAACAAGCTTGAACTGAACCTTGCCTATGTGGGCATGTGGGCAAACACCCAAAAATGTACCCGTTTAGTGGGAGCCGAACATTATGGGGCCCCCAGGCAATAGGAGATTATGGGGCCCCCAGGCAATAGGAGATTATGGGGCCCCCAGGCAATAGGAGATTATGGGGCCCCAGGCAATAGATTATGTGGCCACACAGTATACACACACATACAGTATACCCACACAGACACACAATATACACACACAGTATACATACACACATAATACACATACAGACACACAGTACACACACACAGCATACATATACACACTGAGAAGGTACTGGAGAGGCAGGGCAGAAGTAATCTTGGGATTTTTAGACCAAAAGGATGTCGGTAAGGGACATTTCAGGGACAGATGTAAAAAAACACAGATTTTTACATACTGTCCCTGGTTTTACTGAGGCTGGCAACCTTGATGGGGCCCCCTAGTGGCATTTTTTTTTTTGCTTTTGTACATGTGCCCCAAGGCAGTGCCCATCCCCAAAATCTAGAACTGATTTTTTTAACATTCAGCTCCCATTGACTTGAGTGGAGTTTGGATTGAGCACTCAAATTTTAGTAATGGTTGCGAAATATGCCTCAAACCAAACCCGGGTACAAACCAGGGCCCTGTGAGAACCCAATGAAAAGTGTCCATTTCACCAGGAAGCAATGTAGACACTGAAAGAAGGACCAGTTCACTCTTCAGTACAAAAGAAAGGAGATTCAGGACATGGTAGGCCACATGACCACAGATGTAGGTAAGTATTTGGGGTATTTAGCTTAGTTTTTGAAAGAGGGTTGTGGGGTAATGTTTATTGAGAATGGATTGGGAATGGGCGTCAAAAAAAAAGATATGAATTTACACAGTATCTATATTAGGAAAATCAGGAAGAAAATCAAGCTATCCCATAATGGGGCAGCTGTCTGAAATCTGGCTGCAGTGGTTTGCATAGAATTTGGTGATTTATTTTATTTTATAGGGCATAAAAGAGAAGAGAGGCACCTTGAAGTGTAGCAATAAATTGCTAAATGTTGTACCTTCATTAAATGTAACCATATTGCTACACTTAGAGGCTCCTCTCTTCTTTTTTATACTCAGTTGTGACATGTCGCTACTCTTATATCAAGACATCGCTTGTATATCAAGGCAAAATGTATTAAAACATTTTGCTTGTGTAGCGGCTTGCTCCTTTTTGAGCCAGCGCTGCTGTAAATTTAGAGGGAAGTCTGATGTCGCGTACACAAGATCTTTTTTCGGCATGAAAAAAAAACGACGTTTTTAAAAACGTCATTTAAAATGATCGTGTGTGGGCTTCACATCATTTTTCGACTTCTGAAAAACGACAAAAAAAAATTCGAACATGCTGCATTTTCTAACGTCGTTTTAAAAAATGTAGTTTTTCGGGTTGTAAAAAATGATCGTGTGTGGGCAAAAACGACGTTTTAAACCCACGCATGCCCAGAAGCAAGTTATGAGATGGGAGCGCTCGTTCAGGTAAAACTACCATTCATAATGGAGTAAGCACATTCATCACGCTGTAACAGACAGAAAAGCGTGAATCGTCTTTTACTAACAAGGAGTCAGCTAAAAGCAGCCCAAAGGCGAATAGAACTTCCCCTTTAGAGTGCCGTCGTACGTATTGTACGTCACCGCGCTTTGTTCATCATTTTTCTAAAACGATGGAGTGTGGGCAACATCGTTTTTAATGATGAAGTTGGAAAACCATTGGGCCTGATCCACAAAAGGGATACGCCGGCGTATCTACTGATACGCCGTCGTATCCCTGTTTCTATCTATGGAACTGATCCACAGAATCAGTTTCTCATAGATAAGCAGAAGATCCGACATGTGTAAGGGACTTACACTGCCGGATCTTAGGATGCAGTACCACAGCCGCCGCTGGGGGCATTTCTCGTCGAAATCCAGCGCCGGGTATGCAAATTAGCACTTAGGGAGATCCACAAAGCTTTTAAGCTTCGTTTTTTCTCTGTAAGTATTAGTTTGCCGTCGCAAAATTAGGGCTGCTTTTACAAGGTGTAAAGTTAGTACACCATGTAAAAGTAGACCCTTCTTTCCGCCGCATCTCTTTTTTTCCCCGGCGCGATTCACAAAACTCGGCGTAACGTAATTTCGCGCAATGCACGTTGGGAAAATCGCGTCGGGAGCATGCGCAGTACGTCCGGCGCAGGAGCGCGCCTAATTTAAATGGGACTCGCCCCATTAGATTAGGAACGCCTTGCGCCGGACGGATTTAAGTTACACCGCTCAAAATTTCTAGGTAAGTGCTTTGTGGATCGGGCACTTAGGTAGAGATTTTGCGGCGGTGTAACTTAAATAGGAAAATTTAAGTTACGGCCGCTCTTTGTGGATCAGGCCCATTGTTTTTTGGACATGCTGAAAAATGATGTTTTTTTTCATGCCGAAAAACGATCGTGTGTACGCGGCATGAGAGTTAGTTTACTTAGACATGTGTGATTTTGAGCAAATTTGGCCTCTGTTCCAGCCATGGCTGTGCTGTGAGTGGCCACTATTGTTAGCCTGGGGTGTAGTTGTTACTCCAGGCCAAGGGTGGCAGCAGCTAGGTCAAGGTGATTCGAGTATTTTCCCTTGGCAGCCAATCAGTGGGGTTGATCGTCCCACTGTGCATGCTGGGGAGGGGTACTTAAAGGACAGACGTCACTGGACTGGGGTCGTCGAGTTTGTCGTCCCACCACCCCCTGGTGTGTGACCCTCCTGGCTGGGGGTGTGTGTTCCTGTAATCCTGGCTCCGAGACCACGTTGGTCCGGGGGTTGTGATCTTCTGAGAAAGCCAGTAGGCAGATTGGGTCTACGCATTGGAAGGTGATCCTGTGCTGTCCGTCCTGAGGGAGGAAGCCACTTGATGAAGAACCTATCTTGGAGAGCACCGAGCACGAGGCTGGTGTCTCAAGAGAGGCCTTGAACTTCATCGAAGGATGCACCATTTACTGAAAGGCTGGATGGTGATCGCCTGTCAGTTTCAATTTCTACAAGAAGTTACTCTGGAGGAGATCCGGGTGCTGAATCCTGTACGGTGAGGATTCTGGACCGAAAAGTGTCTCCATCTGTGGGAAGGTCTGTGGCAGAGACTGAACCATTTTTTCCGTGTGTCACCCTGGCTGCTAGGCTAGTGAGGCTAGAGTAGTGACGAAAGCTGTGCCACTGGAAGCAGGAGTGTTTCCGGATTGAAACTATGCACCTGAACCTATCTACCTGTTACCCTTCCACCTCTTCATTCACTTATGTTATTATTTTACCAAGTTCAGCAAATAAATCTTAGAAAAAGAAGTGCAAGGTGTGGACAACAACTTTTTAAGCTCTCATCTAGTACCCTGGACGGTGAGGAAATAGAGGTAATATGCCACCCAAAAATATCCAGCAGCTCCTTCGGGGGTACTGCTACACTTGTCTTGCAAAACGCTCTCAAACCAAGTTACTCTCAAACCACGGTTTTACTGTATACATTTTCTTGCATTTACGTTCCTGACAAATTCTGATTACCAGCACAGCTGACACTGAGCAAAGTGCTGTAACATTCTAAAACACTACTAGCTGGATTGACGTAGGGCGGCATACGTTTCAGCCGGCGTAGCGTATCGTATTTACGCTATGCCGCCGTAAGTCAGAGAGGCAAGTGCTGTATTCACAAAGCACTTGCCTCCTAAGTTACGGCGGCGTAGCGTAAATGGGCCGGCGTAAGCGCGCCTAATTCAAATGAGGAACAGGGGGGCGTGTTTTATGTTAATGAATCGTGACCCGACGTGATTGACATTTTTAACGAACGGCGCATGCGCCGTCCGTGGACATATCCCAGTGTGCATTGCTCCAAAGTACGCCGCAAGGACTTTTTTGGTTTCGGCGTGAACGTAAATTACGTCCAGCCCCATTCACGGACGACTTACGCAAACAATGTAAAATTTTCAAAATTTGACGCGGGAACGACGCCCATACTTAACATTGGCTAGGCCAGCTTTTTGGTGGAATAACTTTACGCCTGAAAACTGCTTAAGTAAACGGCGTATCTTTACTGCGACGGGCAAGCGTACGTTCGTTAATAGGCGTATCTCGCTGATTTACGCATTTTAGGCATAAATCAGCGTTCACGCCCTTAGCGGCCGGCGGAAATAGACAGCTAAGATACGACGGCGCAGGTCGTCGTATCTTAGCTACATTTAAGTGTATCTCAATTTGAGAATACACTTAAATGTACGACGGCGCAGATTCAGAGTTACGACGGCGTATCTACTGATACGCCGGCGTAAACCTCTCTGAATCTGGCTATACATTTTCTTTGCGGTTAAATGTCACCATCTCTGCAACACCTAGTAGACCATTAAGCCTGGTACACACAATGAGATTATCGGATGAATGATAGTAGGTTTTGTTTTTACATGCTTATCCCCATATCAAAAATTAGGTTATGAACATTTTTGTACGGCAGAATAAAAATTAGAAAGTGATGGAACGCATTGTATTGTATTTTTATTATGTTTTTGGAAGAAACTTTTCTGATTAAATGAAAATCAAATGAAAATCGTATGATGTGGTATCATACGAGAACATTTTTGTACTTGTCCCTTCGGATAATTTTGCACAACCTGTCCTGATCGGCTGTATACTAACAATCAGATTATCATACGATCGCTTTGAAAGCAGTATTTTTTGTATGATTTTTGGATCGTGTGTACTAGGCTTTAATAGTTTACAAGTGCAACAGGAAGAGCAGGATTTCAGGGATGGTCATAGTAACTAATCTGCCACTGTTCTCTGCAATAAAACTTTGTTTGGAGTTCATAAACAGGCATTTTAGGGCATTGAAAGATTTTATGAAAGGACCACACACACAGTTATAGGCATCAGTTCACCACAAAAAAAGGAAGTCACTTTCGCAGCTTTCTAAAATTATAATGTGGTCATGAAATCTGTCCATTTTAGACAGGAATAGTGCTAAACGGGTTCCATTTGTAACGGTAAACCTTTATACTTTGTATGGTAGATCCATTTTTAAAGATCAAACATAAACTATGATGCTTAAATGTATTTCTCCACAGACAACCTAATAGAGCTAATTGTGAGTGTATAAATTCTATAAAATCTTTAAAAATGTATGGCTGTGATGAGCCAGAGCCAGATCCAGCACTGCTCCTCAGAATAGGACAGTGACAGCCACTAGCTTTGTGTAAGAACCTTGACTGTGGCAGGTAACAGCAAGAGAGCAAATACTGTATCTTCATATACAATGCTTCCAGATATCTCAGATGCCTGCATCCAGTGACGGGCCAAGGTCAACTAGAGCCCAGTGCAAACATGCCAAACTCCCCCGCCCCCCTCAAGATATATGAGCATTAAGTGACAGCAAAAATCCTCCCCCCCCCCCCCCAAAAAAAAATTGGGCACCGATCTGCATGAATGCCCCCTAAGCATAAATCCCCCTGGCTGAAATCTCCCTCCTTGGACAAATCTCTGCCCCTTCCTTCCCCCAAATCCTCTCCAGCACAAAGGCCCTGCCGCAAAGAATCACCAAATCCTTCGCACTGCACAAATTCCCTTCTCCTATACCCCTCCCAACACAAATCCCCTGAATCACCACTCCTAGCACACACCCGAATTTCCCCTCCTAGAACCAATTTTACCCCCTGCTGCCCCCAAATTCCTCCTGCCAAAGCAGGGATAAGAAACACAGGGATTGTTCCCTCATTACAGAGCCCTGTGATGATTGTCAACACAGGGCTTTAGGCTGTGAATGGACACAGCAATGAATCAATGGCCGAGACCTGATGACAAAATCCTGCTGTGAAGAAATCTCAGCACGGGGGTGCACATGCACGCACCCCAAACCCAGAAACAGACAGCAATGTACTAGTATGTCTGTTTGCCTATATGGGCCTCCCGGCCACAGTATATTGCCTTTGGGTTATGCGGAAGTTGTTTAAATATGTTTGTAATTCTTTTTACCAGAAATTTAGTTGCACTAGAAACATGACAGATTATAAAATAAACTGGATCCTTTTTTATCTACATCAATAACATTGTTAAAACAATCAGTGAACCAAGTAGAAAAAAAGTGTGTTTTTTGTTTTGCTTTTAGTTTTTTTACTCTTTATTGTGTGCATAAAAATGTTAAGATTTTTTGCAACACAACATCACCAAAAGAAAACCTTCTTTGTCTCAAAAAAAAGTATCTGCATTCCTTTTTCATCCTAAAGGGTAAGTTCACGTTTTGGGAACATGTTATATGTTCCACCCATTTTTAGGGTAGGACATGTAACATGTTCCCACTGTTGCAGCCGCTGCCCGCTGCTCTTGGTTCCCGTGAAAGCAGTAAGGGGAGAAGTTCCCCATATTAGTTGTCACTTTATTAAAACAGCACTGCTCCACCCACACAGATGTGCCATTCTTTTACCGAGCTCTGTGTATGCTTTGTGGCTGTCTATTGACTGCTATCAGTGGCGGAACTAGCAAGGTCGCAGCAGTTGCCCCGTAACTGGGCCCTGCCGTTCTGCCACTGTTGAGTGGCCACAGGATAGTCAAATAGTGTTTGAGTTTTGACAGACTCGGCGGCAGGATGGCCGCATGGTGACGTTTCTAGGAGGAGGATAGGTCAGCACACACCAATAATGCAGCCACACTCTGGCTGGCCTGGGCGGGGCATCTCCCCCTCAGCTCTTCATTAGCTGGAACCTGCCCCCTGCCAAGCTAATGTCTCCATTGCTGGCGCCATTTTGTTTATGTCTGCCTATATACACAGAGGGAAGTTGGTCTTCAACAAAATGGCACCCAAAACCACAACTATGGGACAAATGTTATTTGTGAATGAGATAAACCACACTGAACGGGCGGGTGATATGAAGAGGGGGAGTGGGAGAGCCGGGATCAAAGATCAAAGCCAAGGTCTGCCTGAGCCTATCCTGCACCCAAGTAATTGAGGAGGTGAGGTCAGTTTGACAGCTCCATCCAGGCCACACAGAGTCTATGGGGGGTCACTGTGGTCACCAGAGCCCCCCCTCCACATCATACCCTTTACATTAAAGTCTGAAGGATTCCCCCCAGTGCAAGGGGAGAACTCTGCGGACCCTGATGCAAAGAGGAACTCTGATGTGAAGGGGAACTTTGATGTAAAAGAGAATGCTGTGAACCATGATGCAAAGGGGAACGCTGTAGGCTCTGATGTAACGGGAGGGGCCACCTTACATCAGAGTTTCCATTTACACTTGAGTTTGCAGCATTCCTCCTTACATCATGGTCCGCAGCATTTCCCCTTACATCATGGTCCGCAGCATTCCCCCTTACATCATGGTCCACAGCATTTCCCCTTACATCATGTTTCGCAGCATTCCCCCTTACATCATGGTCCACAGCATTTCCCCTTACATCATGTTTCGCAGCATTTCCCCTTACATCATGGTCCGCAGAGTTCTACCTTACACTGTACGGGGGAACCCTGCGGACTCTGGTGTAAAGGGGAACTCTAATGTAAAGGGGAATGCTGCAGACCATGATGTAAGGGGGACCATGGTCACCAGAGCCCTCCTTACATCAGAGTCTACAGTGTTCTCTTTTACATCATGGTTCGCCACAGTTTCCTTTACATCAGAGTTCCCTTTTACATCAGGATCCACAGAGCTCTCCTCTTCATTAGGGTACACTGTAAGGAGGAACCCTGTGGACTCTGATGGAAGGGAAAACTTTGTGGACTGCAACGTAAAGGGGAATTATGGAATCTGATGCAAAGGGGAAGTCTGCAGACCCTGATGTAAAGGGGAACTTTGACGAAAAGGGGAATACTACAGACCAGGATGTAAGGGAGAGCTCTGATGTAAAGGGGAACACTGCAGATTGCTATATAAAGGGGAACACTGCGGACGGCAATATAAGGGTGGGGATGTGGGGCCCTGAAGGTTCTAGTTGTGCCTCTGAGTGCTATGATAGTTCATTGAGTCTTCCTGTTAGGGTGAAATTGCCTGGCAGACAGCTTACACTAATGCCTCCTACACACGATCGGAATTTCCGATGGAAAAAGTCAGATGGAATTTTTTCATCGGATATTCCGACCGTGTGTATGCCCCATCTGACTTTTTCCGTCGAAAATTCCAACAAAGTTAGAAAGAGAACATGTCTGTATCGGAAATTCCATTCGTCTGTATGGAACTCCGACAGAGAAAAAAGCACGCATCCATCGGAAAAAACAGTCAGAGCCAGATCCACGTAGCGGATCGTAATTTTAGTCCGGCGTAGCGTATCGTATTAACGCTACGCCGCCGCAACTTTGAGAGGCAATTGCTGTATTCACAAAGCACGTGCCTCTAAAGTTAAGGCGGCGTAGCGTAAATCTGCCAGCGTAAGGGCGCGGAATTCAAATGTTAAAGATGTGGGCGTGTTTTATGTTAATTTTACTTGACCCAACGTAAATGACGTTTTTTTAAAGTGAACTTATCCTTTAATAATGACAAAGTTATCGCCATACCAGGTATATAGGTGAATTATCTGAACTGGTAAAAGATCCTTTTGCATCAACATATTTTTACCAAAAATTGCAGATGGCCTTTACTTACCAGTTACCAATCAATATCAGACTTGCACTTAGAGGGTCCAACTCCATTCACACTTGTGCATTGCGACAACACATGCTAAAACACATGCATACAAACTGTAAGGAAAACAATCCTATGAGCCAGCATTCTCTGAAGAACAAAGTTTTGATTATAAAGCCCCATGGACCCAAACTGGAACATTTTGTTAACTACAGAAATAAGCAGGGGAGGATGGATGGAAAAAGGAGAAATGCTACGGCTCTGATAGAAAGAGAATTTATAGTTTCAGTTTGCTTGTCTCAGTATCCCCCATCAGGAAGGATTATAATGCTCACTTGTGTAGAAAGTGTATCACATAATGGACATAATCATATTGTGGCAGGCTGACAGCACTGTTGCAAATTCAAGGCAGTGGTTTAGCATTGTCAAACTATAACAGGAAATGCTAATGCTGGCAGGATTTCAGGAGTAGAAATCTTTTCCACATGTTCACAATTCTCAATCATACTGAAAAAAAAAAGGCTTTGCATACACTTTAAGTTACAAAGACATATCATGTATGTGGGTGTTTTGAGATGCATTTATAAGGGCAATTTCCTAACTAGTTTCTCTAAATTAAATGATGTCACTTTTTCTCCACTTGTTGAAGAGACTTTATTCTAGATTTTGTTCTAAAACTATGTTGGATTGCATGTGATCCTACAATAGGTTTTATTTAACATTTATTATTGTTTAATTATATATTATGGCAGTTGCTGCACATATTGACATGGGACAGCTCAAAGGATTAGTAAGAAAAACATAAATAAAAAGACCAACACCAACTTAATTTTCATGGGCTAAAATGGCCACACTGTTTATTAAGGGGCAATATATTTTAAGCTTAAAATCACATAACCATAACTCATGTTATTTACTGTATTAATAAAAAAAATCACATTGTCCACCCAGAACTGAACTGGATGACAAACCCCCACTAACAAACGCCTTGACGGAATAAAATTAAAAGAGAGAGTGGGTGGGTGTTAGCAGCAGCAGTGCTTCATCCTGTAGAAATGCTCTCCTCAGGTGGCTGCCAGAGTGAAAAAAACGCTGCTTTTATACGCTGAGTGCGGCTTCAGCCCGCCCAAATTAGCCAATAGTGACAGTGTTGCATTACTCCCAACTGTCCCTGATTTGGAGAAATGTCCCTCTGTCCTGCTTTCCTCCTGATTTGTCCCTCATTTTGGTCTGATCTATATTGTTGTATATAAAATGCCGTTTTATCTTTCAAAAAGTGTTTCCCAGTGTTAAACCTTTCATTCAATTTCTAAATTGTTGCATTTGTAAATTCTAAAATCCAGTATAAAGGAATAGTAGTAGTAAAAAAAAAACAACACTTGTGAGTTTTACTAATTGTTATTTTTATAATTCTCCTTTAAGAGTGTGTGTCTCATGCCTACAGACAGACTTTTGCTAATAGGTGTCACTCTTTCCCATCTAAAAAAAGTTTTTAAGGTATGGTGCTGCTATGCAGTTCTCCATTCTGCTGTTTCCAGGATTAACTTATAATAGAAGAGGGGAGGGGGGAAGAGAGCAGAATCCCTTTGTACTGTGCCATGGAGTCCCACTTGACCGCTAGGGGCTCAGTCAGTGTAGGGATCCTTACTTTTTAACATCTCTATAAATGATATAGGGTCTGGAATTAAAAGTACCATTTAATTTTTTGCAGATGACACCAAGCTATGCAGTTTGTGTTTCAAACTTTATCATACCCGGGATGTTTACTAGACTCTTGTTTGGACAGATTTAAGTGAGTTATTCCTAAGAATTACAGGCCTACAATGTAAAACGACAAATTTCCATGCAAAATAATTATACCGCATTTGGTACAAAATTCCAGACATAATCATACCGCCAGGGAGGTTAAGAAATGCCTCAATTGTACCGTGCGCCAAAAGTCTAATTGGTATCAGTTGGAACTGGATGTCAGTATTCATTCTAGGAAATGAGAGGCCTGATATAACCCCCTCTCCAGTAATACCTCAAAGAATTCCTTCCTCGGTCCTAATACAAATTGTGGCTTTCCCAAGATAGGGTATAATGGGGATTCCAATGTTGACAGCTTTCCCTAAGGCCCCATACACACGATAGAATTTATCCGCGAATACGGTCCAGCGGACCGTTTCCGCGGATAAATCCTCTCGAAGATTTCCGCAGATTTTCATGCGATGGAGTGTACACACCATCGCATTGAAATCCGCGCCGAAATCCTCTGGCGATGACGTGTCGCGCCATCGCCGCGATTATGACGCGGCGACGTGCGCGACGCTGTCATATAAGGAATTCCACGCATGCGTCGAATCATTACGACGCATGCGGGGGATCCCTTCGGACGGATGGATCCGGTGAGTCTATACAGACCAGCGGATCCATCCGTTGGGATGGACTCCAGCAGATGGATTTGTTCTGCATGTCAGCGAATATTCGATCTGCTGGAATCCATCCCAGGGGAGAAATATCCGCAGAAACAGATCCGCTGGCGTGTACACACCATAGGATCTATCCGCTGAAACCCATTTGCTCGGATTTATCCGCGGATGGATTCTATGGTGTGTACGGGGCCTTAGAGATTAGTCTATAACACATTTTTATCCCACGGGCCTATTAATGGGTGTGTCTTAACTGTGGATGGAAGATCTTTATAGCACCAGGGTGCTCTAGAAAGTAAGGCCCTACTCTGTGCTTGTTCCAAATTCGTCCACATCTTTAAGTCTCTATGTTGGCACCAGTCAATTATTTCGACTCAATATGGCTGCTTGGTAGTGTTTATATACGTCGGGTACAGCTAGTCCACCATATTGTTTGGAGAGAGTTAACAAGGATCTTCTGATCCTTGGATGTTTCTGTGCTCAAAAAAAAAATAGAAAAAAGTATCTTGATCTGTTTAAAGTATTGCCTAGGGATGGAAATGGGTAGTGCTTGAAATAGATATAAAAATGTTGGCAAAATGTTCATTTTGAGTATATTTCCTCCTCCAAGCCAAGAATGGGATCCCTTATGCCATCTATCCAGGAGACTACGAACCCTTTGTAAGAGTGGAGGGAAATTCAGATCGAAGGTTTTTATAAGATCAGTTGCGATCATTGTTCCCAGATAATTCAAAGCACGATCCTTCCATTTAAAGTAGAGGAGATAAATCAAATGGAAGAACTGATATGGACAGCTCGACAGAAAAAAGAGACATATCGGAAAACATGGTCCGTATGGAATCTTTTTATTAACTCAAAGGATGGGAGTACACTTTTGGGAGCAGTATAGAGTTGTAATATATTGCTAGGGGGTCTGGGGAAGAGGGGGGAGACACAGTGGGGTGGGAGGAGAGGGGGGATTTTTTTTCCCCCTTCATTGTTTGTTTGGTTCTTGTTGTTGTTTGTTGGTTTCTTGTGAGGTTGTTGTTATTGGGTTATGTATGTGTTCTGTGGATTTGTCTTGTTATGTGTCTGACGAGGCGGGGGGTAACTCAGAAGGAGGGATAGAGACAGACACCATATTAAGAACACCGCAATAGATTGAGCCTACAGATGTATGACCAAAGGGAAACGGATACCGGGAGAAATTAATGAATAAGGGAATTATGTTAAATAGGAATAAAATGATGTAACCATGAAGTAAACTCTGTTTGGATGGAGGAATAGGCCAATGATGTAATTATGTTAGTACAATGATGTACGGAAGATGTCTTGAGACTTACCTTCCTTTTTTCTTTTGCTGATGTATTTTTTTGTTTGGTTGAAATAAATAAATTTATATATGTAAAAAAGAAAAAAAACTGTGTCCAACTTACAAGTTGACCTCAATGCACTATTTCATTGGGCAACACGTGGCAAATGAGGTTTAAAGGGGGGTTGTAAAGGTTTATTTTTTATTTTCTAAATAGGTTCCTTTAAGCTATGGCATTGCTGGTTCACTTACCTTTTCCTTAGATTTTCCTTCTAAATGTTTTTTTTCTTTGTCTGAATATCTCACTTCCTGTTCCTCCTCAGTAAGCTTGCCCCCATCATCCGAGCTGTTCTGGCTGGGGGTTAGTCAGCGTGCTTGCCCCCTCCCTTGGGACTTCTCCCCGCGGGGATGGTTGATTGATAGAGATCTATTGATTTCTCCTTAAGGCCACTTGCTGCTCTTTTCTTTTCTACCACTAGGTGGTTGGTTACTTGGTGGTACTAGATATGAGAAGGGCAACCCAGTGTCAGGCTATGGGTATGTGGGGTGTCTCAGCCAATGGACAGGGGTTTTCTTAAATCCCTTGGCCTGCTGGGAGAGCCTATATATTTGGATGGAGTCAGGTGATCTAGGTTCTGTGCCACCTGGATGGCTGTCGTATTGACCGGGCTGCTATGCTGGAAATTGGGCCTATCCCAAGCACATCTGGCTGCTAGGCTGTCTGGGGGCCTATCCAGAAGCAAGAGAGCAGTGCCGGGTTGGGATTGCGGCTTGCAGTCCAACCAAAAGTGACAGTTCTTTTGGCCAGAGAACCTGTCGTGGTCGGAGGTAGAGGGGAAGCTGTCGCCAGTAAGGGACTATCCACCTTAATACCCGGGACCACAGTGAGTAACTGAAGCAAGTACGGGAGAAACAATCTCACCAGACAGGGATGGTGAAGAATCTGGAAACTGTAAGTGTAAACCAAGCCTTTCTGGGTTCCAGGTTAATTAACTTAAGAATGAATGTTGGAATTTGTTTAAATAAAATTATGTATTACATGATTGATGGTCTGTCAGTGCAGCTGATTAGACTTGTTCCTTATCTTTACAACAAATGTTTTGAATTTTTCTTTAGATCTGTGGGTACTGAACCTAATTTCTAAGAGGTTCTCAGACAATTCCAAAGAGTAGTCTTGGAAGTATATTCTGGTTCTCTTTTCCAGAAATTTGCTTGAACTTACATGGAGTACACCTTTAACCAGTGTTTACCTCAACGTGGCACATTTTATTTTAGCTGCACCACATGTTTATAAATGAAATAGTGTTGTAAAAAAACACAGCTGGTTGATTCAAGGGTGAGCTAGAGGTCTAAAAAAAGCATGTTTACATTGTTCAAATGTACAATCTAGGCTAGAGACGATGCTTTTCTGTGTGGGCCCTGTAATTCTGGAATTGAGCGATTACATAAGTGCAGCTGTACAAAGCACTGCAACCTCTAGAAAATGAGCATTTCCTATAGTATTCATGAGATCTACTCATGCTGAACACAAATAGTGACAAGCTGAGACAAAGCAAATCATGAGACTTCAGCCACACTGAAGGGATTTCGAGGAGCTTTGTTAACAACCGGCAGATTGGTGTTTGGTTAAGACTCTCAACCATGTTTAAAGTTAAAACTTCAGGCAAGCAGCTAATAAAAACACATGTGTAGTATTACTAGCCAAAAAGTATTTTTTCTCCAAACCAGAAAGAAAGATAACACCATTTTTTCTTTCAGAGTTAAAGCCGGCTTATATTTTGATTTTCATTGTTTCGAATATCAGAAGATGTTTATGTTCTTTCTATTTTATTCTATTATTGTTTTATTCTATTATATTTGTTTCTATTCTATTATTTTCTATTTCTTTCTTTTATTTTCTATTTTGTTTTGTTTTACTCTATTATGTTATATTCTTTTATTGTCTGCTATATTATTTTCTATTCTATTCTTTTCTATTCTATTCCTTTATTTTCATTTTATTCTCTTAGAAAATTGCAAAACGATTCAAATTCAAAAACTTTTCGAATTTCGAAAACTATTCAGAATTGATTCAAAAACTATTTGAAATGGATCCAAAAACTATTTGAACTGATTCGAACTCGGATTTCATCTGAATTTTCTTTTCATTATTTTGGATTCGTATTAAATTCAATACTATTGTAATTCGGAAATTCAAAAAAACTAAAATTCATCCGAATTTCAGTTTGGAACGAAACAAACTGCTCAGATCTATCACAAAGTTTGTATTAGGGTTATATAATAATTGTGAAAAATACTGGGGCACTTCTGTGGATAGGCTAGTAAACTGTAAAGTTAAAGTAAATCTCAGCACTGCTGCAGTTCCCTGACAACTTCTATCCACAGCATCTGTCCCCTGTGCTGACTATATACTTGTCCCTTGTACTGAGTACTGGTCCCATGTACAGACTATATACTTGTCCGTTATACTGACTATTAACTTGTCACTTGTACTGACTATATACTTGTCCCTTGTACTGAGTATATACTTGTCACTTGTACTATGTACCTGTCCCTTATACTGACTATGTACTTGTTCCTTGTACTGACTATATACTTGTCCCTTGTATTGACTATGTACTTGTTCCTTTTACTGACTATATACATGTCCCTTGTACTGACCATATACGTGTACCTTGTACTTACTATGTACTTGTCACATGTACTGACTAAGTACTTGCCCCTTGTACTAACTAGTTACTTGTCCCTTGTACTGAGTGAGTACTTGCACGTGTACTGACTATAAGTACTTGTAGCTTGTACTGACTATGTACTTGTCCCTTGTGCTGACCATATACAGTGCGTGTCCCTTGTACTGACTAGGTACTTGTCCCTTGTACTGAGTGAGTACTTGTTCTTTGTACTGACTAAGTACTTGTCCCTTGTGCTGACTATGTACTTGTCCCTTGTACTGAGTGAAGACTTGACCCTTGTACTGGAAAAATACTTGTCCATTGTACTGAGTACTGGTCTATATACTTGTCCCTAGGGACAAGTACAAGGGACTATGTACATGTCCCTTGTACTAACTATATACTTGTCACTTGTACTAAGTACTTGTCCGTTGTACTGACTATATACATGTCCCTTGTACTGACTATATACTTGTCCCTTGTAATGACTATATACTTGTCCCTTATACTTACTATGTACTTGTCACTTGTACTGACCATACTGTATACAGTACGTGTCCCTTGTACTGACTAGGTACTTGTCCCTTGTACTGACTATATACTTGTCCCTTGTACTGACTATTTACTTGTAGCTTGTACTGACTACATGCTTGTCCCTTGTACTGACTATATACCGGTACTTGAACCTTGTACTGACTGTATACTTGTCTCTTGTACTGACTATATACTTGTCCCTTGTACTTCCTATATACTTGTCCCTTGTATTGACTAAGTACTTGCCCTTGGTACTGACTATATAATTGTCCCTTGTACTTCCTATATACTTGTCCCTTGTATTGACTAAGTACTTCCCCGTTGTACTGACTATATACTTGTCCCTTGTACTGAATAAGTACTTGTCCCTTGTACTGATTATATACTTGTCCCTTTTACTGAATATATATTTGTCCCTAAAAGGGGGATTTATGCAGGGAGGGGGATATGGGAGAGGATTTTTGATAAGAGGAGGGATTTATGCTGAGAGGGAGGAGCATTTATGCTAAGAGGGGGAATTTTTTTTATTTATAAAATAATAATAAAAAATAATAAAAAAAAAAAAAGAGGGGGAATTTTTGCTGGGAGGGGAAGATGGGGATGATTTTTGCTAAGACGGGGGATTTATGCTGGGAGGGGGAGATGGGAGAGGATTTTCGCTAAGAGGGGGCGTGTATACTAGGAGGGGGAGATGGGGGAGGATTTGTGCTAACGGGGGATTTGTGCTAGGAGGGGGAGATGGGAGAGGATTTGTGCTGAGAGGGGGGATTTATGTTGGAAGGGAGGGATGAGGGATAATTTGTGCTGAGAGGGGGGATTTATGCTGGAAGGGAGGGATGAGGGAGGATTTGTGCTGGGAAAGCGGAGGTGAAGACAAGGGTCTGTGCTGAGAGAGGGGATTTGTACTGGAAGGGGTTATATGAGGGTGAGGATTTGTGCTTAAAGAGGGGATTTTAGCTGCTAGGGGAGAGATGGAGGTGGGGGGTCTATGGTGAGAGGGGGATTTTGATGAGAGGGGGATTGAGGGTAAGAGAATTTGTGAATTGAGGGGTTTTAGGGGGATTTATGTTGTAAGGGTGATATGGGGAGTGAGGGTTTGTGCTGAGAGGAGGGATTTGTGCTAGAACGGGGGCATATGGGGGTAAGGAGTTTGCCCTGGGCACTGGATGATTTTGGCATTGGCACACTATAAATTGCAAGGGTGAATCTGTGTAGAGAGAGAACTGAGTGCTGATGTGAGGACTGGATTGGCGACTGGTGACTGTGGTGGCCGGGAACAGCAGACTCGTGAGTACCTGGTGGCTCTGCTGAGTGGAGTGGCACACACACACATTTCTTTGGTAAGAGAGACCCTCCCGAACCCAGGTGTATAGAGTGGCAGTGGGAGTACCTGGGTCCTGATCGTGATAATTGGAGTCACTCAGCAGGGCCAGGACCCAGGTACTCCTATTTAACATTACCACATTCTGAACTATGCAAGTCACCTGAGACTCTATTTAACCACACCCCTTTAAGTCACGCCCAATATTTAGTGCAACTCATACCACGTCCACTTTTTTCGACGACAGCTTTTCTTTTCACACTGCATAGGGGGACCCACTTCGGATCTTGCACACGGCCCCACTGATATCATGATATGCCCCTGCCCAAAGCATAATGTTTCCACCTCCGTGCTTGACTGTAGGGATGGTGCTCTTAGATTCATAGTCAGCATTTTTCTCCCTTCAAACACGACGAGTCGAGTTGATGCCAAAGAGCTAAATTTTTGTCTCATCTGAACACAGTGCTTTCTTCCAATCCTTCTCTGAAGCATTTAGATGTTTATTGGTGCCTTCTTAAGGAGGGGACCTTGCGGGTACTGCAGGATTTCAATCCATGGCGGCGTATTGTGTTACCAATGGTTTGGTGACTGTGGTCCCAACTACCTTGAGATAATTCACAACCTCCTCTTGTGTAGTTCTGGGCTGATCCCTCACTTTTCTCATGATCATCCTTACCCCATGAGACAAAATCTTGCATGGAGCTCCAGACCGAGGGTGACTAATGGTAATTTTGTATTGTTTCCATTTGCAAAATAAACAGTCCAACAGTTGTCTACTTTTCACCAAGCTTCTTGTTGATGGTCTTGTAGCCCATTCCAGCCTTGTGCAGGTCTACAATCTTGTCCCTAACGTCCTCTGACAGTTCTTTGTTCTTGCCCATGATGGTGAGGTTTGAATGGAAGAAAGAGATTCTGTAGACAGGTGTATTTTTTACACATAACAAGTTGTAGGGGGGTGCCAGATATAGGATCGGCCCTTGGAGTATACTGTAATATATGTGGTGGAGCATACTGTAATGTTTCTGGTGGAGTGGTATACTGTAATATTTGTGGTGGAGTATACAGTAATATTTGTGGTGGAGTGGTATACTGATATACCGGTATTTGTGGTGGAGTATACTGTGATATTTGGGGTGGAGACGTATACTGTAATATTTGTGATGGAGTATACTGTAATGTTTGTGGTGGAGTATACTATAATATTTGTGGTGGCCTAAACTAATATTTGTGGTGGAGCAGTACACTGTAATATTTGTGGTGGAGCATACTGTATTAAATGTGGTGGAGCGGTATACTGTAATATTTGTAATGGAGCATACTGTAATATTCGTGGTGGAGTAAACTGTAATATTTGTGGTGGAGTAAACTGTAATATTTGTGGTGGAGTAAACTGTAATAAATGTGGTGAAGTATACTGTGGCGCGGTACACTGTAATTTTTGTGGTGGAGCAGTATACTGCAATATTTGGGGTGGAGCATACTATAATATTTATTGTGGAGTAAACTGTAATAGTTGTGGTGGAGTATACTGTAATATTTGTGGTGGAGTATACTGTAATAAATGTGGTGGAGCGGTATATTGTAATATTTGTGGAACAACTGTAATGCAAATTTCCTTTTTATCTGTGTAGAAAAAAAAAATTCTTGCAACAGCCCTCTAGCCCAGACTGCAAGGGGCACTGTGATGGGGCTTTATGAAATATGTGCAATAAATATTCTTGAAAAAATAACAAACTTTTGTGAGTGTTTTTACATTTTAAAGGTGGGGGGGGGGGGGTGGCAGATATAGGATCTGCCCTTGGTGGCAATTGTTTTAGGTATGCCCCTATCTTCAATAACTCTAGCTCTCATCTTAACCAGTAAGAATTTCTAGGCTAATAGTGAACTAAAAATAGAGTAAAATGAAGGAAGACAAATCTTATAAATTCAGAGAGATTGTGTCCCTTTGTGGCCTCCTGTTCTATAACAATCCATAATGTGTCTTCTGGGATCGAAAACCAGTATCTCAATTGATCTAAAATTGTAGCGTAATAATACGCTACGATCAAAGGGCATGCCTTCCTTAGATCTAGGCATAGCTGGAACAGGGGCTTTTGAAGGGGACTGAAGGGTAGCCTCTTGCCTACTGACTATGGGCCCTAGCTTTTGAGAGGACTCTATCATTGGGGGGGAGCCTGGGGGACCCTTGGAGTGGTCTTGCTTTAGATTCAGGTCCGTGTCTCCCAAAAACCCACAGACCTTGAGAACTTAGAACCTGGATACAAATTAGGGGCCTTTGTGCCCAAATTAGCAATGACTGCTCCATCCCTCCTAGACTGTGGGACTCAAAGCAGAGGTTAATATACGTAGCTCAAAACAACCCGATGCTGGGATCTCCTGCTATAATCTGTGTACTAAGGTGTTTTTCTCCCATGGTATAATTTCCCCAATGTGTGCCTTCCAGGTGTGAATTCCTATTGTTAATTGAGTCACCCATTGCTTCTGTCTGTTGGCTAATCCTCCTGGAGGTTCTACATTATGGGATTAATCTTGTATCTACTTTACCTTGTTATCAAACCATTGTGGGATGTTTTCTGTGTTCATGTTTATAATAATGTGTAATGTACTTTGTGTATCCAGGCTTGTGGGCTTGTTTCTGGGTTGTCTGGGCACTCCCTGACTAATCGAGGCTTGTTGTTAATTAGCGTACTCTATATGTTTGTGTGGGCTGTTCCTTAGATGTGCTAATTGTCTAGGATAATGTGATCAAGCTCCTACCTGATCTCGCATGGTATATATTCTATGTGAATTTACAATACGCTCAGTTCCAGTTTGCACTTAAGCTAGTGTCGTCTAGTTCTTGGGTGCAATATTCTGCTATAATACCTGGTTCCTGGTTCCAGACTGGAGGAAGCTGTATACTGACAGAAGCACCCAAGAGGAGTGCCAAGCAGTCCATCACAAGGCGATTCTAGTTTTTTTCCACTGCCAAATGAATTGTTTTATCTTTGAGTTTAATTGTGAATAGAATTTTAGTGGGATTTGGATGGGCAAGGATCTAAACAGATACAGAAGTTTAGCTAAGATTTGCATTTTAAAAGCAGAAATTTTTCCAATCCATGACAGTTGAACTTATATACTGATATATTGAATGTATTTAACAGTTTGATCTCTCATATAGATAAAATTAACCTCATACATTTTACTAGCTGGGTAAGTGAGACGTATTCATAAATAGCAAATGTAAGGATCATCCCAGTTATAGGGGTATTTGTTTCGTAGAGATCTAATGCCGCATACACACGATAATCACTAAAACGACGTTGCCCACACAAGATCGTTTTTAATAAAATGCTCTAGCAAAGCGCGGTGACGTACAACACGTCCGACGGCACTATAAAGGGGAAGTTCCATGCGGATGACGCCACCCTTGGGGCTGCTTTAGCTGATTTTGTGTTAGTAAAAGACGATCTGTGCTTTTCTGTCTGTTACAGCGTGATGAATGTGCTTACTCCATCACGAACAGTAGTTTTACCAGAAAGAGTGCTTCCGTCTCATAACTTGCTTCTGAGCATGCGCGGGTTTTTAACATCGTTTTAGCCCACACACGATCATTTTTTACAACCCGAAAAACGACATTGTTTAAAACATCGTTAAAAAATGCAGCATGTTCGAACTTTTTTTTTGTCGTTTTTCAGAACCCCAAAAATGATGAGAAGCCCACACGCGATCATTTTAAATTACATTTTTTTTAAACTTTTTTTTCATGCCAAAAAATGATCGGCATTTAGGGTTGAGGCATGGATCCCCATGGAATCCCCATTGAAAAAACAGCATTTGTTCTGGTTGATTTTGTAATAGGATATTACTTAACAACTCAATATGTTTCTGAAGATTTGATAGCGGGATCACAGGATTCAATAAAGATAAAATTGCGTCATCTGCAAACAATCCAATATTATGTTCTTTTATTCCTATTTTTATACCTTTTATCTTAGAATTCCCAATACATTCTATTGAATGCCTCCTCTGCATTGAATGCAATGCAATTGGTTTTCACATATTGAATCAAATGAAGCACTCTTCTAGTGCTGTCTGGAGCTTGTCTCCCTCTGACAAAACCTACATGATCAGGAGCTATAAAGTAGCATATTATATCCAAAAGGCAAGTTGCTAATATTTTTGCATATATTTTGAGGTCAGAATTTAAAGGGAAATGGGCCTTTAAATTTTGGGGTTGAGTGATGTCCTTTTCTGGCTTAGGGAGGGTTATAATTATAGCTTGCAGAATTTCAATTGGAAAGGTACTTGTTTTTGCCACAAAGTTGTATAATTTAGTTAGATGTGGGATCAATATGTCAGTGTTGTGTTTATAATATTCCCCTGACAAACCATCCACACCAAGAGATATATTATTCGGTAAGAATTTGCTTTTTTTTTGCCCCTCAACCGCCTACTTTTAGGTCCCTTTCACACTAATGCACTTTTACCTTGCTAAAGACGCAAGAAAAATGCAATACAAATATTTCCCTTTAAACCCTATGGGACTTTTCACACTGCTGTGCTGTGGCCACGGAGTGTTTTTAAAAGTCCTTCATGATGCATCTTTGGTGCGCTTTTTAAAACCACACCAAAAAACGCAGTCCCCAGTTAAATTGAATGGAAAATATGTCAAAGACGCATTTTTGGTGCATTTTTTTCCAGTCATGTATCCATGTTTTACAGGTGCATGCCAACCAAAAAATGCACCGGAAATGCATAGAAAATGTGTTGCAAATGTATATGCATTATTCTTTTTTTTTTTTTCAGTGGAGCAGTGTGAGAGCATCCGTAAGCTACAAAGGCAGTGGACAGGGGTGAACATGTACCATGGCACTTTGCATCATGGCATGGAAAAAAATATCTCTCCCATAGCATTTTATGGCCAGTACTGCAACTGAATGAGGCTACATTCACATCTGAGCATAGCAATGTATTGTGTTTTGAGTTTATTCACATGCCAGCCCATTGACTTCAATAGGTTGCCTGTCACGCAAAAAAAAAAAAACACACTAAAGAAGCTAAAGAACCAAACTTTGCATTTGGCGACACAAGTTTCGCACATTTTGTCACACAGAAAGCTCATGACTGCTACCCACATTTGGAGTGGCATTAAGAAATAATGGCAACGCAAGCACATCATGTGTTTAAGGCCAGGTTCACACCTATGCGAATTGAGTGCGGTTTCAACCGCATCCAAATCGCAGGACATTTCAAAATACATTGTTTTCAATGAGGCTGGTTCACATATGTGCGATGCATCCGCACTGCGCATTGCCTCCAAACCGTGTGCGGTTTTTATGTCTTGCGGTGCGGCTCAGGTGCGAATTCAGTCCCATTATCTTCTATGGGTACGCATCTAATTCGCAGATGTGTTGCGGTTTGAACGGAAGTTTTTTCTCCTCCTCCACCACCTCCCCCTTTTCCTAGTTCCTCCTCTGTCTGTTTCATGCTGCTGAGGTGAGTAGCCATGTCCAAAAGACGGAGCAAAAAAGTCACTGCTAAGGTGAAGGACTGTGTGGATTCCGAGGAGCTTATCCGCCTTGTCAGGGAGAACCCATACTAAATATAAGGACAATGTTTTGAAAAAAACTACCTGGGTTGAAATTACCAAAAGCCTTTTGCTCATCCCAAGTTCAAGCTGACAAAGGTAAGTTTGATTTATTTTTTCATTCCCTAACTTCTAAAATTATATTTCTAAGTAGACCCCAATAACTACAGTGCGTACCCCCCCACAAATCCAGAGCAGGCCTTTATCCAAGCATGCATTCTGTCAGGGCATGTAAAGTGTGCTAACCCATACCATGCCACATGTTTTCTATCTTGGCATGGTGTTTTAGCAAAATCCTAATGCACCCTGTCCCCGTGTTGCTGGTGGCAAGGGACTCATTCCCACACCCTTGGTCATTGTTTGTATGAGTCTGCGTGTGTGTCTATCACCAAAATATGTAAACTCACTTTACCAAGTATGTTTGCAGATCCTTGGGGGAGTGACTATCTGTATTTGTCATCCTATTTTGACGTTATTGGCCATGCTGGTCTTACAAAGACATCATCTTCTGTACAATGACACCCAGCAGAACACACATAACAGTGTCACAAAGCCACGTTTTTTTTTTTTTTTTTTTACAATTTCAGGTAGAGAATAACTTCGGAGTCCTTAATATTTTCCAAAAAAAATATTTTTTTTTTTTTTTCAAGCTGCATTCAAATTACACATAGTGACATTTTTAGCTCAGTATGTTATGTTTTAATATTTAAAGGGCCATATATTTTGATGCCAACACCACATATTTTATTTTTTTTAAATTGCCTGCATCTGCCAAGGTAACTCGCCAGATGGCGATATAAAGTAATTTAGAAATTGATCTCTAATCAATTTCCCACTGGTAGTGCCCCTAGTCAAACTCCACTGTGCCGCCTCCATGTTATGCATCATGAAATCCTCAAAATCAATTCCATCACGTTCTCGCACATAGTTGTGCAGTGCACACGCAGTTTTGACAGCAGAGACAGCATGCTCCAGACTGAGATTGATGGCGGTGTGCAATATTCTCCATTAATTGGAAAGAATTCCAAATGCACACTCTACTACTCGACGTGCCCTAGTGAGCCGATAATTAAATATTCTTTTATCATTGCTCAGCGCTCTACTTGAGAATGGTCGAAGAAGATTTTTCCCAAGGGCAAACGCTTCGTCCCCTACAAAAACAAATGGGAGGGCTGGCTCATTTGTTCCGGGCAAGGACGAATCGTTAGGTAAATCCAGACTATTCTCCCTTAGCATTCTCCCAAATGTGGAATGACTAAATACACCAGAATCAGAGCTGCTGCCATAAGCACCCACATCAATATAAATGAAATTATATTTGGCATCTACCACTGCCATTAATACAAAAGAAAAATATTTTTTATAATTAAAAAACTGACTCCCACTATCAAATGGCCTCAGGATGCGTATGTGCTTCCCATCGATGGCTCCCACACAGTTTGGAAAATTACATCTCTCCCAGAATTCCTCCGATATCTTCAACCAATCTTCTTTTGTAGGCTTTTTGAAGACCAATGGTTTTAGTACATTCCATAAAACAATGCATGTTTCATGTACAATGCCAGATATTGTTGATTTTCCAACCTTGAACTCATAGTGGAGACTTCCAAATGAATTTCCGGTAGCTAGGTACCTTCAACAAATAAGAAATATTAAATAATTATTATCTTATCTTTTTTTCAGTGGTATACATCAAGAATAGGTGGCGAAGCATGCGTGATGCCTTCAAGAAATACAACAAACATCTAAGAGAAGTGAGGAGTGGCTCGGGGGCACCAGCTAGAGTCCCCTATATGTATGCAGAGGACCTTGCCTTCTTGAAACCACTCATAGAGATGAGAGAGTAAGTTATCCTCTACATCATCTATGTATCGTGACTATATATTTAGCATTATTAATGTTTTTATTTTTTTGTAAAAACAGGACCGAAGCAAGTTGGGACGAACAGGATGTCTTGGAGGATCAACCAGAGAGCCATTCTGAGGCCCAATCGGTGGCAGCAGTTTGCATTGATCCAAATGAGGAAATACCAGAAATGCAACTTGGGTCAAATCTATGGGTCACAAACCCAGAGAATGAGTCTGGATTGCCTGAGCCTATGCCTGGACCCTCCTCTGCTCCGGCAACCATTGCTCGGCCTGCCAAAGTGGCACGTAAGCGAACGCCAGTATCGCAGATGGACATAAGCAAGCGTCTTCTAGAGATGTTACAACAAATGGCTGGAAAGGTGGATGCTTTCTTATGTCCAGCTACAATACTGGCGCTTAATTTTGTACCATTGATCAAAAAAGTTCTACCTGAGAGATATTTAGAAATGCGAACCACAGTAGAACACGTTCTGCAGTCATTTACAGTGCCAAGCGAGCAACCAACATTGGAAAGGCCATATGTAACAAAAGAAACAACACACATACACTTACCAATGTCAGGCCAGTACCCGGACCCAGGAAACCAACCTTACCCCTATGTTCCTCCATCCTACACTTCCAGCTTTCAGGAGCCAACTTCAATATATGAGGTACAACAGAGGCGAACTCCATATCCCATCCCATCCCCAATCCCTTCAATTAGGCCCCAAACACAAATGCAGGGGATGTATGTGCCACAGCAACATTGGCCACAGCAACATGGGCCTCAGACACATGTGCCACAGCACCATGGCCCACAGCAACATGGGCCTCAGACACATGTGCCACAGCACCATGGCCCTCAGACACATGGCCCTCAGACACATGTGCCACAGCACCATGGCCCTCAGACACATGGCCCTCAGACACATGTGCCACAGCACCATGGCCCTCAGACACATGGCCCTCAGACACATGTGCCACAGCACCATGGCCCACAGCACCATGTGTCACAGCACCATGTGCCACAGCACCATGTGCCACAGCAACATGGGCCTCAGACACATGGCGAGTCTAGCCATGCTTCAAGCACCGAGATTGATGAAACTACTTCAGCAAGTCAATACTCCTCAGACACACCATTATTTACCAAAACATATCAACATCTCTAAAGTTTACGTTATGCCCACAGTAAACAAGCATGTGTGCATATTTTGTATCAACGTTTAGTCCTGAGGTAAACTTGAAGGCAAAGTTTTTATTTTTTATATTATTACAAGAAAATATATGTTGTCTATTTCTTTATTTTTGGGAGAAAAGTAAAAAATAAATATATTTTTGGGCATCTTATGTCTGGTTGTTCATTTCTAATTACAGATGTTGGATAGTTGAACCCAAAAAAGATTACATGCTTCAACATAAAATTTAAAATGCACATAGGTGTGGAAAAGTACCTTAATGTGATTAATAATCTTTGTGCAGGCTGGATGCTTGCTCTGAAGCATGTGTTCTGTCGCTCCAAACTAGGGTACGTTAGTCCTAACAATTCATCAAAACTTGAAAAAAAAAAAAAAATTTAAATAAATATTTACTATGGAACAATGGAGAAAGAAAATGTTTAGCAAAATGAAAAAAAAAATCACCTGGTTATTGACATGCGTGTATAATTAAAAAACTTGTCTTCATGCCCACGGAGATCTTCATAAAATATCATGAACTGCCCTCTTTCATCCCTATTTGCAATGATAGGATGAACCCAGTATCTTCTTCTTCTCCTCCTCCTTCTCCTCCTCTCAACTTCAAGCAAGATTGCTGCTGTTGCAGCAACAACTGTAGGCATGATCATGGGCAGGGCAGCACACATTTCTTCAGAAATCCAAATCCAATTCCACACAATACTGAATGCTCGTGAAAAAGGAAGAGTCCAAGAAAGGTCACTCCCTTTTATTACCTACATCATCACACAGCTAACAATGATTGGCCCTCACCAAAAACGCAGCTCAGAAAATTATTTCTTCTAAATCGCACCCGATCCGCAGCTAAACCGCAGTTGATCCGCAGAACACCCTCTAGAGAAATTCGCAACGAGAACGCAGCTCCAAAACGCAACGCACTAGTGTGATTCCGGCCTTAGTGCATCTTTCATGCATTTGCGGAAATGTGAGCAGAAACGTGCATTCCTGCCTCCGTTTCCATTATGCTCAGATATGACTGTTGGACCTAAACCTTGAAGTTCAATTGGCCTTTTAGAAAACTATTGTATCAGTTTAATTGCACCTGCACATCTGACCACTATCAAATATCAATGTCTAACTTGCCATTAGTTTGTATCATCAATGTCTTGGATAACGCATACCGTATTACTTTAGGTTATAGCTTAGTTTAGTTTACAGAATTGGATCTTCCCTGAATCATTAGCACTGCTAAGTTAGGTTAAGTTCTGTTAAACACATTACAGTCTTCTTTTGAAGCCATAACTCCAATAAGTAATTCCGTTTCCTAATGATCTTTCCAGTGTTTAAGGATAGTATGTCAGTTTTTACTACAATAAAAAGAGATAAAGCATTTGGTAAAATAAATATTTAAACATAACTGTGAAATATATTACATACAAATGATACACGACATCAGCATATATAGCATAAAGGTTTGTTCACACTTGTGCAGAGATCAGCAGTTTTCTGCACTAGAAAAACACAGGGCTAGATTCACATAGAATTGCCCAGGTGCAGCGTATCAGAGATACGCTACGCCGCCATATCTTACCTGGCTCTAAGTCTAATCCAGGAAGATTTTGCGCCGTAAGTTACGGCGGCGTAGTGTATCTCTCGGCGCGTAATTCAAATCGGCAGGTAGGGGGCGTGATTCATTTAAATGAAGCGCGTCCCCGCGCCGATTGAACTGCGCATGCTCCGTTTCGAAATTTCCCGCCGTGCTTTGCGCGAAATGACGTCGCACCGACGTCATTTTTTAAACTTCGACGTGAGTTACGCCCATTCCTATTCACGGACGACTTACGCAAAAAAAAAAAAAAAAAAATTGACGCGGGAACGACGGCCATACTTTAACATGGCAAGTCTATCTATACGCCTCAAAATAGCAGCTTTATCTTTACGCCGGGAAAAGCCGACTAGCGACGACGTAAGAGAATGCGACGGCCGCGCGTACCTTTGTGGATCGACGGAAAAAGCTAATTAGCATACCCAACGCGGAAAACGACGCAAACTCCACCCAGCGGGAGCGAAGTATTGCACCTACGATCCGAAGGCGTAAGAAGTCGTACGCCTGTCGGATTGAAGCCAGAAGCCGTCGTATCTTGGTTTGAGGATTCAAACTAAAGATACGACGCGGCAAATTTGAAAGTACGCCGGCATATCAGTAGATAAGCCGGCGTACTCTCACTATGAATCTGGCCCACAGTTTTCTGCAAGGGAGCACAGAAAACATTTGTTTTCTATGTGTCCTATTTACACTTGAATGCAGCCTTCAGATGAGCCGTGATGCAGCACAGATATCTGCAACATGTCTACATTTTTCTGTCCCACATCGTAGCTCACCCATGGTTTCTTTTCTCTCTAAGTTTCTATATACCACAGCTGAGATGTGGTGTATAGAAAGGAATGAAATGTCGCACACACATTTCAATAAGGAGGCTTAATTGTTATCAGAGAAGAACAGGTGCCTCTAAATTAGGACTGTAACATTTTATTTTAAAAAAGGTGCAATATCCACTTACATGAAAATTAGGGAAGAGGGCACATGTCCATCCACACATGTCCATCCATCAATCCCCACACAGCAGCGTTCATACCGCTTCCTCTCCTGTCTGTAAGGAAGAGTGTCCTGACCTGCAGGATCTCGGCAGACGAGGGTGATTGAAAACGAGGCTTGGCTGGTTGCTGGTACTCGGTGTTGAAGGCTGGAATGCGGCGTCAGGCGTGATGACGTAACTGGTTTGCCCTGTTTCCCCTTTTAAAGTAAACATTTTTTCTCACTATGCATTGACTAGCTCCATTACATGGCCCCCCTTTCTACAGAAGTCTCCCAGGCATACAACCATCAGACTGTGCCCTGAGTTTTGATATGGCCTCCCACACAGTATTAAGGTCAAGCTTGGATCATTGGGTTGCTGGTTTTACAAGCTGAGCAGTCCTACTGCTCTTGGCTCCTAAACAGAAATGGCCTTGTCATAGGTCACCTTCTTCAACGACCTAGTACTGAAAAAATGTCGCATTACCCCTTTTCTCAGTAACCCCTTTTACTGAGACTATTAAGGTTGTAAATCTGACCCTGAAAATTAGACTCTTGTATGACCGGATACAGGGAGGAATCCACCACTGGACTTCACAATTAAAGTTAGAAAACAACCTTAAATATAAATAAAATAATGTGGTAGGATGCCCAACATAATTAGCGTTTATCGCACGAAAATAATGATTGAAGTCAATTTTATTAAAATTTTAAGATCATATACAGTATTCTAATCTCTCTTAAAAAAATGTATTCTATTAAACCTTTATTTTGAAAATAAAATGTTCATGCAGAGCAGCTACATGACACTGATGTTATAGAACATTAGGGTCTTTCTGAGTAACTATTGAATAGGGATGAGCCGAACACCCCCCTGTTCGGTTCGCACCAGAACCTGCGAACACACCAAACGTTTGTGTGAACTTTAGAACCCTGTTAAAGTCTATGGGACTCGAACGTTTGAAATCTAAAGTGATAATTTTAAAGGCTAATATGCAAGTTATTGACCAAAAAAGTTGTTGGGGGACCTGTGTCCTGCCCCAGGGGACATGTATCAATTGTAAGGGGTTAGCTTGTGACCTCCTGAGTGGGTTGACCTCCTGAGTGGGTTCACTACACACTGAATTATACAGAGAAGCAGCCGTGGGTGGTTGAAAAAACAAGGGTTATGGTTTATTCTTCCATATTGCTGGAAACAAGTGCAAGCATCCAAACAGCATAAACAAAACAAAACATAAAATAAACCCTGGACACTTGGGCCGTCTACCTTCACAACACAGGAACCTACCTATGGAGTCTGGCACAGCCTGCTGCTGGGCAGACACTGCTAGTCTTCCAGTAGATTTTCTTATCACACAGCAAAAATATCAACAACCACTTCTTCTTCAGAAGTCTTCCTCAGCTCACTGCTCTCCTTAACTCAACAAGCCTCAGGATGCAGAATTCAGTAGTAATCCTCTGGACAACTTATAGAGGCCTTAATTTTCTCATTCTGAACAGCTGAAGCTATCCAACGTCCTTAAACCTTTCTGGCTACCTCTGCAGCCGACACCTGATAGTAATTGGTGAATTTTCGAAACAAGGCAGAAATGTATCTCCCGTCTGTGACAACACCCCCAAATTTACCTGACTTCCTGTCACACAATGCAAAAAAAAGTTTTAAAAACTGAAGTTTTTTCGAATTTAATAATGCTTGAAGTGAAACAATAAAAGTGAAATATTACTTTAAATTTCGTACCTGGGGGGGTGTAAAGTAAGCCTGTGAAATAGCACATGTTTCCCGTACTTAGAACTGTCTCTGTCATTTCTGAAAGAAAAAAAGTCACTTAAAACCGACTTGCGGCTATAATGAATTGTCGGCTCCCGGCAATTCAGAGAGAATTCATTCATAAAAAATAAAAAAAAGTGTGGGGTCCACCCAAATCCAATCACCAGACCCTTCAGGGGTTCCCCCCAAATATCCATTCCAGACCCTTCAGGTCTGGTGTGGATTTTAAGGGGAACTCCACCCCAAATTAAAAAAAAAATGGCGTGGAGTTCCCCCAAAAATCCACACCAGACCCCTTATCCGAGCACGTAACCTGGCCGACCACAGAAAAGAGGGGAGGACAGAGAGCGGCCCCCCCTCCTGAACCATACCAGGCCACATGCCCTCAACTTGGGGAGGATGTTCCCATGTTGATGGGGACAAGGGCCTCATCCCCACAACCCTTGCCCGGTTGTGGGGGTCTGCGGACGGGGAGCTTATCAGAATTTGGAAGACCCCTTTAACAAAGGGGACCCCCAGATCCTGCCCCCCCTATGTGAATTGATAATGGGGTACAATTTCACGAAGGAAGTGTAAATAGTTGTAAAAAAACACACACACACCGTGGAAAAAAGTCCATTATTAAAAAATAAAATAAAAAATCCAGCAGTGGTAATCCACTCTCGGTCCCGGCTCCCCGCTCCAACGTTGACGGTATCCAGCAACGTGTGATCTCCTCTCCGGTCCAGCGATGAGAAGATCGTCTGAGATCCAGAGCGCAGCCCGGCAAATTATGCTGCTGAAGCAAGTGACATTTCTTATATTGGTGAGGCGGGGCCACCCATCACGTGCCCCCGCCCTCTCTGACGCAAGGGGGAAGCCTGGGCTTCCCCAGTGACGTAGCAGAGGGTGTGTCAGAGGCGCTGGACCGGAGAGGAGATCACCTGTCGCTGGATACCGACAACGTTGGAGCGGGGAGCCGGAACCAAGAGTGGATTACCACCACTGGATTTTTTATTTATTTTTTTAATAAAGGACTTTTTTCCACGGTGTGTGTGTTTTTTTACAACTATTTACACTTCCTTCATGAAATGGTAGGGGTACAATGTACCCCATTACCAATTCACATAGAGGGGGCCAGGATCTGGGGGTCCCCTTTGTTAAAGGGGTCTTACAGATTCTGATAAGCCCCCCGCCCGCAGACCCCCACAACCACCGGGCAAGAGTTGTGGGGATGAGGCCCTTGTCCCCATTAACATGGGGACATCTTTCCCATGTTGAGGGCATGTGGCCTGGTACGGTTCAGGAGGGGGGGGCTCACTCTGTCCCCCCCTCTTTTCTGCGGCCGGCCAGGTTACGTGCTCGGATAAGGGGTCTGGTGTGGATTTTTGGGGGAACTCCACGCCATTTTTTTTTACATTTGGGGTGGAGTTCCCCATTTTTTTTTAATTGACGGCGGGGTTCCATAATATCCATACCAGACCTGAAGGGCCTGGTAATTGAATTTGGGGGGGACCCCACGCTTTTTCTTTTTTTTATGAATGAATTCTCTCTGAATTGCTGGGAGCCGACAATTCATTATAGCCGCGAGTCGGTTTTAAATTACTTTTTTTCCTTCAGAAATGACACTTTGTGCAGAGACAGTTCTAAGTACGGGAAACATGTGCTATTTCACATGCTTACTTTACACCCCCCCCCCAGGTACGAAATTTAAAGGAATATTTCACTTTTATTGTTTCACTTTAAGCATTATTAAATTCACTGCTCCCAAAAAAACGAATGTTTTTAAAACTTTTTTTTGCATTGATACATGTCCCCTGGTGCAGGACCCAGGTCCCCAAACACTTTTTAGGACAATAACTTGCACATTAGCCTTTAAAATTAGCACTTTAGATTTCTCCCATAGACTTTAACAGGGTGTTCCGCGGCTTTTCGAATTTGCCGCGAACACCCCAAATTCTTCGTTGTTTCGCCGAACAGGCGAACAGGCAATGTTGGAGTCGAACATGAGTTTGACTCGAACTCGAAGCTCATTCCTACTATTGAGTAGCAGAAGTGGTTTGCTTTAATAGTGTTGTTCTGTATTTTCATCTTTTTACAGTCTTTATGGACAGAAGAGAGCAAAAGGGAGAGAAAAAGGTGATTGATTAAGATGTGTGCAAGTTTGAGCTACTGAGCTATGTAAACCACATGCTTTTTTCAACAAACGTGGCTACAATTGTCCTGGTAAATATGTGAAATGGAGTGCAGAGAGCCAGCTGCCTGGAAATAAATATTTAAAATATCACTATATAATAGTTCACATAATAAAAGAAAAACATTATTTAAAACTGTAAATTCCGCCTGAAACTAATTTTATGAGTGATGATTTCAGTATTAAAGTCACAACATATTTCACAACCTATAATTTCCTATATGAATTACTCAATCACAAACAATCTCAATTAGCAATAAACTGCAGTGAAACAAGGAAAGTAAAAAAAGCCTTTAACAAAAATTTGGACTATATACTAGAAATTGTCAGTAAGCACTGTTTTGTATTGGGTGTGAAAGGGACGGGTCAGAGTTATTAGTCATATTTTCAGGTTTTGTGATTTACCCCCAAATTTTTTATTTTTTTCAATAAAATTAAACAGCCTGCTAATCATTATGTTCCCCATACCTTTGACTGCAAAAACAAAAAGTACTGTAAAGAAAAAAAATCAAACTGCTTTCCTTCTCCCAGCTGAATAAATGTGTTTGAGTCTGCCCACGTTCTGTCATTAAACAAATAATTTATAGCTGGTCAGCACTCCTGGTAATTCACCTTATGAAGCAGTGTAACAAACCCCTTTTTTGTGTTCCTGCTCTGTAGCTTACTGAATTACTTGCAGCTGGTTTAAATCAAATACTCCCCCTCTTTCCTCTTTGTCTTTCCTTTACTCCAAAAGCTGGAATGGGTGTGCACTTTCTAGAAATATTTTTATTTTTTTACTCTTACTAGAACATTTCTTTTGCCGTTTAACATGCAGTTGAAGAGACCGGTGAATAGTAAGGGCTTACTGTAGACTGTATCTGGATTTTCTTTGGTGAAGGAGGCCACACGCTGGTCTGTTTCTGAATATGCATGATATGTTTTCTTTCCAGGAGGCCTACTGGGTCCATTCTTAGTTAATGCCAGATGGGCAATCTGACACATGTTCCTTCCCTTTCCTTTCTCCATGCTGAGCTATATTACATATCCTACACATACCACATCTACATTTTAAAGTGCGCTGTGTGCAGTAAGTAAAATGCACACATACTGCTGTGTGCTAAATTTTAAAAGCGCACTGTCAAACTGCATAGGTTAAATTTTATTAAAGCCCAACTCCGAGCTCAGGTCCCCGACCCCAGTGCTCACTCAATCTCCCTGGAGACCCCTTCCCTCCACCATATGTCTTTTTTAATATACTTACCTGACCTAGTCGTTAAGGGGGCAAATCCTTTGGGGCTAAAGTGGTTAAACTGGACTGTTTTCTTTTGTCAAATTTATACGTTTACATGGATATCTAGAGATTTAAATCTGTTTGTCTGCAGAAACGCTCAAAAGCAACATGCATAGATGTGAATCAAGCCTAATGCCGTGTACACACCATCGGAAATTCCGACAAGAAATTCTGACGGAATGTTGCATACACATGGTCACCCAAATCTTGTCGGAAATTCCGACCGTCAAGAACGCGGTGACGTATAAGACGTACGACGAACCGAGATCAATGAAGTTCAATAGGCAGTTCGGCTCTTCTGCTTGATTCTGAGTATGCGTGTTTTTTTGCGCATTGGAATTGCATATAGACGAGCATATTTTCCGATAGGAACTTTTTCCGTCGGAAAAATAGAGAACCAGCTCTCAATTTTTGGTTGGCGGAAATTCCGACAGCAAAAGTCCAATTGAGCATACACACGGTCGGAATTTTCGACCAAAAGCTCACATTGGACTTTTCTTGTCAGAAAAAGGGCCGAAAAAGGGTTAAAACCGCCCGCAATGCGTCGCTACAGCGGCGTTTTGCCAGTGGTATGGCCGCTCTTAATGTGCTCCAAAGAAGCTGCTGGCAGGACTTTTTTTGATGCCCTGCCAGTGCACCGCTCCAGTGTCAGGCCCCATACACATGACCGAGTTTCTCGGCAGAATTCAGCCAGAAACTCGGTCGGAGCTGGATTCTGCCGAGAAACTCGGTCGTGTGTACACTTTTCAGCGAGGAAGCTGACGAGGAACTCGTCGGGCCGAATAGAGAACATGTTCTCTATTTCCTTGTTGTTCAATGAGGAAAGTCGGCCCGCCGAGATCCTCGGCGGCTTCAACACTGAACTCGACGAGGAACTCGATGTGTTTGGCACGTCGAGTTCCTCGGACGTGTGTACGGGGCCTAAAAGCCCTCAGGCTTTCACACTGGAGTGAATGGAGCAGCTGTTTTAGGGCGCTTTGCCGGCGCTATTTTTAATGCTATAGCACCTGAAAAACACCCTCAGTGTGAAAGGGGTCTAAGGGTTTATCCTCTGGAGAATAATAATGTGACACTGCAATAGGTGCAGAGGTTTCAAAGAAACAGCTCCTACAGGCTTTTGAGTATTTTTTAGCTCTTATTTTTCCTGCCTGGAAACTCCCCTCCATGTTAGCCAATGTGTCCATGCACACTTTTGACTTTTTAAGGAGTTTACAGCCTTGCCATGACTTATATTGGCATGGTGCGTGGTCACCGGGTGATGTCACCCGGTGATCCCACCCCTTAAGATGTCCAGAGAGTGCGGAGAAGAGGCTGGAGAGAGCAGAGAAGTTGGAAGAGACCCCCGGAGCTGCCTAATAAATTACTTTAAAACCTTTGTACTGTGTTTTTTTTATTGACACTTTTTTACCCAGGTGAATGGGTAGGGGTACTATGTACCCGAAACTCATGCACATAGGGTGGGGGGCCGGGAGCTGGGGGCCCCCTTATTAAAGGGGACTCCCAGATCCCGATAAGCCCCCCGCCCACAGACCCAGACAACCAACGGGCAGGGTTGATGGGAAGAGGCTCTTCTCCTCCGCTTTAGGGCAGGGAGCCCCCTGCCCTAAAGCACCCACCCCTCCCCCAGGTTGAGGGCATGTGGCCTGGTACTGTTCAGGAGGGGGAGCTCGCTCGTCCCCACCCCCTTTCCTTACTGGACAGGCTGCATGCTCGGATAAGGGTCTGGTATGGATATTGGGGGTACCCCACTCCGTTTTTTCGGCATAGGGTGTTCCCCTTAAAATCCATACCACACCAGATTAAAAATTTGGCATGGAGTTCCCCCTTAAGATTCATACCGCGGTGCCACAGCCAGGAGAGGCCCAGGAAAGGGTCACTTTAAAAGTTAAGATTTAGACATAAGGTTGTCAATGTCCTGTAGATGTTCTCACCTTGCCCTACTGTTTGTCAAAAATGTGGGGAAAAAGAAGATAAAAATATGCTGCCTTTTTTTTATTAACTGTGAATCATGTCAGCTCACTCTTCCACTTCCCCTTTTCCAAAATTGGACAGTCTTTCTCTAACAGCCACTGACGCCCTGAAAATATCAATATAGAACCTAATGCCAGATTTAAAAATCTAGCATAGGTATGTGATGAATCATAAGAGGAAGGCCCGAAGGATACCTAAAGATAACCCAAATCTTGCAGGTTTAAGTATAAAAACACTGAGCATAGAATCATACATGTTTTCTATTTAATCTATAAACACTACGTTTATATGCCATAACCAAATGTTATTGTCTATAAAACAGGATTATCTTAGAAAATTTTAACAATCATGGTTTTAGAGAAGATAAATATATTAAACGAATGTGATGTCCTGATGTTGCTCATTTGAAGGCTCTGGGAGGTGATAAGCCTGCATCTTAAAGTCAAAGGGCCAGATTCTCAGAAGAGTTACGACGGTGTATCTCAGGAAACACCGTTGTATCTCTGTTTCTGAGCCCGGGTATCTATGCGAGTGATTCCTAGAATCATTTTCGCATAGATACGGCCCAGATCCGACAGGTGTAAGGCACTTACACCGTCGGCACTTACACCGTCGGCACTTAGATAGGTGGCGTTTACGTTCAGGTCTCATTTGACTATGCAAATGAGCCTGATACGCCGATTCCCGAACGAATTTGCGTCGCGTAGCCGTCGCTTACGTCGTTTCCGTAAGAGTAAGGTTACCCCTGCTATATGAGGGGTAACCTTACGCCAGTCCGCCGTATGCCATGTTAAGTATGGCGTCAGGTCCGCGTCGTCTTTTTCCGTCGGTTACGTCGTTTTCCTAAGTCGTTCCTGAGTCGGCGTCATTGACGTTTTCCGTCGTGAGCTGGAGCATGCGCACTGGACTATTTTTCAGCCCGGCGCATGCGCAGTTCAATCGGCGCGGGGCGCGCTTAATTTGAATAGAAGCCCCCCCCACATTGAATTACGCGGCCATACGCTGGGCCATTTACACTACGCTGCCGCAAATTACGGATCAAGTGTTTGGGGAATACGGCGTAGTGTAAATAGCTTACGCGACGCCGCCGCAGGATATATGAGAATCTGGCCCATACTCTGCTTTTGTTTAGGAGAATGATATTCATGTTTTCTATAATATATTATACTACATATCCCAATCTGCTCCTATATATTTTGAGGCAGACAATGAAGGTGAATGTCGATTAGGAAAACATTCAATTTCTCTCCAGGCTGGATGTTCCTCATTCATAAGATTAGTGATGATCAGGAAAATTGTGCATTATGGCCACTAGATGGAGGCAATGATTATAATTAATACTTATTTACTATGATGCAGAATTTTCTCGATTCACGCTATTCTTGTGAATGAAGAACATCGAAACCTGAAGAGAAAACTATTAACATTTGATTTTGCCTGCATTTGTGCAAAATGAATGTACACGTCTTGCAAGACCAATAGCTCTGACACATTTTTATAAATAATTAATTCACTCCTGTATATTTATTTATTCTAATTTATTGCCTTATTACACTTACCTATAACACTTAGTTAATCCAAACATGCCTAAATTATAAGCTTCTCCCACCATTCTCTCTTTAGCTAATTTATTTTGCTATTTCTTTTAGCCAATAATATGCAAACGTATTTTTTTTTTGTTTTGCCGCACTTAAAAATACAGGCATACCCCGCTTTAAGTACACTCACTTTACATACACTCGCGAGTAAGGACATACCTGCGAGTAAATGTAAAGTGCCTTACAAGTACTTTACAGACATTTTGCAGCCGCAGTAGAAGGAGCTGAAGTTCCAAGAGTATACCCCACCCTGTTCCAGTGTGCCCCTGACACCCCCACTACAGCTCCTGACACCCCCCACTACAGCTCCTGACACCCCCCACTACAGCTCCTGACACCCCCCACTACAGCTCCTGACACCCCCCACTACAGCTCCTGACACCCCCACTACACCCTAGAAGTGAAAAAAGGTATTGTTTCACTTTAAGTACATTTTCGTTTTACATACATCATACATGCTCTGGTCCCATTGTGTACTTAAAAGTGGGGTATGCCTGTACACATTACAAAATGAAGTTATTTGATTTGCAAATGCCTTCAATTTCATTTAAACCATAAACATATATGTAGTGTTGTTTTATAGGGGCCTTTTTTTCTGAATTAATAGACCCATAACAAAATTGTAAAATATGCACTAGTCCAAAATAATATAAAAATTGTGGGATCTGAGGTGTTTAATGGCAAAATATAAAAGTAATTACCCATTTTAAACGTTTCCTAATACTGAACAGGTTACTGTTGCCCAGCACATCCCAACACATTAGGAAAGCCACCTTTGAGATCAAATATACTAAAAATGTTCCTAATATAAATACATGCAATATAGACAAATCACACAGCAACAAAAGCCTATCTTTTTTTTCACCCGGTTTAGAGAAGAAAAGAGAAACCAACAGATAGATGGGATCACCAAAGTTGTACAGTTTGACTGTTCTGTAATCTTTTTTGAAACAGTATTGCCATCTAGTGCTGAAAGGAAATACTGCAATTTATTTTGTGGTTATTATAAGGCAGGGGCTACGTTGCCAACTCATTTCTATTACTGGAAGAATTAACACAATTTTGTCAGTCATCTAATTTACATTACATTGGAATAAATATGTTACTAATGAAATTATAGTAAACAAGTAGTTATATCTCTCAGGCGTCCATAAACTGAATTGCTAGTATAGGCACCAGCCTAAAGGTTCATAATAACTTAAGTTTAAGATTGTTTTAAGTCTTTTTATAACTTCCAAGATGGTAAATTCAATTATTTTGTTATATTATTTAAAAAAAATGTAGTATCACTTGTGCTGCTCTAAACAAAAACATAAATGTTAACCCATTTTTCTCCTGCACTTGCACCCCGTCAGCCTGGCTTGAAATTTCAGACATTAATAATTTTTGCAATGTTCTACAAACAAACAGTATACAGCTGACATAAATAAACAAAATCTGACAACTAAACCAAGCCAGATTAGATTCAAAACGGCTTATTCATACACAAGCAAATATCCGAAAATAGTTAATATTTTGTCCTTTCCACCTATACAAAGCCTAAAATAGTTTTTACAGGGCTTGTTTGCTTGTCCCAGCGCCCAACCCTCCTCTTTTCGCAGCCGGGCTTGGGATCGGCCATGGCAGAGTTAAAACAATCTTGAACATGTAGTTCATCTTACCAGAAAGGGCTGTTGCTATGCGGAAGTAGCTCTTCTGCCTCTTCCCCCACCGCGGTCCTCTTCTTCTTCATCCTTTCTCATGGTGTCTTCTGGTGAATGGGATGCGCTGCCTTCTGGGAACTGTGTGTATACCAGGAGGCAGCCGCCCATTCACAAAGCGCTGTGCGAGTCGCGCATGCGCAGTAGGAAACGGGCAGTGAAGTCGTAAGGCTTCACTGCCTGTTTCCCTTAGACAGGTAAGTGTCCTTATTAAAAGAGAGAAAATAAATTCGGGAGCGGGTAACAAACCCTGGGATTTTAACGATGTTGATGGTAGAAAATCAATCCAAAACAGTAAGATAAATACAAAAATAATAATTTATTCATACATAAATTTTACATATAACAAAATACAAGACAAGACATGGATGGTCTCATTGATGGTAATAGCGACTAAAAAGTCGCAGAGGAACCTGTTGGAAGGGGCCCGACATGTTTCGCTCGTTGAGCTTCATCAAGGGCAATACAACAAGCTATAAAATAAAGAAAAAGAAAAACAAGAATAAGGCATTGTATATATTGCCAGAAATAACAACAGTTTGAAAAACAACAAACCGGTGCTGTTAAAATACAAAATACATAATGTATATTCAAACAAGATAAACAAGGGTCAAATATTTGTAATACACGTAGTTCATGAGAATACAAGGGTCACATAAACATTTTGTACAATGAAAGGACCGTGAGCAGACTTACCTTTTATCCAAAGTCCAAGATCATCCAATTGCATTAAAATCAGCCGTGTACCATTAAGTAAAACTGTGAAAGAAAATTCCACAGTATTGAGTGCCTCCTTCCGCATGCATCCCAAAAACCGCATCCACCAGGCAGTCCGAATGAGGTATTCACAGTACTATACTAAATAAAGGTAAGGAATCATGAATACTGGGAGAAAGAGACCCCCAAAAGGAATTCTGGGGGGACAATCTCTGAAAATGACACTAAAAAGATATGTGCAAAATATAATTGAAAAAGATAATAGTTGTATATAGATATGAGTACCTTCACTAGGCAGTTGGATCGGATCCAATGAGGCTGGCGAAACTGCGTCCAGCAAAACAGGGGTTAAACAAACCAATATGCACTGGTCAATGGTAGACAAAAATCTCAAAGCAAAGCTGGTTGCTGAAAAAAGATATATATAAAGAAAGGAAAATCAATAATGGTGTCAATAAAAACACCCAAAGCCATGTTTAATAAAATACCATAGGCAAAAGCTGTATAGGAAGACCAAAAAAGGCAAACAAACCTGTTTGAAAACGTTGAGGTAAAGTGCCAGAGAAGTGGTAAGGCACAAACAGCCTGGAGACTCTGATATCTCAGAGCCATGAAAAAGGCAAACACAATTAGCCTTTAAATACCCCCCAGCCCAGCATGATGCAAAGCTGCTGGGGGTGGGCCATAATCTGACAGGGCCTGATGACAGGTGGGCTGGATTGGGGAGATCAGAATGATGGACAGCCCCATCCACAACAGTCCCGCCCTAGGATGACGATGCTCTAATACGCCATCTTGGATGTGGGAACACAACCTGGCAGACTGAAAAACGGACTGACAGGGCGGATAACCCACTCCAAATAGTGCCAGCCAAGGGGGAAAAGAGGCGGCAGGTGGGCAGGCTGAATGAAAGGAGAGACAAACAACCCCATTGGAAAAATCCATGATGGTTGTTGCTCTTAAAGGGGCAAGATGACTGACCTCATTACCCAAAAACAACAAGGGTGGCAGAATTGTCACCCCGGGCGTTTAGCACAGACGTCAGAGGGCATCAACAGAAAGAGAGGGATCACCCTAGCGGACCCACCGATTGTTGTTTTTGGGTAATGAGGTCAGTCATTTCGCCAGCCTCATTGGATCCGATCCAACTGCCTAGTGAAGGTACTCATATCTATATACAACTATTATCTTTTTCAATTATATTTTGCACATATCTTTTTAGTGTCATTTTCAGAGATTGTCCCCCCAGAATTCCTTTTGGGGGTCTCTTTCTCCCAGTATTCATTGTTCCTTACCTTTATTTACTATAGTACTGTGAATACCTCATTCGGACTGACTGGTGGATGCGGTTTTTGGGATGCATGCGGAAGGAGGCACTCAATACTGTGGAATTTTCTTTTACAGTTTTACTTAATGGTACACAGCTGATTTTAATGCAATTGGATGATCTTGGACTTTGGATAAAAGGTAAGTCTGCTCACGGTCCTTTCATTGTACAACATTTTTATGTGACCCTTGTATTCTCATGAACTACGTGTATTACAAATATTTGACCCTTGTTTATCTTGTTTGAATATACATTATGTATTTTGTATTTTAACAGCAGCGGTTTGTTGTTTTTCAAAATGTTATTTCTGGCAATATATACAATGCCTTATTCTTGTTGTTTTTCTTTTTCTTTATTTTATAGCTTGTTGTATTGCCCTTGATAAAGCTCAACGAGCGAAACATGTCGGGCCCCTTCCAACAGGTTCCTCTGCGACTTTTTAGTCGCTATTACCATCAATGAGACCATCCATGTCTTGTCTTGTATTTTGTTATATGTAAAATTTATGTATGAATAAATTATTATTTTTGTATTTATCTTACTGTTTTGGATTGATTTTCTACCATCAACACCGTTAAAATCCCAGGGTTTGTTACCCGCTCCCGAATTTATTTTCTCTCTGTTTATACCGGGATGTGGTGTTCATTGATTTGAGTATCTGTGCCTCATTCATTTATTTGCTTGTCCTTATTAAAAGTCAGCAGCTACAATGTTAGTAGCTGCTGACTTTAAAAAAATAAACAATTTGCAGCTTTAAAGCACAGTTCCAGCCTGATTAAACGTCACCAGCTACAAATACTGTAGCTGCTGACTTTTAATATAAGGACACTTACCTGTCCAGGGTCCCATGATGTCAGCACCCCAAGCCGATTCCTCCACCTGGCTTGGGTGCAGGTGTCAGCATTGCAAGTAAGGGATATCACTGAGAAAGTCCTGCCCACTGGGACGATACGCATGCGGGAGGACCCGATCACATCAGCCACAGCCACCTTCCGCTCACTGTCTCGCTGAGATGTATAACTGAAATGCATATATGCCTAGTACTAGGCTAAAAGTGCTTTACTTGTGAGTAAACTTTTTTACTGTATATATAATAAAATTCACTGAACTATACAGAGAGCAATATTCATGTCTCATTAATTTTACATGGTACAACGAGTTTATCTGACCCCCGTTGATTGCGAGATCTGACTGGCAATTTGGAGCGGTGGAGTCCTGTAGCTGTGGAATCTCTGCAGAGGAACCAATCATCTTTTAACCCCTATTGGGAGAAGGTTTGTTTGACCTGTCTGTTGATTCAGAAGGTCCACTTAGTGTGGTGAGAAGCTTATATTGCCTATGGTGGAGGTCTTATCACGAATATACGCAGCTAAGAAGCCTTTTCAAGCACAGTGATCACAGCTGAGGATTTCTTCCTTTTTACAACCTGTTCCTGTTTTTCATTTCTTTATTGATGCATGGACTTATCTCTCTGATTTTGGACTATTGTCTTTTAGATTGAATTTTATGAAATCTATACATGAATTTTAGTATTATGTCATATTTGCGTTGCACTATTTTTTTTTGTAAAGGATGGGAAACTAAGGCCTCGTACACACGACGGAACATGTCCGATGGCGGATTTTGGTCTGATGGCTGTACACACCATCAGACCAAGTTTCCCGCGGACAGCGAACGCGGTGACGTGGCCGCGCCGTCGCCGCGGCGATGTGCGCGACCCTGGAAGGTCAATGCTTCCACGCATGCGTCAAATCACTTCGACGCATGCGAGGGCTTTCGGCTGAGCGGACATGTCCGGTGAGTCGTACAGACGACCGAACATGTCCGACGGACAGGCTTCCAGCGGACATGTTTCTTAGCATGCTAAGAAACATTTGTCCGCTGGAAACCTGTCCGATCCGCCGGAAAATTGTCCGGTCGGCAGCACAGACGACCGAACATGTCCGCAGAAACTGGTCCGCGGACCAGTTTCAGCAGACATGTTCGGTCGTGTGTACGAGGCCTGACAGTGAAGCCTGCAAGCTTCACAGTCGACTTCCTACTGCGTAAGAGCGAGACGCACTGCGCTTTTCCGATTGGTCCAGTCGGCTTCTGCCACTGGGCCACAGACAGGTCCCAGAATGCAGTGGGGAAAAAGAGGAGGGGCCGATCCAAATGCGGAAGTGATGTACCTTGACACGGCAAGATAGGACGGAAGTCAAGCTGCAAAAGAAAATAAAAAGGTACAAAAAAATTGTGTTCAAGACCTAGTTAAATTTTAGCCTGAAACTTTACTTTAACCACTTGAGATCCGCGCTTTAGACAAAAGACGTCCACAGCGCGGCTTTCAAGTGCCGGTTGGACGTCCTGTTGTTTACATTCCCTGTGCGCGCCGCTGGGAAACACTGTGTCCGGCGCATCGCTAGGAAGCCGATTCGTGTGTCTGGTGGCCGCGATGTCCGCCAGGTGCCCGCGATCGGCGGTGACAGCAGGGACGTGGAGCTCTGTGTGTAAACACAGAGCTTCACGTCCTGTCAGGGAGAGAGGAGACCGATCTGTGTCCCTTGTACATAGGGACACAGCATCGGTCACCTCCCCCAGTCAGTCCCCTCCCCCCACACAGAACACACCCAGGATACACATTTAACCCCTTCCTCACCCCCTAGTGTTAACCCCTTCACTGCCAGTCACATTTATACAGTAATTAGTGAATTTTTATAGCACTGATCGCTGTATAAATGTGAATGGTCCCAAAAAGTGTCAAAAGTGTCCAAAACGTCCGCCGCAATATCGCAGGCCTGACAAAAAAATCGCAGATCGCCGCCATTACTAGTAAAAAACAAAAAAAATCATAAATCTATCCCCTATTTTGTAGGCGCTATAACTTTTGCGCAAACCAATCAATATACGCTTATTGCCATTTTTTTTTAACAAAAATATGTAGAAGAATACGTATCGGCCTAAACCGAGGGAAATTTTTTTTTTTAAATGGGAAATTATTATAACAAAAAGTAAGAAATATTGGGCCAGATCCACAAAAGAGATACTCCGACTTAAGTGCTGTTCAGTCTGTGTGTAACTTTGGAAACGATCCTCAAAAGGCTTTTTCCAAAGTTAGGCAGAAGATCCGGCATGTGTAATTGAATTACACTGCCGAATCTTAGGATGCAGTACCGCATCCGCCGCTGGGGGCATTTCGAGTCGAAATGCCGTTTCTAGTATGCAAATTAGCACTTAAGGCGATCCACAAAGCTTTCCAGCTTCCTTTTTGCGCCGTAAGTGTTATTTTGCAAGTGTAAAATTAGGGCTGGTTCTACAAAGTGTAAACTAGTCACACCTTGTAAAAGCCCATTCCAGCGACGGCATTTGGTATGCTTTCCCGAGGGAGAACTCCACGGCAATTTGTAAAAACAAAACCGGCATGGGTTCCCCCCCAGGAGCATACCAGGCCCTTAGGTCTGGTATGGGTTGTAAGGGGACCCCCCTACGCCGAAAAATCGACGTAGGGGGTCCCCCTACAATCCATACCAGACCCGTATCCAAAGCACGCTACCCGGCCGGTCAGGAATGGGAGTGGGGACGAGCGAGCGCCCCCCCCCCTCCTGAGCCGTGCCAGGCCGCATGCCCTCAACATGGGGGGGTTGGGTGCTCTGGGGCAGGGGGGCGCACTACGGGCCCCCCCACCCCAGAGCAGCCTGTCCCCATGTTGATGAGGACAGGACCTCTTCCCGACAACCCTTGCCATTGGTTGTCGGGGTCTGCGGGCGGAGGCTTATCGGAATCTGGGAGTCCCCTTTAATAAGGGGGCCCCCAGATACCGGCCCCCCACCCTAAGTGAATGGATATGGGGTACATCGTACCCCTATCCATTCACCTGTAGGCAAAAAGTAAAAGTTAATAAACACACAACACAAGGCTTTTTAAAATATTTTATTATTCTGCTCCGGATGCCCCCCCTGTCTTCGTTATTAGCTCAATTAGCAGGGGGGGCTTCTTCTTCCGCTCTCCGGGGGTCTTCTCCGCTCTCCGGGGGTCTTCTCCGCTCTCCGGGGGGGCTTCTCCGGACTCCGGGGGGCTTCTTCCATCTTCTCCCCTCTTCCGCTCTTGACTCGGCGAACCCCGGTTCTTCTGCAGATGTCCGGTGCCTTCTTCTTCAGCGCTGACTGCCTGCTATGTTTGTGTGTTAGCTCAATTTCTAACAGGCAGCCGGCGCGGTCTTCTGTGGCGTCAGGGTCTTCTCTTCCTTTCTTCCGATGTTGCCTCGTCGCCTCTTGTCGCTGTAATGATGGAAGCGCGCCTTGCATCCCATTTATATAGGCATCACCGTCCCATCATGCTCCGGCAGATACCCACGTGGTGGGTGCCTACCCACGTGCACCCACCACGTGGGTACCTACCGGAGCATGATGGGACGGTGATGCCTATATAAATGTGATGCAAGGCGCGCTTCCATCATTACAGCGACAAGAGGCGACGAGGCAACATCGGAAGAAAGGAAGAGAAGACCCTGACGCCACAGAAGACCGCGCCGGCTGCCTGTTAGAAATTGAGCTAACACACAAACATAGCAGGCAGCCAGCGCTGAAGAAGAAGGCACCGGACATCTGCAGAAGAACCGGGGTTCGCCGAGTCAAGAGCGGAAGAGGGGAGAAGATGGAAGAAGCCCCCCGGAGTCCGGAGAAGCCCCCCCGGAGAGCGGAGAAGACCCCCGGAGAGCGGAGAAGACCCCCGGAGAGCGGAAGAAGAAGCCCCCCCTGCTAATTGAGCTAATAACGAAGACAGGGGGGGCATCCGGAGCAGAATAATAAAATATTTTAAAAAGCCTTGTGTTGTGTGTTTATTAACTTTTACTTTTTGCCTACAGGTGAATGGATAGGGGTACGATGTACCCCATATCCATTCACTTAGGGTGGGGGGCCGGTATCTGGGGGCCCCCTTATTAAAGGGGACTCCCAGATTCCGATAAGCCTCCGCCCGCAGACCCCGACAACCAATGGCAAGGGTTGTCGGGAAGAGGTCCTGTCCTCATCAACATGGGGACAGGGTGCTCTGGGGTGGGGGGGCCCGTAGTGCGCCCCCCTGCCCCAGAGCACCCAACCCCCCCATGTTGAGGGCATGCGGCCTGGCACGGCTCAGGAGGGGGGGGCGCTCGCTCGTCCCCACTCCCATTCCTGACCGGCCGGGTAGCGTGCTTTGGATACGGGTCTGGTATGGATTGTAGGGGGACCCCCTACGTCGATTTTTCGGCGTGGGGGGGTCTCCTTACAACCCATACCAGACCTAAGGGCCTGGTATGCTCCTGGGGGGTGAACCCATGCCGGTTTTTTCTTTGAAAATTGGCATGGAGTTCTCCCTCTCAGGAATGCATGCCGAGCGACGCTGTAATTTTATTTATTTTTTTCCCCGACGCAACTTTTTTAAGCCGTCGCGATCCTCAAAACTCGGCGTAACGTAACTTCGCGCATGCGCAGTACGGCCGGCGCGGGAGCGCGCCTCATTTAAATGGGACTCGCCCCATTTGAATAGGAACGCCTTGCGCCGGCGGAATTTTAGTTACACAGCCTGAAATTTCTAGATAAGTGCTTTGTGGATCAGGCACTTAGGTAGAAACTTTAAGGCAGTGTAACTTAAATGGGATTTTTTAAGTTACGCCAGGTTTTTGTGGATCTGGCCCATTGTGTGTTTTTTCAAAATTTTCTGTCTTTTTTTGTTTATAGCGCAAAAAATTGTATGACCGTGCAATTGTCATTCAAAATGCGTCAGCGCTAAAAGCTGAAAATTGGTCTGGGCACGAAGGGGGTTTAAAGCGGGGTTCCGGCCACAATTTCACTTTTTAAATATAAATACCACTGTAATACACAATCTTAATGTATTCTAGTAAATTTAGTCTGTAAACTAAGGTCCGTTTTGTTAGGTTTTGTTAGGTTGTTACAGCATTTAGACACTTTATAAAATAGAAATTGACAGGGGCCATCTTAAGTGTGGGAATCATGAAGCCAGACTGTATGACTTCCTGGATTTCAGCCTTGCAGACCTCGCACATGCTCAGTGCTGCACAAGCAGTGTCCGATCAGGTTTCAGCACCTGTGCTGTCCAAGTCACATGATTCTTTGAGACTGGGGAGTGCACAGACTCCTGGAAAGTTACACCCACTACATTCCCAGGAGTCTGTGCGGTGTAGGTTAGGAAGCATTAAGCACCTAGGTGCAGGAAGTGGGAAGATTAACTATTCTGCCTAGCAACAACACTTTGAAGGCATCTAAAAAAAAAAAAAAAATTGGTAAAGGACTAATGACATTTTTTTAAAACTACTGATGTAATGTTATATTTATGGGTGGAACTCCACTTTAAGTACCCAGTAATGAAGTGGTTAAACTCCCTTTCAACAGATGCAAGGCCTGTTTACATTGGTCAGTCCATTGGCTTTGGATCGACTCTCGAGGCTTCCTGGACCCCTTGGTTTGACTGAATGATCTTGGTAATTCTGAGTCATCCTCCTCATCCTCACTCCTCGGGAATTCTTTGAGGGTTCGAGTTATCTAGACAAATCCCTCTATGAATCTTCGGTAGTAGCAGCAGAACTCTAGAATTAACCTCAGTTCAGTCACTTTCATTGGTCTTGGGCATGAGGTAATGGCTTCTAACTTCTTGGGGTCAGTAACCACTCCTTTAGCGGAGATGATGTGTCTGAAATAAGTGACAGAAGGCTAAGTGAACTGACACTTCAGGGGAAATTTCAAGTCCTTATCATGAAGTCTCTTTAGGACCATCTCAGAGGCGCTTTCAAGGGTTCTGCCAAGGACGATGATGTACTTCGATCAGGTTCATGTCTCCTATTGTCTTCTCCATCAGTTGCTGGAGCTCCTGACGGGCCTTGCAGCATTCTGTCAAACTTGTAGAACCCTGGATGAGGGCTATATTCCCTCTATCTTCTGGGTGCATGGAAATCTGATAGTGTCCACTCTTTGGGTTCAATTTGCTGAACCACCTTGCATTGACAGGCATTATAGAGCATCTTCTTTCCAGGAGGTGTTGTACAGGTCAGGAATAGTTCTGTTGAGTGTGCGATAGTCAATGCACATTTTCAAAGAACCATTCTTTTTCTTCACCACCACTATAGGGGAGACATAAGGACTCTGTGATTCTCGAATATGCTCATCCTCTCTAACGCTGCCAATTGCCCATGGAGATCTTCCAGATCACCCAATGGAATCTTTTGGAGTTTCTTCCTGAATGGTTTGTCCTTTACTTTCTCACTCCTTTCAGGTGAAATTGGGGTACTCTGCAGGTAGAACCTCTCTACTAGAATCTCATCTTCAGTTTTCTTCACCAGATCAGATGATGACACCGGGGTAGCTTGATTCACATGTCCTATTAGCATTTGGGCCCCTAACTTTACTGGAGAGTTATGCCACCTCTCTTGAGTATCTTTTCAACTCTGTCTATTCGCCACAACTTCCCCACTCCTTCTGCTGGGGCTTTCTGTTCCTGTACTATGTGCTGATAAACTTTTAGCATGGGGTGTACACTCACAGTATGTCATGTATGAGATGAGGAAAGTGAATAGTCTCCTAACAAGATCAGTGTCTGTTCATACTATCAGGGAACTCTTGTTGGACCCAGGTGGACAAGGGCACACAATGGTTAATGTATCGAATGTCTCTAATTGCCCAACCATCGAAGAATCTGAAGCCAACTTCATTGGCAGTTAGCCATCATAGGGAAAATTCTGGGTTCCAAGACCCCAAATTTCCAGCTCTTCCAACTTCTTTATAGGTAAGTGCTTAACATACCTGCCGTAGAAGTCTCCGTACAGCAGATTCACCTATGCTCCCGTGTTTAAAGGGCCTTTGAGAAGATGTCTTCTACTTGAACTGATACAATGGGAGAAGGCCCTATTAGCTTGTCAGAGATTTTTGCAGGACAATGTAATCATAACCCGAGCAGGCCTTTTGACCGAACTTGACATTTCGGATGGACTCTGCAACAGTTCCTCCCAAAAAAAGTTTCCCAGGGCGTTAAAGAAGTCTTCCCCTAAGATAACTGAGGTTGCTGGCATAGGAACTCATTTGGTGGGTGTAGCGAGACATTCTCTGGATTGGCATTTGGCAGTCTCAGCTGAACCAAGTGGTCTTCATTGCCATACCGCATACCAGCCCCCTGAAAGCAGGTAGAAATCCCCCTTCTTCATTCTAGAAATGTGTAAGTGTAAAAGGTGAATTTATCCATTTCCATGTGTGAACACTGGCTAGTCAAGAACTAGTTTCTGTAAATGCAAGTTGGATCTGTTCTTCCATCCAGGTGTCTTCAGGGATATCAGCCACCATGCTTGACTCCCAGTGGCCATTTTGCTCTTCACACCCCTGGGTTGCAGCAGCAGGATTATGTTGACTGTCTCTAGCTCGCCTCATTGTCTTGGTTGTTTGCACACAGGAAAGAAGGATCCCAGATGAGCCCCACGTGTGGCACTTACCCCCCAGAGGAACTGCTTGGTATGATAGGTTCTCTGTTCTTTGCCACAATTCTGGGAAATAATTTGGCCCCTCTGACACAACTGGTTGGTTAGTGGGATGCTGCAAAAACATACGGACTCAGTCATTAGTATACTACCCCCAATTGTATCATAATATAGAAAATAGACACCAGGCTATGTAGTGGTAAATACAAAAAAGGATATTATAACTAAGCAAAAAAAAAAATGTTAATACTCTGAAATCAATGAACAAGTAAAGGAGTTAGTTTAAATAAAGTAAACTAGCAGATGAGAATACTTGGCTATACTCTGGTGGTTTATGTAGATTAACGTGGTACTGAGCAAACTAACCTAGTATCTGCAAAGTCCTTGACGCTTGAAGTTCACAGCCCCATTCACTTTCACAGTGCAGCTTTCTTTCCGGACTACATTTTCCAGTGCCCTGTCTGGTTGCATCATCCATGATGGAGAAAAGATTAGCTCTGCATCAGCAAATCCTCTTTCCTCTCTATTACTTTTGATGCAGCAGGCACAGACACACAGCCATGAGCTCTCCTTTAGTCGGCAGAGCATCTGGCTACAACTGTATATCCTACAAGCATAAAATAAAATGTTGTAACATTTTATTCAAAACACACACAAACTTGTATGCCGCGTACACACGATCATTTTTCGGCATTGAAAAAAAAAAGTTTTTCAGCATCTCGAAAAAACATAGTTTTTTCCAACTTCATCGTTAAAACGACATTGCACACACACGATCGTTTTTAAAAAATGCTCTAGCAAAGCGCGGTGACATACAACACGTACGACGGCACTATAAAGGGGCAGTTCCATGCGGATGACGCCACCCTTGGGACTGCTTTAGCTGATTTTGTGTTAGTAAAAGACGATTCGCGCTTTTCTGTCTGTTACAGCGTGATGAATGTGCTTACTCCATTACGAACGGTAGTTTTACTAGAACGAGTGCTCACGTCTCATAACTTGCTTCTGAGCATGCGCAGGTTTTTTACGTCGTTTTAGCCCACACACGATCATTTTTTACAACATGACATTGTTTAAAACGTCGTTAAAAAATGCAGCATGTTCGGGGAAACAAATTGTCGTTTTTCAGAACCCGAAAAATCATGTGAAGCCCACACACGATCTTAAATGACATTTTTTTAAAACTTAGTTTTTTTCATGCCGAAAAATGATCGTGTGTACGTGGTATCAGACGTGGTCAAGGACATGTTTTATATTGAAGTCACACTTCTAAGCAGCAGATGGGGGAATTTATGAACCAATCTGCTTTCAAATAGTAAATCAGTCTCACTACCCTTTTCCATTGCCATGCTCTGCATCAAAATTGATTAATGGCCCTTCTGTATTCTTAAGAAAGTTGTATCAGCATTGATGATAAATCAACTTGCCTTTTAAAAGTCACAAAATGCCCTGTATTAGTGACAATGGTAAGTAAATGAGCGAAAACTTCACTTTACAAAGAATACCCAATTATAAGCAAAGAAAAATAAAATAAACAGCATTTTTGCTTGCACATGATTGGATGATGAAAGTCAACAAAGTTTCCTCTCATTTACTAAGCTCTGGAGCCGCTGCTCTTGCAAAGTACATAGTCTATTGCAGGGGTAGGCAACCCCCGGCACGCAAAGCCTTTTTTTGCCCGCACTTGACTCCCTCCCCATCAGCAGATCAGCACAGGAAGTGTCAGTGAGACACTAATGGATTCCAATTTCAGAATTCCCCACACCACACCTGCACTGAGGGCAGGGCCAGATTAAGAACATCATGGGCCTGGTGCTGAGGATTTTGGTGGGGCCTTTTATAAATAATAAATAAATGCGTGGGAATGACATCAACGCAGCCCGGCCAAGGCAAGTGACCAAAGGCACAGAACCCAGAAGGAAGACCGGGTGAAGATGGAAGCGTCCGGGCCCCGCCGGATTCACCACAGCGCAGCACTGGAGGGCTCAGTCTGAAAATTTAAGTGTACCCTAATGTGCTAATATGCTGTGTATATTTGTACGTTGTGGCATAACCTACCCCAGGGCCTCTAAAAAGTAGTAATGTCAGGAAAGTTTACTACCGCTTTAATATCACAGGATCCCAGGAGCCCCTTACTGACCCGGTGGGCGGTGGCCCTTGGGCAGTGCCTAAGTGCATAGTTGCCAACATTTTAAAAATATTTATATTTAGCAACACTGATTAATGTACTCACTGGCAGAACACAATAACACTGCAGGAGTGATTCCCCCGTCCACAGGTCAGCAGGTGAGAGGGTGTGTGGGGACAAGCTGGGGAGAGATACCTGTCAGTGGCTGGGTAGGCCCTGGCTAGTATCAGAGCCAGATACACACAGGTTACATATGCCACGATCGTTAGAGCGAGAACAATAATTCTAGTACTAGACCTCCTCTGTAACTCTAAACATGTAACCTAAAACAAATGTAAAGCATCGCTTAGGATACCAAAAAAAATCATGCTAACTTTAGTGGGTTTTTTTTATGAATGAAACAGTTTATTTCCAAAAAAACACGTTTGAAAAATTGCTGCGCAAATACCGTGCTAGAACTGCGCAATTAATCGTTAAAAAAGCGTTACTACTGAACCCCTGCACCCTGTGTCCCTTTAAGCCATAGCCAGTATTCAGCACAATGACAATCACACACAACCACTTTTTCTCAGCTGCGGGGGGGCCCAACTTATGATTCTGCACACAGGCCCACTGCTTTCAGAAAATGCCCCTGACCTGAGCTCATCATTGTGCATCCATTCCAAATGCCTGTATGTGACATACGCATACCATACAAGCACGTGTGTTGAATGCAAGAGGTGGATCAGCAGGATGAGTGTGCCAGGACAGGTAGATGTGTCTCATCTCTGCTTCCTTTAACCACTCTGCATATCACGTGTAGCGTCGGGTCACTTTCAGGACCGGTGCTATGTTCAATTTAGGGGAGAATTCAGAGAAGTAGTTGGCTCTGAATTGGTTTGACTGTTTAAATTTAGGGTTTCTGCTCCAGCTTGGCTGTGCTGTGGGCTGACCTTCCTGTTCAGGGACTCCCGTCACCCCCGGACGGCAGGTGGCAGCAGTGTGGTCAAGTGCTAAGTGCCCTTAGCGGCCAGTGGAGTTGATATTTCTGCTGTGCATGCTGGGGAGGGGTATAAAGGGGGCAGACACCATTACCTCAAGGTTCTTTCTCGTGTGGCGCCCACCATTGGGCTAGCCATTCCACGACACCCCTGCATATGGCCCTCCTGGCCGGGGTGTGCGTGGGCAGCAGTGTTCCTGGTTCCGGGACCACGTTGGCCCGGAGCGATTGATCCGCTGTGTGGACCCAGTGGCTGACTGGGTCCCCAATCTGGAAGGAGTCCCAAGCTCTCCGTCCGATTGGAGGAAGCTGACCGGTGAGGAGTCTGTCCGGGAGATACCTAGCACAAGGCTGGTGTTCCAGGAGGGGCCTGTTTATTAATCTGGGACCACCTGAGTTCTGACAGGCTGGGTGTTGGTCGCCTGGTAGCTACTGACTGTACAAAACTACCTGAAGGAGATCCGGGTGCTGAATCTACTAAGAAAGGATTCTGGACCATAATTGTCTCCAATCTTATGGGAGTGTCTGTGGCAGAGGCCTAATCCTAAATTCGAGTGACATTCTGGCTGCCAGGCTTGTGAGAGAGGCCTGTCCAGGTGCGCTATACTCATTCCGACTGGAGTGGCGAAGTAAAGTGTTTAAGGAAGCAGGACTGTTTGCCGTGTTCAGTTATACCTGGATCTACTGTCTTCTATTTGCTATCCCTCACCTTTCTACTGTTTATCCGTTTTTACCCGGCTGGGTAATAAAAGCACAAGGACATTCTATTTATTTCAACTCTCATCAAGTACCCTAGACGGTGGAGATACAGAGGTAACGTGCCACCCAAAACAAACCAGCAGCTCCTTCAGGGGTAGTGCTACACACAGATATTATAGATGAGAAAAGGGTACGGTGGTGGAGCAGATAAGCAGGAGGGTACAGCGGTGGGGAAAATAAGTAGGAGGGATTCAGAGGTGGAACAGTGGTGGGGTAGATGAGAAGGAAGTTCAGCAGTGGGACAGAAGAGCAGGGGGGTACAGTGATGGGCCAGATGAACAGGGTGTTCAGTGTTGGGGCAGAAAAGCAGGGGGGTAGAGCAGTGGGGCATATGTGAAAGGAGGTGTATTGGTGGGCAGTGGCGGCTGGTGCTCAACATTTTTGGGGGGGTGCAAATTAAAAAAAAAACAATTGCAGCCTCACTGTGCCCATCAAATGCAGCCACTGTGCCCATCAAATGTAGCCACTGGGCCCATCAAATGCAGCCACTGTGCCATCAATTGTCACCACTGTGCCATGCCATCAAACGCAGCCACTGTGCCATGCCATCAAACGCAGCCACTGTGCCATCAATTGTCACCACTGTGCCTTGCCATCAAACGCAGCCACTGTGCCATCAATTGTCACCACTGTGCCATGCCATCAAATGCAGTCACTGTGCCATGCCATCAAATGCAGCCACTGTGCCATCAATTGTCACCACTGTGCCATGCCATCAAATGCAGCCACTGTGCCATGCCATCAAACGCAGTCACTGTGCAATGCCATCAAACACAGCCACTGTGCCATCAATGTCACCACTGTGCCATGCCATCAAACGCAGCCACTGTGCCATCAATTGTCACCACTGTGCCATGCCATTAAACGCAGCCACTGTGCCATCAATTGTCACCACTGTGCCATGCCATCAGACGCAGCCACTGTGCCATGCCATCAAACGCAGTCACTGTGCAATGCCATCAAACACAGCCACTGTGCCATCAATTGTCACCACTGTGCCATGCCATCAATTGTCACCACTGTGCCATGCCATCAAACGCAGCCACTGTGCCATCAATTGTCACCACTGTGCCATGCCCTCAAACGCAGCCACTGTGCCATGCCATCAAACGCAGCCACTGTGCCAATTGTCACCACTGTGCCCTTTGTCACCACTGTGCCCTTTAATTGTCGCCACTGTGCCCATTGTCGCCACTGTGCCCATTGATGCCACTGTGCCCATTGTCGCCACTGTGCCCATTGTCGCCACTGTGCCCTGTAAAATGCCGCTGGCTCTGATAGGCACTTCCACACAGCCAACCAGCTGCCGTTATTCAGGTGGCCGGCGCTCACCATCCGGCCATCTAAATAGTCGGCAGCAGCGGCAACAATAACATAGATTCATGCAATGCATGAATCTATGTTATTGTAATCGGTGGCAGTGCGAGAGCTCCGGCGCCCTCTATAGAAGCACCGCCACTGTTGGTGGGGAAGATAAGCAGGGGGTTACAGTGGTGAGGCAGGAGAGCAGGGAGAACAGAGGTGGGGCAGAAAAGCAGGGGGTACAGAGGTGGGACAGATGAGCAGGGGGTTACAGCGGTGGGGCAGAGGATCAGGGGGTACAGAGGTGGGACAGATGTGCAGAGGGGTGCAGAGGAGAAAGGAGGTACATCGGTGGAACACATGAGCAGATGGGACAGATGTGCAGGAGGTAAAGTCGTGGGGCAGATGAGAAAGGGGGTTACAGTGGTCGGGCAAATGAGAAGATAAGTTCAGTGTTAGGACAGATGAGAAGATGGTTCAGTGGTGGAGCAGATGTGCATGGAGGTACAGTGGTTGGGCAGATGAGAAAGGGGGAACATTGGTGGGGCAGATGAGCAGGGGGTTACAGTGGTGGGACAGAAGAGCACGGTGGTACAGTGGTGGGGTAGATGTACAGGGGGTTACAGTGGTGGGCAGATGTGCAGGAGGTTAAAGTGGTGGGGCAGATGTGCAGGGGACTACAGTGGTGGGACAGATGAAAAAGTGGGTAAATTGGTGAGGCAGATAAGAAAGGGGGTACTTTGGTGAGGCAGATGAGCAGGGTGGTACAGTGGTGGGGCAGATGTATAGGGGGTTACAGTGGTGGGGCAGATGAGCAGAGGGGTTACAGTGGTGGAGCAGATGAGCGGGGGGGTACATTGGTGGGGCAGATGAGCAGGAGGGTACAGTGGTGGGGCAGATGTGCAGGGTAGTACAAGGGTGAGGAAGATGTACAGTGGTGGGGCAGATGAGCAGGGGGGTACAGTGGTAAAACAGATTTTCAGGGGGGCAGTGATCTGAGGTGTGAAGGTGCATGAGTTGGGGCTGATCTGAGGCGTGAGAGTGCAGGATATATATTTCTCAATACTAAAGTATTTTTTTTTTTAAATTGTCATAAAATCAGCATGCTCAATCTCTTTGAAAACATTTTTCGGGAACACTGTGCTTAAAAGGTTGCCTACTCCTGGTCTAATGTGACCCAAGGAGATCATGCTGACTTTCGATAAGGTAAAACTAAATTCTCTACTGCTCCAAGCCTGTGAAAATCCAAATCCTACAGTTTTTTTTACTGAGGGTGTTGCTGTATTTGTTTCAATTATGCAATTAAAGCCCAATTCCACAAGGCTCCAGGATTAAAGGGACAGAACTAGGCATGTCAAACTAATGTTGGCTTGTGCATCGCATAGTTACCCATTATGTGACACTTACCTGCAGGAGAAGCTTGTGATGTCCCCGTCTTGCTCGCTAGCAGCGAGCGTCCATTCTTCACCCCTCTTCCTTTCCGGGGCCGCGAACTCCAGCTCTGTGATTGGCCGGAGTCACGTGACGTCACTCCCGAGCAGTGGGGGTGCGTCCATAGAGGGCGCAGGAGCGCCGCCCCATCTCGCTCCTGCACCGCCACTGAAAAACAATACATAGATTCATGCATTGCATGAATCTACGTATTGTCGCTGCTGCCGCTGCCGCCCACTATTCAGATGGCCGCCCCCCTGGCGAGCGCCGGCCATCTGAATAACGGAATCTGGTTGGCTGTGGAAGTGTCTATCAGAGCCAGCGGCCTGAGGGCTGTAATCGGCTTCCAAATAGTTAACCAAGGGACGCGCGGGGTGTGCATTCCTTGGTTAACACTGACACGCATCTCAGCCAATCAGGTTCACCGGATCTGGTTACCAGTAACCTGATTGGCTGTAACGACATCGAGGGCGGGACTACATCGAAGGATCGTGGAGGGGGATCCAAAGATGGCTGATTGAGTAAGGTAAGTGCCAGGCGGGGGGGGGGGAATCTGGCGGAATTTTAGGAACAAACTGGTAGCAATTGATGGGCACAGTGGCTGCGTTTGGCATGGCACAGTGGCGACAATTGATGGGCACAGTGGCATGGCACAGTGGCTGCATTTGGCATGGCAGAGTGGTGACAATTGATGGGCACAGTGGCAACAATGGCATGGCATAGTGGCGACAATTGATGGGCACAGTGGCGACAATGGCATACAGTAGCACAGTGGCGAAAATTGGCATGGCACCGTGGTGACAATTGATGGGCACAGTGGTGACAATTGGTGGCACAGTGGCTGTGTTTGATGGCATGGCACAGTGGCGACAATTGATGGGCATAGTGGCTGCGTTTGATGGCATGGCACAGTGGCGACAATTTTATGGCACAGTGGCGACAATTTTATGGCACAGTGGCGACAATTTTATAGCACAGTGGCTGCGTTTGATGGGCACAGTGGTGGAGTTTGATGGGCACAGTGAGGCTGCAATTGATTTTTTTTTTTTCGTTTGTTTGCGCCTCCCAAAAATTTTGAGCACCGGCCGCCACTGCTCCCAAGCATGCGTGCCCTTTCTATCTCCGGCACATGCGCAGAAGAAATCGCTGCACGGCGATTTGTAAATATCTCCTAAACTGTGTAGGTTTAGGAGATATTTCCAGCACCTACAGTTAAGCCTTAATCTAGGCTTACCTGTAGGTGAAAGTGGTATGAAAGGGTTTACAACCACTTTAACATTAGCTTTGCTTGGGGCATGCAGCAGGGTTTTACTTGTCGGATGGAAGTGTGACGGTATCGGTATGATATCCCCGTCAAGCATTCCCTCCTCTCCATACAAGAACATCACAGGATTCCCCACACATGAGTCAAGACTGGATGCTGGAACCAAGACTGTTTATTGACACAAAAACTCAGCTTATATGTGGTTACAGCCTGTTAGGAACGCCCCCCTCACACAGTGGGGTTTCCCATACAGATTATAGGAGACAAGTCGGAGCCGACCATGCAGACACGTTTCTTTAGATAAAGACATCAGGGGAGTTAATTAATACACTGAAGCAATCAGAATAATTAACATACTACTTCTCTAATCATTTAGCCTGATGATACAATACACATCTTTTAAGGGTAAACACAGATCTTCCTCACACAACACAATAGATCAATTAACCTTTAGAATAGTGAGGGGACATTAGCACGTCAATAACCGGTCAGAGGAATGAATCACACATGAAATTCCTTTCTACCTCTAACACACAGGGCAAGCAGGGAGCAGTAAACTGAGACATATAGGCAAATGTATCACAGGAAGCATTTGGGCAGCTGCGCTGCCGCCCAAATAATTCCACAGACCCCTGTAAAGTGCTCTAGCCACGCACGTGGCTCCCTGCTATGTATCCCAGACTTTGCTTGCCCATCTCCGTGCCCAGTACCAGCATATCGGGTGCTACAGGGTAGAGGGGAGTGCGAACATACGTCCGTTCTCCTCCCCTTCTTTTTCCTGACCCGGAAGTTATGTGTATGTCGTCAGTCCTGGGTCCCCATTGACATTTTTCATTGGCCATCAATGCTGGGAAAATAATGTAATAAAGTATGACGTGCATTGCATTACATTCAGTGGAGCACAGGGGAGAAATCCAGGGTCTTTTAGACCCCGGGTGTCTACTTATAGAGATTATGTCACCAACAAATTGCGATGAAGAAATACAGTTAAGGAAAAAAAAAAAGCCTCCCTGATGCTGTGGTGAAGTGTTATGCTAACAACCTGCAGCACAGTCTGTCTCCCCCAATGTCCTCACAATTTTATTTTCTCTCTACAGAGCCCGAGTCATGTTATGTGTAGTTCCAATGTCATTCTGTAATATAGGTTCAGTCTGTATACAGACTACATCTCCCACAAGTCATAATTGCACCCAGCAGGCTCTGCCCTTCCCATAGTCCACAGCAGCTCAGTTTTCTCTTCCTCTCTGTGATCCCTGGTGGTGGGTGGGGCTTTCCTCCTGTTCTCTCTGTCTTTGCATATGGTTCTTAACAGCTTGGGGGTGGGAGGATTGAGGAAATAGGAGCCAGCAACAGTAATAGCCCAATATTTGCTGCCAGATAGAGCAGCACTGTAAACTAGGGGTTGTGTTTCGGGTTACAAGCAGCCTACTGTTGCTGTAAAGATTTACTTTAGTTACAGGCGGGTCTACAGTCAGCAGGATTGGTGACAAATATTTTGGCAGGAAAACAGCTGGTCAATGAGGCCTGGTACACACGATAGGATTTATCCGCGGATACGGTCCGCCGGACTGTATCCGCGGATAAATCCTCTGCGGATTTTAATCCGATGGAGTGTACACACCATCGGATTGAAATCCGCGCCGAATTCCCATCGCAGTGATGTGTCGCGCCGTCACCGCGATGATGACGCGGCGACGTGCGCGGCGCTGTCATATAAGGATATCCACGCATGCGTCGAATCATTACGACGCATGCGAGGGATGGGTTCGGACGGAGTCTGTACAGACCACCGGATCGATCCGCTGGTGCCGATTCCAGCGGATAGATTTGTAGACATTTTTAATTCGGAAATATCCACGGATAAATATCCGCTGGAACGTACACACCAGCGGATCTATCCGCTGAAACCGATCCGCTGAGATTTTTCAGCGGATGGATCCTCTCGTGTGTATGGGGCCTGAGTGTAACCTTTCCCCTCACTGGGCAGTATCAGCTCTGTCATCTGGACTCACCTCTGGGATATCTTCAGCCTTCCTTTTGTATCTTCTAACCTGCTCCCCTACCCACCCTCCCTTTTTTTCTACCTTTCAATCTCTACTGAGAGGAACAGAGCGGAGATCTGTCAATGTAAACAGACAGATCTCTGTTCTGTCAGGGGAGTAGAGAGTGATCGTCTGTTCCTAGTATTTAGAAACATCGATCGGTCTCCACCCCCAGTCAGTCCCATCCCCCACAGTTAGAACACACACTGAGGGAACACATTTAACCCCTTGATTGCCCAGTAATCAGTGGCTATTTTTAGCTATGATCACTGTATAAATGTCAATGGTCCCAAAAAAGTATCCGATCTGTCCGCTGCAATGTTGCAGTCCCGATAAAAATTGCAGATTGCCGCCATTACTAGTATAAAAAAATTAAATGCCATAAATCTATGCCCTATTTTGTAGGCGCTACAACTTTTGTGCAAATCAATCAATATTCACTTATTGCAATTTTTTTACCAAAAATATGTAGATGAATATATATTGGCCTAAACTGATGAAGAAACTTTTTTGGGGATATCTATTATAGCAGGAAATAAAAAAAACATTGTGTTTTTGTTTTCAAAAGAATCGCACTTTGTTTATAGCGCAAAAAATAAGAACCATAGAGGTGATAAAATACCACCAAAATAGCCCTCTATTTGTGGGGAAAAAAAGGACATACATTTTGTTTGGGTAAAGCATCGCACAACCGCGCAATTGTCAGTTAAACCGACACAGTGCCGTATCACAAAAACACTTCTCGGTTACCTCCCTCTGGCTTCTAGAGGATTCAAGAAGGAAGAAGAGAAAGAGAGGTGGAGCTGCCTGGGGTGTTCTAAGGAGCCCTGACCAATCCCCAACTTGGATTGGCAGGGGGCAGGCCTCATTAAATGCCTATGGTCATCCCAGCTAGGGAGGCGTTGTCAGGTAGAAGAAGCTGGACATGGAGCACTAGGTTGTTGGGGCCTTTGAGGTATCCCCCACTCTGGGGGGGGGTGATCTTGGGCCTGTGGGGTTCGGGTGCAGGTTGGAGATGCTCTGAGTAACAAAAAGGATCTGGACAGGAGGCACAGAGGGGGACCGACAAGGACAATGGGAGCTAGTGTTGCAGGAGGGATCCACCGGAGTGCAGCCAGGAAGGCTGGTGAGTGACAGGCACAGTTGGGAGAGCTGGGGAGGCATGCCAGAGCAGACTGGGAGAGTGCAGTCCGAGATGGATGTAGAGCCAGCGGGTGAGACTGATGTCATGGGCAGTGAGGTCGGGCAGCTGCAGCCAGGAGGGCTGGCAGAGCCTGAAGAGGACTGACTGGGAACAGTAGTCCACCAAAAGGTCGGCTAGCACTAAAGACTTTCTTAAATTTGTTGCTACACTAAAGGAGCCTACGATCCCTGCCTGCAAATGGCAGTCAATAAGGCCTGACAGAGTTAGAGTTGGGCCTACCAAGTGCTAGCTGTACCAGGAACCAAGTATTGTACATGAGAGAGAAAAACAGTCTACAAATAAGCGTTGTGCTGGAGATTTGGAAGTGTAAATAGAGGTTCCAACTAATCATTCAATCGATTCTACTATTGACTTTAGGCATCCTAAAATTTCCCTTACCCTATCCAAGTTCAAAATCCCTTAATAAAATACAAACGAAAAATATGGACTTAGAAAAAGGTGGAGTTGCGCTAACTAATATGTGATAAAATATGTCTTATCCAATCATAAGGGACAGAAATACATATAAAAAAGTCCAATGATGAAAACAATGAAGAAAGTTCATATAAAAAATGTGGTATAACAGATAATGTGATCAGTTCTGTGAAAAATCTAATTCAAAAACAGCTATCCAAAAGTAAAAGGAAATCTGGATCAGAGGATAAACCAAGGACATGGATCACAACTTCCTGGTATTACTGACCCTTACCAGATAGAACGATCCAAATGGATCAAGCCAAGCAAGTAGCCATACACCTGGGCTGCACAGGGAATCAGAATCTTGAAAACGATCTTCCCAATGGTCCTCCAGCAGAGTATTCAGGAAAAAGCAAATAAACTAAAATAGTGTGATACTGTATGGAGTGACTGGTAAACGAACAGTTCGTTTACCAGTCACTGGGGGATGATATATGCAAGTGCTCCATACAGTATCACACTATTTTAGTTTATTTGCTTTTTCCTGGATACTCTGCTGGAGGACCATTGGGAAGATCGTTTTCAAGATTCTGATTCCCTGTGCAGCCCAGGTGTATGGCTACTTGCTTGGCTTGATCCATTTGGATCGTTCTATCTGGTAAGAGTCAGTAATACCAGGAAGTTGTGATCCATGTCCGTGGTTTATCCTCTGATCCAGATTTCCTTTTACTTTTGAATAGCTGTTTTTGAATTTGATTTTTCACAGAACTGATCACATTATCTGTTATACCACATTTTTTATATGAACTTTCTTCATTGTTTTCATCATTGGACTTTTTTATATGTATTTCTGTCCCTTATGATTGGATAAGACATATTTTATCACATATTAGTTAGCGCAACTCCACCTTTTTCTATGTTAATTTTTGTTTGTATAAACATTTTGAGTTTGCAGCTGTATATTGCACTAGATAAGCGCACTTTTTTTTCCCTTTTGAAAAATATGGACTGTTCATTGTTCCAAGAGTGACTGGGAAGTGAATGCCGGGCAGGGCAGGGTGGCAGGAGGACCAAAACTTTCAGCAGCACCTATGTTGGTACCGCTACATGTGCATGGAGAATGATGCATTTCCCTCTTTACAATCACTTTCTGCTGTTATGGAGAATGTTGTGTTGCACGGTCTGTCCTCTTCAGTCAGCAGAGGGAGAACTATAGCCAGAAAAGTCTATGGATTCCTATGCTGAACGCTGAGAATTGTTGGATGTGAAGTCCAGGAAGTAATTCATAATGTGGGGCTTGTGGACCATTTTCACTATAATTCCCAAGGTGTACAGGAAGGGGGGGGGGGTCTTGATGCTTTTCTGAGACTGTTCAGTTAGACTCTCTCTCTTGGCGCAGAGGGAACCAATGAGAGCACATCTGCAGGTAGGCCGGACCAGCAGAGACACCCAGGGCAGCGCAGCACAGATTGCATCTGCACCATTGTCGCAGGGAGACCAGACCCTCCAATCTTACGGCTGAATCTCTGGAGGCCTGAAACTGAGGTCCCCCCCCCCACATTTCTACAGCGAGAGATCATAGCTACAGCACATGGACTGGTGAGAGGGCACTGCCCATTCTTCACACTGCTAGCAGGGACTGAGTTACTTTTGAAAAAAAGAAAGAAAAGAAAGGGGCTTGTGGGACTTTGAGTGAGGCACAAGACACGTGGTAGGAGAAATTGTAAAATAGTTTAATTGATATATAAACAAAGCATACCTCATAAACATACATGATTGAACATGAGTATTTTTTACAAAGCGATGGCATACAAAACATAATATATATATATATATATATATATATATATATATATATATATATATATATATATATATATATATATATATATATATATATTTATTACACACACACACCTGAAATTGCATAGTACCCCATGGAAGTGCCTAGTATAAAAAGCCAAATGCTTATAGATTAATGGAAACAAAGTGGTTATAAGATACAAATCAATCACAGTTGAGGTCAAGCTATGTGTTGGGTACATGATGACAACGCGTTTCATGGCCAGTCGCCACTCATCAGCAGAAAACGCATAGCATATCTAAAAAAATAATATATATTTTTTTTAAAAAGTACCAAATGTTTTGCCCCGATAGTAATTAATAAACATTAAAAGGCTGGAACTCCGCTTTAAGGATTTCAAGGTGAGGAATAGAGGAATTAACCTTACCAGTGGCCCCTATGGCGGTAGCTACATAAAACCCTGAATTAGCCTCGAATAAGCACTGATTTTGTGCGAAACGTCGGCTGTTCCCCTGTTCCTGTTGTTTTGATTTGGTGATGCATCTGCTGTTCATTTAATAAAAGACAACCTGTACGGTTTTCGGAGTGCGGCTATCCATCCTTCATCTATCTTTTATGCTTGCCTAGTGCACCGCCAGCACCCTTGGAATCCTGTAACAGTGTGTGACCGTATAGTAGACCCACCTGGAGCGGTGACTTTCTTTCTTCTATTAGCTACATAAAACAAATAGAAAACAGATGATATAGCTTCAATCAACTCAGTAGTGTCTATTGTTGTATAATTCTAAATCAAGTAGTGACCTCTAGTGGTGAGAAGTATAAAAACTCTAATATAAATGTTCTATGGCTTTATTTAGCTCATCAATGATTAGCAAACCAAGTCTGTATATTCACATGGTCTCCATATGGCAAAACTTTTGGAACTTGTTATTTTGCAGTGGCTTAAAAATATGTTGTATATAGGTTAATAAAGTTGCATCCTTATTATGATATTAATTATAGTGTCATGAGACATTATTGAAGACATATTTATTCATGCTAAAATAAAAATGCCTACATCACTAGAAGCTGTAGTAATAGCAAAAATGTGAAAACAGAAAAAAAAAAAAGATATATCATTAAAAACTGCTCCTTGTATATATAAATAAAAATAAATCAATCCTGAATAAAACCTCTCGCATGTATGCAAATGTCATAAATTTGTGCAAAAAGTAGCAAAACTGTGCAAGCATATTAACCACTTAAGGACCGGAAGATTTGCTATTTGCCATTTTTTGTGATACGGCTTGAACTGACAATTGCGCCGTCATGCGACGTTGTAAACAAAATGTCCTTTTTTTCCCCCCACAAATAGAGCTTTCTTTCGGTGGTATTTGATCACCTCTGCATTTTTTATCTTTTGCGCTATAAACTAAAAAAAAGACCAACAAATAAAAAAAATAAAAAACATTTTTTTGGAAGAAAATAGTGAACCACGCAACTCACTAACTGAACATATACATCATACATGCAAATTAATACAATATATGAAGCAACCACTAGGTGTCCCCAGCAGGTTGCTAACCATAAAGTGACAGTGCAAAATATATATATATATATATATATATATATATATATATATATATATATATATATATATATATATATATATATATATATATATATATAAAATCTCAATTTCATATGGTGACCACCAGATCTCTCCAGTGTTTGACAATATACTTTTGTAAACTTTTTTATAAACTTATAGTGCAATGTCCAAAAGTAAATGATAATAAGTGAACAGCGAAGTCCATTCAATTCCTATCAAATGATATCCAAAAGTGCATGTGATTCCATATATCAAACAACATAGGGCCAGATTCTCGTACAGCGGCGTATCTTTGCAGCGGCAGAACGTATCCGATTTACGTTACGCCTCTGCAACTTAGACGGGCAAGTGCTGTATTCTCAAAGCACTTGCTCCGTAAGTTGCGGCAGCGTAGCGTAAATCGGCCGGCGTAAGCCCGCCTAATTCAAATGTGGAACAGGGGGGCGTGTTTTATGTTAATGTTATGTGACCAGACGTGATTGATGTTTTTCACGAACAGCGCATGCGCCGTCCGTGGAAATCTCCCAGTGTGCATTGCTCCTAATAGGCCACAAGGACTTATTGGTTTTGACGTAAACGTAGATTACGTCCAGCCCCATTCACGGACGAGTTACGCAAACAACGTAAAATTTTCAAATTTCGTCGTGGGAACAACGGCCATACTTAAAATTGGTACGCCGCACTTACGCCTCATATAGCAGGGGTAACTTTACGCCAGGAAAAGCCTAACGTAAACAGCGTAACTGTACTGCGTCAGCTGGGCGTACGTTCGTGAATTCGCGTATCTAGCGGATTTACATATTTCAACACGTAAATCAGAGCACACGCCCCTAGCGGCCAGCGTAAATATGCAGTTACGATCCGACGGCGTAAGAGACTTACGCCTGTCAAATCTAAGGGAAATCTATGCGTAACTGATTCTAACGTCGTATGTCGTTTGAGAATCTGGGCCATAGTGACTAGGATCTTCCTCCACCAACGATCACACAGCCTACTCGGATTTATAAAACCCTCATAACAGAAGTCATATACAGCAGGTTAATACAGAGACTCCCAAACTTCATCTCAACTATTTGGTAAAAGAATCTCCAATGGCAGATTCGGTCAAACCATTACCGATTTCTCCAGGCATCAGTAAAGGGAAAAAAAAAACTGTCTTCCATAGTGAAGTATGTACATTTACTTAAAAAAAAAAAAAAAAGCTTTAAAATTCCATAAAATCCAATTGAATACAGAAATAAAAGTAGAAGCAGGGACGCCAAGTTGCGCTCCACCTGTGTTCCACTATGGAAGTGACATATCAAGCTAGACCACACGATTTTTAGCAGGACAGCGACATTGCAGCAGACAGATCTGACACTTTTGGGACTAAAAATAGCCACTGATTACTGTATAAATGTCACTGGCAGGGAAGGGGTTAACACTAGGGACAATCAAGGGGTTAACTGTGTTCCCTGTGAGGTGTTTCTAACTGTGTACTGACAGGCTGTAGAGAGATCGCTGTTCCTGATCACTTTACTCCCCTGACAGAATGGGAATCTGTCTGTTTACCATGACAGATCCCCGTTCTCTCTCTCTTTCTCTCAGGAGCAATCGCAGGTGGCCGGTGGACATCGTGGCCGCTGGCCATGCGCATTGGCTCCGGCGTCACGCAGCGAGCGCCCCCCTATACCCCTTAAAGCAGCCGCCGTACAGCTACGGCGTTTCACGCAGGGGAGCCAACCTGCCACCGTATAACGATGGTGGCTGGTCGACAAGTAGTTAAATTCTGTACAAATATGCTGACTACTTATATATAATCTGTATATACTTCAATTGCTTATTGCAGCCCTCAAAATTTCCACTCGCCTACTAGCATTTGGCGAGTGGATTTAAGCTGGGGGCGAGTGATGACAGGGCTGCATGACCAATCTCCCTCCAATCTGTGCCTACACTAAGGCCTCGTACACACGACAGAGTTTCTCGGCAGAATTCACAGAGAAACTCGGTCAAAACCCGGATTCTGCCGAGAAACTCTGTCGTCTGTACACTTTTGGCTCGATGGAGCCGCCGAGGAACTCGTCGAGAAAATAGAGAACATGTTCTCTATTTTCTCGTTGTTCTATGGGAGAAGGCGGCCCGCCGAGCTCCTCGGCGGCTTCATCCCAGAACTCGACGAGGAACTCGACGTGTTTGGCACGTCGAGTTCCTCGGCCGTGTGTACGGGGCCTTAGAGTCCAGATGAGATTGGCGGCCGAAGAGGAAAGGTGCATGCTCGGAAAAAGTAGTCTGTTGAGCCGCACACGGGCAGAGCAGTACACAGGTGCTCTCCTTACAATTCTCATTAAGCCATGGGACCTAACAGTATGACCTCTCTGAGCCTGCCCCCCTCCCCCGGGCCCCGACCAATGTAGCTGGAGAGCCTAAAGTAATGAGTGAGGTGGAGGATTGCAAAAATTTACCACTCCGGTGCAGCGCTCACTGAAAGTTGCCCTGACATGAGAACGGCAGCCTTCTAGTTTGTGCAGTTTTCTTCTCCTTGTGCTCTATGTAAGTTTAGCCTGAGCACTGTGAACAGACTGGTCTCAATGTGTGCTGTGCGGTGTCAGTGTGCGCTGTGCTATGGTGTCAATGGCTGTGCAGTTGTGTGGATCTCAGCGCTGGATTGTACTCTCTCCCGCTGTGCTGCAGCTCCTCTCCTCTCTGCCAGCCTGAATAAAAGGGGGAAGTGGGGACATGCAAGCGTGGAGCCGCACACAGAGGCTCCTGATGATGAGATGAATGGGAGAGAGAGAGAGGATGGATGGGAGTTGCAGAGGAGACAGCAAGAGAATGGGGAAGAGACCCAGTTCTAGTGCCCTGTCCCTCTGGTCTGCCCCCAGTGCCCTGTCCCTCTGGTCTGCCCCCAGTGCCCTGTCCCATTTTGTTAAAGTTGTTGTTGGTAATATTTAATTTTGTAACTTGATTCTGCATAAAACATTGTCATTCCATAAGATAATCTACGAGGGCGTGTTTACGGGTGCAATTAGGCGCAGGGCAGTGTATGAATTAGGTGGGGCAACTGGTGGCGAGTAACTCTTGAGGCCTGGCTAGTAGCTCAGGACTTGAAATTTTGAGCCCTGGCTTATTGCAACAATGTGCAAAACAGTGAAATGTAGTTTACATGTCCAGGATGGCTATCCATCAACCTGATGTAGCACCCTGATGTTTAGGCAGGGTTGCTATTACACTTATTTGCCAAGTGATAGTTGCCTTGGCCAATTGTTATGAGCTTAATTGATTTCTCCCCAATTCTGGAATTTCTGCACTTCTCTCTTCTGTCACTAGATGGCCGGGTATCTGGTGACATTAGATAAGACAAGGGCACTGCAAAGACAGATTAGAAATGAATGGGGTGTCTCAGCCCATAGGCAGGGATTTTCTTGGGTCCCTTGGCCTGCTGGGAGAACCTATTTATTTGGGTGGAGTCAGGTAATTGGGTTTCTGTGCCACCTGGATGGCTCTCTGGGTGGACGGGTGTCATATTGCCCCGGATGCTAGGCCATAAACCTAAGGCCTATCCCGGGGACATCTGGCTACTAGGCTAGGGTGACCAGACGTCCCCGGTTTCCGGAGACAGTCCCCGGATTGAGGACAATGTCTCCAGGCCAAGTCTGTCCCCGGTTTTGTCCCCGGATTTGATTTGAACAGGGGCTGCAGTGATCCTGCATTTATGGGTATTGGAGTCAATCATCGGCTCCGGCGGACTTGATGTCCATCGGTACACGCTGATTGTTATGTACACAGGCAGAACGGTCATCTGGCTATGTAAACAAGGCAGATTGCTGTTCTGTCAGTATGCAAAGCAGGTACAGGGATCTATGCCTTCCTTTAGTAAAGGCATCTCCCCTACAGTAAGGAAAACACTTGTTAGGCACACATTTAACCCTTTTATTGCCCTAGATGTTATCCTTTTCCCAACCAGTGTCATTACTACAGTGACAGTGCATATTTTTAGCACTGATCACTGTATAAGTGTCACTGGTTCCCACAAAGTATCAATTTGTGTCCGATTTGTCCACCACAATATCGCAGTCCAGCTAGGAGACGCTGATTGCCGCCATTAGTAGTAAAAAAATAAAATGTTCCCGGATTTCATATTAAAAATCTGGTCACCTTATACTAGGCTATCTGAGAGCCTATCCAAAAGTAGTTCAGGGTTGGAACTGCACCTTGTAGTCCAACCAGAAGTATCGTCGGAGGTAGACAGGAAGCTGTCGCCACAAAGGGACCATCCACCCTGCTACCGGAGACCACTGTGAGTAAGCCGAGGCCAGTACCAGAGCACACTTCTCCCCAACTGGGGGGAGGTGAAGAAGTGGGAAACCATCAGTAATTGCCAAGTCAGGGACCCAGCGGGACAGCAGAGGTGATGCTTGTGGAGTGCCAAGCCAGGGACCTAACATGTCAGCAGGGGGTGAATCTTGAGGAGTATCTGAGTGCCAAGCCAGGGACCCAGCAGTGAAGCGGGGGTGGTACTTGAGGAAGATAACGAGTGCTACAGTGAAAGAGCTCACAGGGTCCAGTGGCTAGTGGATCTGAAGTCTAGTGAGAGAGACTGGGAGTTTGTATAACTCCCTCACTCAGACCCTCAGTGAGTGAGTGTGAGGTAAAGAGAACTGTTTGTGTTGCAGATAGTTGAATACCTTTACCGTTAGTAACAGCTACAAGATTGTTGCCATAGGAGACAGCAGTCCTACCTATACAGAAGTGGTGTCCGGCTGGAGACCTTCACCTGTATAGCTGTCTACCTATAGAAGTCTGAGTCTGCCACTTACCATTGCATCTACCCAAGGGTGTCCTGAACCTAATTCTCTCTCCCACAGTTCTGTTTAACCACTTGCCGACCGCCGCACGACTATTTACGTCGACAACATGGCACGGGCAGGCAGATTGGCGTCCAGGTATGTCCCTTTAAATCTGCGGCACAGCGGGCACACACCCGGCGCGTGAGTCCCACTATTGCGGTCAGCAAGAGCAGAACAGGGGAATGCCTTTGTAAACAAGGCATTCCCCTATTCTGCTTAGTGACACTGTCACTGATGACCGTTCCCTGTGATCGTGTAGCCACGCCCCCTAACAGTAAGAATCACTTCCTAGGGTACACTTAATCCCTGCAGCGCCTTCTAGTGGTTAACCCCTTCATTGCCAGTGTAATTTTTACAGTAATCAGTGCATTTTTATAGCACTGATCGCTGTAAAAATGACAATGGACCCAAAATGGTGTCAAAAGTGTCTGATGTGTCCGCTATAACTTTTGCGCAAACCAATCAATAAACGCTTAATGCGATTTTTTTTTTTTTACCAAAAATATGTAGCATACGTATCGGCCTAAACTGTGGGAAAAAAATAAAATTATATATTTTTGGGGGATATTTATTAGAGCAAAAAGTAAAAAATATTGAATTTTTTTTTAAATTGCTGCTCTTTTTTTGTTTATAGCGCAAAAAATTAAAAATAATTTACAGAGGTGACAAACTACCACCAAAAGAACGCTCTATTTGTGGGGGGGGAAAGGACGTAAATTTTGTTTGGGAGCCACGTCGCACGACCGCGCAATTGTTAGTTAAAGCGCCCCAGTGCAGAATCGCAAAAAAGGGGCCTGGTCTTTGACCACCAAAATAATCCGGGGCTGAGTTAAGAGACAAAAAATCTCTTTGTATTCAAAAAGTGTCTGGCGCTCACCTGTTCATCTTGCATTACACCCAACATGTCAGCTGTCCTCAACTCTGGAGATCACCATTGGGCTTCAGGGGCCCAGGGATTTTGCTACACTTATAAACATGAGTATACACTTTTTGCTATACTTCCTATATACATATTTAGCACTACCCCCGAAGGAGCTGCTGGATATTTTCGGGCGGCATGTTACCTCTATTTCCTCACCGTCCAGGCTTTTAGATGAGAGTGGAAAAAGTTCAATGTCCACACCTTGCACTTCTTTTTCTAAGATTTATTTGCTGAACTTGATAGGAAGATAAAAGAAGTGAATGAAGAGGTGGAAGGGTAACAGGTAAATAGGTTCAGGTGCGTAGTTTCAATCCGGAAACACTCCTGCTTCCAGCGACACAGCTTTCGTCGCCACTCTAGCCAGAGTGGGTTTTGCGCACCCGGATAGGCCTCTCTCACTAGCCTAGCAGCCAGGGTGACACACAGAAAAAATGGTACAGTCTCTGCCACAGACCTTCCCACAGATGGAGACACTTTTCGGGCCAGAATCCTCACCGTACAGGATTCAGCACCCGGATCTCTCCAGAGTAACTTCTTGTAGAACTTGAAACTGACAGGCGATCACCATCCAGCCTTTCAGTAAACGGTGCATCCTTCGATGCTGTTCAAGGCCTCTCTTGAGACACCAGCCTCGTGCTCGGTCCTCTCCAAGATAGGTCCTTCATCAAGCGGCTTCCTCCCTCAGGACCGACAGCACAGGATCACCTTCCAATGCGTAGACCCAATCTGCCTACTGGGCCTATTTGGAAGATCACAACGCCGGACCAACGTGGTCCCGGAGCCAGGATTACAGGAACATGCACCCTCAGCCAGAAGGGCCACACACGGGGGGTGGTGGGACGACAGACTCAGGATCGACAACCCCAGTCCAGTGACATCTGTCCCTTAAGTACCCCTCCCCATCATGCACAGAGGGACGATCAACCCCACTGATTGGCTGCCGAGGGAGAATACTCAAATCACCCTGACCTAGCTGCTGCCACCCTTGGCCTGGAGTTATAACTACACCCCAGGCGAACAATAGTGGTCACTCACAGCACAGGAACAGAAGCCAAATTTGCACAAAGCACATATGTCTGAGTAATCTAACTCTCAGGCCCTGTACACACGTCCGAGGAACTCGACGTGCCAAACACATCGAGTTCCTCGTCGAGTTCAGTGTTGAAGCCGCCGAGGATCTCGGCGGGCCGACTTTCCTCATTGAACAACGAGGAAATAGAGAACATGTTCTCTATTTGGCCCGACGAGTTCCTCGTCGGCTTCCTCGCTGAAAAGTGTACACACGACCGAGTTTCTCGGCAGAATCCAGCTCCGATCGAGTTTCTGGCTGAATTCTGCCGAGTCGTGTGTACGGGGCCTAAGACTTCCCTCTAAATTTACAACAGCGCTGGCTCAAAAAGAGCAAGCTGCTACATACTTCCCCCACTAAAATAAACACTGTCCCCAGTGTCAAGAACCATGGTGTCTTAAGCCTGAGCGCCCACACCTGAACCCATATGAACAATAAATGGGGGAAAAGAGAAAGAGAGAAAAAAATAGAAATATAACAAATATTGTCACACCACAAAATATTGTACAAAATGTACATTATTATTCCTATCTATCTAGTCTGCCCCATTCTCCGACAGTCTTGATAGGAGATCAACTGGACCTGAAAAACAAACAGAAAAGAAAACACACACAATTCTGTACCTAAATTATGTACACATCTAAGGCAGAGTGAAACTGCACCTTCTGTAAATGTGGAGCTTCCCTTTCCCTCCTATAGAGCATTCAACTTAAAGGGGTTGTAAAGGTAATTTTTTCCCCTAAATAGCTTCCTTTACCTAAGTGCAGTCCTCCTTCACTTACCTCATCCTTCGATTTTGCTTTTAAATGTCCTTATTTCTTCTGAGAAATCCTCACTTCCTGTTCTTCTGTCTGTAACTACACGCAGTAATGCAAGGCTTTCTCCCTGGTGTGGAGAAAGCATCTTGAGGGGGGAGGGGGCGAGGACATACATTACCTCTCACAATGAACTGTGGATCACCCCCTATATTATGATAAACATCCAGGAATGTGCATGTGTCCAAGCTAGTGCACGAGATATGTAAAAACCCTGTCACTCGAAGCAAGGGGACGGAAACGACTTTTTATTTAGACAGGTTTTTATCTGGAAGTCTGTTAGTTTTCACTGAACAATAAAAGTGGATAGCTCAGAGCTGAATTAACTCTGTGTGGCAAGACTGGGCACAGATGATAGGAAATCTTATTCTCTACATTGTGACATAAAAAAAATGTGGGTGTACATCCACTTTAAGGTAATCCCAAATAGCTTCCTGATACCATTTTTCACGGTTCTCCTCAATCTCCTTCATAGTGGCCTCAGGCACATAAGGGAACTCCCACCCATAATCAAGGGCTACCTTTTTCATGAGAATCCTCTGCAGTCTAGCAAGTTTTGGCAAAGTACGGGAGTGCCCCAGTCCTGGCATCACGCAGGCCTCCGGAGTTCTGTTCAGGATAGGTGTCATGGTTGGAGGCACAATCTTCCCTCCAGTAACAACACCTGCATCAAGCACAACTTCCCAATTTACACTCGGGACTCATCCCTTAGAACGGACAGCACAGGATCACCTTCCAATGCATAGACCCAATCTGCCTACTGGGCTTACTCGAAAGATCACAACCCCGTACCAACATGGTCCCGGAGCCAGGATTACAGGAACACGCACCCCCGGCCAGGAGGGCCACACACGGGGGTGGTGGGACGACAGACTCAGGATCGACAAACCCCAGTCCAGTGACATCTGTCCCTTAAGTACCCCTCTACAGCATGCACAGCGGGACGATCAACCCCACTGATTGGATGCCGAGGGAGAATACTCAAATCACCCTGACCTAGCTGCTGCCACTCTTGGCCTGGAGTAACAACTACACCCCAGGCGAACAATAGTGGTCACTCACAGCACAGCCATGGCTGGAACAGAAGCCAAATTTGCACAAATCACATATGTCTAAGTAAACTAACTCTCAGACTTCCCTCTAAAATTACAACAGCATTGGCTCAAAAAGAGCAAGCCGCTACACATACAATTGAATACTGTACTGCTTTTAGAAGGATCTCTATCATAACTGTTTATCCCCCTTTTACTTTGTCTACTCTTTTGGAGCACAATTGACTCACAAAACAGAAGTGCTTTCCAGTCACTAAGAGCTACATCATCTTGCTACCCTTTTTATCCAAACTCCTTAAACATCTGGTCTACAATGGACTGAGCGACAACCTCACTGAGAATAACCTTCTTTACTCCTGCTTTTCCAGTTCCCATAGCACATTGTCCAGAATTGATTTGGCTTTGGGCAATGCAATGTCAACAAATAGGGTGAAGGAAATAGAATATGGCCCGAGAGGGGTCTCAGACCATTCACCATCAGATATAGCAATCAGAAAAAAAGAGAGACCAACTCCAAGGGAGTGGAAAATCAGCCCTTACTGGCTTGAATTGATTGGGAAATCACAAGAACTGTCGGACCGTCTGAGGGAATATACCCAGATTAACACTGGTACGGCAGAAGCTGACATGGTCTGGGACTCCCTGAAGGCATATTTAAGGGGCCTGCTAATACAAAAAGTTGCAAGACTACAACAGGAATCTAGAAAATGGGAAGAAGAGGTGAGGAACGCAGTGATGCTAGCCGAGCAACGCTATATAGTAGATCCCTCCCCAAGTAGACAAGGGGAATGGCTTGAAAAACAACAGGCTTATAAAATGGTAATTAGGAGAAAGGCTGCGAATCGCCAAATCTTCCAAAAACAACTCCAATTTGGTGAACGGGAGAAGGCGGGGCGGGTGCTGTCGCTCCTGATACAGACCAATACCCCATCCTCTAATATTGGGGCTATTAGAAATTCAATAGGCGAAATTGTAACAGAAGGCAGGGGGATAAGATGTACGTTCCACAAATTTTATAAAACCCTATATAAATCAAGGGGAGGGAATGAGAATATGGAGGCTTTTTTTCAGGGACTACTGCTTCCAACCTTGCTAGACAACGAGAAAAAAAAACTAGAATCCCCAATTACGCTGGAAGAACTGCGATGTGCCGTGTCAGAGATGGCTAACCATAGATCACCAGGTCCCGATGGGCTCCCAACAGAAATTTTCAAACAATATGGAGATATATTATTACCTGAGTTATTGCACACTTTGAATCAGGCTTTCTCCAAAGGACACCTTCCTCCCTCTATGATGGAGGCAACAATCATCATAATTCATAAAGAGGGAAAAGACCAACTCGATCCTGCTTCATATCGTCCAATTTCACTACTCTGCACAGACGTAAAAATCCTCGCAAAGGTGCTTGCAACAAGATTAAAAGGGTGCATTGAGCGCCTTATTCACCCTGACCAGTCAGGATTTATTCCTAACAGGTCAACAAGCGTTAACATAAGACGTTTTTTTTTAAACATCCAGGTTCCCACTGATAACGAGGGCCCTAGGGCACTGCTGGCTCTAGATGCTGCCAAGGCCTTCGACAGCCTGGAGTGGACATACCTATGGCGTGTACTAGAAGGCTTCGGGTTTGGCCCGTCCTTTATCAGGTGGGTCAAGCTCCTATATAATAAACCTTGCGCAAAAGTTAAGATTAATGGTGAAACATCAGATCTGTTTGAGTTGGAGAGGGGAATGAGACAAGGGTGTCCTTTGTCCCCACTTCTATTCGCATTGGCCATGGAACCCTTAGCTATAAAAACTAGATGTAAGGAAGACATTCTGGGATTCAAAAGGGGTCTAGACGAAGATAGGATATCGCTGTTCGCGGACAACATCCTTTTCTTTATTGGGGATGTCAATAATTCACTAGCCCCCTTATTATTAAAGCTAAAGCAAAAAAATACATTTGGGGCCGCCTCCCTCTCTCGACGGCCGGGAGATGCAGTTTAATCAAAATGATCTGGCTCCCCCAGATATTATACATTCTCCACAATTCTCCAATCTGGATTAACCAAGTGTGGTTTAAAAGATTGGAAACGTTATTTCGTGAATTAATGTGGAAGGGTGGACAGGCCAGAATTGGGTTGCAGACTATGCAGCTCCCGGTCGGGGGGGGGGGGAGGGATGGCGGTTCCACACCCAAGATTTTATTTTCTGGCGTCTCAGCTTCAGCATATTGCAGGTTGCGGGAGCTTAGACCTTAGAAAAGACTGTTTCAGAATAATGTTAGCAGGGGCCCCACATAGAACGTTAGTAAAAAGCTTGGAGGCAAATTAATTTGCCCATAAGTGCCCGACTATAAACCTACTTAATAAGGTGTGGAGGACAACAAAGGTATTGCTGGGATATCTTGGAATATCTGAATTTGCTCCCCTTTGGAACAATAAAAACCTCCCAGAGGTTGAGGGGGTGGGAAAATGTAACATCTGGGAGAGACAGGGAATCACACGTTTGGTCCATTTGTACGAGGGAAATACTATGAAGTCGTTCTCAGATTTAAGACAAGAGTTTAACATCCCAAATAATACTTTTTTAAATACCTCCAGATCAGGCATGCCATTCAGACTCAGTTTAAGTCCCATCTACTAACCAGGGTTCAGACCCCTGTTCTCAACAAAATAGCCCAAAAAGACTCAACAAAAGGGTTTATTTCAGAGTTATATAAAAATTTGGGGGACAGGGCCATAAACCAAAAGGGTATTCTCAGGAGCAGAGAAAGATGGGAGCGGGATTTGGGACCGATAACACAGGAGAGGTGGAGCAGGATTCTGAGCAGAGGGGTTTTAGTATCTATTGCCCCAGCGCAGAGACTGTCTCACCTCTATTTGCTGCATAGGGTTTATTACACCCCATAAAAAATGTTTCAATTTGGTTGGAAAATGAGCGATCAATGCCCCAGATGTAATGCCACAGGCCACCTTGTCCATATGTTCTGGAGGTGTCCCAAACTCTTTATATATTGGACAGAGGTCATTAATAAGCTTAACAACATTTTTGGGACCTCTTTAGAGCTAGAGACTAGAACCTGTCTCCTGGGAGACATGGAAGATGATAGAATCCCTCCGGGTACACTGGAGGGTGTGTTGAGAGGTCTGTTTCAGGCACGTAAATTAATCGCTCAGCGATGGCAGGCTCAGGACCCTCCATCAGTCAGGAACTGGATTGGAACAATAAATAGGCTGATAGAGAGTGAGAGAGTGGCTTTTATCAAACAAGGAAACCACAAAAGGCTTGAAAAAGTGTGGGGACCTTGGTTGAGAAGTATAGGTTTCCCTTCGTAGAGGAAAATAATTGGTACCACTGGAAACTCTCCCCATCCATGGAAGACAGTAATCTCTCAACAATTAAAAACTAAAATAAGCCGTACTTGATCTGGGTTCCTCCCTAAAAAGCGACTATAAACCAGATTTGCACAGAAGACGGCTTCCTCTTCCACATCGACTGACTCTCCTTTTCCTTCTTTTTTTTTCTTTCTTTTATTTTTTCTTGTTTCTGGTCAAGATGGCATATGAGATACCTGGGGGGGGGGGGGGGGGGGGTGGTGGGCTGGGGGGGGGGGGGGAGATAGGATAAGGTATTGTATATATACAGCACAATAACTGTTTTTTCGGTTGTACGCAACATGTATCATTTGTATGGATGTGAGGATTTTTGCAATATACTGTATATTGGAAAGGAAAAGTACAAAATAAAAATATTAAATATTAAAAAAGAGAATAACCTTCTTGATCCCCTTCAGTCTGGATTCCGTCCTCAACACTCCACGGAAACTGCTCTCCTAAAACTCACAAATGATCTGCTAACAGCTAAACCCAATGGAAATGATTCTGTCCTACTCCTGCACCTCTCTTCTGTCCTTGACACAGTAGTTTACCCCCTTCTCCTGAAAAAACTCCACGCCTTTGGTCTCAGTGAATGTGCTCATCGCTCCTACTTATCCAACTGCACCTTTAGCATTACAGTTGAACCTCGGATTACAAGCATAATCCGTTCCAGGAGTATGCTCGTAATCCAAAGAACTCACATATCAAAGCAAGTTTTCCCATTTTTTCCCTCAGGCCAAATGAGGTACTGCAGGCCCATTTTCGGCTCTGCTCAGCTTCTGTGCCCCCCATACCTCAGGCCAAGTGAGGTACTGCAGGCCTATTTTCGGCTCTGCTTCACTTCTGCGCCCCCGTACCTCAGGCCAAATGAGGTACTGCAGGCCAATGTTCAGCTTTTTTTGGCTCCTGCGCCCCTGTACCTCAGGCCAAATGAGGTACTGTAGGCCCATTTTTGGCTCTGCTTGACTTCTGCGGCCCCGTACCTCAGGCCAAATGAGATACTGCAGGCCTATTTTTGGCTGTGCTCGGCTTCTGCGCCCCCCATACCTCAGGCCAAATGAGGTACTGCAGGCCTATTTTCGGCTCTGCTCGGCTTCTGCGCCCCCGTACCTCAGGCCAAATGAGGTACTGCAGGCCTATTTAGCTTGAATTCTGCTCGTCTTGCGAGTCACTCGCAAACCGAGTCAGATTTATTTTTTAAAGTTGCTGTGTCCGGGGATCAGTGTGAGGCTCACTAAGGGTTACTGCATCAGCCCTAGGCCCAATGCTGAAATGTTGGGTTACTTGTGGGGGTAGGAGTGGATAAATATGTCCATAAAACTGGTTGCCTTGGTAAGCAGGGGGGACTGGCAGCTGGGCAGACCCATCAGGGTGGGCACTACTGGACTCAACACCAAACGACATGTCTGGAGGAAATCCAAAACATCTCACTATCCCAATAACACCATTCCTACAGTAAAGCGTGGAGGGGGTAATATCCTGTTTTGGGGGTGTTTCTCTGCAGCAGGGACTGGAGCACTTGTCAGAATAGAAGGAAAAATGGATGGGACAAAATACGGCCAAATTCTTGAAGAAAATCTGCCAGAAAGTTGTCAATGAGAAGAAGGTTTACCTTCTAATATGACAATGACCCAAAGCACACAGAAAAACCACACAGTGGTTGAAGGAGAAAATGTGAATGTCCTTGCATGGCCTAGACAGAGCCCAGACTTACAGTGATACTAGTCTGTTATTTAAAAAAAAAAAAAAAATCATCTCTTGCACAGAGCAGCCCAGATCCTCCTCTTTTCGGGTCCCTCTTTGGTGCTCCTGGTCCCTCAATCCTGTTGATTGCCCCTACAAAAAGCAGCTTGTTATGGGGGCACCCGAGCCAAAGCTCTGTGTGTCCATTCAGACATGGAGCTGTGGCCCGCCCCCCCCCCCCATCATTGGCTCACTGACTTTGATTGACAGCAGCGGGAGCACATGAGGTCTCTCGTGCAACATAACTGGATCGAGATGGGGCTCAGGTAAGTATTAGGAGGACTGAGGGGAGCTGCTTTCAGGGATGGACTGGCCATAGGGACTACAGGGAGTTTCCCGGTGGGCCGATGGCTCAGTGGGCCGTTTTTTAAAACAGAGATGCTGCTCGGAGGACTTTTTTTAACGCCCTGGCAGCGCCCCAGTGTGAAAGCACTCAGGATTTGACACTGGGACTGCAGCGGAAGTGTTTTTCAGTCGCTTTACAGGCGCCCAAAAGCGCCTCAGTGTAAAAAGGGGTCCTACACTCACCCCCTCTCTTTTACACTCGCTCTCTTTTTCTTACACTCACCCCCCTCTCTCACCCACCCCCTTTCCCTCAACCCTCCCTCCCTCTCTCTCTCTCTCTCTCATTCCCCTCTCTCTCACCCTCTCATGATATACAATAATGGATGTAGGGGCCTTTTGGTGGGCGTGATTTTTCGGGGGGGTGGGGGCAGTATTTTATTGAATTAAATTGGGCCGGTCAGGAATGAAGTCCAGGGCCAAATTTTTGTCCCAGTCCAACCCTGGCTGCTTTACACAGGTTTTTTATTTTAATGCATAGAATGCATTAAGATTAAAAAAAAAAAACTGTCAGACACTGCATCAGTCCTCAGAGGGGAGGATTAGTATGTGCTTGGATTAGTGTAATGTTATGGACACCCCTGGTTAGCATACTCACTTTTACTCACTTTTATCCATACCGGATTTAAAAAAAAACTGGACTGGAGTTGAAAAAAAAAACCAGACTGGATTTAAAAAAAACTGCACTGGAGTTGGGAAAAAAACCCGGACTGGATTTAAAAAAAAAGTCAATTTTTTTTTTTAAATCCAGTCCGGATTTTTTTTTCAACTCCAGTCCAGTTTTTTTTTAAATCCAGTTTGGGTTTTTTTTCAACTCCAGTCCAGTTTTTTTTTAAATCCGGTACGGGTTTTTTTCCAACTCCAGTCCAGGTTTTTTTTAATCCAGTCCAGGTTTTCTTTTTGAAAAAAAAAACCCGGACTGGATTTAAAAAAAAACTGGACCGGAGTTGGTAAAAAAAAAACCCGGACTGGATTTTAAAAAAACTGGACTGGAGTTGGAAAAAGAAAACCTGGACTGGATTAAAAAAAAAATGGACTGGAGTTTGGAAAAAAAAACCCGGACCGGATTTAAAAAAAAACTGGACTGGAGTTGAAAAAAAAAACCCGGACTGGATTTAAAAAAAAACTGGACTGGAGTTGAAAAAAAAACACGGACTGGATTTTAAAAAAAACTGGACTGGAGTTGAAAAAAAACCCGGACTGGATTTAAAAAAAAATCTGGACTGGAGTTGAAAAAAAAAACCTGGACCGGATTTAAAAAAAAACTGGACTGGAGTTGAAAAAAAAACCCGGACTGGATTTAAAAAAAACTGGACTGGAGTTGAAAAAAAAAACAGACTGGATTTAAAAAACAACTGGACTGGAGTTGAAAAAAAACCCGGACTGGATTTAAAAAAAAACTGGACTGGAGTTGAAAAAAAAACGGGACTGTATTTAAAAAAAAACTGGACTGGAGTTGGAAAAAAAACCCGGACTGGATTTATAAAAAAAACTGGACTGGATTTGGACAATGATAATGACAGGAGGCATGGTGGTAGGATGTCAGAGGTGGGGTAGAGAGGGATGATGATCCCCATCATCATCATCATTTGATGACAATGAGTGGGGTGGTGGGGTGTCAGCAGAGGGGGATGATGATGACAGTGGGTGGGGTTGTAGGAAGCTGGCAGTGGTGTACAGAGGGGATAAAAAGAAGGATGATGATGTGGGGTAGGGTGGTTGGATGCTAGAGGTGGAGTACAGGGGGTTGATGGGAATGTTGATGACAGGGGGTGGGGTGGTAGGATGCCGGGCACAGGGGGATTATGATGAGGATGGAGATTATGTATTTTGACTGGATTTAAAAAAAACGGACTGGATTTAAAAAAACTGGACTGGAGTTGGGGAAAAAACCCGGACTGGATTTAAAAAAAAAACTGGACTGGATTTGGGGAAAAAACCCGGACTGGATTTAAAAAAAAACTGGACTGGAGTTGGAAAAAAAACCCGGACCGGATTTAAAAAAAAAACCCGGGCTGGATTTAAAAAAAAACTGGACTGGAGTTGGTAAAAAAAACCCGGGCTGGATTTAAAAAAAACTGGACTGGAGTTGGAAAAAAAACCCGGACTGGATTTATAAAAAAAACTGGACTGGAGTTGAAAAAAAAACGGGACTGTATTTAAAAAAAAACTGGACTGGAGTTGGAAAAAAAACCCGGACTGGATTTATAAAAAAAACTGGACTGGATTTGGACAATGATAATGACAGGAGGCATGGTGGTAGGATGTCAGAGGTGGGGTAGAGAGGGATGATGATCCCCATCATCATCATCATTTGATGACAATGAGTGGGGTGGTGGGGTGTCAGCAGAGGGGGATGATGATGACAGTGGGTGGGGTTGTAGGAAGCTGGCAGTGGTGTACAGAGGGGATAAAAAGAAGGATGATGATGTGGGGTAGGGTGGTTGGATGCTAGAGGTGGAGTACAGGGGGTTGATGGGAATGTTGATGACAGGGGGTGGGGTGGTAGGATGCCGGGCACAGGGGGATTATGATGAGGATGGAGATTATGTATTTTGACTGGATTTAAAAAAAACGGACTGGATTTAAAAAAACTGGACTGGAGTTGGGGAAAAAACCCGGACTGGATTTAAAAAAAAAACTGGACTGGATTTGGGGAAAAAACCCGGACTGGATTTAAAAAAAAACTGGACTGGAGTTGGAAAAAAAACCCGGACCGGATTTAAAAAAAAAACCCGGGCTGGATTTAAAAAAAAACTGGACTGGAGTTGGTAAAAAAAACCCGGGCTGGATTTAAAAAAAACTGGACTGGAGTTGGAAAAAAAACCCGGACTGGATTTATAAAAAAAACTGGACTGGAGTTGAAAAAAAAACCCGGACTGGATTTAAAATAAATGGACTGGAGTTGAAAAAAAACCCGGACTGGATTAAAAAAAATTGACTGGAGTTGAAAAAAACCCGGACTGGATTTAAAAAAAAAATGGACTGGAGTTGGGAAAACAAAACCCGGACTGGATTTAAAAGACACTGGACTGGAGTTGAAAATAAAACCGGTCTGGATTTAAAAAGAAAATTGGACTGGAGTTGGAAAAAAGGATGATAATGACAGGAGGCATGGTGGGATGTCAGCAGAGGGGGATGATGATGACAGTGGGTGGGGTTGTAGGAAGCTGGCAGTGGGGTACAGAGGGGGTACAGAGGGGACAAAAGAAGGATGATGATGTGGGGTTGACATGTCTGGAGGAAATCCAAAACAGCTCACTGTCCCAATAACACTATTCCTAGAGTAAAGCGTGGAGGGGGTAATATCCTGTTTTGGGGGTGTTTCTCTGCAGCAGGGACTGGAGCACTTGTCAGAATAGAAGGAAAAATGGATGGGACAAAATACGGCCAAATTCTTGAAGAAAATCTGCCAGAAAGTTGTCAATGAGAAGAAGGTTTACCTTCTAATATGACAATGACCCAAAGCACACAGAAAAACCACACAGTGGTTGAAGGAGAAAATGTGAATGTCCTTGCATGGCCTAGACAGAGCCCAGACTTACAGTGATACTAGTCTGTTATTTAAAAAAAAAATCATCTCTTGCACAGAGCAGCCCAGATCCTCCTCTTTTCAGGTCCCTCTTTGGTGCTCCTGGTCCCTCAATCCTGTTGATTGCCCCTACAAAAAGCAGCTTGTTATGGGGGCACCCAAGCCAAAGCTCTGTGTGTCCATTCAGACATGGAGCTGTGGCCCGCCCCCTCCCCCCCATCATTGGCTTACTGACTTTGATTGACAGCAGCGAGAGCACATGAGGAAGGGAGTCCGGGACAGCCGAGTCTCTCGTGCAACATCACTGGATCGAGATGGGGCTCAGGTAAGTATTAGGAGGACTGAGGGGAGCTGCTTTACACAGAAGGTTTTTTATATTAATGCATAGAATGCATTAAGATTAAAAAAAAACTGTCAGACACTGCATCAGTCCTCAGAGGGGAGGATTGGTATGTGCTTGGATTAGTGTAATGTTATGGACACCCCTGGTTAGCATACTCACTTTTACCTTCTTTTTCTTGCTTGCTTTTTTTATTATTTAACCACTTAATGCCCGCCGCACGACTATTTACGTCCGCAAAATGGCACGGAGGGGGGTCCGATCGTGACCCCCCCCCGCGCTGCGTGCAGCGGGCGGATTCCCACGGGGATCGATCCGGGACGACGGCGCGGCTACTCGTTTATAGCCGCTCCGTCGCGATCGCTCCCCGGAGCTGAAGAACGGGGACAGCCGTATGTAAACACGGCTTCCCCGTGCTTCACTGTGGCGGCGTATCGATCGAGTGATCGCTTTTAATAGGGAGACTCGATCGATGACGTCAGTCCTACAGCCACACCCCCCTACAGTTGTAAACACACACTAGGTGAACCCTAACTCCTACAGCACCCCCTGTGGTTAACTCCCAAACTGCAACTGTCATTTTCACAATAAACAATGCAATTTAAATGCATTTTTTGCTGTGAAAATGACAATGGTCCCAAAAATGTGTCAAAATTGTCCGAAGTGTCCGCCATAATGTCGCTGATCGCCGCCAATAGTAGTAAAAAAAAAAAAAATAATAAAAATGCAAAAAAACTATCCCCTATTTTGTAAACGCTATAAATTTTGTGCAAACCAATCGATAAACACTTATTGCGATTTTTTTTTACCAAAAATAGGTAGAAGAATACGTATCGGCCTAAACTGAGGAAAAAAAATGTTTTTATATATGTTTTTGGGGGATATTTATTATAGCAAAAAGTAAAAAATATTGCATTTTTTTCAAAATTGTCGCTCTATTTTTGTTTATAGCGCAAAAAATAAAAACCGCAGAGGTGATCAAATACCACCAAAAGAAAGCTCTATTTGTGGGACGCCAATTTTGTTTGGGAGCCACGTCGCACGACCGTGCAATTGTCTGTTAAAGCGACGCAGTGCCGAATTGTAAAAACGCCTTTGGGCATTTAGCAGCATATTGGTCCGGGGCTTAAGTGGTTAAAGGGCACAAGCAGAGTGGCAAAAACCCGGACTGGATTAACAAAAAAAACTGGACTGGAGTTGGTAAAAAAAAACGGGACTGGATTTAAAAAAAACTGGACTGGAGTTGAAAAAAGAAAACCCGGACTGGGTTTAAAAAAACTGGACTGGAGTTGGAAAAAAGAAAACCCTGATTGAATTTTAAAAAAAACTGGACTGGAATTGAAAAAAAACCTGGACTTAATTAAAAAAAAACTGGACTGGATTTGGAAAAAAAACCCGGCCTGAGTTTAAAAAAAGACTGGACTGGAGTTGGGAAAACAAAACCCGGACTGGATTTAAAAAAAACTGGACTGGAGTTGGAAAAAAGGATGATAATGACAGGAGGCATGGTGGGATGTCAGCAGAGGGGGATGATGATGACAGTGGGTGGGGTTGTAGGAAGCTGGCAGCGGGGTACAGAGGGGATAAAAAGAAGGATGATGATGTGGGGTTGGGGTTGGTTGGATGCTAGAGGTGAAGTACAGTGGGGTTGATGGGAATGTTGATGACAGGGGGTGGGGTGGTAGGATGCCAGGCACAGGGGGATTATGATGAGGATGGAGATGATGGATTTTGACTGGATTTAAAAAAAATAACTGGACTGGAGTTGGAAAAAAAAAACATGGACTGGATTTAAAAAAAATCGGACTGGAGTTGGAAAAAAAAACCCGGACTGGATTTAAAAAAAAAAAATGGACTGGAGTTGGAAAAAAAACCCAGACTGGATTTAAAAAAGAAACCGGACTGGAGTTGGAAAAAAAAACCCCGGACTGGATTTAAAAAAAAAACTGCACAGGAGTTGGGGAAAAAAAACCCGGACTGGAGTTGAAAAAAAAACCCGGACTGGATTTTAAAAAAAAACTGGATTGGAGTTGAAAAAAAACCCTGACTGGATTTAAAAAAAAAATGGACTGGAGTTGAAAAAAAAAAACCCGGACTGGTTTTAAAAAAAAACTGAGCTGGAGTTGAAAAAAAAACACGGAGTGGATTGAAAAAAAACTGGACTGGAGTTCAAAAGTAGCACATCTTTCTCATGTTTATAACAGTGCCACAGCAAAATGACAATTCTAAAGGAAAAAATGTAATTTATGGTTTAGGAGTGTGTCTATGGAAATATTTGACCATTCTTCCAAAAGGGCATTTGTGAGGTCAGGCACTGATGTTGGACGAGAAGGACTGGCTCACAGTCTCCGCTCAGATTCATCCCAAAGGTGTTCTATCGGGTTGAGGTCAGGACTCTGTGTCCATGTCTTTATGGACCTTGCTTTGTGCACTGGTCCAAATCTTTTGGTGGCAGGGAGATTACAGTGTGGGGTTGTTTTTCCAGGTGGTTGGGTTTGACCCCTTAGTTTCAATGAAGGGAACTCTTAAGGCGTCAGCATACCAATACATTTTAGACAAATTCATACTCCCAACTTTGTGGGAACAGTTTGGGGACGACCCCTTCCTGTTCCAACATGACTGCGCACCAGTGCACTAAAGCAAGGTCCATAAAGACATGGATGAGCGAGTTTGGGGTGGAGGAACTTGCCGGCAGTGGAATTTGCCAACATCAATGCCTGACTTCACAAATGTGCTTCTGGAAGAATGGTAAAACATTCCCATAGACACACTCCTGAAGCTTGTGGACAGCCTTTTCTGAAGACTTGAAGCTGTTATTGCTGCAAAGGGTTGGCCAACTCAATATTGAACCCTACAGACCAAGACTGGGATGCCATTATAGTTCATGTAAAGGCAGGCGTCCCAATACTTTTGACAATATAGTGCAATTGTACCAGGTGCTGGCAGCTTAGTGGAGGAGTGTGGTGATTTTGTAGAATAGTGATAATGTAGTGCCCACAGGAGCTTCTTGGAAATGTGGGTTCTCTGTTCTGCCTTTCGATTCCAACAAGACCCTCAGACCCTATGACACACCTACTGGAATGAAAGTTGCTGCAAGCACTTAAAAGGACACGAGTATCGATACCTTTAACTCAGCTGTGAATTAGCACCAGGAAATTAAGGTAATCAAGGTAATTAAAATAGAGTTTTGTATCACTGCCTGGCATTAGCTCAGGAATCAGCCAAGTCACCAATAAACAGTGCATATAAGCACAAACTGCAATGTCATCAATAATACTATAACTAGTCTAGTATAAGGCGACCAGATTTTTTTAAATGAAATCTGGGGACATATTTTTTTATTTTACTAGTAATGGCGGCAATCAGCGACTCTCTGCCCATTACCGCCGCCTGCCTTTCTGCCCCTCACTCTCTGGGCCCCGGCTATTACTGGGTGGGGAGCGGAGGAAGATCACTCCGCCAGGAAAGGCAAGGAGATAAGCAGGCAGGCGGCTGGCGGGGACTTGAGCCAAGGCAGAAGAACATGCGGGCGGAGCTGGATGGGCATGCACCCGAAACTGAAGAAAAATTCCCTCCGCTACGACCAGCACATGATCATCAGAAAGGGGCACAGATAATGGAAAAAAATACACCCCCCTAAGCTGTGTAATTCAGATTTTTTTTTATTTAATTCTGCACTGACTGTCTTTGAAATTGCCCCAGCCCTTGATCAAATCCAATCCATGGAGAAAAGGAAACATCCTGGACTGCCGCACTCTGATTAAGCAAATTTATTTCAAAATAGCAAAGGATAAAATCCAAAAAATGCTAAATAATCCAAAAATTATGCAAACATGGTCAAAGCGAAAAGTGGACATGCAGAGACAAAATGGCTGACGCGTTTCACATCATAATACGATGCTTACTCATAGCTGAGGTGTGTAGGAATCAAAGTGTGTATAAATTTAGAACAGCCATTTAGACCCTGAATTTCCACGTTTTGCTTTGACCATGTTTGCATGATTTTTGGATTATTTCGCATTTTTTGGATTTTATCCTTTGCTATTTTGAAATGAATTCGCTTAATCAGAGTGCGGCAGTCCAGGATGTTTCATTTTCTCCATGGATTAGCGCAGAGCCAGCACCGATTGGTGTAACAGGGCGGGAGCGATCTACAGGTGTTTGGGGGCTTGGAGTGGTACTTTTTCTATCAAATCCAATCCAGGGACAAAACCGGGGACAGACTTGGTCCGGGGACAGTGTTCTCAATCCGGGGACTGTCCCCGGAAACCGGGATGTCTGGTCACCCTATCCCCTTCCCAACCAATGTTATTAGTACAGTATACAGTATTATATCTGATCACTGTATTAGTGTCACTAATGACATTAGTTAGTGTCCCTTCCAGCCAGTGTCTGTTTGCACCAGTTTTTCCGCCACACTATCACAGTCACACTATGGGAGAGATTTAATAAAACCGGAGAGTGTAAAATCTGGTACAGCTGTACATGGTAGCCAATCAGCTTTTAAATTCAGCTTGTTAAATTAGGCTTTGACAATAAAACCTGGAAGCTGATTGGTTCCTATGCAAAACAGCACCATATTTTGCACTCTCCAGGCTTTAGCCTCGTACACACGACCGGTTTTCTCAGCAAGAAACAGGCAAGAAAACTGCTGGCAGATCTTTTTGCAGAGAAAACCGTTCGTGTGTATGGTTTTTCGTCGAGAAAACTGCCGGGAATCTCGACGAGAAAAATAAACCTGCTCTCTATTTTCTCGTCGGGATTGCCGAGAAACCCAAACGTCTGTATACTTATCTGCCTCCATGGAAACCCGCGCATGCTCGATGAGACTTTCGACGCATGCGTGGTAGCTTCCAAGGCATAGGTAGGGTGAAGCAAGATGGCAGTGACAGCATCGAATGTGACGAGCGCATTCTCGTCTTAGTCGATGACGTCACAGCGTTCTTGCCATTCAAAAGAACGGCGGTTCTTTTGAATGTGCGTCTGTACACAGGACTTGGCAAGAAAATATTACCAGGAATCCCGTCGAGGGGATTCTCGCCCGTGTATATAGGGCTAAAGTAACTCAACCCCTTTATGTCACTGATCACCGCCATTATTAGTATGCTATAGCTGTGTAAATTCCAGTATGTATATCATAGCTTGTAGGTGCTATAACTTTCACACAAACCAAGTAATATACACTTATTAGGATTTTTTATTTACCAAAGACGTAGCATAATATATTTGGACTAAATGTATAAGAACATTTGATTTTATTGGATATGTTTTATAATAAAAAGCAGAAAATATGGTGTTTTTTTTTTCTTCAAAACTCAGTACAGTATTTTTTTGTTTATATAATAAAGAAAAGAACAAAAAAAACAGTGGTGCTAAATTTGTGTGAAAAAATTATATAAATGTATTTGCTTACAGTGTTGCATGACCGAGTAATTGCCATTTAACCACTTCAATACCGGGTACTTTCACCCCCTTTCTGCCCAGGTAAATTTTCATCTTTCAGTGCTATCGCACTTTGAATGACAATTACTCAGTCAAACAACGCTGTACCCATATGACATTTTTAGCATTTATTTGTGAGACAGCTAGAGCTTTCTTTTGGTGGTATTTATTCACCACTGAGTTTTAATTTTTTTGCTAAATAATCACCAAATTTTTGAAAATATAAGTTTTTCTTCGTTTCTGTTATAAACTTTTGCAGATAAGTAATTTTTCCTATTCACTTATGTGTATTGATGCGGCTGCGCTGATGAGGAGGCGCTGATAAGCTGCATTGATGATTACTGCCCTGATTATTAGTGTAAACAGTGTGCTGACAGCCTTGCCAGTTGTTGGCAATGTTTTCCTCACACAGACACATCATGTGAGGAAAGGACTGCTAATAACCAGCTGATCACATTGTAAAGGGCCGCTGTGATTGGCTCTTTACCGCGTTCTGGGTGTCCAATGGATACAGCTTTCACGTAGTGTGACTGATATGCACGCCAGTGGGGACACAGGAAGTGAAGATCCATGAATGCCCTCCCAGAATAGGTTGACCCCGCTGTAGACATCTTTAGGCTATAGCAGACATCCCAACCTGCAAAAACAAATTTCAGGGAGGTGGCAAACTCAATTCAGGGAGGTAGAGCTCCGCAACCCCCCCCCCCCCCACTAATTGAACACAACTAGAGAATGATCAAAATAAATGGAATCAGCAGTATAGAGATGTTCACTTCTTCTGAGAGATAATAAAGGAACACTCTGACCACTTCAGTGATTTAAATTGGTCATGGTGGTAGCAGTCAGTATGTGCAGTGTTCCTGCTTAAAACGGGTAGGGGGGTGAAAAGAGAGAAAGAAGTGGGGCCGAGAGGGGGGGGGCAAACAGACATGGGGGGCTGAGAGAGAGGGGCACAGAGAGGGGGCTGAGAGAGAGAGGGGGTGGCTAAGAGAGAGGGAGGGGCTGAGAGAGGGTGGTTGAGAGAGAGAGAGGGTGGCTAAGAGAGAGGGAGGGGGCTGAGAGAGGGTGGTTGAGAGAGAGGGGGGCTGAGAGAGGGTATCTGAGAGTGAGAGGGGCTGACAGAGAGGGTGGTTTAGAGAGAGAGAGAGGGAGGGGGGCTGAGAGAGGGTGGTTGAGAGAGAGGGGGGCTAAGAGCAGTGGCGTCTCCAGCTTTCATATTTAGGGGGGGCACATGGGGGGACAGGGACAAAAGTAGGGGGGCCAACTATAAAATGCAATTATATATATATATATATATATATATATATATATATCCTGGGGCCCTTTACTACGATCCCACTATGGGCCCTTTCACATGTTCTGCTGTGAGCTCCCTTCCTACTATACTGGGGCCCCAGTAAAACAAGAGATATATGTCACCAGCACACTAAGAAAATATAAGGGTCCAAAGCAGTGGGAGAACTATCAGGGTTTATTTATTTATTTATTTATTTAAAATGCTTATTGGGAGCGCAGTCATTACCAGCAGGCCTCGATGCGCTCATAGAACCAACATATAAAAATACAGAACACATTGCAAAGGTTGTCTTGCCACCGGGCCCTGGTGTTCTGCCACTCTAGGGTTCCCCAGCTGTCCTGTCCCTGCTATTTACAGAGCTGGTCTGGCGTCTGTCTCCTTGGCAGTGGCAGCAGTCTATTAGGATCTAGTGCTGGTGACATTATGGGTGCATGCAGGGGAAGGCTGGCACTATTGGTTATAGTGAGCCGAGCCCCCAGTTGGTCACCTAGCAGCAGTAATGCTGTATAACCTTCTCTGTTGACATGCTGATCGGCATGTGATCCAGGTGATGCTCCCAATCAGATCTAATAAACACAGTATTTATTAGCATCAAGAGTACAACCACATAAATATAATCAACCGTATGATAAGCAGCCATGTGGGCTCTATGCCTGTAAAGTGTGGGCTTTGATCAATAAAATCACTGATATTTATGACTAGGATTTGACTAAGAGCATCACCTGGATTGCATCCCGATCAGCATGTCAGAGAAGGGTCCACTGCTGCTAAGCAACCTGCAGGGAGCTCAACTGTCTACAACCAATAGAGATGGGCTCGGGTGTGTTTGAAATCCTACATGCCCAATCCCGCCAGGAAGCCGACACTCCACAGTGCTAATCAATGTATGGGCTGCCTAAGAGCTAAGACCAGCCATAGACAGTTTAAATCTCAGCTGGTTCAGCAGAAACTGGCTGAGATTTGAACCATTAATGAGCAGATTCTCTTATAATTATCACTAGTGGTTGCTGTATAGCCACTGGTGATAATCACTGTTTGTCGGGAGAATATAATTGCTGGGCAGGAGGGATATTCCCCTGTCACCACTGTCTGTTGATGGGGGAATCATGCAAGTTTCTTTCCTGCAATCTGTGGATGCAGGAAAGAAATGTGCACCATATATTATCTGCCTAACTGAAAGTGAAAGTAAATTGTGAATGTTTTGAAAGAACAGGAGAGGGGGAGGGAGACAGATCGGGGGGACAGAAGGGATGGAGATAATGTAGTTCAGTGATTACAGTGTACTGCAGTCTGAAGTGCACACACTTAAACACGGCCCAGGCTAGAATATCTGGTTGTGTGAGCGCTCACATTATGCAGTGTCGACGAGCACAGGGAGGGGGAGGAATTCCCCTTAGAGCTTACTGGGGACGCTCTCCCTCTCGGGGAGCAAAATACAAAAATTGCAAAAAAAAAAAAAAATAATTTTTTTTTTGGGGGGGGCACATGGTGGGGCACAGCATGATGTTGGGGGGGTCAGGGCCCCCTCTGCCCCCCCCTAGGGACGCCCCTGGCTGAGAGAGGGGGGCTGAGAGAGAGAGGGGCTGACAGAGAGGGTGGTTTAGAGAGAGAGAGGAAGGGGGGCTGAGAGAGGGTGGTTGTGAGAGAGGGTGGCAGAGAGAGAAAAGGGGGGGCTGAAAGAGAGGGGGGCTCAAAGATAGGGGCTGAGAGAGAGGAGAGACTGACAGAGAAAGGAGGGGCTGAGAGAGGAGGGTGACAGTGCCCACCTCATCGGTGCTCATCAAATTTAGCCTCATCAGTGCCCACAAAATGCAGCCTAATCAGTGCCCACCATTGAAGCCTGATCAGTACCCACCAAATGCAGCCTTATCAGTGCCCACCAAAAGCAGCCTACCCATGCCCATGAAATGCAGCCTCATCAGTGGCCTCCAAATGCAGCCTCATCAGTGCCCTCCAAATACAGCCTACCAGTGCAGTGCCCACCAAATGCAACCTCATTAGTGCCCACCAAATGCAGCCTACCAGTGCTAATGAAATGCAGCCTACCAGTGCAGGGCACACCAAATGAGTGAGTGAGTGAAAAACGTATATAGCGCAACACATGCGAACTGAATCGCCTCTGGGCGCTGTATTCCCTCCATGAGTAAAACCACTTTTGCCCTAGAAGAGATGGGTTTTAATCCTTCTTCTGAAGGCCAAGTGGTCCAACTCCAATCGGGTTGGTGGTTGGTAGAGTGTTCCACAGTCGAGGTCCCTGGACTGCAAATCTTCGATCTCCTTTGGACTTGTATCTGGCTTTGGGTTTCTGGAATAGATTTTGATTGGTGGATCGCAGAACGTGAATGGGGTTGTGAGCTTTTATTTTTTCGCATAGATATTGGGGGGCGTTTCCTTGAATACACTTATGTATTAGGCAGAGTGCCTTGAAAGTGATTCTGTCTTTTACTGGCAACCAATGAAGGGATCTCAGTGAAGGTGAGATTGATTCCCATGTTTTTTTGCCAGTCACTAATCGAGCGGCCGTGTTTTGAACGACTTGCAGACGAGTGATTTGGTATTTGGGGAGTCCGAGATAGAGGGCATTTGAATAGTCAAGTCTGGAATTGATGATTGTTCCCACCACGACTGCAATGTCTTCTTTTGGGATAAAGGGAGTGAGTCTACGTAGTAGGCGTAGCAGATGGTGCGATCCGCTGACTACTGACCCTATTTGTGCATCCATTGTCATGTTGGTGTCGAAAATTACTCCGAGACTAGGGGTGATGGTTTTACCCAGAATAGGCGGGGGTGTCCATGTTGTCGCGGGATGATTATTTTGGTTGGTGTGAAACAGGAGAAGTTCTGTTTTCGAACCGTTGAGCTTAAGAGAACTCTTTGTCATCCAGTTTTCTATTAAAGTAAGGCATTTCTCTAGTCCAAGAGAAATGCAGCCTCATCAGTGCCCATCAAATACAGCCTTCCCATGCCCATGAAATGCAGCCTCATCAGTGCCCACCAAATGCAGCCTCATCAGTGCTCACCAAATGCAACCTTCCAGGGCCCATCAAATGCAGCCTACCAGTGCAGTGCCCACCAAATGCAGCCTTATCAGTACCCACCAAATGCAGCCTTATCAGGGCCCACCAAATACAGCCTACCCATGCCCATGAAATGCAGCCTCATCAGTGGCCACCAAATGCAACCTTCCAGTGCCCATCAAATTCAGCCTACCAGTGCAGTGCCCACCAAATGCAACCTTCCAGTGCCCATCAAATGCAGCCTACCAGTGCCCACCAAATGCAGCCTACCAGTGCAGTGCCCACCGAATGCAGCCTACCAGTGCAGTGCCCACCAAAAGCAGCCTATCAGTACCTGGATCACGATCTCCAGCTGAGCCTGGATTTGAATTGGCGGCTGCTGTAAAAAAAGTTCTGCCTCCTATGACACACTTTACATTGATATTTATTACAGAAGCCGGTCTAGGAGGCGGGACTTTCTTACAGCACTGCCGAACAATTCAGACTCCCTAGCTCCATGAGACAGCAGGAGATCGCTGCTGTGTGTGCCACACATGAGAAGGGAGAGAGGGGAGGACTCCACTTAAGCTTCGGCACCCGGGCGCGGTACTATGGTTGCCACCTCATCCCTTTAAACAGAACGCATATGAATTACGCAGGTTCTTATTCTAATTTAATGCAGATAAGCACCAAGTGAGTTTAATTACCACCCTAATTCGTTACAGAACCTGTATAATTTGTGGGGTAGATTCAGATAGATTAGCGGATCTTTAGATCCGCGTAATCTATCTGATTTACGATCCGCCGGCGCAAGTTTTTGAGGCTAGTGCTGTATTCAGAAAGCACTTACCTAAAAACTTGCGGCGGCGTATCATAAATCCCCCGGTGCATTGCTCCAAATGACGTCGCTAGGACGTCATTGGTTTCGGCGTGAGCGTAACTTGCGTCCGGCCGTATTCTGAATCGACTTACGCAAACGAAGTAAAAATTCAAAACTCGGCCGGGAACAACGGCCATACTTAAAGAGGAGTTCCACCCAAAAATGGAACTTCCTCTTAACCCACTCCTCTCCCCCTTACATGCCACATTTGGCATGTAATTTTTTTGAAGGGGGGGAGTGGGGGCTTCAGGAGAAGGGGACTTCCTGTCCCACTTCCTCCTTCCGCCGAGGGGCTGCAAAGGCGATACGTCATATCGCCTTTTGGCAGCCCCTCCCTGTAGGCGATCGCCTGGAACACGTGACAGGTCCCAGGCGATCGCCTGTCCAATCAAACAACGCAGCGCCGGGCCGCGTGCGCATGCGCAGTGCCGCTCGCGCATGCGCAGTGGGTGCCCGGCCGTGAAGCCGAAAGCTGTCACGGCCGGGTGCCCACAGTGACAATGGCGCGACGCTGGAGCAGGTAAGTGTCAGTTTATTAAAAGCCAGTAGCTACACTTTTTGTAGCTGCTGACTTAATAAACTTAAAAAATGGGTGGAAAACCCCTTTAACATAGGTTACCCCTCACATAGCAGGGGTAACTATACGCCGGAAAAAGCCGAACGCAAGCGACGTAAAAAAAAAACGACGGGCGTTTGTTTCTGAATCGGCGGAAATACTCATTTGCATATTCGTCACATACAAAAAACGAAACGCCACCTAGCGGCCAGCGGGAGAATGCAGCCTAAGATCCGACGGTGTAAGTCACTTACACCTGTCGGATCTTAGGGAGATCTATGCGGAACCTGATTCTATGAATCAGGCGCATAGATCCGACCGACGGAACTCAGAGATACGACGCCGTATCAGGAGATATGCCGTCGTATCTCTATCTGAATCCGGGGCCAATATGTGTTCGGTTTTAAAGGGAGGAGGTGGCAACCCTACGCGGTATACCCACCCAGGATCAGCCCTGCAGCCAGCTGGGATATCGCGTGGCACTTGTGTCAGGGAGCCGCAGCAGGAAAACGGGAGACTTGAGATGTCTGCTATAGCATGTCGGGAAGTAGTTACAGTAGTGCAGTGCTGAATAGAAAAAAATGGCCTGGTCATGAACGGGGTTAAACCTTCTGGAGGTCAAGTGGTTAAACCCATTAGTGTCTCTTTTTTCCACCATGACTTTACATTTATATTGGCTTTTCACATGCAGTCATTTTTACGACGAATGAAAGGTTAATGCAGTAAAACAGGTATAGTCGTTAAATTATACCATTTATAGAGGTAACGGGCCAGATTCACAAAGGTTAGCGGATCTTTAGATCCGTGTAACCTATGTGTTTTAAGATCCGCCCTCGCAAGTTTGTGAGGAAAGTGTCAAATTCACAAAACACTTACCTCCAAACTTGCGACGGCGGATCCTAACTCCCCCAGCGGAATTCAAATTCCGCGGCTAGGGGAGTGTCATATTTAAATCAGGCGCGCTCCCGCGCCGATTTAAATACGCATGCGTCGTCCGGGGAATTTCCCGGCGTGCATTGCTCCCACTGACGTCAATAGGACGTCAGTGGTTGCGACGTGAGCGGGACTTGCGACGCGCGTGTTCGTGAATCGGCGTACGCAAACGACGTAGGAAATTTCAAAATCGACGCGGGAACGACGACCATACTTAACAATACTTACCCCTGCTTTTAGCATGGGTAAGTATACGACGGGTACCGCGCTACGGAAACGACGTAAGAACACCGCGTCGGGTCCGCGTACGGTCGTGAATTTCGCGTATCTCGCTGATTTACATATTATTCAGTGTAAATCAGCGGGGACGCCCCCGGCGCCATTTTTAAATAAAAAAAAAGATCCGACAGTGTAACACAGTGTGACACTGTCGGATCTTAGCCCTATCTATGCGTATCTGATTCTATGAATCAGGTGCATAGATAGGACCAGAAAAAATCCGAGATACGATGGTGTATCTGAGATACACCGTCGTATCTCTTTTGTGAATCTGGCCCAGCGCCTTTACTTGATTACTCAGAGCTTTTTTCTGTAAGAAACTCAAGGTCTTAACGGGAACAATAAAGTTTCACGAAAAAGGAAAAAAAAAAAGCGCCAGCTCAGCGTATACGATCCAGCTCCAACTCTCCGCCCACCAGACCATAGAGATCCAGAGAGCGGGGATAGAGCGTCCACCGTAGTATTTCCTGTGGGCTGGTAAACGTAGACGAAGTGTTATGTGATAGGCGCAGGCGGGGCAGACATCCGGTGACGTGTTTGATATAGAAGTCGGTGTGTGAGCAGTGCTACGTGTCCCAGTGATCAGAGGCCGGAGAGAAGACAGTGTCTGAGCAGCTACTCCATTTTACACACGGTACGTATAGCTGGGACTTGGGGGTATGGACTTCTCATACGGTCTGAGGGCACAGCTCAGTGAGCCGAGATTATTCTATACGGGGAGTCAGTGCCAGCTCTCCATTATACATCCGTGTGTTTCCTATGAAGAGGTTACAGTTGGATGTTTAAGGGACACTAAACTTGGGTTAGGAAAAGTTCTATTTATGTGTGTTTTCTTATATCAGGGGAGACTTCCTATTTCTCTTAGCCTCCTCCAAATCTCCACAGTCCTTCCCTTTTCTGCTGTGATCTGACTTCCTGTTACAGGGTGACTACGTTCATTCTCTATGTCCCACTGTATGTAGGAATGTAGTCACCCTTTCCTGATCTCTCCCAAGATGGACTATGGGGGGGGGGGGGGGGGGGGTGTGTGGTGTACTGTATATGACCACAACTAATGTACATTTCTCAGTCCAAACAGAAGGGGAGGAGGAAAAGGAAAGGTACAGGAGCTCAGAGGCAAAAAACTGTAAACAATGAGGGACGTTTGTAATCTGTGTGGGTTTTTAATTTTTTTACAGGCATTTGTGATGTGTTCAGTGCAGTGTGTTCAGCATGCTGGTGTAAAGCAGGAGTCCCTAACCTTTTTAGGCACTAGGGACTGGTTTAGTGGCAGCTATTTTTTTGAGAGAGAATGCCTGCTAAAAAATATATATATATATATAATATATATATATATAATCTCATGTTTGGGTGTTCCAAGTAATCTAGAAGAAAATAATATTTTTTTTTTTTTTTTTTACTTGTAAGCAACAAATGCCAGAAAAGGTTTGGTCTTTAACCACCTCAATACAGGGCAATTAAACCCTCCTGCCCAAGCCTTTTTTCAGCGCTGTGGCACTTTAAATGACAATACACGGTCATAGAGGGGTAGTGCTGCGCTGTGAATAGGAAATGGGGTAATGTGCAGAGGAAGTATGGCAAATCCTTATATATGGAAAAATATAATCTGGCTACTAATCATAAATAGCAATAGTAAAGGATGATACTGGTATACCATAACAAATAGATATCATCAAAATAAACAGGCTACCGTGCAGCCAAAGCTAGCTGACAGAATGTGAAATAGTACAGAGTGACAGTGCTGGTGTCATATAGTGAAATACAGTAGTACCAAATGTACTGATATTTAACTATATGACACCAGCACTGTCACTCTGTACTATTTCACATTCTGTCAGCTAGCTTTGGCTGCACGGTAGCCTGTTTATTTTGATGATATCTATTTGTTATGGTATACCAGTATCATCCTTTACTATTGCTATTTATGATTAGTAGCCAGATTATATTTTTCCATATATAAGGATTTGCCATACTTCCTCTGCAAATTACCCCCATTTCCTATTCGCAGCGCAGCACTACCCCTTTATTCTTCATTTGTTCCTGGTTTGATACACCATTCAGTGCAGCAGCTGTACCCTTTCTCTTGCCCCCTCCCCCCATTTTCTTTCTTCAGTTTAGGCCGATACATATTCTTCTGCAAATTTTTTGAGAAAAAAACGCAATAAGCGTATATTGATTGGTTTGCACAAGTTATAGCATCTACAAAATAGGGGATAGAATTAAAGTGGAGGTTCCATCAAAAAACAATTTTGCTTTAAACTCTAGCTTACGACTAAAAAATAAATTTTTTTTTTTTTTTTACTCGTCTGGAAATGCCTGTTACTATGTGGTCCCACGAAATCTGCCTTTGAATCCACCTAGGATTCTGACATCATCTCCCTCTAATGCTCCTGGGTAATGTGTGTCATCATTTCCCAGGATGCAGTGCGCTACCCAATTATCACTCCCCATCCAAGACTTCCAGGAAGTAAGTGACTGTAGGCTTCACATTGCCCACAAGCAAAATGACAACGGTGTAGATATAGTTTTATAAACTATCGTTTTTGAATATCTATGCGGATCGGCGGCGGATTGTAAAATAGTAAGTGACCGGATTTATATTATAAAAACGCAGGATGAAAGGACATACATTTAAAACATGCTAATTGTGGTTGGAACTCTGCTTTAAGGATTATTTTTTTTTCTTAACTAGTAATGGTGGCAATCTTCTTTTTTTTTTTTTTTTTTTTTTTTCCCCCGATATGCGATATTGAAGCGGACATATCGGACACTTTTGATGCTGTTTTGGGACCATTCACATTTATACAGCGATCAGAACTAAAAATAACCATTGATTACTGTATAAATGTAACTGGCAGGGAATGCGGTTAACACTAGGGGGGGCAATCAAGGGGTTAAATGTGTTACCTAGTGAGTGATTCTTAGTGAGTGATTCTAACTGTAGGGGAAGGGGACTCGCAAGGGCAGGATACCGATCAGTGTTCTTCTGTACTGGGGACACACAATCGGTCTCCTCTCCTGACTGGATGTGGATCTGTGGTCCACAGATCCAAGGTCCTGCTGTGTTCTAGGCAATCGCGGGTGCCCAGCGGACATCGCGCATCTGTGCCCGGGTGATGCGACAGGGGCCGCATGCCCCCTAGAGGGCCGAGGACGCCAGAACAATAGCCGCACCACCCAGCCGTCATTTGGCGGGCGGCAAGCGGTTAAAATTGTTAAACCTCCCTCATTTACATGGCAAATTCGCTTCACAGCTGTGCCACAGTGTGCTCTGTTCCCCTTCACATCACAGCCCCACTTAGCAGTGCAGTCCCGCTTTAAGTCAATGTAATGTAGACTGCACTTTGATATAAAAGGGACAGCGCTGTAAGGGCCTATTTACAGACACTGCACATAACTGCATTTTTAAATGTATGCAATCGAAGCGCGCTGTGTGTTTAATCCATATACAGTGGAACCTTGTATTACTCGCATAATCCGTTCCAGGAGAATGCTCGTATTCCAAAGTACTCGCATATCAAAGCGAGTTTCCCCATTGAAGTCAATGTAAAGGAAAATAATTAGTCCCACATTGACTTCAATGGCATGCAATACCGCATGTGGCCAGGGGAGCCTCAGAAACGGCCTAAAAGGCCAGAGTACAGTTCGGCTGACCTCGGCAAACCGCAGAAAGACTCGGTTAACACGCCTTTCCGAGGTCAGCTGAACTGTCCTCGGGCCTTTCCGGCTGTTTCCCAATGGCTCCGGCACCCCCTTCACCTCAGGCCAAACGTGGTACTGCACACCACTTTGGCCTGAATCCTGCTCGTTTTGCGAGTTAGGAGTTGGGATTTATGGAAATACAGTGCTCGTATTGTGAAATGCTCTTTAACCACGTTACTCTCAATCTGAGGTGTGTGTGTGTGTGTGTGTGTGTGTGTGTGTGTGTGTGTGTGTGTATATGTATATGTGTATATATATATATATATATATATATATATATATATATATATATATATATATATATATATATATATATATATATATATATATATATATATATATATATATTGCATATTTATTTATTCTATATTGTTTCAACTTTTTTTTCTTTCCCTTCCTTTTAGGCACCATGGATCAGGTAATGCAGTTTGTTGAGCCCAGCCGCCAATTTGTGAAAGATTCCATCAGACTTGTCAAGAGGTGTACTAAGCCAGACAGAAAAGGTGAGGAATCATGCTTTTAAGAGCTAGTTATTACCATATATATGGCTATCTGTAAGGCCCCTTTCACACTGGGGCGTTTTTCAGGAGCCCTTTCACACTGCCAGCACCAGAAAAATGCTGGTAATGTGCCGCTAAGACCCCTTTCACAATGGGGCGTTTTTCAGGCGCTTTGGCGTTAAAAAAAATAATAAAAAAAAAGTGCTTCGATGGGAAGGGGGCTTTATGAGCAGTGTACGCTCCTAAAGCGCTGCAAAGAAGCTGCTTGCAGGACTTTTTTTTTTTTTTTTGACGCCCTGCCAGAGCACTCGGGCTTTCACATTGGGATTGCAGATGCAGCTTCTTTCAGGCGCTTTTTTTTTTTTTTTTTTTTTTAAGCTAAAGCGCCTGAAAAAACACCCCAGGGTGAAAGGGGTCTAAAAGAACAAAAGCCTAGACATGAGTTCTGTAGTATTAGTGTGGCACACACTACAATTTAAGCTGTAGATTGGGGGGGATTGGTTATGTGATGGGGGGACAGACTTGAAATGTTTTAGTCAAGTGATTAAAGTAGAAATCCAAGTAAAGATCTGGCTTCCTGCCCAGGCCAGTCTTTGGCTCCTTAGTGCTGTCGCACTTTGAATGGCAATTACGCGGTCATGTAACACTGTACCCAAACAAAAGTTTGAGACAATGCTTGCTTTTGGTAGTATTTATTAGAGCTGCACAATTAATCGTAAAAAAAAAAAAAAAAACAATTGTGATCTCGATTCACCCCCCCCCCCCCATCTCTACAAGTTTTTAACATGAAACATTGTAACGAACACTTCCTTCTTAGATCAAAGGGATAAACTTCTGTGTGTAAATGCAGGAAGTTTAACCATTTAAAGTCTAAATCTTTTTCTGACACTTTAATTAACTTAAAGTGTCAGAAAAAGATTTAGACATTTAGACAAAGAATCAACATTTTTTTGCTAAAAATTACTTGGAACCCCCAAACATAATAAAAAAAATATATATTATTAGGGGTGTTTAAAATGATTGCCGCATCGATGGTCACGATTTTGCTCTTCCCGATTCGGCATCGATGCGGCAGCCGGCATAATCGATTATTCATGACGTCATTCCGGCTCCTCCCTCCGCAGAGCTGTGTCTTTGCACCGATTGGCTGACTTATCAAGGCGCCGTTCCCCATCAATGGATGCTGTAGTTTCAGCATACTGCCCCCACCCAGGCTCTCCCCTTCCTCGTGATTTGTACCTGTGGACACTGGACAGTGACCCCTCTCATCTCCCTGATTGGCGAGTGCAGAGCTGTGAGACGGATCACTGGCTGTCATCACATCCGTGGGAGTGGCAGAACAATCAGGGTTGCCGAAGTTCCCTGAGATCCTACACTGTGGGGGGGGCCATGCGGTGACAGTTTGAGAAAACAGACTGATTTCTCCTGTCTGTGGGACAGGAGAATCAGTCTGCGCATTTAGGGGCAGGTGGCTGCAGCTGATTGGAGTGTCTTCTGACACTCATCTCACACACAGCCCACCAAAGTTCACTCTCCCCTCCCAGATGAACGGAACGATGTATTGCATACAGCTGCCCCTCCTCCCTCCCTCTGTGTCTGCCCGGCCTGCCCACTCTCCTATGCCGATGTACAGCTATGAAGGAAAGGGGGATTTGTGTGGGAGATATGAAGAACAGTCAGCAGCCAGATACACAGAATCCAAGCTGTGTGAACTTCAATGCCTCATCTCTGAATTGAGTGAGCACTGCATTTTTTAATTACACATTGGTCACTGAACTGTCCCTTTCTCCCCTATCTGTCTCCCTTGCTCTGTTCTTTCAAGATCCATTTAACACTAAGCCACTTATGCAGTCCATATATTGATAGTTTTTCTCTTTCGTTCATAGACGGACACGGCATCCTTTGACCTTAGGGTTATGCTTCTTCCTACCAGGAGATTTAGGCAGAATTCTTACAGCACTTAAGGTGTTAAAACTTTCCTTCATGCTGCTCCTCCCAGGGGGCGTGGCTCCCCCAGGCATAACCCACACCCTGCTCCAGCAGCTTCAGTTTGTTTCTGCCTAACCGTCAGGAGAGTCAGGCTCTCTCTGGAGTCCTGGACTCTGGAGTTTTTTTCTTGCGAATTTTTTTGCATCTTGCGAGTTTTTTTCCTCGCTATTTTATTTTTGAATCCTGCGATTCTTCTATCAACAGCCGACTGGGTGACAGGCTGGGTCCTCGACCCTTGTAGTCCCCCCAGGTTCGGCCTTCGAGCGTGTGCCGGCCCTCAGCTCCGCTTTGGGACGTCCACGACAGGCCCCATTGCTCCAGGGGCGGCCGGGGAACTTTGGTTCTAGGGCACACATATGACCGGTCTCTATGGCCTTGTCACAGTGTGTCTGGCTGACAACCATGCCGTTCGCGGACGTTGGTCTGTCTGGGATATCTCCAGCCGGGTAGTCGCAGGACAGGTAAGTAGTGGCCTCTTACTCGGGTAAGTGGTCTGGCTGGAATGTTTTCCCTTGGGAGGTCGACTGAGGGTTTTTCCCTGCTTTCCTCTCTCCCTTATTCCTCTCCCTCCTTCCCCCTTTGGGTGACGGCTGTGCAGGCAGGGTTTTTTTTTCCCTGGGGCTCATATTTTTCACTCGTGTATGGCTGGGGCTGTTCTGTGTCGCTGCAGGGGACTGTGGTGGTCATTCTGGGCATTTTTGTGTGTGCTGTTTTGGTGTACTGTCTTTTTTGGGTACACTGTCTTTTTAAAACTGCGCAATGGCGGCCATTTTGCCAGAGCCGCACTTGTATTATTCGGCGGCCATTTTCTTGTGGCCGGCGCCGTTTTCAGCACTAGTTCGGCCTCTAGTGGCCGTTTCGGCGGGGAAAAAAAGACCGCGAATCCTCTGAGGGGACAGACGCAGCGCTGCAGCTTCTCCTCAGCACACGCTTGTCCTTCACAGACCGCGCTGTACCAGGGGGGTGGTGAGTCTCAGGGGGCCCCATACTGTGCTCTAGCGGCCGGGAGGTGACCTGTGGGGGAATTTTTTCCTGCCATTGGCAGTGGGGGTGACACGGCAGCTGCAATATGGAGCCTGAATCAGGCCCCTCATTCCTCACAATGCCGGAATTAACCCTTAGCGCCCCTTCCCCTGCCACATCTGTTGAGTCGGTGTCGGCTGTCCTGGAGTCTTTTCTCACCAGGTTTGAAGCTGCCAGTGCTCGGTTGGGGGGTAAAAAGCCCCCCCCCCCCCCCCCCGGAGGCTGTTTCTGGGGATATCTCTGACGCAGAATCTGATAACGCTGTTGCTGCTTCTGGTTCTGTCATGTCAGAGGATGCGGGCTTAACCCACATGGACAGCGAGGATGACTCTGCTGCGGAGTCTGCTGACAAGGAATTTGTTGGAGCTCTTATTACTGCGGTACGTGAGACTCTTCATTTAGAGGATGTGGCGGAGACACCAGCGGTGTCAGTCCCTTTTGGATTCCGCAAACCACCGCGTACCGCTAAGGTATTCCCTTGTGTTCCTTATTTGGACAATTTGTTGTATAAGGAATGGGATACACCGCAAAAGGCTTTTACTGCTTTGCTACCCGTTACCCCCTGGAGGAGGACTTTTTAAAAAAGTGGGTCACTCCTCCGTCGGTGGACCCTCCTGTGTCCAGACTGAGTAAGGCTACTACGTTGCCTGTGGAGGGGGCTCCTGCTTTCAAGGACCCCGCTGATAGGTGAGTGGAGGCCGTGGCCCGCTCCCTGTTCTCGGTGGTGGGTTCGGCGGTAAGGCCGGCTCTGGCTGGAGCCCTGGTTGCTCAGACGCTAACTGAAAGGGCGAAGCTCCTGCTGCAGGATCTGGAGGTCCAGGGTGCTTCCGAGTCCTCTAGGGACCTGGCTGAGCAGTTGATTCAGGGTCAGAAGTTTCTCTGTGAGGCGGCTATGGATTCGATTCCTTTGCTTTCCAGGGCTTCTGTCTACGCAGTGGTTCTGCGCCGCCTTATATGGCTGAAGTGCTGGTCGGCTGACCAGTCCTCGAAAAAGGCCTTGGCGGATTTGCCCTTTAAGGGCGGACGGCTCTTTGGGGCATCCCTGGATGACATCATTAAGGATGCCACTGGAGGTAAGAGCACCTTGCTCCCTCAGTCGGGGAAGGGTAAGGAACCTTGCCGCAAGCAAGGTCCTACTTTTACTACCCCTAAGCGTTTTTTTTTTGTGCGCCCAGCGCGGCTGGAAAAGGTCCGCAAAGGGGCAAAAGCCCCTGCTGCCGGGCGTAAGCGCCCCTGGTTTAACAAACCAAACAAGCCTGCGGACAAGCCTGCTTCCGCATGAAGGTCTGCCCCCGCCCGGGTCTCGGGTGGGGGGACGGCTTCACGACTTTGCGGATCGGTGGAATTCTCTTCTGACCGACCGTTGGGTTTGCGAGGTGGTCGCCTCGGGGTACAAGATAGAGTTCCTCTCTTGTCCCCCAAACAGATTTTTTCCATCCAACCTCCAGCTTCCTCCGGATCGTCGGCTAGCCCTGTCCGGGGCTGTCCAGGATCTTCTGGACAGGGGGGTGGTTGTGCCGGTTCCCTCGCTGGAGCGGTTTCGGGGTTTCTACTCCAATCTGTTCGTGGTTCCCAAGAAGGGAGGGGTTCGCCCTGTCCTGGACCTAAAGGCCCTCAACTCCTTTGTCAAGGTGCAGCGATTCAGGATGGAGTCGGTCCGTTCTATCATAGCGGCCCTCCACCAGGGGGACTTCATGGCGTCCTTGGACATCATGGATGCATACCTGCATGTCCCCGTTTGCACAAGCCACCAAAGGTATCTGCGTTTTGCGATCGGGGAGGACCACTATCAATTCGTGGCCCTCCCGTTCGGGCTGGCGTCGGCACCACGGGTGTTCACCAAGGTGCTCGCCCCGATCCTGGCCTTGCTAAGGCAGCGAGGGATTGCTATCGTGGGATACCTGGACGACCTTCTCCTGAGAGCTTCTTCAAGCTCAGAGTTAGAGGAGGACGTGTCCATCACGTGTCGGACTCTGCAGGAGTTCGGCTGGCTTCTGAATCTCAAAAAATCAGTGTTGGTTCCGTCCCAGAGGCTGGAACACCTGGGGATGGTTTTGGATTCGGGGGAGGCAAAAGTGTTCCTCCCATCGGAAAAACTGCGGACCCTGCAATCTGCAGTGAGACAGTTGTCGACCCAGAAGTGGTCGTCTCTTCGCTTCTGCATGCGGGTTCTGGGTCTGATGGTGGCCTCCTTCGAGGCGGTTCCGTATGCCCAATTTCACACCAGGGTACTACAGAAGGAGATTCTGTCACGATGGGACAGGGTCCCATCTTCTCTGGATCGCCAGATTCGGTTGAGCCATCTGGCCAAGTCTTCCCTGGCATGGTGGCTGACGTCTCCGGTGCTTCGGTCCGGGAAGTCTTTTCTTCCATGCCGCTGGACAGTGGTCACGACGGATGCCAGCCTCTTCGGCTGGGGGGGCGTCTGGGGCACCCAGTCAGCCCAGGGGCGCTGGACTCAGGAGGAGTCCCGCCTGCCGATCAATATCCTGTAGCTCCGAGCGATCAAGCTGTGCCTTGTCAGGTGGTCCCTGGAGCTGCAGGGCCGTCCTGTCAGGATCCAGTCCGACAACGCCACGGCCGTGGCGTACGTCAATCATCAGGGCGGCACAAGGAGCTCGGCCGCGGCGACGGAGGTCGCTCACATACTTCGGTGGGCCGAAAGGTCCGTTCCGGCCCTGTCAGCGGTATACATTCCGGGAGTTCTGAATTGGCAAGCCGACTTCCTAAGTCGCACGACTCTGGATCAAGGGGAGTGGTCTCTCCACCCGGAGGTGTTTCAGATCCTGTGCCAAAAATGGGGCACTCCAGACGTGGACCTTCTGGCGTCCCGTCTCAATCGGAAGGTACCACGGTTTGTGGCCAGGTCAAGGGACCCGTGGGCAGACGCGCTGGTGGCTCCCTGGGGTCACTATCACCTGATTTACGCCTTCCCTCCTCTAAGGCTCCTACCCCGCCTGCTGCGCAGGGTGGAAGCTGAAGGGATTCCAACGATCCTGATCGCCCCAGATTGGCCGCGTCGCTCTTGGTACGCGGACCTGGTACGTCTGGTGGCAGACGCCCCCTGGCGCCTGCCTCTGAGGGAAGATCTCCTGTCTCAGGGCCCGATCTTCCATCCTGCTTTACGGTCACTGGCTTTAACGGCGTGGCTGTTGAGAACCAGGTACTGAAGGACCGGGGCCTGTCGGGCCCGGTAATCTCTACCATGATGCGTGCACGGAAGTCCACTTCTCGAAAAATTTATCATCGTACATGGAAAGCATACATCTCTATGTGTGAGGAGATGAAGTGGCACCCCCGTACTTACGTGGTGTCCTGGATCCTGCTGTTCCTACAGCGGGGAGTGGACCAGGCTCTTGCCTTGAGCACGATCAAGAGTCGGATTTCTGCTCTGGCTGTTTATTTTCAGCGTCCCGTGGCAGCGCACTCTTTGGTTCGCACATTTGTGCAGGGGGTCCGGCATGTGGCCCCCCCGGTGCGCCCTCCGCTACCTTCTTGGGACTTGAACTTGGTCCTCTCGGCGCTTCAGCGTGCCCCCTTTGAGGACATTCGGGAGATCCCCTTGCTGACTTTGTCGCAGAAGGTGGTCTTTCTGGTAGCTATTACCTCTATCAGACGAGTGTCTGAACTGGCGGCCCTGTCTTGCAAGGCCCCCTACTTGGTCATCCATCAGGATAAGGCGGTGCTGCACCCGCGACCTTCTTTTCTTCGGAAGGTCGTTTCGGCCTTTCACATTAACGAGGACATTGTTCCATCATTATGTCCTCAGCCGAAGAACCCGAAGGAAGCCGTTTTACATTCTCTGGATGTGGTTCGGGCCCTTCGAGTTTACTTGTCGGCGACAGCTCCGTTCCGGAAGTCGGACTCGCTGTTCGTGTCTGTGTCCGGTCCCAGTAAGGGCCTGGCAGTCTCGTCGGCCACCATTTCCAGGTGGATCCGACAGGTTGTGCTTCAGGCCTACGCCCTGAAGGGGCGGGCGCCTCCCTTTCGGGTCACGGCGCATTCGACCAGGGCGATTGGAGCCTCCTGGGCTTTCCGACACCAAGCCTCTGTGTTACAGGTGTGTAAGGCTGCGACCTGGTCGTCGGTCCACACTTTTTCAAAGTTTTATAAGGTGGATGTGGGTGCATCTTCTGATGCCTCATTCGGCCGCAGGGTGTTACAGGCGGCAGTTTAAGGTTGAAGTTCCTCCGTTGAGTAACTCCGGTTTTGTTTGGGGTGTAACCTGTTGTTTGCTGTGTTATCTTTCCCACCCCTCGTTTTTTTTTTGACACTGCTTGGGGACGTCCCTAAGGTCAAAGGATGCTGTGTCCGTCTATGAACGAAAGAGAAAAAAGGATTTTTGTACTCACCGTAAAATCCATTTCTCTGAGTTCATAGACGGACACAGCACCCACCCCTCCTTGGTTTGTACTGCTTGTTACGAACTGAAGCTGCTGGAGCAGGGTGTGGGTTATGCCTGGGGGAGCCACGCCCCCTGGGAGGAGCGGCATGAAGGAAAGTTTTTTTAACACCTTAAGTGCTGTAAGAATTCTGCCTAAATCTCCTGGTAGGAAGAAGCATAACCCTAAGGTCAAAGGATGCTGTGTCCGTCTATGAACTCGGAGAAATGGATTTTACAGTGAGTACAAAAATTCTTTTTTTTTTGGTCATTACACTGGAATAAAAAATATCATCTAATTCCCACATCTGCACATTCCAGGTGGATGGAGGGAATCCTGCGACAATAGACCAGTGGGCGAACAACCAGGGTTGCTGTCTTGACACTATTGACATCACTGGTCTCTGTCTCCATGGCAGCAGCAGTGCATTAAAGCGGATCTCCCACGCAAAATCAACTTTTTGTTTATGGGCTATTTAAAAGTGTAATAGCACTGCTGTGCTAAACTCACGTTTCTTGTTTCCCACCGCTGCTCCGCAGTTATTCTTTAGGACCCAATGCTGGCTACATGGTGCATCATGTCTGCAGTCTCTGACCATCTCCTGTATTTCATCTGCAGTCTCTGATCATTTCCTTTATTACGTCTGCAGTCTCTGACCATCTCCTTAGAGATATATATATATATATATATATATATATATATATATATATATATATATATATATATATATATATATATATATATATATATATATATATATATATATATATATATATATATATATATATATATATATATATATATATATATATATATATATATAATCTCCTCTAAGTTGTCTGCTGTGTTTGCACTTTGCTGCATGCAGGGAGTGTTGTCGTTTTAATGTGAAAGATGTTAGAGAACGATTCTCAGAATTCTTGCGGCCTATCTCCTTATTTTTTTTTTTTTTTTATTGCAGAATCGTGCAGCTGTTGTATTTACTTACCACTTGGTTTTTAATTTTTGCCAAATAAACCAAAAATTTGGAAGATATTTTTGTTATAAAATCTTTAGAATAAGTAATTTTTCTCCTTCACTGATGTGCACTGATCATTATTACACTGATGATCAGTGTAATGTCTCCTGTGTGGATTGCTGCTTACTGGCTCTCCCATCCTCAGGATGTCAGCATGAGGAGAGGACTGCCGATAACTGGCAAATTCTGTTTACACTGCAATTGGACACCAATCAATGGCACATATTTTCACATAGCATTAGGCTCCATCAGGGTGGATTTGATTTAAATCGAGTACATTTTTTTTTTTTTTTTTTTGGAGCAACTTTCATCTCTGTCCTGCAAGTGGCTTTTTCTCTGACCTGCTGCTGACTCGCCAACAGTCCAATTCACTTTAATGGGACGGCTGGTGAGGCGGCAGTGAAAACAATGAAAAACATGGTGGCAGATGGTGAGTGGATAGATTTGCAAAACTGGATAAAAGCATATTCCTGAACTTTGCTTTATCTCCTAGTTAATGTGACATCAATGCAGTGCATCGCAGCTTGCAGAGCCAAATATTGCAGAATATACAGCCTCATGCTACAAACCCAAGCTCCATTTCATGGTGAATAAACTAAATTATTAATGGATAACTATCTTTAATGCTCTAAAAGCATTTTATTAAAAAAAAAAAAAAATCCAAATTTAAATCTCCCCCCCCCCCCCTTCTTTCTTCACCCTGGGCTCCATGCTCACTAGTGTTTTTAAAGTGCCTAGAAGCTAAACAGTGTTATCCTGTGTCTACTCGCACTACTAGGCTATTGGTGGTGTTTGAGCTTCAGCGTCTAGGAGCAGAGAAAAATTATTTGAACATTTTCTGACAGGAAAAAAAAACGCTAAAAGCCAACTGCTTTTTGTCTAGCTTGTTTGGGTTTTTTTTTTTTTTTCTGTAAAAAAAAACGAATCGCTCCTGAAACCGACAAAAGCCCTATAATCAGCCTTTTTGCGCTAATAAATGCCAGTGTGCATGGAGCTTAATTCACATGCTGTCGTCATATCACATTATCTCTGAGGCAGCCGACAATGGAAGCCCCATAGTAACTCCTATGGGTGATGTCGCTTTCCTGGCATTTGTCAGCTATCTCTTGCAGACAGCATCTGCCACTGGAGACCAGACCACATTGCTTTCAGAAAAGGTGTGTGTGTGTGTGTGTGTGTGTGTGTGTGTGTGTGTGTATAGCGATTTTTGCTTTACAGGGCTTAGATGGGTTAAGCTGGCCATACACCATACAATTTTCTTTTTCAATTTCTCTTAGATTTACCTTCAACTGTGTAGTACAAAGGCCTGCCTGATTACACACACATTGAAAGTGCTTAGATTTGACCGTCATATTATATGGTTTTGATAAATCCAAATGAAATCTATTGAAGAAAATTGTATAATGTATAGCCAGCCTTAAGTTTACAGATTTTAGTTTTAGGCTTAACTTTAAAAAATAAAGTACCTCAAGAAGGACCGTCTGACCCAATTTGCTTTGGTGAATCTAAAGGAAAACTGGGCAAGAATCCGCTCTGATTTCACTTTTGCTTATCATGTGATGTGGCTAATAAATGTATCATTTTATTTGCAGAATTCCAGAAGATCGCAATGGCAACTGCAATTGGATTTGCAATTATGGGATTTATTGGATTCTTTGTAAAACTAATTCACATCCCCATCAATAATATTATTGTGTAAGTGAAAATCAAATTACTTATTTTATTAGGATTGGAATTTTCTGCCACAAACCAAATGATCACCAACACATTCTGTATTCATTATGTCCTGGTCTGTAATGTCCTAACTGCATGGTAATCTAAGCCTGGATGGAAAGCTGTTGATTTAACCACTTTGGCGCTGGAAGATTTTAACCCCTTCATGACCAGGCCATTTTTACTATTTAGCACTGCTCTACTTTAGCTGGTAAAGTATTGAACACATTGCCATTTTTTTCTAGGTAAATATATTTCTAACTGTGCTGTTGACATAAAACTTTCAACGCATGTCGGTAACAACCCATGCAATCCTTGCATATGAATAAGTTCAGAAATTTTAAGTTGTGTTTTAAAACGACCCATGTTTCAATGCCCTGGCTGAGGGAAGGAGGTTCTCACCCAAAATTTGACAGTACATGGGCCCCGTCAATTGTCCCTCTGATGTAGTGAAGTTGTCCTGTCCCCTTGGCAGAAACTTGGGGTCATAGGCAGCATTCCTCCTCCAAACATGGCAAGTTGTTGTCATAGAGCTGGATTTTGGTCTTCTCTGCCCACAAAACCATCACAAAGTTATCCTCTGAATCATTCAGATGTTTATTAGCAAACTTCAGACAGGCCTGTACATGCGCTTTCTAGAGCGGGGGGGGAAACATGGCGGGCACTGCAGCAATTCAGTCTTTAACGGCTTAGTGTGTTACCAATTGTTTTCTTGGTGACTATGGTCCCAGCAGCCTTGAGATAGCTGACAAGATTCTCCCATGTAGTTCTGGGCGGATTCCTCACCGTTCTCATTGAAACTCCACAATGTGAGATCGAGGGAGATTGACAGTTATTTTGTGTTTCTTCTATTTGTGAATAATCACACCAACTGTTGTCACCCTGTCATCAAGCTAGTTGGCGATGGTCTTGTATTCCATTCCAGCCTTGTGTAGGTCTACAATCTTTTCCCTGACATCCTTGGACAGCTCTTTGCAATGGTGAAGAGTTTGGAATCTGATTGGCTTCTGTAGACAGGTGTTCTTTATACAGGTAACAAGCTGAGATTAGGAGCACTAACCTTTGGAGGGTGCCTAATATCAGCTCGTTGCATGTATAGAAGACACCTGGAAGCCAAAAATCTTGATAGGGGATCAATACTTATAAATTGGTTTGCATTTTAATGAGTGAAATAACTTTTGAAATGCATTTTTTTTCTGGATGATTTTTTTTGTTCTATCTTTAACTGTTAAACGAAACTTTCCATTGAAATTATAGACTGATCATTTGTCAGTGGGCTAATGTACAAAATCAGCAGGGGATCAAATAGTCCCCCCCCCTCGCTGTAAAGTGTGGGGTACATTCATCAGGGGAGTCTGGGATTGAGCGGAGGAAGCCAGAGGAGCACGTCATGTGCATCGGCTGAAGAAAGCAGATTGTAAATGGAGGCAGCAAATGTAAGAAAGAAATGTGTATGAAGAGAAGTCGGCACCACTCCAGCAGGCTGCTCTGAATTTCCACATATTCTTCACACCGCTACCCTGAGTGGGTGTGTGTGCGCCCCCCTCCCCCCAACTGAAACTCCCTTACTGCCAGCCTACAGCGGCACTCGCCTGTCTGCTCCCCCCTCAGCTAACTAACAGGCTGCCTGTAATGCCTGTGGACACAGACTGGTGTAAATACAGGAATGGATGGACCTGGCTGATGTCTGCGGTGGACTGTGGGAGGCATGCAGCGTTCTTGACTCTTAGCCTAAGAACTGCAACATGGTGGAACATTTGTCTAGTGTTATTTTGTTTGTGTGTATAATTTTTTTTTTTCTAGCTTAAAGCTCCAATTCTGTGTATGACAAAGGTAATGGTCAAGGACTAGGACATTTATAAGAAGTGGCTTTTGCTACAGTATTCTCCTTCAACCTGGAACTGTCACAAGCAGTAATTCCATTCCCCCACTTGATGTCCTCAGTCTTTGGGTCAAATGATGGCCAGCACCAATCAACCCACTTCCTCTAAGCCCAAGACTGTTGTAAACCCATCATCTTGCAGCCTGGGTATAGAGTATTAATGTGCTGAATGGGGCTGGAGAAAAGGAAGGATCTGTGATGTAATTGGACAATTATAAAGTGGGGTGGGAGAGGGAGATGTTTTTATTTTTTGAAAACTGGGCTTCTGCTTCAATAAACTTAACAATTTTTTTTTTTCTGAATTTTCAGTGGCAGCTAGACTTCTCGACTCAGGCAACCTCAAGGACTTTAAACTTCACCATTGTGTTAACGAACAAGTTCTAGTGTTTTGTTCTAATGTATATTTTTTATTTGGCTTAATTCATGTAATAAAACCTGTAAAATACCCCTTTCTCCATAATATTGAAAGTTGGTCTGGGCTAGTGAAGATGTTTTGTAAAAGTACATTATATACATTGTTTATGCGGTCATGAAATGCGCCCTCACAGTAGCAAACACTTGGCAAGGGTTCACATTTATTCATTGTACAACTCGCAGCATTTTTATTTTTTTGGTATGTTGTGGTGCTGTTCAATATGTAATAGCGTTACATTAGTACAATAATGTAAAGGGGGGTACTAAGTGTGAGAGTAGTGCTTAACTAAGGTGTACTATCGGTGGCAGAAATGAGGATACTGATGGCATACATATAAAAGGGATGGACCTATAAAGAACAGTACCACTAAATCACAATATTGTGTGATGCCTGATATAGCAGAACATTGAAAAACAGATCTATTACATAGTTGGCTATACAGCACTTTAGGTTGCAACATTTTGGTTATGTATCTTGTCATTCATCAATCAGCAAATGGCTATTGTTAAGTTACTGTATTTATTGGGCTATAACGCGCCCCGGCGTATAGCGCGCACCCCTGAACTTGAAGGAAGATTCCTGCAAAAAAAAAAATACTTAGTTTGGATGCCCTTCGTCCAGCGGCCATCCCCGCTCCCCACGCTGTGTTCGAACCACTGCGCTGACCTATACCGAGCGGAGTACACTCGGGTGGAGTCGGCTCCTCTCGAGTAAACGACGTACAGGACGCACACGACGTGACCGCGAGAGGAGCCGAGCCTGCCTCACTCGGTATATGTCGGCGCAGTGGTTCGAACAAAGCGCGGGTATCGGCGTATATCGCGCACCCACGATTTTGCCCTGAATTTCAGGGCAAAAAAATGCGCGGTATACGCTGACAAATACGGCAATTATTACATATGGATTTTTTTTTACTGCGCTGATATAATTATCCAGAAAGTGCAATTTCATAAAGTGCTATTAAGCTGTGAACTAAATTAGTGCACAAACAACCATAGATAAAGTGCTATATCAAGTACAACGACATAATTGATACTCACGTATGTTTATTCATATAGTATATCACGCTATACCAAAAAGTAATAAATATATAAATGGATGTTATAAAAAATGTGCAATAAATGAAAAAACAAATGTGCAAAAAATGAAAAAACAGTGGTTAATTGTCAACATGGAACATTAGGGACAAAATCACTGCACGTTGTGTTCCTGTGCTGGAACTATTACCGCCGATAGTGCTCCTTATGTGAAATAAAGACCAGAAAAAAAATATACATATATTATATTTCAAAGTCCCATAAATAGCTAGTAAATGTGCAAACGACACTAAAAAAGTTCAATAATGGAACAGCAAACAATTTTGCAATTGAGCGATGGATTCCAATGTGGTAAGTAGGGAGGAGTTCAATGCTGGTAGTGCTTATTGCATAAAGTGAATAATTAAAGGTGCAGCTGTCTCTTCCACCCGACAAATGTGCCACCATCACCAACGGCTAGACTGAACACTCACCAGACCCCAAATAGTAAAGGCCACAAAATGGTTTCTTTTCTGACCGCCACTGGGTATATCCTCCTTCTCCCTCTTTCAAGGATTTCCTTATTGCCTCAAAAATAAGGGGCTCATCATAGTGTAGTATTTAAAAAAAAAACGTATTTAATAAAAACAGTGCACTTACAAGAAAAGTGCCTCTGACCGGGAATGAGTATCTCTGGCAGTGTCGAGCGTTATAGCCGCTGACCAGCGTTTGTGTTGTTCCTCGAGGGGTGTGCGTCCCTCGCTCCTGTATGTCTACAGATGGTTCCGACGCACTGGTGCACTCCCCCTTTGTATCTATCCAATCAGCTTCTACGCGTTTCGTAATACTTGCATCATCAGGAAAACTCTAATTAGGAGCTAATTATTACTCCATTTCCCCTCATATGGAAGGCTTGGTGAGAATGTAGATTCATTGTCAACTTGCAAGGTAAAAGGGGCTGCATATGAAATGTATTGTTCCAGAACACTGTTACAAACTGAAGACTTACTAATGGAAAAGGTCAGAAATAGTTTTAGTGATGTGGTTAGAGACTGAAGTCATACTATATTAGGCCATCAGATACTAGGGATAGGTTGCATTAAAGCACTAGATTTGACTAAAATTAAGGACCCTTTTAACATTGGCGCTCCATCTATTGACTGCAGGAACCCAAGGTCAGGGCTCTAGAGCAGGGGTCTCCAAACTGTGGCCCTTTGCTATACTTTACCCGGCCCTTGGGGCAGTATTGCTCCCAACAATATGAGGCACTATTCCTCCCAATGACACCAACAATGGGGCTCTATTTCTTCCACTAATAGCAATGATGGAGCACTATTTCTCCTCCTACTGCCCACCAACATTGGGGCCATGTTTATTCTCACTGATGCTCGGCCCTGGGGCATTTTCTACCCCCATTGGTCAGAATCCGGCCTCCCTGAAGTCTCAGGGCCCTTTGCTTGAAAAGTATGGAGACCCCCTTTTTTTTTACTTTACCAAAAATGGCAGATGTTCCTAATCTGCCTCTTCCCATACCACAGCAGGTCTTCTTCCCTGCGTTGTCTTCTGGGGAGAGGAGAGGAGAAGGGTAAAAGTCCAAATAAATGTGATGCACCACACCAATCAATTTCTGCACACAATTACACCACCTGGAAACTTCACACTGGACTTCAAGCATCTTGCAGTGTATGCCTCTCCATTCTTTCTCCATACTCTGGCTCCTTGGTTTCCAAATGAGATACAAAATTTGCTCTCATCAGAAAAGAAAACTTTGGACCACTGAGCAATAAGGATGAGCTCCGGCTAGGGTTGCCACCTCATCCCTTTAAAACAGAACACATATGAATTACACAGGTTCTGTGGCTGATTAAGGTGGTAATTGAACTCAAGTGGAGCCTTATCTAAATTAAATTAATTAGCCTCAGAACCTGTGTAATTCATATGTGTTCTGTTTTAAAGGGATGAGGTGGCAACCCTAGCTCCGGCGTGTTCGTACAGTCCACGTGGAGAGCCCGCCAGGAAATCGGCACCGCTCTGCGCTAATCATGGGCAGGGAGACATTGTCCTGATGCTCGGCTGCAGAGATCAGGAAATGTCTCACTGCCTGTGATTAGCGCAGCGCGGTGCCAACTTCCTGGCGGGCTCTGCACGTGGACTGTGCGAACACGCCGGAGCTCATTCTAACTGAGCAACAGACCAGGTCTGTTTTTCTTTAGCTGATGAAAGACGCTTCTGACGTTGTTTGTTGTTCAGGAGTGGCTTGACAAGAGGCTCAGGAACCCTTTGCAGGTGAAGATTTTCACTGCTCCAGGTGAGTCCTATAGACAATGAGGGACGGTTGGATTACCAAGGTGCTGGCAATGCACGTAGCAGTAGCAATAGGAGGAAGGAGATGGACAGCCGCACTCCGAAATAACTTTTCAAAAAAGTTGTCTTTTATTTTCAAGCAGGAACATGCATTATCACCACAATCATAAACCAGGACAGCCGACTAGTTTCGCACTCTTGCTAGTGCTTAATCATGGCAGCCAAGGTGTTATGGCTGAATTAGCTGATTAGAGTGGGACACTTTGAGCCTAGAATATTGCACCTTTTCACAATATTCTAATTTTCTGAGATTATAAATTTGGGGTTTTCATGAGCTGTAAGCCATAATTATTACAATTATGACAAATCACGGCTTGAACTATCTTGCTATCTATCATGTAATGAGTCTATCTCATATATTAGTTTCACCTTTTAAGTTGCATTAGTGAAATAAATGAACTTTTGCACGATATTCAAATTTTTCGAGTTTCACCTGGACACCATTCCAGAGCATCCCAAACAGGCTCAATGGGTGACATGTACGGTGAGTATGCTGGCCATGACATAACTGGGATGTTTTTAGCTTCCAGGAATTGTGTAAAGATCCTTGCAACATGGGGCTGTGCATTATCATGCTGCAACATGAGGTGATGGTCGAAAATGAATGGCACAACAATGGGCCTCAGGATCACGTTACGATATATCTGTGCATTCAAAATGACATCAATAAAATGCACCTGTGTTTGTTTTCCATAGCATACACCTGCCCATACGATAACGCCACTGCCACCATGGGCCGCTAGATCCACAATGTTGACATCAGCAAACTGCTCACCCACATGGCACCATACATGCTGTCTGCCCTGTACAGTGAAAAGTGGGATCCATCCGTGAAGAAAACACCTCTTCAAATTGTCATTGAATGTGAGCATTTGCCCATTTAAGTCAGTTACGATGACAAATTGCAGTCAGGTTGAGACCCTGATGAGGACAACGCGCATGCAAATGAGCTTCCCTGAGATGGTTTCTGACAGTTTGTGCAGAAATTCTTTGGTTATGCAAACCGATTGTTGCACAAGCTGTTCGGGGGGCTGGTCTCAGACGATCTTGGAGGTGAAGATGCTGGATGTGGAGGTCCTGGACTGGTGTGGCTACACATGGTCTGCAGTTGTGAGGCCGGTTGAATGCACTGCCAAATTCTCTAAAACGCCTTTGAAGACGGCTTATAGTGTGCCAGCAGCCATGTGAGTTTTTTTTATTTATGTTTACTTCAGGGAGGTTCTGCAGACAGTGATAGATTTGTGCTTTTAAAGCAGGTGATGGAGGAAGAGGGGAACAGGACCAGTATTCTTTTATCTATTCATGTTGTCATATATTTACTCTGGCACGCTACCACCCTTACCTAACACTCTACCACCCTAACCTGGCACTACCACCCTAACCTGGCACACTACCAACCTAACTTGGCACTCTACCACCCTAACCTAACACTCTACCACCCTAACCTGGCACTACCACCCTATTCTTGCACTATACCACCCTAACCTGACACTATACCACCCTAACCACCCTAACCTGGCACTCTACCACCCTAACACTACCATCCTAGCCTGGCACTCTACCACTGGCACTACTGTATATCACCTAACCTGGCACTATGCCAGCCTAACCTGGCACATTGTGTTGGTCTATCACCTAAAATCCCAATAAAATACATTTTTGGTTGTAACATGACAAAAGGTGGAACATTTCAAGGGGTATGAATACTTTTTTAAGGCACTGTGTGTGTGTATATGTATATATATTTTTTCATAATTGGGCCCCCTACTTTTGTTCCTGTCCCCCCATGTGCCCCCCTAAATATAAAAGCTAGCGATACCACTGTTGCAAAGAAGACTGAGTGGCAGCGCAACAACAGGAGATTCAGGGGCCACTTGTGCAGCGATCGGTGGCACATCGATATCCCGGAGTGATCAGCGGGGACAGATGGTGCGGGGTGTCGGGCACTGATCATACCGCTGCTCGAGTATCGCTATGTCCTGTGGCTCGGTATCATGCAGAAGAGTGTGCACTATAATGAGGGTTATGCTTTGTACCTGGCTCTCCTGGCCTGCAAAAGGGGCACCAAGAGCGGCCAAGACCAACAGTTAGCACAAGTGGTTTGCCCTCTTCTGCTTCAAGGGAGAGCAGAGCACCTGACCCTCCGGACTCTACATGCTGGAGGGTGCCAGCTGCGAGATGATCCCCCCCCCCCCCACCCATAGTGGGCAGCGGGGGCAAGGAGAGCATGGAAAAGCAGGTATCCCCCTACCAATGTCTACCCATATATATATATATCAAATATTTTGACAGGGGCGCAGTTTCAGTGTTTTCCATGGGCGTCATTTTCACTAGATACGCCTCTGCTTTTGGGGCCTGACAAGTGAGCAGAATGCGTGATCCCATTGGAACATTTCCCCTCTATTACTTTTCTGGGGACAACCCAAAATTTTGGATTTTCTTTCAATAATAGTGAATTGGTAAACAGGACAAATTTATACCTTAATAGTACATTGAGCTTACAAACACTTATTCATATTCACATAGATAGCGAGACTTTTGCATGATTATCACGTTTTGTAATAATACAAGAAAAAACTGCGCTAACCAGAAAAATGTATAATCAAGTGTAAAAACCAGAAGGCTGCAATTACGTGGTACAAACACAAATAGAAAAAAGAAAAAACTGTGCCAACTAATACATATACTCGGCAAGCAAGGCTGGTATAAATTTGACAGTATGAACAAAGCCCAAATGAATATTGAATTTTGAATGGACGCCTCAGATAGTGAAAATCAGGACGAACAGCACTCAGGTGCACTTGACATCCGTGGAAACACCACCACATGGAGAGCAGCTTACCAGATTGCAGATAAAAAACAGCGATGTATGATAATCCAACAGCGAATGAAACCAAGGTATAACAGAGCCACAGTAGGGTTGTCATCAGAATGTGGAGACTCAGATCCATATCCATACCGATCTGTGGGTCATAAACTTGGTAAGGTTTGATAAGAGAGTGCTCCCTCTTCATGTGCTTGCTGTTCCCATCCGTCAGGTTTCCGGCGGCCCCCGAGAATGGATAGACTAAAGAGAGACTGGAGACACAGCAAGCTGGTGCTCTGGGCAGAAAGCTGCAGTATTAGCATCCACCAGTAGGTGTCTCCCAGCAGAAAGCAGGTTCCAGCGATCAGCTTCACCTGGCCGCAACTGCTGGGAGTGTACTAAAAGTGGAGGTTCACCCAAAAACTTAATTTTTAACATTAGATTAAGGCTCATTTTGTCAAGGGGAATCAGGTGTTTTTTTTTTAAATCGAAGCAGTACTTACCGTTTTAGAGAGAGATCTTCTCCGCCGCTTCCGGGTATGGGCTGCGGGACTGGGCGTTCCTTTTTTGATTGACAGGCTTCCGACGGTCGTATTCATCGCGTCACGATTTTCCGAAAGTAGCTGAACGTCGGTGCGCAGGCGCCGTATAGAGCCGCACCGACGTTCGGCTTCTTTCGGCTACTCGTGACGCGATGTATGCGACCGTCGGAAGCCTGTCGGAAGCCTGTCAATCAAATAGGAACGCCCAGTCCCGAAGACCATACCCGGAAGCGGCGGAGAAGATCTATCTCTAAAACGGTAAGTACTGCTTCGATTTAAAAAAAAAACACCTGATTCCCCTTCACAAAATGAGCCTCAATCTAATGTTAAAAAATGTTTTTCGGGTGAACTCCTGCTTTAAGGTTCCAGCTTTGCTACTGCTCCTTGCCTGTTTGGTGTGCTGCTGCCTGATTCAGTAGCCATTTTCTCTTGATCTTGTCCTTACCCTGCATTCAGTATCATGCAGCATTGTTTGGACCCCAGTTTTGTTTTCACCAGGGCTCAAGTCCTGCGGGAATGTGTGGGAACGGAGTTCCTGCACTTTTTTCACAGCAGGAACGCAGTTTCCTTTGCAGGACTAGAGCAGCCGATTTGCCCGAGCCAATCCTTCACTAAGCGGCGATGCCCAGCTCGAGTCACTGTCAGGGGCAGGCGAACCTTAGTAATCCTTTGTTACTGGCCGCTTTCTGTATATGGACTCATTGGGTAGTGTGCGGGTATTCCGTCACTTCCTCGATGCCGCAATGTCTCCTGGGAGCTTTTGTCATTGTTCCCAGGAGACATTGCGGAGGTCTGCCGCGAGTTATCAAGGGATTTAGAAAGAACTGTTCGAAAAAAAAAAAAACATTCGGTTTAGTAATTATGCATATGAGCGTATCATTTTTTTTTTTGGTGGGGGAGTGGATCTTGGGTGGGAGTTCCCACACTTTTTTCCCCAGGACTTGACACCCTTCCCATCAGCCCCCTGCTCTAGTTTTGATTTTCAGGCATTTTCAGGCATTCTCATGTTTATTGCTGGTGGTGTATGGTTATTGGCATTCAACGATCTCCTCCCAAACGATCGTTCACGTGTGGTGAACTAGGTTGAATGAGCCCAGGAACAGCCAGATCAAATCCTTAGTATCTATCCTCTGCTCCAATCACCCACATCTGCAAGGCAAGCTCCACCAAAAAGAACCAGGGAAGGCAGATATATTTAAAAAATTTAATGTTTGCTAATGCGATCAACTGACTTCCACAGCTGCTAGGGAGTCCCATTTCATAGCAAATTTAAAATGGTTTAATACATTTAAAGTATGATTGAGGACAATAAAATTAGCAAAAAATGAAAAAGAAAAAGATTACCAAAATAAACACAGCTTGTTTACAGGACCTTTTCTTATGAAAGTGGAACGCATCAATCCCAATACCATCTACATTCTGAGCATAAAAACTATACAAATAAGGATCCATAAAAAACTTTTCAATACAATAAAGTATACACTTGTAAAACACAAACACCCCATGTGTGACCTTATCAAGATAGTAAATAGCACAGGGGGACATCTAGTGGACAGATTTGAGTATGCAAGAACTGTTTCCTAAAAAGGGGAAACCAAACCAAATGTAGCGCCCCCTTTCTTTCAGTTAAGGCACTACGCTAAAGTTAGTGGGAGAATGAGAGAGGTAAGTTGCTCTCATTCTTGATTGTGTTAAAATTGGCTGTCGAAGACTGACAGATAACCTTAGCACTGTCAGTCGGTGACCCCAAAGAGAAAGACTGGGAAGATTTGCTCTGCTGTTCACCATTGTCAGCATTGAGCCTGTGGCAGAGGCCTCATCTGGCATCCTATTTAAATTCAGAGCCAAGTCAGTGGCAGTGACTTGTTCTCCCCAGCAACTTTAAAGTGACACTTCGGCTGCCAGGCTCGTGGCAGGAGTCTGTCCGGGGGCACTTCACCCACTCCGGCTGGAGTGGCGACGAACTGTATCTACTACTACTGAGAGCAGGACTGCTCTCTTCTCATCCAAGCCTGATACCGCAAAGTTCTTTACTTCATCAACCTTTCCTGTCCTACCTCATGTTGATGTTGGTCGTGTTGGGCCATGAAATAAAGCATTCAGAAAACCTATTCCGCTGATTGGACATTCGTTTACTGCTCTACTCACTACTATCATCCCTAGACAACGATTAGAGGTAACTTAATACGCCGATCCCAAACAACCAGCGGCTCCTGACAGGGTAGCGCTACACGTGGGGGCTCGCCCGGGATTTCGGCTGTTACCTCTCGCAACGGAAATTGTGAGTACAAGATTTACTAAAGAGCGAAGAGTGTGGACCAGAAATCTAGACAGCAGGCGTTTGGCATGCCAGCAGACTCCGGGCTGGTGGCAACAGGCAGTAAGAGCCATGCAGGTGCATGCAGAGCTAAAGTGACTCAGATGCAGGTATAGATGGCAGGCAAAGGATGGTTAGGGTTGGCAACATAAGTTGAGGCAGATAAGAGTCAAAAAGCAAAGTCCAGATATAGGCCAGGGTCAAGGTAGGAGAGGTTCAATAGAGTCAGAGGCAAGCTGGGTCAAATACAGAAATCAACAGGATCAGGTGGTTTAGGAACACAGGTATAGCTGCAGATCAGCCAGCAAAGTACTAGTGCAACTGCTGCACTTATATATGGTGGCAATGGTATTGGTGTGTGCAAATATTCGTGTGCCTGGCATGATGGGCACTTGGGGGATCGCGCATTTGCATCTGTCCTAAAGCATCAGCTGTGCTATGGCCAGCACTTTCCTGATGGGACCTTTGCTGCACCTGCCCTTTTGGTGGCAGCATTCCACCGCATACTTGTTCTCAAAAGTGGTGTGCATCAAAGCTCCCCTTATTTTTCCCTTTGTTTGAAGTAGCTGCCATGCTCATAAAACGATTAATGCTTCTCCTGTGAAACGTTAACGTTGTGTTTTAACGTTTCACAGGAGAAGCATTAATCGTTTTATGAGCACCTGGTCATCATATTGGGACTTGAAAGGGAAGAGGATCAATCTAGAAATCCTCTACATAATTGTCATTTTTTTCACATATACAATTTATTATTTTTTTGTGGTTATTGCAAAGGTTGTTTGTTTCTGTGGTAAGGATACCCTAAATTTGATATTGGGGAATGCACGTTTTTTTAAGAGCACCATTCAATACATATATGGCACAGATATGTAAGTGTTTTTTGCATTTTTCTGAGAAGAATATTTGTATATGAGCACTTGGTACACATTTATATATACACATATATTCGGTGGATTGTCAATAGAGGTGATATGTATTGGGGCTAATAATTGTAAATAGCACCCAGAAGCAGGTGGATTTAGATTAACCACCAGGGTAGCGCAATCCACACACTACACTGCATAGGTGATCATCCAGTTTTTTCCATTTGCGAGGAATTGCTTATTATATTGAATTGTGCATTCATCACTCTGGAACTTAATTGTTAGACCGTTGTTTGCAAGACTTTTCACTGATAGAAGGCTGCCTTCTAGTTCTGGAACACACAGCACTTTTTTTTACAAGGATACTCTGCTTGACTTGTGGTGCACTGCAGTTCAGGAAACCCTGGCCTTTACCGTTGGCAGTGATGCTTTTCCCGTTTGCTTGGGTAACATTGTCTTTTGCACTGTAATTCCTGTTTGTGAAGGTCTCATTGCTAGTCATGTGGCTTGTCGCACCTGAGTCTATGCACCAGCCACTCTGTTTCACTTTAAAGGTGTCACTCCATTATGTGTCTGCAGTTTCCTTTGTGATTGCTTTGACTCTTTCTTTTGTGAATAGCTCTAGCTTTCGCTGCTCGGGTTTCCAGATAGAACAGTCCTCTCTTAAGTGGACAGTCTTCTTGCAGCGAAAACAGGCTCTGCTTTTTTTATTGTGCTTTATGCCTTCGTACATCTTAAGAGCTTTGTCATCATGGTGCATATTTTCTTTCCTTCTGTCATATTCATCAATTAATTTCCCTTTGACATATTCCAGTGTCTGCTCCTGCTCGGTCTGGTTTCTAAAGTGCTAATGTGAGCAGTATACGTCTCTGGAAGGCTACAGAGGAGCAGAGTAACAATATGATTATCTTTGATGTCCTCTCCGATTGAACGCAGCTGCTCTATGATCTCTAGCATAGCATTCACATGGTTACACATTTGCTGGCCTTTTTGTAGTCTCATCTTATACAACTTTCTTACAAAAACATTTTTCTGTTTAGCTTGAATGCTCATGCAGCTTTTGTAATGAAGTCCACATACCTTTGGCTGTTTTCTCTGTTCTTATGTGGATAAGCTGGTCATCTTCCACTAGTAAGCATATACTTGCTTTTTACTGTCTGTCCTTCCTATCCCAGTCCTCCGTCTCTCTGTCTGTATTCAGCACTTGCCACAAGACATCCTTGGTGAGAAACACTTCCAGTTTAAACTTCCACAGCTGGCAATTGGCATTGTTCAGCTTTGCAATTGCAAACTTCACATCTGAGCTGCTTGCCATCCTTCAGTAGCTTGCATACAGTACTCACAGACTTCTCTGTACTCACTGAGTATTATTTCCAGTGCCTCTGGGTGCCTGGGACCCATAACCTAATGTGCAGAGTATTGCAATAAGCACTGGAAGCTTCTTGGATGCAGTAATACGGCTTTACATTCATGGAGAAATATATTACACGTCTTACAACATGGAGAAATAGGAACAGGAATCAGGAATATACAAGTAAATGCACTGAGATAGACAATACATCCTGTTATATCATTGAAAACATGAACTATACACTATAATAATATAGCGCCACCCGCTGCATAGAAAGGTATAATGCATACAGTATTGTCATTTTACATTACATGCCGTTGTTCTTTTCCACCCCAGGGGGGGGGGGGGGTTTGTAGCTGGGCTTTAAGTGTTAGGGATATGAAGAGGTTAACATCTAATGAAGACTTCAAGTGCAAGCCAGGCATTGTTCATTTTTGTCCCTGTTGGGAAGCTAGCCAGAACAATGATATGCAGCTGATGCTGTACCAAGTGCATGTAAACAGAACATGGCTGAACAATGCTGGGAAGAGGGGGGTCAGCAACACAAAGATAAAAGAAAGAACTGTGAGAATATTAAAAAAAAATGGCAATTGTTCAAGATACAGAGCTCTGTAGTGAACCAGTCAGTGAAATCATCCAGTTGGGGTTTAAGGCTTATGTAAGGGGAAGGCTAAGCAATACGGTCAGCCATGGTTAGTGAGGTCAGTGGTAATAGAGAGCCAGGGGCGGACTGACCAGTCGGGCACTGCCCGAGGGCCCCGTAGTGGGAGGGCCCGGGCCTGCTTAGTCCGCCCCTGGAGGTACCCGCAGCTTAATATGCAGAAAAAATAATAATCTGAAAAATGATACCCCTGAGGAAGCAGTAAAACCCGTTCAATCCCGGTTGATGTGGCTGTATGAGAGCTGGCCGGGATAGATCAGTGAGAGGTGAGCCGTCATATGTGCAGGGATGATTTTAGTGACAGGCGCTCCAGCCATCTCTCTCCCTGGGGAATTTAGCAGAGGGGCGGGGACATTTGTCCCTGCTGCGGAGGACAGCATGTGTTTTGTAAAGGAGCTGGAGTCTGCAGAGTGCACGGTACGCAGAGCCTGAGCGGGGTCATCTTCAGTTCATCTCCCTTTCCCAATGACACCCACACTGACCTGCATTGTGTGCAGCAGGTCAGTGTGATACAAATACAGCAGTTAGTGTATGTGTTGTAAGGAGAAAAACGAGCCATGCTGCTGAGTGTTTCCTCTTGCCATGTGCTGTGCCTATTTACCAGGTGGCAGGTGCTATTCACTAGTGCACACTGACATCTGGTACATTAAATGCCACACAGTGGAACACTCCAGCCCCTTTCACACTGGTGTGGTGGGCGTGTCAGCTATCAGGGTGCTTTTACCCCCCGCTAGCAGCCGAGAAAGGGTTAAATCCACTGCAAAGCGCCTATGTAGATGCGATTTTCCGGCGGTTTAGCTGCGGTGCCCCGTTGATTTCAATGGGCAGGAGCGGTATACACACTGCTCCTTCACCACTCCAAAGATGTTGCTAGCAGGACTTTTTTTACCGTCCTGCTAGCGCACCGCTCCAGTGTGAAAGCCTTCAGGGGTTTTACACTGAAGAGACAGCAGCGGCTGTTTCAGGGCACTTTGCAGGCGCTATTTTTAGTGAAATAGTGCCTGCAAAGTGCCCCAGTGTGAAAGGGGTCTCAGTGTATTGATATCAATGTTATATATAGGGAATAGCACTTAGCCCTGGTTCACATTGGAGCAATTTGTCATGCGATTTGACATGTCAAATCAGCAGCAATTACCGGCAACGGCACTACCCGAATCAGTGCAATGCCGCATTTGTGGCGCCGTACTGACTCCCAAAAGTAGTTTCTGTACAACTTTTGGCGACTTCTGGGTGCAATTTTCATAGACATCTGTGCAGCAACCCGCACAGATGTCTCTGAAATTGCTGCCAAACTCGCACTGACATGCGGGTATGAAATCGTGCGAGTTTAGCTGAACTCGCAAGCTTTCATTCCCTCTGTCAGTGTGAACATAGGCTAAGTGAGTTTATTCTATATATATATCTCACTGAACTGTATACACTGAGTGTTTTCCCTAACACTGTAATCTGTACACCAAGAATGTTCCTAACATTGGTGGTCAGTGAGAAGAATGTTCTTTACATTGGTGGTCAGTGGGAAGAATGTTCCTTACATTGGTGATCAGTGGGAAGAATGTTCCTTACATTGGTGATCAGTGAGAAGAATGTTCCTTACATTGGTGGTCAGTGGAAAGAATGTTCCTTACATTGGTGATCAGTGGGAAGAATGTCCCTTACATTGGTGGTCAGTGGGAAGAATGTTCCTTACATTGGTGATCAGTGAGAAGAATGTTCCTTACATTGGTGGTCAGTGGAAAGAATGTTCCTTACATTGGTGATCAGTGGGAAGAATGTTCCTTACATTGGTGATCAGTGGGAAGAATGTCCCTTACATTGGTGGTCAGTGGGAAGAATGCTCCTTACATTGGTGATCAGTGGGAAGAATGTCCCTTACATTGGTGGTCAGTGGGAAGAATGCTCCTTACATTGGTGGTCAGTGGGAAGAATGCTCCTTACATTGGTGGTCAGTGGGAAGAATGCTCCTTACATTGGTGATCAGTGGGAAGAATGCTCCTTACATTGGTGATCAGTGGGAAGAATTCTCCTTACATTGGTGATCAGTAAGAAGAATGTTCCTTACATTGGTGGTCAGTGGGAAGAAGGAGGAGGACACACCCTAGGAGCTCTCTGAGAGAACCAACCCTTTTCAAGCCTGGGCCTTGCCTGCTAGCTTGGCCCAGGAATAATGCCTGATCCTGGGGAAGGCCCCGGGACGGATCCCCCTGATGATACGGGGCCTAGTGAGGAGGAGGTGGAGGATCTGTCTGTAGGTCCAGGCCCTGCTGTGGATGCAAATGTCTTCAGTCAGAAGAGCATTGATCGTTTTAGGGCGATTGGAAGAGCTGAAGAAAAACTTAAAATTTTGAAGGCTGAACACAAATCCTTCAAAATCAAGTACTTCCAGGCCTGGAGTAAAAATCGTTTGGCCATGAAGCCTGAGTTGCAGGAATTGGAGGAAAAGGTAAAGGAACAATCTTTATTATTGGAAAAGCTGAAAGATAAAAGTGGAGAAAAGTTTGATAATGAGAGGAGATTTGCCAGCCAGACAGCAGTTTCCAGGGACCAGCGAGAGCCTCAGATAATGGATGACGCGGGCCCATCTGCCTCTGCACCTCTTCCTCCATGTCAGGGCTTGGAATCGCCGATGGCAACCAGCCAGGGGGTTGAGAGTGGGCATGGCACCCTGAAATGTATCCAGGAGATGGAGTCACCCCTGAGAGCAAACAAGCCTGCTAATACAGAAGTCCCTGAAGCCAAGCCAGTACAGGTGGAGAAATGTCAGCACACCTCACTGTCTTCCAACATGTCTGCCCAACCTGCTGTGGTGGACGGTGTCCTGACTAAGGAGCAGAAAGTGAAGGCCTTGTGCAGAGCGCTGCCTGGAGTTTCTGCTGGGACCTGTAGTTCCTCTGTACAAGGTATGCCTGTTACTAGCAATGAGATTGCCTCACCTGAGCCTCCCTGTGGTGGGGGATGGGATCAGCATATTGCACCATGTGCAGTGGAAGAAGCAATGGAGGTTTCACCTGTTGCAGTGTCAGACCAGCCTGCACTATCCCCTGATGACAACCCTGTCCTGACAGAAGAGAACCGACCAGCTGAAGCTTCTACAAGCACAGCAGTGGGAACTGACACTGCTGGGAAGACTGCAGGAACTGTGAATATTCCAGCAAGTTCTAAGAATGACAGTAATGATAAAACAATGGATGTGGTGGGTGGTGAAGGGGTTAATACTGCTGGGAATAATCAAAATGACATTCCTCCCCGTGCTCAGCAGAGGAAAGACTCACCGATTGTTCAGACCAAATCTGTGCAATCGATATCTGCTGCAAATGTGTCAGATGGTTCAAAACAAACCAATGGTTTATCTGCTGGGAGCTACGCGTCGGTTTTGGGGAATCGCACCAGGGAGGGTGGGGGGAATGGTGCAAATGTTGGTGGTCACAATTTGGGGGGGTTTAGTGGTGGGATGGTTGGTGGGTATAAGCGGAGAAATGTGGTCCAGTTGAAGTGGGAGGGGGAGGGGACCCCACCAGTAAGGGGGAGGGTGGCAGAGTTGATCCTGGAAATGGGGTTCAAAGTCGCAGACATTTTTGCTTTGATTTGTCCCGTTGGGAGTTGGGAATTTGATTTGTCCTTTGTAAAGCCTGAGGGTCTGGATTTATTTTGGGAACGTTTTAGGGGGCGCAGGGACCTTCCGCAGTGGAATGGTTGGATGCCAAAGGTGGTTTCCAGGCAGCCTCTAATAAAATCAGTGACGATCCTTGTGCGTAACGAATCCATCCCAGAGGCTGATTTGGTAGTATGGTTACGCCGCTATGGTGAAGTCCTCGCTCCACTGCGGAAGGTCCTTGATCAGCATGGGATATGGACAGGGGCCTGGACAGTGTCACTAAAATTGGGGGTGCAGGGAAATGTTGTTCAACATCTGCCCTGTTCAGCCTTTCTGGGGAGGGACAGGCTGACCATTTTTTACCAGGGTCAGCCTAAGGTGTGCAATAAATGTGGTGACAAGGGCCATTTTGCCTCCACCTGCACCCGCAAGAAATGTTCTTTGTGCCAGGAGCTTGGCCATTTGGCTAAAGACTGTACTGACATTCGGTGCAATTTGTGCCAAAAACTTGGTCACCCGTACAGTCAATGCCCGGAGGCATTACATAACCTGCCAGGGTTGGAGGCTGAGCTGCAGAGGCTGGATAAGGAGGATGAGGCCACTGAAACTCTTGTTGTCCCTCCTGTGTCTGTGACATCTGTTTCTGTTCCCCCTAGTGATGTGGTCCCTGAGTCTGTCCCTCCTGTGTCTGTGACATCTGTTTCTGTTCCCCTTAGTGATGTGGTCCCTGAGTCTGTCCCTTCTGTGTCTGTGGCATCTGTTTCTGTTCCCCCTAGAGATGTGGTCCCTAAATCTGTCCCTCCTGTCCCTAATCCATCTATTCGTAGATCCTCCAGACTGGCGGAGGCTGCTGGGGGGGCAGGTTTAGCGGATCTTCCCACTCAGCCTCCAGTCCCTGCCCCTCGGCAGCGCAAGCGTGGTCAGGGGAATGTGGGGGTGCTGGATGGGGGTGGGGCTGATGGAAGGGTGTCCGTACCCCATGTTTCACATTCCATTGATGGGGATTCGGATGAGGAGGGGTGGGAGAAGATTAGGAGGAGGAAAAAGATGAAGAGAAAGACAACAAAACCGGTCGTCTCTTCCTCAGAGTCGGATCCAGGAGGGGTTCCCCTTGGTAACACCTTTAATGTGTTGTCAGGTGAAAAGATGTCTTTGTCTTCTTCTTTTTCATCTATGGATGAGTCACGTTGTTTGAAGAGAGCGGTTTCTGGTGATGAGAGTGTGGTGAAGGTCAAGAAACGACTACCCCAATCATCCTGATGGCAGTTCCCCCTCCGATAAAGGTGGCGACCATTAATGTCGCCAGCATTAAATCTGCAAGAGCTCGTGATATGGCCTTATTTTTGCTCAGCGGTTTTGATGCTGAGATTTTATTTTTGCAAGAGACCTGGCTCCATACTTTGGCCGATGTCCACCTGGCAAAAAGGGAGTAGAGATGCGGTCCCTCCTTTTGGTCTCTTGCGGCTGAGCCCTGCAGCGGAGTTGCGGTACTTTTTGAAACCGATATGGTAACGCGCCGGCGGGTAATTGAGGTAGAAATAGGTGGATGCATGGTGTTGGACGTTTCTTAGAAGGGCTGCATGCATATTGGGTGCGGGTTTGTTTCTTGACCTTGCAGGTTTGTCTGGTGTAGTGGTGTGAGTTTGTATTAAGATTTACTTTCCTGGTGATTACATGATTTTTGCTTTGCTGTAAAGTCTTTTGTTTGAGAGCAGATTTGCTATATTTATTTTCATTTATGTAAATATGTGTATATTTATGTATATCTTATAGTGATTTTATGCTTTTTGTTTGCAAGACTTTTAATAAACAAAATTGGGAAGAATGTTCTTTACATTGGTGATCAGTGGGAAGAATGTTCTTTACATTGGTGATCAGTGGGAAGAATGTCCCTTACATTGGTGGTCAGTGGGAAGAATGTTCCTTACATTGGTGATCAGTGAGAAGAATGTTCCTTACATTGGTGGTCTGTGGAAAGAATGTTCCTTACATTGGTGATCAGTGGGAAGAATGTTCCTTACATTGGTGATCAGTGGGAATAATGTCCCTTACATTGGTGGTCAGTGGGAAGAATGCTCCTTACATTGGTGATCAGTGGGAAGAATGATCCTTACATTGGTGGTCAGTGGGAAGAATGTTCTTTACATTGGTGATCAGTGGGAAGAATGTTCTTTACATTGGTGATCAGTGGGAAGAATGTTCCTTACATTGGTGGTCAGTTGGAAGGATGTCCCTTACATTGGTGATCAGTGGGAAGAATTTTCCTTACATTGGTGATCAGTGGGAAGAATGTTCCTTACATTGGTGATCAGTGGGAAGAATGTCCCTTACGTTGGTGATCAGTGAGAAGAATGTCCTACATTGGTGATCAGTGGGAAGAATGTCCCGTACGTTGGTGATCAGTGGGAAGAATGTCCCTTACGTTGGTGATCAGTGAGAAGAATGTCCCTTACATTGGTGATCAGTGAGAAGAATGTTCCTTACGCTGGTGATCAGTGAGAAGAATGTTCCTTACATTGGTGATCAGTGGGAAGAATGTCCCTTACATTGGTGATCAGTGGGAAGAATGTTCTTTACGTTGGTGATCAGTGAGAAGAATGTCCCTTACATTGGTGATCAGTGGGAAGAATGTCCCTTACGTTGGTGATCAGTGGGAAGAATGTCCCTTACATTGGTGATCAGTGGGAAGAATTTTCCTTACATTGGTGATCAGTGGGAAGAATGTTCCTTACATTGGTGATCAGTGGGAAGAATGTCCCTTACGTTGGTGATCAGTGAGAAGAATGTCCTACATTGGTGATCAGTGGGAAGAATGTCCCGTACGTTGGTGATCAGTGGGAAGAATGTCCCTTACGTTGGTGATCAGTGAGAAGAATGTCCCTTACATTGGTGATCAGTGAGAAGAATGTTCCTTACGCTGGTGATCAGTGAGAAGAATGTTCCTTACATTGGTGATCAGTGGGAAGAATGTCCCTTACATTGGTGATCAGTGGGAAGAATGTTCTTTACGTTGGTGATCAGTGAGAAGAATGTCCCTTACATTGGTGATCAGTGGGAAGAATGTCCCTTACGTTGGTGATCAGTGGGAAGAATGTCCCTTACGTTGGTGATCAGTGAGAAGAATGTCCCTTACATTGGTGATCAGTGAGAAGAATGTTCCTTACGCTGGTGACCAGTGAGAAGAATGTTCCTTACATTGGTGATCAGTGGGAAGAATGTCCCTTACATTGGTGATCAGTGGGAAGAATGTTCTTTACGTTGGTGATCAGTGAGAAGAATGTCCCTTACATTGGTGATCAGTGGGAAGAATGTCCCTTACGTTGGTGATCAGTGGGAAGAATGTCCCTTACGTTGGTGATCAGTGAGAAGAATGTTCCTTACATTGGTGATCAGTGGGAAGAATGTCCCTTACGTTGGTGATCGGTGAGAAGAATGTTCCTTACGTTGGTGATCAGTAGGAAGAATGTCCCTTACATTGGTGATCAGTGGGAAGAATATCCCTTACATTGGTGATCAGTGGGAAGAATGTTCCTTACGTTGGTGATCAGTGAGAAGAATGTCCCTTACATTGGTGATCAGTGAGAAGAATGTCCCTTACATTGGTGATCAGTGGGAAGAATATCCCTTACATTGGTGATCAGTGAGAAGAATGCTCCTTACATTGGTGGTCAGTGGGAAGAATGTTCCTTACATTGGTGATCAGTGGGAAGAATGTCCCTTACATTGGTGATCAGTTGGAAGGATGTCCCTTACATTGTTGATCAGTGGGAAGAATGTTCCTTACATTGGTGATCAGTGAGAAGAATGTTCCTTACATTGGTGATCAGTGGGGGAAAACAGGGGGCCCCAGGATCTCCTATTGCCCGGGGGCCCCATGAGTTGTCAGTTCGCCCCTGTAGAGAGCTGTTTCTTCATTACATTTGTTTTCAAAGCCGAGCGCCAAAATTCAAAGTACCTACAAACCACCTCTGAAATACAAAGACAGTTATTTGTACATTGATGTTTCCTATGCAGTACAAACATTTTACCAGTTTTGTGAACGATGAAAGGTGGCACATGCTACTCTTATCAATTTATTTTTACTCATTTGTTGTTTAGTTTCTTTGGCTTTCCATGAGGTTATGAATGAAAGTGGATTTAGGACGTGTTTTGTAAGACCTAGAAATCAAAGTAAATGGCCTCCTGAAATCCTGCATTATGTGAGTGTACAATTGACTGCACATCAGACAGGCTGAGAAGTGAGCATACAAACCAAGGGAATGCTGTAGCAAACTGTGAAGCTAGTAAAAGAAATCTAATGTCTAAATACTATAAACAGAAGCCGCACACAATGGGAAAATAACACGCTGTAATATTGTACACATATCAACAAACCCTGCTGGAATAATTGCTTTGACAAATGGTGCAGAACCACAAGAAATGCATAAATTGTGAAGAACAGTGGTGGGTCTGTTTGATTCTTCAGTTTTTGAATGAATGATGCCATTGTGCCCTATTTCTTTATGTATTTCTCAACCTTTCTTAAAGTGCCACTATCTTTTATCAAAGAAACACAATATACTATCATGTTTCATATGGCATAGTGCTTTTCACTGGGCAAAAAGTTGCACTTAGGGTTGTGAAGTCATTCTGAACAGAGTTTGTATATTCTCCTTGTATTTATGGGTTAGATCTTCAGATTGATCTTCAGATTGATACTTCTACGTCCCCATTAAAGAGGCCCATCCAGAGGCCTGCAATTGGGGTGTGCTGGTGTGCCTGGGTACACCCTAATCACCCGGGCCCGGATTCAGATAGAGATACGACGGCGTATCTCCTGATACGCCGTCGTATATCTGAGTTCCGTCGGTCGGATCTATGCTCCTGATTCATAGAATCAGGTTCCGCATAGATCTCCCTAAGATCCGACAGGTGTAAGTGACTTACCCCGTCGGATCTTAGGCTGCAATTCCAGGCCGGCCGCTAGGTGGCGTTTTGTTTTTTCACGTGACCAATATGCAAATGAGGATTTCCGCCGATTCAGAAACGAAAAGCCCGACCGGCGCTTTTTTTTTACATCGTTTGCGTTCGGCTTTTTCCGGCGGATAGTTACCCCTGCTATATGCGGCGTATCCTATGTCAAAATTCGACCCGGGAACGACGGCCATACTTAAAGTGGAGGTTCACCCTAAAACTTTTTTTTTTAACATTAGATTCATGCTCATTTTGTGAAGGGGAATCAGATATTTTTTTTAAAAATGAAGCCGTACTTACCATTTTAGAGAGCGATCTTCTCCGCCGCTTCCGGGTATGGGTCTTCGGGACTGGGCGTTCCTATTTGATTGACAGTCTTCCGACAGGCTTCCGACGGTTGCAAACATCGCGTCACGAGTAGCCGAAAGAAGCCGAACGTCGGTGCGGCTCTATACGGCGCCTGCGCACCGATGTTCGGCTACTTTCGGAAAATCGTGACGCAATAGATGCGACCGTCGGAAGCCTGTCGGAAGATTGTCAATCAAATAGGAACACCCAGTCCCGCAGCCCATACCCGGAAGCGGCGGAGAAGATGTATCTCTAAAACGGTAAGTACGGCTTTGATTTAAAAAAAAATACCGATTCCCCTTGACAAAATGAGCATGAATCTAATGTTAAAAAAAAAAGTTTTAGGGTGAACCTCCACTTTAAGTATGGCCGTCGTTCCCGGGTCGAATTTTGAATTTTTTACGTCGTTTGCGTAAGTCGGTCGCGAATGGACGTAATTTACGTTCACGTCGAAACCAATGACGTCCTAGCGACATCATTTGGAGCAATGCACGCTGGGAAATTTAGGGGACGGCGCATGCGCAGTTCGTTCGGCGCGGGGACGCGCCAGATTTAAATAGTACACTCCCCCTAGCCTGAATTCCGCCGGGGGATTTACGATCCGCCGGCGCAACTTTAGAGGCAAGTGCTTTCTGAATACAGCACTTGCCTCAAAAACTTGCGCCGGCGGATCGTAAAGATCTGCTAACCTATCTGAATCTGTCCCCCGGTGTATATTAGCATTATTTCTTCTTTGTGCTGGGAGCACCCTGTGCAGGGTGATCCCAGCACAGAGACCAGGCTCTTACCAGGTCTCATACTAATAATCACTCCTGGTCCAGGTCACCCGATTGCTGTGATAACCTCTGATTGGCTATCACAGTGATCAGTCACTGAATAGCCCACCCCTGTGTTTTCTTTATCTCCTGAATGAAGAGAAAGATGCATTGTATCTTTCTCTCCTTGCAGGAGAAAAAGATGTAAACAAACGTGTAAAAAAAAATAATTACAAAAATTTAAAAATATAGAAGTAAAATAGCTAGCAATAGGAGATCCTGGGGCCCCCCCTTTTTTTTTTTTACTATGTCGGGCCAGTTTTCCTTTGATAATTAAAAAAAAATTCGTAGATATCCATTACAATTTACCACCAAATGAAAGCCCAATTTGTCCTGAAAAAACAAGGTATAATCCACCTGGACACACAAAGTAGTTACGATGATATTTGGAGTTTTACTAATGCATGTCAAAGTTGCAAAATTGTTTTTCAGGCCTTAACATTTGTTTTACCCTCAGTCACTAAGGGACTAATCACATGTTTTAATACATAAAAAAAAATGAAAGTGTTAGTTTACAATGATAAATGGATAAATGGATATTTCATTAAACACTTGGGCCCGGATTCACAAAGCACTTACGCCGACGTATGTGCAAATATGCGCCGTCGTATCTATGCGCCGGACTCAGAAACTAAGATACGCCTAAAAATAGGCTTCATCCGACCGACGTAACTTGCCTACGCCGGCGTATCGTGGGCGCATATTTACCATGAACTCATGTAGCGCTCCCATTGATTTTCTATTCAAATATGCAAAGGAGGGAGATACAGCAATACACGAACGTACATGTGCCCGGCGCAGGCTACGCGCAGTGCGCGTAAGTTGTATGTCCGGCCTAAAGTTATTCCCCACAAAGGAGGTGTAACTCAGCAACAGATGTGCACAGGTCAGCTGGAGAGCAGCTGCAGCAGCACCGCTACGGACAAGCTGAGCAACCACACTTCAAGGACAACACATATGTATGCCAACATGCCAGGGGCAGCCATGGTCTTAGCACTACTGCGTCCACAGGCACGGAGGAGGGCACGGGAGAGGATATACCGAACGCGCATGAACGTCTTTGGCATGGGGGAATCGGAGGTGTATCGCATCTTCAGATTCAGCCCTGATGCCATCCTAGAATTAGCCACAGCCCTGCATGATGACATCACCAGCAAGACACAACGCTCACATGCAGTGCAGCCACTGGTCAAGGTACTGGCAACACTCCATTTCCTCGCCAGTGGATCTTTCCAACGTACAAGTGGAGTCGTGTCTGGGATGTCACAATCCACCATGAGCAGATGCGTGCACCAGGTTGTCCCCGCAATCCTCACATGCATGTCCCACCACATCATCAAACCCAACCAGGAGCATCTGCGGCAGAAGGCAATGCAGGATTTCTACAGAATTGCCAGATTCCCACACACCGTGGGGGCCATTGATTGCACACATGTGGCACTACGGCCCCCCCGTGCCACAGAGCACATATACCGCAATCGTAAGCAGTGGCATTCCATCAACGTACAGGTGATAGCCGATGCCCAATGCCTCATATGGCATGTCCGTGCCAAACACCCAGGGGCCAGCCACGACAGCTACATATACCGTCAAAGCAACATCCCAACAGAATTCGAACAGAACGTGTATAGGGACAGCTGGCTGGTTGGTGAGTGACATGGGTGTCAGGCATGACTGTCCGACCTCATTATGCAGACATCATGAGGGGCACATTCACAGCTAACATCCTCCTGTCTTTTCCCTTCCAGGTGACTCTGCATATACACTTGGGCCCCATCTCCTGACTCCATACCACATTTGGCATCCTGAAGTCCCCTTTCCGATGCCTGGATAAGTCCGGGGGGACCCTGTTGTATTCTCCAAACTTTGTGTGCCAGATCATCAGTGCATGTTGCGTGCTGCACAACTATGCCATGAGAAAGGGCCTGGAGATTGACATATGTGATGACCTGAGCCCCGAACCAGACAGTCCCCCCCTGTCCGAGGCTACCCCGTCTGCTGAAGGAACAGCAGTCAGGAGTTGCCTCGTGGAACGCATCTTTGCACATTAAACACACAAATTCATCATGGCACACGGACAATGCATGCATGCACACCACTGTGGTCCCTAGCTCACACATACCACATCCACCTCACATTGGTTTAGCCCAAGTCCACTGCGCGTGACTTGGGAGCAGCAACGCCTCTCCCCCTGACGACCCAAGGTGACACGCCTTGCTGGCAGGAATGTCACCCACACATTCACACACCAGTCACACTGTAGCCTGCCCTACTGACCGTGTGCAGTGACAAAAAAAAAGGGATCATGCCATTGGCTGACATGGCATGCCCTTATAGGAGGACGGCACATCCATCTGTGCACGTCTCTCCAAAAAAAAAAAAAAGCTCATAGTCTGAGCGGCATAAATCCTGAGGAGAGTCATTTGCCCTCTCGTGGGCCAGGCCTTGTGCCGCGGGTTTGGCTCCTCAAGAGTCTTGGCGAAGACTGGGGTGGGGCATCAGGAGGAGGTGCATCCCCTGGGCTGTCACTCCTGGCAGATGTTGCCTGCATGCCCTCCAACGCTACAGCAATGCGGGTTAGCACACTGTTGGACTCAGCCTGCATCCGCAGCTGCCTGGCGTTGGTCTGGCGCTGGAGGCGCCTGTTCTGCCGTCCCTCCGTCTCGATGGCAGCAGTGTTGGCCTGTACCGCCACTCCCAGGCTCTTCACCTCCGCCACGAGGCCTGCTGCTGTGGCCTGGAGCTCCCCAAACGCCATGGTATGACGCTCCAGGATGGCCTGCACATCCGAGCCCTGGTCACCAGATGGTGAGGGACCCCCTGCCACCATGTGGTGACGCATGGCCTCCAGGGTCTCGGCTTGGTCACCCAGACATGTGACCATGTCAGCGCAGTTTGCGCTTACCTCCTGTAGGCAGTCCGAGATCGAGCTGGTATGCTCAGCCTGCTGGGTGAGGCACTGCTGCATTGCTGAGGAGGCCAGGCTGTCAGCCACATGGCGCAGGTCACAGGCTAGATCACCCATGTGGCGTGTCTGCCTTGCCTGCTCCCTCTCAAGCCCTTCTTGGAGGGACCAGGGTACACCCCTGGTCTTCCTCAATGCCTTCCTGGGAGATGGAGAGGCTAGTGTCCATCTGGACGGGGTAGCCCGTGAGGGGGTTCCCCTGGATGGGGTAGCCCGGGAGGGGGTTCCCCTGGATGGGGTAGCCCGGGAGCGGGTTCCCCTGATGGGCGGGGAGGTCTCTGAGGTTTCGAGGAAGGTGGAAGCCTCCTTAAAATAGAGGCATTCCTCCTGGTGGAGATCCACCGGCTCCTCCTCAACTACATCTAGAGGAGAGGTGTGGGCACTCCCCTCTACCGATCTTACGAGGATTCCCAGGGGGTCAGGCTGAGGCAGATGTTCCGGGGGTGGCGTGGGTCGGACACCGGCAGCAGATGGCCCAGCTCCCTCCAGCACATCTGTGGATGACACAAAGCATTCACATGTTGGTGGACCCACACACTTGTCACATGTTCCCTTCCACCCCCTCACATGCTACACACCGAATGGGGGATAAAACACACTCACCTCTCCTCAAGTCCTGGTCACTGGAGTCAAAGCCCTCCATGCCCTCCACCTGCTCCCGCTCCAGACAGCTGGTGATGACCTCCTCCTCATCAGTCAACTTCAGAGATGGAGCTGGTCCACCTCCCGTGCCCCTGAGGTGCCTCCTCATCTTGGCCAGCTTCTCCCTGACCCGCCGTCTCATATTTTTTTTTGTATGTCGTCGGAGGTCCTGGTCTCATGCCCAAGAGCATTGAACTCCAGGGTGATCTTTTCGTAGATCTCCTTCTTCTGTGCCTTGCTGGTCCTGGCACTCTGTGCGCCATGGAGGTACACATACTGGCCTATTGCTGAGGTCAGGATCGCCCTCTCTTCTGATGAGAAATTTCTCTTCCTCCTCTCCCTGTCCACCTTAGCAACTGACATGGCTTCACAAAAGTACTGTGCTCCAGGGGTAAGAAACGCAAGCTGGTGTACTTTGGCACGGGACGGGCGTATGGCTGGGCGTATTTATGTGCTTGGCGTAAGCCGGTGGGCCGGCGTATCTTAGGAAGTTGCGCCAGCGTAATTCTGAGCATGCGCATAGGGGTGCTGGGCATACGTCAGCATCACGGCTCATGCGCCGTTCATGAAACGCCGGGCGTAAAGCATTGCACCACGCTCGGACCATCATTTGCATGGGGTCACACCCACTTCCACCTACGTCGGCCTGCGCCTTCGAAATCGACGCCACGCCGATGCAGCTTTGGGAGCACTGGCTTCCTGAATTCCATGCTTGTCTCTCTGCGCTGCGTCGGCGTAGCGTAAAGGAGAAACGCTACGGCGGCATAAATATGCGCCGATGTATGTGAATCCGGGCCATTATCTCTGGAAGGTTTTACTCCTTTTGTGACCAGGGCATTTTTTGCTATTCAGCCCTGTGCTGCTTTAACTGGCAATTTCTCAGTCATGTACCCATATGAAATGTATATATTGTACTCCCAGTTATAATGCCTACAAAGGCTATCCCATATTTTAAAGATATTTCTTGTCAGTGGATTTATGCGTTTTGCTTGATAAAATCACGGAATCCAAACCATCCTACCTAAATCTACTTTACATTGTGCACACTCTCTCAACCCAATGTTTACCTTTATTATTGTGGATCCAATCAGCTATTCGTAGTGGCAGCCTGAAATTCTTCTTTAAGGCCTCGTACACACGACAGAGATTCTCGGCAGAATTCGCCGAGAAACTCGGTCAAAACCCGGATTCTGCCGAGAATCTCTGTCGTCTGTACAGTTTTGGCTCGATGGAGCCGCCGAGGAACTCGACGAGAAAATAGAGAACATGTTCTCTATTTTCTCGTTGTCCTCGTTCTTCTATGGGAGAAGCCGGCCCGCCGAGCTCCTCGGCGGCTTCATCCCAAAACTCGACGAGGAACTCGACGTGCCAAGCACGTCGAGTTCCTCTGTCGTGTGTACGGGGCCTCAGGCTCAAACGTTCACTTCATTCTGTGTGCAGAAAACCATTTCAGTTTATACAGTGTGGGCCGGATTCAGGTAGATTGGCGCATCTTTCTGCCGGCGTAGCGCATCTCATATGCGCTACGCCAACGTAACACAGAGAGGCAAGCAGAGTATTCACAAAGCACTTGCTCCCTACGTTGCAACAGCGTAACGTAAATTATGCGGCGTAAGCCCGCCTAATTCAAAGTAGGTGGACGGTGGGCGTGATCCATTTAAATGAACCGTGACCCCATGCAAATGATGGGCTGAACAAACGGCGCATGCGCTGTCCCGTGGAAGCTTCCCAGTGCGCATGCCCAGAATCACGTCGGAACGAACGCCTAAGATACGTCGAATCACTGAACGTAACCTACGCCCAGCCTTATTCACGTAGTACTACGTAAACGACGTAAAATACGACGGCTGTTACGTCGTCCATACCTTTGCATGGAATGCGCCTCCTATAGGTGGAATAACTTTACACTGGACGTACGCCTTACGTAAACGGCGTATATTACTGCGACGGGCGCAAGTACGTTCGTGAATCGGCGTATCTCAGTCATTTGCATATTCGACGCATAAATCAATGGGAGCGCCCCTTGCGGACAGCGTAAATATGCACCCAAGATACGACGGCGTAGGAAACTTACGTCAGTCGGATGAAGCCTAATTTCAGGCGTATCTGGTTCTATGGGTACGGCGCAGAGATACACGGCGCACATTTACACTTACGCCGCGTATCTGTAGATACGTCGGCGTAAGTGTTTCAAGAATCTGGGCCTGTATGTCAAGTCAAAACCTTTTTTTCTAGTTTCGATACAGTGATTAAGGATTAGGACTCGTGCTGGGTTTTAGCTGCTGCATTAGGGAAATTTCCCCTCACTTCTTGTCCTACTGATAAGGGTTTCTCAAGACAGGATATGAGGAAAGATTTGCAGCGGGGACACAGAAGTAAAAATTTAACAGAGGTGTTGGCCTTCTCTTACTATATTAAAATAAAGCATGTTTCTGTCCATGTTGCTGTTGGAGAGTTTCTCTCAATTTATGTATGGTAAAATATAAGCAGGACAGAAAGTAAGAGGAAGGGGTAATCTCTCTAATGGATCCCTAGGAACCCAAAACCTAAATCAGGGTTCTAATTCACTCCAAGAAAGAAAAACTAGGATTTTTTGTACTCACCGTAAAATCCTTTTCTCTGTCGTCCATGGACGGACACAGCCTTGTCAAGTCTTGACAAGTGGGTTATGTTCCTGTTCACAGGAGAGGACTAGGGAGAAACATGTTAGATATTTAAAAACATGTTACTTAAACAGAGTTGAACAGCCCCGCCCAGGGGACGGTCCCTCCGGACATAACCCTCCTCCCTGCAGCATGCAGCCTCAGTTCGTAACAAGCAGTACAGACCTAAAAGGGATGCTGTGTCCGTCCATGGACGACAGAGAAAAGCAATTTAATGGTGAGTACAAAAAAAATCCTATTTCCTCTTATCGTCCATGGACGGACACAGCCTTCTCAAGTCTTGACAATTGGGACGTCCCCAAGCAGTGTCAAAAAACGAGGGGTGGGAACAGTATCAGTAAAAACACACAACTTCACCCCAAACAAGCAGAGCTCCTCAATGGAGGAGTTGCAACCTTAAACAGCCGCCTGCAAAACCTTTCGGCCGAAGAAAGCATCAGAAGATGCACTCACATCAACCTTGTAAAATTTGGAAAAAGTGTGAACAGTGGACCAAGTCGCCGCCTTACACACCTGTGAGACATACGCTTGATGTCAGAAAGCCCAGGAAGCACCAATTGCCCTGGTCGAATGTGCCGTGACTTGAAAGGGGGGAGCCCGCCCCCTCAGAGCATTGGCCTGTATGACGGTCTGCCTGATCCACCGAGAAATGGTGGCCGATGAGACCGCCAGGCCCTTTTGTGGACCGGATACCGACAAAAAAGTGAGTCACACCTCCGAAACAGAGCCGTAGCCGACAGGCACACCCGCGTCGGCTGAGGACACAAGGAAGGAAGTACAATGTCCTCGTTAAGATGAAAAGCCGAAACCACCTTCGGAAGAAAGGAAGGTTGCGGGCGCAGCCGCCTTATCCTTATGGAAGACCAAGTATGGCAACCTGCAGGACAAGGCCACCAACTCAGAAACCCGTCTGACAGACGTAATGGCCACCAAAAAAGGCCACCTTCTGAGATAGTGTCAAGAGAGGAATCTCTCTGATGTTTTCAAAGGGAGGGTTCTGAAGAAACGAGAGCACCAAGTTCAAATCCCATGGGGGAAGAGGGGGTTTAAGAGGGGAAAGTATATGACGAACCCCCTTCACAAAGGTACCCACCAGAGAATGGGCCGCCAAAGGCTGCTGAAAGAACACAGCCAAGGCTGAAATTTGTCCCTTGATAGTGCCTAAGGCAAGTTTTTGATCCATTCCACGCTGTAAAAACAGCAGGATCCTGGACACCGAGTACGTCCGTGGATGCCACCCCATCTCTTAACACAAAGAGATGTAGGCCTTGCAGGTGTGATGGTAGATCAGTGCCCTCAGCATGGTTGAAATGACCGAGTCGGAAAGACCCTGGTCCCTTAACATCTGGCTTTCAATAGCCATGCCGTTAAAGCCAGCGACTGTAAAGCAGGATGCAGTATGGGACCTTGAGTTAGAAGGTCCTCCTGCAACGGCATCCGCCATCAGGTGCACGATATTGGCGTACCAAGGACGCCGGGGCCAATCCGAAGTGATTAGAATTATTGGGATCCCCTCGGCCTCCACTCTGTGGAGAAGCCGAGGAAGCAACTTCAATGGGGGAAGGGCATATATTAGCCGATACTGACCCTACGGGGCCACCAACGCGTCTGACGCGTCTGCCCAAGGATCTCTGGACCTGGCCACGAACCTTGACACTTTGCGGTTGAGGCGAGAGGCCAGGAGGTTCACATCCGGTGTGCCCCACCTCCTGCAAAGGCGTTGAAACACCTCCGGATGCAATGACCATTCTCCCTGGTCCAGCATCTGGCGACTCAGGTAGTCTGCCTGCCATTTTTCCACGCCCAGAATGTAAATGGCCGGCAGAGCCGAAACGCTTCTTTCCGCCCACCTTAGGATGTGAGCGACCTCGGACGCTGCCGCCGAGCTCCACGTTCCCCCCTGATGGTTGACATACGCCACCGCCGTGGCGTTGTCTGACTGAATCCTGATTGCAACCTCCTCGACCACAAGGAGAGTCATAGCCTGATAACCCAAAGTTCCAGGACATTGATCGGCAGACGGGATTCCTGCAGAGTGCAGCGACCCTGGGCCGACTGGACCCCCCAGACGCCCCCCAACCCATGAGGCTGGCGTCTGTCGTAATCACCATCCACTGAAAGGGAAGAAACGACTTCCCGGACCGAAGAGCCGGGGATCTCAGCCACCAAGTCAAAGAGATCCTGACCGGGTGACTGACCTGAATCTGACAATCCAGGGACAATGGAGATTTGTTCCATTTGGACAGGATCTCCTTCTGCAACACTCAAGTGTGGAATTGGGCATACGGTACTGCCTCGAAGGAGGCTACCATCAAGCTCAGGACTTGCAAAGCGGAGAGACGACCATTTGCGGGATGCCAACACCTGCACTGCAGACTGAAGAGTCTGCAATTTCTCCAGGGGTAGAAAGACCCTCGCTTCTGAGGAGTCCAGAATCAACCCCAGGTACTCCAAGCGCTGAGTCGAAACCAGGACCAACTTCTGAATGTTCAACACCCACTCGAATTCTCAGAGGGTCTGGCTGGCTATAGACACATCCTCCTCTAATTCTGAGCCAGAAGCTGCTCTCAGAAGAAGATCGTCTAAGTAGCCCACAATGGCAATGCCTCGCTGTCTCAGCAAAGCTAGGATCGGTGCGAGCACCTTGGTGAAAACTTTTGGTGCAGACGCTGGACCAAAAGGAAGGGCCACAAACTGATAGTGGTCCTCCCCGATCACAAAGCGCAGAAACCTCTGGTGACTTGCGCAAATTGGGACATGCAAGTATGCGTCTTTGATGCCCAAGGATGCCAGAAAGTCCCCCGGATGGAGCGCAGCCACCACCGAACTAATGGATTTCATGCGGAACTTCCTTACCCTCACGAAGGCATTTAGGGCCTTGAGGTCCAGGATCGGACGGACCCTGTCCTTCTTTGGGGACACAAACAAATAAAAACCCTGAAACCTCTCGTCCTGCGGGATGGGTAAAATCACCCCGCAACTCAGCAAGTCCTTCACTGCCCCTAACAGAGCAGACCGACGAGCCGGAAGAAGAGGGAGACTTGAGAGAAAAATTCTGTTCGGTGGGTAGGAAAGAAACTCTATCTTGTACCCCGAAGAGACCACCTCGCAGACCCACTGGTCAGAGAGCAGGGAGGTCCACCGAGTTGTGAACCTGGGAAGCCGTCCCCCCACCCATGAGTCGGGCGGGGGCAAGACCTCATGCAGTGGCGGGCTTGGATACCGGATTGTTCGGCTTACGCACCCAGGGACGCTTTTGTCCCCCAGCTGAGCCCTTGTCGGCCTGGGAGGGTTTACCCGCGGGCCCTCACTAACGAAAATACTGCTTCTGCGTGGGAAAAGAAGGACCCGGCTTGCGGCGGGGCTCCTTCCCCTTGGTGGACTCAGGGAGGAGAGTGCTCTTACCCCCAGTGACATCCTTGATAATGTCATCCAGCGAGGAACCAAAAAGCCTCCCACCTTTGAAGGGTAAATCTGCCAGGGCTTTTTTGGAAGCTTGGTCAGCAGACCAGCATTTCAGCCAAATGAGGTGGCGCAAAACCACCGCCAAAACAGAAGCTCTGGATATCAAGGGGGCTGCATCCAGAGAAGCACCACAGACATATACAAGGCCCTGGACCAGCTGGTCTGCCAGCCTAATAACCTCTGGAGGAAGTTGGTGCTCCTCCACAGACTGGTGCAAAGTCTTTGCCCATTCAGTGAGTGTCTGAGACACCAGTGTGGTGGCCACAATAGGCCGTAATAGGCCGTAAAGCATGGTAAACATGGAGCGGGTCAGTGCTTCGAACCTCCAATCAGTCTGGTCCTTAAAGGCAGGGGTCCCTTCAATAGGGAGAGTGGTCACTTTATTTAACCGGGCAATAGGAGGATCCACTACCGGAGGAGAGGCCCACTTTTTAAAAAGCTCTCCTCAAAGGGGTACCGAACCGCCAGGCGGTGAAAAACCACAAAAGCCTTCTGCGGCTTTTCCCATTCTGTATCAATGAAATTGTCAAAGAAAGGCACATAAGGAAAAACCTTCACAGAACGGTCTGATTTGTGTGACCCAAAAAAGACCAAGCCCTCAGAGGATGTTTCAGCTGCACTATCCAGCTTAAGGTAAGGCGACCAGATTTTTAAAATGAAATCCTGGGACATATTTTTTTTACTAGTAATGGCGGCAAACTCTCTGCACGTCGCCACCGCTCCGCGCCTCACAGCCTGTGAAGTCTCAAACTCCAGGCCCCGGCTACTACCGGGTGGGGAGCGGAGGAAGATCACTCTTCCAGGGAAGGCAAGGAGATAAGCAGGCAAGCGGCTGGCCGGGACTTGAGCCAAGGCAGAAGAACATGCGAGCGGAGCTGAACGGCATGCACCCGAAACTGAAGAAATATTCCCTCTGCTCCGGATAGCACATGATCATCAGAAAGGGGCACAGATAATGGAAAAATAATTCTAATTTTTTTTATTCTGCACTGACTGTCTTTGAAATTGCCCCAGCCCCTGTTCAAATCCAATCCGGGGACAGACTTGGTCTGGGACAGTGTCCTCAATCCGAGAACTTTCCCCGGAAACCGGGGATGTCTGGTCACCCTAGCTTAAGAGAGTCCCTTACAGCACTGATGAGCGCACTGACAAGTGCCATGTCCTGTACTGACCTAAGTGAGGTGTCTTTCTCACAAGGAAGGTCCTGGTCCACATCCTCAGACAAAACAGAACCAGGGACCTGAGCAGCTTCCAGGTCCTGGTCCGAGTCAGAGCATTCCCGAGGGGATGGCAGGGGAAGGGGCACTTTTTACCCCCCTTACCCCCCTTACGCCCAGGGCGCAGCCACAGTTAAATGGCCGACCGCAATAGCAAGCTGTGCCATAGCGCGGCCACAACAAAATGGCTGCCTATGGAAAAAAGCAATATAAACGAAAAACTACCAGAAAATGGCGCCGCGCCACCAAAATGGCAGCAGGGAAGGGTTGATAGGAGGACCCCCGAACCCCAGGAATGCTCAGCCATATCAACAAGCCAAGGCAAGAGGGACAGTACTTACCTGTCCATACGAGGACCCACTGACACAATCCTGACAGGCATACAACTGCGTTGGAGGTAGCTGTCGGCCCGGTCCACTGTGTGTGAGACAATACCACAGCCCAGTCATATGTGGACCCTGGAGCCAAAGCTCACTGGCCACCCCAGGAGTCATGCGGTATGTCATGGCAGACCCAGCCTCTTTGCAAAGGTGTGCTCACGCTCGCTGGCCGGACTGAGGAGACTACAAGGATCTATATATCCAGCCTGTCTCTCAGCCGACAGTTGATAGAAGATTCTTCAAGAAAATAAAATAAAAATTTCCTCAGGGCGCTGGGCCCCAAGGGGAACCATACGCCCTTCTCCTTGCTAGGCAGAAAAAAACTGAGGCTGCATGCTGCAGGGAGGAGGGTTATGTCTGGAGGGACCGCCCTCTGGGCGGGGCTGTTCAACTCTGTTTAAAGCGGAGTTCCACCTAAAAATGGAACTTCCGCTTAACCCACTCCTCGCCCCCTTACATGCCACATTTGGCATGTATTTTTTGGGGGGGGGGAGTGGGGGCTTCAGGAGAAGGGGACTTCCCTCCCGCCGAGGGGCTAGAAAGGCGATTAGCTTAATCGCCTTTTCACAGCCCCTCCCTGTAAGCGAGCGCCTGTCCAATTGGACGGCGCACTGCCGCTCGCGCATGCGCAGTGGGTGCCCAGCCGTGAAGCCGAAAGCGGTCACTGCCGGGTGCCCACACTAAGAATGAAGACGCCGGCCGGCGTCGCTGGAGCAGGTAAGTGTCTGTTTATTAAAAGCCAGCAGCTACACTTTTTGTAGCTGCTGACTTTTAATAAACTTAAAAAAAAGGTGGAAAACCCCTTTAAGTAACATGTGTTTAAATATCTAACATGTTTCTGCCTAGTCTTCTGAACAGGAACATGACTGGCTGTTTCCGTCCATGGACGATAAGAGAAAGAGTTTTGACTAAACGCATCCAAAGCAATTGGCACCACAGATTAACAGCTGGATCTATGTTATATTAAGTCTAGGTTCACGCTTGTGAATTGCAACAAACAAAAATGTGCAACCCTTTTGCAGACGCGCAACAATTCAATTTTTCTTTAGCACCTCATGCACCATGCACTTTTCTGCATTTTTCACACACAGGGCAGACCATTATAATACATATGCTGCTCTAAACACAATGTTCAAGTCTCTTCCCTCTTTAGAGTACCTTACCATGGCTTTAGCACTATAGCTAAATAAAACAAAAATAACATAAGAAAACACATATAAAGATTGTTTTTGAAATGTATTTTATTTATATAGAAATATATATTTGCTTAAAGAAAGAAGATACACCCAAAAATGCTACTCCCTTTTGAGGCACTTATTCAAAATGACAATATTTGTTTATATTATATAAACTGTATACTGTATATATGCAGTGTTAGGCATTATTGTTTTCAAAGTAATATATAAAACTATTGATACAATTTACTTAAGTTTAACCATACCTCCCAACTGTCCCTGATTTTGAGGGACTGTCCCTGATTTGGAGCAATGTCCCTCTGTCCCTCATTCTCCTCATTTGTCCCTCATTTTGGTCTGATCTATATAGATGTATATAAAATGCACTTTTTATCTATCAAAAAGTGTTTCCCAGCACTAAACTTTCATCTGATTTCTAAATTGCTGCATTTGAAAATTCCAAAAGCCAATATAAAGAAATAGTAGTGGTAAAAAAAAGCACTTGTGGGTTTAACCAATCTTATTTTTTTTGTACAATTCTCCTTTAAGGGGGCGTGGCAAGGGGTGTGTCCTATGCCTGCATACTTTTGCTGATAGGTGTCCCTCATTCCCATCTCAGAAAGTTGGGAGGTAGGGTTTAACACTGCACAGATGTTGCAAAGCAGTAGGAAAAAGGGCTTTTTTTTATCACTGTAGCAGCTGAGACCACTACCAGTTGCAATCTTCAAACCAGTGATTTTCATATGACATAACTTAAACTGCATATCTGATAACCTTCAATACCATTATATAGTATATTATTTTTGATACACACATACAATTTATGTAAATCGTGTAATAAACATTAAGGCTCCGTTTTGAACTGCATCCGATTCGCATGGCATGTAAACCAAACGGGCTTTCTATGGAGCTGGTTCACATATCTGCAGTGCGAATTCAGTGCAAATTTAAAAAGAGTCCTGTGCATTTTCTGAGCACCGCAGTGCGGTTTAGATGCAAAGTCCAGGCTCATTGCCTTCTATGGGAATGTTTCTGAATCACACGTCATCAGTTTTGAACATGAATTGAGAAAGAAAAAAAGCGTGGGGTCTCCCCCCCCCCTCCCAAAATCCATACCAGGCCCTTCGGTTATGTATTTTAAGGTAAACCCCATGCCAAAATAAAATAAAAAAAACAGCATGGGGGCCCCCCCAAAAGCTATACCAGACCCTTATTCGAGCATGCAGCCTGGCAGGCCAGGAAAGGGGGGACAAGCGGCGTCCCTCCAATTCATACCAGGCCACATGCCCTCACATGGTGGGGTGCTTTGGGGTGGGGGTTGGGTTCCCTTCCCACCCCAAAGCGCCTTGTCCCCATTTTGATGGGGGCAAGACCCTCTCTTCCTAGGTGGAGGCTTTTCCAAAACTGGAAGTCCCCTTTCCTCAAACCCAAAGGGCCTGGTGTGGATTTTTACTACAATGCTTTTTTCTCAAATTTTATTGCTGGAAATTCTTGGGTTTGCATTTAGCTGTCAGAGGGTTCCCTGATGAGTCATCGATTGTTAAGGACTCAGTGGCTGGCTTTCCGGCCAGCTCCTTAACAAACAGCTATTGGTAAAGATGCTGGTAGCCGTTGGTTCTGAATATTCGAATGCAAACCGTATCTGAAATTGCAGCTGAACAGCTACTTTTTGCAGTGAAAATTTACCAGAAATTCGCACCGCACATGTGTGGACCCGGCACAATAGAAAAAGTTTGTGGTAACAACGTTTTCACTGCAAATAAAAAAAAAAACATTTGTTTTGCTGTTCAGGTGCGTTTTTGATGCAGTTGTGACGTGAATTTGCAAGGCTCAGCACAGGATTTTTGGCACAGCTGCCTTTTTAGTGCTTGCCAATACATAGAAGATAAAGGGTGTCAACTCCTCTAGTAGAAGAGCAATCTGTGCTGATCTCCTGAACTGAATCCTGAACAGAATCCTGAATTGAATCCTGAACATCCTGCGATTCAGAAGCGTTCCCATAGAACTCAATGAGCTTGGAATTCGCACCGCAGTGCTCAGAAAATGCGCTGGACTCTTTTAAATTGTGCACTGTGGATGCATTGCATACATGTGAACAGCTTTAATGGAAATCATTGTTTTTCACATGTCATGCGAATTGGATGCAGTTCAAAAAGCATCCAATTCGCATATACAGTATGTGAACCAAACCTTAATGTGAAGTCCAGCCAAAACTATATTTCAGTTTTGAAAAGCGTGGTGAATGATTAGAACCTCTGTTTATTTACTGCTCTGTTACAGGGACACAGACAGCAATAAAAAGCTTCTAAACCCCCCCCCCCCCAAAAAAAATATTTCCTGACATGCTCCATGGCAGCATACGTGTGGGTTGGCCCAGCCTCCATAACTAACCAATAGGAACCCTCTATAAATTTCAGCTGTGGGCTCTCAGCCGTGTTCTTTTTTTTCCTCCTCTGTAGGATCATGTGTTTTTGGTTCTCCTACCTGAAGACGATTGTTCCTACAATCAAAATAGGCCGATGATATGGTGTCTCATCCCTCCGATAAGCCTTGACTGTTAAGCAGGGTATGGAGTGTATTGCAGAGTAGCGCTGAAGAGCTGGATTATGTCTTCCACTGGAGAGACGAGCGCGCACAGGCCTGAATACCTAGCAATGTGCAGGTGGCCATTATCTGCTGAAAGCCCGGTGTGTGTATGGATGCGGTGTCCCTGACCGAATCAATCGTAGGTGGTGGTAAGCGGTATCGCCTTCATGGCAGCGGTGTTTATGTTTGTTGTATTGTTTCTCTGTTTTTCCATATGCTGTTTTTTCATGATTGCATCATGCCCAGTGAGCGGCTGGTTCCCGTGCGTTCCAGCCACTGCTCCCTCTTACTTCCGGGTTTCCGTCTGCGTTCTACGAACGGACGGACCCGGGAATGAAAGCGAGGTTTGGTTCGCGCATGAGCGCAAGTATCGCCGTCCTTTTTAAAAAAAGTCGGGGGAAATCTGTGAAGCTCGGAAACAATCGTTCGAAACGACAGCTTCCCGCTGCATTTACAGAGACTACCCCAGGTAAGTGCTCATTCAGAATGTTCGTTTTTAACATGTGTTTTAGTCGCTTGAGATCTGGTGTTTGACTCTCTCACCTGCAATGTGTCTGTTCTACTATGGATGCTTCATTGCCCCTAGTAGCCAGCCCTCTCTCAGCAGGTAAGATTGGAAAACAAAGGGGTAGATTCAGAGAGAAGCTACGACGGCGTATCTCCAGATACGCCGTCGTATCTCTGAGTGTGCGGGGTCGTATCTATGCGCCTGATTCATAGAATCAGTTACGCATAGATTTCCCTAAGATCCGACCGGCGTAAGTGTCTTACACCGTCGTATCTTAGGCTGCATATTTAGGTGGCGCTTCCGTATATATTTACGCGAGGAATATGCAAATGAGCTAGATACGCCGATTCAGAAACGTACGTCCGGCCGGCGTATTTTTTTTTACGTCATTTACGTTAGGCTTTTTTTGGCATATAGTTACCCCTGCTATATGAGGCGTATCCTATGTTAAGTATGGCCGTCGTTCCCGCGTCGAGTTTTGAACATTTTACGTCGTTTGCACAAGTCGTTCGCGAATAGGGCTGGACGTAATTTACGTTCACGTCGAAAGCAATGACGATTTGTGGCGGAATTTCGAGCATGCGCACTGGGATTTTTTCACGAACGGCCTATGCGCCGTTCGTAAAAAACTTCAAATACGCGGGGTCACAGTTAATATACATAAAACACGCCCACATCATCCACATTTGAATTAGGCGGGCCTACGCCGATACAGGTACGTTACACCATCGTAACTAAGGGTGCAAGTTGTTTCTGAATACAGAACTTGCGCCCTAAATTACGGCGGCGTAACGTATCTAAGATACGTTACGCCGGATGGATAGATAGACCATTCTATCTGAATCTAGCCCTAAGTTTTTCATTTCCTGTTGGGGGGGAAGAGAGTGGAGTATAGGGCATTGTCATGACTATGCTTGTCTCTCTCTCTATTCTTCTTATTTTTTCAGCCCTTCTAGGTCTGACCAACATCACAGAGAGTCCCGCAGACGCGGCGGGTCCTCTAAATTGCACCACCGGCACTCATCTTCTAGACACCATAATTCTTCTAAATCTGGACATCCCAGTAGAGATACTCCTCACCCCCCCCCCCCCCTCATCTCACGGCAAGAGTTCAGAGAGATTTTGTTGGGGGTGCAAGGCTCCGGTTTCTGCTAGCAAGTCCCTTTGCGACCGTTGTTTTTCAAAGGCAGCCAATGAAAGGGAAGGTGCAGACAAACACCTAGAAGCATTGGTTAAGCGGGTCGTGGAAAAGTCGCTACAGGAGAGAGATGCCAGAGTGCAGCATGATTCTCCTCCAGACCCAATGATTCCCTTGTTGGATTAGGGACAAATGCATGAGACTTTTGAAGTCGCTCAAACCACCCATCCCTCAGCTCCCCCCTCAGAGAGTGGTTCAGAAGTGGATGATACAGGGTTAGGCTTTGATTATGCCTTAGTTCCTGCTTTAGTGAAAGCAGTCAAGGAAGTTTTGAATTTGGAAGATCCAATTATCTCTCCTCCCAAACAAAGAAAACTTTTTAAACAGCTCAATAAGGAGCGACATTAATAAAGAGAGAGAGAGAGAGAGAGAGAGCAGGACTTTAAATGAAGCATGTGCAGGGATCAGATTACAATGGATCGGGGGAAAATAATAAATCTGGAATAAGTTATAAGTTATTAATTTTAAAACGTTCAAATAATGCACCGTCCATGAATATATTGCATTATTAAAGAAATTTGGTAAACATATATACTTGACAGAAAAAACTGGGGTATTTGATACAGAATTTTTTTTTTTTTTTTGGGGCTATAAAAAAATGCCTTTTTAGACAAACTGTAATACAGGTGAAACAATAAACATTGCTAACCAGGTTCATCCTTACCACCCAAACAGCAAGCCAAGTTCAACAGTCTAACTAAGTATGTTAAAAGCAGAGGATTAGTTGCACGCATTTGCAAATACATGTTTTAAGCTGCAAAGCCGTCGCCAAGGCTCCCTGCGATTCTGCAGTCCTAACTAAACCTTTTAAGTCTCCTTATTGGAGGCATGTGCAAACTGATGGGTAGATGAAGGACAGGAGACTGGGGGTGTGTCCCCGCCTACACCTATGCCTGGTAAGAAATAAAAATAAAAAATAAAATAAAAAAACTGCAGCAATGGATAAAATCAATGCAGACACCTGTTTTAAACAATCGAGTCCCACAGCTCACATGCTTCCATCCCTCATAATTTTGGAAAAAGGGGGGGGGGGTTAAATTTGGGACTTTAAATGAGGTGGTTAGTAAACCACCTTCATCCCTGGTTGTATAAATTACATTTTACGTTTGTCACGGAAATAGGTGCCATTATCTCAGAATGGGGTAAACCTGATAAAAAAAGGCTCTATGCAGTCAAAAATTGCAAAATTATATCCTTTTAAAGAGGAAGACATGAAACATCTTGACTCTACTCCATTAGTTGATGCAGCTTTGATGCGTTTGGTGAGATACGTAACCCTTCCCCTGGAGGATACGGTTTCTTTCAAAGATCATCTAGAGAGACGGATTGATTCAGACCTGAAGAGAATCTACCTGACAGCAGGATCAGTCTGTAAACCAATTCTGGCTTTAGCAGCTGTCTCAAAAGCCTTAGAGGCATGGTCAGACAACGTGAATGATTCCCTCAGAAGTATCTCTGAAGAAATGGCCAAGAGCTCTCCCATTCAAGAAATCAGGCTAGCATCAGCCTTTCTGGGGGAGGCCTCTATTGATGTTATTAGCCTAGTGACTTGAGTAATGTTGTCAGCGGTTACTGCCCGCCATGCCTTATGGCTTTGTCCCTGGTCGGCGGATCCAGCTTCAAAGCAAGCTTGGTGCCGCATTCCCTTTTGAGGGCTCTTCTCGCTTTGGCAATAAACTCGATAGTGCCATTTCCCGGGCCACAGGTGGTAAGTCAGGGTCCCTCCCTCAGTACAGGCGTGTACAAAATCAGAAACGCACTTTTTTTTAGAGCACAGAATACAGACCGTGCAAGGGAAGCACGCAGCTACAGGCCTGGTCGTGAATCTTCAAGGCCCTGGAAATCCAGACAGTCTTCTTTCAAGAAGCAAACTAAGAGTACTGGTAGGAAGGCTGCCGCTCCAGGTGAGCACACTAGAACAATCAATGTCCACTCAGGAACCAATAGGTGCCGGCAATGCACAGGATATGCAAAAGAAGAGAGATATGGACAGCCGCACTTCAATTTCTTAAAAAGACATGCTCTTTATTGGGTAAAGGAAAAATGCACTACAAGTATCAGCACACAGTGGGAAAAACAGCTGACGCGTTTCGCATTGGATATCAATGCTTAGTCATAGCTACCAAAGCTATGACTAAGGGCACGTCTTTCCAGAGGGCGAACGAGGCAAAGGCATGTACTCCCCTTTGTTCATGGTACAGAAAAAGAACAGTACCTGGAGTACCTGGAGACCAGTAATAGACTTGACTCGTCTCAATCGATTTATTCGGAAAGAAATTCAAGATGGAATCACTATTGACAATCCAGTCAGTCCATCCAGGAGATTGGTTAGTGTCAATAGACCTGAAAGATGCATACTTCCACGTTCCAGTGGCGGCAGACTATCAAAAGTATCTCCGCTTTGCGGTAGGCAATCAACAGTTCACCTGCCTACCATTTGGTCTCACAACGTCACCTCAGGTGCTCTCCAAAGTTCTGTTAGCCATTGTGGCTCTCCTCCGAGTGAAAGCAGTTCGCCTTCATCACTACCTAGACGATCTCTTACTTCTAACTCAAGACAGAAGTCAACTCCTGGAACACAGGGACCTAGTAATTGCCACTTTCCAAGGATTCGGATGGCTATTGAATTTGGAGAAGAGTCATCTTGTTCCAACACAATCTCTGATATTTCTAGGTGCCCTCTTCAACACAATAGAAGGCACCATTTCATTGCCTGAAGAGAAAATTGCAACAATCCGGGACAGGATACGCGCAACACTTGCTGCTCCTCACCTATCTGCTCTTCAATGTTTTGAAAGTGATTGGCACCGTGGCAGCCACCATTCCTATGGTGAAGTGGGCTCAGTGACACACTCACCCATTCCAAAAGGGTTTCTCCAGCAATGGGACTTCCCCAGCAAGAGTCAACGCATCATGCTCACTCAACCCATGAGAAAATCTCTTCTGTGGTGGCTTCAGGGGAAGAATCTCTGCAACTGTCATTCGATCCGTCCCATCACTTGGGTTACAATAACCTCAGATGCCAGCAATCAAGGCTGGGGCATTCATTGCCTGACAGAAATAGCCCAAGGCAGATGGAGCACACCTTCTCAAGGAACTGTATCCAACATACTGGAGCTGCGAGCTGCCTTTCAGGTGCTCATATGCTTCCGCTATCTATTAATGGATTCCTCTGTGATGCTCAGGCTGGACAACACAACCGCTGTTGCTTACATAAGGAAGCAGGGTGGAACCCGCAGCTGGTTCTTACTCCGAAAGGTGGAGCTAATTATGAATTGAGCCCAGAAGAACGTAGCCAACATCTCGGCAGTGTACATTCTGGGGGTCCAGAATGTTCAAGCGGACTTTCTATCACAAATCCAATTGAACAACAACGAATGGCCTCTGCACATAGAAGTGTTCAATTGGCTTCTAACACTGGGAGTGTCCCCAGAAGTGGATCTGTTTGGGTCCCCATCAGTGGCGGCTGGTGCTCAAAATTTTTGGGGGGGCGCAAACGAAAAAAAAAAAAATTGCAGCCTCACTGTGCCCATCAAACGCAGCCACTGTGCCATCAAACGCAGCCACTGTGCCATGCCACCAAATGCAGCCACTGTGCCATCAATTGTCACCACTGTGCCATGCCATCAAACAGCAACTGTGCCATCAATTGTCACCACTGTGCCATGCCATCAAACGCAGCCACTGTGCCATCAATTGTCACCACTGTGCCATGCCATCAAACGCAGCCACTGTGCCATCAATTGTCACCACTGTGCCATGCCATCAAACGCAACCACTGTGCCATCAATTGTCACCACTGTGCCATGCCATCAAACGCAGCCACTGTGCCATCAATTGTCACCACTGTGCCATGCAACACAGCAACTGTGCCATCAATTGTCACCACTGTGCCATGCCATCAAACGCAGCCACTGTGCCATCAATTGTCACCACTGTGCCATACCATCAAACGCAGTCACTGTGCCATCAATTGTCACCACTGTGCCATGCCATCAAACGCAGCCACTGTGCCCCTCAACTGTTGCCACTGTGCCAATTGTCACCACTGTGCCCTTTAATTGTCACCACTGTGCCCCATGATGCCACTGTGCCCATTGTCACCACTGTGCCCCATGATGCCACTGTGCCCATTGTCACCACTGTGCCCCATGATGCCACTGTGCCCATTGTCACTCACCACTGTGCCCCATGATGCCACTGTGCCCATTGTCACTCACCACTGTGCCCCATGATGCCACTGTGCCCATTGTCACCTCTGTGCCCTTTGTCACCACTGTGCCCCATGATGCCACTGTGCCAATTGTCACCTCTGTGCCCTTTGTCACCACTGTGCCCCATGATGTCACTATGCCCCTTTCCCTGTAAAAAGCACTTACCTGAGGATTCCATGTGCTCCCTCGATGTCTTCTGCCGCTGTGGTGAAGCTTCAGCCAATCAGGTTCCTGATAACCAGAATCCGGGAACCTGATTGGCTGAAACGGCCATTTGTCTTGTACAATGAGCGCAGATTGCCTGCGCTCAGAGTATAGACAGCTGAGAGCCGGAGAAAAGCCTATCAGAGCCGCTGGCTTTGATAGGCAGTTCCCCTCAGCCAACCAGCTGCCGCTATTCGGGTAACCGGCGTCCCACATCCGGTTATCTGAATAGACCAGGCTGCGCTGGCAACCAACAATAACATACATTTGTGCATTTATGCACAAATGTGTGTTATTTGCGAGAGGGGGTGGCGCTGCAGCGCCCTCTATAGACGGCCGCCAGAACTGCGGCTAAAATGTCAAAATGACATTTTAGCCGAATAAAAGTTCTTAAAGGGCCCGTTTTTTTTTTTTTTTTGTGACTGTGGGAGGGGGGGCGGCGCCCGTGCGTCCCTATGAACGGGCCGCCACTGGTCCCCATACAACCACAAGTTGATCAAGTATTATTAGAGGTTCCGGGGATCCCCAAGCCTATGGGATAGATGCTCTCACAGATCGATGGAAATTCAGCATCGCATATGCCTTTCCACCAATACCTGTAATTCTTCAGTTTCTTTGCCTACTAAGATCAGAGGATGTAGAAATCCTAGTGATTCCATTTTGGCCCAACAGGCCATGGTTTTCCCTCCTAACGCTTCTCAGTTACCGGGACTCAATCCCTCTTCCTCTCAGATCGGATATTGTCTCTCAGGGCACAACGTTGCACCCATGTCTGGCTCATCTGCACCTCAGGGTGTGGTTCTTTAGAGGGGAAAGCTTGAAGCATTAGGATGTCCAGAAGTAGCCATTTCAACTCTTCTTAATGCTAGAAGAAATAGCACTACAAAGTTTACGAGCGTATCTGGTCAAAATTTACAGATCATTTGTCTTCCAGAACTAACCCTTGCAGTTCTCCAGAGGTACAAGATATACTCAGTTTTTTTACAAACAGGTTTGGACTTAAAAACACAAGAAAACTGCGCTGCAACACAATGTTCTCAAGGCAGCAGCTATCGTGCGAAGTACACAGTAAACATAAAAACAAACAAAAAGCTGCGCCAAGCTAATAAAAATGATAAAACCTCTCCTTGAAACGGAGATTAACAGAAAGTCCAAAAAAAGAGTCCTTATGCACATAGGCAAAAGCTACTGATGTAATGTTCAAAGACAATAATTCCATAGAAAGTGGCTATTGCTGAAATAATGGATCTTTCAATCACCCGGTGACATGTATACAAGTCGTGAGATCCCTCCACCGAGAATAATGAGCCTCTTACCAGATGGCAAGTAACCAGAGCAGTTGGCTATAGCCCAGCCACGGCCTTTGGGTTCCCCAGGGATCACAGGACAACAACCAACAGCGTCACGACCGTTATTGATTCAATCGCTCCAATGCAGGGATTATATAAAAGAAAGGACGCGTAATACCGCTGGGTAACAAGTTTTATTAAAAAGTAATGTACTTACAGCAAGTAGGGATAAAAACAGCGTGTGTTTAAAATGTAAATGCCGGCCGGCATGCAGGAGCCCTCCTCCCGAGCGTGGTGACGTCACTGGCGTAGCCTCCCAAACGCGTTTCGTCACAAGCAGACGAAACGCGTTTGGGAGGCTACGCCAGTGACGTCACCACGCTCGGGAGGAGGGCTCCTGCATGCCGGCTGGCATTTACATTAAGTACATTAAGTCAATATCTGGAAATGACAGAATCAGATTTTCTTTTCATTTTTCTTCATGGAAAGAACAAAGGAAAACGGGCCTCAATCAGATCCATTGCAGCTTGGATAGTTCAGACCATCCAGAGGGCATACAAAGCCAAGGGCTTGGCTCCTCCAGAGGCAATGTCTGTGCACTCAAACTGGAGCATTTCGACTTCTTGGGCAGCCTTACGTCATGTCGCACCTGAAGTTATATGCAGAGCGGCTTTGTGGTCATCTATTAATACGTTTTGTTTCCCAATATTGTGTTGAACCGGCTGCTTTATCTTCACTAAATTTTAATTTACAAGTGCTGTCAGTTGACAGTGTTAAATTAATTTATTTTCTTGCCTCAGCATTTTGCCCGCCCTGGTGTGTTTGGCGAGTTATTTCCCACACGTATGCTGCCATGGAGCATGTCAGAAAAACGGAAAATGTATTATCAAATACTTACCGTAATTTTCCTTTCCTGATATGCTCCATGGCAGCAGGAGTTCCTCCCAATGCTTGGAGTAGGCTAGTTACGGAACATGGCTGAGAGCCCATAGCTGAAATTTATAGGGAGGGGTCCAATTGGGTAGTTATGGAGGTGGGGCCAACCCACACGTATGCTGCCACGGTAAGTATTTGATAATAAATTTTCCGTTTTCTATATTGCTGATGGAGATTTACCCAAATTTCTTGTCTGGTGAAACCTTTATCACCATAACTGTAAGCGAGGGATAATCTCTGTAATGGAGGCCCAGTTAGCAGTAGAAACCCAACAGTGGTTCTAATCCTTCCCCACTCTATAAAAAACAAAAAAGTTTGGACTGGACAAACACATCAAGGAGCAAATCCATAAAGGAAAACATTTTAAGGCAGTAGTTAAATAATGGCCCAATAACTAAGCATGCACTGCATGATAACATAATATAGGATAAAAACTAACACTTTTCATAACTCTATCAACAATTGAGCAGAATTTTAAAGCTTAAAATAGTATTAAACACGCACAGGAAAAAGTTTACCGTGGACAGTGCATTCTCTAGGCAAACTGTTAACTTGGTGAAGGGAGGGGGGAGAAAGGAGGAGCAGGGGAGTGCCTTGTCATCTTAGGCTATAGGGTTGTGTGTCTCTATTGATGCACACAGTGTATGAAGGCACAACTCCAGTCCCTGCATGCAGGGGCGGCTCCATAGTATACGGCAAGAGAAAGGAGCCACCCTGAAACAGGAAAACTGGGGCAGAAGCGGTCTTAGCACCAGCTTAAATTGGAAAACACACAAGGAATACAAGATAAAGAATTTGCAATCTATGTAAGTGATCAAATCAGTTGCTTTAAATAATTGGCACAAAGGAGGAACTTACATTGAACATAAAGTGTCCCTTGTGCTGGTTATTGCTATGTTTGTTGAAAATTGAATTCCTCTGCTTCCCTGGATACCCCTGCATTTGTGTTATTCCAGTGTTAATATGAGCCTCAGGACCGGTCAAAGGCTTTTGTCAAAACTGCTGACTTTGCCCGTCCTTTCTGCCCCCTCATCTCCATTCCTTAAAGATGTACTATTGCTTCCCGCATTGAAAAGTGCTCTATGAATGGAGTAGGAGGACCTTCGATTCATCCACCTGCCCTACATTAATTAGAGTGCTATTCATTGCAGGAAGAGGTATTACTTCTCTTATAAATAAAGCAGGGCGGGCATGGTTTGCACTTCTGATGAGTACCCGTGAAAGATACAGCAGGTTGCATTAACCTGGGGAATCAGACAAATTAAAATTCATTCAATGTATTCTACCTGGTGTCGATTAAAAAAAAACAACTAAACTTAAAGAGGAACTTCATCACATTTTATAAACATTCAAAGTCAGTGGTTATAAATATTGTAACTACTGTCTTAATTTAGATGATTCTTCTCATTGCTGCTGGTCCTCAGTGCCGCCATGTTGGATTTGGCTGTGACTTTCTGATGAATCATGGCTGGCTCCACACTAATCATGTGCAAGATTGCCTGGTGCAGGAGACTGGCCCTGCAGCCTCCTGGGATTTGTGATGTGTCCCAAAAGGCTGCGGGCGGGGAGGAACAAGCAATAGCCTTCTTGCAATGCCTCTGCAACTCTATTACAGGAGGGGGGAGGAAAAGAATAAGCAGTACTTCACTTTGAGTGAAGTTCCTGCCCATATTATATGCAATCATGCTTATAGTTAGAAGAACACCCAGTTTGGCAAACCTTTCTTGATATACATTTGAAAAATAAAGAAAATGCTGGCAATATGAAAACAGTGTGGAATGTAAAATTTTACCTACGTCTTAGCAAGTGTATAAAATATCAGAATATAAACAGTATTTCACATAGCAATAAAGTTTGGCTTTCGAAAAGTTTGTTTCCCATGAGGATAATCATTTGAACATTACAGTTGTTACAGTTGAATTCTCTAGAAGCTGCTTTTTTAGAGTCTTTTCATTCATTGATGGAGGACTTAATTCCCATGGTCCATATTAGAGGACTATCGGTTTCCACTGTAACAATGCCACTGCCATCGTAGGTATTTGAGGTGCTGACCAAAGTTCCAAATGCCAGCACTCCAGCAGCTGAAAAGAAAGAGTTAAAAAACGGTTACTACCTGGAATTCTGAACATAACAGAAATGTTTTCTTCATAGCACAATTGTTCATGTAAGACATCATATCTCATCTAACAGCACATATGCATAGATGTTATTGTAAACTCTTTATCTCTGAGGGTTCTCATGCCGCGTACACACCAAAGTTTTTTAATGTTGTTTTTTCATGGAAAAAACAACGTTTTTCTCGGCGTGATTCTTGTCAAGCCTGCCCTGCATACACACGATCGTGAAAAAAAATGCCAGAGCAAAGCACGGTGACGTACAACACGTACAACGGCACTATAAAAGGGGAAGTTCCATTCGGATGGCGCCACCCTTGGGGCTGCTTTTGCTCATTTCGTGTTAGTAAAAGTTTGGTGAGAGAAGATTCTCGCTTTTCAGTCTTCGTGCTTTTCAGTCTGTTACAGCGTGACGAATGTGCTCCATTATGAACGCTAGTTTTACCAGAATGAGTGCTCCCGTCTCATAACTTTCTTCTGAGCATGCACGTTTTTTCCCATCGTTAAAGCCTACGCGACCGTTTTTCATGACGTTAAAAAACGACGACGTCAAAAACGATGAGAAAAATTAGAGCATGTTCTACATTTTTAATGCCCATTTTTCACGTCGAGAAAAATGCTCTGGAGCAGACCTGGGCAAACTACGGCCCGCGGGCCGTATACGGCCCGGCGGACCTTTTAATCCGGCCCCCACCGCCGAAATCGCCGCCGCTGCCACGTTAATCACTGCGGCGGGGAACATTACAGACAGCGTTCGTTTGAACAGCTGTTTTCCCCGCCGCGCATAGACACTCCCCCTTGGACGGATCTGTCCAATCGCGAGCAAGGGGGAGTCACATAGACACTCCCCCTTGCTCGCGATTGGACAGAGTGGGAGAGGGGAGTGTCTATGCGCAGCGGGGAAAACAGCTGTTCAAACGAACGCTGTCTGTAATGTTCCCTGCCGTGGTGATAACAGTAGGCAGCATGCCTGGAATCGGCAAGGTGTCTGCACACAGACAGTGAGATTCCTGAGCAGTCCTTGCAGGCACGGTGGGGAGGAGAGGGGGGCACCAGATGCGAGCTGCACTATGCTCAGAACACTCAGGAGAAGCTCTTCAGCATCTTATCTTGCCCAGCTGTCACACTACCCCGTGTTCTGAACTCTTATACAGCCCGCACACTGAACTGAGTGCCTCCTCTGTAGCTGCAGCCGTACTAGACAGGAGAAGGACGATCCCCCCAGGTTTGGCTGCTGTCCAAGTAAGAGTGATCAGTCAGAGCAGCAGTGAGGGTGGGCGGAGCAAGAAGATAACGTTCTCTCAGCAGCCCCTGTCCAGCCCAGCAGTCACCAGAACTCACCCCAGGCCAGCTAAGAAGTTCCTTAATCAAGCCTTGGAAGCTGCCAGGTGAAATGCCAACTTATATTTGTAGAACAAGTTAGGTTAGTGTCAGCTTGTTTCTGTGCCATGGTCTGTCTGTAATCAGTGTTTGCAGATTACTGTTTAATTATCAGTATCCAGCAACTCTGATAAGACCCCAGACCAGGACAATTCTACTACTTCCCAGGCTCATTACAAATCTGTAATGGACATTTTTAAGGCTAGATGTTTTGATTGGAAAGGAGGTGAGCATCTGCAAAAATTCATGTCTGACCAAGCATGTGATCAGTTACAAATTATTTAAGGTCAGTTACAAATGTCTAAAAATCTCTCTTGCTCAGTATAAATCATTTTGGGCATTCTGTATGTAGCTGTTAATTTTTTACAAGAAATCTGTATTTTAGGCTAACTGAAGACACTCAAAATTTAGCACAGTTTGGCATCTTCACCCTGGTCACCAGATAACCTTGTCCCGGCACTGGCAGCATTGCAAGGTCAGTGTCACTGGGCACAATAGGAGACAATAGCATTTGTATGGCCACAAAGAGTTATATGGACAGAATATCATCTTTATGCCATTGTGCCCATATAACTGCTATTGTGCCTAATATAGATGATGTTGCACCCATATAGAGGCACACCAGAATCTATATGGGCACTAAAGCAGCTATATGGGCATAACAGCATAACAATGCTTTTGTGTCCATATAGATTTTAAAATCTCCACTGGCTTGAGCCAATGCTGCACCATGCGGGTGTAGTTTTTTTTGTAATGGATTGATTGCTTAATTGCATGTTTATTTATACCTTTACTTGCTGTGGTCGCTCGCAGCATATTTTTCATGGTTCTGCATGTGGCTCAGATCGCTACAGCAAATCCAGGTACACTCTCTCCCCAAAAAGTGCCAAATGTGGCAGAGGAAGGGAGGAGGGTGCAAACAAGTGGAGTTTCCCCTTTTGGGCCGAGCTCTGCTTTAAAACTGCCACAAGCCACCAATAAGGAGGGTAGATTGAAAGTAGAATTCCAGCTTACGCTAGCCTTAAAAACTTCCCCCGCCCCCTTACCCCTAACACCTATGCAGACTAACCTATTTTCAGACTGTTCCAATCTGGTCATGTTATCTCACCTGTGTGATCCAGCAGCGTATGCAGGGGAGAGGAGCGAGCACCAATAACAACTGTGACATGGGAATCGATGGGTGACATCTGCTCATCAGGCTTTATCAGCCATCGCCAAGCACTTTCTCCCATGTAGCCGCTGTTGACTGACAAAGGTAAGATCACACGACCAGACCTTAAAATGTTGCCCCCCTCTGAAAAAAGTTCTGCAGATGCCCATGGTAGGCAGGGCAGCCACTTGTGCCAACACACGCAGCCACTGTGCCACCATAAATTGTCGCCACTGTGCCCATCACACGCAGCCACTGTGCCAATCACACGCAGCCACTGTTCCCATCAAACGCAGCCACTGTGCCAATCACACGCAGCCACTGTGCAATCAATTGTTGCCACTGTTCCAAAACGCAGCCACTGTGCCAATCACACGCAGCCACTGTGCAATCAATTGTTGCCACTGTTCCCAAACGCAGCCAATGTGCCAATCACACGCAGCCACTGTGCCAATCACACGCAGCCACTGTGCCAATCACACGCAGCCACTGTGCCCATCAAACGCAGCCACTGTGCCAATCACACGCAGCCACTGTGCAATCAATTGTCGCCACTGTTCCCAAACGCAGCCACTGTGCCAATCACACGCAGCCACTGTGCCAATCACATGCAGCCACTGTGCCAATCACACGCAGCCACTGTGCCAATCACACGCAGCCACTGTGCCTATCAAATGCAGCCACTGTGCCAATAACACGCAGCCACTGTGCCAATCACACGCAGCCACTGTGCCAATCACACGCAGCCACTGTGCCAATCACACGCAGCCACTGTGCCCATCAAACGCAGCCACTGTGCCATCACATGCAGCCACTGTGCCAACACACGCAGTCACTGTGCCATCAATTGTTGCCACTGTGCCCATCACATGCAGCCACTGTGCCATCACATGCAGCCACTGTGCCATCACATGCAGCCACTGTTTAATCAATTGTTATTGATTAAACAGTGGCTGCCTGTCCCCAGCGTCTGTCCCCCTCCTGTGTCATGTCCCCAGCGTCTGTCCCCCTCCTGTGCCATGTCCCCAGCCTCTGTCCCCCTCCTGTGTCATGTCCCCAGCCTCTGTCCCCCTCCTGTGTCATGTCCCCAGCCTCTGTCCCCCTCCTGTGTCATGTCCCCAGCCTCTGTCCCCCTCCTGTGTCATGTCCCCAGCCTCTGTCCCCCTCCTGTGTCATGTCCCCAGCCTCTGTCCCCCTCCTGTGTCATGTCCCCAGCCTCTGTCCCCCTCCTGTGTCATGTCCCCAGCCTCTGTCCCCCTCCTGTGTCATGTCCCCAGCCTCTGTCCCCCTCCTGTGTCATGTCCCCAGCCTCTGTCCCCCTCCTGTGCCATGTCTATAACAAGTACTCGTACCAGTTGTCCAACAATGATATTTACTGCTTTTTATAAAGAAATACAATTGATTTTATGCAGTATTGAGTTTAGCCTTTTGGCCCGGCCCTCCAAAATATTTTTAGTTTCTCATGTGGCCCCATCGAAAAAATAATTGCCCACCCCTGCTCTGGAGCCTACACACGGTCGTTTTTAACCACTTAAGCCCCGGACCAATATGCAGCCTAAAGACCCAAGGTGTTTTTACAGTTCGGGACTGCGTCGCTTTAACAGACAATTGCGCGGTCGTGCGACGTGGCTCCCAAACAAAATTGGCGTCCTTTTTTCCCCACAAATAGAGCTTTCTTTTGGTGGTATTTTATCACATCTGCGGTTTTTAGTTTTTGCGCTATAAACAAAAATAGAGCGACAATTTTGAAAAAAAAGCAATATTTTTTACTTTTTGCTGTAATAAATATCCCCCAAAAACATATATAAAAACATTTTTTTTCCTCAGTTTAGGCCGATACGTATTCTTCTGCCTATTTTTAGTAAAAAAAATCGCAATAAGCGTTTATCGATTGGTTTGCGCAAAATTTATAGTGTTTACAAAATAGGGGATAGTTTTATTGCATTTTTTTTTTTTATTTTTTTTTTACTACTAATGGCGGCGATCAGCAATTTTTTTCGTGACTGCGACATTATGGCGGACACTTCGGACAATTTTGACACATTTTTGGGACCATTGTCATTTTCACAGCAAAAAATGCATTTAAATTGCATTCTTTATTGTGAAAATGACAGTTGCAGTTTGGGAGTTAACCACAGGTGGCGCTGTAGGAGTTAGGGTGCACCTAGTATGTGTTTACAACTGTTTGGGGGTGTGGCTGTAGGAATGACGTCATCGATCGTGTCTTCCCTATAAAGGGAATGACGCGATCGATGCGCCGCCATAGTGAAGGACGGGGAAGCCGTGTTTACACACGGCTCTCCCCGTTCTTCAGCTCCGGGGAGCGATCGTGACGGAGCGGCTATAAACAAATAGCCGCGCCGTGGTCCCGGATCGCTCCCCGAGCGGACCCGACCCCCGCATGTAGCGGGGGGGGTCCCGATCGGACCCCCCACCCGCTAATAGGCGAGGACGTACGTGTACGCCCATGTGCCTGTACGTGCCATATTGTGGACGTATATGTACATGCGGGGGTCGGGAACTGGTTAATGACCAATTTAAAAAATGGCATTTTTCTTGTCATGAAAAATGGTCGTTTGTACGCGGCATCATTCATCCAGACTAGTAGGCTGTATACATACAGGTATGTACTGTGAGATGGAATAGTGATAACTTGGCAAGCAGATGATGACTTTGCAGTCTAATTTATCTCAATATTCTCCGATTTTTTTAGAATGGTAATATTTTCAGCCAAAAATCCAATAATATATAATCTAAAAATCATTGCATGCTGAGAAATTATAATAAATTAGCTATGATTACCAAACAGATTGGAAGTTTAACAGGCTGAAGAGACAACTTTTTACAGCAGTTGTGTATTTTGGTCACTAGGTGGCAAAATTCACCTATTTTTGTGAACCTTACGGCTTATAAAATAAATACTTAACCAGAACATTGGAGCAGACAACGGAGTCCAAGATTTCCCAAAGTCTCCTTGCGATTGTACTGTATGGAACCTTTTATGAGTACACTGATCTATGATATCGCTGTCTATTCTAAGACTGATAACAGAGAATATGCCTTGATAAATTCCTATCTTTTCTGTATTCTCACAGCATGTTTTTTCATAAAGTGCAGAAGGAAAAACTGTAGTCTTTTCATTTAGAAAAAAAATAAGTGCATAGCACAGAAAAGTAAAATAAGATAAAGGTCATATTTCAAGCATCAAAAGGTGATCAGGGAAAAAAGAACCTACTTATACACAATGACAAAAGTACTGAAAGTCACAGCAAAAAAAAAAGGAAAAAACATAACTCATATGACAATTCTATATATGGAACAGTCTCCTAATATATCTTACTACCCATGTTTCTTATTATGCCCCATGCTAGACTGTATTTCAAGAATTGCATTGACTGTACACAGTGTTAAATAAAGCCATTACTATTTTCTCCATGCACAACAAAGGGATAAAAATTGTCCTCACTGATATTATATATATATATATATATATATATATATATATATATATATATATATATATATATATATATATATATATATACACACACACACATACACATACACAGGTGCAGCTAAAAAAAAAAAAAATGTCATCAAAAAGTTTATTTATCTCAGTAATTCAATTCAAAACATGAATTTTTACACGCAGGGTGATATATTTCAAGCATTTCTTTATTTTCATTTTGATGATTATGGCTTACAGCTCGTGAAAACCCCAAATTCAGCATCTCGGGAAATTAGATTACAACACAAGTCCCCTTTCACACTTGGGCGGGAGCAGCATTGGCGGTAAAGCGCCGATATTTTTAGCAGTGCTTTACCACCAATTTCGCAGCACTATTTGGCCGTTTTACCCCCCGCTAGCGGCTCAGAAAGGGTTAAAAATCACTGCAAAGCACCTCTGCAGAGGCACATTGCCGGCGGTATAGCCACGGTGTCCCATTGATTTCAATGGGCAGGAGTGGTGGAGGAGCGGTATACACACCGCTCCTTCACCGCTCCAAAGATGCAGCTAGCAGGACTTTTTTTACCGTCCTGCTAGCGCACCGCTCCAGTATGAAAGCCCTCGGGGCATACTGAACCAGACAGAGACCATTTAAAGACTCAGGAAACATTTACAGGTGTTTTGAGTTTATTAGCTGATTAATGTAACACCATGGGCCAGATCCAGAGAGAGAGTACGCCGGCGTATCTACTGATACGCCGGCGTACTTTCAAATTACCCGCGTTGTATCTTTAGTTTGAATCCTCAAACAAAGATACGATGGCATCTGGGTTAGATCCGACAGGCGTACAGCTTCGTACGCCTTCGGATCGTAGATGCAATACTTCGGCGTCCGCTGGGTGGAGTTTGCGTTGTTTTCCGCGTCGGGTATGCAAATTCGCTTTTTCCGACGATCCACGAACATACGCGCGGCTGTCGCATTCTCTTACGTCGTCTCTAGATCAACTTAATGTTAACAATTCTTGTCAACCTATGTTAATCTATTAAAAACGTTTTTTTGTGTATAAGTTGTGATTATGTCTTTACGTGGGTGCAGCCTTTCTGCCTTTTTCCGATTGCAAACTTAGATAGACTTAATGCATTAATATTAGTAGGTTAGAGCCAGGCAATCTAGGCTGTGAGTTCATGAATACCAATATTTTTTTTTTTGGGCAAGAAAAGGGTATATTTCTATTCAAAATAATAATGTGATTTGACAATGCCAACATGTTAGGTTAGGTTCACTTTAATAGGTTTTGAGCTGCATCCTAACAATTGGTAGTTTGTATAACTGAAGACTAAGCTGTGTGGTAAGACATGATTCAATCCTGTGTTGGATCAGTTTTTTGTTTTTTTTTGCTTATTTTAGCACAACTGAAAGCTAAAATAATGGAATAAGTGAAAAGGAGACTAGAGCTCCACCTACTGACTAAAAAGAAGAACGCAATATTTGTATGCAATATCCTTTAACTACCAGATATGGAGAAAAAAATTATTTGAATGCCTGGCTGAAAATTAAACAAAACCACTATGCATTCCCATTAAGCATAGTTCATTTTAAAATGTATGTTTATTTTTCCCTGTGAACAATTGAAAAACATAATGAACCATAGTATTGCTATAATTATAATACTCCTTATTTTGTGTACATTCTATGCTATGTTTGAATAACATTTACCTATTCTTTAACCAATTAACTCTGTAGCACTGAAAAGCACTAATTATGAAAGTACGCTCTATGATGCTTCACCCCTGGCTTTGAACATACGCAGTACACGAAAACATATCTTTATGGTGATCCTCGGGCCTCATTAAGGCCGTACAAAGTGGATTAATGTTTTAAATATGCGGATTCAGCACAGAAGACTCTTTACTGTTTAGATAAATCCATCTTGTGGCCTAATTTATTATCCTAAGGTCTGCACAGTCAGCAATAGCAGTCTATGAAGATGTTTTATCAAATATTATCCAGGTGCAAGCTGCGTGCTACAAAACTGCAGGGCAAAGCTCCATTAAACATTATGCTGGCTGAAATGGTAATACTAAGAATATATGTAAGGGCAATGAACTGTGGGAGCTGGATACCGGAAACCTCTACCAATTCCCTGTGGCTTATATTCCAGATGGTATGCTGGAGTTTTAAATTAATTTATTAATTTTCAGGCCATTGAAATCCAATGTGTGACTCCACTTTTTTATGACACATTTGATACTATAAGGGATGGTAGTAAATTCAGTATTTGCTGCATATCTTTAGCCATAATTCCTGTAAAAGTTTTTTGAAGCATCAGTTTAGTTTAACTGCTTCAGCCCCGGAAGATTTTACCCCCTTCCTGACCAGAGCACTTGTTACAATTTGGCACTGCGTCGCTTTAAATGACAATTGCGCGGTCGTTCGACGCTGTACCCAAACGGAATTCGTGTCCTTTTTCCCACAAATAGAGCTTTATTTTGGTGGTATTTTATCACCTCTGCGGTTTTTATTTTTCTGCTACAAAAAAAAGGGACAATTTTGAAAAAAATATATTTTTTTTACTTTTTTCTATAATAAATATCCCCAATTTTTTTTTTTTTTTAAACAAATTTTTTCCTCAGTTTAGGCCAATATATATTCTTCTACATTAATTGGTAAAACATTTTTTTTATTATTTATTGATATTTTACTAGTAATGATGGTGATCTGCGATTTTTAGCGGTACTGTGACAATGCGACGGTCAGATCGGAGACTTTTGACACTTTTTTGGGACCATTGTCATTTATACAGTGATCAGTGTTATAAAAATGCACTGATTACTGTGTAAATGTCATTGGCAACAAAGGGGTTAACGCTAGAGGGTAGTGTTCCCTCAGAATGTTCTAACTGTGTGGGGATGTGTGTGACTAGGAGAGAAGCCATATTGTTTTTCCTACTTCGTACAAAGAAACGATATGGCTCCTCTCCTCTGATAGCACAGGGATTTGTATGTTTACACACAGAAACCCCCATGCTGGCACTCATGCACGCGATCGCGCATGGCCGGCGGCAATCGTGTCCGCCTGCCAGCGCATTGGGTCCCCCTCTGTGCAGCAGGCGCGTGCCCTCTGGTGGCCAAAAATGGGTAGAACGTACTCTTACGGGATTACGCTCAGGACAGCCATTGTGCCGCAGTATATCAGCAAGTGGTTAATAGGAATTGTTCAATTTTGTCTGCTAGTTATGTTGTTTGTCTACAGCGGAATACTACTGTTATCCACACTGGACTACTTACATGAATCACTATTTTAGTTTCAGATTTTCAAAAATAAAGGAATTTGTGGGAAAACACGAATTTTGCTTTTTCGGCACTGTGTTACTTTAACTCAGTGTTTCTCAATTCCAGTCCTCAGGCCCCCCCAACAGGTCAGGTTTTCAGGATTTCCCTCAGATGAAAAGGCTGTGGTGATTACTAAGGCAGTGAAACTGATCAAATCACCTGTGCAAAATAATGGAAATCCTGAAAACCTGACCTGTTGGGGGGGCCTGAGGACTGGAATTGAGAAACACTGCTTTAACTGAAAATTGCGTAGTCATGCAACACTGTGCACAAATGAAATTTATATAATTTTTCCCACAAATAGAGCTTTCTTTTGGTGGTATTTGATCACCATTGTGTTTTATTTTTGTGCTATAAACAAAAAAAAAATACAGAAAATTTTGAAAAAAAAAACAAAAACAATATTTTTTACCTTTTACTATAAAAAATAACCAATTAAAAAAATCAAATTTCTTGATAAATTTAGGCCAATATGTATTCTGCTAAATATATTGGTAACACAAGTCTCAGTAAGCGTATATTGATTGGTTTATGCAAAGCATTTACAAACTATGGTATTTTGGAACTTTTATTTATTTATTATTTATACGAGTAATGTCAGCGATCAGCAACTTATAGTTGGACTGGGATAGTATGGCGGAAAGTCTGACACTAACTGACACTTTGTGGTAACCAGTGACACTAATACAATGATCAGTGCTAAAATCATGCTCTGTCACTGTACTAATGACACTGGCTGGGAAGGGGTTAACATCTAGGACGATCAAAGGGTTAAATGTGTGCCTAACATGTGTGTTTACTGGGAGGTTCTTTTACTGAGGAATGTGCTGATTTTTATTCCCTGCCAGGGAAACAAGAACCAGCACATCCCCACTGACAGGACAGAGCTCTGTATTGTTTACATACACGGAGCACTGTCCCGTCTTCCTTCTCGTTGATCAGCGGGTCATCCATTGGGCAGCTTGTGCTATGACTAATCACAGCACAGCCGGTGCGCCTCTACCCAGAAGTGTTGGATCACATACAAGGTATGAGTACCACTCTGCCACCATACTCATACAGGAGGCAGTTGGCAAGTGGTTAAAGCCTATCTCCAGAGAAAGGAACTATCCTCCTTTGCAGTGGGGTTGCCCCAGCACTGCAAGGGTTAAGAGTTTGAAAGGTCTAGGGAACAGGAAAAGCAGTCTTACCTACTCGATCCTCCACTCCCCCAGCAGACAGTGCTCCCCTACTTTCCAGCAGTGAACTGTTTCTCAGCATCCTTACATCCAATGCAGGTCTTTGAGCCCTGCATCAATCTGATGATGTTAGAGGGTATCCAACCGTTGGAGCATAGAGAAAGAGAGACTACAGGGACAAGCCATGCAATATGGAGACGTTGGCTGGAGTGGAGCATTAGGTAAGTAAATCAGTTTTTTCCAGTCCCCTAGATGTAAACAAGCATTTAACCCTTGCATGGGGCATACCTACTGGATGGGAAGATTTTTACCTTCCTCAGAGTTCTGCTTTAAGCCCTCGTTCACACCAATACAATTTGACAAGTTGCACCCTATTTTCAGCAATGAAACTCTTCAAAACATTATGGCACAGATTCAAGAAGCTATTGCGCCCGCGCAACCATAGGTTGCGCGGCGCAATAGCTGTTTTGCTCCCGCGTAGCGAATGCCCCTGATTCAGGAACATCGCTACGCGGACTGCAGCCTAGGATATGACAGGCATAAGCCTCCTTATGCCTTCATATCTCAGGCTGCATTCTTGCGTTGTCCGCTAGGGGGCGCGGCCATTGTGATCGGCGTATAGTATGCAAATTGCATACTACCACCGATTCACAAAAGTTGCGCGGGCCCTGCGCACGCAAGGTACGGAGTTTCCGTACGGCGACTTTAGCGCAAGGTTGCTCCTGCTATAGCAGGGGCAGCCAATGCTAAAGTATAGCCGCCCTTCCCGCTCGTGAAATTTAAATTTCACGTCGTTTACGTAAGTGATTCGTGAATGGCGCTGGACGCCATTCACGTTCACTTAGAAGCAAATGACGTCCTTGCGACGTCATTTGCCGCAATGCACGTCGGGAAAGTTTCCCGACGGAGCATGCGCTGTTCGCTCGGCGCGGGAGCGCGCCTAATTTAAATGATTCCCGCCCCCGGCGGGATCATTTACATTAGGCGCCCTTACGCCGGGCTATTTAGCATAGCGCCCGCGGAATTTACGGAGCTACTGCTCCGTGAATCGCGGGCATATCAAAATATTTGCGTGGGCGCAGAGCAAAAATCGTTGCCCTTTGCCCACGCAAATATTGCGCGGATCTACCTGAATCTGGCCCTGTGACTCTGAAAAAGGTTGCTGCACTACTTTTCTGCAATTTCTTTGCGACTTGCATTGATTTCTGAGATCCAAATCACACTGTTCTGCGCCTTTCAAGTTTTGCTGAAGAAGCACGATTTTAAAGCCACTCTGATGTGAACCAGGGCTGAATCAAACATGTAACAGAAGACAAAATAACAAAATGTCACTTTCACGGGTTAGCTGACACTCCCGAGTGTCTTCATACTTGACCTCCTTTTGAAAGAATTTGTATCACTACATGTTGTGTCTTCTGCAGGAAAATCTCCTCAGTGCAGACAGAGTTTTAAACTGTCCCTATTCCATCCAAAACAAAAAATAAAGTTTGGCTATAGATATACTTTAATTATCAAACCACAACTAATCATCAAGCATAAAAATAAAAAATAAAACGTTACAAAAAAATTGGTCTATAAACATAGCACGAATGTCACTTGTAATAAAGAAGTTAAAGAAATATGCTTGTGTTTATTTCACAGTGATGACAAGACATTTTATGATGTGATCATTCACAGCAAAAGACCATGCATTAGCATATTTAATGCCTGCTAAATAAAGTCATTTATCAAACCATTCTGACTTGTGTTGTTTGGAGTTTACTGTACTTATGATCAGGGCTGGACTGGGACAAAAATTTGACCCTGGACATCATCCAGACCGGCCCACTTTAATTTTGCAAACACGCAAAACATGCAAACACGCACAAAAACAGTATATATACTGTTGGGGGGTGGAGGACAGAGGGGGACAGCGTGGAGGCTGGAGGACAGAGGGAGACAGCATGGGGGCTGGAGGACACAGTGGTTGGTGGAGGACAGAGTGGGGGCTGGAGGACACAGTGGGGGACAGCGTGGGCGGTGGAGGACAGAGGGGGACACCGTGGGGAGTGCAGGACAGAGGGGGACAGCATGGGGGGTGGAGAACAGAGGGGGATACCGTGGGGGGTGGAGGATAGAGGGGGACAGCATGGGGGGTGGAGGACAGAGGGGGACAGCATGGGGGGTGGAGAACAGAGGGGGACAGCATGGGGGGTGGAGGACACAGTGGGACAGCGTGGGGGTGGAGGACAGAGGGGGACAGCGTGAGGGGTGGAGGACAGAGGGGGACATCGTGGGGGTGAGGGGGGGACAGCATTGGGGCTGGAGGACAGAGGGGGACAGCGTGGGGGCTGGAGGACAGAGGGGGACAGCGTGGGGGGGAACAGAAGAGTATTATGGGGCCTCCTGTGATCCTGTTAGGGCCCCCTACATCTGTACTGGCTGCCTCTGTTCCCCCTCCCCAGTGATGGCGATAATACACAGCCTCACCCGATGCCTGTAATAAGACCTCTCATGGTGCGCTGCTCTCTGCCGGGCCCCTCCGCTCTTCTGGTCCATCCTGAATGATGTCATGTACAAGCACCTAGGGTGGACGGGAGTGAAGGATGGGCCGGCAGGGAACAGCACGCTGTGAGAGGTCCTATTGCAGCTGCTTCTAGTGCTAGTGTTGCAGCTGTCACGGGGCCCCACAGTGCCGATAGGTCAGTCCACCCCTGCAGTACAGCAGTGCTCAAAGTAATGGCTGTGTGGGCCAGCTCTCTGCTAATCTATTTATAGCACTCACTCTGACACAAATTTCAGGCTGGTTTTATCTCCTGTGTCAGAGAACTTGTCAGAAGTGATCATGCTGATAACAGAGGAGTGGAGCAGGAGTAAGCAACGGGACTAATGGCTTTGAAAAGAGATAAGAAAACACTGCAGATATATGTGCCCAGCTCAAATTTAATGAATGGTGTTTACATCCACTTTAAGCTTTGACAATAAAACCTGGAAGCTGATTAGTTTCTATGTGGCGCTGCAGCAGATTTTGTGTGCACCAGTTTTCGTAAATCTCCCTCTGTGTACAGCATGTCAGGGAGAGGAGAAGGCAATTAGCTTCATGCTTGCTTTGGAGCTGCTTATATGCTGGCCCAGGGACATTTTTCAACAATCCGATAAAGATTTATGTATCTCTTACTATAATCTTTCCATATCTAGGTAATGAATGATGTTCAACAAGCATTTCTGATTAAATATCTGTAGAACTGGCCAGAGGCGTCTTTCAACATGCATAATGGAACATTACCGTCATTTAAGATTCAAAAATTATTCGCCTGCCTTGGGAATGACAAAATACACATATCTGTCAACATGTGTTGCTTGGGGGCCTTTGAAGAATTGACACACTTTGGATTCACAGACCAGAAGTGACAACTCTTGATCCAAAATTATGGCCATTTTATAGGTTAATAGGTGTTGTCAAAAAAGGACACGGGGAATTGCACTGCCATTCGGGACATGTACCAATGCTATACTGTAACAATTTTTTGAAAAACTGTACAGCAGGAACAGGGTCCATCTTTTAATGTTACTTTTAGGGCAACACTGAAAAAACACCAATCCATTAAATTACATGCTTGGGGGATGCCAATACGCTTTGTGCAATGTTAGGAAACTGTATAATTTTCACAGGCAATGTGAGCGTTACCATATTCTGCCATCACATATTACGATATACTGCTCCACCACAAATATTACAGTATACTCCAATGTAATGTTTTTTTTTACCTTTTACATCATTGCTTGGATTAATTATAGCAACAGCACCCCTTTCTAACTCTTTACAGCTTGGCAAAAGTTGGGTTGATAGTAGTATTTGCTGCAACACCTGCCTTTTTTATTCAGCGGTAAAAGGTCTGTGCTGGAAACAGCCAAAACAGATCCAAAAGCTATATGAAAGTTTTCTTTGAAAGAAAAATAAAGCTAAAGCCATGGCCAGTGACACAATGGTTTCACAAAGTTTTAATAGTTTTTTTTTTTTTAATGTAACAAAACCAAAAATATAAACAAATCTTCAGGGAGGAGCAAAACAACAGTGTTACAAATAATATGGGGTAGCCAACCCCTTGAGTACAAAGTATCATTCAGTGCATGTAATAGGTAAGAGGGGATACAACCAAAGTAATATGCAAGATCGGAAAAATCTGTATAGCCCGTATAGTGGGTTAGTTAAAAGTGTTTTAGGTTTGTGGTGCTCAGATTCATTGAAGATCCACTTTAAAATAACACAGAGGATGCAGCTATGTACAGTTGGCCAGCAGCAGAAGATTTTTGATGATGGAGAACTGTCAGAAATGTACAAAGAATACAGGCAGGTATTTTACAAAACAAGTCAAGGGACTGCAGATAACACAGAAGTGTAACAATGGCCCACAGTAGGAGCATTTTAATTTGCAAAGCTAGGCTTTAATTTACAATTGACCAGCAGCAGGGTGTTTTTAATGACAGAGAATTATAGTAGATATAAACCCAGCCACACAAAATCTTTAATCACCTTTATTAGCTGGTAATACTAATATAAAGGTGCTTGTTTGGGCACTGTGTTTTGGGGTGGGGCCTACAACCTCTAGACAAATCTGTTTCTATGTACTGTATCAGCAGCCCTTCTTATGCTTTCCTAATCACAGCTCAGTATATTGTCAATATGGCTGCTGGGAATCCAACCTTTTATAATGAGGGGGCTGGCTTATTCAAATATCCCCTTATTAGCCCCTCTCATGCCGCATACACACGACCGTTTTTCATGACGTGAAAATGCAATTTTTTTAAATGGTCATTAAAAACGATCGTGTGTATGCAGAGCAATTTTCTCGACGTGAAAAATGGCCATTAAAAAATTAGAACATGCTCTAAATTTTCTCATCGTTTTTCACGTTGTTGTTTTTCACATCGTGAAAAACGGTCGTGTGTAGGCTTCAACGACGTGAAAAAACGCGCATCCTCAGAAGCAAGTTTTGAGACGGGAGTAAAACTAGCGTTTGAAATGGAGATAGCACATTCGTCACGCTGTAACAGACTGAAAAGCACGAAGACTGAAAAGCGTGAATTGTCTCTCACCAAACTTTTACTAACACGAAAATCAGCAAAAGCAGCCCAAAGGGTGGCGCCATCTGAATGGAACTTCCCCTTTATAGTGCCGTCGTACGTGTTGTACGTCACCGCGCTTTGCTTGAGCATTTTTTTTCCCACGATCGTGTGTATGCAAGGCAGGCTTGACAAGAATCACGTTGAAAAAAACATAGTTTTTTCTAGGACATTAAAAATGGTCATGTGTACGCGGCTTCAGCCATCTAACTTTCAAAAGCCAGAAAGGGCATCATTAGTATTTGGTCATCGGCAAGATGATGCAGTAGTTAGCCACGTCTGCAAACTGTGAACAAGCTGGATTTGCCTTAGACCAACGTTAGTCCTAAACCCAAATCTCCTCTCTAGTTACAATCCAAAGAAATTAATATGTATTACTAATTCTATACAAATATACATAAAATCTCCTGCTTTTTAATTACACTGGACATTTTTGGTTAGCCTTTGTGTCTAATTTGAAGGTACTAGGAAGCTGCATAGTAGTTTCTGTGAAATCAAATGTAGCAAATTAACATAATTATTTATGCTCTTTAAAAAAAGAGAGAACTTAAAATGCACATTAGCAGTTCTTATGTTTAAGAGGCCCTTTAGACAAACATCTACGCCTATTATTTGCATTGCATTATATTGATTAATCACACACTTCACAGATCAGAGCTGTGAGCAGCCAATCAGAAAGGGAAGCAGAAGCATTATCACTCATATGCGATTAAGAGTTCTTTGTTAAGGAACAGAACATTGACACCTCACACTAATATGTAGAAAAATTACTGGGCACACATCATGGCAAAACACAAAAGGCTAATTTGTATTTATTATTTACCCTTCCAGTTCGCCAGTCCTGGTATATAGACTGCCGTTAGGATCGGCACCTGTCCCTCTGCCCAGGCTAGTATTTAGTTCACGTCCTTGGTGGTTTATATGGGCCACTGCAGTGGCATTGTCAGACTGAACCCTGATAGGGTAGTCCTAAAGCTCCACCACCCAGGACCGTAGGGCCAGTCATACTGCCCGTAATTCCAGGATGTTAATGGGCAGGATCTGTTCTGTCCTTGACTATTTTCCTTGAGCCCCTCTAGAGTCACTCCCCAGCCTGAGAGACTGGCATCTGTAGTAAGTACTCATCAAGTGACCAGGAGAAAAAAAATTCCCTTTCGCAGGTTCTGATCCTGCAACCCCCAGTTTAGGCTTAAACGTGCCCGAGGAGATAATTCAGGGCTTGTCCTCCCCTGTTCTAAGCCAACAAGATGTCTTGTTGTAGAGGCTTGGAATGGAACTTGGTATAGGACACCACCTCGAAGAAGGATACCATCCTCCCTAGAACTAAAAAAAGGGGGAACAGGGGGAAGAGAATGGCCTAAAGGAAGGCCTGTAAGGGGTTACTGATAGCAACAAATAATGATCTAAATGATATTCTGATACAAAAGGATTTATTGTGGTATCAAATAAGTATAAAAAGTATAGTCATTGACGAATTATATGGAAAAATGTAACCATTTAAAAGAAATGAATTTCCATAAACAAGTATAACAAACAGGACTCACAATTAACATCCGAGATGAAGCTACACCATTGAGTACGGCGAAACACGTTGACGTCATCACCCGGCGCCGTCAAGTTACGTTACCTCCGTGTGTGAGGGACAGGGATGAATTGCGGTGAAGGAGCCGTGAAGAGCTGAGCAGTACGAGCGGAACAGTACAAGCGGAATTGCAAGCACACAAGGATACCGTCTGATGCATGGAATACACAACCTGGATTTGCTGCCACTTGCTACCAATATGCGATTTCCATGGACACTTATTGTTGCCATTTCATCTAAAGGTCTGTACTAGTGAATAATTCACCTGTAACCAACATGCTTTGACGTCTCATTTGGATGACAACAGACAACAAGTTGGTAATACACTAGCAGTATAGTATACACTTGAGGTGTCTCCTCAAAAGGAGGGCTTGGTGCTGGATTTAAAAGAATCTTGGACCCAGGGCTTTTTCTGGCCCTGGCCTTGCGGCTTGCTTTTCTTCATAGGAAGAAGAGAACTCTTACCTCCGGAAATCCTTTTGGATATATTTGTCCAAATGATCACCAATAAATGTTCCCCCTGAAAAGGAAAACCTGCCAATAGCTTATAAGGAAGCTCAGCTGACCAGTTCCTAAGCCACAAAAGTCTGTGCATATGTACAGACAAGAGAGCCAAACGAAAAACCTGCTGTATTAAATCCCTTTTTAAGGCATCAACAGCAAAACACAGCGCTCGAGGAATTTCTGTCTTACTTTCAGGCAGATCATCCTCCTGGTTGGGCCTATCAGGCCATCTGACCTGATCCTTTATGGACTGGCAGATTAGAATTGCTGAACAAGCTTGCTGAATTACTGAACTGGCCAAAGAAAAGGACGGTTTTAATAATGACTCCAATTTCTTGTCAACAGGGTCCTTCAAGCCCTGTGATAAGTTAAGTTCTTGTTTAAGAAAGAGACAGTGGCATCTATGGCTCCATTTCTTAACGAACCTTTGATCCATGGGATGTAAAAAGGGAAAACCTCATAAGAGGAACAAAATCCTGTCAGGATATTCCCAATCAGCATACACCGCCTGTTCCAGCAGGGGGTGTAGGGGGAAAGCCTGTGTGGCCTGAAGAGGCCTCAGGGATCCCAAGAGGACCAGGGGGGCTCAGTCACCTCTGCTTTTTTAAGAGGCAACTTAAAGGCAAAATTAACCATTTCAGTCAGAGCTGGGATGAAAGCCTCTGCAACTGAGAGGCGGACATCAACTGAATCTCCCTTTGTCCAGATTGCTCACAATCAGACTCATCTGCTGGGCACTCCACTGAATCCTGAGCTATTTAGCTCTCCCCATTCTCAACCCATTCCTGCTCCAAACTAGGAGACTCCAGGGAGGGGGATCTGTCACGCTTCTTTCCACTCTGTGGGATGGAGGCAATCATGCCAGCAATCCTGTGCTCTAACCCAACTAGGACTGAGGACAGTTCATTCTTGGTAAAAAAAAGGGTGAAGCAGCAGCATTGAATACCAGATAGGCGCAGCGGCGCAGATTGCCCGGAAGCCTCTTGTCCTTCAGGGGATACAACACCAGGGATACGGCTCGGTTTATCAGGAACTACTGATGACATAGATGTGCCCTTCCCTGTAGTGTTAGTCCCGCTCCTCTTTTCAAAAGACATTTAATAGCCACAAAGAGTAGTTGGGTGTAGATTAAACACCTCAGAAAGGAGACCCTTTAAAAGGGCTCACCAAGCCCCTATGCAACAATCTGGCTAAGCACCACAGCCTGGCAAGCAACACTTGGTGACTCACGTGACCGCTATAAGTGTCTGCTCAGAGCCTGCTCTGTGTCCCACAGCTGCCTTCTAAAAGCACCGCATGCTTGGCCTATACAGCTTAAATAAGCTGGGTGTGCGCTGGAATGTTTGCGCGCACACACGTGCATGGTCCCGGCGGACGGGCGTAACTGTATTCGCGTACAACGCAAATCTTCGTGCGCCCAGATAAAGGCTAAACTTCTAAGTCCAGCTGCACTTTTGCAAATGCACATGCATAACGGCCACCAAACAGCAACTGCTGAGCACTGCGGCAATCTTGAAAATGCACGTGCTATCATACAGGTAAAAAATAGCCAGACACAAGCAAAAAAGGTACACTTTGCAAACACCCACAACTAGCCCAAGACTCCTTCGTATGATAACCGCACACATGTGTCCAGCATTTATCCAGCTTGACTGATTGTTACAATCACTGGGACACCCCACAATAATATAATAAAGGGGTTTTACTTACCCGTCCAGGCGCAGGGCCACTTACCTGACGAAGGGGTCCTGCGTAACTCTGAAACGTTGCACTCTCCTTGTGTTGTGATCATGCAATAAACTATCCATTTGGACGCTATTTTATGTCGATCCACGGTGTGCTGAAAAATATCTTCATTATCACTTCCCTGTCCAGGTGCAGGGCCACTTAGAAACTAAGGGCTTAATCTTCACCCTTCACGGCGGGTTCCTGTCACTTGGACCTTCAAGGACTGGGTACCCTTTCATGTTTAAAGTCCACTCCCTTGGACCTGTACAGCACACTACAGGAAATGCCTTAGTGCAGTAGTGTCCAGGATTTCAACTCGGTAGGGTCCATCGCTCCAGAGGTCGCTTAGAGGCAAAACCTTGCAGGATCTCGAGTCTTCTTTGCAAGGCTCGGGTACCATTTATCTAACCATAAAAGCCTGTGTCAAATGGATCCGATCGGTCAATCCCTTGATTCATTTTTGGAACCGTTTGTGGGAATAGAGATCTGGAGCTCAGAGAGCGCAACACATTGTGCCATCCACCTTGCAGACACTGGTAAAAAACTGATGTGCTTCCTGTATGGGAGGGGTTATTATATAGGGGATCCCTTTCTGTCTAAAGACTTTGGTCTACCAGTGTCCATTTACCTGGAGATGGAGTATACCCCAGCAGGTAATGATTAGTCTGACTCTGTGTCCCATGATATATGAAAAAGAAATGCATGCACATATGTTATTATTATTATTATATAGGATTTATATAGCACCAACAGTTTACACAGTGCTTTACAACATAAGGGCAGACAGTACAATTACAATACAATTCAATACAGGAAAAATCAGAGAGCCCTGCTCGTTAGAGCTTACAATGTAGGATGTGAAAGTGCCCAAAAATCTACTCATGAGGCAAAGCAATTGGGTCATTGTGTGATTTATTTTCTCCCCAAACAAATATTTGTAGTTTTTCTAACACAGGATTATATTATGCAATTATTGTAGTTACAAAATACCAATAATACATGGTGCAGAGTATAAGCAAATGCAGTTAGCTATTCTGCCACTAGGCTTCTCTGTCCCAAATTAGTGTAGGGCATTATGTAAGTGGGTTTTAGGTCCCCTTTTAGACAAAGCCTTCCTACAGTGATGTAATGGGTAGAGATGGTGCCCATATAAAGGCCAGGAGGGGAGGAGCCTTAGATGGGGGATGGGAGCCAAACAGCCCAGAGCTGTGTTGGTAGTAAGGTCCTGCATAGGGCAGAAGGCCCAGGTGAGATAGTCTAATGCCTTGTTTCCACTGCACGGATCGGTTCGGGTCAGTAAGAATGGAGCGGTTAGAATGGGACCGGTCTATTCTGCAGAGCATTTCCACTGCAAATCGGACCATGCAAGGTTTAGAAAAAAAGCCTAGCACATCCACCAATCAGTGAGATGTATTTGTAGGTCCGCCCTAATGGAACCGTTCCATTCTCTATGGCCCCACATCTGAAGCAGGACCCAGAATGGTCCGGTACGGTTCGCTTTTATGGCACGCTTTCATAATGGAAACACCCAAAAAAGCGTACCGTACCGTACCGAACCGAACCGAACCGATCCGCTCAGTGGAAACGAGGCATAACACTTAGAAAAATCAGCTGTAGTCACTCTTACTCGAAACATGGTCTAAGTGGACTTAGAGAATAGTTTAGGTGGACTGGGAGCGAGATGCAAAAAGTCTTCTCTGCAAGGCAAACTTGTCTGCAAAAGTGTTCTTGGATTGGGACTAACAGTGACATCTGGGAGTGTACCCGGCTGGGTAGAGCTATGGAGTGGAACATAGAAAGAGAGACCATTACAGTACAAAAGACGCCTTATTAATCTCGACTAAAAGAGCAGGATGCTTCACCTTTTAAATCTCAGTTTGAATAGAGCAGAATGCTATAGAACAGGGCTCAAAATTTCAAGTCCTGAGCTACTAGCCAGGCCTCAAGAGTTACTCGCCACCAGTTGCCCCACCTAATTCATACACTGCCCTGCGCCTAATTGCACCCGTAAACACGCCCTCGTAGATTATCTCAAGGAATGGCAATGTTTTATGCAGAATCAAGTTACAAAATTAAATATTACCAACAACAACTTTAACAAAATGGGACAGGGCACTGTGGGCAGACCAGAGGGACAGGGCACTGTGGGCAGACCAGAGGGACAGGGCACTGTGGGCAGACCAGAGGGACAGGGCACTGTGGGCAGACCAGAGGGACAGGGCGCTGGGGGCAGACCAGAGGGACAGGGCACTAGAACTGGGTCTCTTCCCCATTCTCTTGCTGTCTCCTCTGTAACTCCCATCCATGCTCTCTCTCCCATTCATCTCATTATCAGGAGCCTGTGTGCGCGGCTCCACGCTTGCATGTCCCCACCTCCCCCTTTTATTCAGGCATGCAGAGAGGAGAGGAGCTGCAGCACAGCGGGAGGGAGTACAATCCAGCGCTGAGAACCACACAACTGCACAGCCATTGACACCATAGCACAGCGCACACTGACAGCGCACAGCACACAGCACACATTGAGACCAGTCTGTTCACAGTGCTCAGGCTAAACTGTTGGACACTTACATAGAGCACAAGGAGAAGAAAACTGCACAAACTAGAAGGCTGCCGCTCTCATGTCAGGGCAACTTTCAGTGAGCGCTGCACCGGAGTGGTCATTTTTGCAATCCTCCACCTCACTCATTACTTTCTGCTCTCCAGCTACATTGGTCGGGGCCCGGGGGAGGGGGGCAGGCTCAGAGAGGTCATACTGTTAGGTCCCATGGCTTAATGAGAATTGTAAGTAGAGCACCTGTGTACTGCTCTGCCTGTGCGCAGCTCACCAGACTACTTTTCCCGAGCATGCACCTTTCCTCTTCGACCGCCAATCTCATCGGGACTCTAAGTGTAGGCACAGATTGGAGGGAGATTGGTCATGTAGCCCTGTCATCACTCGCCCCCAGCTTAAATCCACTCGCCAAATGCTAGTAGGCGAGTGGAAATTTTGAGGGCTGCTATAGAATCTAGTATACAGGGAGATGGAAACCAAGGAGAGGAGATGCTAAGGGAAGATGGCTTATGAGTGATGTTCAGCTTTCACAAAAAAACTGCTACAGTTTGTCCACTTTTAGGCATGGCAATGTATGCCAAAGACACCTGTCACCATGTCTATGTGATGTGACGTGTCACTGCCATCTCTGAAGAACATCAGTTAAGCAGAAAGTGCAGAAAAAATATTTCTTGTGTGGACCGTTCTCATGAATATAAAGGCTAATGTCCAGGGATGCCTAGCAGTGGGTTGTTGTTCTATCCAAGAGGAAGTGATGCTGGGGATTGGGCAATTTGGCACAAACGGTCGGCCAATCATAAACCACTTTACAAGTGGCTCCTAACCTTTTATCCTAGTACCCCTTTCAAAGCACCAGACAGATCTTGCAATTTCATGAGTGAACAAAACTATTATCATGGGTTTCTCTTTACGTGAATTGTGATGGAGGAACACAAAAGTAACATGATCTAACTAAGGTTATGTTTGTAAAATCAATCACAAAACATCTCGCTTCTGAAAACATCACACTCCAGAAGCAGAGAGAATGGTTCTTTTTTTTCCAGTTATTTATGCATGCATGAATCCTATTTTCTATCCCTCCCTCAATGTAACTTCCCACGGACCATGTGGTACATACTCACCGATTTGTCCCCCGCACCTTCTCTAATAGTACGTACTTGCCTTTTTTCACTCTGGTGACACACTGCTCGGCAGCCAGGCCTGGGTAAAGGGAGCAATAAGCAGGGCCGCCATCAGGGGGGTACAGGCAGTACACCTGTAAGGGTGGTCACCAGGGGCCCGGGTGACATCCCCCATTTTTTTGTTCATCAGCACCCAAAGCCCCCCCGACCTGTAAGGAGCCCGGAGGACCCCAGGGGCTCGAATGGCATCCCCCTTTTTTTCTTATTATTTTGTACATGCATCCTCCATTCTTTTTTTTGTCAGCACCCAAAGCCCCCTCGCTTCTCAATTTCGCGGCACCCCCCCGCTGTTAAATTTGTGGTGGCGGCACCCCCCCCGGTTCTCTGCTCCAGGGGACCCATGCCTGAAGCTGTGTAAGGGGTCCCAACATTCCTGATGGTGGCCCTGGCAATAAGACAAGGTGTTGGAGCACACACAGAGCTATGGATTACTTCCCCAGCCTCAATAGACCAATCGCTATGCATTTAGTACTATCACAAGGGGAAGTCACATGCTAATCTATACCCTGAAGTGCTGGGTATTTTTCTTTGCTACAGGCAGCCTAATGGAGCAGCAATGGGAGTTCAAACAGGTAAATATGTGCTACTGAGGAAGGGGGAGCCAAGTGTCCTTTTACTTTTCCATAAATGTGCAGAGGATTTGGTCACTTTAAAGGGTCACTAAAGGAAAAAAATGTTTTTGATGAAATGACTGTTTACAGGGTATAGAGACATACAAGTTAACTGATTCCTTTTAAAAATGATTAAAAATAGATTAAATTCTATCATATAATGTGCCTCTAGTTTCACTTTCGGTTTTAAAATGGTTTCATGTTTATGTGAAGCAAAGAGATCCACAGAACAAAAACAAACAAATCCAGGGCAGTGTTTTGTTTTTAAAATGAATCTGATTGGTTCTGAGGAGTTTTAGACACACAGCTTAGACCACAGTGAGAAGCTCCCATGAGTTTTTTCATAAGGAGCCAGACAAGCAGGAAGTGTGGAGATCACAGCAGAATTACAGCTACTTCAAAGCAAAAACGAACAATGAGGACATGAAACAAGTACTGCAGTAAGGTAAAGGAAGCTATTTAGCTAAAAAAAAAAATTCCTTTAGTGATCCTTTAAGTCAGAATTATTAAAACTTAAACTATGTGTCAGGTAGCTGATCCAAAACATGATTATGCAATTTGTTTACCAGAATAAAAGGAAATAAATAATATTACAGTGTGATCTTTATTTTCTTCCTCAATAATAGGAAACAGGCTTCATCTTAAAGCTATTTTAATAATGGCATACAATTTCAGATCATAGCTAGAATATTATGAGCTGCAGTTATGTTTCTCGGCAAGCCACTTTTGCAAAACAACAGCACCTTCCCCTTTTGGTCTCTGCAGCAGAAGGGAAAACTTGGCTAGCCAGAGTATGATAAGTGGTTGCAGCATAATCCCAAAATTAGATGGGGTAAGCTCTAATCAAACATAACAAACAAGCTCCATTATGTAGGTCTTAAAAGTAAAAGCCATTTTTATGGTGCCAACAGAAATACAGCCTTTGCTTTAAACTGGAATAAGATAAGAGAATGCTGCTGTATTTTTTCACTTTGGTCATGCAAGCTATTATTGATGAAAAAATGTCTTATCAGAACAGAGTTTGCTGGCAAGTGGTTTATTATAAGAAACATGGCTGTTCATTTGACAGCTCAGGAGGTGAAAATCCTTCTCACAAGATGACAGCTGATCAAATTCTGACAGTGTTTTGAACTCCTGTCAACAATATGTATATAAACATTATCAAATTGTAGTTTTGGCTTCAGGAGGCTACCCTTTTCCAAGTCTTCAGTGCTTTGGCCACTCTTTTAACATTTATTAATACAAGAGGGAATGTCAAGTATATAACATGTTATGTCTGCTGCCTAAAGCAATTTAAACGCAAAAGCCTCTGACTGCTCATTTGGAAATGATCAGGCCCTCAAAGCTGCTTCTACACCTAACATGGAAATACATGATACAGTGTGTGACATATGATCTCCCCATAGGCCTTGAACCATCCAAGCTTATCTTGGAACAAAAGTTGGATATGCCTGTATATGTTAATCATGCACTATTTTCTTGCACCAGCCCGAAGTTTTACAGGTACTTTTGAAAGAGTTGGGCAGTTTTCGATTTTAACCTAATTTTGAAATTAAAGCAGAACTGCAGTTAAATAAAAAATCTTACATGAACTACTTGATATTTGATATTTACCTATATAATAGTTTCCCGGTACAAGACCTTGAGCTTTTTTATGCATATGCAGCAAAGTGTTCAGTTACAGGTATCAACCCCTTCACTTCTTCAACATTGGGAGTGGATTTTCAGCGTTTGCTGGCCGCTCCATAGAGTACACTTCCAAACAACAAAAAAAAAAAAGAAGCCGATCTCCATTAAAGAAAGCCCTAATGCCCTGTACACACGATTGGGATTTAGCCCGACCAAACTCACATCGGAATTTCGAAGGAATTCCATCGGAGGAAAAGAGAACATGTTCTCTATGTAAACTCCAACGGAATTCCTCGGAAATATCTGATGGAAAAACTCAGATGGGCATACACACGGTCAGAATTTCCAATGGAAAAAGTCAGACTTTTTCCATCGGAAATTCCGATCGTGTGTACGAGGCATAATGTGTTTCATTCCATTTGAAGCTATTTCATAGAGTCTCATAGCGATATTGATTTCTGCTTCAAGACAGGCAAGAAGATGTAGATGCCGGTGATGTCAAAGGTTGTAAATAAAGTTTAAATATGTACTACAGCGCTACTACTAATCAATAATTATAATACACAATTAATAAACAAATGATAAAGCTGCAGCAAGAAAAAAGTGAACCAAACCAAAAGTGACAGTAAATAAATATATGTTGCGCTAAAATCAACTAATTACGTGATAAATTGCATCAGTATTATGTGGGGATGGAAATCCTGATGGTAAATCAAAGGGTTAACAGTTCATGTTAATGATCGCCAGTCCTAAATACACTGCTATCAGAGATCCAAACAGCGATACTCTCCACCACCACACAGTCACTGTGTCTTGGGTGATTGTGCTGATAATCACTTAGTGTGCTGATATAAACTGTCAGAGATCAGACCAGTGCGACCACTCCACCAACATTCAGATGTTCACAAGGCATATGTAATAAAAGAGAGGAAAAACGACATAGCATAATACTGCATATGCAAAGGAAACCAGGCAATTTGCAGTGATATCACTCACGAATCCTAGGATTTAAAACCATGTGTATGCAGCTCAGTTCCTCGGATTCCTCATTTGGCACATCCGTGCGTCCCGTCACTCAAGCTCCTTCCCCACGTGTTGCATCACTGGTCATGTGACTTATTCATGGGTCTATCATGTCAAAGGTTGACAATGGGACTGAAGGCATGGTTGCATTGGCATGGTGTCCTATAGTTTCAGCCTTGAAGCATGCCAACAACCCAACTACAAGATTAGCAGTCTGTGGATGCATGGTCACCCAGCTACAGGAAGCACAATAAATGGGAAGGTACTAGCAGGCACAACAGGTATTTTTTGGACTAACGGACTACTACAGTATCTTTTGAATGGTATAATTAACAGATCACTGTCCCGAGATGCCCTGAAATCTCTCTACTTCTGCTTGGAGGAAACTAGACACCCCTCTCCCACACACACACACTCCCATGCAATTACAGTACATTATATTACAAAGTCTAGGACTTAGGGGACTTACTGGCAGGCCTGACATTCTCCTTTCCCAGAAGAATCCTGTTATGGGGAAATGCATCGGGTGGAGTCAGTATCCCTTACGTCACTACGCACGAGCCGGTCTGGTTACATGCCGTGGCTGTGCGTTTTTTAAATTTTGCCTGCCTTTAATGTGTACAGCATTTTGGTGTGTTTTTTAAATAAACCCCTGAAACGAAGCTGCACCATGAAGCCTTCTTTTCTTCTCTGCCCTATGTAACCACACACTGATCTGGGGATAGTATCTTTCATGTGTGGAGGAATTTACTGAAGCAGGAACTTAGTGCAACACCAGCAGAATATTCCATAGGAGGAACCCTTGAATGGTGATCTGTGGCCGGCTGTGGGTTTCCTGATATGCTTCATATGATCTGCAATCTGGTAAGCGGCAATGATCGCCTTTCCTTACTCTGATGAACAGAACATCTGTGATGTGATTTGAGTTATCTGTGGTCAAGCCGTTTTCCCCTTCCTTTATCTCATTTTTATGATACAGAGGGTTTGTTCGGATCAATGGTTTCCTTCTTTGATAAAGACTTACCGTATTTATCTGGGTATAGCGCGCTCCCGCGTATAGCGCGCACCCCTAAAGTTGCCCCGAATTCCTGTGGAAAAAAGTTTTGGTGTCTTGCGCGGCGTCCATCGTCGGCCTCGTCGGGTCCGGCGTCCGTCTGCGGCTTCGGGTGTCCTCTTCGTCAGGTCCGGCGTCCTTCTGCGGCGTCCTCGCGTCCTCCCCGCTCGTTTCCCGCGCCGAGTTTGAATACTGCGCCGACATATACAGAGTGCAGTACACTCGTGTATCGTCGGGCAGGCTCAGCAACTCTCGTGCTCACATCCTGTACGTCCAGGACGTCAGCGCGAGAGGACCCGAGACTGCCCGACAATACACGACTGTACTGCGCTCGGTATATGTCGGCGCAGTATTCAAACTCGGCGCGGGAAAGCGGGTATTGGCGTATACCGCGCACCCACGATTTTGCCCTGATTTTCAGGGCAAAAAAGTGCGCGGTATACGCCGATAAATACGGTCCATATTTTGATAATATATAAATTTTTTTGTTTGTTTTTTATTTCCATTTTTTTATTAATTGGTTGATCGAACACTTTATTTAGTCTATTAATTTTTATTTTTATGGACTTATATGGGCTTTTTTTTTAAACTTTGTTTATTTGTTTTCTGCAAATACAATCATCAAATAGGCACAGTAACGTTTACAGCTCTTGCATAGATTAACGCAGATTCAATAGTATCTTAACAGACATCGACTTTTTCCCGAGAGTAATTACCCCGGTTCCTATACGGAGGAACCATAACAACAAGTGATCCAGGGTATTCTCCATGGACCGCACTGGGCCCCACATCTTATAACATTACTAGTAAACAGTAGAAAGACCTATCAGTTGTAGTACATTCAGACTGACCACACTCACACACACACATCCAAGCAACTGCCCTGACTATCCGCCCACACACCCCAACCACCCCCCAGCCATGGACTTCTATGTTTAGGTGGTAGCGCAACTGATTTTTTTTATATACATTTTGCATGGACTGGAGATTTAAGGTTTTTTAGTTGCAGCACCATTCTTTCTTGTTTGTTCACATTTTTTCAAGGGTGTTTTTCTCATCAAGCAACTTTCACATTGTTTCGAATTGTTTTTTATTTATAATTCATACAATCATTGTATATTGATTTATTAAGTGGGATTTAGCATACATTTCATACTGTCATTGTATATTGATTTATAAAGGGATTTAGCGGAGATTTTTTCTTCTTTACACATTCTCAATTGGGAGCCAGGGTTATGCAAATGCATACTCCCACAGCATGTGCTCGCTGCATACCTGGTTCTGGGGGAAAAGAAACCAGATTAAAAAGGTGCCCAACTGACATCCTCTACTGTCAGATATTAAAGAGCCCTCTCACTTAACTCACTATGGGGGTTATTTCCGAAAGGCAAATCCACTTTGCACTTCCAGTGCACTTAAAAGTGCAGTCGCTGAAAATCTGAGGGGAAGATCTGAAATGAGGGGAAGCTCTGCTGATTTTATCATCCAATCATGTGCAAGCTAAAAAACCCACAAATTAATGTTTAACTGAACCAGTAATTTAGGCATCAGATTAGAGCAGCTACCTTCAGAAGTAGAATGCAAAAAGCAAAGAGTGGAACAAGTTTACACATTTTTCATAGGTGGGTGCATTTATAAAAGTTTTTGTGTCATTTATAATAACACTTTAGAATATATTAGTGCTTGTTTACATTAATTGGGGGACCAGAACCTGGCTTTCTGAAATATAGTCTTCCAGTTGAATTGTACATGGTCATAAAAACAGCAGATCTCACCTGCAAAATCCTAGGGCCAGATCCACAAAAACCTGGCGTAACTTAAAAAATCCCATTTAAGTTACACTGCCTTAAAATTTCTACCTAAGTGCCCGATCCACAAAGCACTTATCTAGAAATTTCAGGCCGTGTAACTAAAATCCTGCCAGCGCAAGGCGTTCCTATTCAAATGGGGCGAGTCCCATTTAAATGAGGCGCGCCCCTGCGCCGGCCGTACTGCGCATGCGCGAAGTTACGTTACGCCGAGTTTTGAGGATCGCGCCGGCTTAAAAAAGTTGCGTCGGGAAAAAAAAAAAAAAAAATGACAGCGTCGCTCGGCATGCATTCCTGAGGGAGAACTCCATGCCAATTTTCAAAGAAAAAACCGGCATGGGTTCACCCCCCAGGAGCATACCAGGCCCTTAGGTCTGGTATGGGTTGTAAGGAGACCCCCCTACGCCAAAAAATCGACGTAGGGGGTCCCCCTACAATCCATACCAGACCCGTATCCAAATCACGCTACCCGGCCGGTCAGGAAAGGAGTGGGGACGAGCTAGCGTCCCCCCCCTCCTGAGCCGTGCCAGGCCGCATGCCCTCAACATGGGGGGGGTTGGGTGCTCTGGGGCAGGGGGGCGCACTGCGGGCCCCCCCACCTCAGAACACCCTGTCCCCATGTTGATGAGGACAGGACCTCTTCCCGACAACCCTTGCCGTTGGTTGTCGGGGTCTGCGGGCGGGGGCTTATAGGAATCTGGGAGTCCCCTCAAATAAGGGGGCCCCCAGATACCGGCCCCCCACCCTAAGTGAATGGATATGGGGTACATTGTACCCCTATCCATTCACCTGTAGGCAAAAAGTTAAAGTTAGTAAACACACAACACAAGGGTTTTTAAACTAATTTATTATTCTGCTCCGGATGCCCCCCCTGTCTTCTTTATTAGCTCTATTAGCAGGGGGGGCTTCTTCTTCCACTCTCCGGGGGTCTTCTTCCACTCTCCGGGGGGGGGGTTTCTTCTTCCGCTCTCCGGGGGGGGGCTTCTCCGCTCTCCGGGGGTCTTCTTCCATCTTCTCCCCTCTTCCGCTCTTGACTCGGCGAACCCCGGTTCTTCTGCAGATGTCCGGTGCCTTCTTCTTCAGCGCTGGCTGCCTGCTATCTTTGTGTGTTAGCTCAATTTCTAACAGGCAGCCGGCGCAGTCTTCTGTGACGTCAGGGTCTTCTCTTCTGTTCTTCTCCCCTCTTCCGATGTTGCCTCGTCGCCTCTTGTCGCTGTAATGATGGAAGCACGCCTTGCATCCCATTTATATAGGCATCACCGTCCCATCATGCTCCGGTAGGTACCCACGTGGTGGGTGCACGTGGGTAGGCACCCACCACGTGGGTACCTGCCGGAGCATGATGGGACGGTGATGCCTATATAAATGGGATGCCTATATAAATGCCCCCAGCGGCGGATGCGGTACTGCATCCTAAGATTCGGCAGTGTAATTCAATTACACATGCCTGGATCTTCTGCCTAACTTTGGAAAACTGCTTCTGTGGATCAGTTCCAAAGTTAGGACAAGGGATACGATGGAGTAACAGCAGTTACTCCGCCGTATCTCTTTTGAGGATCTGGCCCCTAGTCCTGAAAACTCAAAAGTTGAAGGTAGACAAGAATTTCCATGTAAAAATGGAAAGTCCCATTAATTAAACACAAATAAGTAAATACAAATAAAACTATACTACTTGTGCACCTCAATCTATTGCACTCTTAGAAGAGATAGGACGAGTAAAATAAAAATTGGACACTAAATAGCTAGACTATGCAATTACGGTATGTATTAAGTATTATTAGGTAGGTATACTATAAATAATAACTGCCCACAGACAGAATTTCTTAAAAACCATGAACAAATAGGACTCAATAAAACTGTTAGTAAGAGAACCTCTAAAATGGTTCTTGACAGCCGCCAATCAAACAATAACCAAGCAAGACATATTTCTAACAGATTCTACAAGAAGCAAGAAGTACTTCTATGCTAAATGATTTAGTAAAAAACAACAGCTAAAGCTGAAATGCAGTGACTTCAGTTTGGGAGAAACTGAAAGCATAATGCTACAGTCATGATAATGCAGTGAAAAAAATATAGGATATAGGATATACAGGATTTAAATCCATAGTGAATACTAACAGTAATACCATGGATGTGTATTTTCCTTGTAAACAAGGTCATAGAATAATATTTGGCTGTGCAGCCAGGACAGTATACTGATTATATAGCTGATGGGTCATTCATAGAAAGTACAGTCAGCCAGAGGAAAACTAAGAGTTGGAAGAGGAGTTAAAGTGAATCTAAACTCAAGAAGAAAATCTACAGGCTGCATTAATTTTCTTCTTCCACTTAATTTTGACTTAGTGATCCTGCCAGTAGCACCTTACTGACGAAAATGACATGTCACATTAAAGTTGAGAAGCGGGGGGGGTGGGGGGGCTTACTGTGGAAAATGACATGTCACATTAAAGTTGAGAAGTGGGAGAGGGGGTGTTCTGCTGTAGGAAATGACATCTTACATTAAAGTGAGAAGCACGTACCTCTTCTCCCATGCAGCCAGCGAGTTGATAAGCAGGGTGAGGGGCCGAAAATGACTTCTCACCAGGCGGAGCCTCTAGTAATTTGGGGGCCCTCCGCAGCTTTGCGGGGCCCTAAGCGGCTTGCATAGTGAGCCTATAGGGCGGATCGGCCCTGCATTTGCCTGATAAACTGACAGGGGGGTCCGATTGTAATGTTCAGTTGAAAGGACCCAAATTGCTCTGCATTGATTGTCACCAGGGACATTTGTTTCCCAGGGACAGACACCTCAAAACTGGGACTGTTCCTTGGAAATGGGAGTGAATGTTTATATTAAAGCCAAGTTTGCCTTTAGAACATGTTATATGTTACACTTGTATTGTGTTCCAGCACACCCCCTCACCCTCCTTCCCCATAACAGCAGGCAGGGGTTCTATTTAGAAACTGGAAATGACGCCATGAAACCATAACAATGGGGTGGGCACTTCCTCCTACGTCTGCCATTGTTATGGCAACAAGATAATAATCCTTTCCCTGCGCCTGTGTAAACGGCGCATGCACGAGAACGGGGGGTGCATGCTGGGTATCCAGCATCACCATATCCAGAAAGAGAATGCCAGTGGTCCTCACATGCCCACACTAGAGATAGAAGCGCTCTAAAGAGTATAAATAAAAATTACTATAAGAAAAAGAAACAGGAATTAAGAGGCAATTTCGGTAATAAAATTGATTATTAGTGTTTAAATAGTTTCATAGAACGGAATACATTAAAAAAAAAAAAAAAATATGGGTGGAACCCAGCTTTAACAAATCTCTATATAAACTAGTAATAGAGCTGTTGTTTTCCCTGAATTTAAAGATTTAATTTCTGGTTGTCTGAGCATTTTATATGCGCCATACATGCAACAATAAACAATTGACCAATCATAAATTTGACTGTTGGTTGACACAACAAAGAAAACTATTGATTAGACTGAATTTGTTTGGATGTTCTACCATCATTGATTTTTTTACTTTTTGAAGAAAATAATCATTTATTATTTGAACTGATCATTTAGAGCAATTGCTTTATGAAATATGATTCTTTCAGTGAAACAACTGAAATATTAAACAATCTTATCTTTATGGCCAAACAGATGACCCCTGAAATGCTGAAATTGGGCATATTCAGCTGAAAAAAAAACAATGGGGTAGATACCCAGAGCTGTGCATTCTGTCTCTGAGGTCCATAATGTGTAATACAAGTTTGAGAAAGGTAGGAAGGTTGTTTTTCTACTGTGTATATTTTTTCAATTTGTATATACAGTATGCTGTACAATCTCTTGTGCTTGCCACCCAGATGTCAAAAGAGCCTTACTCTGTGCACAAAATTACATGGGTCCCATCCTTTTTATAAATCCACAGGACAATCCAGGATTTGGCCACAGCCAAATTTAACAAAATTTAGAATGAGAGCAACTTACCTATCTCATTCTCCCACTAACTTTAGCGTAGTGCCCTTACTGAAAGTAAAGGGGGCACTACATACCCCCCCCCCTTGAAATGACACTGTCCCCAGTGTCCTAAGGCATTCAAGCCTGAATGCCAGCCTGATACCTGCTAAACAGTAAAGTCAAGTAGGGAAAAGAGAGAAACATAAATGTAAAACATTGGATTACAAATCTTAGTACTTTTAAAACATGACATGACATTACACAACATACACAGCCCTATCTATCTATGCTGCCCGTTCTCCGCAGTGTTGATAGTAGGTGGGTCCAAATAACCTGCATAAAAAATATAAGAGAACATACACAGAAAACATACATCCTGATATATTATGAATATCTACTATATACAAGTCTCCAAGGTCAGAAGTGAGACTGCACACTCGGGCCCAAGCATGGAATCTCCCTTCCTCCCAGGGAGCTATCTAGGTGCTGAGCATAATTTACTTTTACCCTGTGGCAAGAAATATGAAAAGAAACAATATATACACATTACAGTTCTGCATTTAGAACGTTGCAGAACACTGCCCCTAGCGATCAGTGCACTGGTACTACGGCAGTCCAAGCTCAAGAGCAAAGAAATAGCAGCAAAAGGGAAGTAAAAAGATAAAACATTTATTTTCTCGCTGAATTTTCCTCTTGTGCTGTGGAGAAGTTGGCAAGGACCCCCCTCTAACTGACTGAACCCAACCCCTCCAAAGTTCTTCACATAGGCCGCAATGTGGATCCGGAGAGGCCAGGGGGGAAAGGGAAAAGGGGAGAAAAACAACTTGAGTGGGGGTGAGAACCCTTGTCCAGAACTTCTTAAAAGTACATATGCCAGACAAAGCAGACATTCAGCTCACTTATAGAAGCACGGGTCCGGCAAAATAATGATGTCACCATCTGCAGTGGTCGTAGTAGCCGAAAAAACACCTGGTCCTCTTTCCGAGGAGATTTCAGCACGACCCGGTCGCTGTAAATATGTCGACCCCAGCTCCAGTCGCGGTGACAGTGTTCAAACTTGGTATTTAGGTAGGACAGGCCCAAATCCGCACCCTCCAAAATGCGGGGTATCTTCAGGTGGGACCAAATAGCTTCCTGGCCCCAAGCTTCCGTTCTTGGTCAATCTGCTTCAAAAGGGAAGGTGGCACGTTGCGGAGCTCTCTGATCCCGCAGGCCTGTTTCACTTGGACTTCCTGAGATCCCATCAGCTGGGTCATTTTCTTCGCTCACTAAGGCCTCCGGCTTCCAATTCCCAACCTCTTACAACACTAGAGGAACTTTGCAACACCCCAGGTACCACGTCACATACGCTCTCCCTGGCCTATGGCCTTTTAAACACACCGCGCCCGGATTTTGTACCCCCGGGTATACTTAAATGGGAGGAGGAACTACACTATAATTTCGATTCGGCCAAACGACAGCGCATCCTGAGGTTTATGCACAAGTCTTCCATCTGCGCCAAAGCCCAGGAGACCAGCTATAAAATCTTGTCACGATGGTATAGAACCCCAGAGCTCCTTCACAAGTTCTTCCCGGCGACGTCTGACCTTTGTTGGCCTTGCCGGGCCGACAAGGGGACACTCCTGCACATTTTCTGGTCGTGCCCGGTTCTGAGCCGCTTCTGGCGAGTGGTTCGTGAGGTAGTTCAGAGATTTGCAGACCGCAGTGTTCCAGAGGACCCCGCGTTTTTTCTCCTGCATGCATCTAACATCCCGGAGAAAGTATACAAGAAATCCGTGGTTAGGCACCTTTTGGATGCAGCCAAGGCCTGCATTCCTCTCCATTGGAAGGCCACACTGCCGCTGACGATCCCCCAGTGGATCGCGAAGGTGGAAGAGATAAAACTCATGGAGGATCTTATCCTCACAGCGCAAAACAGACAGGAAAAATTCACTGATACCTGGCAACTGTGGAATATCTTCATATACTCAGCTGAGGGCCAAGCACTGAGGGAGCCCGCAGCTGATGTGTGAACGTATACTTCCCAGCATCTATCTGCATGCCTCAGACCATTGCTACAACGGTAAGGGAGACCACAAAGTAAGGGAACCCTCCCCCCCCTGGGGAGCCTGTGCTCAGGGAGTTCAACCCCCGGAGCCCCCCCTGCCCCCCCATTCCCCCTCTGCTACCCTTGACCGCTCCATCTTTCCTTCTCTTTCTCTCTGTCCTTAGCTCCGACTTTCTACCCTCTGGAATAGTACACACCCCTTTTAGGGGGTCTTTCTTGAAATAAAGAGAAAATATGGGGACCGGTCGTGTGATCCGGATACTTTGCTATAAATTGGCACAGGTGTTACTTTTCGTTGTTGTATACCTAATCTATTACGTGTGCTGTGTGTATGGTTGTACCATGTCGGCCTGCGCGGCCTTGTCCCTGTTTACAAATAAACAATAAAAAAAAAAAAAAGGGAAGGTGGCACATATGGGTACTCATACCCGTGACTGGCAGCAACCCTTTGGATTACCAGGCGCTGCAGCCTGGCCAAACTTTGAGTACGTGGGTCTCCGTGTCCCGGCCGCACTATAGCGTCCGGTGCCCTTTTCAAAATGGGAGCAACAAGGGGCACGGGGGTGGTGAGTGAAACAACAGGAACAGGATTGAACTCACCGACTCCCCAGGTCAGCTGCGGAACGTCCATGGACAGCTGTTGGAACCCACGCGTTGCGCTCCGGCCGGAGCGTTTCTTCCTCCTCCGAGTACCGTAGAGGGCACGGGATCCTCCGAAGCCCTGCGACTCAGGAAACATCGGCTCGAACATTTCATTATGGAGATCTCCATCGTCGGAGAGCGAGTCAAAGTCCGATGAGTGTAGTTCCTCCGCTGGCAAATAACCGCAGGGTTTGGCTATAGGGTCCCTGCGGTTGTATGGCAAGGAACGTTGCGGAGGTAGGCCTCGACCGCGGCTGCGGGAGGCTGGAGCAGGCCCTGCTCCTATAGAGGCACACCACAAAGAGATCGCTGTAGAGGTCCCGGCCTCCGATGTGGTCTTGGCCTGGGCAGTGGTCACATCAGTTACACTGGTCGGGTCACCTTCTTTGTCTTTCTCGGTCATCGGGCTTACCTCCGGTGAGTAGGATGGCGGGGTAGCCGTTCGAAGGGTCAGGGCTGATGAGACCGAGATGACCTCAACGTTGGAAGGCTCCGGCTCCACAATTTCCACCGACAGGGATGGTTCTGGCCATGTGGCTTCCTCCTCCGCGGTGACGATTCCTGTAATATAGTCCACCCTATACTCCCTAGGAGTTTTAGCGGCGACTTAGCAACAAACAGGTAGGCCCGGCACTTCTGGCACCGGGCGAACGGCTGGATCTTTACAGACAGCTCCTCGCAACGAGGTCAGGACAGTCCCAGCTTTGCCGATCCTCCGCTCGACAGGAGCGCAAACTGTCCTTCGGTGGACATACGGATCCCTGTGTCCGTCACTGGCACTCCAGGCAGGGCAAACATATTGAATACCCCCGGTGAAGTAGCAGGGGGCCTCAATCGCTGGGCAACCACACTCGGTTGCAGGAAAACAGACATTGCCACGTGGTTTCTCCTTCTCTCTTGCTGGTGGGTGGTGTTCTGCTGAAATGGCGCAAAAACTCTGTTATACGTCTCACGCAGGGGTGGGTGACTCCTCCCACTTGAACAACTTGTCCGGACACGTTTCAGGCGAGTGCTGTGCTGCACGTATGCCCAAGCTTAGCTGTGCGAGGTTAACTCCCTCGTTACCGGACAGTTCAAAACACGACACTCTTCGCTCTTTAGTAAATCTTGTACAATCTCCGTTGCCAGAGGTAACAGCCGAATCCCGGACGAGCCCCCACGTGTAGCGCTACCCCCTCAGGAGCCGCCGATTGTTTTGGGATCGGCGTATTAAGTTACCTCCATGTGTTGTCTAGGGGTGAAGGTAGTGAGTAGAGCAGTAATTGAATGTCCAGTCTGCAGATGAAGTTTTCTGAATGCTTTATTTTTTGGTCCAACACGACCAACATCAACTTGAAGTAGACAGGAAAGGTTGATGAAATAAAGGAAACTCTGCAGTATCAGGCTTTGGATAAGGAAAAGCAGTCCTGCTTCTCTACAGCTGTAACAAACGTCGCCACTCTAGCCAGAGTGGGTGAAGTGCCCCCGGACAGACCTCTGCCACAGGCCTGGCAGCTGGGATGTCACTTTAGATTGCTGGGAAGAACAAGTCTCTGCCACCGACTTGGCTCTGATTAGATTAGGATGCCAGATGAAACCTCTGCCACAGGCTAAATGCTGACAATATGAACAGCAGAGCGAATCTTCCTAATAGATCACGTCAGGGTCACCGGCTGACAGTGCAAGTGTACCTGTCAATGTCCGGTCACCAGATCCCCGATGGTTCGTTCAAGCCCTTTTGGATAACCTGCCTCCGGGTTTTCCTCAAGCCGATCCCCCACCGAATGGCATACAGCCTGGGATCTCCTCAGTAGAATTGGGGACCCAGTAAGTCACTGGGGCCCCTTTGTGGCATCAGTTGCTCCAGGCCAGGAGGGCCCAGAGTCAGGAACTCTGCGTTGCGCGCGACCCCATGCCAGGTAGGCCATAGTGGTGGGGCCCGCGATGTGCGCACACCCTGAAGGTGGGTGCCGCACCTGGAACCAGGAACCCGGGAAGAATCCAGAACAACGGCCTCCGCCACAGAAATACCCATTCCCAGCATGCACAGCGAGGCTCAACTCCTCTCATTGGCTGCTGGGAAGAAGTGGCTCCGCCTGGATCCCTCTGGCGCCATCTGCCCTCCAGAGATGAGACCATATCTCTGGATGCACAGACTGACCCACAGGACAATCCAGGATTTGGCGACAGCCAAATTTAACAAAATTTAGAATGAGAGCAACTTACCTCTCTCATTCTCCTACTAACTTTAGCGTAGTGCCCTTACTGAAAGTAAAGGGGGCGCTACAAGTGTTAATTTTTTTTTAAATCAATTAAGATAAATAAGAAAACACATTTTTTTTTTAAAGCACCCCGACGAGCTCGCGCTCAGAAGCGAACGAATACGTGAGTAGCACCCGCATATGAAAATGGTGTTCAATCCGCACAAGTGAGGTATCGCCACAATTGTTACAGCGAGAGCAATAGTTCTAGCCGTAGACCTCCTTTCTAACTCAAAAGATGCAACCTATAGAATTTTTTAAACGTTGCCCATGGAGATTTTTAAGGGTAAAAGTTTGACGCCATTCCACGAGTGGGTGCAATTTTGAAGCGTGACATGTTGGGTATCATTTTACTCGGTGTAACATTATCTTTCACAACATAAACAAAAATGGGCTAACTTTACTGTTGTCTGATTTTTTAATTCAAAAAAGTGAATTGTTTCCAAAAAAAGTGCGCTTGTAAGACCGCTGCGCAAATACGGTGTGACAAAAAGTATTGCAATGACCGCCATTTTATTCTCCAGGGTGTTAGAAAATGTCTTAGTGTGTTAGGCAAGGTCCTTAAGTGGTTAAAATGATAGAAATTCTGATTTTGTTTTAGGAGTTAAGAATCACTTTATTTATTAGGTACAATTATTTCACATGCAGCTAAATTAAAGTGATTATGGATGCACACGACAAAATGAAGAGGCAATAAAAAGGGGTTTACATCATGGAAATTTAAAATGTTTGCCATTGCAGGAAAAATTGTATATGCAATGGTCATGTATGAGGAAAAAAAACCTCTCCACACTGCCAATAAATGGATAATCGTTTTCGTCAGTGCCACTTTGAAGGTGCCAGAGAGTGCCTATTAATATGACAGTGAATAAACTGCATTCAGAGTGCCTAGAAATACCATATAAAATGCTGTTTAGTGCCACAAAGATTACATATACTACATTTAAAATGCCCATCAATGCCCAAGTGATAATGCCACATTTAGGTTGCTGTTCTTTAACTCTGTTCCAACAGCTCCACCTTCTATTAATTATTGAGAGGAGGTACACTTACAAGTACAGCACAGAGAAGCAGGAATAGAGACATTATGGAAACAAAGGCTATGACACAAGTCTTTTATTGATATTTTAAAAGTCAAACAATGACAAAAAGTTACTCTTCCTTCAATTACGCTTTGGCAAGGTTATGTCAGCCTTAACCAACAATGCAACACAATTGTTAACAACAAGAATAATGTGTTCATTACGACTAAACCCCTCAGGTTTATAGAGTGTACATGCATATGGAAAATATATCCCAAAACGTCCATAAAACTACAAATTACAAGCTAGAGGTGAGTGTTGGCAGGCAACTGTTGGTTGGCATTAAAATCCTGTTTGCAGACAAGCAAAAAGAATAGAAATGGCCGTAAAAACGTTGAATTTTTGCCAGTATAACTCCATAATGGGTATACTATTTTTATAGGAATATGGCTAGGTCATCAACACTTGGAGAGAATGGCAAAACAGTAAGGGATATTATTTAGTAATCTATAGCATAACTGGCGTGTGCAGAAAAAAATTGAAACCCTAGGTTTTCATGTTAGTATTGTAGTTATAGCTAAATGTATGTCATGTCTGTCATCAGTAATGACAAGAAGTCCTCCAGAAAATAGGTTGTGGACCGCTAGGATAATGATATCTTGGAAAGAGACTCAGTCAGGTATTCTAATCAGCAAGTTTGTCTTTACAATCCTGTTGTCTAAAAAAACAGAATTCTGTGGAAGCGTAATATGACTCAATCAAAATATTTCTGAAGACCTCTGAGGAACAGTGGGGCAGATTCACGTAGAAATCTGTTACGCTGCGGCGCCGTAACGTATCCCATTTACGTTACACCGCCGCAGGTTTACTGCGTAAGTGCCTGATTCACAAAGCACTTACCTGTAAACTTGCGGTGGCGTAGCGTAAATCAGCTTGGCGCAAGCCTGCCTAATTCAAATGGGGCGGGCACCATTTAAATTAGGCGCGTTCCCGCGCCGAACGTACTGCGCATGCTCCATCCCTAACATTTCCCGACATGCATTGCGCTAAATGACGTCGTAAGGACGTCATTGGTTTTCGACGTTAACGTAAATGGCGTCCAGCGCCATTCACGGATGACTTACGCAAACGACGTGAAATTTTAAATTTCGACGCGGGAACGACGGCCATACTTAACATTGGCTAGGCCACCTAGAGGGCACCCTTAGTTTTACGCCGCGTATCTCTACGGAAACTACGTAAATTTAGAGCGACGGGCAAAGCGGACGTTCGTGAATCGGCGTAACTAGTCATTTGCATATTCTACGCCGACCGCAATGGAATCGCCACCTAGCGGCCGGCTTGGAATTGCAGCCTAAGATCCGACGGTGTAAGTCAATTACACCTGTCGGATCTTAGGGCTATCTATGCGTAACTGATTCTATGAATCAGATGCATAGATACGACGGAGTATCAGGAGATACGCCGTCGTATCTCTTTTGTGAATCTGGCCCAGTGTTTCTAAATCATGAAGCTCATAAGACTGGAATAAATTATACAAACAAAATAAATAAATAAAATAATAAATTCTCTCCATCTCACACAAGAGGTCCTGCACTACTAGACATGGATCTCCTGGTAAACTTAAAGAGGTTGTAAAGGCAGAATGTTTTTCTATCTTAATGCATTCTATGCATTAAGATAGAAAAAGCCTTCTGCACCCCCCCTCAGCCCCTCTTATACTTACCTAATGTCCATCTAGATTCAGCGATGTTGCAGGAATGTCTCGGCTGCCCAGGAATCCACTCCTCATTAAGAGACAGAAATTGCCACTCCAGGCAGGTCTTATTTGGTAAAAATCTTCCTCTCAGGAACCGAGGGTGCTGGCAATGCACATGGCAATTAAGAACAAAAGATGATTAGCCGCACTCCAATCCAACGTAACTTTAATGTAAAAAACTGTAAACAGGCAAGTCACAGCAACAGGAACCTAGGACAGCTGACGCGTTTCACACTAACATTAGCTAAGACAGCAGCGGGAGCCAATTGCAATCAAAGTCAGTCAGCCAATGAGGAAAGAAAGGGGATAGGGCTGGGCCATGGCTATGTGTCTTAATGGACACAGGGAACTGTGGCTTGGCTCAGGTGCCCCCCAAGAAAGCTGCTTGCTGTGGGGGCACTCAACAAGAGGGAGGGGCTAGGAGAACCGAAGGACCCAGAGAAAAGGAGGATCCAGGCTGCTTTGTGCAAAACCACTCCACAAAGTAGGTAAGTATAACATATTTGTTTGTTATTTTTAACTTAAAAAAGCGAGACTTTAGTATTACTTTAAACATTATTAAAGGGGTTGTAAAGGTACATTTTCCCCCCTAAATAGCTTCCTTTACCTTAGTGCAGTCCTCCTTCACTTACCTCATACTTGGACTACAGGAGAGTCAGGACACCCACTAACACACAGCTCCTTTCTCTATCTGCAACGTAGAGGGCGTCCTGACTCTCAGGAAGGAGGACTGCACTAAGGTAAAGGAAGCTATTTAGGGGGGGAAAATTGTACCTTTACAACCCCTTAAAGTTTCAAGACATAAAACATTGCATATCAACACAAAAACCTGACTAAACCCGTAAAGCATATTACAGGGAATATAATATTGTGGAGCTGCTTTGTTGCTGAATGTTGGTAACTAGAACAATCTTTAACTCAAAACATCGGCTTATGGAATGATCCAGGAATAAGTAAGGGCTCTTTCACACGGAGCGGACCGTTTCTGGGTCCGCTCCGTGTGTCTGCCAAAGCTCAGCGGGGATCCCCGCTGAGCTGTCGGCGGATAGGACGGTCCCCGCACACAGTGCAGGGACCGCCCTGTCTCTGCTCCGCTGTCCCCTATGGGGGACCGGATGCAGAAGGACCGTCTGTCCGTCTGCATCCGGTCCGTTCCGCCGAACGGAAGACAAATAGGGTTTCTTCCGTTCGGAAAAGCGGATCCCGACTGACGCGGACGCTAGCGGATGCTCCATCCGCTAACGGCTAACGGACGCGTTCCCATAGGGATTCATTACAAGTCCGTTAACGGACTTGTAATGAACGGACGAACGGTCCGCTCGTGTGAAAGGACCCTAAGCCTTCTACATAGCAGTCCAAACTCTTTTAGAATGACCAAGTATTGATGTCATTCCCATTTACATGCTGAAAAGTAACCTGAAGCCTTGGTAATCAAGCAAGATACACCGAAAACATAACAGAAGCAGGACATTCTATACGCAGGACTGAAAGAATAATATCTCCAGACTGGTGCTAAAATTGTAGAATGGATACGGAAAGGTACTGGATCCAAGATACGTTTGTAGAACTTGTCAATGACTATAGTGGTATAAATCTCTTATTTTATTATTTACAGTATTGTAGCAATAGTATCAGCAGTGAGATATGTTTTCTGTCTGAACAAGTATAAGAAGAGATGGATTTGACACGTCTTAAAGATTGTAGTTTGAGCACGAATCAGGGAATGTAAAATATCAATAATATAGAAGCTTCTTATTGTCCAACTCCAGGCTGAGAGGCTCTTTTCTTTACAAGACCCAGGGGACTAAATGAAGAAAAATATTAGCTCTTTATGAGAAGCTCTGCACAGAAACCAATCAGATTCCAGGTTGTATTGTCAAAACTTAAATGAACAAGCTGAAGTTAGAACAAAAGGAAAAAAACAAGTGCAACCTCCATAGTAAACAAAGTGAACAATATTTAATAATGATTCAAAACACATTAAAAAAAGGGCTTGTGCAAAGCGGTAAAAGTCAAAGCTGCTGCCTCTGGAGCCCGAAGCTGTGTGGAATTCACCTGCTTAGGCCGCAAGCAGGGGGAGAAGAGCATGAGCAGGGGGAGAAGAGCACAGGCAGATGGAGAAGAGCACAGATCAGTAGGGAGCCACTGCTGCAGGGAGACAACCCAGCCAGGGATGGAAGCCGGAGCCGGGATGGAGAGGATGCCTGACACCGCTAGGAGTGCACTAGGACATAGGAACATGTTTCAAAGCATGTTGCTTCTTCTTCAGCCTAGGGGCTTCCTTCAGCAGCGGCTCTCTCCTGCCTGTGCCCCCCCCCTCACAGCCAAAGCAGGGGAATTCCACAGCGACTCCAGAGGAAGCCGCTTTGACTTTTACACCTTTGCACAAGCTCTGCTTTTTGGGAGTGTTTTTAATCATTAATAAATATTGTTCACTATGGAGGTTGTGTTTGTCTTTTCTCTTTTGTTTTCACAGTGTGACAGCAATCACCCATGGCTGCTTCAAGCAGCACCATTGCGCTAGTAATCAGTGACAATGTGTATAGTCTACTGGGATAAGTGCCTCATCGTTTATCCTTCAGTTTTCACTTTGTAACATGTGCAATCATTTAATGGTTTGTTACAATGCCACACATACATTTCCTTGAGACCCTTTCATTCATATCAATAAGGTCATTGCCACCTTACTTGGCACCTTTTATACAAATGTTGCCCTTTGAAGAGCACTCTGCAGTAGATCAGACTTTTCAGAGGGCAGTTGCCAAGGTGAGGGTCAAAGGTTGGGGTCCAAGTTCAGGGTCAATATATTTTGGGTAGGATTTATCAAAAAAGCATTTTTTTTAATTAGTATTAGTGTCAATGCCTTTTAGTTAGGATACTGGGCCCTAGTATGGGTATAAACAACAAATACATATGTGGTATCACTGAGATTACCAGGAGCAGGATAATTTATGTTGGGTTGTTCTTTGGTGGAAGGTTATGGTAATAGCAATAAATATACAGCTTTTTATAATTATCATTTTTTTTACTAGTTTGGGCCAGATTTCCTTTAACCACTTCCCATCCTGCCATCGATAATTGACAGGAGGCCGTCAATATACGGCCTCTGGCCTCCCGCCCGCCGCGTCACTCAGGTGCCCTCTCTCCTACCAGGTGCAATTTGGAAGATTTAATTTGCCTCACCTACCAGCTGCCTGGAGCCAGTGAGGGGAAGTTAACTTCCATTTAATGGCAGTTCAGCACAGCCCAAATTTTCAAAGCTGTGTCACGTCCGTCACACTGTGCGCAATTACACGTGCCACATAAAGGAAGTACCAGCGCGGGAGCAGGGTTGCCAGGAGGACAGTGAAGACAGCCCTGTATTTGATCACAGAAGGCTATGTAAATTTCATAGGTTCTTTTGGATGGCTTTTAAAAATTGGGGTTTAAAAAAGTTTTTCTTGCAAAATAAAACTAATAATTTGGTGTATTATTATAGTGCTAATGAGATATTTAAAAGTGGTTCCAAAGGCTGAAGGTTTTTTACCTTCATGCATTCTATGCATGAAGGTAAAATAAAACCTTCTTTGTGCAGCGCCCTAGCCCCCCAAATCCTTACATGAGTCCTCTCCGATCCAGCGTTGTTCACAATAGCCTTGGCTGAGACACCAGCTCATAATCACAGCCAGTCAACCAATGAGGAGAGAGTGGCGGGGCCGTAGCTCTATGTGTCTTGGATGCATAGAACAGCAGCTTGGGAGCGCGCAAGCAGCGGTGCCCCCAGGGCAAGCGGCTTTCTCTGGGGGGCACTGCTCGAGTGGGAGGAGCCAATAGCACCAGTGGGGGACCCAAGAAGAGGATCAGGGCTGTTCCATGCAAAACCATTGCACAGAGCAGGTAAGTATATATATATATTTTTTAAATAAACACAAAGCTTTAGTATCCCTTTAAGTGAATAAGAGTCGGTTCACACTGTGGCGGCACGACTTCGGGGGCGACTCTGCAAGTCGTCCTGAGGACGACTTCAGAGGCGATTTGCAAAACGACTTCTGTATAGAAGTCAATGCAGATGGCCCCGAGCCGCCCCCGAAATACTACAGGAACCTTTTTTCTAAGTCGGAGCGACTTGCGTCGCTCCGACTTAGAACGGTTCCATTGCAGTGAATGGGACGCGACACGTCAGGCGGCTGAGCCGCCTGTCGTGTCGCCCCAGTGTGAACCGGGTCTAACAGTACTGCAATTGAATTGAAACGTCTTAGGCCCTCTTATGCCCCGTACACACGACCGAACATGTCTGCTGAAACTGGTCCGCGGACCAGTTTCAGCAGACATGTTCGGTCGTGTGTAGGCCCGAGCGGACAGGATTCCAGCATACATTTGCCCGCCGGGCCTTTTCCCAGCGGGCAAATATTTCCGGGCTTGTTTTAAAACAGCCCGCTGGAATCCTGTCCCCTCGGACATGTTCGGTCGTCTGTACAGACCTACCGTACATGTCCGAGTGCCCGCCATCCCTCGCATGCGTCGAATGACTTCGACGCATGCGTGGAAGCATTGAACTGGCAGGGCCGTCCACGTCATCGTCGTGGCCACGCCCCGCGTATTGTTTACGCACAGATTTCTGTATGATGGTGAGTACAGCCACCATACAGAAATCCCCGGGCATACATGTACGGTGAAAACGGTCCGGCGGACCGGTTTCATCGTACATGTATGCTCGTCTGTACGCGGCCTTAGAGTAACACATTTATTTAAATGAAAAAGTACCTTGTGGCTGGTTACAATATGTAAAGCTGAGAAGGTGCAGAAGAGCAAAACCACATCAAGCCATTGTTTCATTAGAAAAACACTGTAACAATGTAAACATTAGTATCTAATATCGAAATAGATAAATGTTTGGATTATTTTTCATTGCGTAAACCTACTGTTACATTTACATATTTTTCTATGTATCAGTTACAATTAAAAGTCTACTATTCTTATTATATTATAAAAACATATTTAGATGATAGTGGTTATTATTATTGAAGATAAACTTATTGTGTACCTTATAGTATTTACTTTAAAAGCCTTAATATTGCCATAAATAACTTTTGGGTCAAATGCCTCTTTTTTTCTTAATCCATTTAAAACTAGGTCTTGTCCGAAAATAAATGTTGTTTAGCTAGTAGCTTGACACTTAAGCTTGTGGTCTTCATCTGCTACACAGCTCAGGTTATTAGTGTCAAGTCATTTCTACTCAGAAAAGTCAACAGCTGAAGGTGCATGAAGTCTAAATTGCAATCATTTTGGGTTCTGTAGCTCAGATGAAAAATAAGCTTTTACTCTCTGCATCTAATGTATTTTAACCCACTCACAGTTTCAAGGGCATTGAAGCCAACCGTTTAGTACAATGAGAGAATAAAAGATCATGGAACATTCTGTAGAAATTATTGGGACATCAACATACAGTTAAGAAATGAAATATTTAAAGAAAATGAGAGTGTCGTTTTTTTCATGTATTTTAATATCAATTATATGTTAATAAACAGCAAATCTAAAAAAAAAAAAATGCTGCAGGGTACTTTTTTTGTCATAGAAAAAACTCCAAAATGTTTGTACTTTCCGCTTATAAAAGTATGTGTGAATGTTTCCACCATGCATTAACACACTCACATTTTAGATCTTTAGTATATTGATATATTGCACAAAAAAACTTTATTAAAAAAACATGTACAATTTAATGCAGTTAAGGGGTAGTAAAACTTGAGGTGCTTTATCAACCATCATCGATCAATACCTATAGCTAAAACTGTATCTTAATTGAGCCCAGTCATGGTATATGTTTGGGCACATACAGTATGTCAATTAGGTCTCAAGTATTAGACTAAAGTGAAACTGTCACTTGGACCTGATTTTATTTTTAATATTTTTAGGTTTTTGACTTTGTATACTTTGTTATGTTTTGCTATGTGAATAAAATGGTTGTTTTACAAATCAACATGTTAAGTGTAAACCCAAGAACAAAAAAAATATTTAGTGCAGATTAACAGTCCTTAGGTATGGTAGCTGCATTCGTTTTGTTTTTGAGGCTTTTTTTCCCCCATTATTTTTTGGAGATTCTGTCAGTAACACACTTCCTATTCTAAGGTGACAACACTCACTCAGTCCAATTTATCCATAAATAAGCATCTTTGCCACCCTAGGACAGGAAGTGTGTTAAGACTATACACACTCTCTTCATCTAGAAAACACACAGGGAGGTATTCTGCAGTCTACAGAGAGAAATGGGAACATTGCTAACTGCCAACTGTATAGGTCAGCCAGAAAACTTGAACATTTTTAAGCTCACTTGATTTGTGGTTTGATCAACAGGTATTTTTTGGCAATTAAACGATATAACAATACCCCTTATTTTTCAAATACTCAACAGACAAAATTTGAGAAAGTAAGAAGAAATCATTGTTATTGTTTACGTACAGTTGAATACATTGCACTCCTGAGACAGCCATCTTGAATTAGTTCTTTCCCTAACTTAAACCTTGCACGTAGCCATAGAAAAAGCATCACTATCATAAGTGCCCTTACTGGGCATTATTGGTTTTTGCAAGGAAGTGCACAGCGGTAACTTTTACTTTTCAAACTGTATTTCACCAGTTTAAACTCTGAGTGGTACATAGCTGGGAAGAGAAGCATGACTCCTTCAGCTGTGTGTATGAACTGAGCTATAGCTATTTAAAGCGGAGGTTCACCCATAACCTACACATTTTCCCTTTCGCTTTATGCTCGTTTTGTCTAGGGGAATCGGCTATTTGTATTAAAATACTGCAATTCCCTTCTCATTGGCTTACCGCTGCATACTCTAACCCCCCTTCAATCCATCATGAATGCTGCGGCCAGACTTATCCACCTTACCAACCGCTCTGTCTCTGCTACTCCTCTCTGTCAATCCCTCCACTGGCTTCCGCTCGCCCAACGAATTAAATTCAAAATACTAACTACAACCTACAAAGCCATCCACAATTCTGCCCCCTGCTACATCACTGACCTTGTCTCCAAATACCAACCTAATCGCTCTCTTCGTTCTTCTCAAGACCTCCTGCTCTCTAGCTCTCTCATCACCTCTTCCCATGCTCGTCTACAGGACTTTTCCAGAGCCTCTCCAAGCCTATGGAACTCCTTACCCCAAACTATCCGTCTATCTCCTTCTCTTTCAGCTTTTCGAGGATCCCTGAAAACCCTCCTCTTCAGAGAAGCCTATCCTACCCACATCTAACAACTGTATTTTAACTTTGCCCACCTGATCACCCCCCACATCTACTACCCTCTGTTCCACTTCACCCTCCCTTCTAGATTGTAAGCTCTAACGAGCAGGGCCCTCTGATCATTCCTGTATTAAATTGTACTGTAACTATAATGTCTTCCCTGATGTTGTAAAGCGCTGCGTAAACTGTTGGCGCTATATAAATCCTGTATAATAATAATAATAATATGATCCGTACTTACCCGTTTTCGAGATGCATCTTCTTCCGCCACTTCCGGGTATGGGCTTCGGGAATGGGCGTTCCTTCTTGATTGACAGTCTTCCGAGAGGCTTCCGACGGTCGCATCCATCGCGTCACGATTTTCTGAAAGAAGCCGAACGTCGGTGCGCAGGCGCAGTATAGAGCCGCACCGACGTTCGGTTTCTTTCGGCTACGAGTGACGCGATGGATGCGACCGTCGGAAGCCTCTCGGAAGACTGTCAATCAAGAAGGAACGCCCGCTCCCGAAGACCCATACCCGGAAGCGACGGAAGAAGATGCATCTCGAAAACGGGTAAGTACGGATCATATTTTAATACAAATAGCCGATTCCCCTAGACCGAACGAGCAGGAAGCTAAGGAAAAAAAAAAAAAAAAAAAAAGAAATGGTTGAACTCCCGCTTTAATTCTGTGAACAGGTTTTATTCCCAACAAAGCAGAGAAGGTGCTCAGAAGCAAGTTATGAGACGGGAGCGCTCGTTTTGGTAAAACTACCATTCATAATAGAGTAAGCACATTCATCACGCTGTAACAGACAGAAAAGCGCAAAACGTCTTTTACTAACACGGAATCAGCAAAAGCAGCCCAAAGGCGAATGGAACTTTCCCTTTATAGTGCCGTCGTACGTGTTGTACATCACCGCGCTTTGCTAGAGCATTTTTAAAAAATGATGGTTTGTGGGCAACGTCGTTTTAATGCTGAAAAACGTCGTTCTTTTTCATGCCGAAAAATTATCGTGTGTACGCGGCATTAGTACTCCGATTTCCTCTCACACTCAAACGACATACAGATTAATTGGTTACTTGGCTACTTCACTTTCATTTATTTTTATTTATTTCAGGTACTTATAGAACCATCACTTTTGCAGCCCTTTTTTTTATACTTTATGTATATTGCGCATTCACATCAGTCCCTGCCCTCAAGGAGCTTACAATCTAAGGTTGCACTAGTATCTGTGTGCATCTGTGTATGTATATCTGTGTGCATGTGAGAAAGGGACCTTAGATTGAAAGCTCCTTGAGGACTGGGGGGTGATGTCAGTGAATAGTATGTAAAGCACTGCATAAATTGATGGTGCTATATAAGAAGCTGGAATAATATATATATATATATATATATATATATATATATATATATATATATATATATATATATATACAGGCACAGACAGTATATCTACTATAGAATTTATATATATAGATTTTAGCAAGTGCTTTTATGAAAATTAAATCCAGCACATATCTAAAGAAGGCTGAGGTAACTGGGAATTTTATATCCAAGCAGCTCTGAAATAATTTCTGAGCTGAATCCGTAATGGAAACATTGCCTTTTCTATCTTCCCACACGATGCACAATGAAATGCTTTAGATATTGTTTTGCCTTTACTTTAGTATATCATCTATAATTGCTAAGCCCCAAGTCTCTAATACCAAAGACGTTTGTTAAGTGATGTACAGACACCAAGTATTACTGAAATAGTTTCTAAGCTGAAAAATACAAGCATATTCGAATGCTCAGCAACTTGACACTGTGACATCGATGAGAGATAGGAATTTTCCCTATGCCAATTTCACTACGGTAATCATAAGTATATTTACTTTAAATTAATGCACTAATCAGGGTTTTCACTTAAGCATTAATTAGATGTTTTTTACTTAAGTAATAAAGGTCATTTTCATTGATATTGTGACATAGAAAAAGATTTAGGGGGAATATGGACATACTGTAAATACTGTATCAATGCTAAGAGCATAATAACTACTTGCCTATTGGACACCTTTACCCCTGTAGAACCCTCTACCATAGGTAGGTGCTAGAGTGAGGATTTTTGTGTGGTAAGCTTTCAGAGCAGGTACATTTAGGCAGGCCTATGCTTCAGGCTAGGCCTGTTTGTTTTGATCTGGGGGCGGGGAGTGGTTAGTGTAGCAGTCGGTGTGACCTCCTGTGCTTCAGTTCTTGAGCGCCTCTCCTGCTTCCAGGGAGAATGTTCTAGAAGAGGGGCAGGGCTGAGGACTGGAGTGACAGGGAGCTCATGTGAGGAGCCCTGACCAATCCCCAACTGGAATTGGCAGGCCTCCCATATAAGCTCAGGTCCAGCCCACTGGAAGGGTGTTCTCGGCTGAGAGACGTGGAGAATGGAGTGCTAGATAGCAGCAGGAGGCTATCCCTACCTGTGGGGGGGAGGGGGGGTGCGCCCTCAGCGGAGGAGGCTGGGAGAGCTGGGAGGGAGCCTCATCCTTACACAGTCACGGAGGAGGTGTCCTGGAACAGAGGGGCTGGAGAAGCTATTGGAACGCATGTCCAGTTAAGTTCTCCATCATGGACTGAGGGCAGGAGAAGGTCGGTGAGTGTGGATTTATGGAAGAGGCATGCCAGGGGAGCTGGGTGCAAGGCGGAGGAGGAGAGACACTGGGGTTTTTTGTCAAATCGGTGTGGCCTGCGGGTGCAGGATTTGTAAGTTGGGCTAGCTGGGATCAGTAGTCCATCAACTAACGCAAGCTGCTTATTTGTAATTTGTTCTATGAGCATCCCATAATCCCTTCCCCCAACCAAGTTATATCCCCCAATAAACAAAAACAAAAACACAAATGACTGTTCATTGTCTCTGAGAGTGATATATGGAAGTCTGGCAGCGGGGTGATATGGTGGATGTTAGCAACTGTCCGCTATACCCCCTTTCTGCCCAGACCAATTTTCAGGGCTGTCACACTTTGAATGACAATTGCGCAGCCATGCAACACTGTATGCATATGAAACTATCATTTTTTTCACACAAATGGAGCTTTCTTTTGGTGGTTTTTAACCACCACTGGGTTTTATATTTTTTGCTAAAATACATGACAAAAGACCCAAACATTTTAAAAAACAAATGTTGTACATTTATTGCTCCTTCACTGATGTGTGCTGAAGGGGCTGCACTAATGGGCACTGATTGACACCACTGATAAGCACTGATTGGCAGCACTGTTGGGGACTGCACTGATAATCAGGACACTGATAATCAGTACCTTGATGATCAGTGTAGATGTCCCTTAAACACAAGCCAGTTATCAGCTCTCCTCTCCTTATGCTGTCAGGATGAGGAAAGAAATTCTGATAACCCGCTTGTGTTTACATGATCACATGGTAAATAGCTGCTGATTGGCTCCTTACCCCAATCTGTAATCAGCTGTGTCCAGAGGACACAGCGATCAGAGACTGCGCCACAGGCGTGAACACGGGTGGACGTTATATGGCTATAGTGCAGTTGGCAAGTGATTAATCAGCTTGGTATAGAATGTCTCCTCTTGTGACAGTACAGAAAACTGCCCAAGGCTCCATAACCACTATTAACCACTTGACCTCCAGAAGGGTTTACACGTGACCAGAGCATTTTTTGCTATTCAGCACTTTTCTACTTTAACTGGATAGTCCTCGGGCATGCAACACTGTACACAAATGTAATTTGTATAATATTTTGAGCTTTCTTTTGGTGCCATTTAATCACCACTGTTTTTATTTTTTTTATTTTACTAAAGAAAAATACAGAATAAAATGTTTCTCTGGTTGAAATTTTGAAAAAAAAACACTTAGTTTCTATTATACAATTTTGCAATAAGACAATCTTTCTTCATAAATTAAGTCACAAATGTAGTCTGCTACATGTTGATGGGGACAAGGGCCTCTTCCCGACAACCCTGGGCGGTGGTTGTGGGGGTCTGTGGGCAGGGGGCTTATCAGAATCTGGAAGCCCCCTTTAACCATTGGGGCCCCCAGATCCCAGTCCCCACCCCATGTGAATGAGTAGGAGTACATTGTACCCCTACTCATTCACCCCAAAAAAGTGTCAAAAGTGTAAACAAATAGACAAGGCAGTTTTTGACCATTCCTTTATGTCCCCTAATGTAGATCCATTGTCAATCACGATGCTCGCCGCACCGCCAGAAAAAGAACAAAACGATCCAACTGGAATAAAGGCAAACTTCCGAGCTTGCACTGGTCGATGTCCAATGGGCGTCATGATTGACAATGGATCTACATCAGGGGACATCTTTTAAAAAAAATGGAATTGTCAAAAACTGCCTCCTGTCTTTATTTATTCTTTACACTTTTTTTGTGAATGAGTAGGGGTACAATTCACATAGGGAGGGGGTCAGGATCTGGTGGCCCCCTTGTTAAGGGTGGCTTCCAGATTCTAAAAAGCCCCCATGCCCACAGACCCCCACCCAGGGTTGTTGGGAAGAAACCATTGCCCCCATCAACAAGGGGACAGGGTGCTTTGGGGTGGGGGAATTTTTCATTTTTATTGTTTCACTTTAAGCATCATTAAAATCACTGCTCCTGTAAAAAGGATCTTTAAAAAAAAAAAATTGCATTGATACATGTCCCCCAGGTCAGTACCCAGGCCTCTTAACTCGTTTTATGGTCAATAACTTGCATATAAACTTTTAAAATTGACACCTATAATTTTTCAGGTTCGGGTCCCATAGACTTTTATAGGTTTCGAGGTTCGGGTCTGAACTTTTGCGATGTTCAAGAGTTCTAGCACAAACCAAACCGGGGGTGTTTGGCCCACCTCTACTGATAATGAATGACACAAGCTTTAATATTACTAGTGGATAAGCCTTGCCTGATGCAAGAGAGATGCACATATACCATTCACCTTGGCAGTTGCAGATCATATTTCATTGACCTTGCCTGGTACCAATGTCCAAAAATAAAATTGGTCCACACTGCTTATTTGCATAATTGTAGGTTTATTAACGGGTCACAGGGTGCTTATTGTGTTTTGGATGGGGAAGTCACATGTTAAAGCCACAGGAGAATACATAATGATGACTGTCTGTGCCTCTTAAGCTATTATTAAACAAATGAACCCATCTTGTATCGAAATGTTGTATTGGACATCCACCTTATTATCCAGATTCAAAATTTGATAAAGGTAATATAAAATAGAACAAAAGGTTGGTCGCTAAAGCTACACTTAGTTTTTGTATGTGTATCTGGAGCAAGGCAATGCAGCAACTGGAGCAATCCCTAGGGGAGTGGGCTGATATCTAAATAGTTACAGTGGGCAGCTAAAGTTCACAAAAACAAAAAAAAATTGCATAAGCAAAGGTCATGTTAGTGAAAACCATGTCAACATGTTCAGAGAACTCAGAGATATAGAAAACCAAGCACTGCCAAACCCTCTTATCCCCCCCCCCCTAACCTCCATATTGATCATTGAAGCTGTCCATCATGTTAAAGGTGAAGTACAGCCAAATCTTGTTTGGCTGTACTTCTTCTGTGGCTCGCAGGAGTGCAGTTCGTTCTGCACTCCTGTGACCCATTTTTAGCAGACAGCGCACTGAAGCCTGCTGTCGGCTGACATCACAGAGTTTGCGATTATATGGTCAGGAGCCACCCAGGAGCGTGGACCGGCACCTGGCTCAGCCTCTCAGCAATCCCCAGGGAGTCTGAGCCAGCCGCTACCGCCCTCTCCACAGCCCAGCATGGGTATGGTGGGAGGGGGGGGAGCAGAGGAGACAGCGGTGACTGACAGTCACAGGGAGCCCTGAGAACTGAGCGATCAGCAATCTTTGAGTGGTCTTATACATGGCGGGGGACATATGCAGCATTGTACCGATGCTGCATATGTATTAACCCTTTATTGGCCGCTAGCGGGGGTTAATACCGCACCGCTAGCATCCGAATCCCGCGGGATTTCTGACGGTATAGCGCAGCTATTTTAGCGGCGCTATATCGCCACCGCCCCAGTGTGAAAGGGGCCTAATGCCGCGTACACACGATCATTTTTCAGCATGTCCAAAAAACAAAGTTTTCCCAACTTCATCATTAAAACAACGTTGCCTACAAACCATCGTTTTTAAAAAATGATTTAGCAAAGCGCGGTGACTTACAACACGCACAACGGCACTATAAAGGGGAAGTTCCATTTGCCTTTGGGCTGCTTTAGCTGATTTCGTGTTAGTAAAAGACGATTTGCACTTTTCTGGCTGTTACAGCGTGATGAATGTGCTTACTCCATTATAACGGTAGTTTTACCAGAACGAGCGTCACATAAATTGCTTCTGAGCATGCGCGGGTATTTTACGTAATTTTTGCCCACACACGATAATTTTTTACAACCCGAAAAACGACATCGTTTAAAACGACGTTTAAAAATGCAGCATGTTCGACCATTTTAAATGACGTTTTTGAAAAACAACGTTTTCTTCATGCCGAAAAATTATCGTGTGTACGCGGCATAAGAGTAAATACAATAAGGTGACTACCTCATCTGTTTCTACCTTTTCATGAATACATTGGATTTAGCTCTATAGAATCCATAGCTTTTCAAGTCATATTTTGTTATAAGTCCCTTTAAAATATTAATCAATGCTGAAGACTGCTCGAGCACCGTGTAGTACACAAAGCGTATGTGTTTTTTTTTCCAAAGAGGAAATGTGTGACGGAGCACACAGCATATAGGCGCCTGGAAATGCATTTCATAAAGCATTCTGGACACACTGACAGCCACAATTTCTCAACATAAATTACTGCTCTTAGTTGAAGAGCTCTTGTCATCTGACAACAGAAAACTCAAGAAATTGGCTACTGGCTTCTTCAATGATTATCTCTTCTTGAAGAGGGAAATGTTCCCCTATACCCGACATGTACAACATTTTTAGAAAGAAAAGGTTCTTGAACATGAAAGACATGACAGCACCATAAAATAAGAAATATTAAGCATTAAAGAAGAAGTACAGCCAAAGCTCGTTTAGCTGTACTTCTGTGGATCACAGGAGTGCAGTTTGTTCTGCAACTTTGGCTTTGACCAGTGATAATGGACAGCTGTTGCATTGTATATCATTGAAGTATGACTTTCATGCAGCTTTTGTGGGTTAACATTGAAGTCTATGGTCCTCAAGTTGCATGAAAGTAAGACCAAAGTAGTGCATGAACTACTTTGATATTGCTGCAAGTTTAAGTCGCACATATATAAATGCTTATCATTGGAAAACATGGGGAAAGACTTGTCATGCAACTTTTATGATTCCCACAAATGTGAATGGAGCATAAATGACAGCTCTCTGGCCACTGTTGTGTTCCATCTTGATTAATGGTCTCTGGACTGACCCACAACATTTGCACCGCCTATCAGTAATAGGTCACACTTGCCACTTACTACTGCATGTAGTACCGCCACACTAGTGTCTGTTTTTATACCTGTAAAATTAAAAATCGTGATTTGACTTGAACACCCCTCATACTGTAAAAGAGAAGTCTGGGATGTCCTCTTTTTTTTTTAAATCATATTTACCTATGTAAATGCAGGTTTGGTCCAATGCTGCATCTGTCCCTTGCCGGCTCTTAGGCCCCGTACACACGACCGAGTTTCTCGGCAGAATTCAGCCAGAAACTCGAGCGGAGCTGAATTCTGCCGAGAAACCCGGCCATGTGTACACTTTCGGCCAAGGAAGCCGACGAGTTCCTCGTCGAGTCGAATAGAGAACATGTTCTCTATTTCCTCGTTGTTCAATGAGGAAAGTTGGCTCGCCGAGATCCTTGGCGGCTTCACACAGAACTCGATGAGCAAAACGATGAGTTTTGCCCGTCGAGTTCCTCGGACGTGTGTACGGGGCCTAACACTGAGAACCGAGCAATCCAACACCTCTGATTGCTCGGTTCTCAGGGCCCCTGAGCAGAGAGCTGGTGACTGTCAGTCATTGCTGTCTGCTCTGTGGAGGGGGCGGAGCAGCAACCGATCCAGGCATGTGGGTGGATCCCGACCATATGGTTGCAATCTTTCCCAAGCCTGGACAGGCTCCGTGACTCCAGCCGGATGTCTTCTGAAAACGGGTCTTAGGAGTGCAAAACTACCTGCACTCCTGTGATCCATAGGAGAAGTACAGCCAAATGAGCTCCTTTAAGAATTAAAATTATGTGAATTCGGTCGGCCTGCTAACATCACACAATTTGATCTAGGAATTGAACTTTTGGACACTTCCAGTTTATGTCTGCGGTATCCATTTTTCCCTTTGGGGACATTTCTCCATTAAAGTGGTTGTAAACCCACTATTTGGACTTTTACCTACAGGTAAGCCTATAATAAGGCTTACCTGTAGGTAAGGAGAATATCTCCTAAACCTGCACGGTTTAGGAGATATTCCCCCCCGCAATGCGGGCGGCGCATGCGCAGGGGGGAATCCACGGCTGAAGGACCGGCACTGGCGTCCTTTTTTTCCCACAAATAGAGCTTTCTTTTGGTGGTATTTGATCACCTCTGCGGTTTTTATTTTTTGCGCTATAAACAAAAATAGAGCGACAATTTTGAAAAAAATTCATATTTTTTACTTTTTGCTATAATAAATATCCCCCAAAAAATATATAAAAAAACATTTTTTTCCCTCAGTTTAGGACGATACATATTTTTCGTAAAAAAAATCGCAATAAGCGTTGATTGGTTTGCACAAAAGTTATAGCGTTTACAAAATAGGGGGTATTTTTATGGCATTTTTATTAATATATTTTTTTTACTAGTAATGGCGGCGATCAGCGATTTTTTTTCGGTACTGCGACATTATGGCAGACACTTCGGACACTTTTGACACATTTTTGGGACCATTGGCATTTTTATAGCGATCGGTGCTATAAAAATGCATTGAATTACTATAAAAATGCCACTGGCAGTGAAGGGGTTAACACTAGGGGGCGGGGAAGGGGTTAAGTATGTCCCTGGGTGTGTTCTTACTGTGGGGGGGGTGGCCTCACTAGGGGAAACACTGATCCTCTGTTCATACATTGTATGAACAGAAGATCAGCATTTCCCCCCCTGACAGGATCGGGAGCTGTGTGTTTACACACACAGCTCCCGGTCCCCGCTCTGTAACGAGCAATCGCGGGTGCCCGGCGGCAATCGAGCCTGCTGGGCACACGCACGGGAGTCGGGGGCGAGCGGGGGGCGCGCACGCGCCCCTAGTGGCCGCTCAAAGAGCCGCCGTATAGCTACGGGCTCTCGCCCAGGAGAGCCGACCTGCCGCCGTAGAATGACGGCGGCTGGTCGGCAAGTAGTTAAAGTGTTACTAAACCCCCGGACCCTGCATTTATTATATCTGGTCTCTCACAGTACACAGAACATGGAAATGCAATTATTTTAGTAAATATAAACTGCTAAATACCTTTTCTCATCAGCAGTATATAGCAGTTTTGTTTATAGCCAAGCATTGGTTAAAGCTTGTAAGAGGAGTTTTCATTCTCTTCTGACTATCCTATGAGGCTGCATGACTCCTGACCCTCTGTCTGGGCAGTGCTGATTTTCCCTGTACTGATAACATGCACCCTCGCAAAAACAAAAAAAAAATTCTCTAGCAATACACACCAAACTGAGCATGTACAGAGTTCTTTTTAAAGCGGGGGTTCACCCTAAAAAAAAATTCTAACAATACATGGAGCCGACCTAGGAGACCAACAGTATGCTGTTGTTTTTTTTTATTTTTTTCCTACATACCGGTATAGCGCTATTTTCACCCCCGGCTTTCCCTCTGGAGTGGGCGTTCCTAATCACAGGCTGTGATCGACGTGCTTCTGACCGGCGCATACTACGCGTCACGAGTTGCCGAAAGAATCCAAACGTCGGTACGCATGCGCCGTATAGCGCCGCACTGACGTTCGGCTTCTTTCGGCAAAACTTGTGACGCGGGGAATATTGAGTGACATGGGAGAAACTGCTGCAGGACTAAGGTAAGGATCATCATTAAAAAAAAAAAACAATGGATTAATTATTGTCTCTGCCTGCTAGTTTACTTGAGCCAAAGTCAAAATTTCGGGTGAACCTCCGCTTTAAGCCTTGTACACACAAGCGGAATTCGTGACGGAAAAAGTCAGATGGAAGCTTTTCATCGGATATTCCGTCCGTGTGTATGCCCCATCAGACTTTTCCTGTCGGAAATTCCAACGGAATTAGATAGAGAACATGTTCTCAATTTCTCAAAAGTCGACGCTAAGCATTGAACTTAATTTTTTCCGGCTCGTCGTAGTGTTGTACGTCACCGCGTTCTTGACCTCAACACAGGTCACTTTCAGCCCCTTCCTGCCCAGGCCATTTTTCTGCTTTCACCGCTGTCGCATTTTGAATGACAATTGTGTGGTCATGCAACACTGTACCCAAATACATTTTTACCTTTTTTCTTCACACAAATAGAGCTTTATTTTGGTGGTATTTAATCAACGCTGACATTTTTATTTTTTACAAAAAAGACCAAAAATTTGGGAAAAAAAAGTTTTTCTTGTTTTTTCTGTCAGTACATTTTGTAACTAAGTCATTTTTCTCCTTCACTAATGTGCGCTGATGAGGCTGCACTAATGGGCACTGATAGGCTGCACTGATGAGGTGGCAATTATGGGCACTGATTAGGTCGCACTGATGAGGAGGCACTAATATGCCACACTGATAGGTGGCACTGATAAGCAGGACTGGTGGGCACTGATAGGCAGCAGTGGTGGGCACTGATGGGCAGCACTGGTCGGCACTGATTAGGTGGCACTAATATACTGCACTGATGGGCACTGATTAGGTGGCACTGTTGAGCACTGATAGGTGGCACTTATAGGCAGAAGTGGTGGGCCCTGATGGGCAGCACAGATAGGCAGCACTGATGGGCAGCACTGATGGGCACTAAAGAGCTGCACTGACTTGCATCAATTATGGTCACTGCTGGGGCTTTCCTGCAATCAGGGCACTGATGATCAATGCCATGATTACCTTCAATGCCATGATTATCTTCCCAGGTCTCCCCTGCGTGGAGATGCTGCTGACTCTGTCAATGTGAGGCGAGGAGAGCCGATTCATGGCACTTTCCTATTTACATGTGACCAGCTGTGATTGGCTCTTTGCAGAGAAGGGGGTCGTGCTGTGTCCTAGCAACACTATGCGGCCACAATTGTCACACTGCGTGGCCCCGCGGGCATGCAACAGCGGCCGTTCTGGTGCACCGTCATATGACGTCCACCCAGAGCGAGAGCCGCACCGTTCCTCTGTCTGACGGCAGGTGGGCTGCAAGTGGTTGGAAAACTCTGAGATAAAAAATGAACAAAGCATATTCTCATTTAGTGTGTACTTGCCTCAGTTCAATGCACTTGTGCAAGTGTGGGTCTGTCTGCTCTCTCCTTCCTCTGCTACATGCAGGAGTCACTTCTGAGTCTTAACAGACACCCCCACCCTTAGTACACAGCAGGTGATTGACAGATGTGAGACTTTGTAGATGAGGTTGTGCTCCTTCTTCCACTCAGGTCTCAGAATACACTCAACTCTGTGCTGTGTGTGACATCATATCCCCGCCCCCTGCCTGCTGGAAGCTCTAAGGATCTAAACTGTGTACTTTAGAACAGTGGTCATAAACCCTGTCCTCAGGGCCCACTAACCAGCCGGGTTTGCAACATAACTGAAATACATTACAGGTTTTTGATTTGATTTGGGATTTGTACTGCGCCGAATGCGCTCCTTTAGGAGGTGATATCATTTGCTGCTCAGTGATTTCAGTATTCTAGTCTGCATCTCCCCAAGGTAATAGGTAAAACCTGGCCTGTTAGTGGGTCCTGAGGACAGGGTTGATGACCACTGCTTTAGTCTGGGTTCACACTATACTACACGACAGCAGTACGACTTTCATCCTACTTTGCTCTGTGACATCAGTCCTACATTGATCCGACATTGGTCCGACATCCATCCTACTTTCATGAACAGGATACTACTTTGATCCGACTTTGTGATAGTCTGACTTGTTCTTTGACCAATCAAAACAATCCAGTGTGAGATAAATTCCTTTTACTGCTGCTGTAATCACCATGTCGGATGTCAAAAGTCGGATGGTAAGGACAAGGATCCTACTTTGATTCAACTTCAGTGATATTCAATGGGCTGAAGTAGGATCAATGTCAGACCAAAGTAGTACAGGGAGCATTTTCAAAGTCGGACCAACATGTGTCGGACCAGTTAAGACGGCTCTCATAGGGAAACATTGATTTTTCACAAGTCATGCGACATGAGCTCCCAGTGTCAGAGCATTTGTCGGACAAGTGTGAACCCGGCCTCAGAAGGCTTGAAGTAGAGAAAACTGCAGATAAACAGGTGCAGCTTATGCAGGAGGATTTCATTTATCACTGGGTGTCACCTGAAGATAGTCACTTCAGTGGGCTTATGTAAGTGTTTATTTTCACTTTAACATTTATGCCACTTTCTGACCTGCCATCCACATGTCTTGAGCATCTGTCTAGTAGTAGACGAATGATACAACTTGCTTCATCTGTGTACACCTTTCCTGTGCTAGATATAAACAGATTTGAGTAGCTGTCACGTTCTGGTTTTACAGACTAGTACAAAAGGCTGACTATACTAGACAACACATTACTGCCTGCTATGTGTTTACCTTACCTTGTAGTTTTTTTTTACACTTTGGTTTGACCTTATAATGTCAGCTACACACCTTTGGCAGGCTTAGGGCTCTTTCACACGTCCGTTCAGTTTTTACATTATTTTTTTTCCCTTCAGTTGATCCGTTTTTTCATCAGTTTTTCGTCCGTTTTCCATCCGTTTACATCCGTTTCCGTTCCGTTTTCCGTCCGTTGACGTCCGTTTTTGGTCCGTTTTTCATCCGTTTTTTCGATCCGTTTTTTGATCCGTTTTTTTTATTTTTTTGGTTTTAGAACTTTATTAATCATCTTTTCAAGAATTTTCCCATGATTCTTTGTTTCCCCCAGTGTGCTTTCCTCTTCCTGTATGTTAACAGCCGGCTGTTTTGTTCCTGATCCATTGCTGTATTTCACTGTACTTGTTGATTACGATGGATTTGGGGAATTATTATCAGAATGTGACATCATTTGTCATGATGTACTTTGTGTGGAGAAAAAAAAGCTTGACCAGGAAGATGTCTGCTAGGGGACGCAGGTACTGGGCACATCCCATGCTCCTCAAAAGGCCAAGTGAGGGTTTCTTTGCGCTGCAATATGCAGATTTGCGACGTTACCCTCCTAAATTTTTTAATTTCACTAGAATGACGATCCCAACGTTTGATTATTTACTTGAAAATTTACATCCCAGACTATACCGTACAAACACAGACATGCGACTTGCTGTGCCTCCAGAGGAGCGACTTCTCATTACCCTCAGGTAAGCCAGCCAGCCAGCCATTTAGCTTGATTATGTCCAGTGTAATGTTGGATTCCTTTCGTAATTTCTTCTACTCTTCTACTCTTCCTAGGTTTCTTGCATCTGGAGTGTCTTATACGTCACTAAGCCATTTTTTTTTATTGGGAATATCGACCATATCAGTGATAGTGCATGAGACCTGCGAAGCAATATGGGAGGAGCTTCGTTCTTCTGCAATGCCGGTTCCTGATGCTACCATGTGGCAGGAAATTGCGACTGGCTTTTGGAAAAAAACTCAATTCCCCAATTGTGTTGGAGCTCTGGATGGGAAACATGTCAGAATCCAGATGCCACCAGGATCTGGCTCGCAATTTTTCAATTATAAAAAATATTTTTCACTAGTGCTAATGGCAATTTGCGACAGTAACTACAAATTTATTGCCGTTGATATAGGAGCCTATGGATCGAATGCCGACGCAAGAATATTTTCATCATCAGTAATGGGGAGAAGAATACTGGAGGGACACTTTAATTTCCCAGCAGATCAACCACTACCATCAACTGTAGGACCAGATTTGCCACATGTTCTAGTTGCTGATGAGGCATTTGGACTTTCTCATCATCTTTTAAGGCCTTATGCCAGGCAGAATTTAACGACCCCAAAGAAAATTTTTAACTACCGCTTGAGTCGTGCAAGGCGCCTTATTGAATGCACCTTTGGCATTTTGAGCGGCAAATGGCGCATATTTCATAGCGCTATACAACTTAGCGTGGAGAATGCCCAACTGGCAATCCAAGCCTGCTGTGTCCTCCACAATGTCATCCGCGAGAAGGAAGGGATTTCTGTTGAGGAAGAGGACGAGGTAGACCTACCATCTGTGCGCTTTTCCGGACTGCGACCCAACAATTCAGCCATTACCATGCGTGACAATTTTACTAATTTTTTTATGTCCCCAGAAGGAGAGGTTCCGTGGCAGTATCAATATGTGTAAAAACAGTCACGAGGAACTTTATCATTTGCACCTTTCTAGTAACATGTTTCGCCCCTTTTAGTTAATTTGCATGGTCTTTCTTGTCATAGTGAAAACGCCAGTTAATTTCTACATTTAAGATTTCTACAAGTGTATGCTTTCATGCTTCAATTGTCATTATGTCCCTATGATATATCAGTTTGTTTCTTTTCACATAAAATACCAAAAAAAAATCATTTTCATGCAGTCTACTATTTTTCTTTGAACTTTATGAACGCAACATGTAGATTGTAACTTATAGTAAAAGATAAAAAAAAATGAAATACACATCACAAAAAGGGGCAAAAATCAATTTATTAAAGTATCGTATCAAAAATTTCCAAAAAAAATAAAATTATAGATCTTGATAATAAGGGGTGGGGAAAAGGGAGGAATCAGATCGTGAAGTCCCCTGGGAAGGAGAGGGATCATAGTTGGGTGCCTGGGGTGGGACTGGAAAATTTTGGGCAGTGGAGGCAGGGGCACGGTAATGATGGGGTATAGGGCTGGGTTGGAATCGGTGAGTGTAGGGAGCTGGTGGTGGGTGATCGGGGTAGAATTGGCGTTGGGAAGGGGAGATAACTTGGGGCACAGGGTCTCCTGACATAGAAGCCTTCAGACAAGTACCGATATACTGGCCAATTGCCAGGCGCATATCAAGTTTTCGATCCGGATTCATTTTTTGTAGCAGGTGGTACTGGCTTCTTAGGAATAAAGCGTCCTCGTTGTTAGGGTCCAAAAAAGGATCGTTGGAGTCAGGTCTTCTTGCTTTCATCTCCTCCATGAAGCTCAGCATGGCGTTATCTAATTTGTTTTTTTGTGGACGCTTTCTCACAGTTGAACCAACTGAACGAATCTGAGGGGTGGAACACATATCTATTAGCACATTATCTTTTGACAATATTTAAAAAAGTAGGCATTTTATGTTCGATACTTACAGGCACACTTGTGGTTGGTGGAATCGGTCTTGCAGCTCTAGTGGCATCTTCAGCTGCCTCACTTTCTGTCACTCCAGTTTCTCCCATGGGATCTTGCTGCGAAAATTCAGTATCTGTTTCCTCCTCCGTTTCACTGATGTTAGTGGCTGTACTGTAAAATATTGGTTGGTAGATGGGTTAAAGGTCAATTCAGACTTGTTTCAACAATACATAGATCCATGTGTGTGTATACTGCTGTGGTCAACCCTACATACCACTTTTGGAATACTTAGTTTGAACATATTTGCATATAAAAAATAGACAAAGTTGTCTGACTGTTACCTATCAACACCCCCTGAAACACAGTCGGGGTTATTTACTAAAGGGAAATCCACTTTGCACTACCAGTGCACTATCAGAGCATTTGGAAGTCCAGTCGCTGTAGATCTGAGAGGGACATGCAAGGAAAGTAAAAAAGAGTATTTTAACGTCCACGTGATTGGATGATAAAATCAACAGTGCTTCCCCTCATTTCAGATCTTCCACTTAGATCTACAGTGACGGTACTTACAAGTGCTCTTGCAGTGCAAAGTTAATTTGCCATTAGTAAATGACCCCCAATACCTACCAGACACTCAAGGAGTGATGGCAGCAAAGTAAGAGGGGAAAGAAGACCTATACGGGGACTTTCATCTCAGGGAATCAATTCATTAATAATGAGCTACTATGATATGCATACTAGGTCATTATGCATTTCTGTTAATTCAGATATTTATATGTGTGGATCAAGTTTATTATTTGTAGTTTACTTGGTCAAATAATGTTATAAAGTGGCTAGGTACCTTCTTAGGCTCATCACGTTACGCAGGAAATCCAGCATTTCAAAAAATGCACCCTTTTTGTACTTGGAGGCTCCAGCTCCACTGCGGGACATTGTCTCCTCCTTCAAATCTCTCCTATAACGGTCTCTCAATGAGCGCCAGCGGGTGACGATACTCTCTCCTATGAAGAAACAGAAAATAAAATACACCCATAGGTGGCGTGGCAGGTGGCGTGGCAGGTGGCCAATTCACAACTTGTGGCAGGTGGCGTGGCAGGTGGCCAATTCTCAACTTGTGGCAGGTGACGTGGCAGGTGGCGTGGCCAGTGGCCAATTCACAACTTGTGGCAGGTGACGTGGCAGGTGGCGTGTTCAGTGGCCAATTCACAACTTGTGGCAGGTGACGTGGCAGGTGGCGTGTTCAGTGGCCAATTCTCAACTTGTGGCAGGTGACGTGGCCAGTGGCCAATTCACAACTTGTGGCAGGTGACGTGGCAGGTGGCGTGTTCAGTGGCCAATTCACAACTTGTGGCAGGTGACGTGGCAGGTGGCGTGTTCAGTGGCCAATTCTCAACTTGTGGCAGGTGACGTGGCCAGTGGCCAATTCACAACTTGTGGCAGGTGACGTGGCCGGTGGATATGGATGTTGACATATGGATGGACTACAAGATAACAACCCACCCCCCCATAACCCACAAACTACTTACCACGTTCAAATTTTTCATTTTTTTTTAGTGTCTGCCAGTTCGGTGTCACCGCCTGAAAGACTTCCTCCCATTTGTTGTTAGAGACATATCGGTTGCTATAGTCTCCACACCTCTTATCCCATATTGCAGGGCGATCCTGTACCAGGTGTATTAGCTCTTCTGGGCTAACATCCTTTGCCATTTTATTAATTTAAGGAGGACAATCACACACAGGGAATTGCTCTAATGTCCAGGAACTGGGCAGCATGTGCTGGGAACATGTGACTTGGGAATAAAAACACTACCTGGGTGAAAGGTTATTGTTATGTATGCATATTGCATACATATTAAAGTTTGGTGAATTTGTATTTTTTACATATTTTGTTGAAAAACGGACGTTAGCGGAACGGATGATAAACGGATCATCCGTTAACGTCCGTTTTTCGTCCGGTCAGTTTTTTTGACGGAAGAAAAATAGGGTTTTCTTCCGTCCAAAAAAACGGACCTTAACGCAGACGGATGCTAACGGACGTTAGCGGATGCTCATCCGCTAACGGACGCTAGCCCATAGGGAAGCATTGAGGTCCGTTAACGGACGTCCAAAAAACGGACGAACGGAACGGACGTGTGAAAGAGCCCTTATACTCAAATAACTGTTATGCTTCCCACATAGAGGTTTACTGCTGCAGCAGGCTCTCGCCGGAGTGAGGTTAAATAATAACTGTTGTAATATTTAAAACTGTTATCTAAATAGCTAGCTGCCTGATGTGCTGCTAAACTGTGCATTTGTTGTCCATGGGAGCGCGACTGTACAGTTTATTTATATTTTTTTGCCAACATTACTCATTTACTTATATACAATAGTATGCCTAACATGTCATATTAGATATATAATTACTACACCAAACTCCATTTTCGCCAAACCCTGGGCAAACAATTAGATCTTTTAATGTCAGACCGTCTACGGCATTATTGCATATAAGAGCCATTTTGAAATAAATCTGCATAAAAAAGTCATTAAAAAGGCTGATGTAAAGGTTGAAGAGAAATTAAAGGAAGAGAAAAATTGATGAAGGCCTGCTGGTGATTATCACATCAGCTGTTAGCAACTGACTTACGAAACACTAATTACTAATGGGAAAGGAGAGGAAACCTGGAGTCATTATTATTAAATGACTGAGGTGCCCAGAAAAAAAGAACTTTTAATTAATAGCAGCAATTTGTATTTAAAGAACAGCGTTCATTTTCAAAGATCATCTTTTGATGGCTTGTATTAAATGTATCTACCCAAGGGTGGAATCCTGTCAATTTTATATATCTTCCTATCTATAAATAAACAGAGGAACAAAGTGCTAAAAAGTAGAAAAGTATATATATAACATACATACACAGTATATATACTGGGCTAGATTCATAGAGATTTACGCCCGCGTATCAGTAGATAAATTTAAGCGTATTCTGGAAACCAGATACGCTTAAATTAGGCTAAGATACGAGCGGCGTAAGTCTCCTACGCCGTCGTATTTTAGGGTGCATATTTACGCTGGCCGCTAGGTGGCGCTTCCGTCGATTTCAGCGTAGAATATGCAAATGAGCTGGATACGCCGATTCAGAAACGTACGTGCGCCCGGCGGATTTTTTTTACGTTGTTTGCGTAAGGCTTTTTCCGGCGTAACGTTACTCCTGCTATATGAGGCATAGCCAATGTTAAGTATGGACGTCGGGCCAGCGTCGAAATTTGCGTTGTTTGCGTAAGTCGTTCGTGAATAGCGTAAATTACGTTCACGTCAAAAGCATTGACTATTTGCGACGTGATTAGGAGCATGCGCACTGGGATACGTTCACAGACGGCGCATGCGCCGTTCGTTTTAGACGTCATTTACGTGGGGTCATGTTTTATTTACATAAAACACGCCCACCTCTTCTCAATTTGAATTCGGTGCGCTTACGCCGGCAGATTTACGCTACGCCGCCGTAACTGAGGGCGCAGGTTCTTTGTGAATCCAGCCCCAGCCTCACTAAGTTACGGCGGCGTAGTGTATCTGAGATACGCTACGCCCACACAAACTTACGGCGGGCTATATGAATCTAGCCCATAGCATATATATACATCTCTCTCTCTGATACTGTATATATATATTTTTTTTTTCAGAGTTTTGTACCATAAATATTAATCTCAAAGGCTCTACCTATTATTGGACAACTCAGACCTTTGGCATGCTGTCAGAACTAATTAAGGCCTGGATACATCATAAAGCAAACAAATATTCAATGTCAAAACACATTGAGGAAAACATATTTCTAAATGTATTAGCTTGATATTTTGTAATAAAATCAAATATAAAATCCATAATAAAAATCACATGGACTTGATAACAAGTAAAAAAAAAGCATTGTACATTCATTACACATACTATATATTATAACCAGAAATAACCCAAAGGGAAACAAAACATCACTCTATTGGAAATATTGTGAAACACATTAAAACAAAAAGTAAATACATCACTTTCTTAAAATTTTAGAAAATGTTTGTTTTTGAAATACAGATAGGGTAAATAATTTGGTAAAAAAAAAAAGAGCACCAGCAATAAAAAAAATAGAGATGCCATTGACATACAATCTTGCGTCAAAGGACCTCCAATTTATCACTTTTATGACTAAAGGTTCATAAATAAGGTCTGTGAAATACTGTATATGAAAATGTAGATGGGGACAAGGGTCTCTTCCCGACAACCATGGGCGGTGTTTGTGGGGGTTTATGGGTAGGGGGCTTATCGGAATCTGGAATGTCCCTTTAACAAGGGGGCCCCAGATCCTGGCAAGCCTTGTTAGTAACATAAAGCAGACATATTGAGCTCCACAACTGTACCCTTAAACCCCGACATTTACAAAAAAAAAATCATTCATCTCCACCAGCTTCGTATCCCACTTCAGGATCTGAAAGAAGCCATATTCTCTTAACCTGATTAATGAGATGCAAGGGAATGAGAATGGCAGTACACTAAAGAAAGACACTCCTGACAGGTACCAGTCAAGGTGGCACTACCTAAAAAGGTGGTCCACACTTCCTTGCCACTGCTGTCAGATTTTCTTTCCCTAAAAAAATACAATGCTCTCCTCTAATCAGCTTCTCCTATGAACCAGTGCTGTTCTCAGGTGTCACAAAAATAATTTGATTTAGACTTTCCTGCATTCTCTCAGACCTATTTTACAAAAGTTCTAAAGGGCCTAGTAGTCCTACCACACTTCTCTTGTGGTCAGTGTCATAAATTCTTTTTACTGTGCCTATTAGGTCATGGTTAGCAGATGACTTTGGGATAGAATTTGTGTTTTTTGAGGAAGACCCAGATTAAATCCCTTAATTTTGTGTGGATTTACACAACAAGAGATTGATATGCTAATAAACCTTTTGAAAGGGGACACGCTGACCATTAATATAAGGAGGGCTTACTAAAAAAAATCAGAAAATATTCAAGGGGTCAAAGAGACAATATTGGGTTTCTTAGGTTATAATAGGAGTTTGTCTTGTGCCCCTATCAACACTAATGCCTAGTTCTACGGAAAAGATCATGGACCACTGGCGTTACTGTCAACTTGCAGCTTTTGTTTGCTCACTTCCAAAGCCTTTGCGGTCCATCTCGGAATTGACTCCTGTAGAATCCGCTTTTGTGGAAGACCAACCAGTGGAGTAGCCCATCTCGTACTTTTATTAAGCCTTGCAAACATTAACTTCCACAAGGGACCCCTCCTTCCTCAATAATTGGGAGAAGGATTTCTACAAAGAGCTCTAAGAAATCCAACGATCTACTATTCTCTTAATGACTCATACCTCCTCCATGGCTTCCAAAACTGCAGAAGTGAATTACAAGCTGTTGACCAGGTGGCATTACACCCCAGTGGTGCTCCATAAATCCTTCCCACAAACGTCGCATCTGTGTTGGAGGGGATGCGGCGAGCAAGCAACACATGCTCACGTTTGGTGGTACTGCATTCTACATTATGCGAAAGAGATCCTGGGTTTCGAGATTTCCAACGACCCATGGTTAGTGTTACTACATTGTACAGGCAAACCAGTGGAAACATATAAAAAATCTATGACGCCTCACCTGCTTAACGCAGCAAAAGCACTTATTTCCCTTTACTGGAAACAAACGACCATACCTACGTTGCGCCAATGGCTAATAGAAGTTGACCCTATGTACCATATCAGTGATGGAGAACCTTGGCACCCCAGATGTTTTGGAACTACATTTCCCATGATGCTCATGCACTCTGCAGTGTAGTTGAGCATTCTGGGGTGCCAAGGTTCACCATCACTTTACTATATGGACGACCTTACGCACTCCCTTAGAAACAAGTCTGATTTGGCAAAGAAAATATGGTCCTGCTGGTTTGCCTTAAAATATACCCCCGCTTACGCGGAAATTATGTCTCAGACTAAGTAATGTGATGTTTGTTGATCATATGTTATGGGAGAGAATGGACCGAGGCGAATAATCCCCCCCTTTCCTTCCACTTCATCCCCCCTTTTTTTCCTTCCCCTCTTCTCCCCCTTCTCTTTTCTTCCTTTTCTTTTCTTCTCTTGTTTTTCTCAATGTTTTTTGATGTGTGTAAAGGACATTACGGAGAGAATACTGACATCTCCGCACTGTGCTTCTTCCTAAGATTACTATTGTGTGACTAGCTGGTAAGATCTGATTGTCCCGTTTTGCTTACGTCTCTCTGTTCTGTGTTTTTTGAATGTTCTATTTTTCAATAAAAAATAATTAAACAAATAATAGGAGTTTGTCATATTTGAGGTTGTCAGTAAACAAGGCAATATGTCAGTAAAAAAGTCATCAGGATTTGGCAATCCTGAATTCCACCTATCTCTCACCCTTCTCTGTCCTACTTCACATGTACAAATTGGTTTATTTTTCATCAAAAAAATGTTTCTGCGTTGTCTCCCATGAGCCTGCCCAAATACTATATGTAGGCAAAGGGTTCTTGGGGGTGTAGTTCTTGGGGAATGCCCCATGTTATAAATGAGTTCCCAGCAGCAGAATTTCATATTCAGCATATTTTAAATTTCTGCATTTGCAACAATGTCACCCCCTCTAGGAAACTAACAGCAGTGATGCAGTTGCCTCCAAACAAGAGTTGCTGCTGAACCCTCTTATGGCTGCATGTAAAAAAAGCTGTCAATGGGAAAATAAAGCAACGTTTAAATCTGTCTTTCTGGACTACTAACACTTTGCAGTGTGATCACTGCAGTGGAATGTTTTTGCTGTGCAATAGCTAGATATAAAGTTCTAGCTAATGTGGGATTAATCTGTTAGTTGGTATTCAATGAACACAGCTCCTCATTCTTAGTTTATTCGACAAACTACATTGGTATGTCGTAATGACATACAGAGTCATTCCTCTCTGCCAACCCTGGTTTGTTAGTTTTTATTGAGTCCCTTATAGGAGAGATTAGGTTCAGCAGGATCACTTTATTATAGGGTAGACAGATTACACAAAAGCAGACAGACAAAACGAGTCTCATACTACTAGATTCAGTCTCATAGACTATAGTCAGCATCATTTGAAGTTTGCAGTTTTATAGAAACTAAACTTAGAACCATTTGGCCCAATCCTGCTAAAAAACATTCAAGATATGGCTAACCATGCAAACTACTTTTTGTAATACAGCAATATAAATATAAAGAAATGATGTTTAAAATCTGTAACCCATAGAAAATAGTTATGTTTTTATTGATAGACTATGGAACGAGACATGGCTGCCGATTGTCACCATTATTATTTATTTGAACCCTGGGATCCTTTGCACTGTGAATCTCAATACTTCTATTCGAGGCTTAACGGTACATGGCAAACAGTTTAAATCCACGGCCTAGGTTAAGGAACTTCTTTTTTTTTTTTACACAGCCCCACACCTCAGTGCCTAATCTATCGACAGCCTTTCAGAATTTCAGTTATGTCCCTTGACACAGGCAAGCTGTTGGACATACAACAACTTTGCCCATTTAAATGGGAATCTACTCCTTCCCCTTTCCCATCCCTTACTTTATAATCACACCCTTCCATCCCCTGCACACTCCCTCCCTCCCTCCCTGACACCAATTCTGGCCCATAATAGGCATTATGTTGGCAGTCAATAAATAAACCTCCATTCCATATTACTATTAATATATATTTTGTCTATCCTTAATGAAGTTCCCCTTTACCCCACACCATGACAGAGAGGATAGTATGGAGGAGAGGGTGTGCTCCCCACTGAGAGGAAATATTAAGCAAGCCTACTGTGTTGCTTAAATGCATTTTCATCCCCAAGCCACCTCTTTCCACTTTCATGCCCACTATCTCCTTGCCATATTATGGGGATTCCACCACCTCTTCTTCTCTCCCCTCCTCCATTGCATTTAAATTACCTACAAGTATTATATAAACCAAAGACTGAACTCAATCCAACTTCCCCAGATTTCATGAAACCTTGTATAGGAATCATTTTGTACCAACTCTTTCATTAATCTGGTTCTATCTACTTCTCTAAACCACTCCAACATAGTTGCCATTTTCTTTGATTTCCAGTATTTTGGGATTAATACCACAGTTACAACCTTTTGTACCACCTGCCCCACCCTATTAGATTGTAAGCTCTTCTGAGCAGGGCCCAATTAATCCTCTTGTATTTTATTGTATTATAACTGCATTGTCTCCCTTTTTATATTGTAAAGCGCATTGTAAACTGTTGGCGCTATATAAATCCTGTATCATAATAATAATAATATTACCTTTGCTGTTTTCAACCAAAATGGTATAGACATTTTTTTCCCCCCTTGACTCGCTAGTGGTGTGAAATAAACATTGCCAGGGATCTCGCCCAATTTCAGAATTACTTATCATCTTAAATTTTTTTCCAGTATTACTGAATAATTGAACAATACCACCATATATGGGAATGCGTTCCCACACCACCACATTCCCTCTAACATTCCAATGGCTGCCCTGAGTTGATCTTATGTAATTTTGATGGAACATAATACCACCTAGTCAACAATTTAGAATTAATTTATTTTATTTTCATATCTATTGAGGTGGAGTGTGCATAATCTATGGCTTTACACTTTAGCTCTTCTGAGATGGATTGATCTAGTTGAAGCTAGACATTTGCAATTAGTTTCATTCCGAATTAGTTTTTTGATGAAATTCAACAAATTCGTTAATTCAGAAATATTCAAATTAACGAAAACCAATTTAACCACTTCCAGGGCGGCTCACAATATACGTCGGTATTTTAAAGAGGAATATCGTTGTTATGGCAACAGCTAGCTGCCCTAACCTCAGTATCCTCTTCTTCAGTGAGCGGCCCAGTTTCAGATAAAAGTGGTCTCTATGGCAGATTCGCAGCAAGAACACTTTTATCGGGTCTTTTTGACCCCAGATATCATATTTAAGAGATCCTGTATTGCTTTTCTTCTATTATAAAGATATTTACATTATAATAATAAGAAGAGTAAAAATGTTCTATTATTATTATTCATTCTTCCATTCATTTAGATGCAGCATTTGTTATTTTGGATAATTTGTAACTTCGGATAAATTTGTATTCGTCATGTTCATAAAAAGCCAAATTTGAAAGGAAATGATAATACCTATTATTTAATAGTTAGTTAATATTAGTTATTATTTAGGATTTTCGCATTTTTGGATTTCCAAATTTTCAAACCTTTGGATTTCCAAATTTTCAGATTTACGAATTTATGAATACTGCATCTAAACGAATGGAACATAACAAATTAATTTTTTTTCAAAGTTACTAATTTATTCAAAATAACACATTTCGATCATAACGAGTGACCCGAAAAACAAAAAGAAAACAAAAAACAAAAACAAACGAATGAAAAACGAAAACGAACACAATTTTTGGCAGTACATATATCTACTTTAAGCTCCCATTCACTCACAGGACTTGAAACCCCTGGGTCCAGACATGTTAGAGATACTGGGCCAGATTCTCGTCTAGCGGCATATCTCTGCGGCGGCGTAACGTATCCGATTTACGTTACGCCGCCGCAACTTAGACGGGCAAGTGCTGTATTCTCAAAGCACTTGCTCCATAAGTTGCGGCGGCGTAGCGTAAATCGGCCGGCGTAAGCCCGCCTAATTCAAATTTGGATCAGGGGGGCGTGTTTTATGTAAATGTACTATGACCCGATGTGATTGACGTTTTTCCCGAACGGCGCATGCGCCGTCCGTGGAATTTCCCAGTGTGCATTGCTCCAAAGTACGCCGCAAGGACGTCATTGGTTTCGATGTGAACGTAAATGACGTCCAGCCCTATTCACGGACGACTTACGCAAACAACGTAACTTTTTCAAATTTCAACGTGGGAACGACGGCCATACTTAACATTGGTACGCCGCAGTTATGCCTCATATAGCTGGGGCAACATTACGCCAGAAAAAGCCTAACGTAAACGGCGTATCTTTTCTGCGTCGGCCGCGTGTACGTTCAGAAATTCGCGTATCTAGCTAATTTACATATTTCGCCGCATAAATCAGCTTACACGCCCCTAGCGGCCAGCGTAAAAATGCAGTTAGGCTCCGATGGCGTAAGAGACTTACACCAGTCGGATGTAATAGAAATCTATGCATAACTGATTCTAGGAATCAGGCGCATAGATACGACGGCTCTGATTTAGACTTACGACGGCGTACATGGCGCTACGCCGGCGTAAGTCCTCTGAGAATCCGAGCCACTGTGTTTAGTTGGCCCTCCCTGTTCGATGTGTTAAACTCACAAATAGAGCGGAGGGGTCTTGGCAATGAACCCACAAAATGCTGAAGTTGCTTAACTCTCCAAACATTCCATGGTGAAGTGCCATATCTGGCTCTTAATGAACAAAGGGCATTCCTCTTCAATACGTCCTTTAATCTCAGACAGTCTGAGGTTGTCCAATTTCTCTTTCCCGGGCTGTAAATAGTTTGTACTTGAGAGTGGCATTAGATGACTATTGTACTGTCATTTCATGCTTTTATGTAGATTATCCCAGGCTTTAATAGGTTCTACTGTAAAGGAGGTGCTATGTAACCAGTCAACTATTCTCGCCAGGACTGATGCCTTTATGATAGGTCTCAAAATCAGGGCGAGCTAGTCCTCCATTTGTTTTAGATCTAACAAGATCCAACGAGGCCCTCTGTATATTTATCAGAAGAGTCTGGAATACATAGAGAGCTCTCGAGAGAACCAGCATTTTTATCAGGTTAATCCTGCCCATCCAGGATAGCCCGCTGGTAGGGTAACCATTCAAATCATGTTTATTTCTAATTAGAAGAGGAATATAATAATTATCTTGATACAAATCCTTCACTAAGGGAGACAATTTTATACCCAAGTAATTCAAGCCTCTCAGTTTCCATTCAAATGGGTACATAGGTCTAAGAGCCCTAAACTCCCTTTGGATAACTAAGACATTTAATATTTCAGACTTCTCTACATTGACCTTTAGATTTGAAATCTCCCCATATCTATTTATGCTAGGATAGTAGGCCGTGTTTGTCTTGGGTTAGATACAAAGAGCATAAAATCATCTGCAAATGCAGAAACCTTAAGTTCCTTACCATCTATTTCAATGCCCTGTATCACTTGATTGGCCCAGATCGTCGCTAAGAGGGGTTTCAGGGATAATACAAAAAGTAAAGGAGATAAAGGGCATCCCTGCCGCATTTCTATTGTATATATATATATATATATATATATATATATATATATATATATATATATATAAACAAATAAAAAAGTGGAACAGAGTTCCAGTCACTTGAACTTGAGCAGATGGTTTAGCATATAATGCTTCTCTCCATCTATACATATGTGGGCTTAAATCTAAATGCTGTAAAGTTATGAGCATATAATCCCAATCCATCCTGTCAAATGCCCTTTATCTTTGGTATTATGGAAAAGGATGAAAGTTATTCTCCGTTTTTTTCTTCCCCAATATCACTATTGGATTTTTTTTCTTTTTCTCCACATCATAACACATAAAGTTGGGGCAGGCGGGCGGGCAGGAGAAGGAAAAGGGGGTGAGGATGAGAAAGGCGAGGTAAAGGTGTAAAGACCTGGTAACCACTAAATTTTCTTGGTGAAGATTGGTTGAATCATATACACTCAGATTTGAGGCGACCACCCCTCTCCTGAGGTCCATATCCTCCGTATTAGGGAATGATTACTGCTGCTAAGATAAATGTAAGGGGTTTTAGGAAAACATCTGTCTATATGTTTAATATTTATGTTATGGTCTTATTATTTATTGTGGTGTGTATGTGGTTCAATTGCTCTTTTTATATTATCTTTTGTAATGTATTTATTTGTAAACTATTTAAAATGAATAAGAATAATAATAATAAAAAAAAATGGAATCTACTGCCCTAAAATATTTGGGAGTATGGCTTACTAGTTCTAACCCAAGCAAATTGTTTGCACACAACTTCCCTTCACTACTTTTGGCCAACGGAGATCTTAAAAATTGAATGGCTAAAAACTTCTCATGGTTTGGTAGAGCAGTTATAACCAAAGTGACAATCTTGCCGAGATTGCTTTATTTCATGCATGCACTCCGCCTTGGTATCCCATCAACCTCTTTAACCACTTGCTTACTGGGCACATATACCCCCCTCCTGCCCAGGTGAAATTTCAGCTTCCGGCACTGCGTCGCTTTAACTGACAATTGCGCGGTCGTGCAACGTGGTCCCCAAACAAAATTGACGTCCTTTTTTCCCCACAAGTAGAGCTTTCTTTTGGTGGTATTTGATCACCTCTGCGGTTTTTATTTTTTGCGCTATAAACAAAAAAGTATGACAATGTTGAAAAAAAATACAATATTTTTTACTTGTTGCTATAATAAATATCCCAATTTTTTTTTTAAAAAAAGTTTTTTTCAGTCTAGGCCGATACGTATTCTTCTACATATTTTTGGTAAAAAAACTAAAAAAAAAATCGCAATAAGCGACTGGTTTGCGAAAAATTATAGCGCCTACAAAATAGGGGACAGAATTATTATTTTTTATTATTTTTTTTTTACTAGTAATGGCGGCGATCTGCGATTTTTATTGGGACGGCGACATTATGGCGGTACATCGGACACTTTTGACACATTTTTGGCACCATTCACATTTATACTGCGATCAGTGCTATAAATATGCACTAATTACTGTATAAATGTGACTGGCATTGAAGGGGTTAACACTAGGGGGTGAGGAAGGGGTTAAATGTGTATACTGCTTAGTGTTCTAACTGTGGGGGAAGGGGGGTGACTGGGGAGGTGACCGATCTGTGTCCCTATGTACAAGAGACACAGATCGGTCTCCTCTCCCTGACAGGACGCTGTCTGTGAGAGCCGGCAATGAGAAATGATCTCATATGTTTACATATGAGATCATCTCTCATTGGCCGCACAGATCGCCTACCGAACGGCCAATCCGATTGGCCGTTCACGGCGATCTGTGATTGGCTGTGTCCAAGGGACACGGCCAGCACAGAGTTTCCCCGCTGCACGCTCGGGAGCACGCACGGGGAACGAGCAAAGGGGCGGACGTCAATTGACGTCCACTTGGATTTTCAGGTCCGCGCTGTAGCCGTCATTCGGCTATAGCGTGGGCCTCAAGAAGTTAAACCTTTGAAGATGATTCAAACTCATTTTGTTTGGGCACATAAAGAAAACAACAAAAAGGAGACATGGACCTCCCAGATTTTAAACAGTACTATCACGCCATCCACATTGCTAGAATTGTCGAATGGAACTGCCATGTAGATACTGTGGGCCAGATTCACAAAGGATTTACGATGGCGTATCTCCAGATACGCCGTCGTAAGTCCGAATGTGAGGCGTCGTATCTCGGCGCCTGATTCAAAGAATCAGATATGCCAGAATTTGTCCAAGATACGACTGACGCAAGTCTCTTACGCCATCGTATCTTGGGTGCATATTTACTCTGGCCGCTAGGGGCGCTTCCGTAGTTTTACTCGTAAAATATGCAAATTAGCTAGATACGCTGATTCAGAAACGTACTTGCGCCCGTCGGATTTAGCTACGCCGTTTACGTAATGCGGCGGTCCGGCGTAACTTTACCCCTCATAAAGCGCCTACTACGCAGACTTATTCCATTTATTTCTAAAGAAGACATAGCAGTCGTGGTGGGAACAATTGTTAACTCCAGACTTGACTATGCAAATGCCCTTTACCTCGGACTCCCAAAGTACCAAATCACTCGTCTGCAAGCCGTTCAGAATACGGCCGCGCGACTTGTGACTGGGAAAAAACCATGGGAATCAATCTCACCCTCACTGAGAAGCCTTCACTGGCTGCCAGTAAAAGACATAATTACTTTCAAAGCACTCTGTCTGACACATAAATGTATTCTGGGAAATGTCCCCCAATATCTATGCGAAAAACTAAAAGCTTACAACCCCAAACGCGTTCTGCGATCCTCCAACCAAAATCTACTCCAAATACCCAAAACCAGATACAAGTCCAAAGGAGAAAGAAGATTTGCTGTCCAAGGCCCTCGACTTTGAAGCGCTTTACCAACCTCCATTCGGTTGGAGGAGAACCACTTGGCCTTTAGGAGAAAGATCAAAACCCAATGGACAAACAAGCGCCCAGAGGCGATTCAGTTCGCATGTGCAGCGCTATATAAGTTTTTAACTCACTCACTCAGATGCGCTACGCCCGCAGAAAGTTACGCTATTCTTTCTGAATCCGGGCCTAAGGATTGGGTTAACCTAGAATGTTCCTTTTCACAAACTCCACTTGAATACCCTCCTTGGATTCCACAGTCACAGTACCCTAAACCCTCTTATGTCCCCCACTAATGGATGGCACATTACAGGCCTTCCACCAAATCACCTTAAAAGGCGATATTTCATTATCTCCACTCACTCCTCTGGCAAATAACCCAGACTTTTCTCCTGGGGTGTGTAATAGAGTGATCCTTACTAGAGCGTCTGGCGCTCCCCTTCTAGCGTAACACTGTTTCAAAGCGAGACCAGAACTGAAATACTCCCACATTGGACATTCTCTCAAATACGCAGTTATTTCACCAATCAACAGAATAAAAAGCTTTTTACCAGACCTCTAACAGCGTTTTAATTACTATGTCTTAAAGGCAACTCATACTCATACTCTTGGTTGCAACAGGTAATGGATAGAAAACCCAGATAAGTTCAGGGCCCTATGGGAATCTGCTTTGCACATTGATATTATAAAACAGCAATGGCTGGAAGCCTGTGTTTTGGCACATACAGTAGGTGACCGCGAGATTGTGCATAAAACTGGGTTTGCATCGGCGATATTGACCCTCTGTGAGCCCTGTCGCGTGAGACAGCACCGAGCTGTGTCGCTCATTCATTTTTTTTCCCTCTGGATTCCTGCCTAAATCACTTTCACCGCTAGGTGTCATGCACGCTTTGTTTTCTATTTGTCGTCACACTACAGTACTACTGTGGACAAGAGTGTGTCAATTTCTTGGGCGTTTGAACAAGTAAAACTGCTGGTGGTCCAGCAGCAGCGTGTCAGCCTTGTAACACCTAGTGTCCAGAGTTTGATTCCCCAGTTAACTTTTTTTTTTTTTTGTGTCTTTACTTAATAGAGTAGAGTCCTGTATATTCGAGTACAGTCTGTACAGTACCTATACTCCTGCAGCCCTCACTATTATGGAAAAAATCTTTGCAAAATCACTGGAAATCTCCTCTGCTTGCGCAAATGTGCCGAAGGACTCTTCCTGGTATTTTGGGGGCGTGGTGGAGTCCTTTGGTACATCTTCCCTCACATTATGATGGCAGTGTCTGAGGGATGGGTGCAGCCAGTACAGGGACAACTACTGTACAATTCCGCTTTACCTGATACAGTGGCACCAATCAGTTGCAGTAATACTACAGGACTAACATCAAGTGTTGCTGCCTGTGCAGGTACTACAGTGCGCACAGGCACTCCGGATGCAGGTGCTGCAGAAAGCGCAGGCGAGTTGTCCACTTCAAGTGTCACTGGCTGTGCAGGGGTTACATTACTTGCAGGCGCTTCTGATGGAACGAACAGTGCATGGATTTTAGGTGCAGCTTGGAGTCCATGGAATTTAGGTGTTGGGCAGAATGTAAGCTCTTCTCCCTTCCTCAGCCGTTCTGCGATAGCCAGTCCCTCTTCAGAAACTGTTGATTATAAATACAGTATTGCGGTCAGTTCATTCAATTCAGCAATTATGAAGGGAGGAACAAAGTAAAGATTACCAGATTACAAAATATACCTGAATACTGTACTGTATCTCTATAGAAAGTTCAATTATAGGTACATTAGATTGCAGTACAATACATTTAATGTACATGCATTTTCACTCAGCAAAGGTATTACTGTATGAACTGTTCAGTAACTCACCAATAACTGTAGCAATAACTGAATTCTTCTTTTTCTCTCGTCTCGGTTTCTTGGGCTGAGGGACCGGATTTACATTTTCCTTTTTTTTCTCTGCAACCTTCCTGTTGCTTTTGACTGGAAATAGTCTGCCCAAGACAGGCCGATCAACAGCTGAAGGGACGGTACGCCTCTGCCCCATAACTGTATCTCTTTTCCCATAGAAATTCGCAGCTTGCATCCCAATACACTGTACAGTACACGTGATGTACAGTAGTGTACTGTACAACCTGCAGATACTGTAAGCAAGGGTTTGAATCAATATCTGAAATCTTCTGGCTTTTAAAATAATCATGGCTTGTTGGGAGACAGGTGTCTGGGGCCAGGTGTCTGTGGCCAGGTGTCTGTGGCCAGGTGTCTGGGGGCCAGGTGTCTGGGGGCCAGGTGTCTGGGGCCAGGTGTCAGGGAGGTGCACCTACAATTGCAATCATCAATTAGGAAAAGGTGTGAATCTTGTCCCCAACAGCCATTGTTCATCTACAGTCCTGGTGCCATCATGTCTGGCGTGTCTGCCATCATGAAAACATTTCCCTTATATATAGTACTGTACCTGTACTGTGCAGACTCAGCATCCTACTGTATTTTAACAGTTCCCATTGCTCTACAGTATCGTCTACAGTATCTTCCCGGATTTGTGCATACAGTACTGTACTGATTTTAGTTGTGAATCCGAAATGATTTCCCAGGACATGAGCAGACGAATGCGGGAGAGGCGTCTTGCCGGGCATAGCATGAAACAGATCCAGTCATGGCTTCTGACGTGGGATATACAAGCATCTCTAAGAGTCGTGCAATATCACGCCAGTGGCAAGGCACATCCAACAAAACGTGCCATCAAACATCTGGATAAGTAAGTACAGTACTGTACTAATCTGTCTGTAATTTTTTTTCTAACCACAAGTATTAGAATCCATAGCGCACTGTCAGGCACTGAATTTTTCTGTTTCCTCTGCCTATGCAGGGAGTGTGGGCACTGCGGCTGAGCGTTCCTTTGTTCTTTTGTTTAACAAAAAACATGATTTTAAGAAAATCAGCCTGACCACCCCTCTTTTTTTTGCAGAGTTCTGTCTATGCATATTGACACATTGATGCGTGAGGATGATGAACGGACTGCTGCACAAGTACAGAGGTTGCTGCTGTCTGAACATGGGATTAGCGTTTGTAAAGGACTTGTTCTCAAAGTCCGTCGGGCTTTAGGTTGGAAGTGGCGTGGAGCTAAGTATGAATAGTTTAATATTTATTATAACTAATGTATAATCTGTTACCCCACTTACTGTTCTGTGCAGTAGATATTTACTAGTGATTTTAAAAAATATGACAATCACTCATCCGTATTTACTGTACTGTACATTGTTACCATAGGTTTTCACCTATGACGAGAGAAATCAATAAGCAGAAACGGGTGGCGCACGCCAAGCTCTGGTTGGAGACAGGCGAAAATTTCCATCATATGCTTTTCACCGATGAATCCACAATTTCTCTTTTGAGATTCAATACAATGGCTTTCCACAAAAGAGGACACCTGTCGAATAAGCCGCAGCCAAAACATCCCATTAAAATCCATGTGTGGGGTGGCATCTCAAAGTTTGGACCTGGACCATTGGTGCTATTTGAAGGTACAGTACTGTACAGCTGCCACAACCTGATCACTGTACAACTACCTTTTGCTTTAATGTCGTGCATCTTCTGTTCTTACAGGTATTATGGACACCGCATTTTTCAAAGAACATATAGTCACCAACGCGCTGATTCCATACTTAAAGCAAGTATACCCAGACGGATGCCGTGTAATAACGAAACATTCTTGTGCTGCACCATTTATGGCCAGTAATGGGGTTAACTGCTTGCGGACACCCCCAGAGTAAGATTTTATTTTCTACAGTAATTTTTTTTTACATAATTTTCACATTAGTTTTAGTCCATTTGTTATGACATTTTGAACATTTAGTCTCTGTGTTTCATTTTCCAGTTTTAATTATTTAACCAATATTTATTACAAATACTTATTGATCAGAATTACATACTGTACAAAAAACATACAGTACTGTGTACAGTACAGTAGCAAGGGATACTTAACTATAGTACTGTATGTTCACTGTGTTTACAGATCGCCGGATATGAACCCCATTGAGATGGTGTGGGCACATCTGAAGGGGTACCTCAAAAGGGTACACAAACCGACAAACAAGGCAGAGCTGATTGATGGAATTCTAAAGTTTTGGAGAGACATTCTGACCGTTCAAATCTGCTGTGACACAATTGACCACATAAAGAAAGTTTTCCCGGTGGTGATTGAGAGGAATGGTGCAGCAACCAATATGTAAAGTTAATGAATTCCTGTACTGTACAGTAGTTAATGTGCTGTGAACACTGCAGAAATAAACTATACATTATATGTGAAAAAAACTAGTGCCTTTTGTGTTTGTTCGAACTTCAGTAAAGTAGAATATTGTGCACTGATCTGTACTGTACAGCACTGTACCATTTTTCTGTGCTGTTGGATGGTGTGGGTGAGAGGAGGGACACCTTTCAGTGCTACAGTTGTGGCCTGCCTACAGTACTGTAACAGAATTTGTTTTCCTTTTTCTCACAGCTCTGGCTCGATCAGCAAGCTTAAATTACAGTCCCCCTCCCCCCACTCTATTCACATTGCAACCTTGAGAGCCGAGGAGGGAAGAGAATTGGCACCATGGGGGGTGCCTGTAAACTAGCCCCAAACCCCAACTGGCAGAGTTGTTGGGGGGGGGGGGGGTGTTAGAGTACTATTGTAAGCTACAGTAGTGTGCCTACAGTACTGTACATTATAATGCACACGTGTCATTATATTGTAATTCAACATTACAATACTATATGTTATTAGCTTTTTGTGGAGAATACAAAATAAAACTGTACACATTAAACATAAATAAAAAAAAACACACAAATACTCAAAGGTATAGGTATCTTTAAAATGTAGCTTTTATTAGCTTTTTTTTGGGGAGAATACAAAATAAAACTGTACACATTAAACATAAATAAAAAAAAAACCACACAAATACTCAAAGGTATAGGTATCTTTAAAATGTAGCTTTTATTAGCTTTTTGTGGAGAATACAAAATAAAACTGTACACATTAAACATAAATTAAAAAAAACAGAATACAAAATTATACAATTATTATACAAAAAATCAGTCCATAAAGATATCTGCCTAATAACAAATTTCATTAGAAAACAAAAGTGAGAAATTCACACACCAGCACCACCGCAAAAAAAATCTAAATAAACATGCTGGTCAACAGGCTGAATGGTTTCTGAAAAAAAAAAAAGGGTAAGAATACAGTAAATGGGCAAAGTTTAACAAAACCCTGAACAGTAGAGTAGAGTACTGTACAGTACAGTACTGTACTGTACCTTCCAGCCTATCGATAACAGTTTGTCTTGTCGCACACATGGCCATAGACCACCCTCTCCCCTCCCAACAAAGTGCGCGAACAAATAAAATAAAAGCAAATCCAGTATTTAAAAGTCACCTGCAAGAGTCCTGTACTGTACTGTAGCTACGTCACTGCTTTGCCTCCAAGTACAGTACAGTAGTAAATAAAGCAATCTGTCCAAAGTGGAGGGAAATCCATCATAAATAGTTAACCCTGGAAAACAGTACTGTGCTGTACAGTAGGTATCCCCATTGAAAGAATGGTCACTATGATCTACTGTACAGTAGACTATAGAGCTACTGCCTGATCCTGCCTGCTAGAGCGAAATGGAGTATATTAACCACTAGCTGCTGTTGAAACCAAAGTAACCATAATTACAATGTATTACAATGTATGCTTAGTTAAGGAAAAGAAAAAACAAGAAAGAAAGCCAAACAGGGACAGATACCGGTGTTAAAATCTGTTTGGGGTCTTGAACTGTCTTCCAAGGACACACAGATGAGCAATAGAACAATGCCTGCACAGTGCTCAGTGTTAGAGAGCGGGAAAAAAAAAAAGTTAACTGGGGAATCGAACTCTGGACACTAGGTGTTACAAGGCTGACACGCTGCTGCTGGACCACCAGCAGTTTTACTTGATGACACAGAAGGGCACATAGTATATGTAAAGCAGTAAATTTGATTTTCACCAATCAATCACAGTTTAGTCCTGTAGTATTACTGCAACTGATTGGTGCCACTGTATCAGGTGAAGCGGAATTGTACAGTAGTTGTCCCTGTACTGGCTGCACCCATCCCTCAGACACTGCCATCATAATGTGAGGGAAGATGTACCAAATGACTCCACCACGCCCCCAAAATACCAGGAAGAGTCCTTCGGCACATTTGCGCAAGCAGAAGAGATTTCCAGTGATTTTGCAAAGATTTTTTCCATAATAGTGAGGGCTGCAGGAGTATAGGTACTGTACAGACTGTACTCGAATATACAGGACTGTACTCTATTAAGTAAAGACACAAAAAAAAAAAAAGTTAACTGGGGAATCGAACTCTGGACACTAGGTGTTACAAGGCTGACACGCTGCTGATGGACCACCAGCAGTTTTACTTGATGACACAGAAGGGCATACAGTATATGTAAAGCAGTAAATTTGATTTTCACCAATCAATCACAGTTTAGTCCTGTAGTATTACTGCAACTGATTGGTGCCACTGTATCAGGTAAAGCGGAATTGTACAGTAGTTGTCCCTGTACTGGCTGCACCCATCCCTCAGACACTGCCATCATAATGCATAATGCAATAATACATCAGTATGTATGTCCCGCGCCGGCTGAACTATTGGATTTGGCTGGGATCGAACCGGGGTCTCAGAGGAGGACTGAACAAAAGCCGACATGCGCACAATGGTTTTTGTCCAGCGCCACCCCGTGGTTACATGTAGCAACAACAGTTTGAGAATGCATCGCAAGCCCATTGCGGATGGTCTCGAGGACAGCAAGCGCGACAAGTACAAGCTGCAGCGCCGAGCACCAGCGTGATGGGCTCGTGATAGAACTACAATATCGGGATCACCTACTGTAAGTATTCACTTGGCACGAGGACTCTTGCCAAGTGGTATGCGACCCCTGATAAACATAAACAATGGTTCCCCCAGGCCTTCGATAACTGCTAGAGATGTGGGCAAGCTCAGGGTAAGATGTTGCACATCTGGTGGGATTGTCCTCTGATCACCCAATATTGGCAACAAATTTTTCACCCGATTAACCGCAACTTTATTGTCCCGTCGCAATCCACAAAGCCCGAAGTAACGTAATTTCGCGCGCTGCCCGTCGGGAAAATGACGTCACGAGAATGCGCAGTACGGCCGGCGCGGGAGAGCGCCTCATTTAAATTGTCATCGCCCCCTGCAGAAGAGGACCGCCTTGCGCCGGAGACATTTAAGTTACACGGCCTGAAATTCAGGTAGAAATTTTAAGTCAGTGTAACTTAAATGGGAAAAGTTAAGTTAGGCAGGATTTTTGAGGATTTGGCCCAGAATTACTTTCAAAGCACTCTGTCTGACACATAAATGTATTCTGGGAAATGCCCCCCAATATCTTTGCGAAAAACTAAAAGCTTACAACCCCAAACGCGTTCTGCGATCCTCCAACCAAAATCTACTCCAAATACCCAAAACCAGATACAAGTCCAAAGGAGAAAGAAGATTTGCTGTCCAAGGCCCTCGACTTTGAACCACTTGGCCTTTAGGAGAAAGATCAAAACCCATCTCTTTTGAGGTCAAAGGAGAAATGGACAAACAAGCGCCCAGAGGCGATTCAGTTCGCATGTGCAGCGCTATATAAGTTTTTAACTCACTCACTCACTCAGATGCGCTACGCCCGCAGAAAGTTACGCCATTCTTTCTGAATCCGGGCCTAAGGATTGGGTTAACCTAGAACGTTCCTTTTCACAAACTCCACTTGATTACCCTCCTTGGATTCCACAGTCACAGTACCCTAAACCCTCTTATGTCCCCCACTAATGGGTGGCACATTACAGGCCTTCCACCAAATCACCTTAAAAGGCGATATTTCATTATCTCCACTCACTCCTCAGGCAAATAACCCAGACTTTTCTCCTGGGGTGTGTAATAGAGTGATCCTTACTAGAGCGTCTGGCGCTCCCCTTCTAGCGTAACACTGTTTCAAAGCGAGACCAGAACTAGTGGATTTCCACACTGAAATACTCCCACATTGGACATGCTCTCAAATACGCAGTTATTTCACCAATCAACAGAATAAAAAGCTTTTTACCAGACCTCTAACAGCGTTTTAATTACTATGTCTTAAAGGCAACTCATACTCATACTCTTGGTTGCAACAGGTAATGGATGGAAAACCCAGATAAGTTCAGGGCCCTATGGGAATCTGCTTTGCACATTGATATTCTAAAACAGCAATGGCTGGAAGCCTGTGTTTTGGCACATACAGTAGGTGACCGCGAGATGTGCATAAAACTGGGTTTGCATCGGCGATATTGACCCTCTGTGAGCCCTGTCACGTGAGACAGCACCGAGCTGTGTCGCTCATTCATTTTTTTTCCCCCTCTGGATTCCTGCCTAAATCACTTTCACCGCTAGGTGTCATGCGCGCTTTGTTTTCTATTTGTCGTCACACTACAGTACTACTGTGGCTGCAGAAGAGTGTGTGAATTTCTTGGGCGCTTGAACAAGTAAAACTGCTGGTGGTCCAGCAGCAGCGTGTCAGCCTTGTAACACCTAGGGCCTGATTTACTATGCTCTGTGCGCTGCGCTGGTTCATGCGTTAATTAGTACTCCGGGTGGAGGCTTAATTGGGCGCATGAACCAGCGTAGCAGCCGGCGCATTGAAAGTAATATGTAAAGCCGCGCCAAACTCCCTATAGAAGTCTATGGGAGAAATCAAAAGTGTTCATTTTAAAGGCTAATCTGCTAGTTTTGTCCTAAAAAGTGTTTGGGGACCTCAGTCCTGCCCCAGGGGACATGTATCAATGTTTTTTTTATTTTTTAAAACGGCCGTTTTTTCGGGAGCAGTGAAATTAATAATTCTTAAAGTGAAACAATAAAAGTGAAATATTCCTTTAAATTTCGTACCTAGGGGGGGTGTAATGTCAGCATGTGAAATAGCGCATTTTTCCCGCACTTAGAACTGCCCCTGCACAAAATGACATTCAGAAGGAAAAAAGTCATTTAAAAATTCACACGCGGCTATAATGAATTGTCGGCTCTGACAATTCTAAAGGGATTCATTCATAAAACAAACAAAAAAATGTGTAGGGGTTCCCCCAAATTAAATTACCAGGCCCTTCAGGTCTGGAATGGATATTAAGGGGAACCCCGCCGTAAAAACCAAAAAAAAAAAAGACGTGCGGTTCCCGGAAAATATCCATTCCAGGCCCTTCAGGTCTGGTGTGGATTTTAAGGGGAACTCCACCCCAAATTGAAAAAAAAATCTTATCCGAGCAAGTTGACCTGGCCGGTCGCAGAAAAGAGGGGGGGACAGAGTGCGGCCCCCCCCCCTCTCCTGAACCGCACCAGGCCACATGCCCTCAACATGGGGAGGATGTCCCCATGTTGATGGGGACAAGGGCCTCATCCCCACAACCCTTGCCCGGTGGTTGTGGGGGTCTGCGGGCGGGGGGCTTATCAGAATCTGGAAGACCCCTTTAACAAAGGGGACCCCCAGATCCTGGCCCCCCCCTATGTGAAATGGTAATGGGGTACATTGTACCTCTACCATTTCACCCCAAAAAAAATGTCAAAGTGTTAAAAATGACAGTAGCCGGTTTTTGACAAATCTTTTAATAAAATCTTCTTTTCTTCTTTCCTTCGGGTTTCTTCCGCTGCTTCTTTCTTGGGTCTTCTCGTCCACATCTTGCCCGACGTCTTCTTCTATCTTCTCCGTCCGTCCTTCAGCCTTCTGGTCCCGCATCTTGCCCGACGTCTTCTTCTCCGTCCGTCCGCCAGCCTCCTCGTCCGCATCTTGTGTCTTCTCCGGTCTTCTTCTCGGTCCGCCAGCCTTCTCGTCCCCATCTTTTTCTTCCCCGGACTCAGCGTTTGAATTTGATTTGGCCGCCGTGTTCCCGCTCCTGGGACCCGCCCCCCTCTGACGCCACAAGTAAACTCCTTAGAAGGTCATGTGCGTCAAAGGGGGGCGGGGTCACAGAGCGTCACACAGCGGGGGAATTCAATTTCAATCGCGCCGCCCGGAGAAGAAGATGACGCAGCTTCCAATTGAAGTTCCCGCCGTGTCACACTCATGTGACCCCGCCCCCCTCTGACGCACATATGCCACACGCGGACTTTCATATGAGTTTACTTGTGGCGTCAGAGGGGGGCGGGTCCCAGGAGCGGCATCTCTCTGCGCATGCCCAGTATGCCTCAGGCGCACTGTGCAAGCGTACGGGGATCTGTTTTCAAAAAACACTTTCCCTTTCAATTCGGCCCGCCAAACACTTCAAAACACATGTCACTTCACTTCCCCTGCATCCCCCCACCTCCCCCCCTAATAAACTCCCGCCCAAACCCCCGCAATTTACAGTTCAATGTGCCGTGCGCCAGGTCTGTACTGGTGCACAATGCACCCTCTCCTGGGCGCACGGAGCACATTAGTAACTAGGGATATACACTGCACTAGCAGCGTATTTCTTTAGTAAATGGCCAAACGGCTGCTACTCCTGCTTTTACTCCATGAGTCATGGAGTAAAGGCTTGGTAAATCAGCCCCCCTAGTGTCCAGAGTTTGATTCCCCAGTTAACTTTTTTTTTTTTTTTTTTTTTGTGTCTTTACTTAATAGAGTACAGTCCTGTATATTCGAGTACAGTCTGTACAGTACCTATACTCCTGCGGCCCTCACTATTATGGAAAAAATCTTTGCAAAATCACTGGAAATCTCCTCTGCTTGCGCAAATGTGCCGAAGGACTCTTCCTGGTATTTTGGGGGCATGGTGGAGTCATTTGGTACATCTTCCCTCACATTATGATGGCAGTGTCTGAGGGATGGGTGCAGCCAGTACAGGGACAACTACTGTACAATTCCGCTTTACCTGATACAGTGGCACCAATCAGTTGCAGTAATACTACAGGACTAGCATCAAGTGTTGCTGTCTGTGCAGGGACTACAGTGCGCACAGGCACTCCGGATGCAGGTGCTGCAGAAAGCGCAGGCGAGTTGTCCACTTCAAGTGTCACTGGCTGTGCAGGGGTTACATTACTTGCAGGCGCTTCTGATGGAACGAACAGTGCATGGATTTTAGGTGCAGCTTGGAGTCCATGGAATTTAGGTGTTGGGCAGAATGTAAGCTCTTCTCCCTTCCTCAGCCGTTCTGCGATAGCCAGTCCCTCTTCAGAAACTGTTGATTATAAATACAGTATTGCGGTCAGTTCATTCAATTCAGCAATTATGAAGGGAGGAACAAAGTAAAGATTACCAGATTACAAAATATACCTGAATACTGTACTGTATCTCTATAGAAAGTTCAATTATAGGTACATTAGATTGCAGTACAATACATTTAATGTACATGCATTTTCACTCAGCAAAGGTATTACTGTATGAACTGTTCAGTAACTCACCAATAACTGAATTCTTCTTTTTCTCTCGTCTCGGTTTCTTGGGCTGAGGGACCGGATTTACATTTTCCTTTTTTTTCTCTGCAACCTTCCTGTTGCTTTTGACTGGAAATAGTCTGCCCAAGACAGGCCGATCAACAGCTGAAGGGACGGTACGCCTCTGCCCCATAACTGTATCTCTTTTCCCGTAGAAATTCGCAGCTTGCATCCCAATACACTGTACAGTACACATGATGTACAGTAGTGTACTGTACAACCTGCAGATACTGTAAGCAAGGGTTTGAATCAATATCTGAAACCTTCTGGCTTTTAAAATAATCATGGCTTGTTGGGAGACAGGTGTCTGGGGCCAGGTGTCTGGGGGCCAGGTGTCTGGGGGCCAGGTGTCTGGGGGCCAGGTGTCTGGGGCCAGGTGTCTGGGGCCAGGTGTCTGGGACCAGGTGTCTGGGGCCAGGTGTCAGGGAGGTGCACCTACAATTGCAATCATCAATTAGGAAAAGGTGTGAATCTTGTCCCCAACAGCCATTGTTCATCTACAGTCCTGGTGCCATCATGTCTGGCGTGTCTGCCATCATGAAAACATTTCCCTTATATATAGTAGTGTACTGTACCTGTACTGTGCAGACTCAGCATCCTACTGTATTTTAACAGTTCCCATTGCTCTACAGTATCGTCTACAGTATCTTCCCGGATTTGTGCATACAGTACTGTACTGATTTTAGTTGTGAATCCAAAATGATTTCCCAGGACATAAGCAGACGAATGCGGGAGAGGCGTCTTGCCGGGCATAGCATGAAACAGATCCAGTCATGGCTTCTGACGTGGGATATACAAGCATCTCTAAGAGTCGTGCAATATCACGCCAGTGGCAAGGCACATCCAACAAAACGTGCCATCAAACATCTGGATAAGTAAGTACAGTACTGTACTAATCTGTCTGTAATTTTTTTTCTAACCACAAGTATTAGAATCCATAGCGCACTGTCAGGCACTGAATTTTTCTGTTTCCTCTGCCTATGCAGGGAGTGTGGGCACTGCGGCTGAGCGTTCCTTTGTTCTTTTGTTTAACAAAAAACATGATTTTAAGAAAATCAGCCTGACCACCCCTCTTTTTTTTGCAGAGTTCTGTCTATGCATATTGACACATTGATGCGTGAGGATAATGAACGGACTGCTGCACAAGTACAGAGGTTGCTGCTGTCTGAACATGGGATTAGCGTTTGTAAAGGACTTGTTCTCAAAGTCCGTCGGGCTTTAGGTTGGCAGTGGCGTGGAGCTAAGTATGAATAGTTTAATATTTATTATAACTAATGTATAATCTGTTACCCCACTTACTGTTCTGTGCAGTAGATATTTACTAGTGATTTTAAAAAATATGACAATCACTCATCCGTATTTACTGTACTGTACATTGTTACCATAGGTTTTCACCTATGATGAGAGAAATCAATAAGCAGAAACGGGTGGCGCACGCCAAGCTCTGGTTGGAGACAGGCGAAAATTTCCATCATATGCTTTTCACCGATGAATCCACAATTTCTCTTTTGAGATTCAATACAATGGCTTTCCACAAAAAACGACACCTGTCTAATAAGCCGCAGCCAAAACATCCCATTAAAATCCATGTGTGGGGTGGCATCTCAAAGTTTGGACCTGGACCATTGGTGCTATTTGAAGGTACAGTACTGTACAGCTGCCACAACCTGATCGCTGTACAACTACCTTAGTCTTTTTATTTGATTGCTTTAATGTCGTGCATCTTCTGTTCTTACAGGTATTATGGACACCGCATTTTTCAAAGAACATATAGTCACCAACGCGCTGATTCCATACTTAAAGCAAGTATACCCAGACGGATGCCGTGTAATAACGAAACATTCTTGTGCTGCACCATTTATGGCCAGTAATGGGGTTAACTGCTTGCGGACACCCCCAGAGTAAGATTTTATTTTCTACAGTAATTTTTTTTTACATAATTTTCACATTAGTTTTAGTCCATTTGTTATGACATTTTGAACATTTAGTCTCTGTGTTTCATTTTCCAGTTTTAATTATTTAACCAATATTTATTACAAATACTTATTGATCAGAATTACATACTGTACAAAAAACATACAGTACTGTGTACAGTACAGTAGCAAGGGATACTTAACTATAGTACTGTATGTTCACTGTGTTTACAGATCACCGGATATGAACCCCATTGAGATGGTGTGGGCACATCTGAAGGGGTACCTCAAAAGGGTACACAAACCGACAAACAAGGCAGAGCTGATTGATGGAATTCTAAAGTTTTGGAGAGACATTCTGACCGTTCAAATCTGCTGTGACACAATTGACCACATAAAGAAAGTTTTCCCGGTGGTGATTGAGAGGAATGGTGCAGCAACCAATATGTAAAGTTAATGAATTCCTGTACTGTACAGTAGTTAATGTGCTGTGAACACTGCAGAAATAAACTATACATTATATGTGAAAAAAACTAGTGCCTTTTGTGTATGTTTGAACTTCAGTAAAGTAGAATATTGTGCACTGATCTGTACTGTACAGCACTGTACCATTTTTCTGTGCTGTTGGATGGTGTGGGTGAGAGGAGGGACACCTTTCAGTGCTACAGTTGTGGCCTGCCTACAGTACTGTAACAGAATTTGTTTTCCTTTTTCTCACAGCTCTGGCTCGATCAGCAAGCTTAAATTACAGTCCCCCTCCCCCCACTCTATTCACATTGCAACCTTGAGAGCCAAAGAGGGAAGAGAATTGGCACCATGGGGGGTGCCTGTAAACTAGCCCCAAACCCCAACTGGCAGAGTTGTTGGGGGGGGGGGGGGGTGTTAGAGTACTATTGTAAGCTACAGTACTGTGCCTACAGTACTGTACATTATAATGCACACGTGTCATTCTATTGTAATTCAACATTACAATACTATATGTTATTAGCTTTTTGTGGAGAATACAAAATAAAACTGTACACATTAAACATAAATAAAAAAAACACACAAATACTCAAAGGTACAGGTATCTTTAAAATGTAGCTTGTATTAGCTTTTTTTGGGAGAATACAAAATAAAACTGTACACATTAAACATAAATAAAAAAAAAACACACAAATACTCAAAAAAAAAACACACAAATACTCAAAGGTATAGGTATCTTTAAAATGTAGCTTTTATTAGCTTTTTTTGGGAGAATACAAAATAAAACTGTACACATTAAACATAAATAAAAAAAAACACACAAATACTCAAAGGTATAGGTATCTTTAAAATGTAGCTTTTATTAGCTTTTTTTGGGAGAATACAAAATTATACAATTAATATACAAAAAATCAGTCCATAAAGATATCTGCCTAATAACAAATTTAATTAGAAAACAAAAGTGACAAATTCACACACCACCACCACCGCAAAAAAAATCTAAATAAACATGCTGGTCAACAGGCTGAATGGTTTCTTAAAAAAAAAAAAAAAGGGTAAGAATACAGTAAATGGGCAAAGTTTAACAAAACCCTGAACAGTAGAGTAGAGTACTGTACAGTACAGTACTGTACTGTACCTTTCAGTCTATCGATAACAGTTTGTCTTGTCGCACACATGGCCATAGACCACCCTCTCCCCTCCCAACAAAGTGCGCGAACAAATAAAATAAAAGCAAATCCAGTATTTAAAAGTCACCTGCAAGAGTCCTGTACTGTACTGTAGCTACGTCACTGCTTTGCCTCCAAGTACAGTACAGTAGTCTAAAGAGCACAGAATATGCATGATAATATAAAAACTGTACAGGCAGCAGAGGACATGGACAAAAGCCGCAGCGACTTCCATTATCCACTCTGTTACAGTAGACCTTCTCCAGTCCGTAAATAAAGCAATCTGTCCAAAGTGGAGGGAAATCCATCATAAATAGTTAACCCTGGAAAACAGTACTGTGCTGTACAGTAGGTATCCCCATTGAAAGAATGGTCACTATGATCTACTGTACAGTAGACTATAGAGCTACTGCCTGATCCTGCCTGCTAGAGCGAAATGGAGTATATTAACCACTAGCTGCTGTTGAAACCAAAGTAACCATAATTACAATGTATTACAATGTATGCTTAGTTAAGGAAAAGAAAAAACAAGAAAGAAAGCCAAACAGGGACAGATACCGGTGTTAAAATCTGTTTGGGGTCTTGAACTGTCTTCCAAGGACACACAGATGAGCAATAGAACAATGCCTGCACAGTGCTCAGTGTTAGAGAGCGGGAAAAAAAAAAAGTTAACTGGGGAATCGAACTCTGGACACTAGGTGTTACAAGGCTGACACGCTGCTGCTGGACCACCAGCAGTTTTACTTGATGACACAGAAGGGCACACAGTATATGTAAAGCAGTAAATTTGATTTTCACCAATCAATCACAGTTTAGTCCTGTAGTATTACTGCAACTGATTGGTGCCACTGTATCAGGTGAAGCGGAATTGTACAGTAGTTGTCCCTGTACTGGCTGCACCCATCCCTCAGACACTGCCATCATAATGTGAGGGAAGATGTACCAAATGACTCCACCACGCCCCCAAAATACCAGGAAGTGTCCTTTGGCACATTTGCGCAAGCAGAGGAGATTTCCAGTGATTTTGCAAAGATTTTTTCCATAATAGTGAAGGCTGCAGGAGTATAGGTACTGTACAGACTGTACTCGAATATACAGGACTGTACTCTATTAAGTAAAGACACAAAAAAAAATAAAAAAGTTAACTGGGGAATCGAACTCTGGACACTAGGTGTTACAAGGCTGAGGCCCCATACACACGAGAGGATTTATCCGCAGATACGGTCCAGCGGACCGTATCCGCGGATAAATCCTCTCGAGGATTTCAGAGGATTTCTATGCGATGGCGTGTATACACCATCGCATTGAAATCCGCGCTGAAATCCTCTGCCGATGACGTGTCGCGCCGTTGCCGCTATTATGACGCGGCGACGGGCGCGACGCTGTCATATAAGGAATTCCACGCATGCGTCAAATCATTACGACGCGTGCGGGGAATCCCTTTAGACGGATGGATCCGGTAAGTCTGTACAGACGAGCGGATCCATCCGTTGGAATGGATTCCAGCAGATGGATTTGTTGAGCATGTCAGCAAATATCCATCTGCTGGAAATCCATCCCAGGGGAGATTTATCCGCGGATAAATATCCGTTGGCGTGTACACACCATAGGATCTATCCGCAGAAACCCATTTGATGGGATTTATCTGCGGATAGATTCTATGGTGTGTATGGGGCCTCACACGCTGCTGATGGACCACCAGCAGTTTTACTTGATGACACAGAAGGGCATACAGTATATGTAAAGCAGTAAATTTGATTTTCACCAATCAATCACAGTTTAGTCCTGTAGTATTACTGCAACTGATTGGTGCCACTGTATCAGGTAAAGCGGAATTGTACAGTAGTTGTCCCTGTACTGGCTGCACTCATCCCTCAGACACTGCCATCATAATGCATAATGCAATAAGACATCAGTATGTATGTCCCGCGCCGCCTGAACTATTGGATTTGGCTGGGATCGAACCGGGGTCTCAGAGGAGGACTGAACAAAAGCCGACATGCGCACAATGGTTTTTGTCCAGCGCCACCCCGTGGTTACATGTAGCAACAACAGTTTGAGAATGCATCGCAAGCCCATTGCGGATGGTCTCGAGGACAGCAAGCGCGACAAGTACAAGCTGCAGCGCCGAGCACCAGCGTGATGGGCTCGTGATAGAACTACAATATCACCTACTGTAAGTATTCACTTGGCACGAGGACTCTTGCCAAGTGGTATGCGACCCCTGATAAACATAAACGATGGTTCCCCCAGGCCTTCGATAACTGCTAGAGATGTGGGCAAGCTCAGGGTAAGATGTTGCACATCTGGTGGGATTGTCCTCTGATCACCCAATATTGGCAACACATTTTTCACCCGATTAACCGCATCATGGAAACAAATATCTACCATACCCCAGAATGTTGCCTTCTACATATTAATTCACTTTCACAGAAAAAATACAAACGCTCTCTTTTTAAACATTTGCTAAATGCAGTCAAGTCACCTATACCCCAGCAATTGAAATTTACCTCTGTTCTGACTATTAAGGACAGGCTTCAAAGAACAGATGACATCTATGATATGGAAAGGTCAATAGCTATTGCGCATGACTCCATATCCAAATATCATAAAACCTGGACGGCATGATTTATGTTCCTATTTTATTATTTGGAAAATCATTTTTATTGGTATTTTCATAACAATACAAAAAAGAAGAAACACAAACATTTAAGGACAGCCTGACAACCAGGCGACACACTTAACAAACGAGGCCTCAGCACAAGGCCAACAACATAGCTCCAAGGCTAATATACATATGTGATAACAGTAATTCCACTGCACATTTAACTCAAAATAAAATTTTTATGATGTCACTTTTACTGGCTCATAATTCTAATAACAGTGTATTGGTCTAGAGGAAAAAAAAAACATACTCTTCATACAGTGCAGAAATACCCACCCTATATTAAGGGAAACTCTGTACATAATTCTAAAATATCAATACCAAATTCCACATATATACAATATTGCAAAAACCAGAAGCTTAAAGCGGTGGTTCACCCTTATTAACATGTTTTTAGCATAAAATTCGGCATAGTAGCGCGAGCTACAGTATGCCTGTCTTTATTTTTTTAGCCCCGTACTCACTGTGCAATCGTAGAGACAAGATTTCGACTCCCCGCGGGGAATGGGCGTTCCTATGGAGAGGGAAGGTGATTTACGGCCGGCTCTGGCACGTCACGCTCCCCGAAGACAGCCGGAACAGGTCTCGGCTCTTCACGGCGCTATACGGCGCCTGCGCACAGACTATGCGCAGGCGCCGTGAAGCGCCAAGTCCTATTTCGGGTATTTCCGGAGAAGCGTGACGTGCCAGAGCCGGCCGTCAATCATGCTGCCTCTCCATAGGAACGCCCATTCCCCGAGGGGGGTCGGAATCTTGTCGCTACGATTACACTGTGAGTACCGGACTAAAAAAATAAAGACAGGCATACTGTAGCTCGCGCTACTATGCATCATGTTATGCTAGAAGAAATTGTATTTTTTATTTATTTTATTTATTAATAGGGTGAACCCCCGCTTTAATAACATACCAACTTATGCAGACACTGTAAATACACTATTCATCCACCCACCTCACAACTTATCAAATTTATTGGGCATTCCCCTACTAGTATACGCTGCTTTATAGAAAGGAAGGGCTTTATTAATAAGTGCCTTACAGGCCGGAGCAGCAGAAGGTGCAGGCTTTATCCAAGAGGGAACCATTATCTTTCTAGCATAATAGAATAGTAATGTCAAAAGGTTACGTGTTACTCTCTTAGGCTCCATTCACACCTTGGCGTTTTTACGCCCGAAGCCCAACGCCATTGCAGCCTGAAATACGCTGGAGGGGTGATTTAACATTGTTGGCTATGGAGATGGTTCACATCTCCACGCCGAACGCCGAAACGCCGTACGCCTGAAGCTCAAAACAAGTCCCGGACCCTTTTTTTCAGGCGGCTTCGGTGTTCGGCATAGCCGACAATGTTTAATCACCCCTCCGGCGTATTTTAGGCTAAAAAACGCCGCGTTTTGTCGGGGCAAATCGCGGGACAAAACGCCGCAATTTGTCGCGGCAAATCGCCGTACAATACGCCGCGTTCAGGTGTGAATGCAGCCTCAGAGGCCAGGGCATCAACTAGTCCTAGGAGACACTCTTCAACAGCTGGTATAACATAGAGTGTAGTAACTTCCTTTATACATTCAGTAACCTCCAGCCAAAACCTCTGTATAGCCGCACAGTCCCAAAACATATGTATAAAGTCCACCCTGGGTGAGGTACACCACCAGCAACCAGTGTTCATTTTGGCAGCAAAATTCTATTTAGTTTTAGTCTTATGCCGCGTACACACAACCGTTTTTCAGGTTGTAAAAAATTACGTATTTTTTTTTAATGTCATTAAAAACGATCGTGTGTGGATTCCAGAGCATTTTTCACGATGTAAAAAATCTGCATTAAAAATTTTGAACATGCTCTCACTTTTCAAGACGTTTTTAACGTTGTAAAAAATGGTCGTCTGTGGGCTTTAATGACGTGAAAAAAACGCGCATGCTCAGAAGCAAGTTATGAGACGGGAGCGCTCGTTATGGTAAAACTAGCGTTCGTAATGGAGTAAGCACATTCATCACGCTGTAACAGACTGAAAAGCGCAAATCGTCTTTTACTAACACGAAATCAGCAAAAGCAGCCCTAAGGGTGGTGTCATCCGAATGGAACTTCCCCTTTATAGTGCCGTCGTACGTGTTGTACGTCACCTCGCTTTGCTAGAGCATTTTTTTTTCACGATCGTGTGTAGGCAAGGCCGTTTTATTGATCGGGTTGAAAAAAACGTCGTTTTTTCTAGACCATTAAAAACATATTTTTTTACAACCCGAAAAACGTGTACACGGCATGAGTCTTAGGACTAAAATTGCATTTTAGTTTTAGTCCCATTTTAGCCTTCTGCAAGTGTTTTAGTTGTATTTAGTCAAGTAAATCTCCAGTAGATTTTAGTTGACTAAATCTCCAGGACATTTTAGTCGACTAAAACTCATTTTAGTTGTCTAAAATCTAATGGGTGTAATTAAATTGTAATGCATTAGTTAACATTTCTCTACAATTTTGAAACTCATTATTTACTGCTAGAGTGAAAAATTGATTCTTCTTTATGTTCTTATTTATGGTATTGAGGTATGAACATGCACTACAGACCAGTGTTAATTTTGAAGTCAAATTTAAATTTAGTTCTTAGTCTTAGTCTTTTGACTAAAATGGCATTTTAGTTTTAGTCCCATTTTAGTCTTTTGACTAAAATGCCATTTTAGTTTTAGTCGTATTTTAGTCTTCTCAATTGTTTTAGTCATATTCTATTCAACTAAAATAATATTTATTTAGTTGACTAAAATGTTTTAGTCAACAAAATTAACACTGCCAGGAACAGGGCAACTGGGAGGGAAAGATACTAGCCAATCTGGCTGGATTGAGGTATATTTGATGTAGATTGGATGAGATGGTCTCTAATTGATGCCAATCTGGAAAACATAATTTCCTAAAGATCATCCCAGTCACCCCCGTCTAACTGAGGAAACCCCCCCCCCTCCATGCTACTCTTCAAGGTCAAATGACCCTGTTGACATCCATAAACAGCTGCTTTTAAATATTTGACAAAACCTTGTCTAAAGAGTCGTTCTGAAACAGACTCCAGACCACCCTCTTGTAGTGTGAGTGCAGCAGTACCAAAATGAAAATTGTATGCATGGTGAAATTGTAAATAACGAAACCGGTGAAAATTAGGCAGTTTAAAAAACAGTATTGTTTAACCATTTCAGTCATTTTGTGAGACCAGAGTGAGTAGCAGCTGAGAGAGCAGCAGTGTACTTGTATTTAGCGTGTCACTTGCCACATCACCTGCCACAAGCTGCGGATTGTCCACTTGCCACGTCACCTGCCACAAGTTGTGAATTGTCCATTTCCCACGTCACCTGGCCACGCCACCTGCCACAAGTTGTGGATTGTCCACTGGCCACGTCACCTGGCCACGTCACCTGCCATGTCACCTGGCCACGTCACCTGCCACAAGTTGTGGATTGTCCACTTGCCATGTCACCTGGCCACATCACCTGCCACGTCACCTGGCCACATCACCTGTTATGTCACCTGGCCACGTCACCTGCCGCAAGTTGTGGATTGTCCACTGGCCACGTCACCTGCCACATCAACTGGCCACGTCACCTGCCACCAGTTGTGGATTGTCCACTTGCCATGTCACCTGACCACGACACCTGCCACAAGTTGTGGATTGTCCACTTGCCACGTCACCTGGCCATGTCACCTGCCACAAGTTGTGGATTATCCACTTGCCAAATCACCTGGCCATGTCACCTGCCACAAGTTGTGGATTGTCCACTTACCACGTCACCTGCCATAACTGGCGGATTGACCACTTTCTACGTCACATGCCACAAGTTGCGGATTGTCCACTTGCCACGTCACCTGGCCTTGTCACCTGCCATATCATCTGTTCACATCACCTGGCAAGTCACCTGGCCACAAGTTGTGGATTGTCACCTGGCCATGTCACCAGGCCACATCACCTGCCACAAGTTGTGGATTGTCCACTTGCCACATGACCTGGCCAGTTTTACCTTGCCACATCATCTGGCCATGTTACTTGCCACATCACCTGCCACAAGTTGTGGATTGTCCAGTGGCCACGTCACCAGGCCACGTCACCTGGCCACATCACCTGCCACAAGTTGTGGATTGTCCACTTGCCACATGACCTGGCCAGTTTCACCTGCCACGTCACCTGGCCATGTCACCTGCCACAAGTTGTGGATTGTCCACTGGCCACGTCACCTGGCCACGTCACCTGGCCACGTCACCTGTCACAAGTTGTGGATTGTCCACAATGCAATGCAAGCAATTACAGTTTTTTTAATGGTTTTTCATCATTTGCCATAATTTTTGAGATTTCGAATGTAAAAAAATAGGTCACCTTTAAAAAACGCCTATAAACGAAATCGTGGCAAAACGTCGGTACCGCGTTTTGCCGCGTTTGGCATCTGAAACGTGGAAAACTTTTGCGTCTGAACCCATTTTTTTGCTTCTGGAAAAACGAGGTTAAACGCAACTGCCTAAAAACGACAATAAACGAGACTGTGTGAATAGGATAACATTGAATGTGTTCAGGGGCAGTTGAAAAAGTTGTCCAACTGCCTCTGAACACGCGATTACCAGCGTTTACCAGCTTCTCGTGTGCATGGGGCCTAAAGTGATTCATTCAATTCGATATCTAATAAATGTCTTCTTTTTACTTAATATTACAATTTCATGCTCCGTGATGTCTCCTATGCCATGGATTGCTTGTACTTCCCTAATGATCCATAATCTGTATTTTTGTTACACTTTCCTTCCTAATAAATCTTTTACTGTGGGGAAAAAAAAGAAACTAGTCATGTTTTAGTTCAGTCTTAGGTCAGGGTTTCCGATCTGTATTTGTGGGATCTGTACACCCAGGTTTTATCACCATTAGTGAATACATTTACAAACATCACCAGTGAAAAATAATCCTTGGGTCTATGTTTTCAGCCATGTAAACATATAAAATATGCATAAAAAGTATTGTTTTATTACCATCAATAGTTCATGCACAAAGGCAAGTTAGAAAGAGAATAAAAATAAATAAATCACAAAGCAAAATTACTTTTAATCTCCAACACCTATCTCTTCATTTGACAGATTACAAAGGAAACACACATTTTTGGATAAAGCCTGCTTCTCTTATTTCCTGTTTTCTTTTTTAATTAAGAATTGATGCTGTCTCTGTAATGCCGATAAAGGAATGTAACGTGCACTTTATGAAGGACATAAATCCTAGTCATTAATCGTACTCAATGCATCTGACATATTTTTTCACACTCTTAATTGATCTACAGTTGGGTATTGGGATATAATGCCAGTGTGAATTAGACAGCTCCTTTTCATTGTCTTACAAAAGGCCTTTAATCTTATTCAAAGGTATTCAAGCTTTTAGAATTGTTCTCACTATGGCAAGCCAAACTTGATAGCTCAATTGCTTGGAAAACATTACTTAAATAAAAGAACGAAAGGGCTGTATTTTCAATTATTTAGCTATAAAAACGTGACCTACATTTGCTTTATATATTTGATTGACTGTCAATGAGTCCTTTATATTTGGAAAGGTAATAGCGTCACAGAGATGGTAAATGTGCTATAAAGAAAAATATATATAACAGATTACTGCTAAGTGAAATTAATATGACGTGACCAAATTGGGCAAATATCATTATGTTGTAAAGTTTAAAGTGTTTAGAATGAAAACTTCAGTAATCATAACAAACAATCGGTATTTGCCTTTTATTTTCTAACAGGAACCAGAATTAGAACTGTTCTTACTGTGGCAAGAAAAAATAAATTGATAGCATAATTGCCTTTAAAACATTGCTTTCAATAAAAGATTGAAAAGGCTGTATTTTCAAATATTTAGCTGTAAAAACCTGGTCCGCATTAGCTTTATACATTTGAACAGCTGTCAAAGAATTATTTATATTGGGAAAGGTAAAAATGGCACTTAGATGGATAACTTTTTCACTCTTTAAAATATAAATTATATATGCAGATTTCTGCAAAAATTGCAAAGAAAGGGGGAGATTCAGGTACAGAACTTAGGATACACATACAGCACATAGAGTATATAAATAACTATGTATTTTTGGTAAATAAATCAATAAGCTGCTGAGTGAAATTAATATGGCTTGGTCCTATTGGGCAAATAATATGTTTCACATGTTTAGAAGCAGCAGTCATAACAATCAGATTTTGCCTTGCATTTTCTAGCCAGAACTAGAAAAAGAAAATAAAGAATTTGATCAGTAAAGGACAAAATGAATATGGGACCATGATAAGATATGACAAATATATTTTCTTATATATCATTTATATAAAAGAAAATAATTACTTATATTTAACACAGTGTCAGGACCCAAGTCTGAACCTGTGCTGTGTCTGGTGATGTATTTTGTTTAGCCACCTGGGATTCTGGACAGCTCCCTGGACACCGAAGCCTCGGCAACACGTTGTCCTCCTCCTCCTCCTCTCTCCTATCAGGCACCCACGTAGAGTCAGTGACCTCATCATCCCCTCCCTCCTCATAAATGTTGAAAACCTAGCAGTATGCTGCAGCTGGAGGAACATGACTGCCAGATTGCTGTCCCTCTCGAGCACCCCCTCTCTCTGGGCTCACATTACTGCCTTCCTCTATCTGTGTTCCATCATCGGAGCCTTCAAAACGCTGCGCATCTTCATGCAGCATGTACCCAACACTGTGTTGAAACAGTTCGGGGGACTCCTCAGGAGGACATGGTGGGACTAGGGAAGGAGTAAGTGATGCCATTGAGCAGAGGGAAGAGGACGCCTTGGCAGCTAATTTGCCAGACAAAGCACCCTGAGCCTGGGTGAGAGAGGATGAGGATGGCTTGGTCATCCACTCTACCAATTTGTCTGCATGTTGAGGCTCAACACGGCCAGCTCCTGAAAAGAAGAACGAGCGTGTGCAACGGCCACGTGCTGAAGAGGATGCACCGTGTCCACCACCACCACTGTTGCCTCTAGATGCAGAGCCTGCTTGCCCTCGTGACTCTCTGCCCCTCTTTGTTGTCCTTCCAGATATTATAATAGCCTGAAGAGGACAAAATCAGTACACACACCTCGTAGCTTTAGATGCAAACTAATGAGCACACTTGCAGTATACACCAAGTAGGTTTAGGTGCAAACTACAGAGCACACTTGCAGTAAACACCAAATACGTTTAGGTGCAAACTATACAGCACAAGTGCAGTAAACACCAAATAAGTTTAGGTGCAAACTATACAGCACAAGTGCAGTAAACACCAAATACGTTTAGGTGCAAACTATACAGCACAAGTGCAGTAAACACCAAATACGTTTAGGTGCAAACTATACAGCACAAGTGCAGTAAACACCAAATACGTTTAGGTGCAAACTATACTGCACAAGTGCAATAAACACCAAATACGTTTAGGTGCAAACTATACAGCACAAGTGCAGTAAACACCAAATAAGTTTAGGTGCAAACTATACAGCACAAGTGCAGTAAACACCAAATACGTTTAGGTGCAAACTATACAGCACAAGTGCAGTAAACACCAAATACGTTTAGGTGCAAACTATACAGCACAAGTGCAGTAAACACCAAATACGTTTAGGTGCAAACTATACTGCACAAGTGCAATAAACACCAAATACGTTTAGGTGCAAACTATACAGCACAAGTGCAGTAAACACCAAGTACGTTTAGGTGCAAACTATACAGCACAAGTGCATTAAACACCAAGTATGTTCAGGTGCAAACTATACAGCACAAGTGCAGTAAATACCAAATACGTTTAGGTGCAAACTATACAGCACAAGTGCAGTAAACACCAAATACGTTTAGGTGCAAACTATACAGCACACGGGCAATACAACACATTAGAACACTGCAGCTAGCACAATCAACTGCCTGACAAATAGAAATAGCTGATCTAGCTAAACTATACAGTGTATAAATATATGTACAACACCTGGGATGTATATATTCTCTACACACTGTAAACTTAACTATACTGACTAGCCTGCCTGCTCTATCTATCTATCTAGTAAAAAATACACTGTCTTTCTCTCTCTCTATGGGACTGATCTTCTCATTAACAATGCCGCAACACACTACACCAGGCCGCCTTGTAGGCGGCCTTTTATAATGTGGGGCGTGTGCTAAAGCCCTGAGCCATAATTGGCCAAAGCCACCCTGGCTTTGGCCAATTATGGCTCTCCATTTTTTGCGGGTCATAGTGCATGCTTGGCCAATCATCAGCGCGCAATGCCGCAGTGAATTATGGGCCGTGACGCGTCACTCGAATTTGGCGTGAACGACCCGTTTTGTTAGAATTTCGACGAACAATCGAACAGCCAATGTTCGAGTCGAACGCGAAGCTCATCCCTACCAGCAGGTAATGAATATTAGCCTGACTCTGTGTTCCATGATGTATGGGAAAAAAAATACACAATAAAGGTGCATAATATAAATAATTAATATTTAGGTCCTTGAAATATTGAAGACTTTAGCAGATATAACTCTGCCAGTGAATTATGGTACAATTTAAGAAGGCTCTTACAAATTCCCAAATGACCTACTGTAAATAAAAATCCTCCAGGGCAAGGTCCCCCTACTGGGAGGCCATTAATTAAAATGTTCTTTGCAATGAAGTGCAGGAGATCACTCTGATTGGTCACAGGGAAAGTTTGTACACAGCAAGAAACGTTCTAAGCTTTGCTATGAAAGAATGATTAACTAATATATTAGGTTAGTAAGCTGAATTACAGCCATTGAGCTCAGAGCACATTACTCACATATGTAATCCCCTAGGATAGCTAGTCTTATCAATTTCAATGTACCTATGGTTGTCATCCAGGCTGGACTTCAAACATGTCTTCCTATCTTCTTCTACATTCTACATTACATAAGGGTGGGGGAATTAGTAGTTTACTAAAGGAAGATAAGATTGTAGTTTAAGTTTAAATTACAAGGACATGACCTTTCCAAAAAATAAAACGTAATACAGCCAACACTTCAAAGGACAAGTATGATGCAATACTGCATATTAACTTTTTTGGGCGGGTTTAGAGATCATGCAAAGTAGTTCACTAAAATGTCAAAATTTGTAGCATGTTTATGTGATTTCAAAAGTAATTTTCAGTATTTTAAAATCTGTACCTTTTAATACTATCTGTTATTCCTGCCACAGTGTTCTTTTTTCAGGCACTTAGGTATCTATTTACTCGGCGTAGCTTAATCTTTCACATTATACAAAAAAATTGGGTTAACTTTACTGTTTTGTTATTTTTTTAATTCATGAAACCGTTTTTTTCCCCCCAAAAAAAGGTGTTTGAAAAATTATTGTGCAAATACCGTGCAAGATAAAAAGTTGCAATGACTGCCATTTTATTCCCTAGGGTGTCTTCTAAAAAAACATATATAGTGTTTGGTGGTTCTGAGTAATTTTCTAGCAAAAAAATTATGATTTTTGCATGTAGGAGAGAAGTGCCAAAATAGGCCCGGTATAGAAGTGGTTAAAGCGACGCAGTGCTGTATAAAAAAAAAATGCCTTGGTCATTAAGGGGGTAGATCCTTCCGGGGCTCAAGTGGTTAAAGAATATCTAAAACCAGCAGCATTTTTTTTATTTTGAAGCTTACCAGTCATTAGATGTGGTGGCTGTATTAGTTTCCTTTTTTTACAGAACATTTCTGTTGATTCTTCTAAAATTCCAATGTCCTTGTTACTTCCTATGTACTGAACTGAAGCTTCAAACCCTAATCAGATTTATGAGCTATCTTTTTATTTTTAACTACAGAACATCTATGGGGAAGAGGAGAGGGGGAGGCATTTATAGTTTGTTAGGAGTGTGGCCTAGGGTGACATGGCTACTTCTCCATAGAGTACACTGTGTGAGTGTTGTTACCCCCCATGAAGTGTAATATTGGCAGGATCACCAAATAAAAAAAAACAAAGGGGCAGATTCAGATAGAGATACGATGGCGTATCTCCTGATACGCAGTCGTATCTCTGAGATCCGACGGTCGGATCTATGCGGCTGATTCATAGAATCAGGTTTCGCATAGATCTCCCTAAGATCCGACAGGTGTAAGTGACTTACACCGTCGGATCTTAGGCTGCAATCTCCCGCTGGCCGCTAGGTGGCGCTTCCATTTGTATACGCGACAAATATGCAAATGAGGAGATCCGCCGATTCAGAAACGAACGCCCGTCCGTCGCTTTTTTTTTACGTCGTTTGCATTCGGCTTTTTCCGGCGGATAGTTACCCCTGATATATGCGGCGTATCCTATGTTAAGTATGGCCGTCGTTCCTGCGCCGAGTTTTGAATTTTCACGTCGTTTGCATAAGTTGATTCAGAATACGGCCGGACCCAAGTTACGCTCACGCCGAAACCTAGCGACGTCATTTGGAGCAATGCACGCTGGGAAATTTAGCCGGCGGTGCATGCGCAGTTAAATCGGCGCGGGGACGTGCCTGATTTAAATAGTACACTCCCCCTAGCCACGGAATTTGAATTCCGCCGGGGGATTTACGATACGCCGCCGCAAGTTTTCAGGTAAGTGCTTTCTGAATGCAGCACTAGCCTCTAAAACTTGCGCCGGCGGATCGTAAATCAGATAGATTACGCGGGTCTAAAGATCTGCTGATCTATCTGAATCTACCCCAAAGCTTGGAAAAAAACACCATCACATCTACAGAACTGAAAGCTAAAATAGATTACTTGGGTTTAGATATGCTTTAATTCTAAACTATATCCACACATTTCTAACTATTGTTGGAAATACATTCTTGCAGAGATCCACTTTACTGTATTAAAATCCTTACATGGCTGATAGCTATGCAGATAATACATATAACAGTATTGAGTACATTCATTTCTATTTGTCTCTACATTTACACTGAAACCAAGTTGACCTGCAAAAATTTACAGGGGTTGGCACAAACTATAACACTCACAGGGGTGTGTACAACTGCTTGTGAACCCTCAGAACTCAGTGTTATGCCTTGTACACATGATCGGAATTTCCGATGAAAAAAGTCAGATGGAATTTTTTCATCGGATATTCCGATTGCGTGTGGGCCCCATCGGACCTCTTTCCGTCAGAGTTTAGAAATACCTGTTGTTGTGAAATTCCGATCATTTGTGTGGAACTCCGACGGAAAAAAAACACACGCATGCTCAGAATCAAGTCGACGCATGTTCGGAAGCATTGAACTTCGTTTTTCTCAGCTTGTGGTAGTGTTTTACGTCACCGCGTTTTGGACGGTTGGAATTTGGTCTGACAGTGTGTATGCAAGACAGCTTGAACAGAATTCCGACAGAAAATTCCATCGGATTTTATCCCATTGGAAATTCCGATTATGGGGCAGATCCACAAAAGAATTACGCGTAATTTAAAAATTCCCGCGTCGTATCTTTGTTTTGTATCTACAAAACAAGATACCACTGCATCTGGGATCGATCCGACAGGCGTACGTCTTAGTACGCCGTCGGATCTTAGGTGCCTTTTTACCGCCGGCCGCTAGGTGGCGTTTCCGTAGAATTCCGCGTCGAGTATGCAAATTAGCTAGTTACGGCGATCCACGAACGTACGTCCGGCCGGCGCATTTTTTTACGTCGTTTGCGTTCGGCTTTTTCCGGCGTATAGTTACCCCTGCTATTATGAGGCGTACTCAATGTTAAGTATGGCTGTGGTTTCCGCGTAGAATTTTGAATTTTTTACGTCGTTTGCGTAAGTCGTTCGGGAATAGGGATTTGCGTAGAATGACGTCACTGTCGTAAACATTGGCTTGTTCCGGTTTAATTTCGAGCATGGGCACTGGGATACCCCCACAGACGGCGCATGCGCCGTTCAAAAAAAACGTTGTTTACGTCGGGTCACGACGCATTTACATAAAACACGCCCCCATCACATCCATTTGAATTGTGCGCCCTTACGCCGCCAAAGATACACTACGCCGCCGTAACTTACGGCGCAAATTCTTTGAGGATTAAAAAAAAAAAAAGTAAGTTACAGCGGCGTAGTGAATCTTAGATACGCTACGCCCAACGCAAAAATGCGCCGATGTACGTGGATCTGCCCCTATGTGTACGGGGCATTATAGTTTGTCTAAACCCCCTGTCACTGTCACTGTCAATAAGCTTGGTCTGAATGCAAGTGTGGAAAAAAATCTCTATAAAACACAAACTTTCATTTAGATATATTAGCTGTAAAAAGTTTTAGAATATATTTATATATTTTTTAAGACAAAGATCCTTTAATAGAAATGCTACTGTTTTACCCTGCGCTTGATAGCCATTTTTACTTGTAAAAATATTCTCCAAAACAGTTTAAATATCTGTCACTAGGTGGCGTTAAAGCAGTAGCTGAAATCAGTTTTATATATATACAGAAAGACCATAAACTTAACAATAAATAAATAAAACAACCAACTGCATGTTTTGCATAGATAAACGCCAAAATAGGAACAAAACACACAGAGTTAAAATTGTCTGTAAATGTTATTAGGTGATTCATAGAAGAAAATCTACTTGCTAGCATTGGATAAGGTCACTTACTAGGACGCAGGAAAGCCTGATAAGGATTACAGCTATTTCATGCTCTTTCATTAACCTGACATTGGCCTTAGTTGGTATATGCGCAGGAACAATACAACCATCCCACTTCCAAATATGCATGTCAACATAAGAACAAAAGATGATCAGGACAGCCGCACTCCAATCCAACGTAACTTTAATGTAAAAAACTGGAAACAGGCACTACAAGTACAGGAACGGAACCTAGGACAGCTGACACGTTTCACACTAACTTCAGTGTTTACTCATGCATGTCAACATACTTCATTTAAAAAGGGGGCCGATTTATAACCTAACCCATATCTGAGAACAATTAGAGGTATCCAAGCTGTCGTTTTACCAGAATGATTCATTATGTTGTGTAGAATCTATCCAGTTTATTCCATATGTCATTGCAAAGAATGCTGATTTTGTTTAAGATCATAATCAAGTTATATGTTCCTGTAATCAAATTAGTGAAAGATTAATTTAATACAGTACTGTAGGTGTCTATGAGCATGCTAAACCTAAAATTATTTCTTTGTGCTACCTTATTGTCCAGGTCTGTGTGTAAACACTAGGCAAATCCACAAATACATATTATTCACAAATTTCTTGTCTTTAATTGAAAAAGTAATTTTGGTGTTGTCCAAAGAAATATAGGGCCAGATTCAGAGAAGAAGTACGCCGGAGTATCTGCTGATACTCCGGCGTACTTTCAAATTTGCTGCGTCGTATCTTTAGTTTGAATCCTCAAACCAAGATACAACGGCTTCTGGCTTCGATCCGACAGGCATACGGCTTCGTACGCCTTCGGATCGTAGGTGTAAAACTTTGGCGCCCGCTGGGTGGAGTTTGCGTTGTTTTCTGCGTCGGGTATGCTAATTAGCTATTTACGGCAATTCACAAAGGTACGAGCGGCCGTCGCATTCTCTTACGTCGTCGCTAGTCGGCTTTTTCCGGCGTATAGTTAAAGCTGGTATTTCGTGGCCTATCTTTAGACTTGCCATGTTAAAGTATGGCCGTCGCTCCCGCGTCGAATTTCAATTTTTTGCGTAAGTCGTCCGTGAATAGGAAAGGACGTAACTCACGTCGACGTTCAAAAAATGACGTCGGTGCGACGTCATTTCGCGCAAAGCACGGCGGGAAATTTCAAAACGGAGCATGGGCAGTTTGTTCGGCGCGGGAACGCTCCTAATTTAAATGATACACGCCCCATTTGAATTAGGCGGGCTTGCGCCGGACGGATTTACGCTATGCCGCCGCAAGTTTACAGGCAAGTGCTTTGTGAATCAAGCACTTGCCCATAAAACTTGAGGCGGTGTAACGTAAATGCAATACGTTACGCCGCCGGAATTCTACGTGAATCTGGCCCATACTGTGAGTAAACCACAGTCTTCTAAAAATATAATTGTCTTTATTAGCATAAATCAGGCATGTCACATAAAGGTGCAACGTTTCACAACCTCCAGAGGGTCCCTTCATCGGGCAAAATTATGTTAATCATCAACAAAGGCACCCTCCTCTGTAGGTTGCAAAATGTTGCAACTTTTTGTGACATGCCCGACAAAGGTGGTTTTATTTCAAGAAGACTGTGGTTTGCGGGCAGTATATTTTCTCTGCTGAACGTGGTGGCGCCATCCATCCATTGCTGCAAATACGGGTGCCCCAGATTGGTCTGGTGAGCAGTGGAGATATAGCTGTTCTTTTCCTAAGCTGGCTGCCAAGCTCCTGAACCAGAAAATGTCCCTGGTGGGACCCACAACCCTTTTCTATACTAGTTCTAATATTCTATATTTGTTTCTGTATTAGAAATCACACTGTAAAAACATTGTTACCAGCAACACCCTACAAAAAATGGAAAATTAGATGCTGTATTAGAGCATTTTGTTTCGCTAACCCTGTAACCTACTTTTATAAGGGGTCAGTATATACTGGTGAGCCTTCAATCTGTTTTAAGATAATACTGGGCACCTGGTGGAATAGTTTGGGGGAGTTGAAGGAGGACTGGGCACTATGGCTTTTGATGCATCACCGACTACACAACTAAAATGTTATTTACTGTATTTATTGGCGTATAACACTCACTTTTTACACTGAAAATAGAGTGTAAACTGTGCCTGTGTGATATACGCAGGGGGCTGTGAAATTTTTTTTCCCTGAAACTTCCCTCTTAAAGTTTTTGCGTGTTATACGCCGATAAATACGTTATATTTATTTGTTCATTTAAAGTGGTTGTAAACCTCAGACATGACATTTGAATAGAGCATATCCCTCTATAGCAGTGGTTCTCAACCTGGGGGTCGGGACCCCCTCAGGGGTCGAATGACAATTTGCCAGGGGTCACCAAATCCTGGGCTGTTCCTGGAGCCCGCGGCCGCCCACTCAGCCTCTTCGCAGCTGCCCATTCAGTTCACATCATGGCTGGGGGGCAGAGACTAGAGGTCAGCTGACAGGTGAGGAATGTGAAGTGGGAGGGGCTGGAGGAGACCCTATCTCCTGATTTTGGCATAGGTGTCACTGCTGCGAGACACCACAAAGTCGGAGACACAGTGAGTAACACTACTTGTGATTATAGTTGCCATTAAATGTCCTCACTACAGTTTTCGGACCAGCAGATGATCTTAATCACGAGCACCTAAGTTGGCTAATCAAAACTCCACCCAGCACTGCCACTCATCCCATTCCCCCCACCAAGGAGTGAGAGAAGGAATAAAAATTCAGAATACATGGAAGGGAGAGGAAAAGAGGGTGAGGAACAAATAAAAAGTGAGGGAAAGAATAAGAGAAAGCATAAGAAAGACGGCTAGAGAGAGGGATGTGGGAAAAAAAAGAAATTAGGATAGAGAGAGATAAAAGGGATAGAAAGGAGAACCAAGGGAAAAAGTGGTACATCCTAAAATTTACCAGAAGGGGTTTTAATACTGTACGAGTGGAAGGGACTCAGGGAGCACTAAATGTCTATGGGTTAAGGGTGCAAATTACTTGTCTTGCCTTGGGTGCTAACAACCCACGCTACAAAAATAATCTTACTGTTAGGGGTCCCCACAACTTGGGAAATTTTATCTATGTGTATTTTAGGGTTTATAACCACTTTTATAGTTGCCAATATTGTATAAAAATGTATAGGGACAGGTTTTTGAGATTAACGAGAGAGAGGGAGAAAGAGAGAGGGGGTGAGAGAGAGAGAGAGAGAGAGAGAGAGAGAGAAAAAGAGGGCAATAAAGAAAGAGTGATGGAGGGACAGCAGGCCTAGATCCTACACCATAATAGAAATATGTGTATTGCAGAGAGTTTAACAATTTAACCATCATCAGGCAAAGATATTCCAAACACCTTGTGTTATCAATTTAATCATCACGTCACCATGGTTGGTATGATGTCAGGATGATTGAAGTGCATTATTTGTATTATTACATTGTAATATAAAATAAAATAGTTCAACTCACCATAATGCAGAATCAGTGGAAGCCCTGAGCTTGTCACTTGCCGCCAGATGCCATTAGGTGCTCCCAGCAGAGTCCTTCCTTACACCACAGGTCCCCCCCCTGCAGTCCCTCCTCACAGCACACGTGCCCCCAGCAGTCCCTGGTGCCCCCAGCAGTCCTTTACATCACAGGTGCCCCAACCAGTCCCTCCTTACATCACAGGTGCCCCACCAGTCCCTCTTGTATGATTTGATCTCCACCACCTAAGACCCGTTTCTCGTTTTGGAGGCCGAGCTTGGCAGGTCTTTTTCCCATGTGTTCTGTGGAGAGGAGAGGGGCCTCTGATTCGTGCAGCTATCTGGCTTCAGTGTACAAGCAAATTGTCTACTTGTACACTAAAGAGAGAAGCTGATTAGCTGCAAAAAACGGAGGCGCCTCCCCTCTCCACTGAACACACGGGGAAAGAGACCTGCTAGCCGGAAGGATCGGCGGCGGCCAAGTTTTCATAGTGCAAAAAACAGTCCCGATTCCCTGGACAAAGGCAAAAAAATAAATAAATAGAGATAATCCTTAGAGATAAGCAATTCGCTGTGTGCAGCAGTTAAATATACAGAGTTCCATGTCATTTTACAATACACCTTGTTCGATGCATGTTGCATTTAGGAGGGACAGTGCTAAGCCTATGCCCTTTTCACCAGTCCAGAGCAACTCTGCTACCTACATCCTAGTGACAGAATGGGGTCCCGCCGTGCACCTAGCGCAGACCTCATGCGTGCACTTACCTCATGCGTGCACTTACTTATCTCCTTCACTAGGTGCACGCAGTCTCCTTAACGCGGGTGCGGGCCCTGATCCTTTGGGAGAACCGACCACTAAGGAGGGAGCCAGAACACCCTCGCTACCAGAGGACCTGTCACCTTCCGCAGGTACTACGTTTTTTTGACCAGCTGCTATACAAGAAAAGAAGCAAGTCAAGTTCCATCTTTGAAATAAAAGCGAGCACCAAATCAAATGTGTAGCAGCTGGCACATAAAAGGTAAATATACAACCTTCAAATAATCATAGAAAGTCAAATATAATGCAGCGCTTTCTAATGAAAAACGGTAAAATAAATGTCCATTAATTTTGAAAACATATATAGTCCCATGAATAAGATTGTAACATGACCAAAAAAATGTTCTTTGAATCCAAAATCTTTGCCTAAACCGCATCAGAGTAGATCATTTCCAGCATATAGACATACACACTTAGACCAGAAGTGCTACCAGGTGCCCTTTAACCATGAAGTCCCTCCATCAATATATACACTCACCAGATGGCAAAAGTAGAAATGCCTTCAACTGTTATTGCGGAGCATGGTGACATCCTGTTCAGATCTGTAAGGTGGTTTGGTAGACTCCAATAAGGACAGACTCTCTGCAAAAAAATCTCACCAACAGGAGCCCAAATTATGCTAAAGGTGGCCCACAATCCTACCACAAGGACACAGCGTAGATGACGTCAGCATGTAGGCCCCTCCTGACGTGTTTCCTATGCATGCACATTCGCAAGGGATCTGCCCATCAATATAAAGTTCCACCTTTAACCCCTTCCCGCCAGCTGCCTCCCGACCCTTTAATGGGTTCTAAACGCCGGAAGGCGGAGGCAGGCTTTTGGGTCATGTGACCCAGTGACGGCTGGTGCTTAAAATTTTTGGGGGGGCGCAAACGAAAAAAAAAAAAAAACAATTGCAGCCTCACTGTACCTATCAATTGTCACCACTGTGCCATGCCATCAAATGCAGTCACTGTGCCATCAAAACGCAACCACTGTGCCATCAAAACGCAGCCACTGTGCCATGCCATCAAAACGCAGCCACCGTGCCATCAAAACGCAGCCACTGTGCCATCAAAACGCAGCCACTGTGCCATGCCATCAAAACGCAGCCACCGTGCCATCAAAACGCAGCCACTGTGCCATGCCATCAAAACGCAGCCACCGTGCCATCAAAACGCAGCCACTGTGCCATCAAAACGCAGCCACTGTGCCATGCCATCAAAACGCAGCCACCGTGCCATCAAAACGCAGCCACTGTGCCATGCCATCAAAACGCAGCCACTGTGCCAATGCTTTAAAACGCAGCCACTGTGCCATGCCATCAAAACACAGCCACTGTGCCATACCATCAAACGCAGCTACTGTGCCATCAATTGTCACCACTATGCCATCAAACACAGCCACTGTGCCCCCAATTGTCACCACTGTGCCCCCAATTGTCGCCACTGTGCCCCCAATTGTTGCCACTGTGCCCCCAATTGTCACCACTGTGCCCCCAATTGTCACCACTGTGCCCCCAATTGTCACCACTGTGCCCCCAATTGTAGCCACTGTGCCCCCAATTGTTGCCACTGTGCCCCCACTTGTAGCCACCATGCCCAGTACCCCCCCCCCCTGGCACTTACCTTTATGGCTTCTACGTCCCTCGATGTCCCTCGTCCCGCCCTCGATGACGCTTCAGCCAATCAAGTTACCTGATTGGCTGAGACGCCTGTTAGTCTTATCCTCGGGCGTACGGCCGGTACGTCCTGAGGATGAGCTTCCGGAAGCCGACTACAGCCTCAGGGCTGTACTCGGACAGCCTATCAGGGCCGCTGGCCCTGATAGGCACTTCCACACAGCCAGTCAGCTGCCGTTATTCAGCTGACTGGCGCTCAACATCCGGCCAGCTGAATAGTGGGCGGCAGCGGCGAAAATATACAGATTCATACAGTGTATGAATCTGTATATTTTACTGGCTGTGAGCGAGCCAGAGGGGGCGGCGCTCCTGCGTCCCTACGGACGCACCGCCACTGCAATGTGACCACTGTGATTTGCAGTCACAGTAGTTACATGATCAGAAAGCTCCCGATCGCTAGTAAGCATTGGGAGCTTACCGGTAGCCATCAGCTACCGCGTTGAGAGCACACTCTCAGCGCGGTATGTAGTTTACACAGGGCCGCATATATGCAGCCACTCGGCATGATGGCCCACATGTCGAGAGGCTGCATATGTGCATTCAGTTGGTGTGAAGAGGTTAATATATAAATTCAAGTTGAAGGAGATGGTTAATGGCCAAGTTCACCTTAAAACAAAAATATTACTGTGATGTCAAGGGGACTAAGTAGTGTAAAAAGCTTTGTCCAGCTTAAAAAAAACTGTTTAGTCTACATAACATAAATTATAGCCTGGTCTCAGCCTTCCCTAAGCCTGTCCAAAAGAAAACTACCGTCCTGACAAATCCATCCAAACCTGGCAGGGAAGCTGAGATGCTCTGACCATTGACTGCACCTACAGCACAGCAGGAATGAACGATCACCTTTGTTCAGAATCCAACATATGCGCAGGGAACTCTCCCGAACCCCTGTTGTGGCAGTGCTGAGGTAGGTCATGTGAACTAAGCTGCATTATTTTAAAGACTGCACTGTATGGGTTAACTGCTTCTTTACACTACAGAGGAGTAAAGGCACTGTACCTTACTTGATCCTACTCACCCCTGGCAGATGGTGCACCTCTGCACTCTGGCAGTGGAGAGTGGACTATCCTTTGGAGTCATTGGGCCGGATTCACAAAGAGTTACGCCGGCGTATCAGTAGATACGCCGACGTAACTCGGAATCCAAGCCCGTCGTAAGTTTAAGTGTATTCTCAAACTGAGATACACTTAAACCGAGCTAAGATACGACGGCCTGCGCCGTATCTTAGGGTGCAATTTTCCCGCTGGCCGCTAGGTGGCGCTTCCATTGATTTCGGCGTAGAATATGTAAATTACTAGATACGCCGATTCAGGAACGTACGCTTGCCCGTCGCAGTAAAGATACGCCGTTTCCGTAAGAGATACGCCGCGTAAAGATAAACCTGCCCCCTAGGTGGCGTAGCCAATGTTAAGTATGGCCGTCGTTCCCGCGTCGAAATTTGAAAATTTTACGTCGTTTGCGTAACTCGTCCGTGAATGGGGCTGGACGTAATTTACGTTCACGTCGAAACCAATGACGTCCTTGCGGCGTACTTTGGAGCAATGGACACTGGGAAATTCCACGGACGGCGCATGTGCCGTTCGGAAAAAATGTCAATCATGTCGGGTCACCAATAATTAACATAAAACACGCCCCCTCATCCTCATTTGAATTACGCACGCTTACGCCGGCCCCATTTACGATACGCTGCCGAAACTTAGGAGGCAAGTGCTTTGTGAATACAGCACTTGCCTCTCTGACTTACGGCGGCGTAGCATAAATATGATACGCTGCGCCGCCGTAACAATGCGCGCCCCTACCTGAATATGGCCCCATATGTCTAATGGTTTTGGGCCCTGCATTGATCTTGAGTATGCCAACACCTTAGACTGCTGGAGTATGGAGAGAAGATGGAGCAGGGAACAGTCTAGTGGTGCAGAGGAGCAGATGATCGGGTAAGTAGATATTTTCTGTGTCCCCTAGACCTAAACAAGCACTTAACCCTTGCAGCAGAAAAATGTCAAGGGGCCCCTTGACTTCATATTGTTTTTTAAAAGGAATGCTAATATTCTATTAGCCGTACAAACTTTGGTTTTCTGAGTGATCTTAACAAACTGGAACAAGAGAGCTACAAGAGGAGATGACCTTGTGTTTTGAAGTGGACAAAGTGAAAATCATGTGGCAAGGGGGAGTTTTTCCTTCAAGAAAAAAGCTATTAGTGTACACCTGTCCTTAAGCATATTTTCCTGGGAACACTGAAAATGAAACTGTTCTTTTTTTACTTAATACAATGAACCCTTCATTTCATTCTGTTCTTTCTGTGCCGGAGGGGGTCTGCGTTAATTCGCAAAATTAATGATATGGAAAAGAAAATCTGAGATGATTCATCACATTAATAAAAAACAATCCAAGGTCATGTATCAAAGAAAAAGACAGTTTTTTAAGGATTTTTTTTCTCTTTACCATTATTCTGTATGGGTTACAGCAAGCCCTGAAACAGAAAAGATTTCAGTAGCTTCAGTAAAATATTTATCTTATCCCCAAGAAAATGTGAACAGATGAAAATGAACTGGCAGCTGTATCTATGCTAGACTGCAAGTTCCATAAATAAGTTCCAGTTACTCTTCATCACAACAGCTTCTGTCACAGCAAGAAAGAAGCATAGATTTGTGACTGAGAGCACTGAATGCATAAAGCGGGCATATTTTATAAGCAATGTGCACAAGAGCTGGGTATATCAACTCAAACACACGACTTGTTTTTAAAGGTATTTTATAGATTTGATTTGTTCACAACTTTCTCATGATGATTTTCCAGCCCTAGGAGAAGAAGGCAGGATGACCTTTAGTTCCAAGATTTTATGGAGAAAAACACTTGTCAAAATCATACTACTGTCAATTTTAATGTAAAGGAGTAAACGGTTGTTAGGAATAATGAGAACAATGGTTTTATGCCGCGTACACACCATCACTTTATGTGATGAAAAAAAAACGACGTTTTAAATCATGAAATAAAACGACGTTTTTGAAACTTCATTTTCAAAAACGACGTTGCCCACACACCATCGTTTTTTCAAAATGCTCTAGCAAAGCGTGGTTACGTTCAGCACTCTTTTCCATTGAAGCTAGCTTCATAACTTGCTTCTGAGCATGCGCGGGTTTAAAAACATTGTTTTAAACGTCGTTTTGTCCACACACTATCATTTTAATTGACACAAAAAATGACGTTTTGAAAAACGACACAAAAAATTGAAGCATGCTTAAAAAAATGTTGTCGTTTTTTACAAGATATAAAACAACGTTTTTCCCCACACGGTCATTTTAATTGATGTTTTTCAAACGTCATTTTTATTTTATCACATAAAGTGATGGTGTGTACGCGGCATAGGCTTAAAGGTGAGTGTTGGGGGTACAAGAAGGGTTAATATTAGGGTTAAAGGGAGTGTGCTAGGATTTAAAGCCAAGACTTCTTGTGGCTTTAAATAGTTGGTCCAAAAAAAGTATTTGCTTCACTAACAGATGTGCCCCCCCATCAGCGCTTTATAGGCATCTGCCTCTCAGAAAAAAATTGAGCTGGGCTGAGCGCTGCTCAATTATTTATAGGAAGCTTTGTTTTTCAACAATGAATACAGGGCTTTCTCTGACTGGATGAGGTAGGCAGGTGGGAGTCACAATCAGAAGAAGTCTTGTGTTTACTGATGAAATACAAGGCTTCGTGTGAAAGGTTGAGCAGCACTCTGTCCGACTCAATTTTGTTCGGAGAGTGGGATAGAAATCACCACCTTATAGAATCAGCTACATATAGGGCCAGATTCAGGTACATTGGCGTATCTTTGTGCCGGCGTAGCGCATCTCATAGGCGTTACGTCAACGTAACATTGAGAGGCAAGCTGAGTATTCACAAAGCACTCGCTCCCATAGTTGCGCCGGTGTAAGTCCACCTAATTCAAAGTAGGCAGGTAGTGGGCGTGATGTATTGAAATTAACCGTGACCCCATGTAAATGAATGACCGATGGAACGGCGCATGCGCGCGCATGCTCAGAATCACGTTGCATATACTCCCTAAGATACGACGGCTCAATGCGTACGACGTGAACGTAACTTACGCCCAGCCCCATTCACGTACGACTTACATAAACGACGTAAAATACGACGGCTGTTCCGACGTTTCCGACGTCCATACCTTAACATGACTTACCCCTCCTTTATGAGGGGTAAACTTACGCCGGACGTACGCCTTACATAAACGACGGGCGTAAGTACGTGAATCGGCGTATCTTGCTCATTTACATATTCGACGTGTAAATCAATGGAAGCGCCCCTAGCGGCCAGCGTAAATATGCACCCAAGATACGACGGCGTAGGAGACTTACGTCGGTCGTAGGAAGTCAAAATTCAGGCGTATCTTGTACTGTGAATTAGGCGCATTAGATACGTCGGCGTAAGTCTTTGTGAATCCGGGCCATAGTTTATACAGTCATCCCAGCGGGAACATCTGTTAATGAAGTATCTAGTCCATTTGGGCCAGCTTGGTCAAAACAAACTATTTCAAGTCACAAGAAACCTGGAGTAAGGCTTTGAGTAACACGACCGTTTTTCATGATGTGAAAAATTTCTTTTTTTTAATGTCATTAAAAACGATCGTGTGTTCCGAAAGCTCAGATATTTTGGATAGGGATATTCAAGATTGCATCAATACTAAGTGGAAAGAATATTCCTTTAGATCCTGCCACGGCACTTCTCTACTTGAAACCAGAAGGTATTTTGTATTCTCAATTTAAATTGCTATTGCAGCTTTTCACAGCAGCTAAACAGACTTTGGCAAAAGAATGGAGATCTTCAAAGTTAGTGGTAAATGAAGCGGTGACTAAAATGAACAACACTATGACCCATGCCAAGATGCTAGCTATAGATACGGACATGATCCCTCAGTTTGAGAAAATGTGGAAACCCTGGATCGCATATGCTATGCCATCATCTTTTGATAATACGGTACTCTTGCCATGGTGACTAGAACAATAGGAACAAATACATCTCTCTCTAGTTGTGGTGGAGGCTCTCGGCCTGACCTCGCCGACCCCTTCCATTCCATTCTTCTCTCCTTCCATTTTCTTTCTTTTTTTACTTATTATTTTCTGGTAATAATTAGAATTTTTTAGGGCTGCGGAAATTAACGATTAATTGCTCGATTAATCGTTAATTTCTTTGATCGATTAAAATAATTTTGATCGAGGACGATCTGCGGAGTGAGCTCCGTGGTCTCGGCCATAGGAAAGACTGCGGCTTCAGCCTAGCTCCAGAGCCACAACCATCTTGGTCCACCCGGCGGCAGCCGAGTAGGGGCTCGCTGATGTCATCATCACCCGCCCGCCTGCTTGTATCATCTTCCCTTGCACACGTGTCCATCAGCTACTCTGCGGACGGGTCTGCCTGCCTGATGTATAGTCAGGTAAGAGAGGACAACCATCCTGTGTGTGGTAACATTATGGGGGCAGATGTATATATTCCTGGAGTATGGATAGTTATAGTGCCTTCGTACGTGTTGTATGTCACCACGCTTTACTTCAGCATTTTTTTTTTTTCATGATCGTGTGTAGACAAGGCAGGCTTGACAAGAATCACGTCGAGAAAAACGTTGTTTTTTCCTAGGACAAGAAAAACGGCTGTGTGTACGCGGCATTAGGGTTAGTGTCAAATTCAAAGGTGGGTAAATGTGTTTATTAGTGTCAAGGGACCTTATCATGGAGAACCACTTTTGGCACCAAGGACTACAACTGGGTTCCTGTTAGCGAAAGCTTACATATCAGACAACTAATACTTTATATTCCAAAGACACATAATAATGCTTTAAAAACACTTGGAATAGTTAGCAAAAATAGATACTACGCAAACACCAATTCACTATAAATATCCTGGTGTTAAGTTTTAAAAATAGTGTTAACAATAGTGGCGATGACTGATGCAACCAAAGTCAATGCAGTTTCTTTATATTAAAAATAAAGCAACACTTTACTGGCCGCTAGAGAAATAACAGTATTTTACATAATAAATTTGCCCAAAAATTTGCGACACAATAATTTATAGTAAAGAAAAGTGGAAACCGATCGCACACAGGACTCCGATTCACTATAACCAGGCCATACATGGTCTAATTTCGAACTAATTTTCTTTTCAATATCAGAAATTTCGTATTTTTTTGTGATCCGATGATGCCACCATTGATTTTCGAAATTTGGCCGACCAAGCCTTCATGTTGCTACAGAAAATAATTTTTGTGGACGGGAATATTCTTTTCTCTCCGGGAATTTTCTTTTCTTGCACATGCGCATTTTTTTTTCTATTTCATTTCTTGCACGATTCTCCCATGATTGATTAGAAAATCGTTTGTTTTTCAAAAAATGTCAAACATGTCCGATTCCTCAAATTTGATTGCCGCACGAAAATTGGCTGTTGCTGCAGCCCACTAATGGTGCGCAATTCATACGAAAATTCTTTGATATGATTTTTAAAAGAAAATTCTTTTGAAATTCGAACTGTGTATGGCCGGCTTAAACTAGGTAATGTAAGATGGCTTCAATTCTGCTATCCACCCACAGGAGAGGTCCCTCACCCTTGCAGGTGGTGAGCAGAGCTGAAGCCATGTTACATTACCTGGTTTAGATTTGGTCACAGTGAGTAAGCATCCTTTCTGCAATCGGTTGTCATTTTTCTGTAGCATATTGTAGCCTGACAAACTGTTTTATACGATCTGCACCAGTTCATGTCATGTTGGCTGATATCAGTGAAAGGAACATTAGAGCTGTTTCTGTGTTGTTTGTCTAGATTAATATATAGGTTGAGCACCATCAAAAATGTTAGTATTCATAATGTAATAAACACATTTTTCCCTGCAAAATAGCACGTTTATTTAAGGAGGGTATGTTTTCAGACACATGTAAATATTGTAGAGACCTCCTGTACCCAACCAATATTCTCTAGACTGGGTTCTAATAGAAAATGTTAAATTCTTTCCCAGCACATTACTTTTTGAGGTGTATTCCTTCTCTCTTTTTACAAATTTTTTCACTGATTTTCTATAATGAATCTTGCTGAGAGAAATATCAAATGTGGCACAAGTGATTTTTATAGAGGATGAAGGGAGGACAAATGTGAAAGCATTGAATTAGAAAGTGTCTGCAACTCTGCAGGCTATGGCTGTCTCCTGAAGCCTGTCCCCAGTCTCCAATGACTCCTTCAGTAAGTCTGCAACAGCTTTCTGTAGCATTGAATTTACTGGATATTATGTGGGGTCCTTTGGGGATGTCAGGGGCTGCACCTGAAGCCCCTGATATCAAGAAACCTGACCAGTACTGGCGTAAGGCTGTACAGAAAATGTGGTTTATCACCCATCCCAAGCATCTAGATGTATACATCACCATTGCAATGATCCCCTCCTTCAGAATAAACAACTAAAAAATACCAACTCCTCCCACATTCCTAAGCTGCCACTATGTGCACCTCTCCTCTTGCTTTACGTACTGGTGGTCTGCTGGAGGCTACTGAGCTAAGCAGATCCTTCCAAATCTTCTGGAGGTAGTTTACACTAAATGCCTCTAAAATCAACCCAAGAAACCCATTAGCAGCTGACACAAGAGTAAAATACCAACACACAAATCCCATAGCTGCCACTATGTACAGTACATATCCCTTCTTACTTTATATATTGGTAGTCTGCTGGAGGCAACCAGGCTGAGCAGACCCTTAGAAATCATGGGAGAGCATCTGGAGATATTTTACACAATATGCTTCTAAAATCAACCCAAATGAGCACTTAAAGCTGAATGTGGATCAAAGCTAAAAAAGAGAAAGACCACTATAATTGTATTTTATTCTTTAACAAAATAAACACACAGGGCTAGATTCAGCATTGAATTACTCTGGCGTATCTATAGATACGCCGCGTAAATTCAAAGCTGCGCCGGCGTATCTTCTTTCTGTATTCAGAAAGCAAGATACGCCGACATTAGCCTAAGAACCGACTGGCGTGAGTCTCTTACACCGTCGTATCTTAGGGTGCATATTTACGCTGGCCAATAGGTGGCGCTTCTGTCGTTTTCGGCGTAGAATATGCAAATGACCTAGATACGCCGATTCACAAATTTACGTACGCCCGGCGCTATTTTTTACGTCGTTTATGTTAGGCTTTTTCGGCGTAAGGTTGCTCCTGCTATTATGAGGCGTACGCAATGTTAAGTATGGAAGTCGTTCCCGCATCAAATTTTGAATTTTTTACGTCGTTTGCATAAGTCGTTCGCGAATAGGGCTGGATGTAATTTATGTTCACGTCGAAACCAATGACGTCCTTGCGGCGTACTTTGGAGCAATGCACACTGGCAAATTCCATGGACGGCGCATGCGCTGTTCGGGGAAAAACGTCAATCACTCCGGGTCACCAAGAATTAACATAAAACACACCCCCCCATCCTCATTTGAATTACGCGCGCTTACGCCGGCCCCATTTACGCTACGCCACCATAACTTAGGAGGCAAGTGCTTTGTGAATACAGCACTTGCCTCTCTAACTTACGGCGGCGTAGCGTAAATACGATACGCTGCGCCGCCGTAACAATGCGCACCCCTTGCCTGAATCTAGCCCACAGTCTTACTGCTACGAGGAGACCAGATGGCCCTCCACTTAAAAAACAAATAAAGATGACAGGGTAATAACCCCTAACTAGGGGAGTCCTGTTATCACTTTATACCAGACACACAAAAAAGTAGGATTCAACTGTTTGTGATTTTTTTTAGGTACTAAAAATGAAGGTCAATTATGTGTCTATAAAATCATAATTTTCTAAGAACTATAAAACTTACACATAAACATCATAGGAGGCTGACATGACCCTTAGGCCTCCGTTGATCCCCTGTCTTTTCTCCGCTCCCCCCTATGGGGGGGATCGGATGAACACGGACCGTATGTTTGTGTTCACCCGATCAGGCATACAGATGGAAAAGTAGGTTTTTCCTCCGTCACACTTTGGCAGATCGGAGCGGGTCGGTTGTCAGCGGGCATGTCACCGCTGACATCCGCGGCTCTATAGAGGAGCACGGAGCTCCCGTACAGGTCCGCAAAAAAAACTGATAGGCGGACCTGTACGGAAGCTCAATGTGAAAGAGCCCTTAAACAACAACTTGTTACAAACATCCCTCCATTAACTCATAACACCATCAATCAAATTATTCTACAGTCTAAAAATGATTTCCCACTGTTGTTCAAAGGTGGGTTTGAGCTCTTCAGGTGTTTGAGATGATATGTTATTTAAAGTGGAAGGCCATGTCTTGGTAGGTTTGCAGTTGTGCCAAACCCTTTCCATTTTTGGATGATGGATTGAACAGTGCTTTATGAGATGTTCAAAGCTTGAGATATTTTTCATAACCTAACCCTGCTTTAAACTTCTCCACAACTTTATCCCTGACCTGTCTCATGTGTTCCTTGGCCTTCATGAAGCCGTTTGTTAACTAAGGTTCTCTAACAAACCTCTGAGGGCTTCACAGAAAAGCAGTATTTACTGTATACTGAGATTAAATTACACACAGGTGGACTCTATTTACTAATTAGGTGGCTTATAAAGGCAATTGGTTTCACTAGATTTTAGTTAGGGGTAAAGAGGTCTGAATACAAATGCACGCCACACTTTTCAGATATTTATTTCCAAAAAAATGTGAAAACCATTTATAATTTTCCTTTCACTTCACAATTATGTGCCACTTTGTATTGGTCTATCACATAAAATCCCAATAAAATACATTTTAAGTTTTTGGTTGTAACGTGACAAAATGTGGAAAATTTCAAGGAGTATGAATACTTTTTTCAAGGCACTGTATATGATTGTATCCTATTAATCTATATAGTCTGTTATTTGTGGCCACAATTTTAAGATACCAGGATAGTTTTCCAACTTAGGGTCCTAAAAAATCTCATATGTACAACAAGTGCTGGTAGCAACTTAAACTATTGAAGTTTATATGCATCTGAGATGTTAACTGTCAATCAAAAAAGTACCATCTACCATTCCCTCCAAGCACATCAGGAAGCACGTGACTGTCCTACAATCTTTATTTGCATTAAACTCAAACTGACCTGCCCCAAAACTATTCTACATTAACAACATTATTAACCCCCAGGCACTTTATTTTAGTCTTTAAATAAATCTATGTGTCTTTGTGAATCAATTAAAGTCCTTGGCCCGGGCTCTAAGTGGGGCCTCAACTTCAGCTCAAGTTCGGACTAAGCTCTAACTCTTAATTAGCTATAAAATTGCTAAAATTTAAGTAGGCAGCAGCTACTCCAACATTTGAACATTGAATTATAAGGGGCGTAGATTAGCATTTGAAGGGGAGGGACTTATTTTGAACTTGAGCAGAATTCAAGGCTCTGTGTACATCCAGGACATAGGATGAAAGAGTTTAACAAGAACACAAAGACTGAACTGAACACAGATACTTGCCACAGATTAATAAAAGCATACTTGCATTAGGATGTGCACCCCAAAGCTCAAACACACATGGCTTTCTCTGCAGCCTCAGCTGCACTGAACAGTGAATGAATGGAAAGTGGTCTGTGCTGAGTGGCTTTCTGTTCATTCACAAATTGAAGCATAGTAAACTATGCTTCAATTTTTACTATGCTTCAGTTATGAATGAACGCAGTGAGTGTGTTCTCTGTATTCATTTAGAAAAGGAAGGGGCTGGTAAATGATATATTGACTAGTGCCTTCCGCTCTCCGTCCTGAAACACCCCCCACAGCAGTCAGGGGGAGAGGAGGGAAGCCAGCAGCACTGCAGGGGGAGGGGGGACACAACACCGGAGGAAAGCCCGGGCAGTAGGACAAATTGGCACTGCACTTAGGGCAGAGGTGCCCAACCTTTTGAAAGCCAAGGGCCACTTAAGTGACTTAGTAACCAGTCGTGGGCCACAATGAGGGCAGTGGGCAGATGACAGGTCTGTGTCCAGTCTGCATATGCAAAGCAGACACAGACACAGCCCAATCTACTCTATGGGCCCTCCGATCCAATCAGATAGAAGGGGCAGATCCACTTCTGTTTTTCTTTTTTTTAGCAGATCGGATTGGAGGTAGGCAGGTGTTAATGGACAAAAGTTAGTTTACATCTGCCGCTCCATAGAGGTGAATGGAGGATCCGATTGGGCTGGACCGATCATGTGAAAGGGGCCTAAGGCTGCTTTTACACTGATGGTCTGCGGTCTATTGCAGCGCAGTGTACCTGTGGTTTTCCCGCCGGTTAGCTACATTTTGCCATAGACGTCTATTATATCCTGCAGGTGTGGTGCACTTTCTGAAAAGTCACTTGCTTCTGCTACCACCGGCTTCATTTACAACACTGATGCTCTCGGCTGGCAGGTCGGCAACCTGCAATCTGGGCTTGCCAACCAGCCATCCCAGAGCAGGAGGTCGCAGGCCACATCAGAGTGCTCCGCGGGCCACTGGTTGCGCACCCCAGGCTTAGGGCGTGCCCAGGCACACCCCCTGCACATGCCTATGCTATCAACTCTTGTGCAGTTACATTTTTATTAAACTATACACCAAATAGTTGACATTTAGTTTGCTAAAGCACTGTTTATCACAAACAACTGATGCTTTTTCTACTTTTTTTACCCTTTGTTGCATCCCAGTGCTGCTCATCTGTTGCAGCCTATTTGCCGCCACATCCTATCTACATACAAGCGCTCCAGCAATGACCTCATTGTTTTTCTCTAGGTGGGTTTCCCGATGGTGACAACAGTGAACCATGCCTGTTTAATGTTCATCAAAATGGCAACTTGTAATCTCCAAAGTCAGCATGAAAGGACAATGCTTGAGCACAATTGGGAAACAGGGACAGAGTATTATCAGATTATAACTGAAGTGCCGAACAAGGACATTCACGGCAGGAACTCACGTTTCCATTTTGATATAGAAGTTGAATTTGACTTTTAAAATTACATTAACATGTGAAAGCTTATATGAGATTTTAGTGATTGAGTTTACATATACTTTAACTGCTAAACTGCAAGGACAATTGAGTCTAACAGCTCCAATCCTGTTGCATTAATACCACATTACATCTTCTTTAGTGCCCACCTTAAATAAAATCAGACATTCTATTATATAAAAAGCAGCTGGGGACACTGTAATATTCTCACTGAATAACTCAGCTCTGTACTTTTTTTTGACAGAAAATAATTCATTCCGTAGCAGAGTAGCATTGTATTATTCTTTTCAGAGATCACCCAATGTCTACTTTATACAATGATAAAATAGCACGGCAACACCATATATTTGCTAGTATCGCCATTCCGAAAAAAATCCATTAATTTCCACGCTGAAAAAGTTTGCAAGGCTGGAAGTTTCTTTAACTGTATTCATAAGCAAGTCAAATAAGACATCCATCCACACTCCTGGACTAAACACAGAAAGCAGCTGTGAATTTTGAAAGACAGCAATACGACAGATCAGATTTGATATGAATGGGCTTGATAAGGACACAGCAGTTATGCTTTTCGTAAAGGAAACAATAGCAGCGAAAAAGTAGGCAATAGGTGAAGCTTGACAATTAGGGATTTTATTTATATCCTTACTCGTAAAATCCTGTTTTTGTATGAAAGAGGAATACAGTATTGAAAATGTCAAAACAGATTGCAGTAAAAGATCATGATATAGACGAAACGGCGAAAAGAGATGAAACGCTGTTATCTTTTATTCCTCAGGGCTATACAATCAACGCAACACATGGTTATTACTGGGCAAAGCCACCAGATGAAATATGAAATGCCAATAAGTGTCAGCTCTGCTAGGATACAATGCAGTAATGTAAGAACAAACTTTTACCATAGTGCAATAAAATAGGAAGAGAAAATATTATACATTTGTATGTTATTACAAAGGCTTGTCATAGTTTACTTTCCCAATACGTTGTATAACTCAGATCTGAAAAACAACAAAATAACTATGGTTTATTTATATAAGATAAATTCTTGGTTTTTAGATCATTAAAGGATAAGTGCACCTTTTAGAAAAAATAAAAATAAATGCCCATTTTTTTGCAGGTAAAAATGTGCATTTATTATCAGAAGATCGCTGGTGCCATGCAGGTCTCCTTCAGATCTGTCAGTATAGCTGTGTGCCATACACTCCCTACGGGCAGGCAGATACACTGACAGGAAGAAATCAAACCCCTACTGTCGGCTCGTATTTCATTGACAACTACAAGCCGACAGCCGCTAAGGATGTTGGGGCTTGTAGTTCATTCACACAGCTGTGTGAATGAATGACGCGGCCATGTGTACTTCTTTCTGTACTTCTGTCACAGGGAGGGGGGTAGCGGGCAGCGACCACAGCATTGGAAACATGTTACATGTTCCACCCTAAAAACATGTGGGACATTTAACATGTTCCCAAAGGTGAACCTATCCTTTAACCACTTGCCTACTGGGCAATTTTACCCCCTTTCTGCCAGGTCAAATTTCAGCTTTGAACGCTGTCACACTTTGAATGACAATTGCGAGGTCATACAACGCTGTACGCAGATTCATTTTTGTGTCCCACAAATAGAGCTTTCTTTTGGTGGCATTTAAAGGGTCACTAAAGGAAAAAAATGTTTTTGCTGAAATGACTGTTTACAGGGTATAGACACATAAAAGTTAACTGATTCCATTTAAAAGTGATGTAAAATAGGTAAAATTCAATCATATAATGTACCTGTAGTTTCACTTTTTTTTAAACTGGTTTCATGTTTCTGTGAAGTAAAGAGACCCACAGAACAAAAACAAACACATCCAGGGCAGTGTTTTGTTTTTAAAATGAATCTGATTGGTTCTGAGGAGTTTTAGACACACAGCTTGGACCACAGCGAAAAGCTGCCATGAGATTTTTCATAAGGAGCCAGACAACCAGGAAGTGTGGAGATCAGAGCAGAATTACAGCAACTTCAAAGCAAAAACGAACAATGAGGACATGAAACCAGGACTGCAGTAAGGTAAAGGAAGCTATTTAGCTAAAAAAAAAAATCCTTTAGTGATCCTTTAAGCACTGCTTAGTTTTATTTTTTTTGCAAAAAAAAAGGGAAAAGGCAAAAAATTTTGAAAAAAAAAAAATGTTTTAGTTCCTGTCAGAAAATGTTGTAAATAAGTAATTTTTCTCCTTCACTGATGCTGCACTGATAGGCTGCGCTGATGGGTACAGATGAGGCGGCACTGATGAGGAGGCACCGATATGCTGCACTGATGAGCAATGATAGGTGGCACTGATAGGTGGCACTAATGGATGGCACTAATGGGCATTTATGGGTGGCACTGATGACCAATCACTGAAAAGCAGCACTGATGGGGCAGAGAATGGCCTCACTGATGAGCACAGATTGGGTCACTGCTGGGCACTATTGGGGATACACTGATAATCAGTGCCCTGATTATCTGTACAGGTATCCCCTGTGAGGAGATGCTGCTGATCGGCTCTCCTCTCCTCAAACTCTATCAGTGTGAGGCGAGGAGAGCCAATAAACGGCACTTCCTTGTTTACATGTGATCGGCTGTGATTGGGCACAGCTGATCACATGGGTAAAAAGCGGCATCATTGGCTTTTTACTGAGATCGCACTGTATCATATGACATCGGCCCAGAACAAGAGAGTATCCTGCCCGCAGTCATTTGTCTATTATTCGGGCGGGAGGTGGTTAAACCACATCAATTCACTCACTAATGATATGATTAAATAATGAGGGATTAAATCTCACATTGGGACCATTGCACTGGATCGCACAGCAGTTTAGCACTGAATTCCCTACCTGTGTACTATACTGAACTCACTGCCCACAGAGTCTCAGGAGGAGGAGGACAACGGCAAATGATCTGTGTAGCATTTACTTCCTAAAATTCACCTGCCCTCAACTCAGGCATGCATGCAGGAGGGCGTGCTTAGCTGAAAAAGACTATCTTCCCCATCTCCATATGAAAGGAAAAATTACCATGTAGACTCCTGGGATGTATGGCATCATTTTGGCCTAGGCTAGAAACCAGGAGGAAACTAAAAAAATGTAAAAAAAAAAAAAAGTTTAAAACACGCAAATATAATATAATATACATTCCTATCTATTTACAAATGCAAGGATTAAAAATAGTTGATTGCAAGAGTTTAGTTCTGCTTAAAAGTCCCCGAGAATTATATACCAAACAGAATGGTAGGGTAAAGTATGTATAAGTTGCAAGTGGAACCTGGCAATAAAGCACAATTGATGCATTGACAATTATTGGCAGAGCACAGGTCCACTTTAAAATTACTTTTTGCTTTGCCCATGCAGGGTACAGTAAAAGGGTCATTCAATTCACCCATACTCACATTTTCTTGCTTCCATCTGTTCGGTCCTAGTACACAGAAAATAACCCTGTATAATTTTCAAACTGAATATTAAAGCTTACACAGAGCTAGGGCACCTTTCTCCCCCTATGTGTCAACATTGGGATATTCAGAAGACGCCAAGTCTGTCACATGGGGGGGCAGTGATTGGGCATGTCAGGTTCCTATGGTAGTGAGCCTTTGTAGAAGGCCAACATTGGGGTTCCACAGGGCGTGGAGTCTAAGCCCCAGTCTGCTTCTTCATTAGGGCCCCTGATGATGGAGATGGACTACCAGCAGGCTAGAACCAAGTCGTGGCACCCAGGTACACCCAGCTGAAGATGCAGAGACCACTCGCATGTGCAGAGTACAGATGTCAGGAGACAGAAAATTATCCAGGAAATTATATGAAGTCAGGCCACTCGGCAGGCAGGCAAACATGCTACATAAAGCCAAGGTCAGTACATTGGAAGTCAGTCACAGAATACAAGTAATACGAGGGAAAGCAGGAGCTAGGAAACCCAAAGGATGTGCAGATTCACGTGGATACATGTTAACAGCAGTGGACAGCCTTGGTTCTTTTCAGCCCATCATTCAGGCTGTTCAACTAAGACTGGAACACCTGGGATGCCAGATGTAGGTATTCATGTTATACTTTATTTTCCATGGTCATATAAGACATATGAATGAGACCTAAGACTGGATAATAGCCAACCATACTGTGTAACCTGAGCAGGTCTTTGGGAAGTTAGCCCAATTTATTTTATTTAAAAAAAAATACTAGATACCTGCTGCATATTGTTACACAGTGAAAATATGTAGTAAGTACCAATTATTACTTATGCTTTACTTATACAGTAAAACCTTGGATTGCGAGCATAATTCATTCCGGAAACATGCTTGTAATCCAAAGCACTTGTATATCAAAGCAAATTTCCCCATAAGAAATAATGGAAACTCAGATGATTCGTTCTGAAACTATTTATTCATGAGTCCTTTAGTTTATAGTCTATATAAAAAGATTATAGCAATGTGACCAGGCCGCGTAACAAGGGGATTAGAAGCAAAATCCAGCAGGAGATAAAACAAGTGGTCGGGAGGCGATACAACACCTCTTCACTGTCTGACAAATGCTCATCACTTCAGGGACTAGTTGAGGAAAGCACAGTGCACAGTGCAGTCTTCCCATACACCCAAAAGTGAGTCCGATTAAAAAGATTCTTTAGCCACAGTATCTAATGAATATTGGTGGCGTGGGGGCAGGTGAGTATTAACTATGATCTTCTACAAGGACATTTTTGTTGATTTTTTTTAAAGAGTAACTTTAAACATTGCAGCATAAGAGCCGGTTCACACTGGGGCGACTTGCGATCCGACTTCATGTCGCCTCAAGTCGTCCCAAGTCGCGCTGTAGAGAAAAACAATGGAAGTGAATGGGAGCGGTGTTAATACACACGACTCAAGGCGATCCGACTTCAGAAAAGGTTCCTGTACTACTTCAATCCGACTTGTAGGCGATTTGTACCCATTGATTTCAATGGAAGTCGCCTCAGAAGTCGGATCACTGTCTTATCTGAAGCTACTTTCCAGGAAGATAACATACATTTCTCAGGCAAACCTCTCCTGCCCCCCTCCCTCCCCCTCCCTCTCCCAGAGCTGATTGTTGTTTTATTGGCCACTGGAAAGTCTCCTGTCCTGGAGACGACTTCAAGTTGTGTTGTAAATCACCCCAGATCGCCCTGTGGTTCATGTTCAAGTCGTGACGGAGTCGCCTCTGAAAGTCGCGCTGGAAGTCGTGTCGCCCTAGTGTGAACCGACTCTCAAGGTGACTGAGATACATAAATACACAGCAGTCTAGTGTAATGGCATCGATTTATGTCTATAAATTGATTAAATTGGGAGCTGATTTGGGAGATGGGGACATGTGTATGGCCCCATGTACTTCATAAAGCAATGTCTTATATGTCAGAGCTATATAAATAAAGGCAGCAAAAATACATATATAACAAATCAAGTTCTGTCAAAAGATTTCCTGACACATAATAATGACAGACACAGGCAACGTACAAGGAAATAACAGGAAGCCCTTAGTAAAGCTGAAACTTTTGCACACAACATTTAATACAGTAATATACTGTATATTACTATATCTTATACAGTAAGATTTACTAAAATATAAAACACTAGCTTTGAGGAGACTTATGTTGAAATATACATTTTGAACCGTACTAGTCAAGTAAAAAATAAACAAATCAACCATACCCAGCCCAGTTAAAATGAAAATGGAGACATTTGATTAAATTACTTTACCAATTATTAAAACATATGCATCTGCACTGCAACTAATGTCGAATTATACAAGTCATTACCAAGTAATTAGGTTTTTAGCAATAACTGTCAGGAAATGTTTAAACATATGATTACTATGTAAAAAGATTAAGTTAAAAGTTATTTGCATATTGAAATAAGAAATTAATAACACAGACAATGAAAAAACAATATCCATTGTAAGCCTGTTATAGTAAAATTACCATGTTGATGCCAAAACATACATTAGTATTATTGGTGTTTATTTGATTTATAGTTTGACAAAATAAAACAAAAACCCCATGAATCCTGGAACATAATGCGAGTACAATTATGAGGTTGTAAGGGTACAATTAACTATAAACATGGCATGATGATTTTGCTGATCCCGGTAATTACCATTGTATGTTGCTACAATTTCTATTTACTATACAAAACCGAAAAAAAGAGAGAAGACGTAACTAGGACATTTTGGTAGAAATGTGCAAATTAAAGCATGATCTCAATCCAGAGCTGTTCTCTCTTCTCACAGGACTCAAAGGAAGAGCGGGGACCATTGGCTCCTGCTACTGTCAATCAAATCATGTGAGGAGGGGGGAGCCGAGCCACACTGTGTGCATCAATAGGTGCACACAGCCCAGCTCAGGATCGAGCTTGCACAAGTGCCCCCAAAGCAAGCAGCTTGCTGTGGGGGCACTCATAAAAGAGGAGGAGCCAAGACTGGTTGGTGACCTCAGAAGACTAGGTTTGGAGCCCATGTTTGAAAAACTATTGAGCAGGAAGTATGGCATGTTTAATATTAAAAAAAATAATCCTTTACAATCACTTTAATAACTTGGATATTTAGTTTTTGGGCAACCATGGTGGGTTTAGGTTCTAGCTGCCGCCGTCTAATGCCGCGTACACATGACCGTTTTTCATGACAAGAAAAACACATTTTTTTTAAATGTTATTAAAAACGATTGTGTGTAGGCTCAAGAGCATTTTTCTCGACATGACAAATGGTCGATTAAAAATTTATAACATGCTCTAAATTTTTGCGTAGTTTTTCACGTCGTGAAAAATGATCCTGTGTAGGCTTTAACGACGGGAAAAAAACATGCATGCTCAGAAGCAAGTTATGAGATGGGAGCACTCGTTCTGGTAAAACTAGCGCAAAGATAGCACATTCGTCACGCTGTAACAGACTGAAAAGCACGAAGACTGAAAAGCACGAATCGTCTCTCACCAAACTTTTACTAACACGAAATAAGCAAAAGCAGCCCAAAGGGTGGACGCCATCTGAACGGAACTTCCCCTTTATAGTGCCGTCGTACGTCACCGCGCTTTTCTCCAGCATTTTTTTTTCACGATCTTGTGTATGCAAGGCAGGCTTGACAAGAATTGCGTCGAGAAAAACTTTGTTTTTTCTAGGACATGAAAAACGGTCGTGTGTACGCGCCATAAGATTTAGGACCCCACGAGGAAAATGTTATCAATACTATCAGTCCTTGACCCAGAAATAGTTTGACCAACACAATGACACAGAATGGAGCTGGATCATCTATAAGGTAAACTAGGCAAGCGACTAGACCCAATGCATGCCCAGGGGTCCAACTAAAACCCTCAGGCCCCTTTCACACGGCCAATTTGTTGCAGCCACTGCATTCCTGCAACAAGAATCTGCAGATTCTTGCTGCTGGAATGACTGGGTTACGCAATCAGCATCAACACTCAGCCCATTTAAACTATGGATCACAACTGGTTGCAAGGCACCTGTTACCTGCCTATAAAGAGAACAGTGTGCAGACTGCACACTGTTCTATTATTGTCGGCTGTAGCCGGCTTGGCTGCTACCAAACTACAGCTACCATCCATCCCTGAGCTGGAGACCATCCTGCACTACTGAATCCTGGAGCTCCCTTGCTAACCTCGTTAAGAGTCGCTGCGGACAACCTAAGAGTTCTTCCTTGCTGACACCCTCCATAGAAGAATCCCATTGCTGCTGCAATACTCTTGAAAAACACTAATCCCTGCAAAATGGATAAGTAACAACCACTCTTTGGAATTACCTGTTTCACTTATTGCCCTTATGAAGTACTGTATTTAAATTTGGATTATTGAATACTATTTTGCTGCCTAGGATTACTTAGTGTGTCTCCAGCTGTCCGCTGTAGAGTATCTTAAACTGACATACATACTCAACTTAGCTGAGCTATATTTGCCTCTCTTACGCAACTATTAGTTGCCTTCATAATTCCCATTTACTACATGCTTGACATAAGTTCTTACTTATTTATGGGCTCATGCCCTAAGTTACTGAACATGTTCACCTTATCTTTTCTATGCTAAGGGTTGATATATTTCATACCAACACCCTTAGTGGCCTAATGCTTTTCTGTATGTTAAAGGTGATATGATGTAGAGAACCCCCTAACTCCTGTTCTCTGATTGGAGTGACGCCTGGGGTCCGATCTTGATAATCACTTGCATACAGATGTGCATTGGAATCTTCACATGCATTTTAATCTTTTAACGCTAGGGGTTGGACGCATGTTGTAATACCTCCCCCCTTAGAAGTTCAACGCATTCATATATGTGAGAGAGATGATGTAGTGACCCCCCAAACTCCTGATCTCTGATTGGAGTGATGCCTGGGGCCTAGTACTGAAATCTCACATAGAGGCGTGCATTGAAATCCCTGCTAGCCGCAGTTGTGGTTTACTCCCGTTCACCAGAGCTGTTACAGAGGCAGGAAATGCATGTTTCACATTTGCTGTGCTTCTTCCAGAATGAGTATGTTTGTACCATTGAGCTGCTTTTATGGAATGTTTTTGAATAAATAAAGTGTTTCTCTGAAGTATTAGCAGCCTTCCTGTTTTTTTTTATGGTACATTAACAGCTGCGAGCTGGGCTAGCACCCCTCCTGTGTTTGGAAAGTGGATGTTAATTGCCAGATTACCTTGAGCAGCAGTAGAAGCTGATGTAGAAATCAGTGACATCGAAGAAAGGAATGGGGCGTTCTAACAGAAGTAGGTCTTCTCAGTCAGGGCCTGAGTAGTGTAGAGGGAATGATTCTCCTTTGGGTGCTCTCTCAAGAGGAATAGCCTAAGGTACTTTGCGCCAGTTATGGATGTGCAAGGTGAACAAAGACAAAAACAGAACCTACTGTAAATAAGCCAGTTTAAATTTTATTCAGACTCTTAAGTCATAAAAACCAAATGCATTTCAGGGGTTCAATGGATCCCCCTTCATCAGGGTTTTGCACCATTGGACAAAGTTTGTATTGAATTGGTGGTAATAAGTATGATTGCCACAGATGCCAGTTAAGCCTCTAAGGCATTCGAAATAAAAGTCTGAATAAAATTGAATCTGGACTTTATACATTCTGTTGTTGCCACTTTCCTGCACACCCTGACCCTACTCTAAAAAACATTAAAGACAGTAAAAATTAGGCAAGCCACAATGGGTCACACAATGGCAACCTATCGCCACAGGTGTTGGGCTTTCTGACAACAATTTAATTACACAGCTTCTGCTAGTTTCTGTGTTTATTCCCATGTGATCACCATATCAGAATAAGGGAGAAGGAAGCCCACAGTTAGCAAAACTGGGATATCAGAAAGTGGTCTTCCCCTCCACAATCATTGGATTTTACAACAAGCTTGCTCAGACATGGCAGAAACCAATGTGATCCTAGTTCACCCATCTATAGTCTGGAGAAATCTATTCTGGTGTTGATTAAAGACTAATGTTTGAAAATCGATGCCTCCAATGTGAAAACAATGACAAGTGACTCGCCTATGCGAGAAAACATCTTTGTGTGCTGAAAAATGGCAGCAGGTGCTCTGAGTTTAAATTAGAAATATCTGGCTGTAACAGAAGGGGAGCATGGAGAGGAGTACAAGAATAAGGCTGGGTTCACACTTGCTGTGGCTGTGGCTCACAGCAGAGGGTCTGGTGCGTCCATGTCCACTGATTGCCTGAATTTACACCAGATTAAGAGCAAAAGGACCCTGTCCAGCCTGTGGCCGCCCCGGAAGTGTGTAAACTGGCTTTAATGAGAGCCGGTCACACTCTACTGTCATGCGAATTGGATGCGGAGAAACCTGCATTCAATTGGCATAAGTGTAAACCCAGCCTTAGGGCCAGATCCACAGTGAGAGTACGCCGGCGTATCTACTGATACGCCAGCGTACTTTCCTCAAACCAAGATACGACGGCATCTGGGTTTGATCCGATAGGCGTACGGCTTCGTACGCCTTCGGATCGTAGATGCAATACTTCTGCGTCCGCTGGGTGGAGTTCGTGTCGTTTTCCGCGTCGGGTATGCAAATTAGCTTTTTCCGCCGATCCACAAACGTACGCGCGGCCGTCGCATTCTCTTACGTCGTCTCTAGACGGCTTTTTCCGGCGTACAGTTAAATCTGGTATTTTGCGGCGTATAGATAGACTTGCCATGTTAAGTATGGCCGTTGTTCCCACGTCGAAATTAGATTTTTTTTTTTTTTTGCGTAAGTCGTCCGTGAATCGGGATGGACGCAAGTCACGTCTATTTAAATGAATCACGCCCCCTAATCGCCGATTTGAATTTCACCGCCACAGATACACTACGCCGCCGTAACTTACGGCGCGAATTTGTTGTGGATTTGAAACAAAGCCAAATAAGTTACGACGGTGTAGCGTATCTTAGATACGCTGCGCCAGTGCCGATCTATGTGGATCTGGCCCTTAGTGTCTACAGGTAACAGTGAGGCATGGCAGAGGTTTGGGGTGCATTTCTGCACATGGATTTGGGGATTTGGTCAGAACTGATTGTTTCCTCAATGCTAAAAAGTGTAGGCAGATATTTATCCAGCATGTAGGCTTATGATAATTAAATAAATATCATTACATACATGAACAATGCAGAAGGACAATGACCCCAAACATACAACTAAACTCAAAAAGAACTATTCTCCAAATCACTATTGCCAACAATTAACATACATTTGTAGCTAGCGAAGTAATATCTAAAGTTGATGATGATTTGTTGCTAAAAAGCCTTTTGTAAAAGCTACAGGTCAGACTTGTGCTACATCATTATGTTAGCATTGAAATAAGGGGGGAACTAATGCGCAAACCAACCTAATCAAGAACAGAATAAATATAGAATAAATAAATATGCAGCAGCCACCACTAATAGTGCTCACACACTGACAGTAAATGATAAAATGGGGGATGTGGTGGCGCTTGCAACAAAAATCACTAAAATAATGTATATAATAAATATATAAGAGATATAACAAAATAGACTCCGCCTCCTGGTATTGATTAAAAGTGTATCACTCTAAACCGGAATACCATCCAACAAAAATAACCATAAAGTGGAGGATATTGAGAGTGAAAAAATAATGAAATATGTGTGACCAATGTGCCAATGACAGCACAATAGTCTAAATAAAATAGCAAACTTCAATCTGTGCATACAACATTTCCTTCAAATATAATTATGATAGTCCAAACAGTGCTTCATCCATAAATCGTGCAATGTGCAACTATGCAAATAAATAAATAAATATCCAATGACCAACTGTCCACAAAATATTGCAAATAAATAAATGTGAATAAATCCGATGATAAAAAACAATCCAAAAAGTGCTAAAAGTGAAAAAAATATATATATATATTTATTAGCCTCCCTGAGGTAAGGGGCTAGCACTTATATTCCTGGTCACCGTGGAGAATCGGGCTGACTGCAATCACAATTACTCTGCATGTCACAGCAACCTGAGCACAGATGCACTTTAGAAACTCATTATATTTATTAGCCACTGGATTTTTATTTTTCACTTTTGCACGATTTGTGCACTGGACATTGATTCCTATTTTATAGTTTTATTGGGACCTTTTTTACACAGGGACTCTTGTGTGGACTTTATATATATATTTTTTTCACTTTTAGCACTTTTTGGATTGTTTTTTATCATCGGATTTATTCACATTTATTTATTTGCAATATTTTGTGGACAGTTGGTCATTGGATATTTATTTATTTATTTGCATAGTTGCACATTGCACGATTTATGGATGAAGCACTGTTTGGACTATCATAATTATATTTGAAGGAAATGTTGTATGCACAGATTGAAGTTTGCTATTTTATTTAGACTATTGTGCTGTCATTGGCACATTGGTCACACATATTTCATTATTTTTTCACTCTCAATATCCTCCACTTTATGGTTATTTTTGTTGGATGGTATTCCGGTTTAGAGTGATACACTTTTAATCAATACCAGGAGGCGGAGTCTATTTTGTTATATCTCTTATATATTTATTATATACATTATTTTAGTGATTTTTGTTGCAAGCGCCACCACATCCCCCATTTTATCATTATGTTAGCATTCACTGCTACAAATCATTCTTTTTCAGAAAATGGTGGTTAAGCCATATAGATGAACACAGAGTGGTTGCCGATATTGAGCTTGTCGCCGAGAAAAAAAAAAGAATGGTAGTAACTGAAAAATAAATTGCCCATCCAGCATGACCCTCACTCTTTATTATATTGTTATGTTTTCTGTAGCTAAAAACATTACAATCAAAATTCACACTTGAATCAATAGTGCATGTGACATCATTAACAAACCACGCTTTTATGTTGGATAAATAAAAAACAACTCATGTTTGCCATGGAAAAATAAATTGGTGCCCACTCCCCCACTTTACCTACAGCCTACCAAACCTAATGATGTACTGCTAGAGGAGTCTAAATCAGCAGAGTGCTCCTTCTACCCACAGATATTGGTGCTAAAAATTGTATACAGAAATTGTCAATGAGTGTCACTTCTTGAGCTCAAGTGACCCTCCTTTGGTGATGTGTTTCTGCAGCCCTGCCCATCACTATGCGTTATATTTTTCATGTGACTGCTCTTTGATGACAAACAGTGCAAACTCTGGGAAGTCAGGAAGAAAAGTGATTGGCAGCTTTCCTTACCCAACCCTGTTACCTGGATTAAAAACAATATAGTGGCATTCACCAGTAGTGTATTTAGGTTTTGTGCTGCCCTAGGCCTGACTAAACTTGTGCACCCCCTAATTTAAATACGACCCACCCCTTCCTGTCAAGGCCACACCCCTTTATGTTTAAGACCCACCCTGAAATTTTGGAGTGGGGAGACTAGTTCTTAGGGCCTGGGGGCATTGGATGCCCTTAATTTGCATAGATCTCCTCTCACTTCCTGTTTGGCTATGGAGCAGGAAGTGAAGGGAAATCTCTGCAGTGGGACAGGGATGGTATAAGATAAACTGACAGGGGCTATAACCCTCCCTTACTCTATCCAAAATGAAAAAAAAAAAGTGTTGCCTATAGATCGACTTTAAGCACAAATTTCTGATAATTTTATGAAGAGGACTAAGACGATATAACCATGCCAATGGTGCAGCAGAAAACATATAGCACAATGAGGAAGGTTTGTGGTCCAGGAAGATAGGACAGTCAAAATTAGAAGCAGCTTGCATTACACTTAGGCCGTGTACAGACGAGCATACATGTACGATGAAACCAGTCCGCCGGACCGTTTTCACCGTACATGTATGCCCGGGGATTTCTGTATGGTGGCTGTACTCACCATCATACAGAAATCCGCGCGTAAACAATACGCGGGGCGTGTCCGCGCCGTCGCCGCGACGATGACGCGGCGACGTGGGCGGCCCTGCCAGTTCAATGCTTCCACGCATGCGTCGAAGTCATTCGACACATGCGAGGGATGGCGGGCGCTCGGACATGTACGGTAGGTCTGTACAGACGACCGAACATGTCCGAGGGGACAGGATTCCAGCGGGCTGTTTTAAAACAAGTCCGGAAATATTTGCCCGCTGGGAAAAGGCCCGGCGGGCAAATGTATGCTGGAATCCTGTCCGCTCGGGCCTACACACGACCGAACATGTCTGCTGAAACTGGTCCGCGGACCAGTTTCAGCAGACATGTTCGGTCGTGTGTACGGGGCCTAACAGTGTAGAGCAAGCCGGCGGGTTCTCTTTCCGTGCTGCCCTAGGAGTGGGCCTTGTTCGCCTAGGCCAGGATACAGCATTGGCATTCACATTGAAAAACAAGGATAGCAAAGCAACAATGTTGAGAGGCAAATTCAGGCTTGGTCAGGGGAAAGCTGCAAACTATGTTACTTGAGGATTGACAAAAGTTGCTTTACTGATCCAAAAACACATCATGCCTTCTACAAACTCTGTTTTCTTCCGATGTTTAACACAAGGAAACTAGACCACCTTAGCCGAATGTAACCAGCCCTTCCTCTCACACTTCACAAACTATACGGGACAGGATGGGAAGTGGGATCACTGCACTGCATGAGTCTTCTGATTGAGTCCTACAATACAGACACAAGTTTCGGAAAGCGGATCATTAATCTCCTGGTAATGTAAAGAAAACATTTAAGCAATTAAAAAGAACAAGTCATTTCACACCATGAAAGTTGTGTACAAAGAAAAAAAAATGCAAAAGTGCTTCCAGCGCAGTCCACAGACATCAAGTCCTGTTCTTGGACGTCTGCATTTCAATTTAACACATTTAAATGCCTGCTGTGAGGAACAGTGTGAAATCGTCCATCACTCTCCGGGAGAAGGAGTTCCTTTTGAAAAGGTTATTACTGCAAAAATCAGCCTTTCTCTTTGAAATGCTGAAGTTACAAAGCCCATTAGTGTGATCGTCAATCCAAAGTCCACCAGGGATGTTTTTGCTAATAAAGTTTGTGCCATATATGGAATCTTCACATCTTTACGGCACAAGTTTTCCGTTTCTCATGGTTTAGCAATATCTGAAGCTTTCCAATTTAATGCATCTCTCTACAGTGTTTTCTTGTTGATCTTATTAAAAACACAAGCAGCCCCATCCTAAATAGCTGTTCAATTGCTAAATATATTAATAAGGAGAGCAAAAGCTTTGAACAATAACAATTCCCATATATTCTTAAGTTGCTTGTTTGCCAAAGGTAAAGAGATTAGATAAAGTAATGATCGTAATTTGGTGACAGCAAAGCCATAATTGGAAAACTTATTTCATTAAGTGAGACATTAGTTTGATGTTATAGTCACACAGATGTTTCCCAATATATTGGATTTGTCTCAAAATACTGTTGCTCCAAAGAAACGTTCATTAGCTGGATGGTAATATATAGAACATGAAGACATTTATATTCTCTTCACATTAATGAAAGTGATTGTATTCTCTAAAACAAGAAATGTATCAACAACCAAGTATGGTATAACAAAGCTTATAGCGGTGTTCTGCCCGAAAAAATTAAATAAATAAAAGACAGCATACACATACTGCAACAGCTGGCTTTTTTACACTCTTCCCTACTGAGTCATTGTAAAATGACGTCGGCGGGAACCCTCCCTCCCTCTGGGTGGATGTCATATGACGTCCTGAGCTTCCTGGGCGGCTAGGGGGCACGTGCCCGCCGAATCGCTCAGGACCCGGTGCGTGTGCCTGGTGGCCGCAATGTCCGCCGGGCACTCGCGATTGCCCGCAATCACGGCAGGACCATGGATCCATGTCCTGTCAGAGGAGAGGAGACTGATGTGTGTTCCCAGTACAGAGGAACACACATCGGTCCCCCCCCTTGTGAGTCCCCGCCCCCTACAGTTCCCTCACTAGGGAACATATTAACCCCTTGATCTCCCCCTAGTGTTAACCCCTCCCCTGCCAGTCACATTTACACAGTAATCAGTGCAGTTTCATAGCACTAATCGCTGTAAAAATGTGAATGGTCCCAAAAACATGTCAAAAGTGTCCGATATGTCCGTCGCAATGTCACGGTCACAATAAAAACCACAGATCACCATTACTAGTAAAAAAAAAAAAAAAATGACATAAATCTATACCTTATTTTGTAGACGCTATGGGGCAGATCCACAAAGAGTACGCCGGCGTATCTAGTGATAAGCCGGCGTACTTTCAAATTTCCTGCGTCGTATCTTTGTTTTGAATCCTCAAAACAAGATACGACGGTACCAACCCCTCCTTACCCAGCCCTGGCCCTATAATAAGTCTGCACGCCTGGGGGTGGGAGGCATCAGCAATAACGCAATTGCTGTGATTGGCTGTCACAAGATCGGGTGCTGGGAGCAAGCAGCAAGTGAGTTCTCGGCACAGAAAGATTGTCTGTCCAGCAACACATAGGTGAGGTGTGTGAGCGTTAAAGCCCACCCTTTTGTCACCACACATACTACGTTATGCAGGCAGCAACAGGTTAAAAACGTGTACATTTTACAAAGACATTGCTTAGAATGCATGAGCTTAACATGAAAAATATATCTGATTATAGGGCTATTAAAAAGACTGTAAGATTTGAATGCTAAAATCTGGGCATTCTCAGATAACTATTAACCCAACCCCCTTCTCAAGCTAATAAAGGATTTAATGATTGTTTTGTCTAGGGGATGAGATCATAGAGGTTTATTTATCATAATCCAGGGTCCTCGGACAGCAGGATCCTTTTATCTCCAGCACTCAAATGTGGGAAAAAGCTACATTGCTGGTACTGCCCTCGTATGTATTGACATTCTGTAGATGAGAGGGTTGGCTACAAGACCAGTTGTTGGCCGGTAAGGAAAGCAGGTTCGGGGAACTGGTCATCAAAGCCAGAAAGGGGAGGAAAACAGTGGAATCCTGGATTAAGTTATTACTCTATTTTATCTTACTGACTATAAAATAAATGGGTGTTAGGCCCCGTACACACGACCGAGGAACTCGACGTGCCAAACACATCGAGTTCCTCGGCGAGTTCAGTGTGGAAGCCTGCCGAGGAGCTCGCCGGGCCGACTTTCCTCATTGAACAACGAGGAAATAGAGAACATGTTCTCTTTTCGGCCCGATGGGTTCCTCGCTGAAAAGTGTACACACGACCGAGTTTCTGGCTAAATTCTGCCGAGAAACTCGGTCGTGTGTACGGGGCCTCAAAGTAGAACTTGACTGTATCTGTGCATGACAAACACAAAACAAGATTTAATTTAGTTTTCATATTCAAAGAAAACTCACCTATCTATCCATGCCCCCATGCTTTATTTTGTTAAGAAATCACTTTAAAAAACACCCCCTGGCACTTCTAGCAGCAGCCATCTTGAGTAAGGGCAGATGATTTGTGTAGCATTAACTTCCTGGAATCCATCTGCCCTTGGCTCAGGCATGCAGAGTGGAGGGTGTGCTTAACTGAGAAAGCCCTCCTTCAGATAAAAGTAATAAATTGTCCATGAAGACTCCTATAATGTATGATATCTGTAGCGCTCACCCCCGAAGGAGCCGCCGAATAGTTTGGGATCGGCGTATTAAGTTACCAAGTTCTCTTGTCTAGGGGTATAACTTGTGAGTGTGGATAAGGAGCAAATGTCCAGACAACAGCGTGGATTTTCCAATGCTTTATTCCAAGGCTAACATAGCCAACATCAACATAGCACACAGTAGAGAAAGGGTTAATGAGCAAGAGGGAACTGTGGTATCAGGCCTTGGATATCAAAGCATGGAGAGCAAGCCTGCTGTCAGTACAAATAGCTCAAACGTCGCCACTCCCGCCGGAGTGGGTAAAGTGTCCCCGGACAGGTAGTTAACTTTAGCCTGGCAGCCGGTGGGTCACTTGCAAATAAAGTCACTGGGAGGAAACAGGGCCTCTGGACAGGCCTAATAGGTATTTGAAAATGGTTAAAGATTAGGACTGATGAATCCTCCCAGTAAGCACAATTTAGGGTCCCCCATGGACAGTTGCAATGTACCTGTCGTGTGGCGTGGTGACCGGATCCCCGATGGTACGTCCCAGCCTCGCAGACAACCTCTGTATTTAGGTTCTTCCGAGCAGACTCCTCATCGTACAGCTCCCAGCTTAGGATCTGGAACCCAGCAAGCCGCTGGGGTCCCTCTCAGCATCAAGGTGAGACTCTGCCTGGTATGCAGCTCCGGTCAGGCAAGCCTCGATGGCGGGGCCCATGGAAGCGCGCACCCTGAAGGTGGATCCGCACCTGGACTCGGGCCCCGCATAGCACATCTACTTATGATGGCTGCCACAGATATACCCCCCGCCAGCATGCCCAAAAGAGTGAAAAACTCTTCTGATTGGCTGCTGTGGAAAGATAGGTCCATCAGAACCCCTCTAGCGCCAACTGTCGTCCAGGGGTGACAACACACCCCTGGCACGCAGACTGACCTAGGAGGCAGTCCCAAACTGGCAACAGCACAAACTAAACATCTGTGAGTTGGGAGCAACTTACATCTCCCACTCCACTAACTTTAGCGTAGCGCCCCACTAACTAAAAAAAAGGGGGGCGCTACATATCATTTTGGCGTAGGCCAAAAAACAGGAAAAGCTATAAACAAAAGAAGAGTGTATTCTTCTACATAGTTATGGTAAAAAAATCGCAATAAACGTATATTGATTGGTTTGCGCAAAAGTTATATGGCCAGATTCACAGCAGAAATACGCCAGCGTATGTACTGATACGCCGGCGTATTTTCAAATTTGCCGCGTCGTATCTTGATTTGGAATCCTCAAACCAAGATACGACGGCTTTTGGCATAGATCCGACAGGCTTCGTACACCTTCGGATCGTAGGTGTAATTCTCCGGCGGCCGCTGGGTGGAGCTTGCGTCGTTTTCCGGCGTCGGGTATGCAAATTATCTGTTTACGGCGATCCACGAAGGTACGCGCGTTCATCGCATTCTCTTACGTCGACGCTATTCGGTTTTTCCCGTCGCAAACTTAAGCCTGCTATTTCATGGCTTAGATTTAGACCATCCATGTTAAAGTATGGCCGCCGTTCCCGCGTGGAATTTTAAATAATAATTTTTTTGCGTAAGACGTTCGGGAATATGAAAGTACGTTACGCACGTCGCCGTTCAAAAAACACGTCGGGGCGCCGTAATTTCGCGCAAAGCACGGCGGGAAATTTCCAAACGGAGCATGCACAGAACGTTCGGCGCGGCAACGCGCCTAATTTAAATGGTACACGCCCCATTTAAATTAGGCGGGCTTGCGCCGGACGGTTTTACGCTACGCCGCCGAAAGTTTACACGCAAGTGCTTTGTGAATCAAGCACTTACGCTGGAAAACTTGCGGCGGCATAACGTAAACGGGATACGATACGCCGCCGCAAATCTACATCAATCTGGCCCATAGTGTCTACAAAATAAGATATAGATTTATGGCATTTTTATTAATATTTTTTTTCACTAGTGGCGGCGATCTAAGATTTTTCACTAGTGGCGGCGATCTGAGATTTTTATCAAGGACTGTGACATTGCGACGGACAGATCGGACACTTTTGACACTTTTTTGGGACCATTGACATTTATACAGCGATCAGCGTTAAAAATAGCCACTGATTACTGTATAAATGTCACTGGCAGGGAAGGGGTTTACACTAGGGGGCGATCAAGGGGTTAACTGTGTTCCCTAGGTGTGTTTGTAACTGTGAGGAGGTGTGACTGACTAGAGGAGGAGCCAGAGAGTTCTTCCTAGTTTTTTTATTGATTTTCTACAAATACAATTATCCAACATATTCATAAACGGTCACATCAGATGTATAAATCAGTGTACAGAAACTATAACAAATCAGGGCTATATGGTATTATTAGAATATTTTTTGAACCCTAGTTTCTCAACGGAGGAAAACTAAAACAACAGATAAAACAGAGTACTCAAAGTGGACCACATAGGGCCCCACTACAGTAAGTCATAGTACAATAGGCAGTAGAGATACCAGCCCACTACAAACACACCCATACATATACACACATACATGCAACCAATCATACCTCGCCGCCCCCCACACCTCCAACCAGATCCATAACCCACAATCTCCTTCCTTTACACACACAAATCCTTGCTCTGGCTCTCATACCCGCGATCGTAGGTGGCCAGAGGCAATTGCGCCTGCCACGCGCATAGGGCCCCCCACTGTGCTGCGGGCTCGCGCACGTGCTTGCTATGGCTCCTAAAGGAGCGGCCATATATATATACGGTGATTAGCGCAGAAGATCCATCCTGCCACCATATATGTACAGGAGTCGGTTAAAAATAGTTAATGTTGATTAAAAGAGTAACTCCCCTTTCACACGGGTGCCACCGCTAAGTGGAATCCGCTTGCTCAGTAGGGGATCTCTCCACTGATCCCCGTTGAGCAGGCAAATTATAGGTTCATGTCCACTTAGCTATGCAGAGCAGATACAGACACAGTCCCGCTCTTCCCTATGGGGCAATTGGATGGAAACAGATTGCCTGGTTTCCATCAAATCGGATTGCCTGACCCGATCTGCCAGATGGATGGTAAATAGAACCACCATGCACCCGTTTTTGGCAGACAGGATCGGATGGGGGTGGCTGACAGTGGACATATGTCCATTGACATCCACCGCACCATAGCCGAGAGTGGAGGGTCCGATCAGGTCTGCCTGAAAAACTGATAGTTGGAACTGATCGGACAGCCTGTGTGAAAGGGGCCGAATTATGCTTTAAATCTTTAGGGAAGCTTTACTTCCCTGTTTTTGAAGTTGTGTCACATACAGAGTAATCAAGACTGTTGGCAAGTATTTTCTGGGAAATGTCTGCATTTATCCCAAAGTAAAATTGCTTTACACAAGTTCTTACAAATCACTGTAAAGTGCTGCACGCGATAAAGTCCTACACAAATCTTTTTAGTTTTACATATGTCTGTATAATCTATACCATGCCTACAGTTTGCTGATGATAAAGCAATTTAACAAATGTGTAAATCAGTTGTTTCATTCACTTAATGCCTAAATGCCATTAAGCTTAAACAGAGAATCAATTGCAATAAATTAGCACTGAGGCTAAGTTCACCTTACAAACTTACAAGAAACAAACTGCAAGCAACCAGGATTTGATTGGAAAATAGGTCAGATGCTTAACTGTCATTTCAATAAATAAGGTTATATCGGCATACAACGGAGTAGATTTAATTAAAAAATATAATTTTAACTTAAAAAGGAATTGGATCTACCTTTCTTTCACTTTTTCTAAAAACGAGCAATGCATTTACATCTTTGAAAACAGCTAAATTACAGCAATTTCGTAAACCATAATAATATACTAAGACATTTTTTTTTCTGTAACAGTTGAAGAAGAAAAAATGGCAAGTGAAATTTGATCAAGTAACTAATAATCAGCAAATTGCATATAAGAAAGGGCCGATTATTAAGGAACACAGAACAGGCCAATTCCACAATTTTCTTTGTTAGTTAAAGATGAATTCTCCCCTAGGTGTCCTACATATAATTTTAAAATTTCTCTCAATTATCCTTGCTTGAAAAAGAAAAGAAACATACTTAATAATCCCTAAAGTCCAGACACCTAGGCAAGGATTTTAGAAAGCAAAGAAGTGAAACAATACAAAAAAAAAAGTATTTACAGTTTTCCATTCTTTTTTTCTGCAAGTGTGTAAGGCCCCGTACACACGAGGGGACATGTCCGATGAAAACGGTCCGTGGACCGTTTTCATCGGACATGTCTCCTGGGAGCTTTTGGTCTGATGTGTGTACACACCATCAGACCAAAATCCCCGCGGACAGAGAACGCGGTGACGTAGAAGACACCGACGTTCTCAAACACGGAAGTGCAATGCTTCCACGCATGCGTCGAATCAATTTGACGCATGCACGGGATTTCGGGACGCTGGTTACACATCATAACCAGCGTGTCCGATTAGGTGTACTAACCATCAGAAACTTTTGTCCGCTGGAAACCTGTCCGCTAGGCCGTACACATGGTCGGACATGTCCGCGGAAACTGTGTGTACGGGGCCTAAGAGGGTGCTGGGAGGAGGGAGTGGACAGCATGTTATGCAAAGTTTATCACACCACCTCTCCAACTCGGTCTATCAGTGTGCTATAAACCAAAAAAGAGCGACAATTTTGAAAAAAAAAAAAAGATTTTTTACTTTTTTCTATAATAAATATCCCCCCCAAAAAAATACAACTGATTTCTTCATCAGTTTAGGGTGATATATATTCTTCTACATATTTTTGGTAAAACAAAGTCACAATAAGCGTATATTGATTGGTTTGTGCAAAAGTTATAGGCCCGGATTCACGTAGATAGGCGCATCTTTGTGCCGGCGTAGCGCATCTCATATGCGCTACCCCGACATAACTCTGAGAGGCAAGAGCAGTATTCACAAAGCACTCGCTCCCAAACTTGTGCCGGCGTAACGTAAATTGGCCGGCGTAAGCCTGCCTAATTCAAAGTAGGGAAGTAGTGGGCGTGATCTATTAAAATGAAGCGTGACCCCATGTAAATGAAGGGCCGAACGAACGGCGCATTCGCGCGCATGCTCAGAATCACGTCAAATTTACGCCCTAAGATACGCTGGCTCAATTGCAACGACGTGAACGTAACCTACACCCAGCCCCATTCACGTACCACTTACGTAAACGACGTAAAAATACGCCGACTGTTCCGTCGTCCATACCCTAACATGACTTACACCTGCTTTAGGTGGAATAACTATACGCCGGACGTACGCCTTACGTAAACGGCGTATACTCATGCGATGGGCGCAAGTACGTTCGTGAATCGGCGTATCTTGGTCATTTGCATATTCTACGCGTAAATCAATGGAAGCGCCCCTTGCGGCCAGCGTAAATATGCACCCAAGATACGACGGCGTAGGAGACTTACGTCGGTCGGATGGAGCCGAAATTCAGGCATATCTTATTTTAGGGAGGGACTCGATAACCTTACGGATTTCCTCTATGCTAAAGGGCAGATTTAGAGATCGTAGTTGATCAGGAGATATAGATGGGATATTCAAGCCCTGCAAGAATTTGCCAATGGCTTCTGGATCAGGTTGGAAGGTATCTTCATCATTTCTTAAGTTGTACAGGGAGCTATAGTAGTGGCTGAAAGCCTCTGCCACATCCTGAGGATGGTGGAGTTTACATTTGCTAACGGGATGGATAATATAGGGTATTTTGGATTTGTGTCTCACCCCTTTTACTTTGTGGGCCAATAATTTGCCTGCCTTGTTACCGTTTGCATAGTACGTCATTTTCAGTCTACGTGACGATTTTTCGAATGATTCCAGTAGCAGGAGCCTGAGGTCATGTCTCAGTAAGGTTAGTTTTTGGGAGAGTACCGGGGAAGGATTTTGTTTGTTAGATGTTTCAAGCATGAATATTTGATTAGTTAGGTCTGTTAATTTCTGCTGCCGCTGCCTTTTAGCCCTCGCCCCCAATTGAATGAGAATGCCTCTGATATACGCCTTATGGGCGTTCCATAATACAAAATGATCCTGAACAGAACCAACATTGGTACTAAAAAAATCATGCAAGTGTCTTTCGATGTGGTTCCTAGCCTCAACCTGCTGCAGCAAGAATGAGTTGACCCTCCACAGAGACGGTGCACTGTCAGCTATGCCATCATCAAGGGTGAGGGTAATGGATGCGTGGTCCGACCACGTGATCGAATTAATGGCAGTGTCTGACACTTTAGAGAGGGTGAGCTGGTCGACTAAAAAGAGATCAATTCTGGAGTAAGCCCCATGGGGCGATAAAAAAAACGTGAAATCCCGTTGTCCAGCGTGAAGGCACCTCCAAGCGTCAAATAAGTCATGATTGTGTATTGAGGTTGTCAAGGACGGGCTCGAGCGCTTGGCTCCTGAGGATGAGTCGATACTCGGGTCTGGGGTTGCATTAAAATTTCCACATATGACCAGCTTCCCCTTTCAGTGTTTCACTACCTTGGCCATTACTCTATTGAAGAAACGAACTTGGTGCTTATTTGGGGAGTAGACATTCACAATGGTGAACGTGATGGTGTTAATGTCACATATCAAAACGATGTAGCGGCCCCCGGATCAAGGATAGCCTCATGTAATGTAAAAGCAACCGTGTCTCTTATGGCAATGAGGACTCCTCTCGTTTTGTTAGGCGAATTGGCTTTAAAGATATGTGGAAAGCGACCATGTGAACACTGAGGGGGAGACAGTGAGGAAAAGTGTGTTTCTTGCACACATAAAATGTCTGCCCGGTTAGAAGTGGCTTCTTTCCACATGGACCTCCTCTTAACAGGGTGATTTAGGCCATTAGAGTTAATCGATAGAAATTTTACCCCCATTGTAATAGCAGTAGGATGGTTGGTGGTGAATTATTGCGGGGATTCATTACTAGGAGAAGGTCTCCCTCCAGTGGCCATTCTAAGTAAGGCAAGTGAGAAATTATTTGAACCAAGAAGAGGTCAAGAGAACACTCACGTTTAGTTGATAAGGGAAAGGTGTTCCGTACGATGGCAGGTAAGTAGAAGAGTCCCGGATCCTCACTGTCTCCATGTGGGGGGAATCTTTTCAGCCGTAGGTGGTGATTGTAACGTTGAAGCAACACTTGAGGGTGGTGTGTAGAAAAAAGGAGGAACACAAAAGGAAAAAGGATGAACAAGAAAACAAAAAAATAACAAAAACAGTCAAACAATTGGCGTGTAGCCAACATGAGCTGGGTATGAACCCTATGATCCCTAGAAGGGATACCTGAGAGCAGCAACAAGCTGCACAAATTAAGTGGGGGTAAGTTCAGGCCTAAGGGCTCTCCGAGACTCCTACCAGGAGAGAACATGTAGGTAGGTACCCCATCCGGATTCAGTTGTGTGATCTGGCGTTCCTGTTAGTAACAGTTTTCCATGTGGGATCAGACCGTGCCTTGGATCTAGAGGGGGGTGTTGGAGCATCCGCTTCTTCCGGGAGAATTCCCCACTCCTCCAGCAGAGATATGCCTTTTTCCAGGGTGTCCACATTGTGCGTGTGGCCCTCTCTGGTGACGGATAATTTAGCAGGGTAACCCCATCTGTAGATGATTTTATGATTTCTGAGGGCTTTGGTGATGGTGTTTAAATTTCTCCTCTTTTGCAGAGTATACTGGGATAGGTCTGCAAAAAACTGCAGATTCTGATACTGCGAGGGGATCTTCTCTTTTTTGCGCATAACCGCCATTAACTGCTCTTTAGCATGGAAGAAATGGAATCTCAGGATAATGTCCCTGGGGACCTGTTCAGGCAAGAAGGCTGGTTTGGGCAGTCTATGTATCCTGTCCACTGTAAGCTCTAGGTCAGAAAGGTCTGGGAGAAGTTCCTTGAATAGGGAGGAGGCAAAAGAGCGCAGATCGGATTGCAAAACAGACTCGGGGACCCCCCTTACCTTCATGTTATTGCGTCTGTTTCTATCTTCGATGTCTGCGAGCTTGGCTTTGATCCATTCTGTGTCCCCCTCCCTCTCCTCATGTGAGTCAACCAAGTCGTTGATAGTGACGGCGTACTCCCCCATCTTGTGCTCAATATGTTCCACCCTGGTCTCCACAGCCTGCAAATCTGAATGGAATCTGTGCATACACTGCATCATGTCTGATTGCAGTGAACTTCTCAGGGATAATAACATATCCTTCATTACAGTGTCTATTACAGGTTGGTGGGCGGTGGGGAAGGACTCAATGGAGTCTGGCAGCTCCCGGGTGTCATCTCCTGATTCAGGCATAGGGCTAGTTGCCAGCATGGATCCCTCTCTGTCTAACCTGGGTCTGGCTTTGGCTGGGCTGCCCGACGCTGAGGAGGGAGAGGGAGTTTGCATGGTGCCAGGAGGGGACTTGTCCTGGGCTCCGCAGGATAACTCAGATCTGCCTGCACGTGTTGTGTGATCTGGTGTGGACGCTGCTGCGGCGCCATCTTGCCTACCTCCACGCTGATTAGGGGAGAAGAAGTCCGTTAGCCGCTGGGGTTTCCTCTGCTCCTTCCTCTTTCTAGACATGCTCCCGGAGGTCTCCAGAGCTGGAACGCCAGGTGTAGCAGCCGAAAATCGGGTCCGGAGGGTCGATATTAGCCGTTAGATCTCAGCTGGATGCGGAGCTCCGGTTCTAAGCCGCCATTCAGCTCCGCCGCAGGCCACGCCCCCGTGGCATATCTTATTTTAAGCATCAGGCGCATAGATACGACGGCACATCAGTGCACTTACGCGGCGTATCAGAAGATACGTCGGCGTAAGTGCTTTCTGAATCCGGATGGGATTGCCTGGAGGAGGAGACTGATTTCTGTTCCAAATCTTTGTTTTGTTTTGCTGCAATTTCGAATCATGGGCAGAATCACAGAAAGAATAAAAAAAATACCTGCTTCCCAAAATGCATACCAGACCCCTTGAGTTTGATGTGTAAAGTTCTTCCTAAGAATCCATACCAGCCCTGTACACACAATCACTTTTTGTGATGAAATAAAATTACATTTTTAAAAATGTCATTTAAAATGATCGTGTGTGGGCAAAATGTCATTTTATGTCTTCTGAAAAATGCCAAAAAAAAAATTCGAACATGCTTGAATTTTTTATGTCATTTTTTAAAATGTCATTTTTTGTGTCATAAAAAATGATCGTGTGTGGGCAAAAATGACGTTTTAAACCCGCACATGCCCAGAAGCAAGTTTTGAGACGGGAGGTAAAACTACCATTCATAATGGAGTAAGCACATTCATCACGCTGTAACAGACAAAAAAGCACGAATCGTCTTTTACTAACAAGTAACCAGCTAAAAGCAACCTCAAGGCGAATAGAACTTCCCCTTTAGAGTGCCGTCACTTTGTTCGTCATTTTTCAAAAACGATGGTGTGTGGGCAACATTATTTTTAATGATGAAGTTGGAAAAATGTCATTTTTTTTCATGATAAAAAATGACATTTTTTTTTCATCACAAAAAGTGATCGTGTGTACGGGGCATCAGGCTCCATTCACATCTAAGCAATTTAAAATGCGGGGGGAATTGCTGCGATTCTGCCTGTGGTTCAAAAAAGTGGGAAATCACGATCCCTGTCTCTTCGAATGGCACCCTGATCGCGGTGCGATTTCACTGCAATTGTCGCCTGACAAATCACAGTAAAACCACGCAAACAAAATTGATGACTGTCACCCAAAAGAAGTACAAGAACCCAAACAACCGGCCACATGTGACTGTTTCTGATGCTACACAAATCCGAATGACAGCTGTCATCAGCTATATAAAGAGCTTTAGCAACCATTGACACCTGGAAGCTGTCACGTTCACCCATGCCGAACACCTTAAACATCTGGCATTCATGTGAACGTCTGAACAGCCAGTGTTCGATCCAAACTTACATCAGACTGAACACTGAGCTGATCCTTTCCTACGACTACTCTCGCTGCTTCTCATTTAAATTATTAATTTTGTTACATTTTACTGTATCTCTGTCTTGCCTGAATCTCTTTCCTACATTATTATGGTTTCACAGGCTCAAATTCACAATGTTGCACAGTATTCCTCTCGCTTCTTCACACTACACATTCCTCCCTGTCATCTAGTCTCACCTAGAACACTTCTGCCTAATTCTGCCAGCTTCACGCACTCCCACATACTCCTTTCAGTTACTCCATCTCCTAGCCTTCTGTAATGAGATCTTCATTTCTGAAGACTTTCCATCATACCCTGACCCTCTCATTGGTGTCAGTGTGTACTATGACTGTTATTACTGATGTTAATGTGTATTATGACCCTAGCTCACTGGCCCAGAGCATTTGTGTGGTTGGGTATTGATGCTGGCTGACAAGACCTGGTTCTAGGCATTTTATTTCATCCCAGAAGTGTTCAGTAGGGGGTTGAGATTAGCATTCTTATTATGCAGGCCATTGGAGTTCCTCTGCAGCAAGCTCTATAAACCATGTCATTATGAACATAGCTTTGTGTATAGAGTAAGGTGACCAGATGTTTAAAATTAAATCCGGGGACATATTTTTTCTTTACTAGTAATGGCAACAATCAGCGACTCTCTGCCTGTCGCCGCCCGCCTCACAGCCTCTGAAAGTCTTACTCTTCGGGACCCGGCTACTACTGGATGGGGAGTGGAGGAAGATCACTCCTCCAGGGAAAGCAAGGAGATAAGCAGGTGGCTGGCCAGGATTTGAGCCAAGGCAGAAGAACATGCAAGCGAAGCTGAATGGGTATGCGCCCTAAACGGAAGAAATATTCCCTCCGCTCCGACCAGCACATGATCATCAGAAAGGGGCACAGATAATGGGAAAAATACAACCCCCCTATGCTAGTAGGCACGGCGGAGCGGGGGGGGGGGGTGTAATTCAAATTTTTTTATTTTAATTCTGCACTGATTGTCTTTGAAATTGCCAATGCCCCCTATTAAATCCAATCTGGGGACAAAACCAGGGACTTGGTTCGGGGACAGTGTCCTCAATCAGGGGACTGTCCCCTGAAACTGGGGATGTCTGGTCACCCTAGTATAGAGGCGCGGTCATACTGGAACATAAAAGGGCTTTCCCTGAACTGTTGCAACAAGGTTGGAAACACACAATTGTGTAAAATGTCTTTGCATACTGTAGTTTTAACTATACCAATTATTGGAATGACCAGAACCCATAATTTCCTTATACATTCGGCCATATAGTAGATGTAATTGTCAGGTGTCCACAAAGTTTTGTACTAGTTGTACACAAGAATACATTTAATACACTGAGGCCCCGTACACACGACCAAGTTTCTCGGCAGAATTCAGCCAGAAACTCGATGGGAGCCGTATTCTGCCGAGAAACCCGGTCGTGTGTACACTTTTGGCCGAGGAAACCGACGAGGAACTCGTCGAGCCAAATAGAGAACATGTTCTCTATTTCCTCGTTAGTCAATGGGGAAACTTGGCTCGCCGAGATCCTCGGCGGCTTCACAAGGAACTCGACGAGCAAAACGATGTGTTTTGCCCGTCGAGTTTCTCGGACGTGTGTACGGGGCCTTATACATATAATACACTTGCATGAAATTATACTGTTTTAATCATTTGCCTGAAGCTCAGTTTTAATTGCTGTGTAGATTCTCCTTTTTTATAGAAATCCATCCAGTTGGTCCTGTGTTCCCAAAGAGGCAAGGGAAGCAAGGCTGCCATTATTGTTACAACATATTAATGTATTTCCTTATATGCTGATGTACACTCCTATTTCATCTCATAACAATCTATAACCACAGCTTCTTAAACACGCCACAGTGGTATAGGTCTAACAAGACAAACGAGCTGATATTTTTCAAGAATATAGAGGTGAAGTCCCTTATCATTTGTATCTTTCACACATTACAGAGTAATACCTGTCGAAAAGATGGATTCTTGGCTGGGCTGATGCAGAATGTGAAAGCTCATAATGATAAACTCAAGGAATGTGTCATCAGTTGCTCATCAATTACAATTAGCATCCATTTATCGAATGCCAATCCCAGCTGTAGTTACTGCCTCAAAACACTTATGGATTAAAATGAGACAGCGAGAATCATAATCAACTGAATCAGAAATGAAACTAAGAGTCTGTAACTCAGCACCCATACCAGTAAAGACTGTGTAAAGTTAAGTATAAGTATGCTCATGGCAAGATCTTATATAACCTATAATCCTAACTAGAATATTTAAAAGTATTGTTAAAATATCACTTATTTAAAGATGAACACCAGTAAAAATTAGTTACTTTGTTTAGCAGAGTTTGACCTCAGGCTAGGTCTTTCCTGCTGTCCAGGAGGGAAGCAGATACATATCCTTTGGGTTCTCCAAACTTTATAAAGAAAGAGCCAGTTTATTGTCCTTCAGACTTTAAGAGGGCCAGATTGTGGCCAGCGGGGGGGGGGGGGGGGCAGAAAATGTCCTGGGCCCAGCATCAGTTAGAATAAGAATGGCCTTGGGGTTGGTGGTCAATAGGAGGAGTAGTGCCCATAATAGTAAGAGGAATAGTATCCCATCATTAGTATCGGTGAGAGATATTGTCCCATTGTTGGTGTCAGTGGGAGGAATAGTGCTCCAAGGGCCAGGTAATGGCTAGCAAACACTCACTAGGGCACACTTAACATCTGGCCCTCGGGCCGCAGTTTGGAGACCCCTGGTCTAAGGATTCTTTTCCATGTTACAGCAAATTTGCACCAGATTTTTTTTGCTTTCCTCTGGATCATCTATGGGTCACAGGTTCCAAATATGCAAGGACTGTTCAGCTCGCTGTCCATTCAAGCCTACCAAACTAGGTGAGTATCTTATGTCTTTGTGTCCAGGAAGACACCTTCCTGCTGATCGCTCATAGGGGGAACATCTAGGACAAACAGAAAATGCCCCTTTTTTTTTTGACATGACAGGAGACTTGGCTGCTTGTAGGGTAGTCTGACAGAAAACATGATGGTTGGATCATGCCTACATTCATGGTCAACTGCCCTTCTATGCTTATTGGTACTTTTCAGGCAAATCTACTAAGGAAAACTTAATATTTTTTCATGCTAAGAAATCTATAGGTGTAACACTTATAGCTATTATTACCTCTCAATACAGGTTACAGCATTCACCTTGTCATGATTTGCTTGTTCATTTGTTTTTCTTTTCAGGCAAACTTGGTTGCAATGCAAACTTTTTTCCAAATAATTTTAAGGAGACTATATACGTCGACAGCATGGCACGGACAGGCAGACAGGCAGAAGGAGGTATATATACGTCCCCTTTTAAGATCGTGACATTGTGGACGCGCGATTGTCTCACAGTGAGGAAGAACGGGGAGATGCTGATGTAAACAAGTAATCGTAATCGGAAGCGGTGATCACCTTCTTGTCACACACAGCCCATCCCACCTACAGTAAGAAACACTCACTAGGGCACACTTAACCCCTACAGCGCCACCAATGGTTAACCCCTTCTTTGCCAGTGTAATTTTCACAGTAATCAGTGCATTTGTATAGCACTGATCGCTGTAAAAATTACAATGGTCCCAAAAATGTGTCAAAAGTGTCCGCCATAATGTCGCAGTCCCGATAAAAATCGCTGATCACCGCCATTACTAGTAAACAAAAATTATTAATAAAAATGCCATAAAACTATCCCCTATTTTGTAGATGTTATAATTTTTGTGCAAACTGATCAATAAACGCTTATTGTGACTTTATTTACCAAAAATATCTCCTCATTGACTGACTGATTTTGATTGACAGCAGTGGGAACCAATGGCGCTGCACTGCTGTCTCAACCAATTAGGAGGGGAGTCCCAGGCAGCCGAGACACTCCTGCAACATCGCTGGATCTACTGTAGATAGGCTCGGGTAAGTATTAGGGGGCTGAGTGGGGCTATTGCACACAGAAGGTTAAAAACCTTCTGCCTTTACAACCACTTTAAGCAGTGGCTGCAAAGTGAGATTTAAACAAGAATCTTGGGCCTGATCCTCAAAAGGGATACGCCGGCGTATCTACTGATACGCCGTCGTATCCCTGTTTCTATCTATGGAACTGATCCACAGAATCAGTTTCACATAGATAGGCAGAAGATCCGACATGTGTAAGGGACTTACACTGTCGGATCTTAGGATGCAGTACCGCAGCCGCCGCTGGGGGCATTTCTCGTCGAAATGCCGCTTCGGGTATGCAAATTAGCACTTACGGAGATCCACAAAGCTTTTACGCTTCGTATTTTCTCCGTAAGTATTAGTTTGCTGTCGCAAAATTAGGGCTGCTTTTACAAGGCCTAAACTGTTTACACCTTGTAAAAGTAGACCCTTCTACCCCGCGTCGCTGTCATTTTCTTTTTTAATTTTTTTTTTCCCGCCGCAACTCGTTTTTTTTTTTTTTTACGCCCGTCGCGATTCTCAAAACCCGGCGCAAAGTAAAACCGCGCAAAGCACATCGGGAAAATGACGTCAGGAGCATGCGCAGTACGTCCGGCGCGGGAGCGCGCCTAATTTAAATGGGACTTGCCCCATTAAATTAGGAACGCCTTGCGCCGGACGGATTTAAGTTACACCGCTCAAAATTTCTAGGTAAGTGCTTTGTGGATCGGGCACTTAGGTAGAGATTTTGCGGCGGTGTAACTTAAATAGGAAAAATTACGTTCCGCCGGGTTTTTGTGGATCAGGCCCTTAAATTCTTCTCGACAGTTAACTCAACAGCACAAGAGTAATTTTTTATTTTTATTTTTTACTAGCAAGTAATTTAAATCTCATGCAGCTGCAGCCTAAAATCAGCTGTATAGTTTAGTTTGGACACCTGGCAGCAATAGGTGGCTGATTCAGCAGATGAACATTGAACAGATGGCAATAGTTCTAGGTCATTTCAGCAGTTTAAAATAATTTGTCCAATCAAAACAGGTTTTTATACATAAAAAAAAAAGTTTATAAATTGGCATATATTTTAGATAAACATTCACATTAACCACTTGACCTCCAGATGATTTTACCCCCTGTGTTACTTTACCTGACATTTGCATGGTTAGGCAATGCTGTACCCAAAAACACATTTATGTAATTTCTTTCCCCACAAATAGAGCTTTCTTTTAGTGATTTTTATTACTTGTGCTATAAACAAAAAAGTCCAACAATTTTGAAAAAAACAAACAAACAAATATTTTTTACTTTCTGCTATAAGACATATCCAATAAAAATGTCTTCATAAATTTCGGCCAAATTCGTATTCTGCTACATGTATTTGGTAAAACAAAAATAATATATAAATATAAGCGTATATTGGTTTACAGAAACGTTATAACATTTACAAATATATTATTCTATAGAATATATTTCTGGAATTTTCATTTATTTATTTTTTATACTAGTAATCGGCGATCAACGACTTACAATATACTGTAACAATATGATAAACGAGAAGGATCTTATGTGCATGTTGTCATAAGTCTAACCATACCCTCGCCATCACCTATTGGGACAACATCACTGAGTCATCTTTATTGGTGGATGCTGACCCTGTATGAAGCATGAACCAAGTATGGCATCTGCCTTCTATGTGGGAGAAAAAATGTGCCTTAAATAGTTAGCTGGCTGTCATGCTGATTTAAAGCAGAACTCCAGTAAAAAAAATGTAGCCAATAAAAAGATTAAACAGCCTTTGCCATTTTATGTATATGCAATCCAGGCTTGCACCCCATTTTTTTATTTATTTTTTACCACCACTAGATGTTCTCTGCCTTCCAGATTGAATGATGGTCAATATTATTCGATCTGCTTCCTCGGAGCCCAGGCTGTCATGGACACACCCCCAGTCTCAGAAGTAGCGGCACTGGAGCTCATCTCTCTGTCACTTTGCTTTCTAGGCTCTATATTAGCATATGAACTGATTGGCTTCTTTTAGTGCTTCTTCCTCCCCCAGTTAAAGTGTTTGTTAACCCCCCCAAAAAATGGACCCTGCTCCATTAAAGCATGTTAAATGAAACAGTGCGTGTCCTGTGTCATTTGGCCCCCTGTAAAACCTAAAAAACCTGGCTGATCCTGCCAGTTCTGCCCTCCCCTATGTAAACTGACCACAGTGTATCATGGCTGCTGAGCCCTGACACCATGGTTAGTTTATGTGCCAATGTCATCGGCAGCCTGCTATCTGTCTCCTCTGTGCTCTCTCCATCCTCCCTCCCTGCCTGTCAACTTGCGACAGTGCTGCCCCCCCCCCCTCCACTGCTTAAATAACACTAACCTGTATACACCCACTGTGCTGCCTCATATTGTAGTGTCCCCCTCTGTGTATAATTTATAAAAGTAAATGCTGCAAATACCTTATTTCAGAGCGGAGATCGCGATCACATGACCGGCCGGATCTCTCCTCCCCTCCTGACATCAGTGGAGTAATCTCAGGCCCCACCCGCTGCATCTGTCAGAGGACAAAGGGAGAAATCTGGCTGGTCATGTGATGGGGATCTCCACTCTGAAATGAGGTATTTGCAGCACTTATTTAAAAAAAACCTACTTAGAAGGGGACACTAGAATAGGAGGCAGTGCTGATGGTGCAAACAGGTTAGATTAGCTTAACAACCACTTTAAAGTGCTACTGTACAAGGACTGAAAAAGGCTGATATTAGGTCAAGTTCAGGTACTTACCCAGCTTGCAACTATTATTTAATAATGTAATCTATAAATGCGTGACTTTTTTTTTGTCTGCACAGAGATTTAAGCTTTAGCCTGCATTGACCCCTGAGCTTTTTTCAGCTAGTAAAACGTCCGAAAAACTACCAACATGCAAAAATCCCATTAATTTCAATGGCACCTGTTCACATCTTAGTGTTTTGTCACCTGAAGCTCAAAAAAGTACATAAGCTTCTTTTTGGGCAAGTTACAGGTGTTTTTCTGCTTTTTACATTGGTGACCTTTAGACCTGTGCAAAATCGTGGCAAAAAAGGCGGTAAAAGCAAAGCAAAAACACGCGACTTTCTGCCTAAAAATGAAACGCTGAGGTTTGAATGCAGCCTTAGGCTGCATTCACACCTGAGCATTTTTACTGTATTTTTTCCTGCAATGTTTTACAGGTCAAAAGGTCACCAATGTAAAAAGGAGAAAAACACCTGTAAGTTTGCATTTACACCTGAGTGTTTTCAGCTCGTAAAACGCCAGAGAAAAATGCCCAAAAAATGCCCAAGAAGCACAATCCCATTAATTTTAAATGTCCCCTGTTCACACCTGAGTGTTTTGTCACCTCACGATACATAGGTTGTAACCGGTGCAGTCCACGTGACAGAAACAAACAGTACAAAAAAGGAAGACAACAACTACCAAAACAGTCACAATGGGACACTCTGGTTGAGTAAAAAAAACACAGCTTTAATTGAAAAATGAGCACAGTATAAAAAATATAGCAACCATTAAATCCTTCACCTACCACAATTAAAATAAAGACAATGTTGTCTAAAGACAGGATACGCAGCTGCGCAAACAGCCAATCACTCCTGTGTAATATTCATATAAACTCAGTTCAGCAGATGGAATTTGCATTACCTCAGCCAAGGTATCCAGGATAAAGCCAAGTTTGCCATTACCAGGTAAGGCAGGGATCCTCAAACTACGGCCCTTCAGCTGTTGCGGAACTACACATCCCATGAGGCATTGTAAACCTCTGACATTCACAGACATGACTAGGCATGATGGGAATTGTAGTTCCTGAACAACTGGAGGGCCATAGTTTGAAGATCACTGAGGTAAGGTACACATACTCTAGAGAGCACATAATGTGACTGTGAGGCCTCGTACAAACGATAGGTTAACCAGAGGACAAAGGTCTGATGGACCGTTTTCATCGGTCAAAACCAATCGTGTGTGGGCCCCATAGGTTAATTAACCTTTGGTTAAAAAAAAGCCAACTTGCTTTAAATTTAACCGATGGATTCCTAACCGATGGGAAAAAAACGATCGTTAGTAGGCACAACCATTGATTAAAAATCCATGCATGCTCAGAATCAAGTCGACACATGCTTGGAAGCATTGAACTTCGGTTTTTTCAGCACGTCGTTGTGTTTTACGTCACCGCGTTCTGACACGATCGTTTTTTTAACCGATGGTGTGTAGGCGCGACGGACCATCAGTCAGGTTCATCGGTTAACCGATGACAACGGTCCATCAGACCGTTCTCATCGGATGGACTGATCGTGTGTACAAGGCTTTAGACAAGACGGCGAGAGGAGCCGTCAGGAATCCTCCCTGGGTAAAATAATGAGGAGTACGGGTAGTCCAGCAACAATAAATTGCTCTTCCAGAGGAAGGTAAAGAGACTATTGCTTCTGTGTAAGGTGGGTGAGCTGATATCAAGTGGGCCTTCAGGGATAGAGTCCCAATTGTGGATGAATGCGAAAAGGTGGAATCTATAAACAGTCTCACCGCCTAAAGCACATGTCAAACTCCCATTCCGTATGGATATGTTCAATCATGCAGCTCCGCTCAGATCCACTGAAAGCCGGCATTGGTTGGTCTCCCCTCCCACTCAATGCTGTATGTCACAGCCACCTCCCTCTCTATACAAGCCTGCTAGCTGTGATCCAGCCAGAGACGTCACGTGCGTGATGATGCCACACTGACGCGTTTCAACGCTAACTTCCTCAGAGCCTGTTGTCTATATGCTGAGAGCGTGCTGAGACCAAGCTGTCACATACAGTTTCTGACCATGTGACCACTGTGACAGTGGTCACCGATCCTTTCTGCCCCCCCCCCCCATGTTGCAAACTGTTTAAAGGGATGCAAGGGCTGGTACAAAGGGGTTATTATACAATTTCTGTGTCACTTTACCTAAACAATTATGCGGCTAGTGAAGTCATAGCTCTTGATTTGCTTACCTGTTCTAGGTCATTTATCCAGAAAGAGCCTACGCCACTGGCATGGGACATATTTCTCTTATTATAGATTTCCCTTAAAATATGTGAATAAGTATTACCAACATAAATCACTTATCAGCTTGCGGAACATAAAGTAAAATCTTAACAACACACTGCACTGAATTCAAACAGTAGGTGGTGCTGCCAGTCAATAGTCTTTCCTGTTCTCTGCAAAGGTAATATGCAGTATACATGTCCACCACACTTAAAGAAATCAGCTCTTTTATTTAAATTAGAGTTTACCCTGCAGTACTAATCTTTTAACACTGCACCAGAGAGTACATTTAATTTGCAATTTAATTACTCTGTTCTCTATGTTGCACAAATGCCGCATATCTATTTATTGCACTCCTCTTAATGAGGTCGCTGCTGGTAACTTTCAGGTGCTTACATTTATTTAGGAATTTAGCATCGTATTAGGCAGCGGGCTTAGAGAGTTTGCATTGTCCTTATGAAGTATTATTCAAACAATGCACAAACAGGATGGCATCCACGTAAGATTTGTGTGTTTGTTTATGCAGGAACATCGAAAAAACATTGTAACCATTCAGTTTGATTCCATTGCATTCTTCTTTTTGTCTATTCAAGTCATGGGCTATCATGGTCTCAGATGCTAGTTAACTATATATCACAACTTTAGCTTGCTTCAAAACAATCCGTCACCAACAGAGGAAAACATGGGCACAAAGCAGTTTCCCAAATAGATGATATGTGTAGCTGAATCTGCCAGTGTGCTTATTAATTGAATAATTACACTGACACTAACTTCTGGTCTAAAAAAAGAAATAATAATTTAGGTATGAACCTAAAGCCAACAGCGTTTTACGGCGGCAGGTCGGCTCCCCTGCGCGAGAGCTCGTAGCTATACGTCGGCTCTCGCGTAGGCCACTAGGGGCGTGTACCCGGCGGGCGCAATCGCCGCCGGGCACACGCGTTCGCTTGTTACAGAGCGAGGACCGGGAGCTGTGTGTGTACACACAGCTCCCGGTCCTGTCAGGGAAAGAAATGCTGATCTTCTGTTCATACAATGTATGAACAGAAGATCAGTCATTTCCCCATGTCAGTCCCACCCCCCTACAGTTAGAACACACCCAGGGAACATACTTAATCCCTTCCCCGCCCCCTAGTGTTAACCCCTTCACTGCCAGTGGCATTTTTATAGTAATCCAATGCATTTTTATAGCACTGATTGCTATAAAAATGACAGTGGTCCCAAAAATATGTCAAAAGTGTCCCAAGTGTCCGCCATAATGTCGCATAAGTAAATAAATGATTAGCGCTAAAGTTCAAACATACATTTAAATAGTGTTGACACCATGTATCATACTGTCCATACAAAATGGCAAGCGGTATACTACAAACGTGCAAAATCAGATATATATAAATTAAAATAAAGTGACATATAAACAATCCTGTGACAAACAGTGACTGAAACTATGAATGTGCACAGCTGCTGAAATGGAAATGCATATAGAACCACTCTGTACTAAAGTGCTAAAACGTGAACTGTTTTGGAAACAGCTGTTCTATAATAAAGTGCAATCCGTGGTGTATAGACCATAAATGTCCGTGATGACAATGGTTCAATAGTGCAAAAAATTAAAGGAAAGGTAATATATTAGTTCCCATGAATGGGAGGTTCTCAGTCCTCCTGATAGTCCAAATCTCAGATCCTCCCCTGGTTAAGTTGTATTATTGAACCATGTATGTGCTCCTCCACCTGTCTCCCAAAACTCTCACCTCCCAGATGTTATAATTAGGCACATAAATCAAGTGGTTGTCTCCTCAGTTTTATTGGATGTCCAAACGACTGATCCACTGTACCGCTCAATCTGGTGTTAAAAGTAGCTGAAATGGGGGAAGGGGGGCGGCGGGGGATCACTCCAACCCGAGCCCAAAAGGAGGAGAAAGAGCCACAATAGTGTAGTAATCTCGGTAGGGAGTTTATTGATAACAGTAAAAATTGGACTCTTACACAAATAAAAACAAAGAAGGCAGGGTAAGTTTGCAGGGTCCCCTGAAGAAGTCACGTGAACTGTGACGTAACGCCGTAGGGAAATCGAGGCTGACAGCGCGGACCAGGAGCAGCGGAGGTGACAGTAAGCCAGTGTGCTCACACTGCAAACTTATGGTAGCTTACAAGGGTAGTGTAGGGTGAAGCAAGATGGTGGCGACGGCATCGAATGTGACAAGCGCATTCTCGTTGTGTTGATGATGTCACCTCGTTCTTGCCGTTCAAAAGATTTATGATGAATACATTAGAAAGCATGAGAATAGGACCTAGAATGATGCAGTGGATAAAAACACTACAGTAATTTAAATTGAATTGACCCCATGGTTGTATTACGACCCTAAGTTTGCCATGGCTGAATAGGCTGAGCATTTTTTTGGGTGTATACAATGAGCTAGCATGAGGGGTTGGACTGCCCGAACTATGGAGATGGTATTTTAGTGATTTTCTGTTATATTTGACTGCGAGCGCATAATGCGTTGTAATTCAGCGTATGGTGCTGGCAGTTTTCCCCATAGCTAAAATGACGCTTGTGCTGCTATCGATCCGGACTTCACAACGAGGCTTGGGTATACGGTATATATGAGGTGAGTTACTGCTGCGCCCTATCCAATTGAAAACGTCTACGGAATGACAAAACGCGTCTGGAAGGACACGCAGTGACGTCACCACGCTAAGGAGGAAGGGCTCCGTTTGTTGCCGGCCGGCATCTGTGTTTTTATACTGCATGATTTTATCTGCTGTCTTGTAAGTACATTTTATCTTTAAAATAAAAACTAGTTTTATGGAATTACACTATGGTGTGTATTCTCTCCATCTATGCCATCTGGATGAGCTTGTGATCGTGCTGGATGCTCTTGTTTTTCCTGGAAACCTGTGATCCTGAGAGTCCACTAAAGTAAAGGCCGCGGCTGGGCTATAGCCGACTGCTAATCAAGCTTGCCCTTTGGTAAGCGGCTTTATATCTCGGTGGTGGGTCCTCACTTCAGTGTGCAACAGTTTAGATTTCACGGAGGTGTTGTCTTCAGGATCGTTTGTGTTCTTATATGCCAAGTGGCTACCGGGACTTTTTTGTTTATTTATTTATATACAACGGAGCCTAGGAGACCTGGCATTAGTATCACTTATAATGTATTGGTGCAGCTTTTTTTTCCTTTATAGTTTTGTCTGTGTATCGCACGCTAGTTGCTGCCTTTTATTTTTAATTTAATTTTATTTGATCTTTGTAATCAGCGCAGTTTTTTTGCCTTTTTTCTTATATAATTATATGCCCCTTTTCTGAAATATCTAGGACTCAGGTACTCTTGTAACAATTTTCCCCTATGGCAGCTTACCTTTAAACCTAAGCTTTAAAATTCAGCACTTTGAAAGGATGTAGAGAAGAGAAGACTGCAGATGTCAGAGGATTTATTGAATTTTTGTGTATCACCTGTGGATAGTTACTTCACTGGGTGTATGTAAGGGTTTACAACCACTTTAAACATTAGAGATGTTACCTGCTCTAGAACTCCAATATTGTATTATTAAGCGCTATGGGCTTGTTTACACAAGCATTGTCCTCTGAAAAATTATCTGCACTGAATCGCTTTTAGAAAGGCATTTGACTGCCTGTATTAAGCCCTAAAAGCCTGCAGCAAAGTGAGGAAAACATTGTGAGTGCAACCTGTTTATGTTTATGCACCTGTATGACTGCCTTTGTAGCTTGCAGGGGCTTGCAGCTTTCAACTTGTTTTTACCGCCACTCAACCTCAAGTGTAAACTAAGCTTTAGAGTCCCCAGGACAAAAAATGCTGTAGAAATACAAATAAATTAAAATGAATACCTATGGGCAAACCTTATTGTGTACTAATCACACTGTATGCATGTAATCAGGCCATTCCCATTGAGGGATGCAATGAGAATATAGTGTCAGAAGCACCCACTAGGCATGGCACTAAACAAGGTTCTCACCTTGCTTTATGGTCTCCATTATTTCACTTTCTAGAATAGGTTCTGGAGAAAAATAAATAAAAATCATGGATGCATAACCTTTATCTTTCCAGTAATTGTGCTATCAATACCAGCCATAACTGGGAACTGCAGGTCTGATCATAGGCAGTGGTGGCCAGGAACCATTTAAAGTGCAGCAATGGCCATAGAAATGCTACACTTTATGTGAATGATGACTTAACTAGCTGCCAAGTCTGGGCACAGCATACAAATGCAATTTCAGAACTGCTTATTTCATAAATAAAAATAACAGCCGTCAACTGGTGACTGAATAAAATAAACATTACCAATAAACACACTAAATCAAAGAATTATTATTTGTTACCCCTGCTGCTGTTTCATATCTTTTAATAACAAAAACTGTGCTATAATTATTCATCAACGAGCAGCAACAAATATTTATGCTCAGTGTATGCCAAGAGGTTCAGAGCTTACAAAAGAGAACACTGCTAACAATGATTAGCACTAGAGCAGACTGACATTCATAGTAAGGAACGCTTTAGAGAGCCGATAGCTTCTAACTAGCACAATATTTTGTTCTAAACTGGGAAAAAAATATCAAAAAAATTAGTATTTATATATACTATAGCCAAAATATTTTTCGTTGGCTTCATAATTATTCTTCATTAGAATCAGTAGTAAAAACCGTTCTTCCCAGACATGTTTAAAAGTGACAGTACATTCATAGTTAAAGGCAATATAACAAATTACTGAAAATCATAGTAACAAATGACCACCAGTTAGAAAATGGCTTATACTTTTTATAATAAAATATACATTGTTCCAATGTAGAAAGAATTCAGTTTTTGGAACTAGCCTGGGAGTTAGGTTGATATTAACCTCTTGGCGCTGGCCGCACACAAATATGCGGCCTCTCGGGGGGTGGGCCTTGGTGCAATATTGCAAAATCAGCTGTGATGAGAGCGCTCCGCTTTCCGATCATGTGACCATCTTGACAGCCAATCACAGTAATCACATAATCATTAGGCCCCTCTGGCTTTCACATTGAGACTGCAGGGCAGGAGTTTTTCAGGCGGTATTTAGGCACTTTTTTTTAGCACTAAACCGCCTGAAAAACACCTCCGTGTGAAAGGGGTCTAAACCCCGCCCCACCTCCTGGCATCCTAAACCTGTTAAAGGGTCGGGAGACACCGACACCAAGGGGTTCAAAATGCCATCAGTTTGTTTCAAACTTCCATCACCATCACATTTCTTCAATAGATTTTTCACCAACCTATTTTTTTAGTCAAGCGTCAGTACATTTTTGTGCTTCAGGACCTTCAATGCAAAAAAGTTAACTACACTATCACCACCCGAAAACCCCAACCTAAATAATATTCCTATAAGTTAACCTCCCACAAATACCTAACCCTATTCTTCTCCCATCCTTAACCTAAACTCTAAAGTCATAGGGCCGGATTCAGGTAGGGGCGCGCATTGTTACGGCGGCGCAGCGTATCGTATTTACGCTACGCCGCCGTAAGTCAGAGAGGCAAGTGCTGTATTCACAAAGCACTTGCCTCCTAAGTTACGGCGGCGTATCGTAAATGGGGCCGGCGTAAGCACGCGTAATTCAAATGAGGATGAGGGGGCGTGTTTTATGTTAATTATTGGTGACCTGACGTGATTGACGTTTTTCCCGAACGGCGCATGCGCCGTCCATGGAATTTCCCAGTGTGCATTGCTCCAAAGTACGCCGCAAGGACGGCATTGGTTTCGACGTCAAAGTAAATTACGTCCAGCCCCATTCACGGACGAGTTACGCAAACAACGTAAAATTTTCAAATTTCGCCGCGGGAACGATGGCCATACTTAACATTGGCTACGCCACCTAGGGGGCAGGTTTATCTTTACGCGGCGTATCTCTTATGGAAACGGCGTATCTTTACTGCGACGGGCAAGCGTACGTTCGTGAATCAGCGTATCTAGTAATTTACATATTCTACGCCAAAATCAACGGAAGCGCCACCTAGCGGCCAGCGGGAAAATTGCACCCTAAGATACGACGGCGCAGGCCGTCGTATTTTAGCTAGGTTTAAGTGTATCTCAGTTTGAGCATACACTTAAACTTACAACGGGCTTAGATTTCGAGTTACGTCGGCGTATCTACTGATACGCCGGTGTAACTCTTTGTGAATCCGGCCCATAAAGTTTAATTAAAATCAAAATTTTTTAGTTTGGGATATATGAAGAAGGATTAGAACACCTGTTATTTTTTTATAGTTGTCTATGGGTTGGGTTGTCACCAGAACAGAAATAGAGGGGAAATCTTGCAAAGGAGAGAAGGGTACACTACTTCTGGTAACAATATGGGAAAATTCCCCCAGTGGGTTTTTTTCACAGCAAATTACTAGTATTTAAAGAGATCATTTGTTAAAAGGGTTCTTTAATAAAAATTGTCAACATAGCAAAAACACATTGGTATTAACCACTTCGTATCCGGGCCATTGTAGTTTGACAGCCACAAGGTGGCTCTACAATGCCGGGAGGCCGTCTATTGACGGCCTCGGGCCTCCCGCCATTGGGGGGTGCGCGCACGCATGCACCTGCCGCGTCACTCAGGTGCCGATGCGCGTGCCTGGCGGCCGCGATGTTCATGTCCTGTCAGGGAGAGGAGACTGATGCTGTGTCCCTTGTACATAGGGACAACCATCGGTCACCTCCCCCAGTTAGTCCCCTCCCCCCACAGTAAGATTCACTCCCAGGGAACACATTTAACCCCTTGATCGCCCCTAGTGTTAACCCCTTCCCTGCCAGTCACATTTATACAGTAATCAGTGTATATTTATAGCACTGTTCGCTGTATAAATGTGAATGGTCCCAAAAATGTGTCAAAAGTGTCCGATGGGTCCGCCGTAATATCGCAGTCCTGATAAAAATCGCAGATAACCGATATTACTAGTAAAAAAAAAATTGAAAAACATTTCATAATTCTATCCCTGAGCTTTCTGAAAGTGCACCAAACCTGCAGAATATAATAGTCTAAGTCTATTGCAAAGTGCAGGAAAGCCAAAAGGTACACTGCGGTCAGTCCGACAGTCCGACCAATTGGACCCTCCATTCACATCTAAGTAGAGGCAGACATAGACCAACTTGTGTCCTACCTCCAATTCAATCCGCAAAAAAAAAAGTATAGTGGGCTGTGTTCGTGTCCGCTCTGCAGTTACCAAGTCGCTTAAGCCAATAGGGGCGTGCGCACGCCCCCGCTCGTCCCTGATCCCGGCGCGGTGGGCGAGATCGCCGCCGGGAACCCTGCGATCGCTTGTTACAGGGCGAGAACCGGGAGCTGTGTTTGTAAACACACAGCTCCCGGTCCTGTCAGGGGAGAAATGCCTGACCGTCTGTTCATACAATGTATGAACAGCGATCAGTCATTTCCCCCAGTCAGTCCACCCCCCCTTCAGTTAGAACACACCCAGGGAACATACTCAACCCCTTTCTCGCCCCCTAGTGTTAACCCCTTCCCTGCACTGATCGCTATAAAAATGCTAATGGTCCCAAAAATGTGTCCGAAGTGTCCGCCATAATGTTGCAGTACCGAAAAAAATCACTGATCGCCGCCATTACTAGTAAAAAATAAATATTAAGAAAAATGTCATAAAACTATCCCCTATTTTGTTAACGCTATAACTTTTGCGCAAACCAATAAACGCTTATTGCAATTTTTTTTTACGAAAAATATGTAGACGAATACTTATCGGCCTAAACTGAGGAAACAACTTGTGTTTTTATATATTTTTGGGGGATATTTATTATAGAAAAAAGTAAAAAATATAAATTTTTTTCAAAATTTGTTTATAGCGCAAAAACTAAAAACCGCAGAGGTGATCAAATACCAGCAAAAGAAAGCTCTATTTGTTGGAAAAAAAGGATGCCAATTTTGTATGGGAGCCATGTCGCATGACCGCGCAATTGTCAGTTAAAGCAAGGTTGTCCCGAATCGCAAAAAGTGGCCTGGTCTTTAAACACCAATATGGTCCGGGGGTTAAGTGGTTAATGTATTTCTTTTGAAAAGAAAAAACCCTGTTCTATTACTTTTTCCCTACTTCCTGAACAGACGTTGGATCATGACACAGGAAGGAGTTGACCAGCTGAGGGGAGATGATGCAGGGTGTGTGCTTATGAGATCAGCTGGTCAACTTCTCCCTGTGTCATGACCTAAAGTCTGTCCAGGAAGTAAGGCAGAAGTAATGGAGCAAGGTTTTTAAACATACATGAAGAGAGTGAGGTAAGTATGGGTAAAAAGAAAGCTGTTTTATTTTTGCAAAAGAAGTACATTAATGCTATATTGGTACATAGGGGAGTTGGAATTTAGAAAAAAAGGGTGAACAAAGGTGAACTTAGCCTTTAAGCAGGAGAGCACAACATCATCACTTCTCTAGCTTTGCCTGGAACTCTGCCTGCTCTGCTCCAATGATCAGACATGTCCTGAAATGCCCCAGCTGCACAACCATTCACTGGGAATCTTAGTGTGCTGCTGCTTCTCCTTCACCAGCTCTTATGCAGGTGAGGGAATGTGATAACTTATAACAAAGGGAAAAACAGGTATTCATATATTTTTTTAGATCTATACACGTTTTGCCTTACATTTCTATTTCTATGAACGGAATGGGTTATTTCCAAGATGATCGTTTACAATAACTTTAACTTCCAACCTACCATTTTAGCCACACCCTAAGACTGAAAATTAGCTTCAAACACTTACCCCCTAAAATTACACTAATGCTCTATGCACGCTGGTTTAAAAAAAATGTTGCTTCTACAGGAGTTTTGTGTTCTGCCTGTAGAACCAGCTAAATGTTATCCTATGTGTCAATGCACATTAGGACATTTAGAGGCATATTTTGAGCTCAACGTTTAGTTTGCGTTCCTGATTGAAGCTTACTGGCATAAAAAACGTAAAACTCTTCTAAACTCGTCTAGACTTTGTACAAAAAATGCTATATATGAGCATGTTTTACTCCCAAGAGAACAGACATTTTTTTAAGCCCAGTGTGGATGGAGCCTTAGGCCCCGTACTCACGACCAAACATGTCTGCTGAAACTGGTCCGCAGGCCAGTTTCAGCAGACATGTTTGGTCGTGTGTGGGCGCGAGCGGGCCGAATTCCAGCAAACATTTGCCCGCCGGGCCTTTTCCCAGCGGACAAATATTCCTGGACTTGTTTTAAAACAGTCCGCTGGAATCCTGCCCGCTCGGACATGTACGGTCGTCAGTACAGACCTACCGTACATGTCCAGGCGCCCGCCGTCCCTCGCATGCGTCGAATGACTTTGACGCATGCGTGGAAGCATTTTAAAGGCGGGCCGCCCACGTCGCTGCGTCATTGTCGCGGCGACACCGCGTCATCGACGCGGCGACACCGCGGACACGCCCTGCGTATTGTTTACGCGCGGACTTCTGTACGATGGTGTGTACAACCATCGTACAGAAGCCCTCTGGCAGACATGTATGGTGAAAACGGTCCGACGGACCGCTTTCACCATACATGTTTGGTCGTGAGTACCCGGCCTTAAAGATCAACTCCTGTCACATCTTATTTTCCTTAGCATAAAAAGGAATAAAATATATAATTTTTTTATTGTGGTCTGAACCAATGCTAGGGATGTTTTTGATCACTTTGAATTCTCCCCTGAACCTCACCCACATGACCTAAGCCAACCACCCACCCTAGATGTATATTTACCTAAATGAGAGGTATCCAGCCCACAAGACTCTTTATTGCCTCTGACCACAATTATTTATTCTTCTGGCTGCAAATGTGCAATAGAATGCTTTAGAGGTTTGTGGGACTGCCTCCCAAGTGACTGCTGCATTGGGAAATGGCCCCATAAAAGTCTGTGGAAAATCTGTTAGGAGTAAGAAGATGCTGGTCAGAGGTGCTGAAGATTGTGCCATTTATGTTTTAATTTATTTATTTATTTTATTAAACTCAAAGTGCACATTTCTTCATTTCAACCTATGCAACCGTGTTATAAATAGAGTAAATCTTACTGTACGGTATATCAGAAGAACCCAACACTACCAACATGCCTTTTGTTGCTTTAGAACAGCTACTATTAATCTGGACAACAGTAGTGTTCCAATAATGCTTAAACTGAGAATCTATCTTGCCAATAAAGACAAAATTAATGAAGCAACTTTTAATCTCCAAATTTACTTCTATAGCTTTCTGCTTTTCAGTGCATCACAAATTATATGATGATATATTTCAAACCTGTAACTAGTTGCTTTGGCCATGAAAGCATCTTTTATTAGTGTTCTCTCTGGAGTGCTATTATATATTAAGTAATTGTCTAAAAGTAAACACCAGATCACTAAAGGTAGCTAGCAAAAAGAACAGATTTCCCAAGGCTACATTGCAGACAAAGAAAAAAAAAAACACCGTAGCTTGGAAATGCTTGTTTCCTGAGATTTACAGAAAACTTTGCTGCTCTGAATCTGCTCTGTCTTAATGTTCCTCAAGGGCTTTTAGCCACCATTCTTGTTATTTGTGTTCCTATAAATTCACTTCCCCCCACAGAATCATTTGAATTTATGCAAGCAACAAAGGGCAACTAAATTCACAGTAGATTTTTCTTGGTGCCAACAATCGTAGATCCTATATCCTACTACACTAAGATAACACTCATGAAAAAGTAAAGTTACCTTTGCAAAACATTGTGATGGAACACCTATAAGCTATGGTAATCACCTGTTACAAAGTAATTTGGTAAACCTAGCTGAAAAAAAAACACATGCCCACCTTCCCCCAAAGTCCAGCAGTTTATGTTTAGAGAAATTAAAACAATTTTCATTACCCCCAACCCACACTAACACACCGGCATCTCTGGCGTTTTTTTTTTTTTTTACAGCTTTACGTCTTATGTTAATCCAACAGTAGACCACAGACAGTTCCATGTATTATTGGGCATATCAGAAACAATAGTGATAAAAAAGAATAAACCACAACCAAATAGGGATCAAAAATAAACAGTTCTGTCATACTTTCCTAAATGGGACATCTTCTCTCTACATCCAAACCCCAAAAATAATTTGGATCATACAGTACAGGTTTCACCGTCCTCCAGCCACCTATCCCAAAAGCTGGAAAACTTCTGTGGTAGCCCCCTATGGGTGTAAATCATTTTCCTATACGGAAGGGTAGTATTTATTTATTTCTTCCAGTGCCTCAATGATGGGGCTACCGCCTGCATCCAGGCCTTGGCCACTACTTTCCTAGCCAGGAACAACGCCTCATATATAAAGATAGCCTGGTATTTATCTACCTCGATGTCTGGCAATAGACTCAGAAGACATAACTTTGGGTCCATGCCCACCAGAGACCCCATGAAGAAATTGTGTCACTTGCAGCCAGTAAGTCTGTACATCAGGACAGTGCCATATGGCCTTGTACACACGACCGAACATGTCCGCTGAAACTGGTCCGTCGGACCAGTTTCCTGCGGACATGTCCGACCGTGTGTAGAGCCTACCGGACAGTTTTCCGGCCTAGCGGACAGGTTTCCAGCGGACAAAAGTTTCTTAGCATGCTAAGAAACTTGTCCGCTGGAAGCCTGTCCGTCGGACATGTCCGATGGTTAGTACAACTCATCGGACATGTCCGCTAGCCAGAAATCCCGCGCATGCGTCGAATTGATTCGACGCATGCGTGGAAGCATTGACCTTCCGTGTCAGAGAACGTCGGTGTCGTCTACGTCACCACGTTCTCTGTCCGCGGGGATTTTGGTCTGATGGTGTGTACACACATCAGATCAAACCCTCCCAGCAGACATGTCCAATGAAAACGGTCCGCGGACCATTTTCATCGGCCATGTTCGCTCGTCTGTACAAGGCCTATCAGATAGTAAAATGTGCCTGCAGTCAGTGCACACATGGGGCACAAGGGGCTTCTTGTGGATTGAAACTTCGCCAGTCTCAGGGGTGTAAGATAAGCATGGTGAAGAATATATAATTGTGTCAATCTATCCGATAGTTTGGGGGATGCAGTTTTAACCCCCTCCAGAATTTCACCCTAATCTGCGTCTTCAATAGGTCCCACGTCCTGTTCCCACATTACCTTAGCTCTCTGTGATACCTTAATAATCCTACGCATTCGGATAGTGTAGTATATACAGGCATACCCCACTTTTAAGTACACAATGGGACCAGAGCACGTATGTAAAACGAAAATGTACTTAAAGTGAAACAATACCTTTTATCACTTATAGGGTGTAGTGGGGGATCAGGGGGTGTTAGGAGCTGTAGTTAAGGTCTCAGGGGCTGTAGTGGGGGTGTCAGGGGCACACTGGAACAGGGCGGGCTATGCTCTCTGAGCTTCAGCTCCTTCTACTGCGGCTGCAAAATGTCTGTACAGTGCTTGTAAGGCACTTTACATACACTCACGGTTATGTCCTTACTCGCGAGTGTATGTAAAATGAGTGTACTTAAAGCGGGGTATGCCTGTATTGGATATGAGCTTGGTTGATTCCACTCCGAAGATAGTATTAAGCACCGGTGGAGTATTTAGATCAACAGTAATAGAGGCCAACTATGTTCTGATCGCATGCCTAAGCTGCAGATATCGAAACAGTAAATGTGGTGGAAGTGAAAATTCTTCCTTGAGTACTGAAAAGGACTTAAGTCCGGACTCCGTCAGGATCTGAGACAGGTACCCCATATGACGCCCAGAGTTGTGGATCAGGCACTGTACTCAACTCGGGCAGGCATCCATTAACCCACAGCGGAGTGTGGGAATGAACATGTGACCTGTCCTGTTTTTTGAGGGCTATATTCCATATTTTTTGGTGGTGCAACAGCATGTCTGCATTGAAGTGGGATGATATAAAAAATGATGAGCGCAGTATCAAAACCACCTACTGTGCATAAGTAATGCTAGATAAACAAGCAGTATATATACCTAGTGACGTGTCATCCACAATATTAAAGTGCAAATGCAAAAGATGTGCCAAACTGCTCCAAACAACAAGTATTGTGTGTAAACAAAGAAAAATAACCAACAACAAGGCTGTAATGAGTCCAGTCTAGTGAGTGAAATCAATAAAACTCTTCAAATGCTTCCATCCATGAATATAAATGCTTCAACTGTAGATCTTCTTGTTATATGGGCTCACAGAGCGCTTACCTCAATACATGAGTGTGGTAGCTTTAAATGATGATACAGCAGCTTCCTGAGCAGACAATAACATCCATACGTGTCTCCAGATACTGTCAGATGATTAGGAGGTCTTCAGGAAAATGAAGGCTCACAGTGGGGACAGATATTCATCAGGCAGATATACCGTATTTATCGGCGTATATCGCGCACTTTTTTCCCCTTAAAATAAGGGGAAAATCGTGGGTGCGCGATATACGCCGATAGCCGCTTCCCGCACTCAGTTTGCAATCCTGCGCCGACATATACCGAGTGCAGTACACTCAGGTACATTCGGCTAGGCTCGGCTTCGCTCGTGCTCACGCATAAACGTCACAGAGCGTGAGCCTTGCCGAATGTACGCGAGTGTACTGCACTCGGTATATGTCGGCGGAGGCGTTCGAACTGAGCGCGGGAAGCGGGGACTCGACTTGAGGCGCGCGCTGGAGAAGCCGGGAGGACACCACCGAGGCCGCAGACGGACGCCGGACCGGACGATGGACGCTGGGAAGACACCAAAACTGTAAGTAATAAAATCATATAACATTTTTTTTTTACAGGAATTTCAGGGGCAACTTTAGGGGTGCGCGGTATACGTGGGAGCGCGCTATACCGCGATAAATACGGTAACCAGAAAGAAAAAAGCTCCCATAGTGAAGTAAGCAAGACTGAGTATTTTAATAAAAATATAAATGCTTACACTGCTTAAAAAACACCAAACGAGGATAAAGACGGCATGTACGGACGGACGGACTCCTATGTCACTTCCGGTCACGTATATATTTCCTAACGCGTGTTGTCACGTCACATGGCTTCATCAGAGGATCATCTATTTTTATTAAAATAGTCAGTCTTGCTTACTTCACTATGGGAGCTTTTTTCTTTCTGGTTATATCTGCCTGATGAATATCTGTCCCCACTGTGAGCCTCCATTTTCCTGAAGACCTCCTAATCATCTGACAGTATCTGGAGACACGTATGGATGTTATTGTCTGCTCAGGAAGCTGCTGTATCATCATTTAAAGCTACCGCACTCATGTATTGACTAGCCTTGTTTTTGGTTATTTTTCTTTGTTTACACACAACAATACTTGTTGTTTGGAGCAATTTGTTTGGCACATCTTTTGCATTTGCACTTTAATATTGTGGATGACACGTCACTAGGTATATATACTGCTTGTTTAGCTAGTATCACTTATGCGCAGTAGGTGGTTTTGATACTGCGCTCATAATTTTTTATATTATTTCTTATTTAGTGATTTGTACACTTGTAGATTTGAGCAGCAATTTCACACACTTTTTACACTACTTCCCCCCCTATTGTAGATTTCCTTTAAATTTATTTGGCTAGCGCACAAGAATTTTCTCTATATTGAAGTGGGATGACTTGCAGCCTCTGTGTCCCCTCCGGAATACTGCCTGAATTGGAGTGTGAAAAGGGCTGCCCAGTTTGTTACATACTAACGACCTATATCTCTGTGACTCAGACGTGTTAAAATAATACAAGTGGTAAAGTTTCGACGCTATATAGTATTCCTGAACATCCAGGAGCATCCACCCTCAAGGGTGGGGTTCTTAAGTGTATGCCAAGCTAATTTATGCCGACCCGAACCCCACACAAAAGAATTTAGAATTGCTTCCATCTGTTTAAATACTTTTAAAGGAATGTACAAAGGGGAGTGCCAAACAAAGGTTCTACGTTAAGGGTAACATAGTCCCTAAGGTTCCTTGTAACTCTCACCCCCAGGTATTTAACCTCTGCCACTCTCTGCAAGGGTAACTCTGGGGACATCACCGGTGGGGGGAACTGATCCAGAGGGAGAATCCGAGATTTGTCCCAATTGATCCTCAAGCCTGAAAACCTGCCGACCTTCTCTATGATGGTTAATGCTGCCTGCAGCGAAGGACCCTGATCCGCCAGATACAGGACCGTATCATCTGCATATAGTCCTATCTTTTCCTAAGGCCAACACCTCTGGGCTCATTCTAATGGCAATGGCCAATGGTTCAGCTGCCAGGGCATATAACAGCAGCGACAGGGGGCAGCCCTGCCTCGTGCCCTGTTCCAGGGAAATCTGATCAGAAAGACGCCCATTAACAAAAATCCTAGCTTTGGGGGTCTGGTAGAGAAGCTGTACCCACTTAATAAAATTCGGACCGAACCCATAGCATCTCAGGCATTCCCACAGATACAGCCAATCGACCGAGTCGAACGCCTTGGACGTATCCAGGGCAACCACCACCCTAGTCCCCACATTATCATGCTGGGCTTGAATGTTCATAAACAGCCTTCTAATATTCATTGCTGTGTTCTTTCCTGGCATAAACCCAGTCTCATCTGAGTGGATCAAGGAGAGAATTACTGTGTTCAATCTAGAGGATAGTATTTTGGCCAAGATCTTAATATCCACTGGCCACAGAGATATAGGTCTATATGATTCTGGATGCTGTGGGTCTTTACCCGGCATAGGAAGGACTATTATCTGAGCCTCCTGCATTGAAGAGGGGAGTGTACCCAGTTCAAATATGGAGTCAAATAGGGCCTTTAGCTTAGGGACAAGCGTCTCGGAATACGTAGAGTAGAACTCGAAGGGCAGGCCATCCAGCCCCAGAGCCTTGGATTTGGTCAGTTGTGATAGTGCTGTGGCAATATCCTGTGTGGTGATAGAAGCCTCCAGTGCCTGGACCTATTCCAAATTCAACCGTGAGAATTGGAATGTGTGCAGGTATGCCTGGATCTCCTGTGGCGTGTGTTGGCATTGGGAGCTATATAGATCTCCATAGAACTTTATAAATCTATCAGCTACCTGCAGGGGAACCTGTGATAACCAAGCCATCCGGCTCAGCCAGAGATACCATCACCGGCGGCCTATCCTCTAAATGCGCCAAATAGGCCAGCATCTTCCCTGCCTTCTCCCCATGTTCATAGACCCGTGTTTTACAAAAGAACATGCGCTGTTTGGCCTTTTCCATATGTAGCTGTGAAACTACCCTGGTCTGTACCTTCACCCTAGTGAGGTTCTCGGGGGTGGGCTAAGCATTATATGCCTCCTCTAAATTCTGTAGTGTATCCTCAGGCATGCTCACCACAACCTTGGAAGACGTTTTAAGTCTATTTATCTTAGTGTCCAGCACCCTACGCGCATGAAGTTTAAGCGCATCCCATTGGGAATTAAGTGAAGTAGAACCCTGGCCGTCAGGAAAGAAAAACTTCAGTTCTCACTCAGTATTGTCATGATCCGTCAAAGCAGTCAACCAGTATGGATTAAGCCTCCACACTCATTGAGGGGCCTTTCCCAGGAGGAACAGCTGCAACCAGCATGGCGAGTGATCCGTCAGGGCCCTAGGCACAAAGCCAGCCTCAACCACTCTTGGCAGGAGTGATTTAGAAACGATAATGTAGTCCATGCGAGACATAGTGGCGTGGCTAGCTGAGTGACACGTGTACGCCCTAACTGTGGGGTTCCTGAGTCGCCATATATCTATCAGGGCAAATTCCTTCAGCAAGCGGCTCAGTCTGGTCTGTCTGGACTCTCCAGCCACCCCAGCAGCCTGTGCCGGGCGATCCATAAAAGGATCCATAGTCATATTGAAATCCCCCATCCACACAGCAGAAACCGTCGGGTGCCTAGCCATAAATGCCAGGCCCGCAGTGACGACCTCCAACCTGTATGGGGGGGGGATGTAGCAGACAATCAACAAAACAGGTATTCCACCTATAGAGGCATGTATAAACAAGTATTTACCTTGCTGGTCAGACTCCAAAGATATCAGCTGAAATGGGGTGGCCTTAGTTACGAATAACGAAACTGCCCTAGAGAAGCTGGTGTGCGTGCTATGATATGCCCAGCCTATCCAAGGGTGCTTCAGAGCGGACTGCAAGTGACCAGTAACGTGCGTCTCGGTCAATGCTATTACATTTGCCCTCTGTGATTTTAGATATGTTAGAGCTGCAGTGCGCTTAATTTTGTCTCTCACACCCCGAACATTCTGTGTCAAAAATTTGATTGAGGTCATGTTATCAACAGGTGAGAATTAATGAGTCGGACCAAGAAGGGTCGCTATATTATAGGGCAATAATATTATCCCTTGTATACCAAGGTCATCGGTACTTGCATCAACAACTAATAATAGCCTTATCACATCTCCAAAGCAGAATAAACCATTTTCTAAACATTTAGGGTCACAACGATGGCCCTGCCAACAGGCAACTTCCCTCCCACCCAGCTCAACACCTCCCCAACCTGGTGAGAGCATCCGATACCCAAAAAAGAAAAACAAAGTAAGAAACGTCCAGTAGCAAACTCTGACTGGAGGCACATATCTTGATTCCGGTGTTTGGCATGTTATCACAAAACCAGTCATTCCCATGGGGGCGATTGTTCACTGAACAATGCGTGGTATGAAAGCGGGGGATAAACAGTACACTCAAAAGAGTCAGGTCTTCACTCCTCCTGCTGTCAAGTATACTGTTCTCGATTCCCACGACAAAGTTCCAGCAATATTACCAGCGGATCTCAAACACGTCCGCTGTGGCACATAGATACGGCAAAGGGGAGTCTGATTCCTCCCCCCCAAGCCCGGAGGGAGCAGCTTCCACCTCAAGGGAGCCCCCAAAAGAGAAGATCCTTAGAACTTATTTGTGATCCTAACATCCGGGCCTCAGGCAGGGAGCAGAGGGGGCTAGAGATAAATACCACCATACTCTCAGGGAACAGTACTCACAATCACCCGGGGTTGTTACTACCCTGGCCTCCCCTTGCGATCCAACCAGGCCGCAGCCGCAGCAGGGGTGTCAAAAAATTGCACCCGATCGTCTTCTTCCACTCTGGCCGGGAACAACATCGCATACTTGAGGTGCAGCACTCTGAGGCGACGCTTTACATCCTTAAATTGGGATCTCTTCCTCTGAACTTCATTTGAAAAATCTGGGAACACCGCCACGTGGCCATTCCCCACCTGTATGTTTCCCTTCTCTCTGAAGAGACGCATAATTTTATCCCTGTCTCTAAAATTCAGAAATTTGGCAATAAAGGTACTCCTGCAGGCGGGGGCTTCGCTGGTATGCGGTGTGCTCTCTCCACCGCGAACATAACCGAAAATGCCTCCCGCCCATACGTGGTGATAAGGAGATTTTCCAGGTACTCAGCCGGGTCTTTGACCTCCGCCCGCTCTGGCAATCCAATAAACCGAAGGTTACAGTGGCGGAGCCTGTTCTCCATGTCGTCCTGGTGGGAGTGTAGCATGTGAATTTGGCGCTGCATGTCCTCAGTGGCGTGTTGCAAGGGGTGCAACATGTCCTCCGCCGCGCTGATACGGGTCTCTGTCTCAGTGACCATATCCCGCACCATAGACAGGTCCTGCCGCAGGAGTGAGATATCAATCTTCAATTCGTCTATTTTTGCCTTTAGGGTGCCCTGGAAGCAGCTATTGCCTCCAACACTTTCGCCGTCTCCGCAGCATGGTAATCCTCCCCCGGATTGTCATCGGCGCCATCTTTGGCCTGCTCCTTGTCCCTCTCATGCCGATACTTGGCCAGCTTTTCCACCACAGCGAATGGCTTCTTTGATGGTGACATGAGCCACTCCGGTCCCGGAGTCCCTAGGCAGGTTTGTGGGTAATATTAGACCCGGATAAACGTTCAGGCTGGTAAACAAGATATGTGGCAAGAGGAGCTCCTTCTACTCGCGTCTTACTCCATTGCTCGCCAGGCCACACCCCTCTGGCGTTTGTTTTTGCAAGTACTTTGTCCCTTGGGGGAAAGGGGAAGAACTTTGATTTTCAAATGTGATGTTACATCTGTAAGCTTCAAACATTTTCCTACATTGGTATACCCTTATTCTCTTAAAATCCCCCAGGCTGCGACAAAGGTCAGATTCAAATTTGATTCTGTCTGTAGAGGCAACATAGAATAGATCCATTCACCCCCTCCCAATCCAAAGAGAGTACACCAGAAATGCTTCACCTATAATAAAAAAACCTTTTCACAACATTCCAAAAAAATATTATCAGTGCTGCAGAGCCTCTGAAAATTGCATTAGCATCTTAACTAACAGATATCAAAACAGATATCCCATTAATTGAGCCTATTAGAAATCCCAATATTAGGACCTAATGACCTCATAGGGGTTGTGTCTACTTTAGCAGCAATTAAGTATCTGAAGCCCGGTGTTTTAATAGCCATCATAGAACATTCCAGTTTCGAGGCAGCAGACATCCACACAGGCTAACAGCATTAGGCCAGATTTTTGTCCCATCATAAAATAGTTTCGCCTGCAGAAAACAGAATACACATTCCTGGCTGACTAGCTCTCAACGTAGTGTCAAAGTTTAGTTGTGTTTTCTAACTCCTGAGTTAACATACATAAATATATCTAATATTCACGTTTTAATTAATTACCAGCATCTAAAAGTGGTTGCAAACCCTGCTTGTTATTTTTACCTACAGGTAAGCCTATAATAAGGCTTACCTGTAGGTAGAATTAATATCTCCTAAACGTGCAACATTTAGGAGATATTCACTCTGCATGCAGCTGCTGATTAAGGATGAGCTCCGGAGTGTTCGCACAGTCCACATGCAGAGCCCGCCAGGAAGTCTGCACAGCGCTGTGCTAACCACAGGCAGGGAGACATTTCCCGATCTCTGCAGACGAGCATCGGGACAATGAGGACATCCCTACTGCTGACGTAAGAGGCACATGTGCTCTAATGGTCTGTGCCGGACCTTCAGAGCTTTTTGCCAGAACCAAGGGCTCCCATGCACACGGGCAGGAGTGATGTCATCTCAGCTTTGGCCATTCACAGCGCCAAAGCCTGTGATCCCAGAAGAAAGGAAGGAAGAAGATGTCAGCCCTCATAGTGGTGAGCAGACACCACTGGAAGAGCTTTTGTTCTAAGGTGAATATTTCATAATGTGCTAGTATGCGAAGCATATTAGTACAATATGCCATTGTCAGGCAGGTTTTTTTTTTCAGCGGTTAACTACCGCTTTAAGAACAAATACACCTATATTAGGAGACAATTCATCTCCTAGCTCAGTGGTTTTCAACCCTGTCCTCAATTACCCCCAATAGGCCATGTTTGCAGGTTTTTCTCACACAGGTGCTTTAAATCAAAGACTTGGTATTTTGGACAGCTATTTTATCTAGAGGCCCCATACACACGACCGAGTTTCTCGGCAGAATTCAGCCAGAAACTCGATCGGAGCTGGATTCTGCCGAGAAACTCGGTCGTGTGTACACTTTTCACCGAGGAAGCCGACGAGGAACTCGTTGGGCCAAATAGAGAACATGTTCTCTATTTCCTCATTGTTCAATGAGGAAAGTTGGCCTGCCGAGATCCTCGGCGGCTTCAACAGAACTCGACGAGGAACTCGATGTGTTTGGCACGTCGAGTTCCTCGGACGTGTGTACGGGGCCTAAGAGAAATTCCCAAAACATTGCCTGTTGGGGGTACTTGAGGACAGGGTTAAGAACCACCTGTCCTAGTTGATATAGGCATCCAAAACCCACATTCTGGAAAATAATATAGTGGTTATCAAAATGAAACCTGTAGGCATCCAAAGATATTATAGCATTTAGACATCCCTGTGGCCACTCCTCAGACCGCCTAAGTAGTTCGATCATACCGGTTAAAACCCTTCTCAAACACCAAAAATAAGAGGCCGCATCAGCAGTCTGGAGTCCTTCTTTACCATCAAATGAACAGTATTAGCCAAGAGTCTTTTTCATTAGAGCCAAGATGCTGATTTAATTTATGCCTGAAATGCAAGGAAACCAGGACTTGGTGTTACAGATTTGTATTCTTGATCTGGTTTTATTTTTCTGTTGTATTATTGTCTCTTATTCTTTGTAATATATTTTTCTGTAAATGTTTTTGCATTGTTTTACCTTTCCTAACATTAACCGCTTAAGGACCGCTGCACAATCATTTACTTCGACAGAATAGAAAGGCTGGGCAAATGAGCATACAGGTACTTCCCCTATAATTTGCCGCCGTGTGGTCGCGCACGCGCCACCGGCGTCCCACGATAGTGTCACAGAGCTGAAGAACAGTGAGATGTCAGTGTAAACACAACATCTCCCCGTTCTGCCTAGTGACATGTCAGGAACAGCGATCAGTGATGTGTCACTCGTAGCCATGCCCCCTAACAGTTAGAATCACTCCCTAGGACACACTTAAAGGGGTTGTTAAAGTAAAAAAAATCCCTAAATAGGTTGCTTTACCTTAGTGCAGTCCTCCTTCACTTACCTCATGCTTCGATTTTGCTTTTAAATGTCCTTAAATCTTCTGAGAAATCCTCACTTCCTGTTCTTCTGTCTGTAACTACACACAGTAATGCAAGGCTTTCTCTCTGGTGTGGAGAAAGCCTCCTGAGGGGGGAAGGGCGAGCAGGAGTGTCAGAACTCCCACTAACACACAGCTCCTTCTCTATCTGCAAAGTAGAGAGTGTCCTGACTTGCCTGCTCGCCCCCTCCCCCCTCAAGAGGCTTTCTCCACACCAGGGAGAAAGCCTTGCATTACTGTGTGGAATTACAGACAGAAGAACAGGAAGTGAGGATTAGAAATAAGGACATTTAAAGCAAAATCGAAGGATGAGGTAAGTGAAAAAGGAAAAGGAAGCTATTTAGTGATTTTTTTTACCTTTACAACCCCTTTAACCCCTTCAGCGCCCCCTACAGGTTAACCTCTTCACTTTCAGTGTAATTTTTACAGTAATTAGTGCATTTTTATCGTACTGATCAGTGTAAAAATGACAATGGTCCCAAAATGGTGTCAAAAGTATCCGATGTATTCGCCATAATGTCGCAGTCACAATAAAAATCGCTGATCACCGCCATTACTAGTAAAAAAAATTATCAATAAAAATGCCATAAAACTATCCCCTATTTTGTAGATTCTATAACTTTTGCGCAAATCATTCAAACACTTATTGTGATTTTTTTTACCAAAAATATGTAGAAGAATAAGTATCGGCCTAAACTGAGAAAAAAATAATAATTTATATATTTTTTGGGCATATTTATTATAGCAAAAAGTAAAAAATATTGAATTTTTCTAAATTGTTGTTCTATTTTTGTTTATATTATTAAAAATAAAAACCGCAGAGGTGATCAAATACCACCAAAAGAAAGCTCTATTTGTGGGAAAAAAAGGATGTCAATTTTGTTTGGGAGCCACGTCGCACGACCACGCAATTGTCAAAGCGATGCAGTGCCGAATCGTGCCGAAAAGTGGCCTGGACTTTGGTCAGCCAAATGGTCCGGGGCTTAAGTTTTAAACAATATTTTAAAAATGTTAAAATTATCTCTAGTGCATTAAGCCAAAACGTAACCACCTCAAGACAGTACACTTTCAGCCTCTTCCTGCAGAAGCCATTTGTCCGCTTTCAGTGCTCTCAGACTTTGAATGACAATTACTCCTTTATGCAACACTGTACTCAAATAAAATGTTAATTTTTTTTTTTGGGACAGATTTTGCCTTTTTTTGGTGGTATTTAATCTCCACAGTTTTTTGTTGTTGTTGTTGTTGTTGTTGTTGCTAAAAGCACACAAAAGGCACTTAAAGAAGAACTCTCACCGGAAGTCAGAAAGTATTTTTTAACACCCCAAGGTGCCATCTGCACATGACACTTGTTATCCCTGCTAAAATCATTGCTGTGGTTTGGAAACAAATATCCCTGTACCCCCTCTGCTACATATGTACAAAGAAAAAGCAGAGCCTGCGACCTCCCACGGCCCCCTCTTCGTTCTGCAGCCAAGACTAAGCCCACCTTCTCTAGCAGCCATTAGCTTGGTCAGAGGAGATGGATACAGTAGAAGCTGGAGGTTAGTGTTTTGTAAATGACAGCAGATGGGAAACAGCACCAATCATTCACAAAACAAGAAAAGCCAACAACAGCACATGCCCGCATCTACTAGACAAATGTGGTGGCTGCCAGTGTGCGCTGTTATCAGCTTTTATTTTTGTGTCATTCATGACCTTGCAATAACATATCTGGCCACAGTGCACATTTGTTTCATCAGCTTATTTCCAAGGCCCTTCCAGTCCTGAGATTGCTTTTGGCTCCTGAGGTTCAGTTTGAATATTGTCAGGCAAGTGAGAAGATTTAAACTAAAAGCATGTTGTCCAGGGAGAACACACCACAAATCCAAAAGGAATGTTAAATATTTGCAAGCAACCACTAAAACACACATCAGCTGTCATAAAACATCTTAAAGTAGTATTAAACCCAAAAGCCAACATTTATTATATGGCCCTTTTCCATTTCTTAGATGTGTCGCCTGCATTCATTTTCTTGTTTAGGCTTTCTTTCCTCTATTATCTGGTTATCCAGCCTGTAAGTCAGTTGTTTTATAAAAGTACAAGCTCTCCTGCAGAATGTTTCAGTTATAGAGATGAGACAAACTATTCAGCACTGACAAGGATGCTTGCAATGATCAGCTTTTATTTATTTCTGAAAAACCTTTATCCCTAAAGGAAAAAAGACCTGTCTGCTGTAACTGCTAGTATTAGCTGGAGGTTTGGCTTCAATTTCTTAGGCCCCTTTTCTCACTGAGGAGTTTTTCAGGCGGTTTAGCGCTAAAAATAGCGCCTAAATACTGCTTGAAAAACTCTTGCCCTGCAGTCTCAGTGTGAAAGCGGTGTGCTAGCAGGACCGCTCCAAAAGTCCTGCTAGCCGCATCTTTTGGATCGGTGAAGGAGCAGTGTGTTTACCGCTCCTTCCCATTGAAAACAATGGGACACCGCGGCTATAACGCCGGCAATGCGCCTCTGCAGAGGCGGCTGAATACTGCTGCAATTCCGACGGTATAGGGCCGCTAAAAATAGCAACGCTATACCGTCAGCGCACCTCCCGCCCCAGTGTGAAAGGGGTCTTAGTCTATTCCAATCTGCTAGTACATCTTAGACTTTATGTATATGGGACGTTTTTTAACCTCTCTTGAACTATTTAACTTTACAGCTAAAAACTGACACCTAAAAACATTTGTTTAGCTGCATTTACATGCCACATTTAGCTTTGTTTGCGTCTACAAGCGTTTGTAAAAGGAAAACCATTTTTTTTATTTTGTTTGTTAAAATGATAATCGAGTTACTGCATTTAGTATCATTTATTCGCTGTTACAGGCATTTGGCGATTAAAATGCTTCTGAACATCCATCTGAACCAATTTTTTTGTGCTCCAAAAAATGCTTCTAAACTCAACTGCCTAGAAACGTCTATAAACTACTCTGTGTACATGTACTGATAAAATAACAGAGGAGAGTTCAGGGGGAGCTGAAAAAATGCCCAACTGCTTCTAAAAGTTTGTTTACCAGCAGCAGTGTACATGAGGACTAACACATCCCTTCCCACCAGACTTTCGATGCTGCTGTCCAAAGATGCTCGCTGTGCCCATTGATCCACAGTGGGGCACTGTAATACAGGAGCTATGTGATTGGCCAAATCACTAGGAAAAGGAAAAGGAAAATGAATGCAGCCACCACAACTTCATGATCAGTTTGATTTTTTCCTTTAAGGCAAAATTGCTTTTGCATGTTGTGGATGTAGCACCCTGATGTTTAGGCAGGGTTGCTATTACATTTATTTGCCAAGTGATAGTTGCCTTGGCCAGTTGTAAGGAGGTCAATTGATTTCACCCCAATTCTGGAATTGCTGTACTTCTTTCTTTTGTCACTAGATGGCCGGGTATCCGGTGACATTAGATAAAACAAGGGCATTGCAAGGACAGATTAGGAATGAATGGGGTGTCTCAGCCAATGGGCAGGGATTTTCTTGGGTCCCTTGGCCAGCTGGGAGAGACTATTTATTTGGGTGGAGTCAGGTGATCAGGGTTCTGTGCCACCTGGACAACAGTCTCGATGAACGTGTGTTGTACTGCCCTGGGCTGCTAGGCCAGAAACCTAAGGCCTATCCCATGGACATCTGGCTGCTAGGCTATCTGCGGGCCTATCCAGAAGCAGTGCAGGGTTGGGACTGCAGTCTTGTAGTCCAACCAGAAGTAACGGTTTCACTGACCGGGGGAACCAGTCATGGTCGGAGGTAGAAGGGAAGCTGTCGCCACTAAGGGGCCATCCACCTTGTTACTGGAGACCACTGTGAGTAAGCTGAGGCCAGTACCAGAGCAGACTTCTCGCCAACTGGGGACAGTGAAAAAGTGGCAAAGTATCAGCAAGTGCCAAGTCAGGGACCCAGTGGAACAGCAGAGGTGACGCTTGTAGAGTGCCAAGCCAGGGACCTGACGTGTCAGCAAGGGTGAAGCTTGAGCAGTATCTGTGAGTGCCAAGCCAGTGACCCAGTGGTGAAGCAGGGGTGATGCTTGAGGAAGATACTGAGTGCTAGATTGGAAGAGCTCAGGGGATCCAGTGGCAGTGGATCAGTAAGTCTAGCGAAAGGCTGAGAGCTCAGTGAAGTGAAGTTCTACAATAGGAGACTGTAGAAGAAGTGAAAGAATTCATTGCAACCTTTGTTAGAAACTGTTATGCCTAGTACACATGATCGGTTTTCCCGACGGTCAAAAGACCACCAGGAAAACCGAGGGGAAAACCGGGAACCGGCTCGGTCCCCTTTCCCCTGTACACACGGCCGGTTTTCCCAACAGGAAAACTGCCAGAAGAACTTTGGTAGGGAAAACCGGCCGTGTGAATGCTCCCTCGCAGTGTTTCCCATAGGAGAACATGTGCTAATTTTTTTAACCGCAGTTTTCCTGTCAGGAAAACTACTAAGGTGCATACACATGTCCGGTTTTCCTGGCCAAAGGAAAACATGGCAATTTTCCAGACGGGAAAAATGATTGTGTGTACTAGGCATTACAAGACTGTTGCCATAGGAAACAGCGTTCCTACTCATGCAGATGTGGTGTCTGGTTTTATACCTTTCCCTGCAATATTTTTTACTTTCTGTTATAAAACATATCCAATAAATAAAAAAAAAAATGTCTTTATCAGTTTAGGTCAATATGTATTCTGCTACATATTTTTGTTAAAACAATTCCATTAAGTGTATATTGGTTGCGCAAACGTTATAGCGTCTAGAAAACGATGGGATCGTTTTATGGAATGGTGGCGATCAGCGATTTTTAGTGGGACTACAACATTGCAGCAGACAGATCAGACACCTGACACTTTTTTGGGGATCAGTGACACAAATACAGTGATCAGTGCTAAAAAATATATACTGTCACTGTATTAATGACACTGGCAGGGAAGGGGTGAACATCAGGGGCTAACAACGGGTTAAGTGTGTCCCTATGGGGTGCTTTCTAACTGTGGGGGGAGTGCTTTAACTAGGGACAGAAAGAGATCAGAGTTTCTGCTTAGCAGTAACACAAGATCTCTCTCCCTATCCCTCTCACAGAATGGCGATCTGCTTTGTTTACATAGGCAGACAGCCGTTCTGCCTCTCTACTAACGATTGCTGGCTTCCTGGTGGACATTGTGTCCACCAGACCTGCTGATTGGCTCCCGCTGTGTCCAATCACAGAGGTAGCGTGCGCCCCAGACCATGTACAGGTATGTGATTACGCGCAGTCGGGCCACCCTGCTGCAGTATATATGTGGTAGGCAGCACGGAAGCCGTTAAAGGTCGCTGGCCTGTCAAGCTTGTTTTATGGCTTCCATAACCTAGAAAAGGTATGCAGATCAAGTCTCCTGATTTAACTCAGCATTTACCTTCTGCATGCATAGCCTGGGACATTGACTTAAAATACTGATGTGGGAGGTAGCCAGGCAACTTCCATTTTAAAAAGGTCATTAACCCTCTTTATTTTTCTCAGTGCCCTTTTTCTAAGTGCACATATAGTTTTGCAAACAACATTCTGTGCTTGATTCTGTTTGAGCTTAATAAATCCATCTAAAGGATATGGGAAAGACATAATAAATATAAGATTTCTCCTCCCATGAACTAGTTTGATTATCATCTTGGTGTTGACTCAAGAAGCAATAACTCACTCTACTACTACAAGCTCCCCCTCTTCTGGGGTCCTGAAAATGCTTTAGCATCCTGACATATCACATTTATTATGGCTGTTTCTGGACAATAGGAACGGAAAACAATTAAACTATATTTATGGCAGAAATGACAAATGAGTACATATAGAGAGGTCAATTATTCATTTGCTTTAGCTATGTCAGAATCATTTCTATATTTTCTGTCTGCCTCCCTACTTGTCAAAATAAGCTGATTTAACAGTTTTCATCCAGTAAGGTTCTGTGATAGGAAATAATTATGCTTCTAAAATGAATAGTATTCTTTGATGTACACTGTTATGAGCAAGATGAGACATATTTGTTCTCCATATAGAACTGCAAATGTGTTTACAGATAAAGACCGTCATAGCTGTTGTTCTAGCTCTCGAAGTATTGTAAAGAAAGCCATAAATGGGCCATGTCACGTATTGGTATTGCCTGAATGCCTTTGCGGAGTTTGCTAAAACGTACTTTAATTTAGTATTCCATATTAGTAGCAGTCTCTTATAAAAAGACCCAGGTTCACAACTTTGTGGTTTGCTGGTTTTCTCATAGACTTTGCTGACCTTATGCCCATGTATTTATTAAACTGTGAACTTCAGACTAGTGAACTAGAAAAATTGTATAGTGGCTTTTAAAAGTTGTAAGAAAATTGGGCAACTCTATACACAATTGGCAAATTAGATCAAAACCATTGACAGCATACAAAAGAAGGGGCTTATAGCACAAGTACTCTGATGCCGCATACAGACGGTCGTTTTTTGTGATGAAAAAAAACGATGTTTTAAATCATGAAATAAAACGACGTTTTTGAAACATCATTTTCAAAAACGACGTTGCCTACACACCATCGTTTTTTCACAATGCTCTAGCAAAACGAGGTTACGTTTCACCACTTTTTTCCATTGAAGCTCACTTCATAACTAGCTTCTGGGCATGCGCGGGTTTAAAAATGTCGTTTTAAACGTCGTTTTTTGGTACACACGGTCAATTTCTGTGAAACAAAAAACGACGTTTTGAAAAACGACACAAAAAATTCGAGCATGTTCGAATTTTTTTTTGGTCGTTTTTTTGAAGACATAAAACGACGTTTTGCCCACACACGATCATTTTAAATGACGTTTTTTAAAACGTCGTTTTTTTTCATCCCAAAAAACGACCGTCTGTACGCGGCATAATGCCGCATACACACGATCAGGCTTTTGCCCGGCCAAATCACATTGGAATTCCATCGAAAAAAAAAAGGAACATATTCTATATCTAAACTTTGATGGAATTCATCGGAATTTCCGATGTAAAATCTCAGATGGGGCTACACATGATCGGAAAATCAGAGGGAAAATGTCCATCAGACTTTTTCCTTCGGAAATTCCGATTGTGTGTACGGGGCATAAGAAAGCAATTTTATAGTAGCTAGTTAGTCTTTATTTTATAACAACGATGTGTACAATAAAATTGGTGTGATCACTAGATAATATGAACAAGCACAATGTGCAGAGCTGGCAAGCAGTAATCCCACATGTTTCATCCTAAAGGACTACACCCCAGTTGAATTTCTTTAGGACGAAACACATCAGATTACTGCTTGCCAGCTCTGCACATTGCGCTTGTTCATATTATGTTGTGATCACACCGATTTTATTGTACACATCGTTATGATGCCAGTACTTTTTAAATAAATCCATATATTTTTGATTTATGCCACATGGAAGCCTTCTTTTTCCTTTTTTATGACCCTTTTTTATGACCCAACTTCCTACCATCTCACGGATGCAAGACTCGTTGGTGTTTTTTGGATTTTCCGTGGTTTAAGATCCCGTTTCCATTCCAAGCTTGTCTGACTCACCGCCGATGGCGTGTGTCCACATCTTCTGGTAAGAAGTGCCTCCCCCTTTCCTTGGTTTGTGGATGCACAGTCCTGGGTGTTTCTTCGACTGACGGTTGCCCACCATCATCCTTATTCGCATAGACTATCAACTTACTCCCTCACACAATTAGTGGGTTGTGAGTTCATTCCAACATGGATGTTTTTGGACTTGTTCTTTCTCATTGCATTCTGCCTTTGATCACTTAAGTGTCCATTTATGAAGCAGTGAAAAAAGTTAATAATCTTCCTTCTTCGAGAAAAACAGAAATGGAAGACGCGCACACCTAGTGCATTACCAGAGATAATTTAATAATAATAAAAATATATAAAAGTGGGTACTCACAAAATGCAACTAACAAAAGGCCATAAACACAGTGCATGGACATGCACAGAACACGGGGTACAGCTAACGCATTTCGGGGGAGCACCCCCTTCCTCAGAGCTAGTCTTCCTTCTTCCCCCTCAGAACCCCCCAGATCCTCTCTTCACTCCCGATTCTCCACCTCTGAGCTGGCGTATCAGGGAGGGTGAATTGTGACACAGATCACCAGTGAAGCGCTGATATCGCAGCTTCATAAACTGGCCGTTTCTGTGTCAGTCAATGAGGATTCTCAATGTGCGGAGATCATGGGCGAGAGAACAAGTTCAAACATGTTCTCTCCCGATTATCTCAGTTTCATAAACCGTTTATAGACTGTGATCAATGGCGATCCTCAGGATCACCGCTGTTCACAGTTTCATAAATAGACACCTATGTCCATTGTAGCTACTAGTAGATGTATTATATTTTTTTAGCACCCATGCACTTTATTACCTTTTCACGCAGCCTTGGTGCTGATATATAATTTATATGCACCTAATTGGGTATATTTTTTTATGTCAATATTTGCACATTTACATATTAGTATTTATTGTATTCATGTCCTGTTTACATGTAAATTATACTCATAAACAAATCCTTATATTACAGCTTTCCATAAAAAAAACATCAGTTCCAGTCCATGATGAAACATTCATATCACAAAAGGACTATCCAGCTTTTTTAAGTCACTGACCCATATTAAATACACGATTAGTGAAATAAAAATAAAGTCAAAACTGCTGATCTGTATACTTGTACAGGGATATTAACTAAGAAAGTACTGAGGTACTTACAATCCTTCCTGACCCTGGACCCACACGGCTGGTTCAAAGGTGGGCAGTAAAAAGAAAGAAAGTACTAGCTTTAGCTCCTTTCTCAACATGATTGCAGATAACTGTAGTACTGTGGAATTTACAAGCACTAAATAATTAAGTGGAAGTAAATGTATTTCTATATGTAAGAAAAAAGGCTTAGCTAGGACAAGAACATGTAGAAACATGTAATTGCATCTTACATTATTCAGAAGCTATTTAGATGATGCTCTTAAGAAAACCCCAAGGCACAGACCACTGAAGAGGTGATGGTTCTTTATGATGGAGGATTTAGTGACAGATGGCATGCTCCGTTACACTCCTCTGTGATATATGGCATATTACAAAACACATAGGATTGCTAACTAGGTTCTTTATTGATTTTGATGGCATGTTCTGACTTTTACTGGCTATGATATGTTTTAGCACCAAAAAATATATTTATTGCCTAAGGCAGGCCAAAGACCACAGATAGCAGGAAAGAAATTTGCACAATTCCACGATCAACACAGACAGTGTTGACAGGGAAATCCCTACTACCAAGACATTGTATTCTCCCGGCGGTAAAAGCTGTCCGAGAGAACACAGTGGGCCAGATTCAGATAGGAGATACGACGGCGTATCTCCTGATACACCGTCGTATCTCTAAGGCCGGCCGGTCGTATCTATGCGACTGATTCAGAGAATCAGTTACGCATAGATATCCCCAAGATCCGACAGGTGTTACTGTGTTACACCGTCGGATCTTAGGCTGCAATTCCAGGCCGGCCGCTAGGTGGTGCTTCCGTATCTTTTACGCGTTGAATATGCAAATGAGGAGTTACGCGGATTCAGAAACGAACGACCGCCGGGCACATTTTTTTTTACGTCGTTTGCGTTCGGCTTTTTCCGGCGGAAAGTTACCCCTGCTATATGAGGGGTATGTGCGTCGTATCCTATGTTAAGTATGGCCGTCGTTCCTGCGCCGAGTTTTGAAATTTTTACGCTGTTTGCGTAAGTCGTTCACGAATACGGCTGGACGTAATTTACGTTAACATCGAAACCAATGACGTCCTTGCAACGTCATTTGGAGCAATGCACGCTGGGAAATTTTGAGGACTGCGCATGCACAGTTCGTTCGGCGCCGGGACACGCCTGATTTAAATATTACACGCCCCCTACCCGCCGTATTTGAATTCGGCCAGGTGATTTACACTACGCCGCCGCAACTTTACAGGCAAGTGCTTTCTGAATAAAGCACTTGCCTCAAAAACTTGCTGCGGCGTAACGTAAATAAGATAGGTTACGCGGATCTAAAGATCGGCTAACCTATCTGAATCCGGCCCAGTGATTATTTCTAGTGGCTACAGCCACTAAACCTGGGAAGCTGGTTGTACCCTGCTGAACCAGCCGAGATTCGAACCGTCTATGACCAGATGACAAATCATTGAGGCTGATTTACAAACAGTAGCGAAAGGGCCAAGCTGCTTAACCACTTACTTACTTGGCACTTAAACTAGGGTGACCAGACATCCCCGGTTTCTGGGGACAGTCCCCAGATTGAGGACACTGTCCCCGTTTTTTTGTCCAGGATTGGCAGGGGCTGGGGCAATTTCAAAGACAGTCAGTGCAGAATAAAAAAAAATCTGATTTACACACCCCCGCTCTGCTGCTACTACTAGCTTAGGAGGGTGTATTTTATTTATTATCTGTGCCCCTTTCTGATGATCATGTGCTGGTCAGAGCGGAGGGAATGGGCCGGCGTAAGCGCGCCTAATTCAAATGAGGATGAGGGGGGCGTGTTTTATGCATGCGCCATCCGTGGACATATCCCAGTGTGCATTGCTCCAAAGTACGCCGCAAGGACGTATTGGTTTCGACGTGAACGTAAATTACGTCCAGCCCCATTCACGGATGACTTAAGTAAACAACGTAAAATTTTCAAATTTCGACGCGGGAACGACGGCCATACTTAACATTGACTAGGCCAGCTATTTGTTCGACTAACTTTACGCCGTACGTAAACGACGGAAAAAAATGCGCCCGGTGCCCGTACGTTTCTGAATCGGCGTATCTAGTCATTTACATATTCTACGCCAAACTCAACGGAAGCGCCACATAGCGTCCAGCGTAAATATGCACCCTAAGATACAACGGCGTAGGAGACTTACGCCGCTCGTATCTTAGCCTAATTTAAGCGTATCTGGTTTCCAGAATACGCTTAAATTTAGGACGGCGCCGGCGTAAAGCTATCTGAATCAAGCTATTAGCACGTTATTACCATTGTTAATCCATATTATGCTTGCCTATCTATTAAATTTGCCTTTACTACCTGGTTTGGTGCCTGTTTTCTTTGATATAGCACTACTATTGGGTACTAAGTATTACAATCAGCAATATTGTATGTTTGTACACACAACCTGGTGTGTCAGAGGGGCTGACATTCTGGAGCAGGTCGAGGCAAAGAGCTATCTAGTAGATTCTATGGGGGTAGCACTACAGTATAAAATTGGTAGGTTAAACTTCTGATGCAATGCAGGTCACAAAAAAGAAAGCCCTTGCACAATGCAGGGAAATGAATGGCATGATGGGAAATCTTGCAATAAAATGTAATCCATGATGAGCCCAAAGAGTTTTAAGCTGATATATTTCTGAATTGCAAAGATAATCTTTTTTCTGTTGCATACAATTCTGTATATAAATGTAATCACTATAGTTCCCATACTAGATGGTAAAGACATATTTTATTTTGACTAACCCATTAACAATATGCCAGGCCAGCGGCTAGTGAGTTTATAAAATTCATAGTTAAATCTGTCACAATGAGAACTTCCAAATTGTGTGTCTGAATGATCAATCACAAGTAATGCTAGACTTGTGCCAGAAGAATATAGAAAATAGGTCATTATTTTAACCACATCTCTATTGAAAATACATTATGATTTTTTTCTTCTGTCCTAAAAAAGTAATACAGATAATAGAAAAGGAGCATCAAATAAGCTCTAGTTTCACAGAAACATCTTGAAAGAACACCAAAGACCCTGCAGCTGTTATTCAGAAATTCAAATAGTAAGAGAGAATGAAAAAATTCCGTACTGCAACAACCCTGACAAAAATAAAGTGGTTTACTAACACTGATTTGTGCATTCCGCAAACAATGTTGCCAACAACATAGCTAGACACTAGCTATTGCCATCACCCTCTTTTTTTACTTATTATTTAGTGACTCTGTTATTTCAAAGTTGGTGCTAGTCAGTCAATAGTACCATGCTTAATAGACTCTTGCTAGCCCCTTAGAAAACTGGACAATGATTGCACAAAATAGCGATCGTCTTTAAAATCACGAGGTTTCAATACTAGGGGCTCTTCAGTTCTAGATATTTTTGAAGTGTTTCAGAATACCTAAAGTGTAACTATGAGCAAAATAAAGAAAATTACATAGATCTTTTATTTTTCCACTTACTTAACAGGTCAAACTGCCTGGCAATAGTTGGCACTTAGAGTTGCCGAGACAAATCATATAGTTCTTACAAGGGTGCTTACAACAAATTTTAGTCATATAGTTTAAACCTTTTTTCTAAAAGAGAATACAAACTGTTACTGTAACAGCTTCTAGGGGAACAGAACCCTCTTATCTTTTACAGCCATAAAAGCTACCATTTTAGCCTTTAAACTGCAGTTTGCATGGTGCTACTACACACGTGATCAAGTATGCAGTTATGACACCAGTCATTTGATGGTTTGAGAGATGGGTTGGGAGCATAAGTAACTAACATTATCATTCACTGCATGCCTTGAATGCAGTGGCGTCGCTGGGGGGGGGGGGGGTTATTCCTTGCCACCCCCTTGTGCCCCCCCTGTGGGCCAAGGGGTCATATGCGGCAGTGGCACTCACATAGTGGGAGATTTCGCTCTCATTTCCCCTGCATGCTACTGCAGCCCGGCGCACACAGCACAGGACACAGACACAGGCAAGCGGAGAGCACAGAGTAGAGGAAGATCTGTCCATCACCCCACCCACCTAGACACTGATCGAAGGACCAGAGCTGAGCTCCCTCGGAGGCTGTGTCTGGCCCCAGAACCAGGCTCCTGTTGTCACCCATCTGGCTTCTGATCAGGGTGGGAGATTGTGGTTTGGAGTGGAGTTGGCCATTCTCGGGGTGCCCTAGGCTGTGTTGAAGGATTTGACAGGAGGAGAGGACTCAGGATGCAGAAGATCAGGCCAGCTGACTACCAGGAGGAGAGTAAGCCATCACACCGAGGCGGGGGAAAAGTCCTTAGTGGGGTGACTGGAGTTGAAATTTATGAAGAGGGGGTATTTTTTGGAGAGTGTGAGGGGTAATTGTGGAGAGTGGGGGGTATTTATAGAGAGTGGGGGAAAATTTGTGACAGGGACATAGACAAGGGGGTAATAGTGCGTCCGCTGACACCAATTGTGGGGGCTAATAGTGCATCACTGACAACAATACTGGGGGTAAATAGTGTGTCCGCTGACACCAGTACTGATGGTTAATAGTGCGTCTGCTAACACCAATTGCTGGGGGTTAATAGTGCGTCCACTGTCACCAATGTTGGGGGCTAATAGTGTGCCGCTGACACCATACCTGGGGGTTTAATAAGGCGTCTGCTAACACCACTGCTGGGGAGTTAATAGTGTGCCCGCTGACACCAATGCTGGGGGTTAATAGTGCATCTGCTGACATCAATACTAGGGGTTAATAGTGTGTCCACTGACACCAATGCTGGAGGTTAACAGTGCCTCCGCTGACACCAATACTGGGGGTTAATAGTGCATCCGCTGACACCAATGCTGGGGGGTAATCGTGCATCTGCTGACACCAATACTAGGGATTAATAGTGCATCCGCTGACACCAATGCCAGTGGTAAATAGTGCGTCCGCTGACACAAACACTGAGGATAATCGTGCGTCTGCCAACACCAATGCTGGAGGTAATAGTGCATCCGCTGACATCAATGTTGGGGTTAATAGTGCATCTACTGACACAAATACTGGGGGTTATTAGTGCGTCTGCTGACATCAATGCTGGGGGTTAATAGTGCGTCTGCTGACACCAATAATTGGGGTTAATAATGTGTCGCTGACAATGCTGAGAGTTAATAGTGTTTTCGCTTACACCAATGCTGGGTGTTAATAGTGCTTGAGCTTACAAAAATACTGTGGGTTAATAGTGTGTCCACTGACACCAGGGCTGGGGGTTAAGAGTCTGCTGACACCAGTGCATGTGTGGCATTGTTTCAGCATTGCACGTGCAGCTCACTGTACAAGGATGGACAGAGAAGTAACTAACTTTAATGTAGAAAAGATAAAATAGCTCTTTCTTTTGGTGGCTTTTGATCACCTGAGGTTTCTATTTTTTGCGCTGTAAACAAAAAAAGAGTGACAATTTTGAAAAAAAAAACGAAACACTATTTTTTACTGTTTGTTATAATAAATATCCCCCCCCCCATAAACAAAATCATTCTTCATCAGTTTAGACCCATATGTATTATTCTACATATTTGTTGTTAAAAAAAAAATGTTATCATTTTTTTTTTTACTAGCAATTGCGGTCATCAGTGATTTTAGCAGCACTGCGACATTGCGGCGGACAGATTGGACACTTTTTTGGGACCATTGACATTTATACAGTGATCAGAGCTAAAGATAGCCACTGATTACTGTATAAATGTCACTAGCAGGGAAGGGGTTAACAATAGGGATCAAGCGTTCCCCAGGGTGGTGTTTCTAACTTTTACACTGACAGATCATCCCGTGCCAACCTGCCACCATATAGCGACAGTGGCTGGTTGGCAAGCAGTTAAAGCGTAACTCCACTTTTGTTGAGAAACAAAATATTCCCCGCTGGGTGATCTATGTACATTACAAGGATGTACATAGATCATGTACATTACAAGGATCTATGTACATTACAAAGATTCTAACAAACTTTGTTGCAGATTCCTACCTTTTGTTATTCTGAAAAAAAACTCTGTCTGTGCCCCTGTTCTGACCAAATCTAATGGGAGTAACAAAATAAACTGTATAAGTTATTATGCCAGTCATGCCATTTAGCACACATGACCCTATACAGATCAATGGGCTTCAAAGTTTAAGTACAATTGTGCTGAAAAGTTTGCATATCCTAGCGGAAATCGTGAAATTTTGGCATCAATATTGAAAATATGACTGATCATGCCAAAAAACTCTTTTATTTAACACCTTTCAACCCAGCCTATAGCAGAATGATAGCTGGCCGGTGGCTTTACCGTTCTGAGTGGATGTCATATGACATCCTCTCAGAAGGGGCTACGCACCTGCATGATCTGTCACCACCTGCGTCCAGCGGACACAACCAGTGACTGATAGTGTATCGGTTCGCTGTCAGTACTATGTGACCAATCACAGCAGGTCACATGACAGTTGTAAACAATGAATGGCTTCCTTTAATGTCATCTACTCTGTACAATTGTGTTGCTAGCAGTAATTGGTCAATGTGATCCCATGGGACAGACAGGGCCAATCACAGGCCATCTGTACCATGTGATTAGCTTTGACCAATCACAGCTAATCACAACAAAACAAACAAAATTATTCAGTTTCATTCAGTACAATGCTTGCTTATAGCAATGTAATTCACTGCTATATTATAGCGTAAAATCACTTCCCCAGGGTATTACAATGTTACTATGTGTCAAGGCACCAACAGCACGAGAAGGACTCTAGGACCCAGTTTTTCCACCAGCACTTCACATGGGCCTTAATAATAAAGTCGGTCAGTGGTTGAAGTTGCTTGATTGAGTTTCAGCTTGCTGTGTTTCATTGCTTCAGTGATTCTTTGTTACCGACCCGGCTGTTCCTGACTTATTTCCTGCCTGCCTCATTGACCTTGGCTTGTCTTATGAATTGTCTTTGCTTGCCTTTCTGTGTTTTGACTTCGGCTTCCCACCTGACTTAGCCTGCACTGTTATCCACCTGGTTCCAGATCCTAGCCCGGATTCAGAAAGGAGTTACGTCGGCGTATCTCCAGATACGCCATCGTAACTCTGAGTGTGAGGCGTCGCATCTCTGCGGCTGATTCAAAGAATCAGATACACCTCACTGTTGCCTAGATACGAGCGGCGTAAGTTTCCTACGCCGTCGTATCTTGGAGTGCATATTTACGCTGGCCGCTAGGGGGCGCTTCCGTCGATTTACGCATATAATATGCAAATGAGCTAGATACGCCGATTCAGAAACATACGTGTGCCCGGCGCATTGATTTACGTCGTTTACTTAAGGCTTTTGGTGTGCGTAAGTTACTTTCACGTCTAAAGCATTGACTATTTACGGCGTAATTTGGAGCATGCACACTGGAATACTTTCACGGACGGCGCATGTGCCGTTTGTTAGGAGCGTCAATTGCGTGGGGTCACGATTAATTTGCATACAACACGCCCCCTACCAGCCTATGGCTTGAACTGACTATTCCTTTGTCTCAGCGTTCCCGCAGACCTGTCACTTCTCACAAGCGCTACCTGCCTGCAGCCTCCAGTCATTACATCAGCAGTATCTCTGAGTCCTTCGGCAAGCAACTTTGCAGGCGACCTGTGCTGCTTTGTGCCTGACTCTTCCTGTCTCACCTTCAGATGAATCTAGAACTTAGCTGCAAAGGAAGCCCTTCCTCCCCTTCCCCTTGTCTTCCAGCACCTGGTATCTGACACTATGGTAACATTATATTGCTCTGGCCACACTGTGAAAATAAAAAAAATTGTAAAAAAAAAAGTAATAAAGAACAAAAAAATCAGGGACACTGTCGCCAGTCAGTGTCCCTGATCACTGCCACACCAGTTATATGATGACACTGTACTGCACTGGTGACAATATGTAAAAAAAAAAAAAAACGCCATGCCTCATACTAAATACCATGGACTGTCTACTTTCCAAAAAGGCGTAATTTATGGGGTATTTGTCCTGGCAAAGACGAGATAGGCCGTCAGTATATCAGGATTGATACATTTTTAGATATATACCATACATTGTGGACTCAACTTTCCTACAGACTAAATAATATGCACTGATTTGGGTAATTTTCACCAAGGAAATGTGGCAGAATACATTTTGCCCTAAATTTATGAAGAACAATTTTTTATTTGCAAAATTTAACAGCAACAAATAAACATTTGCAAAATTTTCTGTATTTCTTCATTTATTTAGCAAAAAAATTAAAACCTGGTGGTGATAAAATACCACCAAATGAAATCTCTAGTTGTGTGAACAAAATGATAAAAAATTAGTTTGGGTACAGTGTTGCATGACCGCACAATTGTCATTCAAAAAGTGACTGCGCAGAAAGCTGAAAATTGGCTTTGGCAGGAAGGGGGTAAAAATGCCCAGTATTGAAATTGTTAAGGATAGTGATCATATGAAGCCATCTATTATCACATAGTTGTTTGGCGCCCTTGTAAATCATAACAGAAATCACCCACAGAGCCCTGATCAAAAGTTTCCATCCCCTGGAATGTTTGGCCTTGTTGCAGACACAAAAGGCACACAGGTTAAAACGTTAAAGGTTAATTTCCTACATCTGTGGCTTTTTACATTGCAATTAGTGTCTGTGTATAAATTGTCAATGAGTTTGAATGCACTGATCAGACTAGATGCTGAGCCAGGGGGAGCAAAAAAGAACTGTCAAAAGACCTGCAAAACAAGGTAATGAAACATTATAAAGATGGAGAAGGATATTCAAAGATTTCCAAAGCCTTAAATCTGGCAGTAAGTACTGTTGAATTTATTAAGAAGTGGAAAATTCAAGGGATCTCTTTATACCAAGCCAAGGTCAGGTAGATCAAGAAGGATTTCAGCCACAAATGCCAGAGGAATTGTTCGGGATACAGATAAAAACCCACAGATAACCTCAGGAGAAATGCAGATTGCTTTGGAAAAAATTGTGATTGTTTTTAAGGAGCACAATACAAAAATGATTTGGTCTAATTGTCAGAAAGAAGCTTCTACTGCACCAATGCCACAAAAAAAATCCTGATTACAATATGCCAGACAACACCTTGACATGTCTCACTGGTCTTTTTTTCCCCTCACTTTCAACTCTACAAACAATGGTCACCAGGACTCCGGGACTCTAAGCCCTGGTTCACACCGGTGCGGCTTTGAAATTGCGACTACTTCAGCACTGTTTTAGAGCCGCGCATCAGTGCCATTTCCACCCCTGATTTCATTGCTGCTTGTGACTTCATTTAACAGAAATCTATGCAAGTTGCAAAGAAAACGGTGAAAAATAGTGCAGGGACATTTTCCATAATCGCTGCGACATGGGTTTGCGGCATAATGAATAGTTCCATTGCCGGCAATGGGGTACGACTTTTTATGCAAATTGGAACTGTCAAATCGCATGACAAGTCACAAGCATGTGAATGGGGGCTAAAGCCGGCCATACATGGATCAAATTCTTAACGAACATTCTGTCGAAAATCAGAAATTTTGTGCGTTTTTTATTTCCATGGTGCCACTATTGATTTCTAAATTCGACCAGAAGTGTTGGGAACCTTTGTTTCTTTCCAGGTCACAGCTTATTCGCCTTTATTTTTCTATTATATTTCTCGCACGATTCTCCCATCATTGATTAGAAATCCAACATACACGATCACTCAAATTTGATGGCCGCATGAAAATCAGCCTTTGCTACAGCCCACAAATGGTGCGAAAATAAGAAAGAAAATTATTTCAGAATTTGGCCTGACTTAAGAAATTCTTAGAAAATCTTATCTAAGAATTTTCTTGCAGCCATTGAATTTGGGTGAATGGACATGTTGGAATTTTTTTTAAAAACTATTTATTTTTTAATCAATGATGGGAGAATCGCGTGAAAAATATAATCGAAAAAGAAATGAAAAAAAAAAAATCAAATCTTTTTTTCTGTATCATGAGGTGAAATTGAAGGCTTGATTGGTCAAATTGGTCAATGGTGGCACCATCGGATCACAAAACGCACAAAATTTCGGATTTTCAAAATATATATTTTTTGGAATTTTATGCCGCGTACACACGATCATTTTTCAGCATGAAAAAAAAGTAGTTTTTCAAAAATATAATTTAAAATGATCGTGTGTGGGCTTCACATAATTGTTCAGGTTCTGAAAAACGACAAAAAAAATAATTCGAACATGCTGCATTTTTTAACGTCGTTTTAAACAATGTCGTTTTTCGGGTTGTAAAAAATGATCGCATGTGGGCTAAAACGACGTAAAAAACCTGCGCATGCTCAGAAGCAAGTTATGAGATGGGAGCGCTCGTTCTGTTAAAACTACCGTTCATAATGGAGTAAGCACATTCATCACGCTGTAACAGACAAAAAAGCGCAAATCGTCTTTTACTAACACGGAATCAGCTAAAGCAGCCCAAAGGCGAATGGAACTTCCCCTTTATAGTGCCGTCGTACGTGTTGTACGTCACCGCGCTTTGCTAGATCATTTTTAAAAACAATGGGGCCAAATTCTCAAAAACTCTGCGTAACTTAAATTTCAGCAGTTAAGTTACACTGACTTAAAATTTCTACCTAAGTGCCTGATCGTCAAAGCACTTAGGTAGAAATTACACGCTGTGTAACTTAAGTGCCGCCGTCGTAAGGCGGTCCTCCTCTCCTGGGGGCGTTTAAAATTTAAATGAGGCGCGCTCCCGCGCCGGCCGTACTGCGCATGCGTGTGACGTCATTTTCCCGACGTGCAGCGCGCGAACGTAATTAACGCCGGTCGGCTTTGAGAATTTCGACGGGACACTAAAGTTGCGACGGGTGAAAAAAAAGACGCGCCGGGAAAACAAATAATTATAAAAAAAAATGACAGCGTCGCTCAGCATGCATTCCTGAGAGGGAGAACTCCATGCCAATTTTCAAAGAAAAAAACGGCATGGGTTCCCCCCCAGGAGCATACCAGGCCCTTAGGTCTGGTATGGGTTGTAAGGAGACCCCCCCACGCCGAAAAATTGACGTAGGGGGTCCCCCTACAATCCATACCAGACCCGTATCCAAAGCACGCTACCCGGCCGGCCAGGAATGGGAGCGGGGACGAGCGAGCGCCCCCCCCCCCTCCTGAGCCGTGCCAGGCCGCATGCCCTCAACATGGGGGGGTTGGGTGCTCTGGGGCAGGGGGGCGCACTGCGGGCCCCCCCACCCCAGAGCACCCTGTCCCCATGTCGATGAGGACAGGACCTCTTCCCGACAACCCTTGCCATTGGTTGTCGGGGTCTGCGGGCGGAGGCTTATCGGAATCTGGGAGTCCCCTCAAATAAGGGGGCCCCCAGATACCGGCCCCCCACCCTAAGTGAATGGATATGGGGTACATCGTACCCCTATCCATTCACCTGTAGGCAAAAAGTAAAATGTAGTAAACACACAACACAAGGCTTTTTAAAATATTTTATTATTCTGCTCCGGAGGCACCCCCCTGTCTTCGTTATTAGCTCAATTACCAGGGGGGGCTTCTTCTTCCACTCTCCGGGGGTCTTCTCCGCTCTCCGGGGGTCTTCTCCGCTCTCCGGGGGGGCTTCTCCGGACTCCGGGGGGCTTCTTCCATCTTCTCCCCTCTTCCGCTCTTGACTCGGCGAACCCCGGTTCTTCTGCAGCTCTCCGGTGCCTTCTTCTTCAGCGCTGGCTGCCTGCTATGTTTGTGTGTTAGCTCGATTTCAAACAGGCAGCCGGCGCGGTCTTCTGTGACGCCAGGGTCTTCTGGTCTTCTGTTCTTCCGATGTTGCCTCGTCGCCTGTTGTCGCTGTAATGATGGAAGCGCGCCTTGCATCACATTTATATAGGCATCACCGTCCCATCATGCTCCGGTAGGTACCCACGTGGTGGGTGCACGTGGGTAGGCACCCACCACGTGGGTACCTACCGGAGCATGATGGGACGGTGATGCCTATATAAATGTGATGCAAGGCGCGCTTCCATCATTACAGCGACAACAGGCGACGAGGCAACATCGGAAGAACAGAAGACCAGAAGACCCTGGCGTCACAGAAGACCGCGCCGGCTGCCTGTTTGAAATCGAGCTAAAACACAAACATAGCAGGCAGCCAGCGCTGAAGAAGAAGGCACCGGAGAGCTGCAGAAGAACCGGGGTTCGCCGAGTCAAGAGCGGAAGAGGGGAGAAGATGGAAGAAGCCCCCCGGAGTCCGGAGAAGCCCCCCCGGAGAGCGGAGAAGACCCCCGGAGAGCGGAGAAGACCCCCGGAGAGCGGAGAAGACCCCCGGAGAGTGGAAGAAGAAGCCCCCCCTGGTAATTGAGCTAATAACGAAGACAGGGGGTGCCTCCGGAGCAGAATAATAAAATATTTTAAAAAGCCTTGTGTTGTGTGTTTACTACATTTTACTTTTTGCCTACAGGTGAATGGATAGGGGTACGATGTACCCCATATCCATTCACTTAGGGTGGGGGGCCGGTATCTGGGGGCCCCCTTATTTGAGGGGACTCCCAGATTCCGATAAGCCTCCGCCCGCAGACCCCGACAACCAATGGCAAGGGTTGTCGGGAAGAGGTCCTGTCCTCATCGACATGGGGACAGGGTGCTCTGGGGTGGGGGGGCCCGCAGTGCGCCCCCCTGCCCCAGAGCACCCAACCCCCCCATGTTGAGGGCATGCGGCCTGGCACGGCTCAGGAGGGGGAGGGGGCGCTCGCTCGTCCCCACTCCCATTCCTGGCCGGCCGGGTAGCGTGCTTTGGATACGGGTCTGGTATGGATTGTAGGGGGACCTCCTACGTCAATTTTTCGGCGTGGGGGGGTCTCCTTACAACCCATACCAGACCTAAGGGCCTGGTATGCTCCTGGGGGGGAACCCATGCCGGTTTTGAATTTAAAAATTGCCGTGGAGTTCTCCCTCAGGAATGCATACCAAATGCCGTCGCTGGAATGGGCCTTTACAAGGTTTGGCTAACTTTCCACATTGTAAAACCAGCCCTAATTTTGCGCCGGCAAATTCGGAACTTAGGCAGAAATCAAAGTGCTGAAATGCTTTGAAAATCTACTTAAGTCCTCATTTGCATACGCAAAGCTGGATTTCAATGAGAAATGCCCCCAGTGGCGGATGCGGTACTGCATCCTAAAATCTGACCGTGTAAGTGTCTTACACATGTCAGATTTTCTGCCTAACTTTGGAAAAAGCCTTTTGAGAATCGTTTCCAAAGTTAGGCACAGAGATACGCAGGCTGAACAGCAGTTAAGTCTGCGTATCTCTTTTGAGAATTTGGCCCAATAGTGTGTAGGCAACATCGTTTTAACCACTTTAGCCCCGGGCCTGTTTTTCAGAGTCGGTGTTTACGAGACAAAACCATTTTTTTTTGCTAGAAAATTACTTAAAACCCCCAAACATTATATATTTTTTTTTCTAACACCCTAGAGAATAAAATGGAAGTCATTGCAATACTTTTTGTCACACCGTATTTGCGCAGCGGTCTTACAAGCGCACTTTTTTTGGAAAAAATTCACTTTTTTAAATGAAAAAATAAGACAACAATAAATTTGGCCCAATTTTTTTATATATTGTGAAAGATAATGTTACGCCGAGTAAAATGATACCCAACATGTCACGCTTAAAAATTTCGCCCGCTCGTGGCATGGCGTCAAACTTTTACCCTTAAAAATCTTGATAGGCGACGTTTCAAAAATTCTACAGGTTGCATTTTTTGAGTTACAGAGTAGGCCTAGGGCTAAAATTAATGCTCTCGCTCTAACGATCGCGGCGATACCTCACTTGTGTGGTTTGAATAACGTTTTCATATGTCGGCGCTACTCGCGTATACGTTCGCTTCTACGCGCGAGCTCGTCGGGACGGGGCGCTTTAAAAAATTTTTTTTTTGCTTTTCGCATTTATTTTTATTTATTTTACAATTTTTAACACTGAAAAAAAAAAAAAAAATATTATCACTTTTATTCCTATTACAAGGAATGTAAACATCCCTTGTAATAGAAAAAAGCATGACAGGTCCTCTTAAATATGGGATCTGGGGTCAAAAAGCCCTCTGATCTCATATTTAGGCTTAAATGCAAAAAAAAAAAAAAAATTTGGAAATGTCATTTTTTCAAATGACAAAAAAAAAATGTTTCTTTAAGACGCTGGGCGGGACTGACGTTTTGACGTCACTTCCGCCCAGCGGAGCTATGGGGACGGGCGAAGGAGATTTTTCCTTCAGTCTCGTCCCCGCTCAGCTGCCGGATGGTCGCGATCTCCTCCGCCGCTACCGACGGCTCCGGTAAGCGGCGGAGGGTGCGGAACAGCGGCGGGAGGCCCCTCTCCCGCCACCGATAACGGCGATCTCGCGGCGGATTCGCCGCGGAGACCGCCATTATCGTTAACACGGCCGCCCACAGAAGAGATGAATATCTCGATTGTGGCAGCAGCTGCTACCGTTACCGAGATATTCATCTCTAAAGTGATGACGTATAACGGCGGTGGGCGGTCGGCAAGTAGTTAATGATGAAGTTGGGAAAACTTCGTTTTTTTGACATGCTGAAAAATGATCGTGTGTACGCGGCATTAGAGATCTATTTTTAAAGCAGCGAATGTGATTTTCACTAAACATTCTGTGGTGGAGAATCAATCACTGTCATTTAAAAACATATGGACCTGGAAGATTAGAAGACAGAATGTATGCATGTATTCAGTGTTTTATAAAGAGTTTAAAACTCTCCAGTGGGGACAACGACAACAATGTGAATCTGTCAGCAGTATCCAAAATAAAGTTTGGCTTAAAGCGGAGTTCCGACCACTTTTTAAATATAAATACCCCTGTAATACACACGCTTAATGTATTCTAGTAAAGTTAGTCTGTAAACTAAGGTCCGTTTTGTTAGGTTGTTACATCATTTAGACACTTTATAAAATAGAAATTGACTGGGGCCATCTTAAGTGTGGGCATCATGAAGCCAGACTGTATGACTTCCTGGATTTCAGCCTTGCAGATCTAGCACATGCTCAGTGCTGCACAAGCAGTGTCAGATCAGGTTTCAGCACCTGTGCTGTCCAAGTCACATGATTCTTTGAGACTGGGGAGTGCACAGACTCCTGGAAAGTTACACCCACTACATTCCCAGGAGTCTGTGCGGTGTAGGTTAGGAAGCATTAAGCACCTAGGTGCAGGAAGTGGGAAGATTAACTATTCTGCCTAGCAACAACACTTTGAAGGCATCTAAAAAAAAAAAAAAAATTCGTAAAGGACTAATGACATTTTTTTAAAACTACTGATGTTATGTTATATTTATGGGTGGAACTCCACTTTAACATACACCTTAAAATAGCTTTTTGCTTTTATTTTTTTATTTTAAGAGCTGTAAACCTGTTCAGCACAGAAATGGCATAAAGCGGCAAACGTATTCCACCCTGCATCTTGCCAAACAGTTTAAATGACCTCCACTTAGTCAACTACGAGTGAGAAGCACTTGTCAGCTTTTAGCCCAGACTGTAAATTGGACTCTCTGCTGTACAGACACAGTTACCTCAAATTATATTACACTTTACACATAAAAAACATGTGGTTGTAGTGGCACAGAATGCTAAGCACACCTAAATACAGTAGTTTTATATAATGTCACTATAATTAGGATGGGTTCTTAGTTAAACTTTTTCCACTTACTCACAGAAGGGAAGAATTCAGTGACCTACAGCTTACAGCCAACATCAATATTATATACTGTGAGATTTTGCTTCAAATGGAGAGTTTTACAAGTCCTCTCAGCAGAAGGCATTTATGTTTTTTTGCCCACTTTTCTTCATCCAAATGTCAAAGTAATACAGTGTTCTGCTCGTGCAGGAGTAATTTAGCATAACAACAAACTCCAAAGTATTTCAGTCTCCTGGCTATTTTGTAACAAAGCTCTGGCTATTGCTCCTTTGGAGAGAGCTGCCCCAGTATCACTCTCTCTGCTTAGCTAGATCATTCAATCACCAGACTGGACCTGTTGTCTGCTCACATATAGACTGCTATTTGTTTAACACAGCAGTCTGTTCTGACACCCTATATTACTTTCCCTTCACAATCTCCAATTTCGTCAACTTCACCAACATGTCAGTTTGGCTCAGCGGCCTGTCTATGTAGGTCAGACAGGCCTGGACATGTGCTCCCAACATGTCAGGATTCAAGTTGCTTACCCATAACAGCAATCACTGACTACAGAATATGATAAAAAAAATTGTAGGCAACAACCATCTTTCTCCAATATAGAGAAAATGGTGGGCTGAGGCTATTATGAACTTTCATGGTACAAAGGCTTGACATGCACAAGGTAAATATAAAATATTAATTTTATTCCAAAAGTAAGTTTAAACATACATGCATCTAAAAAAGAAAAAAAAAGTGTCCTAAACATTAAACTTTATAAAATCACAGATGGAGTGACACTAGGAAATAACCATGGTCAACTTAGCATATACCATCTGTGTATTGGACACTCGACATGTTTCACGGATAAACACCTGCTTCTTCAGGAGTTTTTTTATAATATCACTATTAATTCCAGGACAAAGTCATGTGCGCGGACCCATATAGTACAAGTCTGTCGTGGCGAATATGGGGACCCCACATCAAGGGGTCACACAGTCCACAGTAGTAACATCAGATGCAGAGTGTCAGAGTCAAGTCCTCTCAAAAATAAGGCTGGAAGATGACATAAAAGAATGGAGCAACAGCAGTAAACTTATAGAATAGGCAGAAAAAAGAAGAAGAAGAAGAAGAAGCATATACAGATGTGCCCTGATGGGGCATTGCTGGGCACTGATGGAGCACAGATGTAAATTGATGGGACACTGTAGAGCACTGTTGTGGCACAGATGTGCACTGATGGGGCACAGATGTAACACTGCTTGGGCATAGATGTGGCACTGCTGGGGCACAGATGTGGCACTGCTGGGGCACAGATGTGGCATTGCTGGGGCATCTAAATGAAAAGGAATGCTATGGTAGGAGACCCAGGAGGACCCCACTACTGACACAGAAACATAAAAAAGCCAGACTACAGTTTGCCAAAACCTACCTGAGGAAGCCAAATTCCTTTTGGGAGAATGTGCTGTGGACAGACGAAACAAAATTACAACTTTTAGGTAAACCCCATAATTCTGCTGTTTCCAAAAAAAGAAATGAGGCCTTTAAAGAAAAGAAAACAGTCCCTACAGTCAAACATGGTGGAGATTCACTGATGTTTTGGGGTTGCTTTGCTGCTTCAGGCACTAGATGTTTTGACTGTGTGCATAGCATTATGAAATCTGAACACTACAAAGAATTCTGGGGTCTGCAGGGCCCAGTGTCAGAAAGGTCATGGGCCTTACAACAGGACAATGACTCAAAACACACGTCAAATAGCACAGAGAAATGGTTTAAGACAAAGTGCTGGAGAGTAATGAACTGGCAAGATCTAACAGTTGAGAAAAGTAACCCTTTTAATCTGAGAGCACTTGGCAACAAAACAGTGGTCCAAAATTCCAGTAGAGAGGTGTAAGAAACTCATTCATGATTACAAAAATAGCTTTGTTTCAGCTATTTCAGAGGTGTGCTACCAAATATTAACCACTTCAATACAGGGCTTTTATACCCACCTCCATACCGGGCCTATTCTGGCACTTCTCTCCTGTACAAATCATCATTCTTTTGCTAGAAAATTACTCAGAACCCCCAAACATTATATATATTTTTTAGCAGACACTCTATGGAATAAAATGGCGGTCATTGCAACTTTTTATCTTGCACAATATTTTTGCAATCATTTTTCAAACGCCTTTTTTTGGGAAAAAAATAGTTTCATGAATTAAAAAATAACAAAACTGTAAAGTTAGCCCAATTTTTTTGTAAAATATGAAAGATGATGTTACGCTGAGTAAATAGATACCTAACATGTCATGCTTGAAAATTGCGCACACTCATGGAATGGCGCCAAACTTCGTTACTTGAAAATCTCCATAGGTGACGCTTTGAAAATGTTTACAGGTTACCAGTTTAGAGTTACAGAGGTGGTCTAGTGCTAGAATTGTTGCACATGCTCTAACAAATGTGGCGATACCTCACATGTGTGGTTTAAATGACGTTTACATACGTGGGTGGGACTTACGTGTGCATTCGCTTCAGAGCGTGAGCTACCGGGAACAGGGGCATTTTAATTTATTTTTATTTATTTACTTTTTATTTTACTTATTTATTTTTTACACTTTTATTTACATTTTTTTTTATTAATGGCTTTTATTCCTATTACAAGGAATGTAAACATCCCTTGTAATAGGAATAGTGTGTGACAGGTCCTCTTTAAGGAGAGATGCGGGGTCAAGAAGACCCCCCATCTCTCCTCCAGGCTGGAAATCATGAGATCGTGAAATAAAACTCACAGATCTCATGCTTACTAGCCACAATTGCGGCTTTGTTTACTTACGTGTACCCAGGCGTGACGTCATCACATCGCGCCCGGGCCTCCGACGGTCATAGAGATGACTGGTGACCATCTGGTCACCAGTCATCTCTATGCTTCCTATCCGGCGCAGGGCGATCCTTTCTCCGGGCCCCCGATGGCACGGGGGAGCCCGGAGAAGCACTGGATGGCGGCGGGAGGGGGGATGTCCCCTCCCGCCGCCTATAAGAACGATCAAGCGGCAGAACCGCCGCTATGAACGTTCTTTTGGTGCACAGGATCGCCGCCGGATGGGAGATCCCCTTTGTGGACGTCATATGACGGTGTGCGCTATTGAAGTGGTTAAATTGAGGGTGTCAATAATTTTGTCCAGTACATTTTTGGAGTTTTGTGAGGAACATGTCTGATTTGGCTTTCGGCTTCTCCACTTTTTTGTGTTATACCAATACAAATGAAAGCAATACACATGAGAATGCCTAAACATTTGTAATTGCAACAATTTTCTGAGTGAAGTGGTGCATTATCTTACAGAAATGCAGGGGTGCCAATATTTTTGGTCATGACTGCATACATATATGTGTGTGTGTCTGTACGTATGCCTTTTCAGGACTCGCTAATAGCAGAAAGGACTCTGAAACGTGATCCATGCTCAGAATGTTTTTCAGGTGGCAATTGACAGATGGTAAAGAGGCAATATGCTGTCTGCTCACTGCCTTTTTTAACCCCTAAAATGCAGTATCACTGGGCAGTTGCAGTGCAGCCACATTTACCTGGGGGTATACGTCCAGCCACGGCCACAGCAGGTGTATGCATCTGGCTGTTGCCACTTCTGCTGCCCTATCTCATAGAAACAAAGGAAAAGAAGTCCCAGACCCCCCCCCCCCCCTTTTTTGTGCCACACTGAAAATGCACAGGGTACCATTAAATATTAATGACACTCCTGCATGTCCGCTAAAGATTTTACATGCATTCCTCGACATGCAGTAATGTGAACCAAGCCTTTGACTGGGGTGCCTTGAGACTGAAAATACTTTTAAAGTGCGCCCTGCCTGGAAAAAGGTTGAGAAACACTGGATTCGAGCTCATCAATTTTACATGTATATATAAAAAAACAACAACAAGACTATGGTTTGCTTTAAGACAATTGGGAAACATAGAAGATACTTTTGTTATTACATTTGGCTCCAAGCTTTGGATATTTGAACAAGACCTGAAAGAAAGAAATTCAATAAAAGTGGTATAGAAGGTAATTAGGGATCAGGTGCAAGTCCCTAGTTTCATATCCAGGAAGTAATATCAAGACATATACTAGAGGAACACCAGTAGCTTCATGATCAACGCACTGTAACAATAAATACACAGTAGTCCAAAAAGTTCCTGTATCAAAAAGAATATTAAAAAAAAAAAAATGTAACTCAGCTAGGTATCACTATACACGCTTAGGAAACAAAACATATACTGTACATTCTGTACTTTGCAATGAGAAAATTGTGTTTAAATTTTTTTTTAACAAAAAAAACAGACTGTAGCTTTAGTCAAAGGGTATTATAGCTACATGTTCTTTACCACCAGCCCTGGATACACATCTGACCTCATTTTATTATTTAAAAAAAGGGCTCATTAATGAATGGATAGCAATCCTCCTGTCTAGTGTTAACACGCAGCTTCCTTCTGTCACCCTGCTGAACAAACACAATAGAAAACTAAAACACTATACAATGGTTCAGCCAGGAATGAATACTTAAAATGCAGATAGACAAAATAAGTAGAAATTCTCTCCTTCATCTAAACTAACATGATGATAAAATTATTTGGGAGTAAAAACTCATGTCTAAATAGTAACAAGGGGATTATTTGCCTTTTCTAATTGTAACAGAACAAAGGATCATGTAGTGCATGCCAATGTACTAAAATATTACTGTGAAAAGTAAGGAATTGTTAATAAGTGTCAATGACAGTATGAAAATACTCTATAATAATTCACATTTTATGTTCTTCATAATGAGCTTAAAGTGGTTGTAAAATCTTACCATACATCGACTGAAGTGACTAGCCTCAGGTGATACACAGAGATTACATACTACATACTGTAAGTTTTACATGTTTATCTGCAGCAATTTAAAGTACAACATTTACACAGTTTTTCTGAGCTTTCAGGGGCAGCTCAGAGAGGAGAATTTAGAGTAATCTGAGGAATTAGTGAAAGGAAGGGACACCCCCCTCTACACAGCCTAATAGGGAACTATGCACAGTTGAGGCTGTCAATCATAGGCTGTGTGTTGGATGCCCCCTCCCCCCCACAGCCTGTCAGAAATGACTCATACAGGTGGAACCAGCAGACAAATCACACTCAGTGCTTTGGATTGAGACAAGTACATAGAAGGATATGCTTTGTTCATTTTTCATGTCAGAAGCTAACAACCACCTTAAAGTAAGGTCAGCCATACACTGTGCACATTTATTTCCTGAGAATCTGGCAGGGCAGGCTGGTTGTACCCAAGTTTGATAAATTGATCAACTTGGTACATTCAGCCTGCCATTAACGGTTCAAACCTCGCCCGGTTCCTGCTGAACTGGTGGAGATTCGGACCATGTATGGCCGCCTAAACCTGTCCCTTTGATCATTTAGAGAATAGTGATAAATTCCCATGATAAGACCCCTATTTCCCTCCCACTAACCCTTAGGCCCTGTACACACGATCAGTCCATCCAATGAAAATGGATTGAAGGCTGAAGTCTAATGGTCTGATGGCCTGATGTGCCTACACACCATCAGTTCAAAATCCGATCGAGTCCAACGCGGTGACGTAAAACACAACGACGTGCTGAAAAAAACGAAGTTCAATGCTTCCAAGCATGCGTCGACTTGATTCTGAGCATGCGTGGGTTTTAAACCGATGCTTTTGTGTACTAACCATCGGTTTTGACCGACGGTCAGGCGTCCATCAGTCCGATTTTAAAGCAAGTTTTAAAACTTTGGTCTGAAGGACAAAAGTCCGATGGGGCATACACACGGTAGGTTTGGACTGATGAAACTGGACTTCAGTCCGTTTTCATCAGTTTGGACTGATCGTGTGTACAAGGCATAACATTCACTGCTCCATTTGCCTACTGGATCTCTCAGGCCTCGTACTCACGACCAAACATGTCTGCTGAAACTGGTCCGCGGACCAGTTTCAGCGGACATGTTCGTTCGTGTGTAGGCAGTAACGTACAGAATTCCAGCAAACAATCGTCGGCCAGACCGTTTTCCAACGAACAACTGTTTCCTGGTCTTGCTTTAAAACAGTCTGCTGGAATCGTGTCCGTCAGACATGTTCGGTCGTCTGTACACAAAAGCAGCGTACAAAAACCCCGCGCATGCTCAGTCCAAATGAGGAGACGGGAGCGCTCGTTCAGGTAAAACTCGCGTTTCTTTGGGATATGGCACATTCGTCATTAGAAACCTTTTATTCTAGCAAGAGAACAATGTCTTAAAAAGGCGCACTAAACCACATTTTAAAGCCTCGTTTTATTAATTCTTCTCTTGCTAGAATAACCCCGTTCTCTTGCTGATGCAATTTCAATAGAGTTGTCCCATACTGAAATGTCACATTTCTTGCTTGTGATGTAATCCTTTAATAATGTTTTCTATGCCAGACGTGTGTTTTGGTTGGTGGTCCTCCATAATTTAGAGTAGTCATTTTTGTAAAGGAATGTTCATTTTTTTTTAATTTTTTTTTTTGTTTCTAGTTATGTCACCATTTAAACTATTTTTTTTTTACATGTTTTTTGAAAATTTATTTTTTTTTTTGGTGTTTCATTAGAGAATATTAAACCATGTTGGCACACCAAATGTCCCCCCCCCCCCCAAGGAGTGTGTCCTTTGTAAATTACCCATTGTATATTTATTAAAGGTTTGCTGCCTAATAATCCCCACAGTATATCAAACAATAGACATGTTTTCAAATGAAAGCAAAAGGCCTTTTATTCAGGCAAATGTCATCACAAAAAAATCAAAAGAACGGCAGCACTAGAATAGATAGCAAACTATATGCAAACTTGCATTTCCAACATGGTGAAGGATAAACTTCCAAGCCTCAGGAGCCAAACACAAAAATATGAAGCAGCAGCACACAAACAAAGGAACCCAAACTGTGGTAGTACAAACACGATGTCCTTTATGTGGAAGGAAATGGAAGGCAGAAAATCAACGTTTCCTCCTCTTTCCAGCCTTCCCTCCAGGCAGCCTTCCAGCGGATCGAACACGGGGTCTTGCAGGTGGGGTTGATGTGGCAGCAGGAGGATGGTGTTCCGCAAGCCGGGCCGGGTCACATAGCCCAGTGTCTGGGGTCAGCAGGCCCCTCTGCATCCACCAAAGGACCTGGTTCATCAGGGCCTTTGCCAGTCTTCTCTGGTCCTCCTCCCCTTCATTTAAATCATGGGCCAATGAGGCACTGAAGGCCTCTGTGGGGTTGAGGGGGGCCCTCATGATGGCGCTTGCCTCCTGGATCATGCGGAGGCTTGCCTCCTCCACAGGCCTCAACTGCCTCCTTCGGCCTGATGGCCTCACCTGGGGGGGAGAAGACTGGCTGGTGGTGGTTCTCCTGGCCGGGTGGACCTGCTGCAGGCCACTGGGCCCAGCCTCCTCCTGGCTGCCACTGACCCCGGCCTCCTCCTGGCTGCCACTGACCCCGGCCTCCTCCTGGCTGCCACTGACCCCGGCCTCCTCCTGGCTGCCACTGACCCCGGCCTCCTCCTGGCTGACAGACACCTGAGGATCTGCCACCTCCTGGCTGATCTCTTCTTCCTGTGTGGAAAAAAAAAGAATTTTTTTACAATTTCGCTAAAAAAAACCACACTCATTTTCATGTTTTTCGTTCAGTATTTTCTGTTCATTATTACTTGAATACACTCTACTTCTGACCCCTGCAGTTGTCATCCCTGACACCTATTTGTCTGTACACCTTTTTGTTTGCTTTTTTCCAGCTTGGTTTTATTTTTACAATATCTAATCATTAATCCACCAAGAATTATTTACGCCATAAATATAGAGGAAACTACTATACCTCCTCATCGAAGGGTGGCAGATCTGCATCTCTGTCAGCCAGGCCCTCTTCCTCCGACTCTGCAGGGCTGTGGTCATCTGGGGAAGGTCCGCTGGAAGGTAGCATGGAGGAAAGGTTGGAAGAAAGACTGGACATCGTTTTCCTGCCTTCCATTTCGTCCCGCAAAAAAGCCATCTGTTTATAATACCACAGTTTGGGTTCCTTTGCTTGTCTTGCTGCTGCTCCCGATTTTTTGATTTTATTAGCTTTGTATGCTCTCCTGTATGTGCTTCTGAGGTTGGCAAGTTTATCCTTCACCATGTTGGCAGTGCATCCTGGCACCCATGTTTGCATATAGTTTGCTAGCTCTTCTAGTGCTGCCGCTCGTACATCTTTATTACAATATAATGCGTGTTTTGAATTCCACAGGATGGGCGTGTCCTGATATTTTTGTAGTAAGGCCTCTATAGCTTCCTTGGTTTGTAGTTGGTCCATTTTACTTTTTGAAATATGATATTTTTTTTTGAGTCTAGATTCAAAAAACATAAAGCAAAGAAAAATAAATATTCAAAAGGATCAGCGTTGACCTTGATATAATATGTGTCTTTAAATTTATTACCTATATCTAATTACAAACACAGTCTCTCTTGTTTAAACAATGATTGGCAGCTCGGCCGCATTGGTTGTACCAAACATTGATTTGCTAGATGCAGAGCCATTGTTAACATTGCAGTAAATATTTTTAATATAGAAAAATAAACAATGCTTACAAATGACAGTATTCATCTAGGCACTCTTTCATGTGTAAATCTCATGCCCCTGACAATGGATGACATAAAAGACACTTCCTAATGACCTCTGTACAACCAACACTTGAACAATACTTTGCCTGATCTGAATACACCATTCAAAAACTTGTCAATGAGGTACAGCATTGTTCACATCTCTATTTTGTGAGGTGTCCAAAAGCATTTGGATACCAAAATAACATTGTGGTACCCCATAGACAGAATAGCTTAAAAAGGGTGCAACCAACAGCCCAAACCCCCATCCCATGTGTCTACATTTTCAAGGCCTCTGCTGATCACATTTTTAATTTCCTTACCTTCCTGTCTCTCGCTCCTCGTTTCTCACGCTCGCCTAATTACCGCGTAAGATGCGTAATCACGGCGTAAACCTTTTAAACACTCCGCGTATTTATGAAACCCCGCCCTCGTCACCTTTGCGAGGCCCCTAATCAATGAGTTTAGGAAATATGGCGTTAACTGTGTATGTTCTGGATGCGCTCGAAGATTCTCCGCGTAACGGACGTAAACACGTTGTTTGCATTCTCTACACTCCGCGTATGTATTAAACGCCGCCCTCTTCTCCGCCCATGGCGTAAGAATTCATCTTTTCCACGCCCATAATCTCTGTGGGAAAGGAAAGATGGCGATGTCACACGAGCGGGCACGATGCTCTCATGCCACAAGTGAAGGGACAGAGGCAGGGACGTCCCGATCAAGGAAAAGAAGATATAAAGCCACTAATATGCGGTTCCAGGAAATGGTGGAGTTAGTTTACATCATGCGAAAGAAGGACTATGATGGGGAATTAGGGCCATACAAGACCCCTAACCGCCGAAAGGCACATATTATGGACAAGGTGGCGAGGAGAATGCAGAGGATGTTTGGGATCACCAGGTCCAAGGAACAGCTGAGGAAACGATGGTCAGACTTAAAATTGAGGGAGCCACATCAGATGAAGAAAATACTTAAAATTCTGCGTAAAAGTAAGTAAATATATATTGGGGTTGGGGGGGGGGGGGGGGTGGTGATTGTCTGCAATAATGTGTTGCCATGTATATTTCACCATCTGCCTCCTTGGCCAGCTTGTAATTTTAAAGACATGTTGTTATTTATTTTTTAGAACATAAATAACTACATATTTACAAACAGTGTTCTTAGTAAACAACGTAACATCACATAGTTTATCAGAAAGGCTCGGTTATTCCAGGAACAACACACCTGGACATGGCTCACTGGCCAAAAACTTTGTTTGTAAACATTGTGTAAAAGCTAGTTCTAGAAAAAAAAAGTATGAGAATGGGAAAGGCAAACAGGATTCATTCTAAAAACAGTGGTAATAAAGCAGATGTTTTCACATCTGCAATGCAGAGCACCTGTGTCTCCCCAAATCAAAAATGGGTTTTGGTAGGGTCTCCCAGAAATACAGTTTAGGGGGGACATCCATGTGTGTCACTTTGCTAAAAAGGGGCAGGATCAGAGCTTGCCATATAGAAGTAATTGCAAAATGTAGGTTTGGTGAAAGATAAAAGTAACTAAATGAAAGCATCTTCTAAGCAATGTGTGCGATTTATGCTCTCCAATATCTGTGTGCTGATGAGTCTACATTTTTTTTGGTTTATTTCAGGGGAAAGAAGTCGCCAGCATTTGGAGGAGGCAGAGAGGGCCAGACAAGGCCAAAATCTGCCATCTCAACATGTGGAGGAGGAGGAGGATGTGGAAGGAGAAGAGGATGTGGAAGGAGAGGAGAATGTGGAAGGAGAAGAGGATGTGGAAGGAGAGGAGGATGTGGAAGGAGAGGAGGATGTGGAAGGAGAGGAGGAAGGAAGAAAGGAGGAAGGAAGAGAGGAGGAAGAAGTAATTTTGGACTTAGAAGTCATAGCAGATGAAGGGCAAGTGGCGGAAGAACAATTTGGCGAATTGAAAGAAGGTGGATTGATGGATGAAGGAGGAGTCCAAGATGATGGGGAAGTGGTGGAAGAAGGAGGAGTGATAGAAGATGATGGGGAGGTGGTGGAAGAAGGAGGAGTGATAGAAGATGTCGAAGAGGTGGAAAGGAGAAGCCCATCAGGTCAGTGTCACCCTAGCTTGATTCCAAAAAACATATGTAGATAGGCCTCATTGAAAAATAATATTGTAAATGCCATTTTTTTTTGTTGTTTTAGGGGAGGAGGATGGTGTGCCAATATTTTCACGTGCAAGTGCTGCTATAATTATTCAGCAGGTAATGGAGTGCAGCACTGAAATGCACAATATGCGTGAAAGGATGTTTCTCATGGAACAGAATGTAACAAATGTCCTTTTGGAATGCAGCACGGAAATGGACAATATGCGGCAAAGAATGATGGTGATCGAATCTAATTTTAAGAACATTATTGACATGATGGGCCGTGTCAAAGACTGAAACACCCCCCGCCCATCCCCCGCCCCCACAAACATTTTTACAGTTTGAATAATGAATACGCCAAAATTTGAATATACACACACAGTGTGCCAACATGTGCTATCTGCCATCACAGAATATCTAATGTCTGTGCTTTGTGGGTCCAACCCCCTCCTCCATCCTCAAGTAGTTGAGAGGAAGGGTTTGCTCCCACAAAACACAGACATTGATCACCCATGATGTCAGATAGCACATGTGGCCATTTGTCTGTTGAACCAATGACATTTGGCGAGTTTGCACTGAATGTGTGTATCTTCCAATTTTGGCGTGTTCCAGTGTGAAAGCACACCATGACTGACTGCTGTTGTGAGTTTTTATATTTTTTGAATTGGATTTTGTTACTTTTTGACCATGTTGAACATTTTGGGATACTATAAAGTTTAGACCATAAAGAATAAACAACGCCAAAAATTTTTTTTAATATATATATAGAATTATAAATCTCTCTAATCACTGAATTTAGTGAAGTAGAGATTTGACTCCAAATTCTCACCTAAAAATTTTCTTTTAGAAAAACACACCAAAAAAAAAAAAAATGGTTAAAAAATTATTGTTTTTTGTGCCTAAAAAATATGGCCAAAAAAAAAATTAAGGCGGTAAACACCCCACCAAATATAATCTAGATATATATATATATGTAAACAATAAATCTAACTATATTTGATGAAAAAAAAAGTGAACTTGTTAATAAATGTATAATCTGCATAATATTTTTGGTTGAATTACCTGAAAAAAAAAATAAAATTTTAAAAAAATTTTGAAGACTCCTAAGTACAAAAGCAGGGAGTAATGAAAAAAATATAAAATTATTTTTGGGGTCATGAACAAGCAAAAATAAAAAAAAATTGACCTCAACATTTACAAATGGAGTTGCTTCTTATTTCTAGACTCAATACCCTGTTTGTAGATGAGTGAATACTGTGCAATATGTGGTTAGTTACTAAAAGTGGAGAAATCAATTATGCATTACAATTGAAGAAGTTAGTTAGAGAACCAGGAAGACAGAAAAAGAGAAAAAGCATTAATGACAAACAACTGTATAAAGTCCAATGGTCTAATTATTTATTATTTTTTAGAATATTCCTTTCTTTGGGGGCCGAATTAGAAAGAAATATGATCTGGCATAGCAATGGCCCCCCGACCCATGAAGTACTCAACATATTTGTCGCGTACCTCACGAGCTGATTGGGGGGCCAAGCCAGCGCGACCAGTGTCCAGCCCGGGAAGGGGATCTGAGGGTAGTCTTGCCTCAGAACCGATGTCGGGTAGGTACGTCTGGGAGTGCCTGCGTAAAAAGTTGTGCAAAATGCAGCAGGCAAATACAACGGTGTCCAATTTATATTCCGCCAGATGTATCGATGTCCTGAACAGGCGGAACCGGTTGGTGAGTATCCCAAAGGCATTCTCGACTACCCTCCGAGCCCTGGCCAACCGAAAATTAAACACACTCCTCTCTGAGGTGAGGGTCCTCTGGGGAAAAGGCCGCATGAGGTGAGGACCAAGCCCAAAAGCCTCGTCCGCTAGGAACACAAACGGAAGTCCTTCCACATTATCTTCATCTGGTGGCAATGCCAGACCACCAGCTTGGAGACGATCATAGAAATCAGTCCGTGCGAACACTCCCCCATCAGACATCCGGCCGTTCTTCCCCACGTCCACATATAGAAACTCATACTGTGCCGACACCACCGCCATCAACACAATACTATGATAACCCTTGTAATTATAATAGTACGACCCCGAGCGGGGTGGGGGCACAATGCGGACGTGTTTCCCATCTATTGCTCCACCGCAGTTTGGAAAATCACACCGCTGGGCAAATTGGGAAGCCACAGACTGCCATTCCTGTGGTGTGGAGGGTAGCTGTGGGGACAAACAAAATTAGAGATTTAGTACTTTGTAACAAATACATCCTACAAGCATCCTTGTGACAGTTCACAGTATTAAAATTGCATTAGAAAAATGTGCATGGAGAATTTGGGAAATGAAATATATAGGGCCACTTCATTAAGAGACTCCACAGCCCTCTGATGGGGACAATAAAAGTTTGAAGGGGGGGGGGGGGGGCACAAAAACCAAAAAGTCCTGTTTGAAAAAATGGCAAGGTGGGTTTGTCCCTAGGATAGCATGCTGGACAGGTTAATATTGGGTAAGGGACAAATATGCAGGTAGGCCAAGAATAAAACATGTAAAGCTGATATCAACATGCATAGGGAGAAAAGGTAACGTTAGTTAAACACACAGCATATCTGGGAAAATAAAAAGAAAGTTAGTTGGCCACATTATTAGAGCCAGGAAACTTACCTTAATATACTCCTCATGCATAACTTTGATGATGGCAGCACACGTGTCCGGTATGATGACCCCAAGCGCCTGCGGAGAGATGCCTGTCGAGAACTTGAGGTCCTGCAGGCTCCTCCCAGTCGCCAGGTACCGCAACGTGGCAATAAGCCTCTGCTCGGCCGTGATGGCTTGGCGCATCACAGTGTCCTGCCTCGTGATATAGGGGGACAGAAGATCCAGCAGACGGTTGAATACGGGGTCCGTCATGCGGAGAAAATTCCTAAAGTCATTAGGATTATTCTCCTGGAGTTCCCTAAGCAGAGGCATATGTGAGAACTGGTCACGCTGGCGCAACCAATTCTTGGTCCAGAAACGCCTCCGCCCCCTGTTTCTGGCCAAAGTACTGGACAAATGAACATATCCAGCAGCCATCCCATAAACAGCACCAACTCGCGAAAATTGACGCTGCTGCTCCATCATGGCTTCAAACCGGCCGGCTGGTCAGTCAAGAACACACTGAAACAGAAAGCACTCGCAAATCCAGCACTACCTGCGACAAACGCGTGACAAACAGATACGAGCGCACAGGATGCAACTGCTAAAGCAGAAACAACCTGCTTGCCTATAGCCGAATGACAACTACGTTACCGCAAGCACACGCACTGAACCCGTGAATACACGCTGTCAAAGCCTGGAGACCGAGAAGCGCGAATCAGCTCTAACCAAACCTTCACTAACACGAGCAAACACGTAACTAGCAAAAGAGGAACAGAGGGCGGCGCCATTAACTTTGGTCTTCCCCTTTATAGTGACGTCGTACGTAGTTTACGTGCACGCGTTCCGGTACGACGGGAATTTGGTCCGCTGGTGTGTACACGCCAGCGGAACAAAACACAAATCAGCCTTGTACGCCGGAAACTGTCGGGCAGACAGTTTCCAGCGCACAGATCCGGTCGTGAGTACAAGGCCTCAGAATAGCCAACAATTTCTGTATATCAGAAAGCATGCAACCTTTCTCACATGATGCAGTGCTTGATGTCTCAGGAGCCACATGAGGTTGGGAGTAAAGTCTTACAAGGCTTATCAACCATTTATTCAACCAACTTCATGAAAAATCCAGCCAGGCAGAATGACACCTGTATTTGAGCTTCTGTTGGCCATAGTAACGTGTTACTGAAACACATAGATGTGAAAGTGCTCTTAGGGGAATTGACTACCCTGTAGTTCATTTAACTACAGGGTTGCTACCTCAAATTAACATTATCGTAGCAACCTCTGCTGCTACCTCAAAGTAACATTAATTACTATTTATTTAATTGAAATGATATTTAGACAATAGGAAATAAAATTCTAAGTTTACTCACTGAGATTCCACTTTAAGCCAGTTGTAGTCACAGAACGACATGGAGATCCTACAGGAATGAGGCCACACCATTTCCCTTCTCTTCCTGTTGCTACGTTCAATTTGTGTTTTCCCTGTGGCAGACATCAAATGATAAAGAAAATATTACACTTACAAATTTGCTTTTTCTCCCATGTCTTATATAACAATATTACAGTGCATATCAATGGAACATGCAATACAGTGACAGAAAGTGAAATGACTGACAGTTTTCAACCTGTCAAATTAGGGAACTGACTTATAGGCAATCAGACAAAGAAAACTGGAGCAGTTTCCCATTGCGACCTGTCAATTTTCATCTTTTAAATGAAGGCAAGAAACTGGTTTTATTACAAACACTTCCATGTTTGTGCCATTTTTACTTAAGCTGGATACACACTATACAATTTTTTGTCGATTTTCTCCTTTTGATTTACCAAAACCATATAATATGAAGTCAAACCTTAAGCGTTTCAATTTGTATTCAATCAGGCAGGCCCTTGCACTACATGGCTTTTCTAAATCTAAAGGAAATTGGACAACAAAAGCTGTATAGTGTGCATGGGGCGTAACTCTAGTGTTCATAAAACAGCTCCTATGTGTTTTACCAAAGGGAAATTTCCCACTATTATTTGGTTTGTCCAAGCCAATCAATCACCCAATCAGCACACAAAGGGTCTAAATACATAAATTTCCAGTAAACTGAGTAGTATTCCCACTGTAGTTATTATTCAGCATTGCTAATTAGAACTTCATTCATTAAACAGTAGTAAAAGAAAATCCCTGTGTGCTGCTGAACAATAATTGCAAGCACTATATCAACTGCTTGCAAAATTCCAATTTATTTTAGGAAGCAGCAAGCTTTAGGCCGGGTTCACATACATGCAAATTCATATGACAGGAGAGTGTAACGGGCTCTCAATGGAGCTGGTTCACACAGCTCTGGGACGGCCACAGTCTGCATTGAAGAAGGGTTCTGTCCATCTTCTGGTCCAATTCAGGTGAAAATTCAGGCAAAAATTCGGACCTGATTCACGACTGAATCAGTGAACAGGGATGCACCGAACCCATGCTGTGAGCCATGGCATATGCGAACGGAGCCCAAAGGAATAGAAAAAGCATAGGAAACATTGATAACCAATGCTATGACTAAGCATTGGTTATCAATGTGAAACTAGTTAGCTCTATTACCCCACTGTTTGCTGTTTTTTTCTTGCTTTTGTAGTATTTTTTACCAAAATAAAAGGCAACACCTTTTTACCTTTTATTGGAGTGCGGCTGTCCAAAATTTCTTTCCTCCCATTTATGCTCCGTGCATTGCCTGCACCCACTGGATTTTGGGCTATTTTATTTATCACTAAGGTACATCATCTGGAGCGGCGGTTCTTTCTCTCACACGAGTGTTGGTGGAGCACGGACACTTAAAAAATTACCTATCTCACATTATTGAACACCTTCTTTTTGGATATGTGGACTTTTTCTTTTCCTTGAATTCTTATCGGTTTTGATTTTTGGTATGATGAATTAGTGCCGTCCTTTTATGTTTATTTTGTTTCACATGTATATGAGTGGTTAGTTCACTCAAAAAGGGGGCAGCTTTATCTGGATTTTAGCAATAATTTTGGTTGGTGCCACTACTTGTTAAATTTTATATCAATGTAATTGATAAATCAGCTTAAACATATAGCTCAGGAAGTTATTGGCTTACAAGATTTCTGTCAAGATCAACTGGTAATTTTTATTTTTTGTAAACTTATTAGAAATAGCAAAATGCTTTAAAAAGGGACCAAATAGGAGAAGTGTGTCATACCCCGTACACACGAGCGGTTTTCCCGTCGGAAAAAATAAACAATGATTTTCCTGACAGAATTACGCTCAAGCTTGCCTTGCGTACACGCGGTCACACCAAATTCCGACAGTCAAAAACGCGGTGACATAAAACACTACGACAAGCCAAGAAAAAGTTCAATGATTGCGAGCATGAGTCGACTTGATTCTGAGCATGCACATTTTTTTGCGCGTTGAAATTGCATACAGAGAAACGGTTTTCCTGCTAGGATTTTTTCTTGACGGGAAAAAGGAGATCCTGCTCTCTTTTTTTTGTGGCAGTTTTCCTGTTGGAAAAAGTCCGATGGAGCATACACACGGTCGGGATTCCCAGCCAAAAGCTCTCATCAGACTTTTTCAGATGGGAAAACCGGTCGTGTGTACGGGGCATCAGGGTTTACATATATTTTAATTTTCTCGCTCACTCTAGCAATGAGATGACAACTCTAAAATTTCAGTTTTAATCTAACTGCCACAACCAGTAAAGTGCCAAATAATAGGAGCATGCTCCCCCCAGATTGCTTTTTCATGAAGAAGGTGATTTTGACAATCAAAGCTGACTGTAAATAGAAGCAGTGAAAAATATAAAACAGAAGAACAAATTTAATATGGCTTCTTTTCACCTGCCTAACCATTTTTCGAGTCTCCTTTTTTGTTTTTCCCATTTGTAAAAGTCCACAGCATGGGCTTGTAAAAAGTGTCCACATTTAAAATTATAATCAGTATAAAAAGCTGTCACTTGCCATTTGTGCTCTCGATATATTTAGGCTGAAAATTTGCAGTTCATGAATTGTTTGAAAAACACAGTTCCATATCAACCTGAGGTTTTACATTAATAATCTAGAAATACATTGTTTCTTGTTTCCATACTAACCTGTTGAGTCAACAATCTCTCACACAGCATTAGTCTCAGATGTGGAATCAAAGAGTCACATTTAAAAACTGCACTGGCTCTTGCCCAGGGAAATTGCTATTTGAATAGGCAATTTCCAACATGCCCATGCTTTTAAATTCAACTTGTACAAACCAGTGCAATAGAACTGATTCCAAAGCACAAGGGGGATTATTTATAAAAGTCATGGTGCTGTACAACTGGGGCGAATCTAAATTTGATTGATGAAAAGATTTCCCAGTACCATTACCAAATAATTCAAGTCTTTCAGTAATAATAATTTAAAGCTTGCCTTCTATAACAAACTGCTGATGTGTCCTGATTTTTCCTTTTGTATACAGGACTGATTTTGAATAGGTCTGTCGCTCAGAGTGGTAAAGTAAGCATGTGGCTTAAATACTACTTTGTTCTGTACTTCCAAAATAATTCTTAAGAATCTACTTTAGAAGAACAAATAAAACAGTCCCTTCAAAGTTTTAAGACATTGGTAATTTTGATTTTAGCCTTTAGCAGTATTAAATGACTATTAAACATTATGTTAAGTTTAAAGCAGAACTCCAGCCAAAATTAGGATAAAAATTAATCCTATCAAACAATAAAATAGCAAAACTATTTTTTTTTGCTGAAAAATTGCCTGAAATTTAGAGATTTCCCCATGCAGTACTTTTTTCTATTACTCAATGTACTCATATATGCAATACACAGGTGACCAGCACAATTCCACCCAATTTCTCTGAACCCACCTCACCTTGTAAATGGAAGTGAAGGAGATGCAGCACAATGATAAGCTCTGCTCTATATTACTTTGGCTTCTCTTCTCATCAACATACTTTTTTTGTCAGCACATGAACTGACTAGCTCTTTGTAATGCTTATACTGTACCTCTTACTCAAGGCCTGTTGTACAAGGATTAAAAGAAGATACCAGGTCACATTCAGGTACTTACACTGTATGCTACCCTTGCTGCTACCCATAAAGTCACACCTACTGCCTATCCCTTCTGCACTTCACAGAATTTGTATCACTACAGTTCCACATTCGGTGACCTGTATGGTTATCACAATACTTTTCAATTTTATTGTCCATGTTGTTTTGTTGTTTTTTATCTTGTTTGATACCATGATAATAAATTTATAAACTTGTATTCTATCTACTCTGTGTGAGTTCACCTACTCAACTTTGTACCGCAATAGTCCTACTGGCACCTTTTTTTCTTTGGTCTTTCGGGTATTGGGCTCCTGTAAGCCCTACCTCTACTCAATATTTCTCAGGACGATGGTACTATATTTAAACTAACTAAATGTATCCTTTATCTAAGAGGTTAATCATTAACTATAGTCCTACGATGCATACAGTCCTGCAATTACATTTTGTGAATGGGCAGTGAAATCCTGACATTCAAGTACTTCTCCGCCCATTTACAGAACACACTGCATTGTGGGAGTGTAGCAATACAAGTTCTATAAATGGCAGAGGAGCAGGAGCAGGCGGATGAGTGGGCCAACATTTCTCAGTAGCAGCAGCTACAGTTAGGTGCGCCAGAAGACAGCTGTTCAGGACAGTATTCAGTAGCTGTGAAGGGGCACTGCAAGGACATATTTTTAGCAGAGGATGATGAAATACACACCATTACACCAATCAGAAGCCCCTTGTATATGTGTGGCTACAGATCAGATAATGGGGCAGGTTCAGATGAGGATTCAAACACACCTGAGCTCATCCCTACCAAGAATGATCAGTGCTTTAAAGCTGAACTCCAGAAATGTACTAGCTTACTATGAATTAAGTCCAATAAGGCGCATGCCTCATGGACTTTTTTATTTACAAATTACAGTTTTATGGAGCATAAGCACTACAGCTATCACTATACTCCCGGTTCTCTGAGAGGAAAGACACTGTCTTCTCATACCTGGCATCTCTGCCTGCCCCTCCCCTCCGCTGTTCATTCACAGAAAGCTTTGTGTTCTGTGAATGGGTTCACCTCTGCCAATCAGGTCAGAACCCTACTCCAACCTGGGTCAGTTGAGAGCTACGAGTGTCACCAGAATGCCACTTATCTTGATTCTGTGTAGCAGAGGGAGACTAAGTTTTAGGGGATGAAAGGTATAGATCAAGTTGCACTGATCACACAGAGATACAAGAGATACAAGAGCACCAATGCCTTTGCTTCTACTTTAAGCAGGGAAGACATTGCAGGTTCTCAGTGCAGGTCCTTAAGAGGGAACACTGCAGGCTACCCTGGAACTGTTAATTGATTGACAGTCTGGGAGACTTGATTCAGCAGGACCGCTCATCTTAAGGATAAGTTCACCTTTCTAAACAAAAAAAGGTAAAACAAAATGTTTTTGTTTTTTTCTGGAGCCTGTAAAGCCTTCGGTAATCATCAGATCACAGGTGCAATCTCAGGCTCCTGTGGACTGTCTGTGTAGTAGCTGTCTGCCCATACTTTGTATGGGCAGGCAGTTACTGAATGACAGGAAGAATCAATGAGCTATTAAAGTGCTCATCAGCATATTGGTAGTTCATTAGGAACTACAAGCCGCAAAGGCAAGGCATTGACTAACTGGGGTGGAACTGCACATCTCCTGCATATAGGTGCAGCAAATAAAATATTCTACATCCCGCTGAAGGCAAGAACAAAGTGAACCTAATGATGCAGCACTTAATTCCTCAGCATTTTAACCATTACCTTGGGGGCAATGGAAAAAAACAGGCATCATAATGCAGCTCAATGGGTCCAATAAATAAAATAGCCCCTGATGCTCAGCCCAAACAGCCTACTTCGAAACTGTGTCACACCAGAAGCTGTGCCATGGCTCTGGACCTGGAAAGTGATCTACAACTAGCACGGTACATAGAGGTCTAGAAAACATCACAAGTAAAGCTCAGTTGCCAAAGATCACCATTCCAGACTGGCCCCATGATTTTCGGTTCATTGGGTCTGGGTATGGCCTCAAAAGTTATTGCTGAGGATAGGAGGATCCTGATAGCTGCATAACGAGATCAGGATGTGGATAAAGTCTTGATTAAAGATGACAGACAATCTCTAAAAATTGCTGTTTTCTTGTTTTCCAGTGTCCAAATTCTCCTGAAGGCAGCAGTATAACCCAAATCCACTGAATTCTGTACCGTGTAGTGAACAAAAAAAAGAATATGTGTTTCTCTATATACTGTAGTTTGAAATTACATTTGTATATTTGGAGAGCCATATTTGTTGAATATACCTGTAGGTCGGTTGTGCTTTCTGTTTAGCTGTACGGCACAGTGACAATAATTTACTGACCCTCTTGATCAGAAGGCCCATGCACATTAGATGGCAATTGCCAAGTGCATTGTTTTTTGACAAGATTAGGTGTCAATCTCATGTTTATGTGGTCAGGTAGACCACCAACAGACAACCACTTTTTGGGGCAGCAATAAGTTAGAGAACTATTGATATAGGTAGCCCCAGCAGTGTCTGACTGAATCACTCTCCTCTTCCTTCTTTTATCTTAGGCTTAACATTGATTTTGCAATTGAAAAATAAAGTGCCCCAGAGGACAGTCAATTCATGTCTGAGCAGCATGAAGTCATGTTTGCAGGAACCCTATGGTTAAAGGTGATAATTAAAATCCCTTATATAAAGAGCTGTTCGAATTACTCCAAGGAGAATGCTATAATACTTACTAAAATAAATAAGCACTCACCTAAAATACACTTTTGTTTCCATTTATTAAGCACTATAATCATATACGGTAGTTATTTAGGAACTCATTTTGATGAAAAGTGCAATATGTCCCCTATTAATATTTGTTTTAATATCTGAAACAGACATACCTATAAAAAATACATATAAATCTGTTCTGGTGTTCCTCTAAATGAGGATAGATCTAAGCCAGCTTCAGAAAGATCACAATAATGAACTTAGGCATAGTGCCAATAGGCTCAGGCAAAAAATGGAGCAATGGAAATTGTGTTCTATAATAAATCCATAAGACAAAGTACTGTATCACTGCAGAGTGAACTCTGTACTCATCTAATAAATTAGGCAACAGAGTTCAAATGTAGTTGACCCCACTGTGCTAAGATGCTCTATCTTCTGGAATGAATAACACACATTTTAAAATTCATTTGCTAGCGGTTCATCTAAGGATTTATTGGTATTGAAGTGCACTTTTTTTTAACCTACACTAAAACAGTTAACTGTTAAAGTGGGACCAATTAATGAAGGTGTAAAATCCTCCCCTCTACAGAAAGGGTATATCAGACTTCCAATAAAGAAAAGCTGTAGGCTGTACACTACTTCAGCTGGTCAGCAATATGTTTGTTATACAAATGCATGCACATCCAATATCCTCTGTAGTTTGATATTAAAGTTCCCGACTAAAGCTTAACTTACTGAAAGATTGGGAACCAATTATGCTTATGGGTTAAGGTCACCTGATTTTCAAAATGAGATTCGGGGGCACCCTACTAACCCCTCCCACAAAACCACACCCTCATAGATAGCCACATCCCACAAAACTACACCCCTATTTTTTACATTGCCCTAAATTGGCTTTGAAGGTATAAAGACAAAATACCTTGGGCATTGTAAGAAGGGGAATGATGTGGCATGTGTAGTCAGTAATGGCAAATTGTAGGTATGGCCAAACTGTGGGTGGGGTTTCATATGGCATAGCTAAAAAAAAAACTGAATTTATGCTGTTATGGGCCAAGAGAGTGTAAAATATAGGGTGTTAGGGTCAGAATAAAGTAGCATACAGATTTCAGGAGTAAGAGGCCAGGATTACTGTATATACTCAAGTATTAACCAAGTTTTTCAGCACATTTTTTGGTGCTGAATATGCCCCCCTCGGCTTATACTCGAGTCACATTTTTGCGCCTGATCTCCTGGACGGACTTTGGAGACCTGGTACTGGTACTGGTACTGGCCGGCCGTAGGTACACATATAGCCCCACTATGCAAAGTTTGTTGTCTGGGGGACCTAAGGCCGGGGAGCACCGATTTTTCAAAGTCGGGCACCTCTTCTATAGACTCCCATGTTAAACTGTAATTTATCTGGTAACTTTGGGGACCCGGTACCAAAACTTGGCACACATGTAGCCCCATTCTTCCTCTACAAGTGTGCAAAGTTTGCTGTATCAGGGACCTACGGCCGGGGAGCACCGATTTTTCAAAGCCGGGCACCCCTTCTATATACTCCCATGTTAAACGTAAGTCTAGTCATGGACACAGTGAGGCATGGGCACAGTGAGGCATGGGCACAGTGAGGCATGGACACAGTGAGGCATGCAGATGGACACCCTAGGCTTATACTCGAGTCAATAATTGTTCACAGTTTTTGTGGTAAAATGAGGTGCCTCGGCTTATATTCGGGTCCACTTATACTTGAGTATATACAGTAAATAACACACAGAGTTCAGGGGTCAGGGATTAAGCAGTGCACAGAGTTCAGAGGTAAGGATTAAGTATTACACAGAGCTCAGGAGACAGGAGTAAGTAACGCGCAGAGTTTAGGGGTCAGAAAACTGGATAGGCCAATAATCGAATGTGTCATATGAATGTTTACCTATCTCAAGAGCGACACAAACCTGAAGAATTGTTCAACAATTACTTGCAAAGACACAGTCAATCTGGGACAATGGGATACTTTTATTCTCAGACAACACCTGAATAAGAAGAAACTGTCTTATGTTTGAAAGGCATTAACAAACTTGCCAGTTTTATTATTAAGGAAAACACACTCTCCTCTAAAACACCTATTCTATGTTTACAAGGTATTTATAAACCAGAAATGTTACTATTGTGAAGAGACAGAGTATGTACCCAGCTGACCTAGAGTCCCTGTAATGCTGCGTACACATGATTGGTCCATCCGATGAAAACGGTCTGATGGATTTTTCCATCAGTTAACCGATGAAGCTGACTGATGGTCAGTCGTGCCTACACACCATCAGCTAGAAAAACGATCGTGTCATAATGCGGTGACGTAAAGCACAAAGACGTGCTGAAAAAAATGAAGTTCAATGCTTCTAAACATGCGTCAACTTCATTCTGAGCATGCGTGGATTTTTAACCGATGGACGTGCCTACAAACGATCGTTTTTTTATATCGATTAGGTATCCATCGGTTAAATTTAAAACAAGATTGAATTTTTTTAACCGATGGATAAATAACCAATGGGGCCTACACACGATCGGTTTGGTCTGATGAAAACTGTCCATCAGACCGTTCTCATCGGTTTGATCAATCGTGTGTACGCGGCATAACCCTCCTGCACTTTACTGTTTCCCCTTAAGAAGTCCTAAACCATTAACCAAATAACAACATTCTGGAATCTCTGTAAGTGTCTTAAAATTAAAAGAGAAGTGAATTTAACTTTTCAATATTGTATGCTATTTATTGACATCAGCCAGATTAAAAATGTTGATTGGGAGAGTAAAGTTCCACTATAAGATGCTATTATACAAAAAATAAAAATTCATAAATGCCAAAAACACCCTGAAGGGATATGATTATATACCCTCTAAGTAAATTAGGACATTAAGATTATTCTAAGGTTACAATTAGTTTATCCTCTAAAGGTTGAATCAAATAAATCCACTTACTTCTCAGAAAACACAATATAGGGATTTCTTAAGGCCCGTACACACGATCAGGTTTTCCGACACCAATTGTGTGATGGCAGGGTTTTTGTTGGATAATCCGACCGTTTATATGCTCCATCGGACAATTCTTGTTGGAATTTCCGACAACAAATGTGGGATAGCATGCTCTCAAATTTTCTTTCTTAAATGTAATGTTCTACTTGCAATAGATTTTGCTTGTTTAATTTGATATTCCGCTCATGGTATCAAACCCCTAGGGATTAGATAATACAATTTTGGCTGTATTGGCACAACATCTAGTAAGACTCAGCCCCTTCCTCCTACTGTCGGGGAATAACAGGTATAGTCTGTTCAACACAGATTTAATGGTCTGCTAGGTTTAGTGATATTGGGTTATGAGTCTAAGAGGGAAAAATTATTTTACCCAATCTAGATCCCTAGCATATATACTTTGACCATATATACTTTGACCATATAAACTGTGGATTTTTTGGTGGAATATAGAGTTGCTGTGTCTGTGTCATACTATTAATCCTATGAGCGATTGTCAATAATTTAATTGTAAAATACATTTTCATTTATTCTTCTAGTTTTGTAGTCCATACTTTCACACAATTTTATTGTACTTAAAAGAATATCTGCATAGTCAAAATTTCCAGGGAACAATTAATTAGTCTTAATTATATTTAATTATTTATTTGCATGTTGAAGGCACTGTCATGCATTAATCGATTAAATAATCAATATCACTGATGTAATTAATCATTCAAATAACGCAGAGTTAAGAGGTCACAAAGCATCCTGGCCCCACTTAAAGGATGAGTGCATATGCCCCATTGCCTGACCACAAGTAGGCATTTACCAGACTTGTTGCTGACAACCATATGCTTCATCACATTTATACATTGTCCATAGAATGCACATATACATTCTTCATACATGGATAAACAGATTTCACATATACATGGACCATTCAGGCATCTGGTTACGCGCTCCCTCTCCCCTAATCCCCAGTAGTAGCAATTTTACAGCTGCAGAAGGCACCATTTATTTTCAGGGTGGGGGGAGGAGTCTGTGTCATTAAATAGAGGAGGTCACCACTCCAGCACCTCTCCACAAACAGCCTCTCACCTAAGGGCTCATCTGACAGGTCACTTGTGCACAGCCCCTATAATTAAGCACAAGATGTTGGTGTCTTTGGTGTTATCATTTTGAACAAGTTGTTGGATGGTGTTCTAGTTGTAAGTAAGTTGAGCCGGTCAAACATTATCCTCTTACTTTCATCTGTACACTCCTGTGCACATGCAATGCTTCAGTTACCCTGCAGGTCTGTTATGTCATATCATTAGAGCACATAGTACCAGAGCTTCTTCAGCCCTCCTGACATGTGTTCCTTTCTTGACATAGTACCAGAGCTTCCTGATATTGATTAGCTGGAAAGGTATTGATCATGTGAGGAGAAATTGGGGAGGAGTCTGTGACATTGAATAGATGAAGCGACAACTCCAGAACCCCTCTGCCTCTCTGCACAGCCTCTCACCTTAGGTCTTATCTGACAAATCTTACCTGCATGGCCACGACTACCATTCACCTAGATGGTGTTCCAGCTACATACATGTTAAATGGGCTGCACACTATTCTCTTGCTTTCACTTGCAGATTCCTGCACACATTCCAAGCTTCAGTCACACTCCAGGTCTGTCATATCATTTGGGTACAAAGTACCAGAGCTTCCCAATACTAATTAGCTTGCCAGAAATTGATCCTGTGAGGAGAAAGAACCCCACCCCACTTCACCTCCTGCCCTCTATCCTTTCTTGCCCCAGTCCTGTTAACACAAAGTGAGGAAAGACTTGATCATGCAAGATAGGATGGGGAAAAAGGAGCAACCGAGCTGTGTACTCTGTCAGGTGAAAACAGAGGGAAAAAAAGCCTAAAACAAAAAGGAAACAAATGCAGCCGCCACATCTATTAAATAGTAAGCTGCAATATATTGAATTTTATGTTTAGGTTTAATACCACTTTAAAATCAGGGTAAAGTATAGTTTAGGGTTGACTACAAATTAATGGAATTCACGGTTTCCTCATTGTACATATTACACAATTTAAAGAGGAAGTAAACTCTCCTATCGTTTTTAGCCAAGGAAGCTGCCATATTGGCCTCTGTTTAATCTTCAATTGCCGTGATGCTGCACACATGATTAGGTATGACACCATCTATTGAATGGTTTGACAGTTTGGTTGAGAGCACAACCAATGTGGCAGTTACATTCTGGCACGTGCCAGAAATGCAACATTTTTTTGAAACTGTTAGATCAATGGGTTTACTTTCACTTTAACTCTCTGTAATTGGCACTGTTTATATCCCTAATTCAGAAAAAAATATAATTTATAACTTATTTGAGTGAATGCTTGCTCCCTTGAAGTTTGCTGTGAAACCAAAGTAAACATATTTCTTAGGACATTGCAATGGGGCGGCAATGTGCATGTGCCAAATTGAGCAGGAAGCCATCTGAGTTTACCCACACAGATGGTGCTCAGGCCTCATTATCACAGTATATCATACATTGTCCCCTGACGTGGCTACCTGGTCACTATTGCCAGCAAATCCCAACTATCAAAATGAGAGTTGGGACTTGCTCTGTATGTCGCTTGCAGAAGTGTTATTGAGAAATACAATGGGGTTCATTTACTAAAGAAAAATCTACTGTGAACTGCAAGCAAGGCTGGCCCAAGACATAGTGCTGCCTGGGTCCAAGAATAAAATGCTGCCCCCCCCCAAAAAAAACACACCCACCAAAAGGCCCACCCATCCATTATTTTATATTATGATAATTAAAACTAAAGATAAATTTATCAGGAATGTTTTGCACTAAACACATAAGTGTGAAGCTCGGTCAAGTGCTTGTGTATTAAATAGACAGGCTAGGGTAGTAAATAGACAGGCTAGTGTAGTATATAAACAGGTTAGGGTAGTATATAGACAGGCTAGGGTAGTATAGACAGACTACTAGGGCATATCGACAGGCTAGGGTAGTATATGCAGAGCTTCCTTGTGCTGTGCATGGTTCCTCCCTCTCCTCCTTCAGCCTTGGCTGTCCCTGTCACCCCTCTGGATCACTCTGTTCAGTAATGGGGTGTCAGTGGAAGATTGAGGGATCTTGGTGCTGGATTGGGGGATGGAAGCTCTGTGATCGGCCGATCAGTATGCCGACTCTCAATTCTCTACACTTCCCCCTCTCCTTCTCCATGACCTGCACTCACCTGGCGCCAACCCTGCTCAGGAGCTTGTGTGAGAAATGTCCTACAACCTCTATCATATGGGCGGAGCAAAGAGGAGATTCACTCTCACACTGATCTCTGGCTGTCACTGAAATATCGGGTGCAGACTCAGTTAGAGTGCCGTGGCTGTGCAGGACAGCGCTGTGTAAAGCAGGCCGCAACACTTTCACCGAATCTGTGCTGTTGCCCCTCTCAACTTGTTGCCTGAGTCCCATGGACCCACTGGGACCAATGGTAGGGCCGGCTCTGACTCCAAGTGCACTTCCTCCAGAGCTTAGTAAATGAGGTAAAGTTTCACTTTGCAAAGAATACTCAATTACATGAAAGGAAAATAAAAAACACAATTTTGGCTTGCACATGATTGAATACTAGAAACCAGCAGAGCTTCCCCTCAGAGCTAGAGCAAATGCACTTGAAGTACACAGCATATTTGCCTTTAGTAAATCAACCTCAATGTTTTGTTACATTATATTTACTCAGTTTAATTCCAATTTAGATGAAGGTATGCATATGACAAATAAACTCTTCCAAGTAAAAATAAAATGTGTTCCTTTTTACCCCCATTTCTAACCCATATTTAGCCCTAATTATCTCATGCCTCTCCTTCTGCTATTTCCTCATGGTTTTCCCTTATTTTCATTAATGTTGTTTAATTTTTGCATTACAATTTTTTTTTTTTTTTGCAGAAATTACCTAATTTAAAAATAACACTGCTCAACATAAAAAACAAGCCCTTTTTTTTTGTTTTCATCTCTTGGTCTATAAATTGCAAAGAAAGTACAAAAAATTGCAAGACAATATTGCCAAAAGAAAGTTTAAAATGCTCTCCAAAACAGTGTATGCATTACTTTGTTATCTCAAGTTATCCACAAATAAATAACTCATAGCATTAAAAGTAAAAATCACTCTAGTCTAAGGGGTATAAAAGGTAGGAGAGATGAACAGTTCTTACTTACATGCATCGCACATATCATAAAGTATTACTTGCTAGCTAAACAATATACAGCACTATATTCACTGTTTAAAAAGTCTATTTTTTGTACCTTACATGGCCCACTTTTGACTTTCCGGACACATTTAAGCTTTTTGTGTTCATAACCAATTTAGTACTGTTTAATGTCATATGAGTTGTCAGGACACGAGGCAGAAGAACATTATTATGTTGCTGAACACAGTTGTTTAAGCTGCTATTGTCACCTGTTCAGGTTTATGTCAAAAAACACTTTTCAAGCTGTACACAATCTATGGCCTGAACTGTCATGCCAACCTTTGAGGGTATAAGCAGCTGCAGATGAGATTTAGTGGATGGACCTAGGTGAGCATTCACAAAGTGACAGGTGGAGACAAATCATAGCATGGGAAATTCTTCACAGTGGCTGAGTACTTTTGTCTCCATGTGAGATTGGCATCATTAGTTCTAAAACTAAAACTAAAACTAAAACCCTAGTTCAGGTATAACAATGCAACCTATCACTGTCTCACAGCAGCTTTAAGCCACACACAAAAAGAGAAAACAGTATAGGAAAGGAATGGCAAATTGGGCCACCAGTTAAAACTGTCCTTTCTGTTTCTTGCTTGAGTTGTAAGCTTCAGGCTCAGTATGTGCTGCTTTACTTTATCCCTGCATGCATTTTTTAAATATATATATTTTTTTTAACACATCTATTTTGTCTACTACTATAAAATAATCTTTGGAATCTTCAACATATTTTTCTTTTCCACTAACATTAACATGGTTTATTGCTGCTAAAATAACTTTTTTCTTATTACATTAAGATTACATATACTACATTTGTCTTATTACAAATGGACATCATTTTAAAGGCATTGTGCACTTTGAAACATTTTCATTGTTTTAAATAGGCAATAGTATTTTAATTTTCCCTGGCTTTTTTTTACTTGCTTTACCTTGTCATATGGGCTCACATGTTGTGATTAAAGTTTGTAGTGTCATTGCTGATCACGTTCATGTATGTCCATGTATTGATTCAGCTAGCCTGTCCCAATGTGCTTAGGGGACAAGACAACTACCTGTCCAATGCATGCCTTGCCATTCCCCCATGCGTTTTCTGTGTTTGTGAATGCTCTGCCTTTTTGTGTCAGTGTTAGATCTAATTACTACTGTTTAGCTCTCACCTGCACAAACATTGGACTGTGAGACCCATGGATTGTGGAGGTATGCTACAATGTATTTGCAAGTAGTTTACTGCCAATCAATATTAATTTTTCAGCCAATCAATATTAATTTGAGCATCTAAAAAGGCCATAATGGCAGATTCAATAAAGTTTTTTTTTTTTTTTTAAACATTCAAGTTTATTGGAAGTATGTTATAACGCTTTACAATGTATAAAGACAGTGAAATCCAAATTAGTTGACAAAGATTACATCAGTATCGTATGACTAGGCCTGGACCAAACTACAACGTAACATACATAGATACTAGAATCAAGATAATTGGATGGAGAGTGACGTTGGGAGGATCAGTCCCATAACTATTTTAGTAGAACAACCAAAAGAATAATAAAAAAAAAAGTTGGGGACCAACATTGTTCATCTGGAGTTCAAAACGTGATATGTGTTAAATTGTCTGCAATCATCACTTTTGTCGATGTAAACCATGCAAAGAGAGAAGAGGGGAGCAAAAGAGTGTGGACAGACACTAAAGATGAGAGGGAAGAGGGAAGGAAGGGGGGGGAGGGGTGACCAGGGATCTTGTGACATTAGGACCAGAGATCTGTTAGATTATAGGTTCAATTGTAATAACTTCAAGGAGGTAAAGCCCCCAGGTAAGCCTGAGAAGTTTTGAAAACAAACCACGGGGACCAGGTATCGTGAAATTGTTCCACTCTACCTGAAGATTGGGCAACGGAGTCTTCCATATAACATGTGTCATTCACCTTTCTGAGCCACTCTTTAATAGACGGCACCCTGGAGCTTTTCCATGCGAGCGGAATAAGGGAGTTGGCAGCATTCAACAAATGTTTGGTCAGCGATTTCTTGTATCTCTTGAGAGAGAAATTAGTGATATGAAGCAAGCAGCAGGCAGCGTCTAGGACAATTCTAGTCTCCGTTATGAGCTTCACATATTCTCTCACTCTATCCCAGAATTCACTTATTGCCGGGCAGTCCCACCAAATATGTTTGAGACTGCCCACATCCATTTCGCATCTCAATAAAGTTTTATGTAACATTTAAAACAGTCAGATTAACTCCAAGCCTTGTTGGATGTGGTATTATTACATGCCAATCTTCCCTAGATTCTAGAAAATAATCATGGTTGCTTGGATTGCTTGTTTCACCTACCATTGGCTAGTTAGTGGCATCAGCATCCATTTTTAGATTGGAAATGTTTGTCATCGCTTTCAAAAAACATAGGTAAATCTGTCTCCTAAAAGCGGACATTTACCCTCCCACAGCACTCTCCTTCTCTCCATCCCACACCACTCTCATTCTCTCTCTCCCACAGCACTCTCCTTCTCTCCTCTCCTCCATCTGCAGCACAGATGCCAGTTTTTTTTCCATTTATTTACCTTTTTTTCTTGCCAAAAGCCTTGGCCCGCTCCCCATCTTCCATCATTTGCCTAGGCAAATGGTGCAGTTGCCCCAGTGCCTCCTGGGATGCATAACATGCAGTCCTTATTTAGAAAGAAGGAGGAGGTGGGCCTAGCACACCTGCACCTGGAGGAGTCAGCAGTGGGGAGGTGGAAGAGATCCCAGCAGCTCAATGCTGGATCCACTGGCGAGGTGATTATCCTTACCGTGCAGAACACAGTATTAGGAAAGCAAGGGGAAACAAATATTAAGGGGGAAGGGATAGGCTGAAGTTCTTCTTTAAACCAGCCTCAGGAATTTAAAGCAGGGTGCCTGAACATTCCTTTATTGACATCAACAGCACACCTGGCCTCTGTCATTTGTCATTTTTTACAAAAGAAAATCTTATTTTTACAAAGTCAACGGTTGACCAATACCCTTCTGCAACTGACCACTTTATCTCATGTTAAAGGACCAACAGAGATGCAGATAATGCCCACCTCTGTTCACAGTTTTTGTTCACTATAACTTAAAGTATAACTAAAGGCAAAAGGTTTTTCTTTTTTTTTAGTAGAGGTGGTTTAGAACACCTGTCAAGTTTTTACTGCTGTCTAAGTCCCCTGTTAGGGAGATTCACCCTCTCTATTCATCCTGTTTACTGCTACCATCAAAGGTGAAAGTAGAAGAAAATCCCAAATTTTGGGTTGTCCCCAAAACAAGTAATAGAGGGGAAATCTTCCAATGCTAGTTCTGCAGACCTGGGGGCCCAAATCTTTTGTAGGTAACTTTTATTTTGCGTGTTTTGTTTTTCAAATTTTTTGTTTTTGTAGTTTTCTTGATAGTGTTTTCAGACAATACCCCCTAGTACAGCTAGGTAAGTACCCCACTGATTAGTGCTATTAGCAGGACTCCCATGTTTGGGGACTTCCTGTTTAGGCTATGGGTCAGAAAATTAAGATAAATCTCCCACCATGGAACACAAATATCAAAATATTTTACAGGTTTTAACCCTCTCTTACGCTATCAAAAATGAACAAAAAAAAAAAGTTTTGCCTATAGTTCTACTTTAAACATATAGGGGAGATTTGTTAAAACTGGTGTACGCAGAATCCAGTGAAACTTTGCAAAGTAACCAATCAGCTTCTAGGTTTTATTGCCAAAGCTTAATTGAACAAGCTGGAGTTAGAAGCTGATTGGTTACTATGCACAGCTGCACCAGATTCTGTGTGCACCAATTTTAGTAAATCTCCCCCATAGTGTTCAAAGGCAGTGCAATTCAGGATGGAGATAAATTAATGACCTGAACCACCAAAGCTGACACATCAGAGCAGCTTATCAATGTCATATTATAAACAAAGTAAATTGTTTCATTATATGTTAATGTTTTTGTATGTACTGTACACTGTACTCTTGCAGATCATCAATCACACAACAACGTTGATCTCTACATTGCACCGAAAAATAAGAAAGTCTGTTGTTTCTTTACATTGTTTCCCCAAGGGAAAGGCTAGATAACTTTTGTGTCTTTCATACTAGATTGTGTGTCCTCTGCTGTCAAGATTAGACAATGATTGGTTAGATGTCAGAAATGATAACAGTTGAGAGGGTTCCACTCCCAAGGGACAAGCATCCGTTAGTGTCATCAAGAAAGAGGCTTCAGACACTGATATAAAATTTCTTAGAAAAACGTAAGGAAAAAAACATACCATAGCTACTTGTTTCTTGTATTTGTCAGACCAAAATTAAAAGTGCTGCTTTATATTTAGAAGAATTACACGTGTATATTATGTAGTTAGGTACCACAGCATATTACATGGCAATCTATCTATAGAAAATTAAAATGGTCACAATAATCTATTGCCTTATAACGGAATAATAAAGGCAAGTATTGTAATATTTAGTTGGATCAGTTCTGCCACGAGTTAGAATTTTCTGTTTGGGCAGGCCAACTTTAAAAATGTTGGGAGCTGTGTGAATACTGTAAGTAACAGACATGCTTTCTGTACAAGAATAAAAAAGTGAATATACTTTTGGAAGTTGACTTTTTTGGGCTGAAGCAATGTCTTAGCAAACAAGATTTTTAACTTACTGGTAAAATCAGTTTTAGAATATAGCACAGGACATAGGCCTCTAAATAATTACGACTGAGTTAGGCCCCTTTCACGCATGCAGACCGTTCGCGTCATCAGTTCAGTTACATTTTTTCAAATAATTTTTTTTTGCATCTAACAGTCCTTAAGACACAGTTTACAGTAGAGCTGAACGATTCTGGCTAAAATGAGAATCACAATTTTTTTGCTTAGAAGATAGATCACGATTCTTGCGGTGTAACATCATCTTTCACATAAAAAAAAAAAAAAATGGGCTAACTTTACTGTTTCATTTTTGTTTTTTATTAATTAAAGTGTATTTTTTCCACAACAAATTGCATTTGAAATCCCACTTTGCAAATACAGTGTGACATAACAAGTGTTAAAAAAAGATTTGGGGCCAGATTCAGAAAGCATTTATGTCGGCGTATCTCCAGATACGCCGCCGTAATTTCAAATGTGCGCCATCGCATCTTTGCGTTGATTCACAAAGCGAGATACGTCCAAAAACATGGCTTCAGCCGTCCGACATAACTTGCCTACGCCGGCGTATCGTGGGCGCATAGTTACGCTGGACGCATTCGGCGTTCCCATTATAAATATGCAAATGACCTAGATACGCCGATTCACGAACGTACTTGCGCGGGGTGTATTAATATACGCTGTTTACGTAAGGCGTACGACCGGCGTAACTTTACCCCTCATAAAGCAGGGGTAAGTCATGTTAAGGTATGGACGTCAGAACGACCGTCGAAATTTACGTTGTTTACGTAAGTCGTACGTGAATAGGGCTGTGCGTAAGTTACGTTTACATCATAGGCAGTGTTCGACGTATCTTAGGCATTCTAGCCGACGTGATTTTGAGCATGCGCCGTTCGTTCAGCCCCTCATTTATAGGGGGTCATGGCTCATTGTAATACAACACGCCCACTGCCTTGATAATTTGAATTAGGCGGGCTTACGTCGGCCCATTTACGCTACGCCGCCGTAACTTAGGGCGCAAGTTCTTTCTGAATACGGTACTTGCCTCTCTAAGTTACGGCGGCGTAGCATATATGAGATGCGCTACGCCCGCTGAAAGTTACGCCATTCTTTCTGAATCTGGGCCTTGGACTTTAAGTGGTTAAACTTCCTGCATTTACACAGGTTTGCTCTAAGAAGGAAGTTAGTTACAATGTTTTATGTTGGATTTTTTCTTTACACAAATAAGTATATCCCTTTGCTGTAAGAAGGAAGCATTAGTTACAATGTTTCCTGTTAAGAACTTGGCAGACTGCCCGGATATTTTCTTTTGACAGCTCAGTGAGCAGATAAAGTCTCTCCACATGTCATATGAAAGAATCGGCAAACTCTGCATTGGAGATCGTCAGGGGGGTTGAATCAAGATCGCAATTTTTTAACGATTAATTGTGCAGCTCTAGTTCACAATGGTATGACATATGCTCTGACTTTAGGAGAACATGTATAAATCAGGGTTTCCCTATGAGAGCCGTCTTGACTGGTCCGACACAAGTCGGTCCGACTTTGAAAATGGTTTGTGCACTACTTTGGTCCTACTTCAGCCCATTAAATATCATTGAAGTCGGATTAAAGTCAGATCATCATCTTAAACACTTCAGCCCTGGAAGAATTAGCTGCTCAATGACTAGGCAATTTTTTTTGCGATACGGGACTGGGTCGCTTTAACAGACAATTGCACGGCTGTGTGATGCTGTACCCAAACAAAATTTTAATTTTTCCGCTATAAACAAAGAAAGAGCGAGAATTTTGAAAAAAAAAAAAACACAATGAGCTAGATTCAGGTAGCTCGGCGCATCTTTGTTCCGGCGTAGCGCATCTCATATGCGCTACGCCGACGTAACTCTGAGAGGCAAGAGCAGTATTCACAAAGCACTCGCCCCGTACGTTGCGCCGGCGTAGCGTAATTTGGTTGGACGTAAGCCCGCCTAATTCAAAGTAGGCAGGTAGTGGGCGTGCTACATTTAAATGAACCGTGACCCCATGTAAATGAAGGGCTGGTCGAACGGCACATGCGCGCATGCTCAGAATAACATTGCATATACTCCCTAAGATACGACGGCTCAATGCAAACGACGTGAACGTAACCTACGGCCAGCCCCATTCACGTACGACTTACGTAAACGACGTAAAATCCGACGGCTGTTCCGACGTCCATACCCTAACATGACTTACCCCTGCTTTATGAGGGATAACTGTACGCCGGACTTACGACTTACGTAAATGGCGTAGCTTACTGCGACGGGCGCAAGTACGTTCGTGAATCGGCGTATGTAGTTCATTTACATATTCAACGCGTAAATCTATGGAAGCGCCCCTAGCGGCCAGGGTAAATATGCGCCCAAGATCCGACGGCTTAGGAGACTTTTGTCGGTCGGATGAGGCCAGAATTCAGGCGTATCTAGTCCTGAGAATAAGGCGCATAGATACGACGGCACATCTGTTCACTTACGCTGCGTATCTGTAGATACGCCAGCGTAAGTGTTTGCTGAATCTGGCTCAATATCTTTTACTTTTTGCTATAAAATATATCCCACATAAAAAAAAAAAAAAATCCTCAGTTTAGGCTATGTATTCTACATATTTTTGGTAAAATAATAAAAAGCGTATATTGATTGGTTTGAGCAAAAGTTATAGCGTCTTCAAACGTACGAGCGGTGGTCGCATTCTTTTACATCGTCTCTAGTCGGCTTTTTTCAGCGTATACTTAAAGCTGCTATTTGGTGGCGTACACAATGTTAAGCATGGCCGTCGTTCCCGCGTATAATTTAAAAAATGTTAATTCATTTGCGTAAGTCGTCCGTGAATCGGGCTGGACGTAATTTACGTCCACGTCAAAACAATTACGTCCTTGCGACGTCATTTAGCGCAATGCACGGTGGGAAATTTAGGGACGGAGCATACGCAGTTCGTTTGGCGCGGGGACGCGCTTCATTTAAATGAAACACGCCCCCTACTCGCCGCATTTGAATTGCGCGCCATTACACCACGAGAGATAGTCGACGCTGCCGTAACTTACGGCGCAAATTCTTTGTGGATTCGAAGCTTCAAAAAGTAAGTTACAGCGGCGTAGCAACATTGAGGCGTATCTGATTCTATGAATCAGGCGCCGAGATGCGACGGCCCGCATTCGGAGTTACGATGGCGTATCTGGAGTTACGCTGATGTAACTCCTTTATGAATCTAGCCCATACTGTATAAGGTTCTTAATTGGTACACTAAAATAATACACAAAAATGTAAGAAAATAAAAAGTTTATTTTTAATTTAAAGCAGAGGTTCCCCCCCCCCTCCCCCACAAAAAAAATTAAAGTCAGCAGCTACAAATGCTTCAGCTGCTGACTTTAAATATATGGACACTTACCTGTCCAAGGAACCCACAATGTCGGCACCCCAGCCCCTCTTCGGATTGGGTGTCTGGTGCAGCCGCCACCATTCCTGGTAAGGGAACCTGGCAGTGAAGACTTTCGGCTTTATAGCCAGTTCCCTACTGCGCACGCTCGAAGTTTCGCCAGCCCTCCTTATACTTACCTGAGCCGATCTCAATCCAGTGCTGTGCCTGAGAGCAGCCTCCCTCTCTCTGCACTCTCCCTTTTCACAGGGCAGATTGATATGCAGTGGAAGCCATCGGCTCAAGTAGAATGGCTCGTGATCGAGCCTACCGGTGTGTCACAATAGGAAGCAGCTTCCTAAGTGGGCACACTATGAAGAAGAAGAGGAGGAGCTACCAGCACTGGCAAGGGACTCTACAAGAGAAGGATCATGGCTGCTCTGTGCAAATCCATTGCACAAAGCTGGTAAGTATAAAAGAGAGCCAAAAGCCATAAAAAAAGTGTTGCTGGCAGTTAAAGTCCAAATCAAGGCACATAAAAAAAACTTGCAGTAGGGGTTGCAGAAGAGGGTGTATTATTTACCTAACCCTTGATTCAGCAGGCTCCACTGCTCGAAGCTCTGGTCTTTGGGCAGAACCTCTGTGTCAACATGGACAGTGCAGGGCTAATAACCTTGTATTAATCCTGTAGCAGGAGGATGTGGCAAACTGGTCACATGAATTGAGGAAGCTTACTGAAGCAGGGAGCCATGTGCCAAGTAAGTAGATCTGACAAACATTAAAAATATGACCATTTATTTTCTATTGCTTTCACATGATGTGTGTATGAACAACTTTTGATTTTTTTTCTATTTGGCCCTTTTATTCATTTCAAGTCGTATCCAAAACAAGTCAAAATAGTAATCAAACAAAAGAAGAGTGAGAGAAAAGAAGAGTGTGAATATGGGAACAAACTTAACTGTTCAAACACCGTTTATACAAAAGTAAAGACATATACTGTGTCGTAAAATTACATTATAATGACAATTAGATTAGAATTGGTACATAGTCATAAGAAACATTTAATGATAATGAATTATTATTTTCAAATGAAAAAATATATCACTAATATATACAGGTGTTACATTGTTCTTGATTTAATGTGCAAAATAAAAGATTAAATAAACGATGGTCAAAATAAAATAAAATTATTCAAGCATAAATAATAGCCATAGAAATCACACCATTTAAATCTTACATAATGAAAAGGGTAACTTGAACATTTTAATAATAGGCATGCATACATGAAGTACAAAAACCTGAATTATAATCACAGCTACATGTCATGCAAATTACTGCTATAATTTTCACAGTTTAAGCTTCCTTATTGCATTTTTAATGAAGTACAATTATAAAAAAGTAACTTTAGTCTTCTGAGTAGTTACAATATACTGTATGACACATACTGACAGCATCAAAATATCAAAATTAAAAATGAAAGCTAATTAAATAGAATTATTTGTAACTTTACATGTCTCCATAAATGCACTCTTGGCACAATATAAAGCCACAGTATGTTTTTTTTTTAGTCCCCCCCCCCTGATATTACCTATTGATTTTGCCAGTAGATCTGTTATTGGCAGTATAAGGGTTGGAGACAAACTATTTTACACTGATTATTATAATACAGGGTCTATATAGCGCTCAGTGCTTTACAATGTTAGGGCAGTCAGTACAATTCAATACAGGAGGAATCCATCGTTAGACCTTACAATCCAGGAGGGTAAAAAACTATGGGAGGATGTTTTTTCTCATATCCCAAAAGAAAAAAAAAAAGGCTGCTGTAACTGCATAACCACTTTTCTACCAGGGGTATCAGAGTAAAGGGGGCTGAATACAAATGTATCAGTGGGAGAATAGTGCCCCAAGGGCCAGATAAAGGCAAGCAAAGGGCTGCATTCGGCCCACGGGCCGCAGTTTGAAGTTCACTGGTCTAGCACATAAAATCCCCAAAAAAACATTCATGTTTTTGGTTGTAACATAACAAAATATGGACAATTTTAAGGGGTATGGATATTTTTTCAGGGCACTGTACACATGTTACATGGCCCATCATTCATGCTTAACTCCAAAATGATGACCTGTAAGATCTTTTAGTGGACGATTTGGTTACCAACGTAAGTTGCTTGACATGTTGTTGTTTTTTTTCTTTACCCATTGCAATCTCATCTTTTATATTTTACCAAAAAATTATGACAAATTGTATTTGATAAACATGTGTGCTAATATCACGTGACAAACAATGGCAACTGCCACCATTGCTTTCAGAAAATGTATATTGTTTGGGGGGTTAACATATCTTCAGGCCTAAAATATGCATTTTAACACGTGGAATTTTTTTTTAAAAAATGGCTTTGGTTGTAAAGTTGTTAAAGCACAACTCCACTGTTGTTGAGAAAAAAACATTACCCTCTGGGTGATCTATGTACATTGCAAGGGTTATAACAACCTTTGTTGCAGATTCCTACCGTTTGTAATTCTGATGAAATCCCTGTGTGTTTGTCTGTCCCTCTGTTCAGATGTAGGTCTAATAGGAGTGGTTTCATAATTATCAGTAAGTTGTGGCAGCTTAAGAGCACTAATAAGGAAATTTGCTGGGTCTGCATCCCTTGAGATGTGTTCCTATTGGAAATAGCTCACCAAAAATAAAAATTTTGTTACAGGGGATGTCTGAAATCTGACTTGTGACTTCTGGGAAAATTGGTGATCCAATCACACAAGCAGGAAATTATGTTTCTGGAGAGTGGTCAGTACACATTCTGTGTACAGAACAATGCCATGTAGCCTTGTATTATAATTGTATCATAATTGTACACGCTATATTATTTTTTTTCTTTATGTGCTGTTTTTTTTTTTTTTTTACAAACCAGGCCAATTCTGACATTTCTCTCCTACATGTAAAAATCATATTTCTTTGCTAGAAAATTACATAGAACCCCCAAACATTATATATGATTTTTTAGCAGAGACCATAGAGAATACAATGCCAGTAATCGCAGTAATTATCTCACATGGTATTTGTGTAGCAATTTTTCAAATGCATTTTTTTTGGAAAAAAAAAAAAAACAGTAAAGTTAGCCCAATGTTTTTGCATAATGTGAAAGATAAAGTTACACTGAGTAAATAGATACCCAACATATCATGCTTCAAAATTGCACACTCTTGTGGAATGGTGCCAAACTTCGGTACTTAAAGATCCCCACAGGCGAGGCTTTAATTGGTTTTACTGGTTACATGTTTTGAGTTACAAGGGGGTCTAGGACTAAAATAATTTCTCTCGCTCTAATGTTCGCAGCAACACCTCACATGTGTGGTTTGAACACCGTTTTCATTTTTTTTATTGTTAATTCTACTTTCTACTTTTTAGTCTGACACTTTAAAAAAAAAGTAAACATTCCTTGTAATAGGAATATGCCATGATCGGACCTCTTTACAGTGAGATATGGGGTCAATAAGACCCCATGTCTCACCTCTAGGCTGGGAAGCCTGAATCAAAAAAATGATCACGGCTTTCCAGCTGAGGCGGCACAGTTCTTTTAAATGCAGAGGCTGGGCGTGACGTCATAACATCACGCCCAGCCTCCGACAATCAGAGACTCCGGCGACCATCTGGTCCACTGGAAATCTCTATGGTGAACATCCAGGGCCGGCGGATCTGTTTTCCATCTCACTGATCACAGCGGTGAGTCGGTAGAAGCACCGAAGGGTGGCGGGAGGGGGGTTTGCCTATGATCATTCTTATGGTGCAGAGAATCGCCGGCTGAAAAAGCTGATATCTGAATAATGACTGCCAGCTGTTGGCAAGTGGTTAAAGGTTTTAGCCTTAGGCTAAATCTACTAGTCCCTCTTAGTCTGGCCATACATTATACCATTTTCTTGTATAACTTTCCTTTAAATTTACCAAAACCATATAATATGAGGTCAAATCTAAACACTTTAAATTTGTATGCAATCAGGCAGGTCTTTAACTACATAGTTGAAGGCAAATCTAAAGAAAATTTAATAATCTAAAGAAAATTTAATAAGACAATCGTATAGTGTATGGCCAGCTTAACACTACCCTCTCCACAGGTTGATAATGCTTCTGGCCTAGGGTGGCTATGTTGCTCTGTTGCTGAATGCATCTAGACAGGAATCCCCTACTGGCCGAATCTCCAGGTGAAAAGTAATGAAAAAGCATATAAAACTAATGAAGCCCCAACATCTAAAGACTAATACTGTAATATATAACATTTGTGTGCCTGGCTTTAGATATGCTTTTAACAGGAATAAACAAGAACAGTAAAACAGAGCAGCATAAAATACAATGTAAATCAAGGACTAGCTGCCATCTTTTACACAGCAGTGATTATTTAGTTTGCAGAATCTTATTCTTCCTGTGCTTTTGAGTGGTTTAAGGTTTGATGTCTGTTTGGTGAACACATGTTGTAGTGACATTCATGCCAAGCATCGTTAATACTACTTACAGCAACTGTCAGACAAGGAGGTAGAAGTGTCTGTCTTCATTAAATCCCTTGAAGTGCAGCATTTGACCTCTGAAAATGCACCATTCATTATCTAGAATATTCTTTCAAATGCTACTTCACACCCTGGGACTGTCATGTCAAATTACATCACTGTTATGATATTTAGAGAACAGAGATATGTGTTCTCCTAAAAGATCCAATGTCTTCCCCGTGGACATATAGTTTTTTATTTCTAAAAGATCCGGTCAGCTTTAGTGACAAAGGATCTGGACTACCTGTCATTCAAGTCCACAAAGATTCTTTTTTATTGTCCCACAAAATGAAAAGCATTAAAACATGGTACTGAATTTGCTTATTTAAAAGGGGAACCCTAGCAGGGCAGAATTGTCAATCATACAACGTTAGGTTATGTCTACTTGAGACTTCCTTGTTTTAAACATGAGCTCCTGAAGAACCTGTGCTGCAATATAATACTCAGTTTAGAAGAAGAGAAGGGGTTGTAAATGTAGTAACGCCAGTTTTTTATTGAAAAAAGTGGTTAGAAACACTCACAGAAAAGTAGTGTTAAGAAAGCTTATCATCCCATACAGTTGTGGTGGCAAGTCTCCTGCAAATTTACCATCAATTTCAAAATGTTGCTTTCCATCAAGCTATGACCTTATGAAGCAATAGAAACAAAGATGGTGTCCGCTGGAAGCCTGTCCGTCGGACATGTTCGGTCGTCTGTACAGACTCACCGGACATGTCCGATCGGCCGAAAGCCCTTGCATGCGTCGAAGTGATTCGACGCATGCTTGGAAGCATTGACCTTCCAGGGCCGCGCACGTCGATGCGTCATCGTCGCGGCGACGGCGCAGCCACGTCACCGCGTATCGTGTCCGCGCGGATTTCTGTCTGATGGTGTATACAACCATCAGACAGAAATCCGGCAGCGGACGCAGCAGACATGTCCGGCGGACGGAGAACTGAGTTATCAAACACTGTTGATTGCCAAGTTCTCTGTTTTCAGTATGCAGACTGTCAGTCACTGGCTTACTGCTCTGTCCTTCCAGTAGTCACTGGAGTGCTGGGCTGTGCAGGGGGCGGAAGCGGCTGGCTCAGGCTCTCAGCGGCATGCTAAGAGGCTGAGTCATCTGCCGGTCCAGGCATCTGGGTGGATCCCAACCATATGGTCGGGATCTTTTCAGAGCATGGCGTGGCTCTGTGACCTCAGCTAACAGCAGACTTTAGCCTACTGTCAGCTATAAAGAGGTCACAGGAGTGCAGAACAAACTGCACTTCTCTGATTCATAGGAGAATGAATACATCCAAAATATCTTTGGCTATACTTCTCCGTTATTATGTAACCACCATATGAGCTATGACATATTGCTTGCATGCAAGATGCAGGCTTCGTCAGAAAAACAAAAGCCTTCAGCCTCCAGATGAACACTGACACCTTCAGGCTACAGTGTCCATCTGTAGAGCTTTAGGTTTAATGTTGTATCTATATTGCAGTATTTAAAATAATAATCAAAATAGATTAATTATATAATGGGAAAAATGTAATTTTTAATATGCGTATACATTTGTCAGCCTATAATAAACAAGGGTTATACTTTCAAAGAAACTCCTACTATAATGTTTGACATTTTAATCCAATTACTGTACTATATATATATTTTCATATTAGGCCGTGTACTAACGAGCAAACATGTACGGTGAAACCGGTCCGTCGGACCGTTTTCACCGTACATGCCTGCCAGAGGGCTTCTGTACGATGGTTGTACTAACCATCGTACAGAAGTCCGCGCGTAAACATTACGCGGGGCGTGTCCACGTCGTCGCCGCGATGATGACGCGCGATGACGCGGTGACGTGGGCGGGCCTGCCATTTAAAGGCTTCCACGCATGCGTCAAAGTCATTTGACGCATGCGAGGGACGGCGGGCGCTCGGACATGTACGGTAGGTCTGTACTGACGACCGTACATGTCCGAGCGGGCAGGATTCCAGCGGACGGTTTTAAAACACGTCCAGGAATATTTGTCTGCTGGGAAAAGGCCCGGCGGGCAAATGTTTGCTGGAATTCGGCCCGCTCGCGCCTACACACGACCGAACATGTATGCTGAAACTGGCCCGCCTTAATGTTAATAGACTATATGTATTGTAAAGCTAACCAAAACACTCCCATTGTAATTTTCTTTTTTTTTTGGGTCTCTGTGAATGACAGATTCAGGTTACTAATATTCCTGCATATATGTGGAAATACATAGTCATAGAGATCACTAGTTCTGATTTTGTTTGCTACATCTTTGTGTAGAGTAAGTGATTCAGTGAGAATTGAAACCTTTGGATCATCATGACAGCCAGACATCTAGCATTTTCAGAAGTTCAATTACGGCAGTCTGTATATTCTTCATACAATAGGTCTCCTTTAGGTAGAACTTCTTTTTGTGGAATTGAAAAAAAGCATTGAACTCTTTTTATTGAGCAAGCAACCATCAGATACACCACTTTTACTTGAAGTGGTTGTAAAGCTTAAACATTTTGCATCAAAGGTAAAAAATGTTTAGGTGTCAGAAGCCCCCCCCCCCTTTAATTACCTAAGTCCTCATTCGATTCAGCGCTGTGTAGGTCTGCAGCTCTTCTCTCCCCTCACTTTCAGGTCTCGCTGGCTTTGCTGGGGCATCAGGAGCCGTTGGCTCCCGGTGTTGTCAATCAAAGACAGTGACGAAGGCGAGGCTGGCACCAAGTCCCGCTGTCTGTGAGGCTGCTTCCCACTGGACAAAGAGGAGGGGCCAGGAGTGCCAGTGGGGGACCTGAATAGAGGAGGTTTGTGCACAGAGCAGATAAGTATAGATATGGGAAAAGTATGTGGGCTGTTTAGGCTCAATAGGTGGGAGGGGTATGTGGACAGTGCATCTGCAGCTGCTGCTAGATTGCTGACAGGGGATGGAGCCTGGCCTGGCTCCTGAAAAGGTTCAAGAAAGAAAGGGTAACCCTTGGAAGTCGCACATCTATTGTGTCCTACTGCAATGAATGAAGTGGCAACCTCGGCCTGGACTCCGAACAGGACATGCCCTCAATGCGTTTCACTCTGCCCTCCAGAATTTAGTCATGGGGAATGGAGTCTAGGCTGAGGTTGCCACTCTATTCATTGCAGTAGGACACTAGGATGTGCGACTCCCAGGGGTTACTCTTCCTTTCTTGAACCTATGTATGGACATGTTTGATGTTATTTTATTTACGTTCACAATCACTTTAAGGCTCAAGTGGGGTGGGCATGCTCCTCTCTCATTAGAATTTTTCTTGGGTCCCCCCGCCCCCATTCCAATCCCACTCAGAAGACATTGATGGGTTGCACACATGTGATTTTTAAGGTTTTTTAATTGGTATCCGGGTCTTGATAACATTTTAAACATGCTCAACTTTGTCCTAAAGAAGTGAACAAAATGCATCAAGAATTTTAACTGCCTCCTCGTCACAGCTTGATATGTGTGGATATCTTTAATGCATAATTATAACTGATAATGATGTAGCAGAAGATATTAATGATGTGTAGCAGGTTGAGGTGTCAATAAATATTTAAAACACAACCCCAGGCAACATTTTTATTTAAATAGAGCATTGTGCATCAATTACCTTACTCCTTAGCCTTGATTCCAAACACCTCTTCCTAAGCTATCCTGCATTGTAATGGATCAAAATCATAGTCATCTCTAGGAGCAAAGGTATTATGCTGCCCTGGGGACCAGACATTTTTCCCTGCTTGTTATCTTCTCCTGCCTCTGGAGCTTATGAGAGAGGACATGGGTGCTGAAGTGTTGCCTCCATCAACAGGAGGTGGTCACATCACGCAGGCAGTAAAGAAATACCACAGGTAGTAAAGCAACAAAGAGAGAAGGATCATCATGTGAATGTGGCTTCAGGTAAGAAAAATAGGCAGTTTTTTTCATACCAGCGGTTAGTTAGAGAAGGATGGGAGGAAACGTTAATATCCTGGAGTTGGGCTTTATTGTTAACAATATTTTACTACAAAGTGATTGTAAAGAATTTTTATTTTAATAAAATAACAAATATATCATACTTACCTGCTCTGCGCAGTGGTTTTGCACAGAGCAGTCCCAATCCTCCTCTTCTCGAGTCCCCCGCTGGTGCTCTGGGCCCCTCCCTCTTGCCAAGTGCCCCCATACCAAGCCTTTTGCTGTGGGAGCACTTGTGCATGCTCGTTCCAAGTCCATAAGACACAGAGAGCATGACTCATTACGGCCCCTTGCTCCTGTCTCACTGACTGTGATTGATAGAAGTGGGAGCCAATGGCTCCTGCATCTCAGCCAATCAGAGGTCTCCTGCACATCGCTGGATAAAGATCATGCTTTGGTAAGTATTGGGGGGGTTGAGGGGGGAGCTGCACACTGAAGGTTTTTTACATTATATGCATAGAATGCAGCCTTTACAACCACATTAAACTCCCTTCATGTTACCCTATGTGTTCAAGCACACCATAGGTGTTTACAGAAATTTAGAGGCAGGAAAAAAAAATCACTTGCGCATTCATGGGAGGAGCATTTTGGCATACAAAAAAGTCAAAACACGCCTAATCACTAGGCTTGTTTAGCGCGTGCGGGTGTTTTATTTAATTGGCCAGAATAAATTAATATTCCGGTCAAGGAAATAAACGCACGTATGCGTAACTTGCCTAAACACGTTTGCAAAGACGCAGTTTAGGTGAGTTTTTTAAACTGCTTTTCTCCTGCTAGGAGAAGAGATTTTCAAAAAGCCCCTGTGTGCATTGGCTATTAACAAAATGGAACATTCCAACAGTATTTGCATTGAGAAAATAATATATATATATATATATATATATATATATATATATATATATATATATATATATATATATACACACACACACACACACGATTGTACTTTTAAAAATCCATATTGTTGATGTTCTTCTCTTTGATTGTATGTTATAATGGGAATACAGTACATCTAACAAATTTAGCATCCATATATTTTTACACACACACATATATATATATATATATATATATATATATATATATATATATATATATATATATATATATAAAAGCATAATAAAAAAGCTAATAAACGTCTGATAAATAAATGCAAACATTTTTTGACAAGTTTTTTTTTTTTTATTATAGTCATATTTTTGGAACACAGAGTATATTTTGTTTTTAATTTGGACTATTTTCCTACAACAATATGAAAACAATTAATCTGCCTGCCAACGAGAACATTGCTCTGTGTTAAAAAAAGGATATATCTCCTATGACTTTGAAAACAAGTACAGCAGTGCAGTGGTAAAAAATGGTCTTTTTATTTATCCCAAATAATATTATGAAAAGCCAACTTTTCAGGCACCCAAGGTCAGGATTCTTCTCTAGGCACTTTCAGACTACTATGACTTGGTCTCTTAATGTGACTATTCTATTCAGGCTTATAGGGGGTTATCCACAAAGCCGCGGCGCAACGTAACTTTTCGGATTTAAGTTACTCCGCCGCAAAATTCTAAAGTTAGGTGCCGATCCACAAAGCACTTACCTGGAATTTTGCGGCGCTGTAACTTAAATCCGTCCGGCGCAAGGCGTTCCTATTCAAATGGGCGAGTCCCATTTAAATTAGGCGCGCTCCCGCGCCGGACGTACTGCGCATGCTCCGTCGGGTAAATTACCCGACGTGCAGTGCGCTAACTGACGTCGCTCCGACGTCATTTGCTTAGACGTTAACGTAAATGGCGTCCAGCGCCATTCACGGACGTCTTACGCAAACGACGTAGAATTTAAAATTCGACGCGGGAACGACGGCCATACTTAACATGGCTTAAGACAACTAGGGCTTAGCCCTAGTTTTACGCGGCGGAACTCGACGTAAACGACGTAGATTTAGAGCGACGGGCCCGTCGGAACGTTCGTGGATCGCCGTAACTGGTCATTTGCATATTCTACGCCGGCCGGAATGGCCTCGCCACCTAGCGGCCGGCCTAGAATTGCATCCTTAAGATCCGACAGTGTAATTCAATTACACATGTCGGATCTTCGTCCTAACTATGGGAAACTGAGTCTGTGGATCAGTTCCATAGTTAGGACAAGGGATACGACGGAGTAACAGCAGTTACTCCGCCGTATCTCTTTTGAGGATCTGGCCCATAATTCCCACGACTATTCTCTGTATTGAGCACTCAAACAAGTCTATACAGTAATGGCAGATGCAAGCTGTAACTGTAGATTGACACTCTATTCTTGACACTCAAAATCTTTGCAACCACTCATGAAAGGCTATAGGGGCGATATATTAAAGGAAAAGGTGGTTCCCTTTTTCCCTTTGTGAAAATGAACTTTGCAAAGAATACCCAATCTCCTGCAAGAAATAAAAATATCAGCAAAGCTTTACTTCATGCACTTAGCTAAGGGAAAGGTGAACAGCCTATTTGTCTTTAGTAAACCAGCCCCCTATGTACAGTATGCTATAGGAGTGTCCGTTGCCTACATAATGATAAAGTGTTCTTCTTTACTATTTTAGAGAGTCAAAAAGTATGCTTCTGGGTACTTAAAACGAACGGCGCATGCGCCGTCCCGTGGCCGCATCCCAGTGCGCATGCCCAGAATCATGTCGAAACAACTGCCTAAGATACATCGAATCACTGCCTACGACGTGAACGTAACTTATGCCTAGCCATATTCACATACTACGTAAACTACGTAAAATACGACGGCTGTGTTCCCTGGTCCATACCTTTGCATGAGTTGCGCCTCCTATATGGGGAATACCTTTACGCCGGACATACGACTTACGCAAACTGTGTATATTATTGCGCCGGGCGCAACTACGTTCGTGAATCGGCGTATCTCCCTCATTTGCATATGTGCATAGAAAATCAATGGGAGCGCCACTTGCGGCCAGCGTAAATATGCGCCCACGATATGCCGGCGTAGGAAAGTTACGTCCGTCGGATGAAGCCTATTTTCAGGCGTATCTCAGATTGTGGGCTTGGCGCACAGATACGACGGCGCATAGTTACACTTACGCGGCATATGTCGAGATACGTCGGCGTAAGTGCTTTGTGAATCCGGGCCTTATTGTCCAATGCTTCTGATCTGAGCATGTAAGGCTTACGGATGAACAGTTATGAAAGGGTTAAAGGGTAAAACCACAGGTCTCTGAGCAGAAAGCATTGCTAATATCCAAAAGACCATCATAAAATGTTGTGGAGCTGTAGCATATCATGGCAAAAACTGGATGAGTTTGTCTGTTGATTCCCATCTCCCCTCTTCTCTATTCTTTGTTGCCTTTCCCCTCCTTGATGGCTATCCTTATTTCTCATTGCACTCCTTTAAAATAGAGGCATTGGTGATCCTGCACTTTGCTACGTGTGGCTCCTGACATAAGAAACAGGACACTCATGCCGCGTACACACGGTCATTTTTCAGCATGTCTAAAAAACGACGTTTTCCCAACTTCATCATTAAAACGATGTTGCCTACACACCATCGTTTTTAAAAAATTATCTAGCAAAGCGTGGTGACGTACAACACGTACGACGGCACTATAAAGGGGAAGTTCCATTTGCCTTGGGGCTGCTTTAGCCGATTCCATGTTAATAAAAGACGATTCACGCTTTTTTGTCTGTTACAGCATGATAAATGTGCTTACTTCATTATGAACGGTAGTTTTACCCAAACAAGCGCTCCCGTCTCATAACTTGCTTCTGAGCATGCGCTGGTATTTTACAACATTTTTGCCCACACGCGATAATTTTTTACAACCCGAAAAACGACATCGTTTAAAACGACGTTAAAAAATGCAGCATGTTCGAAAACAAATGTTGTCTTTTTCAGAACCTGAAAAACGATGTGCAGCCCACACACAATCATTTTAAATTACGTTTTTTAAAAACAACGCGGCATCAAACAGATGCTTATGGTGCCTTGCAACATCACAGCTTTCACCACATTGAGTATACCCAATTAAGGTGAATAAAATTACAATAATACTTGAAAAAGTGCTTCACTGTTATTAAAAAAAAAAAAAGAAAAACCTTTCTGGGATCAGATCTAGGCTTAAATCTAATATCAAGTAATAATATTATATGAAAAAATGAATTGGTCTCTCAAACAGAGACTGTAATTGTAACTGTAATGTCAAAAATATAATGGCATTATTGAAATAATCGACTGTGACAAATTAAAAAATAGGAAAAAAATGATTAAAGTTGAACTCCAAGCAGATATGAAAATTGGCAATAATTGTAGTTATGTTTACATTACAGATCACTAAACATATTTATTTTTAAGTGCATCCAGTAAAACCACCTGTATTTGTCTTTGATATCAGCCATCTATAAATATAAAGGTGATTTTGCGCAATATTCAAAAAGTGTATAAACAGTAATAAACAAACTGCAACCACAACGTGAAAGCAAGGTGATCTAAAAGTGAAAAAAAATAATAATAAGAAGCTATAAATGATCTGTGAAAAATAGTAGTCCGATATAGCTAAAAAAAGTGATAAATAAAAAGGAAAAAAAGTGTCTATAATCAGCTCCACCAGTATAGCTGTAAATGAACGTTCTCTTGGAGTAGTGGTGTAAAAAAGAGAGTACCCCATGAAGAAATCATTTTGATGAAACATGTCGGGGAGTGATTACTGAAGTCACAACCGCACACCTTAACTTTCTAAGCTTGAATGTGGAATGGTCTAATCTGCCACCAGCTCAATTACCTAAGCAGCAGCTCCAGTACACCTGCACAAGGGCTGTGAGTAACACTTGGGCTATTCGTTGGTCCGCTGTGACCACTAGTTCACCTGGAGGATATCTTTATTTTTTGTTTTACACCGTGTCAGTTTTTGGATTTATACACTGCTTGTAACAAGAGTTACCTTTGTGAGTGCATTCTTTGGGAGATTTGTAGTGTGTTATTAAAAGTTGTGTTACAGTATCACACTATTGTGCTCTCTTTTTCTTATTTGCATATGGCTGTTATCTTGGAGTTTTCTTTTTGCTTCGGATCTCCATCTGTTTAACTGAATGCTCCACTCTATATGAAAAGAAGGAGTTCTATCAACTAAACTGAGGGGGTCAGTTAACAAGCCTGTGTGCCTAAACACGAAAGTGTCAGGCCATTTGTTGCGGTGAGTTTGCATTTCTGATGGGTGGTGGAAGCACGCAGTCACTGTGGTGTGGTGAAAGCACTTATTGAAGATCGGGAAGGATTTTTTCTTTTCCTTTGTTCTCCATTTATGAACTATTTATATATATTTTTTTGTTCACTTAGACAGTTCATGGACTTTATTTGCCAACCTGGTATTTTTTGATGCGATTTTTGCACGGATTTTTGGACACTTATATATTGACTCACTTAGAGGGTGGATTATTTATTTATTTTTCACTATGTCACTGTACCAATATTATATTTGTTGATTTACATTTTCACTTATTTTTTTGAGCGGTTTAATATCACATTTGGCACCTTATTTATAATAGGTATCACTGTATTTGCATATTAACTATTTTGGTAGCTTTGACTATACTTCAATGATATCCTAAAACAACAGGCTCACAGAACTCTCACCTCATTCCTAGAATCAATATGCATCAAAGAAATTCAGAATCCATTCCTCTTTCATGTAAAGGGATTTCAAAACATCACTGACACTCCTCCTCCTCAATGCAGGTTAATGGATTATTCCATACATGTCTTAGCACAGGGATCCTCAAATTACGGCCCTCCAGTTGTTCAGGAACTACAATTCCCATCATGCCCAGTCATGTCTGTGAATGTCAGAGTTTTACAATGCCTCATGGGACTTGTAGTTCCGCCACAGCTGGAGGGCCGTAGTTTGAAGATCCCTCTTCCTAATCACTAGGAACAGCAGATCGCTCTCTAACTCCCCTGTTAGAACGAGGATCTGTCAGTTTACATTGACAGATGCCCGTTCTGGCTCTCGCAACGGGTCCTCTGCCGTACAGCGGCCTGCTACGGCACCTACAGCGATTTGTGTGACTGTCCCGACCACCGTACGGCTGGTCAGTGAGTGGTTAAACGAGAAGTTCAGCCTAAACTCGTTTGTCTGCACATCTCCTAAAGGTCACAGGAGTGCAATTCGTTTTGCAATCCTTTGACTTGATTTCAGCAGTGAGCACGACAATGAAATCTGGACCTGCCAGGTGCCTGGATTGATGCCTGTCTCAGCCTCACAGCGAGCTGCTGAGAGACTGAGACGGCCGATCCATGCCCCTCCACAGCTCAGCACTCTAGTGAGCATGGAGGAGCAGAGAGGAGAGCTGCTGATTGAAAGTCAGAAGCTCCAATACAGAAGGAAAGGATTAAAAGCACTGAAAGCTTGACATTGCATTGCATATTAACGCCCAGTCACAGTTTTTATACTAGCACTGTAAATGTGATCACCTTGAAACATAATGTGTACATAATGGTGAAAACTGTATCTTAATTTATAAAAAAAAGAAAAAAAATGCATGTCAGACTTAAATCTTATTATCTATTAATGTTCTCCAAAATCTTAAGATACAGTACATTTCATAAAAGAAGTTTGTTTGAAATGCATAAAAAGTGTTTGTATGTCTATATACTAAACATGCCATATATGTGCGTATGGATCTTACGGTGTTCTATCGTTCTTTGACGTACGGTTCTTGAAAAGCTTAGAATATGTCAGCTGTGCAGTAGTGTCCCCCGGCAATTATTACAATGTTGACAGCTATGTTAAAAATTCCTATCAAGAACATGTTTTTCCATTTCCAAGTCAAAAAGACTAAGAATGCTGTTGATATCATCGAGATGTAAAATGTCTGTGATTATTCACAGCAAGTCATTATACAATTAATAGAATAATCATGTTAAGATTTGACAGGCCAGTGATTGTTGCTGACAACAAAATATGTGACATGTCTTTTATTTCAGTCATAAAATCAAACATAGTAATGATTATAAACAATAATATCAAACATACAGAGATAATATAGCCAATAACATGTCAAGAATACAGTCAACTAACATGCCAAATGGAATTAAAACTCAGGATGACAAACCTTTTGGCAAAGTACCAAAGAAGCATTGAGTCCAATATTCATATCCCAGTTAGATGCCTATGTATAAGTTACCAGCATATAGCAAGAATTTTGGAATGGGTTCCTTTTTAACTGTAATACTAACCATGTGGTATACCGTATATACTCGAGTATAAGCTGAGTTTTCCAGCCCATTTTTTTTGTGCTGAAAATGCCCCCATCGGCTTATACTCGAGTCACCTTTTTGCGCCTTATCTCCCGGACTTTGGGGACCCGGTACCGGCAGGCACACATGTAGCCCCACTCTTCCTCTACACGTGTGCAAAGTTTGTTGTCCTGGGGACCTACGGCCAGGGAGCACCGATTATTCAAAGCCGGGCACCCCTTCCATAGACTCCTATGTTAAACGGTAATTTCTCCAGTGAATTTGGGGACCCTGTACTGGCCTATTGTAGGTCCCCTGGACCCCAAACTTGGCACACATGTAGCCCCATTTCTCCTCTACAAGTGTGCAAAGTTTGTTGTGTGGGGGACCTACGGCTGGGGAGCATCGATTTTTCAAATCCGGGCACCCCTTCCATAGACTCCCATGTTAAACGTCAGTCTAGTCATGGACACAGTGAGGCATGGGTGCAGTGAGGCATGGGTGCAGTGAGGCATGGGCGCAGTGAGGCATGGGCGCAGTGAGGCATGGGCACAGTGAGGCATAGACACAATGAGGCATGCACATGGACACAGTGAGGCAAAGTGAGGCACAGTGAGGCATGCAGATGGACACCCTAGGCTTATACTCAAGGTCAATGCGTTTTCCAATTTTTTTGCGGTAAAATTAGGTGTCTCGGCTTAAATTCGCGTCGGCTTATACTCGGGTATATATGTATATGATCAAATGCAAGATATGTCATGTTCAGTAAGTCAGAAGGAAAATAAGACATCTTAGGGACCACATTCAAAAACATTTATATAGTTTAGAAAATAATTTTGCTACGAATGTGGCTCGGCACTTCAATGTCTCTCATGCAGGAGATATTTTGGCTGTTACAGTATGGGTGGTAGAAAAAGTGTGTGCCCCTAAGAGAGGTGGGAATGCTTTTCACCTCCTATGCATAAGAGAAGTTTTTTGGATATTTCATCTGAAAACCCACACATCAGACGGGTTCAATTTTGAATGGGACGTGACACATTTTTATGAATTACTTACGTCCTTTTCTTTTCTTTTTTTAACCTCTTTTCTGCATGGGATCCTGCATCACCCTCCTCTTGTTTTTTATCACTGGAATCACACTGAGATGGAGCTATGGTTTTTAATGATGTGTTTGTTTTCTTTACTAGCTATGTTAGTTTTTTTCATGTATATTTTTTATGTTTTATTTCTTTCCAATAATTTTATTTGAGTTTTGGGGAGTACAGACACAAAAACAGGGGAGAGACATATACAACATCAGTGTATATAAGCAAAAAAATCACAATCCAGAAAAGGGAAGGCAGTAATGACAACTCAGGAAGAAACGAGAAGAAAACATGAAAACATAACCTGTATCAAAACATACATTCTTATTTAGTTTTTCAGTTTTAAATGTATATTGGATAACCCGAGCATCGGTTGAGTAAACCAGGTCTGGCTAGAGTATCTACCTGACAAAAGAGGGGGAGGGGGTGGGGGAAGGCTAAAGGGAAAGGGCTGGGGGGTGGTTACGGGGGTAAGGGAAGCGACTAAGAAGATTATAGAAGAGTGCTGTTTAAGGGAGATATTAAGAACACATAGGTGAAAATGAATTACTGGAGGAATTGGGGGGGGGGGGGGTAGTGAGAAGGGGTAGAGGTGTAGATAAATGAAAAGTAAAATAATTAAGGATTTAAGGAATAGCCCTCCCTTCTCCACCAACAGGGTTAGAGATTACAGTTAGAGATTACAGTGTATTATGGCTGTAATTCATTATCTAGGTAAATTCCATTGAGGAAACAGTTTTCCTAAATATTCAAAGGAGGCTCCTTAGACTGATGGACAAGATCCTCCATTTTAGCGATTTTCTTAACACATCTGAACCAGTCAGCTATGGTCGGGCGGGGGGTTGTGTTATGCCAGTGTAGAGGTATACACATTTTTGCTGCATTGATTAAGTGAACTGTCAGAGGTATGAAGTATGTGATAAAGATGTATGGTGAATGAGAAATTGGGCAGGGGTATAGTCTGGGGAAAATGTTGTAATGCTAGGTATAAATGGGTGAACTTCTTTCCAAAAAAGTTAGATAACCGGACATGACCACCACAGATGTAGGAGTTTATATGTTTATTTAGATTTTTTATAATTCTATTCCATTTATTTTATTTTGGTTTCCACATATGTAAAGGATTAAGTGCAATGATTTTTTTTATTTTTATTATTATTATACAGGATTTATATAGTGCCAACAGTTTGCGCAACACTATACAAAATGAAGGCAGTTACAATACAATTTGGTACAAGAGGAATCTGAGGTCCCTGCTCATTATAGCTTACAATCTAATGCCCTGTACACACGATCGGAAATTCCAACAGCATAAGTCCGATGTGAGCTTATGAACGGAAATTCCGACCGTGTATATGCTTCATCAGACTTTTGCTGTTGAAATTTCCACCAACAAAAGATCGAGAGCTGGTTCTCAAATTTTCCAATGGAAAAAAGTCCTATCGGAAAATCTGATCGTCTGTAGCAATTCCGACGCGCAAAATTACAACGCATGCTCGGAAACAATTTGACACATGCTCGGAAGCATTGAACCTAATTTTCTCGGCTCGTCATAGTGTTGTACCTCACCGCGTTCTTGACGGACGAAAGTACAGAGAACTTCTGTGTGACCGTGTGTATGCAAGCCAAGCTTGAGCGGAATTCCATCAAAAAAACATCCAAGGTTTTTCCGATGGAAAATCCGATCATGTGTACCCGGCAAAAGTGGGTTTCATGTCAAGCAGAGGTTAATGCTGTGAGAGTGCACCTGAGCATTTAAGCAGTAAAACCCCCAGCATCCTCTTGTTATGAATAATCATGCTTTTGTATGTATGCGTCAATGGTGTATGTCCACGGTGCTAACCTATTGTCTTTCATGATAGAATAAAGTATTGAAACTGATTGGCATCTCCATGCAGTGTACTTATTTGTTTCTGATGTCCCTGGAAGCTGGAAATCACTGAAGTAGACACCACTAATCTCCACTTGCTTCTGGGTCCCATGCTGATTGGCCAGCCTGATGCATTCTGGACACAGGAGACAGTCACCCAGCATGAGCACCATTCATAGAATATTTAGCATTTTATGAATGTTTGCAAAGTATTCCTTGATTGGACGAGGTAGAGGGCATGCCGTCACCACCCACCTCTCCATCATTTAAACCTGTGTCTGTTTGAGCTCATTAAAGTGACTGAGGAAGGAAAACACACATGGGCTTGATTTGCCTGGAATCTTATTACCATAAAAGAGTGCTCGGGGCATTCACAATGTGGCCTATGGTTGAATTAAGGTCAATTATTGCTGAATGGCAGTACACAAAGTGCTGCACGTATACTTTAATCATCTGTCCGGTTGTGTTTCCACCACATAGTAGGACTGTGTCGAGCGCCTATTCCAGTGCAGTCCTACAAATGACAAGGCAAATGTCTTGTCTCCCTATCCTCCTAGTTTACACCACTGCATTACAGTGGTGGGTAGGCAGTGTGTGGTGCAGTCCTTTTTTTAAGCACAGCATGAGGCAGTCCACTGAATTGACTTTTACGAGATGTCTGTGTGACATCTCAATAAAGTTTGTTTAAAAAAGGAAAGGAAGTGCAATGCTTCAGGATCTGTGCATCATCAACGTGCTGATCTTGGCCAGATTGCACTGCACACCAACCATTGCTTTGTAATGCAGCGGCTAGTGTGAACATACCCTCAAGTGTGTACAGTTTTCTGATCTTCTGCCCATTCTTTGTCCGATCAAAGGCTAGGACAAGTCCTAAACCTCAACTGCACTGTGCCCTGGGTCATAACCCATGTTACATTTTGTATTATTTATATATTATATCATCCATAAGCCATCCTGAATAGTCTCTTCCTCAGAATTAGGTGATGAAGGTGGTACTACCATCTGATGAAAGTTTTCTGAGGAAAAAAAAAATATCTTCAATATTTGCTAAGAATCAGGCCTGTAATAGGGAGGTTTGATCCTTCCCTAATTTTTTCCTTTCTTCTGCTCTTTTATCAGCCTCTTTTGTCAGCTACTTTTGTCACTAAGTGTAGCTGTCATGCAAATGAGAAGGGAGAATACAGGGCAGGACTAGGATGGTCCGCATTGATCTGCGCGGTGACAGTCTCTGTTTTCTATGCACATGTAAGCGCATAATGACTTACTAAGAGGGGAGTGTGGAAAACATATCACCTCTGAGCTGTACAGCTAAAAGAGCTGAAACCAAGAGGTGGCAGAGAATTCTACACTGTGCCAGCAGCTGGGAGACCTTCTGGAACAGCCAATAGATGCAAAGTTTAGTAAGTTTGCATGCACTATTTTAATCCTGCAATTTTAGTGATTACATTTAAACATCAAATCATTTACTTCTGCTTTCAATTACATACACATTGAACACATATAGGTAGATTCAAAGAGATGGGCTTAACTTTGCGGCGGCGTAGCTTAGCCTGTTTAGGCTACGCCGCCGTAAATTAGCTAGGCTAGTAATTATTCTCAATATACTTGCCTGCTAATATACTGCGGCGTAGCCTAAAGCGGGCGGGCGTAAGGGCGCCAAGTTCAAATGACTTGGAGGGGGGCGTGTTTGATGGCAATGAGGCTTGACCTCACGTTTTTGACGTTTTTTTTTCACTGCGCATGCGCCGGGCGACTACATTTCTCAGTGTGCATTGCGGTTACGTACGCCGCACGGGCCTATTGATTTCGACGTGGACGTAAACTACGTAAATCCCGATTCGCGGACGACTTACGCAAACAACGTAAAAAATTTGAATCTCGCGGCGGGAACGGCGGCCATACTTTAACATTGTTATTCCACCTAATAGATGGAATAACTTTAGGCCTGTAATGCGCTACGGAAACGGTGTAAATCGACTGCGGCGGCCTGGCGTACGTTCGTGAATCGGTGTATAAACTAATTTACATATTCTACGCCGGCCGCAATGAAAGCGCCACCTAGCGGCCATCCAAAATATTGCAACCTAAGATAGGATGGCGCAAGCCGTCCTATCTTAGATATGTTTAAGCGTATCTCTGTTTGAGCATACACTTAAACATAGGTCGGCGTAGATTCTGAGTTAAGTCGACTTATCTACTGATAAGTCGGCCTAACTCTTACTGAATCTACCTAATAGTTGTCAATTGAAATAATTAAAATGGTAAACTCACCTGAGCACACTTCAGGGAAATAGTAATTTATAGCAAAAGTTAATAATAAAAAAAAATGAACAGTTGTTCTGCACATGTGAATTCCCTAATCTAGCATGTATTAATAATCCATGCATCCCATATTCTCCATTGACGTGATCTTGCTGCTAAATAACTACTGCTTGGATTCCAGTACCATGGCAGGTTTTCACATTGTGATTTATTACTTGCAGCCAGTGGCAAAATAGAATTCTTACAGATTGTTTACTTCTATTAGTTCAATCAATATTTGTTTCATGAACCATTCTATTTGTATGTTTGTTTCTCTTTCTCTGTTTAATATGTACTGATCTTTTGTCCTATTTTAAAAATGCTGTTCAGATTTCAATCAGTTTCCTAAATTGGCTAAACCAATTTTTATGACAAATTCCAACAGTGACTGTTCAGTAACAAATAACTCAATTAGGAGCAAATGTGATCATTAACATACAATATACAGTATTTTTTTAACAAACATTATTGGATTAAGGCTGAGATCTGGGCAAACGGCTTAAATACACAAATGAAATGCGCATATTGTATGTGAGTGTGTTTTACCTGCCACAAGGGTTATATTTTTGTCTATTCATTTCTGAAATTGACAGTTCTGCAACACATTGCCTGACAGGAGGGGAGCTCGTCTCTCTCTGTTGCAGTTTCTTTTTTACTTACAGGTATCTTCCTCACCCCCACCCTCTCAATGGATCACAAAACCATAAGCAGCACATAGGTGAGCTCATATATCTGTTACTTTACTCTATCATTCTGTCAATAGGCACTGCAACAAATCTGATTGGCGCCGTGAGCTTCTCCAACCCCTTCAGCTCACCAAGGATAAAATTCAATAAGGCAATTACAACACTTTTATGGCGGTATGGCCCCTTTAACTTGGCCTGCGCCTAATTCAGAGAAGCCTTGTAACAGTTTCCAACATATGCATCAAATTTGGATAGTTCCCATTTGCACTAGAAAAAAACATATCCATTCTACAGCACTGCTCCAAGACCCGCTCTTCCTGTCCTTGCATGTACAATCTGGAGTCTGGCTCCTGTAGCCCGACATCGCTCCCCATCAAAGAATTGTAAAGGTAAAAGCCACACTCCAGTACTCGCTCTTCTTACATAGGCAGTGCGAGTTATCTTTACAATTCTTATTTCCACTACTTATAAACCTGTAGCTATGGCAGTGAAAGTTCACAGAAAAGAACACTGTCAGTAATTAAGCCCAATTCCAAGCTGGCATACAGAGAAATACCAGTATTCAGAGTGGGACATGTATGCTGGGAAACTTTTATGACTGAAAGATTCTCAGACAGGTATCCTAGGTTGTTATGAAGTTGGTAGCTGCAGGCATCCTAGCAGTCACTGACTCATTTTGGCTACATTCAGTTGCTGGCTTAAAGATTCCTCTAGCGCCAGCTGAATGTAAACAAAGAGGTGAGGATGCTGGCGATATAAATACCCAAATATGGAAATTGCCATATTTAGACAAAGAGAGGAATCTCCCATCTGGCAGCTGAATGGGACTGGAATTAGGTCATTGTTTGTTAAGATGCTGGCGGCTGCACAGCTGACAGCATCTTAGCAACCAATGCTACTTTGTGGAGGGGTCATTTGCATGGGGTCACGCCTCATTAGCATGGCTCACGCCCACGCAGACTTACGCCTGAGAAACCCAGCGCAGATTTGGGAGGAAGTGCTTTGTGAATTCAGTGCTTGCCTCTCTGCGCTGCGTCAGCGTAGCGTAAAGGAGATATGCTACGGCGGCATAAATATGCGCCAGTGTCTGTGAATCCGGGCCATAGTGTTTTCACACACACACTCCAGCAGTGCAGCACTACCTACTATACAATATATCTGAATTAGCATAATGTTTATGTTGGCTGATAATTACAGTTTACATTGTCATGCTAATATTCACAAGAGGGAAATGTCCTCCTGGGGGGGGGGGTAGTGTCTGAGTTTGAATAAAGTGAGTTCCAGTTTGCATCTGAACTGGTGTCACCTAGTCTTGTGTGCTCAGCTAAAATGCCTGGTTCCTGGGTCCAGACTGGGGGAAGACTGTATATCGAGAAGGAAGCACCCAGGCGGGGTGCTGGATGGATCTGTCACAGTAACCAAGCAACTAACTTTTTCAAAGGGGTTCAGCGGTTAGCTCAGAAAACAGTTTAAAGAATAATCCCTTTACTACATATTCAAGATATGAAAAAAGGGTTAATAGTTTCCTTAGGTAGTGCAATGTTTAGTAACAGCAAGGATAAGCAAACCTATCTTAATTCTAATTTGATTCACTGTGAATCTGCATCCCTGTGGTTAGACATAATTTTAAGTGAACCCAACAGAAAATAAATGTGTTAATAAGAGACATTATTCTTACCGGTCTCACCACCTGTGTGAATGATTTAAGAGCTACAGCGTCTGAAGAATCCCCTTCACCCAACACACTCCTGGGAAGGTCGGATTCCTCGTCTGCTGGTCTTCCCTCCACCAGCCTCTACATCACTGTATAGACACAGTAATAAGGGGCCGACAGAAGAAACAGCTTCGCTTAGCAGGGGACAAGAAATCAAACAATTTAGGAATGGTGTTGAATATAGAGGATACGCCAAGCATCATTGCTCACAAACAGAGCAAAGACCTGCAGCACTAATGACAGAACAGATAAGTATATATTTTTTTACAGCACAACCTTTCTTCTAATTTATAATTCTGTAGCAGGGTCAATTGAATCCTTTGTTGAGATAATATGTATGCTTCCCTTTGCTTAACACTCATTCTAAGGATACAAGTTGCCTGACTGTTATACTGATCAAAAGGCTTTGATACTTTCGGAGTCACTGACCCAGAATGAATTGTGACTTTTCTAGACTGTCACCGAGTCACTGACTGTTTGAGGCCAGTGACTCAGAAAGTATTGAGGCCAGAGACTAACATTTTCAGAAGTAGATCAGATATGGAAACCTCTGTATTTCCCATTGCACAAAGTTCCTTAAATCATCCCTGCTTTGAAAAAAAAGCGGAAAAGTTTTCAAGTATTACTGAGGTCTATTTACTGATTTCTGCCTCTGATGGCCAGCATTACAGGTAATGTGTATTCATTTCAATTGAATAGTTTTTGCCTACAGTGCACACTGTGTGTTGATGACGTTACAGAAAAGGGCTTTTATCACACATGAACGAGAAAAAAGGTCACTGTTCACATAATTTTTATAGTCTTTAAAATTGAATTTGATATTTCACATGTCTATGAACAGGAATCAGTCAGAAAGCACCTAAGGCTTTTGTCCTAGCTCCCCATTTCCAGCTCACATCAGCAAGGTTTTATGAAGGTCAAGAGCAATGAGTGTCATCGTACTTCTTCACATAATAGCTCCACTGAGAGCATTTCCTCTAAATGAGCAAAGCATCACCAAAATTGCAAAATGTATTTTTCTTTTTTGCAGATGAAAAAGTCTCACTTTCTTAGGCTGGAGAAGATAATACTTCTGTTAAAAAGGGTAATTTATAATAACTGGATACAAGAAAAATATCCGTTAATATATTTTTTGATAAAGCACAAAAATGAGTCAAAGCCACAGTCAAAGAGTTTGTCGTTGGTACAGTGTGATTAATGGCCATTTGCCTAAAGTTGCTCATTAATATACAATATGCGCATCGTTAACTTCAAGAAGTCTTACAATTTTTACAAATGAAAATCTTTTGCCTCAGAGGTGTACTAGTTCCTTTAGAGTGTAGTCTGGAAGCTACAGTATCTCACAAAAGTGATTACACCCTTCACATTTTTGTAAATATTTTATTATATCTTTTCATGTGACAACACTGAAGAAATGACACTCTGCTACGATGTAAAGTAGTGAGTGTACAGCTTGTATAACAGTGTAAATTTGCTGTCCCTTCAAAATAACACAACACACAGCCATTAATGTCTAAACTGCTGTAAAAGTGAGTACACCCCTAAGTGAAAATGTCCAAATTTTCCCTCCCCAATGTCATGTGACTCATTAGTGTTACAAGGTCTCAGATGTGAATGGGGAGCAGGTGTGTTAAATTTGGTGTTATCGCTCTCACACTCTCATACTGGTCACTGGAAGTTCAACATGGCACCTCATTTCAAAGAATTCTCTAAGGACCTGAAAAAAAATATGGTTGCTCTACATAAAGATTTCCTAGGCTATGAGAAGATTTCCAAGACCCTCAAACTGAGCTGCACCATGGTGGCCACGACCATACAGCAATTTAACAGGACATGTTCCACTCAGAACAGGCCCCGTCATGGTCGAACAAAGACGTTGAGTGCACGTGCTCAGCGTCATATCCAGAGGTTGTCTTTGGGAACTAGATGTATGAGTGCTGCCAGCCATTGCTGCAGAGGTTGAAGGGGTGGGGGGGGGGTCAGCCTGCCAGTGCTCAGACCATGCAACGCACACTGCATCAAATTGGTCTCCATGGCTGTCATCCAAGAAGGAAGCCTCTTCTAAAAATGATGCACTATATGTAGTTTATTGAGCTGTAAGATTATACTCATTATATACATTACAATGTACAATTTCCCTGCATAACTTTCCTTTTTTTTTCCCTGTACAAAAGTTGAATAACTCAATAAACTTTTGTTTTTAATCCAAAAAAATATGATGAACAAAAAAGAACACAAACAGTTTGCTGAAGACAAGCAGACTAAGGACATAGATTACTGGAACCATGTCCTGTGGTCTGATGAGACCAAGATAAACGTATTTGGTTCAGATGGTGTCAAGCGTGTGTGGCGGCAACCAGGTGAGAAGTACAAAGACAAGTGTGTCTTGCCTACAGTCAAGCATGGTGGTGGGAGTGTCATGGTCTGGGGCTGCATGTGTGCTGACGGCACTGGGGATCTACAGTTCATTGAGGGAACCATGATGGCCAACATGTACTGTGACATCCACCAGCTCTGTGATGTCACAATGGAGGAGTGGAAGAGGACTCCAGTGGCAACCTGTGAAGCTCTGGTAAACTCCATGCACTAGAGGGTTAAGGCAGTGCTGGAAAATAATGGTAGCCACACAAAATATTGCCAGCAGTTTAGACATTAATGGCTGTGTGTTGAGTTATTTTGAGGGGAACGCAAATGTATACTGTTATACAAGCTGTACACTCACTACTTTACATTGTAGCAAAGTGTCATTTCTTCAGTGTTGTCACCATGAAAAGGTATAATAAAATATTTACAAAAATGGGGTTTACTCACTTTTGTCAGATACTGTATAATCTATTGGGGTACAGAATGTCAGTCTGATACGTCTAGTTCTAAAACAGACATACTGACACTTAAGTGATTGTAAAGGAATTTGTTTTTAACAACAAACCTCTCTTCACTTACTTGCTCTGTGCAATGGAATAGCACAGAGCAGCCCCAAACCTCCTCTTCTCAGGTCCCCCACCACTGCTCCCGTCTCTCTGTTCAGTGCCCCCACGAGAAGCCAATTCACATGGGGGCACTCGTGTGTGTTCATTCCCGAGCTCCGCTGCTGCATCCATTGACACAGACAGCATGACTCGGCCCTGTTCCCTTTCACCTCCCAGTAGAAGACTAGATCCTCTGTTCTATAGTAGAACATAATCAGCTGACCTTCCACACCCCCCACACACACCCTTTGGCAGCACCCAGCCCTATTTTACCTATCTTCCCAGTGGTCCAAGATTTGATCTTGTTCATCTTCCTCTATGCGCAAAAAAATTGTTTGTGATCATCTTCACCCTTCCTCCTCTCCCACATTTGTCCCCAATCAGCTCCTGTTTTACCCTCCGTGCCTCTCACAATGTTCCATGGTTAGCTGTCCCCTGTCCTTCCCTCCTTGCAATCAACAACTTCAACCCAGCCTTCCTTCTCTGTACCCCTAAAGACCTCAATCAATAAGTCATTCTGTTACCACTATTGCCCTCCAACCTCATCAATTTACATTAAAACTACATTAAAGCTGAAGTTTAATCTGCTTAAACATGGTAATGTTGTTGTTAAACAAATAAAAATAAACATTTCCATTTTCATCACATTCTTAACCCAGTATTCATCCTTGGGTTTATGTGCATGGCATGCAGATCTTGTCTGGTGGAAGGGGATGGCAGGCAGTGTGCAGTTAAATCAGAGTAAGCTATTTCAGTAAGGGGAATGAACCAGTACAACTGTACAAGATGAGGCTATTTTTCAGGTTTAAACCACCCTTCTGCCTCCTCTTCCATCTGTTAAACCTCTTGCACATAGGAGTTTATTTTTTATTTTTTACTGATTTGATTGGGATGCATTGTTGTTGATGGTATCATGCACACAGCTGAGTAAAGATCAGTAATACAGCGACGAGGGACAAAAATTTTAAATTTTTACGCTTGAGTGCAGTAATTTAGCATACACGTTCACGCGAATATAAATAAGTATATTACGACACTGGGAAAAAAAAGGCTATATGCTTACGCACATTTACACACCTCAACATTACTTAGGTCTTTGCACACAGTTTGTCTTACTCAGGGACTTTCTGTCAACAAGTTCCTGAGAAAACAACAGTTAAAGGATAAGTTCACCTTTGGGAACATGTTACATGTTTCACCTGATTTTAAGGTGGGACTTGTTACGTGTACCCAGTGCTGCAGCCACCACCCACTGGTCCCCTTGCCTGCGGCAGCAGTATGGGGAGGAGATCCCTGTACCAGCTGTCACTGTTTAAAAAACAGCAAGGCTTTGTGGAGCTCTGCCCACACATCCATGTCATTCAGATACACAGCTCCATGTGTCCGAATGACCTACAAGCCCTGACATACTTAGTGGCTGTCGGCTTGTAGTTCTCAATGAACTATAACAGCGCTGTGGAGCGTTGTGGTAGTTCCTTGAGTCTTCCTGTCAGGGAGTATTGGCTTACCCGTATGGGGTGTATAGGTAAGCCCGTACACTGGCAGTGTGCAAAAGGCCTGCATGGCATCAGCGATCTCCTGATCGCTGGTGCAATGCTTTCTAGACCCCGGCAACCAAAAATAATAAATGCAATTTTTTTTTTACCTACAACAAAAATGTGCTTTTATAATTTATTTATTTTTAAAGTGAACTTATCCTTTAATTAGGATCCCTGTGTGCTGGGGGCCTGATGGTCTATGGTTTGTTCCTACTTGTTCACCTAACCCCCCCCCCCCCCCAGACTGATCACTTTTCTTGACATTACAAACTTATCCCAGCAATCGTATTAGTGTGTTATGAATCACCCATACACCAAAAGCCACACCTACCCATGAACCCATTTGCTGTTATAAAATAATAATAATAATAAAAAAAAATAACATCGGGGGCGTGGCCAAGACCGGCATGTGAGAGGACGCACTTCTCACAGCTCCTGCCTGATCCGTATACCGATCCTTCCCCGGCGTCTCTGATCCGGCTCCCTTCGACCCATCAGCTGGCTACCAAGTCCCTGCACCGCCCGGACCCACCCCCGGCCCTCTGTACTAGGGGAAAGACCCGCTGCGGAACGGCGGAGATGACGGGACCGGACATCCAAGATGGCGCCGCCGCGGCCCTCTCACAGCGCACACCACGAGCTGACAAGCCTAAGGAAGGCACCGCAAGGAAACCACCAAAGACTCAGGGTAAGGAGCAGCCGAGGGACATGCTCTTTTTTGCCCAAAAGCTCAAGGGCCCTGCTAGCACTGGGGCGGGGGGATCGGCAGATGGCGGAGGAGGTGGAGGCCGTGCAGCGCAGCTAGAGTGGGGACATGAGGCGGAGGAAACACCCCATAGCTCCAGGGCAGAGGCAGACGCTGATGCTCCCCCCCTTCGGATGATACACAAGACAATGTGGGGCAACCGACGCTGGCAGACATACTAAAGGCGGTGCAGGTGGGCAATGCTGACATGAAGGAGCAGTTTGGGGGCCTGAGAGAGGAGGTGTCCCTTCTGAGACAGGATCTCCAAAAAGTCAGGGAGAGAGCAACCGCGGTTGAGAGCAGAGTAAGTGACCTGGAAGATAAGCTCCCACATATAGCGAATGAAGTCAGAGCGGCACATCGTATGGCCCAGGATACGCTAAGCAGAGCCGAGGACACAGAGAACCGTTTACGCAGAAATAATATACGCATTGTTGGCCTCCCGGAGAAGACAGAGGGCAGAGACCCTACCATGTTTGTGGAGAACTGGCTTATAGAAGTGTTCGGGAGGGAAGTATTCTCGCCATTTTTCACTGTGGAGAGAGCCCATAGAGTACCGGGCCGACCCCTCCCACAAGGGGCCCCCCCCGGTCGATGCTGGCCAAGCTCTTGCACTACCGCGACAGAGAGGCGGTTCTCCGCTGCGCACGGGAGCGAGGAAATGTAACCTTTAATGGGGTCAGAGTGTCGTTTTACCCGGACTTCTCGGCCGAAGTGCAGAGGAGCAGAGCAAGATTTGTTGATGTCAAAAAACGCCTGAGGGCCCTACAGCTACCATATGCCATGCTCTACCCGGCCAAGTTGCGGGTAACCGCAGAGGGGCATGCACAATTTTTTGAGTCCCCCAGGGAGGCTATGGCTTGGCTGGATCATAATGAACAGGCCCTGCGCCACCGCAGGGCTGACGCGGGAGGAGACTGACCATGGCTTGATCCGTGACACACTGACTGTGCTTCTGCAATGGGCATGTTACTTTCCTCATATTGTTGAACTGCGGCTCTGACTTTTGAATTATCCTGCTTGCAGGTCCGGTTCTCTCTTTTGTACCAGATGCCGGGGAAATATCTTCACTTTTCCAAAGCGCTAGGAAACAAACTGTGACTGTATCATGCAACTGAATAAGACTTCAGCTGAGATGTTGAGGGGAATAGTGGGCTCACGTTTGAGCTGGGTTAGAGTGCCTGTTCTTGCCCTGTTGGCATTTTGCCTGACCATGTTTGGGCTCCTTCTGGGCCCTCCCGGGAATTGGGATGGCTTGCCCGAATGGGGCCTGCCTAAGCACCATTGCACTAATGTTTGGGGGCACCGTTGTGCCTGGTTATATTTTGAAGTACTCATTGTCCTACAGTCCAAGGGAATATTGTTGTACCTACCGTTTCTTTCTTTTTTATTTCTTTTATTTTGGCCATCTGATAATTTGCTACCGTGTAAGACTACCCGCATCGCCCCTCATGCCCGAGTACTACTTTTGCTTCTGCAATGGAGGACACCCCCCTGATCTCCTGGAATGTTAGGGGCATGAACTCCCCCCTGAAACGCACAATGATGTTTACATGTATGAAGAAGTTTTACCCTGCTATCTTATGTTTTCAGGAAACGCATTTGACACATGATACCACAAGTTGTTTGAAATACTCATGGGTGGGTAGGGCTTACCATTCCACTCACACCTCCTTTTCTCGGGGTGTGAGTGTACTGGTACACAGATCCCTGGATTACCAGGAATATGCCTCTAAAGTTGACTCAGAGGGGAGGTTTGTGTTTTTACATTGTCGGATGGGAATTTTGAACTGTATTTTGGCGTGTGTTTACATTCCTCCCCCATTTGATGCTCGGGTGTTGAGGCTCCTCTTGGAATTCCTGGAGGGTAGGCCTGATCTCCCGATGCTTCTTGTGGGGGACTTCAATAGCTGGTTGGACCCGGGGCTGGATAAACACCCGGCACCCGGGGCGGACCCACACAGGGCCACCCCGTTGGCAAGGTTGTTACGGGAGGTGGGTTGGCTGGATGTGTGGCGACACCGAAACCCCACAGCTAGACAATTCTCATGTTTTACGAAGGCTCACGGGTCGCTATCTAGGATAGACATGGCGGTGGGTAATTCCGCGATGCTCCCCTCGGTTTCTGATGTGGCTTACAGACCTAGATGTATTTCGGACCACTCGTACATGGTAATAACACTTACGGTGTCTCATCCATCTGCTCTTCCCAGAGCACCCTGGAAGTTCAATGCCTTTTGGCTTCAGTTATTTACTGCCCCGGAAGAACTAGAGGGAAGCATCCGGAGGTTTTTTACGGACCAGCCCAGCCCAGAATCTATCCTTACTGAATGGGAATCTTTCAAATTGTACCTTAAACGTCTGCTCAGTGGGGAGGTCAATAAGGTTAAGAGGCGTTCGGAGGCTCTCAGGGAGGCTTTGGAGATGCAGGTCCACACATTAGAGACTAAGTATGTCCAGGACCCCACTGAGACAGGTAGAGGGGCGTGGCAGTCTGCTCAATCTGCGTATGAGCACCTGCTCGTCTCCGCGGCCGAAAAAAAAAGTTTTTTCACCAAAACTGCATTTTTTGAGGAGGGAGAGACGACGGGTCGTCTCCTGGCTAGGATAGCGAACTCTGAACAGAAGTCCCCAGCTATTGGGGGACTGCGGACCGTAGCTGGGCGATTGGTTCATACTCCCGACCTAATCATACAGACACTAGCGGATTTTTACGAACAGCTGTATCGCCCGGCTTCGACCTGTAGCACTGAGGAGCTGTCCGCCTATTTGGACGGCATAGCATTTCAGTGTCTATCCCTTTCCCAGAGCTCGGAGCTGGACTCTCCCTTGACCCTAAAAGAACTACATGAGGCAGTGGCGACCTTCCCCAACTGTAAAGCTCCAGGGGGTGATGGAATACCCATGGAGATCTAGAAACAATACTCAGAGATCCTATTGCCCAGACTACTGAGGGTATTTAATGCTGCAAGGGAGATTAGTGCCCTCCCATCCTCCATGGCTAAGGCACACATTGTACTAATCCTTAAACCGGGCAAGGACCCAGTGGATCCGGCCTCATACAGGCCGATCTCACTACTCCAGTCTGATATCAAACTCCTTGCGAAAGTGCTGGCCCTCAGGTTAAATAAAGTAATTACCTCAGTCATACACCCGGATCAGGCGGGATTTATGCCCAACAAATCTACAGCCATAAACCTCAGAAGGCTATTTCTTAACATGCAGTCCAGGGCAGATAATTTGGGGAGGAGAGCTCTGCTGTCGCTTGACGCTATGAAGGCTTTTGATAGCGTGGAGTGGCCGTATCTCTGGGGGGTGCTGCGGCGATTCGGATTCGGTGAGGTGTTTATCTCCTGGGTGCGGTTGCTGTACCATCTCCCCCAAGCGGCTATCAGAGAGGCTGGGAGAGTGTCTGTGTCTTTTGCTCTGGGCCGGGGTACGCGGCAGGGGTGTCCACTGTCCCCCCTGCTGTTTGCCCTAGCAATAGAGCCACTGGCGAGTCAGATTAGGGACCATAGGGGTATCACCGGCTTCTGCTATGGAGATAGACAGGAGAAGGGGATGCTGTACGCAGATGACACGATGATCCTGTTAGGTGATACGGAGCAATCCCTGAGCAGGACAATGGAAACGGTAGTCAAATTTGGGGAGTTTTTGGGCCTTAAAATAAACTGGTCTAAGTCTGCCTTGATGCCTCTGGATGACACCCAGCTGCAACACGGAGACAGTGTGGGTGGTATCCCTGTAGCCACTACCTTTAAATACTTAGGAATACAGGTGACGCCGCGTATTGGGGAATATGGCTCGTTGAACATCTCCCCGCTGCTGGCTAGATTTCGCTCCCGGGCTAAGACGTGGAATGCTTTGTGTATGTCAGTTGCGGGCAAAGTGAATCTGATTAAGATGATTCTAATGCCCCAACTGCTCTACATGCTGCACAATTCCCCGGTGGTTATCCCCCTAAAGACCTTTAGGATAGTTAACACCATCTTTCGAGAATTGATATGGAAGAACCGCCCACCCAGGATAAAATTAGAGCACCTGCAGCGCCCCAAGGAGGAGGGGGGGCTGGCCCTCCCGAATCCTTGGCTGTACTATCTGGCGTCGCAACTGCAGCACTTAATAGGTACCATGGTACTAGAGGGGGGGCAGTCAGACAGGGTCCCCAGCGCCTCTGAGCATATTATGCTCAGGACGGTGGGAGGAGAGTCGATCCCGACAGCACTGGAGTCCTTGGCCTTTGAAAGATCCCATAAAAACTTCCCCACCTATAGCCTAATACAGAAGATATGGAACAAAGCCAAGTATTTACAAGGGGCCTCGGGGGTCACCGAATTTAGCCCTATCTGGGCAAATGAATCGTATCCTGAACTGGCCAAACTGCAACAAGGGGAAAGGTGGAAGAGATATGGGATCCGTTATTTATCACAGATTCTGGGTGGTGGTGGTCTGTTGCCTTTTGAGACGCTGAGGGAGACATACCAGTTGCCAGCGAGCATGTTCTTCTACTACATGCAGCTTAGGCACGCATTTGTCGCCCAATCCAGGGCCTCAGAGTGGCATGTGGAATCCCTTCCAATCCTCTCCCAGCTCAAGAGCGCAGAAACGTCTAAAGGGTTTATATCCCAGAGCTATAGTGTACTGCTTTGCAGGTACCTTAAAAAACACCCTCTGACAGTTAGGAAGAAGTGGGAAGCGGATGTAGGCCCCCTGGAGGAGGAGCAGTGGGAGGAGGCCCTGCAGTCAGTTAACAGCTGCTCCCTAAATGTGACACAGCGACTCACACAACTGTATATACTCCTAAGAGTATACTATACGCCCCACAGATTGCATCTTATGGGGGTGCGGCCCACACCGACATGCGCAAGATGTAAAAGAGACCATGGGGATTTGATACACATGCTCTGGCGCTGCCCCAAGTTGCACACCTACTGGGCGGGTGTGATAGACACGCTAAACGCGGTGTTCCAGGTCTCAATCCCATTAGACCCTAAGCAGTGTATCCTGAATCTTCTGGATGAGCTGGAGTGGGAACCCCACTCTAGAGAGGCCATCACCAGGGCCCTGTTCATGGCCAGGAAACTAATTATGCGGCACTGGATATCCGAGGAGCCTCCCACGGTTAGGGAATGGATAACTGCACTCGGTAGCACGTTAAGGATGGAAAAGGTCATATACCAGCATAGGGGTTGCTCCGGAAAATTTGAACGGTTCTGGGATTCGTGGCTGGGAACGCCGGGGCTAGCCCCGAACGACCTGGTCATGGACAGAATCTTGGGCTAGAGAGATGGGTTGAGGTGTGAGGGCGGGATGCGGCCCATGGGACCTGTCAGAATGTTGTTTTATACTTACACTTGTGAATGTTTTGTACATGGCCATGTATGTATCGGCTCTATTGTTTATGATTACGGTACTTTGGACTGTAAGTGACAAATTTATGATCAATAAACTTGTTTTTTGGATTAAAAAAAAAAAAAAAATAACATCAGCTCTTTTACATGAAAATAAAAAAAAAAAATTGTAAAGACTATACATTCCCTTTAAATGCAGACTACTGCATACACGCTAAGGAACGCATTCAAATGAAAAGAACATTTCTTCCCCAACAGAACTTTGAAGTTAAATATTTAACGTATCCTGCAGCTCTAGTCACAGGCAGCTCTCTGCATCTTTTCTTTATTATGGCACTTTATGAAGGCTCACTGATGGGCTAATGTGTCTGCAGACAATGGAGAGGGTCTTATTAAAATGGCACCCACCATAACATCTTGTAATGAATGTAACTGCTGAACAGTGGGGAATTATACATGAAGCTACATTAGCTGTGTCTTCCTTTGCTGCGTGTCATAGAATATGACAGAACAGAGAAGAGATGCTGTCAGTGAAGATGTAAAGCTTTCCCAAAGTCCATCAGATGTCTGCATCTTCATGCAAATTTCCATCAGCTTACACAAAGTAATTTAAAGCTTTGGTGAACAGTTGTCTGCATAATGGGCAGGAAGAAGCAGTATTTTCTCAGTGTATTAGAGACAATACTGGTCTGTTCATTTCTAGTTTAAATCCTATTCATATTTCTTTTTTTCCCTAATTTATAAAAAAAAAAAAAAGTAAACTACTGAAACTGTGCAAATAAATAAGTCTATATACACATAGTTCCTGATTTACATAGGAGTGAAAAATAAAAAGCTTCTGCAATGCCCAAACTCTATACTCTATGCATATTTTCTATATAGAAAGTAAAAAGGTTGTTGTTAAAGTCATAACATTTAATATGTAATTCAAATATCTAAAAAAAGCAGGCTTTCAAAATAAATGCAATTTCTTTGCCAACAGTCGCGTATCTAGTGAAAAGGCTTAACTTTAAAAAGCTTACATTCCATTTTTTATCGATGGCTCATGTACTACACTCCACTTCTATATACTAAGCATCTGATAAAAATGCCTGCTAGTACAGAAGTTTCTGCTTTTACCAATGGAAAATGTTCTGGAACTATCCACTTCCTGGACTAATGTTTCTCCTTGTATTCAGTCTCTTGTTTTAAAGTTGAATTCTAGGCAAATAGTTAGCTAACTTGTCACAGGATTTATATTTTTGTTAATCCTGTCCTGAGATTTGCACAGCTTTCCCAAACAACACAGCCCTGTGTGGCAGGGAAGAATGCCATATGTTTCTCTGCTGCAGGAAATACCTATTGCAATGTATTCTTCCTTCTCCCACCCTTTAATTAGAGAGGGAAGTAAGAAGCAGCAGACTAATGAGCTCATTTCCCTTCACTTGATCTCAACTCCTATTAAAGCTATGGGGGCCCTCGAGCAGGCTCCATTACAAGCCATGCTCCTGCCTGTGAATGGACATTATCACTTGCTCCTCATTGGCTCACTGGCTGTGATTGACAACAGCAGGAGCCAATGTCTCTGCTGCTGTGTGAGCCAATGAGGAGAGAGGGACTTGGGAAAGCCGCTGCTCATTGCTAGATTAAGATGTGGCTCTAGTAAGTATAAAGAGGGTCTGGGGTGAGGGAGCTGTACTAGAATGCATTCAGGTAAAAACCTTCTGCCTTTAGAACCCATGTTAACACATAAGCACTACAGCACAACTGATTGACTCCTTAGCACAGCGCTTATATCAAATTCAGGTACTACACACACTACTTGAATTTAAACAAATATATTTGATGAGACCAGGGCCGTCTTTACCACAGGGCAAATGGGGCAGCTGCCCAGGGCCCTGTCACTGTTGGGGGCCCAAAGCAACCCCCCTTTAAAAAAAAAAATAGGGGTCCGGAGGTACCCAGGGGTCCGGTGGCCCCCAGGACCCCAGATGGCAACCCCCCTTTTTTTATTTATTTTTCAATAAAAAAAATATTTTTTTAATATATTTTTATTTTATTTTTTATTAAAGGGACAATTTTTTTATTAAAGGGACAATTTTAGGGGTCCCCAGGGGCCCAGAGGCCCCAGATGGCAACCCCCCTTTTTTTATTTATTTTTAAATAAAAAAAATATATTTTTTTAATATATTTTTATTTTATTTTTTATTAAAGGGACAATTTTTTTTTAGAGGTCTGGGGGTCCCCAGGGGCCCGTAGTTCCCCAGGGCCCCGGATGACAACTCCCCTTTTTTATAAAAAAAATTTTTTTTATATATTTCTTTATTTCTTTTATTTTTTATATATATATTATTATATATATATATATAAAATATATTATTATTATTATTATTATTATTATTATTATTATTATTAATAATGCTCATTGCTGGATTAAGATGTGGCTCTAGTAAGTATAAAGAGGGTCTGGGGTGAGGGAGCTGTACTAGAATGCATTCAGGTAAAAACCTTGGGCCAGATCCACAAAAGAGATACTCCGACTTAACTGCTGTTCAGTCTGTGTGTAACTTTGGAAACGATCCTCAAAAGGCTTTTTCCAAAGTTAGGCAGAAGATCAGGCATGTGTAATTGAATTACACTGCCGAATCTTAGGATGCAGTACCGCATCCGCCGCTGGGGGCATTTCGAGTCGAAATGCCGTTGCTAGTATGCAAATTAGCACTTAAGGCGATCCACAAAGCTTTCCAGCTTCCTTTTTGCGCCGTAAGTGTTATTTTGCAAGTGTAAAATTAGGGCTGGTTCTACAAAGTGTAAACTAGTCACACCTTGTAAAAGCCCATTCCAGCGACGGCATTTGGTATGCTTTCCCGAGGGAGAACTCCACGGCAATTTGTAAAAACAAAACCGGCATGGGTTCCCCCCCAGGAGCATACCAGGCCCTTAGGTCTGGTATGGGTTGTAAGGGGACCCCCCTACGCCGAAAAATCGACGTAGGGGGTCCCCCTACAATCCATACCAGACCCGTATCCAAAGCACGCTACCCGGCCGGTCAGGAAGGGAGTGGGGACGAGCGAGCGCCCCCCCCCCCCTCCTGAGCCGTGCCAGGCCGCATGCCCTCAACATGGGGGGGTTGGGTGCTCTGGGGCAGGGGGGCGCACTACGGGCCCCCCCACCCCAGAGCATCCTGTCCCCATGTTGATGAGGACAGGACCTCTTCCCGACAACCCTTGCCATTGGTTGTCGGGGTCTGCGGGCGGAGGCTTATCGGAATCTGGGAGTCCCCTTTAATAAGGGGGCCCCCAGATACCGGCCCCTCACCCTAAGTGAATGGATATGGGGTACATCGTACCCCTATCCATTCACCTGTAGGCAAAAAGTAAAAGTTAATAAACACACAACACAAGGCTTTTTAAAATATTTTATTATTCTGCTCCGGATGCCCCCCCTGTCTTCGTTATTAGCTCAATTAGCAGGGGGGGCTTCTTCTTCCGCTCTCCGGGGGTCTTCCACTCTCCGGGGGTCTTCCGCTCTCCGGGGGTCTTCTCCGCTCTCCGGGGGGGGCTTCTCCGGACTCCGGGGGGCTTCTTCCATCTTCTCCCCTCTTCCGCTGTTGACTCGGCGAACCCCGGTTCTTCTGCAGCTCTCCGGTGCCTTCTTCTTCAGCGCTGGCTGCCTGCTATGTTTGTGTGTTAGCTCGATTTCAAACAGGCAGCCGGCGCGGTCTTCTGTGGCGTCAGGGTCTTGTCTTCTGTTCTTCCGATGTTGCCTCGTCGCCTGTTGTCGCTGTAATGATGGAAGCGCGCCTTGCATCCCATTTATATAGGCATCACCGTCCCATCATGCTCCGGTAGGTACCCACGTGGTGGGTGCCTACCCACGTGCACCCACCACGTGGGTACCTGCCGGAGCATGATGGGACGGTGATGCCTATATAAATGGGATGCAAGGCGCGCTTCCATCATTACAGCGACAACAGGCGACGAGGCAACATCGGAAGAACAGAAGACAAGACCCTGACGTCACAGAAGACCGCGCCGGCTGCCTGTTTGAAATCGAGCTAACACACAAACATAGCAGGCAGCCAGCGCTGAAGAAGAAGGCACCGGAGAGCTGCAGAAGAACCGGGGTTCGCCGAGTCAAGAGCGGAAGAGGGGAGAAGATGGAAGAAGCCCCCCGGAGTCCGGAGAAGCCCCCCCGGAGAGCGGAAGACCCCCGGAGAGTGGAAGACCCCCGGAGAGCGGAAGAAGAAGCCCCCCCTGCTAATTGAGCTAATAACGAAGACAGGGGGGGCATCCGGAGCAGAATAATAAAATATTTTAAAAAGCCTTGTGTTGTGTGTTTATTAACTTTTACTTTTTGCCTACAGGTGAATGGATAGGGGTACGATGTACCCCATATCCATTCACTTAGGGTGGGGGGCCGGTATCTGGGGGCCCCCTTATTAAAGGGGACTCCCAGATTCCGATAAGCCTCCGCCCGCAGACCCCGACAACCAATGGCAAGGGTTGTCGGGAAGAGGTCCTGTCCTCATCAACATGGGGACAGGATGCTCTGGGGTGGGGGGGCCCGCAGTGCGCCCCCCTGCCCCAGAGCACCCAACCCCCCCATGTTGAGGGCATGCGGCCTGGCACGGCTCAGGAGGGGGGGGGCGCTCGCTCGTCCCCACTCCTTTCCTGGCCGGCCGGGTAGCGTGCTTTGGATACGGGTCTGGTATGGATTGTAGGGGGACCCCCTACGTCAATTTTTCGGCGTGGGGGGGTCTCCTTACAACCCATGCCAGACCTAAGGGCCTGGTATGCTCCTGGGGGGGGAACCCATGCCGGTTTTTTCTTTGAAAATTGGCATGGAGTTCTCCCTCAGGAATGCATGCCGCTGTCATTTTTTTTTTTTTCCCCGACGCAACTTTTTTAAGCCGTCGCGATCCTCAAAACTCGGCGTAACGTAACTTCGCGCATGCGCAGTACGGCCGGCGCGGGAGCGCGCCTCATTTAAATGGGACTCGCCCCATTTGAATAGGAACGCCTTGCGCCGGCGGAATTTTAGTTACACAGCCTGAAATTTCTAGATAAGTGCTTTGTGGATCAGGCACTTAGGTAGAAACTTTAAGGCAGTGTAACTTAAATGGGATTTTTTAAGTTACGTCAGGTTTTTGTGGATCTGGCCCCTTCTGCCTTTAGAACCCATGTTAACACATAAGCACTACAGCACAACTGATTGACTCCTTAGCACAGCGCTTATATCAAATTCAGGTACTACACACACTACTTGAATTTAAACAAATATATTTGATGATCATGAGACATTAAAGTGACACTATAGGTTTGTTTTTTATTTTTTTTAAATAACAAACATGTTATACTTACCTCCACTGTGCACCACATTTTTCACAGGGAACCCCCGAACACCGTTTCTCTGGGGTCCCCCGGCGGCTCTCTCAGCTCCTCCCCGCATCAGATAACCCCATCTGGGAAGCGCTCTTTTAAAGCAGTTGTAAACCCGCATATACATTTTTTTTTTTTACACCTGCAAGGCAAAAGCCATAATGAGCTAGTATGCACCGCATATTAGCTCATTATGAAATACTTACCTCGGAACGAGGTGTAGGGAACTTACCTGGTCCATGCAGAGCCGAGCGTGTCTTCCGGGTATCACCGCTCCAGCGCTGTGATTGGCTGGAGCAGCGATGACGTCACTCCCGCACATGCGTGCGGGAGATTTCATTCCGGCGTGCCGAACCTTCAGCCGAGGATCCCCCTGCGCATGCGCCGCTGCAATCAGCGGCGCATTGCGAGGGGAATATCTCCTAAACCGTACAGGTTTAGGAGATATTCTTTATACCTACAGGTAAGCCTTATTATAGGCTTACCTGTAGGCAAAAGTCAAAAATGTGGGTTTACAACCACTTTAAGGGGGTTACCTTGCAGGCACACTCCTGAGTCCTGCAATCGGCATCCATAGCTGCCGAATGCAGGACTCGACCCCGCCCCCTACGTCATTGGATATGATTGACAGCAGCGGGAGCCAACTTCCTAAAAATATTCTTGTCCCACAAATATAGAAATCATTGAAATTGAGGATTTTTTTTTACTAACTTTAATGCCTGAAGTTCAATACCCTTGGATTTTTTCAAATTTGAATATAACCACTTCAACCCCCGGAAGACCAGGCCATTTTTTTTGCGATATGGCACTGCGTCACTTTAACTGATGTAGCGCTACCCCCGCAGGAGCCGCTGGTTGTTTTTTGGGATCGGCATATTAAGTTACCTCTTACCGTTTCTAGGGGTGAAGTTGATGAGTATAATAGTGAGTGAATGTCCAGACAATGAATAAAGGTTTTCTGAATGCTTTATTCTCGGCCCAACATGACCAACATCAACATGAGGTAGAGAGGAAAGGTTGATGAAGTGATAGAGAACTTTGCAGTATCAGGCCTGGATGGGAAGTGAGCAATCCTGCTCTCAGTAGTAATAAACACAGTTCGTCGCCACTCTAGCCAGAGTGGGTGAAGGGGCCCCCGGACAAACTCCTGCCATGAGTTTGGCAGCCGAAGTGTCACTTTAGGTTGCTGGGAGAAACAGGCCTCTGCCACAGACCCGGCTCTAGGGACCTCTGCCACAGGCCTAGTACTTCAATGAGCTAAATGGATTGAGCGAATCCTCCCAGTAAATTGAGTTAGGGTCACCGGGTGACAGTTGAAGTTTACCTGTCAATGTCCCGGTCACCAGATCCCCGATGGTTCGTTCAAGCCCTATTGCACAACCTGCCTCCGGGTTCTCCTCAAGCTGACCCCCCACCGAGCGGCATACAGCCTGGGATCTCCTTAGTAGATGGGGGACCCAGTAAGTCACTGGGGCCCCTTAGTAGTGTGTGGTTTTTATTTTTTGCGCAATAAACAAAAAAAGAGCGTCAATTTTGAAAAAAAAAACTGGGCCAACACAGAGATCGCTGTTCCTGATTACTAGGAACACTCAATCTCAGTGCTGTCTCCTATCAAAACAGGGATCCACCTTGTTTACATGTACCACGATCGCGAGTGGCCAGCGGACATTGAGTCCACCTGAGCTGCGGGCACACTCTTGCTGCGGGCATGCGTGCACCTACTGTATCTAATAGATGGACTGAGGTATAGGTACATTGGATCGTGCAGCCGGGCTGCACTGCCGCAGTAAATGTGCGGTTGGCAGTCCGGAAGTGGTTAAAGCAGAACTAAACCAATCTGTCGTATATAGCCAAGGAAGATGGCATCTTAACTTATGTTTGATATACAGTTGTCATGGAGCTGCACATGTGATTAGCTATGACACTAGCCATTTGATGGCTTGACAGTTCTGTTGAGAAAACATGATTGAGACAGTTATCATTCACAGGATGCCTTGAATGTAACTATTTGGGAAACCGTTAAATCCACAGGTTTAACTCCCTTTTTAACATTCTGACCAGTAATTTTAGTAAGTGCATATCCAGACCAGAATTCTTCATACATGCAGCTCTAGACCAATGCACTCACTACATGAATATCTAGACCACTATCTAGTATGTGCACCTCTGAACCAATACCCTCAGTATGTATGAATGTTTACTCTTGTACTTTCAGCATGTGCACAGTACAGAACTATCAGTACGTGCACACTTAGACCAGAACTCTCAGTTCATTCCACTCTGGACCAGTGTACTAAATACATGTAGATCTACATTAGTACCCATATGCCGTGTACACACGCTCTGAATTTCCAACAACAAATGTTCGATGGGAGCTTTTGGTCGGAAATTCCGACCGTGTGTAGGTCCCATCGGACATTTGTTGTCGAAACTTCCAACAAAAATTTGAGAGCTGGTTCTCAAATTTTCCGACTACAAAATCCGTTCTCGTAAATTCCGATCTTGTGTGGACAATTCCGACACACAAAATTCTATGCATGCTCTGAATCAAGTACGAGACGGAAGCGCTCGGTCTGGTAAAACTAGCGTTTGTAATGGAGATAGCACATTCGTCACGCTGTAACGGACTGAAAAGCATGAGGCTGAAAAATACGAATCGTCTCTCACCAAACTTCTGCTAACACGACTGGTAATGAACTTCCCTTTTCTAGTGCCGTTGTACGTGTTGTACCTCACCGCGTTCTTGACGTTCAGAATTTCCGACAACATTTGTGTGACCGTGTGTATGCAAGACAAATTTGAGCCCACATCTGTTGGAAATGTATCCACGGTTTTGTTGTCAGAATGTCCAATTGTCTGTATGCGGCATAACACCAAACATATCCCCTATCCACAAAATGTTGTCATTGGAATTTAACAGGAACTGATCTGTTACCCTTGGTGCATGTATAGGAAACTCTTAACCAAAGAAAATAAATGGCAAGTTTACATAATCTTATAGGCTGTGCTAAAGGGGTATGACTAAATGTTAACACACAACAGTTTTAATGAACTGTCTGCACACTGCTATAGACCCTTACCTACTGCTGGTGAATGTTTGCATAAAAAACATGAATTCTTGTTTTGCATATATTGCAATGCATGTTCAAGCAGGCCGACTGTGTCAAATAGATCCCTCTCTGGCCAGTTCCTGTACTTTGCAACCTACCAAATGATTACTTGCTCCTGGCATACTTGGGCCGCATAGTGCCAATATGGGGTTAACTGACACCATTGAAGTAGAACTCCAAAAGTCAATCCCTTTTCAAATGTGCAAAATGCATTGCTCATGGCATGCTTTAATGTCCAGTATTAACTATTTAACATTTTGAAAAGTACAGCAGAGATTGGCCAAAAAAGGAATCACTTCAACAAAGCTGGCCTGCATGTATTACAATACAAGTTAATACTGCTTAAGGTGGGTTCACATTTGCCTGCACCCAAACACCAGGAGCAAATCCAGTGTGTGGGAAAAGAGCAAGCAGAGGGCACTGGAGCTAAACAGCAAAAGCAACACTTTTTGGTATATAGTACAGTTACATGGTAAAATATAGATGAACAGCATACAAGAGCCCAGGCAGAATGGCAGGCATCAAGTAGATAACATATGGATGTAGCCAAGCCACACATGCAGCATTATGCACAGTATGGATATCCAGCCCAGCTGGGGCTCAGCAGGCAAACCGGCAGTGTGCATGACCACAATGAGAAGAGATACAGCTGTCAAAACAGGCCTGTGATGTCGAGGATGGGCGGGGCCTTTACATGTTTCAGGGCTCTGTCCCCTTTGTAAGCAAAATCTAGCTTGTCACTATCACAATGTATTGAACTTAAAAGCTTTAACAGTTATCCAGAGCACTGTCATTTATGTCTACTGCTTCATTCCTCTGCTATCTGCATGAGTCACTTCTGACAAGTTTTTCTTACACCAAAAGAAAAATGGTGAAAGCAGAGGGATCTCCAGCAGATTGACAGCCATCACACTGTTTAAGTGTGTTGTTTGGAGGGAAGGGACACACACCCCTCCAATCAGCTATCTGAGCTCTGCATGAGTGTAACTTCAGCTCTCCGCTCCTTTTTTTATGACCTCTCAGAAAAGCATTAATACTCAGTACTTTGAAAGGATATAGAAAATACAAGACTGCAAATAAACAAGTACAACTTATGTGAAAGGATTTGTTTAATCTCTGTGTATCACCTGAGCCTAGTCACTACACGGGTATATGTAAGGGTATACGTAAGAGTTTATGACCACTTTAAAACCAGGTAGTAGAAGTTACATCCTGACAGGAGGATCAGCCTTAATTAGCCACCAGAAATAAATGGCAAGTGGCCCAAAAAAGTTTATTTGGGGGGGAAAAAATGATTTACTCATCCCATTCCTTTATGCTCATTATTTCTGCTCCATGTATTTGTATATCCATATTTTCAGTGGCAGCTTGCCAGAGTCCAACGGTCAGCAATAAAATATAGACCCCTTTCTTTACAAACAGCTGCTGTTATCTCTAGATTAGGTTTACCCAAGATAATCTCCCAATGCCTTTTGTTCTATATGCAGGACACAAGCTCAATAGGCAGTACATCTGCACCCACTCATTTAAAGCTGGGCCAGTACATCTGTACCTACCGATCTAAAGCTGGGCCAGTACATCTGCACCTACTGATCTAAAGCTGGGTCAGTACATCTGCACCCACTGATCTAAAGCTGGGCCAGTACATCTGCACCTATGGATCTAAAGTTGGACCAGTACAACTGCACCCACTAATCTAAAGCTGGGCCGGTACATCTGCACCTACAGATCTAAAGCTGGGCCAGTACATCGGCACCTACTGATCTAAAGCTGGGTCAGTACATCTGCACCTACTGATCTAAAGCTGGGCCAGTACATCTGCACCCACTGATCTAAAGCTGGGCCAGTACAACTGCACTCACTAATCTAAAGCTGGGCTGGTTCATCTGCACCATCTGCACCTACAGATCTAAGGCTAGGCCAGTACATCTGTACCTATTGATCTAAAACTGGGCCAGTACATCTGCACCCACTAATATAAAGCTGGGCCAGTACATCTGCACCTACTGATCTAAAGTTGGGCCAGTACAACTGCACCCACTAATCTAAAGCTGGGCCAGTACATCTGCACCTACATAGCTAAAGCTGAGCCAGTACATCTACACCAACTGATCCAAAGCTGGGCCAGTACATCTGCACCTACTGATCTAAAGCTGGGCCAGTACATCTGCACCTACTGATCTAAAGCTGGGCCAGTACATCTACACCTACTGATCTAAAGCTGGGTTACTACATCTGCACCCACTCACCCAAAGCTGGGCCAGTACATCTGTACCCACTGTTCTAAAGCTGGGCCAGTACATCTACACCTACTGATCTAAAGCTGGGCCAGTACAACTGCACCCACAAATCTAAAGCTGAGCCAGTACATCTGCACCTACTGATCTAAAGCTGGGCCAGTACATCTGCACCTACTGATCTAAAGCTGGGTCAGTACATCTGCACCTACTGATCTAAAGCTGGGCCAGTACATCTGCACCCACTCACCCAAAGCTGGGCCGGTACATCTGCACCTACTGATCTAAAGCTGCCCATACACTAGTAGGTTTTCAAATAAACATTTGCATGAAAAATCACACAAAAATTCAATGGCTTGACAAAAGTCATTGGAAAGTACTTTTAACATTTGATTTGGAAAATTATGGACTTTACCGAAAACCACATACACTGTTAGAAATGTGTTTGATATTTGATTAAAAAAATTCTATCGTAATCTTTTGAAATTTCTTGTCACCACGGTCAAAATCAACTGTCAATTTTACCCCATTAATGATTCGAAACTCAAAGGAATGTTCTTAAAAAAAAAATGTAACAAAATTCTACAAGTGTATAGCCAGCTTGAATTTATTGTTGCCCTAAATATAATAAAATAAGCAATTTTATTCTTGTTTACCTACTCATTTCTGTGGCCCATAATAAATAATCAACATAATGGACAGTTAAGAGAGGATTTTATTCATTATAGCAACCCAGGGAAGAAATGCCTGCCTTGTAATTGACATCTTCATTTGGAAAATGTCTGAAATCTAATGCTAAAAAAAACAATTAGATTCTTGGCTTTGAGCGAGGTCAGTTCCCATATGAGCTCTGTCCTTACAGCAAATAATTTAAAATCTGGGGTTCAGAAAGTTATTAATTTTTATACCAAATTAAATGCAGTTTTACACACTTCTATCCCATTCTAATATTCATAATTTTCCTAACACCCCAGGCTTTTTTAAAGAAATTAAGTAGCTGTCTTTCCTTCCAAAATGTTAAAAAGCTTGTAGTTTAAGTACAACTGTAGTAAAGTCAACTCCCACTTCTCTGTGTTAGAGCCCTGCGTTGGGGAAAGCTATATTCAGTTCAGTATAATGTAAAAGACAAGCCTCATTACCTTCTGGACATCTTCTCATTTCTTGGTCATAAATCCTATTACCTTGTATTACAAACTGCCATAAAAATCAGAGATAAAATATAATTTATGCTCAGTGTACAGAAGCTAATGTTTCTACACTTCTGAGAAGCAGAGTACCAGAAAATGAGAAAGTATGTATGCGAGACCTGAAGCTATTTATACCAAGCATGTGTAGCCTGATAAACATAGCTGGGAAAACACGCTGGTTTACAAGATGCTATCTAGTTGTTTCAATTAGAAACAAGTGTTATAAAGCTAATCCCATAGTAACAAAGTATAGAAAGGGTTCATTAATAAAATGGCAAATACATCTCTTAAGATTCAGATTTAGTAGGCAACAGGGGCAAACACAATAACATGCCACAGCAGTCAAAATGTCAGCTACAAATATTTGAAATTAATCTTTATTGCAGAATCTTGTCCTCTTCTGTGTGGCAGATAATGCAAAGACTTTCCCAATTTCCTTATTGTTTTTTAAATGAGAGTCAAATGGAAGAGTCACAGCTCACATTCATTCATGCACATTGCATTGACATTTGTTTCTGATGCATTATGTTTTTAAAATATTTAATTTAAATTTATTTTAAAGTCAAAATGAGTCCACCAATTCAAAAACATTTTCGATTGCACTGCAATATGATGCATAGGTTGAGAATGGGCCCTATTAAAAATCAATGTCTATTTTCCTAAATCCAAGCATTTTGCATGGGTGGATAAAATAAGGAACTTTTATTACAACACATTTAATGTGAAGAAGTAATCATCAAGAAAAAATAAAAGCCCATAACCCCAATCGCATTCTGCGATCCACCAATCAAAACCTCCTCCAGATACCCAAAGCCAGATACAAGTCCAAAGGAGATCGAAGATTTGCAGTCCAAGGACCCCGCCTGTGGAATGCACTACCAACCACCATCCGACTGGAGTCGGACCACTTGGCCTTCAGGAGAAAGATTAAAACTCATCTCTTCTGAGGTCAAGGGGTTCCTTACCCATGAAATGGATACAGCGCCCAGAGGTGATTCAGTTCGCATTTGTGTTGTGCTTTTACAAGTCTCTCACTCACTCAAGAAGGATTTAGCCATTTATATCCCACATTGCAAGGATAACTTGCCAAAAGTTTGTGGCAACTTGCTGCACATTTTCACTGGCAAGTTGTACACTTGCAGAGCAATTGAAGCACAAGTTCTAGTTGAAACTTTTCCAATTTTTTTCAAATTTGCATAGCAAGTCTCTAGCGAGAGCAAAGTTGCAGTGGTGAGTCTACAGCAAGAGCGCTGCAAGGTTCAAAGGCTGTTGTGATGAAGGCTGACAGATGATAAAAAAAGCTTTATTGCTTGAAAAAGGTACTTATGGTAACACTCTAGCAAATAACTTTTAACTAAACTGTTTAACACAGGACTGGAGAGAGTGCATATCTGCCTACTGGTATGGAGAAGCATATCAAACTACTTAAAAAAAAAAAAAAGGTCTATCCCAACCAAGCTCATACAGACCAATATCACATGTACATGTCAACACTAAAATTCTCTAAAACTTAATTGCAGGCTGACTACCTAACATATTTCCAGACATAATTTACCCAACACAGACAGGTTTTATAAAAGGTCTCAGCAGTCTCAAATATTTCCAGGGTATTTTTGTTTTAAGGTATTCAAAATTACACCCCAAGGAAGATCTGGAAGTTATTACTCTTGATGTCAAAAAGATGTTTGATAATGTACATTTTAAGTGGCTATTCAAAGTAAGGAATACAATCAAATTTAAAGGTCATGTAACTCTCTTGTTAAAAAAAAATATAACTAAATTCCGCCAAAATATGTACAAATTCCCAGCAGAAAAAGTTAACACCCCATGTCACCTGTCTGATCCCATTAAACTCTAAAATACAGAATCCAAATACGGGAAAGGTTTCTTCACAGTAAGAACTGTGAAAATGTGGTGGTTCTGGCAAGCTCAGTAGATTGCTTTAACAAAGGCATGGATTCTTTCCTAAATGTAAATAATATAACTGGGTACTGACATTTATAGTTAAAGTTGATCCAGAGAGGGGCGTGGCCTGGCAAGCGATGGAGTAGGACGTGGGTGGAAGGAGCTCCTCTGGCTGACAATCCTGCAAAGTATCCTGGCTGACTAATTTTGCTGCAAAACTCCCTGAACACTACCTGGAAACATAGGGATAGGAGGGAGGCATGTCCCCACCTAAGAAAGCAGCTGCTGCGGCGGACAAACTGGCTAAATACCGCCACGATGGGGGAGAGGAGCAGGCCAAAGATGGCGCTGACCAACCTCCGGGAGCGGATCGCCACGCGGCGGAGACGGCTAAAGTGCTGGAGGCCATAGCGGTACTGCAAGGGACATTGACAACCAAGATTGATGAAGTGAAAATAGATATTTCACTTATGAGACAAGATTTGTCTGCGGTCCGGGATCGGGTCAAAGAGACAGAGGAACGTATTGGAGCTGCGGAGGATGTGCTGTATCCCATGCAACGGGCGGCGGAGGGGGTGCAGCGCCAACTTCAACAACTACACGCGCACCAAGACGAAATGGAGAACAGACTCCGCCGCTGTAACTTGCGCTTTATTGGGATACCGGAGCGCACAGAAGGCAGAGACCCAGCAGACTACTTGGAACAATTGCTAATTAAAATATATGGGAGAGAGGAGTTCTCCGCCATGTTTGCGGTGGAGAGGGCACACAGGATCCCAGCGAAACCACCTCCGGAAGGGGCCCCTCCCCGCACATTTATTGCTAAGTTCCTGAATTTCCGTGACAGGGATAAAATCATGAGACTGTCCCGGGAGAAGGGGAATATGCGGGTGGAGAATGTCCAGGTAGCAGTGTTCCCGGACTTCTCTACTGAAGTGCAGAAGAAGAGGTCTCAATTTCAAGATGTGAAACGTCGCCTGCGTGTGTTGCATTTAAAATATGCCATGCTATTTCCAGCCAAACTGCGAGTGGAGGAAGATGGACGTGTACTATTTTTTGAAACCCCAGCAGCAGCAGCTGAATGGTTGGATCGGAAAGGGAGACAGGAGTGAGGCCTGCTATGGAAAATTTGTGAGTAACACACGGGGGGGACGGGGATAGACTGCACGTGGTGAGGAGGAAGGCAAAACCCCCCCCCCTATCCTGTATAAAGGTTTGCAAATGGAACTTGCTGCTGAATAATAAGTGGCTCATAGACTGGGACATTGCTTTTAGACTGTCCCTCATCCCCCATTTCGGGGGGAGGGGGTGTTAAAATGGTTTTGTTTTATGGGATCTTGGACATGGGGCCCGGGGAATAGTGTGGGACTGCATCGGGGATGGCCTGAGATTTGGTGTTGAACCCCTCCGGGGATCCGGGGGGAGGGGGGGCTGGAAGCCCCTTTTCAGACATGTTTTTATGCCGCAGTGGACAAGACAAGGATCCTGCAACAGCACACTAAAGCGGTGGGGACGGTACAGAGCACAGGTTCTGGAGAGCCAGAGGAGCAAATGAACAATACAATCTGGGAGATGTTATGTTTTCCCAGTATCGAATCCACGCATTGCTCAGTGAATAATCGTCCCGTTAGACGAGTGTATAATGGTCTAGCCATGATACACACAGGACCTAAGAACCGTGCCTCCAGACAGATTTATCTGCTGGAAGAAGTATTCTTTTTCTTTTTCACATGGGTCCTGTTGGTTGGGGAATGTATGCTCACACCATGTTGGGGAGGTGCTGGGCTGGGTGGGGGGTGGGGAGTTTTGAAAGACCAGGGCCACTGTTTGGTCCCTGAACGGTTGTTGTATTGGAGTATGTGGTTTATAGTTGGGATATGGCAAAGTACATATGTTAAAACAGGAAAATGGGATATCCAAAGATGCATGAAAGATTCACAGGTGTATGAGATTGTAGTGCTGCAGATCCGACCCCGAAAGCTAATTTTTATGGTACCATGACCTCTATTAAATTTCTAACGTGGAATGTGAGGGGGGTGAGAAACAAAATTAAGCGTACGGCGGCCCTAGCATATCTTAAAGCGCAAAAAGCGAACATTATTGCCTTAACAGAAACGCACGTTACCGGTCATCTACAGTCTGCACTGAAGCGCCCGTGGATTGGATGGGCCTATCATAGTACCCATTCCAGTTTCTCCAGGGGAGTCTCATTGCTGGTGTCAAAGGCCACCCCTTTTGAATTACTTACACTGGAGTCGGATCAGCAGGGGAAGTATTTATTCTTATATGTACGTATAGGGGGAATGCATATGGTGCTGATAGCATGTTATATCCCCCCTCCATACAGCTCGGAAGTCGTCACACTGGGGTTGGCATTTATGGCTAAGTACCCGACGGTGCCGGCTGTGTGGATGGGGGATTTCAATATGGTCATGGACCCTAGCCTGGATAGACCAGAAATGCCGGGAGGACATGTGGGGCCCCCCGGTCTGACCAGAATGGGACGTCTGATGAAAGAATTTGCGGTTGTGGATGTGTGGAGACAAAGAAACCCCAAGAGTAGGGCCTATACATGCCATTCAACCAGCCATGCTACTATGTCTCGCATTGATTACGTGTTGGTCTCGGCAACTCTGCTGCCGAGGGTGGGGGGGGCCGGGTTTGCTCCTAGGGCTCTGTCCGACCACTCGCCATGTTGGGTACAGGTATCATTGCCAGACAGGGCCCCTGTGAGGGGGTGGAGGCTCAACCCCTTTTGGTTGACAGCCCTGACTGAACATGAGAGCATAGAGAGGGAATTACAGTTTTTACTTCCGGAGGGCCAGGGTTACACAGATATTAATTCCCGATGGGATACGTTCAAGACGCAGGCGAGTAAAGTACTAGACATCAGGATACGTAGGCTTAAACAGACCTCCAAAGTAGTTATGAATAGTGCAGAAGGCGCGTTGCAGGATCTTGAGACTGCTTTTAATAATCAGCCCACTATAGAGAATTTGACCAAGGTTAAAATGCAGACCAGGATGGTAACGCAGCTACATATGGAGAAGGCCAAACAGCGTATATTTTTCAGTAAGGCAAGAATTTATGAGCATGGGGAGAAAGCAGGGAAGATGTTGGCGTATTTGGCACACCTAGAGGATAGGCCGCCAGTGGTGGTCTCACTGAGAGAGCCGGATGGCTCGATCATTGCGGACCCCCCAGTGGTGGCTGATAGGTTCAGACATTTTTATGAGGAACTATACAGATCTCAATGTACACACACGCCACAGGAAATACAAGCCTATCTGCACACACTACAATTTTCAAAGTTGAGCCGGGTACAAGTGCAGATGATGGAAGCCCCAATTACCACCCAGGATATAGCCACGGCGTTATCGCAATTGGCCAAGTCCAAGGCTCCTGGTCTAGACGGCCTCCCGTTAGAATTTTATACTACGTACTCAGAAACACTAATCCCCAGATTGAGGGCATTATACCTTTCTATATTTGAATCGGGAACCCTCCCCTCCTCCATGCAGGAAGCACAGATAATTGTTCTTCCTAAACTGGGCAAGGATCATCACTACCCGGAATCTTATAGGCCAATATCTTTGCTTCCGGTGGACATTAAAATCTTAGCTAAGATACTGGCATCTAGATTGAATTCGGTGATACTATCACTGATTCATGGGGACCAAACGGGGTTTATGCCAGGAAAGAACACAGCAATGAACATCAGGAGGCTATTTATGAACATTCAAGCGCAGCATGACAATGTAGGAACACGGGTGGTAGTTGCTTTGGATACAGCCAAGGCATTCGATTCAGTCGAGTGGCTATACCTGTGGGAATGTCTGAAATGCTATGGATTTGGCCCGCGATTCATTAAATGGGTGCAATTACTCTACCAGACCCCCAAGGCAAGGGTGTTCGTGAATGGGTGGCTATCAGAACAGATTTCCCTGGAGAGAGGTACGAGACAGGGATGCCCCCTGTCTCCGCTGTTATACGCGCTGGCAGCAGAGCCGTTGGCGATTGCCATCAGACATAGCTCGGAGGTGGTGGGACTCAGGAAGGGAGACACCTGGGAAAAGATCGGCCTATATGCGGATGACACAATTCTATATCTAGAGGACCAGGGCCCCTCATTAAGAGCAGCACTGAATATTATAGAAGAGGTAGGGAGATTCTCAGGCTTACGGATTAATTGGGATAAATCCAAAATTCTCCCTCTGGATCAGTTCCCCCCCCCTGCAGTGTCGCATGACTTACCACTACAGAGAGTGGCTGAAGTGAAATACCTAGGGGTAATGGTCACAAGGAATCTTAGAGATTATGTCCCTCTGAATGTGGAACCGCTATTTGCAGTGGTTAAAGCTAGAACACAGGCATGGGCGAAACTACCACTAGGGGTGATGGGACGAATAAACTTGATCAAGATGATCCTACTACCCAAAATCCTATACATGGTATGGCATGCTCCCCTTTATATACCCCTTAAGACGTTTAAACAACTGGAAGCTATCTTAAATTCTTTTGTGTGGGGAGCAGGCAGGCATAAGCTGGCATGGAGTATACTGCAAAATCCGAATACAGAAGGAGGGTGTTCACTCCCTGATTTGCAGGATTATTACATAGCGTCGCAATTGTCGCATTTCTACTACTTTAACACGTCAGAGTCGCAGAGGTATAGGTCCCTAGTCTGTAATAAGCCGGATAGCCCTCTACATACTCCTATACAGGCAATCTTTAGAAGAGGTCATGGAGGATGCAGGACCACTAGATTTGGGGCGGAAATGCTAGCGCACCATCAAAAGGTATGGGATGTAGGCCTTAAAAAACAAGGAGAGAGTCACATACATACACATACCCCGCTGTGGAAAAATAGTTCCTTGCCAGAGTTAGACACGGTCCCAGATTCAGGGGTGTGGGCTGCGTATGGGATACTGTATCTCTCCCAGGTTATGTTGGACACGGGCCCAAAGCCATACAATAGACTCAGGGAGGAATTTTCCCTTCCGCCGCAACTCCACTTTAGATACTTGCAACTCAGGCACGCACTTAGAGCCCAGCTGGGCCCAACCGGTATAGAAGTGAGTGCCCCACAGGTGTTGGATGTGATTTTTGGGAGGGAATCCACTGGGCTCACATCCAACTGTTACTATGTCATTAGGAGACGTAGGACTAGCAAGATAGCGCAGACAGCCAAATTAAAGTGGGAGAGAGACATAGGCCCCATAGAGGACACGGAATGGGAAGAGGTGCTGGAGGGGGTTAAAGCTGCGTCCCCTAAGCTGTCAGACAGGTTAAGTCAACTGTATATACTACACCAGGCATATATCACGCCACAGAGAGTGGCGAAGTTTCGGACCAATAGGAGCCCTAGGTGTCCCATGTGCGCGGTTGAGGAGGGGTCCTTCTACCATATGATGTGGCACTGTTCGGATGTACAAGCATACTGGCTGCAGGTGACTCAATTTCTACATGATAACATGGGATCCCCGGTGGGAATGGACCCAAAATTGTGTTTGTTGGGACTGTTGCCCGATGTGGATATAGAAAAGTACCAAGCAATCTTTATGAATGAAACGTTATTCCTGGCTAGGAAGGCAGTGGCCAAGGTATGGATGCAAACGGAGGCGCCGACGCTGAGGGATTGGAAAAAGGATGTAAATGCTATTCTCCCTTACAGGAAAATGATTTATACACATAGAGGGAGACCGCAAAAATTTTCTCAAGTATGGGACAGGTGGCTGGAAGATGGTGAAACATGCACAGTTTGAGTACAGAGGAGTCAAAGCATGGGGTGTGAATGAGAGGGGAAGGACGGGGGGGAAGCCATTTGGGACCTAGCAGATGTATGATCCATACAGAAGGTCCTTTTGTGTTTTTTTCTTGCTTTTTTTCTTTTTTGTTTTCTTTGATGTACAGGGTCGGAAGGTTTATCTCTGTATGCTAATGCCGGGGGATACACCTGTTGAAGGGAATGGAGCGAATTTGGATAACCATAATTGTTTTTTTTTTTGCCAAAGAATGTATGGGGAATGTTGACCCATTGTTACAAATACTTATGTGCCTGTTTATACATTTTAATAAACTTGGATTTTTTGGGAAAAAAAGTTGATCCAGAGAAAATCTGATTGTCTCTCCGGGAATCAGGAAGGAATTTTTTCCCCTGCTGTAACAAATATGATCATGCTTTGCTGGGGTTTTTCACCTTCCTCTGGATCAATTGTGGGTATAGGATTGTATTTTTTTGGTTGAACTGGATGGACTTGTGCCGTTTTTCAACCTGAATAACTATGTAACTATGTAAAAGGTACATGGAACAAATAGCCTCCCTCCCCTCTTCTCTTAATTTGCTATTGGAACTATTCTGCAGAGGTTTCAGTATGGAAAAAAAAAAAATTAAATATCACTTTTTGCTGACAATATTTACCTCCCACCCATCCCAAGATATACCAGAAATCCACAACATATTAATGGAATGAAAAACAATTAATAATTGGGGTTTATGGATCAATTCTACCACTTACACATATTCAAGATAGGTCCTGGGTATAGTGTACCAATTCTACCATATCCAAATATTTTATATGATATTTAGGGGTAAAGTTAAATAAAAAAATCGATCTTGGTGTATAATCTCAACAATCCTTCTTTAATAAACAAGATATTGAGGGAGCTGAAGGCATAGGAAGACCTTCCCCTCATCAAAATAACAAGCTTTGCTCACTTACTGTATCTGCTACAATCCATACCATATCTTCTGAAACAAAAAGATGTCAAATTTCTGACTAAGGCTGTGATTCACTTTCCATGGTAAAATAAATGCCAACATACAGTATTTCTATAACAAAACTTTACCAATGGAAGAACGTGGGTGGCTTTAACTTGTCTAATGTTAACCAGTTTAATGAGACATGCAATGGATTGGAGCTTAGATTCCTCAAAATACTCTAATTATGCAAGTTACTCTGCAACTACACCTCCCTTTAACCTGCTATTCTCCACAGCAACTGTTTAAACTGCGTAGTGCTATTAGGAATAATCTGCTTTTGAAAGACACCTCTCATTTCTTTTCTTTTTTTTTTTTTTTAAAGAGGAATTTATTGAAAGGCAGTACAATACAGCAAAAATTCCCCATTTCACTCTGGGGTACATTACATTGCATAAATTGACAAATGCAAATAAGTGAATGAGCAAAATACATCAAAATAAATGATAAAAGAAAACAAAGTAAGATGCCATGTTATGAAAAAAAAAAAAAAGAAACTGAACGTTTCTTAATATGAAGATGTGACCGGTTACTAAGGGCCAAATCCTCAGCCAGGCGGCGTAACTTAACTTTCAGCAGTTAAGTTACACTGACTTAAAGTTTTTACCTAAGTGCCTGATCCTCAAAGCACTTACGTAAAAATTTCAAGCAGTGTAAGTTAAGTGCCGCCGTCGTAAGGCGTTCCTCCTCTCCGGGGGGCGTTTACAATTTAAATGAGGCGCGCTCCCGCGCCGGCCGTACTGCGCATGCGCGTGACGTCATTTTCCCGACGTGCATCGCGCGAACGTAATTGACGCCGGGCGGCTTTGTGGATTGCGACGGGACACTAAAGTTACGACGGGTGAAAAAAAGACGCGCCGGGAAAACAAATAATTTTAAAAAAAAATGACAGCGTCGCTCGGCATGCATTCCTGAGGGAGAACTCCATGCCAATTTTCAATGAAAAAAACGGCATGGGTTCCCCCTCAGGAGCATACCAGGCCCTTAGGTCTGGTATGGGTTGTAAGGAGACCCCCCTCCGCCGCAAAATTGACGTAGGGGGTCCCCCTACAATCCATACCAGACCCGTATCCAAAGCACGCTACCCGGCCAGCCAGGAAGGGAGTGGGGACGAGCGAGCGCCCCCCCCCCCCTCCTGAGCCGTGCCAGGCCGCATGCCCTCAACATGGGGGGGTTGGGTGCTCTGGGGCAGGGGGGCGCCCTGCGGGCCCCCCCACCCCAGAGCACCCTGTCCCCATGTTGATGAGGACAGGACCTCTTCCCGACAACCCTTGCCATTGGTTGTCGGGGTCTGCGGGCGGAGGCTTATCGGAATCTGGGAGTCCCCTTTAATAAGGGGGCCCCCAGATACCGGCCCCCCACCCTAAGTGAATGGATATGGGGTACATCGTACCCCTATCCATTCACCTGGAGGCAAAAAGTAAAAGTTAATAAACACACAACACAAGGCTTTTTAAAATATTTTATTATTCTGCTCCGGACGCCCCCCCTGTCTTCGTTATTAGCTCAATTACCAGGGGGGGCTTCTTCTTCCACTCTCCGGGGGTCTTCTCCGCTCTCCGGGGGTGTTCCGCTCTCCGGGGGGGGCTTCTCCGGACTCCGGGGGGCTTCTTCCATCTTCTCCCCTCTTCCGCTCTTGACTCGGCGAACCCCGGTTCTTCTGCAGCTCTCCGGTGCCTTCTTCTTCAGCGCTGGCTGCCTGCTATGTTTGTGTGTTAGCTCGATTTCAAACAGGCAGCCGGCGCGGTCTTCTGTGATGTCAGGGTCTTCTGGTCTTCTGTTCTTCCTATGTTGCCTCGTCGCCTGTTGTCGCTGTAATGATGGAAGCGCGCCTTGCATCACATTTATATAGGCATCGCCGTCCCATCATGCTCCGGTAGGTACCCACGTGGTGGGTGCACGTGGGTAGGCACCCACCACGTGGGTACCTACCGGAGCATGATGGGACGGCGATGCCTATATAAATGTGATGCAAGGCGCGCTTCCATCATTACAGCGACAACAGGCGACGAGGCAACATAGGAAGAACAGAAGACCAGAAGACCCTGACATCACAGAAGACCGCGCCGGCTGCCTGTTTGAAATCGAGCTAACACACAAACATAGCAGGCAGCCAGCGCTGAAGAAGAAGGCACCGGAGAGCTGCAGAAGAACCGGGGTTCGCCGAGTCAAGAGCGGAAGAGGGGAGAAGATGGAAGAAGCCCCCCGGAGTCCGGAGAAGCCCCCCCCGGAGAGCGGAACACCCCCGGAGAGCGGAGAAGACCCCCGGAGAGTGGAAGAAGAAGCCCCCCCTGGTAATTGAGCTAATAACGAAGACAGGGGGGGCGTCCGGAGCAGAATAATAAAATATTTTAAAAAGCCTTGTGTTGTGTGTTTATTAACTTTTACTTTTTGCCTCCAGGTGAATGGATAGGGGTACGATGTACCCCATATCCATTCACTTAGGGTGGGGGGCCGGTATCTGGGGGCCCCCTTATTAAAGGGGACTCCCAGATTCCGATAAGCCTCCGCCCGCAGACCCCGACAACCAATGGCAAGGGTTGTCGGGAAGAGGTCCTGTCCTCATCAACATGGGGACAGGGTGCTCTGGGGTGGGGGGGCCCGCAGTGCGCCCCCCTGCCCCAGAGCACCCAACCCCCCCATGTTGAGGGCATGCGGCCTGGCACGGCTCAGGAGGGGGGGGGGGCGCTCGCTCGTCCCCACTCCCTTCCTGGCTGGCCGGGTAGCGTGCTTTGGATACGGGTCTGGTATGGATTGTAGGGGGACCCCCTACGTCAATTTTGCGGCGGAGGGGGGTCTCCTTACAACCCATACCAGACCTAAGGGCCTGGTATGCTCCTGAGGGGGAACCCATGCCGTTTTTTTCATTGAAAATTGGCATGGAGTTCTCCCTCGGGAATGCATACCAAATGCCGTCGCTTGAATGGGCCTTTACAAGGTGTGACTAACTTTACACCTTGTAAAAGCAGCCCTAGTTTTACACCAGGCAAACTAACACTTACGGCGTAAAAACTAGGTACAAAAGCTTTGAGGATCGCCCTAAGTGCTAATTTGCATACTAACAGAGGCATTTCGACTCGAAATGCCCCCAGTGGCGGATGCGGTACTGCATCCTAAGATCCGGCAGTGTAAGTCCCTTACAGATGTCGGATCTTCTGCCTAACTTAGGAAAACTGCTTCTGAGGATCAGTTCCAAAGTTAGAACCAGAGATACGACGGCTTACGCCGGAGTATCTCTTTTGTGGATATGGCCCTAAGAACTTCCTCGGTCTTAAACTGTATTATCAAATCGCATTGAGGGATACCTCTGAGGAGAACAGGAAAAAAAATAATCGTCGAACCAGACACCCCAACTGGGAACACATATGTCTGAGGTCAACTAAGTGTTTCTCCTCACTAAATTCCCCCCCGTTTAAAGGGTTCACTCACCAGGCCCCAGAATACCAGAAATCTCTGGAGCCCAGGAAGCAAACCAAATCAAAAGGAAATAGCCGATTGATATTCAGACGTTCCCATAAAAATGGAGAAGAGCGAACCAACACTGACCAAGAGTCCCCACTAGGGAACAAAACCCAAGTAGCGAATCTCAGACATCAATGCCCAAAGTAGTATCCAACCATGGTGTCGACACCTCTCATTTCTACTTAACATTGTTCTATTATAAAGATGTAAGATAACTTGTAGCTATAAAATGTGTATCCATCTCTATTGAAGATGCCAGCATCACTCTATACAATTGTAAACATTTATTTTACAGATGCTTATTATACTTTATTATATCAGCTACTGGTCCATCTGGCAGAGGAGATAACCATTTCCTACAGTCTCTTATGCCGCGTACACACGATCGGCCAATGAACCGTTTTCATCAGACCAAACCGATCGTGTGTGGGCCCCATCGGTTATTTATGATCAGTTTAAAAATTTGAAACTTGTTTTAAAATTAACCGATGGATACCTAACCGATAAAAAAAAAAAAAATCGTTTGTAGGCATGTCCATCGGTTAAAAATCCACGCATGCTCAGAATCAAGCCGACGCATGCTTGGAAGCATTGAACTTAGTTTTTTTCAGCACGTCGTTGTGTTTTACGTCACCGCGTTCTGACACGATCGTTTTTTTAAACTGATGGTGTGTAGGCACGACTGACCATCAGTCAGCTTCATCGGTTAACTAATGGAAAAATCCATCAGACCGTTCTCATCAGATTGACCGATCGTGTGTACAGGACATTACTGTTTTTTGAATCCCTACTGTCTAAACTCCACATTGCTACATTTTTTCTTTTTTTATAGATGGTTAACTGCCTTGTCTACAATGAACATTGGTACTAATCCAATGACTACGCAACTTGAAAAATGTTCAGTAGAATTTGATTTAAAAGTGCTTACAGAAAAGGGCTTTTGACTGTTTCTTCAGGAACAATCACATCCCCAAAGATCATTTATTCATCTGAAAAGTATATCCATTAGGACCTGACAAATGCTCTGTCAAAGAATACGCCCATTTTAGGTTTATCTTACCCTTAGTCAATAGAGAACATTGGAAATTGCTTGCCAACTTTCCAGCCTAGCAGATCTACTTGCTAAGTAGAGGAGGAGAGAACCGGAAATAGGTGTGAGCTGTGCCCTCTTCCAGCTCTCCTGCAATATGGACAAACAGTAATACAAATACCAGCTTATTTCTACTCCTGAATTCATTGCTGGACACAATTTCTCTATTTAGATATACACTCTATTGCCAAAAGTATTGAGAGGCCTGCCTTTACACACACATGAACTTTAATGGCATCTCAGTTTTAGTCCACAGGGTTCAATATCAAGTTGCCCCACCTTTTGCAGCTATAACAGCCTCAATAACAAGCTTTAGGAGTGTTTCTATGAGAATGTTTGACCAGAAATGCATTGGTTCGGTCAGGCACTGATGTAGGATGAGAAGGCATGGCTCACAGTCTCCACTCTAATTCAACCCAAAGGTGTTCTGTTGGGTTAAGGTTAGGACTGTGCAGGCCAATCAAGTTCCTCCACCCCAAACTCGCTCATCCGTGTCTTTATGCACCATGCTTTCTTCACTGGTGTGCAGTCATATTGGAACAGGAAGGGGCCATCTCCAAACTGTTCCCACAAAGTTGGGAGCATGAAATTGTCCAAAATGTCTTGGTATGCTGACTCCTTAAGAGTTCCCTTCACTGGAACAAATGGGCCAAGCCCCACACCCCACACCATAATCTCCCCTCCACCAAGTGCACAAAGCAATTTTGTATGGCCACTATTATTTTTCAGCACTGCCTTAACCCTCTCAGGCATGGAGTTTACCAGAGCTTCACAGGTTGCCACTGGAGTCCTCTTCCACTCCTCCATGATGACATCACAGAGCTAGTGATGTCATCGTGGATGTGATATTGCGATCCTTCACCTTCCATTTGAGGATGCCCAACAGATGCTCAATAGGGTTTAGATCTGGAGACATGCTTGGCCAGTCCATCACCTTTACCCTCAGCTAGTTTAGCAAGGCAGTGGTCTTCTTGGAGGTGTCTTTGGGGCCGTTATGTTGGATTACTGCCCTGCGGCCCAGTCTCTGAAGGAAGGGGATCATGCATGGCTGCAGTATGTCACAGTATGTTGGCATTCATGGTTCTCTCAATGAACTGTAGCTCCCCAGTGCCAGCAGCACTCATGCAGCCCCAGACCATGACACTCCCACCACCATGCTTGACTGTAGGCAAGACACACCTGCCTTTGTACTTCTCCCCTGGTTGCCGCCACACACATTTGACACCATCTGAACCAAATAAGTTTATCTTGGTCTCATCAGACCACAAGACATGGTTCCAGTAATTCATGTCCTTATTCTGCTTCTCTTCAGAAAACTGTTTGAGGGGCTTCCTTGTGCATCATCTTTAGAAGATGCTTCTTTCTGGGATGACAGCCATGCAGACCAAATTGATGCAGTGTGTGGTGTATGGTCTGCGCACTGACAGACTTGCACCCCACCCCTTCAAACTCTGCAGCAATGCTGGCAGCACTCATATGTCAATTCCTCTCAGACAACCTCTGGATTTGATGCTGAGCACATGCACTAAACTTATTTGGTCGACCATGGCGAGGCCTGTTCAGAATGAAACCTGTCCTGTTAAACCGCTGTATAGTTTTGACCACTGTGCTGCAGCTCAGTTTCAAGGTCTTGGTAATCTTCTTATAGCCTAGGCCATCTTTATGTAGAGAAACTATTTTTTCAGATCCTCAGAGAGTCCTTTGGCCATCAGGTGCCATGTTGAACTTCCAGTGACCAAGTATGAGTAAGAGCGATAATTCCAAATTTACCACACCTGCTCCCCATTCACAACTGAGACCTTGTAACACTAACAAGTCACATGAAACCAGGGAGGGAAAATGGCTAATTGGGCCCAATTTGGACATTTTCACTTAGGGGTGTACTCACATTTGTTTCTAGTGGTTTAGACATTAATGGCTATGTGTTGAGTTATTTTGAGGGGACAGAAAATTGACACTGTTATACAAGCTGTACACTCACTACTTTACATTGTAGCAAAGTGTAATTTATTTAGTATTGTCACATGAAAAGATATACAGTGGAACCTTGGATTATGAGCATAATTCGTTCCAAAGCACTCGCATATCAAAGCGAGTTTCCCCATAGAAGTAAACGGAAATGAAAATAATTTGTTTTGAACTGACTCCTATGGCATGCAATACCGCATGTGGCCAGAGGGGGGCACCAGAGAACCTCAGAAACACTCGGAAAGGCCCGGGGGACAGCTCAGCTGAACTCGGAAAGGCTTCGGATTGGAGTATTTACGAGTTTTTCCAAGCATTTCTAAACAGTTTAGAACGGCTCGTATTGCGAAACGCTCGTTAGCCGTGTTACTCGCAATCCAAGGTTTCACTGTAATATAATATTTACAAAAATATGAGGGGTCTACTCACTTTTCTGAGATACTGTGTGTATATACATTATATATATAAATACAGTGGGGATCGAAAGTTTGGGCACCCCAGGTAAAAATTTGTATTAATGTGCATAACGAAGCCAAGGAAAGATGGAAACATCTCCCAAAGGCATCACATTACAGATTAGACATTCTTATAATATGTCAAAAAAGTTAGATTATATTTCCATCATTTACACTTTCAAAATTAAAGAAAACAAAAAAATGGCGTCTGCAAAAGTTTGGGCACCCTGCAGAATTTATAGCATGCACTGCTCCCTTTGCAAAGCTGAGACCTGCCAGTGTCATGGATTGTTCTCAATCATCATCTGGGAAGACCTGGTGATGTCAATCTCAAAGGTTTTAAATGCCCAGACTCATCTGACCTTGCCCAAACAATCGGCACCATGGGTTCTTCTAAGCAGTTGTCTAGAAAACTGAAACTGAAAATAGTTGACGCTCACAAAGCTGGAGAAGGCTATGAGAAGTAAGCAAAGCGTTTTCAGATGTCAATATCCTCTGTTAGGAATGTAATTAAGAAATGGCAGTCATCAGGAACAGAATAAAAATTTCAGCAAATTTTGGATGGTAACTTGATGCCATCTGTGAAAAAGCTGAAGTTAAAGAGAGAATGGCTTCTACAAATGGATAATGATCCTAAACACACCTCAAAATCCACGGGGGATTACATCAAGAGGCGTAAACTGAAGGTTTTGCCATGGCCTTCACAATCTCCTGACCTCAACATAATTGAAAATCTATGGATAGACCTTAAAAGAGCAGTGCATGACAGACAGCCCAGAAATCTCAAAGAACTGGAAGACTTTTGTAAGGAAGAATGGGCAAAGATACCTCAAACAAGAATTGAAAGACTCTTGGCTGGCTACAAAAAGCGTTTACAAGCTGTGATACTTGCCAAAGGGTACAAGATATTAACTCTGCAGGGTGCCCAAACAGACACCATTTTTTTGTTTTCTGTAATTTTTAAAGTGTAAATGATGGAAATAAAATCTAACTTTTTTTGACATATAAGAATGTCTAATCTGTAATTTGATGCCTTTTGGAGATTTTTCCATCTTTCCTTGGCTTCGTTATGCACATTAATACAAATTTTTACCTGGGGTGCCCAAACTTTCGATCCCCACTGTACACACATACATATATATACACACACACACACTACCTTGAAACAGCAAAAAAGCATTCATACCCCTTGACATTTTCCACAATTTGTAAAGTTACAACTAAAAACTTTTCAGATATTTATTTGTAAAACATTTTGAAAACCATTTATCATTTTCCTTTAACTTCACAATAATGTGCCAATTTGTGTTGGTCTATCACATAAAATCCATTTATGTATTTCATTGTAACATGAACAATTTCAAGGGGTATGAATACTTTTTCAAGGTACTGTATATATCTTACATACCTAAACTCACTTATTTCCTCCAATATTAGAATCTAACTCTAAACATTACATTTTATTATATCATCCTTCCAGCTACAAGTGTGGTCTTGGCCGTGTCTGAATGCACTGTAGCACATATCTATATTGTGGTTGACTAGGCACTTTCTGGCTAAGTCTTGGCCTATAACTCAGACTATTATATGTGGCACGCAATATGATGTCACATAAATCACCAAATAAAAAACAGTATCTGAGCTTACTAAGTCAGGATTCAACTCTGAAGACACACTTACAACCATGGAAAAAGAATACTAAATTTCATCCTACATTTCATTTCATAACTTGAGTTCTCTACACCCAATTCACTGTTAAGTGGCTGGGATTTTCATTGTATATCAATCATTTATTATATTAAAGTAGTCGTGAAATCACTGTGTTGCATTTCATATAAATAATGAGTCTAAAATTCTTGGTGTCTACAGTTCTCATCGATCATGATGTCTGTGTGCAAACTGCTGAATGGTGGTGCCAGTATACCAGCCTTAGGTATCTATGGCTCATTACTTCCTCAGCCCAAGGTACAAGGTTAACTTTCAAAGAAATAGCTTTCTGCATTGAAGATTTATTATTGTTGGTCGCATTGGTTTCTTTTCAGATGCTTGGCAAATGCCTTGTGCCCTTTTAAATGTCAAGATTGTTATCAGAATTTAATGTGCCCTTGTTAATAGACACAATTATGAAGAAAACAAAAGCGAACCTAAATAAAACGCTATACCGTCGGATTTGCCACGGGATTCGGTCGCTGCGATATTAACCCCAGCTAGCGGTCAATAAAGGGTTAATACCGCCCGCAATGCGCCTCTGCAGAAGCGCATTGCGGGCGGTATTGCCGCGGTTTCCCATTGTTTTAAATGGGAAGGAGCGGTGAAAGAGCGGTATACATACCGCTCCTCTCACCGCTCCAAAGATGCTGCTAGCAGGTGATTTTTTTCTCTCCTGCCAGCGCCTCACCCTTCGGCTTTCACATTGAGGTTGCTGGGCAGGAGTTTTTCAGGCGGTATAGCAGCGCTATTTTTAGCGCTGTACCGCCTGAAAAACTCCTCAGTGTGAAAGGGGTCTTAGGCGAAAAAACATTTTCCTTTACAACTCCTTTAACAGAGTGGTGCAAGTGCAATCCTTAGATGAGTGGTGCAAGCGCAAGCTTGCACCACTCATCTAAGGATAACAAATGAAGCAGATGCTGCTCTTAATTATCAAAAGTGGCACAAGCCCCTTTGTTAATTAGGAGTGATCAGCTCTATGTTTCTCCATGTCTGTGATATGAGGAACAGGGCATGGAGAGCTGAAACAGCATTCTGTGATCCTTCTGCCTGGCCCTGCCCTCTGCTCAGCTCAGAGTGGGAGAGAGGAGGAGGGAGGATGAATGTTAATCCATTCGGCACTGTTCATCTAGTAGTGTAATCACTGCATGAGCAGAGAGAGGGATGAGAGCTGGCCGTCTACTGACAGCTCATATCCCAAATGACAGGTCAGACCTGGCAGGAAATCTGCAGCAATTTACTATATGTGAAACTGCTGTGTTCCCTCTGTCAGACCTGCACTAGTTTCTATTTCACTCTCAAACAGAAAGGTGCGGGTGACACATATAGTACTGCAACAGGTCTGTCTGCTGTGTTAATCTGCTGCATGAAATTCCTGACATTAACATGGTGCAAGAAGCTTTGTTAATTCTCCAGGTGATTTACAAAAATTTGATAGTTAAAATAAAATAAAATCCAATTAAAATTATTTTTGTTTGCAGGAATTTAAGTGTACTAAAACATGTCATTCCAAACAGTACTGTAAAGGCACTTACTATAGGAGCTGTTTACAGCAGTACCCTCTGTGCAGCAGGGCATGCGCTGAGTAAAGATCATCAGACGTGACATGATCTTTGCACCTTGTCAAAAAGACATTGCACTAGTAAATGTGTGTGTCCCTTAATAATCTGATTAAACTGATGTGCACTGCCTTGGGAGTCACTGTCCATCATCGCACTGGGAGGAGGATCAGAGGTGGTTCTTTTGACCATTTAACCTCCCTGGCGGTATGATTCTGTCTGGAATTACGTACCAAAAGCGGAACAATTATTTTGCAAGGAAATTTGGCGTTTTATACTGTAGGCCTGCAATTCTTAGGAATAACTCATTTAAATCTGACCAAACAAGAGTCTAGTAGGCATCCCGGGTATGAATTTTTTTTAAAAACAAAATTATAAATTATAATATAATACATAATTATAAATAATTATAACAAATAATAATATAATTATAATAAAAATTATACAAGGGGGGTGTGTATTTTTTACATACAGTACTGTAATCTATAAGATTACAGTATACTGTATGTAATGTGTTTGTTTACTTTTTTGAATTTGGCGCCGTTCTCCGCCCCTGTGCGTCGTAACGTCGCAGGGAACGGAGATCGGCGGCACACGGGGACACTGTGAATCGAGCGAGGACGCCGCTCGCTCACACAGCGGGGATGCATTGCAGGATCCAGGGACAAGGTAAGTAACTTGTCTGTGGATGCTGCGAAAGGTAAGCCGCGCCGCGCCGCTGCACGCTCTGCACATCTACCCTGAGCATGACTCGGGGATACCGATCCTAGCATGGAAAAACAACCCCGAGTCACGCTCGGGGATACCGCTAAGGGGGTTAAAGCTTGGACTACCTGTCCATGTTGGGGCAGACAGTGTTATCACATTAGTAGTCCTAATCCCAGGATTGTGCATGAAAGGATGGCTCCATAAGGTACTGTAAGGGAAAGGAGAGTAAGGCCAGCAATTAGCAGGAACTGTAGGAAAGGCAACATTTGACATAGGAAAAGGAGGCATACCAGGTAAGCCTACTGATCAGCAGCTGAACTTGATTAAAAAATAAAATGGAGGCTTTAATAACACTTTACGGATTAAATACTAATAATACTAATAACGCCACTTACTTTTTCATGCATTGAAATCTGTGCTACTTCTGGTATGTGCACCAATGTCTTAGCCTCAGGTGCAAACCCCTTGGCAGTGACATAGTCAGTCTTCCCAGCACTACATGCCCCATAATACCTTGTGTTGCTTCTGTAGAAGGCAGGCATGCATAGGGGTCCTGAAGTAAGGTTATGGTTTAGCGTGCAGGCATGCTGTGTGTCTGCATTGTAACTCGCAATAAACAGGACAGCATAGCCTAGGCTGACATTGCTGCTACTGCAAAGGCAAATAAAATGTATGTGTTGTCACCTTTAGGCCCCTTTCACACTGGGGCATTTTTCAATCGTTATTGGAGCGTTATTCGAGTGAAGCCTCATCTGCAATCCCAATGTGAAAGCCTGAGTGCTTTCCGAGCCCTTTCACACTGCCAGCGCCCAAAACGTTTTAGTTTTTTTTGCAGTGCCTCAATGTGAAAGGGTAAGACGTTTTTACAGCGCTTTTTAATTCATTTCAATAGAGAGGGGCGTTTTTGGAGTGTTTTTTTCAGTGCCCAAAAGCTGAATCAAAGATGCTGCTTGCAGGACTTAGTGTGAAAGGGTCCATTGAGATGCATGGGGAGCATTTTATGAGCGTTTTAATAGCGCTATTTTTAACGCTAAAACACTGTAAAAACGCTTCAGTGTGAAAGGGGTCTAATGGAAAAAGTCCCTTACTGGTAGTATCATTAGGTATCAATGTTAAAAAAACAACTCTCTCAACATAACTTGACCCCATTTCCATGCAGCCTTGGCATATCTTTAAAAGGGTCTTTACATCAAGGGAGGGAAGGATCAGCTGACCATGTGACCACTGTGACTGTTACAGCGGTCACATGAGTGCAAGCCAGTTCCACTGGCTACCAGTCATTAGCAGAGACGGAGAGCTACCTCTCATTGTGCTGAGAGTGAACATATGGGGGCAGATCCTCAAAGAAATGACGCAGGCGTATCAACAGATACGTAATTTCAAATTTTGCGCGTCGTATCTTTGTTTTGGTATTCATCAAACAAGATACGACGGCATCTGTGTTAGATCCGACAGGCGTACGCCTTAGTACGCCGTCGGATCTAAGACGTAATTTTCCGGTGGCCGCTGGGTGGCGTTCACGTCGTAATCCGCGTTGAGTATGCAAATTAGCTTTTTCCGACGATCCATGAACGTACGAGCGGCCGTCGCATTCTTTTACGTCGTTTCCGTTCGGCTTTTTCCGGCGTATAGTTAAAGCTGCTATCTGGTGGCGTACTCAATGTTAAGTATGGCCGTCGTTCCCACGTATAATTTTGAAAATTTTACGTTGTTTGCGTAAGTCGTCCGTGAATGGGGCTGGATGCCATTTACGTTCACGATGAAAACAATGACGTCTTTGCGACGTCATTTGGAGCAATGCACCCTGGGAGTTTTGACGGACGGGGCATGCGCAGTTCGTTCGGCGCGGGGACGCGCTTCATTGAAATGAAACACGCCCCTTACTCACCGCATTTGAATTCTGCGCCCTTACGCCGCGAGAAATACACTACGCCGCCGTAACTTACGGCGCAATTTTTTTCAGGATTCAAACATTTGCAAGGTAAGTTACAGCGGCGTAGCGTATCTCACATACGCTGCGCCCATGCAAATGTATGAGGATCTGCCCCTCAGCATAGAAAGCTCCCCCAGATGTGCGGCGTGTGGGTCTTATAGCCCAGCTTCTTTGAGGGTGCATATATGTGTTATGTGGGCAGCAAAAAATTAAAGAGAGTGAAAAGCTACCAGAAATTAATGCTTTACACATATGCACGTCTCTATGCAAGATTAACATTACAGCAGGTCCTGACAGAATAGCACAATCAATTATAGAAAGATGTCTCACCGACTGTCATTCTCTGTGAGAGATCTACATGTGTATTGCCTACCTACTGGGGTATAAATTAGCTACCCTGCAGAGCCAGTAGTAATAATGTCACACCATACTTGTCTCATTACCTCTAAATATAAGCCTACAGTATTTCTAGTACAATTACAGCTGAAAGATTTTACCAAGCTGCCGTCTTACGGGAATAAATCCCACATACTGTAAAATCCCTTGGGCTTTACTAACTTCTCTTTAATCTGCGGACTAGTTGATTGTCTCTTAGCGCTCTCCTTTTTAAATACTTTTTCACAAAACATTTTACAGTACACATTATTGTAAATGTTGCATTTTCTTAACAGCTCTTGGTGGTAATAGAAAAGCTAAAATTTGCATTTTAAGTTGCATATTTGTTTTGAGCATATAGTCATCCATATCCAAATGTGTGTTTTTGTGTTATAGCAGTTTAATCTTTATACATTCTAGCTGAGTGCTCCCAGAAAAATATTTACATCTCACAAATATTGTCCACAGACTCGGTTTACAAAACTAAGCTTCCATGAAATAAACAAGCTACTATAATGGGATATATTCTGAGTTCTCAGATGTTTTCCATCTAAAGATGTCTTTCTATGGATGAATTCTGAGCACTGTCAGAAATTACTTTTTGGAAACTTTATACATTTCTGAATTATTATAATTAACATGTATATTTAATATTTAGTCTGCTCTTCACTGTCCTAAAAGAACCAACCTAGAAGTCAGTCAGGACTTACAAAGGCATGAGACTTTTACTTCACCTTTCATCACAAGGGTATGCTATTAAGGTAAGCAGCTATAATGTTCAAGAGCTACTGTATTTACACATTTCTACATAGGATAAAATACTGGTACAGAGACTTTTTAATGTTAAAGGAGTTGTAAAGGAAAACATTTTTTTGCCTAAAATTAATGTCTGCAAGGTAGACAGGCAGAATAGTGTAATGATTCTGTTAAAAAACGAGTAAATATCTATTAAATTCCTTCATCATTATCACCTCCCGCATTCTAGTTTCTGTTCTCTCATTCACTTCCTAGTTTGCGGCGCTTGTTCATGTAAGAACTACATTTCCCAGTATGCATTGTGGCATGCCCAGTAATTCACACCTCCTTGAATTCTCTAACACGTAGAGAGCGTCCTGCCACACAGATGTAGTTCTCAGGAGGGGGCGAGCACGTTACTGACCACCGCAGTAAAGCCTCCCTTCATGGTGGTGAGTAACAATCAGACAAGCAGGAAGTGAACAGAACAGAGAAGAAGGAGGGAGGGGAACGGGGTGGGTTCAACAAACATGGCTTAACTGACAATTTTTTTTTATTATTTTGGATAGGGTAGGGTTAAAGCATCTGTCAGGATTTTTTTAATGTCCCCCTTGGAAGATTTCCCTTACCTCCTGCTTCTGTGAAAACATTAAAATATTTCATTTACGTTAACTTTCTATACCAGAGACAGTGATTACCAGTATAAATAAAGACGGTAAATCTCTCCAGGGAGGTCACAGAGATCAAGAACAAGCTTGGCATTTGCTTTCAAATGATATCCAAAACCTAAAAAAAAAAAGTTTGAGCAGTATAAATAGACTGCCAATTTAAACCAATACAAAGCTTGTGTGTCTGCTTCATACCAGGTACCCCTTGCACCATGACCAGCAGTGAAACACGTCAGTGCACACATAGTGGTTACATAGTAACTTGTAGGCAGGTGCAGTATGACGCCCTGCACAAGTGGTGCTGTTGCAGTTGCCTGGCAGACAGAGTGGAGGAAGAAGGAATGGACATTCCCCTTGGAATGTGTCATTGGGTGGACTGCTGTCCGATTGGATGCTGCCACCCTGGTGACCCCTGTGGCATTGCTTATAAAAAGCACTGTCCCACTGCATTCGGCACATATTTTGTGTGTGGCTAGGTTAGGGACAGGAATCTGCTTGACAAGGAGAGCGTGCCTAGCGTAGGGAGAGGTTCCAGAAGAGGAGTGGCAGCGTAAGGAATGTTGCCAGGGCTGCAGGTTGTAGTGCATCGCTCTTTGCAAGTACTGTATAAGCTTCTGCGAGTGTTGCTGCCAGTTCTAAGCTCTGCATAGACTTTGTTGCTGTATGTTGGAATATTTTGATATTACAATTTCTGCAACTTCACCCTGTGTGTACTGTGCCTACCACCTGGGCCCCTGCAGCCTACAAACTACTATGGCCCGGATTCACAGAGACTTAAGCCGACGTATCTACTGATTTGACCAAAAGTGCCTGAGTTAAAAAACAGGAGTTTGCTATCATCTGCTTCTGCTTGCAGATTTTTTTCCCCTCTTTTTCTCTGACACTTTTTAAACAGCTTTTTTCTTTTTCCTTTCTGCTAATTAAGGGGAGGGTTTAATTGTTCACAGGTGTGTGTTTGTTCACAGGTCTTCACAGGTGAGTATAAAGTGGCTGTACAGGCTCCCAGAGGAGCTGGCTCCCAGTTGATGGTGGCTTCACATGTGGACTCTCTGACCAGAAGTGCATTCTTTGACCAAAAGTGCCTGAGTTAAAAACCAGGAGTTTGCTATCATCTGCTTCTGCTTGCAGATTTTTTCCCCCTCTTTTTCTGACACTTTTTAAACAGCTTTTTTCTTTTTCCTTTCTGCTAATTAAGGGGAGGGTTTAATTGTTCACAGGTGTGTGTTTGTTCACAGGTCTTCACAGGTGAGTATAAAGTGGCTGTACAAGCTCCCAGAGGAGCTGGCTCCTAGTTGATGGTGGCTTCACATGTGGACTCTCTAACCAGAAGTGCATTCTTTGACCAAAAGTGCCTGAGTTAAAAACCAGGAGTTTGAAACAGGAGGTAAGACAGGAGTCTTCATTATTTTTTTCAATCACTGATCCAGAACAAGCTTGCAGCTAATAAATTTGGAACTCTTGATATATAGATTCAGCGGTGCAGCAGACGCTCTCATCTTAGTCTGCTCACCCCAGGGATAATGAGAGCAGGACGCTCTCAAATGAGTCGGCTCTCCCCAGGGATAGTGCAGCCAGGCAGGGTCCTCCCAGCTCTCGGCTGCTGCAGACACAGCACAAAAAAACAGGACTCCCACACCCCCCCCCACACCCCCTAGCCAATTGATCCAGGGTTGCACCGATCGCCATTAAGGGGTCAGGAAGGAATTTTTTCCCCCGATCGCTGCAGATTGGCACAGCACGCCTGGGGTTTTTCGCCTTCCTCTGGACCAATCGGGGAGAGAAGACTCAACGAGTGACGGCTCACTTGGACAGTCTTCCACCCATCACCATATAAGACCCCCCCATCAACATTACTTTCCTGCGTTTTTTTCTGCGACCATAGGTTACCTAAAATACTCTGCAGAAACCATCCGGGAACTAAAACAATTCGCCTCTATACTCCCAGTTGTCACCAAAAAAGCTCTAAGGAATGAGCGACTGTTGAGAATCAATCGACGATCAACAGTCAAAAACTACGCGCAGGTACCCCAGCCCAAGCGCATAATATGCGATTTGGTCAACACAAGATCGGCAGTAAAACACCGACAAGAAATCTATGATTTCATCCTTCAACACGATCTAGACTGCCTCTTCATCACAGAAAGCTGGCTGACAGCCGACTGCAACACCATTCTAGCAGAATTGGTGCCAGCAAATTATCGCATTCAAATGCAAAACAGAGTGGGGCAAAGAGGGGGGGGCCTAGCGGTGATCCACAAGACTCACCTCTCGATCACCAAACCAGTCCTTCAAAACTCGCTTCCATTCATGGAAACCCTCACTCTGCAGCTGCAAACAAATCCCCAAGATACGGTCCATATGCTACTTTGCTATAGACCACCAGGCCCAAAAACGCACCTTCTCACGTCATTGACTGAATTCATCTCCACATATACCCTAAACATCAAACACCTTTTGGTGCTTGGGGATTTCAACCTCTGGGCAAACTCCTCCCTGGACCCCGTAGCCGACGCCTGCATCGACCATCTGGAAGGATTAGGTCTGCAGCAACTAATATAAGGCCCCACTCATGCCTCAGGCCATACGCTCGATCTCATTTTCAAACAAGATTTGGAAATTGACGTCCTGGGAAATGAGCCGCAACCATGGACCGATCACCATGCCATCAAATTCACAATCACCAAAAATGCCAGCCCAAAAAAAACGACAAAACCGGTGACAACACACTGGACTAGATCTCAGAAGAAGCTCCACTCGGAAATCTTCAAAACAACACTAGGGAACAAAATAAAAACAACCCAACAAAAACAAACAGCCACAGAAACACTTGACGCCATCAACAAGGCACTACTACAGTCAGCTGACTTAGTAGCACCAAGACGCAAAACTTGCATCCGGAAAAACAACTCCAGCTGGTTTAATGACCAGCTGACGTTGCTAAAGCAAGAGCGTAGAAGAGCAGAAGCTGCGTGGAAAAGGTGCTCTTCAGATAAAAACCACACCATTTACAAGATAATAACAAAGAAATATCACAAAGAAATCTTCACGGCCAAAAAAAATAATTTCTCCAACATCATCGCAAATGCCCTTAACCGCCCCCCGAGAACTCTTCAAGCTGGTCACTCAGACTATGAATCCAGCTTGTTTAGAGGCCCCCAATTCTGATTCACAAGAATTTTGCAACAAATTATCAGATTATTTCATTAATAAAATTGAAAAAATCGGTGAAAGTATTCAGCAAAATGGAACCGTCACCAACTCCCCCCCAAATCACAAACCTAATACCCACATAAATCCATCGCAACCACCAAAATTCACTCTAAAAACCATTTCCATCGATGCCACTAAAAACATCATCGGGACTCTGCGTAATAGCACAGCACCCAATGATATCATCCCCACTAAACTGCTGAAAGAAAGTGCCGATATACTGGCACCAGCTATCACGCAGCTCATTAACCAATCATTCAAGGAGGGCATGGTGCCCACCTTGCTAAAACAAGGTACAATAAAACCAATTCTAAAAAAAACTACCCTCGACCCCAAAGACTCAAACAACCGGAGGCCCATAACAGCTCTAAATGTCTTCTCCAAGGTAATGGAGAAAGTAGTTGTACAACAGCTGCAACTGCATTTAGACACCCATAAATTACTTGATCCGTTTCAATCAGGCTTCCGTCCGGGTCACGGAACAGAAACGGCGCTGCTCAAAATATGGGATGACGCTCTAGAGGGACGAAGGAGAATCTTGTCTCCTGATATTGCTGGACCTAAGCGCGGCTTTTGACACTGTAGACCACGGACTACTACTGGCTAAGCTAGCTGAAGTAGCCGGAGTCGCTGAATGTGTTTTACCCTGGTTCTCCTCCTTCTTGGAAAACCGATCACAAATAGTGAAACTGGGGTCTTTCACTTCTGAAAAACGTACGGTGTCATGCGGAGTCCCTCAGGGATCTCCCTTATCGCCCGTATTGTTTAATATCTATCTTCGCCCTCTCTTTGAAATCATCAGTAACCAGAAGTTACTTTACCACTCCTATGCAGACGACACACAACTGTATTTCCGCATCTGCAACAAAAAGGATCATTCTCTTGGACTAGAGAAATGCCTCACTCTAATAGATAACTGGATGACAAACAGTTATCTTAAACTCAATGGTTCGAAAACAGAACTTCTCCTGTTTCACGCTAACCGGAAAAATCACCACGCGTCAACATGGACTCCCCCACCCATTCTGGGTAAAACTATCACCCCTAGCACCAAAGTCAAAAGTCTCTGAGTCATTTTTGATACCTACATGACAATGGATGCACAAATAGGGTCAGTAGTCAGCGGATCCCACCATCTGCTGCGCCTACTACGCAGACTCACGCCCTTTATCCCGAAAGAGAACATTGCAGTCGTGGTGGGAACAATCATCAATTCCAGACTCGACTACGCAAATGCCCTCTATCTAGGACTCCCCAAATACCAAATCACTCGCCTGCAAGTCGTTCAAAATACGGCCGCTCGACTAGTGACTGGGAAAAAACCATGGGATTCAATCTCACCTTTACTGAGATCCCTTCATTGGTTGCCAGTAAAATACAGAATCACTTTCAAGGCACTCTGCCTAATACATAAGTGTATTCAAGGCAACGCCCCCAATATCTATGCGAAAAAATAAAAGCCCATAACCCCAATCGCATTCTGCGATCCACCAATCAAAACCTCCTCCAGATACCCAAGGCCAGATACAAGTCCAAAGGAGATCGAAGATTTGCAGTCCAGGGACCTCGCCTGTGGAATGCACTACCAACCACCATCCGACTGGAGTCGGACCACTTGGCCTTCAGGAGAAAGATTAAAACCCATCTCTTCTGAGGTCAAGGGATTCCTTACCCATGAAATGGATACAGCGCCCAGAGGCGATTCAGTTCGCATGTGTTGCGCTTTACAAGTCTCTCTCTCTCTCTCTCGCCGTCGTAAGTCCAAATGAGAGCCGTCGTATCTATGCGCTGATTCTTTAAATGAGACACACCTGAATTTTGCCAAGATACGACCGACGTAAGTCTCCTACGCCATTGTATCTTGGGTGCATATTTATGCTGGCTGCTAGGGGCGCTTGCGTTGATTTACGCGTCAAATATGTAAATGAGCGAGATACGCCGATTCACGCTGTAATCTATGCAGTTTACGTAAGGCGTTTTTCCGGTGCAAAGTTAAACCACCAAAAAGCTGGTCTAAGTCGTTTAGGGTATGGACGTCGGAACTGCCGTCGGATTTTACGTTGTTTACGTAAGTCGTACGTGAATGGGGCTGGGCGTAGGTTACGTTCACGTCGAAAGCATTGAGCCAACGTATCTTAGGGAGTATTTGCGACGTGATTCTGAGCATGCGCACGCATGCGCCATTCGTTCGGCCATGCATTCACATGGGGTCACGCTTCATTATAATACTACACGCCCACTGCCTTGCTATTTTGAATTAGGCGGCCTTACGCCGGCCCATTTACGCTACGCCGACGTAACTTAGGCAGCAAGTGCTTTGTGAATACTGTACTTGCCTCTCTATTTTACGTTGGCGTAGCGCATATGAGCTGCGCTACGCCCGCTTAAACATATGCCGCTCTACCTGAATCTGGCCCTAAGTGCGCATAGTGGGTATGGCTGAATAAAACACCACTTAACCTGTGTGGGTGTATGTGTGTGTACGTATTTATGTATTTACCATTTGTATTGCATTGGTGTTTTTTTTTTTTTTTTTTAGCTAATCTCCATGGTCTGAGTGCTAACATCCCCAAACACAGGCTAAACCAATATCTGCACTTTTGAACACTTGAGGTGTATTTATAATGAAGGACATATTTCATGATTTGCTCTACTGCCCACAGAGGGTTTTCCATATTTGGTGGATTGCACATATATTGTAACTGGCAAGAGATAGAATCCCTTTGAGGTTTGAAAGTGAACTTTAGTATTCAGCTCAGCTTGTTGGTACCAGCTAAGGGTGCCTGGGACCTTATGTAAATATTTGGGTGTATTTTTTAGCCGGGAAGCCACAGGTGCTGCGTACGTTTGCTCATACAAATCAATGGCTGTGCACAGTTATGTCAGAAATTGCATAAATATGCATTTATGTTACACAGAAAAAGGACTATACTAAAAAAAAAAAATCTTTTTATCATAGGGTTTTTGTAATGTGTAACATGAATGTCAGTAAACATCTCTTATCAATGTTCGATGGATATAATATATATGTATTTGAGATGATACCAATCTATTATTATATATACATTTCATCCACACTCTGCTGAGGAAGTGAATGAATGCCACAAAACACATATAGAAAACACAGTCTTATTATGATGTATGCTGAATTGAACAGTCAAGTATGATTAAAGGAGGGACTGTAGGCTTAGGATGAAGCGTTTTTTTTTACGTTTCTCTGTGCATTTTGCAACATATAGCCTATATGATTTTATCTTTCGATGTACAGTATATCTAACAATTTGTGACATACTTTTTGTGATACAAGTTGTTGTTTTCTCATTGAAATTGACTGGATCTGTATCTGGCACCAAGATAGTCCCAAATATTTAAATTTGGAATCAATGTAACTTTTAAAGTGGATGTAAACCCTCACATATACCCAGTGAAGTGAACAGCCTTAGATGATACACAGTTATGAAGTTTCCCTACATAAGTTTTACATGTACATCTTCTGTCCTCAGCTTTATATACTGTTTAGAAAGTTCATGTCCTGTTAGAATTTTCTCTTCCTGGTTCCCCTGTGGGCGTGGATACTTGCTATACACAGAGAGACAGACAGCTAATTGGAGGAAAGGCACACACCCCCTCCACACACATACAGAGCGTGCCTGTGACTAGTTTAGCTTTGTTCTATTCTATTTATAGCAACATCCCCGGACACACACTTCAGGCTCCTGTCTCAGAGAGCTTGTCAAAAGTTATCAGGTTGATAACATAGGAACGGAGCAGGACAAAGCTACGGAACCATAGGGCTTTAAAGAGATATAACATAATACTGCAGATATATGTGCCCAGCTCAAATTTCATGAATATGGTTTACATCCACTTTAAGCGTCACATATTCAGCTCTGGCAATTTTAGTGAGCCATGCAAGTCCAAACTGTGGTTTTAAGGCTTGCCAGCACACTCATATTTAAAAAGAAAGGAAAGTATTTACATCAGGGTTTTCCATGCAGGGGTCTTCACCTTTTAGCCCTGGTTCACACTGGGTACGATTTGGAACGATTTGAGATGCGATTTGACATGTCAAATCGCATCTCAAATCGGCGGCAATTGTCGGCAATGGCACTGTCCTAATCAGTGCGACGCCGCATCTGCGATTTCAAAAAGTAGTTCCTGTACTACTTTTTGCGATTTCGGGCCGCGATTTACATTAAATTGCGGCCGAAATCGCGGCAAAATCGCGGCCGCGAAATCGCGGTAAAATCACGCATTTTACAGCGATTTTGAATTCGCAGCAGTGTGAACCTAGGCTAAAAACACACATAGTCAAAATAATACCGAGACACCTGGATCTCTCTTCAGCAGCGACACTGATCAGGCACCAAACCTTGGCCTTTGGCTTTTAATTGGTCCCTCAGACTGTCTCAACCAGCTTTGACTCCCTGGGTTATCCTGGCTCTCAGCCTTTTTTTTAAATCAGAAAAGTTTTCATTGCTCACAAAACATACGGGGAAAAAACAATATGACATATCAGACATAACATATATAGTGCACTACACATGAGTCTCTCCTTTAAGAACCTAGCAGGTAATAATCATACCCAGTAGCATGCCCTCCAATCCCACCTGCCCGTAACAGGCAAGTCTAATTACCACCCAGCAGCCTCATCTGAACAAGTTCCATAGGGCTCAAGCCAGGTGTGGCAAGCCATGCATCCCAAATCCTGTCAAATTTGCCCGCATTTCCCCTGTGCTGATATATGTACTTCTCCATAATAAGCATCCTGCCCATGTGTGTCAACCAAAATTTGAGTGTGGGGGGTGCCTCCAGTTTCCATTTCAGGAGAATGGCCCTCCTGGCCTGGAACAATGCTCTGTTGAATGCCATTCGAGTCAACTCCTCCGTTACCACTCCCTCCAATACTCCAAGCAGACAATATACCTGTTCCAGGGGAACGGAGGTCTGGAACACAGAATTAAGCATATCCAGTACCCCCTTCCAGAACCTATGGAGCTTGGGGCAGCGCCAGAGCAGGTGAATCAGATCACCAGACATTACCTTGCACCTGTTACACATCGGGTCGGGGACCCCACCCATTTTAAAGAGTTTTACCGGGGTATAATGGACCCTGAGTAGAATGTACAACTGAGATACCTTCTGTGCTACGTTGAGCGAACAGCTGTTGACTGCCTGCAGCGCCTCCTCCCACATTTCCCCTGTTCTTGGTCCGACATTTGCCTCCCACTGATCTGCCACTTTCATGGGGTGCACCTCCAAAAATGAGTCAAGCAACATGTTGTAACAATGTGAAATAATACCTTTAGTCTCAGATGCGGCTCTTAGGATGCGGAAAACCGGAGTGGGGGACTGAGCCCACTCCACCGCACCCCCTTGGGCTCTAATTGCATGTTGCAGCTGTAAGTAGTAAAAAAACATGGTTTGGGGAAGTGCAAACCTGGATTGTAGCGTTTTAAATGGGAGCAGTGCACCACCGCGAAAAACCTGTTTGAGAAGTGTTATGCCCTGAAGGCGCCATCTAGGGCCCTGATCTAGTTTGGCCAGTTCAGTATATGTATTGTTCTCCCAGATCAGACTAAATTCAGTGAACCCTGTGACCCCCTGGAGCTGCCTCGCCTTATTCCAAACCTTCTGGATAAGTGCAAAAGTGGGCATTCTTTTGTTAGGTTTCTGAAATCGCTGGGCCTCAAGTCCCTCTGGTATCGACGCAGCCCCTGAGCCAAGCAGCAAGAGCCTGGCCGAGGAGCCAGCCGGGGCCGGGGACATGGCACCAATCAGGTGCTGTAACTGTGCAGCTAAGGCTCTCAGCCTTTAGTTACGGCATCCTACTGCACAAGCCCATGTCCTGGTCTCTCAATAGCACCTGTATGAAGCCCTACTGTCTCCTTGACCAAGACCTCCTTGTGTTTGGGGGAGCATCCCCCCCCGTCTCCTCGAAATCGCAAACCTGTCTCCTAATGGGAGCTCAGAAATATGCCCATTATCAGAACATGAATTTGTATTTAGAAACCCTTGATGGTAAGCACAGAGGTAAAATGTTTCTTGTAGTTGGTACCAGGTTTGCACACATCTCAGAAGGGATTTTGGTCCACTCTTCTTTACAAATCGTCTCTAAATCCATAAGGTTTCTTTGCTGTCACTTGGCAACTTGGCAACTCTATACATTTTCTATAGTATTAGGGTCTGGCTAGGTCACTCCATGACCTTAATGTGCATCTTCTTGAGCCACTCCCCTTGTTGCCTTGGTGGTATGTTTTGGGTCATTGTCATGCTGGAAGACCCACCCACGACCCATCTTCAGTATTCCGGCTCAGGGAAGATGGCCCCTCAATGCGGGTAAGTCAACATGTACCTTTAACAGAGAAACAGCCCCAAAGCATAATGTTTCCCCTCCATGCTTGACTGTAGGGATTGTGGGCCAGATTCTCGTAGATCGGCGTAATTTTGTGCGGGCGTAACGTATCCTATTTACGTTATAGGCAAGTGCTGTATTCTCAAAGCACTTGCTCCGTAAGTTGCGGCGGCGTAGCGTAAATAGGCCGCCATAAGCCCGCCTAATTCAAATTTGGAACAGGGGGGCGTGTTTTTGTAAATAACTTGTGACCCGACGTGATTGACGTTTTTCACGAACGGCGCATGCTCCATCCGTGGAATATCCCAGTGTGCATTGCTCCAAAGTACGCCGCAAGGAAGTATTGGTTTCGATGTGAACGTAAATGACGTCCAGCCCCATTCACGGACGACTTACGCAAACGACGTAAAATATTCAAAATTTGACGCGTGAACAACGTCCATACTTAACATTGATACGCCGCATGTACGCCACCATATAGCAGGGGTAACTTTACGCTGGGAAAAGCCTAACATAAACGGCGTATCTGCACTGCGTCGGCTGGGCGTACGTTCGGGAATTCGCGTATCTAGCTGATTTACATATTTCTAGGCGTGAATCGGTGTACACGCCCCTAGCGGCCAGCGTAAATACGCAGGTAAGATCCGACAGCGTAAGAGACTTACGCCGGTCGGATCCAATAGAAATCTATGCGTAACTGATTCTTTGAATCAGGCTCATAGATACGACCACGCAACTCAGAGTTACCACGGCGTATCCGGAGATACGCCGTCGTAACTCTGTTGTGAATCCGGGCCTGTGTTCTTAGGGTAATTTCTCTTCCTACAAACATGGTGAGTCGAGTTAATGCCAAAGAGCTCAATTTTGGCCTCATCTGACCACAGCAATTTCTCCCAAATCTTTCTCTGAATCATTTAGATGTTCGGTGGCAAACTTCAGATGGGCCTGCACATGTACCTTCTTGAGGAGGGGGACCTTGCGGGTGCTGCAGGATTTCAATCCATGGCAGTGTATTGTGTTACCAATGGTTTGTTTGGTGAATGTGGTCCCAACTGCCTTGAGATCATTCACAACCTCTTCCCATGTAGTTCTGGGCTGATCCCTCACTTTTCTCACAGTCATCCTTACCCCATGAGGTGAAATCTTGCATGGAGCGTCAGACCGAGGATGATTTATGGTTATTTTGTGTTTCTTCCAACAGTTGTATTCTTCTCTCCAAGCTTCTTGCTGATGGTCTTGTAACCCATTCCAGCCTTGTACAGGTCTACAATCTTGTCCCTGACATCCTTTGACAGCTCTTGGGTCTTGCCCGTGATGGTGAGGTTTGAATGGAAGAAAGAAATTCTGTGTACAGGTGTCTTTTATACACACACAAGTTGTCGCTAGGAGCACCTTTAACAAATTAAAAGGACTAATATTTGTACCACATGAACACATACTGCAGTCAGTCTGTAAGAGCCAAAATTATTGTTGGTTGGTAGGGGATCAAATACTTATTTTTTCTCACTGAGCTGCAACTCAATTTATAACATTTGTATCATGTGTTTTTTTCTGGATTTTTGGTTGATATTCTGTCTCTATCATTAAAAACTGCACCGATTGAAAACAATTATAGACCCTTCATTACTGTGTTAGTGAGCAAACTTACACAATCTCCAGGGGATCAAATAATTGTTTTTGCCAATATAAGCCTATAATAAGGCTTACATGTAGGTAAAATAAATATCTCCTAAATGTGCACTGTTTAGAATATATTCACTGTGGATGCAGCCAGTTCCGGACACTCATACAGCCAGAGCCCGTGAACCCAGAAGAAAGACCAAGGGAAGATGGAAGCCCTGTCAGCAGTGACAGCGTGCCACTGGTGGGCTTTGTTCTAAGGTAAGTATTTCATAATCTGCTAGCATGGGATGCCTTACATTTGTTTTTGTTTTGTTTAACTGCAGCGGTTTACTACAGCTTTAATAAGACACAATCACGGTCTATGTGGATCTCGCTATTATCATTTTGGCATAAGAGAGTTATGGGCAATGAAAGAACTATTTTCCCCTGACCTCCAACATTTCCAGTTTGTTCCAAATCAATAGCTGGTCAGAACTATCAACTACTCAACCAACTGAGCCTGTGCCAGCCTGCATATATTTGGTTTGTGAATATCTTGCAGGCTTTAAAATTATTTCATAAACACTTTGGTGAGTACTTCATAATGTTTCTTGTTCTGTTGCATTAGCTTTTTTTCAACATAAAACTTTTTGACGGTTGCGCATGAAATAGTTAATGATCCTTCCATGACAGGAATAAGACATGAATGTCATATAAATCATCACATATCCACTGTATGGCAAATAAACTTATAACAATGATTGTCAGGAGAGCTGACAGTTTTGTACTTACAGGCTGCAGAAGATAGATAAGAGATGAATCCTGAATCACTAATACAGGGATGGAGGTGATTTTGACAGCATGATAGAGTGTCTCCACTGAAGCCATAATCTGGTCAAAACGTCCCCCAAGTCCACCCAGAACAACAATGACATCCACCTTAATAAAGAATATAAAAGTGTGTAAATACACAAGACAAAGATACATTTGGAAATAACCGAGAACATATCAGAAACAAGCATCACAGCTTGACATTTGTTTATTTGATGACTTATTCAAGAAAGCATAAAGAGAGAACATGTTGTTTACATAGGATGCACAGTAGGAAGAAAGGAAATAAACCAATTTGACATAAAAAAGTAATAGTTTTTACCAGTGTAAGTGTATTGTGCTTCATATACTAATAGTTATTAATATCTTAGTATTACACATAAATAAGATATATATTAGTTGCTAAAGAAAAGTTCAGGGAAAATAAATAAATCATTTTGGAGGGATACACTTTGTTTTCAACAAAAGTACTTTGGGTATACCGTACATGGTATGCCCCATTGTTCCAGCACGGCTTCTAAATTGTCTGAATTTGCTGGGACCATCCCAGTTGGTGTTGGAGCAGCCCTGGCAATAGCTTCTATAATAAAACAAAGCATGTGAACACTGATGCAGGCTTTGTTTGTACATATACTCCAACAATATGATTGTTAGAGCATATTTAGACTTAAAGGGGTTGTAAAGATACAATGTTTTTCCCCTAAATAGCTTCATTTACCATAGTGCAGTCCTCCTTCACTTACCTCATACTTCGATTTTGCTTTTATGTCCTTATTTCTTCTGAGAAATCCTCACTTCCTGTTCTTCTGTCTGTAACTCCACACAGTAATGCAAGGCTTTCTCCCTGGTGTGGAGTGTCGTGCTCGCCCTCTCCTGTAGTCCAAGGCAGGGGGCGAGCATGACACTCCACACCAGGGAGAAAAATCACAAAAAATGCATAGGTGTGAATTCAGCCTTTAGGGATGCAGGCCCAACAGCATCAGCACCAGTGGCTGCAATAGTAACCCACTCATATTTGCTGGAGTCCTGGAGACCATAGCAATAGACCCCTAAATGGTATCTGTGACCACAATACTAACTCCCATTGGTGTCAGAGGCATTATTATTAATCCCCCCACATTAGTAGTCAGTGTTGTTAACCACTCATCCTCCTGCACTGGTGCTCAATTGTGGTGCTACTTAAATCACAGATTGGTGGCAAGTAAGAATAAAATTTAAGCCCTTAGGGGTTAATTACCTGCTCCCGTTGCTCTCTCTCAAAAAGGCTGGAGCTTTACTTGCATTGTCAGGTAAAGCTTACTTTTCCTGACAGTGTAGTCTATTTTACTGCTGAGTGCTGGAAAGCACAAAGCATCCCACCACTGCTCTGCTGGTGGGTACAGCTCGTCATGCATTGCCGCGCCATGAAATCACATAAACCCCATTGCTAGGGCAACTGCTCCTCCTGTCCTCATCTTCCTGGCTTTGCTGGGTCTACATCGCTAGAACCAAATTGCCTAACAGAGTATAATGAGTCTTTGCCATACTCATCAGTAATATTCTCTCTGCCTCTTGTGTAAGCATGTCTTGTGCGTGTCTGATTATGTAAGTTTCATGCCAAGACTAACTAGTCGATCAGAGTAAAAGTGGGATGCATAAGATAGTTGGCCTTCAGACTCAGGCAGAATAAATCTGGTCCTGTCCAGTATTAAATATTTTGTGCTCCGTTGGTACCTGGTACCCGCTTGCCTTGCAAAAATGTATCCAACTGTATCCCCCCTATGCTTTAGAGATTGTGGGCATATGGGTTCACTACTGCATATCTTTTGGCAGTGCCCCAGAATCAGAGTGTTCTGGAACACAATTTTCCACTCACTGAGGCCTCGTACCTCAGGACCCCAGGCCAGCTCTTCTCAATCAACAAATAGCTAAAACCTCTAAATTTACTCAAAACCTGATTAGGTTTATCCTACTTGGGATTAAAATCATGATCGCCCGGGCCTGGAAGAGCAGTAGCATCTAATTTCTCAAGGCAAAACGGAAAATCTCTTGGTTAATGTCACAAGAGAAAATGACAAGTATCCTTCAAAATTCTGTTAAAATTTATTAGCTGACCTGGGAACCCTGGGCTACCTCTATGAGCGTTACCCTCTAATCCAGCATCTATTTTCTATTTTTAATTCTTGATTTCTTATTTTAATTTCTTCACCATTTTTATCAAGCTAATGACTTCTGACCTCCCGCACAGGCATCTCTCAATTCTTTTGTAATCTTCTGTTTTCCCTTTCCTTTTCTATCTATCCTTCCATCTCTCCCTGAACTCCTCCTTTTACACAATGGTTCCAGATTTTTACCACCTTTACCGGACTCTCTGGTTGCTCAGTAAGTTGTCACCGCTGATGGGGTGGTATGACTATTTGCTTACAAGATCCCAGCTCAGGGGGGCAGGCCTCCTGACCTTATGGTACTTTCAATCCACAACATTCTGAACAGTGGGGTAACATTTTCCATTCATGCTTATTCTCTGAACACACCCTCAATATAGAGAATACAAATAATATGTTATAATGTTTTACTGTTTAAGGGGATCATTTCTAAATTGTGCCTCTGGTGACAATGCAAAGCCTCATTTACAAAATGATATACCCAGGGTTATTCCTCTAGAGACTTCAGGATCACAGCACTACTTGGTACGTTATACTCACAGCAATGCTATCGTATGTTCCCCCCTACTTTTTTTTTCTAGGGTTATTCTCCCTTGATAGCTCAATGTTTTTGTATAGTTATCTTACCTGTGGCAACCAATGCCTTTTCTCGTGTATTGATTGTTTATACTCTTGTTTTAAAACCAATAACAATTATTGAAAGTAAATATTCTGGCCCGGATTCAGAAAGGACTTACGACAGCGTATCTCCAGATACGCCGTCGTAAGTCCAAATGAGCGCCGTCGTATCTATGCGCTGATTCATAAAGGCAGTTACATCTGAATTTGGCCAAGATACGACTGACGTAAGTCTCTTACGCCGTCGTATCGTGGGTGCATATTTACGCTGGCCGCTAGGGGCGCTTCCGTAGATTTACACATCAAATATGCAAATGACCTAGATACGCCAATTCAGAAACGTACTTGCGCCTGTCGGATTTATCTACGCTGTTTACGTAAGGCGTATGTCCGGCGTAAGTTTATCCCTCACAAAGCAGGGGTAAGTCATGTTAAGGTATGGACGTCGGAACAGCGTCGTATTTTATGTCGTTTGCGTAAGTCGTACGTGAATGGGGCTGGGCGTAAGTTACGTTCACGTCGACAAAGCATTGAGCCGACGTATCTTAGGGAGTATTTGCGACGTGATTATGAGCATGCGCGCGTGTGTGCCGTTCGATCGGACATGCATTTACATGGGGTCACGCTTCATTACAATACAACACGCCCACTGCCTTGCTACTTTGAATTACGCGGGCTTACGCCGGCCCATTTACGATACGCCTACGTAACTTTGGGAGCAAGTGCTTTCTGAATACAGTACTTGCCTCTCAATGTTACGTTGGCGTAGTGCATGGAAGATGCGTTACGCCCGCTCAAAGATACGACAATGTATCTGAATCGCGGCCTCTGTGCTTAATCATACTCTTTTGTTATCAAACACATCAACTACTGGTACAGCACCAAATGTAAATTCTGAGGGTCCCCAGGGTAGCCAGCAGCCTTGGCTTGCGCCACAGTATATTGTTAGCCAGAGAATTGGTAAAACCAATGCACTGTATTGTAGGTTATATTTTCACATGATAGAAAAAGTTTGTGACATCAGTGGGGAGTTCTTTTCTTGTTTTTATCATTCTTTATTTATATTGTCGCATTGCAAGAGCAAAGAAGCCAGATGCACATACACGGATTACATTGTAGTGTCGAATGGTTGGCTAGTTTTTTTTAAACAAAAGACAGTTTTAGTATTCACCTGTGTACTGCCTAAGTGGCCATACTCCAGAGTTGTCTGTATTTGTGAGCTGCTATACTGTATATAGTGCATAGAATTGTTATACTTTGTGTATGAAATTACCTACTCCAGTGTGCCTTTTTATTCTAAAGTAAACTTACATTTATTTATTTCTGTGCAATTTATTATAGATTCTGAAAATCCTAGTACAATTTATTAGATTTATGTTAAATAGAAATAAAGTACATATTGAACACATTCATTGTACTGCTACTAACAAAGTAATGAAGTCCTCAGAGAAGCACTTCGCTCCTGCAGCATAATATTTAATCTTTCCTAATGTGCAATATCAATGTAGAATCTTATGTAATAAGGACACACATGGTAGTAACTCATGTAATTTTCACTTAATGTTGCACAGTAATTTCACTGCAGCTACTTTTAAGGGAATTTACCAATCAGGTACGTGGTTAACAAAAAAGTTCATATTTTTTATACTAGCTTAAAATAAATTTGTTTTGGGGAGATGGGAAAACAAAACTTGCAGATGCTGAATTCCAATTAAAATATTCTCTACTATTACAACTGATAGAATTAAAGCATTGAGGCTATTAATGTATGGTATTTGGTATATTTTAAATAAAATTTGAATATAAGGGAAACAAAATGATCTGTACTTAGGTCCAGCAACATGCATCTTGATGCTTTGGCACAAAGGTTAACCACTTGCCTACTGGGTATTTTCACCCCCTTCCTGCTCAGGCCCTTTTTTAGCTTTCAGCATTGTCGCACTTTGAATAACAATTCTGCGGTCATGCAGGACTGTACCCATATGGAAATTTTACAATTTTTTCACACAATTAGAGCTTTCTTTTGGTGGTATTTAATCACCACAGTTTTTTTTTTCCTTAGTTTCTACTATAAAATTTAGCAAACAGGTATACTGATAGAGTGTACTGATGGGCACTGATGAGGCGGCACTGGTGAGGATGCACTAATGAGGCTGCATAGATTGGCGGCACTCATGTGCACTAACAGGCAGCACTAATGGGCACTGATAGGCTGCACTGATGAGGCGCGACTCGCGGGTACTGAGGTGGCACTGATAGGCAGTACTGATGAGCACTATGTGGGCTGCACTGATTACCAGTGTAAATATCCCCTTCCGATAACTGGCAAGTGTGTTTACATCATGATCAGCTGTGATTGGACACAGCTGATCGCCTGGTAAAGAGCCACTGCGATTACCCAATCCAAAGAACGCAGAGATCACAGAGCGCCGCAGTAAGCACAGTGCTCTGGGAAGACGCCAATAGTCGGCAAGTGGTTAAATAATTTTAGGCCTGAAGATTAGTTAAATCCCACAACATTATATATCTTTTTAAAACAGAGACCCTAGAAAATAAAAATGGTGATAGTTCCAATTTAATTTATCACACACTATTTGTTCAACTGTTCTAACAGATGCAACATTTCAGTAAAAAATACACTAAAGGTATTTTAAGACACACAAACACAAAATATATTACCCAATTGTTTGGTAAAATATATATAAAAAAAATAAAATATTTGTTTGTGCTGAATAAATACTCAGCATGCCACTCTCTAAATTTGCATGTACTGTACTTACAAAACGACAATGAACTTCGGTACTCTAAATTTTCCATAGGCAACACTTTAAAATCCCCTACAAGTCATCAGTTTAGAATTAACCATGAATCACATGCTTAAAAGTATTGCTCTACCTCCAGTGTGCACAGTGATCTGTAACAGTGTATTGCAAGTGACAATTTCATACATAGGTTCTCCCGACAGGTGTTTAAATTTGTGTGTGCATGTACAAGGGGGCGGGGCGAGCTAAACTTTACTGTTTTTTGCTTTCACTAAAACTATGTTAATGCCCCATGGGGACAAAAGGTCCCCTATGTGACATAATATTTTTAAGGTTCTCTTTATTGAGACATCAGATGAGATCTAAAGTCTCACCTGCCCTCCATTAAAGCTAATGACACCAGAAACTGAAAGTGTCCTTTTACACATCACTTTTAGGTTCATTCTAGCTAGGGAATATCAGCAAATGGATGTTTGCTGGTCTCCCTCCTCTCCAAACCAGTAACACCTGTCATACTGGTCCTGGGCCCATATTTGGGACAGCAGAGCATGGAAAGCATGGTGAGGGGGGTGTCAATAGGACAGGGGTGTCCAAGATCAACAGGTAATAAATCTGTTGGGTTAATGCTAGTGATAGACAGCATAATATATGTAATTTAAAATTTTGCGTAATCCAATAAGGGCATTTTTATTGGACAGGGGCAAGAATTCTTGGCAAGAATCTCTTGCCGCCCGAGTGTACACACTGACCGCGGTTCTCTTTAAAGGCAAGAACACGGTGACATCATCGCGTACGACGAGCATGCGCTCGTCACATTCGATGCCGTCGCCACCATCTTGATTCACCCTACCTATGCGTCAAAGTCATTTTGAGCATGCGCGGGTTTCCACGGCGACAGGTAAGTATACACACTCTCGGGTTTCTCGTCGGGAAACAGGCCGACAAGAATCTCGACAAGTAAAAAGAGGGCAAGTTCACTTTTTTTCTTGTCGAGATTCTGGCCAGATTTCCAGACGAGAAACCTGAAAGCCTCGTACACCTGAACGGTTTTCTCGGCAAGGATATAATCAAATGTCCTCACTTCTCCTAGTTTCCTACGTCAAGTGATCAGCTTCAACACTCACTGGTGTAAATGTGAACATAGAAGATATCCAATCTACTGCTCTCTGAGTATAAATTAAGAAGGATAAAAGAATCCACTTACAATACTTGACACTTAAGCTGTGCCAGCAGAAAACAGCAAACAGTAAACAGTCTCTAAGAGAAGGCCACACGATGGCTCCAAAGTTCGCCCCCCTCTACAAGTTACATCCAGGGGTGTGGACTTCATCAGTAGGGTGACATTGAAGCTGCACAGTTAAATCTATGGTAGATTTTTAAATATTTTCCAAGGACTGTTTTTGTTTTATATTATTGCCATTTTTGTTATGTTATTTGGACACTGATATACTTTAATTATTTAATTGGAATATAATACTTTTTACACACGTATTTGGTACATTATATACCCCGAGGATTGCCACGATTTTTTTCAGTTGCGCTACACTGTATGTGCGATTTTGGTACACCTGCTAACGTACCCTGCCTCCGATTAGATGTGAGAATCCCAGTATGGGGTTCCCATGATTAGCTGTGGGAGGCAGCCCCATTGAAAGCAATGGGAATCTGCTGGCCCCTACAACTAATTATGGCTATTTGCAAGTAATCGCTCATGCAGAGATCGCATCCAAGTGATTGACCCTTAATGCAAAAAGCTCTTCGAGTTTTTTGAATAAGTTATTGGTATGGAAAAATCCAGCAACTACTTAATGTTGTTCTATTGAATGATAGCGTGATGATGAAGATAAATGAAACCTAACATCCTTTGTGCCACTACTCTTCAGCCACTAGATGGTGCATGTATACAATCTGCAGCACCAATAGGAAAAAGGTCATAACATAGATGCTGGGTTTGCTGAAATTGACATGACTTTCTTTTTACATCTCCCCAGACAGAAGCCGTAACTCATATGCCAACAAGTAATTATTTGGGTTATCAGGTTTGCCCAGGGAATGCATTTGCATATTGTTGACATGGACACAAGTAATGTGTCAGTTAAGTCTATTAAGATTTCTTCAGCACTTTGAGATTCTTAACCAGTTCCAGTGATAGATTATTGCCATACAATAACTTCTATGACACACTTTATTAGATCTTTTTAGTTTTACATTTCAAAAACTCAGATTAGGGTCAGCTCTTCTCCTGTGCAAAGTATTTCTGACAGTTACATGACCCAGTGAAGAGTTTGTAATATGTTTCTACAGGTATACATTGCACATATAATACTTCTAACTTACTACATTAAACAATATACATAATGTGTTATATGATTTAGTGAGTTAGAAGTGTTACAACAACATAACAGCCAACAGCGATTGACAGCCCGGAGGCTGAACAACAAACAGGACTTGGTATGCACTGGGGCCAGTATGGATACTCAAGTCTCAGTAGTGACCCCCTCCACTCAACTGTGTCTCCACAAGTACATAATTTGGCCTCATTGACAGCATGGCCCTGATCCCATGGCTGAATTATTATAAAGCCTGACAGGACTTTGAAAGGACAGCCAATAGGAACTGTTCACATCTTCCAGGGAGTGACATGGACACTCGAAGAAGGGTGAAAAGACATGCCTTTAAATAATTAAAAAAAACTTTATATAAAGATACTTTTTTTATTCTTTAACACAAATGGAGAGTGTAATGATTTCCTTCAGCCACAAAAGTAAAAGGTGTAAGTCCAAAAGCACTGATAAAGACATCTTTTGTTAGCAACATAAAGCCTGATACAATACAACTGTGATGTTATGTATGCTGGTAACATACATACAAAGTAAGACGACTAGGAGGAGGCCATAGAAAGAATGATTAAAATGCTTCATGGTTGGCTTTGAACAATGAATTTCTGTGCTCTGCCAGTTTGATGCTTTTAATGCAAAGGAAAAAAAGGGCGTTCTCAGGCTACAGAGGAAAAAAAAAAATAATCAAATCTAATTAAAAACAAATGATCTGACAAAAGCAATAATAGAGAAGTACATTTTAATAAGGCAGTTAAATGTAACCCAAGTGAATAGAGAAAAGTACAATGAGCAGTTGGAGAATAGAATTCTAAAGTTTTATATATTTTCCTTGCAGTAACGAAGGAAGGGAAAAACAAAGAATATGCCTAAAGTTTGACAGCCTGCATAAAATATCCTGTTGGGATTCTCAGTGCTAAAACCTGTTATATTTCAATAAATGACTAATAAATCATATCTAAATGAAACTCAGCATGCTATGTATAATAATAACCTTTGTTTTCTGACAAGAGAGGAACCATGACACTTAGCTAATATTAAAGAGGAGCTCCAGGCTCCTTCAGAAAAAAATAAAAGTCAGCAGCTACAAATACTGTAGCTGCTAACTTTTATTATTAGGACACTTGCCTGTCCACGAATCCAGGGGTGTTTTCATCCCAGCCAATTTTTCAATTGGCACTCTCGGGTACTGCCACCACCATTTCTTGTAAAGGAAACTGGCAGAGAAGCCTAGCAGCTTCACAGCCGGTTCCCTACTGCGATTTTGTCGTGGCAAGATCAGCCGGAAGTTGGAGTGGGTACTTGCCAAAACAAGGGTACCCACGCCCTCCGAAAGGTGCCAAATGTGACAGCAGAAAGGGGGAGGCAAACTTGCAGAGCTTCCCCTTTTGGGTGGAGCTCCGCTTTAATGATTGATTTTTGAACAGAACACAAACATAAATGTGTTAATTTCACAGTCCAAAAAGTATTTGGAATATTTCATAGAAATACGACTAAGGCCTAGTACACACGAGAGGATTTATCCGCGGAAACGGTCCGGAGGACCGTTTCCGCGGATAAATCCTCTGGCGGATTTTGATCTGATGGTTGTACTAACCATCAGATCAAAATCCGCGCGGAATTCCCTCCGCGGTGACGTGCGCGACGCTGTAATATAAGGACTTCCACGCATGCGTCGAATCATTACGACGCATGCGAGGGAGGGAATCGGACGGGTTGATCCGGTGAGTCTGTACAGACCATCGGATCAATCCGCTGGACTGGATTCCAGAGGATCGATTTCTTAGCATGCTAAGAAATTTTGATCCGCTGGAAAACCATCGGCCCGATAAATATCCGCTGGGTTGTACACACCAGCGGATCTATCCGCTGAAAGTGATCCGCGGATAAATTCCAGCGGATAGATCCTCTCGTGTGTACGGGGCCTAAGAGTATACGTCTAGGTTTGTCCCTAGCATGTTTGAATCCACTTACGGTTTCTTTCTTCTTGCTATCCTGGGACCAAGTCCTTTTGTTCTTGTTATTAGCTTTACATTGAAAATACTGTCCAACTGAACTGAACTTTTCTACAAACTGTACATATTACGTTTCTGAAGTCTCTTCTAATATGTTACATCCATCAGACCTATCACTATTGTTGTTGTCCGTATCTGGACTCTTATCGATATATTTTTGTAACTGAGGTCTCCGGAACTGGACACATTATTCTAAATGAGCTCTAACTAAAGTTCTATATAGTGAAATCAGGACCTCCTTTTGTCTGCTGGTGTCCCCTTTGGTGATAAATAAAGATCTATATAGGGAAATCAGGACATCTAGTCTCCTGTTGGTGATCCCACTGCCTGACCACACTATGCTCATTTTGCAATTATATGAAATAAATATCCCCCAAACCTTTTTCCTCTGTAGTGCTGGCCAAACTACACCCATAATATTACACTCATCCCATACTATCAAGGGATGATTTGTCCCTTCGTACATTATTATGTTTAGAGGATTTAACTGATTTGACCAATCTTCCAGCAATGCCAAATCATGTCAATGTTATAGACACCTCAACCCTACTGCACAGCTTTGTGTCATCAGCAAAAAGACATACCTCACACACCAACCCTTTAGTTATATCTCTTACACACACAATAAAAAGAACAGGATCTGGTACAAAGCGTGGTTGCACGCTACTAGTGACTGGTCTATATTCCAAATTAACCCCATTTACAACTACACTCTGATGTCTATCATTTTACCAACTGCATATCTACTGAACAATCTAATGAATGAGTCCTGGCTTGTACAACTTTTTTATTAGATCATTATGTGGAACTATATCAAATGCTTTTCTGATCAACAAATGCTCAGCTGGTCAAGGCTCTGGAGAAATCCCAAATGTAATGATAAGATCTGCCCAGGTGCCTGTACCGGCAGCTGGCTCAGCCTTTCAGCGCTCTGATGGCAGACTGAGTCAGCTGCTCCCATCCCCTGCACAGCCCGCCCTGGAGGGGTAGGGCAAAGAGCTGGTGGCTGAAGGTGGCTGATCCCTCAGCGCTAGGTATACAGGCGGCAGAGAACAGAAATGGAATGATGCTGCTTCTTAATAGTATTGAAATGAGGGGGTAAAAAAAAAGTTTATGGTACAAGGAGAGAATGTCACTTCCTGGGGAAGGGTGATGAGGGAATGAGGAGTATGTCAAACTGATTTATAGGTCTTACAGTGTTACAAAGGTGGACTAAATTGTATTTTTTTTTTAATATTTTGTTAAATACAAATTTCCGATCAGTAACTATCAGTGGTTATAAAATATTGCCATGGTCTCCATTGCCAGGGATTGCGAGAGAGCAGTGTCATGTGAGACAGAGTATTTTTCAGTGTCCGAAAGCCTCTATATACAGATGTTGCATAGAAAGGCTAGGTTCACTGTAAACTTTTAATGCAACTAAAACCTCATATTTAGACAAGTATTACGTTTTCTAACTAGAATAGTCTTACTTTCAATGATTCTTTCCTATTAGCTCCAAAAAGTTCTGCCAGAAGTACAGTGGGATATGAACTCTCAGCAGCTGCAGAGGAACTGGGTCTAATACTGACACCAATCCTGGTGTTGTGTTCAGCTCCCTCCCCTTGCTTAGGCATTCATAAAGCACAGCACCATCCCAGAAACAGACAGAAATATAAATCCATTACCTGTATATTTAGCTGTTTGTCTTTAGTTTAACTTTTAAGTGACAGTACACAAATAACATTCAAGTACAATTAAGAAATACAGGCGTATGACTCCAAACCATATATTTCTATCATCATTCTTCTCTTTTATTTCAGGAGACTTTGGAATGACTAGAACTTAAAGTGGAGTTTCACCCATAAATATAACATTACATCAGAAGTTTTAAAAAAATGTCATTAGTCCTTTAAGATTTTTTTTTTTTTTTTAGATGCCTTCAAAGTGTTGTTGCTAGGCAGAATAGTTAATCTTCCCTCTTTCTGCACCTAGGTGCTTAAGCTTCCTAACCTACACTGCAAAGACTCCTGGGAATGTAGTGGGTGTAACTTTCCAGGAGTCTGTGCACTCCCCAGTCTCGAAGAATCATGTGACTTGGACAGCACAGGTGCTGAAACCTGATCTGAATCCTATTACACTGCTTGTGCAGCACTGAGCATGTGCGAGATCTGCAAGGCTGAAATCCAGGAAGTCATACAGTTTGGCTTCATGATGCCCACACTTAAGATGGCCCCAGTCAATTTCTATTTTATAAAGTGTCTAAATGCTGTAACAACCTTACAAAACGGAACTTAGTTTACAGACTAACTTTACTAGAATACATTAAGCTTGTGTATTACAGGGGTATTTATATTTAAAAAGTGAAATTGTGGCTGGAACTCAGCTTTAAAACAAATGTTTATTATGCTTTATGCACATGGTTGCAAGTGGGTTTTCGGTATGCATGGAGCGTAAATAGTTGTTTAGGGGAGCCACAGGTGCATTGGTCAGCCTCCAACTGCAGTGATTGGCTGAACGCTATATGAGGATTTACTTGCATAAACTTGCGCATAGACATACAACTCTGGATGTAGACTAATGCCGCGTACACACGATCATTTTTCAGCATGAAAAAAAAAAACAATGTTTTCCCAACTTCATCATTAAAACGATGTTGCCTACACACCATCGTTTTTAAAAAATGATCTAGCAAAGCGCGGTGACGTACAACACGTACGACGGCACTATAAAGGGGAAGTTCCATTCGCCTTTGGGCTGCTTTAGCTGATTCCGTGTTAGTAAAAGACGATTTGCGCTTTTTTGTCTGTTACAGCGTGATGAATGTGCTTACTCCATTATGAATGGTAGTTTTACCAGAACGAGCGCTCCCGTCTCATAACTTGCTTCTGAGCATGCGCAGGTTTTTTTATGTCCTTTTAGCCCACACACGATAATTTTTTACAACCCGAAAAACGACATCGTTTAAAACAACGTTAAAAAATGCAGCATGTTCGAATTTTTTTTTTTCGTCATTTTTCAGAACCTGAAAAATGATGTGAAGCCCACACACACGATACTTTTAAATGACATTTTTGAAAAACAACGTTTTTTTTTTCATGCCGAAAAATGATCGTGTGTACGCGGCATGAGTCTTGGAAGTGGGGGAAATCTCTCCCCAATGTGGACATGCAGCAATATAAACTGGACAAACCTTAAAAACACTTGTCCACGCTATCAGAAATGTAATTTAACAGGTTGGGCTAACGTTCCATTTTAACAAACATTTATTTAGCAGCAATAAGGAAAAAATGTTGCAGTATAAATATACAACTAAGAAAAATGTTGTAAATGCGATATACAGTGGCAGAGTGTAGAAATTCTGCTGGAAGACAACTAGAACCATAGACAATAATGACATAATAGGGGATGGCAGACAGGGCTTCAGGGGCAAAGCAATTACTGTTTGATTGACATACAATAAAGGAAAACTTTGGCCACAAATTGTAACAATTTCTTTGTCCAGTGAAGTTGGCAACTTCTCTTTAAAACAAGTCATACTCATTAGAACTTGAGGTGTATATGTAATGGTAGATTTACTGCTATCAAAATGTTTTAGAGTGAGTGACAGAGATGAATAATGCACTTGAGAAGACTCATACCATGCAATTTGTAGGTGATGAATGACATATCACATCAAATAATTACTGTAGTGTCACACGGGGTAAGGTAGGCTGCTGATGCAAGTTACTACAATGTTTTCCAACACATAAATATCAAATAAACAATAGCAGTATGAGGGTTTTTTCACAGAATACTGCACATAAAAACTCCCTGTAATGCACTGAAAATTAAGTTAATTGATGTGCATTTTCATGCACACTGCAATGCATTTTATTGTGCATTTTGCGTACGTTTTAAAATAATTTATTCAGAGAGAAAATTTTTTTTTTAACAATTGTACAGAAATGGAGACAGCACATATGATCAACTGGTACAAAAAAGATATAAAAATTGTAGAATAGTGACCAGAGAGTATGTGAGTAGGTGTTACAAAAAAAAAGTAATCTCCAATATGTACAAAACAGACTCAATGTAGTTGAGTGAACCGGAGGATAGACAAAACAGTTCTGAGAAACTCTGTCTATGGACCCCCCCATTTCATCCCACACACCCCTAATGGGATCCTGCTGTACGCGGGTAAAAAGGGGGTATGCCCAGAAACTAAAGGGAGAGGACTAGGCCACTGTCCTAACCAAAATGTTTTAATTTCATATCGTACACTCGGCTGGATTTTCCCAGAAAAAAAGTGTGTAGGCGGCATAAGGCTTCATGTACATGGGCCGTTTTTACAACCTCTCCTGAACGATTTAACTTGACACATAGTAACTCACATTCAAAACATCTGTTTACATGCCGCGTTTGCGTTTCTATATATATATATATATTTTTTTTTTTTCAAAACATCTAAAAATGGAAAATGCCTTATAAACGAAATGCGGCTAAAAGCGAGTTAATGTGTTTAGCTGTGAAATGCCTCTAAACACAGCTTCTGAAACCATTTTTTTGCGTTCCAAAACCTCTAACTCAACTGCCTAGAAATGACTGTAATGCCTCGTACACTCGGCTGGATTTTCCCAGAAAAAAAGTCAGACAAGCTTTTTTTCTAGGAAAGTCTGGCCGTGTGTAGCCTCCATCGGACTTTTTTTTTCGAAAGTCCGACGGCCTTAGATAGAGAACCTGTTTTCTTTCTTTCCGTCGGACTTCTGTCAGACTCATGGCGGATTTTTGCATGGTCAAAAGTCCGACCGTGTGTACAAGGCATAAACGACCCAGTGTACATGTAATGATAAGATAACATAGAGGAGAGTTCAGGAGCAGTTGAAAAAAAGGCTCAACTGCTCCTAAACGTCCGTTTACCACAAGCAGTGTACATTTTTGTGGGGAAAATATTAGCAAATAAAAAAAAAAAACCTATATCATATACAACTTCAACACACGTCATATTTTAATTGAATGTTGTTAAAAATGAATTTTCTCTTTCAATCTGTAGCGCTGTAATTTTCTCTAAAATGCAAAGCAATATGGCTACCTGGAGGAGTTCTGTACACAGATAATGTACAGAACGCCTCCCAGATATGTCATTTCCTGTTTGTGTGATTGGTTCAATGATTTTTCCAGAAGTCTGCACTAAGATACAAATAGGATGTTAAGCATTACCTGTAACAAAAATATAATTTCCCAAAGGGATGGAAACTTTCCTCATTAGAACCCTGTAAGTGCATGAGCTGATTGATAATTATAAAACCAGTCCCATTCACATTTGCACATGGACACAGAGAAACACATAGCTATATCTTTGGAATAACAAAAGGTAGGACTCTGCAACAAAGTTTGCTAAAAATCCTAGCAATGATTGTACATAGATCACCCAGGGGGGAATGTTTTTTACTTAACAAAAGTAGAGTTACACTTTTACTACTTCACAATAGGTTATGACCATCCGATCATATGACAGTGGGCTGCCAGTAAGGGGATAAAACATTAAAACTAGTAATATCTAAAAAAAAAAAAAAAAAATCACCATCCTCATGAATTCCCACATCACTGTTGATATTTCAGATACAAAAACAAGCCATTTAATCCAGTTATCTTACACAGTCCTGTCAGAAGGCATTGCTAAGCTAGTGATCAGGCTCTTTTCTACTGCAGTTGTGCAATGCAACTTAGTCAATTTCCTCCCTCCAACCTGTGACTAAACAATGAAGGAGCAGAAGCACCAGACAAGGTTATCTCTCTGCTCACTCTACTTTGTCCTCTTGTCAGCACATCTGACTGTCTGCTAAAGTTGCCATTCCAAACCAAAGTCTAAATTCTCCTATAATGGGAATCCACATGAGGTTAATAGCAAGACAAACTCCAGCTTGAACCAATGTAAGTATACATATTCCATACCTGGTTGATCACCATGGAAGTGAAAGAATCACTGTAGTAACCTTGCTGTATTTTGAGTCCTGTACCAAGCGGCTGTCCTGCTGCACAGTAACTACAGGAGGTCGCTCTCTCAGCACAGCCATCATTCGGATAACACTTTTGCTTTTTTTTTTCCATTAATGAAAAGTATTCTTTGATTGATCAAAACATCACTGCCCTGCCCCTCCAATGCAAGGTGTTCTCTGAATGGTTTCCATGCTGAGATAACCTCTCTGGCTACTATACAGCAGGGCAACTGCTTGGCACAGGATCCGGTCGACAGCTTAGATCACTGTAGTAGTGGTGGCTTCTACAGTGATTCTCTGCTTCCAAAGGAGACTATAAGTTGAATATGCATACATACATTGGTCCAAACTTACCTGAAATTCAGCTTTAAACATACATTTAACCACCTTTTATATTTACTGTGAGTGCCTGGCAGGTACAGGCACAGTTACGTACATGTACAGTACATGATCGGCTTTCTTCCAGGTTTTTTGGGCACAGCACGAGTTTGGCAGCAGATTTCAGCCAATGAGTTTGGCTGAAACCTGCTGATTGGCCGCATCCAATCACACACAAAATTCTGTGTTTATAAATACACAGAAGTCTGTGTACATGAGAACAGTAATCTGGCTGTCTCTTCTCTCTGAAAAACAGAGTAAAAACAGCCAGATTAGTAAGTAAAAGCTGTACACATTTCACCTGTTGTAGATGTTACCTCCTTCCCAGCCAGTGCCATTAGTACAGTGCCAGTGTAGAGTATCACTGATCATTGTATTAGTGTGACTAGCGACGTTAGTGTCAGTTAGTGACCCTCCCAGCCAGCGTCTGTTAGCCCCAAATTGCCCTCCAACCCATCACACTCCGACTATAAGTTGCTGATCATTACCATTACAGTATAGCGTCTACAATTGCATAAATTCAAGTACATATACTATATACTATAGTTTGTAGATGTTATAACTTCCGCACAGGCCAATATAGACTTATTGGGATTTTTTCCACCGAAAGCTTGTAGCAGAATACATTTTAGCCTAAACAAATGAAGAATCGGTGACATCAATAAAAATTGCAGGATGGATTATAAAGACACTGTACCTGTAAGTGGAATTTTACAGGCAGCAATTAGCACTGTATATCATAAAGAGAAAAAGTGAATGTAGAGAGTTTACAACTACTTTAAGTGTGTTATTTGCAGGATTATTTGATGAAAAGAGACAACCGCTACATCTGAGGACTAGCAAGCTGCAATACACAAATGTTTGGCTTTAGAAACACTTTAAAAGATGTTTTTAACAAACACATACCTGTAACTGCAATAATTTTGTCTTTTCATAACTACACACAGTTCAGCTTTAACAAGACCCTGTCACCAGACTATTGATTTTAATAAAAAATCTTCCCATAAAATCATATGTATGTGCCTTTTACATAATTTAAGAATGTGTTTTACATGTAAATGCCCTCCTTGTGTAGAATCCATAAGCTCAGAGACTTCTGCTGGATGCCACCATCTTGGATGTAATATCAGCAGACCCAGAGCTCAAATTACACTTTATATTCCCCTTTGCTTCTTCCTTGGCAGATCCATAATAGATAAAGAAGCAAGATAAACTAAGGTGATGAGAGGGGCAAAGGAGCTAGGCAAGCACTGACAGTAATTATACACAGTAGCGGAGAGCACAATGACATACAAAGAGGGAAGGAGGGGGTTGTGCAAGGGATTTCACCCTTCCTGGAGTAGTCAATATTTCTAGCAAATTTCCAGGTATGTTGCAAGTGAATAAAAACAATATATATTAATGGAACCAAAACACACTGCAAGTAAACAGTTGGTACTTTTTTTTTTTCTGTGCTAGTACCCAACTCTGGCCTTCCCCCTTTCCTGCCAGTTCCATCCCTTTGCCCACTGGGTGCTCCTCAGCTGCATTTTATGAAAATGTTTTCATATTTTTCAGATGTCTTTAGGATGGTCACAAGAAATGCTGGGGTCTTTTTCCTCTCTGTTGCCTCTTCCCCAGGGCTGACCAGTCCTCATCCATGCAGAAAGCAGTGCTGATGTAATGATGTTAGCGTTATTCTCTATATTATCACACTATGAGTGCAGGGTGCAGCGCTGATTTCCCCTCAAGGGGTAGATACATGACACCCTGCACTCACCGCATTTCCACATCTAGTGGTGGATATCAATTACAATGGGAAGCAGCACTGTAAAGAAGGGGAGTATTGCAGCTAGAGCTGTTGTATTTTTAAACACCTTCTGAGGGCTCATTTAAAATATGCCCAAAGTTGGGCTTTAACTGTGGAGAAGAAAAATATTATATAAAAAACGACACTGTCTAATAGGCTTATCTGGATTACAGTAACGGTCAAACAGAAAGCACTGCTAAGGCAGGTTGGCTTCAGACCTGCAGAGTTTATGTAATACAAATAGCTCCTGTCATTTGGAGTCAACGGACTATTAAACAAGTTAGCTTGCATCAGATTAACACATAACAAGGTCATTAGGACTTGCTCCTAGTCAAATGGATATCACTTTTACAGACAACTTTATTTATAATTTTTTCACACTTATAAGCTTTCAAACTATTTCTGAGCATTTGGCAAAACTGATAACTACTGGTATATTATATTATACTATATTAACTGTGCGAAAATGCTTTTGAGTAATATGACCTCTTTTAAATTATTTTCTTTGAATGCACATTGAGGATTTTCAAAGGCAAAAGATGCATTCTGGGTGTGTCACTTTGCTAGGTAACAACTAATGTCCTGACCACAAGATTTATGAGACCCTACTCAAGGAGGTCTATTCTAAATTTAAAAATGGCTAGGGAATCAGTCAAGAGATTATGGCAGCAGGAGTTATCTGATTTAATGAAGCACACAGCCTTTCTACTTACTAAAAAGCTAATTAATTAAAGCATCTCCAGCATTAACATACTTATAGCTAAGGTGATAACATAAAGAATGACAATTTATCATATAGAAATTTTCTCATCTAAGCATTTCCATAATACATATGGGTACCATTGCATAATGGCACTAGAGGTTAGCATAAGAAAAATCACATTCTGTAGATGCTTATTATATAATAATCCTTTAGCAGGCATAACATTTCAGAATTAAACATAAATTATGGTAATTCAAGGCATATACCTTCTGTGCATTTTTGAAAAAGTTATACAATATATTAATGAGGAAAATCAGGTACTGATATTGACTCTTTCACTATACTGTGTTTGCCTTCATCATGCATGTTACCATCACTGCTTTAGGTTAGGCTGACCCACAAAATAATTAGTCATAAGTTACGAGCCACACAAAAATGTTGACAAAAATGTTGACTTGTAGAAATGATTTCCTCATATTGTCTTTTCTTCAGCTTGAATTCTCTCCCCTTTAGTGTCACCCTAAAGAAGCTCCTGCTACTTTTTTGGGCGACAAGCCTTGCATGATTTGTAAACGCTCGACAATCGTGGCAAAATTGCGCCATGTTTGAGGTACCATTAAGAATAACAACACCCGAGCGGGACCGGATGGTAGCGTGGTGAGCGAGCTCCTCCACCCACGAGAACGAAGCGGCACTAAACGACCGATCCAGGGCACAAAACTGACCCCAAAAGGGTGCGATCCGAACCGGGCACACACTGGGAGGATGACCAACAAACGGAAAGGCTCCGTGAAACCCCAGCGTCTGATGGACATGTTCACAGTACCGCGTGACGGGGGCAGGCAAGATGGCGCCGATGCGACCTCAACTCCCGCGCCTACACACCAGGCCAAAGGCAGCGGAGGGCCTCGATATTCGGGTGGGGAACAGAGGGCTTCTCCCGACGCCCATACCTCTTCACCCTCACCATCAGCCAGCCCAGCAAAGACTCGGATGAGGCTGGATGACGCTGGATGCGGCCCTGCAACGAGCCCTGCCACGGATTCTGGGGAGGACACACGTGAGTTACATGACTCTATTGCAACTTTCCCTACCTCTAACCAGCCTGTGATGGACACAGTCCTCAGAGACATGCTAGTGACACTACGTAGTTCACTACAGGCAGACATGGTGAATTGTATACACAGAGTGAGTGGTGAACTGAGGGAAGTGGAGGGCAGAGTGGAACACATAGAATCCAAGATGGGGGAATATGCCTCCACCATTAACAGTCTGGTGGATGCAAGTGAAGCGCAGGAGGAGAATGATGAATGGATCAGGAATAAGTTAGCAGACCTCGAAGACAGATCCAGGAGGAACAACATGAAAATAAGGGGGGTCCCCGAGTCAGTGCAACCCCCAGACCTGCGATCGTATGCGATCGATCTGTTCTCGTCTCTCCTCCCTGACCTTAACAACGTGGACTTCACTATCGATAGGATCCACAGGCTCCCAAAACCATCCTTCCTCCCTGCTGCCATCCCTAGGGATGTGATCCTGCGCATGACTTTTTTCCATGTAAAAGAACAGCTCATGCAGGCGATGCGCAGGAATGAAAAAATCCCCTCCAGGTTTCAAAACTTACAATTTTACCCTGACCTCTCTCAACATACTCTGCAAAAAAGGAGGAATCTAGGTACAATTACCAAAGCTCTGAGAAACCATGATATCTCCTACAAGTGGGGCTTCCCCACCAAACTCATCATCACTTATAGAGAAAAGTCATTCAATGTAGATTCAGTCGACAGAGGTATTGCCTTACTAAAAACCTGGGAAATTCTGCCAGCCCCTAGAGAGGAAGACAAACCAACCTTGCATAACAATGCAGTCACCCCTGTCTGGAAGCAAGTTACACATAGAAATGCAAGATCACACAAATGAGTTCTTTTTTTTTTTTTTTTTTTCTTTTAAGTTTGGTGCTTTCCTTTTAAGCTTTACCTACGTTCTCCTACAAGTGTGATGATGATCTAATCCTGGATTTATCGAAAACTCGTGGGACCCTGAATGGTTCCTGGGCATGAACTTATCCCCGCTAACACCTGAGCAGCGTCTAGCTGCACCCGGGCATAGCCCTCACGAGCGTTCTTCTGTTGCCATGGTAATGGCTAGTTGTTTGCTGATGTTTCGCCTAACTTCATGTTTTGTTTTTTCGTTCCTTTCTTTTCCTTCTTGTTTTTGGATCTACACAGCCACACTTGACCACTTGAGATGGAATCTGCTCGGAAGCTCCACCCGCTCTCCAACATGCAAAACTCAAATACCTCCACAGACCTCTGAGAGAATTTACCGACCAGGGACCACAGTGAGTAACCTTTACGCCAGACACACTCATCTACTGATGTCTAGACCACCCAGAGGGACCTCAGGTCTCCCAAATGTGACTTTGCCACACAAAACATCACCTCCCGTTACTACTAATGGTGATTAAGGTTTTGTCTATCAACACTAGAGGTATGAATCACCCTGTAAAAAGAAAGTCCCTGTGGAGGGAAGCTATAATACACAAAAGTGACATTATATGCGCTCAAGAAACGCATTTCAGTAGAGATTTAGCGCCTCAGTGCTCCCACAGAAATTTCCCCAATGTATTTACCGCGAATGCGGACACCAAAACTAAGGGAGTCCTAATTGCCATTCGGGACACGGTCACCTTTACCCTGCACAAGGAAATAGCTGATCCTGGTGGTAGATACCTGATTCTGATCTGCGATATCAACTCAGTTGCCTACACCATTGTGAACGTCTATGCTCCAAACGCTCACCAGGTTCAATTTTTCAATAAGCTATTAAGAAAAATACAACCCGTCAAAAGGGGCCTCCTTCTACTATCCGGGGACTTTAATGCTGTGCCCGACATAAACATGGACACCACGTCCAAGGCACTTAGAGCAGGAGTGACGCTACAGGATGCGATCCATCAGGCAGAACTATTTGATGTGTGGAGATGTCACCATTCAGGTGAAAGAGACTTCACCTTCTTCTCGGCCCCGCATCGCACGTACACGAGAATAGATCTGTTTTTGACGGATTACCCTACCCTAACCAGATCCATCTCATCATCTATAAACGACATATCTTGGTCAGACCACGCCTCAATTTCTTTGACTCTTAGAGATGGCTCCATTGCCAATCCATCCCCTGTATGGAGGGCCAACACCTTTTTGTTACAACAACCCGCCAACAGACTACTTATTGAAAATCACCTGAAGGAATTTTTTCTTATAAATGATGTACCTGATCAAGACCCATTCTCCTTGTGGTCTGCTCACAAAGCCTATTTAAGGGGTATACTTATTCAATTGGGGGCCAGGGCAAAGAGGCAGAAGCATTTAAAAATAAAAACCCTCACCGATGAAATCGCAAGGATGGATCGGGAAAACAAACAGGCACCCACTCACACAATCTCTACTAAACTAATGCAACTCAGGAGCGATCTCAGGCTTCTCCTACTGGAGGACTTTGAGAGGCATTCCAAGAGGTTGAGAATGACTTATTATGCACAGGGCAATAGAGCTGGTAGGATGCTGGCCAATAGAATTAAGGGACGTAGGATTAAAGCCAGAATCCCTCATATATTACACCCCGAGCACAAAGCAAAACTACTCCACCCCCAAGATATGGCAGATGCCTTCAGTCAATATTATGGCGCCCTTTATAACCTGAAGGACGACAAAAATACGCCCCAACCCACTATCTCTTCGATAAATGACTTTCTTAATAAAGTCTCCCTACCACAACTTTCCCCATCACAACTAAATTTTCTAAACTCCCCATTTACGGTAGAAGAAATACACAAAACCATTGACTCCCTGCCGACCAACAAATCCCCGGGACCTGATGGATTTGTGGGAGAATATTACCAGCTGTTTAAATCCACCCTGACACCTTACATATTAAAGGTGTTCGACAAAGCTGCCGCCTCTTCGTCCTTCCCCCCAGAAATGCTGGAGGCACTGATTGTGACCTTGCCCAAGCCAGGGAAGACTCCTGACACCCCAGCCAACTTCAGGCCTATATCACTGTTGAACAATGATCTTAAATTATATGCCAAGCTTATTGCGGGTCGATTGGTGGACATACTGCCCACACTGATCCATCCGGATCAGGTGGGATTCACCAAAGGGCGACAGGCCTCGGACGCTACGAGACGATTGGTCAATATCGTTCATCTCGCGGGGGTTCAGCAAAGGCCTTCTCTGCTCCTCGCTTTGGATGCGGAGAAGGCCTTTGATAGGGTCCATTGGGGGTATCTAGAGATGGTCCTCAGGAAATTTGGTTTCATGGGCCCCATTTGTGCGGCAATACTAGCTCTTTATTCAGCACCCTCAGCTAGAGTGTTCACCTCTGGGACACTCTCCAAACCTTTTGCTATTACCAACGGTACCCGCCAGGGGTGCCCATTATCCCCTTTAATTTTCAATCTGATTCTAGAACCCCTCGCATCTTATATACGGTCACATAGAGACATTAGCGGCTTCCCTTCCTCTAATACTGTACATACTATCAGTCTTTTTGCTGACGACATCATTTTGATGCTCTCAAATCCTGTCACTTCCCTGGCTTCGGTACATGAGGCACTTCAATTATTTGGGACGATCTCGTATTATAAGGTCAACCAGAATAAATCCTTTATTTTGGGGATGGGTATCAATGATACTGTACGGAGGACGCTCGGTTCGCGGTTTCCATACGCCTGGAGCACTAGGGGCATTAAGTATCTTGGAATTGTACTACCAGCCAAGGCAAAGGAAGTATTTGCAAATAATTACACCCCGTTCTTGGCCTCTCTCCCGGGTAAACTACAGGAGCTAGCTAAGTCCGAGATGCTGTGGTCAGGCCGCTTAGCAGCCTTCAAGATGATGGTCCTCCCACAGCTTATTTACTTATTTAGGACCCTCCCTATTCCTGCCCCTAACTCATTCTTTACCAAAATCCAGGCACTTATCAACCGATTTCTGTGGACGGGTAAAAAAGCAAGGTGTGCATTTAGGAACTCGATTACGTCTAAAGGAGCTGGAGGGGTTGGTAATGTAGTAGTGAAGGACTATCATACAGCGGCTGTGTTGGCACAGCTGAGGACTTGGTTCCCGGACCCGCCTTCCACGAGATGGCGGGAATTGGAGGAAGTTCAATATCCACACGGAAGTCTACATGACCTCCTAATGGCACGTGCAATTAGAGCCGTACCCACTGACGGGCTATCCCCTACAATGGTGGCCTCTCTGAAGGCCTGGGAGGCACTTCTGAAGGTCTCCCACTCGCAATACACCAAAACGTCTCTCCCAATACCGGTAACATGCCTTACTGGCATCATACCAGACTTAAACATTGCCCATTGGCCCAATAAGGGAATAGTCAATATATCTGACCTAATGATAGGCCCAAGCGGGAAAACGTTTAGATCACTCCAGGTGGAGTTTGGCTTGGGAGAGGCTGACTACTTCACTTTCTTACGTTTGAACCATTTCTTTAGGACTGGTCCGTCTCTCTCGATCCAACTCCCATGGAAAATCGTACTTTATTTGTCCAAACAATTCACTAAGATTAAAGGAATATCCCTATTTTACAATGTTTTGAACAACAAACTAGTATTTGTAAAATCTTCCAATATAGTAGCGTGGGAGGGAGACATGGGAGCCTCATATACATCAGATCAATGGCAGAGAGCTATCCGTATCTCCAACTCCTCCACCAGGAGCATCAATCTTTGAGAGCTACATCAGAAAATAGTGTTAAGATGGTACTTGACCCCGTATAGGATATCTAAATTCAGTCCACAGGCTTCTCCTCTATGCTGGAGAGGATGTGGGCTGGTGGGAACTCTGTTCCATATATTGTGGGAATGCCCCGTCATTCGTCCAGTTTGGGAGGAGGTCTTCTTCCTGGCTGCCCAGGTGACGGGGGAGGAGGTGCCGCTGTCCCCGGGACTAGCGGTCCTTTCACTGGGATTAGACTTCATCCCAAAAACTAATAGAGCAGTTGTATCCCATATTCTAATGAGTACTAGATTAGCAATCACTCGCCACTGGAGGGATCACACAGCTCCCACAATGCGGGAGATAATCACAACTACCAGTACACATATTGATTACGAACGGATGTTCGCAGCATCCCAAGGCAGGGCTATGGAAGCTCACGGGCGATGGAGAGCGTGGACTGAGTGGTTCTCCGAGATATAAGGTTGATATTGTTTAAGTTCTAACCATAAGTCTTAATAAATGCAAGATACTAGGGCTGATTGCGGATCCACATTTCAAAAGTTCAGTACTTAAGGTTTACCCTTACTCTTTTCCTTTTCCATTCTTCTCCCTTTTTGTCTTTTTCCTTTTTTCTTTCCCCCTCCCTTCTGCGTTCCTCTTCTTTCTCCTCCACCGACTCTCACGGCTCCCCTGGAGGACAACCCTCTACATGCATTCTATGGGGGGCCCTGACGCATCTATTATTGTTGGATGTGGGGGGCTCTGGGGCCTGGTGTGGGGGGCGGGGCGGGCTGGGCCGGGGGGGCCCTCGGTGGACACAGCTGGATCCCATTGGGGGGTCCGCCGGGGGTCGCCGCCCGGCGTTGTCCGCCTGGCCTTCCGGGCGATGGGCTCCACGGGGGATTCATAGATAGAGTTATGCATTATGACTATTTTATGACTATTTTGTGACTATTTTATGACTATTTTGTGAAAAATTATAGTAGTATCGTCCGATATGTGCCAGCACTATGTGGAAAATTCTTTCTCCTTTTTGCCTTCTTGCCTTTTTATGTTATATTGCTCTCAACTTATGTTGTTCAATGCACACATATCTGTGAAAATGTTACCAATAAAAACTTATTGAATCTAAGAATAACAACACCCAATGGTGCATCGCCCGTCTTGGCACAATTTGGAATTACAAATTGGCAAGTGTGAATGGGGCCTCACAAAACATAATTTTATGTAATATCTAGTTTTTCCACATTCTAATTCATTACAGAAGCATTGTAAGGTGCATACAAACTATAGTCTCTGAAAACACACTAAAACCTCTTTCACACTGAGGCAGTTTTCAGGTGTCCTAGTGCTAGAAATAGCGCTTGTAAAGCACCTGAAAACTGCCTCCCATTCTCTGCAATGGGTGCTTTCACACCCAAGGTGGTGTGCTTGCGGGACATTCGTAAAAGTCCTGCAAGCAGCCTCTTTGGGGCAGGTAGGGAGCACTGTATACAATGCTCCCAAAACGCCCCTGCCAATTGTAATGAATGGGCAGTGCTTCAGAAGTGCCGCAACACTCTTTTGGGATTAAAAGTGGCACAAAGCACTGCTAAAATGAGTGTCACTTTACCGGACAACGCGGCCATGGCCCCAGTGTGAAAGGGGTCTAAAACCCTCTATAACTAAAAGGGGCTACCAGTATGGGCTTGAAAGCTTTACAATTAAGTAAAGTAACTCCCCTATAAAAAGAAAAAAAGCAATTTAAAGCTGCTTGTGCAAACCAAATTGTTTTATGCGCTGGCTTTATCAAATATATAAGGCCAAACACTCTTATTTACTTTAAAACAATGGCTGTGCAATATTCAGTGTCACTACAGGTCATTCTGCAAAAAAACTGTGTTAAGTTGATAGAAGGTGCTTTTTCTTGGCAAAAAAATAAATAAAAATGCAGTGCAATACACTTCCTGAAGGGGCTGACAAATGTGATTGTTAATAACATTTCAAGCAGTGTTATCAGCCATGCCTGATTTCTTTGCTGGTGTACTACAGAACATCTCTATGGTAGGTCTGACAACACTGCTTTGGATTTGCTGAAGAGAAAGAGCCTCTTTTGCCAAGTTGTACAAACATAGGAATTTTGACTTACCCGTAAGTTCCATATCTTGGAGTACAGTACAGGAAACAACTTGTATACACAGACCCTAAATTCAGATGATTGGATACTGGCAAAATAACTTGATAGGGCTGCTGCTAGTGACAACTCCTAAACTTGCTCACAGACATTCCGATTAATCAAGGCAAGGAATTTACAGGTACCGTATTTGCCGATGTATAAGGCGACCGGGCGTATAAGACGACCCCCTAATTTTACAGCTTTTTAAGATTTTTTGCCTGTACTCACCGTATAAGACTCCCCTTCCGAGGCTTCCGACGCTTCATATTTCTTCCTTCTGAAGCCATATTCTTCTTCATTCTTGCTGGAGCCAATCACGGCAAACGATGTATTTTTTTTTTTTTTTCCACAAATAAATTTTTATTGAAAGTTTTCAAAGGTAATACAAGTAGTGCCAGCATACATATAACCAAGTGCTAGGCAAAAGATTCCAGTTAGCAATATACACAGAGTTTTGCATTCATAAGAAAACAAAAAAAGACAAAAGAGGAGTAGATCCAATGAACGCCGTCTCCATGTGGTGGTTATCAGGTGGCCTCACATACACGTATCAACGTCTGGGGTAGTATTGTTAAAAAAATATGTGGCAGTGTATAACAGGCCTGCCTGAGTTACGTTGTGAGGGGAACCATAGAAGAAACATAATATTTAAAGTCGCTTCTAAAGGTACTATGAGCTAAAGAAGGATTATTGGATGTGACCGACCTCTATGTCAGTCCACACTTCCAGGGTTCGTGTGAAAACTAGAACTAAAAGACTAAAATAAAAAAAAAATAAAAAAAAAAAAATTTAAAAATAAAAAAAAAAATAAAAAAAAAGAGAAATCAGAAAACAAAAGTGAAAAGGGAGAAGAAAAAAGAAAGACAGGATAGACAATGGTCAAAGAGCGGAGAGAGAAGAAAAGAGAAAAAAGAAAAAGGAAAGATGGAGTGTGGTTGAGGGAGGGGGAGGGGGATGGAGCAGATGATGGGGGCACTGTAAGCGGAGGATGTGGAGAGGGGGTGGGAACACCACCAACTGCCCTCTCCAGTAGAGTGTAGGCCTCATGAAAGGTATAGCAACCTATCACGTATTCATCAAGGGTTGTCTCGGGTCAAGTCCTGGTAACTTTGCGATTTCCGGTAGTCAAGCCAGGGCGTCCATGTCGCCGAAAAGCAAGCTATTCTGTCCTGCTTGGTGCAAATCAGCTCCTCCATCATTGCTATCTGGTCAACCCGCACCAGCCATTCTTTTATGGAGGGGGGTGACTTAGACTTCCAGTGTGCAGGTAGACACAGCCTGGCGGCATTGATCAAATGCATAGCTAATGATCTATAATATTTTTTACTGGAGATCTTGGATAGGTGTAGGAGGTATTGCGCTGGCGTGAATTCCAGAGGAAGTGAAGTTATTTCAGTTGCCACTTCATGGACTTTTCTCCAGTACGACTGAATCAGTGGGCATGTCCACCAGATGTGGAGGAGAGAGCCCAGATCCTGCTCACATCTCCAGCACTGGTTTGAGACTGTCGGGATAAATTTATGCAGTATTTCCGGAGTCCTGTACCACCTTGTTTTGATTTTGTAAGCGTTCTCCTGCGTGTGGACATTTAAGGAGCCCTTATGAATATAAAGATGCACTCGATCCCAAGCAGCATCATCTATTACTGTGTCCAGCTCAGCCTCCCAAAAGGCAGGCTCCGATTTCAGAGAAGCATAAGGTTCCCCGAACATTGCGGGATAAAGTCCCGAAATTAAATGACTCTGGGGAGAGGAGCTAGCGCACAGTGATTCCAGAACAGTAGGAGATTTTGCGAAGCTTTCCCTATTTGTAGGACTGTCTAGGAAATGTCTCAATTGGAAATAGGCCCAAAGGGGGAACGACTTTGTGGTGGACAATGAAGCTAGTTCGCCCTGTCGGAGAAACCGTCCTCTGGAAAAGAAGTGTTTGGCCTGCATCTCTGTGTAAGGCCATTCCGCTGCTAGAAAGGGCCCTTCCATGCCAGGAGGAAAATCTGGGTTGCCCCTGAGAGGTGTGATCGCACAGCATGTGGAGGAAAGAGAGTGAATTTTGCACGCCCTATCAAAGGCATGTAGAGTCGCTCCAACCAGCGGGTGGGAATTGACAGCAGCCGGAAAGTGTTTCTTCGAGAACCAGGGGAGGGAGTGGAGTTCAGTACCCGAAATCAATTTTTCTAGCAACACCCAGCCCTTATAATTAGTATGGAGCCTCCAGTCTACTACCCGGGCCAGGTGTACTGCCCAGTAGTACCTCTGCAAATCTGGTAGCCCAATTCCACCTTTCGACTTTGGTAGTACTAACTTTGCCCACCTCACTCGCGCCACTTTAGAGCCCCAAATAAAGGCTCTGCACATATGCTTGTAAGCTTTAAAAAAGGAGGGCGGCAAACGAATCGGGATAGTCTGGAGTTTGTACAATAGGCGGGGGAGCACTGTCATCTTTAAGATTGAAGCCCGACCAAACCAGGAGATGGTGGGGGCCTCCCACCTGCGTAGATCCTGCTGTATACTTCTCAATTCTGACAGGAAATTATTTTCATACAGAGCGATGTATTTTATTAATGAATACAAAGCCTGCTTAGATTGGCAGAGGCTTACACATCATCAGCCCACGCCTCTCTGACTCTCAAAGCCAATCCGAGCAGGCTACTGTATGTAGGCTGCTCGGATTGGCAGAGGTTGTTACTTCAATCAAATCAGGCTCTGTATTTATATGAATAAATCGCTCACCGGGATTGGCTAAACGGTATATACAGTATGTAGCCAAAGCTACATACAGTATTACCGCACATCCAGCAGGCATCCAAGCAGCTCACCGGGTGTATAAGACGACCCCTGCTTTTTGGCCAGTTTTTTTAAGTGTAAAATGTAGTCTTATACGCCAGCAAATACAGTAAGTCAAAATTCCCATTATCCTAATCGTGCAGTACAGGACTTGTATTCATAGACAATGGGATGTCCCCACATCACCCTGGAGGTGGACAACACATCAAATAGAACTGCCAACCCCCCCCCCCCCCCAAAAAAAAAAGGCCTGCACAGTGGTGGCAGCTTAGCATAAGCTTCATAAGCTTGAACAGGAAGTTTTTGTTCTGAAAGCCATCTTGCCCCCTGCAAAACAGGAAAAGGCTCTTTAGAAAAAGGACTGGCAACTGAAAACATGCCTAATAGACCCAATGGAGACCATGAGGGCAAGGGTCTGTAAAGAGACGCAGAAGGATGGATTGGGGAATTTATGTGGGCAACACTTTAAAGAAAAGTCTTGTAAAGTAAGAGGCTTCTAGAAGATAATGGATAAGGTAGAAACCTCTATTGAGGGTAATAAGGGCCAGATGATGGTCAGACACTGGTCAAGAACAGACTGCAGAAAGTAAAATAAATGATTATTTCCTAGGGTTTATCCATCTGTCTTCACACCAGACAAAATAAGCCTTCCGGAGTGCCATGGTAAATCTTTTTATTTTTTTATTTTTTTATTATTACATTTATATTTTAGGGTACACAATAATAATGACAATAAAGAAAATCCAAAACAATGTTAATTTTGATGTCAAATTTTGATTTTGTTTCAATCATAGTCTTTTGACTAACATGCATTTTTATTTTGTTGTATTTTAGTCATCCAAATTGTTTTAGTCGTATTTTAGTTGACTAAAATAGTAGTAATTTAGTTGGCGAAAATATTTTAGTTGACTAAATTAACACTACCAGATAACAGCACAGCCAACAAAATATACAGAAATGTCTTTGTGGCTCCAGGAGTTGGTAGAAAAATAAGGTATAAACATAAACATATCTAATAAAGACACTAGAGTTTTCAGTGAGGATACAGAGGAATGGTGCTGGGAAGTAGAGCCCAAGGATCTCCAGGCTATATGTAAAGGATTGTATCGAAGGTGGGAAGGGTTTTAGGCATAATGGTTGCCAAAGATCTACCAACAGGCAATGATAGAGGTTTTTCACTGGTTAAAACCAGTGTTTGAGTTGATCTAGGCAGCCTGAGATGAGTTAGTCAGCAATATCTATAAAACCCACACCCCATAAATTATCTATGTTTAATACATGTGTACCTTAAGCTCTCTTGTGATTCCACAAAAAATATGTTTGTACAGGGAGTTCAGAGAGCATAAGCATTTAGGAGGTATAAGGACTGGTAGGGTCCTACAAGGAACATAATCTGAGGCAGTATTAGAATGCTGGTTTCTGGCCTAGCCTAAAATGATGTCATACATGATTCTCCAGGAGTCCTCATGGGCATTTTTTTCTTTCAGAGGGGGAGGGGTTTCTCAGCTAAGCACACCCTCCTGCCTGTATTCCTGAGTTAAAGGCAGATGTTTTCAAATGATACATAGATCATCAGCACGTACCAAAGGTGACTGTGGCTAAAAAATACTTAATTTATTTTGTTTGGTGATACACACATTTATATATACATATTTTAGGTCACTGCTACACCATGTTTTGGATCAAGCGCTGTTCAATGTAGTTTTTTCTATGTAATACTACTACTAGAGTCTTCTTAAAATAACTTTCCCCAAGAAGGAAAAAGTGACAGGATCACTTGTAAGAACAACCTGCCCACCCACTTATACACACCTTCCCCGCATCCCCCCCCCCCCCACTGGCATGTCTGCAGAAATATTGTTTAAAGGCTAGGTTATGCATGCATGACAGCCACCATCTAATATTCATTAACAGCTTTGATTTGAGTCTATCTGCAGCTCTCCATTTAAAAAGGAAAAAAAAAATGTTTTTCAAAAAAGACAATGAACTGATGATGTGTATTTACATTATGGTTTTATGACAGAAAATATTTATTTGATTCAAAATATTCACAGAGAACATAATGTTGCCCTTTTCAAGCCTTAAAGTGTTTTTTTTTTTTTATCTCAATGCATTTTATGCATTAAGATAAAAAGCCTTCTGTATGAAGCAGCCCCCCTTAGCCCTCCTAACGCTTACCTGAGGTATCTCTCTGTCCAGCAATGTCCACAAGTGTCTCAGCCATCCTAGATTCTCCCTTCTGATAAGCTGAGACACAGCAGCTGCACCATTGGCTGCCACTGCTGTCAATCAAAGTCAGCTAGCCAATCAGGGGAGAAAGGGGGGTGAGGCAGGGCCGGGCCGGGGGTCCGTGTGTGGAGTTGTGACTCTACTCGGGTGCTCCCATAGCAAGCCGCTTGCTGTGGGGGCACTGAACAGGGGGGAGGGGCCAGGAGAACAGAAGAGGGACATGAGAAGAGGAGGATCTGGGCTGCTCTGTGAAAATCCACTGCAACAGAGCAGGTGTGTATGTATGTTATTTTTATAAGAAAAAAAATATGAGAATTTACACTTTAAAGAGATATTAAATATACAACTAATAAGCGCGCAACCAAAAAAAATGATTAAGTGAGATTGACGAACTCAGTATGTTTGTGCTTATACAATGTATAATAAAAAGTGAAGGTAAAACTAAGTAAATAATATAAATATTATTATATAGTAGGTGAAAAAATATATTCAAACAGAGAATGCTTAAAGCCCAAAGAGACATACAAATAATAAGCGTGCAACCAAAACAAATGATTAAGTGAGATTGACTAACTCAATATGTTTGTGCATATACAATGCAAAAAATAAAACAGTGAACAAAATGTTACCAAAGTAACTATGTATGTTTGTGCATATAAATGCACAAATAAACCAGTGAACAAGATGTTACCAAAGTAACTATGTGTTAAATAACCACTGTGTAAAAAAATGAATAAAAACAAAGTCCCAAACATAAAGTGAGGAAATTGATAGCAGTAGGACACTTCTAGGGATTAATCCAATAATCGCTGTAATATTCAATGGAATATCTAGAAGAAGCCTGGATCTTATTTTCAGCCAAAAGAGTGTGATATTACTGCCATTCGAATGCCTCTAGATACACAAATGTCTACTCTATTGCTTTTTTCCTGCTGATTTACCATTCTGAGATCCAGTGCCTAGCAAGACGGAAGCATCCCTCCCTGATCAAAGTGGTCTGTTACCGTAGCCGGCAGGCTGATGCACACGCTCTATAGATCTCCTTAACCTAAGATCCTTCCAGTCTGGTAAGCGGCAGTAATATCACACTCATTTGGCTGAAAATAAGATCCAGGCTTCTTCTAGATATGCCATTGAATATTACAGTGATTATTGGATTAATCCCCAGAAGTGTCCTACTGCTAACAATTTCCTCACTTTATGTTTGGGACTTTGTTTTTATTCATTTTTTTACACAGTGGTTATTTAACACATAGTTACTTTGATAACATCTTGTTCACTGGTTTATTTGTGCATTTATATGCACAAACATACATAGTTACTTTGGTAACATTTTATTCACGGTTTTATTTTTTGCATTGTATATGCACAAACATATTGAGTTAGTCAATCTCACTTAATCATTTGTTTTGGTTGCACGCTTATTATTTGTATGTCTCTTTGGGCTTTAAGGGCCTGATCCACAAAAAGCCGGCGTAACTTAATTTTTCCCATTTAAGTTACACCGCCGCAAAATCTCTACCTAAGTGCCCGATCCACAAAGCACTTACCTAGAAATTTTGAGCGGTGTAACTTAAATACGTCCGGCGCAAGGCGTTCCTAATCTAATGGGGCGAGTCCCATTTAAATTAGGCGCGCTCCCGTGCCGGACGTACTGCGCATGCTCCCGATGTTATTTTCCCGACGTGCATTGCGCGAAATTACGTTACGCCGAGTTTTGTGAATCGTGCCGGGTCAAAAAAGTTGCGTCGGGAAAAAAAAAATTTAAAGAAAAATTTGACAGTGTCGCGGGAAAGAAGGGTCTACTTTTACATGGTGTACTAACTTTACACTTTGTAAAAGCAGCCCTAATTTTGCGACGGCAAACTAATACTTACGGAGAAAAAACGAAGCGTAAAAGCTTTGTGAATCTCCGTAAGTGCTAATTTGCATACCCAACGCTGGATTTCGACGAGAAATGCCCCCAGCGGTGGCTGCGGTACTGCATCCTAAGGTCCGACAGTGTAAGTCCCTTACACATGTCGGATTTTCTGCCTATCTATGAGAAACTGATTCTGTGGATCAGTTCCATAGATAGAAACAGGGATACAACGGCGTATCAGTAGATAGGGCCTGATCCACAAAAGGGATACGCCGGCGTAAGTATTTAGGCTTTCATGAGCAGCAGCACCATTCTCTGTTTGAATATATTTTTTCACCTACTAAATAATAATATTTATATTATTTACTTAAAGCGGATGTTCCACCCCAAAAAAATATTAAAAGCCAGCAGCTACAAATACTGCAGCTGCTGACTTTTAATATAAGGACACTTACCTGTCCTGGAGTCCAGCGCCGTCCGCAACAGAGCACGAGCGATCGCTCGTCACCCTGCTGCTCCCCCCGCCATCCATGCTGAGGGAACCAGGAAGTGAAGCGCTGCGGCTTCACTGCCCGGTTCCCTATGGCGCATGCGCGAGTCGCGCCGCGCCCGCCGATTGGCTCCCGCTGTGTGCTGGGAGCCGAGTGTTCCCAGCACACAACGGGGGGGGGGGGCGAGATGTGACGGAATGCCCGTCTTTTGCCCGTGAATGCCGGGCCGGAAGTGGGTGCAAATACCTGTCTTTAGACAGGTATCTGCACCCCCCTCCCCCTGAAAGGTGTCAAATGAGACACCGGAGGGGGGAGGGTTCTGATCAGCGGGACTTCACTTTAGGATGGAGAACCGCTTTAATTCTACCTTCACTTTTTATTAGGTTAAGTGAGTTCTTTTCTCTTAAAGTGATATTAAAGGCTTTCCTTAAAAAAAAAAAAAAAAAGATATGTTATACTTACTTGCTCTGTGCAGTTGTTTTGCACATTGCATCCTCCTCTTCTCGGGTCCTTCGTCTGCGCTCTTAGCACCCAAGCAGGCACGTTCATGAGCCTTGGCTCTGCGTGGCCATTTAAACATATAGCCGCCACTCAGCGCCCACTCTCTCTCTCCTCATTGACTCACTGGCTGTGATTGACAGCAGCGGGAGCCAATGGCTCCTGATGAAGTCTCAGCCAATAAGGAGGAAGTGTCCCTGGAGAACCAAGGTTCTCATGCGCTGGATCACAATGGGGCTCAGGTATGCTTTAGGGGTGCTGAAGCACAGAGAAGTTTTTTTTACCTTCATGCATGAAGGTAAAAAACTGAGCTTTAGAACCACTTTAACTGCTTCAATACTGGGCACTTTCACCCCTTTTCTGCGCAGGCCATTTTTTTTGCGTTCAGCACTGTCACATTTTGAATGAAAATTGCGTGTTCATGCAACACTGTACCCAAATTAAATAATTATCATTTTTTTTTAGACGGATAGAGATTTCTTTTTGTGGTATTTAATCACCACTGGGTTTTTACTTTTTGTTATTTTTTTTAAAAGACAGAATATTTTTAAATAATAAAAAAAGTTTTCTTAGCTTCTGTTAGAAAATGTTGTGAATAAGTATTTTTCTCCTTCACTGATGCACGCTGATGAGGCATCACTAATGGGCACTGATGAAGAGGCACTAATATGCAGCACTGATAGGCTGCACGGATAGGCATTATTAATGGGCACTGAAAGGTAGCACTGATTGGCATCACGATTATCTATGCAGGTTTCCCCTGTGAGGAAATGCTGTTGATCGGCTCTCCTCTCCTCACACGCTGCCAATGTAAGGAGAGGAAAGCCGATAACTGGTATTTCCTATTTAAACTGTGATCAGGTCTTTACGGAGATCGGAGATGCACGCAAGTGGGATGACATCATATGACGTCGTCCTAGAACAAGAAAGCCACCTTGCACCCAGCAATTGTCTAGGTGGGAGGTGGTTAAAGACTGTACAATTGATGTTGTGCAAGCAAAAAAACAAAAAACGTAATTTTATTGGCCAAAAAAAAGGCACAATGCCTCTAATGAGAAATAATATTGCCAAGGAAACAGATCTGAAATATCTTTATAAATTAGAGAAAAAAAGAACACAGATTGGTACATTCACTTTTGTGTTTACGATAGCTTTATTTTTACTTTTGAATCACCTTTACTTTTGAATCACGTAAAACAAAAAAAGGACTTTTTTTTCCCTCAATTTATACAGATAGCACATGCCAGGATTAAAATACAAAAAGACAATCCTCTGAAACAATAAATCACATTTTACAGCTTCTCACAGAGATGCTGAAATGAATATATAACAAAGAAATGACCATGGGAAAAATTATAGACTAATTGAATAAATATATACAGCTGGTTGGAAAAAAAACAAAAAGGAACAAACTAGAATATAAACGATCATCAAGCTAAGCAAATTTAGAGCTCAATACCATTTTAAATAAACAAAATCATACAAGTTTGTATAGGACTGTATTTTAGATTAAATACTTTACTACAATAATATATGTTTAACTCATGATACCAAAGACTAATGCCGTGTACACACAACCATTTTTCGGGTTGTAAAAACTGAAATTTTTAATGGTCTAGAAAAAACAACGTTTTTTTCAACCCGATCATTAAAACGGCCTTGCCTACACGATCGTGAAAAGAAATGCTCTAGCAAAGCGCGGTGGCGTACAACACGTATGATGGAATTATAAGGCCTCGCACACACGACCGAACATGTCCGCTGAAACTGGTCTGCGGACCAGTTTCCGCGGACATGTTCGGTCGTGTGTACGGCTGACCGGACAATTTTCCGGCGGATCGGATAGGTTTCCAGCGGACAAAAATTTCTTAGCATGCTAAGAAACATGTCCGCTGGAAGCCTGTCCGTCAGACATGTTTGGTCGTCTGTACGACTCACCGGACATGTCCGCTCGGCAAAAGCCCTCACATGCGTCAAAGTGATTCGACGCATGCGTGGAAGCATTGGCCTTCCAGGGTCGCGCACGTCGCTGCGTCATCGTCGCAGCGACGGCGCGGCCACATCACCGCGTTCGCTGTCCGCGGGAAATTTGGTCTGATGGTGTGTACAGCCATCAGACCAAAATCCGCCAGCGGACATGTCCGATGAAAACGGTCCGTGGACCATTTTCATCGGACATGTCCCGTCGTGTGTACGAGGCCTTAAAGGAAAGTTCCATTTGGATGGCGGCACCCTTTGGGCTGCTTTTGCTGATTTCGTGTTACTCCATTATGAACGCTAGTTTTACCAGAACGAGCGCTCCCGTCTCATACCTTGCTTCTGAGCATGCGCAGTTTTTTTTTCACGTTGTTAAAGCCCACACACGACCATTTTTTACGACGTTAAAAACTACAACATTAAAAACGTAGAGAAAAATTAGAGCATGTTCTTTTTAATCGTGAAAAATGCTCTGGAGCCCACACACGATCATTTTTAATGACATACATTTTTTTTTTCATTTTTTACAACCCGTGTACGTGGCATTAGAAGCCATTTGGGACATCATGTATGAAAGTTTCAGATCTCATAATCAGGCTTTTGCCTGAATTTTTTATATCTTATGCAAGAAGAAAATATGTCAACATACTGTACAAAGTGCAGCGAGAAAGCCCTTAAAGTGGTACTAAACACATTGTTTAATTTACATTGTCCCTTCTGTCTGTATATGAATGATCGCATTGCAATTATTTTAATGAAAAAAAAATTCCAGTACCTTTTTCCTAATCGATATACAGATATTACATGACCCAGCTCTTTCCCAGCCTGTCTGCAAGAAAACATAAGCAGGAGGAGCTTCTAGTCCCCTGCTGCTGTTCACATGTGCTAAATAAAAAAAAACAGCCTTTGGAATACAGAGTAAAAAAAAATAATAATAACAATACACTGTTTTTAAAGTGGGGGCTTTTTTGTTGTTTATTAAAAATCAGCAGCTACAAAACACTTATCTGTCCCATGGTCCAGTGATCCACACGGAGCCTTGCTCCTCTCCCCCTCCTCTCTGCGGTGCCTCCATTGAAACTGTGGGCAACCGGCTGTGACAGCCTGCAGCTTCACTGCTGGGCACGCACTGCACATGCGTGAGTCATGCTGCGCTCTCAAAGTGGACAGGCAATCTTCTGGGACCTGTCCCAGAAGATTGCCCAGAGGGAGGGGTCACCCTATAGGGGAAAGAATGAGTTGCCTAGGCAGCCCATAGTCAGAAGCAGGAAGAGGGACAGGAAGTCCCACTCAAAACTAAGAACCCACCCCCCCTCCCTCCCTCCCCCCAAAAAAATGACATGCCAAAAGGTGGCATGTAAGGGGGCAAGGAATGCTTAAAGCGGAGGTTCCACTTTTCATTGTCATATAAATATATATTTGAAATCAAATCTTTATTATTTTGATTTCAAGGCTGTGTCACGCCCCTCCAGTCTGTGTCTTAAAATAAGAGGGAGGTGAAGCTATCAATAACCACTTCAATACTGGGCACGTTCACCCCCTTCCTGTCCAGGCCAATTTTCAGCTTTCAGTGCTGTCACACTTTGAATGACAACTGCACGGTCATGCAACACTGTACCCAAAAAACATTTTTATAATTTAAAACAGATAGAGCTTTTGTTCGGTGGTATTTAACCACAAATGGGTTTTATATTTTTTGCTAAACAAATTAAAAAAAGACCAGAAAGTTAAAAAAAAAAAAATCTTAGTTTCTGTTATAAAATTATGTAAACTAATTTTCCTCCTTCACTGATGTGCACTGATGAGGCTGCACTTATGGGCACTGATAGGGGGCACTGATGGGCAGCACTATTGGGCACTGATAGGCAGTACTAATGGGCACTGATGAGGGGGTACTGATGAGGAGGCACTGATTAGTGAAGGGGCAGGAGATATTGATAAAAAAAAAAGGAGATCACTATAGAAATAAATTCTAAACATTATTATGGAGATCTGGCTTAAAAAAAATAAAAAGATTATTCAGGAGACTACGAGAAATAAAGAAATCAGTTTGTCAGAAAGAAGAGGAGAATGCACTGCATTAAAAGATTAAAAAAATTGCAGCGTGACGAATGTACTATCTCCATTACGAAAGCTAGTTTTACCAGACCGAGCGGTTTTGTCTCGTACTTGATTCAGCGCATGCGTGGAATTTTGTGTGTCAGAATGTCTATACATGTCTATACAATGACTATACACGCTCGGATTTTACGAGAACAGATTTTGTCGTTGGAAAATTTGAGATCCAGTTCTCAAATTTGTGTTGGAAATTCAGACAGCAAATGTCCGATGGAGCCTACACACGGTCAGAATTTCCGACAACAATCTCCCATCAAACATTTGTTGTCAGAAATTCAGAGCGTGTGTATGCGGCATTAAGGTTTGACCTCATATTATATGGTTTTGGTAAATCTGAAGACAAAAATCTGCAGAAAATCTAATAGTGTGTATTGGGCTTTAGTCTGGGTTCTTACCTTGGTTTCAGAGATGAATCAGGGCCAAATTTGTGTCTGAATTCAGCCCTGAAACAGGGCCAAAGATGCACAGGACTCCTGTCCAAGTGGCTCCGGAACTGCCACAGAGATATGTGAACAGGCTCCAAAGGGAGAGAATTGGATGCAGGGAAATCTGCATGCAATTTGCTCAGGTGCGAATCCAGCCTTAAGCCCCTTTCGCACTGAGGAGTTTTTCAGGTGGTACAGCGCTAAAAATAGCGCCTAAATACCGACTGAAAAACTCCTGCCCAGCCTTCTCAATGTGAAAGCCCGAAGGCTTTCACACTGAGGCGATGCGCTGGCAGGAGAGAAAAAAATCTCCTGCAAGCAGCATCTTTGGAGCGGTGAGAGGAGCAGTATGTATACCGCTCCTTCACCGTTCCTTCCCATTTAAAACAATGGGAAACCGTGGTAATACCGCCCACAATGCACCTCTGCAGAGGCGCATTGCGGGCAGTATTAACCCTTTTACGGCCGCTAGCGGGGGTAAATACCGCACCGCTAGCGGCCAAATCCCACGGCAATTACGACGGTATAGCGCCTCTATTTTTAGCGGCGCTATACTGCCACCGTGCCTGCCACCCCAGTGTGAAAGGGGCCTTAGACATAACAATGTTATCTGATCGACCATTCTTTGGCTGAGATGAGATGACTCCACTTAACTACTCTCTACTCTAATGCCGCGTACACACAGTCGCTTTATGTGATGAAAAAAAACTATGTTTTTAAAAAGTCATTTAAAATGACCGTGTGTGGGGAAAACTTTGTTTTATGTCTTCTGAAAAACGACAAAAAAAAATCGAGCATGCTTAAATTTTTCGTGTCATTTTTCAAAACGTTGTTTTTTGTGTCATACAAAATGACCGTGTGTAGGCTAAAAAGACGTTTAAAACAACGTTTTTAAACCCGCGCATGCTCAGAAGCAAGTTAGGACTCGAGTTTGAATGGAACAGAGTGCCGTCGTACGTGCTGAATGTAACCGCGCTTTGCCAGAGCTTTTGGAAAAAACTATGGTGTGTATGCTACATCGTTTTTGAAAATGAAGTTTGAAAAATGTTGTTTTTTTCATCACATAAAACGTTGTTTTTTTCTATCACAAAAAACGACCGTCTGTACGTGGCATAACTCTCAGCCAAGTCACAGATATAAAAGACTACCAACAGTTTTTAGTCAATAACAAAAAAAAATAACAATTAAAGTAGCAAACAACCAATGTTGCTCAATTAAATATAATGGATTTATTCACCCACCGTTATATAGACAGCATGTTATCGCCAACTAAAAATGCATGTCGAACGTGGGTTTGAATTACTAAAGGCAAATCTAAATTTCCTAAATTTTGTTTATGAGCAAATTCACTCCCTTTGTATTTGTTGGTGGTGATTTACAAGGGTCAGTTTTTGCAAAGATTATAGTTGTTGGCTTAAAGAATCTGTTTACTCTATCTTTTAGCATTTAACACAAGCCAAACATATTCTATAACACCACTGCTTACAATTCTGAGAAGTCTCTGAGACAGTCTTTGTGCAGTTAAAATAGATTCCAACAGTCGTGCAATATTTCTTGTTTCGGAACAACTGATTTTTCACTCTTCATAGCTGTTTTTTCCATGTAATATTTCTTCCCAAATGCTTCGCTTTTCTCATTTACAATCTGTTGTCCTTATTTGGTACCCACAACACTGTTTATTTTTAAGGGCCCCTGTTAACATTATTGGGATGATTTACTAAAGGCAAATAGGATGTTGAATAATTGTTACTTTGCAAGGGATTTTTCCCTTAGCTTCTTACGAATTAGGTTATGCTCTGTTGATATCGTAGTGCCTTGAAAAAGTATTCATACCCCTTGACATTTTTCACATTTTGTCATGTTACAACCAAAATGTAAATATGTTTTATTGGGATTTTATGTAATGGACCAACACAAAAGCAAAAGTGTTCGATACAGTACCGCACACACGGCTCGTGTGTAAGGTAAAGTCTACAGCAGGCATATGCAATTAACGGACCTACAGCTGTTGTAAAAAAAGTCCCATCATGCCTCTGCCTCTGGATGTCCTGCTTGTGGCTGTCAGAATCTTGCAGTGCCTCATGGGACTTGCAGTTCTGCAACAGCTGGAGGTCCACTAATTGCATATCCCTGGTCTACAGGATTGGAAATATCAGTGTGTAAATGGATAGAAAACTGGCTAAAAGATAGAATTCAGAGAGTCGTGGTTAATGTTTCTTACTCTGAATGGTCCAATGTTATCAGTGGTGTACCCCAAGGTTCAGTGTTGGGACCCTTACTTTTAAAAAATCTTTATAAATGATATTGGGTCTGTGATCAAAAGTAACATTTCTGTCTTTGCAGATGACACCAAGCTATGCAGTGGAATAACGTCTTTACAGGATGTCGCCAATTTACAAGCCGACCTCAATGCTCTGTCTAATTGGGCGACTAAGTGGCAGATGAGGTTTAATGGTGATAAATGTAAAGTTATGCACTTGGGGGCTAAGAATATGCATGCATCATACATACTAGGAGGAGTAGAACTGGGGGGTTCCGTAGTGGAGAAGGATCTGGGGGTTTTAGTTGATCATAAGCTTAATAATGGCATGCAATGCCAAGCTGCGGTTTCCAAAGCGAGCAAAGTCCTTTCTTGTATTAAGAGAGGTATGGACTCCAGAGACAGAGATATAATTTTTCCCCTGTACAAATCATTAGTAAGACTTCATCTGGAATATGCAGTTCAGTTTTGGGCACCAGTTCTCAAAAAGGATATCGGGGAACTGGAGAAAGTGCAGAGAAGAGCAACCAAACTGATAAGAGGCATGGAGGAGCTCAGCTATGAAGAAAGATTAGAGGAACTGAATTCACTCTTGAGAAGAGGAGATTAAGGGGAGATATGATCAACATGTACAAATATATAAGGGGGTCCATATAGTGAACTTGGTGTTGAGTTATTCACTTTACGGTCAACACTGAGGACAAGGGGGCACTCTTTACGTCTAGAGGAAAAGAGATTTCATCTACAAATACGGAAAGGTTTCTTCACAGTAAGAGCTGTGAAAATGTGGAATAGACTCCCTCCAGATGTGGTTTTGGCCAGCTCAGTAAAGTTCTTTAAGAAATGCCTGGATACTTTCCTAAATGTACATAATATAACTGGGTACTAAGATTTATAGGTAAAGTTGATCTGGGGAATATCCTAATTCCCTCATGGGGGATCAGGAAGGAATTTTTTTCCCCTGCTGTAGTAAATTGGATCATGCTTTGCTGTTTTTTTTTTGCTTCCTCTGGATCAACTGTGGGTATAGAATTGGGTATATGTGATTGTACGATATTATTATTTTATTTCTTATGGTTGAACTTTATGGACTTTTTCAACCTGACTAACTATGTAATGAACACAAAGTGGCAGATAATTGTGAAGTGGAAGGAAAATAATAAATTATTTTCAAAATTGTTTACATATAAATATTTGAAAAGTGTGGCATGCATTTGTATTCAGTCACCTTTATTCTGATACCCCTAACTAAAATCTAGTAGAACAAAATTCCTTTAGAAGTTCCCTTTTTAATAAATATAGTCCACCTGTGCGTAATTGAATCTCAATATAAATACAGCTGTTCTGTGAAGCCCTCAGAGGTTTGTTAGAGAACATCATGAAGGCCAAGGAACACAACAGACATGTCAGGGATAAAGTTGTGGAGAAGTTCAAAGCAGGGTTAGGTTATAAAAAAAAAAAAAAAAACAAGCTTTTCACTCCATTATCCGAAAATGAAGAGTATGGCAAAGACATGGTCGTCCACCTAAACTGACAGGCTGGGCAAGGAGAGCATTAATCAGAGAAGCAGCCAAAAGGTCCATGGTAACTCTGGAGGAGCTGCAGAGATCCACAGCTCAGGTGGGAGAATATGTCGGACAAGTAATAGTCATTCACTCCACAAATCTGGCCTTTATGGAAGAGTGGCACTGAAGAAAGCCATTGTTTCAAGAAAACCATAAGAAGTCTTGTTTGCAGTTTGTGAGAAGCCATGTGGGGACACAGCAAACATGTGGAAGGTTCTCTGGTCAGATGAGAAGAAAAATTCAAATTTTTGGCCTAAAAGCAAAATGTAGCGGAAAACTAACACTGCGGACACATGGTGGTGGTAGCATCATGTTGTGGGGTTTCTTTTCTTTAGCAGGGAAAGGGAAGCTGGTCAGAGTTGATGGAAAGATGGATGGAGGGCAATCTTAGAAGAAAACCTGTTAGAATCTGCAAAAGACTTGAGACTGGGGCTGAGGTTCACCTTCTAGCAGGTCAAAGACCCTAAACATTCAGCCAGAGCTATAATGGAATGGTTTATATCAAAGCATATTCATGTGTTAGAATGGCCCAGACAAAGTCCAGACCTAAATCCAATTGAGAATCTGTGGCAAGACTTGAAAATTGCTGTTTACAGACACTCTCCATCCAATCTGACAGAGCTTGAGCTTTTTTTCTAGATGTACAAAGCTGGTAGACAAATCCCCAAAAAGACTTGCAGCTGTAATTGCAGCGAAAGTACAAAGTATTGACTCCGGGGGGCTGAATACAAATACACGGCACACTTTTTCACATATTTATTTGTAAAAAAATGTTAAACATTTAATATTTTCCTTCCACTTCACAATTATGTACCACTTTGTTTTGGTCTATCGCATAAAATACATTACGTTTTTGGTTGTAACATGACAAAATTTGGAAAATTTCAAGGGTTATGAATAGTTTTTCAAGGCACTGTTTGGTTAACCAACTTAAGACCTAAGACAGAACTTTTACTGTAGGAGGGCACATGTTGCTTGTCAACCGGACACAGCGGATTGCGGTCCCTGGCCTCTTTTGCGATTACATGATGATTACCCTGTACCATGTGATTAGCTGTAGCCAATCACTGCATGTCAAAAATAAAATGCTAAAAAAAAGGAAAAAAATTTAAATTATAATTCAAGTGGTTGTAAAGGCAGAAGTTTTTTTTTTTTTTTTATCTTAATGCATTCTACGCATTAAGATAAAAAACCTTCTGTTTGCAGCAGCACCATCCTAATACTTACCCAAGTTCCATCTCTATCCAGCGATGTGCACAAGTGTCTCAGCCATGAAGGACTCTCCCTCCTGATTGCTGTCAATCAAAGTCAGTCAGCCAATCATGACGGAAAGGTGCTGGGGCCAAACCGCAGCTCTGTGTCGGAGTGGACACACAGAACAACATCTTGGCTCAGGTACCCCATAGCAAGATGCTTGTTGTGGGGGCACTCGACAGGTGGGAGGGGCCAGAAGCACTGAAGAGGGACCAGAGAAGGATCTGGGCTGCTCTGTGCAAAACCACTGCAGAGAGCAGGTAAGTATGACATGTTTGTTATTTTTAAAAACAAAAAAAAGATTTTGGTATCAATTTCAAACAAAAATTTACTTTTTTTTTTTACATACTGTCACCAGTCAGTATCCCTGATCACTCACTGCCACACCAGTCATATGATGATTCTGTATTGCACTGGTGACACCATGTGGGAAAAAAAAAACATTTTATTTAATTTCTTAATTTTCAAAAAAATTGGGACAAAAATCTTGCCATGTCTCTTACCTTGTACTGTCCTGGCATTTTATTGGCCTAATAAATCAGACAGGCCATCAATAGTGATGTACAGAACTGTTCGCTGGCGAATAGTTCCCGGCGAACATCGATTGTTCACGTTCGCCGGCGAACATATGTGATGTTCGACCCGCCTCCTATTAATTAACATTGAGCAAACTTTGACCCTCTACCTCACAGTCAGCAGACACATTCCAGCCAGTCAGCAGCATACCCTCCCTCCCTGACCCTCCCACCTCTAGGGCAGCATCCACTTTAGATTTATTCTGAACCTGCATCCCAGGAGTTGTACATATATTTATACACTGTATAGTTTAGTTAGATTAGAGGTGCAGGGTGCTGTGTAATATAAAGGGGTCCAGTGGTGCAGGGTGCTATGTAAAGGGGCCCAGAGCTGTGGGGTGCTGTGTAATGTAAGGGGCCCAGTGGTGCAAGCTGCTGGGTAATACAAAGGGGCCCAGTGGTGCAAGCTGCTGTGTAATATAAAGGGGTCCAGTGGTGCTGGGTGCTATGTAGAGGGGCCCAGAGCTGTGGGTTGCTGTGTAATGTAAGGGGCCCAGTGGTGCAAGCTGCTGTGTAATATAAAGGGGCCCAGTGGTGCAAGCTGCTGTGTAATATAAAGGGGTCCAGTGGTTCTGGGTGCTATGTAGAGGGGCCCAGAGCTGTGGGGTGCTGTGTAATGTAAGGGGCCCAGTGGTGCAAGCTGCTGTGTAATATAAAGGGGTCCAGTGGTGCAGGGTGCTATGTAAAGGGGTCCAGAGCTGTGGGGTGCAGTGTAATGTAAGGGCCCAGTGGTGCAAGCTGCTGTGTAATATAAAGGGGCCCAGTGATGCAGGGTGCTATGTAAAGGGGTCCAGAGCTGTGGGGTGCTGTGTAATGTAAGGGCCCAGTGGTGCAAGCTGCTGTGTAATATAAAGGGGCCCAGTGGTGCAAGCTGCTGTGTAATATAAAGGGGTCCAGTGGTGCAGTGCTGTGTAATGTAATGGGGTCCAGAGGTGCAGTGCTGTGTAGTGTAAAGGGGTCCAGAGGTGCAGGGTACTGTTCAATGTAAAGGGGTCCAGAGGTGCAAGGGGCTGTGTAATGTAAGGGGCCCAGTGGTGCAGGGGGCTGTGTAGTGTACAGGGGCCCAGAGGTGCAGGGTGCTGTGTAATATAAAGGGGTCCAGTGGTGCAGTGCTGTGTAATGTAAAGGGGCCCAGTGGTGCAGGGTGCTGTGTAATATAAAGGGGTCCAGTGGTGCAGGGTGCTGTGTAATAAAAAGGGACCCAGAGGTGCATGGTGCTGTGTAATGTAAAGTGGTCCAGAGGTGAACGGTGCTGTGTAATATAAAGGAGTCCAGTGGTGCACGGTGCTGTGTAATGTAAAGGGGTCCAGAGGTGCAGGGGGCTGTGTAATGTAAAGGGGCAACACAGAGAGAGGAGTCTGAAGAAGAGGAGTCAGAGGAGCAAGGTGGCTTTGAGGAGGTGGAAGACCAACCACAGCAGGCGTCCCAGGGGGCTTGTTGTCACCTTTCAGGGACCCTTGGTGTTGTACGTGGCTGGGTGAAGGAAGAGACATTCAATGACTTCAGTGAGGACAAGGAACGGGACATGGCTAGCTTGGTATCCAACCTTGTGTAAATGGGGAGTTTGCGGTTGTGCAAATGGACTGTTTGCGGTGCGTTAAACAGGGAGTTTGGTCTGTCAGAGTTTGGTCTGTCACTGTGAACCCTAAGCCTGTCTGTAACCCTAACCCTAACCCTTACACTACCTGATCGATACAACATCATACCTGATGTTTTAAAGCACGTTATTCCAAACAATTTATGAATGTTAGGTGATTTATGCCCTTTAAGGATTAAAAACGGACTCTGCGACAACTACGTAATTTTCCATGGGAGTTTTGCCATGGATCCCCCTCCGGCATGCCACAGTCCAGGTGTTAGTCCCCTTGAAACAAATGTTCCATCACTATTGTGGCCAGAAAGAGTCCCTGTGGGTTTTTAAATTCACCTGCCCATTGAAGTCTATGGCGGTTCGCCCGGTTCGCCCGTTCGCGAACATTTGCGGAAGTTCACGTTCGCTGTTCGCAAACTCGAAATATTTGGTTCGCGACATCACTAGCCATCAGTACATCAGGATTGATCAATGTTCAAATATATATTTTGTAGATGCTATAACTTTAATGCAAACCAATTATTATAGATTTATTAGGATTTTTTTTCCACCAAAAACATGTAGCAGAATACATTTTTACCAAAATCTAAGAAGAAATTTGATTTTATTGGCTATATTTAATAACAGAAATGATAAAACATTGTTTTTGTTTTTTTAAACATGTTTGGTCTTTAACATTTTTTTGTTTATATCACAAAAAATAAATAAAAAAAACAGTGATGATCAAATACCACCAAAAGAAAACTATTTGTGTGAAAAAAAAATAACAACATAAATTTAATTTGCGTACCACACAATTTCCAGCTAAAGTAGCACAGTGCTGAATAGCAAACAAATTCTCTGGTCATGAAGGGGTGTAAAACCTTCCAGAGATCAAGTGTTTAATATGAGAGGGAAATGCATACGCCCTGAACATATGTGCCACTGCATTAGCATTTATATATTGATTAGTTGTGCATTAGCCAAATATTTAACTTTGTTGAAGGTGGTGCAATAAACATACATCAGTCAATTCAAAGAGAAATGATGCATTGTTTCATAAATGTAATACACTATTTTCACTGTGACTGCATGCATAGTCATTTCTCTGTAATTAAGACTGCTACAGAAAGAAACATATAATGAATCATAATATGTTAATAAGATACTCTGTATCAGTGTCGTTGACGGCAAGAAACACTGTAACAAGCTAGATACCTTTATTTCATCGTATGTCTTTTTCTAAAGACATGCATGCTATTACACTATGTAAATGTCTTTGTAACACAATAGCACATTTATCTTTTCACTGGCAGTAGACAACTATAGACATGTGTTTGTTGGCCGCTTTCTGGACCCTCACTGTTGGCTTTCTTTTGCCATCTCTTCTAGTTACTCTCATTATGACCTACATTTCATGTAAATATGTTAAAATTTAATGTATCAAATATTCATGTACCATGGAATCAAGTTTGCAAATTGTATTGTTAAAAGTGATGTCATTATACCACGACCCTCCCAAGGGGTGACGTATAAACTGTGGGGGGGGGGGGGAAGTATTGCTCATTTGCCAAATTTTGCAGTCAATTAAGCAGGCAGGAAAAATATTTTGTAATTACCTGAAGCTTGTTTTGAATAATTTTATCTTGTAGGATTGAAAGGCACTTTGTAAAGTCAGTATGGTCTTGATCTGGTGTGTTAATTAGTTCACATCCCTACAAGAAAAAGAAAAGTAATAAGAGATTTTCAAAACTGTAGGTATACTATCTATTATGATGATTTACTAAAATTGGTGCGCACAGAATTTAGTAACTAATCAGCTTCCAGATTTCATTGTCAAAGCCTAAGGCCCCTTTCACATGTATGGATCCCGTGAGGATCCGTACATGTGTATGCATGACTATGACCTTCTAGCTACCAACCTTCTTACGACCAATGACATTTCTCAGTGGATGTCAGTCTTCTGCATAGCATCCTTGAAGATAATGGGGCTGACAGCGCTCAGAAGCTGGACTGGGAAGTATTGAATGGTGGCTGCAATAAACCACATGTTTCTTCAAAAGAAACAGTTAAATAAAAGTAATACACAGTACAAAGTTAAAATTGGCAACGTTAATGATGGATCACTATGACAGTCCAGGAAATCCAGACAGGGGTGCCGACCATGGATGCTGCAATGTATAACAACCTGCAGTGTGTGTGGTGAGCCAGAGCCGCTGGCTTGGATGGATAACGTCACTGCGACTGTGGACTAGGCAGCATTGTCCACATGACCAGAAATGGCCATGATGGGTGTGGCAGAGGGTTTCGCTGGACTCCTGGACATAACTGACATGTCCAAGATGGGAAGCAGCCGTGGCTAGCGTGGAACGCAAGTGCCCCCTGTTGCCGTGACTATCGGTTTCACGCACATGAGCTTTATCAAGTCACGGGAATAGAGGCAAACAAAGGTTTATAAGCCCACTGTGGAGGTGGGACTGAGCAGACTTTAAAAAATTATCTTGGCTTACACCCTGTTCCAAATTATTATGCCAATGATATTTTTCTAATTTACCTAAATAATTAAAACAACAGTCAGCATAATTCTCATGTTATCAACTATTAATGCTGCGTACACGCAATCGGAATTTCCGACAGGAAAAGTTTGAATGTGAGCTTTCGGTCGGAAATTCCAACCGTGTGTAGGCCCCATTGGACATTTTCTGTTGGAATTTCCAACAGCAAAAGTTTGAGAGCTGGTTCACACGGGAAAAGTTATGCAATTCCGACGCACAAAAATCCTACGCATGCTCGGAATCATTGACCTTCATTTTTCCCGGCTCATCATAGTGTTGTACGTCACCGCGTTCTTGACGTTCGGAATTTCCGACATTATTTGTGGGACCGTGTGTATGCAACACAAGTTTGAGTCAACATTCCGTCGGAAAAAAAATCTGCGGTTTTCTTGTCGAAAATTCTGATCTTGTTTACGCGGCATAAGAGTACAATTCAAATTTTACTGAACAAACCTCCTAATGATAACAGTTTTTTAAAAATAAAAAACTTACAGCGCACTGTTATAAATTATTACGCTCAGACAGACTTTTTCCATCGGAAATTCCGACCGCGTGTATGCCCCATCTGATTATTTCCATCGGAAATTCCGATGAGTCCGAGTTTAGATCGAGAACATGTTCTCTTTTACTCCATCGGAATTCCAATTTGATTTTGGTCGGACAAAGGTCCGACCGTGTGTACGTGGCTTTAGTTTCAAAACACTTTATAGATTGTAAAGAACTGAACATTTTCTTTTTTTGTGTTTGCGGCATATTTACTGAAATCAAAAGCTATTTCAATCAAATTTTGAACATCATTTACATTTTTTAAACATTTTAACAGGCCATGTTACATTTTAACATAGGACCCCTTATTTGATAGCAGCTTCATAAGTCTTGCATCCATTGGACTTGTGAGTTTTTGGACAGTTTCTGCTTGAATTTGTTTGCACAATGTCAGAATAGCTTCCCAGAGCTGCTGTTTGGATGTAAACTGCCTCCCATACTCATAGATCTTTTGCTTGAAGATGCTCAAAAGGTTCTCAATAGGATTGAGGTCAGGGGAGGATGGAGGCCACACCATGACTTTCTCTTCTATTATTCCCATAGCAGCCATTGATGCAGAGATATTCTTTGCAGCATGAGATGGTGCATTGTCATGCATGAAGATGATTTTATTACGGAAAGCACCATTCTTCCTTCTGTACCAGTGAAGGAAGTAGTCAGTCAGGAACTCCATATACTTTGCAGAGGTCATCTTTACACCTTCAGAGACCCTAAAGGGGCCGACCAGCTTTCTTCCGATGATTTCGGCCCAAAACATGACTCCACCACCACCAACTGACGTTGCAGCCATGTTGGAACCAACCATCCACTATTCCATCTATCTGGACAATCCAGGGTTGCATGGCACTCATCAGTGAACAGGACTGTTTGAAAATTAGTCTTTATTAGTGCCTAGGTTTGAAAAATCTGTGCTCCCGAGCCGTAGGTCCTCCAGACAACAAACGTTGCACACTTGTAACGGAGAAATGGGGCTACATGTGCGCAAAGTTTGGGGTCCATGGGACCTAAGCCTGGCCGGTACCGGGTCCCCAAAGTCACCGGAAAAATTACAGTTTAACATGGGAGTCTATAGGGGTGCCCGGCATCGAAAAATCGGTGCTCCCCGGCCATAGGTCCCCCGGACAACAAACTTTGTACACTTATAGAGGAGTGGGGCTACATGTGTGCCATGGTTGTGGTCCAGGGAACCTACGGCCGGCTGGCACCAGGTCCTAAAATCCGGGAGATCAGGCGCAAAAAGGTGACTCAAGTATAAGCCGAGGGTGGCATTTTCAGCACAAAAAAATGTGCTGAAAAACTCAGCTTATACTCGAGTATATATACGGTAAGTTGTCTATGCATCTCCACACATGTGTAACATACACAATGCAAAAATACACTATCATCATAGGACATTGTGTAGTTCTAGGTCCTCATTCAACCCAATGGGGTTGATTTACTAAAGGAAAATCCACTTTGCACTACAAGTGCACTTGTAAGTGCAGTTGCTGTAGATCTGGGGGAAGCTATAAAATGAGGGGAAGCTCTAAAATGAGGGGAAGCTCTGCTGATTTTATCATCCAATCATGTGCAAGCTAAAATGCTGTTTATTATTTTCCTTGCATGTCCCCTTCAGATTTACAGCGACTGCACTTAAAAGTGCACTTTCAGTGCACTAGTAGTGCAAAGTGGATTTTCCTTTCGTAAGTAACCCCCATTGTGTGACAATGAACACAAACAATAAATCCAAAATGCTTCTCTCCTGCAAAGGTATGAAAACCTTTCGTTGTCTGTAAGGGAACTCATTTGGCTTTGATCGCCATTACCTCCATGCAACTGAAGTTTTTGCTGTGTGCCTGGAGGAAATGGCAAGGGACACTATGCTTATCACAGTGCTTATGTATGAATCTTCAGTGCTCACCTATGTACTTGCGCAAGGTGCTTCCTACATAAAGTAGGCCGAAGGGGCACCGCAGAACATAACTAACAAACTTGGTGGAGCATGTGATGAATTGTTTGATATTTTAACAGTATTATTACTCATTTCAGCCTGACCAAGGGGGACAAGTTGGCATGCGAGACAACCCCCTCTTCCTACATTGAAAAATCCCTACTTTATTATCAAAAAAAAATCTAATGTCATAATGGGGTTTTCTATTTGTCGTAGATAATTTGCTGGGGGCTAGAATGTTCTTCAATGTACGCGCCCTCCTAAATGTAACTTGAGGGAGCTAATCTCTGTTCTAACTTTAAGATCCTGTAATGTTTGTTTAAAATTTTTTGACCCTCCCCTGCCTCTCTCCATCAGTTTTGGGATCACATTAACTGAGTGATGGAGAAAAACTGAGGAAAAAGAGAAACATTGGAATACTAGTCAGTACCAGCTTGCACCACTATTAGAACCGTTTTTAATTTTAGGATGGATATGCCTCAGGACGGTCCATTGTTTTAAAGGGTGCCTCGAGATTGACCAAAATTTTAAAGGGTGCATTGACTGAAAAAAGGTTGTGAAACGCTGGGGTAATGCATGTGTCTAGTGTGAGACCTGACATTTCCTGGTCAATAGGAGGAAAAATAATGTATCATTACTGGTATTGGGAGAAGGAATAATGTAAATGTTGTGTATCAGTAGGAGGAATATTGCCTCATTGTTGGTATCAGTGGGATGAATAGTGCCCAAGGGCCAGAAAAAGGCTAGAAAAAGGCCTAATTCGGCCTGCGAGTTTGGACACCACTGATATACATCGAAAGAGAATAATCATGGAGCCTTTCTTTCAGAGTTGATCATAAACAAACATGAAATTATAAACTAATCATGCCAGGATGGAATGATATATTGGCCAATTCTTCTTTTAAAGTGTTTGACATGTTTCTAAGGCTCAGTTCAACAGTCATCATTTGGAATGGCTTCTGTGTTATCTTATTCACAAACTTAAATACATCTACGGTATGTTTCATACTTTAGCTTCCTTCCACTGAATTGATTTAAACCGTTGATGTAAATTCCTAAGCTGCACAAGCATGTCCATTTAAATCTGTTCTCATACTGTGTCACACTTCAAAAAACTGGGAGATAAGATTTTCCAAATGCAGTTGTAAAAACATTTGTCATTTACCAGAGTTGTGAGACTGGAAAAGTCTCTCCATTCAAAACTTTTACTCTATCACTGTAATTCTGGATGATATCCAAACATCCATCACCTAGTAAAACATTTTTTCCCCTTGCTGCTATCAGCACCCTATTGCATTTCTCTGCTCATTAAAGATGCAAATTCATAGGGGAATTTATCAGAACTGGGGCAGCTGTGCATGGCAACTAATCAGCTTCTATCTTTCATTTTCGAAGCTTGCTTGAACAAGCAGAAGACAGAAGCTGTTTGGTTTCCATGCACAGCTGCTCCAGATCCTGTCTGCTCCTGTTCTGATAAATTCTATCCCCAGTGTCTGACTTTTGCAAATACCAAGACCAGTTTAAAGTGACATTAACCTCTTGCCGCCCGCGCTATGGCCTAAAGATGGCTACACCGCATGCCTAAATTGGCAGGAGGGTGTCCATGTATGTCCTCCTGTCACAGGTGTGCGCAGCCTTTGGCATTAGGGTGTGCACCCCAAAGCTCAAACACACTCTACTGATCACTCACGATGTTCTTTCAGAAAGGGAAGGGGCCGGCATATGGCATATTTACTGGCCCCTTCACCCACTCATCCTAAAACATCCACAGCAACAAACGGTGGGAGAGGGGGGAAAGCCGGCAGTGCTGTAGGGGGAAGGAGGGGGAGCCAGGTCAGTAGGGAGAATCTGTTCTGCACAGGGTGATTAGGCTGTGCCTGGGCACACCTGGCACACCCTGTGCGCATGCCTATGCCTCCTGTGCATGCAATGCCTGCGGGCATGTGGCTCGCTCTGTGATCAGCGAGTCCATGAGACTCAGCTGATCACAGATCGGAGTAAGGGGCTGATCCCGACCCCTTACCACGTGATCAGGTGTCAGACAATGACAGCTGATTACGCAATGTAAACAGAGCCGGTAATCTGCTTTTCCCCCCCCTCATGCTGACAGGGTGAGAAAAAAAAGCAGATTACCATCTGGAGTAAATGGGACATCGGTCCCACACACTCCAGACCCACTGCTGCTAAGCAGTGCCCACCATTGCCACCTATCAGTGCCCACCAGTGCTTCATCATCAGTGCTGCCTATCAGTGCCACCTATCAGTGCCCACCAGTGCTGCCTCATCAGTGCCACCTATCAGGGGGAAACTTAGCAGGCAGGTGATGCTGGAGAGCCCTCCCTGAAACAGATCATGGAAGCAATATACACCTGCCAATCCACCCTAACAGAGCACATTGATGGCATGAGGGCAGAAATGTCATTCCTTAAGCAAAATGTGCAGAATATCAGGGAGAGGGCCACGGAGTGCTGAGCAAAGAATTAGTGACCTGGAAGATGTAGTTCGCCCCTTAGAAGGCAAGGTGCAAGCTGTGCAAAGGGAGGTGACTGCCCACACTGACAAGCTGGGAGAATTGGAAGACCGTCAGAGGAGGAATAATCTTTGTTTTGTAGGTTTCCCTGAAAAGGCAGAGGGAAAACCACCTGAGGATTTCCTAGAACTGTGGCTTAAAGAAAATATGGCTGACACCACGTTCTCCCGTCTATTCGCTATAGAAAGAGCACACAGAATTCCATCTAAACCTCCCCCTTCTGGCTCCCATCTTTGCCCGGTGATAGCAAAGATCCTGCTTTTTAGAGACCGGGAAAGTATCCTCCGTGAAGCTTTCACTTTGGGAGACCTGCAATTTAATGGGAATCGCATCTCGATATACCCGGATTTTTCGGCAGCTACACAGAGGCAAAGAGCCAGCTTTGTTCATGTGAAAAAAAGGCTGCGGGAGCTGCAATTGGCATACAGTATGCTATACCCAGCAAAATTGAGAGTGGTAGACAGAGGCAAGGTTTTCTTTTTAAACGCTCCAACTGAGGCTTCAAGCTGACTGGACGCCAGGGGGCGCTCTAGCCCTGCTGCGCACCACTGACAGTTTGATGTTGCTTTACACTTGTGATGCATGGCCTGCACTCACTTTCCTGTTCCCTAGCGGGGTGGCCCTATGTTTATTTTCAGACACTATGTTTCTCCTGTGCGATTTCCTGCGCAGTTTTTCAAGCTGACTGACTGTGAAATAGTCCTTGTGATTCACCTAATCGCTCTTTTTGTTTTCTTTTGGGACCCCTTTTTGGTTCCTAGATGGACTGTCTTTACAGTTACTATTTTCACTACAAACTATTTTTCCTGTGTTTTTTCTTTCAGCTACACTGGTTGATTTATCCCTTTAGACCGGAGGGACCCTAAGGGATATGTTAGATATTGTCATGGACGCTACTTAGCTCCTTCAAGACAAGCTGCATACTGTTATGTGGCTACTATTCTACTGCTACTGACCTGTGACCCCCCCGAGGTCACCTGCTTTTCTAGTTATGGGATGTAGGCGCACGACATGTTGGGGTTGTGTGCAGGGTGGGAAGGGAAGGGTTAACTTGTTTTATTTAATTGTGCTGTGTGCTGTTGATATTCTTTGTTTTGGTCTCTTCAGAATGGGTGCACGGTTTATCGGTTGCTCAGGTATTGTCCTACTGTTTTTTCCTAACATTGGTCTGCGTGTATATTCCACCCCCTTTCTCCTCTCAGGTAATAGAGGGTATTTTAAGGGAGGCTGTGATGATTGCACAGGGACCACTGTTATTGCTTGGGAATTTTAACGCAGTGTCGGATGTAGATCTCGACAGGCATGGATGTATCTCTGCCTCACATCATACTCTTTCCACATGGTTGGAGAGCTACGCTCTCACGGATGTGTGGCGTCAAAAATCCCTGGAGTCAGAGAATACTCCTGTCACTCAGAGACTCATAAGACACTGTCTAGAATAGACTTACTGCTGTCCCCTACAGATGGGCTTCCGATCATATCTAGCGTCCGATATCTCCCTAGAGCCTTATCGGATCACTCCCCGATGGAGGTCATTTTGGACCTAGGTGCTCCAAAAGGGAGGAGGCACTGGGGTATGAATGTAGGATGGCTGCAGGAAGAATTTATTACCCTGTCATGTAAGACCGATATTGACCACTACTGGAGGGAGAACGGGGCGGACACATCGATTCATAATCAGTGGGAGGCTTTTAAAGCGACTATGAGAGGGATGTTTACTGAAGAAACAAGTGATTTCTCTAAAGCTTTAAATTCGGATATACGAAATGCAGGATTTAATGTGACTAGGGCTGAACAGAAGTATATTCAGAAACCAACTCCTGATACTTATCAACTTTGGCAGGACCAGATGAGACAGTACAGATTGCTTTTGACTGAACGAACTACAAAACAGCAATTACGTCAGACCAGATCCTTTTTTGAATTTGGGGATAAGAGTGGTCGTCTGCTAGCATTCTTGGCAAAACCGCTTTATACTCCAATCACTGTCCTACAACTCAGACAATCCAATGGGGAGGTGGTGCGAGATTCTCATGGTATTCTGGACACATTTCTGGAGTTCTACGAGACCCTTTATCAGTCCCAGACCCCGACATACAGACTTGGAGCTGTCTTCCTATCTAGATAAATTAAGTTCAGAAGATAGTGCTAACCTGGAGCACTCTATAACACAGGAAGAAATATGTGGCGCCATTTCCTCTTTCAAGCCTGGTAAGTCGCCTGGACTTGATGGTTTTCCGGCCGACTGGTACCGATTGCACAGGGAGAACTTGGCGCCACATTTACAAAGGGTCCTTGCAGCAGCAGAAAAGGAGGGTATACTCCCAGAATCTATGCGTGAAGCCCTGATTGAGGTGATTCCAAAGCCAGGGAAGGATCTGCAAGAATGTAAATCTTATAGGTCAATTTCCCTGATCAATTCTGATGTCAAAATGCTGGCCAAAATTTTGGCCGGTAGATTGCAATCGGTGATTCTCAAATTAATTAACTCAGACAAGGTGGGATTTATACCCGGCCGATATACCCAAATGAACCTTAGAAGGCTATATGTTAACTTACAGATTCAACATGAGAATACAGGCAAGAGAGTGATAGCATCATTAGACACTAAAAAAGCGTTTGACTCGGTGGAATGGGACTATCTCTTCTCCCTTCTTGTTAAGCTGGGCTTTGGGCCGAAATTTGTCTCCTGTGTTAAGCTATTGTACAAAGAACCCTGAGCTAGTATTCGAGTAAATGGCCTTATATCAAACACTTTTCAGATCCACAGGGGGACGAGGCAGGGGTGCCCTCTGTCTCCTCTCCTGTTTGCCCTGGCTATTGAGCCACTGGCGGCTACACTTAGGGCTCATGACTCATTACTGGGTAGGGCTAATCTATTTAAAATATTTTTTTTGCCAAAATTCCTATATGTGCTCTCTAATGCCCCGATCTACAGTAGATGAACCCGATATTGTGTCAATCTCGCTCCCTTTCTCGGCGAGATTGACCACCTACGAGCCCCATCGCGGGAGCCAGCGCTGAGCTGGCTTGAAGGCGATGGAGACAGAGCTGTCATAGAAGCGACGGGAGATCCGACTTGGATTCCCGCCAATTCTACACGTGTGCGGCGTTTGTTATGAATCCTGAGGGGGAAGTCCCCGCCGGATTTTAAATAAAAATTCGGCATGGGTTCCCCCCTCAGTAGCATACCGGGCCCTTAGGTCTGTTATGGGTTGTAAGGAGAGCCCCCCCTACGCCGAAAAAACGGCGTAGGGGGTCCCCCTACAATCCATACCAGACCCGTATCCAAAGCACGCTACCCGGCCGGCCAGGAAGGGAGTGGGGACGAGCGAGCGCCCCCCCCTCCTGAGCCGTACCAGGCTGCATGCCCTCAACATGGGGGGGTTGGGTGCTCTGGGGCAGGGGGGCGCACTGCGGCCCCCCCCACCTCAGAGCACCCTGTCCCCATGTTGATGAGGACAGGGCCCCTTCCCGACAACCCTGGCCGTTGGTTGTCGGGGTATGCGGGCGGGAGGCTTATCGGAATCTGGGAGCCCCCTTTAATAAGGTGGCCCCCAGATACCGGCCCCCCACCCTAAGTGAATGGATATGGGGTACATCGTACCCCTACCCATTCACCTGGAGGAAAAATGTCAAAGTTAATAAACACACCACACAAGGGTTTTTAAAATAATTTATTTTTCTGCTCCGGAGGCCCCCCTGTCTTCTTTATTAGCTCTGTTTACCAGGGGGGGGCTTCTTCTTTGACGTCTTCGGGTGGGTGGGGGCCGCCGTCTGGTTCTCTTCCACCGCCGGGGGGGGTCGCTTTTAAAAAAGCCCCCACCCCCCAGCGGGTTTCCTCCGGCGTCTTCGGCGGGGGGGCTTATTCTTCCGCTATCCCGACGGGTCTTCTCCGCTATCCGGGGGGTCTTCTCAACTCTCCGGGGGTCTCCTTCTATGTTCGCCGCTCTCCGCTGTTGACTCGGCGCACCCCGGTTCTTCCTCCAGCTGTCCGGTGCCTTCTCCTTCAGCGCTGAACGTCTATCTTCTTCTTCCGTGTTGTGAAGTATTCTTCTTCTTCCGGGCTGTGACGTCATCTTCTTCTCTTCTCCCGATGTTGATACGCCGGCTCTTCTCGCTGAAATGACGGATGCGCGCCTTGCATCGGACCTATATAGGCCTCACAGTCCCATCATGCTCTGTACCTACCCATGTGATACCTACCCACGTGGGTAGGTATCACATGGGTAGGTACCAGAGCATGATGGGATTGTGAGGTCTATATAAATCCGATGCAAGCCGCGCACCCGTCATTGCAGCGAGAAGAGCCGGCGTGTCAACATCGGGAGAAGAGAAGAAGAGAAGACGTCACAGCACAGCGGCCTGAAGGGAGAAGTAGAAGACGTCACAGAACAGCGGAAGAAGAGGAGAAGACGTCACAGAACAGCGGAAGAAGGAGAAGGCACCGGACAGCGGGAGGAAGAACCGGGGTGCGCCGAGTCAAGAGCGGAGAGCGGCGAACATAGAAGAAGACCCCCCGGAGCGGAGAAGACGTCACAGAAGAGCGGTGAAGACCCCGGAGAGCAGGAGAAGACCCCCGGAAATCGGAAGAAGCTTCCCCTGGTAAAAGAGCTAAAGAAGACAGGGGGAGCCTCCGGAGCAGACTAATAAAATATTTTAATACCCTGTGTTTTTTATTTGTGTTTTTACCACTTTTCCTCCAGGTGAATGGGTAGGGGTACGATGTACCCCATATCCATTCACTTAGGGTGGGGGGCCGGTATCTGGGGGCCCCCTTATTAAAGGGGGCTCCCAGATTCCGATAAGCCTCCCGCCCGCATACCCGGACAACCAACGGCCAGGGTTGTCGGGAAGGGGCCCTGTCCTCATCAACATGGGGACAGGGTGCTCTGAGGTGGGGGGGCCGCAGTGCGCCCCCCTGCCCCAGAGCACCCAACCCCCCCATGTTGAGGGCATGCAGCCTGGTACGGCTCAGGAGGGGGGGGGGCGCTCGCTCGTCCCCACTCCCTTCCTGGCCGGCCGGGTAGCGTGCTTTGGATACGGGTCTGGTATGGATTGTAGGGGGACCCCCTACGCCGTTTTTTCGGCGTAGGGGGGGCTCTCCTTACAACCCATAACAGACCTAAGGGCCCGGTATGCTCCTGAGGGGGGAACCCATGCCGAATTTTTATTTAAAATCCGGCGGGGACTTCCCCCTCAGGATTCATAACAAACGCCGCACACGTGTAGAATTGGCGGGAATCCAAGTCGGATCTCCCGTCGCTTCTATGACGCGCTTGCTGGGATGTGCTGTCACTATTCCAGTGAGGGCGAGATGTCGGCGAGATGTCGGCACCATGTCGCCGAGAATCAGCGCGATGCTGTCGTGCTAAAAACACAATATCACAAATACCTACTGTATATCCCTAAAAAAACGTTTCGCTACATTAACTCCCTGCTATCGTCCTTCCTGTGGGGCGTTAGGGCAGCTAGAGTTTCCCTGGAACTTTTACAACTACCGGTGGGGAGAGGAGGTTTGGCGGCGCCTGAGCTGCACTTCTACAACCTGGCCTTCGCAACTAGTACACATACACTGGCACATGTTTCCACAGCTGAACAATGCTGCTATTGCGGTTGAAGCAGCTGTGGCAACGAAACTTTATTGAACTTCTTCTTTAGGGGAGAGGTACCTACGGTGGGGGGCAGGGAGATGCTTGGCTCTGCTAAACATATACTGGGGATGTGTATAAAACATATAGCCGACGCCCCTCTGCACCTTTTACCTAATGCCCCGCTGTGGTTTAATCCCTGTTTGAGGGAGTTTTTTCATCTGGAGGATGGGTATAGGGGGGCAAAGTTTGGACTCACATATCTCCACCAACTATATAATGGGGAACTAAAAATGTTTGCACAACTACGTAGGGAATTAGACATACCCGACTCCTGGGCATTTCAGTTCACCAGACTGAAGCATGCTGCTCATGCTTAGTTTGGGACAGAACGAGTACCACTTGAAAACTCTAAACTGGAAAAGCTCCTTGTTGCTCCTGAGCACAATAAATTGATCTCTACCTACTATAGTTCACTCATGGATAGAATAAACCCAAGAGAAAAGAAACTTAGAGAGAGGTGGATCAATATTATACCAGAACTTGCAGAGGAACAGTGGGGGGAGGTGTTGACCTCTTATACGCCCACCGTTATCTCTGCTAGAGACAAAGTGATACAACTTAGATATTTGCATCAAATGTACTATAATCCGTTAAGGCTGTATAAAATGGGAAGGAAGGATAACCCCACCTGTCATAAATGTTTAATGGCAGAGGGATCCTTTATACACATGGTCTAGGATTGTAATAGGATACGGCCCCTATGGTCGCAAGTGACCCAGTTTATTGCTGACACATTTGATCTGCCGAATATCTGTAGTCCACTGTTGGGACTCCTTGGCATCATAGAGGATGAGGTAATGAGTAATAATACACAAACACTACTGAGACTGCTGTTTAACTGTCAGAAATTTATTGCTCTCAACTGGATTAAGAGAGAGTATCTCACATTAGCTGCCTGGAAAGGCCTTGTCAATGCCAATGTCACACTGTATAAAATGACGTATGAATCAAGGGGCTGTCCTAAGAAATGTAATAAAGTTTGGGGAAGATGGATTGATTCTAAGGATACGGTATAAACTGACAACTGAGAGGATTTCATTTCTTTGCTATTATCTGATAGGTAATTGCTATGACATGGGAGAGGGGAATGTGAAAGTTTGGGATTGAATGAATAACAGCACAAAGCACAAGAAGGTTTGGAGGACTTAACCTCCGTTGTTATATGAAGTTTAAATTATTATGTTTCTTTTATATGAGCACATGAGGTGCCTGATACTTTGGTTTTTATTTAAAAAACAAAAACAAAAAAACGTCTATTTGTACTAAAAAATATACTGAACCCAGAATTAGAAAGGGGAAAGAGTTCTCTATTGACATACCTTGATGTTTTACATGCTTATGACTATACCTTGTATACAACTTCTCATGTCCTGTATGTACATTTGGCAAATAAAAATTGTTAAAAAAAAAAAAGTGACAGTGCTGAAGGCTGAAAATTGGCCTTGGCAGGAAGGGGGTTTAGGTGCCCAGTAAGCAAATGGTTAACCACTTGGCCTTTGGGAGATTTACCCCCCTTCATGACCAGGCCATTTTTTGTGATATGGCACTGGGTTACTTTAACTGACAATTGCGTGGTTGTGCAACACTGTGCCCAAATAAATCACCACTGCGTTTTTTTCTTTTTTTTGCTATAGACAAAAAAAGCCGACATTTAAAAAAAAATATATATATGTTTTACTTTCTGCTATAAAACATATACATTGCCTTGTAAAAGTATTCACCCCCTTGACTTTTTACATTACAGCCTTTAGTTCAATATTTTTTTTTTTATCTGAATTATATGTGATGGGTCAGAACACAATAGTCTAAGTTGGTCAAGTAAAATTAGAAACATATATACATTAAACTATTTTTCAGAAATAAAATAAAATTATAATTGGTATGTGCGTTTCTATTCACCCCCTTTGTTATGAAGTCCATAAAAAGCTCCGGTGCAAACAATTACCTTCAGAAGTCACATAATTAGTAAAATTATGTCCAACTGTGTGCAATCTAAGTGTCACATGATCTGTCATTACATATAGTATACACACCTTTGAAAGGCCCCAGAGGCTGCAACACCTAAGCAAGAGGCACCACTATCCAAACACTGCCATGAAGACCAAGGAACTCTCCAAACAATTAAGGGATAATGTTGTTGAGAAGTACAAGTCAGGGTTAGGTTATAAAAAAAATATCCAGATCGTTGATGATCTCTAGGAGCACCATCAAATCTACCATAACCAAATGGAAACAACATGACACAACAGCAAACCTGCCAAGAGACAGCTGCACACCAAAACTCACGGACCAGCAAAGGTGGGGATTAATCAGAGAGGCAGCACAGAGACCTAAGGTAACCCTGGAGGAGCTGCAGAGTTCCACAGCAGAGACTGGAGTACATAGGATGTCAATTATTCATATGCTCCATAGAGTTGGGCTTTATGGCAGAGTGGCCAGAAGAAAGCCATTACTTTCAGCAAAAAAAAAAAAAAATGGCACATTCTGAGTTTGCGAAAAAGCATGTGAGAGACTCCCAAAATGTATGGAGGAAGGTGCCCTGGTCTGATGAGACTGAAATTTAACTTTTTGGCCATCAAAGAAAACGTTATGTCTGGCCCAAATCCAACACATCACATCACCCAAAGAACACCATCAGTCATGACTGGGAAACTGGTCAGAGTTGAGGGAAAGATGGATGGTGCTAAATACAGGGATATTCTTAGCAAAACCTGTACCACTCTGTGTGTAATTTGAGGCTAGGATGGATCTTCATCTTCCAGCAGGACAAAGACCCCAAAAACACTGCTAAAGCAACACTTGAGTGGTTTAAGGGGAAACATGTAAATGTGTTGGAATGGCCTAGTCAAAGCCCAGACCTCTGTCACGAGCGAGCTACAGCGTCTTAAAGAGCCAACGTACAGATATGACGGCTCGCGCAGGGGAGCCATTCTGCCACAGTATAAGTGTGGCGGCTGGTCGGGTAAGGAGTTAATCAGTCCACTAACCTTTTTCTCAGTAGTTTTGTGGTTTGTTAACCTGCTCTTTGGCAACCTTTTTTTTGTTTTTTTGTTAAGAGAGCAGAGTCCATGGACACCCTGTCTGTTCAAAGACTTGTGACGGATAAATAGGGATGTTTTCCAGTTCCAGTGATGTCCTCAAGTCTTTAGCTGTTACTTGTGGGTTCTCCTTTACCTCACTAAGGATTCTGTGTTGTGCCTTGGCAGTCATCTTGGCTGAGCACCTACTTCTTATAAGAGTAGCCACTCTACTAGTACTAAACTGTCTCCATTTATAAACAACTTGTCTAACTAGTGACTAATGAATTCCTAAACACTAAGACTTAGAGCCGGTTCACACAGGGGCGGCACGACTTCGGGGGCGACTCGGCCAGGCGACCTGAAGACGACTTCCAAGGCGACTTGCAAAATGACTTCTGTATAGAAGTCAATGCAAATCGCCCCGAGTCGCCCCCAAAGTCGTACAGGAACCTTTTTCTAAGTCGGAGAGACTTGCGTCGCTCCTATTAGAACGGTTCCATTCACTAGAATGGGACGCGACTTGTCAGGCGGCTGCGTCGCCTGACGAGTCGCCCCAGTGTGAACCAGGTCTCACGCCGACGTATCTACTGATATGCCGTAGTAAGTCCAAATAAGCGCCATTGTATCTATGCGCTGATTCTTTAAATGAGATACGCCTGAATTTTGCCAAGATACGACCAACGTAAGTCCCCTACGGCGTCGTATCTTGGGGGCATATTTACGCTGGCCGCTAGGGGCGCTTCCTTTGAAATTCCACGTCAAATATGTAAATGAGCAAGATACGCCGATTCACGAACATACTTGCGCCCGTCGCTGTAATCTACGTCGTTTACATAAGGCATTTTTCCGGCGTAAAGTTAAACCACCAAAAAGCTGGTCTAAGTCGTTTAGAGTATGGACGTCGGAACTGCCGTCGGATTTTACGTCGTTTACGTAAGTCATACGTGAATAGAGCTGGGCGTAAGTTACGTTCACGTCGTACGCATTGAGCCGTTGTATCTTAGGGAGTATTTGTGACGTGATTCTGAGCATGCGCGCACATGCGCTGTTCGTTCGTACATGCATTTACATGGAGTCACGCTTCTTTATAATACTACACGCCCACTGCCTTGCTACTTTGAATTAGGCAGGCTTGCTCCGGCCATTTTACGTTATGCCGGCGCAAGAAAGGGAGCAAGTGCTTTGTGAATACAGTACGAGCCTCTCTATGTTACGTCGCCGTAGCGCATATCAGATGCGCTACGCCGCTCTAAAGATACGCCGATCTCTCTGAATCCGGCCCTAAGACTGCATTCTATTCATTTCCAGCCTTATGAAGCTCAACTACTTTTATATATCATATATCTTCAGAGAGTTCCTTTCTGTGAGGCAGGGTTCATATCTGCTGATTTTACTTATGATCAGCAATCTTAAAGGCTTTTGGCAGCATGTTACACTTTACACCCATGTTTAGAGTGTAACATGCTCCAGAAGTGCCCTCCTCCCTGATCCTAGGCTTTGACAGTGGGTGGGGGATCCTTCCCTCGCACCCACTGTCACAATTTAAAACCAAATTTCTGTGAATGAACCACAACTACCGTCTGCCATTGTGGCAGATGGCTTGTAGTTCTCAATGAACTGAGAGGGTGCTGATCAGCGCTCTCGTAGTTCACTGATCTTCCTGCTCTTCAGCAACATTCTGCTTGTATGGGAGGTACAAGCAGACCCCTTTAGTGAGAGTCTGCAGGAGCCTGGTATAAATAAACATGCATTTATTTTTTTGAACATGATGGCCGGGAAGTGGTTCAGTTATTCTGACTGAGCGTCATATGATGTCCAGCAGGATATACCATGATTGCACACCTGCAGGGGCGCGCAATGCAGTGATTGGTGGTGTGTCAGTCTGATACATTGCATCTCCAATCAAAGTAAAGAGCCTCCAATAACAGCTGATTACAGTGTAAACAGGAAAAGACATGTTTATAGCAGAAAGTAAAAAATATTTTTATTTTTTTCATAATTATCAGTATTTTATTTTTATAGTGCAAAAAAAAAACACGCAGTGGAGATCAAATACATCCAAAAGAAAGCTATATTTGTGGAAAAAACGGACATACATTTTGTTTGGGTACAGCGTCACACGACCGAGCAATTGTCAGTTAAAGTAACGCAGTGCCATATCACAAAAAATGGCCTGGTCATGAAGGGGGGTAAATCTTCCAGAGGGCAAGTGGTTAATGAGTGTATTCAATAAAGAGAAAATAAATTAGAATTGTTTGTGTGTTCTCAGATTAAAGGGGTTGTAAACTCTCATTTTTTTTCACCTTAATGCATCCTATGGATTAAGGTGAAAAAACACCTGCCAGTAACCGGGCCCCCAGCCACCCCCCGTTTTACTTACCTAAGCCCTGGAATTTTGCACGGCAGGGAAACGCTGTCCCTCTGCCTGAGGTTCTCGGCTCTTGATTGAATAGATTGATAGTAGCACAGCCATTGGCTCCCACTGCTGTCAATCAAATTACACGGGCGCTGGGGGCGGGGCCGAGTCCTAACATTCGGAGTCTATGGACGTTGTATGATGGACTCGGGAGCGCGTCTACAAGGTAACCCCCCCCCCCGGGAGAGCGCTTCTCCTAGGGGGTTACGATGCGGGGAGGAGCCGCGAGAGCCGCCGGGGGACCCCAGAATCTGGTGTTCGGGGCCACTCTGTGCAAAACGAACTGCACAGTGGAGGCAAGTATGACATGTTTGTTATTTAAAAAATAAAATAAAAAAAAAGCTTTACAATCACTTTAACCACTTGGCGCCCAGGGTACGTCATATGACGTCCTGGGCTTTATGGTGGTATATCTGAATTATGCCTGCAGCTACAGGCATCATTTATATTTTGCCGGTTTCAGCCGGCGGTTCCCTGCACCAAAGGAACGATCATAGTGGCTGTTCCGCTGCTTGATCGTTCTTACGGGCAGCTTCTCCCAACTCACTGCTGTGATCGGTGAGTCTGTGACAGGATCCGCTGGCCCCAGATGATGATCACAGAGATTTCCGGCCGGGTGCGATGTTATGTTGTCACGCCCGGCCACAGTGCCGCTTCGACTGTGAAGCGGTGATTTTTTTTTTTTTTTAGGCTAATATTTTCTTTTCCAAGTCTAAATAGATTGTGAACAGAATATATTAAAACATAAAAATAAAATAAAAAATACAAGAATAAAACACTGACAGTCAATTATACGTACAAAATCACAAAACAATGTACTATACAAGTATTAACTCTTTAATATGTATACATAAATTTAGATACGCTATGTATTTTCCTAATGGACATGTATATTATGAAATCTTAGAATCAAATTAGTGGTTAATGTTCAGAAATGATCAACACAGTGAGGTAATATATGCATATGATGTACCAAGAGAATATCACCGCTGACAGAGATGCTTATTAATAGTGATCATTGAATTGAAATTGCTAAACCAATTATCTTTTGTAGTCCATTCAGCCAGTTATTTATTCTGTTCTGCTCTGGGACCTTTTAATCTCTGGCTGATGCAGCACGTCGGGTAAAGTGTGAATAATCTTGTAGCGAAGATAATTCCAGTATGGGTAGAAGCCAGTTACAATGGCCTCATGCGCTACAAACATGAAAGCTAAAATGTGACTGTTTGCTGTAGGCTACACAGAGATATTTGCGGTGGTGTAGCGTTAGATTGCTCGGCGCAAGCCCGCCCAATTCAAATGGGGCGGGCACCATTTAAATTAGGCGCGCTCCCGCGCTGAGCGTACTGCGCATGCTCCGTCGGGTAAATTACCCGACGTGCATTGCGCTAAATGACGTCGCCCCGACGTCATTTGCCTAGATGTATACGTAAATGGCGTCCAGCGCCATTCACGGACGTCTTACGCAAACAACGTAATTTTTATTCAATTCGACGCGGGAACGACGGCCATAGTTAACATTGGTTGCGCCTGCTAATTAGCAGGGGCAACCTTACGCGTCGGGTACGCTACGCAAACGACGTTAATTTGCTGCGTCGACCTCGCGTATGTTCGGGAATCGCCGTACTTACCTCATTTGCATAGACGACGGGGAAAAGCGACGATGCGACACCTAGTGGCGGGAAAAAAAATTACTTTTAAGATCTGACAGCGTAACAGCCTTACGCTTGTCAGATCTAATGGGTACCTATGCGAAACTGATTCTGAGAATCAGTCGCATAGATACCCGGGGCCAGATGAGGTGTTACGACGGCGCTAATGGTGTTGCGCCGTCGTAACGCCTTTGAGAATCTGGCCCTATGTGTACATTGGCACATATGCTTTTATAAAGTTAAATATCTTTGGCAAAAAAAAGTTGCTAGTATATATGAAGCCTAACAGATTCATTTATAGAACCCCAATTCCAAAAAAGTTGGGACGCTATGTAAACAACTACATAAAAACTGAATGCAACAATTTGCAAATCTCAAACCCAAATTTTACTATTTTACAAGAAAATAAAAAACATATCAAATGTTTAAAAAAAGTGTACCATTTTGGGAAAATATAAGGTAATTGTGAAATTGATGGCAGCAACACGTCTCAAAAAAGTTGGACAGGGCCATATTTACCATTTTTTTGCGCTATGAATGAAAACAGACCGAAAATTTTGAAAATAATAATAATTTTTCTTAATTGATAACATTTTGAAAATTAGTAATTTTTCTTCATATATTTTGGCCACAATTTATACTGCTACATATGTTTGGTAAAAATAACCCAAATTGGTGTATATTATTTGGTCTTTGTGAAAGTTATAGAGTCCACAACTATGGTGCCAATCTCGGAAAATTGATCACACCTAAAGTACTGTCGGCCTATCTCATTTCTTGAGACCCTAACATGCCAAGAAAGTACAAATAACCCCCAAGTCTAGTTCAGTTTGACTTTTACGCTTTGAGGCACTGTAGTGGCATGGATGCAAATTGATGTGGCATGGATGAGCCGTGGATGGTGATGGCTGAGTATGGCCGAGTATAGCTGGGTATGGCCGAGTATAGCTGGGTATGGATGGATGAGTATTGCAAAGTATGTATGGATGGATGAGCATTGCAGAGTATGGATGAGGTATTGCAGAGTATGGATGAGGTATTGCAGAGTATGGATGAGGTATTGCAACGTATAGATGAGGTATTGCAGAGTATGGATGAGGTATTGCAGAGTATGGAGCAAGATTCTGGGAGGACGTCCATGGATGCCCTCCCAGAATAAGCTGTCTCAAAGTTTTTTTATTTTTTATTTTTTACTGCAAACTTTTTTTTTATTGTTAACAATACATTTTCAATGCTGTCTTGTTATATATTTTACATCTAATTTAGATTTTTACAAACAAATATTCTTCTGAAGGTTCCATATTGACAGTCCTCATCTAAACAGTGTTTAATGTGACTCAAACTATCATTTGCTGATAGTTGATAGTTGATCACTGAAAAACATGACTTGTGCATAAAGGCTTTTCAAGGGTAGTCATGTTGCTCCTCTACAGAGTGGGGGAGTGAGCATAGCCACCCTAAAACAGGAGGTGACTTAGTGACTGAATCACCAGGTGAAAATAAAAGAAAAAAATCATAATAAAGAAAACTTAATGCAGCCACATCTAGGGGCCGTTGAGAATCAATGTATTATTTTTTTTGTTTTTGAATGTATTTACCACCTCCTGCCCGGACTTTCGTAAAATGATGGCTGGGTAGGAGCGCTATTTTCCTGGAAGGACATCATATGACAGCCTCCCACTCACATACCTCATGCATGCCCTAGGGGACGTACAGTGGCATGATCTGTTACCTGAAGACTGATTGTTGTACTGGGCTGGCTCCTGTACCATATCATAGCTGTGACCAATCACATCGATCACATGACAATAATACACAATGCCTTGTCATTCATCGCCATTAATGTGTACTATTGCAATCTCTGTGATTGGTCATCACAATAGTATACAATGGCACATGAATGGATGACATTCACAAAAATGATTTCTTATAGCTGATAGTGATTAGATAATCACTGTAATAAGCAATCATAGTAGGGGAAAAACTATCACCTCCCCAGAGCAGTACAGTGTCACTATAGTGACACTGTATTGCTCTGGTCACAGCATGTATTTTTTTATTTTTATAAAATAAATTATTAATTGCGAGATAATATTTTCAAATATTTATACAATAGTTTGTAGACTCTATAACTTTCACACAGATAATATACACTGATTTGGGTTATGTTTACTAAAGAAATGTAGCAGAACATATTTTGGCCCAAGTATATGAAGAAAGATTATTTATTTGCAAATGATTATAACAGAAATGAAAAAAAAAAAACATGTGTAGCGCCCTGCTCCCAAATGACTGGGCGCTATGCTAAATTTAGTGGGTGTCTGAGCCAATAGTGTGGCTCAGACTGTATGATTTATTCTAAATTGGCCTCTGTTCTGGCAGTGGCTGTGCCTGATAGCATTTTCCCACTGATGCCTGCAGGTGGCGATACCCCCACAGGCCAGTGTTGGAATAAGGGCAAGTCATAGGTCATTGAGTGTCTTTCCTCGGGAACAGCCCATGTGTGAGTGGTACCCCGCTGTGCATGCCGGGAAGGGATACTTAAAGGGCAGACGCCATATTTTGGGGTCCTTCGCCTTGTGGCCCTCCTTGCACGAGGTATGTGTTGTATGATTTTCAGATCTGGGACCACGTTGGCCCGAGGCTGCATCTCTACCAGTAGGCCCAGTTATGCTGGCTGGGGGCTACGAATCAAGAGGGATCCTAAGCTGTCCATCTAAGTGAAGGAAGCTACACTTAATGAAGGAAACCAGGGGAGAACCTGCCCTGGAGGAGACCAAGCAAAAAGCTTATGTCTCGGGATAGGCCTGGTAACCTTATTAAGGAAGGATCTACAACTCAAGTTGTCCTACAGTTCGCCGGGTCGGCTTAAAGGCACTTTAACTGTAAGGCTGGAAGTTCGGGTATTACATCCTGTGGCAGAGGATTCCAGACTGTTAAAATTTGTTCTTAATGAGTCTGTGGCAGAGACTGTTTTCGAACTGGTTCGTGCATCATTCCGGCTGCTAGGCCAGGTGACAGGGGTCAATCCGGGTGAGCAATACCCACTCAAGAGTGGAGTGGTGAATGACATCGGAGTTTAAGGGGTTTTTCCCCAGTGATCTGTACCGTGTACCTAAACCTTCCCCTTCAACCTTCTTCACAAGTTTTTCAGCAAAATAATAAAACCTGACAGTTGGAGGTTTTACATCTTGTGTGGACATTGGAATTCTTTTAGACTTTCTTCACCTAGATGACGAATGTTAAGGTAACGTGCAGGCCCAAATCTAACCAGCAGCTCCTACGGGGGTAGTGCTACACATGTTTTCTTTTTTTTTTCATTTATATATAGCAACTATTTTATATCAAAACAAAGTTCTATCTGTCTGACAAAATTAAATACATTTTTAGTTGGGCACGTTATTGCATGACTGAGTAATTGGCATTCAAAGTGTGACAACGCTGAAAGCTGTAAATTGGTCTGGACAGGAAAGGGGTGGAAGTGTCCCGTATTAAAATGGTTAAAGAAGAACATAACTGTGAAAAAAGATCTAAGCATACCGTATCTCTCAAATATACCAGAGAACTATGACAAATGTGGCTTTGCTAAATGATTGCTTTGGACTGTTTTGTGAAAGCAGATACATTGCGGGAACACACAGTACCTTTTCAGTATAGAATTCCTTCACCAACGGCTGTAGAGAATCAAAGTCACCACTGATGAAATCTGGCAAATATCTTAAAAAGAGGGATAAATTATGCATTACTGTTTCAGTATTTTTTTTTTAAACTAAGTCTAAATTATTAAGAAAGCGTAGTTTATATATTCAGTTTTTAGGCATAACAAGAATACTGATGCTTATCAAGACCTATCAGTTATAGAAATTAAACATTTTATTTTAAAATAAGCAAAATGTGTCATGGTGTAACACAAAAAAAACTATCATGTATTTTCTTAATAACAAAGCAAAAAAGGTACCACCAAAAGGCAAAACAATAGAAACGGAAAGAGTTAAATGAAGTAAAGATGTGTATGTGGTCTGTTCTTCAGAATCTCCCTACTGTAAAAAAGTAAATATCTGCAATGCTCAGATTGTGGTTAGACATACAGATATAATTCCCAGCAGAAGTCTTCCTCTAAGGCTGCTCTCTTTGTGCTTCCCTTGGTGGCGCCTTCCTCCCCATCTAGATCTGCAAGCCTCAAATCATATCCACCACCAAGTTTAAAAAGAGATACAAGGTCATTCTGAACTCCCTTATGCCAATATTGTCTGCATTACACTTATAAATATAATGCTGCAGCCAAAGCTGTTCCTTCAATTACATTATAAATGCAGAACTGCATAAAGGCAAGTTTGGAATCTTATCTATGGCATCCTTTGGAGCAGCGATTCCAAACATCTGGCTCAGGGGCCAGATGCGGCCCTTTGTTTGCTTTTATCCAGCTTATGGGGCACTGTTTTATCCACTGATACCAACAACAGGGCTTAATTAACACCCCTGACACCAATGAAGGGACACAATTCCTTCTAATGATAACAACCATGGAGCACTATTCCTCCCAATGACACCAATGATAGGGCACAATTCCCTCCAATGACACCAACGACGAGGAACTATTTCTCCCAATTAAACCAACAATGGGGCCCAATTTTTTTAAAGGGATAGTGTAAAAATACAAAAGGCCTGGGGGTCAAGTGGTTAACCAATGTAAGCTGCTGGGCATGGTGTTTATACAGAAAGGGGTCTTTTAAATTTAATTTAACGTTATCCTGTGATTTGCCAAGACCGGGCAAAGCAGCAGGTTCACTTGAAAGCCTGCCACCACAGCAAATTTTACCATTCTTTATTTCAATAACAAGACCAAACTTCCTGCAAGCTCCATGTAAATTCAATTTTAAGCTTACACAAGACTGAAGACTCTCTTCCAACCCCCATCTGATGGCGTTGTTACTTAAGCAGCCAATTGCCAAGTGCAAGAATGGTCATGAGGGATGAAGTGCAGAGAGTGGGTGTACAAAGGCGAGTATTAGCTAATACAAAGGCCAGCATTAAAGTGAACCTATTACCAGTGTTAATTCTGTCAACAAAAAAAAAAATTGTCTACTAAATAAATACCACTTTAGTCTACTAAAATATGACTAAAACAATTCAGATGACTAAAATATGACTAAAACTAAAATGGCATTTTAGTTAAAAGACTATGACAATTTTTTTTTTAATTTGACGTCAAAATTAACACTGCACCAAAAGGCAAAACAATAGAGGATAGAGTTAAATGAAGTAAAGATACAGTAGATGTATATATAGGGAAAGCTCATATTCACTTTACAGCTAAAATCAATACAAATATTTATTTCTCACTTTTGGAAAATGTGGGAGGGGTTAGATAAGCTGTTGTGTATTTATTACTATTGCAATCGACTTGGAGAGATTTCCCCTTACCTTCTGCATCAGTGACACCAAAGGCACACACAGAGCTCCTGTTTCTGGTTCCTTTCTCTACAGAATGCAGTAAGGAACAAGTGACAGTTTTACTTGCTTCCTAGTGTAGTCCCCATAGGAATAAATGGAGAATGTACCCCAGCAATGGAATAACAAGAACATTCAACTCTTAAAAAATACACCAGGTGTCACTGAAACAGTAAATGAGGGTGCATATGTTCAGTGGGTACACACAGGAAAAAAAAGGATCTAAAGCTGGCCATATACTACTAATACAATAGACACAATAGTGGTAGATTTGTCCATCCATGCTGAATGTAATAAACATAAATACAGTTGCAAGAAAAAATATGTTAACCCTTTTGGAATGATATGGATTTCTGCACAAATTGGTCATAAAATGTGATCTGATCTTCATCTAAGTCACAACAATAGACAATCACAGTCTGCTTAAACTAATAACACACAAAGAATTAAATGTTACTATGTTTTTTTATTGAACACACAGTGCAGATGGAAAAAGTATGTGAACCTGTGGATTTAATAACTGGTTGAACCTCCTTTGGCTGCAATAACTTCAACCAAACGTTTCCTGTAGTTGCAGATCAGACGTGCACAATGGTCAGGAGTAATTTTTGACCATTCCTCTTTACAAAACTGTTTCAGTTCAGCAATATTCTTGGAATGTCTGGTGTGAATTGCTTTCTTGAGGTCATTCCACAGCATCTCAATCAGGTTGAGGTCAAGACTCTGACTGGGCCACTCCAGAAGGCGTATTTTCTTCTGTTTAAGCCATTCTGTTGTTGTTTACTTCTATGCCTTGGGTCGTTGTCATGTTGCAACACCAATTCTCTGTTGACCTTCAGCTGGTGGACAGATGGCCATAAGTTCTCCTGCAAAATGTCTTGATAAACTTGGGAATTATTTGTTTCTTCAATTATAGCAATCCGTCCAGTCCCTGATGCAGCAAAGCAGCCCCAAACCATGATGCCCCCACCACCATACTTCACAGTTGGGATAAGGTTTTGATGTTGGTGTGCTGTGCTTCTTTTTCTCCACACATAGTATTGTGTGTTTCTTCCAAACAACTCAACTTTGGTTTCATCTGTCCACAGAATATTTTGCCAGTACTGCTCTGGAACATCCAGGTGCTCTTGTGCAAACTGTAAACGTGCAGCAATGTTTTTTTTTGGACAGCAGTGGCTTCCTCTGTGGTATCCTCCCATGAAATCTTTTCTTGTTTAGTGTTTTACGTATCGTAGATTCGCTAACAGGGATGTTAGCATATGCCAGAGACTGTTGTAAGTCTTTAGCTGACAATCTAGGATTCTTCTTCACCTCATTGAGCAGTCTGCGCTGTGCTCTTGAAGTCACCTTTACAGGACAGCCACTCCTAGGGAGAGTAGCAGCAGTGCTGAACTTTCTCCATTTATAGACAATTTGTTTTACCATGGACTGATGAGGCTTTTGGAGATACTTTTATAACCCTTTCCAGCTTTATGCAAGTCAACAATTCTTAATCGTAGGTCTTCTGAGAGCTCTTTTGTGCGAGGTAAAAGGCGGTTAGAGTTCCTCCATAGATATCAATGCATTGATAGGCTATAGTTCCCCTATACTAATAATGCATTATAAGGCGGTTAGAGTTCCCCCTTAGTGATTAATGCTTGTATGATTATGTATCCTTGAGCTTCTAGGAAAAGCTAGAAACATTGCCATTGTTATTGTGTACTAGGCAAAAAATGATAAACATTAGATAAGCTGCAGTAGAAATTAGATATCTGCAGGGCACAAAGAAGATTGTTATATTTTATGCACGGTGTATAATTGTGACGAATATTACTTGTATAACCTAATTACTTAAATATGATTGGCTGGGACAAGGGTGTCCCTTTCTTGTATGGTTTGATTATGACCAAGTACGCAGGAGAAATAAAGTCTAGTTTTGGACATACCATATGTGAAAATATGTTCGGAAGAAGGTATCCTTAAAGATCAATTAATGTATGTATATTTTATACACAGTTACATTGGTCCATCTTGGACCAATGTAACCATATATATTCATACCTGGCCGATCCTCCAGGAAGCTGGAAATCACTGAAGTAGACACTGCTACTCCATTGATCTCCACTTGCTGCTGGGTCCTGTGCCGAGTGGCATTCTAAACACAGGTCGTCATCCGCTTGGCATACTGTAGGTGCCATTCAGAGAGTGTTTTGCATTTTCTAGATCAATGCAAAGTGTTATCTGATTGGATGAGGTAGAGAGAGAGTGATGTCACTGCGCCGCCTGTTAGTTTTGTCCAATCAGAAAACACAAAAACATGTTATAAATGGCTCCCATGCCAATTAGCCAACCTCCTGTATCCGCAATATAGCAGGCTGGCTGCCCATCACGGGGCCCACAAGCAAGTGGAAACCAGCGGAGTAGCGGTGTCTACTGTATGGAAGTGATTTACAGCTTACAGGGATCAGCCAGCTATGGTTTATACAGTACATATAGTATATACATTGGTCCAAGCTAAACTAATCTAACTCTGTATAACATACCCATTCCTGGTTTCAGATTAGCATAGTGTACTATTCATATTAGGTAACACATAAATCTCCAGGCAGTAATTTTCAGAGGAAAAGTTGCTGTATTCTGATTCCTCAATGCAGTTCTTCAGAGATGAAGCTGGGAGGTAATGTTTAATTCATTTATTGCTGAGGGAAGATTACAACTAGGGGAACAGCATTGTAGCCTCATGTATTCTACGTATGTTCCAACTTCTCATTCAGCTAATCAATTTTGAAAAAAAAAAAAAAAAGAATACATGTGGTAGCCAAAATATCAGCCATTTAGAATCACAAACAACACTCATGTCACATCGCTTTGTTATAAGGATACGATAAGAGCAACGAGTGTATAATGGGCCGTATTGTGCGCACAGACTAAAAGACCTGGCTTCAATTATCGGATGACTACCGTGGTGAGCTTGCCTGATTTTTATGACAGAAAATTACAGGTTTTGCATCTTTCAATTACAGAGAATTGTCAGATGAGCTACATATTTTGATTAGTGAATCCATTAAACAACAAGCTCATTTCAAGTTATTGTTTTATAGATGTTTCACACAAAGGTGACAGCAATTACTCAATGTAAATGGACTGAGGATGCACAAAGCACAGACTTCCTGTGCTGATTTAGAGTGGAATGTATGTATTCAGATCTAAGTTTTAGAAGATTAAACTCGAATCTCCACATGATGTCTTTTTCACTGGTCTTACACACTAGGCCAGTAATAGATTACCTTTGAAAAATATGGAAATAGAAGAAAAAATAAATCTGTTCCAAATGTAACTTGTTTTTTTATAGCTGAATGCCAAACAGGAAAATATCATTTATATACATTTTGCAATAGTCACAAAGTGCGTATATATATATATATATATATATATATATATATATATATATATATATATATATATATATATATTTATATAGTGCTGGCAATGTATGCAGTGATTTACACACTATACATTCACATCTGCCCCTGTGCCCAAGAAGCTTACAATCTATGGTTCCTATTTGGCATACATACACACAAATACTATACTATACCAATTAACCAACCAGCATGTCTTTGAAATAAAGGAGGAAACACCCCTGCAGGGGTAAAAAGCATTAAGCAGGAATCCACTCCAAACCGAAAAATCCCACGTGCACGGTATCCTCCTCACATCCAGGTAAGAAGATCCATCCACAGGTAAGGAAGAGAAAAAAAAATCCTACTGAATCCTTCTCTGTGGTGCAAGCTCCGGCCAGGTATCCACATAGAAATTAATATAAGTGTGATATTGCAACAAGCTAGGTTTAATTAAAAAAAATATTTTAAAATCAAAGAGCTCCAATGCTCAGCTAGATGGTACAAACAAGGAAGCCGCGCTTGCTATGTATTGAGCGTGCGTTCCACGGATGGTGTATCGAAAACCGGTAGTGCTGTTTATCGCTTCGCGAAGGCGAACAGTCACCACAAGCAATTTTTTGTCACAAATGAATTTTGCACAGACTGTCACGAAATTTGGATGAAGCACATGTCACTTTGGATTCTCTTGTGGACTTTTTTATAGTTGATTTATTATTTTAAATTTTTTGGTTTACTAAGAGTATATATAAATAAGTTGAAGCATTAATACATGAATCAAGTTTGCACATATTGTCACTAATTTGGAGGAAACATGTCACTTTGAATTATTATTATTTTGTGAACATTTGCACAGTTAATTCACATTATTTATTTATTGAAGAGCATACAATAATGAGTATTTATATAGATTTTTTCTTTAGAATATTTTTAAAGCACTGTAACTCATATACTGTATCTGGTAGTGACATCTACCTACCTGATATTTTAATTATAGACGTATTGGAATAACACTTCATTTGCACATACAGCCCCCCGCCCCCCCCCCCCCCCCCCCCCCCCCCCCCCCCCCCCCTGAGGTATTTGTCCACTAAACAGCACCATTTTTCACTTTCTTCTTCTAATTCATTCACTGGATTTCACCTAGGTGAAATTTTTATATAGGAAGGCAGCAGTTCAATTATCCTAAGCGTGGATTTGTATATATACTGTATATATATTTCCATATTGATAGTGTTTTGACCAGGATCTGAAACTGAAATCCCAGTGCTGCAAGGATATCTGCTAAGTCACATTCTCTATGAATAAATCATACTTTATGTTCTTTTAAATCCACATATTACCTTGTAAAAACTGCAGTGAGATCCTCACTGTGATGTACATAACTTGTACAGAGAACAGTGTCATGTGTGGGGATCCAGCAAGGTCACCTACAATAAGCTTCCTGCAGAAACTGCAAGGGGGTGGATACAAGACCAGTCACCCCGCACAAGGAGAGAAAGTAGAAGCGACTGGTCCTTAACCACTTCCATACCAGGTACTTACGCAGCTTCCCGCCCAAGCCAATTTTCAGCTTTCAGCACTGTCGCATTTTGAATGGCAATTGCGCGGTCATGCTACACTGTACCCAAACAAAATTGGCGTCCTTTTTTCCCCACAAATAGAGCTTTCTTTTGGTGGTATTTGATCACCTCTGCGATTTTTTTTTTTTGCGCAACAACTAAAAAAAGGCTGAAAATTTGGAAAAAAAATTAAGTTTTTATTTTTTTCTGTTAATTTTTTTGTAAATAAGTTTTCTCTTTCAATTACGGGCACTGATATGGCGGCACTAATGGGCACCGATGAGATGGCACTGATGGACATCGATGAGGTAGTACTGACGGGCACAGATGAGGTGGCACTGATTGGCGGCGCTGGTATGCGACACTGATGGGCACACATAGGCGGCACTGATGGGCACACATAGGCGGCACTGATGGGCACACATAGGCGGCACTGATGGGCACACATAGGCGGCACTGATGGGCACACATAGGCGGCACTGATGGGCACTCATGGGCGGCACTGGGCACTCATAGGCGGCACAGATGGGCACTCATGGGCGGCACAGATGGGCACTCATGGGTGGCACAGATGGGCACTGCTAGGTGGGCACTGGGCATGAATGGGCACTGTGGGGTGGCACTGATGGACACTGGGGTGGCGCTGATGGACACTGGGGTGGCGCTGATGGACACTGGGGTGGCGCTGATGGACACTGGGGTGGCAGCACTGATTGTTGCCAGTCAGTGCCCATTTGTGGGCACTGACTGGCATCTTTTTTCTTTATGTTTTATTTTTTATTTTTATTTTAGACTTTTTTTTTTTTTAGCTTTTTTTTTTTTTTGCCCACCCTGGTGCTCCAGGGTGGGCACCCTGGTGGTCCAGTGTGGCGATCCGAGGGGGGGCTGCGCTGATAAACAATCAGCGCTAACCCCCCCTGTCAGGAGAGCCGCCGATCGGCTATCCTCTACTCGCGTCTGTCAGACGCGAGTGAGGAAGAGCCATCGGCGGCTCTTCCTGTTTACATCGTGATCAGCCGTGGTTGGACACGGCTGATCACGTGGTAAAGAGTCTCCGCCGGAGGCTCTTTACCGAGATCGGAGATGCAGGGTGTCAGACTGACACCCCGCATCACCGATCGCCTCGATGCGCGCCCCCACGGGCGCGCGCGGCATGAAATCCTGCAGGACGTTCTAGAACGTCCTGTCAGGATTTCATAACCACTTCCCGGACGTAAATCGGCCATAGGCCGGGCGGGAAGTGGTTAATACAGAAAACTTCTGCATAGAGCAAAGTGCAGGATTTGTTCTTTGATGGGTTAATGAACAGATCTAAGAAAAAATGAACAAAGAATACCAGGATTCACGTAGGACTATGCCTTTTGTATTTAACCACTTTATTACCAAATCATAGCCGAAAGATGGCTAAAGCTCTCTTGTTCTGGGAGGGAGTCCATTGACATCCTCCCAGAACACACCTCCCTTGGGGCATGCATTGAGCGTGCTCTGTGATCGCTGTGTTATTTGGACACAGCTGCCCCTTACTATGTGATCTGCTTTGTCAAATCACAGCTGATTATAAGTAAACAAGCTTGCTGGTTATCAGCACTCCTTTCCTCACATGCTGTCACATGGCACTGTGTGAGGAAAGGAGAGCCGATGAGTAGGGGTGAGCCGAACACCACCTGGTTTGGTTCGCAGCAGAACATCCCCCGGTTCGAACACGCGAGCACTGTTAGGCCCCGTACACACGACCAAACATGTATGCTGAAACTGGTCCGCGGACCAGTTTCAGCATACATGTTTGGTCGTGTGTAGGCACGAGCGGGCAGATTTCCAGCAAACATTTGCCCGCCGGGCCTTTTCCCAGCAGACAAATATTCCTGGACGTGTTTTAAAACCGTCTGCTGGAATCCTGCCCGCTCGGACATGTATGGTCGTCAGTACAGACCTACCGTACATGTCCGAGCACCCGCCGTCCTTCGCATGCGTCGAATGAGTTTGACGCATGCGTGGAAGCATTTAAATGGCAGGCCCGCCCACGTCGCCGTGTCATCGCCGAGTCATCGTCGCGGCGACAACGCGGCCACGCCCCACGTATTTTTTACGCGCGGACTTCTGTACGATGGTTAGTACAGCCATCGTACAGAAGCCCTCGGGCAGACATGTACGGTGAAAACGGTCCGACGGACCGGTTTCATCGTACATGTTTGCTCGTTAGTACCCGGCCTTAAAGTCTATGGGACACGAACGTGGAAAATCAAAAGTGCTAATTTTAAAGGTTATTTAGCAAGTTATTGTCATAAAAAGTGTTTGGGGACCTGGGCCCTGCCCCAGGGGACGTGTATCAATGCATAAAAAAAAAAGTTTTAAAAACAGAAGTTTTTTTGGGAGCAGTGATTTTAATAATGCTTAAAGTGAAACAATACAAGTAGAATATTCTTTTAAATTTCATACCTGGGGGGTATCTACAGTATGCCTGTAAAGTGGGGCATTTTTCCTGGTGTTTAGAAGAGTCCCTGCGAAAAATGACATTTCTAAAGGAAAAAAAATAGGATTTTTTGTACTCACCGTAAAATCCTTTTCTCTGAGTCCATGGACGACACAGCACCCACCCCTCCTTTTAGGTTTGTACTGCTTGTTACAAACTGAGGCTGCATACTGCAGGGAGGAGGGATATGTCTGGAGGGACCGCCCACTTGTCAAGATTTAAGGAGCTGTGTCCGTCCATGGATTTTACAGTGAGTACAAAAATCCTATTTTCACTTATCGTCCATGGACGGACACAGCTTCTTAAATCTTGACAAGTGGGACGTCCCCAAGCAGTGTCAAAAAACGAGGGGTGGGAACAGCATCAGTAAAACCAATTGTAACTTCACCCCGAAACAAGCAGAGCTCCTCAACGGAGGAGGTGCAACTTTAAACAGACGCCTGCAAAACCTAGCGGCTGAAAAGAAGCATCAGAAGGTGCACTCACAGCAACCATGTACATTCTATAAAAAGCGTGAACGGACGACCAAGTCGACGACCAAGTCGCCGCCTTGCACACCTGTGAGACCGACGCATGATGTCGGAAAAAAAACAGGAAGCACCAATTGCCCTGGTCGAAAGTGGCGTGACTGGAAAGGGGGGAACCCGCCCCCTAAGAGCATAGGCCTGTATGACGATCTGCCTGATCCACGAGAAATGGTGGTCGACGAGACCGCCAGGCCCTTTTGTGGACTAGACACCGACACAAAAGAGAGTCAGATCTCCGAAACTGAGCCGTAGTAGGCAGGTACACCCGCAAGGCGCGTACCACATCCAAAGTATGTAGCGCAACCTCCTTAGGATGCGCCGGCCGAGGCCACAAGGATGGAAGTACAATGTCCTCGTTAAGGTGAAATGAACGAAACCACCTGAAAGGAAGAAGGGAAGGTCGCAGGTGCACCACCACCTAATCCTTATGGAGGATCAAGCATGGCGGCTTGCAAGACAAGACCGCCAACTCAGAAACCCTTCTAACAGAGGTAAAGGCCACTAAAGAGGCCACCTTCTGAGATAGTGTCAAGAGAAAAATCTCTCTGATATTTCCAAAAGGAAGGTTTCTGAAGAACCGAGAGCACCAGAGTCAAAACTCATGGGGGAAGAGGTGGGCCAAGAGTGGAAAGTATATGACAAACCCCCTGCACAAAAAGGTACCCACCAGGGAACGGGCCACAAAAAGCCACTGAAAGAACACAGCCAAGGCTGAAATCTGCCCCCCAAACAGTGCTTTAAGCAATGTCTAGATCCACTCCAAGCTCTAAAAACAGCAGGACCCTGGACACCGAGTACGTCCGTGGACATCACTCCATCTCTTCGCACCAAGAAATGTAGGCCTTCCAGGTGCTACGGTAGATCCTCCGGAAGAAGGCTACGGTGCCCTCAGCATGGTTAAGATGACCGAGTCGGACAAACCCCGGTCTCTTAAAGTCTGGCTTCCAATAGCCATGTTGAGAAAGTCAGTGACTGTACAACAGGAGGAAGTATGGGACCTCGGGACAGAAGGACCTCCCGCCCTGGCAACCGCCAGGGTACCTCCGCTACCAGGCGCCCGATATTGGCGTACCAAGGATGCCGAGGCCAACCTGGAGCGATTAGAATCATCGGAAAAGTTATACAAACTCAGTATTTTCTTATCATGATCAAAACTGCTGAATTTTAGTTTAACAAGAACTAGTTGATGATTTTTCTTACACAACAGGCTGCTCGATTAATCAGCTTTAACCGCAATGACTTGCAGGGTGGGTTTCTATGCAAACTGTTAGTTAAGCTAATTATGTCAAAACACGTATTGAAAAGTTAATTTCTACTTAAATAAAATGGAGTCAGTTATTTATACATTCTATTACAATGTGTATTGTAAGTTGTGAGTGAGAAGACGGCAAGTCTACCCTGAAAGGTCATATCTCCAAGTCATCAAGTCTGGGTAAATGATTAGACAACTAGCTCATGTTAATTAGGTTTTGTGTGTCATCGCAAATAAATCAGTTCATGTTGAGCAACCAAACGAGTATTGCCTTGATTGTGGTTCTCAGCGGTTGGAATATCTGATACCTATATTCAGACTGGGAGGAATCGGTATGTGACGAAAGCACTCAAGCAGTGTTGGACCTTTTATTACAAAGACAAAAGCCGATGTTGTGTCGAGTAAATAGATACCAAACATTTAAAATTGTGCATGCATCAATTTATATGCTTTAATTTTCTGCTTTATCAAACCTAAAACATTCTTCTTAAACATTTGAGCTTTTTCTTATACTTAAAAGCTCTATTTCCAAAACCTTTTCAATGTATTATAGTATACAGTTAAAGTATATGTAAACTCTAACAATAGATTTATTCTATTTGCTCCATTTTAGTCTGTTAAATATATAATTGAACGCATTTTGTTATATAGGTTCAACAAGTGCAAAAAAAAAAAGAAGAAAAACTGTAAATTTAGCCAGAAATGTTGTGAGCTGGTAACCTCCTGTGCTCTCTGTCTCTAGTCTGCTATCAGTTAGTATTGTTTGCTGCTATCTCTGTGGAGCACAAAACACCTCCCTCTGTTATAGAGTAGAGAAGGAGGTGTTATGTAGCCCTGACAAAGCGTCTGGGACGCGAAACATGTCAGTCACGGCTCATTCCCACCATTTCTGATGCCCTCTGATGCTCACAGAAGCCTCTAAGTGCTTTATTATTGCACACTGACATTTTGGGAATTCCTACAGCGACGCCAGCGCTTGTCTCCCTATTGCCTGGGTTCTGCCCTCTCGATTGGCCCCTGGTGTCACATGATCTTTGAAGGACGGCGTCCGGACACCGCTTCCTTCCCTCTTCTATGTGATGCTGTGGAGATCCCGCCCCTCCTCGCTCTGACTGACGCGGCGGCGTCATTGGCTCGGCTTGGCTGCGTCTATTCAAGGCTTTCCCCGCCGCTCCACACCTCAGCTGTGAGGGGGATCCCGCTCCCATCGGCCCCTCTCTAACATCCGGGTGACTTGCAATACCCCTCCCTGCATTAGAGCTGCACCATCGATTGCTCCGGGCGTGGATACTATCCCTCTACTGCCTGTCCCATCTTCCTGCTTGGAGGCGTGAGAGCTGCTGCTGAGGTATCGTACCATCTCCCCACACTACAGTGTGCTCACTGTTTGGAAGTACTTTTTGCCATCTCCCCATAGTGATTTTTTGGTTTCAACTTTACCATCAATATACCACTTCTGTGCATGCACTGTGGACTGTAATCAGATGTTATCCATTCATTTAACTCTATGCTATTTTTGCTGCTATTTTATCAGTTCATGTTCATGTTTTCGTTTTTCAATATTTTAAAGACTATAAAGTGATATCTACTAAACCACTGTGCGCTGTATCTTTTGTTTTTCTGTTCTATTGCCCATGTCTCCTAGTGGTTGACAGCTGCACAGAAGGTTTTTTGTACTTTTTTCCATAACACAGAACACTGTGTATCACTGTCGCATGGTGTAGCGCTACCAGTGGGATTTTTTTGTATAACTGACACAGTGTTATATAGTCCTAAAACACTTCCTCTCCAAGGGTGACAACACTGCTTCAGCAGGGATTAGCCAAATTTGCATTCACTAATTGGCCTGGCTGGTAGTCCAGAAGTCGATATCTCGATCCACTTCTGTACAACAAGCCTGTTGGAAGATTTAAACTTGATCAGTGCCGCCAGCTATAGCGAGCAGTGCTGATGAGTGTACGATGATAGCAGGAAAGCCTCCCTGCTGTCAAAATACAATAGCGCCCCAGGAGGGATTTCTTCATCCACCTCCTGTGTGGATGGGGGAATTGAATACATTTTCTTTCATTTAACCTGCTAGTTGTGTTTTTTTTTGTTTTAACGGCAGGATTACCAGGTGAAAAGAAAAAGAAAAAAGAAGTGTGAAAAAAGGAAACAAATGAAGCCATCACAAACAAGACCTGGTAGGCCACAAAACTATCAATATTTGCTTTTGAGTTTAGATACACTTTAAAACTCAACTCTAGTCTTACCTTCAGTTGTGCACAGTTGAACTGAATGCTGTGAGTTTTGAATAAAGAGCATTAAAAGCTGTAGCATGTCAGATCCTGCCCATGTCCAGCATCATCAACCTCTTTCCTCCCCAGTCTTACTTATTCTGATCTGCCATTTCTTTCATTGGATTTTAGTTATTTCCGTCATAATGACGTAGAATCCCTTGTGACCATTACTTGTTTGCAATCACAGACTGCCGGGGAAAGTTAATTTCTCTAGACTGAGTACATTAGTATAGTCCACACCAGTGTGACCTGTCCATTAGGGGTGCCCGGGTTCCGCCCCCTCTCTCACGCCACCCACCTATATGGAAATGGATAGATTCAAGCTTAGCAAAAGAGAAGACTTCCGACTTCTTATTTTTTGCATCTGTAGACAGCTTCTGGTTCCAAAGTCTCAGAGTGAGCCCACTGAAGAAGACTACACTAGAAGCAAGAAACATAAAGCTATGAAATAATTACCAAGATCTCATGGGACTTTATGGATCATGTGAGATGTGGGTAATTCATACACAGAGATTAATAAAATGCTGTACTCTTGAGACAATTATGAAGTCCAGGAACCTGAAGCCACTGATGATGAAGCCTTCCCAGAACGCAGCAGAGAGGCACTATGTTACCTGTGGTAGATGAGCTGGTTGTGAGATCCATGAGAGGTAGGTATACTTTTTAACTTAAATTAAGGAATATGATTAGGTTTAGTCAGTATTTATAAATGTGCGGTTATGCCGCATACACACAATCTTTTCGTCTGATGAAAACGGTCTGATGAACCGTCATCAGACGAACCGACCGTGTGTGGGCCCCATCAGTTTTTTCCCATCGGTGAAAAAATGTAGAACCTGTTTTAAAATTATCTGATGGTTAAAAAACCGATAGAAAAAAACGATCATCTGTGGGGAAATCCATTGGTTAAAAATCAACGCATGCTCAGAATCAAGTCGACGCATGCTCGGAACCATTGAACTTCATTTTTCTCAGCACGTCGTTGTGTTTTACAGTACGTCACCGCGTTCTGACACGATCGTTTTTTTTAACTGATGGTGTGTAGGCAAGACTGATGAAAGTCAGCTTCATCGGATATCTGATGAAAAAATCCACATGACCATTTTCATCGGATGGAAAAATAGCGCTTATACAATGTGAATCATAACAATAAAGACTGAAAATGCAATGTGATAATTAAATATAACATATGATTATATAAAAAAGTTGAAATGTACAACAACTAGAAGTTGGGTAAAAAAAATATGAAAAATAAAACAAAGTCCATATGTGATGAGATTCCACCAAGTGAATGAGTGAAGGGTTGTCAAAACATAAATTAGTGACTTCTTACGTGTATGGTGATGACCCGCCACCAGTAGAAATGAAGGCTTACCGGAACAAATGGACTATGGGGGACATATGCCTATAAAGTCAAAATGAGCTTATATTAAGTATGGTTGCCAACAGTAGATGGAAGGATCATGCTATTATGCACATCGTGACCTCTGATGAATGGTGATTCAAATGCAACCAGGTCATGCGATGGAAAATGAAATCCCAGAGCTTGTCTCTCAAATGATGTCAATAATATAAAGAGATAGGAGAGAAAAGTGGCCACATAGCGTAATCTTGTTTAAATCAATAAAAAGATTTATTACAGCTGTTACACTTACATGTAGGCTGAAGTATCACACGTTTTTGGATATACAAGTGAGGCGGCAGTGGAGTCGTTTCCGACGCGTTTCGTATCACAACACTTCGTCTGGTGACACGAAGACGAAGTGTTGTGACACGCGTCGTTTTGACTTTTGGAGGCATATGTCCCCCTAAGTCCATTTGTTCCGGTAAGCCTTCATTTCTACTGGTGGCGGGTCATCACCATACAAGAAAGAAGTCACTAATTTATGTTTTGACAACCCTTCACTCATTCACTTGGTGGAATCTCATCACATATGGACTTTGTTTTATTTTTCATATTTTTTTTTACCCAACTTCTAGTTGTACATTTCAACTTTTTTTATATAATCATATGTTATATTTAATTATCACATTACATTTTCAGTGTTTATTTTTATGATTCACATTGTATAAGCGCTACACATATTTTTCCACTTTGTTTTTGCTTTTTTCAAAACAGCCGTGTTAGCAGCTTCACCTCACATTGGCAGCGCAGGGTTAGCTACACTTTTCTTTCCGTTTTCATCGGATGATCCGATCGTGTGTACAGGGCATTAGAGTTTATTTCAGGGGAAAATATAGCATTAGGGTGGAAAACTTTGATAAATATTAAAAAAAAAACACCATTAAGGCTAGTGCAAGCCCGTCCTTCTCTTCTTTATTATTGAGAAACAGAAAAGTTATAAAACATTACAACAAACACATTAAGTATGGAATGTCACCTTCTATTTTCATCTTCAGCAGACTTAAAAGTATATTTCATTCAGGATTCAGAATAAGAGAAGGCATAATCATGAAATAATTTAAGATAAACATTTGTTACAAGTTACACTTGGGGGATGAAAAAAATGGGTAATTGCTGTGAATAGCAAAAATACTATCAGGGGAGTTTCAATTAAAAGACAACAAGCCATACGTTTAATTAGAATGGGAAAGCATTTCAAAGCCTACAGTGTTTACATAAATAAGATGTAATCCTTATTAACCTGCAGAGAGCATAATGGGCTATCTACCAATGTCCTTTAGAATACTGATGCATTAATTTTCTCTCTACACATTTTCATTTGGGAACTATTAACTGTAATGTTCTCAAATACCATCTACTTTTAAGAAATAACATTTGCTTCTTTCACATTAACCAGTTCAGCGCTGGTTTGCTTTGGCGTGTATAAAAACCCCATTCAATATGTAGGACATGGATGCACATTCTTCAGGTAATCAGAACATATTGGGGGGGGGGGGCATAGCCTTGGGGCCCAGTCCACGGGGAAGGGGGGTGGAATAGTTGCCTGCTCCCGGGACAGTATGTGTAGCCTGCTCCCAATAAATTTGTTCACAGTTCCACTGAAAATGAGGGCCATAACCTGTGACCACGGACATTTTTCTATCCAACTAGCAACATCATCTACAATGGCAAACTTCTGTAACTGTGGGATCAGGCTGCCAGTTTGTGAGAATCCTCCCCAGGTGCAGTGCTGTTTTAAAGGGGTTGTAAAGGTACTATTTTTTTTTCCTAAATAGCTTCCTTTACCTTAGTGAAGTCCTCCTTCACTTACCTCATCCTTCGATTTTGCTTTTAAATGTCGTTATTTCTTGTGAGAAATCCTCACTTCCTGTTCTTCTGTCTTTAACTCCACACAGTAATGGGAGGCTTTCTCCCTGGTGTGGAGTGTCGTGCTCGCCCCCTCCCTTGGTCTACAGGAGAGTCAGGACGCTCTCTATGTTGCATACAGAGAAAGGAGCTGTGACCCGTTCCGAAGCTCCGTGACCGCAGCACCTGCCGACCCGATCGCCGCCTGTGTCCCGCGATCGGTCACAGGAGCTTTAGAACGGGGAGAGGTGTGTGTAAACACACCTTCCCCATTCTTCTGTGTGGCAGTGACACTGATCGTCTGTTCCCTCATATAGGGAACGACGATCAGTGACATCACGACTACAGCCACGCCCCCTACAGTAAGAATCACTCCCTTAGGGCACACTTAACCCCTTAGCGCCACCTAGTGGTTAACCCCTTCACTGCCATTGTCATTTTCACAATAATCAGTGCATTTTTATAGCACTTTTCGCTGTGAAATCGACAATGGTCCCAAAAATGTGTCAAAAGTGTCCGCCATAATGTCGCAGTCACAAAAACAATCGCTGATCGCCGCCATTGGTAGTAAAAAAAAATGATTAATAAAAATGCCATAAAACTATCCCCTATTTTGTAAACGCTGTAAATTTTGCGCAAACAAATCGATAAACTTTATTGCGATTTTTTTTACCAAAAATAGGTAGAAGAATATGTATCGGCCTAAACTGAGGGAAAAAAAATTATATCTTTTTTGGGGATATTAATTATAGCAAAAAGGAAAAAATATTGCATTTTTTTCAAAATTGTCGCTCTATTTTTGTTTATGGCGCAAAAAATAAAAACCGCAGAAGTGATCAAATATGACCAAAAGAAAGCTCTATTTGTGGGGAAAAAAAGGACACCAATTTTGTTTGGAAGCCACATCGCACGACCGCGCAATTGTCAGTTAAAGCAACGCAGTGGCGAATCGCAAAAAAGGGCAAGGTCCTTAACCTGCATATTGGTCAGGGTCTTAAGTGGTTAAGGATGTCAGCTGTGCAGCTGCAAAAGCCAGCAATGGTTGCCACATATAGCTGTCCTCACAAATTTCTTTTAATTTCAGATGGTGGGATTTTAAAAGTACAAAACTGAGGAGAAATGCTTGTGATACAAATAAGGAGCAAAGCCAACCTGCTTACAATTTAAAAAGAATAAATCCGCACCAATTATCTAAAAGTGATTAATTAAATTCAATTTTTAAGCTGCTCCTCTAATAGTAAAAAATAGAATTCTTACTACGAAGTGATAAGTGAAAAAGGAGGGCACTAGAGAGTGATTATAAAAAACACTCAAATATTAAATATACTAAAGTGAGAAAAATACAAATTATAAAATTATCCCAAGTGGATAAACCAGTGATATACAATTAGTGGTAATAAAATTTTAAAATAAAACACCAAAAAGTATTGCACACATAATATAAGTCCATAAAGAAAGTGTTTGACTCTTTCTAAGGAAAAATATACAAAGCAAAAAAGATAAAAAATTGTCCCAATTGAAAAAAAAAAAAAAATGTGATTAATTTCCAAAATCCATCCACCAACAAAAAATAAAATCTTGCTGTACTGTACCTGTTGCCGAGAATGTGTTTCCAGCACGACAGCATCGTGCTGATTCTCGGCGACAGGGTGCCGACATCTCGCACTCGCTGGAATAGAGAAAGCACATTCCAGCGAGCGCGTTATAGAAGCGACGGGGATCCGACTTGGATTCCTGCCAATTCTAGCTGCGGCGTTTGGTATGAATCCTGAGGGGAACTCCACGCCAAATTTTAAATTAAAAAACGGCATGGGTTCCCCCCCAGGCGCATACCAGGCCCTTAGGTCTGGTAGGGTTTGTAAGGAGACCCCCCTACGCCGAAAAAACGGCGTGGGGGTCCCCCACAATCCATACCAGACCCGTATCCAAGGCACGCTGCCCTGCTGGTCAGGAAAGGAGTGGGGACGAGCGAGCGCCCCCCCTCCTGAGCCATACCAGGCCGCATGCCCTCAACATGGGGGGGTTGGGTGCTCTGGGGCAGGGGGTACCCTGTCCCCATGTTGATAAGGACAGGGCCTCTTCCCGACAACCCTGGCCGTTGGTTGTCGGGGTCTGCGGGCGGGGGGCTTATCGGAATCTGGGAGCCCCCAGATACCAGCCCCCCACCCTAGGTGAATGAATATGGGGTACATCGTACCCCTACCCATTCACCTGTAGGCAAAGTGTAAAAGAAAATAAACACACAACACAGGGTTTTTAAAGTAATTTATTAGTCAGCTCCGGAGGGCCCCCTCTCTTCTTTAGCTCTTTTACCAGGGGGGGCCTTCTTCCGCTCTCCGGGGGTCTTCTGCGCTCTCCGGGGGTCTTCTCCCATCTTCTCTGCTATCATCTCGGCGCTCCCCGGTTCTTCTCCCGCTCGCTCTCCGGTGCCTTCTTCTTCAGGGTTGGCCGCCGCTATCTTCGTGTGTTAGCTCAATTACTAGCGGCGGCGCAAGCCCGCTCTTCTGTGACGTCTTCTTCTTTTCTTCCGATGTTGACACGACGCTTCTTCCAGCTGTTATGCCGGGTGCGCGGTTTGCATCCGATTTATATAGGCCTCTCTTATGATGTCACAGTCCCATCATGCTCTGGTACCTACCCACGTGGGGCTCGTAGGTGGTCAATCTCGCCAAGAAAGGGAGCGAGATTGACACAATATCGCGGTCACCCACTGTAAAAGAATTATTGTTCAGACAGTGCAAACTTGTTCCTTCACCATACGCAAGGATAAGACACCCAAAGTGCACAGAAGGGGAATGTGCTTACCAGACTCAATAGATCTTTTTGATTAGAAAAAGTTCTCATGCGCTAAACAGGAGCGTACCTGCACACTTGGCCATAAACGCGAGATGTGGGTATTGGCTCAAGACCTCCATTGCAGGGATAGAAAGCGTGGCGTGGTTGAAGACGCCTGCTTGAAGACTTTAATTTTACGAAACGTACGTCGTGGCGCAGCCTGGTCACGTGTACTCCCTAAGTCACATCCGGCAATCTGGCTTGAGCTTCCGACTGGTGAAACGCACACAGTCGAGGAAGTGGAGGAACCACAAGTGCTTTTCCTTACGAGTCTGCAGCCCCAGTGCCGGGTTGGGCACCTTTTAATGTAAGCGGGCATTCGGCCTTTTTTGTTCTGTCATTTTATTATTTTATTAAATGGTTTGCACTATGGAAGTTTTGGCTTTTTCATTTCATGTTCCATATCTGCAATGGAGGTCTTGAGCCAATACCCACATCCCCCGTTTATGGCCAAGTGTGCAGGCACGCTCCTGCTAAGCGCATGAGATCTTTTTCTAATCAAAAAGATCCATTGAGTCTGGTAAGCACATTCCCCATCTGTGCACGTTGGGTGTCTTATCCTTGCGTATGGTGAAGGAACAAGTTTGCACTGTCTGGACAATAATCCATTTACAGCAAGATTTTGTTTTTTGTTGGTGGATGGATTTTGGAAATTAATCAATTTTTTATTTTTTATTTTTTAATTGGGACAATGTTTTATCTTTTTTGCTTTGTATATTTTTCCTTAGAAAGAGTCAAACATTTTCTTTATGGACTTATATTATGTGTGCAATAATTTTTGGTGATTTATTTTAAAGATTTATTACCACTAATTGTATATCACTGGTTTATCCACTTGGGAGAATTTTATGATTTGTATTTTTCTCACTTTAGTATATTTAATATTTATGAGTGTTTTTATAATCACTTTCTAGCGCCCTCCTTTTTCTCTTATAACCTGCTTACAATACCAAGAAGTTTATCACATGACGCCAATCAGACTCAATCAAACAGCTTTGGAAGTATGAATGAGATTGATGATGCAGAAAGCAGAGAGTGAATTATTCAGCACAGGCTTAAGGAATCACAGTCCTTCTGCCCTTCTATGGACCCTGTTTGCAGTAGATTAGAAAGAACATATAGAGCCCTTTCACACTGAGGCGTTTTTCAGGCACTTTTGGGCTAAAAATAGCACCTGTGAAGTGCCTGAAAAACGCCTCCCCTGCAGCCTGTGTGAGAGCCCGAGTGCTTTCATAATCGGGTGGTGCGCTTGCAAGACTTTCAGGGTCTTTCGGGCGGTGCGCCCCTGCCATTAAAATAAATGGGCACCACTGCCGAAATGGGCGCTGTTAACCCTTTGCTGCTAGCAGTATGAAAGTAGCCATACTGCATTGTAAACCATAACTATGAACTTCTCTTATTTGCTCCCTTATGGTCTGTTAAATATACAATTGGAAGCAATCATAGATCTGTTTGAGAGGTAAAAAATACCTGTTGACTGAAATATCTCAAACAGTCCTCCTAGTTCTTATCTTGGACTTTAAAAGGAGTAGCTGGCATGCTGTATAGATCTGGGAGTGGTTGAGTTGTTTAGTAAAAGACAACTGAGAGGGCTGACATTATTCAGTCTGCATACATTCTGTGTGTTGTCAGCACACAAGACTAATGCCCCATACACACGATCAGAAATTCCGCCAGCAAAAGTCCGATGTGAGCTTTTGAACGAAAATTCCGACCATGTGTATGCTCCATCTGACTTTTGCTGTTGGAATTTCCACCAGCAAAAGATTGAGAGCAGGTTCTCAAATTTTCAGACGGAAAAATTTCCTATCTTTTGTAACAATTCGTCGCATGCTCGGAAGCATTGAACTTAATTTTCTCGGCTCGTCGTAGTGTTGTATGTCACCGCGTTCTTGACGCACTAAAGTTCCGAGAACATTTGTGTGACCGTGTGTATGCAAGCTAAGCTTGAGCAGAATTCCATCGGGAAAACCATCCAAGGTTTTTCTGATGCAAAATCAGGTCGTGTGTACGGGGCATTAGGCATTATTAGGGCTCATTTACACTTGCTTCGACATCAATACACATCAAAGCGCCTACCGCTTCAACATGCTTTTTTTAATGTGTTTTTGTAATTTCTTTGATGCTCTTTTGAAGATTTAATAAAGCTTGCCAGATGCCCTCTGTGTATGTTAAGGCGCAGTAGAACCTTGACTCAGTAGTACCCTCGTTCAGCTTATCCCTAGCTCCTTAGTACCCTTGTTCAGCATTGTTACCCTTGTTCAGCAGATCCCCCAGCTTATTGGTACCCCAGCTGTGTTGAAGCCCCACTCAGTAGTACCCCCAGCTTTGCTGATCCCCACTCAGTAGTAACCCCCGGCCCTGCTGATCCCCACTCAATAGTAACCCCCAGCTCTGCTGATCCCCCAATCAATAGTAACCCCCAGATCTGCTCATCCTCTGGTTTGCTACTCGTTCTCGCTCTCTGGTCACTGCTCACCTCACACTATATTGCTTCAATGCTGTGCACCACATGTGACATTGCTAGTTTCCCCTGCTCTGGTCTGCCAGCTCTGTGGATCCTTCATCGCTCAGTCCTCACTCTCTGATACCCGCTCACCTTTTGCTGTAGCATTCCCATGTTGCACACAATGTGTGCCGTCTGCTAGTTGCTCCGCTCCAGTCCAGACTCCGCTCACATTCCTACAGTTCCACACTGCACACCAGATGTGATGTCTACACCAGACACTTTTAAAATATATTCTAATGCAAGGGAAGTAACTGCTGATGAGGCCTTTCTGGTTTGCTTGGTGGTCTACCAGTGCATTCTGGGATATCTCGTAACTGCAATACCTCCAAAACAAAGTGAGGTTAAGGCTTAATAAAAGCCTCTCAAAAGCTGCAAGTGCTGTAAGTGAGCTTTGTCATAGACCTTTATAGAGGCTTTGAAGATGCTTTGAAGCACCATGAAAGTGACATGGGGTATAGTTTTGAAGCAAAGCAAACACAACGTGTAAACAGGACTGTAAGCTAACCATTTTATTTAGGAACAGGGGCTTTGATTGACATTCAGAGTGCTTTGAAAAAGCATGACCAATGCCATATTCTGAAGAAAGTGTAAACGATCCCTAAGGGTGTGCAAAATGGGTACGCTAGAGTGCAAAGCGAGTGGAAACCGGTCAAAGAGGATTGACCGTTGAGTTCTTTTTACACATTGTGTTTGCTTTTCCTCAAAAAACTATACCCCATGTCACTTCCATGGTGCTTCAAAGCATCTTTAAAGCTTCCATAGAAGTCTTTGACAAAGCTTGTTTACAGCACCTGCAGGTTTTGAGAGGCTTTTATTAAGTCGTAGCCTTGCTTTGTTTTGGAGGTATTGCAGGTATTGCAGGTCTACCAGTAATGCACTGGTAGACCAACAAGCAAGTCAGAAAGACATCAGCAGTCACTTCCGGTGCATGTGCATACATCACATCTGGTGTTCAGTGTAGAACAGTAGGAAGGCGAGCAGGGTCTGGACTGTAGCAGAGCAACTAGCAGACGGCCCACATGGTGTGCAGCATAGGAATGCTTTAGAGGAATGTTAGCAGAGACCAAAGAGAGAGGACTGAGCGATGAAGGATCAGTAGAGCTGGGGGACCAGAGGAAGAGAATCTAGCAAGGTCACACAGCGTGGGAGCAATATAGTAGGAGGTAAGTGGGGACCAGGGAGGGGAGGGTCAGCAAACCAGAGATTCACTAGAGCTGGGGTTTACTACCGAGTGGGGAATCAGCAGAGCTGGGACTTACTACTGAGTGTGAGTTTATTATTGAGAGGGGGATCAGCAGAGCTGGTGGTTACTACTGAGTGGGGAATCAGCAGAACTGGTACTGAGCAGGGAATCTGAATGAGTGTACCAAAAGCTGGTGATTTGCTGAGCAAGGGTACCAATGAGCCCAGGAATCTGCTTTGCAGCGTTACTACTGAGCTGGGAATCTGCTGAGTGGAGGTACTACTGAGCTGGGGGTTCTACTGGGCCCCTTTCAAACAAATCAAAAATCAACACACACAGGGCATTTGCTAAGCTTCATTAAACACTTGCGGCCCACCATATAGCAAAATTATGTCGGCAAAGTGGTTTAATTATCCTGATTTGACGTCATATGACGTGATCAGGATAATGAGCCGGCGAGCAGCAATTGGGGGTGCAACTCCGATCTAGGAAAATATTCTCTGATGGAGACCACCAGGGACGCCCACCACTTGTGACCACCAGCTATGCCACCCATGGCCACCAGGGATGCCACTCAGTGCCCACAATTGATGATAATCAGTGGCCACACCTGATGCCAATCAGTGCCCATCACTAATGCCTGCCAGTGCCTGCCAATCAGTGATGCCCATCAGTGCCACCTTTCAATGCCCATCAGTATCGCCTATCGGTGCATCAGTGCCCCTCAGTACTGCCTCATCAGTGCCCATCAGTGAAGGAGAAGACTTACTTATTTACAAAGTTTTGTAATAGAAACAAAAAAATATATATTTGTTTTGTTTTTCTAAATTGTCTGTCTTTTTTTTTTTTTGTTTTGCAGAAAATAAAAATCCCAGAGGTGATCAAATACCACCAAAAGAAAGCTCTATTTGTGAGAACAAAATTTTTTTTTCCAATTAAATTTTTATTGAAAAGTTTTCAGTTTTACAAACATATAAACAAATGCGTCAAGAAGTCACGAGACATTGGACCACAGTGAGAACAGGGACGCAATAAAGGCAAATATCATAATCATAGGAGCACATTTCCACTACAGTACAGGCAGGAACTGTTACATCTGAGAGACATATTATACAGACTGGGAAAGTGCAACCACTAACAATTAACAGCCCTGCATACTCCCTCCCCGAGAGGTCAGGAAAGGGACCAATGTCAGAAGACCACCCGCGGGAGGGGGAGAGGAGGGACTAAGTACTGGAATGGTATGTAGTCGAGTAAGGTGAATATAATTATATGAATAGTAAACATAAAATAAAATGAAACGAAATGAAATGGGGGGAGGACATGAACAGGGGTGAGATGGATCACAAGATCTGGTTACGATAAGGAGAAGTAGTCGTACCAGGACGTGACAAGAGCCACCGCTCGCTTTACATTATCATCAAGAAAGCCGTGTACCAGAGGTAAGATCACTCACCAAACACTTCTCTCCAGATCTGCCAATTTTTGTCAAAGCTTCTCCTCTGGCCCATTCTAGAGGCTATTTGAGATTCATATATATAGTTGTTACGAGTGAAGGTGATGACATCTGAGAGATTTGGGACTGTGGAGGACTTCCAGTTCCGGGTAATCAACGATCTCGCAGCTAGTAACAGATGTGTCACTATAGTACGGAACTGAGGGGGGAAGGAGTCAATGTTCAGACCAAGTAGGGCCAGCGCAGGGCCTGGTCGGGTGAGAACCCCAGTAATAGAGGATATACATTTGAACAGACTCCTCCAGAAGCTTGTTAAATGTTTACATTTCCAAAAGACATGCATAATATTACCCACCTCTCCACAATCCCTCCAGCACAAGGGGGAGTTGTCTTGGGAGAACTTAGACATTCTGTATGGCGTAAGGTACCACCTTAGGGCAATTTTTTGGGCAAGTTCCCAGTGGTTAGTGCATTTGGATGCTTTATATACCGAGTTGAGGGCCACTCGCCATTGAAGGTCTGTGAAGACAGTGCCCAAGTCTTCCTCCCATTTCAGGAATGGGGGGGACTTGACAAAGGAGCGCCTGTGCTGGAGAAGATTGTAGAAGAGGGGAATCCCCTTGGTGGAGGGGGATGTGGATACGTAGAACCTCCAAACCTGGTCTGGGAGGAGTATTCTGTGTTCACTGACAGAGCTAAGGAAATGTGATACTTGGCAAAACCTGTACAGATCTGATTGAGTGAGGTGGTATGTAGCCTGAAGGGACTGAAAAGTGGAAATGCGGTTAGCACTGAAGAGGTGAGATATCTGTGTGATGCCCTTGTCTTTCCAACTTCTAAGACTAACATTGGGGATTGCGCTTTCTAAGACGTCAATAGGGACCGGTACCTCCACCAACGCGTCGCGGGGATCGGTCCTGTTCCCAAGGTCCCTCCAGGCCTCCAGTGAGGCCCGAAGAGACAAGGGCAACCAATGTAGAGGAAAAGGTTTCCACCTGTCCAGGTACAGCAAGGAGACCAAGTCCTTGGTGGGACTCAAGGATCTCTCAATACTGCACCAGGGGGACGCCTGGGGGTTTGTGAACCACACTTTGAGCTGGTTTAGAAGGGAGGCACGGTAGTAGTCTCTTATGTCCGTTAGGCCCATACCCCCGACTGACCTGTGTCTGGTTAAGAGTGTCTTAGAGCATCTGGGCTTGCGTGAACCCCAAACATGGGACCTAAGGATAGAGTTTAATGAACGGAGATGGGGGGCTTTTAAGGGAATAGGGAGTGTGCGAAATATGTACAGGATCTGGGGAAGTAGCAACATCTTAAAGGAGGCAAGACGCCCAACCCAGGAGAGTTCTATTTTGGAAAGGCGCATCGACTCCCTACTGAGTTTCGCTATTAGCGCTGGGTAGTTAGCATCCGCCAGTCCGTGAGGGTCTGCTGTGATCTGAAGACCTAGGTATGATATGCTTTTCTTGGCCCACGAGTAGGGGAAGGTTTTTTCTAGATACGCTTGGGCGGGGGTTGGTAGGTGCATAGGTAGGATAGTTGATTTGGAGGCGTTCACTTTATAGTAAGAAATATTGCTGAAGGAGTGCAAAACCTCCTGAACATGGGGGAGTGATGATGACGGAGATGTTAGGGACAGGATGATATCATCAGCAAACAAATTAATTTTATGGGATATACCTTGGATAGAGAACCCAGTGATATGGGGATGGGCCCTAATCTTTTCTGCCAAAGGTTCAATTAGGAGGTTGAAAATGGAGGGAGAGAGAGGGCATCCCTGACGCGTCCCGTTGGATATGTGGAAGGGTCTTGAGAGACAATTGGATGTGAAAACCTGGGCTGAGGGGTGCGAGTAGAGGGCCAGAATAGCAGACATAATGGGGCCTTGGAACCCGAATTTAGTTAGGGTATGGGACATATAGTTCCAATGGACCCTGTCGAACGCCTTCTCCGCATCCAGAGAGAGGAGCAGAGAAGGCATCCGAGAGGTCCAAGCACATTGCACAACCCCTATGATCCTGCGGGTGGCATCTGAAGCCTGTCTTCCCGCAGTGAAGCCAGACTGGTCAGGATTAACTAGGGAAGGAATGACAGTCAGAAGTCTCTGGGCTAGAATCTTGGCATATAACTTAACGTCTGTGTTCAATAATGAAATGGGGCGGAAGTTTGAGGGAACATCGGGAGGTTTACCAGGTTTGGGGATTGTGACAATATAGGCGGAAATCATCTCAGGAGGGAGACTAGCAGAAACCATGGCTTGTGAAAAAACTGAACACAGTGAGGGTGCAAGGATCTCACCAAACGTTCTATAGTAGTCATTAGGTAGGCCATCAGGGCCAGGGGATTTGCCTAGGGGCATCTTAGATATAATTTTCTGGATCTCTGCAGATGTGATGGGAGCATTGAGTGCATTGAGTTGTGTAGGTGACAGGGCAGGGAGGGATATGTCGGCTAGAAAGTTCTGTATGTCTTGATCTGAGGGTTGTGGGGTGGAGCTATCCTTTTTAATGTTATACAGGGCGGAATAGTAGTCTGCGAAAGAGTTGGCAATATCTCTCGGGTCATACAGTTTGCTATTGTTAAGTGGGCTGCGGAGGAAAGGAATTTTCGTACGAGTTCTCTGGTCCTTCAGGCGCCGTGCCAAAAATTTGCCAGCCTTATTCCCAGAGGAGTAGTACGTTAGCTTCAGGGCGTTAACAAATTTATTATGTGATTCTAGGAATAATCGCCGAAGGTCGCACCTAAGGCCAACCAATTTGTTTGACAGGGATAGAGTTGGCGAGGCCTTATTTTGCACCTCCAAAGATCTGATTTCCTTCAAAAGAAGGTCTATCTTCAGAGTTCTCTGGCGTTTTAGTCTAGCGCTGATTTGGAGGAGAATCCCTCTAATGAAGGCCTTGTGGGCGCACCACAAGACTGACGGGTCAGATACTGAACCTTCATTCAACTCAAAGAATTCTTTCAGTTGCTTGGTGATAGCGTTCACCTGGGCCTGAGTTTGGAATACCCCTGCATTTGCTCTCCAGATGTAAGCAGGACTAGGGGTCATCCCCTCCGCCAGCGAAATGGAGACAGGTGCGTGGTCAGACCACGAGATGTCGTGGATGGCGGAGGAGGTGACCGCCCTGAGAAGAGCCTTGTCGACAAGCACCATGTCAATACGGGAGTAGGTATTGTGTCTGGTCGAGTGGAAGGAGTAGTCCCGTTCACTAGAGTGCTGACACCTCCAAACATCGTAGTAGTCCTCTCTGAGAAGAGCAGGGTGTAGGGAGGGGAAGGGGCGTTTGGATTTAGATGTAGTGTCAACACTGTAGTCAACCGTCATGTTATAGTCACCACATATAATAACATTACCCTTTTTAACATCAAGTATTTTCTTAAAGACTTTGTTGACAAACCTGACCTGATTGGCATTGGGGGCGTAAAGGTTAGCAATAGTGTACATATGATTGTTAAACTCCCCCACAAGAATCACAAACCGGCCCGCTGGGTCGGAGACCACCTCCCCTAGTTTAAACGAAACAGAGTCTCTTATGGCCGTGACGACCCCTCTATGTTTCTTATTGGGGGCTGAGGCGCAAAACACATGGGGAAAGTTTTTGTGTTTGAGGCAAGGGGGGTTAGAGGATAAAAAGTGGGATTCCTGTATGCACAAGATGTCCGCCTGTAATTTCTGAGCCTCTTTCCACAGAGCAGTTCTTTTAGCAGGGTGGTTCAGCCCATGCACATTAAAGGAAATTACGTTAAGAACCATAGCAACGTGGGGTGAAGATGTAACAGTACCTCAGGTTGAAGAAGCTGGCGTAGCAGGGATGAAAGCCAAGGTGTTGTTTCCGGAGGCGAGGATCTCGTCAAGTCCTGGTCCATGGGGTGAAGTCCATCTCTAGGTAGGGGGTGAGGAAGAACAAAAAAGAAAAAAGAAAAGAAAAACAAAACAATGCCACATGGGTTAGTGGTCTTTAAACAGCAAAGTAGTTCGATCAGAACCAAGTCGAACGATAAAAAGGGAGATCCTTTTGAGAATCTGGGAGCAGGGGGTCTGCTCATTTAACACGGGGGGGAAAATAACAAAGTTAGTAGGGTAACATGTAGTATCAAACTGTTGAAGTAACCGAGGCACTTAAGAGAGACGTTTCTTGTTCTTCTTCTTGTGGGTCACCTTGTGCCATGAGTCCTGGGTAGAAACCTTTGAGGCAGAGGGCTGGTCTCCATCAATCTGCGCCGGCACAATATCCCAAGAACGTAGGAGGGCCAAGCCCTCTGTGAGGTTGTTGACCACGGATGAGTGGTTGTCTCTCGTGACGGTGAGTTTGGCCGGATAGCCCCATCTATAAACGATGTCATGGTTGCGTAGAGCTTTTGTGACCGGAAGAAGAGCCCTGCGTCTTTGCATTGTATATTGTGAGAGGTCGGCGAATAATTGAACAGAATCATATTGGGGAAGCGGATTTTTGTTCTTCCTGAAGGACATCATGAAGCGCTCCTTTATTTGGAAGAAATGTACCCGCATTAAAACGTCTCTGGGTATGTTCTCGGGGAGGTAGGACGGCTTAGGCAGGCGGTGTATTCTGTCAATTGCCAGATCAGCGTCTGACAGATCGGGGACCAGCAACTTCATAAGGTCCTGTGCATATTGTTGCAGTTGGTGGGGGAGGACAGATTCAGGGACACCACGGATCTTAACATTGTTCCTCCTGGATCTGTCCTCCAGGTCCGAGACCTTTGTTTTAAGCCAAGCCAGTTCATCCTCCTGGTCGTTATGGGCATCCACCAGTGAGTTAAAAGATGAAGCAAACTCCCCCATCTTCTGCTCCACATGATCCACTCTGCCCCCCAACTCCTGCACATCAGCTTTAAAACCCCTCATGCACTCCATCATATCCGCATGGAGGGAGCTGCGGAGGGACACCAGCATGTCTTTCAACATGGTGTCTGAGAGCGGCTTGTCAGCAGTGGGGAAAGAGTTAATGGGTGCCGCCAGCTCCCTGGTGTCATTTAGTGAGTCCTGCAACATGTCCACCCTCCCACCGGAGCATTCAGGGGAAAGCCGCGGCTTAGATTTTGCTGGGCTGCGCACCAGGGGTGAGGAGGCCTCGGGGGACCTATGTGCTTCACCTGGGAGCGGGTTAGGACTCGTAGGGGCCGAACCGGAGCCACTGGAGGAGGACGGCGAGGCGCCGCCGGCGCCATCTTGGACTAGGCTGCGGGACGCCGGGGAGAAGAAGTGGGACAGCTTCTGTACCTGCGGAGCCGTTTTTCTCTTGCGAGCCATCTCGGGATGCTGGGCGATCCGGTGGAGCGATCTGGAGGGGATAGAGCCGTAGATGGAGCCTCGGTGAGTTGATTCCCCTACGAATGGCGCGGAGCTCTCTGCCTACACGTCCATGCAGAAAGCCCGGTAGCCTCGCCCCCCCTGTGAGAACAAAATTTTAAAAATTTTGTTTGGGTACAATGTAGCATTACATGCAATTGTCGTTTAAAAAGCGAAAGCTGAAAATTGGCTTGGGCAGGAAGGAAGGGAAAGTGCCCTGTATTGAAGTGGTTAAAGCTAAAAAAAAATCATGTTGAAGCAGTAGGAGCTTTAATGTGTTTAAAGTCAAAGCAAGTGTAAATGATCCCGTGCTATGCCTGGTGGTAACAAGGGGGATTGAGGAGACCCGTCTGAACACAGGAGAACACAGGAGATTCACACTTCTGAAGATATTAGTTCTAGAACAAATTTCAAGGTAAGATTTGTCTTGAACAGAGCAGTATTTAAAGGGGTTATAAAGCTTTGTGTGTTTTCACCTTAATGCATCCTATGCATTAAAGTGAAAAAACACCTTGCACTCTCTGGCCCCCCCGAGCCCCCATTTTACTTACCTGAGCCCCAAATCTCCGTGGGCACGATCATGCGTCAATGTCTGAAAGGCTCCTCATTGGATATATTGACAGCAGCGCAGCCATTGGCTCCCGCTGCTGTCAATAACATTCAGTGACGTGGCCGCCGGGGGCAGGGCCGAGTTATACACTCTGTAGCTATGCACGCCAAGTGTATAACACAGGAGTGTGCCCACGAGGTAACCCCCTCGGTAGAGAGCTTCCCAGAGGGGGATAGCTCTTGAGGCAAGGAGCCGAGACAGCCGCCGTGGGACCCCAGAAGAGGACGTTCGGGGCCACTCTGAGCAAAACGAACTGCACAGTGGAGGCAAGTATGACATTTTTGTTATTAATTTTTTTTTTTTTTTTACTTTAGTGTCCCTTTAACAGCATGGGCAGATAGAGAGGTATGAACTTACAATCCAATTTACAGGCATGCCTTGTTTTTCAATATTAGGATAAGCGACAAAACCATTTTAACACAAATTGCTTAGATTACTTACTTCAAGCTGAACTTATCTTACAGTATATGTAATAAAAGAGAAGTTGCAATACTATAACTTTCTTTAAAAGGAGGTGTTTTTGTTTTTTAGCAGCATCCTTAAACTATAGGATGACTGCTATTATTGTAAATATAGTGAACAGGAAATTGAATATAGCTAAAATACCTCATATAATGCAACAAGAAGTAATATTCCTAAACTATGTATGTACAAGGAAAATAAAAAGCAGCATACTTTGCAAGGAAATATTAAATCTAGGTAGCAAAAATCCAGGAAGCAAAGATGTTCCTAATTGCTTGGTTGGAGTACACAAGGTCACCCACTGGCATAGAGCAAGTGTGTTCATAATATCAGTTGCTAACACCTTAGAGTCTCACAGCTAGAGAAGATGAAATTGCTTGACACACTTGTCAGTGTTTACACGTCTTTATGAAGCCAGGATTTAAAGTGTATCTCAGTCAATATTAGGCAGGAAACTGGCAGATACTGACAAGACCTACTTTCAGCAAAAATATTTTCAAAAGAAATGTAAAAAAAAAAAAAGTCTGAGTCCCATATGTGAAAAGGGCTAATATTTTCAGTAATCAAAAAGAAATATTACGTTCATTACTTATTTATTTACGATCAGCTTATTATGTGAATGATTTTAAAACTCTACAGTAGGTGACTGCGATATTGTGTCTAATTGCGGCTCTGCATCGGCGATATTGACCCTCCGCGCCCCCGTTGTGGGATTGCGCTGGAAATACAATCTCGTGGTCACCCACTGTAGCATCACATATATGTTTAAAAAGGAACCTGCAGGTACAAATCCCTTAATTCATTATTGCAGACATTTGGTTTGCACTCAATCAGAACAGACATAGGGTTGCCACCTGTCCAGGATTCATCCGGACAGTCCAGGTTTTAAATCATCTGTCTGGGTTTCAGGCGGACTGAAACCTGAACACATTATTTAGACCAGGCTGTGGCTCCCGAAGTAACCAAGATGGTCACACATAAATCTGTTGCCGTCTGGGAGCTGCAGACGGCTATCTGGGGGCAGATTCGGCAAGAGCAATTTGGCCACACCCACACTTTGCTGTGGCACGCAATGTGCACCGCATTACTACTCTCTTTGGAGCACCAAAAGGTGTCCCAGGCTGCTAAAGTGTTTGTGTTTGGCTTGAAGAAAAGGTGGTAACCCTAGGCAGACAACCTGATTGCATTATTATTAGTGGTTGATGGTTAGTTTACATGTTTGTTCTGGTTGTTATACAATGTACTTTAACCACTTAAGGACCGCCTCCTGCACATATACGTCGGCAGAATGGCACTGCTGGGCACAGGCACGTACATGTACGTCACATTTAAAAGCCCAGCTGTGGATCGCGCTCGCACGCGACCCGGTCCGAAGCTCCGTGACCGTGGCCGCGGGACACCGGTGTCCCGCGATCGGTTACAGGAGCTGAAGAACGGGGAGAGGTGTGTGTAAACACACCTTCCCCGTTCTTCACAGTGACAGTGTCATTGATCGTCTGTTCCCTGATATAGGGAAAGACGATCAATGATGTCACACGTCCAGCTCCGCCCCCTACAGTTAGAAACACATATGAGGTCACACTTAACCCCTACAGCACCCCCTAGTGGTTAACTCCTAAACTGCAATTGCCATTTTCACAGTAATCAATGCATTTTTATAGCACTTTTTGCTGTGAAAATGACAATGGTCCCAAAAATGTGTCAAAATTGTCCGATGTGTCCGCCATAATGTCACAGTCATGAAAAAAATCGCTGATCGCCGCCATTAGTAGTAAAAAAAAAAATATTAATAAAAATGCCATAAACCTATCCCCTATTTTTAAAAACGCTATAAATTTTGCACAAACCAATCGTTAAACGCTTATTGCGATTTTTTTTTACCAAGAATAGGTAGAAGAATACGTATCGGCCTAAACTGAGGAAAAAAAATGTTTTTTTTTATATCTTTTTTGGGGATATTTATTATAGCAAAAAAGTGAAAAAGTATTGAATTTTTTTCAAAATTGACGCTCTATTTTTGTTTATACCGCAAAAAATAAAAACCGCAGAGGTGATCAAATACCACCAAAAGAAAACGCTATATTTGTGGGAAAAAAAGGACGCCACGTAAAAAGGGGCAAGGTCCTTAACCACTTGACCACTGGGCACTTAAACCCCCTTCCTGACCAGACCAATTTTCAGCTTTCGGTGCTCTCACAATTTGAATGACAATTACTCAGTCATACAACATTGTACCCATTTGAAATTTGTGTCCTTTTTTTCACACAAATAGAGCTTTCTTTTGGTGGTATTTGATCGCCTCTGGGTTTTTTATTTTTTGCGCTATAGAAGAAAAACGACTGAAAATTCTGTAAAAAAATAAATAAAAAACTTGTTTCTGTCATATTAGCAGGTTATTTCTCACACACAGCATATGCATACCACTAATTACACCCCAAAACACATTCTGCTATTCCTCCCGAGTATGACGATACCCCATGTGTGCGACTTTTACACAGCGTGGCCACATACAGAGGCACAACATGCAGGGAGCGCCATCAGGCGTTCTGGAGCACCGAGAACAATTATGACATTTCTCTCCTACATGTAAAAATCATAATTTATTTGCTAGAAAATTACATAGAACCCCAAAACATTATATATGCTTCTTTAGCAAAGACCCTAGAGAATACAATGGCGGCCGTTACAACTTTTTATCTCGCAGAAATTTTTTGAACGCGTGTTTTTAAAAAAAAACTGTTTTGTGCTTAACCACTTCCATACCGGGCACATATACCCCCCTCCTGACCAGGTGAAATTTCAGCTTCCGGCACTGCGTCGCTTTAACTGACAATTGCGCGGTTGTGCGACGTCGCTCCCAAACAAAATTGGCATCCTTTTTTCCCCACAAATAGAGCTTTCTTTTGGTGGTATTTGATCACCTCTGCGTTTTTTTTTTTTTGCGCTTTAAAACAAAAAAAGCAACAATTTTGAAAAAAAATTCAATATTTTTTACTTGTTGCTATAATAAATAGCCAAATTTTTTTTTCCAAAAATTTTTTTCTCAGTTTAGGTCGATACGTATTCTTCTAAATATTTTTGGTAAAAAAATAAAAAATAATAAAAAAAAATAAAAAATCGCAATAAGCGCTTACAAAATATGGGACAGAATTATTATTATTATTATTTTTTTTATTTTTATTTTTTTACTAGTAATGGCGGCGATCTGCGATTTTTTTATTGGGACTGCGACGTTATGGCGGACACATCGGACACTTTTGACACATTTTTGGCGCCATTCACATTTATACTGCGATCAGTGCTATAAATATGCACTAATTACTGTATAAATGTGACTGGCATTGAAGGGGTTAACACTAGGGGGTGAGGAAGGGGTTAAATGTGTAGCCTAGGTGTGTTCTAACTGTGGGGGAAGGGGGGTGACTGGGGGAGGTGACCGATCTGTGTCCCTATGTACAAGAGACACAGATCGGTCTCCTCTGTCCCCTGACAGGACGTGGAGCTCTGTGTTTACACACAGAGCTCCACGTCCCTGCTCTGTCACTGCTGATCGTGGGTGCCTGGCGGACATCGCGACCGCCAGGCACGCGCATCGGCATCTCGGGGACGCGCCGGGCGCGCGCGCCGCCGCCGGCGCGCTCGCGCGCCCCCCAGTGGCCGGAGGAATCCAGGACGTCAATTGACGTCCTGTTGAGTTTCCAGAGCCACTGTGAAGCCGTCATTTTACATGCGGCCGGTATTCAAGTGGTTAAAAAAAAGACAAAACAGTAAAGTTAGCCCAATTTTTTTTTCATAACGTGAAAGATGAAGTTACGCCGAGTAAAAAGATACCTAACATGTCACACTTCAAAATTGCGCACACTCATGGAATGGCGCCAAACTCCGCTACTTAAAAATCCCCATAGGCGACGCTTTAATTACTTTTATTGGTTACATGTTTTTAGTTACAGAGGAGGTCTAGGGCCAAAATGATTGCTCTCGCTCTAACGTTCGCAGAGATACCTCACGTGTGTAGCTTGAACACCGTTTTCATATGTGGGCGGGACTTACGTATTTGTTCGCTTCTGCATGCGAGCACACGGGGACAGGGGCGCTTTAAAAAAATAAATAAAAATTATTGTTCATTTTACTTTATTTACTTGATTTTGACACTTTTTTCCCCAAAAATACATTTTTTGATCACTTTTATTCCTATTATAAGGAATGTAAACATCCCTTGTAATAGGAATATAGCATGACAGGTCCTCTTTACAGTGAGATACGGGGTCAATAAGACCCCACATCTCACATCTAGGCTGGGAAGACTGCAGAGTATCGCGCAGGGTATTGGGGTATTGTAGAGTATCGCACAGGGTATTGCAGAGTATCGCACAGGGTATTGCAGAGTATTGGGGTATTGCAGAGTATTGGGGTATTGCAGAGTATTGCGCAGGGTATTGGGGTATTGCAGAGTATCGTGCAGAGTATTGGGGTATTGCAGAGTATTGCGCAGGGTATTGCAGAGTATTGGGGTATTGCAGAGTATTGCGCAGGGTGTTGCAGATTATTGGGGTATTGCAGAGTATTGCGCAGGGTATTGCAGAGTATTGGGGTATTGCAGAGTATCGCGCAGAGTATTGGGGTATTGCAGAGTATTGCGCAGGGTATTGCAGAGTATTGGGGTATTGCGCAGGGTATTGCAGAGTATTGGGGTATTGCAGAGTATTGCGCAGGGTATTGCAGAATATTGGGGTATTGCGCAGGGTATTGCAGATTATAGGGGTATTGCAGAGTATTGCGCAGGGTATTGCAGAATATTGGGGTATTGCAGAGTATTGCGCAGGGTATTGCAGATTATAGGGGTATTGCAGAGTATTGCGCAGGGTATTGCAGATTATAGGGGTATTGCAGAGTATTGCGCAGGGTATTGCAGATTATAGGGGTATTGCAGAGTATTGCGCAGGGTATTGCAGATTATAGGGGTATTGCAGAGTATTGCGCAGGGTATTGCAGATTATAGGGGTATTGCAGAGTATTGCGCAGGGTATTGCAGAATATTGGGGTATTGCAGAGTATTGCGCAGGGTATTGCAGATTATAGGGGTATTGCAGAGTATTGCGCAGGGTATTGCAGATTATTTATTTACCGCGATCCGTGATGCGCCGGGTCTTCTAGACCCGGCGCTCACGGATGATTCCAGGAGCGCGCCCCAGGGGGCGCGCGAGTGGAGCATTCTGGGAGGACGTCCCAGGGACGTCCTGTCAGAACAACTCGACCGCGCCGTAGCAGTAAAATGCCTATGGCGCGGTCGGCAAGTGGTTAACCTGCATATTAGTCCGGGTCTTAAGTGGTTAATGGCGCAAACAAAGGTTTATGCATAAAATGGGGGCACTGCTACATCAGGGTTCTAAATATGTCTTCTGACCAGCATTTTGTTGTCTAGGAAATCTACAGCAGAACTGGTCAGTGTTGATGCGTGCCTCAGCATTTTTTATTCAGATATTGTTTATTGCTTTGACCCCACTAGGGAGATTGCTGTTCACTTCCTGTTTGGTGACTAGAAAAATGCGTATGCATTTAAATTGATAAACAAATTGTTTCAATCAAATAAAGAACAACTTAAAATCTGAATTCCAAGAAAATATTTTTTAAAACTTCCCTCCCCAACCACAAAAAACAGTTAGGCCCGTACACACGACCGAGTTTCTCGGCAGAATTCAGCCAGAAACTCGATCGGAGCTGCATTCTGCCGAGAAACTTGGTCGTGTGTACACTTTTTACCGAGGAAGCCGACGAGGAACTCGTCGGGCCATATAGAGAACATGTTCTCTATTTCCTCATTGTTCAATGAGGAAAGTTGGCCCGCCGAGATCCTCGGCGGCTTCAACACAGAACTCGACGAGGAACTCGATGTGTTTGGCACGTCGAGTTCCTCGGACGTGTGTACGGGGCCTTAGGCCTCATGCACACTGCAGCTACAAAAACCCATTTTATGTGTCTTGAGGTTTTGTTTTTAATGCCTCTAAATGCCCCACTATGTTGGGCTATGTGTCCATGCATGCATAGGCGCTTTCACGTTCCTATATGGCGGTAATTCAAGTTTTATTTCCTGTGACGTTATCACGGAGGCCCTTTCCAAACCCTTCATGTTCATGCAGGTACGGCCCTGTCATATTACTTTTAGCTATTGTGGCCGATGCCTTGTCATTGCTGCAGTCCTGACAATTGTCTTCAATCTTTTGCCCCTCCGATCAGCCCCCAGCACATTTAAAAGTTCCCTCCTCCAAGCCCACAAAAGGTTTGGCTACCTTTCTACTACAAATCTAAAACACGTTAAAGGTGTACTTTCACTTCAATCACTTTCAATATTCTGTCCCCCAGGCTACAAGTATTGACAGGATGCCCCCCCCCCCCTTCTCCAGTGGCTATCCAATAATTCAACTTGATAATTAGCGCTTGTCTCAGCTCCAAGAACTTGCCAGACACATGAAAATAAAAGCTAAGCGACTCAACTACGCATGGAAACATAAGAACGGGGGTGCAGAAAAATGTCAGCAGGTGCTTTGTACTGATGACTCAAAATGTGAAATATTTAGCTTTAGCAAATGGCAGTTTAATCGCAAAGGGCTGGAGAGCGGTACAATAACAAGTGCCTGAAAGAAACAGTGAATAATGGTAGAGGTTCCTTGCATGTTTGGGGTGGCACTTCTGCAAATGGAGTTGGAGATTTGGTCAGGATCAATGGTCTTCTCAATACTGAGAAATACAGGCAGATACCTATCCATCATGCCATACAAATTTGGAGGCGTGTGATTGGCCCAAAAATGTGTTCCGCAACAGGCCAACAACCCCAAATATACAGCCAATGTCATTAAGAACTATTTTCAGTGTAAAGAAGAACATGGAGTCCTGGAAGTGATGGGTTTGCCCCTGCAGAGCCCAGATCTCAGCATTATCGAGTCGGTCTGAGATTACATAAAGAGACAGAAGGATTTGAGGCAGTCTGCATCCACAGATAACCTGGGGTTAGTTCTCCAAGATGATTGAAATAACCTACCTGCCGAGTTCCTTCAAAAACTGAGTGCAAGTGTACATAGAATAGAAGAATTGATGCTGGTTTGCAGGCAAAGGGTGGTCACACTAAATATGGATTTAATTTGGATTTCTCTCCTGTTCATTTACTTTTCATTTTGTTAAATGATAAAAAATATACATGAACACTTCTATTTATGAAAGCATTGTTCATTTGCAGCATTTTTTTTACACCTGCATAAAACTGTTGCACAGTCGTGCATATACCAGCATTTTTTTAAAAAGGCAGACCGTCTGTACCCTCAAAACTTTCACCACGCTTAGCGAATAATTTTCACTCCCCAGATACATGCTCTTTCGATTCTTGCAGGTGAGACACACGGCCCAGGCTCAGTTTTCGGAGTCCACCCCGCAGTCTGCCCTTAATCCATTTATGGCTATAATCAAAAGTACTGACCCCCGCAAATTAATATCGGTCTTCTACGGTATGCTCACTACCCCTGTTTCCACCAAATTGGTGTATGAACTCAAACCTCGCTGGGAGAGAGTGATAGGCCCCTTGGAGGATGAGGAATGGGAAGAGGCTTTAGAATCTTGCAAGGCTGTCTCACCCAAGCTCTCCGACTGATTGACTCAAATTTATATTATCCATCAGGCATATCTCACCCCCCCCATCGAGTTGCCAGATATAGAAGCACCCAATCTACCCTTTGTCAGATGTGTGGGAGGGAGGTGGGTACGTTCTTTCACTTACTATGGTCATGTCCCAAAATACAAGGCCTGTGGGAGAAAGTTGTAACCTTTATGCACGATTACATGGGCTCTTCGGTCACGTTAGACCCAAAACAATGCCTACTTTGGGTGCTTCCAGATACAATAGACAAATAAGCAAAGACATTCCTGCACGAGCCCTTGTTCTCCTGTGGAATTGGATTCGACCCGTATGCCCAAGGTTGGTGGAGTGGAAGGTGGAGGTCAATAATAATTTACTGTATAAAAAGGTTATGTATATTAACAGAGAATGCCTGACCAAATACAACAAAATATTGGATCGTTGGCTACAAGACTCCAATACTTGTACGTAGGGCGCCTTGGGTCTGTGTTGCCAGATAGGTGGCTTACCCCTAGCTGGGCGTATTGTTACAGGTCTAGATGACCTACATGGTCGGCGCCAGATATTGCTCTCTTTCTTTTTCTGTTATTTTCCCCCTATGTTTATTATTCATGACACCTGTTTTGAACTGTCTGTATTCTGACTACTGTACACCCTCATGTTAACATTGACAATTTGGATGTATGCAATAACATGTATGCACTTTTTTGTCATAATAAATTTGTTTTTTTTAAAAAAAGGTGCTTGTGAATATGACTCCCCAGGTTTTGGTCTTCTGAGAAGCCCTGCAGCCTATTCTACATGAAGTTAGTTGTGGGGATCTGTGGAATAACAGGTTTGCTTAAATAAAAAACACCACAAAATGTGTAATGTCCCGTACACACGATCGAAAATTCCGACTGCAAAAGTCCGATGTGAGATTTTGAATGGAAATTCCAACCGTGTGTATGCTCCATCGGACTTTTGCTGTCGTAATTTCCGCCAACAAAAGATTGAGAGCTGGTTCTCAAATTTCAATTATTATTCAATTACTTAACACAACTCAATACAATATTTGAACAAAAAATGGGTATTATATTGTGTTTTCACTAAAATGTATTATATTGTGTTTTTTTCCTGAAAACTCACAATTGATAAACAGTATCGTGCAAAATAAAACATTTTGGTGCATTTTGTATGTGGAGGGGTCTGCTAGGCACCATATTTTGCTCAAAATATTCTTATAACATGTAACATGGTCTTAAAGGTGGAATGAGTCTTTAAATGGATAACTACACACAGCATGCAGTGGGGCATGCAGAGTATCGAACATTGCTGAATAACGAAGAATCCTTTGGGGACTACAGAGCTGGAATGGAGAGAAGGCAGGAGATGCTGATTTTCAGAGCGGAGTATAATAGCTTTTCTCTTACAGGAAACTTTAAGTAGGATTTTCTGAGGGACTGACAGGGTTTCTTTAAGAAATTACATCTAGACTGCCTTCTACAGTATTTCACGTACTTTCAAATAGTGCTTATGGCTAATAATGACACATATCAAAAAACTCAAGGATGATTTTATTTTTAACATAAGCTGCTACTAAATATGCAGGCATGCTTTTACAACTATCAGATTGATTTGTTGATTAACCCCTGTCTGTTACTGCACAGGCATATATATATTATATGAAAACAGCTTGCAAGCCCTTTGGCATTGGAGATATTAAGAAAGATCAGCACGTAACATTTTAATAACAGTGTTCTCTGCAGCACAGTATAATACATAACACTGAAGGGGGCACCTTACATTGATTTTTCTCATATGCTTAACATTATCTTTATGTATCAGAGGTATTATTTGAACATGATATGTGTCTCTTGAGACTATTACAATGGTATATATGCTGATCAGTTCTAGCCGCTTTATGTTTCTCCCAATGAAGTATGCAGTAAAACAAATTACAGAGAAAAATTACTGGAAGATTTACAGCATCCGGCAAAATAAAAAGATAATTTGCTTCTGATTTTGCAGCGATCAGAACAGTACTGTATCTTATGCCAAGCACTTCATGTCTTCCTATTCATTACTATTTAATCACATCATAATACATTTCCTTTGGTTTTAATTAACCTTTCCAAGAGAACTAAGTGACCTTGGGCGCCGATATACATTTTAGATGATATTAGGCTGTCAGGAAACATTTTATCTTATATGGTTATATAATGAATACACAAGTAATTTGGTGTACTGAACTAGGTGGCATGAGCCTTAACAAATTAACTGCTTAAAGTAAAGCTGGCACAAACCACAGCAATTCAAACTGAGCACATTATAAAAAAAAAAAAAAAAATACTTTAGAAAAGGTAACTAAGGCAAAACCTCATGTCAAAAAAACAGTAGATCTAGAGATGCATGCTGCTAAAAGTATCTGCCTTTAAAGTATCTGTTCTTTTAATCAAAACATAAAAAGGGGAGAACAAGTGAATACAAAAACAGTCAAATACTTTACCAGCATAAACTGTAGTAGTATTTTTTACTTATAACTGCTGAGTATCACCAACATAATAATAAATCCACTTCTTAAAGTATATGTAAATCCAAAGCCTATTTTTTCATTATGATTGACATCATGATTCACTGTATACATTTTATAAACAAATGATTTTTGATTAAATTGGTTTCCAACTTATTTTTTTTTACAGGAGATCGTACTGGTAACAGCGCTTACAGTTGCAGGCTGAGCAACTGCCTTACAAATCAGCCTGTAGTGTAAGCTACTTCAGTTGATCTATCTGATGGCAGCCCATGAGTCAATAAGGTGAGCTCACACAGCAAGCTGATTACGCTGCTGCTAGTTGTGATGCAGTGGCTTAGAATGGTCATCCTGAAATGGGAAATGTTGTTACTTGCAGGATCACCAGCTAAGAAAGTTCAATGGCTCAAGCAGGTATTTGCTTAGGAAAACTGTGGGGTAAATTTACTAAAACTAGAGAGTGCAAAACCTGGTACAGCTGTGCTTGGTAGCCAATGAACTTTTAACTTCAGCTTGTTCAATTTTGCTTTGACAAAAATACAAAAACTCAAAGCTTATTGGTGCATCTCTGCATCTAAACCATATTGTGCACTCTCCAGTTTTAGTAAATCAGCCCCTGTATAAGGTAAGAACTGCGGATGTGGATTCTTTGGTTAAACACTATTCCTATCAGCAAACTAAGGATTCCTTAAATACAGCATGTGTCGGCTTATTTATTTACTTCCTAATCAATATAGCCCCTAAATGTTTTATTTTATCTGTTATTGCGAAATATCTGGTGATCCTGCCAATACCTTTTGGTTCCCTTATCAAACTGAGCATGCTAAGCACAGAGGCAGATCCATGCAACATGGTCGGTTTGCGTCCCTGGAATTACTCCCAGGAGATACAGGATGCCATGTCTGTTTCTCCCGTAGTCTGTTTGGGTCTCATGTCAACACACAATGATTCATAATGGCTCCCAGCAGGAGTCTTGCTGTCAAAACTGCAGACCTCATAGATGGTGAACATACTTCACCGCTGTGTGTGATGTCACATACTGCCCACTACGCGTACATGCTCCCTGCTTTAAGAAGAAAGGAGAGCTTGGAGGTTGTGTGGAATATAACATTTGGCTAAAGGTAGTAAACATTTATTTATTTTTTTAAGAAAGAAAAGAAATAATAGTAAGCTGTGTAAGGCCTCGTACACACGATAGAGAACTTGCTTTAAAATTGAACCGATGGACGCCTAACTGATAGGTCAAAACTGATCGTTAGTATGCAAAAGCATCGGTTAAAAAGCAGCGCATGCTCAGAATCAAGTCGACGCAAGCTTGGAAGCATTGAACTTATTTTTTTGCAGCACGTCGTTGTGTTTTACGTCACCGCGTTCTGACACGATCGGTTAATTAACCGATGGTGTGTAGGCGCGACGGACAATCAGTCAACTTCATCGGACCGTTCTCATCGGATGGACTGATTGTGTGTACGAGGCTTTAAAATGTCTTCTTGTAGTTGTGTGTTCACAAATACATTAAAGCGGAGCTAAAAGGACAAATACTCCTTTTAGCTCCAGGTCAGGCACTGATGTGGACAAGAAGGCCTGGATCGCAGTCTCCACTTTAATTCATCACAAAGGTGTTCTATTGGGTTGAGGTCAGGATTCTGTGCAGGTCAGTCAAGTTCCTCCACCCCAAACTTGCTCATCCATTTATGGCCCTTGCTTTGCGCATTGGTCAAAATAATTTAGTGGAGGGGGAATATGGTGCAGGGTTGATTCTCAGGGGTTAGGCTTAGCTCCTTAGTTCCAGTGAAGGGAACTCTTAAGGCGTCAGCATACAAAGACATTTTGGACAATTTCATGCTCCCAACTTCATGGGAACAGTTTGGGGATGGCCTCTTCCTGTTCGAACATGGCTGCACACCAGTTCATAAACAAGGTCCATAAAGACATGGATAAGCGAGTTTGGGGTGGAGGAACTTAACTGGCCTGAACAGAGTCCTGATCTCAACCCGGCAGAACACCTTTGGGTTGAATTAGAGCAGATACTGTGAGCCTGTCTCTCTCGTCCACATCAGTGCCTGACCTCACAAATGCACTTCTGGAAGAATGGTCAAACATTCCTATAGACTCACTCCTAAAGATGGTGGACAGCCTTTCCAGAAGAGTTGAAGCTGGTATAGCTGCAAAGGGTGTGCCAACTCAATATTAAACCCTACGAACTAAGACAGGGATGCCATTAAAATTCATGCGTGTGTAAAGGCAGGCGTCCCAATAATTTTATTAATATAGGGCTAGATTCAGAGAGGATATACGCCGGTGTATCCCTGAGTCCGGCTGGTCGTATCTATGCGCCTGATTCATAGAATCAGTTACGCATAGATTTCCCTAAGATACGACCGGCGTAGGTGTTTTACACCGTCGTATCTAGCGGCCTGCATATTTACGCTGGCCGCTAGGTGGCGCTTCCATATAGTTAAGCGAGGTATATGCAAATTAACTAGATACGCCAATTCAGAAACGTACGTCCGGCCGGTGCATTTTTTTACGTTGTTTACGTTAGGCTTTTTTCGGCGTATAGTTACCCCTGCTATATGAGGCCTATCCTATGTTAAGTATGGCCGTTGTTCCCGCGTAGAGTTTTGAAAATTTGACGTTGTTTGCGTAAGTCGTTCGCGAATAGGGATGTACGTAATTTACGTTCACGTCGAAAGCAATGACATTTTGCGGCGGATCTTCGAGCATGCGCACTGGGATTTTTTCAAAAAACGCCAGATACGCGGGGTCACAGTTAATATGCATAAAACACGGCAACATCATCCACATTTGAATTAAGCGGGCTTACGCCGACACAGATACGTTACGCCGCCGTAACTAAGGGCGCAAGTTCTTTCTGAATACAGAACTTGCGCCCTAAATTACGGTGGCGTAACATATCTGAGATACGACACTTCTATATGAATCTAGCCCTCAGTGTATATACAACATTTTTAATACATATAGGCCCGGATTCACAAAGCACTTACGTCGACGTATCTTTATATACACCGCGTAAGTGCACAGATACGCCATCGTATCTATGCGCCTGATTCTTAAAGCTAGATACGCCTGAATTGTGGCTTCATCCAACCGACGTAAGTTTCCTACACCGTCGGAGCCTGGGCGCATATTTACGCTGGCCGCAAGGGGCGCTTCCATTGATCTACTCGTCGAATATGCAAATGACCGAGATACGCCGATTCACGAACGTACTTGCGACCGTCGCTGTAATCTACGCCGTTTACGTAAGACGTACGTCTGGTGTAAAGTTACTCCACATAAAGCAGGTGTAAGTCATGTTAGGGTATGGACCAGGGAACAGCCGTCTTATTTTATGTCGTTTACGTAAGTCGTACGTGAATGGGGCTGGGCGTAGGTTACGTTCACGTCGTAGGCATTGAGCCGTCGTATCTTAGGGAGTAAATTTGACGTGATTGTGAGCATGCACGCGCATGCGCCGTTCATTCGGCCCATCATTTGCATGGGGTCAAGCTTCATTTAAATGGATCACGCCCACTTCCTTCCTACTTTGAATTAGGCGGGCTTACGCCGGACAATTTACATTACGCCGGCGCAACGTTGGGAGAGAGTGCTTTGTGAATACTGTTCTTGCCTCTCAATGTTACATCGGCGTAGCGCATATGAGATTCGCTACGCCCGCACAAATATATGCCAATCTATGTGAATCCGGGCCATAATGTTTAATGTGCTTGTTTACACATGTACAGTAATTTAAAAAAAAATAATTGCAAAGACTATACATTCCCTATAAATGTATTTTCTGTTCTCCTCTGGAGCCAGTTCGTATTATAAATTAAAAAAATAAAAGAAAGTTGAACTCACAATCAGGACTGGATTTATTTACATATGCTAGTAAAAAATGTTATCCATTCTATTAAATTTCTTCTTTTTTTCCTTCTCTTTTTACCCCAGTGCTTTCATAATACTCTGAATAAACATGTGTATAGAAGAAAGGCCAGCTCTCCAAAGACACGTTTTATAGAACAAGAAATAGAGCCAGTGTTGGCTATGTTCAATCACTCTATTTCAGAGAGGGAACTTTTTTTGTTTTTATAAGTATTGAAATGGGCATCAAATAGCTGACAAAGACATGCATCTATGTTGTACATATTAAGTTAAAGGAATTGAAAAGACAAGGTCTCTGCAATATAGCACACACAGAAGGAATGTACTGTATTACATAGACAACTGGAAAACTATCAAATTGTTATACAGGCAACCGTTTTTCGGTTTGTAAAAAAATGACATTTTTAATGGTCTAGAAAAAACAAAGTTTTTTTCAACCCGATCATTAAAACGGCCTTGCCTACACACGATCGTGAAAAAAAATGCTCTAGCAAAGCACAGTGACGTGTACAACACGTACGACGGCATTATAAAGGGGAAGTTCCATGCGGATGGCGCCACCCTTGGGGCTGCTTTTGCTGATTTTGTGTTAGTAAAAGTTTGGTGAGAGACGATTTACGCTTTTCAGTCTGTTAAAGCGTGATGAATGTGCCATCTCCATTACGAACGCTAGTTTTACCAGAACTAGTGCTCCCGTCTCATAACTTGCTTCTGAGCATGTACGTTTTTTTTCACGTCGTTAAAGCCCACACACGACCATTTTTAAAAACGTCATGAAAAATTAGAGCATGTTCGAAAATTTTAATGCCCATTTTTTACATTGTGAAAAATGCTCTGAAGCCCACACACGATAGTTTTTAATGACATAAAAAAAAATGATTGTTTGCAGGAATAAATGCAAGAAAACTATCTTTTTTATTTATTTTCATAAAAAATAACCCATAGAGGTCTTTGATAACAGCTTTGACTACAACCCACTAGCCAATCTGGAATAATTTTACTTCTGCAGTGTCTTTCTCTGCTGATGCACTCACCACCCAACTCTTGCTGTATGCTCTATAGTTGTGCAGTTCTTTCATAGATGATGTATTGTATATGTATGAGAAAAACAATAATTGTAATAAGGCTGTAAAGTCTAACTATAGAAAGACAGATGTCTCCAAAGTGAATGTATATAAATATCTGCCTGCCATCTGCAGCTCACTGAAGTGTAACTTTCTTGTGGTACTTCCAAGACACTGATGAGATAAATGCACAGTTAGCACCCTGTTCCCTCTTTCTACTTCGAAGAGTAAAAAACGTGCTAGGTTGTACAGAGATTTTCCAACAATTATTCTGAGCGTTATCAAGCACCGAGGACTATCAGAAACAATGTTGCCCTGTAAACTTGGTCTAAGGCCGCGTACACACGGTCGGACAAAACCAATGAGAATGGACCAAAGTTCAGTTTCATCGGTGCAAACCGACCGTGTGTACGGCCCATCGGTCTTTGGTCCTCTTGGACCAAAATTTTAAAACTTGATTTAAAATCGAACTGATCGGTCCAAACCGATGGTTAGTACACCAATGCATTGGTTCAAAACCCGCGCATGCTCAGAATCAAGTCGACGCATGCTTGGAAGCATTGAACTTCGTTTTTTTCAGCACGTCGTTGTGTTTTATGTCACCCCGTTCTGACCCGATCGGATTTTGAACTGATGGTGTGTACACACATCAGACCATCAGGCCACTTCAGCGGTGGACCGATGAAAACGGTCCGTCAGCCGCTAGCGGGGTTAAAACCGCAACGCTAGCGTCCGAAAATCGCGGCAAAAGCTACGGTAAAGCGCCGACGCACCCAGTGCTTCAGTGTGATAGTAGCCCAAGGTATTTTTTTTCACATTTACGCTTGTGCATTAACTTAAGGTTTTATGCATGTTCATGGACTCAAACAATCCACTATACCCAGGGATGGACTGGCCATTGGGACTACAGGGAGTTTCCCGGTGGGCCGATGGCTCAGTGGGCCGGCTTCAGTGACAGCGGACCGCCACCCCCCTCCGCTTCTCTGTCTCTCCCTTCCCGCAGCGCTCACCTCCTCTCCCTCCCCGCAGCGCTCACCTCCTACCCCCCCCCCTGCAGCACTCCCCTGGGGGGAACAGAGAAGCATGGGGAGGACCAGAGGAGCATGGGGGAGGGGACAGACAGCCGACTCAACAGCTATGGCCTGGGAGTTTCTCACTTCTGCCTAATATTGTCCCATAAGGGGGGGGGCACCGAACTGATCCTTTCCCCCTGGTGAAATAATGTCTAGCTTCCCCACTGGTACTGCCTATAAAAGTACCAGTACCAGACGTTCTACTCTAATAAAGTAGTGGCTAGTGAAGGGGGAGAGGGGGCTTGGGTGGCCCGGGGAGTGCGGGAGTTGTCCAGCCGCCATGGGAGAGACCTGTCAAAGAGGGCCAGTCTGGATGAAGTCCAGGGCCAAATTTTTGTCCCAGTCCAGCCCTGACTGTACCTGGCTGGCAAAATGGGAGCCAAACCCCACAGCTTAACAACCAGGACAATAGTGAGCAAAGTGGCTTCAAGTTTACTTTGACGGCTGTCAGTTTGTTTGAGAAGAGATGCCAGCATTTCTTATATGATTTGCAAACTTTGTTGATAACTGCATTATAACAATATTTTTACAATGTACTTTGGTAATGTGTATGATAAATAATTATTTTTTGACGCAAAACAGCAAAAAGCTACTATATTTACAAGATTAAAGAAAAAAATTGTAATGTTAACAGAACCTATTGGTTTAAGTAAGTCACAACACTCCTTCATCCTGTTCAGTTTTGCATGTACCAAAGATGGCAACCTTGGCCTGGCTGACAGTGGCAGACATTTTAGCACTTTGCACTGACCTAGCAACTGTCCTGCAGCATCAGAATGTGGTCTGACATTCCTAGGTCACTCTCTTATGGTGACCACCGGTGCTGCATTGTACATGATGATGTTGACAACTGGGGCAGGGACAAGGGGATAAGACTGGTTGGAGACCAGAAAAAAGAGTGACTTTGAGGGAATGGTCTTCACAACCAAAACTGACAGAGAAGAAGACTGTGGGGCCATGGATTAGGGTAAGTATTCATCTGAATTAGATCATCCCCTAGAAAACAAGCACAATGTGTTTATCAGCAGGGGTTGGGGAACAAAATTACTGTATATACTTGAGTATAAGCCGAGTTTTTCAGCAATTTTTTTTGTGCTAAAAATCCCCCTCTCACGTTATACTCGAATCCTCCAATGCAGCCTAATCCCTCGGCGCTGTGATACATTCAGTATCATCGGCGTCCATGCAGTGTAACCAAGCGCTGCCTCCTCCTCGTCCGTAATAGGCTAAACACTGACTCACTGCTGGGAAACCGAGTCAGTGCTCCATCACGGAGGAGGACGAGGAGGAGGCGGCGCTTGGTTACACTGCATGGCCGCCGATGACACTGAATGTATCACAGTGCGGGAGATAAGAAGACTGCAGATGGGCATATATATGGTGAGCTAATAAAGTGTGTGTTCCAGCACAGTACTGGCCCTAACAAATTACTTTTAGGTTGTTACATAAAAGGAAAGTCTCGCAGATTAATGTTGTGTTGGATACTTGTTTTGCTTACACTGTCTTTGCAAACCGAATCCCCTGTACACCTTTATACTCCCTTTCTTGTGCTTGCTTGTTGCTTCTTCATCCTCTGCATTTGCCACCAAATATCAGCTGTGTTAGCAACCCAGGGGGTAACAGTAATGTCACTTCCTAGGTCAACTGTCTGCTAAGCCTGGGCATGGTCACTGGGGAGAAGGTCAAATGCTCCCTTATATCTGGAAGTGCCAGGTATTCTTGCCAGACATTTAAGGTGCTAAAGCAGACTAAAATGGCCAATTTAAAAAATAAAAATACTTTCTTTCACCTGGTCGTTGTTGCATATTTGTGCTCCTAATCTCCTGCAGCCTCTTCTTTACATGGGCACAGCGCCAGGAGATAATGCCGATCAAGGTACTTGTGGCATGAGGCCGAGGCATGCAGATGGACACAGTGAGGCTGAGGCATGAGACTGAGGCATGCAGATGGACACAGCGAGGACACAGTGAGGCTAAAGCATGCAAATGGGCACAGTGAGGCGGCAAATTGGCATTGTTGACCCTCTTTTCTACTTACAGTGGCTGCTGCATTCTCACCCTAGGCTTATACTCGAGTCAATACATTTTCCCATTTTTTGTGGTACAATAGGTGCCTTGGCTTATATTCGGGTCGGCTTATACTCGAGTATATACGGGTAGCTAATTTTCCCATGCCCAAAGTTAGGCTTTAATTGTGGCCAATATCTACTAACCATATGCCATTGGGTTAGGAAAAAAAACAGAAACGTATAATTAATTAACACAGACCATTCCTCCAGTTTTGCTCTCTATGCTTTCATTAAACTGAAGCTGTCACTTTTTAAATTCAAGGCAAAATAACAGGTTCTCTTTATAGCCCATCTCTTCTGCTACTGATACATTGAATGAATGAATGAATGAATGAAAAACGTATAAAGCGCGGCGCATGCGAACTGAATCGCTTCTGGGCTTCTGGACATTACTTCCCTATTCTCCCCTGCCACTGTGTAGAGCCATCAAAACCCCTGCAACTTTGACTAAGAACCTGCCCCCACACGACAATGTTTGGACCTGGTGATTGGCTGTGTAAAAATGGAAAGGCAGTCACCTATTTCGTATACCCAGAAGCATTCAGTATTTCCAAGTGCTCCAGTAAGAGAATGGGGCAGCTGGGGAGTGTGAGAACCGCCAGTATCTATAACAAAGTGACTAGGCTACAGTATGAGGTAAAACATCTTGGCTTGTCCCAAAAGGGTCAAGCGAAAGATACATTTTAAGCTTCAGACAATATACTACAAAAATATTCACATGCATTTTTATCTTTTTAAAGGAGACCGATATTTTTTATTTATTTTAGTAATTATCCCTATAGATAAAAGTGACACAGCAGAAAATGCTATCGTTTAGCCATAGCGCTCTTTTAAGTTTGATTTATGATGCAAAATAAGATAAAGTATTTGCACAAGAGAATATTATCTTACTAATGAAGGGTGAATGATAAATGGAAAATAAAGCACAATTAACAACCGAGAAGCTGTACAAGTTTGGATAAGTAACAGCACCAGGGGAAATGAGAGTTCAGTAGACAGTATAGCCAGCATATGCTGTCTGCTGCATCAGTTAGAAAATGAGAGTTCAGTAGACAGTATAGCCAGCATATGCTGTCTGCTGCATCAGTTAGAAAAAAAAAAAAACTAATACAAGAAAACAGACATGTATACCCTGTATTATACAGTGCCTTGCTAAAGTATTCAGCCCCCTTGGCATTTTTTGTGTTTAGTTGCCTCACAACCTGGAATTAACATGGATTGTTTGAGGATTTGCATCATTTAATTTACAGAACATGCCCACAACATTTTTTTTATTGTGAAGCAAACAACAAATAGGACAAAATAACAGAAAATGTCAATGTGCATAACTATTCACCGCCTTATGCCGCGTACACACCATCACTTTATGTGATGAAAAAAAATGACGTTTTTAAAAACGTCACTTTAATTGACCGTGTGTGGGGGAAAACGTTGTTTTATGTCTTGTAAAAAACGACCAAAAAAAATTGAAGCATGCTTCAATTTTATGTGTCGTTTTTCAAAAGTGCACTTTTTACTTCACAGAAATTGACCGAGTGTAGCAAAAAACGTCGTTTTCTAAGACGTTTTTTCATCCACGCATGCCCAGAAGCTACTTATGAAGCAAGCTTCAATGGTAAAACGTGGTGGAACGCAACCTTACTTTGCAAGATCATTGTGAGAAAACGATGGTGTGTAGGCAACTTCGTCTTTGAAAATTGAAGTTTCAAAAACGTCATTTTTTACTTCACAGAAAGTGTCGTTTTTTTTCATCACATAAAGTGATGGTGTGTACGCGGCATTAGAGTCAATACTTTGTAGAGCAGGTGTGCCCAACCAGTGGCCTGGGAGCCACATGTGGCCCACGACCTCCTGCTCTGGGATGGAATAAAATAGAATACTGTTATTAAAGGTACGTTTTTATTACTAAAATCACAGTGTGTGTGTATATATGGGCATATCTGTGGTTACTGGGCTTCTTTCAAACTGATCCACAGGTACAGAGAAGTGCACCTGTGGGTTACCTGCACTGAGCCATAGACTTCTATTACCTGCGAGTTTGGTTTGCTGAAAGTAGAGTGGGCTCTATAGAGCCGAGTGGGCTGCCATCCACCCACTCCACTCATTACAGTATGGCCCGCTTCCGGTTACCAAGTTGCTTAAGTGGCCCTTGCTTTTCAAAAGGTAGAGCCACCTTTTGCAGCTATCACAGCTTCAAGTCGCTTTGATCAGTCTCTATGAGCTTGCCACATCTTACCACTGGGATTTTTGCCCATTGCTCCTTGCAAAACTGCTCCAGCGCCTATAAGTTGGATGGTTTGCGCTCGTGAACAGCAATCTTTAAGTCTGACCACAGATTTTCTATTGGATTGAGGGCTGAGCTTTGACTACACCATTCCAACACATTTACATGTTTGGCCTTAAACCACTCAAGCTTTAGCAGTGTGTCTGGGGTTATTGTCCTGCTGGAAGGTGAACCTCCGTCCTAGCCTCAAATCACACACAGAGTGGTACAGGTTTTGCTCAAGAATATCCCTGTATTCAGCACCATCCATCTTTCCCTCAACTCTGACCAGTTTCCCAGTCCCGACTGCTGAAAAACATCCACACAAAATGATGCTGATGGTGTTCTTTGGGTGATGTGATGTGTTGGTATTGCGCTAGACATAGCGACTTCTTTGATGGCCAAAAAGTTCAATTTTGGTCTCATCAGACCAGAGCACCTTCCTCCATACATTTTGGGAATCTCCCACATGCCTTTTCGCAAACTCAAAATGTGCCATTTTGTTTTTGCTAAAAGTAATGGCTTTCTTCTAGCCACTCTGCCAAAAAGCCCAACTCGAAAGACTCTTTACTACCTTTATCGTTATGCCTTCTTGCTCCTCCTCCAGATCTCACAGTGCAGCAGGGAGGGATTTAAAGATGTCATGTGACTTTGTTATATGGAATGTGATAAAAGGTGTTTGGGATATTTATTTTGCTATATAATATATATTTTTCTCTTCAGTGTGAGAAGTGAAGTTCCACATGAAGTTAGAGCTGTGGCTTTATTAACACACTAACTATATTTTATCACATTTCATATAGGTTGTATTGCATCCAGTTTTATTAGATACACATTCATTACTTATTAATTTTACTTTATCACACATCACATTAGGTCATTTATTCCAGATAACATTTTCATACACATCACCATTATTTACTATGGATCTCATAGACATCACTTTTCATCTACTATAATCTATATCCCATTATAATATACACGTCAAACACAGTTTTATATGGAGAATTTGTTGTTTTTCAGCAGCTCCACTTATCACACACACAAGAGATTCATTCCCTAATTATATCAAATTAAGCTATTTGTGCATGTGTATATCCAGTACATATAAAGTTGTTATTATTATTTACAGATTGTTATCTGCAGTTTTTTGGTTGCAGTATAATGGGAATACCTAATACATTTGTCAGGTTTAATACCCCATTGCATTTTTTACATTTCACCATAAATACCTAAATTGGGGGAAAAAACACATTGTGACCACTAAGTGGAGATGACCATATATAAACAACATATATTAGCACAATATGACAATTTGGGTTCTAATTGTGTGGATTTTGTCACATGTACAATAAATATTTTATGCATAGACCCTCAAAGTGTTTTTTGTGACTGTCTGGTACCCATTCTGATATTGTCACTTAGGCCACTAAAATATCTTTTCAAATGTGTGCCCTTTCTCCGACTCTTCCTTTAGGCTTAATGTACACGGGACATTTTACAATCTCTCCTGAACGATATAACTTGACAGATAGTAACCGACATTTAAAAACTTCAATTTTGCCGCATTTACATTTAGAAGGTTTCTTTTGTTTGTTTTTTTCAAATAGTCAAAAATGTAAAACGCCTATAAATGAACTGCGGCTAAATGTGACTTACCGCGTTTACACGTGCTTACAAGCTGTTACAGGCGTTTGGCGTGCCTCTGAACATCTGTCCTGAGCGCTTTTTTTTTTTTTGCTTTCCAAAACTCAACTGCCTAGAAATAACTTTAAATGACCCTTGTGTACATGTACTGGTAAGATAACAGAGGAGAGTTCAGGCAGCTGAAAAGAAATGCTCAACTGCTCCTAAACGTCCGTTTACCAGCAGCGGTGTACATGAAGCCTTATTCCCTGCCAGCTATCTGATGAGAAGTAACTACTTGTTTTACTGGTGCATTGACCTTTTTTTGTTTGAACTTTATGAAAAAATATTACATTTTATTGGTGTATTGCTGTATACCCAGTTTTTTTTTATGGCTGTATTATGGAATTTACTCAAACTGGAGCAGACATAATCTGGAGCAGCTGTGCACAATAACCAATCAAGTTGTTCTATTAGGGTCTAAGAGAGCTGAGCCTAAGGTGCGGTGTTAGATGGTGTGGAGAACCAAGGCAAAATGCCTCAGCAGCAGTGCAACTACAGAGAGCCAGGAGGCTGAATGTCATTTATGTTCATGGTGGAAACCCGTGTGTGGGGGGGGGGAGGGAAGAGGTTAACACTAGTGGGCATCCAAGGGGTTAAATGTGTTCCCTGGGAGGTGTTTCTAACTGTGGGGGGGGAGTGTTACACTGGAGGAAAAGAGATATCGGGATTCAGCTTAGCCGAAACACGACCTCTCACTTTTCCTCCCTGACAGATCAGAGGTGTGCTTTGTTTACAACAGCACACTGCTGATTGGCTCCTGCTGTGTCCAATCACAGCGTAAGCAGCTCGCCCCCCTAAACCATGTGTACGAAATCATGTACAGGCACGTGATTTTGTGCACCCAGGCCACCCTGCCCCAGTAAATGTACGTGGGGTGGTCCGGAAGAGGTTAATACTGGGATATACTTTATTTGTGAAAACCTTTAATAAAAATATTGAAACAGAAAACAGGGTGGAATATAGTAGAGCAGTATAAACACATGACAGAAATGTTCGTTTCAGCTAAGTCAGGTTAGGAATTGTAGAGTAGTCTAAGCTGAGGGAGGAGAAGGTGTATTCAGTGAAAAATCTGCAACAGAAGGGTCTATCCAGATTAAGACTATCACACAAAAGACAGCAACAAAAACTAAACATTTACAGTGTTTACACGGAACTCTCTGAGGACAGAACGGGCAAAAACAACAATACACAAAACCAAGATCACATATAAACAGCATCAGCAAACTGAACACCGCATTTGAAAAGAGATATTTCGATTTGGGTGCTCTTTTATTAGAATATTGACCTATGAGGGCTCCCCCTTTCATGTGCACATGTACACAGCTCACCTAAAAACAGAAAACGTGTTTGCATAAAAATAAAGCCTGAATTGTAGAAGAGTGATCAGCTGAAATAAAGTAGAAGAACGTAAAAAGGGCAGGAGAAAAAGTGAGAAAAGCAATAGATTAACAGTACATCATGGAGAACCTATTCCCAGGCAAGTGCCTGACCCCGGCCCCTCCAAAGATAGAGGACCATGCTGCAGGTGACTGCTGATCACACCACAAGTACAGTAGACTTCTAGCAGGATCAAGGTAAAAAAAAAAGCTCATTCCTGCCTGAAAGGTCCACCATTGTGTATGGTGAGATCTATGGTAACTCAGCCGACAAACTGTTCATTGGCCAGTATAAGATTAATTTACCAGCATCCAAAGTTATATTATGAATTGCAAACTCCTATTCCCTATGACAAAAATCACAAAATAGTTATCTGGAGCTTTATAATAGGATTTTTATAACAGCTTACCTGTAAAATCTTTTTCTTGGAGTACATCACGGGACACAGAGCCATAATAACTAAATCGGTTACATTCAACCTTCAGGTGATTGGACACTGGCACACCCAAGACAGGAAGTTCCCCTCTATATAACCCCTCCCATACAGGGAGTACCTCAGTTTTTGTAGTAAAGCAATAAGTATCACACCAAGAGGGGAGGGAACTCTGTGTCCCGTGATGTACTCAGAGAAAAGGATTTTACAGGTAAGCTATTATAAAAATCCTATTTTCTTTATCGTACATTACGGGACACAGAGCCAAATTAATAACTAAATGGGATGTCCCAGAGCAATGCTAACTTGAGGGGAGGGAGACACAGATCAAGGCAGATCGCCATCAGACGTGAGGACCTATATTACTGCCTGCAGCACACTGCACCCAAAAGCAGCATCCTCATGTCCTCTCACATCCACCTGATAGAATCTAGTGAATGTATGGACCGGAGACCAATTTGCAGCCTTGCAGATCTGAGCTATGGAGGCCTAGTGATGCACCACCCATAAAGCACTTACTGCTCTGGTAGAGTGCACTCTCACATGAAAAGGAGGAACTTTCCTCTCCAAACCATAAGCCCGAACAATAACTTGTCAATTCCACTTAGAGATAGTAGATTTCAACGCTGCCTGGCCCTTCTTGGGACCTGGCAGCACAAACAAAACATCAGTTTTCCGTATCTGAGCCATCGTCTTCAGATGAACCTGGATCGCTCTGACTACATCAAGAGAGTGCAATAATTTTTCTTCCGCAGAACGTGGTTCTAGAAAAAAGGAAGGCAGGGCAACATCCTGGTTCAGATGGAACCCTGACACCACTTTAGACAGAAAGGTTGGGTGAGGACGCAACACTACTCTGTCCCTGTGGATAATTAAATATGGCTCCTTATAAGAAAAAGCTGCAAATTCTGATACCCTTCCAGCAGAGGATATAGCAACCATAAAAAATGATTTCCTTGTCAAAAGGACCAAGGGAATGTGACGTATTGGTTCAAAAGGCTGCCTTTGTAATACAGACAAAACTAAATTCAAATCCCACGTGCACAAAGGACCAGACCTGATCCTTGATGGTACTCAAGGCCAGCTTCATTTCCACCCCCAACTGTAGAAAGGCAAGGATTCTACCAATGATATATTTTCTAGGGTGCAAACCCTTGGATTCACACCAGGAAACATATGCCTTGGGTCCCATGGGTCCCCTACTGCCATTCTCATCTTCTCTGTATACTAGGGTCTCCTGGGCTACACTGGAGCTACGAAGACCACTGGTTTTCTTTCCTCTTTGATCCTGTAAAAAAGTCACGGTAGGAGCTGAACCGGAGGGAGCGCATAGATCAGAGAAAACAGGATTACTAACGCATCCATTCCGCATGCGAGTGGGTCCCTTGTCCTTGACACAAAGCTGTCTAACTTCTTGTTGAACCTTGAGCCGATAGATCTACATCCAGGGTACCCCTAGGAACATCTTTTGGCGGCTTAAGTAATCCGCCTGCCAATTCTCTACTCTACCGATAGGCAGGGTACATGCCTCTCTGCCCAAAGCAGAATATGCTTCACCTCCCTCTGGGGGGTGAGACTCTTGGTGCCCCCTTGGTGATTGATATAGGCCACTGCTGTGGCATTGTCGGATTGTATTCTGACAGGACAATCCTGTAACCTGTGTGTCCAGGCCCTCAGGGCCAAACGTACTGCCGGATCTCTAGGATATTGATGGGCAAGGTCTTTTTGGTTTCGGATCATTTCCCCTGGACTGTAGCCTCTTCTAGGACTGCTCCCCAGCCCAAAATGCTGCTAACTGTTGTCAAAACCTTCCAGGCAATTGGAATGAAGGATTATCCCTTCTGCAAATTTTTGGTTACTAACCACCAACTGAGGCTCTGGCATACCTCTGGTGCCAGATACATTGGCAAGTCCAAGACTTGGATCCTTTTGTTCCAAGCAAACATGATGCCGTTTTGCAATGGCCTTGAATAAAACTGGGCATAAGGAACAGCCTCAAATGAGGCTACCATCTTTCCTAATAAGCTCATGCAAAGGCGAACAGAAGGATTTTTCTTTACCTTGACTACCTGGACCAGGTCCCATATAGAGTTGACCTTTGATTGGGAAAGAAATACTCTGTTTTCGGGCTGTGTCTATGACCAAAACCAGGTATTCCAGCCTTTGCACTGGCTGCAAGGATGATTTATCTAGGTTGAGAAGTTGAACCCAGCTCAGGTGTTCCAGATATTTGACTGTGCTGAGCACACTCTAGTTCAAGCGTGCCACCAACTGATCCACCAGTAGCAAGTAGTCCAGATAAGCTGTTACCGATATGCCCTGAGCCCTTAGCATTGCCAGGAGCAGGGCCAGAACCTTTGTAAATACCTGGGGTGTGCTAGTTAGACCGAAGGATAGAGCCACAAATTGAAAGTGGCGTTCTACTGCAAACCTGTCACGTACCTGGTAGCGGAGCCCAACGTGCAGGGAGCAGGCTCTCGTAAGCCTCTGACTCAGGAGCCCCTGGTAGAGTAGACAAGGGTCAAGAGTTCAGAGGGACACAAGCGCCTGGTTGGTAGCTGAGTGGAAGGCTGGATGCAGATACTGGAGGTGCACCGGAGTCCTAGCAGGATGCAGACAGCAAGCCAGAAACAGCAGACAGTAGTGTGGCACTCGTGGAGCTGGAGACAAACAGGGTGATGCAGACCGGATCAAACACTGGCGGGCGGATCAGAAGCCAAAGCGCAATCCAAAGGGTAGGGCTTTAAGGCTCTCTTAAAGGCCAGGATCAGTCTTTCAGCATGGATGTTGGTCTCTGGTTCCCAAGAATTATCCTCCGGACAGTAGCCCTTCCACTTAACCAGGTATTGAACCTGGTTACATCTCTTCCTGCAATACAGGATGGACTCCACCTCGAATTCCTCTTCGCCATCGATAAGTACTGGTTTAGGAGGTCCGGTATTCCGGTTGGTGAAGAAGTCTGAGACTGTAGGTTTGAGTAGTGCCACATGGAAGACTGGGTGAATCCAGAAAGAGGCAAGTAACTTTAATTTGTAGGCTACTTCGTTAGTCTTTCTAAGTATCTGGAAGGGACCCACAAACTTTGGACCCAATTTCTTGGATGGGCATGCTAATTTCAGGTTCAGGGTAGACAGCCAGACCTGATCCCCTGGCGCTAGATTAAGTTCTCCTCTCCTCCTCCTGTCAAACACCTTCTTGTTATATTCTTGGGTTTTCACCATTGTCTCCTGGAGTAATTTATTGTTAGCAGAAAAGAAGTCCAGAGTTTCTTGGGCAGCCGGTACTGTGCATTCTGGAATGTTGTTCGATAGGAACAGAGGGTGAAAACCGTAGTTAGCAAAAAACGGAGACTGCTTGGTAGCGGAATGGACAGAGTTATTATAGGCAAACTCTGCAAGGGGCAATAGAGAGGCCCAATCATCCTGAGAAAAACGTGAAAAACAACGCAAATATTGCTCAAGCGTTTGGTTGGTGCGTTCAGTCTGGCCATTGGTCTGCGGATGGTATGCAGACGAGAAGGAGAGATCAATTTTCAGGGCTCCACATAGTGTTCTCCAAAATCTTGACGTAAACTGCACCCCACGGTCAGATACAATATTTGTGGGTATGCCATGGAGTCTCACTATCTCCTTAATGAATATTTTTGCCATCTCAGAGGCAGAAGGTTTTCCCACCATAGGCAGACAGTGAGCCATCTTGGTAAGTCTATCTACCACCACAAAGATGGCGGTATAATCCTCTGAAGGGGATAGCTCGACGATAAAATCTATGGATATCATCCTCCATGGTTTCTCTGGAACAGGTAATGGCTTCAATAACCCCCAAGCTCTGGTTCTGTTGCCCATGTTTTGGATACAGGTGGTGCAAGATTCAACATAACTTCAGCAGTCCAGAAGCAGCTGTGGCCACCAGAAGGTACGCTGGAGAAGCTCGGACGTCTTGTGTACGCCAAAGTGGCCGGCCAATTCGTAATTGTGACAGAATTTGAGGACTGCTACCCGTAGTTGCTGAGGCACAAAAATCCTACCCTTGTTCTATAACAGGCCATCCCTTAACTGTAAGACAATATCTGATGGTGGAGGAGCTTCTGAGGAGGCTCGCTTAATTTGAGACAGGAGGTCCCCTTGTAACATGAGGAAGTTTCCAGGAGCTGGAATGGTGTCTGAAGATGAAGAGGTCTCAGGCCCATTAAACATCCGAGAGAGTGCGTCCGGTTTGGTATTTTTTGACCCAGGTCTGTAGGTGATGTGGAAAGAGAACCGGGTAAAAAAGAGTGCCCACCTGGCCTGGCATGGTTTCAGTCTTTTAGCAACCTTCAGATACTCTAAGTTCGGTGTAGATTAGGATAGGATGTGCTGCACCCTCCAAAAGGTAGCGTCATTCCTCGAGAGCAGCTTTAATTGCCAAGAGTTCCCCGTCTCCAATGTCGTAATTCCTCTCAGCTTCCGACAATGTTCGAGAGAAGAATGCAACTGGATGAAGTAGGGCCTTAGGTCACTGTCTCTGAGAGAGCACCGCTCCAACTGCCACTTCAGAGGCGTCCACCTCCAGGATATAGGGTAGGTCAGGGTGTTTCAGGATAGAGGCTGAGACGAACAGGTCCTTTAGGGTAGCAAAAGTGACCTGAGCTTCGGGGGACCATTGGAACCGGGTGCCTTGTCTAGTTAAATTTGTAATGGGGGCAATGATGGTGGAGAACCCCATTATGAATTTTTGATAAAAGTTTGCGAATCCCACAAAGCGCTGGATCGTTTTTTTATCGATGGGAGCCGGCCAGTCCGTGATGGCAGTAACTTTCTGAGGATCCATTTTAACACCTTCTACCGAGATGATTAATCCCAAAAACTGAATGCTCTGTCTCTCAAATTCACACTTTTCAGATTTGGCGTACAATCTATGCTGACGAAGCCGGGTTAATATTTTTCGGACATGATCCCGATGATCGGATAGAGAGGAGGAGAAGATCAGAATGTCATCCAGATAGATTATGACAAACAGGTCAAGATAGTCTCTGAATATGTCGTTCACAAAATGTTGAAAGGTGGCGGGAGCATTACAAAGGCCAAAGGGCATAACCAGGTATTCAAAATGCCCGAATCGGGTGCGAAACGCGGTCTTTCACTCGTCGCCATCTCTAATGCGGACTAGATTATAAGCCCTGCGGAGATCAAGCTTGGTGAAGATGAAAGCAGCCCGAAGTCTTTGGAATAGTTCAGGAACCAGAGGAAGAGGATACCCGTTCTCTATTTAAATTTTATTTAAATTCCAGTAGTCTATGCAGGGGCGTAAGGAGTGATCCTTCTTCTCTACAAAGAATATTCCAGCTCCGGCGGTAGATGTGGAAGGGCGTATGAAGCCCACGCGCTGGACCTGGATTCCACTGCCATTGTTGCTGATCGTCACACTGCTGAAACGCCTTCCATGACAAAACTGCAGGAACTTTTGGTGAGCGGAAAATATAGGCACATGCAGATACACATCTTTGATGTCTATTGAAGCTAGAAGTTCTCCCCCTTGTAGGGTGGAAACCCACTGAGCGTATTGACTGCATGCGAAAAGAGTGGATGTTTAGGAATTGATTTAGATCCTTGAGATCTAGAATAAGTCTGACATCTCAGTTGGGTTTTGGAACCTTAAAGAGGTTTGAACAGAACCCCACAACCTGCTCCTGTGAGGGAATCTCTATGATTACCCCTTGGGACAGCAAGTGGTCTAAAGCTAGAAATAAGGGCCTTCTTTTTACCGAGTCCTTTGGAACGCTCGATCCTAAAAAACGAGATGGCAGAAGTTCCCTAAATTCCAGCTTGTAACCCAGAGATACTGTGGAGATGACCTATCTGTCCTGAATATCTTCCTGCCAAGCCCTTGAGAATCGCAGAAGCCTCCCTCCCACTCGATCGAGCGGGGGCGCCCCTTCATAAGGAGGCTTGGGATCATCATGACCAATCCCTTAGACACTGGCAAAAAAACTGAGGAACTCCCTGTATGGGAGGGGTTATATAGAGGGGAACTTCCTGTCTTGGGTGTGTCAGTGTCAAGTGCCAATTACCTAAAGGTGGAATATAAGCTATTTAGTTATTATTGTGGCTCTGTGTCCCATGATGTACGAAAAAGAAAACTAGGTTGCAAAGATTATGTATAAGATATGCATATCTACAATATTCTAATCCATAAAATAGGAAGCAAACCTTCTGTGATTAGCTCATAATGCATTATTCTTTTAAGTACAGAGTTTTCTTGTAAGCTTTTGTCTACCACTGACAAAAAGCAGCAAATGATTATCCACACAGATTATAGCTTGTGGCACAAAGGCCCCCTAGATGACAAAAACATCATCCATTTAATTAAACCCCATGCAAGTATTATCAATATACTGTAAAATAACATAGCAGGCAATAGTCAAAATAATAAAAGCACTCAAGTGGCGTAATAGCAAAAAAAGTCAAAGCTGTTAATCCCAAAAGACATGCCATGTCATGTCTGAGAAAAGCCGTAAACAAGTGCAAAATATAAGGATACCATATTTCAGCCAATCATGTCTGAACAACATGTAGCCTTATTCATGGAATTACTTTGGCAGCTCTTATCTACATAATACCTTCTAAGCATATCATTACCCACAATCTCTCTAATCCAGAACATTAAGACAAACTTTTTTTACATCAAAATAAAATTTATTTGACTTTGCCAAATGTGCAACAGTGTTAGTTTACTGCAGTTTTCTGTTTTTGTAAAGTTTATGGCTACAATAAAAGGTTGCCATTGTGTAGCTCGGCATTTATTTATGAAAATATGAGCTGCAGTACAGCTATCCAATTATGTAGTAAAGTCATGGGAAATCTAATAACTTCTGTGTATTTGAGCTATATAATTATTCATTATTTATAAAGGGCTGATGTATTCTCGAACTTTGTACTTTTGGGAACAATATACAAAGAAAATTGTAGCAATGGATATGGAGAGCTACACAACAGAAATAACTATTTAAATGATCTTTTTCATGAAAGAAATATATCTGGGTATAAATTGAAAAGGCAAGTTTTAAAACTAAGACAAAGGAAATGCTTTACTTCTGACATTTAAAACCCTTTTACGCTGCTAGCGCATCCGCATTAGCGGTAAAACGGTGCTAGTTTTAGTGGCGCTTTACCACTGTTATAGTGGCGCTTTTCAGCCACTAGTGGTGCACTTTTAACCCCACTAGCGGCCGAGGAAAAGTGTTAAAACCGCACGCAAAGTGTCGCTGCTGGAGCACTTAGCAGGAGCTTCGGCAGCGCTGCCCAATGATTTACATGGCAGGGCGGTTTTGGAACGGTGTATACCACCCCAAAGATGCTGCTTGCAGGAATTTTTTTCCAGTCCTGCAAGCGCACCGCCCCAGTGTTAAAGCACTCAGGCTTTGTTCCTGGGGAGGCTTCAGTGGTGCTTTTTAGGAGATTTACAGGCGCTGTTTTTTGCGCTAAAACACCTGAAAAGCATCTTCAGTGTGAAAGGGGTCTTGGCATCAAAGCATGTAAACTTTTACATTTGTAAGTAAGGTCAAAATGTATTTACAAATTATATATACAAGGGCAAATTATATTTTGAAAAATAAAGCAACAGCAGACTAAAATGTCAAGCTGCATTGTTCACAATTTGATAACATTAAAGTGGACCTGGATCTAATGTGGTTATAAATCTCAGACATGAAAAATTAACAAAGCACATCTCACTATAGCGTGTACTAGCCTAAATCCAAAGCACCAAGGGTGGCTCCTCTCTGATCTCTCCTCTCTCTGCATGGGTCACTTCTGACACATTTACCTGACAGAACAGCTTGGGTTGTCATGCCATTGGTTGTGATCTACCCTTCGACTGCGGGCAGCCGACAGGTAGATCACAAAGACAGCTCTGCAGTGGCAGTCCTCCCCATCAAAAAACACATTTCATCGCTCATGGAAACTGACTCATGTGCCCCCCTCAGTGACTACCCATCAGGCTTCATCGGCACATCATCCACCATCTCTAATGCCTCAAAGACAGGCTACACCCTAAAAAAAGAGGTCTACTGCAAATCCATCACCTATGCTAGTCTCCAAACCTAGACAGAAAAAAATCTCAAACACAAGCAGAAACTACCATTACCTTCGGTCTCCCAGGTTCAGTTTGAGCCTAGCCCCCTCAAAATCTGCCCATGCATCTACATCAACTACTTTGGTGCCACGATCATCTCCTTCTGATTTTACTGATGCGGTTGCTACAAATACCACATCCATGCCTACTACCACCTTACAGAATTAATTATCCAGCTCATCCATCTCCTTTGGACCAAACTCCCCTCTGGTAACATCTCCCGCAACAGCTCACCAGATTGACCCATCTGAATTTTTTTTGTGCCAGACTTCCCCTGGATCAAGCCACAAACAAGAAAATAAGGGGCAGAGGATGTCGGGAAGAGGTGGGCGATCCCAATTCAGACCCCAGAAATAAGAGAGTACAGTACTGTAAAGATCTTCAACTTATCTACACATACCCTTACAGCTGATGAGATTTTGCTGCTTGGCCGTGGCTTAAATCTTGCACCTTCTGTTCCACCTAATCCTTTCCTTTAAGGACTTGAATAGGTTCATACGTCTCCTGACCTTAAAAAGGTTTTTATAATACACAGTCTACTATAAATAAGTTATCCCAAACCGCTGTCGATCCTCCACTGGATGGTATACCCCATACCGCACATGATGACTCCATTTGTTTGTCATGGAGTAGTTAGATTTTCTAGCACGTTCAAGGGCACATAGCAATTAAATATAAAATAATTAATGGTAACAAATATTCTGCATGTATGCATTTCATATTTTTCTGTACTTTTGCCTCCAAAATGTATTTTCGATTTTAATAATTTTTTTAAACACCTCAATACCACTATATATATATATATATATATATATATATATATATATATATATATATATATAGCCTCATATTAAGGTGGTATTACTGGGATCATAGTTGAGGCGCAATTACTTTTGTAGGCGTTGGAAGGGAGACCCCCTTGCCTTTGGGACAGGAAAGCCCAGTACTGACAGGAGAAGGGGGACCCCCCTTGCTTTTGGGACCAGAGAACCCGACACTGTTCCAACTGGCGACTTTGGCTGCACTGCACAGAGTAAGGAACTGATATTGCTCCTCCCCCTTCTGTGACATCACAAACCACAAAAGATGAGGATTTTATCACTAAGGCCCCGTACACACGATAGAATCTATCCGCAGATAAATCCCAGCAAATGGGTTTCTGCGGATAGATCCTATGGTGTGTACACGCCAGCGGATCTGTTTCCGCGGAGAAATCTCCTCTGGGATGGATTCCAGCAGATCGAATATTTGTTGTGCTGCACAACATATCCATCTGCTGGAATCCATTCCAACGGATGGATCCGCTCGTCTGTACAGACTTACCGGATCCATTCGTCCAAAGGGATTCCCCGCACGCGTCGTAATGATTTGACGCATGCGTGGAATTCCTTATATGACAGCGTCGCGCCCGTCGCCGCGTCATAATCGCGGCGACGGCGCGACACGTCATCGGCAGAGGATTTCCGCGCGGATTTCAATGGGATGGTGTGTACACTCCATCCCATCGAAATCAGCGGATTTCTTTGAGAGGATTTATCCGTGGAAACGGTCCGCTGGACCGTATCTGCGGATAAATCCTCTCGTGTGTATGGGGCCTTACAGTTTTGATTTGCTTATTTAAAGAGGCCAGAAGAACCCTGATCTCTCCATAAAAAAAGAAAGTGTGTTTTTTCCTGAAAAGTTACATTTGATAAATTGCTGTGCAAATTTCATGCGACATAACAAAACAAAAACAACATCCATTTTTTTCTCCAAGGCTTCTGCTTAACCAGATGCTGACCGACCAACACACATTTACTGCGGCAGGGCTGCCTCTCTGGGCGGAATTACATACCTGTATGTGATTCTGCACTTCCAGGCCTGGGGCCACCCGCTCCCACTGTGACCGGACACAGCAGGAGCCAATTAGCGGGTCTGGCGGATGCAATTTGAGTTTCCTTTTTGTCCTGCCCACATATTGTAGGTTGCAACTACATTGGAGCACATATATAACACCCTCCGTGTGGCATCCAATGAAATCTCTTATTTGGTGTGTGTGTCCTGTGTTGGTACCAATGAAATCTTGCCGTTTGCCTTGAAATAATTTGGCGTGTCTACAGGCAAAACAGTTCCTGCATGGAAAAAATCCCTTTCCATTAAAGAAAGAAAACATTGGTTTCGGGGGCGAGGCAATCACAGATTTGACTAACATATCTTTAAGGGTTGGAGCTCGTTTGTATATGATCTTAGGCTTAGTGGGCAGTATTGTGTTAAGATCCTTATCATTGAGTAACACATGCCAATGTCGTTGGATGAGTTTGTTTATGTCTCTATATTGGACATTATAGTCCAATATAAGACAAGGTGCCAAATTTGCTTGAGATTTTCTATCGATTGTCTTATTTTCAAGCATAGGTCTTCTGTCCAGTTCCTGTACATTCCGTATTTGTTCATTTATCCAGGATTTATCATAACCCTTTTCTTCAAACCTTTTTCCAATAAATTGGGCCTGTTCCCTAAAGTCCTCTTCCCTCGTACAATTTTGGGGTATAGAAAAATACAAGGCATCTTGGAGAGGTAGCCACAAGATACGGGTTATTAGTCAGAAAGAATCCCGCTGGATACATACCCTCAACACACTTACTCCAGGGGGTATGAATGTGGATTTCGATCTCAATTGTTTTTTAAACAACTTTTAATTATACTCTATCCTATTTATATACAGTATAATATTAACACTAGTATATGGAGTATTCACGTTTCCCATGTATAGTGTCCATTGATAGGGTATGTCATAATGTGTGTGGTGGCCTTGGGCTTGTGGGGGTGTCGGTGGACCCACCCATGGTACTATTACATTTCAACTCCCGGGACACCCTGGCCCTTTGTCGCATGGACCTTCAACTGTGGGAGACTCTCTTTCACGAGAATCCCCATTGTCCATCACACCACGTTCAATAATACTTTAATAAGAGTTTGACATGTACATACCCCTATAGATACATAACCATATGCATGTATGCAGGAAGTTACACTCTACTGCTATTCTCCTTTCCACTTGTATTTTTATACATATATTTTTATTACTATTCCTTTCAAGTCGGCTCTATTCTATATTTATTTTAGTCAACCTGAATGATTTTAATATTATATTGACACAATGATTAAGTATGTGGTCTAATTATGATCTATTAACTAGAAGACATTTACACTGATCTGTGCATTTGCACAAACATTAGACATATCAATTGTCAGTACAAGGCCTGTACCTAACAATCTATAAATGCCTTCACCTTATTATTTTATTCCTATTTTTAATTTATTTTTATCAATCTCTATCTATCACATTTTAACATTTTACAGAATGTACACATCTGAGCTCTGCGCTTTTTAAACATATACATGGCCAGTATATTTTATTTTATTTTATATATAATGAGAAGTACTCTCATAATTATTTTTGTATTTTCTTTATTGCCTTATGAACTGCAGTTCTGTTACTTTGTAGTTTGGATTGTATATCCACAGAACTTAGCATTGTTCAGCGATGTCCAACAACATTTGCTTCCTTTATTACCATGTCTATAGATATGGACTACAAGAAAATGGAAGCTTGTTTACTTCCGGTTTGCCACTATTTAACTGACGGCCTGACAGCCAATAGGGTTCCCCTGATGAAGTCACGAGGTGCGTGACGTAACGCCGTAGGGAGTCAGACCGAGATACACACCCGCACAAGCCGGAGGCCATCGGACGTCAGGCGGTACGTAGAACGCCGCGTCCCCGGGAAATTTAAAAGTACTACTGCATGCGCCCATCCCTGTTCTGTTCATTTATATTTTTGCCACAATAAATGCGCTCAAGCTTAAACCTACTACACCATCGGAGGCACTCTTTCTTCTCTCTCTCCCCCTCATCTCACCCCTACCCTGGACCACGGAGCCTGGAGATATCCAACAGCCGGAACAGCAGGAGTGATCCACAGCTGGGGACGCAAGATCATCGATAGTAGAGATCATACTATATGCTTATATATAGCACCCTGCAGGTAAGGGCATTACATTACCTATGAGGATAGTCCACCAATCGTTTGAGGGAAGAAAATAGAGATTTAGAAGTTTACCTCTTCAGACTCACCTGGTTTAAAGACTGTCTGTCATATCTGATCTTTTTATTCATTTTTTGAAGCTTCAGCATTTGCACTTTATTATTTCTGGACACTTTCAATTGCACAGAGATTCATTTATTTTTACCATTCCAGGTTCACATCCTTGTGTTATTTTTGGGTTGTTCTTTCCCAGTTGATAATTATTTCACTTATCACAGTGCAGTTATTTATTGTATTTGTGCACTCATTATTGGAATTATCCTCTGTTGTGATCACGGTCACCTATTTGAAGCGCTTATCACTTGTTTATTTATATTTTGATTTTTGTGTTATGTGAACACTCTTAGATATAGCTGCCTCAGATATATTTTATTTATGATCACCGCTTTATTATCATAACTGTATACTCACAGTAGCGCATTGAGTTTTTTCACACATTATTCACTGGCGGATGCAATGTTCGCCAGGAGACAGGCAGAACAGCAATCTGCCTATGTAATTAAGACAGATCGCCATTCTGAGACAAGGGAATGCTGTGATCCTGTCTTCCTGCTAAGCAGGAACTGTCTTGCTAAAGTGAAAACACTCCCCACAGTTAGCAAGCACTCCCTAGGAACACATTTAACCATTTGATCACCATGGATGTTAACTCCTTCCCTGCCAGTGTCATTAGTACAGTCACAGTGCATATTTTTTTAGCACTGATCACTGTATTGGTGTCACTGGTCCCCACAAAGTGTCAAAATTGTCAGCTAGGTGTCTGATTTGTCCGCCACAATCTGATATAAGCCAATAATCGCCGGCATTCCTAGTCAAAAATAAAACATTTAATAAAAATTCCAAAAATATATCCCATAGTTTGTATACGCTATAACTTTTGGAAAATCCAATCATTATATGCTTATTGGGATTTTTTTTTACCAAAAATATGTAGCAGAATACACATTGGCCTAAATTGATGTCAGACGAGGTCTGAAGAAGAAACAAAAGTTTCAAAATGCGTTACCGCCCCAGTCCACGGCAGCACACTCCCCCCCTGCTGACGTCAGTTATGGCCTGGCACCATCTTGCATTCCACGCTGGTTACAACCACAGCTGGCCGTCTCCTGCAGTCTTGACTCCTGCCACCTCACCACCCTGGAAACAGACACTGCCATGAATCCTTATGCCTAGCCATGGATATTTCCCACATGCCTGCTTTTATATACTAATATGTGAATTGCCAATTTTAATAAATGAAGGTGATCTAAACTCTGCACTTAGTCTGGTGCCCCTCTTGTGTTTCCTTTACATGCCTGCAGAGATCTTGCTTTGTTTCTAAGGGTGCTGCCACTGATGCTGAGCTTTATCACCTACCTGCCACATTCATCCTTTGTACCATGTTGGACTTTTATGGACTCTCTATTAATGACTTTTAGTTGACTGCATTACTCTAGCGACATTTTTTTATTGTGTTTGTTAATGCAATATGTGTACATGTGCTAGCGATCTGATAAATACAGTATAAAGCATAAGTATGGACTCTGTTATGGTAAAAAAAAAATATTAACTTACTCATCTTGCTGACCATTTGTGATATGATATAGACGATTTGCACCCCCATCAGCACAGGCTTTGATAATAGCTAAAAAAAAAAAGAAATACGTTTAAATTTATTATTTTGAAAAATTATAATTGTCAACATGTATATAGCTGATACAGCCCTGAACCGCTTCTTGGATCCTTCTCTTCTTTATGACAATGAAAAGAAACGGTTTGGGACTTTATATGAGGACATCAAAATGTACCTTTACCCCCGGCATTTGAATATACGAGAAAAAAAGGTCTGAAACTTTCTGTGAAGCATGCACCAGGGGAGGCAACACAACATAATAATGATGATGTTTGGTGGATAAACCATATTAGTGACCATATATCTTGCAAAATAGCAGAATACATGCAATATAATATAGTTAAAACAAGAAAACCTTAATTCCATAACATAGTACATAGTAATAAAGTAACATAATGGCATATCAGCATAATATAATCACAATGGTAAAATAATAAAAACATCGGACTCATTGTTGCGTGTCTCCACAGTAACAACATAATACAAATTTGTAGAGTCCAAAAGAGCATATTATAGATAATGTATAAAAGTAGTAGGATATCTTCTCTATACCATTACCATGCTACAGTTGGTGTTTTATCAGTTGTTTGTTGTTATGTACACTCCATGTTATTCATTTTAATAATGCGTAATTAAAGATTTTTCTACTTTAATAGTGCCTTTAAAGTCCAAATCCAAGGGGATTTTTTTTCTTGTCTTTAGTTTAGGATGTTGGCACTATGAAGTAATCACTGATACCTTCCATAAAGCCATAGTAGTGGGTAGAATAGTAGATAAGGTATACTGTATAAAAAGATTAGAAGACATGTAAACAGCCAGTGACTGATTCAACCCAATGATATTCATTTCTAAATGATGTAGCATTTCCAGGTGAACACTAAACACTAATGCCCTGTACACACAACCGATCGTGTCAGAACGCGGTGACGTAAAACACAACGACGTGCTGAAAAAAACGAAGTTCAATGCTTCCAAGCATGTGTCGACTTGATTCTGAGCATGCGTGGATTTTTTACCGATGGACGTACCCACAGACGATCATTTTTTTCTATAGGTTTTTTATCCATCAGATCATTTTAAAACAAGTTCCTATTTTTTTAACCTATGGATAAATAACCGATGGGGCCCACACACGATCGGTTTGGTCTGATGAAAACAGTCCATCAGACCGTTTTCATCAGACTAACCTATCGTGTGTGCGCAGAATAAGGGGTTGACTTACTAATGGCAACTACAGATTAAGTTGCACCGAAGTCGGAACAAAGTAGTACAAAAACCTTTTTTGGAGTCGCTGTGACTTGAGTCACACCAATTAGAACGGGGAACATTGAAATACATGGATTTTGACTTGTCATGTGACTTCACGTGTCAAGTCGTACAACAATTAGCAGTTAAAACAAAGACTAATATGCCCCTGCTAGTGATTTGGATATATATATATATATATATATATATATATATATATATATATATATATATATATATATATATATATATATATATATATATATATATTTTGTGGCCCCCAGGGCAGCCAAGTAAACAGGAGATTCTACTGTATGCAATCTGTTGGCACTCGTCCTGCCCCCTCCCTGTCCCCTCTGAGGCTGCAGATGGGCATCGATCATAATGCACTGATGGCAATGGTAAGGCGGCATTCATGGCAATAGTAAGGCTGCATTGATTGCACTGGCAAGGCTGTATTGATTGCACTGGCAAGGCTGCATTGATTGCACTGGCAAGGCTGCATTGATTGCACTGGCAAGGCTGCATTGATTGCACTGGTACGGCTGCATTGATTACACTGGTACGGCTGCATTCATGGCAATGGTAAGGCTGCATTCATGGCAATGGCGAGGCTGCATTCATGGCAATGGCGAGGCTGCATTCATGGCAATGGCGAGGCGGCATTCATGGCAATGGCGAGGCTGCATTCATGGCAAAGGCGAGGCTGCATTCATGGCAATGGTGAGGCTGCATTCATGGCAATAGTAAGACTGCATTGATTGCAATGACGAGGCTGCATTCATGGCAATGGTAAGGCTGCATTCATGGCAATGGCGAGGCTGCATTGATTGCAATGGCGAGGCTGCATTCATGGCAATAGCGAGGTTGCATTCATGGCAATGGTGAGGCTGCATTGATTGCAATGGCGAGGCTGCATTCATGGCAATGAGGCTGCATTCATGGCAATGGTGAGGCTGCATTGATGGGCACTGTTCCTTATTTTGCTTTACAGTTCTTTATTTAAAATAAAAAAAAAATCCTGAAACTTCCCTCTTAAAGTGAATGTGTCTGTTATGCGCCTGTGTGTGTGTTATACGCCAATAAATACGGTATATCCAAATAAGATACCCATGCTCATCCTTAGTCCTGAGATGCGCTCTGGGATTTGTTGGGAACCACAAAAGATATATCTATATCCAGAGCTTTTTTTCTCAGAAAATAGGTGCAGGAACTCAACCACGACCCCGTTTAGATTTCACAAACAGTAGAAGGGTCTTAAAGGGGCATTAAATACCAGGATTGCATTACATACAGAGTGCAGAGTTCAGGGGGATACACACAGAGTGCAGAGCTGTTGCTTGTAAACACAGAAACCAGACTTTTGTGTTTACAAGTGATTGTGGTGAACAGGCACCAAAGGGTCTGAGCCAGAGGTGGTGGAACCGAGTTCCCCCAAGTTCCCCCTGAAAAAAAGCCCTGTCTATATCTATAAATAGATATATATATCCAAATAACATGCCCAAGCTTATCCTTAGTCCTCAGACGCGCTCTGGGATTTGTTGGGAACCACAAAAGATATATATATATATATATATATATATACATACACATATATATATATATATATATATATATATATATATATATATATATATATAAATAGAGAGAGATTATATATATATATGCATCTATAAATAGAGAGAGATTATATATATGCATCTATAAATAGAGATAGATATATAGACATATCCAAATAACACGCCCAAGCTCATCTGTTCACCACACACAGCCACAAAGGCAAGAGAATTTTTGTTGGGCAGTGTATTAGTGCTCGAACAAACACACTTAAATCGAATTTTAATGGTTCAAAGAATGTCAACAAAATGGTCGGCCCTCACGCTTGTTCACTTCATCAAATCTGACCCTCTTTGAAAAAAGTTTGGAACTAAACAGGCTTTTTGCTTGCACATGATGGAAATCAGCAGAGCTTCACCTTATTCACTAAACTCTGGGGAATATTCCCTTGCAAAGTGACCCGTATATTTGCCTTTGGTAAATCAACCTCTTATGCCTGTACACCCGATCGGAATTTCCAATGGGATCAAATCTGATGGAATTTTCCATCTGAATTCCGTTCAAGCTGTCTTGCATACACACTGTCAGACCAAATTCCAACCGTCCAAAACGCTGTGACGTAAAAGACTACGAAGAGTGAGCAAAATGAAGTTCAATGCTTCCGAGCATGCGTCGACTTGATTCTGAGCATGCATGTTTTTTTCTCGGTCGGAGTTCCACACAGACAATTGGAATTTCCGATCGGATTTTCTTACATCGGAAAAAAACTAAAACATGTTCCATTTCTAAACTACGACGGAAAAAAGTCTGATGGGGCCCACACACGGTCGGAATATTCTGTCTGACTTTTTTCATCTGAAATTCCGATCGTGTGTACAAGGCATAAGGGTCTATTTACTCCTGTCTGTTCTGGTGTGTTGCATTAATGGACTGCCAATACGGAACTGAAAAAACTGTAGTACGCTGAGGTGTCATTGACAATGAACAGCCCTGGAAACATAACATGAGTTACCATGTTTTGCAGTAACGCGTGCGTTAATGCATTCTTTCCCACAACAAAGTGTACTGGAAAGGTTTTAGAATAGGGTAAAAACTTTAAATATCCTGTCAGGCTTTTATTTCCGTTTGTGACCCCATTGGGGAGATTTTTCCTCACTTCTTGACCATGTGACACCCACACACAAAAAAATGGAGGTGCATGCATCACTAACAGGAAGGCACAGACAAAAATAAAACATTTCAAGCCGTTCTAACCCTTCCACACTCTGCTATAAAAATGTTTTTTTTTTTCTGTCTCTCCAACAGAGGTTTTCCATATTTTCCTGTCTTGACAAGAAGTGATGGGACATCTCCATAATAGAAACATTGACCCAAGGATCTAACTCTGATCTGCTTAATGTGAACTAAAATATTGGCTGGGATTGAGCTTTATATATGCATCTATAATGATATACATCAAAATAGTCAAGAACCCACTACCTAAAGACTAATATAGTGTAACCTGCAGTGTAATTCATTTATGAATTTGCTTGCTGTGCCTTTTAGATAAATATTAACCACTTAAGCCCCGGACCAAAATGCTGCCTAAAGACCCAAGGGTTTTTTACAGTTCGGGACTGCGTCGCTTTAACAGACAATTGCGCGGTCGTGCGACGTGGCTCCCAAACAAAATTGGAGTCTTTTTTTCCCCACAAATAGAGCTTTCTTTTGGTGGTATTTGATCACCTCTGCGGTTTTTATTTTTTGCGCTATAAACAAAAATAGAGCGACAATTTTGAAAAAAATGCAATATTTTTTACTTTTTGCTGTAATAAAAATCCCCCAAAAACATATATAACATTTTTTTTTCCTCAGTTTAGGCCGATACGTATTCTTCTACCTATTTTTGGTAAAAAAAATCGCAATAATCGTTTATCGGTTGGTTTGCGCAAAATTTATAGCGTTTACAAAATAGGGGATAGTTTTTTTGCATTTTTATTTATTATTTTTTTTTTTACTACTAATGGCAGCGATCATCGATTTTTTTTCGTGACTGCGACATTATGGCGGACACTTCGGACAATTTTGACACATTTTTGGGACAATTGTCATTTTCACAGCAAAAAATGCATTTAAATTGCATTGTTTATTGTGAAAATGACAGTTGCAGTTTGGGAGTTAAACACAGGGGGCGCTGTAGGAGTTAGGCATCACTGTGTATGTGTTTACTAGTGTAGGGGTGTGTGGCTGTAGGAATGACGTCATTGATCGTGTCTCCCCTATAAAGGGGATGACGCGATCGATGCGCCGACACAGTGAAGCACGGGGAAGCCGTGTTTACACACGGCTCTCCCCGTTCTTCAGCTCCGGGGAGCGATCGCGACGGAGCGGCTATAAACAAATAGCCGCGCCGTCGTCCCGTATCGTATCCCGAGCGGACCCGACCTCCGCATGTACCGGGGGGGTCCCGATCGGACCCCCCACCCACGTCTAGCAGAGGACGTACAGGTACGTGATTGTGCCTGTCCGTGCGATTCTGCCGACGTAAATGTACATGAGGAGGTCGGGAAGTGGTTAAGCAACAACACTACAGCTCCACTACTCATTGTAGGGCACAGTCGGGCATACCAAAGGTCTAATACCTAAACTATGCTTTAGGCATGTATGCCGTTCCCCTGGCTATGAAGGGTGTAGGCCAAATTGGATTGTAGGCAGCAGAGTCTTTGAGGACTCGGAAATTGTATTAAGGCACTGACCTCTGCCCATAGGAGTAAGGGCATTCCCTTGAAAGGGAGAGCTACCATGTTGCCATACTCCCCACTCCCCAATAGCACAAAAAAAAAACACAAAATACAAAGTACAGTATGCCATCTTTAGAACAGAAGTTATTTCCAAAGCATCAATTCTAAGAAATTTACTTAAAACGGAGTTCCACCCTAAAAATGAACTTTCTATTAACAGATTGCCTTTAATATAAAAAATAATAATCCGTAATCTGCCTAGTTTCTGGTCTGCGGTGGTTCAACTTCCTGTCCCAAGACCCCATTGCATCCTGGGAAATGATGACACTCATTCCCCAGGAGTCTATGAGCATTACTGTGCCTAAAAAAAAAATCGCCCAGCATGCACCTCTCCCTGAAAACCAGGAAGAAAAAAAAACTGGGCTCACATGCCCACACATATGATGGATACAGCCACAACATGAGCTGGAGGATATAATGCAAGTGTTTGCAATGATTTCGGGAACGATTGGGGAGCTATTAATATGTTTTAGGGAATATTTATTGTGATTAATTTTAGATAATAAAAAATTATGCCCGGAACCTCTCTCCGGAATTAAATTTGTATTTTAACATATGCACTAATGCAGGTCATACATGAGTCAAAGTCCGAACAAATTTTCTCTGAACAACCAAGCCTTCAATTTCACCTCGTGCTGCTACAGAAAAAAAAAATTGTGGTCGGTAACCTTTTCATTCAGGGAATTTTCTTTTCTTGCACTCATGCTCATTTCTTTATCGATTATATTTCTCACACAATTCTCCTATCATTGAATAGAATAGAAAATCGTTTATTTTTTTAAAAAAATCCAACATGCCAAATCTAGTGCAGCTGTGCAAGGTAGCCAGTTTCTAACGTCAGCTTGCTTAACCACATCAGCCCCGTACCATATTGCTGGTCAAAGACCAGAGCACTTTTTGCGATTCGGCACTGCGTCGCTTTAACTGACAATTGCGCGGTCATGCAACGTGGCTCCCAAACAAAAGTGGCGTCCTTTTTTTCCCACAAATAGAGCTTTCTTTTGGTGGTATTTGATCACCTCTGCGTTTTTTAGTTTTTGCGCTATAAACAAAAATAGAGCTACAATTTAAAAAAAAAAAAGAATATTTTTAACTTTTTACCATAATAAATATCCCCCAAAAATATATAAAAAAACAATTTTTTTCCTCAGTTTAGGCCGATACGTATTCTTCTACATATTTTTCGTAAAAAAAATTGCACTAAGCATTTATTGATTGGTTTGCGCAAAAGTTATAGCGTTTACAAAATAGGGGGTAGTTTTATGGCATTTTTATTAATATTTTGTTTTACTACTAATGTCGGTGATCAGCGTTTTTTTTTCCGGTACTGCGACATTATGGCGGACACTTCGGACACATTTTTGGGACCATTGGCATTTTTATAGCGATCAGTGCTATAAAAATGCATTGATTACAAAAAAAATGCCACTGGCAGGGAAGGGGTTAACACTAGGGGGCGGGGAAGGGGTTAAGTATGTTCCCTGGGTGTGTTCTAACTGTAGGGGGGGTGGCCTCACTAGGGGAAATGACTGATCGCTGTTCATACATTGTATGAACAGACGGTCAGGCATTTCTCCCCTGACAGGACCGGGAGCTCTGTAACAAGCAATCGCAGGTGCCCGCTCGCCCCTATTGGCTGTTGGGCGAGGTAACGTATAGCTACGTGCTCTCGCCCAGCAGAGCCGACCTGCTGCCGTAAAACTGTGGCGGCTGGTCGGCAAGCAGCTAATTAAGTTTTGGCAAAAAAAAAAAAAAACGTAGAAGCTGACTGGTTTCTATGCAGAGCTGCACAAGATTTTGCACTCTCCAGTTTTAGTAAATCAACCCCTAAGAGCTATGTAATGCCCGCTATCCTAAAATGAGTGCATATCACTTTTTCTTTTTTAACCACTTAAAGACTGAGCCTCTTTTTGAGACTTGTTGTTTACAAGGTAAAATTATATATTTTTTTGCTAGAAAATTACTTAGAACCCCCAAACATTATATTTTTTTAAGACACAAAATAGAAGGAGCAGCCAGCTCCAAGTGCGTAGCCTTCACCACTGCAGCCCTGATTGACAGGATTCCAGCCCTGCCTTGGTCCAATCAGACACCGGTGACATCACTTCCTGTTCCAACGGTCCATGCTGGTCAGTGTGGAGCTTCCTGGTTTCTTGCTTTTGGAGAAACACTGTGATCGATTCTAGCCAGCTGCCTAATTCTTTCCAGCTATCCAGAACACCGGTGGGACCGCAAAGCCATGTGGAATGCCAGGACTACACTTTACCTTGACGAGCATGCATCTTCTGTAATCTTGTAAGTGTTTTTAATTGTATCCTATTAAAGTCATCATTTTAATACTACACTCAGATCGGTGCCTCCCCCCTCCCTGTTTTTTCCTTACATGTCTTGCAGAGTTCTGCACACACTTTAAAGAATGGCTGCCTTCCTTTTTAACCCTTAATACCTCTTTTTTATTTCCAACCACGCAACCTATGGATACATCACCATCCAACTATTACAGCCACAGATTAAACCCTTAAATGTTACTCCATTTGGAGTGACAGATAAACATTGAGTATACTGCTTAGAGAATAAAATGGCGGTCATTGCAATACTTTATGTCACACCGTATTTGTGCAGCAGCCTTACAAGCACAATTTTGGGAGAAAAAATACACTTTGAGTTAAAAAATAAGAAAACAGTAAAGTTAGCCCAATGTTTTTCTATAATGTGAAAGATAATGTTATGCCAAGTAAATTGATACCCAACATGTCACGGTTCAAAATTGCGCCTCCTCGTGAAATGGTGACAGACTTTGGCACTTAAAAATTTCCATTGGCGATGTTTAAAAATTTCTACAGGTTTCCAGTTTTGACTTAGAAGAGGTCTAGTGCTAAAATAATTGCTCTCAACCTAACGTCTGCAGCGATACCTCACATGTGTGGTTTGAACACCGTTGGTGTTCACTTCTGCGCGCAAGCTCGGCAAAACAGGGCGCTTTAAAAAATAAAATGTTTTCTTATTTATTTTACTTTTTATTTTTAAACTGTCCTTTTAAAAAAAAAAAAAAGTGGGTCACTTTTATTCCTATTACAAGGAATGTAAACATCCCTTGTAATAGAAAAAAAAGCATGACAGGACCTCTTAAATATGAGATATGGGGTCAAAAAAAACTCAGATCTCATATTTACACACAAAAAATAATAATAATTAAATGTAATAAAAAAAAAAAATCCCCTTTAAGAGCATTGGGCGGAAGTGACATTCAACGTCGCGTTCGCCCTCCAATGCTATGGAGCCGAGTGGGGACCATCTTTCCCTCACTCGGCATCCAGGCAGAGAGGGGAGTGGACGTGATTGTCTCCGCCGCTACCGGCGGGGACGACCAGAGTGTGGCGGGAGAGGAAGGGGCAAATCCACCACAGAGACTACTTTTGTCTTAAAGAGAACCACATGCCACTCCTGAAAATACCAGGGTTATGGCAGCTAGCCATATTTATAGCTATAGCTAGCCTGGTATTTAACGCCAAAGTACCGAACGTACAGGTACGTTAATTTGCATGAGGTGGTCACAATGATTAACGCAGTTGTATACCGCTAAACGCTTTTAAGGTAAAGTCATAATGTGCATTGCATACTAGCACATTATGTGACACTTACCTTAAAACAAAGCTGTTCCAGCACCACAATGTCAGCGCTGCAACCACTTCCACTTTCATCCATCTTGCTCCTGGAGGTCCGTGGACTCTGTCTCTGTGACTGGCCAGGGCTGCGATGACATCACTCCAGCACATGCGCGTGGCCGTTCCTTCAGAGCGCATGCGCCAGGGATGTCACTGGCTGCATGTATTGTAAATACGTTTAAGAGATTTTTACACTACCTATAGGTAAGCCTTTTTATAGGCTTACCTATAGGTAAATGTCAGCAGAGGAAGTTTACTTTGTTTTTAAATGTGAATACCTTCTGTTTTAAGAAGACATATTGCCCTTTAATATGCTTTAAATGGTGGGCTTTTAGGTTCCGTTAGAACCACCTTTCCATACGATAAAATCTTTAAAGAAAGAGATCCAGGATCAATGCATGAAACAACAAAAACAAATACAGATAATTAGACAAATAGACAAAGAATGACACTATTGTGTTTACGTGAACAGTACTCGTGCATTGGTTTGCAGTAAGGACAATTTCCGGTAAAGGTTTATTGTCTCTCATTGATTGTCTGATTGCATACAGTACATGCTGAATGATATGGGTTTATTATCTGTCTGACTACAGGCTTACCTCGTGCCTTCAATTTGTACCACACTTTATATAAATATAAATAAAACTACAAGAGATAGGACACTGATACTACTGCCAGAAGTTCACCGCATTTGATTTTGCACTTAAATCTCAGATGTTTCCACATTCCAAGCTGCTTGGAAACGCAACTTTAATAAATCTGTCAACATAAATATAACCTGTCGTGGAAAAGGTTGTATCGCTTTCTCTTTCCTTCATTTTGTGTGAACTGAATAGTGGAGTATAATCAATTGATTCCTGACAGAATGAAGCCAAGCAAACAAATGCACAGATCTGTGTTTTAGCAGACTGATGAAAGTTTTTTTTACAGTAGTTTTTGCCCGATCTATATCACTTGTCGAATAGAACCAAATACAAGTCAATGACAAGAGAGAAGACATCAGATCGGTGCAGTAATCCAGTGTAAAACCCTGCCTCTGTGCAGGAGCTTCTTGTAGTAAAGACAAGTAGAACACTGCTCAAAGGATAATTACCTTTCCTACTACTCAGGCCTCGTACACACGACCGAGTTTCCCGGCAAAAACCAGCAAAAAACTTGCTGGGATTTTTTTTTTGCCAAGGAAACCGGTCGTGTGTACATTTTTCGACGAGGAAACTGTCGAGGATCCCGTCGAGTCAAAAAGAGAGCATGTCTTCTTTTTCCTCGACGGGAATGGAGAAACTTGCCTTGTCGAGTTCCTCGACAGCCTAACAAGGAACTTGATGAGGAAAACTATGTGTTTCGCCCATCGAGTTCCTCAGTCATGTGTACGAGGCTTCAGCTGTCTCCGCAAAAGGTGGGTGCCGGACCTGCTTGCATTAGAAATATGGAAACAAAATAAATGCTGGACAGCCGCACTTCAATGCAATCACCTCTATTCCGTGTAGTAAAAACAGTACATCATTTAGCAAATGGTAGTAACATCTAATGCGTTTCACACCTGGTGATTGCATAGGAGTGCGGCCATCCAGCCTTATTTTTTTCCATATTCCTGTAGTAAAGTACAGCCACTGCTGCTCTCTATCCTTATATAAGGCGATTTGTCTTGTGCCCACCCCTCCTGTAGTTTTCTGCAGACAGCCTGTAGTGAGTGGACTGGTTGGGTCCCACCCACAGCTCTGCTGTCTGCACAAGCAATGTGCAGCATAATAATGTCACCTCTACTAAAGGAGAAGTATGGGAATTGAGTTTTTCCCATATGTATACTTACCTCGGTGGACAGAGCATCAGACTGATGCTCCATCTGTCCCCCGCTGTATGTGCACTATGAACCGAGCCACCGAACATTGCCACTGGCTCGGTTCTCACAGATCCCTGAGAGGAAAGAGGCTGACTGTCAGCCTCTTTTCTCTCTGCTTCTTCACGCTCATTGGAGCGCTGAGCAGTGGAGGGGCGGGGAGAGGTTGTCTCAGCGGCTCACTGATACGCTGAGATTGCCATCAATCAGGGCAGCTGGCTGATCCCAACTTGGGAAGTCGTAATGACGCGCTGCCCCGACTGATGGCAGTGACGTCAGCAGAGAGCGGACTTCAGACCGCTCTCCGCTGAAAACAGGTCACAGGAGTGCAAAACTAATTGCACTGCTGTGACCCAGAGGAGAAGCCCAGCCGAAAAAGCCCAGGCTGGACTTCTCCTTTAACAAGGTGAAAGTACAGTAGTTTGCAAAGGCATTTGGTGCACACAAATGGGGGAATTCAATAAAGGTGGTGGTAATCCTTCTTGTATTGTGTCAAATTCATGAAGCATATGTGACATTTTTAGTTTTGATAATCACTAGTGCACCAAATCCAGGTAGTTCTAAAATGCGCCACTTTTACATTCCAGGGAAAGTGTATTTATATCCATTGTGGTTTTTGAGCATATTTAAATAAAAAAAATTTGTGCAGAGAGTGATATGATTGACAGCAGCGTGAGCCAATGGCTGCACCGCTTTCAATCAACCAATGAATGAGCCGAGAAGCCAGCGTATTCACGGCGCAGGACTTTCAAAGGGGTCAGGTACGTAAACAGGGGCTCGGGGGGGGGGGGGGGGGGCACTAATGCATTAAGGTGAAAAAACATGTACCTTTACAACCCGTTTCCGCTTTAAAAAAAAATTAACTTTTTTTGTTGTACTATGATGCATAACTCTGCTTTGGTATCAACTTACTATGTATAATAAATGAATACGTAGATTGATATTGATTATGTCTGGTAAGGCATTCATGATGAACAGTTAAGAGGAAGCTATAAAGTATTATCAGCAACATATTTGCATTGATCTTCAACATCAATGTGTAATAAGCACTTATTTAACAGTCATACCGTTGTTTGCAGTTTCTTTTTTTTCCATTTCATACACAGATTTGTAAAGTAGGGAATATGATTTACATCTCCTGCTTAATGGCTGTTAAAATAAGCTTGGTTGGCCTCATGGAAAGTCTAATGCTTTTTTAGTCAAGTCACACAGAGATGGAAACAGTGAATAGGAGTCATTATGGTCAATTCAGCTGTATGAGTTTATTCTAGCTTTGTTCCCAATTTTACCTTATTGGTTACTTGCTCAATAAAATGTTACATTTAAACACATAATTAACCACTTTCCTACTGGGAATGTTTACTACTTTCCTGCTCATGCCAATTTTAAGCTTTCAGTGCTGTCACACTTTGAATGACAATTGCGTAGTCATGCAACACTGTACCCATACAAAATGTTTTTATAATTTTTTAACACAGATAGAGATTTTGTTTGGTGGTATTGAACCCTCCTGGTAGTAATCCTGAGCATGGTTCGGGGTGCAATTTCATTACCATTAGTGGTAACCCAGAGACACACTCAGGATTGCATTACAGAATCCTGGTTCAGGTTACTTACCAGGATCCTGTGATGCCCCCCCCCCGCTGTGTCCCCCGCCAGATCATCCGCCTGATGCTCTGTGTGCTGGGCTTCATTCCCTGTGAGTGTCGCAACACATGGGGGCAGAGCCGGAGGCAAATTCAACAAGTACAAAAAACATAACACATACAGTACACTCTAATCTTACATTACTGTATCAAATCATTTCACCTCCCCTTTGTCCCTAGTGCTTTGTCCAGTGCCCTGCATGCAGTTTTATATATATATATATATATATCTGTATTGATACTGAGACTTAATTACAGGTGGACTCTATTTACTAATTAGGTGACTTCTGAAGCTAATTGGTTCCACTAGATTTTAGTTAGGGTTATCAGAGTAAAGCCCTGTACACACGATAGGTTAACCAGAGGACAACTAGGGGTGCAACGGACCAAAAAACTCACGGTTCGGATCGTTCCTCGGATCAGGAGTCACGGATCGGATCATTTTTCGGATCGGCAAAAAAAAAAAAAAATCTCCCCCCCACCAACTATAGTACCCCCTCGGTGCAGACACCCCCCCTCCTCTCAGTACAGTGACCCCCCCCTCCTCTCAGTACAGTGACCCCCCCTCCTCTCAGTACAGTGACCCCCCCCTCCTCTCAGTGCAGTGACCCCCCCCCCCTTCTCTCAGGACAGTGACCCCCCCTTCTCTCAGGACAGTGACCCCCCCTTCTCTCAGGACAGTGACCCCCCCCCTTCTCTCAGGACAGTGACCCCCCCCCCCTTCTCTCAGGACAGTGACCCTCCCCCTTCTCTCAGGACAGTGACCCCCCCTTCTCTCAGGACAGTGACCCCCCCTTCTCTCAGGACAGTGACCCCCCCTTCTCTCAGGACAGTGACCCCCCCTTCTCTCAGGACAGTGACCCCCCCTTCTCTCAGGACAGTGACCCCCCCCTTCTTTCAGGACAGTGACCCCCCCCTTCTCTCAGGACAGTGACCCCCCCTTCTCTCAGGACAGTGACCCCCCCCTTCTCTCAGTACAGTGACCCCCCCTCCTCTCAGTACAGTGACCCATCCTCCTCTCAGTGCAGTGACCCCCCCCTTCTCTCAGGACAGTGACCCCCCCCCCTTCTCTCAGGACAGTGACCCCCCCCTTCTCTCAGGACAGTGACCCCCCCCCTTCTCTCAGGACAGTGACCCCCCCTTCTCTCAGGACAGTGACCCCCCCCTTCTCTCAGGACAGTGACCCCCCCTTCTCTCAGGACAGTGACCCCCCTTCTCTCAGGACAGTGACCCCCCCCCCTTCTCTTAGGACAGTGACCCCCCCTTCTCTCAGGACAGTGACCCCCCCTTCTCTCAGGACAGTGACCCCCCCTTCTCTCAGGACAGTGACCCCCCCTTCTCTCAGGACAGTGACCCCCCCCCTTCTCTCAGGACAGTGACCCCCCCCTTCTCTCAGGACAGTGACCCCCCCCTTCTCTCAGGACAGTGACCCGCCCCCTTCTCTCAGGACAGTGACCCCCCCCTTCTCTCAGGACAGTGACCCCCCCCCTTCTCTCAGGACAGCGAAGTGACCCCCCTTCTCTCAGGACAGCGAAGTGACCCCCCTTCTCTCAGGACAGCGAAGTGACCCCCCTTCTCTCAGGACAGTGAAGTGACCCCCCTTCTCTCAGGACAGTGAAGTGACCCCCCTTCTCTCAGGACAGTGAAGTGACCCCCCTTCTCTCAGGACAGTGAAGTGACCCCCCTTCTTTTAGGACAGTGAAGTGACCCCCCTTCTCTCGACACACTCCCCGAGCGGTGTGTCCCACGAGTGCGGGCTCCTCCTCTGTGGGTGTAAACAGAGGAGGGCCGCCGCCGGGTGTACCAAGATGGCCGCGGCTTCGGCCTAGCTCCGGAGCCGCGGCCATCTTGGTACACCCGGCGGCGGCCCTCCTTTCCTAATGTTACGGCGGCGGCTCCGGAGCTAGGCCGAAGCCGCGGCCATAACATTAGGAGAGGCTGCGGCTTCGGCCTAGCTCCGGAGCCGCCGCCGTAACATTAGGAAAGGCCGCGGCTTCGGCCTAGCTCCGGAGCCGTGGCAATCCGCGGATCACAGTGTGTTCCGATCCGAAGGGGGTGACCCGTTCGGATCACGGATCAACTGTGATCCGTTGCACCCCTAAGGACAACGGTCACGCCTACACACCATAGGTTAAATAACCAATCGTGTCAGAACGCGGTGACGTAAAACACCACGACGTGCTAAAAAAACGAAGTTCAATGCTTCCAAGCATGCGTCGACTTGATTCTGAGCATGCGCAGGTTTTTAACCGATAGTTGTGCCTACTAACGATCGGTTTTGACCTATCGGTTAGCAATCCATAGGTTAATTTTAAAGCAAGCTGGCTTTTTTTTAACCTATGGTTAAATAACCTATGGGGCCCACACACACGATCGGTTTTGACCGATTAAAACGGTCCTTCAGACCGTTGTACTCTGGTTAACCTATCGTGTGTACAAGGCCTTAAGGGGGCTGAATACAAATACACACCACACTTTTCACCTATTTATTTGTAAAAAGATTTTGAAAATGATTTTTCATTTTCTTTCTACTTCTCAATTATTAGCCACTTTGTGTTGCCTATCACATAAAATGCCAATAAAATAAATTTACGTTTTTGGTTGTAACATGACTTTAAAGTAGGGTTGTCCTGATACCGATACTAGTATCGGTACCGATACCGAGCATTTGCCCGAGTACTTGTACTCGGGCAAATGCTCTGATGCTTCAGCCGATACCTGGACAGTCAGGGTGATCAGTGCGGTGGGGGAGTTACAAGCACTGATCACCGCTGACTGTCCTTGTATCCTCCTCCAGCCCCCCGCCATACTGCCATCTCCCTCCGTGCTGCCATCTCTTTTTCCATGTTCCTGCCATGTGCCCCCATCCGTGCTGCTGCCGCGTGCCCCCATCCGTGCTGCTGCCGTGTGCTCCCATCCATGCTGCTGCCGGGTGACCCCTCCGTGCTGCTGCCGTGTCCCTCCATGCTGCCGTCTCTTTTTTCGTGCTGTCGCCGTGTCCCCCCTCCATGCTGCCGCTGTGTCCCCCCTCTGTGCTGCCGCCGTGTCCCCCCTCTGTGCTGCTGCCGTGTCCCCCCTCCGTGCTGCCGCGGTGTCCTGCTGCCATGTCGCCCCTCCGCGCTGCCGCCGTGTCCTGGATGGAGACGATCTGTCAGGATGGAGTGATGACTTTGTACATTCACATAACTGAAACATCGTAAACTGTGTTTACAATGTTTCAGTTTATGAATGAAGAGAAGCCGCTGTCTTCTCTCCATTCATTTTCAGTACAGCTGAGGCTTCAGAGAAAGGGACTGGGGAATCTGTGTCCCTAGTCCCTTTCTCTGTCTCAGAGGAGAGATGTCAGAGATCTGTTAAGACCCCTGATATCTCACCAAAGCCCCCAACAGGGATGATAAAAAAAAAAAAAAAGGAATTGCAAATAAAAAAAAAAAATGTTATTGTAAAAAAAAAAAAAAAACAACACTGACACTGTCCATCCCCCCCCCCCCCCTTAAAACAAGGAAGCATTGTAAAAACTAAAAATTGTAATAAAATAAATAAATAAAAAAAATTGTAAAAAAATAAAAAAACTACTGACACATGTGCCACTGTCACATGAGATTTAAAAAAAGTATCGGTAATCGGTATCGGCGAATACTTGATAAAAAGTATCGGTAATTGTACTCGGTCCTAAAAAGTGGTATCAGGACAACCCTACTTTAAAGGGATTTTAAATTCAGTGGTTACCCGACATTGAAACCAAAGCATGCAGTAACTTGAAATAGGAAAATAAGAAAAAGAAACCTAGAAAGAAAAGCATTATTCTATGCAAATTCTCATTATAATATTTAAAGTGATAAAAATAAAAATCTTGTGACTGTCAAAAAAACTAAATATTATTAAAATGCAAACAAAATTATTCAAGTATATTTTGCAGCATCAAACCTGCCCTTAAACATTTTGAGATATGAGATTTTAATACAGCTGGATTTCAAAATCTATTTTGTATAAAAAGTAATTTCATATAAAATTTTAGGCGGTATTGTTAAGGGGAAATAAATGAGACAAAAGAGCCTATGGGAAATAAAGATAATATCACAATTGATTTTGGCATTATGAAAGGAAAATCAAAACATTACAAACTTAATTCAGACAGATGGCTTTATTATTATGTGTGTGGACTGGGATGAGTTGTACAAACAAAATAACAATACAGAAAATGATTGTTTGTCATCCCTGCTTCACTAGTGGCTCCTCTGGATCTCTTTTGCATGTTTAATTGATATGAACAGACTTCCTACAACATATCATAATGCATTCACAGAGATCTGTTCTGTTACTATTCACCAAGAAATGTATCTTACTTTCTAAATCCCTATTAAGCCAAAGGAAAAGCTAATGGGAAGGAAAAGAAAAATTGTACTGAGGTGTGATCTTCATATTATAAGGCACAAATTGTGTTGTCTAAGGTATTATAAGTGCAGGAGTAGTGTTATGTTAGTATATAAATTGAGTCATTATGACACACAAGGGACCCATAGGAGTTGATTTACTATAGTCAAATAGGTTCAGTCTGCAAGAGAATTTGTTCCAGAGTTCAGTGAATGAGGGGAAGCTCTGCTGACTTCCAACATTAAATCACGTGGAAGCAAAAATACTGTTTTAATTGCATTTTCCTTGCATGTGATTGGGTTCTCTTTACAAAGTGAAACTTCACCACACTCACAAAATCCCTGGTAAGGCCCTTCAAAAATGCAACTGCAAAGTGAACAGTGTTTTTGCCTATAATAAATAAATCTTTATTTTTGTTTTTATTTTTTTTAACAACAAGGTTGGTCTTTATTGGGAAAAACACAAGAATGGTACATGACAAATCATTCTGGGTAAGAGCAGAACAATACATTGATTACATACCGAGGAAAAAACAAAGAAAACACACGGGTTGACAAGACACAATACAGCTTAAAATAAAAAAAAGATAATAAATAATAAGGCACACTTTTTGAGAGAAGGAGGTCATACCAAGCAAATAAGACAGCAGGCAACTGCTCAATAAACAACACCACAGGCACAAGAGCGAACGCCTTGAAGCAGGGAGGGGGGAGAGGGGGGGAGAAGGGGGAGGGGGGAGGAGGAGGAGGGGGGGGGGAGGCCCGCCCATGGTGCCAGGGATAGCTCATCTGCGCACAACTCAGGGGTTAGCAACATATGAGGGATCAGTCCAAGGCCGCCACACCTTCTCATACTTCATAGGACACCCTCTACTTATGTACGTCAACTTATACAATGGAAATACTGCGTTAACCGCATTTTCCCAGGAGCCCACAATGGGGGGCAAGGGGGAGACCCATTTCAACAAAATCAATTTTTTTGCATAGAAGAACAGCAAAGAAATCAACGTCTTGGTATATCTGGGCCGCAGCTCATTATCCTGTACACCCAATAGGGCCAATTCCGCCGACAAGGGTAGTTCAAGTTGAAGGCGGAAATTAATAGTCTCACCCACCGCAGCCCAGAACCTCGCCAGCTTCGGGCAGGTCCAGAACATGTGTAAAAAGGTGCTCTCAGGAGATTGACATCGAGGGCAGTTCGGAGAACGGAGCGGGTAAATTCTGTGCAGCCTCTGAGGCGTAAAGTACACCCTATGCAGAAATTTTGTTTGGATCAGCTTGTCCCTAGAGGAGATAACTACTTTAGAACTGGCCTCAAAACACTCCTCCCAGGTTAATAAATAAATCTTTATCGTCTCCAAAGCCACAAGCATAGGTAAAATTGTGATCAAATGTACATGCCCAATCTGAAAAAAGTAGCAATTTTTAAAAAAAAGGATAATTTTTTGATCTCATCTAAACATAATGAAACTGTGCTGTGAAATAAAAAAAAAGAAAGGACCTAATGGCAGGATCAACAGATAATACTGTTACTGACAGGTGACAGGTGACATCATATATGTAATTTCTGATTTTTCACATAGTCACAGTTTAATATTTTGAGTTGATTTGTTTGTATTTTATTTCTCCTTATGCAATATGTTGGGTACATATGAGAAATGAATGACAGAGTGCTTGAATTAAAATTCATGTATGCTAGTGATTATGTAGGACTGCTTTTTAGCCCTGGTTCACACTGGGTACGATTTGGAACGATTTGAGATGCGATTTGACATGTCAAATCGCATCTCAAATCGGTGGCAATTGTCGGCAATGGCACTGTCCTAATCAGTGCGACGCCGCATCTGCGATTTCAAAAAGTAGTTCCTGTACTACTTTTTGCGATTTCGGGCCGCGATTTACATTAAATTGCGGCTGAAATCGCGGCAAATCGCGGGAAAAATCGCGGCAAAATTGCGCATTTTACCGCGCTTTTGAATTCGCAGCAGTGTGAACCTAGGCTTAAACAAATATAATAAAATGACTTACAGAAGACCCCTGCAACCTACAAATATTAAACTGTACTCTAAATAAGACTTGCCATTTCAATATTATATGTAGCTAAGGAAAGACAGGAAGAACAATTCTGCATCTCCAACAGACCAAAAACTGCAATTAAGATGACTTCTGAAGGGCTTATAGACATTGTAAACGCAGAACTGATAAATTACTTCTGAACAACAATGAACAGGAAGAAATTCTTTTTGCTTGTGGTCTTTAATTTACTTTACATTAATTCAGTTTTATCTATTAGGACTTTAATAAGACTGCTTTCTCTTGCAGAAAATTTCTCTTGAGTATTTTTTAAAGAACTTTTATTATAAGCGTGCTATTTAATTATTGAAAGAGTGGTTTCAGAGAAAGGTCTCAATCATCTTAGAAAAATAAAGTTCCGTTTGAAAAATTGTACACTTTGAACCTGTTTTCTTCCCTGTAGAAAACATTTCTGAGAGAATTAAATAATAGTGCTCAATTTTCTCCAACTGTACATTAGTTCATGTGACTTTAATTGCAGCTATAAACGTCTCCAATGACAAGGTCTCAATATTACAGCAGGGCATAATGGCAAGGCAAAAACTTTTTTAGGGCAAAGAAATCAGTAGTCTGAGATACAATCTTAAAGCCTAATACCCCCCCCCCTGCCCCCCCCCCCCCCCCCACCCCATTTCACATTACACTCCCACCACCTTTAAAAAAGAAATAAATATCCTGTTTCCACTTTCCTCAGTCCAGTCCAGGGTTATCACAGGTCCTCTTTGATCCCAGGGATGGGTAAATCCTAAATTCTGCAGAGAGTAACACCATACAATGATGTGGCTTTGCTCTTAGCAGCTTTATCCTCTGAATACAGGTTAGGGGGGTGGGGTGTCCTTTTCCATCTTGCTTTCAAAAAGTTGAATGAATGACATTAAACCCGTATGCGTCATGATGGTGCATGGCTGGATCGGTGAGTCTGCAGGGGACAGTACCAGCAGTAGCAGAGATATAGCAGCTGGAGCTGCACAAACTGGAATTGTGCTTTCATTCCATATGTAGAATAATTCTGAATGATGAGATAGTCAAAGCTCCTTAAAGTGGTTGTAAACCCCTTTAACCTACAGGTAAGCCTAGATTAAGGCTTACCTGTAGGTGCAACAAATATCTCCCAAACCTAAAAGGTTTAGGAGATATTTTCAGAAATGACAGGCGCCGATGTCTACGGCGCATGCGCGCCGTAGACAAAGGCGCAGGCACACTGAAAGTGACGTTTTTGTCAATGGCATTAACTGCATGCGCGGGAGTGACGTCATCGCACTCCGGCCAATCACATCGCCGGAGCGGCGATAACAGGAAGAAGATGCGAGGAGACATGGCGGCGGCGGTGGAGGGGAATGAGGAGGACTTCGGGGGCTTCTATCTCAGGTAAGTGCCACATAGTGAGCTACTATGCTATGCATAGTAGCTCATTATGCCTTTCTCTTGCAGGTTATTTTTTCCCCCGTTTTTCGGGGGGGGGGGGGGTGGGCGTTTTACTTCCTCTTTAATGTATTGTGCCATACCATGTAAACCGACTACAAAATTAGGCAATTAGATTTGTTTCATGTTTCAACTCCACCTACATGCTAAACTCCAATGTAAATTCTGGTGCAGTTCAGACGGTTGTGCAGAACATTTACTGCACATAAATAAAACATGCTGCGTTCAGGGGTGTAATGTAAGTATGGTTATTTGTTCTGCACAACACATAATACAGGTGCCTATAGACAATCAAGAACAGTCATGCATGCTTGTTCCAACTGTTTTTTAGGGAACCAGCTTTGTCCACCGGGTGCACAAACATGACAGTTCAGCTCTTCCAAGCTTCTTCACTTTTTTTTTGGAAAGGAGAGGGAGAAGACTTATCTTGAGGGGGCCAATTCCTACCAAAGCAAGTCTTTTAATCTACACGATACCCAAAATCAATTATGTGGTGGTAAGAAGTGGTTTGCATAGCCGCAAAACCATTGGCTGTTACAATAAAAAATTGACAACTGTCAACTTAGTTTGATGGGTACACTACGGGAGCTGAAGGAATCATGTGCAAAGCCCGAAGAAAAGATTTTGGCTTACAGCCAAAATACAAGGAGCTCCCAGTGGCCTGCTTTAGCTTCCAGTCACACAGTAAACTAACAGGTGCATATTTTCAACATGAATATACAAGTATATATAATGTCACATAATGTGTGCTTCACCAAATTGTGCTACACAAAATTATTAAGGCACTGGCATCACAAGGACCAGTAGAAAAGTGGGATCAAGTACTGCCTTTTTAGCTGAAATCAGTGCTAAAATGTGGGTCTGTGGATCCTGGGGCCCTCTAGTTTATGTTCATGCACAAGGTGTTTGCAATACCAGGTCTTTGTAATTTAGTAAAAGTAATACTATTATGGAGTGCACACTGTTCTTGGTTTAAATTTTTCCCTTAATTTCTATATTCCATATACATTGTTTCTTTTGTTTTAAATTTTTTATATATTTGTACAATTCTTTTAACGCACATCTCTATTTGGAAATCAAATCTGCTGCCAATATAACTGAGGACCATGCCTGACTCTCTAAAGCCGCGTACACACGATCAGTCCATCTGATGAAGCTGACTGATGGTCCGTCGCGCCCACACACCATTGGTTAAATAACCGATCGTGTCAAAACGCGGTGACGTAAAACACAACAACGTGCTGAAAAAAATGAAGTTCAATGCTTCCAAGCATGCGTCGACTTGATTCTGAGCATGCGTGGATTTTTAACCGATGGTTATGACCTATCGGTTAGGAATCCATCAGTTAAATTTAAAGCAAGTTGGCTTTTTTTTAACCGATGGTTAAATAACCTATGGGGCCCACACACGATCGGGTTTGACCAATGAAAACGGTCCATCAGACCGGTGTCCTCTGTTTAACCTATCGTGTTGTACGAGGCTTAACTTGCCATGGTGAAAGGGGCTACGTGATATGGGAAATCCTGCACTAAAGATATCTGAAGTGATTTAAAAGCTATTCTGGAGCTACATCCATAAATATTCATATTTATAAACAGCAGGCTATAAATTGTTGAGTGCCTCTTTCCAGGAGAAAGTTCAAAAACCTTGAGGGAGAAAAGCTATACTCTACTGAAACCTGAATGCTTAAACAGTGAGAATGCACATATTTAAGTGAGTAATTTTCAGTAACATTCAATCTGTTAATGAAAATGCAGGCTGTAAACAAATACCCAAATGCAATACCAAATAAACATAATTAAAAGTAGCAACTTCAACCATTTTAGAAACGTAATGCTCTAAAGCTTCTAGATTTACTCAGTATGTTGCTGTCCACAAAGTTAATAGCTTATTGCTACTGCAATGCAAAATGGCCATTTTCATCCAAGTTAATTAAGCAAAATTAATTTGTTATTCCATGCAGTATTTATAGAATGGTTTTCTTAAGACACATTTTCATTTCTCTAGGGACAACTTTTAAAGATATCTGGAATGAAGACAAAATAATCCCAGTACTAATTTAGCCAGTTAAATAGATGCAAATTAATATGGTACCTGAAACATTAGATTATATAGAAGTTCTGATGAATATGTGACTACGGAGAAATGGGATTAAAGAGTGGAGTTTTGAGATAGATAAAAATGTGTTGAGAGTAAATGACCAAGAACAATTGAACAAATTATCATTAGCATCCTTATGGACTTCTTTGAAATCCAATGGGAAATGGAATGTGTTTTTTTGTATGTAGAAAGACTTTGTCACTTCAAAAATGTTGATTGAAAAGTTTATGTTTAAGAAATAACAGTTGCAATTAAAGAGTCTGCAAGGCCTTGCTCATCTGTCAACTTTCCTCAACATTTTTACTGTAAATTTCTTGTGAGAGTTAAGAAAAGGCACAAAGCAGTGCAGAAATAATAAAAGTGCGGAAATAATAAAAGTGAATCATAAGTTCAGATCAGGCACAACAAGGAATCATCTGGTGAAAATCTTAAAATTCATATGGGACACATGGAGTTAGAGACTGACAACTCACATTGTATTTTGTTGCAAAATGTCAGGTCGACTTAGAGACCGGTTTCCCATACTAGCAGATGACACCTTGTTGAATTTGCCCATAAAATAAAGGGTAAGACAAATTAGTCTGTATGGGACATTTCTTTACATGTTCTTTTCTTTAGATTTTTAAAAATATCTCTTCTAGTTCAAAGAGAACTAAAATGCAATACCCGCCATTAAAAACATTCTACTACACGATGCAGGATGCTAAACTGCTGCTGATACTGATGTTTTGTCTGGCTTTCAGAATCCTTCACTGAGATCCAAGGTAGAAAAAGAGGAAATTTGACTTCCAATATCTTGGGAGAACAATACAGGACACAAGTTGGGTATTCATAGACTGTGGGCTGCTACCTTTAGGTGATTGGACAAGCAATGACTAAAAAGGGTGGGCAACAACAAAGCAAACGAACTGTGCCAAAAGGCCCAACAATAAAAAGGGTCAATGGACCCAATGCAGAGTGTTGCTGCAAGAATCTTGCAAAAAAAATCAGCATCCATAGAAGCTTTGATGTCCAGCTGGAAGAACAAGACACATCTTGTTTACATAGATGCTCCAGATGTGATGAGGTGCTTAGAAAGGTACATATGGAGGTTAAAAAAAAGGAGTGCATTTTTTTTTCTAGGGCTTAGGCCAACACAATGTGGCATTGGGGCTTTGAATGGAATTGAGCAAATGGGATGGACTCAAAAGAGGCCCAAAACTCCCATAAAAAAATCTCACTGAGGTATGTCTCTTCAATCCCAAAATCTAAACAACAGATCTTAGAGAATTTTGCCTAGGTACAGAATGAGGCTTAAAGGGGAGTTCCACCCAAAAGTGGTTATATGATGAAGCCGACTTTCATCAGTCTTGCCTACACACCATCAGTCAAAAATCCGACCGTGCCAAAACGCGGTGACGTAAAACACTACGACGTGCTAAGAAAAATGAAGTTTAATCCTTCCAAGCATGCGTCGACTTGATTCTGAGCATGCATGGATTTTTGACCAATGAACTTCCACTTTTCTATCATTTTTTTATCCATAGGAAAAATGTAAAACATGTTCTATTTTTTTTCACCGATGGAAAACAAACTGATGGGGCCCACACTGGATTGTTTGTCCGATGAAAACAGTCCATCGGTCTGTTTTCATTGCACAAACCGATCGTGTGTACAGGGCTTTACAGTTTGTGAGTGTGGACATTGGGATATTATTAAACTGGTGAGACCAAAAACAAGTTAAAAAAATTATAAGATATGTTATGGCGAAGGTGAAAGTACCAGATTGAGTACTTAAATGTGGCCAACTGTACTGACTGGTGTTGTCATTGTTAAAGGGCTTGTAAAGGTTCAAATATAAAAAAAATAATAACAAACATGTCATACTTACCTCCACTGTGCAGCTCGTTTTGCACAGAGTGGCCCCGATCCTGGTCTTCTGGGGTCCCTCGGTAGCTGTCTCGGCTCCTCCCCGCAAAATCTAACCCCCTTCATGGGAAACTCTCTACTGAGGGGGTTAGCTTGCGGTCACGCTCCCGTGATACAGCCGGCGGCTATAGCTGCCGACTGTATCACTCAGCCCCCCCCCCACCCGGTCATTGATTAGATGGACAGCAGCTATCAATCTCCAATGAAGAGCCAAGAACAGCCTGAAGACAGGGGCGAGTAGCCAACGCATTCACGACACAGGATTTCCGAAGGCTCAGGTAAGTAAACTGGGGGGCTGGGGGGGCTTGTAAGCATCGAATGTTTTTTCATCTTAATGCATAGGATGCATTCAGGTGGAAAAACGCAAAGCTTTACAACCCCTTTAAGACTTTGAATAATAATACACTTCTATGGTGTTTGCTATGCTGTAAAAAAGACAGTACCATATCTGACAATTTGTAAATCTGAATTGTATAGGAGGATACTTTGCTAAAAGAAAAAATATATCATACATACTATACTAACTGCATGTGATTTGGATGCTTTATGGTTTAGCTAAAAGAAAAAAGTTGTAGTCTAATATATCTTGTTAATTTTGCAGTTAAAACTCATTTCATCAGATAAACTCACTTCTTCAAACAAACTTAAAAAATGAAAACTAACAAACATTAATAAGATAAATGATGAGCTACAACATTTCAAAACGAAAGCATTCCACTCCATTAAAATGAATTATGGAAGCAACCTGTGGTGACTAGTTTTTAGCATTCAATTATAAAAAAAAAAAAAAAATAACACTGCTGGGCTCAAAGCCAAAATAAACTAATACTAATTTAGGTGTCTATAGCTCAGAGAACATACATCTAAATCATCAATTTATATAGAAAAAAATATATATTTTTAACATTCTGAAAAGATCTTCTTCCAGTGATGCTTCTTTAAGGTATATTAAAAATATATTTCAGCTTGCATTTTTCTCTTTTTACTGATCAACATGGCATTGGATCCTCAGCACAGGGATGATCAGAGGTGACTGATAGAGAAACATGCTATTTTAATGGAGACATTCAATTTTATTAATTGAATATAAATAAATTTAGACACAAGCCTTTTTATTTCTATACAAAGGGCCCATTGACATTGGTACGATGCCATGTATTAACCTGTAATGTGTTAAAGCAAACCATTCATGTTTTAAAGGTGCTTTTATTGCTTGTTAAGGCCCCTTTCACACTGGGGCAGGATGTGTGGTGGCGGTATAGCGGCGCTATTTTTAGCGGCGCTATACCGTCGGAATTGCGGCGGTATTTGGCTGCTAGCAGTGCGGTATTAACCCCCTCTGGCGGCCGAAAAAGGGTTAATACTGCCGGCAATGCTGGCGGTATTACCGCGGTGTCCCATTGTTTTCAATGGGAAGGAACGGTATACACACCGCTCCTCACCGCTCCAAAGATGCTGCTTGCAGGAGATTTTTTTTTCTCCCGCCAGCGCATCGCCCTCAGGGTTTCACATTGAGAATGCTGGAGCAGGAGTATTTCAGGCGTTATTTATGCGCTATTTTTATTGCTAAAACGCCTGAAATACGCCTCAGTGTGAAAGGGGTTTACGAGTATGAATTTTTTTTTGTGTTTGATCTGGGCAGAGGTTCACTTAACCACTTGCCAACCACCGTAGTCGAGTGACGTCGGCATAATGGCACTCCTGCACAAATCGCCGTAGCCGTACGGCGGGCAATTTAAAAAGTACAGGGCGCACGCGGCACGTGATGCAGGAGCGATTGCACCCGAGTAGGAGAGAACGGAGAGCTGTCAATGTAAACAGACAGACCTCCATTTTGTCAGCTATCTGTTGTTCCTACTGCTTAGGAACAACAATCGGTCTCCTCCCACAGGCAGTCACATCCCCCACAGCTAGAATCACTCCCTAAAACATACATTTAACCCCTTGATTTCCCCCTAGTGTTAACCCCTTTCCTACCATGACATTTATACAGTAATCAATGGCTATTTATAGCTCTGTTTGCTGTATAAATGTCAATGATCCCAAAAAAGTGTCCAATCTGTCCACCGCAATGTTGCAGTCCCAATAAAAAAAAAATCACAGACCACCGCCATTAATAGTAAAAAAATAATAATAAAAAAAATGAAATAAACCTATCCTGTATTTTGCAGACGCTGTAACTTTGGCACAAACCAATCAATATACGCTTATTGCAATTTTTTTTAACAAAAATATGTACAACACATATTGGCCTAAATTGATGAAGAAGTTCGTATTTTTTTTTTTATATATTTTTGGGGGATATTTATTATAGCAAACAGTCAAAAATATTGCTTTTTTTTCCAAAATAGTCTGTCTTTTTTTGTTTATCGCGCAAATAATAAAAACTGCAGAGGTGATCAAATACCACCAAAAGAAAGCTCTATTTGTGGGAAAAAAAGGACGTCAATTTTGTTTGGGCACAATATCACACGACCACGCAATTGTCAGTTAAAGCAAAAATGGCTTGGTGGTTTAAGTCCTCTCCTGCAGCAGAGCATGTCTGTCTTACCAAAACAAATCTGTATCAAAAGATTTTCTTCCACATATTGAAAACAATTTCTGTATTTATCTTTATTGACTGAAGTTTACATCACATCCAGAAAAATAACCTTCTATAATTAAAGTTGGACAACCTTTAAAGTGGAAATGAACTCTGAGGCCTCGTACACACGACCGAGTTTCTCTGCAAAAACCAGCAAGAACCTTGCTGGGAGATATTTTTTTTGCCGAGGAAATCGGTCGTGTACATTTTCGTTGAGGAAACTGTCGAGAAACTCGACGAGCCAAAAAGAGAGCAAGTTCTCTATTTCCTCGACGGGCTGGTTTTCGACGAGAAACTCGAACGTCTGTATGCTAAGAAACCCGTGCTTGGTCAGATTAAAGTATGAGACAGGAGTAAACGTAGCATTTGTAATGGAGATAACACATTTTTAAAGCTGTAACAGACTGAAAAGTGCAAATCGTCTCTTACCAAACTTTTATTTAACTCGCAAACACATGAAAATAGCAAAAGCAGCCCCAAGAGTTTAGCCAGTGGAATCGAACTTCCCCTGCCGTTGTATGTGTTGTATGTCACCGCGTTTGAGAACGAGGTGATTTTGGCTTGACAGTGTGTACGCAAAGCAAGCTTGTCGAGTTTCTCGACAAGCCTAACAAGGAACTCGACGAGGAAAACGATGTGTTTCGCCCGTTGAGTTCCTCGGTCGTGTGTACGAGGCCTTAAAGTTTACAAAATGGTAGGTCAAAGGACTAGGACTAGTTACCAATATTGCCTGTTGTCTCTTTTACCATTATCAACTTACCATTCTTTGCTCTGCAATGTGTCTCTGTATGGAGGCAGCCATTTTCATAGAGGCATGCATTTACCTTCTCAACTCAGAGCCTCCAGCAAGGATAACAATGAATGGCATCACCAAGCCTCATTCCATATCTTCTGAGACTAGCGGTTAGAGGCACAGCGCCTTAACCACTTAAGGACTGCCTCACAACGATATACATAGACAGAATTGCACGGCTGGGCACAAGGGCGTACAGTTACCCTTTAAGAACCCAGCCAGGGGCACGCTCGTGACCCGGTCCGAAGCGCCATGACCGCGCCCGCAGGACCCGATCGCCGCCGGTGTCCCGCAATGGGGCCACAGAGCTGAAGAACGGGGAGAGGTAAGTGTAAACAAATCTTTCCCTGTTCTTCCTAGTGGCTTGTCAGTGATCGTCTGTTCCCTGTCATAGGGAACAACGATCAGTGACGTCACATGCCCAGCCACGCCCCCCTACAGTAGGAATCACACACTGGGGCACACTTAACCCCTACAGCGCCCCCTAGAGATTAACACCTTCACTGCCATTGTCATTTTCATGGTAATCAGTGCATTTTTATAGCACTGGTCGCTGTAAAAATGACAATGGTCCCAAAAATATGTCAATTGTCCACCATAATGTCACAGTCACGATAAAAATCGCAGATCGCCGCCATTAGTAGTAAAACAAAAAATATTAATAACAATGCCATAAAACTATCCCCTATTTTGTAGATGCTATAACTTTTGTGCAAACCAATCAATAAACGCTTATTGCGATTTTTTAAACCAAAAATATGTAGAAGAATACATATCGGCCTAAACTGAGGAAAGAAAAAGTGTTTTTTTTATATATTTTTGGGGGATATTTAATATATAAAAATAAAAATAAAATACCACCAAAAGAAAGCTCTATTTGTGGGAATAAAGGATGTAAATTTTGTTTGGGAGCCACATCGCATTACTGTCAATAATTGTCAGTTAAAATGACGCAGTGCCGAATAGCAAAAATAGGCCTGGTCCTTTAGCTGCAAAATGGTCTGGGGCTTAAGTGGTTAATATTACAATGCATATATACTGTACAGTGATGAGGATGTAGGTACAGGAAGAATTCTAGACAAAAAGGTACGTTTTCAGGGTACTGCTTCAGCATAGTTAGGAAACATGTAGAAAAGCTATAGCATAGAAAATCTTCACTTTTTGAATTCAAGTCCACTTTAAAACCCATGCCCAATCACATGACTAAAAGAGACCATTTCTACAAACATGCACAGATATTGTCCACCGTTGAAACCATCAAGAAACCCACCCTGAGATATAACATGAAGTCATTGTTGGAGTCTATGCATGTAGACAGAAAATGGCTGCAAACTATTAATGCTAGAATTGTATTACTTCGATATTGGAAATCAGCCAGCACACCAGGTAAGTGGGGCACCTCCAAAGAGAGAAAGACAATAAAACTCAAGTGTTTAGACCTTCTCCATATCCAAAGCTAAGAAAAAGGGACATTAATCCACGCATGTAAGATGCCTATGCTAATTATTGCTGCTTAGTTGTGTTTCCATATCAAATGTTACAGTAAAAAAAGCCCACACATAGAACACCATTAGTGAAAAATGAAAATAGTCTCTTAGACATTCATGATTTTCTTACCATTTTAAATTAAATTCAGGGATACACTCAGAGAAACCATGAAAATATCTGTTTGTATTTACTGACATTTTGTACATGATGCAGATAAGAAATCTGACATTTTAGAAAGTGCCTGTGGATTATTATAAGCTTTATGAAATGTGATTTGTGAGTCCTGGTAACTACAGCATGGTAATATTTGTATTTAACTTTAAAGGGTAACTCTACTTTTGTTTAAAAAAAATATGTTTCAATAAATGTTTATTAAGCATATTAAATAATGCATAGATAACAGACACATGGTTTCACAGTGAAAAAATGGAGATGTAGATAACAATGTACAGCTGGTTCTCAAAAGGAAACTCGGATAGTCTTATAACAACATTGGAATCTACATTTGGAAAAAAGTAATAAATCATCAAGTTCCTCCAAGGTGGTTGAAAAAAGCCCCCTACTAGGGAAATACACAATGCAAAGGTGGAAAGTCTCGAGAAAGTGCAAATAACCAGCTTGTCAGGGCTGGGCTCTCATCCCTTTCTTCTCTGTGCTCAGGTTGCTCAGCTGTCGGTTAATTGCCAGTACTCATCGTTCCAGTGGCTTACCTGTTGATCATCTCCTGCACATCAGTCAAGCCCACAGCCAGCCCCTTCTGGCTATTTAAACTTCCTGGTTCATTTCTTCAATGTCTTCGCCTTGGTCAACATATCTAGAGACTCTCTGCTGTGTTCCCGTTGAAGACTTGCCTGGCTGACATCCCTTCTGGTTCCTGATCCTGTCTGCTGCCTCTGACTACACAGATCTCTGGCTTCCTGATTTCCTGGCTTGTTCTGACTACCCGATTTGGCTACCGAACTCATGCTATGTTTTGACTATGTTTACCAGTTGTACCATTTTTACCATTTTATTAAAAGGTGTGATTTTACTGCATTTTCTGTCTCTGTCTGTTTCATGGTTCCTGACAGTAGGCGAAGGCCATGAATTCTAAAGATGTAGGCAATCCATCTAGTGATAATATTTTTTCCAGGTTGAATGAGAAGGATCACTGCATGGATCAGTTTGCCATAGCATTACAGATGCTCCCGATTCACACTGCTCATCTGGATCCTCCCACTGTGGCTATTTTGGTACAAGATGTGTTGCAGGCCGTGCCTGCTACTGCTCCAGTCTCTGTGCAGGCACCCACCTTGAATATTACCTCTCTAAGAGGTATAGGGTTACTGCTCCAGGTGGATGTGTTTAACTGATCTATTTCCTCTCAGAAGATCAAGGGTGCAGGCTATGCACAAGGCAATTAGTGGAAAAGAAGGTATGAACAGCCGCACTCCAAATAAACCTTGATGGTTGTCTTTATTTTAAAACGATAAATGCACTACAAATCACAGCAAAAAGATACAGGGATGAGCAACTGACGCGTTTCGTACTATCAATAATTGCTTAGTCATAGCTAACTGCTCACCTGGATCCTCCCACTGTGGCTATTTCGGTACAACATGTGTTGCAGGCCGCCCCTGCTACTGATCCAGTCTCTGTGCAGGCACCCACCTTGAATATTACCTCTGTAAGGGGTATATTATCTCACAAAAGTGAGTATACCCCTCACATTTTTGTAAATATTTTATTATATCTTTTTATGTGACAACACTGAAGAAATTGTATAACAGTGCAAATTTGCCGACTACGCTGATCTCTGGCTTTAATGTCTGTCCCAATCTACATTGAGGCAGAAAAGGACATACGTTTTCATATGAAAAATACAATTGGTCTCCATATTTTTGGTAAAATAATAGGCGTATTAAGCGTATATTGATTGGTTTGCGCAAAATCTTTTCATGTGACAACACTGACGAAACACTTTGCTACAATGTAAAGTAGTAAGTGCACAGCTTGTATAACAGTGTAAATTTGCTGTCTCCTCAAAATAACTCAATGCACAGCCATTAATGTCTAAACCGCTGGCAACAAAAGTGAGTACACCCCTAAGTGAAAAAGTCTAAATTTGGCCCAGTGTCAATATTTTGTGTGGCCACCATTTTTTTCAGCACTGCCTTAACTCTCTTGGGCGTGGAGTTCATCAGAGCATCATAGGTTGCCACTGGAGTCCTCTTCCACTCCTCCATGACAACATCACAGAGCTGGTGGATGTTAGAGCCTTTAGGCTAGATTCAGAGAGACTTACGACGGCGTATCAGTAGATACGCCGTTGTAAGTCCGAATGAGCGCCGTCGTATCTTTAAGCGTATTCTGGAAACCAGATTTGGCCAAGATATGACCGACATAAGTCTCCTACGCCGTCGTATCTTGGCTGCAGATTTACGCTGGCCGCTAGGGGCGTTTAAGTTGATTTACGCGTCGAATACGTAAATAAGCAAGATACGCCGATTCACGAACGTACGTACGTACGCCTGTCGCAGTAAGCTACGCCATTTACGTAAGACATACGCCAACGTAAAGATAAAACACCTCTCTAGGTGGCGCTTCCCATGCAAAGTATGGACGTCGGAACTGCCGTCAGATTTTACGTCGTTTACGTAAGTCGTACGTGAATGGGGCTGTGCGTAAGTTAGATTCACGTCGTACGCATTGAGCCGTCGTATCGTGGGGAGTATTTGCGACATGATTCTGAGCATGCGCACGCATGCACCGTACCAACGGCCATTCATTTACATGGGGTCACGGTTACTTTACATGTAACACTCCCACTACCTGCCTAATTTGAATTAGGCGGGCTTACGCCAGCCCATTTTCGCTACGCCAACGTAACTTAGTGAGCAAGTGCTTTGTGAATACTGGCCTTGCCTCACTATGTTACGTCGGCGTAGTGCAAATGGGATGCGCTACGCCAGCCAAAAGATGCGCCCAGGTACGTGAATCTAGCCCCATGTGTTTCTCCACCTTACGTTTCAGGGTGCCCCACAGATGCTCAATAGGGTTTAGGTCTGGAGACATGCTTGGCCAGTCCATCACCTTTACCCCCAGCTTCTTTAGCAAGGCAGTGATCATCTTGGAGGTGTGTTTGGGGTTTTTATGAGTGAACTCAGCACATGAGTGAACTCAATCCCGAATAGATTATTCTGGCAGTAGGCCAAAAAGGATTCCAACTGTCTATCGCTACCATCCCAGCTAATTAGAATATCATTCATGTAGCAGGCATACAGGACCAAGTTCGCCCCAAAGGGATTATTGGACCAAATTTGAAACTGCTCCCAATATCCCATGAAGAAATTGGCATAGCCATGGGCTAACCTGGTCCCCAATGACTGTGCCCTTTGTCTGTCTGTAATAGACATCCTGAAAAACAAAGTAATTGTGTGTCAGGGTGTATGCAATGCTATGTACAATGAATGAGGCCTGCCTGGAATGTATATGGTTTTCACGTGCCAGAAAATATTGGACAGCTTGTAGTCCAAACTGGTGCTGGATTGACATATATAGTGAGGCCACATCCAGTGATAGCCAACAGTATCCTGTCTGCCATTGGTATTGGGCTAAAATCTCTAGCATATGGCCTGAATTGCAGACATAACAAGGGAGTTGCACTACCAGTTCCTGGAGAAAATTATCAATATACTGTAGTTTCCCATTGGGCTAGTAAGGCTGTCAATACCAGATATAATTGGTCTGCCTGGGGGATTGGGTGCATCCTTTTGGATTTTGGGGATATGATACAAAAACTGCAAGGTCCCTTTCACACTGACACGTTTTTCAGGCTCTAAAAATAGCGCTGCTATACCGCCTAAAAATTGTGCCCTGCATTCTTCAGTGTGAAAGCTCAAAGGCTTTCACACTGAAGCGGTGTGCTAGCAGGACGGCTCCTTCCCAAAACCGCACCGCAAGCAGCCGAATATCGCGGTAAATACGGCCTAAGAGAATAAGGGTAGAAAAGGAAATGCCATTCAGGCTCAGATATGTCCCCATCCTTGTATGATTCATCTAACATGGATTTAAGGGCTTCCTTATATGCGCCAACCGGGTCACCCTCCAACTTTTCATAAGTGCTTGTGTCCTCAAGATGTCTATAGGCTTCAGTCAGATAATCATATCTATCCTGAATGACAAGGCTCCCCCCTTGTCAGTCTGTCTAATATTAACTGTGCCGTTATTTTTTAAGGAGTTCAATTGTTTCTTCTCTTCCAAAAAGGTATGGAAGATTAATCTTTTTTTTTTTGTTTTTGTTTTTGTATTTCCCTCTTCCTGGTAATATTTTTTCTTTTGTATTTACAATATACCTTACAGACCCTTATGAATTCCCCAAACAGTTATCTTCCCATTCAAATAACAAGCCAACCTTTATTTGAATTACAGTCACAACTCATGTATTCTCATTGCTGTAACCTTCTGCCTATTGGTATAGTTATCCCCCAGCGGCAACGTGTGTGTGTGTGTGTGTGTGTGTGTGTGTGTGTGTGTGTGTGTAATTATATGTATACACATGTATCACTGTTGCATCTAGTTCATTTTATGCACCCTTTTTACCTTTTTTACAACAAGGTACACACTCAGGCATTTACCCACCTAGGACCTATTCCATCAAATGTTCCTTTTATCCAAACCGACCGGTAACGTTATTTCTCATTTTCATCTTTATGTATGTATGTATGTATGTATGTATGTATGTATGTATGTATGTATATATATATATATATATATATATATATATATATATATATATATATATATATCATTCTCACATTTTTCACACATATAATTATTATATATATAATATATATATATTACACATTTTAAATCATGTCTCTAAATCGTACACTTGCTTTTTAACAATTATAGTATTTAGCTTTTTAAATCATTATCTTCCCAGCTGACACCCTAATTGTGGCTCAGAGTGGGTTAATTGTATCTTCTATATAAATGTGATGTGACTGTTAGAGGATCCGCTGATGAAGAAGACAAGACTGTGCCTTTGAGAAGCATTCTGATTGGCCAGACAGCATGTAGGCAGCTCCCCAGTTTGCAGCCCTGGACCACTCCCACCTAGAGCCTAGGTTCACATTGAAGCGATTTGTAATGCGATTTGAGAGATCAAAGTCGTAGCATATTGGAGGCAATGGCATTGTTCCAATCGGTACGATACCGATTTTGCGGTGCCGCACCGATTTGCAAAAGTAGTTCCTGCACTACTTTTGCCGATTTGAGGTGCGATTTCAATAGACATCTGTGCATGAAGCCACACAAATGTCTATCAAGTAGCACCTGAAATCGCGCTGACCTTGCTACTTTGAAATCACGATACTTCAAGTAAAGTAGCGCGATTTCAAAGTAGCATCAATGTGAACCAGGGCAGAGACACACAGCCGACATCTCCATGAGGCTTATTTGGGCTGCGGCTAACGTGCGATGCTCGTGGACCCCTAATTATAGACTTTCCGGCGGCTCTCCTGTGCTCCTGTGACACTGCATGTGGAAGTTCCCACCCGCTCTAGCACTCTGCAAGTGCTCCAACATTTTTCACGCAAGTTTTTAGTGTTGTTTTATACTTATATACTGAATACATTCTTAAGCTGTTTAAAGGATTGGCTTGGCGCTTCTCTCTCCTCTTTTTGCTTTCCTTTTGTTCATGGAAGATTAGTGGTCCTGTGTGGCCCCACTGCAAAGCTGTACCATTTCGGAATAAACATCATCATAAAAGGTGGGGGTGAATTTGCCTTTGGCCCAATGGGGATGGAAAACTGACTTGGGCCTAAAAGTCTGGCGAGTGCATTGTGTGTCTGCATGAGGGTGGAGAGGAACCTTTCCTATACTCACTGAGAATGTTATTCACATGTGGGATTTATACATTATGGGCTAGATTCAGATAGCCTGCCGTAAGTTTGTGCGGGCGTAGCGTATCTCAGATACGCTACGCCGCCGTAACTTAGTGAGGCTGGGGCTGGATTCACAAAGAACCTGCACCCTAAGTTACGGCGGCGTAGTGTAAATCTTCCGGCGTAAGCGCGCCAAATTAAAATTCTGAAGAGGTGGGCGTGTTTTGTGTAAATAAAACATGACCCCACGTAAATGACATCTCCAACGAACGGCGCATGCGCCGTCCGTGAACGTATCCCAGTGTGCAATCTCCTAATTACGTTGCAAATAGTCAATGCTTTCGACGTGAACGTAATTAACGCAAAGCCCTATTCGCGAACGACTTACGCAAACGACGTAAACAACACAAAATTCTACGCTGTCCCGACGTCCATACTTAACATTGGATTTGCCTCATATAGCAGGATTAACCTTACGCCGGAAAAAGCCTAACGTAAACGACGTAAAAAAATGCGCCGGGCGGACGTACGTTTCTTAACCTCCCTGGCAGTATGATTCTTTCAGAAAAAACATGCTGAAAGCGGTACCATTATTTGCAAGGAAATTTGGCGTTTTATATTGTAGGTCTGTAATTTTTAGAAATAACTCACTTAAATCTGACCAAACAAGATTCTAATAGGCATCCCGGGTATGACATTTTTTTAAAAACAAAATTATAAATTATAATATAATAAATAATTATAAATAATTATAACAAATAATAATATAATTATAATAAAAATTATTCAATAATGTAATCAAATTAAAATCACTGAAATTTGCTCAGTTGCAGAATTGTTGCTGTCATTATTTTTTTTTTTTTATGACGAATTTCCCCACAAATCGCTATCGCACAATTCTGCAAGTGATTATAATTTATTATCGCTGTTTTTTAGCTGATCTAAAACTATTTTTGACATAAAGGGACACTTTTGGTTGCTATGGACAATCTACAGTTTGCAGGGAGAAAGAAAGGTTTTTATTATATAAAATGACATGCATGACACAGGACAGACCACTAGGGACAGGGGGGGTGTGTTTTTTTTACATACAGTACTGTAATCTATAAGATTACAGTATACTGTATGTAAGGTGTTTGTTTACGTTTTTGAATTTGGCGCCGTTCTCCGTCCCCGTGCGTCGTAACGTCGCAGGGAACGGAGATCGGCGTCACATGGAGGCACTATGTGAATCGAGCGAGGTTCCGCTCGCTCACACAGCGCGGTGGCATCGCTGGATCCAGGGACAAGGTAAGTAAAAAGTGCCTGTGGATCTAGCGAGGCAAGCCCGAGACTGACTCGGGGTTACCGATCGTAGCAGGAAAATCTAACCCCGAGTCAGTCTCGGGAACACCGCCAGGCAGGTTAATCGGCGTATCTAGCTCATTTGCATATTCTATGCCGAAATCAACGGAAGCGCCACCTAGCGGCCAGCTTAAATATGCACCCTAAGATACGACGGCGTAGGAGACTTACGCCGCTCGTATCTTAGCCTAATTTAAGCGTATCTGGTTTCCAGAATACGCTTAAATTTACGACGGCGTAGATTCAGAGTTACGACGGCGTATCTACTGATACGCCGGCGTAACTCTCTCTGAATCTAGCCCTATGTATTTTTTATAATTCAAAATTATAATTCTTTTCACTTTTTTTTATTAATTTTTTTACACTTTACAACACGCAGCTCTTAATTGTAGTTTATTTGTTTTTTGGTCATTGATTTGTGTCGGTTGGGAACCTATTGGCTCCCATATTTTCTTTTGTATTAAAAGTGTGGCTGCATGATCCTTTCAAAGAGAAAGTGGTATAGAACATATATCAATAGAAGCCATTTTGTTATTTAAATTTATTAAAACTATCATTTAATTTTAATTGTAGCCAGTTATCATTTTCTAAAGCTCCCAAAAACAAAATGCTGCATTTTTGTATGCACTGCAACTGTAGGTGTGTACACAATGTTCCTAGAGAAGTCATTTCTTGTTAACATGATTGGTTCACTGGTTTTCTCAGCAGAGTGTCTTATTAGCACACTGGGACCAATTATGTCACTACGAGACGCAGACCCTCCCACTGGGAACACAGGACGAAGGAAGTAAGTGGAATAGAGGTGTGAATTTCTAGCCAAGCAGAACAAACAATTCTGTAGTGGTGTTTACTATCATCCTTGCAATGTATATCACTAACAGACAGGATTTTTTTATAAACCGAAGGGAAGTGACACCTCAATGTGTGCAGTAGATAACATATTGCCTGGTTTATTTCCGTTGATGAGCTCTCATAATAGCAATTTGATGTATAATATTGTAATCATTCTTGAAGCAAATCAACTTGAGAATTTAATTAGCAATTGAGAGTCCATTTTGAATTTATATGATCACACACAGCAAAGATATTGTTTGCATTGGTAAACAGTGCATCTAGTACCTTTACGCCATAGTTGAATCAACAGAGTGCTGTTCAGGGGTTGATTAAGAATAATAAGCCCACAGTTCAAATGTTCTGCAAGAAGAGAGAAATAAGTTAAGAGGTCTTATAAAAAAAAAAAATCGATAAAAACATCCAACTCATACAAATACACACATAGGCATATAAAGTGCATAGTATGGTTTAACCACTTAAGGACCCCTTCACGCCGATATACGTCGGCAGAAGGGCTCGTGACCCGGTCCGAAGCTCCGTGACCTCGGCCGCAGGACCCGATCGCCGCCGGTGTCCTGCGATTGGTCACAGGAGCTGAAGAACGGGGAGAGGTGTATGTAAACACACCTTCCCCGTTCTTCATTGTGGCAATGTCAGTGATCGTCTGTTTCCTGATATAGGGAAAGATGATCACTGATGTCACACGTCCAGCCCCACCCCCTACAGTTAGAAACACATATGAGGTCACACTTAACCCCTACAGCACTCCCCAGTGGTTAACTCCTAAACTGCATTGCCATTTTCACAGTAATCAGTGCACTTTTCGCTGTGAAAATGACAATGGTCTCAAAAATGTGTCAAAATTGTCCGATGTGTCCACCATAATGTCGTAGTCATGAAAAAAATGCTGATCGCCGCCATTAGTAGTAAAAAAAAAAATATTACTAAAAATGCCATAAAACTATCCCCTATTTTGTAAACGCTATACATTTTGCGCAAACCAATCAATAAACGCTTATTGCGTTTTTTTTTTACCAAAAATAGGTAGAAGAATACGTATCGGCCTAAACTGAAGAAAAAAATGTTTTTTTATATCTTTTTTGGGGATATTTATTATAACAAAAAGTAAAAAATATTGCAATTTCTTCAACGTTTTCGCTCTATTTTTGTTTACAGCGCAAAAAATAAAAACCGCAGAGGTGATCAAATACCACCAAAAGAAAGCTCTATTTGTGGGAAAAAAAGGACGCCAATTTTGTTTGGAAGCCACATCGCACGACAGTTAAAGCGACGCAGTGCCGAATCGCAAAAAGGGGTAAGGTCCTTAACCTGCATAATGGTACGGGTCTTAAGTGGTTAAAATATCTATAGAATTCTAGACTACTGTAAAAATAAGTTGCTGGCACCAATATTCCATCATAGACATACTGATGTCACTTGTTCAGCATAATTGCGATAATTAGTATTTCCACCAGCTAATAAATAAGAGTTCATTGCAAGGTCCACCCACACCCAAATGCAATTCACACACTGCAAAGAAAATGACCTCAGGTCAAAGAAGTGGATTACACTGGAATCTTTAGACATAAGATTGCAACCTTGCAAAAAAAAAAAAAAAAAACGCTTTATTTTCACACTTCTATCTAATCTCTCAAGACACATCATTATGAAAAACAAAATTTGATCAACGTGTGACATCGGTGATAGAATCCTACCAACAGATAACTAAAATAAACCGACTTCTTATTGTCTATGAATTTACAGTGAGGTCAAAATCATGGCAAAAACATACATAGAAATGCACTAATGTATTGTATAAACACAAAAAGCATATTATTGGTCAATGACATTGTCATTCTTAAAATGTTATGGAGCTCCTTGCATAACTCACTCAAACCACTATGTGCAATGATATGTACATGTATGTTTAAAAGAATATAAAAAGAATACAAAATATTCTAAAATTGTCAACTGTTCTGAATTGCTACAGGTGACATCAGTGTACATTAACACGTTTTTTTTTAACCAATGAATTAATAGGCTCCTTAAACTTTGTGTATTTTTACACTGTAATGCTAAAAAAGCAAACAAAATAGACAAAAAATAAAAAAAAACATTGACATATATATATATATATATATATATATATATATATAAAAAAAAAAAAAGAACAAACAGTTGACTAATGATTTTTATTACTTTCTTTTACAATTGCAGGTCTGCTTGAACTGCCATAAGTGCAGATCAAAGGACAATACTTTAGTTTGACAACAAGCACTAATAGGCCTCATGAATACTGGGCATCTGAAAAAGAACCTCTGAACACCAGAACTGCTGGCAGGAAACGTGGCATATAAAATGTGCTAAAAGCTGCATCTTGCATATGTATTTGTGCATATTTTTCAGTTTAAACATTTAAGGTGTCTACTTTCTATTGAGAATAAAATATGAGTTTATGAGCTTTGTAAATAGTTGCATTCTGTATTTATATAGATTTTAAACTTTTTTTGGAATTGGGGTTGTAAGTTATTAAACATTAGATGTTCTGCTGTATTTTCATTATATTCGTGGAGAATTAATTGGTTTTATATTGTTTTAAGCAGGAAAATAGTTCTCTTTATAACGGATTACTGCAAAACAGATTTGCAAAGATATTTTATTGAAGAAAAATATTTTTAATTAATTTAATCTATTAAAAAATGCTCAAACGTATGAACAAATGTATCTGTTTTGATTTGGGATAATTCATCAATGCATTAAAGTCCTTTACTTTACTTTTTTATTACTGCCTAATCATTCAAATCACATTTCTTTATGAGATTTTTTCCTAGGTATAAAGAACAATGGATAATATTAAATAAAGGGCCAATTCACACCAGATGCAGTTCCATGCAGTTCCGTTTTTTCTGAACCAATACAGTAAATTTCGGTCAGTTTCTGCACCGGAAACTGACTGCATAGTGTAAACTAGAGCCATTGGAATTCATGGAAAACACGGTGCATGCATTTTTAGTGTGGAAAAAATGTGCATTAAACTGCATCTGGTGTGAACTGGCCCAAGAACATACTTATTACACTTATTCAATTATCATGAAGATGGATGAATTAAAAGTTTTCTACTTGTAGAATTTCCCCAATATGTGTTGAACCCCTTTTTTGTTTACATTTCTTATGCACTTTAGATTGTTTAACTTCCATTAACTCCTGAGGAAGTTGGAAATATTCAGTAAAACATCTCTTTCTTCGATATTGTTGCAATTATACTGTAGGCAATGTAATTTTAGAAGATGGTGTTCTCATCACTTAGAATATTGGACAGGCAATATGGGTAACAAGTGCATGGATTTTCAGGATGTTTTGCTACATGTGAGTCTTATTTATTGTGCTGAATTTTGCACAATGTTATGACTGTTAATTTTTTTTATTAATAAAAATTACATTGTGTGACTTTTCTTTGGTACCTTCAAAGTCTCAAAATGTTTTTCGTAGATCACATTAGCACGCAGTTTTAAAGGTATACCTCTTCTGTAATATAGCTTCCCCCAGTGATTACATTTTCTTATTTGTGAATGAGTGGATAATTTAACTAGCGTGGTTGATGTTACATACCTTCACAAGTGCACACTTCCCTCTTGGTTATCCCTTCCCCCCCTTTCTTCTCTTTTTTCTATTGTTAACTGTGGATGTTATACCATATTGTATTGATGTATTTAATCAATTAAACATCCACATATATATATTTTTTCTATGAAACACTATAATTTCCCATTTCACTCTACCGGGTGTGTCCCCACATCTCCTTGCTGGGCCTGATGCATGTGGTTCCTTTGTGTTGATGGTTCTGGTGCTTCCCTGTTCCACTCGCATGTCCTGACTGGTTCTAATGGTGCTGTAATGCACGTGTATACTAAATTAAGTTCTATATCATCCGCTAACGTCTGCAATCGGACTTGTAATAAACGGTCCGTTCGTCCGCCCGTGTGAAAGGGCCCTAATTGTTTGTTTATTTTCATTTTTTTAATGTTATGTAAACCAAACCAATAATAGTCTGTTTTTCTCTAGAGATATTACTAGCTCCTGAAGAAGCGGTCCCGGCGAAACATGTCGAGCTAATCTTCGTCCTATTATATATTACAGTCATACACGTCCCTTGTGAGATGTGATGACCCTTTCTGGACTTTTATTGGATTAATGTGTTGCCACTGCAGCTGCTACTGTAGTTTTCTTTTATAATTTTATTTTATGTATTGTCTCTTTTTTCTTTTTTAACAACTCTTATAGGATACATGTTAATAAATCTATTTTTTTTTTTGCGTAAGTCGTATGTCCGGCGTAAAGCTATTCCCCATATAGGAGGCGCAACTCATGCAAAGGTATAGACCAGGGAACACAAGCTGTTGTCTTTTACGTTGTTTACGTAGTACGTGAATAGGGCTGGGCGTAGGTTACGTTCGCGTCGTAGGCAGTGATCCGTCGTATCTTAGGGAGTAGTTCCGACGTGATTCTGAGCATGCGCACAGGGATGCGGCCACGGGACGGCGCATGCGCCGTTCATTTTAAGTACTTCTATGACGCTTGCCTCATTATTTGCATGCGGTCACGCCTCATTAGCATGGCTCATGCGCACTTCCACCTACGCTGGCTTACGCCGAGGAAACCCAGTGTATCTTTAAGAGCGAGTGGGAGCGAGTGCTTGGTGAATCCAGTGCTTGCCTCTGTGTGCTGCATCAGCGTAGCGTATATTAGATACGTTACGCCCGCATAAATATGCGCCGATGTATGTGAATCCAGGCCAAACAGTCAATCCTGTGGTTTGTGATCTACCAACAATTAAATACTTCAAAATTTAACTAGCGCACCCACTCTTCTAGCTACGATACTGAGAGCTTAGTAGAAAAAGACTCTACTGATTATGATGTTATGTTAGAGATACCAATAAATCTGTATTGTTGGTTCATAAAGGACAAGTCGTTTTATTAGGGATTATGCTGAGAGCAATAACAGCAGCAATATGTTATAAGCTAGAATTCAATATTTAACCCAAAATAAATCACAACTCCAGGCTTGCAATCTCTGCCACCCTTTAACAATAATCCCTTCCCTCCTCCACACACGCCTTGGGATAAACACTCCAGCCTTTACAAAAAGACTGCAAATTCTGCAGATGTCTTGGGTGGGGTCCGCAACTTTGTAGTGTTGCCCTGGGCTCAGAAGGAAGTGAGGTGAATAAGGTTAGGCATCATGCAACCTGAAAAAGGATCGGTGCTGGATAGTTGAATTAGTCATAGGACAGCACTGAAAATCAGGTAAAAAAATAGCAACCTGAGCTACCCCTTTTTCTATTAGCAGCTTCAGGGGACTTTCCATTTAAAATGTTTGTCCAAGCTGGAGTTGGGCTACATGGACTCAAATCCTTGTTTGTGTATTGGAAAACATACAAACTCACACCATTCTTTGTAAAGCCAGTTTCTGGATTAAAAAAAACTATTGATAAAAAAATTCAGGTTCCCACTAAGGCCTTGTACACACGATAGGTTAACCAGAGGACAACGGTCTGAAGGACCGTTGTCCTAGGTTAACCTATGAAGCTGACTGATGGTCCGTCGTGCGTACACACCATCAGTTAAAAAAACGATCGTGTCAGAACGCGGTGACGTAAAACACAACGACGTGCTGAAAAAAACGAAGTTCAATGCTTTCACGCATGCGTCGACTTGATTCTGAGCATGCGTGGATTTTTAACCGATGGTTGTGCGTACTAACGATCGGTTTTGACCTATCGGTTAGCAATCCATCTGTTAAATTTTAAAGCAAGTTGCCATTTTTATAACCTAAGGTTAAATAACCTATGGGGCCTACACACGATCGGTTTGGACCGATGAAAACAGTCCTTCAGACCGTTGTCCTCTGGTTAACCTATCATGTGTACGAGGCCTAAAAGTGCACAACATAACCTTTTCGGTATAATGTACATTTGGACAACTGGTGTTTATGCCAACTTCTGTCCTGTAACGGTCTAAAAAGTCCAATCCAGATGTACTCCTATGAACCCGACTAGAAGATTTGGCTTCATGCTAACAGTGGAGCAAATGTATTTGTTTTACACAAATAAAAGAATGCAGCCACCTCTCCCATGTCAATCCTTTGCATATAGAGTGCAGCCTTCATCCAACCAATCTAATGCAATGTGGTGCTATAAAAAGACCATTACCTCTCTGAATTGACCAAGAATATAAAAGTGAGTTTAAATGGAGGGTGTTTTTAAATAAAGCCCTTTAGAACACATAGTTGCCCTTCTCATTAGGAATAGAAAAGGCTTAAATGTAAGGATATGTCAATTACCATGCCTGCGTTGCACATGATATCAGCATAGAATGGCCAATGGCAGTAAGTGTACTTCAGTCTTTAAAGAGGAACTGCAGTCTGCTCACATAGTTTGTAATAAAAACATCTTTGTCATTCTGAAGCTTCCTTCCAACCACTTTGCATATTATTTTATATATACTGTGATTCTGTACTTGCCAAATATGCTGTAGAAATCTCCCTCCACTGAGTCTGGCTGCGTCCATTTTAAAATGTGGGCAGCTGAAGCTGCTGCCTGTTCACTTCCTGGATTTACACAGACACACAGAGGCACACCACCAGCTCTGCAGCTCTCATTGTCCCTCTTATGACTCGTCCCCTCCCTTCTGGGCAAACTCTCACGATGATGTCATAAGCCTAGGCTAATGACCAGACGAGAAACAAGAAGCGCGCTGTATAAAGTATTTACTGGCAGAAAAAAGAAATTACTATCCAAATTTAAAACAACAAGATGGAAGGATGACAAATTTACTGAAGGTCTGCTTTACTAAAAAGGGCAGGGGGGAATTTATGTTTTTTTTTTAAGTGGACATCTATTTTACTGTCTTATGATCTTCCTGGAACCCATTTTTAACATGAGAAATAGCAGCAAGTTTTTATGCTACAGTCACTGGACAGATGTCTCTGCACATAACAAGCTGTTCTAACAGTTGTGAACAAGTTACGATTAATTTTCAGCATTTTTATTTGTCAAATTGAATGGCTGTGACATGCATAGATTTTGAATTAAACAATTTGCACTTCTACGACAAAAACACTTCAGCAAAGAATAGCTTCTGCTTGCGAGATAAATATTTATTGTTTCTTGTAGTGAAAGATAAATGTTCACTTAATTAAATTAATGCGCTGGTATTTCAAATGATTAGAAGCTGATTAGCAATTTTCACCAGGAAGAAAATTAAACATCTGATTGTAAAGCTTTTGAAGAATGGCAACTGAAGACTTAACCAGCAATTATTTTTTGCCAGCATCGTAATATATGGAATACTGGAAATGTGAAACAATTAAAAAAATATGAAATACTGGAAATGTGAAACAATTAAAAAAATATGTTTCAAAATATGTTAAACTGCTTTTAATTTTAAAACACATTAAACAAAAAAAAATAGATTATTCACGTGATTCTAGTTTCCACTGAGTATATATGTTTAACTTGGCAATGGTTTGTGTTGTGTGTGTGTATAAAACTGGCAGGACAAAAGGTAAATCCTTTTTAAGTACTTTAGTAATAAAAATATATTTTTACAAAAAAGGAAAAAACAAAAGAACAAATAAAAACAAAAAATAGGGCAAGGACATCTTCTATTCCGTTTTCCTTTTTTGTAAGAAAATTGAGGGTAACATTTTAAATGCTTTTCAACCATCACTGCTGTACTAGAAAGCAAATATATTCTTTACTACGTGAACAATTAAAATACTGCATTCTTGTATTTTTTTTTTTACGGATAATTGCACTTTTTTGTTCTTCCTCCTCCTGTCTGCCCGGGCTTTCAGTATAGATCAGTGTTTCTATACTTCAGTCCACAAGGCACCCCAACAGGTCATGTTTTTAGGACTTCCTTCAGATGAAACAACTGTGGTAATTACTAAGGCAGTGAAACTGATAAAATCACCTGTGCAAAATAATGGCAAGCCTGAAAACATGACCTGTTGGGGCGTCTTGAGAAACACTGGTATAAATACTTACCTACAACCTCTTTCCTCCACAATTTTTACTGTGCAGACTTCCTGGCACTGCATTGCTGCATTTATTCTATATACAGGCACCTGAAGCCTGACAGACCGTGAATAACCTTTGTAATACATTTAGATGGAAGGTAGTGTGGGGTGTCATGTTATAAAATTATGAAGACTTTGGGCAGAAATTGAGTGGTGCTGGGCAGTTCCCACAACAAAAATATTAAAAAAGCAATGTTGTAGGCAAGTATGATCAATAAGTGAAAAACAATTTTCTTTTTTTTTTATTCCAACTGGCGGCATCTTTCGGCCAACAAACGTCAAAATCTGCAGGTTTTCAATTTTGTCCGATCGTGTGTACGCTCCATCGGACCAACCTTTTCGGGTTTCACCGGACAAAAAGTTTGGTCTGCAAACGGACAAACTTTACGTCTAAAAAAGACTTTTGTATAAAGTGCAAATACGCATGCTCAGAACCAATGTGAAAATCAACCAACAATAGCAGAAGTTAACCAAAGGGTGGCGGTAAAGAGCAGAAAAGAACAGAAAAACCACGTGATGTTGGGAAAGTTTTAGAAAAGTTTGCAGAAATGTCCGAGCGTGTGTATGCTATGGGTGTGACCGGACAACTCACTTCAGACAAAAATCCAAGGGAAAGTTTGTCGGATGTCCGACCGTGTGTACGGCCGTGTGACAACTGCAGAAACGGAAATATATTCATGGCTGACTTTCACACAGGAAAGGGTAACATTGTTCTACCATTCAGACCCGTGGAACATATGGAGTATGTGACAACACACTCTAGCTTTGTACAGGATGGTCTTGTGAGATTTTGGATCCTAAGCATTCAGTTAGCATGATAGTCAAGCTAGCATTTCAAGAGAGGTCAACAATGGTACCCTTCTTGTTTCGCTCAGACAAATTTACTTTAATTGGTATGGTCACATTTCATGCCTCAGTTGATGACCGTTTGAGTCAAAACGCGTTGGGCGAGCATTACTGCACCCCACATTGCTTTTTACATGTTTTACCTGTGATCACCATTTTATCTGTCATTTTTGTATGACATTTTTTTATAAATGAACCATATCTGGTTTGACCTGCACCATTGGGAGCATCTCTTTCTGTTCCCTTCTCAATTTCTTGGAGTTTGCATGGATCCACCTTGATATCCATCTGACAGTGGAGGAGTGTGAACTACATACCCTAGTCTGCCGGCGGACCATCACGTCCAGGATTGATTCAGGCTCCCTGGGACCACAAGGACACTTTCCAATACTGATCCAGACCATCTGGGATAACAAACTCGCATGACCCACTGTTGTATAACAGATGAGTCCACCTGATTTGGTAAGAGTACTCAATTTGTTCATTCTGTGAAGAGTTTGATAGTAACATCAGACATCTTGATTCTCTTGTACTCTGTGCCATCCAATGGGAAGAATGTTTCTTCATTGTGTTTGTTTCACATGGACTTCTTATATTGTTTTTTTTAAGCCTATTGGCCTCCTCAAACTATTTTATTATTAGTTCTTATTTATTATAAATTTATTCACAGTTCACCATTCACATTGTGTTATTTTCAGTGTGTATCTTTATATTTTTGATCCTTTAGCGCTGCACTATTTATTCACTATGTATGCTTGACTTTGTTTGTTTGAGTGCTAGGAGCTTTGTTGTTTTTCTTTTTGGGCTCTAGCGCAGGTATTTTTCCCATTTCTTCACATTTCACTGTCTGCAACTTCCTGTAATAATTTATCAGTAGTCTCTGGTCACTTAGGAGGATCATTAGCTTACTGTGCATTATAGCATCCTTGGTAAGGCTAGCACAAAGCTTAATTTTCCTAGTTTTTGTGCAATGGAACACTTTATTGCTACATAATCCAACTATACTTGAGCCTCTGTTTATAGCTGGATGTCAGCATATGCTCCTTAAAGCGTTTGTTACCCCCAACATTTCAGATTCCTGATATATGCCTGCCGTACCATGTACTTGCATGACAAAGTATCCTGTTCTAATTGTATTGCTTCCTTTGTGCGTAATCCCTGGTGTTCCTGCCAGTCCCTCTGCTCTCCCAATAAAAACTGACCACACTAAGCCGGAGAACACAACATGGTCAGTTCCCTAGCTATGCTGGAAACTCAGCCTGCTCTTCTCCAAAGATCAGACTTGTCCTGACACATATCCCCCCCCCCCCACACACAGACACAAATCCATTTTCTGGGAATATCAGGGTATTGTTGCTTCTCCCCAGCTCTAATGCAGCTGATAACAGGGAATGTGATCACTTAAAAAAAGGGAACAACAATTAAAAAAGTTATTTATAACTTATAACTTATTTATAATGTTTTTTTTTTATATCTATACACACGTTTTGCCTTTTATTTCAATTTAAACTGAATGGGTTGTTTTACAAGTTTACAAATACAAGATTAATCTAAAATAACTACAAATACAAGGTTTTAAATAAACACTAGGATGAAGAAAAAAATATAAACGATAAAGTCATTAAAGCATTATAACATGGGTTATAGAAGTAAAGCACAAAGCAATTTATTTTTCACTTATTTAGATAAAAAAAAAACCTACACTGCAACACTGTATAATGCCATTCAGTAAAGGGTAAAGATTCATGATTGCAAGAAATGCTAGCTGATGAATGTCAATCATGTAAGTATTGTGTTAGGTTAGCTGGCATTTTATGGCTCAGGCATAATTAACTTTGCAAAGCAACGACGATGCCAATACACATAGTATCTGTATTTATTAGTTATGATGAGCTGTGTTGCACATCATGTATAATTAAAACACAGCTACTGCTTCCCTATCCCCAAGAAATACAGCAAAACCTGTAAATAAAGACTAGCTATGGGACTACAAGGAATTGGCCTTGTTTTCAGCCTGTCTTCTCAGCCATTTCCTTTAGTCTTAACACTAAAGCTGTCAGACCTAATTAAGAATTATTGAGAATAAGTGTTTCAGTCCTATAAATCTACATTTCGCCAAAGTAACTTGGGCGTCTTAGCGAACATTTCTTTTTAAAGAAGCAATATCTCTTAGTGAAACCTAATTTAGGCTCTTGATATAAAACTTTATGCTTTAAGTGGCTTTATAACTTTCCCACACAAAAAAGCTCTTGTCATGAAATAATTTTGATTATATATCTGGTTTATTACGGTACTTAAGGTTGACTTTGGTGCATTTATGCCTCAAAATGCTTTTTGGCTGTAATCGCTGTACCAACTTCATTTAGTGACTTTAAACAGGCTTATTCTGAAATATTAGTTTAGAATGCACACGGTTTTCTTCTTGCACTAAGAAAAACAGGAAATGTTAATAAAGGGAAATGCTGGAGGATAAGAGCATTCTCTACTACATCTCATGGCATCTTTAAACTTTATATCGTTTTGCTTATTTTGAAGTATGTGCGGCTAGGTTACTCTTTCATAATTGAGTGGACATTTCACATTTAAAGTGGAGGTTCACCTAAAAAGTTAATTTTTAACATTAGATTGAGGCTCGTTTTGTGAAGGGGAATCGGGTGTTTTTTTTTAAAATCGAAGCAGTACTTACCGTTTTAGAGATAGATCTTCTCCGTGGCTTCGGGGTATGGTCTGCGGGACTGGGCATTCCTATTTGATTGTCAGGCTTCCGACAATCGCATACATCGCGTCATGATTTTCCGAAAGTAGCCGAACGTCGCTGCGCAGGCGCCGTATAGAGCCACACCGACGTTCGGCTTCTTTCGGCTACTCGTGACGCGATGTATGCGACCGTCGGAAGCCTGTCAATCAAATAGGAACGCCCAGTCCCGAAGACCATACCCGGAAGCGGCGGAGAAGATCTATCGCTAAAACGGTAAGTACTGCTTCGATTTAAAAAAGAACACCCGATTCCCCTTGACAAAATGAGCATTAATCTAAGGTTAAATTTTTTTTTTCCGGGTGAACTCCCACTTTAAGGCAACATTGACACCCCCCCCCCCCATAAGGCACTTTTTTTTTGTACTCTACAAGATCTACCTGCCCCCCAGTATGGCTGTAGTAAGTTAACCTTGTCTTTTTTACCAAGCTGCTACTGTCACCTGTCTGACATACAGATCCAGTATATCCCTATGGAGCATCCTTGGGATAAGGAAAAGCTTCATCACCTAACTTCCACTTGAATATACAGGTTATAGCTTGGCCAATATAGCTTGGTGCACACAAAACTGGCAAAACAATATATATCTGTGAGTTGGTATAAAGCTGAGATTCTACAAATAAAGCTATATCTGTAGTTGTATCCGCTGACTATAGGGCAGCAACCTGATTAACAAAATGCATTTAATTAAATTATGAGAAAGTAAAAGTATCACCTGTTTCCAGGGCGGACTGACCATTGAGGCACCAGGGCACTGCCCGAGGGCCCCATGCCACTAGGGGGCCCCATCAGGGTTGCCAGGCTCAGTAAAACCAGGGACAGTATGTAAAAACCTGTATTTTTCTTACATCTGTCCCTGATATGTCCGAAACCGACATGCTTTTGATGTGAAAATCCCGAGATTTTAGCTGCCCTGCCTCTGCACTGCCTCCTGGCATGGTAGCCATCTGTAAGCCGGGGGGCCCCATAATGTTCTATTGCCCGGGGGCCCCATGAGTTGTCAGTCCGCCCCTGCCTGTTTCTCAGTTATTGCTACAAGCAAAAAAACTGTTATAAATCTGCACTGTAATTAAAAATTTGAGGTGGAGAAGGATTAAAAAAACAAAACAAAAAAAAAAGTACAGTTAATGGCTGATTGCATGTCATAGTCCCTGTAAACACTTAACCTCTCACACCTATACTGTAAATCCCCCATGCAATAGAGAATTGTATGCATTTCAGCTATGAGCCTTTTAATTCTACAGCAAATTTGCTAATACTTAACATAATAGAACATACGGTATGTTGTTTTTGGGACAAACAAGGTTTTGTTTTGGATTTATTGCCTTGCAAAAATTATTTCACTTTTTATGCAATCAATACACAAAAACGTAACAAAAAATAAATTGTTTCTACTTTGATCACTAATCATTTAAAAAAATATTGTCACAGTAGATAAAGTATACATTTTATTCTATCATTTATTCTGTGTAAATTTAAAGGGGCTGTAAAGGGTAAAAAAAAAAAATCCTAAATAGCCTTCTTTACCTTAGTGCAGTCCTCCTTCACTTCGATTTTGCTTTTAAATGTCCTTATTTCTTCTTATAAATCCTCACTTCCTGTTCTTCTATCTGTAACTCCACACAGTAATGCAAGGCTTTCTCCCTGGTGTGGAGTGTCGTGCTCGCCCCCTCCCTTGGACTACAGGAGAGTCAGGACGACCACTAACACAGCTTCTTTCTCTATCTGCAACTTAGAGAGCATCCTGACTCTCCTGTAGTCCAAGGGAGGGGGCGAACATGACACTCCACACCAGGGAGAAAGCCTTGCATTACTGTGTGGAGTTACAAACAGAAGAACAGGAAGTGAGGATTCCTCAAAAGAAATAAGGACATTTAAAAGAAAAATGGAAGGATGAGGTAAGTGAAGGAGGACTGCACTATGGTAAAGGAAGATATTTAGGAAACAAAAATTACCTTTACAACCCCTTTAAGCTAAAATTGTGATTCTGGCACCGAGCTATTTAGAAATGAAATAAAGTATATATTTTTTTGTGACACTTAAAAAAAAAAATATAAGAAAAAAAATATATAAATATTATTCATAAAAAAACTGAAATAAACCCCAAACAAATCATCAGGAAAAACAGTTTGGGGAAGAAGGAAAAAATGAGCCAATTAGGACTGATTAAAGTGGTTGTAAACCCTTATTTTTCACTTTTACCTACAGGTAAGCCTATAATAAGGCTTACCTGTAGGTATAAAGAATATCTCCTAAACCTGTACGGTTTAGGAGATATTCCCCTCGCAATGCGCCGCTGATTGCAGCGGCGCATGCGCAGGGGGGAATCCACGGTGAAAGGACCGGCATCCCCTGGACCCTGCTGATTTTAAATCTCCCGCACGCACGCGCGGGAGTGACGTCATCGCCGCTCCAGCCAATCACAGCGCTGGAGCGGCGATACTCGTAAGACACACCGGAGCAAGATGACATCTCGCTCGACGTGGACCAGGTAAGTGTTCTTCACCTCGTTCCGAGGTAAGTATGTCATAATCAGCTATTATGCGGTGCATACTAGCTGATTATGCCTTTTGCCTTGCAGGTTTGAAAAAAAAATAAAAGTTTATGCGGTTTACAACCGCTTTAAGGTAAACTAAGGCTTAAGGCAGGGTTCACACTATTGTGAATTGGATGTGGGAAATTGCAATAGCAGGAGATTTTGACCGGCTCTCTATGGAGCCTGTCAGGGGAGGGCTGGCAGCCTTAGGCCTGGATTGAACTTCCCGCCCACACATCTTCTTCACAGTCAGCACACAGGCTGGCCATAGTGTGGGCGGGGAAAGAGAGAGCAGCCTCTGCCAGCCAATTGTGTGGAGGAGGGTGTGAGGGACTGGGCTCTGTAACACAGACTGTGGGCTGTGAGACAGAGAAGACATCGCTGCTCACAGTGCTGGATATAGCTGCCACACTCGGCCAGCTCAAAGACTGTGCATGTGCGGTTCTCAGCTGGCGACAAGGCAGCCTTTGCAGAGCATATCACAGCAGCCCAGGGGGAAAACGCATCCCTGTCCCCTGGCCCAGTCCGCCTCTGGAGCCGGTTCACATCTCTCCGGTCCGAATTTGCTCAGGAGCCCTGTGCGTCTTTTGGTCAATTTCAGATCGGAATTCAGCCAAAAATTTGGACTGAAATCTGACCTGAAACAGTGAATGGGGAAGCACAGCCTAAAAAAGGTTTAAATACGAACAAAATATTTATACAGCAACTTCAAGTTCACACTGGCATTAAAGGAGGCGTTTTTAATGCCCCTTGAATGCCTATGCAAATGATACAATGGACAGCATATAGTGCTGTTCACATTATCAAAACAAGAAGCGTTAGCATTGCTTCACTTCAAAATTGAAGCCTCATTTTGAGTCAGGAGGCGTTTGAACCCTTTCAATGCCTCCCATTCAAGTCTATGGTAACACTTCCCAAATGCTTTGGCAGGTGTTTGCTGTGCGGTTGTGGGGTGTTAAAATAAATTTCCTCTATAATCCCATTTGTGGAGCGGTTTTAACGCACCTTAACCACTTCAGCCCCGGAGGATTTTCCTGCCAAATGACCGGGCCACTTTTTACGATTCGGCACTGCGCCGCTTTAACAGACAATTGTGTGGCTGTGCGACGTGGCTCCCAAACAACATTTGTGTCCTTTTTTCCCCCACAAATAGAGCTTTCTTTTGGTGGTATTTGTTTACCTCTGTGGTTTTTATTTTTTGCGCTATGAACAAAAAAATGAGCGTACGTTTTTCCTCAGTTTAGGCCGATATGTATTCTTCTACATATTTTGGTAAAAAAAAATCGCAGTAAGTGATTATTCATTGGTTTGTGCAAAAGTTATTGTGTCTACAAAATAGGGGATAATTTTATGACATTTTTATTGTTCATTTTTTCTATTAGTAATGGCTAGCAATCAGCTATTTTTATCATGACTGCAACATTATGGCAGTAACTTTGGACGATTGTCATTTTTATAGCGATCAGTGCTATAAAAATGCACTGATTACTGTGTAAATGACACTAGTATGGGAAGGGGTTAACCACTAGGGGGCAAGGAAGGGGTTAAGTGTGTCCTAGGGAGTGATTCTAACGGTGTGGGGGCTAGGATACCAGTGACACGACACTGATCCCGATGACACGGAGCAGTAGATCAGTGTCATGTCACTAGGCATAACAGGCAGATGCCTTGTTTACACAGGCATCCCCCCGTTCTGCCGTTCCATGACACGATCGCGGGATACCGGCGGACATCGAGTCCATAGGGCACAGTCATGGAGCTCGTGCCAGGGGCGGCAAATTCAAAGGGACGTACCTGTACGCCCATTTGCCTGCCTGTGCCATTCTGCCAATGTTCGTGCGGTGGTCAGTTCAAATGCTTCAAAACTGCACATAGGGCATTTGGGGAGCACTTTAAGGCTTGTAAAATACCAGTCTAATGCCCATACTAAAGCTCATTAATGCAAGTCTAACACCTATACTAACACTATAGGAGTAAGAAATGCAGTCACGTGTAAACAAGCCCTAATTTGATGGGAATTACTGGCAAGAATGAGGGGAGAAGCACCAGCATGGCAGAAGGACAGAGCATCCTACACATGCCATGTGTAGTTTGAAAAAGTTTTTTGGGGTATTTGCTACCTTGCTGAGGATGTGATCCAATGGCCGAAGAGTTCTTACATGATCAGTGCCTAAACTATTTAAAAATGTATACTGTCGGGACAGAATAAAACAAAAAAACACCCAATTAGTACAGAGACTGGGCGTGTCCAGTCGTCCAATCAACAGGGCTATAATGGCTATAACTTTTTTAGCTGTTATCCAATCTCTAACATGTAGCTATTATAGCATGGCACAAGTGAGCCTATAGCACAGCGGGCAACGAGCTAAAAAGGATATTGAATAGAATAAAGGAAAATGGGCACAATTATAAAAAGAAAAACTTTAAAAATTATAAAATGTACTATGCAGCCGTTCACTTGATGACTTTTTTTATCATTTTTAAAGATTTTCTATAATCATGTCCATTTTCCTTCATTCTATTTAAAGTGGATGTAAACCCTATTTTTTTTATTTTTTTGGGGTGGCACAATGTATAGTATAGAATTTCAGATCATCTTTGCCCTGTCTTGCCACAAAGAGTTAATCCAGCTCTGAGCAATCATCTTATCTTTTTTCAGTGAGACAAACTGAGAAAACCCTGTCTATTCTTCCCCCTGCTGTGAGCGACAGGTGATTTACATATCTCATGCACGAGCCTGAGACAGGCATTATTTTTTAATTCCCACCCCCACTCCACAGGATTGGCTGTTCCACACCTCAGCATGATTGGGCATGCTGAAGTCATGTGGTTGCTTTTCTGTGTTTTGACTGAATGTTAATGATCATAGCAGAATTTAGTGTAAGAAATACACAGGAGAAAATATATGCTGACAAGGGGAGTGTAGAGGAGGGCGGGGAGTCTACTGACATCACGACTCCACCCACCAAACTCCGGACAACAGACCCACCCACAGAATCTTCAGTTTTTCAGGTCTCATAACAGACAGAGGGGAGACATTTGACAGGTAAGGATACATGCAGGAGGTATGTATATCCTTATTGATAGCCACTATGACAGTAGTTTAGAAAGGATGAGAGTGGGTTTACATCCACATATACATTAGGAGCTGGAGCTGCCACTGACTCTGTGTCCAATCCCCATCCACCTGTGGATCCATCCGTCCTGTGGACTTCTCCTATGGACTGGATGGACCAATTCTTATTAATTTGTTTTGGGTATATCTTGTTGCCCCCCCCCCCCTTCCCTGTTGTTGATCCCTTATGGTCCACCTTATAGCTGTCAGTGAGTGCTGACTCACACACTACCTGATGGTTCTGTGTTATATATTGCTTGAATTTATAAGCTGATTGGTTACTATACACAGCTGCACAAGAGTAAATGTACCAGTTTTAGTAAATCTCCCCCAGTGTCTGGGTTACTCCTGAGTGGCAAAACCCAACAGGGGTTTTAACCAATCCCTCCCAATCTTTACCCAACTGATTTCTCCTGTACCACATGTATTTGTGTTCACTATGAAGGCAGAGGTGGACAAGGAGGTAGAGCAGCCAACAAATCAGCATATTAGAGTAAGGCTTCATTTCCATGGACGTTTTTACAGCCACTTTTCTGAGCGTTTTTTGCAGCTTAAAAACGGCTCTCCATGTTAGTCTATGGCCTCATGCCCACCAAGACGTTTTTGAGCTGTAGATGGCTGAGCCGTTTTTAAGCTGCAAAAAAAAACCAGGACCAGTGTGTTCTGAAGCTCCAGCGTTAGAGCTGTAAAAACGCCAGACGTTAAAAAACGCTCAAAAATGCTACCGTGGCGTTTTTGAGCTCCAGCTAAAAAAAAAAAAAAAAAAACATGGACAGGTGTTTTTAAGCTGTAAAAAAGGCTAAAAAAAGTGTCTGTAAAAACGTCCATGGAAATGAAGCCTAATAGTTAACAGTTACGTATGTTCATCCAATGCTCAATAGCAAGAGATTGTGACTGGCTCTCTATGGAGCCGGTTCAATTTGCACAGGAGCCCTGTGCGTCTTTTGGTCTATTTCAGGTCTGAATTCAGCCCAAAAAATTGTGCTGAAACGGTGAACAGGGACGTACCGGACCCCTGCTGTGAGCCACATGCAGGCTTAGATGTGAATTCAGCCTAAAGGAGAACATACATCCTAAAATCACAGCCCACAAAAGCTCCAGAACATATGACAAAATAAAATAATATGGTCTAATGCATTTTTGTTATATACATAGAAAGACCCAACCAGGAGGATGATATATGACAGAAACCAGAATGAACAGAGTATTTCTAGAGATCAAAATAATAAACGATCATAGGTACTTGCGATCTGCTTCTTCTGCCCCATGAATCATCCATTGTGTTTTTCAAAAATAAATAATAAAAAAAAAAAACAGAAGGCACTATAAAGCAGTGCAGCACTCACACTGAGCACTGTTCACAGCTCCTTTCTCCGTTTCTCTCTTTATTCTGTATATTAGCAGGGTAGCTATAGAGACATGAACTTTCTTCTTCTGGCAAAGAGTCTAATTATTTTCTGTCTACCATTTACTATAGATAGTGCAACTGCTCCAGTGTTATTGCTGCAACTAGCTGTATAAACTGTACAATGGTCCACTGTGGTTACAAACTTTTCATAACATTACAACAGAATGAGCCAACTGATCTACAGCTCATTAATGATGGAACAAACAGCGAGACTTCCAAAGAAAATCTAAAAGTACTGGAAGACGACATATGGCTGACAAGTGGGAAGTTACATACATAGGTGCAAAATAATTTAAACAACCTTTAAAGCCATGGAGACAGGCATCTGCAACTATTAAGATAGCGAAATTCATCACTTGTATGGTCAATACCTGAACTGGTGAGTCCTTGACTGGTATTTATATTGACTGCTCACCAACACATTTTAATGAAAGCTGCTGAGATAATCAATTGTGCGGTTTGATTCAATTAACTAGCTTCGCATCACTTCAGCAGATGGCTCCAACCATTTGACTTTTATGAGGTGTCTTCCATGGAGCATAAAAGTAATTGAAAGAACTTACTGGTACGTACTTGATGTATTCAAATATAAATGAGAGATAATCTGAAGATGCCTGCTAAATATGGAGATGAATGCAGGCAGCTGTTATGCAGTATGCACTTTTTTGGCTTTCAGAGTGTGCTTTCGGGAATAAAAAGCTAATCAATACGCTTTTATCATGAAGGCAAGGGTAAATACCATCATAAAATTGTCTGGTATCTCTAGTTTTGTAGCAGTAGATAGTACTATATACCAGTTCATATTTTCTGCTGTTCATATGGAAGGTGTTGTGTGTTTTAATTGGGTTTAAAATATTGTACACTAAACTATGTACCTCAGTATATTGCACAAAAACTTTAATATGTGTCCCCCCTCAGTGCCCATCAGCGTAGCCTCATCAGCGCCTCCTCATTAGTGCTCATCAGTGCAGCAGCCTATCAGTGACTATCAGTGTCCACGAGTGCAGCCTCATCATGCCCCGTACACACGATCACTTTTTGTCATGAAAGAAAACAACGTTTTTCATCATGAAAAAAAAACGAAGTTTTTCCAACTTTATCATAAAAAACTACGTTGCCCACACACCATCGTTTTTTAAAAATGCTCTAGCAAAGCGCGGTGACGTACAACACGTACGACGGCACTATAATTGGGCTGCTTTAGCTGATTCCGTGTTAGTAAAAGACGATTCGCGCTTTACTGTCTGTTACAGCGTGATGAATGTGCTTACTCCATTATGAATGGTAGTTTTACCAGAACGAGCGCTCCCGTCTCATAACTTGCTTTTGAGCATGCGCGGGTTTAAAACGTCGTTTTAGCCCACACACGATTATTTTTTACAACACAAAAAAAGATATTTTCAAAAACGACATAAAAAATGTAAGCATGTTCGGATTTTTTTCAGAAGACAGAAAACGATGTGAAGCCCACACACGATCATTTTAAATGACGTTTTTAACAATGTAATTTTATTTCATGCCAAAAAACGACCGTGTGTACGCGGCATCAGCGCACATCAGTGAGGCCCCTTTCACACATGGGGACAGATCAGGTACACCCAGGGCCGGATTTCCCACAAGGCCAGGCCTCGGGTGGCAGTGGGTGAAGGGGCAGCGCCGCTCCTGCGGCGACTTCTCTGCTTTGGCGGCCACCCCCCGCATTAACATAGCCCCCCCCGCAGGCGGCGGCACTGTAATGTACTATTTTTCGCCGCTGCAGGTCCGCGGCCAACAGAGATACTGTCTCTGCTGGCAGCCATTTTCCAGAAGACCACAGACTAGTTATAAACGAGAAGGGAGCCTGACGAGTGGCTACAATAGAAATGTATCTGCGGCACCGTCCACCCCCCCCGCCCCTGGTCTGTCTGTCTGTCATTTGTTATCTGTTGTGGAAAGGGGTAGCGGGTGGGCTGTGCCACCACTCAATTCCTATTGTAGCCACTCGGCAGGCTTCCTTCTTGTTTATAACTCGTCTGTGGTCTTCTGGAAAATGGTTGCCTCTAATTTGTTCCCCCTCAGCCTTCAGTAATGGCGGCGGAGACACTGCTGCTGGGATATAGAAGGGCTTTAATGGGGGGGGGGGGACACCTGAGATGTAAGGAAACACTCCGCTGGGGACAGTGACACCTGAGATGTAAGGAAGCACTCCGCTGGCTGGGGACAGTGATACCTATGATGTAAGGAAACACTCCGCTGAGGACAGTGACACCTGAGATGTAAGGAAGCACTCCGCTGGCTGGGGACAGTGACAACTAAGATGTAAGGAAGCACTCCGCTGGCTGGGGACAGTGATACCTATGATGTAAGGAAACACTCCGCTGAGGACAGTGACACCTGAGATGTAAGGAAGCACTCCGCTGGCTAGGGACATTGACACCTTAGATGAAAGGAAGCACTCCGCTGGGGACATTGACACCTGAGATGTAAGGAAGCACTCCGCTGGGGACAGTGACACCTGAAATGTAAGGAAGCACTCCGCTGGGGACAGTGACACCTGAGATGTAAGGAAGCACTCCTCTGGCTGGGGACATTGACACCTGAGATGTAAGGAAGCACTTCGCTGGGGGCACCTGAGATGTAAGGAAGCACTCCGCTGGCTGGGGACAGTGACACCTGAGATGTAAGGAGCACTCCGCTGGCTGGGGACAGTGATACCTATGATGTAAGGAAACACTCCGCTGAGGACAGTGACACCTGAGATGTAAGGAAGCACTCCGCTGGCTAGGGACATTGACACCTGAGATGTAAGGAAGCACTCCGCTGGGGACATTGACACCTGAGATGTAAGGAAGCACTCCGCTGGGGACAGTGACACCTGAAATGTAAGGAAACACTCCGCTGGGGACAGTGACACCTGAGATGTAAGGAGCACTCCGCTGGGGACAGTGACACCTGAAATGTAAGGAAGCACTCCGCTGGGGACAGTGACACCTGAGATGTAAGGAAGCACTCCTCTGGCTGGGGACATTGACACCTGAGATGTAAGGAAGCACTTCGCTGGGGGCACCTGAGATGTAAGGAAGCACTCCGCTGGCTGGGGACAGTGACACCTGAGATGTAAGGAAGCACTCCGCTGGCTGAGGACAGTGACAACTGAGATGTAAGGAAGCACTCCGCTGGGGACAGTGACACCTGAGATGTAAGGAAACACTCCGCTGGGGACAGTGACACCTGAGATGTAAGGAAGCACTCCGCTGGGGACAGTGACACCTGAGATGTAAGGAAACACTCCGCTGGGGACAGTGACACCTGAGATGTAAGGAAGCACTCCGCTGGGGACAGTGACACCTGAGATGTAAGGAAGCACTCCGCTGGGGACAGTGACACCTGAAATGTAAGGAAGCACTCCGCTGGGGACAGTGACACCTGAGATGTAAGGAAACACTCCGCTGGGGACAGTGACACCTGAGATGTAAGGAAGCACTCTGCTGGGGACAGTGACACCTGAGATGTAAGGAAGCACTCCTATGGCTGGGGACATTGACAGCTGAGATGTAAGGAAGCACTCCGCTGGGGGCACCTGAGATGTAAGGAAGCACTCCGCTGGCTGGGGACAGTGACACCTGAGATGTAAGGAGCACTCCGCTGGCTGGGGACATTGACAGCTGAGATGTAAGGAAGCACTCCGCTGGGGACACCTGAGATGTAAGGAAGCACTCCGCTGGCTGGAGACAGTGACACCTGAGATGTAAGGAAGCACTCCGCTGGCTGGGGACAGTGACACCTGAGATGTAAGGAGCACTCCGCTGGCTGGGGACAGTGACACCTGAGATGTAAAGAGCACTCCGCTGGCTGGGGGCAGTGACATCAGGGCTCCCACTCATTCTGCATTATGGTGAGTTTAACTATTTAAAGCGGGGGTTCACCCTATCGACCAAAAAAAAAAAAATTTTTTTTCTTTTACCTTAAAATCAGGCATTGTAGCGTGAGCTACAGTATGCCTGTTACGAATTTTTTACCCCCGTACTCACCTTGTAGTCGTAGATCGAAGATACCGGGGAATGGGCGTGCCTATGGAGACGGAGGATGATTGACGGCCGGCTCTGGCGCGTCACGCTTCTCCGGAAATAGCCGAAATAGGCTTGGTCTTCACGACGCGTGCGCATAGCCTGTGCGCAGACGCCGTGAAGAGCCGAGACCTACTCCGGCTGTCTTCGGGGAGAGTGACGTGCCAGGGCCGGCCGTCAATCATCCTCCCTCTCCATAGGCACGCCCATTCCCCGCGGGAGCCGAAATCTACGATGTCGGATTACAAGGTGAGTCCGGGGTTAAAAAAATCGGGACAGGCATACTGTAGCTCGCGCTACAATGCCTGTCTCGATGGTAAAATGTGTCGGGGGGGGGGGGGGTGAACTACCGCTTTAATATTATATTACATTGTAATAATAGATGAGTCTGTGATGATCTTTTATGGGGGGCTTTGTGATGGATGACCTTATATGGGGGCTTTTTGATAGGGGGAATCTGTGATGAAGAGGTTCTGTGATGAGGGGGTTCTGTGATGGGGAGGGGATCTGTGATGAGGGGAGTCTGTGAAATACTGATAAGTTTGTGTTGATTAAAATAATTATTTTTTTAATATTAAATAGTGTTTTCCTGTTTTTTTTTTTGCACTACAAATAAGATGTGTGCGTAGGAATTATTGTTCATATTTTTTTAAACTATAGTCCGGCCCCCCAACAGTCTGAGGGACCATGAACTGGCCCCCTGTTTAAAAAGTTTGAGGACCCCTGGGCTAGGCTGTGTGGAGGCGGCCTTGAGCGACAGGCGTGCGCAGCAGCGGCGCACAATGACTTCCTGGCAAGGAGGGGAAAAAAGGTAATGTTCCGCCTACCCTCCTCTGCGCCGACTGCGCGGACGGCATCATCTTCTCCCCCAGGCTCTCTGTGACCAGTGACGTGACTCATGATGTAAGGATGTAAGAGACCCTCTTTGAGCGGCCAGCATCTCCCCCAGGCGGGGGTCTGAGACTGTGACGTCACCACCACACACTAGCAGGTATGATTGATGACCATGATTGATCATCATGTTGTGCATGTGTGTGTGTCACTGTGCCAGGCCCAAGCAGAAGCAAGCAGCCAGTTAAATGTTATAGTGCTAAATATGGATTATACCTCAGACAGGAGGCTCATATCTTATGCATTATCTTTCTTTAATAATGCCCATAGCAGAAATACAGTAAACATTTATTGTAACTTAAAAGAAAAAATTCAAAGAACTACCCTTCCCAGCAGTCCCTGGGCCAGCGTAGCCCCTCCCAGACCATAATCTATATAAGGGACTGTCTGAGGTAACCTATTCCTCTTTCTTTCTGCTCATGGCAGAGCACACAAGATAAGTATTTCATGTACCTTTATTATTTACAAGATAGGTATTTCATGTACCTTTATTATTTACAGGATAGGTACTTCTTGTATCTTTATTATTTACAAGATAGGTGTTTCATGCACCTTTATTGTTTGATTGTATATATGGTCTCTGATACCGAGTGCCCCGGTGTCAAGTGATTTTGTTCAGTCTTGACTGATATGTTTGAGGTATTGTGGAACATGGGGAGTTTCCCTGGAATTCCTCCCTGATACCGAAATCCCCGGTGTCAGGTATTTTGTCGGAATTGATTGTTCTGTAGTTTTTGGAAGATGTGGAATACTGGGGGTTTACCCTGCTATCCCCCGTTTCTGCGCTTTATTTCTGTCTGCCTGACACCGGAGCGGTGTCAGGCAGATATGTTTGAGAGGCCACGTTTGTTTGTTTCCAATTCTTTGATTCTTTGCTCGGGTTTTTTCCCTTTCTTTGACGCCGGAGCGCTGCGGCGTCCGTGCGGGATCCGCGCTGTTTTTCATTCGCTCCCTCGGCGGGCGCCATGCCTGGGCAACTGTCCCCCCCCCTCCCTCCCCACGCTCCCCTTTGCGCGCTCAGGTGGGGGGCGGGGTCTCCGCCGCGGCCGCTCCTCTCCTCCTCTCCTCTCTTTCGGTGCCTCTCTCGGTATCGAGAGCGAGACGGGGGAGAACGGTTCTCATCAACCGTTCCGTCCCTCACAACCTCGGGCCAATAAGAACTCCAGAGGCCGTAGTCTCGCGAGACTTCGCCTCTGGAGTTAGAATCTCGTCAGGCTCCCCTCACACCGCAGGATGTCCTTCCCAGCGGTGTCGTAGCCAGGAACCTGCTGCTGTTTCACCATGCTTTCAACCACTAGATGGCAGTACATCTTTCAGATATATATATATATATAAATATATATATTTCATTCCAATGAATCAATATCTAATAAATAAATAAATAAATAAATTAATTAATTAAATTAAATAATTTAAATAACCGAATCTACAATAAATAATTCAATATATACTCAAATTATATTTCTGGGGAATTTATTCCCTAGAACATATACCTTATTTATCCTAATAAATAAATAATCAATATGTAGATAGATCAATAAATCAATATATTAAATAAAGAAATTATAGCATGTTTATCTCCGGGGAATTTATTCCCTACAACATACTCCTAATAAATAATGTATTAAATAACTATCTAAGGATTGAATGAATAAATACATTTATTATTAATGATATTATTATTAATATATATTATTACTTATAATATATAACTAAATCCATTATTCAATTTTACAAATAATAAATTATAGATGGATTATACAAATTATATATTCATTATATAAATAAATTATACAAATATGTATAAAAAATTGTATTGAATTGTACAAAGATTCTACAATTTAATGAATATCATGGCATTGTTCATGCCGGTACCCCGGATAGGGTGGACACAGTCCTAGGAGGCCAAATCTCAACAGTGTTACACAGTTGCCAAAACTGATCGGTAGACCAATCTTTACGACCATGGCGTCGGTTACCCCCGCCTGCACACCATATGCCTCGACCATCCGGCAACGGTCTACCGCCCCTGAGAAGGGCTGGGCGTTCCAAAACGCTGCCACGTTTCTGTGGCCCTTGACTCCCCGACAGGGGAAGTAAATAATATGTCCCAGGCAGTACCCTACCCGGACTGCCGACCCACTGCCCTCCCAGACTCCGACCGACCCCCGAGCCTCGGGGAGATGCACATGCAGAGGCAGCGATCCGTTAGACGGACTAAGCCAGACCCATTCGTGGACTCTTCCAGAGTTGTCCGCGGAGTCTGAGGCGGCTAACACCTTGAGTCTGAGGTTGTAGATGATGAGAATGATGATGAGTGTTAGGGCAGTGGGCACATGGCGCTCTATGACGACGCCAACCCTGTTCCCAGGGTGACACTCTATGGATTCTCGTAGAGCGCCATTATAGATCCAGGGGCGATATGCCATCCACACTCCGATGACTGGGCACCTCCGCCCGAGGTGATCCAATATATCACATAATGGACCCGGAGATCGGTCGAAAAACTCACCGAATCATTTTCATGGCGTAACCCCCTTCCTTTACCATTTATGGCTGTGCACACTCCCGAGGTGAACCCCATACCCTGGGGGTATCCCACCATACACGGGAAATCCCCCAAGCTGGGAATAGAGAGGTCCTTCGGATCATACAGACCAGGGCCTTGGATCTTTGGGACCTATCACCATCATCCCACACCTTAGTGAGCAGGCCACGCCGCTGAACAGCCGACTGACCTGTCCCAAATCGGGGCTGGGCCCAACGGGCGGTCGCCTCCTGGGATGCGTGGACACTACGGGTCCGACTGGACACCGCCGCTCGAATCTTAACGTGGCTTGTTCCCCAGCTGTCTCACCTAGCCGAATCAGACCCCGGTCCGACCACCGAGGGCAGGCTAGTCGGGATCACGCTGATTAAGATATTCCAAGACGGTAGGGCTCTATTCCATCCCGGATGAGCCCAAACGTCATCAAAGTCTAACACGGTACAGTGCCGGTCTATCAGGATTATAGGACCGGAGATGGACCTAGTCCCTCTTTCCTCGGTCTTCAGACCTGAACACCGCCCTAATAGACAACGAATTGCAGGGCCTCTGGTTCACCCAAACGATAGTGGAGACGGACCCGCTCTCCCCGGGTTTCCCCAACAACGTCTTCCTGGTCAGGAAAGGAGGGCGGTTATCGTCCGGTAGTAACTTGAGAAATCTCTCGTAATTACTGTATACAGTGACGACATTCTGCGACACAAAGGGTGAGGTTGATTATCTACTTGGACGACCTACTCTTAATGGCTCGTACCCCTCGCCTGGCGAACGAACACGCCTCCGGGACAGTTCCCCATAGATCACGGGGAATCTATCCTCTCCCCATCTCAGGAGGTAGAGTTTTAGGGTTCTTGGTGGACACCAACCTAGTGATCCTTCGGCTACCCATGACCACTTGGCCGCCATTTGCACGAGGTCAGTATCGTGCTGGGCTAACGACGGGTATCCTTACGCGGACTGGCTCGCCTGGTCGGCCTGTTTCCGGCGTTAATCCAGGCCATTTGTCCAGCTTCTTTTCACTATCGAGACCTTCAGAGTCTCAGTCCCTACGTTTTTGCCAGGGGCTTCACTGTGCAGACGTCGTCACTCTGGACACGGAAGCCATAATTGAACTACGGTGGTGGCTACGTCAGGTCGACAGACGGCACGGCAGGTCCACCTGCAACTCCACGACGGATTCATCTTGGAATAGGTTGCCAACCACCTCGGTTGGGGTACTCGATGCGGTCCCTCGTCCACAGGAGGGGCGTGGCCCACAACGGAGTCTCTGCTGCACGTTCACACGTGAAAATCCTGACGACCGTCTTGCCATCAGGACTCTAATGCCACACACGTCCACCTACGGTGTGTTCTTGCGTATGGACACCGTATCCGCGGTCCAGTACGACCTTTGCTTGGGGGGTCCTTGACCCAAAATCCTAGAGATCTAGCAAGATCTCTGACATTTCTGCCTAGAACGCGACATCGTTCCAGCTGCGAAATGTACCCCAGGCACTTCCGCTATGGTGTTAGATTGGAATTCTCGTTACCCGCCCAATTCCATCGACTGACGACTGCACCGGTCAGTGTTCCTGGCCCTTGCTCCCTTATGGGATCCTTTCTCTCCCCAGTCTGTACAGGGATCTGCACCCTCTATTCACGACGCACGTCCTACTTCTCTTCGCATGGTTGGGTTTTCGGGGTGTCGGTCACGGACAGCGACCTTTTCTTTTATAACGGGGGTTCCACTTGCCTTGATCTAGGCCTTGGGACTAGATATACATTTCGATCATCCGGAGGACTCTGGGTTAGTTGGTGATCAACGACAAGTTAACCTCATGAAGGCGTTCGTCTGAGATGACCAACTACCTGGTGGACTTGTTTGAGTCCGGGAGGTCCTATAGCTCCCCTGCGCCTTCCGCGCTGCGAACTCGGACTACCGCTCCCTTGTAGACTTACTACCGGTGGGATAACACCCATGGTGTACCGACTTAGTAAGCGTTAAGTTTCAACGCCCATCACACCCAGGGTATCAACGCTCTTGGGAGGTGATCAGTGGTCCTGACCACACGCCAGGACTGGGGGGACAATCTCACTCTGTCGGAGGTTATTGTCGTTTGAGCTACTGCCCCCTCGTGTCTGATTCCGTCAGACGCATATCGGGTGTCACGACGTTGGCCATTCCAGGCGTCGGATCCCGCCTCGGAGAGTCTGGGTTTTTCCGTCGTGCGTAGGACAGCGGCGGGACTTCATCGGTTTTTTCTACCCGTTCTTCCCCGCACATCGTACTCCGTTGTCTACGGATTTCTTAGTCCTTCACGGTCCCACTGCGATCTTCGCATCTCTTCCTACTCCTCATTCCTACGCTAAACCTCAGTTTCCGGTTTCCTCAGCTACGCTAGCCAGAGGGGTACGATCAATCATGGAAATGGCAGGGTCTTACGTAACCCCGTTGGGCGCCCACCCCTCCAGAGGAGCGGTGGCTCCTAGGTCATCACCCCGGGCGGCTCCCTATAGGATTTACGGCTAGCGGCGGACTGGTAACCACGATTGCTTTCTGCCAATTCTGCTTGGATCGGAGGAACACATATCTATATCAATTTTGTAGTTGTTTAATTTGTTATCATCTATATATGCATTGTTATAGCTTTGAACTGGCATAAGATATGAGCCTCCTGTCTGAGGTATAATTCGAGATTTTCCTAGCTTGTGACGGAAAATATTGATTATATGAAGACAGGAGGCGAGTATCTTCCCTCCCGACCCAACCCTGTCACGAGGTTGTCTCTCTCTCGTTCTAGACTGTTGAACCACACACCCTGCAAGTCGGAGGCTGGTACGCCCCGGGAGTTCGTTTTCACTAACCCCGTCGGGATTGCTGTTCCGTTTCGATCCATGGGTTTAGTTCACCGCAGATGGAGGCTCCTACTACGTTCCAGATCCGGAGTCGGGATGCCGTTGACTGAATCCGTTGGTCCATGTTCCTGAAGACGACTGACCGGTCGGCTCCGAATGGTTTTGGTTTTCCTATAGTCCCCGTTGGGATGAAGTTGGTCCGTGTTGGCCTTGTCCTTTCGTTTCCTCCAGATTCAGATGTTGTGTTCCGGTCGGAAGGTCCCGGCAGCCGCGGAGATGTCTAATTGGACTTTCGGTTCCTGTTTACACTAATTCGCATGAAGAAAGAGGAATAGGTTACCTCAGACAGTCCCTTATATAGATTATGGTCTGGGAGGGGCTACGCTGGCCCAGGGACTGCTGGGAAGGGTAGTTCTTTGAATTTTTTCTTTTAAGTTACAATAAATGTTTACTGTATTTCTGCTATGGGCATTATTAAAGAAAGATAATGCATAAGATACTCGCCTCCTGTCTTCATATAATCAATATTTTCCGTCACAAGCTAGGAAAATCTCGAATTATATATGCACAAATCACTTTATTACACTTTATTTATGATAGCTACGGCTGCTAGTGCTATGCATATTTATATGATCCATATTAAGCACTATATTTGATTGGCTGCTTCTGCTTGGCACACACGCACAATCGCACATGATGATGACTTTAAGAGATTGTGCGTGTGTGCCAGGCCCAAGCAGAAGAAAGCAGCCAGTTAAAAATTATAGTGCTAAATATGGATTATATAAATATGCATAGCAGCCATAGATGTCATAAATAAAGTGTAATAAAGTGATTTGTGCAACAGGCTCATTAAAGGGGTTGTAAAGGCAATTTTTTTAAAATAACAAACATGTTATACTTACCTCCACTGTGCAGCTCGTTTTGCACAGAGTGGCCCTGAAACCTGGTCTGGGGTCCCTCGGCGGCTGTCTCGGCTCCTCCTCACAAGAACTAACCCCCTTCATGCAAGCTCTCTTGCATATGGGTTAGTTCTTGCAGGCGCGCTCCCATGATACAGTCGGCAGTCCATATTTATCCGATCCCCCATAGAGGAGATCAGGGCTCTGACATGTCCATCTCTGCACAGTGAGCGGAGATGGACCTGTCATCCGCCCGTTTAGAGGGGATCAGTGGATCGATCCCTGCTGAACAAGCGGAGTCCGTCAAATTTTTTTATTATTATTTGCAAGATATAATAAGGAAAATAAGCATAACTTTTTTCTCAAAGTTTTAAGACTTTTTTTTGTATGTTTAGCAAAAAAAAAAAAAAGTATAAAATAAGTGGGCTATAGCCCCTTAAATAAAAAGGCATGAAAACAGATCTCTGGCATAAAGAACAGAGAGCAGCACATTAATGACATCAGTAAACCTCACTCCAAATCTCCTGAGACCATATTAGTCAGCAGTGCCTTACATGTACAGTAGATGTAAGGTTATAAGGCTGTGGGAACAGGACTGCCTAGGCTCCCTCATATGCCTGTAAGTACACCACTATATTTTAGGGGCTTACTTGACCATATTCTGAGTTCAGTCACACCCATCTGCCTCCCAGCCATATAATAAGAGAGTCCTTAATGGCCACTGTGGTGCTCCTATTGAACACGGGGAGGGCCTGTTGGGTGGGGTTTACCACAGAAGCCAAGATGATAAATTCACACAGAGCTTTTTCTGGCCAATTAAGTCAATAGCAGGAAACGTTGGTATTGCTCTGCAGCACGATGTTTAGTTTTCAAAGTTGGAAAAGGCTAACAGTTCAAATTAACCACTTAAGGACCGCCTAACGCCGATATACGTCGGCAGAATGGCACGGCTGGGCACAGGCACGTACCTGTACGTCGCTTTAAGAGCCCAGCCTTGGGTCGCGCTCAAGACCCAGTCCGAAGCTCCGTGACTGCGCCTGTGGACCCGACCGCTGCTGGTGTCCCGCGATCGGGTCACAGGAGCTGAAGAACAGGGAGAAGTGTGTGTAAACACACCTTCCCCGTTCTTCTCTGTGGCAGTGTCACTGATCGTTTGTTCCCTGTTATAGGGAACGACGATCAGTGACGTCACACCTACAGCCACGCACCCCTACAGTAAGAATCACTCCCTTAGGACACACTTAACGCCTAAGCGCCCCCTAGTGGTTAAGTCCTTCACTGCCATTGTCATTTTCACAGTATCAGTGCATTTTTATAGCACTTTTCGATGTGAAAATGACAATGGTCCCAAAAATGTGTCAAAAGTGTTCGATGTGTCCGGCAAAATGTTGCAGTCACAAAAAAAAAAATCGCTGATCACCGCCAAAATATTATTAATAAAAATGCCTATCTTGTAAACGCTATAACTTTTGCGCAAACCAATCAATAAACGCTTTTTTTTACCAAAAATAAGTAGAATACGTATCGTCCTAAAGTGAGGAAAACATTTTTTTATGTATATATTTTTGGGGGATATTTATTATAGCAAAAAAGTAAAAAAATATTGTTTTTTTTTCAAAATTGTCGCTCTATTTTTGTTTATAGCGCAAAAAATAAAAACCGCAGAGGTGATCAAATACCACCAAAAGAAAGCTCTATTTGTGGTAAAAAAAAGGACGCCAATTTTGTTTGGGAGCCACATCGCACAACCGCGCAATTGTCAGTTAAAGCAACGCAGTGTGGAATCGCAAAAAGGGGCCAGGTCTTTAACCTGCATAATGGTCCGGATCTTAAGTGGTTAAAGACTAGGTCATCCAAAAATGTCATATTCCTGATATGTGTCTGCTGTACCATGTATGAAAATGTATCCTGTTCTCTTTGTATCGCTTTCTTTGTGTGAAATCCCTTGTGTTCTTGACAGTCCCTCTGCTTTCCTATTAAAAATTGGTTATTAAAAAAAATATACCGGTGCATTTATAATTGTAAGCTCCTTAAGGGCAGGGACTTATGGGAACTTGCGATATATATGTAAAGCCCTGCATTGACAGTGCTATACAAGTGCCTGTAATAAATAAAATAAATATGATGTATGTATACACAAATGTTTTGCCTGCATATGTAAACGATGTTAAAACCACACGTGAGGTATCGCCGCAATTGGTAGAGCGAGAGCAATAATTCTAGCCCTAGACCTCCTCTGTAACTCAAAACATGCAACCTGTAGAATTTTTTAAACGTCGCCTATGGAGATTTTAAGGGGTAAAAATTTGATGCGTGACATGTTGGGCATCAATTTACTCGGCATAACATTATCTTTCACAATATAAAAAAAATGGGCTAACTTTACTGTTGTCTTATTTTTTAATTAAAAAAAGTGTATTTTTTCCCAAAAAAAGTGCACTTGTAAGACCTCTGCGCAAATACGGTGTGACAGAAAGTATTGTAACGACCGCCATTTTATTCTCTAGGGTGTTAGAATAAAAAATATATATAAAAAGAGGTGAAAGAGGCCAAGCAGGGAAATGAAAAATAATAAAATCATTTTAATTAAGAAAAAAAAAAAGTTTTTACTTGAAATAAAAAAAAGCTATTAAAAAAAAGACTATATGAAGCTATTTAAACCAGCCCCCCTCCCCCACACTCACCATTAGGCAAAAGGCGCCAGATGACGGCCACAATCACTTCCTGCTCTTCTCCACTTTGGGAAGGAGATGGGCGGGCAGTAAATACAGGCAGAAATCCCAATTAGTATTGCTGGTTGTCTCTTGTGATACCAGCGACGACCACAAGATGGCGCCAGACTACAGTAGAATTTATAGGCCTGCAGTAGGCCACGGCCTCCATTACTGGCTGGAGCAGCGCTCCGCGATTGCGCGGCGGGGGGGAAACGGAGACGCAGGATACCCCAGCTCACCCGAGGCGCCAGGTCGCTAATTATAGTCGCAATTGCAACCTGGCGCCTGGGAATTGTCGAACTCTGTTTTACAATATACAAGAATACATTTTACTTTCAATTTCAGGTAAGGCATTCAGATGAGATTACAGTACCCCAAACAGGTATATAACAACAACAAACATTTATAACTGACCACTAGGTAAAGTAGGATTACATTGACCCAGCCGAAGGGAGGGTAGGACCTGGGGCTAACTCAAGATCAGGGTGACATACGCACTCAATCATAATGTCCTTGTGCTGTGTAAAGTTGACCCTGTGCAGCTGACCAAAAATGTAACAGGTGATAAACTAGGAGATTGATTGCTCATAATGGGCCGCCTCTCCACCCCAACGGGAACTCACTGTGGAGAAGACGGTCCAGGACAACCACTCCTGACAGTAAATATGGTCAGTCGAAAGGGGGCAGCAAGTTTACAACGATTTGCCTATAATGTTATATTGTTATATTTACATATGATTGCACATAGAACAATATGCATTACTGTGCATTTCTATGTTTCATATGTATTTCCTTTTATGTTAAGGATTGAAATAAATCTATATAAGTGTCAGTCTGCCTGAGTTTGTCATCACATGATGTACCATGATCCACCTTCATTGGTTTAATAATCCCTATGACGTTGTCTCTACTCTGACAGCACCTGCAGGTATACTATCAATCTACCTGTCCGTCATTACTAGTGATTAAACACACATAAACATATATACTTCTTTGATACGGTGGGGGGCCCCCTATATATCCCCCTCTTGTCTTTCTTTTTCTCTATGGTACTCCGCAGATATGTCCTATTAGAAATAAATGCACCCGATCTTACTCCCCAGCAACTCTTTTTATATTTATTATTATTTTAATAATTTTTTTACTTATTTTGACCTATCACCTTGCGCACATTAATGCCGCCCCCTGTTGTCATTTTCCTCTAACACCCTAATATCCGAAACCAACATGTGTACTTAGTACACACCACACTGTATGCAATGCATACAAGTTTCTCTGGTACTATTAACCAGTTTATCACTCCTTGACCATGTATGACATTATGATTTTTTCTTTTCTGTTTGCTTTTTTTATACTTTTTAGACCACATGTTTTCCCATACGAGGATATTGTGTGAATAAACTTGTTTGAATGGCCTTTGGACATACTTTTTCAACCGGCATTACAGCAGCTTCTATCTCCTCCCGAGAGAGACTGTATATACATTAACCGGTTAGTACATACTTTCCTAGCTTGTTATATTACTAAAACTATAAGTTGTAAGCAGAAATTAATTAATAATTATTATTGGTGATGTTTGGGGCCTTTTGCCTATGTGTGTGTCTCTGGGCACTACTCCATACACAGTGAGGGCCATGGTGAGGGAGTGCCATTTGATTATTGTTCTCTGTACTTTGTATTTATTTATTATATATATATTTATTTATTTTATTTTTCATCTTTAGATTGTACTGCGACAGTCCTGCACCACCCTTGCCCTGATGAAGAGGAATTACTCTCCATAGCCTCGAAACGTTGGCACATCTGTCTGTACTCATTAGACAGTTGTCTGAGGGTTTCGTTGAAATTTTTGTCGCTATAATATATATATTTTTTCTTTTCCTTATGCTTTGTTATCATTGATGTTAAACGCCTCTGACAAATTGTATGCCCCAGGCTGCACTTTCCTTCCTTTTTGGTCATTTGGATGCTTTTACCCCACGTTGTAATACTAGTTTCTATGTGATGTCTATCAACAACAATACCTAACAAAATTTGATACTCTTTTGATACTAAAATTGATGACTAGTCAGTCTATTATCTCTACTTATTAACCAGTCTCCCAAGCAAAAAGTCCCACTGAGGAAACACACCCCCTTTGGGGGTACACAAATTAATTGTGGGGGATGTGTTGAGTAGTATGATCAAAGGAACCAAACATTCAGGTCTTTATGGTATTGTTTATCCAACTCTGTGTGCCTTACGTTATGGCCTGAGGCCTTTGTAGTTTTTAAGGCGCTGACTGAGTGTCATCGGCCAAAATCCGCCTACAAGAGTGTCAGCCAAAAGGAGATGCTTCGTCTCCAGGGGAAAAAAAGGAAGGAAAAAGGAAAGAGAAGAGGAAAAATAAAAGATTGACAGTAAGGAGTAAAGAGTCAACAGGAAGGTAGGTCACCTAGAGAGTAGCGAAGGAATCAAGGTCATCTATGAGCCTGGATAGAATGGTATACCAACATAGTATGCCCAGGGCTTCCAGATTAATTTGAATTTGTGAGTTTTGTCTAGCAGGTTGCTGACAATTTTCCCCTGGGCCATGATCCAGGAGATCTTGCGTTGCACTTCTGTGATTGGTACCGAGTGCCTTTTCCAGTTCCTGGCTATGGTGACTTTGGCTCCTAAGAGCATATAAAAGATCAGCGATTGCATGTGTTACACAAAGTTTTCTATACTCGTATTTCATACTGTATGTTTGATTATTAAATTATTATATTTCATGTGAGAAGTAATATATTTCATAAATTATATGGTACACTGTCATAAGCATAATACTGTATAGATAAAGATGAGGCGATAAGTTATAGTAGAGCTGCACGATTAATTGTTAAAAAAAAATTGATCTCGATTCAACCCCTTCACGATCAAAATTTCCTTGATTCATTGAGTTCTCTGCTCACAGCTGACAGCTGACAGCTGCAAAAAAAAAAAAAAACAGGCAGCCTGCAAAGTTTAATAACAATATTGTCAGTGCTGGGTGATAACTATAAACAAAGTATTATTTAGTTCTTTTAGATCAGGGGTCTCCAAACGATGGCCCTCCAGTTCAGGAACTACAATTCCCATCATGCCTAGTCATGTCTGTGAATGTCAGAGTTTTACAATGTCTCATGGGACGTGTAGTTCCGTAATAGTTGGAGGGCCCTAGTTTGGAGAACCCTGTTTTAGATCAAAGGAATAAACTTCAGCCTGTAAATGAGGTCAGTTTAACTACTTAAAAACTATGCCCTTTTCTGACACTTGTTGCTTACAAGTTAAAATCAGTATTTTTTGCTAGAAAATTACTTAAAACCCCCAAACATTATATTATATTTTTTTTAGCAGAGACCCAGAAAATAAAATGGTGGTTGTTGCAATATTTTATGTCACACTGTATTTGCGCAGCTGTCTTTCAAACGCAATTTTCAAAAGACAATGTTCATGAAAATGTTTTTCTACTCAAGTAGGGAGAAGCTGAATGTACTTGGGTTCAGTTTGAGATGAAGTTCTGCGCACATTACCAAAGTTCGAGTGCTAAATATGTATCCCACTGAAGTCAATGGGAGCGGTTAAAATGTCAAAGAATTACTAATAACCATTGTCTGGGCTAATAGGCAGGGGATTGTCAAACAAATTACCTATGGGGCTGGGTACAGCACTGGGCAACATGTACCAAAGCCAAAAAGTGTTAAACAAATTCAGTTTGGCAGGGAGCAGTGATTTTAATAATGTTTTAAGGGCATTATAAACCTTCATACCTTCACCAACTGTTGTCACATTCATAAGATATGCACTGATAATATATAGTTCCATGGTGTAATTTGTTGCTCTGCATGCACATGCCTATGTAGTAGTAGAGTAAATCATCAAATTTCAGTCAGACATTTCTGTTTGAAACATGTGGCATGTCACTGCACAGGTTAATGTATGACCTCTGTCTGTAGTCTAAGAACCAACATTTCCTGTGAAAAAACTACACATCTCAAAATCCCTGGCTCCCTCAGACTAATGCTATTCAGGTGAGAGCCATTAACAGAGCTTACCATGCTGGAAGAGATTTTTTTTTTCCCCATCCATTATCACTTACACATGTGTGATGGAACAGAGAAAATTCTAGGCATGCACTGAATGTTATGTGAGCTGGGACAAGAAGTTGCTTGTTCCCCTGGAGAATAGGGATACCTTAGGTGGATTAATGCATGGTCCATCAGCCACGACACTACAAACTGCAGCCACAACATGTTTGCCCATCATTACAAGGTAAGACAAACAAATGACACAGGGAATATAACTACACTTATACCGAGATAAAACAACAAAACCATTTGAAAGTCTGCAATGCCTTTTTTTTTGTTATTTAATCACCACAGGAAAAAAAAAACTTTTTGAAAAAAATAAGGTTTTCCTAGTTGTTGTGATAACATTTTGCAAATAAATATTTTTTCTTCATAAATGTAGGGCAAAATGTAGTCTGCTGCATCTCTTTGGTAAAAAATAACCCACATCAGTGTATATTATTTAGTCTGTGTCAAAGTTATAGAGTTTACAAACTATGGTATATACTGTATATTTTAATATTAAAGAATCCTGATGTAATGACTGCATAGTTCAATCCGTGAGGCCCTAAAATGCCAGGGCAGAACAAATATCCCCCAAATGACCCATTTTTGAAAAGTGAACAGTCCAAGATATTTAGTAAGAGGCATGGTGAGTTATTTTAGACAAAACCAGGGAGCAATCCCAGCCTAACTCACCAACCAGTCTGCTGACCAACCAAATTAACCTGTCCAACAGTCTGCGTTAAAAACGGGTATTTAGTTAGCACACATTTGAAAACGCATTTGTAAGCTGCAAGGCCTCTTCACGGCACCCTGTGTATTGCTTGCAGTCCTAACACTACTGAATTTATGAGCGTCTCCAAAGTGGGAGCACATGCATTCTAATGGATAGATGAGGGGCAGGTGGGACTGGAGGTAGCCCAGTCCTTCTTAAAGGCACAGAGGGCACACTGGTCACCCAGCACATAGCACGATGGCAGCAAAAGTGCCCAGTGTGTCCCCAGACCAAATTACACCAGTAACAAAGCGATGGCTCCTGCCCAGTGTTAGGACTGCAAGTATTACACAGGGTGCTGTGAAGAGGCCTTGCAGCTTACAAATGTGTTTGCAAATGCGTGCTAGCTAAACCCTGCCAATTGTTTACAGGAGAGGCAGAACGGCACTCTGCCTATGTAAACAAGGCAGACCGCCGTTCTGCGAGAGAGGAAAATGGAGATCTTGTATTTCTGCTAAGCACACAGCACCCCCCCCCCAGTTATAACACACTCCCTAGGAGCACACTTAACCCTTTGAGCGCCCCTGATGTTAACCCCTTTTCTGCCAGTGTCATTTATAAGCGACGGTGCAATTTTTTTAGCACTGATTACTGTATTGGTGTCACTGGTCCCCAAAAAGTGTCACTTTAGTGTCAGATTTGTCCACCGCAATGACGCAGTCCCGCTAAAAATCGTTGATCGCCGCCATTACTAGTGAAAACAATAAATAAAAAATTGAGGATTAACTCCTACAGGTTCTACAGCAAGTATAACATGCATGCTTTACTGCAGGGGTAGGCAACCTCGGCCCTCCAGCTGTGGTGAAATTACAAATTCCTCTTCCTCTAGGAGTTATGCCTGTGATTGTCAGGATCTTGTAATGTCTCATGGGACTTGTAGTTTCAAAACAGCTGGAGGGCTGAGGTTGCCTACCCCTGCTTTACTGCATATACAGACTAATCTTAATGATGTGGGTTTAGTATTACTTTAAAAAAAAAAAATTCTTCTTCACACAGTTGAACCTTTAACAAGTTATTTCTCACAACATAGGCTGTATATAGCTAGCATAGGCGTATCTAAAATTACACCTCAATACACATTCTGCTCACACATGTGAGACTTTTGCACAGCCTAGATACATAGAGGGGTCTGAAATCAAAGGGGCACCTTTTCCTGACTACCTATCACATTTCTTAAAGCGGTGGTTCACCTGAATTTTTTTTTTCTTAAAAGCCAGCAGCTACAAATACAGCAGCTGCTAACTTTAAAAAAATGGACCGCTCCATGCCATGTCCGCTGACATCCGACTCGATCCGTTAAAATCGAATAGATGGTAATACGTCCCTATCCGTCCATGGCGGATCGGATCGGGTGAGATCTGATGAAAACGGAAATGCTGTTCGTTTTCATCAGATCTCCCCATAGGAGATGAGCAGTGAGCAGAGAGGGATTTGTCATCCGCTGGCTCAGCGGAGATCAGCGGAGAGATCTCCTGCTGAGCCGGCCGGAGCTGGCGGACTCCGTAGCGACGGAGTCCGCCTGTGTGGAAGAGGTCTTAGTGACATTTTTGGAGGCCCTGGACCACATTTTGGTGCATAAATACCCTAACATATTTTTTAAGAAGCATGGTGGGTCTTTTAAATACATCTTTTTTTGCCATAAGTTTTTGGAAAATGTGGAAAGAAAACTAAAATGCATTTTTCTACACAAAGTTGTCAACTTAATAAAATATTTTTCATACACACCATAGGTAAACTTAGAATTACAACTCAAAACACATTCTGCTACTCCTCTCAAGTATGGGGATAGAGCATGTGAGAGACTTTTTCACTGTTTGGACTGAATATGTACCAGCCATTGTATCTTGTATATCACACAAATCATCAAATTGTACCAAGACCAATATACTGTAATGGCCGCCTTAATACAGGGGTGTCCAAACTTTTTTCAAAGAGGGCCAGATTTGATGAAGTGAACATGCGTGAGGGCTGACCATTTTGCCTGACATTCTTTGAACCATTAAAATTTGGTCTAAGTGTGTACCCAAGTACTAATACACTGCCCAACAAGAATTCTCTTGCCTTTGTGGCTGTGTGTGAGTAAAGAGATGAGCTCAGGCGTATTATTTGGATATACGGTATTTATTGGTGTCCAACACACACCTTCACTTTAAGAGCGAAGCTTCAGGAAAAAAAAATACATTTAATAAAGAACTGTGAAGCAAAATAAGGGTCAGTGCCCATCTGCAGCCCCACCATTGCCATGAATGTAGTCTCACCATTGCCAGGAATGCACCCACCATTGCCAGGAATGCACCCACCATTGCCAGGAATGCAGCACGATTTGACATAAAACAACGTTTTCCCACCACACACGGTCATTTAAATTGACGTTTTTAAAAATGGCGTTTTTTTTTCATCACACAAAGTGATGGTGTGTACGCGGCATGGCAGTTATTCATAGACAGTCTCATTAATAGAATATCATGTTTGCAACTTTCATCATAATAATATATATATATGCATTGATAGCAATGTATTAGTTATTATAAAACCTAAGATATTATGAAAGAAACATTATTTAAAATACACAATACGATAGCCTATTTGTGAATAAGCCCTCTTGTTTCGTTCATGCAAAATGTGAAACAAGAGCTTCTTACCATTTTCTTATCTTGTTTATTTTAAGTGTCTAAACCTTTTAATTTATAACCTGGGAAGGTGGTATAGACCAGATTTACACTTGTAAGACTGAAAAACCTCTTCTTTAAAGACAGTGAACTTAGTTTAACCTCTTAAAAAAATACTTTATACAAGATGGCTTTAGGTGTGCTCAAAGCCTAGTATGAAAGAAATATATAATATGAAGGCCTATATATATTCTTTTAACCCCATTAATCCCAACAAGACTTTTGGAAGAATACAGACAGGGCTGAAACCTGACCCCTGATTGTACTCAAAGCCAATCTAATTTACACAGCTAACTGTAGAAAAGAGAGAATTCTCCCAATCATGTATTTCCAAGGATGCCTTTTTCTGGCTTCACACCAAGCAATATAAGTCTTCCAGACCTTATAATAGTTCTTCATAGGGACCACTGAAATGGACGTCCCCTGGCACACTCCAGAGCAACCTAAAACTGCCTCTGACCCAAATTATGAAAGCATGCAGAAAGAGAGGGACAGTCTGCCTCCTTCAGTGTCCAACTGTAAAGAGGGGGAATCTTTTTTATTATCACAGCTTTATAGACAGAATGACATCATTCATATGAGCACATCTGATTCGCTTAGTCCATATAAGGTTTTCTTCTTGTGTTGTCTATTCTTGACATGAGGTCTTTCACTCAGACTCATGGGGGCCATCTTTGCTTCACTCGATGGAGGGGGCCGGAAGGAGTGAGAAGTAACAGCTGTTTAGGATTAGTAGTTAAACCATCTGTCTTCACTCCGGGCTGAGATTTACTGTAACTCTGTCATAACTTTATTCAAGGAAGATAACACTATTGTATACACCCACACATAGATATATATCAATAAATAAAACAATACAAGAAAGAAAAGCAATATTCGAGTGGTTTAGAAGAAAAATAACATAAACACAAAATAATCATTTTATTAACTCCATCACAGTCCCCCCTTAAAATTACTATTTTATCAGTACTGTCCCTATGCTCTCTGTGTCCCTGTGTTTGGCCTCCCTATCAGCATCTTTTTTGTGTTTCGCATAGCGACCAGACAGGGCTTATCTGTAGTCCTTACCCACGAAACATCAGGAGGCGGTCAAACACTATTCTTTCCCTTACTTAAGAATGATGTGTGTGTTTTTAACAGGCAAGAACTGTAATGGAGGATACGGTCCCTCTTCTTCCTCCTTCATTGGATCTCCAATATCACCTAAATTCAAAAAAGTAGGAGTTACCTCTTCAGCTGCTTTTCCTAACAGCTTCTTTATGCAGGGCAGAATACAACAAAACATTATCGTAACCAATATAAGCAGAAACAAAATTGCTATACCTATCTGAGTACAAATGCGTTGCCACCCACTCATCCACCCAAAATACTGGTCCCAGGGATCTGTCAGCCCTGAATTTCTTTTTAACTCTTTTGAGAAATCCTCTAATTTCTTAATGGCCAAGGTTACCTAACCATTCGGACCTGTATTGTCCAGAATGTACGTACAACATGTACTTGTCTCAGGTAAAATTTTACATACACCACCCTTCTCAGCTAAAATCATGTCTAGGGCCATGCGATTTTGGAAAGTCATTTGTGATGTGGCCTCTAGTTGTTCAGTTATTCCCTGGAGTGCATCCCTGGTATAGTTAACTAACCTCTGTTGATTATAGTAAATATAATTAATCCAATCTACATTCTTATTTATAGTGATTATGGGAATCAGGGACTCAAAACCTGCAGCTACTTGGTCTCTTGCTTTAAACTTATCCGGGACCCCCCCCTGGGACCCCTATGGCATCTATATATACATGAGGGTCAAAACTACCAGCTGGAGCACTTCTACGCTCCCTGTTGGAGTGCTTCCCCTTTGCTACTAGGTCATCTCCAGAAAAGATGTGCAGGGGCATTATGACTTTAGCAAGTGCACATTCCCCTGTCCATCTGTTGGTTAACTTAGTCCTAATCTTCATGTCCCCACAGATCCAATACACGTCTCCCAAAGATTGAGTTTGATTTTGACCAGATCTGCGGATACACTGCTGTAAGAGGCACAGTATCCCCAAGAGAAGTTACCCAAGAACTTCCCTGCTCCCTGGTATTTCCCATTATATGTGTAATTACCGGGATATATAGTGATAACCTCCCCGGGACTTGATGTCTTAGTTATTATTGGGTATTCCCTTTTCCATGTTTCACACTGGGAGTAATCAGTGGCAGTATTGGTAAACAGGCTCAGAAAACACTCCTCTTGAGTGTGAGGTATGTTTAATGGTACTGTTCCCAAATGGGGTTTAGCTCCACTACACACATAACAGTTGGACCGGTTAGGTTTCCCTGCATTATATCTCATCCATTCGAGCCACAGGTTGACATCCGAGAAACCAGTCTCTGCTGCCATTGTGTCTTCAAATGTGGGATCAGCTATGGCCACTATATCTCCTAGGGTGCGCATATTTACATGTGGTTCAGGGGGATCACTTGCTCTTTGAAGGGCCTGCCATTCAGATGAATTATACATGTCTTTAAGTTGGAACTGTCCATGTGGTCCCTTCTCCCCTCCACCATACCGTACCCCTATAACATATGTGCCTGCATCCGTAGGACTGGGATTTCTTATGGTTAGGGTAAGTTGTGTGCTATGTTCCGTCTCACCACCTGACCATATGCCTGTTTTTGATAAGGTCAGTCTGCTAAGTAATGACTCTCCATATTTGTCTTTTTTGTTCAGGGCACTCTGTGGCCTATGTCCCCAGTCATCACCTGTATTCCAACCAACAGATTCCCAATTGTCACAATCCTCAACTGCGTCACATAGATATATGTTTACGGGGACAACAAACGGCCGTCGGTACACATCACACTGCCATACGATTGGAGGTAAAGGGACATATATAGCACAGTAATCAAATATAAAAGGTAGCTACATGTATGTTTGATGAATTATACCAGAATTGCATCATACGATCTGCTTCTCTGATATGCTCAGTACACAGTTGTCATTGTAAAAAAAAAAGGATATATAAACTTCATTCTGATGCGGGTGGTGCACAGTCCTCAGGAACTGGAGCCTTTTTGCAATGGGATGCGTGTATCCAAGTGTTCTTTCCGGCCAACTTAACTGAAGTAGCTGTTGTCAGCAACACTTGGAACGGACCATCATATCTTGGCTCCAGAGAATTTTTTCGGAGGAACTTCTTAACCATCACCCAATCACCAGGAAGTATACTGTGAGTACCGGTATCTAAATCAGGATCTGGAATGGAAGAAAATACTCGTGCATGAATATTAGTTAATTCTTTTGCAAGAGCGGTCACAGAATCTACCAAAGTTTTAGACTGTAATTGCAACTGTTGTGGGTAATAACAACCTAATCTAGGGGCTGTCCCAAACAAGATTTCAGAAGGGGATAAAGAATGTTTCCCCCTTGGGGAGTACCGTACACGGAATAAGGCTATTGGCAAACTTTTTGGCCAGGACATACCTGTGTCCTTGGCTATTTTCAGCATTCAGGTTTTAAGTGTCTGGTTCATTCTTTCCACTTTCCCACTACTCTAAGGGTGGTAAGGTGTGTGAAATGCTAATGTGGTACCTAGAGTCTGCCATATTTCTTTTGTAACTGTAGCAGTGAACGCAGGGCCTTGATCACTCTCTATCACCTTGGTTACCCCATATCTGCAAACAACCTCCAAAAGCAATTTTGTAGCTGTGGTTTTCGCTGTGTGATTTGCGACTGGATAAGCCTCTGGCCATCCTGAGAACATGTCTACCACCACCAGGGCATACTCAAATCTACCACTCTTTGGCATTTGTATGTGGTCAATCTGTATCCTCCTGAAGGGGTAGAGTGGTCTGGCTTAATGTTTCGGGGGTGGTTTCTCTAGCCTTCCGGGATTGCATGCTAGGCAGGTGTGGCAGGACTTGCAGTACTGATTAGTTAAAGTAGTAAATCCTGGAGCTACATAATGTTTTTTTATGAGTGAGTTCATCAAAGTCTTTGAGAGATGGGCCCATTGTACCACAGCTGGGTACCATGCGCCCATGTCTCCCCACAGCTCTGGGGAGACATGGGTGGGTTCCTACAGTCAAAAGCTCATCCATCCGTACTGCTCCCATCTTGCTCCATGTAGTTTTCTCTTGGTCTGCAGCGTCTGTTTGAGTTTTCTTAAGTAGGGCTTTATTTACCGCTTCTGGCTGTGGATGATATATCCCCACAAAGTCTGTGGTTTCAGCCCCTAAGGGGGTCATGGCTGCTTGTTTTTCTGTTTCATCGGCCAGGTGGTTTCCTCTGGCTTCTGGTGTGGTTATCTTCCCATGGGCTTTAATTTTGAGTATTGCTACTTGTTCTGGGAGTTGGAATGCTGTCAGGAGCACACCTATTGCCATGCCATGCTTCACTGGGGTACCGGCTGTAGTCAAGAAGCCTTGTGTCTTCCATATCAATCCAAAGTCATGGGCCACGCCCAGTGTGTTCGTCCTTCTGCAAGCTGGCAGGCTACTGTAAGGGCATGAAGCTCAGCCTCTTCAGCAGATATGGATGCTGGGAGTGAGGCGGCTTTCATAACTGTAGTCTCTGTGGTAACCGCATATCCTGTATGGTAATTGCCAAAATAATCTGTAAATCTGGAGCCATCAACATACAGTACAAGGTGAGTTGAGGCACTGGGATAGGAGGCATCAAGGACAGAGGGTAGATGGGTGGTGTGATGGACTTTTTACCTATATGCTTCAGTTTAATCCTCCCTGCTTGTTTAAGGCTGTTAATTGTAGTTACTCTTCTGCAGCTAGCCCTGTTTCAAATGTTAATTGTTCTAGCCCTGTGTTTACTGGTTACTGTGATTAGATAAGTGGCTCATGTTAATTATGCTGATTGCTTCCTTGTGATAATTATCTCTCTATATGCGGTGCCGAACCGGCTAGATACTGAGTAGTTCAAAGAAATATCTTTATTTCAAAGGAGCTGTATTGAAGACCCCCCACTGTGTGAGGGGGGGCGGAGATTTGTCATTGTAACAGTTGTAACCACATATAAGCTCTGGTTTCTTACGATTAAAACGCTGTGTTGTTCAAGCAGTAAGCTGGTCTCATGTGTGGCTTTCTGGGCGATTCCAGGGATATCCCTCCTCGTGGAATATTGGGGTGATTTTCGTTATGGGAAGAAGGGAACGTTGACGGGGATATCATACCGATACCGTCACAAATTGGTTGGCAGCAGCGGGATCTTCCCTTCTACTCTCCTTTACACCCGGATTCCAAGCAGACACTGGGAACAGTGAATGGAAGGCTGCTACACCCTGCTTAAAAGAAATACACTGAAAGAACTACTGGAAGTTCGTGGAAGGATTGCTAGCAACAAAACCAAGCAGGTCATCATAGCAGAATTAATGGAGCTAGACCAGGAGAACGGGATTGCAGCAACGCCAGCAGTACAAGAGATGGAGACACCAGTGATTCAGGAGGAGGAATCGCCAGCCAACAAGCTAATGAGAGAGAAGCTAGCGTGGTTCGGCCCGAACCCAACGCCGGATGTGGTGCTGAAAGTGATGGACCTGTTAGCGGAGGAGGCCAAACAAATAAGAGACGCAGAGCTACAGGAGGCTAAAGAAATAAGGGACGCAGAACTACAGGAGGCTAAAGAAATAAGAGACGCAGAGCTACAGGAGGCTAAAGAAATAAGGGACGCAGAACTACAGAAGGATAAACAAATAAGGGACGCAGAGCTACAGTTAAAACTGGCAGCAGTCCAACAAGCAGCCGCACCTTCTACGAACAGTGAGTACAGCACAGCAGACGCAAGGAAGATTCCGTTTAGCGCTTTTAAAGCTTTTGATGAAAAGGACTGTGAGATTGATAACTACCTGGCGGATTTTGAGCGACAATGTAACCTGCACCGAATAGCTAGAAGAGAGTGGGTTGCAATATTGTCAGGCAAACTGTCAGGCAAAGCTTCTGATGCTTTCCGGACCGTGCCAGATCAGGATATCCATAGCTACGCCAGGGTTAAAGAAGCGCTCCTGGCTCGTTATGCAGTAACCCCAGAGTCCCACCGACAGAAGTTCAGGGACTCACGCAAAACCACGAAAGACTCTTACGCAGAATGGGCATGCCAGCTGTCCCTGTCGGCCTCTAACTGGGTTAACAGCAGCCAGGCCACCACCGCAGAGGACATTTTGCAACTAATGCTCCTGGAGCAATTTTACAATCACATCCAGACGGATGTCAAAGATTGGGTGAGAGATCGCAGGCCCATGACTCTACCAGAGGCCGCGAAGTTGGCGGATGAATATGCGGGTACTCGCAAAACAAACCAGGTCACACCACGGGTACAACCTCCACAACCAACGGCGCCCTCACACCCACCAGCCGCTAGATACCAACCGCCTAACAGACCGATGACATCTAGCCCTCGCTACCCACGCCAGGAGGACAACAAACAACGCTGCTTCCGGTGCAAACAGTTGGGTCACTTCAAGCAGAATTGCCCCATGAATGACAACACCAGGTCAAATTGGTCTCAACCTGGGTACCGCCCACCAGCAGCAGCCCATTGTGTAGACTCGGCTTGGGATCCCCAGGAGCTGGGTCAGGAAGAACCATTGGGCACCCCTTACGAAGCCCTCATGGTACAATCTGTTATTACGGACAACAGGGAACACCATTGTCAGCTGGTCATGGGCGACCGCCATGAGCCGGAGGGGCCTTGGAGGGAGCTGGGCAGAAAGAGGCACCGCCAGCTACCCTCCAAGAAGAAGAGGTCCTGGAAGTCATATAACCAGCGGACCTGGGAGGAGAAGAAGCGACTGGAGGAGATGGAATCGCAGCGGGCGCCCCAAATGCGGGCCGAGATGTTCGCCAAGGGCCCACCGGTGGCCCCTTACACCACCACCCAGTTCCTGATGATGAAGGACCACGTGGAGAGCCTGCAGGACATGAGCAAGCAGGATCTGATCCGTGAGTACATAGAGCTGGAGGAGTGCATAAGCCGCATGGATGAGGAGAACAACCACCTGAGGTCACAGCGGGCTGACCCCCCCAGGCTCCATGAACTGGAGATGGAGCTGGAGAAGCTCAAAGAGGAGAACCGGCGGCTGCGGAGGGAGCAGGGGGTGGCTGACCTTATGGGGCTCTGAGTCCCCTCTTCCCCCCCCCCCGGACTCTGAGCACCAGTGCTACAGCATTTCAACAAATATAACTTTTTCTTTTTATGAATCTCCTGTGACTGTCACTTCAGAGCCATAACCTGCCCCTCCCATAGCGGGACACCTAGATGGCGGCGCACAGACCCATTCGCCGTCTTCACACTGACTGCTGGTGACTCTGCAGATCGCACAAAGACTTGGGGACTGACCGGCGTGTGATCTGACGACCCGGTGGCATACCTGAGTCGGGAGCAGTTGTCAAGGGAGGTCAGTCATGCCAAACGGAGTTAACCTCGGACTAAAAGCTCTGAACCCGTCAACCCTACTGGACCAGGAAAGGTCCAACCGGCTTTTCCGGAGCAGGGAGAAGAAGGGGGGCCATTGTGATGGACTTTTTACCTATATGCTTCAGTTTAATCCTCCCTGCTTGTTTAAAGCGGGGGTTCACCCTATCGACAGGAAAAAAAAAAAAAAATTTTCTTTTACCTTTAAATCAGGCACTGTAGCGCGAGCTACAGTATGCCTGTCCCGAATTTTTTCCCCCCATACTCACCTTGTAGTCGTCCATCGAAGATACCGGGGAATGGGCGTGCCTCTGGAGACGGAGGATGATTGACGGCCGGCTCTGGCGCGTCACGCTTCTCCGGAAATAGCCGAAATAGGCTTGGTCTTCACGACGCGTGCGCATAGCCTGTGCGCACGCGCCGTGAAGAGCCGAGACCTACTCCGGCTGTCTTCGGGGAGAGTGACGTGCCAGGGCCGGCCGTCAATCATCCTCCCTCTCCATAGGCACGCCCATTCCCCGCGGGAGCCGAAATCTACGATGGACGACTACGAGGTGAGTACGGGGTTAAAAAAATCGGGACAGGCATACTGTAGCTCGCGCTACAATGCCTGTCTCGATGGTAACATCATGTGGGTCAGGGTGAACTACCGCTTTAAGGCTGTTAATTGTAGTTACTCTTCTGCAGCTAGCCCTGTTTCAAATGTTAATTGTTCTAGCCCTGTGTTTACTGGTTACTGTGATTAGATAAGTGGCTCATGTTAATTATGCTGATTGCTTCCTTGTGATAATTATCTCTCTATATGCGGTGCCGAACCGGCTAGATACTGAGTAGTTCAAAGAAATATCTTTATTTCAAAGGAGCTGTATTGAAGACCCCCCACTGTGTGAGGGGGGGCAGAGATTTGTCATTGTAACAGTTGTAACCACATATAAGCTCTGGTTTCTTACGATTAAAACGCTGTGTTGTTCAAGCAGTAAGCTGGTCTCATGTGTGGCTTTCTGGGCGATTCCAGGGATATCCCTCCTTGTGGAATATTGGGGTGATTTTCGTTATGGGAAGAAGGGAACGTTGACGGGGATATCATACCGATACCGTCACAGGTGGGTTCCGCCTTCATGAGTTCAAAACAATCATGTTCATCCAGGGTAGAAGCAGGTAGGTCTGCATCATTCTCTTCTTCCTGTTCGTCCAAAAACATGTCATGATACCCCCTTGGACAAGAGGAAGAAGAGTAGCAGGGTTGAGTTGTTGGCATCGAAGTAGTGTGACATTGTCAGGCAGGAGTAGAGTGCATTGTAACCGGAGGTGGCGGGCAGAGGATATATGCTTGGGTTGCACCTGATTCAAAATGGCAGAGATATCGTGAGGGGCTAGCAGCTGTAGGGGATAACCCAGGACAATATCTGAAGTTTTGCCCAACAAGGCCTGGGCAGCAAAAACAGCTCAGAGACATGATGGGCCTCATGGCAACTGGGTCTAGGCAGGCTGAATAGTAACCAATGGGGCGGTTACGGAGTCCATGACTTTGTGTCAACACCCCCGAGGCGTGGCCCTGGGTCTCAGAAATAAACAGGCGAAAGGGCTTTCCATAATCAGGGAGACCGAGTGCAGAAGCAGAGCCGATTTCCTTTTTCAAAAGGTGAAAGTTAGTAAGCGCTTCTTCGGACAGCGCAAAGGGGTCACATTGCAGGTTGTCATACAATGGCTGCATGAGAAGGGAAGCCACAGGTATCCAGGCTCTGCAATAAGAGATCAGTCCCAAAAATGCATGTAGGGCCTTGGCGTTACCGGGGGGCAAAATGGCCTGGATGGCTTCAGCACGTTGTTGCGTAATGTGCTTTGCGCCATGAGAAATACAATGACCCAGAAAGACGACACGGGAAGCGCACCACTGTAGTTTTTCTTTGGAGGCCTTGCATCCTTGTTGAGCTAGATACACCAGGAGGCTCACAAATGATTTTTTCGCCGTTTCCTGAGAGGGGGCACAGACGAGCAGGTCATCCACATACTGCAGAACCACAACCAGGTCCGGGTGGGGGTTATCCCAGTTGGTGAGGATTAGGGACATGGCATTGGTAAACCGGTTGGGCGAGTTCTGTGCCCCCTGGGGTATAACTGCCCAAGTATATTGTTTTGCAGCGTGGGAAAATGCGAATAAGTACTGGCAGGAGGGGTCCAATGGCACACTAAAGAATCGACAAATCAATGACCGTAAAAAAAACTTTGCAAACGTGGGCACCCCTGACAGAAAAGTGTGTGGATTGGGGACAAGTGGTGTCTCCAAAATGGTAGCCTCGTTCACTGCTCTAAGATCCTGTACCAACCGAAACTTATCCGGATGGCCCTTGGGGGTCTTTTTCTTAACTGGAAACAAAGGGGTATTGGAAGGGGAAGTACAGGGTATCAGGGCACCATTCCCCAACAAGACTTCAATTTGCTCAGTAATCGCCTGAGTCTGGACTGGTTTGAGGGGGTATTGTGCCCTTCTGGGAAGAACTGCTCCTGGTTTTAGAAGGAGGGAACCGACAACCTACCTACATCCTCCGGACCAGTGGACCAAAGGCAGGACGGTATTTGATAAAGGAAATGATCTGGGATAGGGGTTGGTGAAACCTGCAGGGCCATCAGGATAGGGAGGGAACATAATGCTGACGTGTCACCCTCACTCAGGGCAGTGGATATGGAGATAGACCCATCAGCATTATATAAGATGGAGGCCTGAAGCCTGGAAAGGACATCCGCCCCCAGGAGATTGAGGGGACAGGTGTTCGAGACCACAAATCTTGCTAACAATGCGGGGGTAGTACCCACCTGTAGTGGTCTTGTGAGGGGGCTGGAACTAGACTGTCTGTCCACTCCCACACAAGACACGTCTATGGAGGATAAGTAGAAGGGGTTGGGGATTTCTGCCTCCCGTAAAACACTCTGGGCAACTCCTGTGTCCATGATGAAATGGGTGGGGTGTCCCTCTATAGGAATTAAAATGTTTGCTAGAGGTCCCACCCTTGACAAGGTTGAAATGGCCATTATTGGTAGGGAAGGGGAGGAGGCAGAGGACACAGGTTTGCCGGTTCCCTAATCGAGGGGTTGTGGTTGCTCCCCTCGGGGAGGAGGAGGGAAAGCCCTGGCATTCGGGCGCTGATCATACCTGAAGTTTGGGTACTGATCATACCCGAAGTTCGAGTGCTGATCATACCCGCGGTCATACTGGGGGGGCATCATTTGAACTGTCAGGGGGCCCTTCAGTCCCTCTTGTAGTGACCCAGAATTCCGCAATTAAAGAAAATAACAGGGGGTCTCCGTGCGGGCTGGGAGCAAAAGTCAGTGACGGGTTGGGAGTCACAGTTAGTGGTTGGGAGGGAGTCACAGTCATTGTCGCGGTGAGAGTCACAGTTAGTGGTTGGGTGGGAGTCACAGTCATTAAGGGTGTTACCTCTTAGAGTGGTTGTTGTATTTCCAGACGTTTTGCGACAGGCAATAGGGCTTCTAAGGGTAATGTCCTATACTCTGGACGAGCCACTATCAGCCCCTTCCGTATCGGTTCTTTCAAGCCCGCTACAAAAGCACTTGACAGCATTTGATAATGGGCTTTTGTATGTAAAGAGAATCCCAAATCAGTAAAGACCTGAGTGAGTCTCATGTAAAATTGTTACACTGACTCCGCCGGGTCTTGCGTAACATCCTGAATGCTAGTTGCCTGATCTGCTAATTTACCCCTAGCCCATTCCTGTAACAAATACAACGCCTGAGTTATATGAGACCTCGCTCTCCAACCGGGCATTATTAAAATGTTTCTTCATTATGGGCCAGTATGCATCACCTGCTTTAATTTTACATAAGCTGGCTAAGTCCCTCCATGCTGACGAGTATGTCTTTGGATTTGTGCAATCCGACGGTAGAACGGCATGGGCTGCCGCTCAGGGGAGGGAAACTACTAGGGTGGACGCTTGCGAGGGGGTAAAGTAGGCGAAAGAGTAAAAAAATAAACTTCACCTACCATATGCCTCGGAGGTGATCAGTCTCCTTGTCAGAACAGGCTCACTTCATCCACATCTCGGTCCACTGCGTCTGGTCAAGAAGCCAAAGCCTCACGTTGGCGCATCAAATTGAAATGGACGTCCCCTGGCACAACTCCAGAGCAACCTAAAACTGCCTCTGACCCAAATTTTGAAAGCATGCAGAAAGAGAGGGACAGTCTGCTTCCTTCAGTGTCCAACCGTAAAGAGGCAGAACCTTTTTTATTATCACAGCTTTATAGACAGAATGACATCATTCATATGAGCACATCTGATTCGCTTAGTCCAGGGGTGCCCAACCTTTTGAATAGCGAGGGCCACTTAAGCGACTTGGTAACCAGTCGTGGGCCACAATGAGCGGAGCGGGCTGATAGGACACAAATCGGTTTACATCTTCTACTCCTTAGAGGTGATTAGAGGGTTCAATTGGGTCAGACTGACCGTGTGAAAGGGGCCCAAGGCTGCTTTCACACATATGTGCTGCAGTTTACGCGCACCGCTGGTGCAACGCAATAGACTGCACTTTGCAATAGACTTCTATTATAGTCTAGAGGTTTGGTGCACTTTCAGAAAGCTCACCAACCTCGCAGGTAACAGAAGTCTATGGCTCAGTGCAGGTAACCCACAGGTGCACTGCTCTGCACCTGCGGATCAGTTTGAAAGCAGCCCAGAATCCACTGCAGAACAGATATACCCATATATACCTGTGATGTTATTAATAAAACTGACCTTTAATAACAGTATTCTATTTTATCCCAAAGCAGGAGGTCGCGGGCCACATCAGAGGGCTCCGCGGGCCAAATGTGGCCCCCGGGCCACTGGTTGGGCACCCCTGGCTTAGTCCATATAAGGTTTTCTTCTTGTGTTGTCTATTCTTGACACAAGGTCTTTCACTCAGACTCACAGGGGCCATCTTTTCTTCACTCGATGGAGGGGGCCGGAAGGAGTGAGAAGTAACCGCTGTTTAGGATTAGTAGTTAAACCATCTGTCTCCTGTCTTCACTCCGGGCTGAGATTTACTGTAACTCTGTCATAACTTTATTCAAGGAAGATAACACTATTGTATACACCCACACATAGATAGATAGATAGATAGATAGATAGATAGATAGATAGATAGATAGATAGATAGATAGATAGATAGATAGATAGATAGATAGATAGATAGATCAAGAAATAAAACAATATAAGAAAGAAAAGCAATATTCAAGTGGTTTAGGAGAAAAATAACAAACACAAAATAATCATTTTATTAACTCCATCACACCACTTTTCTGGCATTCACTAAAGTAGACACCACTGGTCCCGAGATGCCAAGATCCTTTAATATCCTGGCTTCAATTGCCATGCCGTAAAATTTAGAGAAATTGGGGTGGAATACTGGCCTTTGAGACAGTAGATAGGGGCGACGCAGAAGCGTCAATGGCCCATCTGTTGTCAATCTCACGATCTCTGTGAACCATGGCCTTCTGGGTCAGGCTGGTGCCACCAAGATGACTGGAACCCCTGCACAAGTGTGGGAGGAGAGGGATCGGAGAAAGCATAAACCAGAGAGAACTGGCTCCATGGAACTATCAGAGTGTCTTCTCCGACTTCTAGGGAGTCCCTTGTTCGAGACCCAAACTGATGTAGCTTGTTGGACCTGGATGCCAAGAGATCGACATTTGGTCATTCCCATCACTGGAAAACTTCCCAGAACACGTCTGGGTGTAGGGACCAATCCCCTGGACAGATCTGCTGGCAGCTGAGATAATCTGCCTTGCAGTTCTCTATCCCTGGGATATCTAGGATCAAACCCCAATACACTCAAGCGTGTCGACATCCTACAGTGTAAATGATAGCACTATATCAAGATGCCACTCAACTCATCTGAACTCAGACCTAAATACTTCAGACTCAGAGTTGGTCTCAAGGCTGACTTTTTTGGTATTTATGACCCAGCCCAGGTTTTATATATACCACACTGTGGAGGCTAAGCTTCGTTCTAAGGCCTGTAGTGAGTGGTCTCTGAGCAGGAGGCCGTCCAAGTATTTGAGCATCAAGATTCCCTGGGCCCTTAAAAGACCCAGTACTGGTGCTAGGACCCTTGTAAACAGCCGAGGTTCTGTGGCAAGCCCGGAGGGCAGAGCCACAAACTGGAAATTAAGTTTCTCTACTGCAAATCACAAGAATCTCTGATGAGGTTGAAAGATTGGTGCGTGTAAATATGCGTCCTTGATATCGATGGAGGCTAAAAAGTCTCCCATCTGAAGCGAGGCTACTACTGAGCGGGCAGACTGAAAGGACTGGATTAATAGATGTTGGCTCAGGGATCTTAGATCCAAGATATGCCTGGTGTCTCCATTTGGTTTTTGAACCCTAAATAAGTTTGAATAAAACCCTGCTACCCTTTCAGGTACAGGGACCTGTATAATCACTCCCTAATGCACTAAATGATCTAGTTCCTGAAACAATAAGATTCTCTTTGGAGTATATGAAGGAATGCTGTATCTTAGAAACCTCGGAGGGGGAAACGCCCACAATTCCAGCCGGAGACCCCCCCACCCCTCCCAGATCGCCGACGCCGAGGCCGTCACCTGCCGCCGCCGGGCACCCCCCTCCGGTCCTAGCTTCGGTACCTCCATCCCCCACATTAAGGATCCAGCCCTCCTCCTCCATCGGAGCTGATCGGACCACTGAATCGCCGCCGTACCTGACACCGGTTCACCCGCGGGATCCTCCAGGAAAGTCTGCGGCTTCGGCCTCCAGCAATCCAGGTTCCCCCCTGAATACCCTGAGTCCAGTTTTTCCTGTGGATTCGACCCCTGGACCACCTGGTAGCTTTCCTGCAGTGCCCCCTCGGCCTGTACCTCTGGAAACGGCGGACCATCTTACTGCACCCAGCAACAGCCGAGTCTGCTCCCACCCCAAGGGCTAGAACTGGTGCTAGTAGTAATCGGCACACGTGCCTAGGAGTAGGACGTGTGGCTCCTAGCGCCAGACAGGCAGGGCCCCCGCCCCCCGGCGCATCGGACCAGGTAAGCGCCCCTCTGTTTCCCTTTTGGCCCCCCTCTTTTCTCCCACAGGCATCATCAAGGTAAGGTCCCATCCACCTCCCCTGGGACATTGTGCGGCCGTCGTTTTCAGGATAAGCCGTGGCTGCGGCCCAACATAGTGGAGAAACAGCCAGTTTCTTTATCCCCTGCACCCCCAGCCATTTTAGTGATTAATCCAGGGCTCTCCCGATCGCCTTTGAGGGGTCAGGAAGGAATTTTTTTTCCCCTGTCGTGGCAGATTGGCATTGCACGGCTAGCATTTTTTTCGCCTTCCTCTGGATCAAACGGGGAAGGACAGTTTAGCAAGTAGGAGACTTGAAAATCTTCCTTCCCATCATCATCAAATACCTTCCCTGAACGATATCACCTTCCCCAGCGTTTTCTGCGATTATGGCTAATCTGAGATACTCTGCAGAAACCATTTGGGGTCTAAAGCCATTCGCCTCAATATTACCAGCCGTCACCAAAAAAGCTCGAAGGAATAAACAACTGTTAAGAAACGATCAACAGTCAAAAACTACACGCATCCACCCCAGCCGAAGCACATCATGCGCTTTGGTCAACACAAGATCGGCAGTAAAACACTGACAAGAAATCCATGATTTCATCCTACAAAATGACTTAGACTGCCTCTTTATCACAGAAATCTGGCTCACAGCCGACTGTAACACCATTCTAGGAGAATTGGTGCCAGAGAATTATCGCATTCTAACAGAAAACAAAGTGGGGCAAAGAGGAGGAGGCCTGGCAGTGATCCATAAGACTCACCTCTCAATCACTAAACCAGACCTTCAGAACTCACTTCCATTCATGGAAACCCTCACTCTGCAATTGCAAACAAATCCCAAGAACACTGTTCACATTCTACTCTGCTATAGACCACCGGGTCCAAAAACGCACCTTCTCATGTCATTGACAGAGTTCATCTCCACCTATACCCTAAACACCAAACACCTCCTGCTGCTCAGGGATTTCAACCTCTGGGCCAATTCCTCATGGGAATCAATCTCACCTTCACGGAGATCCCTTCATTGGTTGCCAGTAAAAGACAGAATCACTTTCAAGGCACTCTGTCTAACGCATAAGTGTATTCTGGGAAATGCCCCCCAATATCTATGCGAAAAACTAAAAGCTCACAACCCCAATCGCGTTCTGCGATCCACCAACCAAAATTTACTCAAGATACCCAAAACCAGATACAAGTCCAAAGGAGAACGAAGATTTGCGGTCCAAGGACCCAGACTATGGAACGCGCTCCCAACCAGCATACGGTTGGAGGAGAACCACTTGGCCTTCAGGAGAAAGATCAAAACCCATCTCTTCTGAGGGCCCAGGGAATGAATACCAAGCGCCCAGAGACAATTCAGTTTGCATGTGTTGCGCTATATAAGTTTCTCACTCACTCACTCAGGAGCTACTGACGACATAGATGTGCCCTTCCCTGTAGTGTTAGCCCCGCTACTCTTTTTTAAAGACATTGCAAGCCACAAAAAGGGAGTATCTGGGTTTAAAATTTACCCCAGAACAGAGACCCTTTAATAGAGCTCACCAAGCCCCTATGCAACAATCCTGCCAACCAACACCTGGAGAACTCTCGTCACCAGGGTAAGAAGGAATGAACTGCTGAAGTGAACTAGTTTAGAGCCTGTTCTGCATCCCACATCTGTCCCTTGGAAGCACCGCATGTCAGCCACCTGAGTTTAAAAAGGCTGTCTGTGTGCCAGTATGTTCTGCGCAAGTGTGTGCAAGCATGTGCATGGTCACGGCGGACATGTGCAGTTGTGTATGCGCATGAAACAAATCTTAGCGTGCCATCCACAGAGCTACAAAATAGAGATTTGCCAGCACACCATGGATCGACAAAAAGTAGCGTCCAAACAGTTAGTTTATTGCATGATCACAACATAAGATCATGTAATCACATGCCTGACGAAGGGGTCGTGACTTCGAAACATTGCACTCTTATGTTGTGATCATGCAATAAACTACCTTTTTAGATGCTACTTTTTGTCGATCCATGGTGTGCTGGCAAATATCTATTTTGTGACTTGAACCAGTATCCAGCTGGTTGTTGCTGCAGCACCCAAACTTTGCGATGAGAATATGAAGTATCCATAGAGCTACAGCGCATATAGTTCTGCGCAGCGAAGCCACATGCACCATGGCCACCATTACAGCTGCGAAATCTTGCGTGCCATGGTGAACCTTCATGCGCAATGGCAGACCCCTGTCCGTGGACTCATCCATAAGTAAGCATCCGAGACAACAAGACAAGGTACTTCTACACAAAACACACCAGCTAGCCCAAAACTCCCCCTATGGTCACCACCACCCAGGTGTACAGTGTCTAGCTAGTTTGACAGATTGTTACAATCCCTGGGGCACCCCACAATAAGTAAATAAGGGGGTTCCACTTACTCATCTAGGTGTAGGGTAGCCTTGGAAACTAAGAGCCCAATCTTCACCCATCATGGCGGGTTCTGTCACTTGGGGACCTTCAGGGACTAGGTACCCTTTTCATGTTTGAGGGTCCACTCCCTTGGACCTGTACAGCACCCTGCAGGAATGCCTTAGCTCTGTAGTGTCCAGGATTCCACTACACAGGGTCCAGCTCCCCGAAGGTCACATTACAGGCAAAACCTTGCAGACTCCATGCATCTTCTTTGCAAGGCTTTTCTTCAAATGGATCTGATCAGTGAATCCCTTGATTCATTGTAAGAACCATTCTTAGGACTCAAGACCTGGAGCTCTAGAGAGCTCAAACAAACGTGTCCATCCACCTTGCAGACACTGGTAAAAAACGGAAGTACTTCCTGTAAGGGAGGGGTTGTATAGGGGCGAACTTCCTGTCTAAGACCTTTGATCTACAGGTGTGCTTTCAACTAGAGATGGCATATAACCCAGTAAGTAATGAACAATAGCCCAACTCTGTGTCCCGTGATGTATGATAAAGACACTTCTACCTTTACATCCACTTGAACTATTATAATATACCATGATATATTATATATAATACATAAATACTAAGGGCAAGATCCACAATCAGCGGCGCATTATTCCGCCGGGCGTAGCGTATCTAAGATACACTACGCCGCCGTAACTTACTTTTTTTTTCGAATCCTCAAAGAATCGGCGACGTAGTGTATCTTTGGCGGCGTAAGGGCGCGCAACTCAAATCGTTGTGATGGGGGCGTGTTTTATGTAAATACGTTGTGACCCGACGTAAATGAATTTTTTTTTAACTGCGCATGTGCCGTCCGTGGGGGTATTCCAGTGCACATGCTTGAAATTAAACCAGAACAAGCCAATGCTTACGACGGTGACGTCATTCTACGCAAATCCCTATTCGCGAACGACTTACGCAAACGACGTAAAAAATTCAAAATTGAACACGGGAATGACGGCCATACTTAACATTGAGTACGCCTCATTATAGCAGCTATAACTATACGTCGGAAAAAGCCGAACGCAAACGACGTAAAAAAAAGCGCCGGCCGGACGTACGTTTGTGGATCGCCGTATCTAGCTAATTTGCATACTCGACGCAGAATTCGACGGAAACGCCACCTAGCGGCCGGCGGAAAAATGCACCTACGATCCGACGGCGTTCTAAGACGTACGCCTGTCGGATCGATCCCTCATTCCGTCGTATCTTGTTTTGTGGATACAAAACAAAGATACGACGCGGGAACTTTGAAATTACGCGGCGTATCAATAGATACGCCGGCGTAATTTCTTTGTGGATCTGCCCCTATATATACTTGAAACAAAACAATTTTTAACAATGTCATTTTCCGAACACAAATAAACTCCTGGTTTACATACAGCAATTGTTCCAGGTCAGTGATTCGAAAAAAGCCAGGCAATTAGGATTTCCAGAGTATATTTATTAAAGTACAGGTTTCAACTAGATATACTTGAAAGTACATTGCCTATATTTTGCTGTAATTTCTTTAATCCGGGCTGGGTATTTGCAATAATGTTAAAGAATACAGAACATGTGCAAGATTTTCCAAGAAAATAAAAACACTGTTTCCGTTTAAAGTTTGCACGTGACCCAGCTAGCAATAAATGGATTCAAAAGCACCACAAGATAAACACCATTTGAAAATTAATAGCTTGGAGTCTATGAAATGAAAACAGGAAGTACTTGACATTTTCTCATTTATCGCAAAATCTCTTAAGCATGAACAGAACTATTTTTAATTAAACCAATAGTACTTAAGGCTAATCCTCTACTGGATACCAGTTGTGCAAATAGACACAGCAAATGCATGCATTGGGAAACAAAACAAGACAATAAAATTCAATGGAGGAAAGCGAAACCACAGCACTTATTATCTGCTTGATGCTTTATATTTCACCTGAAGAGTTTCAATCATGAAAAAATTGTAGAGGGATAATGAAAGCATGCAGCTATATGTTGAATTGTCACATTATATTTTGACACAAGAAGGCACTGGTTTCATCAAGGACATGTTACCTAAACAGTTGTTTAACCCCTTCAATACAGGGCTTTTATACCGACCTCCATACCGGGCCTATTCTGGCACTTCTCTCCTACATGTACATATCATTATTTTGCTAGAAAATTACTCAAAACCCCCAAACATTATATATTTTTTTAGCAGACACCTTAGGGAATGAAATGGTGGTCATTGCAACTTTTTATCTTGCACGGTATTTGCGCAATCATTTTTAGAACGCCTTTTTTTTTGGAAAAGGAAATGTTTTCATTAATTAAAAAATAATAAAACAGTAAAGTTAGAACAATTTTTTTGTAAAATATGAAAGATGATGTTACGCCGAGTAAATAGATACCTAACATGTCACACTTTAAAATTGCGCACACTCATGAAATGGTGCCAAACTTCGTTACTTAAAAATCTCCATAGGCGACGCTTTGAAAAAATTTACAGGTTACCAGTTTAGAGTTACAGAGGAGGTCTAGTGCTAGAATTGTTACACACGCTCTAACGCACGCGGCGATACCTCACATATGTGGTTTGAACAACGTTTACATACGTGGGCGGGACTTACGTGTGAGTTTGCCTCTGAGCGTGAGCTACCAGGGACAGGGGCATTTTAAAAATATTTTTTTTTACTTCATTTTTTACATTTTTTTTTATCACTTTTATTCCTATTACAAGGAATGTAAACATCCCTTGTAATAGGAAAGGTGTGTTACAGGTCCTCTTTAAGGAGAGATGCGGGGTCAATAAGACCCCACATCTCTCCTCCAGGCTGGAAAGCATGAGATCATGAAAAAAAATTCACCAATCTCATGCTTACTAGCCGCATTTGCGGCTTTGTTTACATTCCGGTACCCAGGCGTGATGTCATCACATCACGCCTGGGCCTCCGACGGTCATAGAGACTGGTCACTAGTCATCTCTATGCTTCCTATCCGGCGCTGGGAGATTCTTTCTCCGGGCCCCCGATGGCACGGGAGAGCTCGGAGAAGCATCTGATGGCGGCGGGAGGGGGGGGTGTCCCCTCCTGCCGCCTATAAGAACGATCATTGATTGGACACGGCTGATCACGTGGTAAAGAGTCTCTGTCAGAGACTCTTTACTTAGATCAGTGTTGCGGGGTGTCAGACTGAAGGTCATATGACGTCTGGTCAGGATATTGAAACCACTTTGCCGCTGTCATTTTGTAATAGGGCGGGCGGCAAGTGGTTAACATTCAAAGATGGAAGTTTACTTCCCCTTTAAGTGCATGGCTTTTTTTCAGCTGTAATGTGGTAGAACCTGTGGCACTGGCCCTGTGCGCACTGCTATCTACTGACCATGTTTACAAGTGGAACAGCGCCTCTTCCGGCAGATCCCATAAAACCCTCTCTGCTCCTGCACTCAGGGCGGAGACAAGGGAGGGACAGTTATTGGGACGTAGTGTGTTTATGGGGGGGGGGGCATCATGTGCTGAGCTGCAGTTTGGATGCCAATGCCCGCACTGGATCATATTGCCGCTGCTGGCCAATGGGTGAGAGGTGGAGCACTGAGTGTGAATGTGCACCGAACGGCGAGTCGGCGCTATACTGCGCATGCGCATCGCCGTTCGGCTCCTTTCGCCAATCGTGACGCGGCTTACGGGACAGGGGAGAGCTCGTTTTTGGGCAAAACGTCAATCAACAGCATGTGAGGAACGCCCACTCCCGCGGGACTCGCAACCCAGATGCACGGGTGAAGATGCTGTATCAAGGTATGTACAGCAGCAAAAAAATAATAAGAGCCTTAATTCGATTGTAATGTGGGGGGGCAGTGGAATAAAAAAAAGTTGTTTTTAAGGGGGAACCACCGCTTTAAAACATGTCCTGGGACCGGAGCCAGGTCCCAGGACATAAGTCTATCATCAAATATAGAAAGCTTGTTTTTTGGTTACTCTCTCGGACTGGTGACTGATTGATTACCAGTCCTCTGCATTGGCCACTCATTTTGGGGCCATTCCTGCAAGCATCCACACACGCTGCATACAGGATTCCTATGTCCAGGGACCCATTACCCTTTTTAGCAACTTATGCCCGTCTGGGCACATAGGTCTGTTCTATTAGACTTGGTCTTGGTCCACGAGTGACCTACCCACTCACCGTCCAACTGGGACCCCCCTTCTCTCTGGGGCCAAGGAACTCTGTGCCTTCAGACCGTCTCCTGACGAAGCGAAAGCGAAACTAGTGGAGACTAGAGACTGTTGGTCTCATGATACCAATTTGTTCCCCGATACCCTACCCCGTCTGTATAAAATGGGGGATTGCACATCCGGTGACCTGATTGTGGTCAAGTTTGTATTTTTGTATATGTTTTAATGTAATGTAATTTTTATTTCTTGTCCTAATGTTTATATGTAAATAAATATTTTCTTAAATTTACTCAATATGAAGTATTCAGGTTTCTGAACCTATACACCAAGTACCGGTATAGTCCTCCCTGCCCACATTTTTTCACTGGAGTTTCAGGGTTTGTGGGGAATCCTTGAGACCCCTCAATCTATATCATTAAACTAGGATGATGGTACACCCCCTATTATATTGTATGGTCTTAAAGATAAAAGGTTAAATCATATTCTTCTCCCAGGTGGTGTCTGGGTGCAGTTCCGAACCAAGGCCCTATTGAGGGGTCAACTAATCTGGAAATCTGCACAGAGAGAGGGAACCACAGTGGTTATGCAGCAGCTAGGAAGCTTAAGAGAAAAATCTTAAGCGAAAAGGTCATAACTTTAAAAGAGGTAAACTTCTCTCAGTAGAGAGAAGATTCCCATCACATAAGGACACTAGCAACTTCTTTATTTTTTATTCCTTGCCTATGTTCCTGATTAAGCAGTTGACATGTTTGGTGCCCCAGGCTTCTTGTTTTAGGGTGGCTCCTTTCTTGTGCAGTGTTCTATGGAGCTACCCTTGCATGAAGGGACTAGAGTTGAGTCTCCTTACATTGTGTGAATCAAAAGAAACAAACAGCCCTGTTGGCTAGTATGACAAGAAGTTCACCTACTCCCCCCTTCTCCACGCTAACAGACTGACTGAAGACTGTATTGTCCACTGTTAAAGTGGTTGTATACCCGCTTGGTCATTTTTACCTACAGGTAAGCCTATAATAGAGCTTACCTGTAGGTAAAATGAATATCTCCGCAGAGGGAACATGTCAGCCCCCTCAGCGATGACCAGGCGAGCTATAGGAGCTTCGTTCTAAGGCAAGTATTTCATAATGTGCTAGCATGCGATGCATTGTAGAATTTAATGCTATTGTCTTGCAGGTTTTTTTTTTTCAGGGGTTAACTACTGTTTTAACGCTTACCTGGGAAGACCTGAAATTCAAGGAAGCAGCATTGAAAGTTGAAAACTGCAATTGTTTGGATAACATTTTTAACAGAACGTTGCGCCCTGGTTCACATTAGTGCAACTTCTGATACAACACAGGATCACATGACAAGGGAAATCACAATGTTTTCAATGATGCCCCGGTCTAATTAACCACTTAAGACCCGGACCAAAATGCTGCTAAATGACCTTGCCCCTTTTTGCGATTTGGAACTGTGTCGCTTTAACAGACAATTGCGCGGTCGTGCGACGTGGCTCTCAAACAAAATTGGCGTCCTTTTTTTCCCACAAATAGAGCTTTCTTTTGGTGGTATTTGATCACCTCTGCGCTTTTTATTTTTTGCGCTATAAACAAAAATAGTGACAATTTTGAAAAAAATGCAATATTTTTTACTTTTTGCTATAATAAATATCCCCCAAAAATATATAAAAAAACATTTTTTTTCCTCAGTTTAGGCCGATACGTATTCTTCTACCTATTTTGGGTAAAAAAAAAAAATCGCAATAAGCGTTTATCGGTTGGTTTGCGCAAAATTTATAGCGTTTTCCAAAATAGGAGATAGTTTTATTGCATTTTTATAATTTTTTATTTTTTACTACATATGGCGGCGATCAGCGATTTTTTTCGTGACTGCGACATAATGGCGGACACTTTGGACAATTTTGACACATTTTTGGGACCATTGTCATTTTCACAGCAAAAAATGCATTTAAATTGCATTGTTTATTGTGAAAATGACAGTTGCAGTTTGGGAGTTAACCACAGGGGGCGCTGAAGGAGTTTTGTTTCACCTAGTGTGTGTTTACAACTGTAGGGGGTGTGGCTGTAGGTCTGACGTCATCGATCGTGTCTCCCTATAAAAGGGATCACACGATCGATGCAGCCGCCACAGTGAAGAACGGGGAAGCCGTGTTTACACACGGCTCTCCCCGTTCTTCAGCTCCGGGGACCGATCGCCGCACTCCAGCGGCGATCGGGTCCGCGGGACCCGCGGTCCTGGAGCTTCGGACCAGGTTGCGGGCGCGCGCCCGCGGCTGGATACTAGTACAGGACGTACCTGTACGTACATGTGCCCAGCCGTGCCATTCTCCCGACGTATATGTGCAGAAGGCGGTCCTTAAGTGCTTAATGTGACTGGGCACAGTGCAACTGTGGAACAGGTTCCTGCACTACTTTAGTGCAAAGCCCTTGCGATTTCAACCCCATTGAATTTGCATCATTATAAAATAAGAAGTGATTTCTATGCGACTTTGATGAGATCAATATTTTTTTTTGCGAGTGTAAAAAACAGTCAAAAAGATGTCAAAAACTGTTACATTTCTGGAATGCTGGGATTGCTAACTGTCACCTTTGCTTGTGTCCTCAACCTAACTGTTGTCATATCTAGTCACATGTGCAGCACCATGGCAGTTTCAGATCAAACAGAAGCAGCTTTATTGGCTGTAAAGCATAGAAGCGTTTAATTCCGCTTTAAGACTGTCAGCAGATTGGCCTCTACAAACTTAGCAGTATCTAAAATTAGAGAGCAAGTATGTGCACAGCAGGGTGAGACAGTATATTACTGGATTTTAAACCATATATACACTTATTTTTAATGTTTTTGCATAGCTACACCTGCAAAAAGGGCCAGCCTGAAGTGATCTAAGCAGGACTTTTTTCCTGTCTAAAGTTCCACTTTAACATTGACACCCACAGTAGTTCACATGAATGGTTGTCCCATACCGCATAAATGTGAATGGGGACTAAGGTCCTGTGTCCTGCACTGTATGATTAAAAAAATATGTTTTTTTTACTTTTCCATTATTTAGCATTTTCAGTGAGTAGCCATTACTGGTCAAATATCTTACCTCATAGGATGCTATTGTAGGTCATGTAATTTCAGAAATGATAATAGCTAAACCCTTCCTTTTTGAAGCAGCTGAATAGATAAGACAAGCACTTTGAATTTGAAATATATTTTTGCATTGATGTGCATTTCAAGTATAGCATGATTTAAAAGCAAAAATGATAAAAAGCGAAGAAAAAAAAAAAAAAAAACCGTTTCACAGAACAAGGACAGCTAAATGTCTATCCAAATGTGGCTTTTAATATCTGAAATCTATGGCACAATAATGTTTAATATATGCAGTTCCACTGGTTCAGGCAGATCCTTGTCATTGAGAAACATAGTTTCTTCAAATTAACCTAAAGATATTTTTACAATTGCATATTTTCTGCAGTTAGAAACCATTACGATCTTAGTGGACACATCAAATGTTCAGAAATCTGCAGAAAGCGCACAGCCCTATGTGGTAATCAATCAACCTCAACCTTAAGATTCAAACACTTAGAAGCGGAGTAAAAAACATAAAAATGCAAATAAGTGAGTTAGATTTACTTGACAGTGAATGTTATTGCATTTAAATTGTTCCTGTCAAAGTTAGGTGCAAAAAACGTAGGATCGTTGTACAATTGTTGGCATTATAGCAGCACCCACAAGACATTTTTTATAATTAAATTACCGGGTACAAACATCTATTGACTATTTTAGAAATACACTATATTGTCAAAAGTGTTTGGGTGCCTGTCTTTACACGCACATGAACTTTAATGGCATCATAGTCTTCAACTCTTCTGGGAAGGCTGTACACAATGTTTAGGAGTGTGTCTATGGGAATATTTCACCATTCTTCCAGAAGCACATTTGTGAAGTCATTCAGTGATGTTGGGCGAGAAGGCCTGGCTCACAGCCTCCGCTTGAATGCATCCCAAAGATGTTCTATCAGGTTGAGATCAGCACTCTGTGCAGGCCAGTCAAGTTCCTGGCTCGCAGTCTCCTCTTGACTTCATCCCAAAGCTGTTCTGTAAGGTTGAGGTCATGACTTTGAAGGCCAGTCAAGTTCTTCCACTCCAAAGTCGCTCATCCAGGTCTTTATGGACCTTGCTTTGTGCACTGGTGCGCAAAAATGTGGAACAGAGAAGAGCCATCCCTAAACTGTTCCCACAAAGTTGAAAGCAGGAAATTGTTTAAAATGTCTTGGTATGCTGACTCCTTAAGAGTTCCCTTCACTGGAACTAAGGGGCCAAGCCCAACCCCTGAAAAATTACCCCACATCCTAATCCCCCCCTCCAACAAATTATTTGGACCAGTGCACAAAGCAAGGTCCATGAAGACATGTATGAGCAAGTTTGGGGTGGAGGAACTTGATTGGCCTGCACAGCGTTCTGACCTCAACCTGATAGAACACCTTTGGGGTGAAGTCGAGCGGAGACTGCGAGCCAGGCCTTCTCATCCAATATCAGCGCCTGACCTCACAAATGTGCTTCTGGAAGAATGGTCAAACACTCCCATAAACACACTTCTAAACCTTGTGGACAGCATTCCCAGAAGAGTTGAAGCTGTTATAGCTGCAAAGGGTGGGCCAACTCAATATCAAACCCTATGGACGAAAACTGGGATACCATTGAAGTTCATGTGCGTGTAAAGGCAGGTGTCCCAATACTTTTGGCAATATAGTGTAGGTCATAGGTCAAGTGGGAAACCCAGCTCTCTATGCCAATATTTCCTGAATTATAGGGTCATACAAGACTGAAATCCCAATTATGGGTGGGGAGAACTAATTATTGGGCAATACAATAATGGGTAATATCTGAAATAAGTAATAGTGACTGCGCTGTGTGGGTGTGGAGGGATAAAACAAAAAACAAGAAACAGTAATCATTAAATCCCACCAAGTAAGGCGGGGTGGTCCCTACAAGCAGTGTCCAATCTGAACTGTGGAGGTAGGTGATCTGAGAAAGGTTAACAATGTGCAACAAAGTCCATACAGGAAAAATAGATAAACACAGGAATAAAATGGGGTACACACGGTATTCAAAATAAATGTCCAAGATTGGTACTGTAAGAACTGTGAAGTCAAATACAAGTGAAAGTCTCACATCCAAAATAAAGTGTTTAAAAGTGCAGTTCTCGATAGCTGTAAACAAGTGTGGTGAAAAACCAAAGAATCCATAGTTTCAGGGAAGAGCAAGCTTCGGTGCACACACCTCTAGTGGTATAGAATGCTCACCTCAAGGCCATAGCACGGACAGCCTAGATACCACTTAGGATATACTCAAAGATCCGGCAGGATGAAAGGCAACCAAATTGCAAGACGAATTCAACTGTCTAACTTTGTTTGTTAAAAGCAGAGGATTGGTTGCACACATTTGAAAATATATGGATAAGCCACAGGCCGCTTACAAGGCTATCTGCATTACTGTGATGAATACAGTATATACCAATAAAATCACAGGGGATAAAAAATAAACAATAAAAAGAGAAGAGACACTTGTGAGGAGATATGATAGCAATATACAAATACCTCAATGGTGATCCCAGGGTAGGAAAAAAAACGATTCAGCCTCAGGGAGTGCAAGAGGACACAAGGGTTCACAATTAGATTGGAGAAGTGATTTAAACTTAAAGCGGGGGTTCACCCTATAAACCCAAAAAAAAAAAAAAAAAATTCTTCTACCATAAAATCAGGCATTGTAGCGCGAGCTACAGTATGCCTGTCCAGATTTTTTTATCCCCGTACTCACAGTGTACTCGTACATCGAAGATACCGACTCCCCTCGGGGAATGGGCGTGCCTATGGAGACGGAGGTTGATTGACGGCCGGCTCTGGCGCGTCACGCTTCTCCGGAAATAGCCGAAATAGGCTTGGCTCTTCACGGCTCCTGCGCATAGCCTGTGCGCAGGCGCCGTGAAGAGCCTAGACCTACTCCGGCTGTCTTCGGGGATAGTGACGTGCCAGGGCCGGCCGTCAATCATCCTCCCTCTCCATAGGCACGCCCATTCCCCGCGGGAGCCGAAATCTATAATGTACGAGTACACAGTGAGTACGTGGGTAAAAAAATCGGGACAGGCATACTGTAGCTCGCGCTACAATGCCTGTCTCGATGGTAAAATCGTGTCACTGAGGGAGAACCACCGCTTTAAGCGGGGCAGGGGGTTTTTCACTGTCAGGGCAAAAAGCATGTCCAATTCTCTTCCACAATTGGTGGTGTCAGCGGGGAGTCTTAATATTTTTAAAAGACTCTTGGATGTGCATCTTAGTGAACACAACATACACGCATATGGGAAATCATTATCGACACTGACACACGTATACCAACACAGGTTGAACTGGATGAACTATTGTCTTTATTTAACCTTACCTACTGCATACCTATGTATATGTAAAAAAGTGGCACAAGTTAGGTTGCACTTTTTTGCCCTATGGACTGGTAAGCCCCTTGCACATGGGCGGCATGATGTTTACTCTGGAACTTGTTGACAGAAAGTCCCTGAGTAAAAAAAACTGTGTGTAAAGACCTTAGTAATGTTGAGTACAGGTGTGTAAAGGTGTGTAATTGCCAGTGTTGTAATATACTCACGCAAACATGCCTATCCACTTACAGACCGCCTACTGCATGTTACTGAGCACATCGCTCAGTAAAAACAATATACAGTAAACATTGTAGACACACAGTTAACTTCTTGATTGCCCCCAAATGTTAACTCCTTCCCAGCCAGTTTAATTAGTACAGTGACAGTGTATATTATCAGCACTGATCACTATTAGTTTTACTGGTGATGTCAGTGTCGGTTAGACAGTTCCCCGCTGCACTAACGCAGTCCCACTAAAAGTCACTGATCACCGCCATTACTAGCATAAAAAAAATAAATAACAAAAACTCCAGTATATATCTCATCGTAGATGCTATAACTTTCGATCAATATACAATTATTGGGATTTTCTTTACCAAAGACATGTAGCAGAATATATTTTGGCCTAAATTTATGAAGAAATTTGATTTTTCATTTTTTTTTATTGGATATGTTTCATAGGAGAAAGTAAAAAAAATAATTTTTCCCCAAATTTTCAGTTTTGATATATATATATATATACACACACACATACATACATACCTTTATCGGCATAAAGCTAATTAATAGCAGTAAAGCTAATTAGTAGTTTAAGCAGCGCTTTTAACCCCCCTGCTAACAGCTGAACAAGGGGTTAGAAGCGCCCGTGTTGCAGTGCTTCCGAAGCACTTTTCAGTGCATATTTGTTGCACCCAGATGTAAAAATATTTTATTTTGGGGGCATGGCCTAGCAGAGCATGTGAGCGGACGCATCTCCGAGCAGCTCCGGTCTCTCCTGCTAAAATCCTTTGCCATCCTGGGCCGTAACCAGCCTATTTGAGGAAACATACAGCTTACCCTGATGCTGAGAGTCCCAGCTTCGTTGTGAGGTATATATTCCTGGTGGATGGGCAACCGAAAGAAGCAACCACCGCCGAAGATGAGTGTCACTACCCGCTCCGGCCAAGATGGCCGCCGCAGCACACTATGTCTCACCTGCATCTACCCATGATCTCTTCGAAGAAGCCCTGGATTCTTCTCCGCAGTCCTCCTCGGGTGTCCCGGACCCTCCACACACATCCTCTCAACTATACAATGCTGAACATGAGGGGGGTGGCGCAGATGGCGCGTCTAGGTCTACTCTATCTGAAGTGCTTCACACCATCAAGGTAAACCACGCAGATCTAATGTGGAAGGTGGCTGAAATTAAGACTGAATTTGCCATTATGCAGCAAGACGTGCAAAAGATACGTTCGGGTTACTGTGACCGAACGCCGCATTAGTGAACTAGAGGACACTGTCAATCTCATATTGCCCAAGTTTAACACATATGGCAGTAAGATCACTGCCCGGAACAATCTGCGGTTGGTGGGTCTCCCTAAATGGATGAAGGGGTCTGACCCGGTGGCTTTTCTTGAGAGCTGGCTGGAACAGGAGTTTGGCCGCGATCCATCTATCCGCGTGTTTCGTGATTGAACTGGCCCACAGGGTCCCAGGTAGGCCTGTCCCAGCAGGAAATCCTCCCCGCACCATGGGGATTCGTATGCTAAACTACAGCAACAGGCATTCTGTTCTCCGTGCTGCTCGTCTGAAGGGGAGCCTCAGAATCAACAATGCATCGGTCTCGCTATTTACAGATTACTCCGTGGCTGTTCGCAACCAAACCCAATTTCAGCAATTCAAGCAGAAGCTGCAGGAGAACTCTGTGGGAATCGCTGCCAAGGCTTCCTCAGCTCCCCCCCCCCGAGGGAAATTGAACTTAACTCATCAGTATACATATCTCCTAACAGGAACTGTGGCACTTTGACCATTTTTCTACTGTGTGCCTTGACTCATTAACATGTTTTTTCTTGCAGGAGAGTCCCAAGCCTTCCTAGACTATGTTGGCTTGAGCTGCAATGAGGGACAAGATGTTGGTCCCCGTTTTTCCTCTTGGTTGAACACTGACTGATTTTTTTCTAGTTCTTGAAATTTTTCCCTTTTTTTTCTTTTTTCGATTTTTTTGGGGTGTTTTCTTGAAACAGGCCATGCGCCCCGCATGTGGTACAAGTTTAGGGTCTAAGCCTGCTCTGTTTTTCAGGAGTTGGGCAGGGTTGTTGCTGCCTTTTGGCAGCCTATACTTAAGTCTATATTGGTTTTGTTGCTGTGTGTGTGCTGTGTGGATGGATGAATGTAAATGCACCGCTGATGTTACACTTACTATGTGTGGCCATGACCGGATTCTGGACGGTTCTGCCTCCCCCTTCCCTATCCATCCCCAAATGTTTCTAGTACACTATGGCTGATTTGATTGTTTGCCCCTGGAATGTCAGGGGCCTGAACTCAAAATTCAAAAGGGCCTTGGTGTTTGAATGGATTAAACAATTAAAACCTCATGTCCTGTGTTTACAAGAGACCCACCTGACAGGCTCGAAAGTCTTGGCCTTAAAGCGGAGGTTCACACAAAAAGTGAACCTCCGCCTTTTGGATCCCTCCCCCCTCCGGTGTCACATTTGACACATTTCAGGGGGGAGGGGGTGCAGATACCTATCTGAGACAGGTATTTGCACCACTTCCGGGTTCGGATCCCCACGGGCAATCAGTCCCCCCCCCTGGCTTCTGGGAAACACTGTTCCTGAAAGAGAGCGGGGACCAGTGACGGCGCGCCGCGATCCTTGCGCATGTGCAGTAGGGATTTGGGCAGTGAAGCCACAAGACCGAGAGATTGTTCAGCCTCAGCTGCTGACTTTGCGGTGCGCTGGACAGGTAAGTGTCCATTTTTTAAAAGTCAGCAGCTGCCGCATTTGTAGCTGCTGGCTTTTAAAAAAAAATTTGGCCGATCCTCCGCTTTAAAGAAACCCAGGGTCTCCCATAATTATCACTCCACATATTCCAATTATGCCCGGGGGAGGCGATTTGGATTCATAAGGGGCTTCCTTTTACCTGTCATCAGGTGGTGACAGACCCCAAAGGTCAATTTATTATCCTACATGCCTCTGTATATGGGGTTCATATATTGTTGGCCTCGGTTTATGTCCCTCCTCTGGTCACGGCTGCGGTGTTTACAGATCTAAGTACAAAGCTCTTCTCCTTACCAGTTTATCCCACACTCCTTATTGGAGATTTTAACTCAGTATTGCAACCCGCCCTGGATAGGCTCAGGCCCTCCGTGTCCGAATCTAAGTTATTTCTCAAGTGGCGTGAAGCCTATGGATATGTAGATAGATCTCTGGCGCTGGAAATACCCTACTGATAAAACCTTCTCATGCAAATCTAAATCTTATTGTACCCTTTCCAGGCTGGACTACGCGTTGACCACTAGGGGTCTCCTTCCATTAATTCGGTCTGTAGCTTATATCCCTCCAGACGGTGTCTGACCACTAGTACAGGTAACCTTGACTTTGGGCCATAGACCCGCGTTTTGGACCTGGAGACTCAGCCCTCTCTGGATCTTAACGCATCAAATTCAGGATTCCATTCCAATTGACATATCACTTTGGTTGCTTGCCCTAGATGTGCTTTAGCTGAGGCAGATTTGCTTCATATGTTCTGGAATTGCCTGGGGCTGGCTTCCTACTGGAGGGATCTTTTTGAGAATCAACTTGCACCTCCTATACCCCGGAGGTTACACTTTTAGGTATATTTAACGATTTTGTACACAGAACCCACCCTTTGAATTTTATTCAGCACGATTCTGTACTATGCCCGAAAGGTTATATTGTTGCAGTGGAAGGATGTGAACCCTCCAGCAACCCAAACCCTTTATCGCATTATTAACGGTGCGTTCCCCAAGCTCAAGCTAATATATGAGTAGGGCTTGTATAAAGAAATTCACTAAAATTTGTCAGCCGTGGCTGGATGTCACTAATTCATTTTGGGGTGCTGTCCTGTCGTCTCAGACGGCGTAGCTTGGTTTGGTCTGTAGTGTATGACACTCCTACACTTTCGGAGGTGAGGGTACCATCAAACTTTTGTGTCAATTGAACTTAGGTGCGAGGTGAGCTGGGACCTAATTAGATTTAAGGTGCATCAGGGTGAATGAGTGTGTGTGTGTGTGTGTGTGTCTGCTGTTGCTTTTTTTATGGTTTCCTTCTACTGTATTCTAACTCATTGACCCATCCTCCCCTGTTGGGGGGAGGAATAGGGAGATACCTTCCCAGGGCTCTGGGATGGTGTATGTGCCTATTAAGTCATATCAGTGATTTTACTGGGTCACTTAGGCCTATATATATATATATATATATAAAAAAATATATACTGTATTTTTTCGGGGTATACCGCGCGCCGGCGTATAACGCGCACCCCAAATCTAGAAAGGTAGTTTAAGGAAAAAAATAAAACCTTACATTTTTCCCTGTGTCCATCTGCGGCCTTGTCCGGCTTCCGTCTGCGGCCTTGGAGGTATCCGTCTGCAGCTTCCTCGCGGGGTCCGTCCAGCTCTGTGAGTGTCCGTTTTTGGATTTGGCGCCTTTGCCGAGCCGAGAGGAGCCGGATTTCCTGTGTGGTCGGCTCCTCTCGCGTGGCTGTGGCCGAGCCGAGTGCGGCGCTCAGCTCCTCCTGCCTGGCTGCGGGCGGAGCCGAGCGTAGCCTAGCCAAGTGCGCAGTACACTCGGCTCGGTCTATTTCGGCGGCACCCGGGAACAGCAGTATCGGCGTATATGACGTACCCACGATTTCCCCCGGATTTTAAGGGGAAAAAAGTGTGCGGTATACGCCGATAAATACAGTACTTAGGCAATGTATAGTTGATCTCCTGTTATCCCCCGTCCTTTTCTTTTCTTTTCAAGTATTCTTTTTTGTATTATACTGTGAATTCTATGCTTAACTGCAAAACTTATAAACACCTTTCAATGCGGCCAAAGTGTTTATACCTAAATTTTGGAAGCAACAGAAGATTCCCACCTTACGCCAATGGTTATTAGAGGTCGATCACATCTACCACATGGAAAGTAGTACGCTAACGCTAAGAAATAAATCCGATTTGGCCCATAAAATATGGTCCTGCTGGTTCGCCTTCAAGTTTTCATCTACATATGCGGAAGTTATGGCACAAACTGCTTAGTGTTTGAATGGTAGGAATACATATCCGCTTTAGTGGGCATCCTGCGGTGGCTGGTCAAACCCCCCTCCCCCTGCTTCCCCCTGTCCTTTTCTCATCTTTCTTCTCCTGTCTCTTTCTCTCTTCTGTTTATACATACCGTTTTACCAAATGTTTCAGCATGGAGGTATGTATCTTCCGAGAGAATCGGAATCTGTGTGTAGGCCTCACTGTCAGATTGTAATGTCTAACTGGCTGGCATGCACTGTGAGGTACCTTATGGTCTGTTGTAGTGTATTTACGGATGTTCACTGCACCATGTTCCTATACTTGCTTGTCATGCACTTTTCTTGATGGTTGATGTACCTTCCTATTCTGACCTTGTATTGTATGTTGGTACACTGTTTTCCTTCTTTTTTATTCTCAATAAAAACTTATTGAACCAAAAAAAAAACAAAAAATAAACACCTTTCAAAAAAAACAAAACAAAAAAAAAAAAAAAACGGGTTCTATTTTGGTTTTATGGCTCTATACTCATCGCTGTATTACTGATCTTTACTCAGTGTGTGCATTGTTCCATAGACAGCAATGCATCTCATTTCAAAACAGTAAAAAAGGCAGCGTTTACTCCTGTGTGCAAAAGACCGTATAATTTTAACCTTAGTTTATGTATGAATAAAACTGATGACATATTTGAATAGGAACTATTTTTATAAAGTAAATACAGGTATACTTGGCTGAATTGGCTCTGAAAACAAAGTGATACACTGCATATGCATATTTTTATTATGTTTTATTACACAGTAGTGTTGGTTTGGTGTTGGGTCTTTGGCACTGTTGTAATTCAAAGGAACTCCATGTCATATACACTCACCGGTCACTTTATTAGGTACACCTTGCTAGTACCAGATTGGACCCCCTTTTGCCTTCAAAACTGCCTGAATTCTTTGTGGCATAGATTTAGCAAGGTGTTGGAAATTTTCCTCAGAGATTTTGATCCATATTGACATGATAGTACTAGAGGTCGACCGATATGGGTTTGTCTCTGGCCGATGCCGATATTTGGAAATTGGGGCGGCCGATATGTGTTGCCGATTTTTGCGGCCGATTTTTTTTCCCCTCAAAAAACCTAGGGTGGAGAGGGGATAATTGTTTAGGGTGGAGAGGTGGGGTGCAGCCTGTCAGTGTCACATCAGTGCCCACCAGTGCCACCTCATTAGTGCCCACCAGTGCAGCCCATTAGTGCCCACCAGTGCCACCTCATTAGTGCCCACCAGTGCAGCCTATCAGTGCCACCTCATTGGTGTCTATCAGTGCCACCTCATCAGTGCAGCCCATCAGTACCACCTCATCAATGCCCACCAATGCACCCCATCATTGCCCACCAGCGCATCTCACCAGTGCATATCACCAGAGCATCACCTCATCAGTGCCAACCAGTGCATCACCACATCAGTGCGAACCAGTGCATCACCACATCAGTGCCAACCAGTGCATCACCACATCAGTGCCAACCAGTGCATCACCACATCAGTGCCAACCAGTGCATCACCACATCAGTGCCAACCAGGGCATCACCTCATCAGTGCCAACCAGGGCATCACCTCATCAGTCCCAACCAGTGCATCACCTCATCAGTGCCTCACATCAGTGCCCACCAGTACAGCCCAATGTCATTCACTGCCACAGTGCCACCTCATCAATGCCCACCAGCAGAGCGCTCCAGGCATCTCCTAGCACAAGAAAGCTCCATTGTCCCTGGCCCTGACGTGCTGTCCCGCCTCTGCCTACAATCCCCAGAATGCAGAGCGGGCCTGTAACAGCCAATCGGTGGCGGCCGCTGCCAACATCCTCCACTCTGAAAAAACTGTCCCCTGAGTTACCGGCCTGCGCTGCATTCTGGGGTTTGTAGGCAGAGGCAGGGTGCACAGCACGTCAGGGGACGCTTTTTTTACAGTGGAGGATGTCGGCAGCGGCGGCCGCCGATTGGCTGTTACAGGTTGGCTGCCGCGCTGGGTGTACCAAGATGGCCGCGACTCCGGAGCTAGGACGAAGCCGCGGCCTTTCCTGATGCTGTGACCGCGGCGGCAATACGCGGATTGCCTCCGCGGTCACAGCATCAGGAAAGGCCGTGGCTTCGGCCTAGCTCCGGAGCCGTGGCATCGCTAGCAGCCATGTTAAATATCGGCCTAATTTTGGATAAAAATCGGCCGATGCCGATTTCTCCAAAACTGCCAAATATCGGCCGATATATCGGGCTGCCGATATATCGGTCGACCTCTAGATAGTACCACACAGTTGCTGCAGATTTGTCAGCTGCACATCCATGGTGCAAATTTCCTGTTCCACCACATCCCAAAGGTGCTCTAGTGGATTGAGATCTGGTGACTGTGGAGGCCATTGGAGTACAGTGAAACTCATTGTCATGTTCAAAAAAACAGTTTGAGATGATTTGAGCTTTGCGACATGGTGCATTATCATGCTGGAAGTAGCCATCAGAGGAGGCGCATACTGTAGTCATAAAGGGATGGACATGGTCAGCAACAATACCCAGGTAGGCTATGGGGTTTAAACGTTGGTACTAAGGGGCCCAAAGTGTGCCAAGAAAATATCCCTCACACAAGTACACCACCACCAGCATGAAACATTGATACAAGGCAGGATGGATCCATGCTGTCAAATTTACTTTAAATTCTGACCCTACCATCTGAACGTCATAGGTGAAATCAAGACTCATCAGACCAGGCAACATTTTTCTAATCTTCTATAGCAGCCCTCAAAATTTCCACTCGCCTACTAGCATTTGGCGAGTGGATTTAAGCTGGGGGTGAGTGATGACAGGGCTGCATGACCAATCTCCCTCCAATCTGTGCCTACACTTAGAGTCCCAATGAGATTGGCGGCCGAAGAGGAAAGGTGCATGCTCGGGAAAAGTAGTCTGGTGAGCTGCGCACAGGCAGAGCAGTACACAGGTGCTCTCCTTACAATTCTCATTAAGCCATGGGACCTAACAGTATGACCTCTCTGAGCCTGCCCCCCTCCCCCGGGCCCCGACCAATGTAGCTGGAGAGCAGAAAGTAATGAGTGAGGTAGAGGATTGCAAAAATGACCACTCCGGTGCAGCGCTCACTGAAAGTTGCCCTGACATGAGAGCGGCAGCCTTCTAGTTTGTGCAGTTTTCTTCTCTTTGTGCTCTATGTAAGTGTCCAACAGTTTAGCCTGAGCACTGTGAACAGACTGGTCTCAATGTGTGCTGTGCGCTGTCAGTGTGCGCTGTGCTATGGTGTCAATGGCTGTGCAGTTGTGTGGATCTCAGCGCTGGATTGTACTCCCTCCCGCTGTGCTGCAGCTCCTCTCCTCTCTGCCAGCCTGAATAAAAGGGGGAAGTGGGGACATGCAAGTGTGGAGCCGCACACACAGGCTCCTGATGATGAGATGAATGGGAGAGAGAGAGAGGATGGATGGGAGTTGCAGAGGAGACAGCAAAAGAATGGGGAAGAGACCCAGTTCTAGTGCCCTGTCCCTCTGGTCTGCCCCCAGTGCCCTGTCCCTCTGGTCTGCCCCCAGTGCCCTGTCCCTCTGGTCTGCCCCCAGTGCCCATTTTGTTAAAGTTGTTGTTGGTAATATTTAATTTTGTAACTTGATTCTGCATAAAACATTGTCATTCCATGAGATAATCTACGAGGGCGTGTTTACGGGTGCAATTAGGCGCAGGGCAGTGTATGAATTAGGTGGGGCAACTGGTGGCAAGTAACTCTTGAGGCCTGGCTAGTGGCTCAGGACTTGAAATTTTGAGGCCTGTTCTATAGTACAATTTTGGTGAACCTGTGTAAATTGTAGCCTCAATTAGTAGTTTTCTGTTCTTAGCTGACAGGAATTCCACCCAGTGTGTTCTTCTGCTGCTGTAACCCATCTTCTTTAAGGTTTGAGGTGTTGTGTGTTCAGACATGGTATTCTGCATACCTTGATTGCAACGAGTGGTTATTTGAGTTACAGAAAAGAGGGAGAGGTGAGGGTGCTCTGTTGAGGATGGGTATCCAGTCCATTGTAGCAGTGGAGAGATGGCACTGAATGCAGCACTATGTAGTGAAGAAGCAGCTCCGGAGGGTCAAAAAGGAAAGTGAAAGGCGCCTCTAAGTGCAATGGTTAATAGATTTATTACAGGCACAATGGCATTAAAAACACTTACAAGATAGTGCATATGATGATTGATCCTCCTGCAGATCACTGTAATCCTCGTCTGGGGGAGAGAGAGAGCTGCCTGCAGAGTCCCTCCTCCATCAGATGGGTCTGACGACGGAGCCGTGCATGCTCTGAAACGCGTTACTGCCCACCACCTTCACCTGACGTTACAGCGGCTGTTCCAGAACCCGGGCTGCCTCATCGCATCTTCACCTCCTCGCCAAGCCACGTCACCAGTCAATATGTCACCATATTTTTTTGTTTATAGCGCAAAAAAAATTGAATCACAGAGATGATCAAATACCACCAAAAGAAAGCTCAATTTGTGAGAAAAAAAAAGGACGTGTGGGTACAGCGTCGCAATTGTCAGTTAAAGCGACGCAGTGCCGAATCTCAAAAAATGGCCTGGTCATTGGGCAGCCGGGACTGAAGTGGTTAAAGGGTATCAAAAGGTACTTGCAGGCATTTTACCTGACTTTGTCATTTTCCTATTTGTAGCCCCAAAAATATGATTTTTGCTCTATAAATACTGTACTACAAGCACCTGAAGAAGCGGTGGTGTTTCCTGCAAAACATGTAGAGCATCAATATGTATTTAATAGATGGGACATGATTTGAGTGATCATCATTGCCTGCTGTTAAATTCATCTGTAATTGTATAGAACTGAATGTGCAAGATATGCCCTTTGGAATATTATTTTAGATGTTTTTGTATGCTGTTTTAGAGATGTTTGTATAATAAAATATTTTTATAATATATTGGTTATGTATAGCCTCTGTATGGTACCATTAAAGTCCAAATAGCCTCAAAACCATTCTCTCTCAAACTTTTCTTGTTGCTGGTCAACCAATACAGAATTCCACAGGAAGCAACACAAAAAAGGATTCATATTGAAAAGATGGAAGATCTACAGAATGACTGTGAAACGGCTGTGTTCCTGCCCATTGGCCCTATAAAAAGCTTTGTTAAATGTAGCAATGGAAATATAGAATGTTAAAGCACTAACAACTGAGCAAATCTTCTGCTTTTAGGCAGTAGCTTTACAGCTGGTTGAAAACAGATTTTATTTTTTGGCTGGAGCTTCTCTTTAATAGTTAAATAACTTGTTATGGTAAAACAGTTATACATATGAAGAAGTGATTGGGAAAAACAACTGCTGTGTATGAGCTGGCACTGCTTAATATGAAGTGATGGAAATTAAAAAACAGTGTGTATTACTGTGTGATGACAACATTCCTCAATTAGCAGGAGTTCTGCCCAGTCACTTCAAATACACCAACATACAGTACTGTGCAGACTAAGCTGTTCTCAACTATGGTAGATGCTGACAAACTTCAGACATCCCTAGATGTACAACCATAGATGAAAGAATTAGGATGGAACCTTAACCACTTGACCTCTGGAAGATTTAACCCCTCTTCATGACCAGGCCATTTCTTGCGACATGGCACTGCGTTACTTTAACAATTGCGCAGTCATGCAACGCTCTTTCCAAATAAAATGTATGTCATTTTTTGCCCACAAATACAGTTTTATTTTGGTGGTATTGCGCAAACAACAAAAAAAGACTGTCAAATTTGAAAAAAATAAAAAAATAGAATGCATTACTTATCTGCTATAAAATCTAATGAAAACATTTAAAACATCAAATTTCTTCATAATTTAAACCAGTATGTATTCTGCTTAATATTTTTGGTAAAAAAATCCCAATGAGTGTATATTGATTGGTTTGCACAAAGTTATAGCATCTACAAACTATCAAATATATACTGGAATTTTGATTTAGTTATTTATTTCATACTAGTAATGGCAGCGATCGGCGACTTATAGGGGGACTACGATATTGCGGCAGATATTTGGACACATTTTACACTTTGTGGGAACCAGTGACACTAATACAGTGATCAGTGCTAAAAATATGCACGGTCACTGTACTAATGACACTGGCTGGGAAGGGGTTAAACATCTAGGACAATTAAAGGGTTAATTGTGTGCCTAACCAGTGTTTTTGAGTAAACTGTGTTTTGCTTTTAATAAGGGAAGTAATTGATTTTACAGGGACACAAAATCCATCACTTTTCCCCTGTCAGAGCAGAGCTCTGCCTTGTTTATATAGGCAGAACTCTGTTCTGTGTCTCTGCTCGATGATCGGCGGGTGCCAGTGGACATCCGGGGTCCAGCACCCGCAGATCGGCTTCTGTTGTGAGTAATCACAGCAGAATCGCCTTAGTCTGAAGTGTAAAATTGTATATATATATACACACACACACACACACACACATACACATATATACACACACACACACACACACACACACACACACACACATATATATATATACACACAGTATCTCACAAAAGTGAGTTCCCCCCACATTTTTGTATTTTATTATATATTTTCATGTGACAACACTGCTTTGCTACAATGTAAAGTAGTGAGTGTACAGCTTGTATAACAGTGTAAATTTGCTGTCCCCCTCAAAGTAACTCAACACACAGCCATTCATGTCTAAACTGCTGTGACAATGAAAATGAAAGTGAAAACCAAGATAAACGTATTTGGTTCAGATGCCGTCAAGCGTGTGTGGCAGCAACCAGGTGAGGAGTAGAGGTAGACCGATATGGGTTTTTCTCTGGCCGATACCGATGCCGATATTTAGAAATCACGGCGGCCGATAGCCGATTTATGATGCCGATTTTTTTTGGGCCGATATGTTAAGCCGATTTTTCGGGCGCTTTTGGGCTAAACAGTAAAGTTAGCCCATATTTATTTTTTTTCAACCAAAAGTTTTCATTACCTGTTTTTGTGTAAGGCCCCTTTCACATTGGGACGTTTTTCATGCGGTACAGCGCTAAAAATAGCGCTGCTATACCGCATGAAAAATCATGCCCTGTACTCTTCAATGTGAAAGCCCGAAGGCTTTCACACTGAAGCGGCGCACTAGCAGGAACGCTCGAAAAGTCCTGCTAGTCGCTTCTTTACCGCGGTATAGGAGCGATGTGTTCACCACTCCTATACCGCGCCTTCCCATTGAAATCAATGGGAAAGCGCGGTAATACCGCTGTAATACCGCCGCAACGCGGGCGGTATTAACCCTTTTTCGGCCGCTAGCGGGGGTTAAAACCTCACCGCTAGCGCCCGAATATCGCGGTAAAAACGATGGTATAGCCGCGCTACAAATAGCGCGGCTAGACCGTCACCGCGGCTGACGCTTCAGTGTGAAGCCAGCCTAATATGTTATATATATATATATATATATATATATATATATATATATATATATATATATATATATATATATATATATATATATATATATATATATATATATATATATATATAAAATGTAACACAAAAACAGGTAATGAAAACTTTTGGTCGAAAAATAAATAAATATGGGCTAACTTTACTGTTTGGTTTTTTATTTGTTAAAGTATATTTTTTCCCCAAAAAATGTGTTTGAAAGAGCGCTGCGCAAATACCGTGTAACATTAAATATTGCAGCAATCGCTATTTTATTTCCTAGGGTCTCTGCTAAAAAAAAATATATAATGTTTGGGGGTTCCAAGTAATTTTCTAGCAGAAAATACAGGATTTTTACCTGTAAGCAACAAATGTAAAAAAAGATTTAGCCTTTAAATGGTTAAACTGAGAATTCTCCTACACGGAGTTCAGTTAATTGATAAGTAGCAACATTGTATAACTTTTCTAAAACTTGGCAGTCTGCCCAGGAGAGAGAGAGAGAGAGAGAAATCTTCTACGGGAAGCACTTGCATTGACTTGTATTGCAGAAGCTTTTTGCAAGTCGCGCTGCTGAACTTATCAATCGGCTTTTTTAAAGCACAAATCGGCCGATGCCGATTAATTTAAAAACGCCAAATATCGGCCGATATATCGGCCAACCGATATATCGGTCGACCTCTAGTGAGGAGTACATAAACAAGTGTGTCTTGCTTACAGTCAAGCATGTGGTGGGAGTGTCATGGTCTGGGGACTGCATATGTGCTGCCGACACTGGGGAGCTACAGTTCATTGAGGGAACCATGAATTCCAACATGTAATGTGACATACTGAAGCAGAGCATGATCCCCTCCCTTCAGAGACTGGGCCACAGTTATCCAACATGATAACGACCCTGTTAGATTTTGAATTTATTACTATTTTATGTGATAAAAGTTTCTGAGAATCAATATTTAAACATGGCAATTTTGAAGGTTGCTGAGGAGAAGAGAAAAGGTCATTTGCTGTGTATGTAACATCTATTCTTGAAGTTCTACGTCAAGACAATGGGTGGAGTTAAGTTACTTAATATACACAAGTGGGTGTTACGTTTGTGACAGGAGCATCACCACCTTTCTTGGAGCCATTCTGAATGTAAATTATGCTTAGCTTGGCTTTAACAATAGTATAAGAATCCATGTGGTTTGAGTAGTTAGTGAAGGAACTCTGGGGTCACCCGACCCTACAGGGAGATGGGGGTAGGAAGCCCACCCTGCAAAAAGCCTTCACTATGGAAGTATCGGGGGAAGGGACCCTATCCAGCAGAAAGATGTACCATCTAATTCCTCCTTCTGAATTACCATCTTGCCATGTGTTACCAGCTGTAATTATGAAAGCACTGTCTTTTGCTTGTCTATCTTGAAGAATAAAACTTCGTACCTTTTAAGAAAGCCTAAGTCTTGAATATTGGGATTGAAACGCCTGGAAGAAGAGAGACTATTGACATAACACATTACACGTGCCAAAAATGTCTCCCCTCTTCCACATTCTTCAGGCCCCAAACACCGCTTTAAAGCATATCTAAATCCAAGAACAAACATTGATAGCATTACAGCTTACCAGTCCTTGGATGTGGTGGCTGAATTTTTATTTTATTATACTTTTTAACTCACTGCCTGTCCTAAACAGCACTTCTTAAACAGATATGATTGAATGTTTTCCCTGGTCCAGAGAATGATGTGTCTGACCAGTTTATAATCCTTTTTCTTCACCCCAGTTATGTTGTGTTATATTCATTACTCCAGCCACAGATGAAATCCTGGCCCTTACAGCAGAGACTCAAATTTGGGCCTTGACTCGGTTTCAGTCCTGGACGGGCTGGCTTAGAAGGCCCTAGATATTGCATGACAGTGGCCGAACACTTTTAGGACATGTGTTTGCCAGAGATGTGGATATTCCACTCACAAATTTCAGGCACAGAGCCTTTCCAGCAGTGTATATGGGGCTTCCTGAAGATGCAACACTGATTGCGAAACACGTAGAGGCTTCTGGGTAACGCCAACATCACTTCCTGCCTATACACGAACGATAGCGAGGCTTGGACTGCACGCCAGCCACAGGGGAGCACACACCGACATATCAGCCCCATATACACTGCTGGAAAGGCTCTGTGCTGGCCTCCAGAAACTGAAATCTGTGACTGGAATATGTTTTACCTTATGTTATCAATAAATAGCAAATATATTGCACAATTATGACCATTTATTTTTACATGAGATCCTGAGATAAGCCAGCACGAATGTTTAAGAAGTAAATATTGGTATACCGATGGGAAACACATGTAGCTTGTTTCTGGTAAGTGACCATTTCAGAAGGTGGTGGTGTCTTCACAATTTGGTGGATAAATAGCTTTGTTCAGTCACGGATGAGGAATTGAGCACACGGCAAGTAGTTGATCAGCATTGAAGAGCAGCACTGGGACTGTATTTCTCGCTTTTTACATTTACATTTTTCGATTTTTCAGTTTTTTTATTTTGTCTTTGTCATCATAAATTTTTGCTTTATATTTCACTATGTTGAAAACACATGGCTGTGTGGAATATTCAATATAATTGTTTATTTTTCTAAAGCACATCATGGCACTTTAATAATATTGAATATTTACTGTTGAAATAGAAGTGGTATAATACACAGTAATACATAGTTAGCACAGTTATCACCTTTGTTTCCTGTATTATGCAGAGCTGTATAATTTAAATGCCAGATTGACTCCTGGCGCTAAGGCTGCCAGGTTGACTGAGATTCGGAACTATTTGTCTACGATTGGCCTTCCGTCCTGACAACCAACAGTCAGATATAGAATCCACAATCACTACAGCAGAGATTGACTCTACTGTGAAATCGCTGCATAATGGGAAAAGCCCAGGCTCGGACATATTCACTAAAGCATATTACGCAACGTTCACATCTTTACGGATTAACTCCATTTGCAGGTATTTTAACTCCTTAGAAAATGGCAACATAATTCCCCCAGAGGCGCTATTAGAGCACATCTCTGTGATACCAAAGGAAGGTAAAGATCCCACTGTCCCCCAAAGTTATCTCCCATATCTTTACTAAACTCAAAAATTAAGATACTGGTAAAAATGTTGACGAATCAAATGAAATTTCATGCCTCATGCCCCATCCACCCCGACCAAACTGGATTCATTACTGGATGTGAGGCAGGCCTGGACAGGCAATAGGGCAAACTGGGCATTTGCCAGGTGGGCTGCCCGCTCCCTGGCCTGCTGATGATTAGGCCACACAGCGGAAAGGAAAGTAGCGGCCTAGACAGGGTACACACTGGTCGCAGTTACCGCTCACCTAACGCTATGCGGCCATGCCTGTGTCATCTCCGGCTCCAGCGCAACTACCAGTGATGTTAGCGGCAGATTGGCTGAGCTGTGTGTCTCTCACACACAGCTCAGCCTCAGAGCCGACACTGACAGTTCCTTTCTCGGCTCGGACAATTCCTCCTCCTCCCCGCCAAATCTCTACTCCGATCTGCCCCACCCACACCCCCTGCGTCTTCCCCGCCCACACCCCCTGTGTCTGCACCGCCCACACATCTCTGGGGAGATGTGAAAGCAGCCAGCCCCTGAGCCTCCATCCTGGGGTGAGTAAGCTCCCCCTTTGTCCTGCCTCCCAGTTTATATATAAAACAAATTTAAGGGGTGCTATGTGGACTCTGATGCAAGAGGGGGGCTTTGGTGAGCAGAGACTCCCTTATATCAGAGTTCCCCTTTACACCAGAGTCTACAGCATTTCCCCTGCGGACTCCGACGTAAGGGGGGTCTGTGCGGACTCCGACGTAAGGGGGGTCTGTGCGGACTCCGACGTAAGGGGGGTCTGTGCGGACTCCGACGTAAGGGGGGTCTGTGCGGATTTTGCCACGATTTCCCAGCCGCTATTTTAACAAAACAGTATACGACTGTGGATCCGACTTTGCCCTGCGACTTGAAGTCTCATGCGGCCTGGTACAGTTCAGGAGAGGGGGGCTCTCGCTCGTCCCCACCCCCTTTCCTAACCGGCTGGGCTGCGTGCTCTGATAAGGGTCTAGTATTTTTTCGGCGTGCAGGAACCCCCTTAAAATCCATACCAGACCGAAGGGCCTAGTATGCTCTTGAAGGGGGAACCCATGCCGGTTTTAAAAAAAAATTATGAATTGGCGTGGAGATCCCCTTCAAGATCATCAGAGCACAAGTCGCATGCCAAAGTTGGATCTGTTAATACAGGGATCCGACTTCAGAAAAAAAGTAGTGCAGGAACTACTTTAAAGTCGTGCTAATATAAATGGTAGTCATTGAAAATCATGGAGAATGACTTGTCATGCGACTTTGCAGTCCCAAATCATGGGAAAAGTCGTATAAGTGTGAAAGGGTCCTAAGGCTCCATTTACACTTATATGACTCCAAAGTTGCCGCAACTTTGGCTCTGACCAGTAATAATGGATAACTGTTGCATTGTATATCATTCAGATATGACTTTCATGCAAGTTTTGAAGGTTAAAATTGAAGTCTATGACCCATAAAAGTTGGACCAATGTAGTGAATTACTTTGCAGTCGCACATATATGAATGGTTATCATTGAAAAACATGGGGAACTACTTGTCAATTGCCTTTGATACCCGAAGTAGCATGATAAGTCACACAAGTGTGAATGGAGGGGGTTTTTCCTCCTCACTCTGTATACATTTTCTCCCACTTTCGGCTGGATCTCCAGGGACAACGAAAAATAAACTTAAAAGGGGCTTTAACCCTTCCCTGATCAATCAAAACCTAAACAAGAATGGATTTGGCTATACATACAATTAAATTTATAAGACGGTATTTTACCATACATTCATCTGAAAACAAACAGAAAATTAATATGCCTTTTTGTTCCTCAACTTCAAAAAAAAAAAAAGTGAATGATGAATAATTTCTGTGAACGTCTTCATCAGTCTTTAGGAAGGCCTTTGCCCGTGTTGCCTTTATTTTCATGGCTACAAAGAACAGATCAAATTCTAGTCACCATTCAGAAATCCAGACAATTCCAAAGAATCACAGTTTTACGAGTTTGTGCCTTTATTATTGTTTGCTTTGAAACAAAGTCACCATCCTATACTTCAGGCATATATATTTCCTGATGTTTGTTGTAGCAGTTCTCCAATATAACATTTCTAATCCTAGTGGAGTTGCTTGTTCCCTTAAATATACATATCATAAACTTTGTTATACAAGGCCCAAAAGAAAATGCGCTCAGAAAAACTATTTGGAACTGAAGCAAGCGCAAACAAAGCAATGTGACAGAGTTTCATATATGATAAAGTAGAGGTGATGATGTTAATTACATACATTTCTAAGTAGCTCTAGGATTAGCAGTGGGAAGTAAACTGGTGTGTGAAAGAAGCATGACATGTAATCCATAGCAGCTGTCTAATTTAGCAGCCAGGGAAAAACGACTCATTCTTCACAGACACATAATTATTCCTCTCGATATGAACTGACCTAGAACTTGCCATCTCAAATAAGTCAGAAGAATAAATCCTCTTATTTTTACAATCTTTGCAGCTTTATGCAGCAAATATGTTTTGAAAAATAATTCATGTGCAGGATGGTTTTAGAAGAGTGCTACATGATAGGGTAATAGCGTCAGTAGAATCCCGGATCTGAACAATTCCACTTATTATTAAACATGAATGAATTTGCATTAGAGCGGAGAGGTTTCTAGAAAATAAGTCTTTTTTTTTTCAAAAGCTAGTACTAGATTTGAGGATGTTCAGCTGTGCTCAAGCTATAGGCTAAAGTGTGGTGTCCAACCTAAGGGACCACGGGCCAACCACCTGTGGACACAGACGGCTATTATTAGTATACAGGATTTCTATAGCGCCAACAGTTGCCACAGCATTTTACAATGTAGAGGGGGAACAGTACAATTATCATACAGCTCAATACAGAAGGAATAAGCAGGCCCTCATGGAGCTTACAAGCTAAAGGGAGGAGGAGGGGAAGTGGTAAAAGGTATGATATGATGAAGGCGACTTGCGTCTATGAATGCGGTCAAACACAAATTTCATAAACTTACTTAAAAATGTTGGGAGGGGGGGTTATTTTGTAAAAACGCATTGCACTTAGCGGACATATGCGGGCAAAAAAAATGTGACTGGACTTTTATACGTTTTATCCTCTCAAAGAAAAATCTCCCACACTTCACAATCGCGTTATTTAAGTCATCAGTTTTCTGCAGCGCCTATTTTTGTGATCAACTATTTTCACAGATGAAGCACATGAAGGAAAAAAATGTAAACCAAAATATCTGATGTGCACCTGAGAATTTCTACTACATCCATCAGACAGATATGAATGCATTCATTTATCAAAAACAGTGCAAAATATCGCACTAGTATTATGTTTCTTACTTTTATATTAACCACTTAAGCCCCGGACCATTTTGCAGCTTTAACTGACAATTGCGCGGTCGTGTGACGTGCCTCCCAAACAAAATTGGCGTCTTTTTTTTCCCACAAACAGAGCTTTCTTTTGGTGGTATTTGATCACCTCTGCGGTTTTTATTTTTTGCACTATGAACAAAAATAGAGCGACAATTTTGAAAAAAAAAAATAAAAAATTTTTAGTTTTTGCTATAATAAATATCCCCCAAAAAATATATAAAAATGTTTTTCTTCCTCAGTTTAGGCCGATATGTATTCTACATATTTTTGGTAAACAAGAAAAAAAATCGCAATAAGCGTTAAATGATTGGTATGTGCAAAAGTTAAAGTGTTTACAAAATAGTGGATAGCTTTATGGCATTTTGATTCATTATTATTTTTTTTACTAGTAATGGCGTCGATCAGTGAATTTTTCGTGACTGCAACATTATGGCAGACACATCGGACACATGATGATAGGATGCTGCAAGCAGGCACCTGAAGTCCTCTAACATTCATAGACCGATATTTAAATACATATTCTCACCACTGATTTGCTTTAAAGCTTGGTCTGAATGAATAAAAACATATATTTACATTTTACATGAGGGATGTTGCTGGGCATCAGTATCAACAGAAAATTAGCCATTTGGTTGAATATGGATTATATTCAGGTGAGAACTATATACATTCTACCAAGGTATGAATATGGAAATAGATGGATGGGGGGGAATAGTAGTTTTATTTGCAAAATAAATAGTTTGGGTCTCTTATGCCCTTATACACCCCAAGTATAATTCACTGAGATGGACTTAACTTTTAATGGAACCTTTTTGTTGGGTTCTTTTCTGTGCCACCAGTTGCACATAAAATTACTGGAATGGAACGGATACATATGACATGTGATTGATTCCCTGAGCAAATAATAAAATATATATTGTTTCTATATCTCTTCCATAAAAAAGTATCTGTCATAGATAAAAGACACCATTGTAAACAAAGGTTCCAAGAGGCCCCTATATGGCCACAAAACTTTGAAAAAAACGAGTCCCTCTTGATTTTTCTTGCATTTGGATATAAAAAATCATCTTCAAATGGAAAAATAAAAGCCCACTTCCAGTATAACAGTCTTACGGACTGCAATAAAAGTGTAATGAACCATCCTAGTCTAAAAATGATTCACATCTTTTACTTCTCTCAAGTGAATAATTGAGGTTTATAAATGTTAGACATCTGTGTAAGCCAGTGTAAAATTGTATTTCAATTCACTATCTTTCTTATATTCTGTATAGTGTCTTTAAAAGGAGAATGTGCCCTAGTTAATTTCGCATATTTTTAAATTTGACTTCTATTGGTAAACAACTTTGAGTATCCATGATTTAGTTGCATGGTCCCCTACCTCCTGGTGATAGAAACAAAAAGGTGACCCTTCCAAGACTCTGTAGGATTAGCTTTTTTTTTATCCTGTTACGGGAAATAGTGGTTTTGTACATATGTTCTTTATTTGTTATGGTCGGGATTATATATATCTCTCTATATATCTCTATATATATATATATATATATATATATATATATATATATATATATATATATATGATAGATAGATAGATAGATAGATAGATAGATAGATAGATAGAAAATTTCACTTTTACCATGTTTTTTCAGGTTTCTCTTATCCTCTTTGCTAACGAAAGCTTGTGTGTAAATTTATACCACTGTAAGCCAGAGTAATAGTTCATCTGTTTTGAAAAAATAAAAAAAAAAGTGTTGCCTAGCCAAGTGCCTCCTTTTGATGTATTAGGAAGTTTGGTCTTGTTGTTATCACTCAGCACACTGCAGTTTATAAAACTATAAGCCAAGTCCACTCTTTGCACCTAAACAAGGGCTTTGTAAAATGAGTGCTCAAGGGAAAGGCAAACAAGTGACTAGCCACAAACAGGAAGACTATTTTTTTTTTATGCCAAATATTGTTATACTTGTAACAAGGGACTGATTCATACAAAGATTAAAATTTGGGTGGTGCTTTAAAGTGGGAAGTACATATATATGTCCGAATATATACAGAAAAAAGGTCACGCTAATATAACTTAATTGGCGCTGTGTGCTGAAAACAGCTGACAAAAAAATAAATTAAACAAAATAATAGTGACTATAAGTGAATATACTAGTCAATATTTTAAGTCATGTGATACATTGAATGCATAAGTGTACATATAAATAATCAGTAAACAGTCGCGAAATAAACAGTGATCCAATGTAAAGTCCACCACGAAGGAAAGAAAGTTCATAATATATGGTCTCCCAAGTGAAAAGGTCAACGAAACATCCCAGGAAAAAAGGTGATGAGAAAGACACTTCCACCAAGATCACACACTGCCTCTTACCGAATTTAAATGATCTCTAAATTATAGGAGATCAAATACAGCATACACGGAACAATCCTAGAAAGGTGTATCCAGCTCAGGATGATCAGAGTGGTGGATGGTCTCAATCGGTATGCCAACACAGGATGTATATAGAAAGGATAAAGGGACTCGCATAGTGTAAAATCCTCAAGTTTAATACCTAGTAAAAGGAATTGCACTTACATCAACTCAGCAGATATAAAGCATCCAGCAAAATAAGCCGGCCGGCTCTCAAAACAAACAGTCCGTATGTTCTGGGTCAGATCACAAAGCGCGGTGACGTCAGAACGTCACCTCCCTACGTTTCGTCGCGAAGGGGACGTGGTCACGGGATACAGGCGGCGTTCTGAGTCACCGCATTTATACACAGGTCATATGGCACAGCCTCGATGTGAATCACACCCAGCCGCACCTCCGCCATCTTAACTAGTGGAAACACAATATGTGCAGAGATGTTAGACTCCAATTACCCTGCAGTAAGTTAAAAAATGGGAAAGAAATTAATCTTACCGCACTTGTGTTTATAATCCCGAAGCATCATCGTACCTTTTTATGCACGATATATGCCGAATGCATCATCGAAAAATATTCTTTATTGGTAAAAAGAAGGAAACTGGCAAGTAAGCCTATATAAATGTCATAAAAAAAACATACCGTGTTTCCCCGAAAATACACCCTACCCCAAAAATAAGCCCTAGCTGGATTATCAGGGTGGGCTGCAATATAAGCCCTACCCCGAAAATAAAACCTAGTAAATTTCATTAAAAATCCTATAATCCGTTTTGTATAACTGTGGCAGTGTCTCCGATTGTTACTGTATTGAACATCTCCCGTTTACACCCATCACTGACTCTCCTCCCGGCTGACACCTGCAGCTCCTGTGCACGGAGCAGGATCATGTCAGCGGGGATCTCGGCTCTTCTCTTTCCCCCCCTCCTCCCCGCTGACGTCGGCCGCCCCTCCCTCTTCAGTTCACGGAGCGGGCTGACGGCAGAGGGGATCTCAGCTCTTCTATTTCCTCCCTGCTGTCGCCCACCCCTCCCTCTTCAGTTCACGGAGCGCGCTGATGGCAGAGGGAATCTTGGTTCTTCCATTTCCTCCATGCTGATGTTGCCCCGCCCCTCCCTCTTCAGATCATGGAGCAGGCTGATGTCAGCGACACTCTCGGCTCATCTCTTTTCTCCTCAGACTCAGAGAAGACGAGGGAGCTGTTACAAAGGTGTTATAAGGTACTTTAGATACTTTCTCCTGACATGACAATGAGGGGGGAGGGGGGGGGCAGGGAAGGAGAAGACCTAGGACATTTTTATAAAGATTTTTTATTGATTTAGTTCATGCTTTTAAAAAAGGAACAGGATTTTAAGGGTTACAACCACTTTAAGACTGTCAGCCAGACAGACTTGAGACTTATTGCACACTTTATACGTATACAATATTAATACAGTAAATAAATAAGCCCTACCCCGAAAATAAGCCCTAGTGTGTTTTTTGTAGCCAAAATTAATATAAGACCGGTCTTATTTTCGGAGAAACACGGTAGTAAATCAGCTGAAAGTATGGAAATCCAGCTAACACTTTATGTGTCAAATCTGATCTAACAAAGCCAACAAACACAAAGTTAGTCATCACTGGACACCCAAAATGTTGGATGGAGCTAAAGCAAAGAAAAAACACCCAAATGGTTGATGCAAAAAAGGCACCGATGCTCAGCTGTACACCTCCAAAAATAAAACATCATGGTCGAGGCAACTAATAATCCCCAACCACATAATAATTCATATATAAAACAAATTAAAAATAAAAAGTAAAAAATGAAAAATACATAAAGATTAACATAAAAAGCAGCTGGATGGGACCCACATCGAGCTTGCAACAGATTATGCAGTTATTACATAAATTCACTCCTCAGCCTATGGGTGGCATCAGAAAACCCAATAAAGGGGAAAATCATGAACGTAACAAACAATACTGTAAAGGGCAAAAAAATAAAATTTCCATTATCTGACATTTATGAATTGTCAATAAAGCAACTAATATCGACATCTATGTTCAGGCCAAAAGGAATATAGCATTTTAGTTTATACACCCATGACATTTCTAATTTGGATATAGTTCTTACCAAATTACTCCCCCTCCAATGGGGGCTGAATTTATCGATCCCCAAAAAGATGGTATTCTTAGGATCTCCATCATGTGCAGTTAGATAATGTTTGGACACTGAATGTTTGGTGTAGCCTAATCTAATATTATTGTGTTCGTTTAGACGAACCTCCAAGGGGCGTTTAGTCCTGCCCACATATTGCAGGCCGCACGGGCACTGGAGCATATATACTACCCCGTGGTAGATACACGTAATAAAAGGCTTGATGGCATAATTTTTAGAAGTACAGGTCGAACCGAATGTGGCGGTTCTCCTGGATCCACATCCATTCAAGGAGCAGACCGGACATCTGCCACATTTATAATATCCTGTTAGGCCTGAAAAAAAACTTGAATCCATACTAGGAGGGTTCAAAATGTTTGGGGCTAGTTTATCCTTCAGGGAGGGCGCTCCCCGAAAAACCACCTGGGGCTTATTGGGCAATAAATCCCTGAGAACGTTGTCACTGGTTAAGATGTGCCAATGTGCCAATGCTTACTAACTATATGTTTAACATTGGCATGCTGGCAAGAATAATTAATGATGAAGGGACTCCAGAAGTTTTTATTTATTTATTTATCTCTTTATCGGTTTTAACTTTCAATAAGTCAGTTCTATCCACATCATGAACCGAGTCTAAAGTATTAGATAAAAATTCTGTAGCCTTTTTCTAAAAATCTTTGTGTCAGAACCCCAGCCTGTTCAACAAAAGTTGCATGTTCAGTACAATTCCGCTTTAACCGAAGGTACTGACTTTTAGGCACTGACTTAAGCCACGAGGCGTGATGGCAACTATCCTTAGGGATGAACGCATTCCTGTCAGTGGCCTTAAAAAACGTTGATGTAATAAAACGACCATTACTGACAGAAATGGTCAAATCCAGGAAGTTTATCTTCTCCTGACGCGCCTCGCGGCTCAAATGGATCCCCGTTATTCAAATTGAGGGACTCCATGAAGAGTGATAAGTCACCCTCTGTGCCATCCAATAGGAGGAGGATGTCGTCTTTGTACCTAGTCCACAGAACTATCTGGGGCCTAGCTTGGACACAGACGACATCCTCCTCCCACTTGGCCATGAAGAGGTTCGCCAAACTGGGGGCATTTTTAGCCCCCATAGCGACACCCCTATCCTGCCTGTAAAACTGGCCATTGTACCAGAAAAAGTTGTGAGTGGCAGCATATTCCAACAACTCCATAATGTAAGAAACCTGTATCATGTTTTTTTTATTTTTTTTTATTGTTGTGATATGAATAGTAAACATTTAAACAAAACACCCTAAAATGCAATTAATTTAGGTCATATTATCTGTTGCCATATAAATTCCCATTTATGATGGTCCTTGTTCCATGTTTTGTTTGCATTAGAACTAGTTTTCTCCCCACACAAGTCTACGGCCTCATGTGCACCGCAATAAAAATGCAAAGTTTCAATCCAAATGGATTTTTAGTTTACAGTTCTGAGCCTGAGACGATGAGGGTAGTCTCTTGTACAATTTCTGCTAAGGCAATGGAAGGTGGCAGTAGCCAGGAAGCTTGACACAGTGGATTTTAACTTTGGAGTGCCGGTGATCTGCCGAGCTGGTTCAAGCTATCGATATGGTTCCGTTTGCAGTGCGCAGGCATAAGCTGAGCCGACGGAAACCTCCGAGCGGGAACAGCTGTTCGTGAGCTGTAGATGCGCTCGCTCCCGATTCCTTATGATACACAGCCTGGAACGCAAGCTTAGCAGTCTACAGACAGTGGCTATGCACATTCAGGTCTTCCCGGAGACTTAATCCTATTCTCCTCCTTCCACACACCGAGGCATACCGTCATTCACAACCGCTTAGTACCACTCACTGGGTGCTGTAACTTTCAGCCTTAGGACACACCTCCTAGTCCGCTCATTGGTTAGGAAATAGCGCCCCCTTCTTTTTGACCAATCATCAGTGGGTTGCCTGTGTTGTCTGGCAAACATGGCCGAGCGCATTAACAGCTGACGATCAGCTGTTGAGTTCGGCTATTTTCGTGGCCTGTTACTGCGCATGCGCGGAGTCTGCGCAGTCAGTTACGGAACCTGATGGCGGAACCAGATCGATAAGACACCGGTGTCAGGTAAGCAGGTGAGGTAAGCAGAAGCGTAGTTATGAGGGAACCCAGAGCAGTAGATAGCAGAGTTCAGTATCAGTAACAGGCCAAGTTCAGTAATCACCAGACAGGAGGTATAAGATAAACCGGATTCCCAGCACCAGAAAAACAGTGCAGAGGAGTCGGACACCCCTTCATGTTGAGGACAGCATCAATACAAAACAAAAGGGATGAAAGCATCATTGTTCTAAGAGAGCAGGGTGTTCCTGATTCTCGACCAGTTGGCGATAACCTAGCGAATAGACATAGCAGCAATTGCCAGCTGCGGGGCTGGACCTGCAAGAGCAAATAAGACTTTTAAAAAGGTCTCAAAACACCTATCATGAGAATCCCTCATGGAGGGAACATTCTCAATAGGAACTGTAAAATGTTTGTTGAGAACTGAAATGGCAGGATCCACTACCAGAACAGACCACTTTTTTTAATTTCCTTTTCCACGGGATAAACATCAGCAAAAGTTTAGGAGCCGCATAAACCTTTTCATGGTTGTTCCAGTCCTCATAAAGTGCACAATCAATCTATGCATGTTTATGAGAAAATCTTTTTAAACTTAGCCAATCTCTTAGTACCCACAGGGGTCTGTTTTAGTTGTAGAGAATCAGGTGCTGTTTGGCAAAGACTATTATGCACTGCCAAAGTGGAGAGCATTTGGCATGAAGCCATATTTGTACCTCATAAGCTTCAGGGGAGGGAAACTCTTCTATTGCCTGCGGTACAAAATAAATGTACACGTTCCTCCATATCTTTAATTTTAAAAAGGTTTGGGGAGAAAGGATGATGGGTAGCGCTTTTGGCAACCAAAGGTGCTGAAAACCGAAGTGCTGAACTCTTTACTACCACTTTTACCTACAGGTAAGCCTATAATAAAGGCTTACATGTAGGTATAAAGAATATCTCCTAAACCTGTACGGTTTAGGAGATATTCCCCTCTTAATGTGCCGCTGATTGCAGCGGCGCATTCACAGCGGGGATCCTCAGCTAAAGGCCCGGCAGCCGCCGAACCTTGCCGGAATGAAGTTTCCCATGCGCATGCGCGGGAGTGACGACATCGCCGCTCCAGCCAATCACAGCGCTGGAGTGGCGATACCCGGAAGACACACCGAGGCAAGATGACATCTCGCTCGGTGTGGACCAGGTAAGTTCTCCACACCTCGTTCCAAGGTAAGCATTTCATAATGAGCTAGTGTGCGGTGCATAGTAGCTCATTATGCCTTTTGCCTTTCATTTGTAAAAAAAAAAAAAAAAAAAACGTATTGCGGGTATACAACCGATTTAATATTAAGTCAGATATAGTGGCAGAAAAACCTACTTTTGTCAGACAGGCTGCATAGTGCATGCCTGAGAGGGAGCTAGATTCAGACGAGTAGAGTGGTGTCAGTATAGGACATTACTCTGGGACAAGGAGACAGTTATGACCCTGGTGGGTGTTCTGTGTTTCCTGCAGTACATCAGAAGAAAGCATGTTATTCTGGCCTTTAGTGCAAGATACCTTGCGCTTGTGATCCATCATTGCCAGTGAGGGGATCCTTATGGTACCTTAGGTGTACTTATGGTTCAGGAACTAAGGAGTTTTGCATGTCCAGAGAGATGCTATAACCCAGGCATTGAGCAAATTCCTGTGGCAGTGTCTCTGTAGAAGATGGATGCAGGAATGCAGCAATGTACTGTATGCATTCTTGGTGGAAACATGTCTTCTGGAAAGCCAATTTTTAAAAGTTGCTTGTGCTGGGAAGTCAATGTGGGAGCATCATGTTTTGTGCATTTTTGCACTACCAATAATTGACAAATAGGCTGCCCTCTGCTCCCAAAGTGCCCCAAAGAAGCTCCTTTACCCTTTTAGAAGCCAACTTCTGTATCTTTCAAGCATTTTGTTGAGACAAAACATCAGTTTTTTTATCACGTTTGGGTGCCATTAACAACGAATGACACCCAAAAGTGTGTTGGCCATTTTGGCGCCTTTTTAGCATGATCCGGAAATGAGAGTTGCCTAGATGTGAATGGGGCCTTCATGACAAAATGGCCTGGGTTACCACAATAATGTGAATAACTCACAAACATTCACCCTCAAAACTGCACAGCATCCTAAGGCCTGTGGATAGCTTTATTAAAAGTCCAGAAAAACAAACCCTGGCTTACCTTATCCGTGATGCTAAGTCTATTAGGGTCCAGGCTTCAGTCACCATGGTAAAAATACCCCCTACATGGGGTGTTCAGGGTCTGGAAACCATAGAATGAACCTTGGCCCTGTACCTACGGATCCCACTGCTCTCAGCAAAGCCTGTGAGATTAGAAGAGCTGCTGCAGACATGCACAGCGATAGATTGAGATCGTGCTCAGGTGAGTATTTAGGGGAGCTACTATAAAAAGTATTTTTGAACCTTAATGCAGAGAATGCATTAAGGTGAAAATAAAAACTATTACATAATTAACCACTTTAAAGGTGAAAAGTTTTGCAATAACAGCAGGAAGGGAGGGCAGGGCACCACTCAAGCCTGTTGCGATTTTGACATCTTAAACAAACATGGGTGGTGAATAATTTTACAACTAAAAGATGGGGGGAAAGCAGATTTGCCCTAGATAAGATGTCAGACAATCTCTGGATGTAATAACAAGCAATTCATAGAAATGCTAAGTAGACACTCTAAGCTCATGTTTAAAGTGCATGCATTGCCACAACTTTTCTTTTAATATTGGATAGAGTAGGGAAGGGTTAAAACAAAGAGGTTTGTTTTTTGAAGTCTGTGTATCATTAGAGAAATGTGCCTTGAATTCCTGTCCCAGAGGCAACAGGAAGGAAATGTAACTTCTAAGCTCACAAGCAGTAAAAACAGGTGGTCAATCTGTGTTTTAATCACCCCTCTCCAACTGCCTACTTATGAAACAACATGGCCGCACAGGGCCACACATATTGCAATGACAGTGATGCTTTGCACTGTGGCAAATTTAACTTGGCATGTCATGTTTGGCAGGGGGAGGTGCATGCCTAATTAAGTCAGTGTAGCAGTAGTGTAGTATCACCTCCTAAATGCCTGAAAACTGCTGCTCAACTGCCTCCTCCAGTTTTACTTGAGATGCACTTTAAAACTGACACATCTTTAACACGCATTGGCCTACCCAAAGGGTCTGTTCACACCAGATGCATTAACACATTTCCACCTGGCCTATCACAGAATGACGGGCAGGCGGTGGCTTTCCCATCCTGACTAGACTTCATATGATATCCTCTCAGAAAGCAACGCTCGCGGGGCAGCGCAATCTGTCACAGGCTGTGTTCAAGGCAAGAATTCTGTCTATTCTATGGGAGAAGTGGAAAATATTTGGTGGCATAACTTTTCTAGCATTTTTTTAAAATTTTTAAAAACAGATTGCATGCACTTTGGTTGCTTGTTTGTTAATCCCTAGAGTGCAAAATTATGACTAAAGGAGCTGTAATCGCCAACATGGCTAAAAAGAAATGATTGTGTTTTGCCATCTCATGCCTAAGGTATATACTGTATATACTGTTCAACTTTTAGCCTTCATTTTACAACTGCATTAGCCTTTTTATACTTTTAACTATCGTCATCTTTTAAAGCTTGAAGCTTGGTATTTATGTGGCTTATATGGTCTATTATAAGTTTTTTTTCTATAAGGAAACGGTAAGAACTATAAAAATTGTAATCTAAAAGTTTGGGGTGTACAATAAAGACTTAACATCAGTGCAAAAACAGGAAATTAATTCTGTAGATGGCCTGGAAAAGATGGCTTTTTAAAGTTAACGAGATATTACTTAAGGCAAGTAAGATACAATTAGACTACTCAATGGAGAAGATAAACCAAACATTTTGCCCAGAAAAAATAATGAAGCTAATTAAAATGAAATGAAAACCAAGCTAAATGAAACTATGGCAGAGGTTACATACTGCAAAACGTAATACGATTGCTGCTGTGACTAGCACATGGAGACCAACATAATCTATACAAGTTACTAAAATATATAAATTAAATCAAAGTGTTGAGCAGGCAGAAATATGTCAGCAGTATATAATAAACCAAGCAAAATTATAAATGCAATATGCAGCTATAAAACAAGTGTATGTGAAAACCTAGTTTGGTACAAAGTAATTTGAAGGAAATTAGTAGCAGTTTGAATATATTTCCTTTATGTATACTGTAAGGCACTGGTGGGCAAGATTGGGGACAGTCTGTATGTGTCACCTAGGCTTCTCACAAGAGTATGGTGAGGGGCTTTGGAGTTTTAAGCTGATGCAGAGAAAAAAATGTATTTTCTCAGAAGAGGTTCTGTTCTGGAATCAAAGGGCCAGATCCACGAAGCGCGGCGCTTCTTTGCGGCCGGCGTAGTGTATCTCAGATACACTACGCCGCCGTAACTTACATCGTATTTCCCGTATTCTCAAAGAATTTGCGCCGTAAGTTACGGCGGCATAGTGCATCTGTGTCGGCGTAAGGGCGCGCAATTCAAATGGATGAGATGGGGGCGTTTTTTATGCGAATACATCTTGACCCGACGTAAATGATGTTTTTTCTGAACGGCGCATGCGCCGTCCGTGGGGGTATCCTAGTGCGCGTGCTCGAAATTAACCCGCAACAAGCCAATGCTTACGACGTGAACGTCATTCTACGCAAAGCCCTATTCGCGACTTACGCAAACAAATAATTTCTAAAATAATTTAATTGGGTAGGCAAAATTGCATATAAAATTTTTGCTGTAAAAGGTCTGTTTACAGCTCAAACTGACGTTTACACACATTATGCCTTATACACACACACACACACACACACACAATGAGATTATCGGACTAACGATCATCCGTCTTTTGTTGCACGCTAGTCTCGTATCAAAACAGAAGTTACGAAAATTCTTGTACGACAGAATCCAACTTGGGAAGTGATGTAATGTGTTGTATTGTAATGTATTTTTTCGTTTTCGAAAATGCGTGGACGAATACTGTACCGATGAAACAAAAATCATATGATCTGGCATCATATGAGAAACATTTTTGTACCTGTCCCTTCATATATTGTTGGATGAACTGTCATGATCGGTTCTCGAAAGCTTTGTACTAATGAACAGTTTTTGTCATCCGATTTTCTGATTGTGTGTACTAGGCATTACTGTTACTGCTTTACTGACTCATTAGATAACCCAATGTTCTAGGAGACCTATTTCATGAATGTAATGAAAGCTCCACGTCAGCACTGCAAGAGTTAAAGGCTCTTTATATCTAAAGGAAACTGAAAAAGCAACTATACTTACCTTAGTCCTCGCTTCTCTGGCAGCAGGTGCTCTCCCTCCTCTATTTGACATTCCTAGTTGGGGGCAGGCACTCAGGGCTCTCATTTACAATTCAGGACTGCTAGTACTATGCTATATGTGATAACATTAGAATACCTGCGACCAACAGAAGTGGCTTCAGAGGGCCAACTGTGTAGTTGGAAGGAAGGCTGTGGAAGCAAAAAAATAAGGTAGATGTAGTTTCTTTTTATGTTCCTTCTAGGCAAAGTAAGCATTTAACCTCTTCCTTACCGGGCCATTATAAAATGACGCCGGCAGGAACCCTCCCTCGCGTTCGCGGCACCGCTCGTGACCCGGGCACGATGTCCACCGGGCACCCACGATTGCCGGTGATCACGGCAGGAGTGTGGATTCACCACCTGTCAGAGGTGAGAAGACTGATGCTGTGTTCCCAGTACAGAGGAACACACATAGGTCTCCTCCCCTTGTGAGTCCCCTCCCCCTTACAGTTAGAACACACTTTAGGGAACATTTTAACCCCTTCAGCACCCCCTAGTGTTAACCCCTTCCCTGCCAGTCACATTTACACAGTAATCAGTGCAGTTTTATAGCACTAATCGCTGTATAAATATGAATGGTCCCAAAAACGTGTCAAAAGTGCCCGATGTGTCCGCCGCAATGTCACGGTCACAATAAAAATCGCAGATCGCCGCCATTACTAGTAAAAAATAAATAAAATAAAAATGCCATAAATCTATCACCTATTTTGTAGACGCTTTACCTTTTGCGCAAACCAATCAATATACGATTATTGCAATTTTTTTACCAAAAATGTGTAGAAGAATATGTATCGGCCTAAACTGAGGGAAAAAAATGTTTTTTAAAAAAAAAATGATATTTATTAAATAAAAAATTATAGTTTTTAAAAAAAAATGACGCTTTTCTTTCGTTTATAGTGCAAAAAATAAAAATTGCAGAGATGATCAAATACCAACAAACGAAAGATCTATTTGTGGGGGGGGAAACAAATATTTAATTTGGGTACAGTGTTGCATGACCGCGCAATTGTCAAAGTGCAACAGTGCTGAAAACTAAAAAAAATGGTCTGGGCAGGAATAGGAGTGAAAATGTCCTGTATAGAAGGGGTTAAATACTGCAGTGCAGGTAGAGCCCAATTGCAATGATCATTTTTCCCCCTAATTCAGCTATAATTTGCAAAACATATGTATATACTGTACAAAAAAATAAACCTTTCTAAACTTAATCATAATCAAATAAATATAATGTACCCACAACCTTGATTGTTCCCCTCAAGTCTTGCAACAAGTTTTGCAACCTCTGGTAGCTGTTGGCAACATGATAGTGCAGGTCCCTCATCAGAAGCCCCTTAAAATTAGGAGTTCTGTATCAGGAAAACTAGATCTCTCATGTACCTCACACTTTGCAGACAGGTGAATTTACTATAGACGTTGGTCGCATTGCTGGATCTTGTAATTGACATTTGCACTCCTGTGGATGTACTTCAATATGCAGACAAGTAGGGTTATACATAATCTGAGGCGAGTTGAAGGGTTGTATCATTTGATCAAACATTTTGATAAACACCTTCAGTAATTTTTCAACTTTCCATCCATTAAATCTTCTGCCCTTGTTGTTTCAACTTTGGCTAGTAAAAGGTTTATTTTATACGTATACAGCGCGCTTCCTCTTTCTTATCTGGTAAAAAGCCTAGGCTTATGAGATCATGCACAGCTCTCTCTCTCAGGGCCAACGAGAGCTGCAGAGCTGGAGGTGTGCATCTCTGTAAATTCCGGAAGTGAACAGACAGCAGCGTCAGCTGCCCACAGTTAAAATGGCTGAAGCCAGACTTAGCAGAGGAAGATTTCTGCAGCATATTTGGCAAGTACAGAATCACAGTATATATAAAATATGCAAAGTGGTTGGAGGGAAACTTCATAATGGCAAAGATGTTTTTATTACAAACTAGCTGAATACCCGGCGTTGCCCGGTCTTCCTATCTTAACCTTTTGGGGAGGAAAATCATAGTAATATAAATATACCCATCTTTTATATAAGGGTGTAGGTAAGGGTAAATTTAACTGTCATATATTTTTATTTGGCATATAAGTAATATGTGTACCAGGTATTATTGAAATATCTCCAGGCGTACAGAAGTTATGTGGGAACATACATTTCCCATTGATTTGCATGAGACTTTAAACAAAAACCCCGACCCTCACAAATGGGGGTAGTTAAGGGATAAATTAACTATCCTATAGTTTAAGTGGACATATAAGTAACATGTGACCAAGTGTTATGGAAATATGTACAGCCGTTTGGAAGTTATGAAGTAACATGTATTTCCCATAGAGTTGAATGGGACTTTAAAGAAAAACCCCGACCATGGCAAATGGGGGTGGGTAAGGGTTAAACCACCTATCCTATGTTTGTTGCTGACATATAAGTAACATGTGTGCCAAGTTTCATGTTAATATCTTTAGCCGTTTGGACGTGATGCTGGAACATACATACATGCATACATACACACGTTGAGTTTTATATATATATATATATATATATATATATAGATTATGTGAGCAGACTGCAGTTCCTCTTTAAAAGTGATAAAACCAGCAGTAACCTGCTGTAGCAGTATACTCATTGCTGATATTAGGGATCATGCACACTAGGCTCTTCTGAATGCCTTTAATCTGACAGGAGAAAAGCAGTGTTAAAAACACGCCTAAAGTCGCATTTTTCAAATGTTTTTCAACACATTCAGGTGCATCAAGCATTTGGTGTTCAATCATTTCACTGGTCAGAATATTACCTTGTTCTGACCATTGAAATTAATGCATGCTCAAGAGTTAAACGTGTATGATGTTAAAGCGGTAGTTCACCCTCCTTCACCTCATTATTCCATTACTTTCGGCATCGTAGCGCGAGCTACGGTATGCCGGTCTTAAATTTTTAATCCCCGTACTCACTGTGCTATTGTTGATTGAAGAATCCGACTCCCGCGGGGAATGGGCGTGCCTATGGAGAGGGAGGATGATTGACGGCCGGCTCTGGCACGTCACGCTCCCCGAAGACAGCCGGAGTAGGTCTCGGCTATTCACAGCGCCTGCGCACAGGCTATGCGCAGGCGCCGTGAATAGCCAAGCCTATTTCGGCTATTTCCGGAGAAGTGTGACGTGCCAGGGCCGGCCGTCAATCACCTTCTCTCACCATAGGAACGCCCAATTCCCCGGATTCTTCAATCAACGATAGCACAGTGAGTACGGGGATTAAAAATTTAGGACCGGCATACCGTAGCTCGCGCTACGATGCCGAAAGTAATGGAATAATAAAAAAAAACATTTTTTTTTTTTTTAACAGGGTGAACCCCCGCTTTAAGGAACGTTTACATGTGTTGGCTATTTTTTCTGCCCAACTGCTCCTCTACTGAATGCAATTTTAAAGCGTGCAGATTTTGGCACCGAAAACGCTCCTGCCTCTAAATACCTATGTATGCATAAACACATAAGGCTTGATTTACTAAAACTGGAGCATGCATAATCTGGTGCAGTTGTGCCAGGTAGCCAATCAGCTTCTAACTTCAGCTTCTATAAAAAAAAAAAAAAAAAAAAAATGGAAGCGGATTGGTTTCTATGGAGAGCTGCAAAAGATTTTGCACTCTCCAGTTTTAGTAAATCAACCCCTTAGACTAACAGATGGGCATTTAAGGGCAGATTTTTTCTCAAATGCCTGTAAAATGGGCATTAAGCTAAATATCAAAAACCTCCCCTCCTGACAAAAGCCGCACCCAGCAGGTGATGTCACTTCCGGTTTCACAACACGACGAATTAAAAAAAAGAAAAGAAAGAAGAAAAAATAATGTACATGAGGCTCAAACCGTACAGTCTTTTGGAGATCTACTGACCCTTCCCAAAATACACTAAAGCCTGCATCACTGGAAGAACCTAGTACAGTGCGGCCTTTTAGTAACCTTCAACCTTATAGCTTTTCTTTACTACTTAAATACAGGTATACTTTAAATTACAGCTGGCAAAAAAAAAAAACAACATTTTTAGACGTAGAGCTCTGCAAGCTCTGCACAAATTCAGTCAAGGAAAGCAGAAATGCAAATGAGTGCAAGATAGTGTCAACAAACCAATGAATTTATTTTCAAACATTTTCCAGCGTTGGACAGATCCAAGCATCTCCTGTGGAGTTGTGTTACAGTGCAAACAGAAATAAAAATGCGCTCAATTTGTACAGCTAATGAAAAGAAACGGCAGACTTTTTTCTTAAAGCGGTAGTTCACCCCCCCCCCCCCCCCCCGACACATTTTACCATCGAGACAGGCATTGTAGCGCGAGCTACAGTATGCCTGTCCCGATTTTTTTAACCCCGTACTCACCTTGTAGTCGTCCATCGTAGATTTCGGCTCCCGCGGGGAATGGGCGTGCCTATGGAGAGGGAGGATGATTGACGGCCGGCCCTGGCACGTCACTCTCCCCGAAGACAGCCGGAGTAGGTCTCGGCTCTTCACGGCGCCTGCGCACAGGCTATGCGCACGCGTCGTGAAGACCAAGCCTATTTCGGCTATTTCCGGAGAAGCGTGACGCGCCAGAGCCGGCCGTCAATCATCCTCCGTCTCCAGAGGCACGCCCATTCCCCGGTATCTTCGATGGACGACTACAAGGTGAGTATGGGGGGGAAAAATTCGGGACAGGCATACTGTAGCTCGCGCTACAATGCCTGATTTTAAGGTAAAATAATTTTTTTTTTTTTTTTTCCCGTCGATAGGGTGAACCCCCGCTTTAAGATAAATGAAAACATGCAGGTACTTTGTGCAGCATGGTTTTTGATCTTTAGCTTATCCATAATAAGATGCATAAAATATAAAAGGGGCTTATTCAGTAAGGCAGTTTAAAGACAAGTGGTGATGGGCTAAAGGCATAGTAGGCAACACAATTAAGACCTGCACCAAGAACAGCTTATTTTTTATTTATTTTTTAAAGTACTGTAGCTATAAAAGTTACTGCATTCCATGGGCCATCTCTGCTCTTCTTCTGAATGAGTGTGTTTTAAGGGCTGGTTCACACCAGAACTCGTGCAGGAAAAGCATGTTCCGTGCACGTTTTCCACATCGCCAGTACATTTTAGAAAGGTATAGCAGTGTCATGCAATCAAGTGTGACGTATTTTGCCAAAGTACTGCATGCACCACTTTTTGTGCGGTCTGGTGCAATTTGCGTCCCATTCAATTCAATGAGCTGCCAAATTGCACTACAGAAGATTTCACAGGAATCACACAGGATTGCCGACCACATTCCTGTGCGATTCTAGTTTAAAATGGCCCTTAAACAAAGTGCAAAGCCTTTCCCTGACCTAACCCACCTCCCCCCAAAATTCTGCTGTTTGCATCCAGCACCACAAGTCTTCACTGTCCAGGCATTATAGCCTCATAGACTTCTATAGGACTGCTTCCCATCGTCTATAGCCTTGGGACACAGTTTCATAGAAATCAGTTGCAGCCAGGGCAGTGAACACTATACTGTTGGATATAAGCAAATGGCAGAACACCGTCAGTCAGATCAAAGTTAGTGTGCAGCTGTGGAGGGGGTGGTTTTGGATAGGTCAGGAAAAGGGATACATGCCCTTGGTTTTAAAGTGCACGGATCCTTTTAAGCTTACAACTTTTTTTTTTCTGTTTCGCATAGAGTGAGTAGAATTGGAAAATCTGCCAGGTTATCTCAAATGTTTCCTTAGGCAGGCCACATGCCGTGCACATTTCTTTTTGCAGGAAAGAAATTTGCACGATTCCCCAATCAATACAGATAGTGTGGACAGTGGAATTCCTCCTGTGGAGCAATGGTATTCTCCTGGGGGGCGACAGGCAGGGGAAGCAAGCAGAAGACAGCGATTATCCGGCAGGCTGGTTGTAGCCAAGTTTGATCGATCCAGACTGCCCACTAATGGTTTGAATCGTGTATTGGAAATGGTACTATTTGTAAAAAAAAAAAATGCAACATGCGTTTGCAAAATTTGACAATGAATTAAAGTGTTTGTTCACCAATGCCAGAAGTCTGCCGAGCAAAATAGGCGAGTTGAAAGCTCTGGTGCACGAGGAGAACTATGATTTAATTGGTATTGCTGAAACTTGGCTTCATTCTTCTCATGACTGGGCTATTAATAGTCTTGGCTATGCTCTCTTTCGGAAAGACAGGGTAAAATGGAGGGGTGGTGGTGTCTGTGTCTATGTGAGAAGTGATCTCAAAGCGCGTGTGAAAGAGGACCTAGTTGAGAGTGTGAGGAGTCTGAAGCAAAAGGTTATCATTGGAGTTTGTTGTAGACTTCCCAAAGTTAATGAGGAGGTAGAGACTCAGCTCCTTGCAAAGATGGAAAGGGCTACAAGGGCTGGGACAATGATAATCGAGTATTTTAACTACCCAGAAATTACCTGGAATAAAGGGCAAACATTTATAAACCTAAAACAAATACATTTTATGGTCCAGTTTATTGGGGCCCCGAATAGGAACGACGCAAAGATTTTGTATTTGTAAATTATTGTGCTGAGGTCTTTATATTTGAGATTATGCAATAGCTGTTCTACCTCAAACCATGTCAAATATCAATCTGTGCAAAAAAAAATATTGAATAAACCAATATTATTTGGGAATCTGCTGCCAATTCCGTTGTGCAACCACAACCTACTTATAAAACCACGAACATAGCTGCGCTACACCTACAGCTTTAAATAAAGTGCTCCAATTTTTGGACAAAAGGTGACTGTGCTCCGTGCTGAAAAAAGGAAAATGCCCATTCCTGTGACCACTCATGCCCTTCTAGGACCAAACTCACCGCAAATTGTTGACCTCTGAAGTAGGTCAAACTCAGTAGCGGCAGCTCCATTAGGGGCACAGGGGCGGCCCCCCTAATCCATGCGTCCGGCCCCTAATCTACATGCAGAGCGCCAGATGCATGGATTCCAAAGGTTATTCTTTTTTTTAAGCACATAAGATCCTAGGGCTCCAATTGGCTTAAAAAAAAGGATGGGTTCAGGACACAGAGCTCTGTGCCCTGAACCCACCTAGTCGTTTGACAATATCGAATTAATATTCGCTATTGTCTACCTGCTTCTCCTCCTGGCCAATCAGGAATCAGGTAATGAGACCCGATTAGCCAAGAAGAGAAGCAACAGTATTGGCAGGTACCGCGGAGGATGCACGGGGGGGGGGGAATCAAGGCCTGATGAATGCATAGTCCAGGAAGAAGGCGGTGTGCAGGTGGCAGCTGAACACATGGGCTGTGCATCTCATGGCAAATGTCAGCAGCACTCCGGAGATGCAGCACCACAGCGGCAGCAGCACCGTGCTGGTAAACGGTAGCTCACTGGACAGGAAGAACTCCTGCAAGATGGAGTGTGTCCAGAAATTCAGGGTCTCACTGGTGGGCTGGAAGATGGAGGCAAGGCACTCTGGGGCGGTCAGATGCAGCCTCCGGTAGCCGGACAGGATGAAGCACTCCATGAAATTATGACCGCATGAGTATCACCCACATGGAGAGGGATCTGATAACTGACCAACTCGAACGGGGGGGGGGTGGTTTGTTTTCCGCCTCCCCAAAAAATGGAGCACCAGCCGTCACTGGTTAAACTGCACTTGATGTCTCTGGTCAGCCTCTTGTGGCAAGTCACCATCCACAACACTAATACTCCACACGCATATATATATATTTTAACTATAATTATTTAGGCAGCGCTATCACACACTACACTTTTATTGTCTTTTAATGTAGGAACACATTTGGTGATAGCAGCAGCCATACATTACAGTTAGTATAGGTGACAGCACGCACCATTATTTATTTGTATTAATGTACTGGAATGCCATTGCTTCAATGCTCTGATGCACGCCGGAGCCAGCGTGCGTTTCACCAAGCGGAGGCGACATAGTACTCTGCGGCACGCCTCCTGATGATGAAACATGTAGGGGCACAGACGCATTGCATTACGTCACTTAGACTTGGTGTTAACGCACCTCAGTGTATATTTAGGAAGTCAACAACTTGCGGTGAGTTCGGTTCTAGAAGGGCACGAGAGCAGTGACAGGAAGGGGCATTTTCCTTTTGAAGCACGGAGCACAGTAACTTTCTGTCCAAGAATCAGAGCACTTTATTTGAAGCAATTTGCACTTTTTCGGACTGTTAGCACTTTAATGCTGCTCCTTATGAATTGTGGCACTACATATATGGTTAAGAGTATAAGGGGTAGCGCAGCTATCTTTATTGGCAGTTTTATGAGGTCTTTACATGTCCATCAAGGTCATTTCTGTCATTAAAACCCTGACTGTCAAATATGTAGGCCTGCATCCCAGGATACATTTTTTCGTATGGCTTTGTCCTGGTATGGAACGCAGGAGCTAGGGATTGGTATCGCCTCATAAAAAATGTAGCCTCAGATTAATTACACGGTGAGCTGCAAGAGAATGTATACAATTTTAATTCTGCACACAGCATATCTACAGCAAAATCTAATCAATCCAAAGTGCTATTAAAAGCAACAATTCCACTTTTGAGGAGTCCAACCAAGTTTAGGAAGCAGGGAGCATGGTGAGTCTGAGGAGCTACATTAAAATCCAGCACCAGCTCCAAACCCCCTTCCTGACGAGCACCCCTTGGAGCGCCAAGTCACAGGTCCTCTGTTGACAGTAGGCAGGAGTTGAATGAGGAGGAGATCAACGTAAAGTAAATGACATGGCGCCGCTCTCTGCAGCATTTTTCAGAGAGAGTCCACCGTAGCCTGGTGACACATCCACAGGTGGCGAGTCCTTGATGCCCAGAGGAAGTGGATTAAATGACAGAGGCCATCATTCAACCAATATTGGATTGCAGATTGAGGAGTCTGAGGGGGGACAGTAAGCAAAGATACTTTTAATTTTATTTTTATTACAGGCACAGAATAACTTTTGTTTACATACAATGTTTGAGTTTGAGGAGCAGAGTAGAGTGGTTCTTAAGGCTAGACATTTTTTACCTTAATGCATTTCATGCATTAAGGTAAAACAAGTATATAGGGTTGTACCGATACCAGATTTTTACGAGTATCGAAAATTTAGGTCAAGTACTCGCTGATACTGAGTACCGATACCTTTGCGGTGCGATTTGAGGCCATACAAAATGAATGGGCTCAAATCGCACTGCAAAGAATTGCATGTGATTTGAAGTGAAACGTGGTGCGATTCCTGTCTGAATTGCATGCAGTTTCCCAGGCTCAAAATTATGACAAGTCTGTTTGCGCTACCTCCAGGCTCATCTACCCTCTATATAGCCATTAGAATGCATGTGCTTCTACTATGGAGGCTCTCATTAGAACTGCAGAAATATTGGGGTGCCTTGGAACGGCTCTGCAGTTTACGCATGTACAGTGCCAAGCTTGCAGAATCATACTCAAAAATACTTGAGGCTGTAATTGGTGCCAAAGGTGTTTCAACAAAATTATTGTGCAAAGGCTGGGAATCCCATGTACATGGGATTTCTGTGTTTGCAAATTAACAAATTTGAAAAGATTTCAACCAAACTTTTTTCATGTTGTCATTATGGGGTATTGTTTGTAGAAGTTTGAGCAAAATAATGAATTTAATCCATTTTGGAATACGGCTGCAACGTAACAAAAGGTGGAAAAGGTGAAGAGCTGTGAATACTTTCCGGATGCACTCTATTTGCAAATGTGTGCTAACTAACCCCCGTTTTTTAACGCTGTTAGACAGGATAATTCAGTTGGTAGCAGATTGGCTGGGCACGTGGAGCTGGAAATTTTCTTTGGTTTTGTTTTGCATGCGATCGTTTGCAGTGCAATTTGAGCCCATTAATTTTGGTTTTGTTTATTGGAGCATTTTCAAGCGTACGAGTACTTGTGAAAATACTCAGTATTGGCATTGATACCGGTATTGGTGCAACCTTACCAGTGTTTGTATCGCCCCTTCACCCCCCTATACACTTACAAGTCTTGTCTCGATCCAGCGATTTGCCAATCTGCAGCAGTGCTTTCTTCTCTTTCTCTCCTCACAGGCACAGAGGCAGCAGCAGGAGCCATTGTCTCCTGCTGCTTTCAATCAAACCCTGTGAGGAGGGAGCAGGTGGCAGGGAAGAGCTGCACACTGTGTGTGTCTATAAATACACACAGCCAAGCTCAGAAGCAAGCCCATACGTCTGCCCCTAAAGCAAGCATTTTGCTATAGTGGAAGAGACAGACGAGGAGGAAGCAAGATCACCGGCGGGGGACCCCAGAAGAGGAGGTTTGTGACCACTCTGCACAATACCACGGCACAAAAAAGGCACATTTTGGAGAAAAAAAATCCAGCCTTTGCAACTACTTTATTCATAGGGCACCACTTACATGTCCTCACAAATGTATCTTATTGCAATGTGTCTAAACGGTGTGTTGCTGCATTATTATGGAAGCCACGCAGATGCACTGTTTGTGCATTCTTTATCGCATATCTACTGCAAGCACCTTTGCCCTTGCATCTCCTTTTGTATCAAAAGGCAGAATTTACAGAAAAAGAATACAGCTCATGGGGAAGGTGGCAATAAACATTCTAGCCTGTGCAATTTGATTTTTTATTTACAAATTACCACACAAGTGAAACTTTGCAGTATTTTATTCAGCCTCTACTGTACAACAAAATGATGTATAAAGAATAAAAACTGCAAGTCAGCTGCAGCAGTGAATTTTACAGCTGTAACAAGGGCAATACAGCTTCAACAAATGAAAAATACGACAACTTCAAAAGAAATAATGTCCAATAAAAACTATATGAAGAACAAAAGAGAACGTGCATCACAAGAAAAGAAAATGAACGTGGCTATTTTTCATGCATTTTGGATAAGATTATTTCCATATTATTTAAATATACAGTAGTATGCTAATTATATATCAATATAAGGGGAACTCCAGGAAGAGAGTTACCCAGCACTGTTTGGGAAAGCTCGTGTAAATCACACTTCCTTCCATGATCTACTTTTCTGGAAACTGTCTTCCGGTCTCTGAACTTTTGCTGCTGCAACGATTAAAAGGTTTGGGTCTTCAGGCAGAACAGCAGTGCAGATGGCCCAATGGTGACATGCAGGGATGTCATTAAGGCAGGGCAAAAGGAGAAGCTGCCCTGGGCCCTGTCATTGTTGTGGGGCCCAAAGCAGCTACCTCATACTTGCAAAGTATACTAGGTTTCTTATTTAAAAATAAAATAAAAAATCTTCTGCCTCTGCCCACATCTTAAAAATTCTGTGTGAAATAATACAAACCATTTAAGAACAGACTGTAATTGATAATACATTCCTGTCTCTCAGTTACCATGCAGCAACCTGTATAGTCACAACCTACAATATTTTTAAAGCTTCGTACTTTATTTGCCAAGTGCTTTAACACAAGGATAATAAACCTATAATCCTGCAGTAATTTCAGCTTTATTATATCTCCTTGTACTTAGAAAAATAACCTATTAGAGATTTCAGACATAAAATAAACTTCCATTAATAACATTTGCATTACTTTTACACATTAAAAAAAATGAATTTTCCATAAGGCATTCTCTCTCCTGCAAAGTAGAAAAATAATGAGGATACTTCAACCGGATTATGTTTTATTTGTTAAATGAAAGCAATTAACTGTTCCTAATGTTTCTAAAGGTATATTGGGCTCGTCTGGAATTTTTTTTTTTAAGAACATCTTTTCATTTTCTTCATTTCAAGGGAATGCCTATTATTTGCAGCAGTTAAAAAAAAACAAGGGGCTCTTGTGCATGAATTAAGACAGACGATTTTCTGAAAAGTCATGTCTTTGATTGCCTTCCTTGGTAGGCATGACAACTTCCCAAAGGCAAAATGCTTCTACAAGAACAAATCATGCAAGTTACCACATGGGAAATCAATATTTAATGCATGTGCTTCTACAAGAAAGAGGACTTTCGCACATAAATAGCTATCTCGTCTTGTCCAGCTTGGCAAATTCTGTACTCTTCTTTGACGAATGTAAAATTACTTTGACCTGCTTTTAAGATTGAACGGATGAATTATCTGCCTGAATGTGATTGGGAGAGTCACATCTCATCACGGAAGAAAATGCTGACTTTAGAGAATACAGGCTATGAGTCCGGTAAACTCCTCCTGAAGGAAGTCGCAAAGGGTGACATTTTCCCAGAAGTGATCATTTCATACTCATTCTGCATTAGAAACGCAAGAGACAATCAAATATTACACCACCCACTTGTTTTCAAATCATGTTACAATGAAATATGAGTAACTTTGTTTTTCTTTTTAGAGGACAAATTATGTTTGTTTAAAACATTGTCATTTTTCAAAGTTTAATACATGGGAAAAAAAGTTCAGCTTCCCAACACAAATTAATATATATACATTTTGCTTATTATTTATCATAATTTATAAAAAAAAATGTTACAGGAAGCCTTGCCACATCGTACTGTTTCATATGAGAGGTTATCACATTGATAATAGCTTACATTTCAATCTGTTTAATGCTAGTTATAAGACTTTATAATCAAAGCACGCGTGTGCTTCCATGTGGTCTCTTGCGTTCCAGTTTTGACAACCCATTTAAATGGGCTTCAAAATGCGTTGAAAAAGTAATGCAAGCGCTACTTTTGCAAATCGCAGTGAACCAAACTGCATTGTACTGGAGTACGGAGCAGTTTGGTGGCCTCAAACACATTGCGAGTGGTGTTTGGTTTGCAATCACATGCGTCTCGCAAGGGCAGCGTGTTCACATGCAAAGAGGCAAACACCCACAGAACACGCCTTACTTGCACCGCGTTCCAGTGTGAACAAGCCCTTAGTCTAGGTTCAAACATGTGTAGGAGTGCATGTAAGTCGCATGTGTTCCTACACCTGTAGGGGCCCATAGACAAAATATGTTGCTGCTTGACAGATGCGCAAGGGGTCCCCCATTGGCACCCCATTGCATCAGACAACATAGAGCATTTTCCTGTGGGTGGAAATGAGAACCACATGGTGCCAAAGCATGGCTGCAGTTTTAGAGAAGGACCAGGGACTTTCTCCATGTATTTCCCACAGGTACAGCAGCCTATTCAAATCAGCATACATGTGAAGATATAGGCTTAAAGTGGTTCTAAAACCTAAACATTTCTGGCATTAAGGTAAAAAATGTCTAGGCACCAGTATCCCCCCCCCCCCCCCCTTTGACTTAGCGCTGTGCCCATCTGCAGCTCCTCTCTCCCCTCACCTCTGAGTCTCGTTGGCTTTGCTGAGTCAGTGGGAGCCATTGGCTGCTGTCAATCAAAGCCAGCGAGGAGGAGGCAGGGCCACATTCCGATGTCTGTGTCAACAGATGCAGACAGCAAGGCTGGGGAGCAAGCCCACAAATGCCCCAATAGAAAGCAGCTTTCTATTAGGGCACTTGGCAGAGGAGGAGGAGCCAGAAGCACTGTCAGGGGGACCTCAGAAGAGTAGGTTTGGTGCCGCTCTGTGTGAGCGGGCAAGCATAAACACAAGGACGGAAGTAGTACAATGTCCGCGTTCAGGTGAAAATCTGAAACTACCTTCGGAAGAAAGGAAGGCTGCGGCGTAGCACCGCTTTATCCTTGTGTTGTACCAAGTAAGGAGATTGCAAGACAACTCAGAAACACGTCTGACAGATGTAATGGCTACTAGAAAAGCCACTTTCTGAGAGAGCGTCAAGACAGGAATATCTGAGGAATGTTCTCAAAAAGGGGGCTTCTGAAAAGCCGAGAGCACCAGATTCAAATCCCATGGAGGAAGCAGTGGTCTAATCGGGGGAAGCACATGTCGAACCCCCTGCACAAAAGTACCTACCAGTTAGTAGGTCGCCAAGGGTCGTTGAAAGAAAACAGCCAAGGCTGAAATCTATCCCTTAATGGTGCTTAAGGCAAGTTTCTGATCCACTCCACGCTGTAAAAACAGGACCCTGGAAACCAAATACGTCCGTGGACGCCACTCCCATCTCCTCGCACATGGAAATGTAGGCCTTCCAAGTGCGATGTTAGATCTTCCGCAAAGACGACTTCCGTGCCCTCGGCATGGTTGAAATGAACGAATCCGACAGATCTCGGTCTCTTAGTACCTGGCTTTCAATAGCCATGCCGTTAAAGTCAGCGACTGTAAAGAAGGATGAAGTATGGGACCTTAAGACAGAAGGTCCTCCCTCATTGGCAGCCGCCAGGGTGCATCCGCTACCAGGCGCATGAGGACGGGGTACCAGGGATGCCGGGGGCCAATCCGGAGCGATTAGAATCACTGGGATCCCCTCGGCCTCTACACTGCGGTGTAGATAAAAGGGTGCGGACCACAAGAAAATGGCTGCCTGCAATACCGACCTGCGCCACAGCGTGGCCACGACAAAAATGGCCGCCAATGGAAATTTTCAATAGAGAAAGCAGGCACACTAAAAATGGCGTAGGCGCTGCAAAAAATGGCACCCGAGCCCTGGAATGTGGACAAGAAGGTCGTGCAGAGACTCCCCAGGAGACACACCCCCCTCCTTCACAGAAAGCGGACCCCGGCGCCCCACAGGGACCCGGAGCCCCCCCACAGGTACACCCTCGTCGCAGCAGGCTCTGGGGCAGGAGGGGAAAGGGCGACAGAGCAGGGAAAGGGAGGACAGGAGAACTCCTTAATCCCGGCAATGTCCAGCTGTTCCATCCTGCCGAGGCAGGAGGAACCGTACTTAGACGTCCTTGTGAGGACTTGCTGGCGCGTTCCTGACCGATCCACAGCCGATGGTACCGAGTAGTTTTCGACCCGGTCCACTGTGAGTGAGACAACATCAGCCCAGTCATATGTGGACCCCGGAGCATATGCTCAACGGCCACCCCTGGAGCCATGGGGTATGTCATGGCCGCCCCAGTGCATAGCTAAGGACTGCTCACGCTCGATGGCCAGACTGGGGAGACTACAAGGATCTATAATATCCAGCCTGTCACCCAGCCTGCAGTTGATAGAAGAATCACAAAAAAAAAAAAATATACAATTTAAAATTTCTTTAGGACTCTGGGCCCAAAGGGAGCCACATCGTTCTTCTCTGCTAGGCAGAAAAAACTGAGCTACATGCTGGGCAGGGCTGTTCAACTCTGTTAAAGTTACTTGTTTTAAGATAAACATGTTCTGCCAAGTCCTCTCCTATAAACAGAAACATAACCCAAATGTCAAGATTTAAGGAGCTGTGTCCGTCCATGAACGACAAGAGAAATAAAAACCGCAGAGGTGATCAAACACCAAAAGGAAGCTCATCAATTTTGTTTGGGTACAACGTGACCCGACAGCGCAATTGTCAGTTAAATCAACGCGGTGCCGTCTCACAAAAAATGGCCTGGTCATTACGGCGGCAAATCCTTCAGGGGCTGAAGTGGTTGATCACCACTGTTTTTATTTTTTTATGTCAGATCTGTCCGCTGCAGTCCCACTGAAAAAAAAAATCACCGCCATTACTAGTAAAAACTTGCGCAAACCAATCAATAAACGCTTATTGGGATTTTTTACCAAAAATATGTAGCAGAATGCATATTGGCATAAATTGAAGAAATTTGATTTTTTACATTTTTTTATTGGATATGTTTTATCGCATAAAATAAAAAAAAAAAAGAGATTTTTAATACAGCTTACCTGTAAAATCTTTTTCTTGGAGTACATCACGGGACACAGAGCGGCATATTCATTACTATATGGGTTATATGGAGTACCTTCAGGTGATGGACACTGGCAATCTCAAACAGGAAATGCCCCTCCCTATATAACCCCCTCCCATAGGAGGAGTACCTCAGTTTTGTAGCAAGCAGTATGCCTCCCAAAATGGTCCCCAAAAGAGGGGTGGGAGCTCTGTGTCCCGTGATGTACTCCAAGAAAAAGATTTTACAGGTAAGCTGTATTAAAAATCTTTTTCTTTATCGTACATCACGGGACACAGAGCGGCATATTCATTACTATATGGGATGTCCCAAAGCAATGCTTACAATGAGGGGAGGGAGAACATCTCCAAGACAAAATGATTTAATTTAGAGATATACTCAAATCATAATAAATCCAACTTAGTTGAGAAAAATAATTTTAAATTTAACTCTAAAAGGGGAGCCCCCGGAATCCGAGGGTCTCAAACTGCAGCCTGCAGCACTGCCTGCCCAAAGGCTGTATCAGTATTCCTTCTTACGTCCAACTGGTAGAATTTTGTAAACGTGTGGACAGAAGACCAGTTTGCCGCCTTGCAAACTTGAGCCATAGAGATCTGGTGGTGTGCTGCCCAGGAGGCGCCCATGGCCCTAGTAGAATGAGCCTTTAATGATAACGGAGGAGGCAACCCTTTCAAGCCGTAGGCCTGAGTGATTAACTGCTTAATCCACCTTGAGATGGTGGATTTTGCAGCTGCCTGCCCCTTCTTGGGCCCATCCGGTAAAATGAACAACACATCTGTTTTCCGGATCTTCTCTGTAGCTTTAAGATAGGCCTTCATGGCCCTGACAATATCCAAGGTATGCAGCAACCCTTCCTTTCTGGAAGTAGGTTTAGGAAAGAAGGATGGTAATACCAAATCCTGGTTTAGATGAAAACTGGATATAACCTTTGGTAGGAAGGAAGGATGAGGGCGGAGAACGACCTTGTCCTTATGTAAAATAAGATATGGTTCCTTACAGGATAAGGCTGCCAGTTCCGATACTCTTCTGGCGGAAACTATGGCGACCAAAAATACTAACTTCCTTGTCAGTAGAACCAAAGGAATTTCAGCCAACGGCTCAAAAGATTGTTTCTGTAAACTTGACAGAACAAGATTTAAATCCCACGGACAAAGCGGGGATTTAACTGGAGGATTAATACGTAAGACCCCTTGAATGAAGGTCTTAACTAGCGAGTGGGTGGCCAGCGGCCGCTGAAACCACACTGACAAAGCTGAAATCTGTCCCTTGATTGTGCTTAATGCCAGTCCTTTATCCACTCCGAGCTGGAGAAAACTTAATACTCTATCGATGGTAAATTTGCGAGAAAGCCATCGCTTGGACTCACACCAGCCTACATAGGCCTTCCAGACCCTGTAGTAAATCACCCTAGAGACCGGTTTCCTGGCTCTGATTAGGGTAGAGATTACTTTGAGACAGACCTCTACCCCTGAGAATCAGGGATTCAGCCTCCAGGCCGTCAAATTTAGATGCCGTAAGGCAGGGTGGAGGATCGGACCTTGCGATAGCAGGTCTGGCCGTAGAGGAAGAGTCCAAGGGTCTCCCACTACCATCTTTAGGATTAGTGAATACCATGCCCTTCTGGGCCATGCTGGAGCTACCAGGATGACTGGTATGTGCTCCACCCTGATCCTGCGCAGCAGGCGGGGTAGTAACTGGAGCGGGGGAAAAGCATAAAGAAGTTTGAACTGATGCCAAGGGCAAACCAGCACATCGGTTCCGCAGGCCATCGGATCCCTTGAGCGGGATATGAACCTGTCTAGCTTCTTGTTGAGTCTCGATGCCATGACATCCACGTCCGGCACTCCCCATCTTTGGCAGAGTGCTTGAAAGATTTGTGGATGTAGAGACCATTCCCCCGGCAACAGAGTCTGGCGACTTAAGAAGTCCGCCTGAAGGTTGTCCACTCATGGAATAAATATTGCCGATATGCAGGGCACATGAGCCTCTGCCCACAGGAGAATCAAGCTCACCTCTCTCTGAGTGGCTTGACTCTTGGTTCCCCCTTGGTGATTTATGTATGCCACGGCCGTGGCATTGTCTGATTGAATTCTCACCGGGAACCCCTGCAATTTGGACGTCCAAGCCCTGAGGGCTAGTCGAGCAGCTCTGAGCTCCAAGATGTTGATGGGCAACTGCCTCTCTGGCTTTGCCCAAGTACCCTGGCGAGTGCAACCATCCAAAATTGCTCCCCAGCCCGTCAGGCTGGCGTCCGTGGTTACTATCTTCCAAGCCACTGGGCTGAAAGACTTGCCCTTCACTAGATTCTGAGGGTCTAACCACCAACACAGACTATGTCGGACTCTTGATGAGAGTGGCAAAGGGATATCTAAGGCCTGTGGCCTCCTGCTCCATGCTGACAGGATGGCTGCCTGCAGGATGCGAGTGTGGCTCTGGGCGTACGGTACCGCCTCGAATGTGGCCACCATCTTGCCTAGTAACCGCATACATAGGCGAATAGTCGGTTCTTTCTTGCTTAGAACCAGTAGGATTAAAACCTTGATGGCTTTGACCTTTATCAGAGGTAGAAACACCCTTTGTTGTTCTGTGTCTAACCTCATGCCGAGATATTCCAACTGCCTTGTGGGCTGGAATGCTGACTTTTCTCGATTTAGGACCCAGCCGAACCTCTCGAGGGATTGGACCGTGAGGGCCACTGCTCGTTCCAAGCCAGGAGACGAGTGATCTATGACTAGGAGGTCGTCCAGGTACGCTAGGATCGTGACCCCTTGGATCTTTAGCTTGGCTAGGATTGGGGCTAGGACCTTCGTGAACACCCGGGGGGCCGTAGCCAACCCAAAGGGAAGCGCCACGAACTGGAAATGACGCGAAGCCACCATAAAGCGTAGATATCTTTGATGTGGCTGATAAATTGGAACATGAAGGTAGGCATCCTTTATGTCTATGGAAGCCATGAAGTCGTCCTTTTGGAGTGTGGCAGCTGCTGACCGCACGGATTCCATCCGAAATGAGCGGACCTTTAGGTATGCATTTACCATCTTTAGGTCCAAAATTGGCCTGACATCTCCATTGGACTTTGGGACGATGAATAGGTTGGAGTGATTTAATGCCGTCATTAATGCGGCTCCCTTCTCCGGATCGTTTGGAATCCTTGACTCCTGGAAATGAGGAGGAGGAAACCTTAGGAAGTCTAATTTGTAGCCCGTGGCCACGGAAGACCGTACCCACTTGTCGGGAATGCTGGCTTCCCAAACCTCTGAAAAGAGACGCAGCCTTCCCCCCACCTTCGTGGGTGGGGGCGCCCCTTCATAAGGTCGGCTTGGGGGCTGGTTTTGCTGGTTTGCGAAACCACTGCTTCTTGCCTCTAGCAGCTTGTCCCTGCGATCTGCTGTTGAAGTTAAAGTTTGATCTTGCAGGAGGCCGTCGATACTGTTTGGCATTAGAGGGCCCCTGCCCAGGGGAGTGCTGTCGTTTAAACGCAGGCCCCTGAAACTTCTTCTTGGTTGGCAAAAGAGTACTTTTGCCGCTTGAAATGGTCTGAATGTATTTATCCAGGTCTTCTCCGAAGAGTCGTCCTCCATGGAAGGGGAACCCTACCAGGAGCTTCTTGCATGGGGGCTCGGCCTCCCAGCTCTTTAACCATAAGAGTCTTCTCATATGGATAAGGGATAACGATAAACGTGACGCTTGCTGGATAGAATCCTTAATCGCATCTACCGTAAAGCGTATGGCCCTAGGGACATCCGAAAATTCTTCTGCCTGCTGGGCAGGAATAAGTTTAAGCATCTGCTTAGTTTGATCCGATAATGCTTGTGCAACCCCAATCGCAGCCACAGCTGGCTGCACTACTGCCCCTGCAGTAGTGAAGGAGTTTTTAAGTAGTGCTTCCAAGCGTTTATCAACCGGATCCTTGAACACCTGTATGTTTTCTACAGGGCATGTTAAAGATTTGTTAACACATGAGATGGCCGCGTCCACCGCAGGGGTTGCCCATCTCTTGGAAAATTTATCTTCCATAGGATATAAGGCAGAGAATCTTTTAGGTGGCAAAAAGATTCTATCTGGCTTGATCCAATCTTGGAACAAAACTTCCTCTAGCAGAGGATGGATCGGAAAAACTGCGTTGTTTTGAGGCGCCCTTAGTGAGCCCAAAGCTGAAACAGTCGATACTTGAAGATCTGGTACTGGCAAGTTGAAAGCACTATGGACCAAGTCCGTTAAGGCTTGAACGCACCAGCTCTCCCTTTGGGAGACTGCCCCAGACTCCCCTGTATCCGGATCCTCGATCCCCGAACCTGCTTGGTCCTTGTCCAAGAGGTCTTCCAAATCCCCTGCGGAAAGGACCTCCTCCTCAGAGGGTCCACGCTCGGGCGACGGAGATCTATTCCGTTGTCTGCCCCGCAGAGCCATGGCTATCATTTTTTCCATTCTTTTTTCCATCTCCTTTAAAGAGGTGGACAATACCTCGTCCGTGACCACCCTAGGGTTGGACTGACCCGAGCCAGCTCTAGCCCCAGATCCCGATGGCCCCAAGGCTCCCTCTCGGGAAAGCAGCGGCATAACTTTGTCCGAGACCTCAGACTCTCTGGGGGAATCCCCACCTCTTGTACCCTCTGACCCGGATGCCATGGTACAATACCGAGGTACGCCCGCTAGCTTATCGGTGTTTGGAACTATAAACAGTTATTGCCCAAAAACCCGTTTGGGGGATAAAAAATGCGTTCTCTCCCTTTAATGGATCTTTTTTTTTTTTTTTCAAACCCAAGAGAGAAAAAACATTCTGTCCCCCTTAGTAGTATTGCCAAAAAAAAACTGCTGAGATAGAAAAAAACAGCCTATTTCTAGGCTTCAAGACAGTCTTATGAAGACTGTAATATCTTTTTTGGCCACTGTGTGTCCTCGGCGCCCCGTGCTGCCGCTCTGGTCTCTTCCTCCTCAGTTCCAGCATAAACTGAGCTGATGGAACGAAAGGAAGGGCCGCCCCTTCCTTAAACCAACTGACCCGCCCTTCCCCCCTCAGCTAACGGCGCGAAATTGCGCCCATAACACGGGGACGCGCGCGCCCGCCGACGGGGGGGGGGGGGGGGGGGGAAGGGAGCCCACGAGGAGGCCAGCGTTTGCCTGTCATCCAGGCTAGGAGGAAGAACCGATGCAGCATCGCCTGGAGGCTTGCAGGTAAGCACAGCTCTCTTGAACACACACACACAGCCTCTCAATGCTTTTCAATACTACCAGGGAGGTCACCTCTTATGGGGAAATAACACATAGAGCCATCCTATCATTAAGATATGTGACTTACTTTGCCAGATGCAGCGCATAACTTTAGGCATGTCCCCTGTGACCCCCCAGAAAAACCTGCTAAGAACCAAGTTCCGCAAGTTTCCCCTCACTTACCTGCTCCATGCCGCAGGACTTTGCCAAGCAAGAGGCCCAATCTTCCCCCATCTCCGTGGGGTCGTCTAGACCTTCAGGCCCTGGGTTCCTATGAAGGATCCACTGTCCTGGGCCCATATAGCACTCTGGCAACAGAAACATTAGGCCCCCAAAGGTTTCTAAGTTCTGGGCCCAGGGTCCAGCTCTCTAAAAAGAAAAGCATTATGGGCTATACCCCAAGGGTTTGGGGTCCGGTTACTGACCACTTTAGCGCTGAGGCCTTTGGACAGAACCGGTTAGCTCACCTAATCCCAAGGATGTGGAGGCAAGCTAAACCATGACCAACACCTAAGACACTGGCGTAAAAACTGAGGTACTCCTCCTATGGGAGGGGGTTATATAGGGAGGGGCATTTCCTGTTTGAGATTGCCAGTGTCCATCACCTGAAGGTACTCCATATAACCCATATAGTAATGAATATGCCGCTCTGTGTCCCGTGATGTACGATAAAGAAATATATATATTTTTAAATTTTGTTTCTAGTGCAAAGAATAAAAACCGCAAAGGTGATCAAATACCATCAAAAGAAAGCTTTATTTGTGGGAAAAAAAGGGACATCAGTTTTTTTGGTACAGCGTCGCACGCACCAGACAATTGTCAGTTAAAGTAATGTAGTGCCGTATCGCAAAAAATTAGCTGGTCATGAAAGAGGGGGTAAGTCTTTCGGGGCTGAAGTGGTTAATCAAGAGACAACTAGGCAACTAGCAAGAAATATACCGTAACATTACAATTTTTTGTTTAGTAGTTCAGTTCTAGAAAGCCCTCACATACTGCAGAAACCTTTAACTGGTAAGGAAATCTGTTACCTCTGGGGTTGTCTGCATTCAGGTCCCAACCAGTACTAAATTATAATAAATTCAGGAGTGTTGAATCACCTGCTGTTCCCTTATCTCTCAGAGACTCCAGTGGTGAAATTTCCCCATAGTAGATTTGATCTCCCACTAACCATAATGAAGGTGTCAATCTCTTGCGGCATCACTAACTATTTATCTGTTTATCCTACCAGACTGAATCTGCTATGGGAACATAACACCATCATTTAGCTTTATATTGGGCACTCAGCTGGATGGAACTGGGAATTCTGGTGGGAATATCTCACCACTGGTGTCCAAGACATGTACAGTATATAAGAAGCCAATAAACAGTTCATCTTGCTAGCGCCAAAACAACACGTAGATATTTATTTGAGTGGAAAAAAACTTTAAACAACCCCACAGTACCCCGACAACAAAAGAACGGTAGAAGAGGCTGAATGCATAGATTAAGCTTTTCTTTTTCACAGCTCACTCTTGCATTATTAGTGTGCATTGGGGATTATGTACTGGCTTCAGGGAGCCTGGAGGAACTTGATAATAGTTTAACAAGCAGCTAAAATGTATCTGCAGGCATCTTTGGAGTGTCTGCTGAAAACCAACAAAGAAAAAAAACTCTTTTAGAGACTTAAAACCCAAATAAACAATGCCTAAACTGAGAAGTTATTAGTACTTTCTATTGCAGTAAATGAGAGCGATGAAACACAAGGAGCTCTTTATGATTTGATGATTAATAAAATATATACAGATTAGAGATAGTGTGAAGCCGAGAATGGGGTGGGGGTCTTTGGATGTTTACCAGTCATCTGTCACAGCAAGTGTACTTAAATTTTATACCATGAAAACCTCCTTAATTACCCTTTAAAGATTAACTACTGGAACAAAAGCTTTTGTTGAAATATACTGCTCAAAAAAATTAAAGGAACACTTTGAAAACATATCAGATCTCAACGGGCAAAAATCTCATGCTGGATATCTATACTCAGGGCTCAAAATTTCAAGTTCTGAGCTACTAGCCAGGCCTCAAGAGTTACTCGCCACCAGTTGCCCCACCTAATTCATACACTGCCCTGTGCCTAATTGCACCCGTAAACACGCCCTCGTAGATTATCTCATGGAATGACAATGTTTTATGCAGAATCAAGTTACAAAAATAGGATTTTTTGTACTCACCGTAAAATCCTTTTCTCTGAAGTCCATGGACGGACACAGCTCCTTAAATCTTGACAAGTGGGTTATGTTCCCTGTTTACAGGAGAGGACTAGGCAGAAGCATGTTAAAAAGTTAAATACATGTTACATTAACAGAGTTGAACAGCCCCGCCCAGGGGGCGGTCCCTCCAGACATAACCCTCCTCACTGCAGCTTGCAGCCTCAGTTCGTAACAAGCAGTACAAACCTAAAAAGGAGGGGTGGGAGCTGTGTCCGTCCATGGACTTCAGAGAAAAGGATTTTACGGTGAGTACAAAAAATCCTATTTTCTCTTATAGTCCATGGACGGACACAGCTCCTTAAATCTTGACAAGTGGGACGTCCCCAAGCAGTGTCAAAAAACGAGGGGTGGGAAATATATCAGTAAAACCAAGTTTAACTTCACCCCAAAACAAGCAGAGCTCCTCAATGGAGGAGGTGCAACTTTAAATAGCCGCCGGCAAAATCTAGCGGCTGAAAAAAACATCATAAGATGCACTCACAGCAACCATGTAAATTCTGGAAAAAGCGTGAACGGACGAGCAAATCGCCGCCTCGCACACCTGTGAGACCGACGCATGATGTCGGGAAAAAAAAAACAGGAAGCACCAATTGCCCTGGTCGAAAGTGCCGTGACCGAAAAGGGGGGCACGCCCCTTAGGAACATAGGCCTGTATGACGGCCTGCCTGATCCACCGAGAAATGGTGGTCGACGAGACCGCCAGGCCCTTTTGTGAACCAGACACCGACACAAAAGAGAGAGTCAGAAGCTCCGAAACGGAGCCGTAGTAGGCTGGTATACCCGCAAAGCGCGTACCACGCCTAAAATATGAAAGGTCGAAACCTCCTTCGGAAGAAGGGAAGGTCGTGGGCGCACCATCACCTAATCCTTATGGGGGATCAAGCATGGCGGCTTGCAAGACAAGACCGCCAACTCAGAAACCCCTCTAACAGAGGTAAAGGCCACTAAAGGGGCCACCTTCTGAGATAGTGTCAAGAGAAAATCTCTCTGATGTTTCCAAAAGGAAGGTTCCTGAAGAACCGAGAGCACCAGAGTCAAAACTCATGGGGGAAGAGATGGGCCAAGAGGGGAAAGTATATGACAAACCCCCTGCACACAAAAAAAGGGGACCCACCAGGGAACGGGCCGCAAAAAGGCCACTGAAAGAACACAGCCAAGGCTGAAATCTGCCCCCAAACGGTGCTTTAAGCAATTTTTAGATCCACTCCAAGCTTTAAAAAAAAAACAGCAGGACCCTGGACACCGAGTACGTCCGTGGACGTCACTTCATCCCTTCGCACCAAGAGAGGCGTGACGGTAGATCCTGCGGGAGAAGACTACGGTGCCCTGTTGAGATGACCGAGTCAGACAGACCCCGGTCACCTGAAGTCTGGCTTCCAATAAACATGTTGAGCAAGTCATTGACTGTACAACAGGAGGAAGTATGGGACCTTGAGACAGAGAAACCTCCTGCCCTGGCAACCGCCAGGGTACCTCCGCTACCAGGCGCCCGATATCAGCGTACCAAGGACGCCAAGGTCAATCTGGAGCGATCAGAATCATTGGGATCTCCTCAGCCTCCACTCTGTGGAGGGGCCGAGGAAGCAACTACCATGGAGGAACGGCAAAAAATCACCAATACAGACCCCACAGGGCAACCAGCACGACTGATGCGTCTGTACCAGATCACTAGACCTGGCCACTAACTTTGACACCCTTGCGGCGGAGACGAGCGCCCAGGAGATCCATGCCATGTGAGGCTCACCTCCTGCAAGGGAGCCGAAACACCCCAAGCACAAAGACCAGTCGCCCTGGTCCAGCATCGGGCGACTCCAGTAGTCCACCTGCCGGCATACCTGATGGTAGACCGAAGCCGTGGCGTTGTCCGGCTGAAACCAGATCGGTCGACCACAAGGAGAAGCATAGCCTGATCGCCTAAAATAGTAGGACAATGAACAGTAGACAACACCTGGTATTCCGAGGCGGTCTCTCCACCAGACACTAGCCAGGCCCGACCCTGGGTAGCTACCGAGACCAGACACATTCAGGGAAGTGTGGCCGTAGGTCCACCCAAGTCCAGCGACTCAGAGCCGACTGGACCCCCCAGTTTTGTAAACCCCCCAGGTTCCCAACCCGTGAGCTGGCATCCGTCGTAAACACCGACCACTGGAAGGAAGAAACAACTTCCCGGACCGAAGAGTCGGGGATCTCTGTCACCATTCAGAGAGACTCTGACTAGGTGGAGCACAGGAATCTAATGGACAACTGGAAAACCAAGGTGTGGAACTGGGCATACAGTACTGCCTTGAAGGAGGCTACCCACAGGCCCCAAACCAGCAGGCGCCCGGAGAGAAGACCGATTGCGTGATGCCAATACCTTCACCGCAGACTGAAGAGTCTGCATTTTCTCCAGGGGAAGAAGGACCTTTGCCACCGAGGAGTCTGGATCAACACTAGATACTCCAACGCTGAGTCGGAACCTAGCATGCCCAGGATTTGAACCCTGGGTCGCACACATGGAGGGCAGGTCTGCTGCCACTGAGCTACACCTTCTGGCCTAAACGTTTAACACCCACCCGAATCTTCGGAGGGTCTGAATGGGAATAACCGATCCACTAGGTCGGAGACAGGAGCTGCTCTCAGAAGAAAGTCGTCCAAGTAGCCAATGAGGCAAAGCCTCGGTGTCCCAACAAAGTTAGGATAAGTGCAAGCTCCTAGCTGAAAACCCATGGTGCCGACGCCAGATCAAAAAGGGAGGGCCACAGGCTGACAGAGACCCTTCTCTCATCACGAAGCACAGAAAAAAACACTGACATTCTCGCTCGACACCCCAAAATCATGTCATATCCATGCTTTACACCTCTTTATTTGGGGAGTCCTCCACACTCTTAAGCTCAGAACGCTCATACTGGAACTCTGCCTTGGGCTCAGAGATAGACGAGGAGAACTGGGACCGTATACACTTGTACATTCACAAAGGATCCTTGAACGTCTCTATCCAGGAAAATGGGTACAAGTTGAAAACCCGCTGGTATAGAACCCCAGACCTGCTCCATAAGTTCTCCCCGTCGGTCTCTGACCAATGCTGGCGATGCGGCAAGGAACGCGGCACATTTCTTCACATCTGGTGGGAGTGCCCAACGCTCCAACCCTTCTGGCACAAAGTACATGACGTGACAAAAATGGTGTCTTCACTCCCTCTGGAATTTTGCCCAGCACAATACCTTTTACATTTCTCTAAAATCTCCAAGGGGGGGTACTTCAAGTCGGTGGCAATGCACATGATTAATGCTGCTAGGATGTGCATACCAGTACATTGGCGATCAACATCCCCACCCTCCATGGCTGAATGGGCATCTCGAATAAACCGTGTCGCTGAGATGGAGGAACTGATCTACACGGCCTCAGATAATATCTCTAAATTCACTGCTATATGGAATGCATGGACAACCTTTAAAAACTCTCAATCATACAAAGATCTCCTTAATACTGCAGATTAGTATCACTTTGTGGTATTACTGCCCTTGAACCTGGACGCAGATTCAGCCTCACACTACTGGCCTGACGCACAGTAGCATTCTGACCACTGGATGCTGGAGAGGGTAGTTGGTGACTTTTGTACCCCCTCTCCTCATTAAGCCTCATCCCCCCTCATTTCCTCCCTACCCAAGCATCCCCTCCCTCCCTCCCTCTCCACCTACCACTCTCCTCTCCTTAACGTCCCCCCCCTTTTTTTTTTTTTTTTTTTTTTTTTTCCTTTTTTTTTTTTTTTTTTTTTCTTTCTCTCTCTCTCCCTCCCTGCTCTCTCCTCCCTCCTTCTATCTCCCTCTCCCCTTCTCTTCCTCTTTCTTTCTCTCTGTCTCAACCCTTCTAAGATATGCCCACCCAAACAAATCATTGCACCCAGGAACCTAGTTATTGTGCAAACTTGTTCAGTTATATTGCATCTATGTTTTGCTGAAATCTACCTGTACGACTCTTTTTTTTTGTTTGGGCTCATGGAGCCGATCCAATGTATGTCATATGAAAAAAAATGTCAATAAAATTCTTTATGGAAAAAAAAAAAAAAAAAAAAAAAAAAAAAAAACACTGACATGCGCAAAACGGGACATGCATGTATGCGTCCCTGATGTCCGAGGACGTTAGGACATCCCCCGGATGGAGCGCAACTACCACCGAACAAATGGATTCCATGCGAACTACCCGACATTCACAAAGGTATTTAAGGCCTGAGGCCCATAGAAAACCGCAAAACTCTCGTCCTGCAGAAAAGGTAAAAATTACCCCGAAGCTTAGCAAATCCCACACTGCCCAAGGCAGACCGACAGGCCGGGAGAGGAAGACACAAGGAAAGAACTTTGTTCTGTGGATAGGAGGAAACCCTATCTAGTACTCCGAAGAGACCACCTCGCAGACCCACTGGTCGGAGAGCAGGGAGGTTTCACCGAATTGTGAACCTGCAAGCCACCCCTCCCACCTAGAGACAGGGAGGGAAGGCTAATTACATTGGCAGGATTTGGGTGCCGGCGTGATTGGCTTTTGCACCCAGGGACGGATTAGACCCCCAGCTGGGCCTTTGACGGCCTGGGAGGGTTGCCCCTAAATAATACACACACATAGTGTGTATGTATATTATGTAGGTGTATGCACACATGCCTTTGGAGGAAACCGGAGTACCGGGAGGAAACCCACGCAGACACAGGGAGCGACAATGCAAGCTCCAGGCAGATTGACGTCAGTGTCAGGATACGAACCAATGACTCTCTTGCTGCCAAGTAATGGAGTTAAGCACTACACCACCGTGTGCATAAAACCATTCTGAAACAGACGCCCTGGAAAACAAGGACGCAGCATTCAATGAAGCATCACAGACCTATATGAGGCCCTGGACCAGCTGGTCCGCTAGCCTAATAACCTCAGGAGAGAGTCGGTGCTCCTCCACTGTCTGGTGCAAAATGCTCACTCTGCGAGTTGTATACAGCACTAGGGGTCAGGACTAGTCCAAGATGGCCACCGAGCGTTCAGAACGCGGCCACAGGAAAATGGCCGGCACAATGTAAGCTGCGCCATAGCGCGGCTACGACAAAATGGGCGCCAACGGGAGTTTTCAATGTAATTGATAAACCTCCCAAAAAATGGCGCCAGCGCCGTCTGAGACCCCAGTGTAGTGGTCACAATAGGCCGCAAGCCAGACCCCAGCATGGTAAACATGGAACGGGTCAGTACTTTGGATCTTCCATCAGTCAGATCCATACAAGCGGGGGTTCCCGCCCGGCGGTGAGGGACTACAAAAGCCCTCAGCGGCTTTTCTCATTCCGCATCTCAGAAATTATCAAAGAAGGGCACAGAAGGGAAAAACCTACACAGCGGTCTGATTTGTGTGATCCAAAAAAGACCGAGCACTCAGCGGAAACCCAGCTGCACTATGCAGCTTAGGAGAGTCCCTTGCAGCAGTAAAAAGCGCACCCATAAATGCCTTATTCTGTTTTTTTTTTTTTTAACTATGTACCTGGTCCATGGCTTCATAACAGAGCATTCCCCAGGGGATAGCGGGGGAAGGGGGCACTCTTTTACCACCTGCCCGCAGTCCACCCCACCCTGGCACAAACTGTGTCCAGGACTAACAATAAAAACTCTGTGGGAATCCCAGGTGCTAACACCTGCTGCCACCACCAGCATGTGGGGAAGGACCCAGATACTGACTCCAATATTTACATATAGTGTGTATTATAATATGCACACCTGTCCATACAAATAGACAAAAGCTCCTAGAGCCCTATTCAGGGCCTCTCACCCACTTGCTGCGCTGACCAGGGGTAACCAGGGGACTCCCTCAGGAGGAGACTGCACAGCGCTGCCTGCGAGAGGAAAAGAACCGTGAGGTAACTTTTGCAGGGACCTGTGTTTAAACAGGAAAAGCCTCCTAGGGCTGTTTTATTTAAGGATAAGACACAGATACAGCATTAAAAGCAAAACCATTACAGGTGTCACCAATCAGTCAGCGTCTGCTGAAGTATAATCATAAACATCTGTGCTCATCACAGGGCTTTTTACCTCACAGGAAAGCCCAATACAAAAAAGAAAAAACACAGGCCAGATAACACAGTCCCCTGAGGAAGGCCCCCTCCCCCCTGACAGCGGCAATGTTAGCAAGGGAAAGGAGCAGGGAAGTAAGGGGAAGGGACCCCCGAACCCCAGGAATGCCCAGCCGTACCAACCCACCGAAGCAGGAGGGACTGTACTTACCCGTCCAAGCGAGGACTCGCTGACGCATTCCTGACAGAACTACAACCGAAATGGAGGTAGCTGTCGGCCCGGTCCACTGTGAGTGAGACAACACCACAGCTCAGTCATATGTGGACCTCGGAGCAAAGCTCACCGGCCACCCCAGGAGTCATGGGGTATGGCGTGGCAGACCAAGCCTCTTTGCAAAGGTGTGCCCACGCTTTCTGGTCGGACTGAGTAGACTACAAGGATCTATATTATCCAGCCTGTCTCTCAGCCGACAGTTGAAAGAAGATTCTTCAAGAAAAAGTAAAATAAAATAAAATTTCTCCTCAGGGCGCTGGGCCCAAAGGGAGCCATACGTCCTTCTCCTTTGCTAGGCAGAACGAAACTGAGGCTGCAAGCTGCAGTGAGGAGGGTTATGTCTGGAGGGACCGCCCCCTGGGCGGGGCTGTTCAACTCTGTTAATGTAACATGTATTTAACTTTTTAACATGCTTCTGCCTAGTCCTCTCCTGTAAACAGGGAACATAACCCACTTGTCAAGATTTAAGGAGCTGTGTCCGTCCATGGACTATAAGAGAAATTAAATATTACCAACAACAACTTTAAAAAATGGGACAGGGCACTGGTGGCAGACCAGAGGGACAGGGCACTGGTGGCAGACCAGAGGGACAGGGCACTGGTGGCAGACCAGAGGGACAGGGCACTGGTGGCAGACCAGAGGGACAGGGCACTGGTGGCAGACCAGAGGGACAGGGCACTGGTGGCAGACCAGAGGGACAGGGCACTGGGGGCAGACCAGAGGGACAGGGCACTATAACTGGGTCTCTTCCCCATTATCTTGCTGTCTCCTCTGCAACTCCCATCCATCCTCTCTCTCTCTCTCTCTCCCATTCATCTCATCATCAGGAGCCTGTGTGTGCGGCTCCACGTTTGCATGTCCCCACTTCCCCCTTTTATTCAGGCTGGCAGAGAAGAGAGGAGCTGCAGCACAGCAGGAGGGAGCACAATCCAGCACTGAGATCCACACAACTGCACAGCCATTGACACCATAGCACAGCGCACAGCACACATTGAGACCAGTCTGTTCACAGTGCTCAGGCTAAACTGTTGGACACTTACATAGAGCACAAGGAGAAGAAAACTGCACAAACTAGAAGGCTGCCGCTCTCATGTCAGGGCAACTTTCAGTGAGCGCTGCACCGGAGTGGTAATTTTTGCAATCCTCCACCTCACTCATTACTTTCTGCTCTCCAGCTACATTGGTCGGGCCCGGGGGAGGGGGGCAGGCTCAGAGAGGTCATACTGTTAGGTCCCATGGCTTAATGAGAATTGTAAGGAGAGCACCTGTGTACTGCTCTGCCTGTGCGCGGCTCACCAGACTACTTTTCCCGAGCATGCACCTTTCCTCTTCGGCCGCCAATCTCATCGGGACTCTAAGTGTAGGCACAGATTGGAGGGAGATTGGTCATGCAGCCCTGTCATTGTAAGGTTCTGAAAGAGTACCCCTTTATGTTTTTAACTAGAATAAATTTGAAATAATTTATTTGTATGCCTACATAGAGAAGACCGCAGAAGAATGTGTAGATGGCATTTAACTTAGATTGATAAGATTTTAGCCTGCAGTTAGCACCATAAACATAACAAGAATGTGTTTGTTATCAGGAAATACCTGATTATCTGAAGCTAGTGTATCATTACTGAAGACAATAGAATTACCTGCAGGCAAAATAGTATACATGTTGTTTGAAACCTAACATGCTATTGTATTGTGTAAACATTGTGTCCTGCTGTAATTGGTTGCACCGCAGGGGGGGGGGGGGGGGGTTTCCTAATGATGAATGCATAAATATGCTGTGTGACAAATAAACCAGTGTTAGTTGAAATCCACCATAATACAGAGTGGCTTTTAATTATCCAATGCGCATCAAAGGTTCTCCCACACACCCAAGAGTCCAACCCGGGTTCAGAGGAACACCATCAACCTTACAGTCATCATTCGCCCCCAGCTTAAATCCACTCGCCAAATGCTAGTAGGCGAGTGGAAATTTTGAGGGCTGTCTATACTGATACGGACTGGGTAATGTGTTAGGAATGAAAGGATGGCACATCATTTGATGGAAATAAAAATTATCCACCTACAGAGGGCTGAATTCAAAGACACCCCGAAAATCAAAGTGAAAAAAATTATGCAGCAAGCTAGTCCATTTTGCTGAAATTTCATTCTAACAACTCAAATGGTCCTCAGTAGTTTGTATAGCTCCCAAGTGCTTGTATGCATGCCTGACATCATGGCATGCTCCTAAGGAGGCGAACGGATGGTGCCCTGGGGAATTTTCTCCCAGATCTGGACCAGAGCATCACTGAGCTCCTGAACAGACTGAGGTGCAACCTGACGGCACCGGATGGACCGAAACATAATGTCCCAGAGGTGTTCTTTTGGATTTAGGTCAGATGAGCGTGGGGGCCATTCAATGGTATCAAGTTCTTCATCCTCCAGGAACTGGCTGAATGCTTTCGCCACATGAGGCCAGGCATTGTCGTGCACCAGGACAAACCCAGGACCCACTGCACCAGCGTAGGTAGGGTCTGACAATGGGTCCAAGGTTTCCATCCCGATACCCAATGGCAGTCAGGGTGCCATTGTGTAGCTTGTAGAGGTCTGTGTGTCCCTCCATGGATATGCCTCCCCAGACCATCACTGACCCACCACCAAATCGGTCATGCTGAACGATGTTACAGGCAGCATAAAGTTCTCCGCGGCTTCTCCAGACCCTTTTGCGTCTGTCACATATGCTATGGGTGAACCTGCTCTTATCTGTGAAAAGCATGGGACACCAGTGGCGGACCTGCCAATTCTGGTGTTCAATGGAAAATGCCAATCGAGCTCCACAGTGTCCGGCAGTGAGCACAGAGCAGGCTAGAGGATGCATGGCCACCCCCATGAAGTCTGTTTCTGATTGTTTGGTCAGAGACATTCACACCAGTGGCCTGCTGGAGGTCATTTTGTAGGGATCTGGCAGTGCTCATTCTGTTCCTCCATCAGCAGATACCGGTCCTACTGATGGGTTAAGGACATTCTACGGCTTTGTCCAGCTCTCCTAGAGTAACTGCCTGTCTTCTGGAATCTCTTCCATGCTCTCGAGACTGTGCTGGGAGAAACAGCAAACCTTCTGGCAATGACACGTATTGATGTGCCATCCTGGAGGAGTTGGACTGCCTGTGCAACCTTTATAGGGTCCAAGTATTGCCTCGTGCTACCAGTAGTGACACTGCATCTAGCCAAATGCAAAACTAATTAAAAACAGTCAGAAAAGATGAGTAGGAAAAAAAATGTCAGACACCTCCACCTGAAAAAACATTCCTGTTTTGGAGGTCGTCTCAGTGTTGCCCATCTAGTGCACCTGTTATTAATTTCAATTAACAGCAAAGCAGCTAAAACTGATCAACAACCCCTTCTGTATACACCCCTCCCCCTCTGCTACTTATCTGACCAGATCAATATCCCAGGAGTTTTGATTCAAAAGTGTTCCTTTAATTTTATTTGAGCAGTGTATATTTCTCCATGGCCATAAAGGATATAAATTCACTTTGTGTGTAGCAAATACCTTTTTAAACACTTATTACCATCTACACATAATAGTGATATCATCACTGTGCTATATATAGTCTATGCAGAGAGCAGAGCCGTGGGAGGGACCCAGCAGGTCCTCCCACTACATACAGCGATGCGCTGGCAGGAGAGAAAAAAAATCTCCTGCTAGCAGCATCTTTGGAGCGGTATGTATACCGCTCCTTCACCCCTCCTTCCCATTTAAAACAATGGGAAACCGTGGTAATACCGCCTGCAATGCGCCTCTGCAGAGGCGCATTGTGGGCAGTATTAACCCTTTATCGGCCGCTAGAGGGGGTTAATACCGCACCGCTAGCGGCCGAATCCCGCGGCAATTCCGACGGCTCCCGCCCCAGTGTGAAAGGGGCCTTATTTAGCCAATATTTGCTGGCCCTGGCGTTAAGCTTAAGGCTCCATGTACACATGACGTTTTTACAACTGCTCCTAAATGATTAAACTTGACAGATGGTAACCCACGTTTAAAACGTTTGTTTTGCCGCGTGTAGCTGCGTTTTGACGCGTTTGCTTTTTCTTTTTTTAAATGGGCGAACGAAAAATGCCTATAAACGAAAAAAAAAGGCTAAATGCGGGTACCGCGTTTAGCGTCTGAAACGTGGAAATCTCCAGCGTCTGAACTCTTTTTTTTGTAAAATTGATCGGTTCAGCCGTATTTTTACAGCCCCCCTAAAAGCCTTACAAGGCAGCTGGGCGGGGTGGTGCATATTCTGTGCCCGTGGCAAATTTACCTTGGCTTGCCAAGTTTAGGAGGTAGCACTGCCTGTCAAACTCACCCATTTAAAAGGATAAATGCACCTTTGGGAACAGGTTGCATGCTCACCCCAGTTTTAGGGTGGGACATGCAACATGTTCCCAGTGCTGCAGCCCGCTGCACCCATCCCTGCGACAGCAGTATGGGGGAGAAGTTCCCCATACTAGCTGTCACGGTTTGAAAACAGCTCTGTGTGTCTGAATGAGCTACAAGTCCCATCATCTTTAGCGGCTGTCAGCTTGTAGTTCTCAATGAACTACCACGCTGCTGTGGTATTTCATTAAGTTCTCCTGTCAGGGAGTATCGGTAACCCGTACGGGATGTATGGGTAAACAGATACACTGACACAGATACACCGATCTGCTGGTGCTGTCAACAGGCTCCTACTAAAAAAAAATTATAAAATGCCCTTTTTTTTTTACCTATAAATGTGCATTTATTAAGTGAACTTATCCTTTAAGTCAATAAGACCGTGCCGTAAATGCTTGGCTCACAGCTGCAGCGCAATATTGCAGGCTTTTAGGAGGCAACAGTATCTTCTCTCTGAATTCCTAGAACCTGCTCGTCTACCACCCTCTGAAAAGCAATCTACACTGCAATAGCCTTCAGAGGCCAGTAGAGACTGCTGCCTGTGTTAGCCTAGAATTAAACATTCATCACCAGAACAAGTGTTCCTACAGGGAAGTTTCCACTCCATTCCTTTTCTGGTGGCAACTAAAATTTTTGGGTTTACCCTCACTTTTATTTCCGGAGACATTGAAGATCAGGACAATTAGCAAGAGTGAACCTCCCTCCCTAATAGGGACAAAAACAGCAATACAAATATGACAGTGGTTCCAACTCCTCACCACCAAGCAAATCGATTATACCATTATTAATAAGAACAAAAAAAAAAAAAAAAGAAAGCTTTGCCTTTAGTTATACTTTCAGGACACAGTGTTGCAGGCTTTTAGTGGTTAAAACAGGCGATGAGGAGTTGACATATCAAATCTGAGGTGTGCATCAAATAATAAATGCATAATCAGTGCACAAATAATACAGTTAAACTAAAAATATTGCAAGCTGAACACAAAATAAAGGGTAATCACGACCTCAAATGTAGCAAATGAAAAAAATATGTAAGTGCAGTGCAATAAAAGTCCATATAAAAGTTACTAAAGATGACACCCAGTGATACAGCGAAAACTCTACAAATGAAAGTGATGTAACCGCCACCAACAAGAGAAATGCTTCCTTACCAGATGGGATGGACCATTTGCGTTAACAACTGGTCAAAACAGCTTGGTCTCACCATAGGAGAGAAGACACGGATGGATCCAGCAAAGTGGTAAGTAATCCGATCAGATGGGATGGGCTATTAGCATTACCAACTGGTCAAAACAGCTTGGTCTCAGCATTGGAGAGAAGATGCGGATGGATCCAGCAGAATGGTAGGTAATCCGATCAGATATAAAAGAAACAACAGAAAACACGATCTCAGTGTAGACTGTTTGTATTTTATTCCAAGGGTAAAAAAAGTTCACTATACAGTAAAAATCCTGGACTGGACAATAGGCACAGGGAAATCCACTGGAGGACTACCGTCTGGTATAGCGAATGAGATTAAAATCATAAAAAAGCATGGCATGTAGCCGTGGTGTACAGCTGCAAACAGCAATGGAAAGGACGCGGGTGACGTCACAAAGCTCCTCCCCCGTACGCACGTTACGTCCGATTGGACTTAGTCAGCGGTGGGTGGGGCCAATGACAAATACATCAGGCTAACTTGGAGCTCCGATGCCTCCAGTTTGTCGTTTGAGATTTTTAGAGCTGGTTCTGGCTACAAAACCAGGAATTTCTTTAAACAGTCTGACAGAAACGTTTTTATACCCCTAGACAGCTGCCATCACAAATCTTGGTTGTGCAATATCCCCAGGGGCCAGTTTATTCGCCTGCAACGTAACTGTACCCTGGGGTCAGATTTGTTTGCACAATCAGACATCCTTGCGCAACGTTTCCTGCAAAAGGGATATAATAAGGATGAGATTGCTAGCGAAATCAAAAAGGTTGGGGATATGAATCGTGCACCTTTGGTAGCCGGTCAGTGTCCTAGGTCACCACCAAAAACAGACAGTACTCAACTTCGGATCATTCTAGATTACAATGTTCAACATAAAAAAATTGAAAAAATAAATGATGAAACATCTTACAGAAGGATCAGGTGTTGGGTACTATCTTACCACCACGCCCCAGATTCATCTACCGTAGGGCACCTACACTGAGGGATGTCATAGCCCCCCCCTGTGGTAAAAGTGGGGGGTTTTTCCCACTCCTAACTGGTTTCTATGCATGTGGGAGGTGTCCACCATGCAAGAAATGCAGACAAACCGTTAAAAAACGGAAGGAATTTGTAGCCAATACCACAGGGAACACTTATCCTATCAAAAGCCTCATCACTTGTCATCACTTGTAGGGGTTGTGTATGTTCTCCAGTGTGACTGCGGATTACAGTACATTGGGAGGACATCTAGACCTCTCCATGTGCGCATTGGAGAGCATGTTAACAACATTATTAAAGGACCAAGGACCCATAATGTATCTAAACACTTCCGATATTTTCATAATAAGGATCCAAGGTGTTTGAAGTTTTGGGGTCTAGAGAGGGTCCAGCCACACTGGAGAGGGGGGAACTTCATCCGCCAACTCAGCCAGTGTGAGTCATTTTGGATCCATGAGAGCCAAGTTTTGGTGCCGAGGGGGTTGAACGTTGTTTGATCTCAACTGCTTCATCTCCAATAAATGATTACCGTATTTATCGGCGTATAACGCACACTTTTTCCCCCCTAAAATCAGGGGGAAATCGGGGGTGCGCGTTATACACCGATGTCATTTTTTTACCAATGGGGGGGAGCGGGTATTGGGCGGGGGTGTCGTGCCGGCCATCCTACCTCTCCTGGTCCTGGGACGCCAGCGTACTTAAAAATCGCTCGTCCCTTCTCTCCTCTTCTTGCTCCTCCTCCCCCTCCGAGTGTAGCTTCAGATTGGAGGAGGAGAGCGGTCACATGAGAGGAGAGCGATCATGTGACCAGCCGGGGAACACAGTATGAATGAGAAGGAACTGTCAGTGCTTGAACACAGGCTACGGTATGTAGAAGGGACTGGCAGTGCTTTATTTTTAAACTTTACAATATGTTGGCAGTCTCCTGGGAGTGCAAGGGGGCTGTGTAATGTAAATGAGCTGTACTGTGCAGGGAGACAATGCTGTGTAGTGTATGTGTAATGTGCTGCGATCTATGTGTAATGTGCTGGGATCTATGTGTAATGTGCTGCGATCTATGTGTAATGTGCTGCGATCTATGTGTAATGTGCTGCGATCTATGTGTAATGTGCTGCGATCTATGTGTAATGTGATGAGATCTACGAGTAATGTGATGAGATCTATGTGTAATGTGGTGAGATCTATGTGTAATGTGATGAGATCTATGTGTAATGTGATGAGATCTATGTGTAATGTGATGAGATCTATGTGTAATGTGCTGAGATCTATGTGTAATGTGCAGGGGGGGGGGGGGGGGCTTTGGTCTGTGTAATGTGCAGGGGGGCTTTGGAATATAAAAGGGGCTGTTGAAAGTTTTTTTCCTGAAACTTCCCTCTTAAAATGAGGGTGTGCGTTATACGCCGGTGCGTGTTATACGCCGATAAATACGGTATATATGGTCTTTGATATTTTATTATTATGTATTTCTTCTGTTTGATTCAATGCTCTTTTTGCCATTTCCTTATGATCTCTTCTCAGTGTGTTAAAATGTGATGCATTATACATATGAACTTTTAGATTATTGTTTTATAGTTGTCATATACATCTATGATGTATTAGTGTACATAGGAAAGACCGCGGGTGTAAGTTTATGATTTTTAATATAATGGCCGTGTATACTCCTCATTGGGAGTGTATTTAATACTGTTAAAAGTCGGCGCGGTGTATCCATGGGTGTTGTCACCTTATGGCTGGTGTGCCGAGTTTCCATGGGTGTTGTCACGCTATGGCTGGTGTGCCCAGTCTCCTCTTACTTAGGCTTCCTGTTATGGCCGAGTTTCCTCTCACTCAGGCTTCCATGTCATGGCCTGTGCAAATGTTTGGGACTCACACCATGGTTACCGCGTCTGTATATCTAGAAGTCGGGTGACGCCTTGGCCCCACCTAACGCTGACAAAGTCCAATCGGACATAACGTGCTCAAGTGGGAGGAGCTTTGCGACGTCACCCGCGTCCTTTCCATTGCTGTTTGCAGCTGTACACCACGGCTACATGCCATGCTTTTTTATGATTTTTATCTCATTCGCTATACCAGACGGTAGTCCTCCAGTGGATTTCCCTGTGCCTATTGTCCAGTTCAGGATTTTTGCTGTATAGTGAACTTTTTTCCCCCTGGAATAAAATACAGTCTGTCTACACTGAGATCGTGTTTTCTGTTGTTTCTTTTATATCTGATCGGATTACCTACCATTCTGCTGGATCCATCCGCATCTTCTCTCCTATGCTGAGACCAAGCTGTTTTGACCAGCAGGTAATGCTAACAGTTCTGTTCATAGACAGTGACTATGATGCGACTTCAGCGCAACTCTACACTCTGGCACTCAAGTCCCATCAAAGTTACATCAAAAGTAGTGCAAGAACATTTGTGTGTCCAAAGTCGCATGTTAGGGTTAAAGGGTCACTAAAGGAAAAAAATGTTTTAGCTAAATAGCTTCCTTTACCTTACTGCAGTCCTGTTTTCATGTCCTCATTGTTCGTTTTTGCTTTGAAGTAACTGTAATCCTTCTCTGATCTCCACACTTCCTGCTTGTCTGGCTTCTTATGAAAAAACTCATGCGAGCTTCTCACTGTGGTCCATGATCAAGAAGGTGTGATTACTGTGTGTCGAAAACTCCTCAGAACCAATCAGATTCATTTTAAAAACAAATACTGCCCTGTGTTTGTTTGTTTTTGTTCTGTGTATCTCTGTACTTCACAGAAACATGAAACTAGTTTAAAAACAAGAACTAAACTGCAGGCACATTATATGATTGATTTGTATCTATTTTTAATCATTTTTAAAAAGGAATCAGTTAACTATTATGTCTCTATACCCTTTTAACAGTCATTTTAGCCAAAAAAAAAATTTCCTTTAAGCTCTAGGGTTTGAGTTAGAGGTAATTGTTAGGGCTAGTGGTAATTGTCAAGGTTGGAACGCTAACCCAAACAATTACTGCCAACTCTAACTCTAATGAATACCGCTAACTCTAACCCCAACGACTACTGCTAACTTTAACCGCAGCGGTTACGGGTAACGCTAACCCTAAGGCTCCTTTCACACAGGCAGATCGATTTGCTGATCCCTGCTAAGCAGGCGGACGACAAGTCTGTTTCCACTCACTATCCCGCTTTCCTCTATGGGGAGATTGGATGAAAACGTTCCGCCTATCCGTTTCGCCAGACGGATGGAAAATATGACCACCATCTGTCTGGATTTGGCAGACAGGATCGCATAGCAGCGGGTGTCAGCTGACATGTCACCGCTGACATCCGCTGCCCCATAGGGGTCAATGGAGTGTCCAATCAGGTCCACATGAAAAATTGACAGGTGGACCTGATCAGACAGCCCGTGTGAAAGGGCCCCAACCATTACTGCTCACTCTAACCCGAATGATTACGGCCAATTCTAACCCTAACAATTACCACTATCTCTAACCCTAAGCCCTAACCCTAACATGCGACATTGGACACACAAAGATTCCTGCACTACTGATGCGACTTGAGTGTCAGAGTGTAAAGTTGCGTGAAAGTTGCACTCCATGAATAGAACGGTCATATTTTCCCATTAGCTAATAAAAAAAAGCTAAAAAATGCACAACGCATCAAAAATGCACCACAAAACACACCGGAAAAATGCATCAACTGCAACCTGCATAGATATGAACCTAACCTTGGCCATGAATCCTATTAAAATACCTTTGACATAAACCAGCTTATTGGTCCCTTTCATATGGGAAAGCAGAATACGTAACATGCAGAGACTAATTGCATCAGTCATAATTACACTGGAAAAACGATAGATATTCTAAATCAATTTAAATGTAACCACTAAAACGATAAGCTCTCAAAGATAGCAGAACTAGAAAATGAAATGCAAATGCAAATGAAATGCAACCGATTGCTAAGGTTCTACATTACACATTGGCTTAGCAGAAAGAAATTCTTACCTGATGGTTGGAGACACTTAAGGGGGGTAAACTCTCTTTCCATTCTTAGTGTATTAATTTCACCTGGAGATAGATACATGTATAAATAATGTGTTTTAATTACAAACCATTAGTTTTTCTTTATCACAACATAGCTTTAAATAGGTTATGTCACTTAATTATAGCTTGTCCAGGATGTGTGGAATAATAAAAGGAATCTCATACTGAAGCCTTTGCTCTATGATAACTTTGTGACATTCTGGTTGCAGCTATTCAATTTGCTTAGCTGTGCTATTTTTCACACACAACTCTGTGAAAATGGAATTTGAAGCTACATATCTTTTCTATCTAGAGTTGTAAATGAGCTCTCACCCCAGACGATGGATGTCCAGCAGAGAACTGAGATCACCTTCTGAAGGATCACATAGTGTGCCTTCAGCAGTAACATAACTACAGTTCTAGTGCATTACATAGTTCACACTCATTGAAATACAAAGTTGTGTCTGTCTTTAATCCCTTTTCATCATTTATTTCAGATTTTATACTATTAAATCATATTATTCCCATCTGAATAAATCTATTCTTGTCAATCATTTTGCACAGTTCTCTTGCTATATAAAAGAGTACAACTTGCACTTTCGAAAGCTTGTAAGAGGTGTGCAGCAATCAAATGAAGGGCACCTTAAAGTGAATTTTTTTTATGATGTCACAACGTATAGTATAAGATTTCCTATCATCTGTGCCCAGTCTTGCCACAAAGAGTTAATCCAGCTCTGAGCAATCCTCTTTTTATTTTTCAGTGAGATAAACGGACAAACAGGAGAAAACTTTTGTCCGTTCTTCCCCCTTGCTGTGAATGACCGGTTATTTACATATCTCATGCACTAGCCTGGAGACAGGCATTATTTTTTTAATTACCACCCTCACTCCTTTTCTGAAGTCATGTGGTTACTTTTCTGGATTTTGACTGGATGCTAGTGATCATAGCAGAATTTAGTGTAAGGAATACACAAAAAAATGAATGTTGACAAGGGGAGTGTAGAGGAGGGCGGGGAGTCTACTGACATCACAACTCACCCACCGAGCTCCGGACAACAGACCCACCCACAGAATCTGCAGTTTTTCAGGTCTCATAACAGAGGGGAGACATTTGACAGGTAAGGATATATGCAGGAGGCATCTATATTCTTATAGATCAGCACTATGGCAGTAGTTTAGAAAGGATGAGAGTGGGTTTACATCCACTTTAAGGTGCTCCAACCCAAACGGCTGTAAAAGTCTAATATGCAAATTTTTACTCTCCTTGGTAGTGTTAAGAGTTTTCAGGCCTTCTATACGCTCCTACGTCCCATTAAAGTGACCCCCCATCTTGGTGGTGTGCCACTAGAAACATAGAAGGCTGGCCATCTCTTGAGTCTGGCTAACAGTGTCTTGACCTACCTTCAAAGCCATCTCCAGTGTGATTATATGCAAATGTCATCACTTCCTGGTAATGTTGAGAGCTTGCCCCACTCCACCAGTCTGCCACCCCTTCCTATCAGCACACCACCAAGATGAGCATTTGAATGGTCAATAGGATAGTATGGAAGGAGACTCCTGCACCCACTTAAAAGGTATGTATGTATCTGTATTTGATTTCGGTCGGTATTTTACAAGCTCCAAGATATGACAGGTATACTTTAAAATGAACATTTTTAGGCAAATCAACAACATTATATTACTTATACCCATTTGTGTTGTAAAGTATATTTATTTCTTATAAATGCCAAGGTTCTGTATTTGAAATCACATGCACCCTTTAGAGCAGGGTGCCCAACCAGTGGCCCGCAGTGTCCTCTGATGTGGCCTGTGACCTCCTGCTCTGAATTGGCAAGCCCAGATCATGGGTTACCGACCCGCCATCCCAGAGCATCAGTGTTGTGAATGGAGGTGCAGTAGAGGAAGCAATCGGCTACAGAGCAGAGCCGCATAAACCGATGCTTCCTATTAGCATGGGCTCCTGTCATAGATGAAGTGATACCAAATGCACTCTGTCTGGGACAGCAACAGTCGGCGATACCTGAATGGAAGAATGTTATTAAAGGTACGTTTATAACTAAAATCATATGGGCATATCTGTTCTGCAGTGGTTACTGGGCTGCTTTTAACCGTTTCAATACAGGGCATATTCACCCCCTTCCTGCCCAGACAAAGTTTTAGTTTTCAGTGCTGCCGCACTTTGAATGACAATTACGTGGTCATGCAACACTGTACCCAAATGTTTTTTTTCCCCACAAATAGAGCTTTCGTTTGGTGGTATTTGATCACCTCTACAGTTTTAATTTGTTGCTCTTTAAACAAAAAGAAGAGCGACAATTTTGAAAAAAAAAACACAATATTTTTTACTTTTTGATTTAATAAATATCACAATTTTTTTTTTTAAACAATTTTTTTCCTCAGTTTAGACCAATACGTATTTTTCTACATATTTTTGGCAAAAAAAAAACAACTAAAAATCACAAAGCGTTTATTGATTGGTTTGCGCAAAAGTTATAGCATCTACAAAATAAGGGATAGATTAATGGCATTTTAATTTTTTTACTAGTAGTGGGGTGATCTGCGATTGTTATTGTGACAGCGACATTGCGACAGACACATCGGACACTTTTGAAACGTTTTTGGAACCATTTACATTTATACAGCGATTAGTGCTTTAAAACTGCACCGATTACTGTGTAAATGTGACTGGCAGGGAAAGGGTTAATACTAGGGGGGCGATCAAGGGGTTAATATGTTCCCTAGTGAGTGATTCTAACTGTAGGGGGAGGGGACCAATGTGTGTTTCCAGTACAGAGGAACACACATCGGTCTCCTCTCCTTTTGAAAGGACATGGATCTGTGTGTTTACACACACAGATCCATTGTCCTGCCGTAATTGTGGGCAATTGCGGGTGCCCGGCGGACATCGTGGCCACGGGGCACGTGCACCGGGTCCCGAGCGATGCAGCGGGTGCGCACGCGTGCCTCCTAGCCGCCTGGGAAGCCCAGGACGTCATACAACGTCCACCCGGAGGGAGGGTGAACCGCCAACGTAATTTTGCAATGACTCGGTAGGGAAGGGGTTAAAAACTGATCCACAGGGTTAGCTGCACCATGCCAGAGTCCTGTATTCCACTTGTGTTGCTTGAAAGGAGCACGGCTGCTGCAACACATGCACCGAGCATACTCCAGTGACATCTCTACAAACCACCCAGCCACCTGTGCACCAAGCCTCACTCTGGACTCCTCCACCATATGGCCAGCTTCCCATCACAGTGGTGACCAGCGGGAATCTGAGTGCTTGCGGAGACAGGAGCAGAGGAACTTGACTTCCCACCGACGTTATCTCTCGGGACTTTACTTACAGATGTGCCTTTCTAATTCTTCTAAAATGTGAGTTGCTAAATTGTATGACTGAAATTTTTTTAGTACTCCTGCACTTGGAGGCACCTCTCCCCTTTATTTTAGACTTCTGTTATTACTTGCGCATTTGGTGCACTTTCAGAAAGTGTGCCACACCTGCAGGATATAATGGAAGTCTGTGGCAAAGTGCAGCTGACCCACACAAAAGTCACAGGTGCACTGCGCCGCACCTGCAGTGTGGGATAACTAATGAAGAACTGAATAAGATAAATTATTAACAACACTTTAAGCATGCTTACTCTACTGGTTGATAGAGAAAGTGCCCCCTTAGACCAGGGCTCGACAAAATCCGGGCGCCAGGTCGCAATTGCGACAAGAAATTGTGACCTGGCGCCCGCCGGTAATTGAGGCCGCCGCTTTGCGGCCTACAAGGCTGCAAAGCCGAGGCCTCAGTTACGGCCAGTCGCAGGCGCGGGCGCACGGAGGCACAGTGCGCCCCCCCCGTGCGATCGGCGGGCCCGCAACGGCCGTTAAACTGAGGCCGCGGCTTTGCGGCCTTGTGAAGTGCTAAGCTTCCTTCTGTGGCCTGTGCCATTTGGTGGTGGCCGTTGGCATTACAAGTAAAACAGCATAGAACTGCTGTTTTACTTGTCAACGAGGTTTGTATTGATGGTTCAGACCACAGTCCTGCATTGCTAAAAAAAAAAAAAATCCATGCACAATTTCTTTGGCAATACATGTGTCTTAAAGAGGAACTTCCATGAAATTGTGAAGAGGAAGGACTGAAGCTGGAGAATATCAGTAATCTGATTACCGGTACATATTAGAATATATGTAATTTTTCACTGCCATCTCCTTCCCCCTAATTAGATCCCCCAAACATTATATATTTTTTTTATTCCAACACCCTAGAGAATAAAATTGCGATCGTTGCAATACTTTGTCATGCCTTATTTGCGCAGCGGCCTTACAAGCGCACTTTTTTTTAATTTAAATATAAGACAACAGTAAAGTTAGCCCAATTTTTTTTTAGGTTGTGAAAGATAATGTTACGCCGAGTAAATTGCTACCCAACATGTCACGCTTCAAAATTGTGTCCGCTCATGGAATGGCGACAAACATTTACCCTTTAAAATCTCCATAGGCGACGTTTTAAAAATTCTACAGGTTGCATGTTTTGAGTTACAGAGGAGGTTTAGAACTAGAATTATTGCTCTCGCTCTAACGATTGCGGTGATACCTCACGTGTGGTTTGAATACCGTTTACATATGCCGGCGCTACTCACGTATGTGATCGCTTCTGCGCGCGAGCTCGTCGGGACGGGGTGCGTTTTCTGGCTCCTAACTTTTTTAGCTGGCTCCTAGATTCCAAGCAAATTTGTCAAACCCTGCCTTAGACTATTGATCAGTGTAGTGGCCTCTCAGTAAAAAAAAAAAAAAAAAAGGAAAAAAAAAAACATCCCTTTACAATTTGATGGTCAGTGTGGGCTGGAGATCAATCCAGCACTTCTCAAGGAACCCCAGTTGAGAAAGGTTGGTCTAACAGCACCAAGGTACAAAGTTGTGATTAGTTGGCCTTCTTGCACCTATTAAAAACATATTTGTAATCGTTAACTGTGGGGATGATGCACTAAAATTGGAGAAGTTATTGTCCATGGTAAGCAATCATGCTTGTATCTTTTTATGTTTGTTTTTAAAAAAATGAAAGGCAAAATCTTGGTTTCTGTTGCCAACAATTTTGTTCTTGTTTTCTGTTTGAGTGTTAATTCCTCTATGGATATGATTTTTAGTGAGCTGAAGTGACTGCATCTGAATGCAATTCAAACACCCAATCAAATACAGTGGAATTAACTTTAATTTAAGCTCATTATTGGAACATGGTACACCCGTATTTGTAGTGTAGCATGTAAAATTCTCCAACACCTCCCCTCATTAGCCAACTAACAGAAAGCCAGTAAAGAGGTATGAACAATAAAGTTGGAGGACATGTCTGGAGGAGCATGACACTGCACCTGTGATCCACTGATTGCGGATGCAACTCTTGGCAGGCTCCTGTGGGAAAAGTAAATAAATAAATAAATGCATATTTTTTTAACTACAAAAATATGTGCATTTTTTATTTTATCCTTAAATAGGTGAACTTAGCCTTAGAAGAGAAATATGATCAAACCTTTTTTTTAGCCATACTTCTTTTCTGAGTCACAGGAATGTCCTTATTTTTACTCCTGTGACCTAGAATCAGCTCAGAGTGAGCGTCAGAGCTACTCCAGGCCTCACTGCTAGCTGGCTTAGCCTCTCAATGCACTACTGAGAGCCTGAGCCAGCCACCGTCACCACACTCTGCTCAGAGAAGACCAATGGTCATGTGATCACTCAGTCCCCAGTGCAGGGAACAGCTGCAGCATTGGACCTATGCTGCAACAATGGGGAGTACGTATGTTTGTTTGTTTTTTGGGATACCCACACTTCTCCTTCAACATATTTCACACTTTGATAAATCAGGTCATCTGCATATTTACTCACTTCCTTGAGAGCCGATTCACACTGGGGCGACTCGTCAGGAGACTCAGCCGCCTGACAAGTCGCGTCCCATTCTATTCACCAGAACCGTTCTAATAGGAGCGACGCAGCTGCAGGCATCATCCCAGTACAGTTTTTAGAGCGGGCGGTCGGCTTTCCAGTGATAACAACCGATGCGGCTAAAAGCCACACGGTTGTTATCCCGGAGGAGCGGGAGGGGACACCCCCCCTCCCGCCACCCTGACCGAGCCTCCCGTCCCACGAGCCGCTACTTCCGGCGGCTAAAGACAGACTGGAACAAAGAGTTGGCTTTGTTCCAGTCTGTATGTAAACACGGAAGCGACATTACTTCCGTTTTACTCAGCTGCCAATGGCGCCAGTTTAAAAAAAAAAAGACAGTATTCAGAATCGCCGTTTTTGCCCATCTGAATACTTGAAGTGCTAAGGAGGGATTTGGGGTCCAGATCCCTCCTTAAAGAGTACCTGTCATCACCTATTACTGTCACAAGGGATATTTACATTCCTTGTGACAGCAATAAAAGTGATCAAACATTTAAAAAATAAAAAACACAATGTAAAAAAAAAAAAAAAATAGGATTTTTGTACTCACCGTAAAATCCATTTCTCCGAGTTCATGGACGGACACAGCAGCAATTGACCTTAGGGTATTATCCTCCTATCTAGGAGATTGACTAGGCAGAAAAACAGCATGTTAAGTGTTAAACACTCCACACAGTATAGTACCTCACAGGGGGCGGTTCCCCCGGGTACATCCCTCCTCCTCTGCTCTGCAGCCTCAGTTCGTAAACAAGCAGTACAAACAAAGGAGGGGTGGGTGCTGTGTCCGTCCATGAACTCAGAGAAATGGATTTTACAGTGAGTATAAAAATCCTATTTTCTCTTCCGTTCATGGACGGACACAGCAGCAATTGACCTTAGGGGCAGTGTCAAAAAATCGAGGGGTGGCAAAACACAGCAAACCAACTTCACCCCAAACAAACCAGAGCTCCTCAACGGAGGAACTTCAACGTTAAACAGCCGCCTGCAAGACCTTGCGGCCGAAAGAGGCATCCGAAGATGCACTCACATCCACCTTGTAAAACTTTGAGAAGGTGTGGATTGACGACCAGGTCACTGTTTACACACCTGTAAAACAAACGCTTGATGGCGGAAAGCCCAAGAGGCCCCAATTGCCTTGGTCGAATGTGCCGTATCCGGGAAGGGGGGCGCCTGCCCCTTTAGGGCATAGGCCTGAAGCACGACCTGCCTGATCCACCTATAAATGGTGGCCGACGAGACCGCCATACCCTTCTTAGAACCAGTTACCGACACGAACTGTGAATCGAACTTTCGAAACCGAGCCGTAGCAGACAGGTGCACCGAGAGGACTAAATTGAAGTCCCACGGAGGCAGTGGAGGACGCACAGTCGGGGGCACATGCCGATTCCCCTGCACAAACATACGCACCAGAGAGTGCGCCGCCAAGGGTCGCTAAAAGAAAACCGCCAAGGCCGAAATCTGACCCTTAATCGTACTTAAGGCGAGAGCCTGATCCAACCCACGCTGCAAGAACAGCAGAATCCGGGACATCACGTACGCACAGGGGTGCCAATTCATCTCACACATAGAGATGTAAGCCTTCCACGTACAATGGTAAATCTTCTGGGAAGTAGACTTCCGCGCCCGCAGCATGGTAGAGATTACCGAATCCGACAGACCCTGGTCCCTCAGCACCTGGCTCTCAATAGCCACGCTGTTAAAGCCAACGACTGTAAAGCAGGATGAAAGATAGGACCCTGCGACAGAAGATCCTTTCGCAGTGGCAGGCGCCACGGAACATCTGCCACCAGATGCACTAGATCTGCTTACCAGGGACGGCGAGGCCAATACAGAGCAATTAGGATTGTTGGTATCTCCTCGGCTTCCACTCTGCATAGCAGACGAGGAAGAAGCTTCAGAGGAGGAAAGGCGTAGATTAGGCGATAGTGACCCCACGGTGCCACCAACACGTCCGACGTGTCCGCCCATGGGTCTCTTGACCAGGTCACGAACCGTGACACCTTCCGATTGAGTCGGGACGCCAGAAGATCCACGTCTGGAGTGCCCCATTTCAGACAGAGACTCTGAAACACATCCAGGTGTAGCGACTATTCTCCTCGGTCTAGCGTTTGGCGACTTAGGTAGTCCGCCTGCCAGTTCTTTACGCCCGGAATGTATACAGCCGAAAGTGCCGGAACGTTCTTTTCGGGCCACCGGAGGATTTGAGCGACTTCCGCGGCTGCAGCCGAACTCTGTGTGCCCCCTTGATGATTGACATACACCACAGCCGTGACGTTGTCCGACTGAATCCTGACCGGGCGGCCCCGCAGTCTCAGAGACCACTTGGAGAGGCACAGCCTGATCGCCCGGAGTTCCAGGACATTGACAGGCGGGACTCTTCCCGAGCCCAGCGCCCCTGGGCTGACTGAACACCCCAGATTCCCCCCCAGCCGGAGAGACGGCATGGAAGGAAAGACTTCCCGGCCCGAAGCACCGGAGACGTCAGCCACCACACTGGGGGGGACCAGACCAGGCGACTCACCCGGACTTGGTGATCCAGAGCCGTCCCAACGTGACAGAATTTCTCTCTGTAACACACAAGTGTGATATTGAGCATATGGAACCGCCTCGAAGGAGGCCACCATCAGACCCAGAACTCGCATGCAAAAGCGAAGCGACGACCACTTCTGGGTCGCCAACCGCCTCACCGCAGTTTGCAGTGTTTGTAATTTCTCCGTGGGAAGAAAAACTCTCGCCACCGAGGAATCCAGGACTAGCCCCAGGTATTCCAGACGCTGAGACGGTACCAACACCGACTTCTGAACATTTAGCAGTCAACCAAATTCCCAGAGGGTCTGGCAGGTGATAGACACATCCACCTCTAAGGCCCCTTTCAGACTGGGGCGGGAGCTGCGGTGGCGGTATAACGCCGCTAAAAATAGTGGCGCTATACCGCCGGAATTGCCGCGGGTATCAGCCGCTAGCGGTGCGGTATTAACCCCCGCTAGCGGCCGATAAAGAGTTAATATCGCCCGCAATGCGCCTCTATAGAGGCGCATTGCGGGCGGTATTGCCGCGGTTCCCATTGTTTTCAATGGGAAGGAGCGGTGAAGGAGCGGTATACATGCCGCTCCTCTCACCGCTCCAAAGATGCTGCTGACAGGAGATTTTTTTGTCTCCCGCCAGCGCATCGCCTCAGTGTGAAAGCCCTCGGGCTTTCACATTGAGTCTGCAGTGCAGGAGTTTTTCAAGCGGGATAGCAGCGCTATTTTTAGCGCTTTACCGCCTGAAAAACTCCTCAATGTGAAAGGGGCCTTACTCTGAGCTTGAAGAAGCTCTCAGGAGAAGGTCGTCCAGGTATCCTACAATAGTGATCCCGCGCTGCCTCAGCAGGGCCAGAATCGGAGTGAGCACCTTGGTAAAAACCCTTGGCGCCGAAGCCAGGCTGAAAGGAAGGGCCACAAATTGAAAGTGGTCCTCCCCGACCGTAAAGCGCAGAAATCTCTGGTGCTTTGCACATATGGGGATATGCAAATACGCGTCCTTGATATCCAAGGACGCCAGAAAGTCCCCTTGATGGTGTGCCGCTATTACAGAGCGAACCGACTCCATCCTGAACTTTTTCACTCTGACAAAACAGTTGAGGGCCTTGAGATCCAGGATTGGACGGACCCCTTCCTTCTTGGGGACTACAAACAGATTGGAGTAAAACCCCTGAAACCGTTCTAGTAAAGGAACCAGCACGATCACCCCCCTGACCAGCAGATCTTGAAACTATCTTGTACCCTGAGGAAAATACTTTGCAAACCCGGCGGTCGGAAAGAAGTGACATCCAACGAGCCGCGAATTTGCGAAGCCGGCCCCCCACCAGAGAGACAGGCGGGGGCAGACCTTCATGCGGAAGCAGGTTTGTCCGCAGGCTTGCTGGGCTTGCGGAACCAGGGGCGCTCCTGCCCTTCAGCGGGCACCTTAGCGCCCTGGGAACGTTTACCTGCCGCACCGGGCCGACGAAAAAAACGCTTGGGGGCGGTAAAGGAGGGCCCCTGTCTGCGGCGAGGCTCCTTACCTTTACCAGATTGTCCACCAAGACCTTCTTAGAAGACTGGTTCGCAGACCAACACTTCAGCCAGACAAGGTGGCGCAACACCACCGCGTAGGCCAAGGCCCTGGAGAGCAAGGGAAGCGTATCCAGGGCTGACTCACAGACAAACTTTAGGCCCTGCACCAACTGGTCGGCCAGCGTCACACAGTTCGGAGGGGCTTGATGCCCCTCCAACTCCTGAAGCAACAACTTTGCCTGTTCAGTAAGTGTCTGACACTAGAGCCCCGGCCAAGACCGGTCTCACCGCCGACCCCACCACTGTGAACATGGAGCGGGCCACAGCCTCAGCTCTCCTATCTGCGGGGTCCTTGAAAGCGGGAGCACCTTCCACAGGCAACGTGGTCACCTTGTTCAGTCTGGACAGGGGGGTCCACTGATGGAGGAGAGGTCCACTTTTTCAGGAAGTCCTCCTCAAAAGGATAATGGACCGCAAAGCATTTTGGAACAGCAAAAACCTTTTCCGGCCGATCCCATTCCTTGTACAATTTTTTTTCCAGATAAGGAACACAAGGAAACACTTTGGCAGTGCGGGCCGGCTTGCGGAACCCAAAAGGGACCGACACCTCTGATGTCTCAGCCGAATCCTCAATTTTCTGAGTATCCCGCACCGCAGTGATAAGAGCTCCCACTAGCGCCCTATCATGCGCTGACCCTGAAGCAGAGTCATCCTCACTGTCCGTGTGGACTAGGCCTGCATCCTCTGACACCTCAGAACCAGGGCCGGGAGCAGTAGCTGGGCCCGATTCCGTGTCAGAGGCATCCCCAGAAGAAGGCGGGGGTGCTTTTTACCTCCCCTCTGGCCACACGCCGCTTCAATCCTGGCAACAAATGCCTCTAGGACTGCCGACATAGCATCCACAGGGGCACTAAGGGTTAACTCTGTCATGTCTGGGGGAGAAGCATTCGGTTCGGACGCCATGCTAACCCACCCTTTTGCCACCCTTGGAGTGCAAGGCAAGACCCACAGGCCACCCTCCCGGCCGCAGCAGAGAACAGGGGACCCCCCAGAGGACTCACCACCCGACCAGGCCTGTACTGCTGCTGTCTGCCCCAGAGCGCTGCTCCGTGCTGCGCCGTCCCTCAGGAAGTGTGCTGGAGCTGTTTGCGCCGTTATTTTAGCCACAAGAGGCAAAAACCCCTTTCAAAATGGCTGCCGACATGCAAAAAGAGCATGTGGGCTTCAAGAAAATGGCCGCCGAACTCTAATAAAGGCGCCCGGCGCCGCCAAAATGGCAGCCGGGATTGCACAGTAAAAATACACACTACAGTGAACACAGTAAAAAAACACCCGGGATCCCTGGGAAGGCCTTCCCCGCAAACATGGCAGCAAAACAGCACCCCCAAACAGACAAAGCCCCCAGCCACTGGATGGAGCCCCCCAGGCGGATCCTCCACCGCACGGCCGCCCGCCACCCAGAATGTGGGGAAAGGAGGGAGAGGAAGGGAGAGAGGAAAGCAGGGCGGACCCCCAATCGACCTCCCCAGAAATGCACCAGCCGCACCACCCTGCCAAAGCAAGGGGACTGCTACTTACCCGTCCTGCGACCACCGGCTTCCCAGACAGAACCAACGTCCGCGCAGTTACGGCATGGCTGTCGGCCCGGCACACTGACACAGACATAGAGCCGGGTCATATGTTTGCCCTGGAGCGTATAGCTCACCGGCCACCCCTGGAGCAACGGGGCATGTCGTGGACGGCCCAGCGTGTAGCTAAAGGCCGGCACACGCTCGATGGCCGAACTTGGGGGGGACTACAAGGATCGAGGATCCAGCCTGTCACCCAGTCGGCAGTTGATTGTAGATCACAGGATCCAAAAATGCAGGAAAACAAAAGGAAAATAGCAAAAAAATTCCCCGAGCACATGGGCCCTGAGGATGCCATGTCATCTCCTTTGCTAGGCTGAAAACTGAAGCTGCAAAGCAGAGGATGAGGGATGTACCCGGGGGAACTGCCCCTGGAAGGTACTATACTGTGTGGAGTGTTTAACACTTAACATGCGGTTTTTCTGCCTAGTCAATCTCCTAGAAAGGAGGATAATACCCTAAGGTCTACCCTAATACCCCAAGTTTTTTTTTTCTTCAAAGAGCCCCTGTCCCAGTGAGCTTGCGCCCGCATATGTAAACGGCGTTCAAATTACACGTGAGGTATCGCTGCGATCGTAAGAGCGAGAGAAATAATTCTAGCACTAAACCTCCACTGCAACTCTAACCTGGTAACCGTTTTTTTTTTTAAAGCGTCGCCTATGGATATTTTTTTTAGGTACCGTAGTTTGTCACCATTCCACGAGTGTGCGCAAAAAGACACTCACCATTCCACGAGTGTGCGCAAAAAGACACTCACCTATCCCACAATTTAGCGACGTGGCCACTCGAACCCTCCATTCTCTCCCCCGCCTGTCCACAGTGCTGACAATACTACTGTAGGCATCCGGCTGTGACAGCTTGCAGCTTCACAGCCGGGTACGCATGTCTCACTGCGCTGTCCTGCATAGCCGGGCAATCTTCTGGGACCTGTGATGTGTCCCAGAAGATTGCAGGGAGGAAGGGCTGCCTAGACGGCACAAGCGGAAGTGGGAGCTTGGCAGTAATCGTGATATATCGTGGAATCAAATTGAATACCAGATAATCGTAATCGAATCGTGAGACCAGTGAAGATGCGCACCCCTAGCGGGAGTGCTGTCAAGTGGCTCCAGTCAGTCACACAGCCAGAGTCTGTGAACCCAGAAGGAAGACGAGGGCTTAGTTTGCAGGCAATTTTCACATACTCTGCTCGTATGCTAGCACATTATGCCTTTACTTTGCATGTCAGGGGAAAAAAAGGCAGCACTTTACTACCTCTTTAAGACCAACGTTTTTGCCTATAGAAAATATCTACAATTATAAAAGAGGAACTGAACTCCCTGCAGCAGATCTCTCCCTTTAAGGAAGCCCCCAACGAATAGAACAGTGAATAACACCGTAATGACATTACACAAACTCGCAACAAATCCCATGAAACTAGCAGTCAGGACCATCACTGTATAATTCAAGACAAAGGATACCCTTTTTCATAATACTGCTTAGGCCCCTTTCATACTATGGGAAAGATTTATGGCATTTTTATTATATATTTTTTTTTTACTAGTAATGGCGGTGATCTACGATTTTTAGCGGTACTGCGAAATTGCCACGAACAGATCGGACACTTTTTGGGACCAATGACATTTATACAGCGATCAGTGCTATACAAATGCACTGATTACTGTGTAAATGTCACTGGCAGGAAAGGGGTTACCACTAGGGGGTGATCAAGGGGTTAAATGTGTTCCGTAGTTAGTGCTTTTAACTGTATGGGGATAGGATTGACTGGGGGAGGAGACATTTTGTTGTCCCTACTTATTGGGAACAAACGATATGTCTCCAATCCCCTGCCAGAACAGGGATTTGTGTATTTACACACACAAATCCCTGCTCTCGTGCGCGCGATTGCGGGTGGTCAGCAGCTATCACGCCTTCTGTGCAGCGAGCACGTGGCTGCTATCGCCCTTAACCACTTGCCACCCACCGTCGGCTGGGCGGTGCAGCTCTCGTTCTGGGTGGACGTCATGAAGGCCGCCCAGAACGACCGCTCTTGCGTGCCCCGCCGTTTTGCTAGGACAAGGCGCAACCCCGATCTGTGTAAAGAGCCGCGGATTTTTAACCATGTGATGGGCTGTGACCAATCACAGCCGGTCACATGTAAACGCAGAGATGCCGGTAATCGGCTCTCCTCGCCTCACACTGACAGAGTGGGAAAAGAGCCGATCAGTGGCATCTCCTCACAGAGGACAGATAGGTACGTAATCAGGGCACTGATCATCAGTGCCCTGATTACAATTAAGTGCCCACCACTGCCAGCAATCAGTGCCCATAATTGCCAATCTGTGCCCAAAAGTGCCAGCAACCAGTGCCCACAAGTGATGCCAGTCAGTGCTGGCTATTAGTGCTGCCCATCAATGCTCATCACGGCTGCCCATGAATGCCCATCAGTGCCACCTATCTATGCCCACCAGTGCCGCTTATCTATGCGGCATATTCATGCTTCCTCATCAGTGCCACCTAATCAGTGCAGCCTATCAGTGCTGCCTCATCAGCGCCCATCAGTGAAGGAGAAAAAATACTTATTTGCAATATTTACTGACAAAAACTGTGCATGGTTACAGTGTAGCATGACCGCGCAATTGTCATTCAAAGTGTGATAGCGCTGAAAGCTGAAAAATGGCTTGGGCTGTATCGAGGTGGTCAAAAGGTACCGAAGTACCCATATGGCGATTCGCGACAATGAATCACTTTGCCAATGTATATCAACGCGAGACGGTCGGCAAGTGGTTAATAACATTCATTTACAATATGGCTTGTGTAGTAGTAATGCATAATATCTATCTATCTATCTATCTATCTATCTTTTTTTTGCTAGATTTTTTTCCACAAAAGTGGATTTACCCTTTAAAATACAGGGATGTGTCCTTCTCTTCTAGATGTACTGCAGTATACAACCTGATTAAATCAGACATTCATGAGGTATCAATGAAAATTACATTATACGTTCCATATATCCCAAAGTTCTTGATTCTCAGTACCATATCTGTCATTTAGATGTACATCTTTATGGCTTGTGCGACTTGTCAAAAATATCAACTAAATTGATTCCAACATTCAATTCAATCTGAATTGTAGTTCTAGGAAGTCTCTGTGGAAATTGATGACAGAGCAATTAGCACTTCACATACTTTACGGAGAGGCAAAAATCAGTTAATAATTTTATTGGATTTAACATTTTGAGATAACCAAGGACCAGGGGCAGACTGACAACTCATGGGGCCCCTGGGCAATAGAAGACTATGGGGCCCCTGGGTTTACAGATGGCCTCCAAGCCAGGAGGCAGTGCAGAGGCGGGGCAGCTAAAATCTCAGGAATTTCACATCAGAAGCTTGTTGGTTTCAGACATATCAGGGACAGATGTAAAAAAAAAAAAAACATAGATTTTTTACATACTGTCCCTGGTTTTACTGAGCCTGGCAACCCTGATGGGGCCCCTAGTGACATGGGGCCCTCGGGCAGTGCCGAGTGACTCAATGGTCAGTCCACCCCTGCCAAGGACTCCACATATGCAGTAGTGTAACTGCAGCCAAAACTGCAAAAACATTCATCTGATGCACAATTACAGCTCCAAACATGACCTCCAACCCCAACATTTTCTTGTCTTGGATAGATTAAATGAAGTGGAGAACCTCGGCCAGATTATACTGCTCTTTATTTTGGCTCACATAATGGTCATCAGGGCAGGAAGTGAGGGGGAATCTTATGCGTAATACACAGGATACGAAAATCAGATGGATCGATCGTACAATAACCTGATCGTAGTAAACAGCTTACGAGAGCCGATCGACATTTCATGCAACAATATCCAAAAGGGACAAAATAAAAATAAAAAATTATCGAACGATAGAGTGAAATATTTTTTCAATTAGTACAGTATTCGTCCAAAAAAAAAAATTAAAAAAAATTGGAAGACCAAGCCACGCATGCTCGGAAATGAAAAATACATTACATTATAGCACTTCCAAAAGTTGTAGTCTGTCTTACAAGACTTTTCGTAACTTTAGTAACCTCTTAATTTTCGATATGAGACTAGCATGCAAAAAAAAAAAAAAAAGCAATTTGGGTGATTGCGTTTGCTGTCCCGGAGGGAGGAGCACGGTACGGCGATTTGTGCACTAGCTTTCATGCAAGCACTCCGATTGGGCAGCAAGGGGGGAAGCCATTCAGTGGGTCCAGTGGACTCGATGCCCACTGGCCATCCTCGATCATTCGTTACAGACACAGAACGGGGATCTGCTGAAGTAAAGGCAGATGTCCGTTCTGTCAGGAGATGACACGGAGATCTGTCTGTTAAGAAGGAAGACAGATCTGTGCGTTTCCCCAGTCACACATTCCCCCAGTCACACATTCCCCCATACAGTCAGAAAACACAAACTGGGAAACGTTACACATTTAACCCTTTGATTGCCCCTGATGTTAACCCCTTCCCTGCCAGTGTCATTAGTACAATGTCAGTGCATATTTTTAGCACTGATCACTGTAATATGTCACCGGTTCCCCAAAAAGTTTCAAAACCGTCGGTCAGGGGTCCGATCTGTCCGCTGCAATGTCGCTGTACCACTAAAAATTACTGATTGTCGCCATTACGAGTAAAAAATAAAATAAAAATTAAAATGCCATAAATCTATCCCCTATTTTGTAGATGCTATAACTTTTGCACAAACCAATCTATATACGCTACTGATGAATAAATTTGTCTTTTTATATTTTTTTGGGTATGTATTATATCAGAAAGTAAAAAATGTTGCTCTTTTTTAGTTAATAAGGCTTACCTGTAGCTACACCAGATTCCTCCCAAACCTGCACGGTTTAGGGCAGGGGTCTTCAAACTATGGCCCTCCAGGTGTTCAGGAACTACAATTTCCATCATGCCTAGTTATGTCTGAATGTGAGAGTTTTATAATGCCTCATGGGAAGTGTAGTTCCGCAACAGCTGGAGGGCCGTAGTTTGAGGATCCCTGGTTTAGGGGATATCCCCTGTATCTGCATGTGCCAACGTCATAGCGGTTTCGGCCAAATACAGCGCCGGAGCCTGCAATACTCGGAAGGAACTCCGGGAGACATGTTGGTGGCCAGAGCGGGGTACAAGGACTGCTGCGGGGACTTCGAGCTAAAGTAAGTATTTATATACTAGCTCATTATGCCTTTGTCTTGCAGTTTTTTTTTTCCCATGGGTTTACAACCACTTTAATATAAAAGACAACAAAAGTAACCAGTTACACTTACCAGTAACGGTGTTTGTGGGAAGTCTTACAGGACGGCACAATGAGAGATGACTGGCTCCACCTGACAGGAAACACAATCAATCAAGAGGTTAAAAGCCCCACCCCTCACCGTGCTCCTCAGTTTGTGACAAAGTATAGACCCACACCAGTGCACAGGAGTGAAAAAAGGGATTTTTAATACAGCTTACCTGTAAAATCCTTTTCTTGGAGTACATCACGGGACACAGAGCGGCATATTCATTACTATATGGGTTATATGGAGTACCTTCAGGTGTTGACACTGGCAATCTCAAACAGGAAATGCCCCTCCCTATATAACCCCCTCCCATAGGAGGAGTACCTCAGTTTTGTAGCAAGCAGTATGCCTCCCAAAATGGTCCCCAAAAAGAGGGGTGGGAGCTCTGTGTCCCGTGATGTACTCCAAGAAAAGGATTTTACAGGTAAGCTGTATTAAAAATCCCTTTTTCTTTATCGTACATCACGGGACACAGAGCGGAATATTCATTACTATATGGGATGTCCCAAAGCAATGCTCACAATGAGGGGAGGGAGAACATCTCCAAGACAAAAGGATTTAATTTAGAGAAATACTCAAATCATAATAAATCCAACTTAGTTGAGAAAAATAATCTTAAATTTTAAATTTAACTCAAAAAAGAGGAGCCCCCGGAATCCGAGGGTCTCAAACTGCAGCCTGCAGCACTGCCTGCCCAAAGGCTGTATCAGACTTCCTTCTTACGTCCAACTGGTAGAATTTTGTAAACGTGTGGACAGAAGACCAGGTTGCCGCCTTGCAAACTTGAGCCATAGAGATCTGGTGGTGTGCTGCCCAGGAGGCGCCCATGGCCCTAGTAGAATGAGCCTTTAATGATACTGGAGGAGGCAACCCTTTCAAGCCGTAGGCCTGAGTGATTAATTGCTTAATCCACCTAGAAATGGTGGACTTTGCAGCTGCCTGCCCCTTCTTGGGCCCATCCGGTAATATGAACAGCACATCTGTTTTCCGGATCTTCTTTGTAGCTTTAAGATAGGCCTTCATGGCCCTGACGATATCCAAGGTATGCAGCAACCCTTCCTTTCTGGAAGTAGGTTTAGGGAAGAAGGATGGTAATACCAAATCCTGGTTCAAATGAAAACTGGATACAACCTTCGGTAGGAAGGAAGGAAGGAAGGATGAGGGCGGAGAACGACCCTGTCCTTATGAAAAATAAGATATGGTTCCTTACAGGATAAGGCCGCCAGTTCCGATACTCTTCTTGCGGAAACTATGGCGACCAAAAATACTAACTTTCTTGTCAGTAAAACCAAAGGAATTTCAGCCAACGGCTCAAACGGTTGTTTCTGTAAACTTGACAGAACAAGGTTTAAATCCCACGGGCAAAGCGGGGATTTAACTGGAGGTTTAATACGTAAGACCCCTTGAAGGAAGGTCTTAACCAGCGAGTGGGTGGCCAGCGGCCGCTGAAACCACACTGACAGAGCAGAAATCTGTCCTTTGATTGTGCTTAATGCCAATCCTTTATCCACTCCTAGCTGGAGAAAACTTAATACTCTATCGATGGTAAATTTGCGAGAAAGCCATCGCTTGGACTCACACCAGCCTACATAGGCCTTCCAGACCCTGTAGTAAATCACCCTAGAGACCGGTTTCCTGGCTCTGATTAGGGTAGAGATTACTTTCTGAGACAGACCTCTACCCCTGAGAATCAGGGATTCAGCTTCCAGGCCGTCAAATTTAGATGCCGTAAGGCAGGGTGGAGGATCGGACCTTGCGATAGCAGGTCTGGCCGTAGAGGAAGAGTCCAAGGGTCTCCCACTACCATCCTTAAGATTAGTGAGTACCATGCCCTTCTGGGCCATGCTGGAGCTACCAGGATGACTGGTATGTGCTCCACCCGGATCCTGCGCAGCAGGCGGGGTAGTAACTGGAGCGGGGGAAACGCATAAAGAAGTTTGAACCGATGCCAAGGGCAAACCAACGCATCGGTTCCGCAGGCCATCGGATCCCTTGAGCGGGACATGAACCTGTCTAGCTTCTTGTTGAGTCTCGATGCCATGATATCCACGTCCGGCACTCCCCATCTTTGGCAGAGTGCTTGAAAGATTTGTGGATGCAGAGACCATTCCCCCGGCAAAAGAGTCTGGCGGCTTAAGAAGTCCGCCTGAAAGTTGTCCACTCCTGAAATGAATATTGCCGATATGCAGGGCACATGAGCCTCTGCCCATAGGAGAATCAAGCTCACCTCTCTCTGAGCGGCTTGACTCCTGGTTCCCCCTTGGTGATTTATGTATGCCACGGCCGTGGCATTGTCTGATTGAATTCTCACCGGGAACCCCTGCAATTTTGACATCCAAGCCCTGAGGGCTAGTCGAGCAGCTCTGAGCTCCAAGATGTTGATGGGCAACTGCTTCTCTGGCGTTGCCCAAGTACCTTGGCGAGTGCAACCATCCAAAATTGCTCCCCAGCCCGTCAGGCTGGCGTCTGTGGTCACTATCTTCCAAGCCACTGGGCTGAAAGACTTCCCCTTCAGTATATTCTGAGGGTCTAACCACCAACACAGACTTTGTCGGACTCTTGATGAGAGCGGCAACGGGATATCCAAGGCCTGTGGCCTTCTGCTCCATGCTGACAGGATGGCTGCCTGCAGGATGCGAGTGTGGCTCTGGGCGTATGGTACCGCCTCGAATGTGGCCACCATCTTGCCTAGTAACCTCATACATAGGCGAATAGTCGGTTCCTTCTTGCTTAGAACCAGTAGGATTAATTCCTTGATGGCTTTGACCTTCCTCAGAGGTAGAAACACTCTTCGTTGTTCTGTGTCTAATCTCATGCCGAGATATTCCAACTGCCTTGTGGGCAGGAAAGCTGACTTTTCTCGATTTAGGACCCAGCCGAACTTCTCGAGGTATTGGACCGTGAGGGCCACTGCTCGCTCCAAGCCGGGAGACGAGTGATCTATGACTAGGAGGTCGTCCAGGTATGCTAGGATCGTGACCCCTTGGATCCTTAGTTTGGCTAGGATTGGAGCTAGGACCTTCGTGAACACCCGGGGGGCCGTAGCCAACCCGAAGGGAAGCGCCACGAATTGGAAGTGACGCGAAGCCACCATGAAGCGTAGATATTTTTGATGTGGCTGATAAATTGGAAGATGAAGGTAGGCATCCTTTATGTCTATGGACGCCATGAAGTCGTCCTTTTGGAGTGTGGTAGCTGCTGACCGCACGGATTCCATCCGAAATGAGCGGATCTTTAGGTATGTATTTACCATCTTTAGGTCCAAAATTGGCCTGACATCTCCATTGGACTTCGGGATGATGAATAGGTTGGAGTAGAAACCTAGCCCCTGTTCCAGGACTGGTACCTCTACTATTACTTCCTGGGAAAGTAGATGATTTAATGCCGACATTAATGCGGCTCCTTTCTCCGGATCGTTTGGAATCCTCGACTCCTGGAAATGAAGAGGAGGAAACCTTAGGAAATCTAATTTGTAGCCCGTGGCCACGGAAGACCGTACCCACTCGTCGGGAATGCTGGCTTCCCAAACCTCTGAAAAGAGTCGCAGCCTTCCCCCCACCTTCGTGGGTGGGGGCGTCCCTTCATAAGGTCGGCTTGGGGGCTGGTTTTGCTGGTTTGCGAACCCACTGCTTTCTGCCTCTAGCAGCCTGTCCTTGTGATTTGCTGTTGAAGCCGAAGTTTGCTTTCGCAGGAGGCCGTCGATACTGTTTGGCATTAGAGGGCCCCTGCCCAGGGGAGTACTGTCGTTTAAACGCAGGCCCCTGAAACTTCCTCTTAGTTGGCAAGAGAGTACTTTTGCCATTTGAAATGGTTTGAATGTATTTATCTAGGTCTTCTCCGAAGAGTCGTCCTCCATGGAAGGGGAACCCTACCAGGAGCTTCTTGCATGGGGGCTCGGCCTCCCAGCTTTTTAACCATAAGAGTCTTCTCATATGGATAAGGGATAACGATAAACGTGACGCTTGCTGGATAGAATCCTTAATTGCGTCTACTGTAAAACATATGGCCCTAGGGACATCCGAAAATTCTTCTGCCTGCTGGGCAGGAATAAGTTTAAGCATCTGCTTAACTTGATCCGATAATGCTTGAGCAACCCCAATCGCAGCCACGGCTGGCTGTACTACTGCCCCTGCAGTAGTGAAGGAGTTCTTAAGTAGTGCTTCCAAGCGTTTATCAACTGGATCCTTGAATACCTGTATGTTTTCTACAGGGCATGTTAATGATTTGTTAATACATGAGATGGCTGCGTCCACTGTAGGAGTAGCCCATTTCTTGGAAAATTTATCTTCCATAGGATATAGGGCAGAGAATCTTTTAGGTGGTAAGAAGATTTTATCTGGCTTGTTCCAATCCTGGAACAAAACTCCCTCTAGTAGAGGGTGGATCGGAAATACTGCATTGCTTTGAGGCGCCCTCAGTGAGCCCAAAGCTGAAACCGTAGATACCTGGAGATCTGGTACTGGCAAGTTGAATGCATTATGGACCAAGTCCGTTAAGGCTTGAATCCACCAGCTCTCCCCTTGGGAGACTGCTCCAGACTCCTCTGTATCCGGATCTTCGATCCCTGAACCTACTTGGTCCTTGTCCAAGAGGTCGTCCAATTCCCATGAGGAAAGGACCTCCTCTTCTGAGGGTCCGCGCTCGGGCGACGGAGATCTAATCCGTTTACTGCCCCGCATAGCTGTGGCTATCATTTTTCCCATTCTTTTCTCCATCTCTCTTAAAGAGGTGAGTAATACCTTGTCCGTGACCATCTTAGGGTTGGACTGACCCGCGCCAGCTCCAGCCCCAGATCCCGATGGCCCCAAGGCTCCCTGTGGGGAAAGCAGCGGCATAACTTTGTCCGAGACCTCAGACTCTCTGGGGGAATCCCCACCTCTTGTACCCTCTGACCCGGATGCCATGGTACAATACCGAGGTACACCTGCTACCTATTGGTATTTGGAACTATAAAAGTTAATTGCCCAAACACCTGTTTGGGGGATAAAAAATGCTTCCTCTCCCCTAGATGACTTTTTTTTTTTTTTTTTTGGTTTTTGTTTCAAATCCAGGAAAGAAAAAACATTCTGTCCCCCTGAGTAGTATTGCAAAGAAATGCTATGAGATGGAAAAGAAACAGCCTATTTCTAGGCTTGAAAAAACAGTCTTCTGAAGACTGCAATATCCTTTCTGGCCACTGTGTGTCCTCGGCGCCCCGTGCTGCCGCTCTGGTCTTTCTTCCCCAGTTCCAAAGTATTGAATGGAACAAACAAGGAAGGGCCGCCCCTTCCTTAAGCCACTGACCCGCCCTTCCCCCCCAGCAATCTCAAACAGGAAATGCCCCTCCCGACAGGGGGGGGGGGGGTTTGGGAGGAAGGGACCTCTCTGCTCCAGCAAACTGCAGCCTGCAGCCTGGAACCACGAGGAGGTCAGCGTTTTGCCTGCTTTGCAGGCTCTGAGGAGGAAGACTGAATGGAGCATCGCCTGGAGGCTTGCAGGTAAGCACAGCTCTCTGACACACACATATACTTTTATATCACACAGGCCCCACTCAATGCTTTTCCAACACTACAAGGGAGGTCACATCTTATGGGGAATAATACATATAGAGCCATCCTATCTTTATGATATGTGACTAGTTTGCCAGATGCAGTGCATAACTTTAGGCATGTCCCCTGTGACCCCCCAGAAAAAAACCTGCTAAGAACCAAGTTCCGCAAGTTTTCCCCTCACTTACCTGCTCCATGCCGCAGGACTTTGCCAAGCAAGAGGCCCAATCTTCCACCATCTCCGTGGGGATGTCTAGACCTTCAGGCCCTGGGTTCCTATGAAGGATCCACTGTCCTGGGCCCATATAGCACCCTGGCAACAGAAAACATTAGGCACCCAAAGGTTTCTAAGTTCTGGGCCCAGGGTCCAGCTCTCTAAAAAGAAAAGCATTATGGGCTATACCCCAAGGGTTTGGGGTCCGGTTACTGACCACTTTAGCGCTGAGGCTTTTTTGGACAGAACCGGTAGCTCACCTAATCCCAAGGATGCGGAGGCAAGCTAAACCATGACTAACACCTAAGACACTGGCGTAAAAACTGAGGTACTCCTCCTATGGGAGGGGGTTATATAGGGAGGGGCATTTCCTGTTTGAGATTGCCAGTGTCAACACCTGAAGGTACTCCATATAACCCATATAGTAATGAATATGCCGCTCTGTGTCCCGTGATGTACGATAAAGAAATGTACCCGACAACTCTTATACAAACCAATATTCTTACCAAGAGGGTGGGAAGTAGGCCTGCCATCCTGTAAGACTTAACAGAAACACTGTTACAGGCAAGTATAACTGGTTACTTTTCTCAAGTCGTCTTCCTGGACCGCACAATGAGAGAGAAGCAAGTAGCTTTAGGCCTACCTTAGGGCGGGACGACTGCTTGCAGGACCTTCATACCGAAAGACAAGTCCTGAGGTGGCAGTAGCTCCACTCTAATGCCTTAAGAATGTATTCTGGCTTGACCAAGTCGCAGCTTTACATATCTGTTCAACCAAAGCTCCGGCCCTTTCTGCCCAGGAGGTTGCCAGGGACCGAGTGGAGTGTGCCTTAACCTTTGGGGCTGTGTTACCAGCCTGTTCATAAGTTAGGGAGATTGTCTGCCTGATCCAACTAGATATTGATGCTCTAGATGCCTGCTGGCCCTTTTTCTGTCCTGAAAAATGTATTAATAAGTGGCTGGATTTCCTAAATTCGCTTACTCTATCCAGATAAAATAACAGACACCGTCTGACATCCAGACAGTGAAAGGAGGCCTCTCTTTCATTCTGAGGATTTGACCAAAAGGATGGGAGTACTATTTCCTGTGTTCTGTGGAACTTAGATACTACTTTGGGAAGGTACAGGGGGTCCTATCTAAGAACAATCCTGTCATCAAATAAATAAAAAAATGGCTCCTTAATCGACAGAGCCTGCATATCGACCTATTCTTTTGGCTGTCTTAATCGCCAGAAGAAAGGTAAACTTAAATGTGAGCAATTTAACTGAAATACGGTCTATTGGCTCAAACGGAGCCTTAGTTAACTGTTCCAATACTAAAGAAAGGTTCCAGGGTGGGACTCTAGAGACCTGCACTGGGGACATTCTATCTCTGGCCGTCAGGAACCTTTTAATCAGAGGGTCCAGAGATAATCTTCTGTCCAAAAAATAGGATAAGGCTGCCACCTGAACTTTCAGTGTCTTGGTGGTGAGCCCCAGATCAACTCCATCCTGGAGAAAATCCAGGTTGACCGAAGTTTCTTGTTGGCACCAGCGTGAGAAGACCCCCCCAGACTTTGGCGTAGATATGCCTGGTAACTTCCTTTCTACTTGAAAGGAGGGTGTTAATTATTCTTTCAAAACAGCCCTTCTCCCGCAGGTTCTGCCTTTTAAGCACCAGGCCATCAGCTTTAAGAAGCTGGGATCTGGATGATAGACCGGACCCCGACGAAGAAGGTCTGCCCGAACTAGTAGAAGGAGAGGAGGAGCTACCGACCAGTTCTCCAGAGTGGGGAACCAGATCCTCTTGGGCCACCAAGGGGCGATCAAAATAAATCTGCCCTCTGTGAGATTCAGCTTTTGTAAGACTCTCGGAATTAGGCTTAGAGGGGGAAAGGCATAAGCCAGGTGAAAGTTCCACACCTGGGACAACTCCCTCTGAGTCTCGCTCCCGAGAGAGGGAAAATCTTTTTACTCTTCGGTTTCCCTTGCGGGAGAAGAGATCTATCTCTGGCTTGCCGAACTGTTGGCACACCAGGTTAAACACTTCTGGGTTCAACTCCCATTGAATTGGTTGACGACTTAAATAGTCCACTTCTAAGTTGTGAACCCCCTTTATGTGGACTGCCGTGAGAGAGGAGATCCGCAGCTCTGCCCAGCTCAGGATCTCCAGAGACAAGGTCAGAAGGGCGCGAGACCTGGTGCCTCCTTGATGATTCAGGAACGATACAGGGGTCGAGTTGTTGGACAGAATCTGGACCTCCCGGCCATGAAATCTCTCCTCGAACGCCCTTAGGGCTTCTCCGAAAGCCAATAATTCTTGGAAGTTTGAGGAAGCGCCCCTCTGATCCTGGTTCCAGAAACCCTGGGCTCGAAGCTTGTCTAAGTGAGTCCCCCACCCCCAAGCACTTGCGTCTGTAGTTATCCTGATGGGGTCGGTTTGACTCCACAAACGACCCCCCTGTAACCTCTAAAGAAGAAGCCATTACCTCAGAGTCCTTTACTACATCTGGGATGGAGACTCTGTCGTCTAGTGTCTCTCCCGTTCCAGGAGGAAAGGAGGAAATATTGGAGAGGTCAGGAGTGGAGCTGAGCCCACGGCACCGCTGGGATACAAGAGATCATTGGACCCAGTAGCCTCATGATATCTCTGAAAGAGGATTCCCCTACCTCCAACATAGACCTGACCGCTGTCATGAGACCCTGAACCTTGTCCAGGGGTAAAATAAGTTTCCTTTCTAAGGAATCCACCAGGAACCCCAAGTAAACCTTCTTTTGGTCCGGAACCAGCAAGTATTTTCCCTGTTGATGATCCACCCCAGGGATTCCAAAGGTACTCACGACCTTGGCCAGGTCTGCAAGGAGAAGATCTCGACTCTGGTTGTAAAGAAGCAGATCGTCGAGATAGGGGACTATCGCTATCCCTTGCAGGTGCAGGAAAGCAACCACCTCCGCCAGGACTTTTGTGAAAACCCTTGGACTGGAAGCCAGTCCAAAGGGGAGGGCAGCAAACTGCCAATGCTGAATTCCCTGGGCAGAGGCGATTGCAAACCTGAAAAATCTTTGGTGCCCTGGGAAGATCGGGACGTGTAGATAAGCATCCTTTAAGTCGATCATTATCATAAAAACCTCCCTCAGAAGGAGCTTCCTGAGGGTGTATACACTCTCCATTCGAAACTTCTTGTGACGGAGGAAAGTATTCAAGGGCTTCAGGTTGATTATAAGCTGGAAATTTCCCTGATGGCTTTGGAACAAGAAGATATGGGAATAGACTCCCAGTCCCTGTTGCTCCGCAGGCACCAGCACGACTCCCTGCTCTGCTAGCTCTGTGACATTCCGCAGAAGACCTGCTGCTTTGAGGGGGTCTCTGGGTAAATGTGTTAGAAAGAATTTTGGGGGAGGGGAGTGAAGAAACTCCAGCTTTTAGCCCTCCCTTACAATACAGAGGATATGGGGGCTTTAAGTTATACTTTCCCACCTGGAGAGAAAATGGGAAAGCCTTCCCCAGCTCTCCGGTCACTTAGAGTCTTTATCACTGGATGTTTGGTTGGAAAAGAGGATACTTCCTTTTTGTTTATCCTTTCCAAAGCCCCACCGCTTATTACCGGTAGACTTTTTGTCTAGAAAACGGTTCCTACCCTGGGGGCCTTTTAAGAAAAAATATTTTTTCCCTTTTAGGTTTGGTGGGGAATTTTTTGCCCTTTTCAGTAGATCTCGTCAGAGCCTGATCGAGCCCTGCACCAAAAAGGAGGGAGCCCTCAAATGGGAGACCACATAGAGGGGTCTTGGATGCACTATCATCGTCCCACGTCTTGAACCATACAGCTATTCTAGCTGAGTTCAAGAGGGCTCCCGTCTTTGCGGTGGTCCGCACAGTCTCAACCGCAGCATCTACTAGATAAGCCACTGTGCTGTAGCGAGTCTAGCACCTCCTTAGACTTAGAAACACGGTCCATCAACTTGGAAATCCATGCATCCGCGTTTCTAGCTTTGCAAGCTGAAGCCAACGCGGGGCTCATTGCTGCCGCATTGGCCTTTCCAAGCTCTACGCAAGGTGGTCTCGGCACGCCGATCCATCATATCCTTAAGGTTACCCGCATCCTCAAATGAGAGGTCGGACTGTTTGGACACCTGCAGGCATCCAGTCTTTGCATCTTAAAGAATTTATTTTCGTCCTTCTCCTTAAAGGGGCACCTACGCTTCCAAGTTTTATACTTTAGAAGCTTCCTTTCAGGTTCCTTCCACTCTCCATGGATGATATCCTTGAGTGACTGGTGTACCGGAATGGCTCTAGATTGGGGTCTCGCTAGGCCTTGGTACATTCTATCATTCATTCTATCCTGTGCGGATGGTCTTTCTGCCGGCTGCTGTATCTCCTCAGAAGCTGAGGAGACCTTCCATGTCATCGGCTGAGAAAATATATGTTTTCCCGGTCGGGAATCCTCCTCATCTGCCTGACTAGCCACCAGACCCTCATCGGATAGACCCTGGTCAGGGATCTCCGAGTCTACTTCACCCTACTTCAGCCCACCCCCCGGCAGAAAACGGCGAAGCCCGGGGGCCCCAGCGGAAGGCAGCGTAGAAGCCAGGGGTGGGGGTGAAGAATGGTTCCTCATCAACCATTCTGGTTGATGAGGAACCCTTCTGAGAAGAGGAGCCCTCCCTATAAGTCTGGGGTTCAGGTTCCTTAGCTTTAAGCGATGCTTGAAATTCCTTAAGAGTGGCAAGCATCTGGGTCTAAACAGAAAGGAAGTCTCATAACTTGAGAAGACTCCTTTCCCGCTAGCTTCTGGATACATCTAAAGCAGAAGGGCTTGGAGTAATCAGAGGGCAATTTCCCATTACAATAACCGCATCTCTTAGAGCGGGCAGGACCCTGAGGCCTCGTACACAAGACCGAACATGTCCGCTGAAACTGGTCCGTCGGACCAGTTTCCGGACATGTTCAGTCGTGTGTAGGGCCGACCGGACAATTTTCCGGCCGACCGGACAGGTTTCCAGCGGACAAATGTTTCTTAGCCTGCTAAGAAACATGTCCGCTGGAACCATGTCCGCCGGACATGTCCAATGGTCAGTATGACTCATCGGACATGTCCGCTGGCCCGAGAACCAGCGCATTGCGTCGAAGTGATTCGACGCATGCGTGGAAGCATTGAACTTCCAGGTCATCGCCGCCGCCGCGTCACAGCGTCGTCTGTCGGCGGGGAATTTGGTCTGATGGTGTGTACAGCCATCAGACAAAATGATCCCAGCGGACATAACCGATGAAAACGGTCCGCGTTCGTCTGTACGAGGCCTTAGAGGAACGACTAGCAACCCCCTGGGCAGTGACGTCCTCTCCTGCAACATAAAAACCTACGTTAGATCTACCGGTAACGGTATTTCTACGAGCCTTCCAGGACGGCACACCAGAGAGATAAGGGCTCCTCCCACAGGAAACACAATCAATTGACAAGTTTGTTATAAGTTCCCACCCACCCCCTTGCTCCTCAGTATTTAATAAAGTAATCTTGAACTGGTTCACAAGGGGCACCCCATCGGTACTTACCATTTAGCATATAGCTTACCTTTCTTTACATAGGGTGGGTAGTAGGCCTGCCGTCCTGGAAGGCTCGTAGAAATACCGTTACCGGTAGATCTAACGTAGGTTTTCTCCTACGCCTTCCAGGACGGCACACCAGAGAGGATATAAAAGAACTCAGGCCTACTTTAGGGTGGGACCCTTGCCTGCAAGGTCTTTCTGCTAAATGTCAGAGTCTGACTTTGTTTCACCACCTACACTACCTAGTGTGTGATGAAGGTATCCTAGCTGGATCATGTAATTGACCTGCAGGTCCGCTCCACCTATGTCCCTGTCTCCATTTCGGATGCAGGACCTAGGTGGCATGTGCTCTCAAAGAAAAATCTGAGAGCCTGTGAATTATTTAAGATAGAAGGATTGGCTGTGCCAATATTCTAGCCATCGTGGTCAATAATGTCTGCAATTGCTGCATAGGACCATCAAAAAGTTTAATCAGAGATTTGTTCTGTGGCACAAGGAACTACTCTGATCGACCAAGAAAAAACATCTGGTTACAAGCCAGTGGTCTGTTCAGGAGAATGGTTTAGAAAAAAAGGGTCTCCTGACGGACAATCCTTGTGGGTCCCCTTCTTGTCCGCCATAGTCATGGTGAAACAAGGAAATCAACCCACTCAAGGATACTAGATTATGGAAAGCTTATTCCCTGGACTCAAATGACTGGGCAGGTATGTACCAAAGTAGGGCATTTGGTGTGTTCCTGCACCTTCAAGGAGGGGTGGTTCCCCTTCAGTTCACCTGCCCCCCTCCATTCATCAGAATGCATGTGCCTCTATAGAGAGGACACCTACTGGTCAGTGTCAGGTCCACAGGATGTCTTGGCGTGGCTCACTCCTGCGCCCGCCCACTTGTGCCGACCAACCCCCTGTCTCCACCCCCTGTCTCCAACGCACACTGCTAGACAGGTCAAAAACGGCTGCTATGCAAGCCTGTTGGCAAGTAAGTCCAATCACCCCCTGGTCATTTCCAACTTCTGGTTCTCTTCCCATCTGAATGCTGACATGTCAGATGTGAAGCTGTTCTATATCCCCCAGCTCCTTATAGTCCTGCTGGCAGATGCGTTAAACTATGCATGAAGGAGCCTGGTAAGAACTGCGAGTAACCACTGCATTTTTTGGCATATAAAACAAAAGGTATCAGGGGAAGCAACTCTCCACCGCACCCCTGTGCACAACCCGCAGGCACAATTCGCCCTACACTCTCAGGGCAAATTACGTGAGTGCCGCACGCCAACAAAATACAATATTTTGTAAATACACGGCGTCTGAGTGCATAATCTACTCCAGGCACCAGAGAGTGCCAAGTTAAGCAGATCCCTACCATAGGGTTAGTTCTATAGTAGGAGTAAGAAACGAATATTGGTTAGTCACATCCAGTTCGTCCAATGGGGTGACCTGAAGGATACATACCGAGCTGTAAATTTATCGGATTGGGTGAACTAGTCAGATAAGCTCTGATGTTGTATCCTCAAGCAACCAATTTCTAACAGCGTAACCCCTCTTTTTTATAACCATGATAGGTGATTTTTATGACCTTCTTCTAGTGTCCTATAACCCTACTGGGTTCCGGTCTAGGGCATGCCTAGATGTAAAGGACTGAATCTTTTGCCATCAGAAATCCTGTTCCTTCCATGTGTATGGAAAATAAGGTCTGAAATAAAGTGACAGATATATAATTAATATCACAGATATACAGGTCATAAATCTTAAAATTTCTGAAGGGTAGCCAGCTTAGGTTTAATATGGAACATTAAAACAGGAAGACACACCCAGCCTTCACTGTTATATTTTCTGATATACAGTCACCTGTAGGACATAGAAGACACAAATCAAACTTAGAATGTTGTGTATTTCTAATATGTAATAAGATACCATGTAACCTAAGCAAAGGGAAGGGACAGAGGCTCCAATGTGAGCTTCTGATGCTTAATAGGTTAGGGTCCTTCATCCAACTGAAAGGACAATAGCAATTATGGCGTTTTTCTGAGTAATTAAACACAGAAGACACGGGCACCTTCCAATGCTGTGTTTTTCTGATGTACAGCAAACTAAGGTAATAAGTTCAAAAACAGGAAGACAAGGACAGCTTCAGTGTTGTGTATTCCTGATACCGACCGCAGTACGGTCCTATAACCAACAGAAAAATTACTAACACCTCTTGCGTATTTTCGATGGTCACGAAAAAGCAGTCGCATAGCCAGTATGACCACACAAAAAGACATATGTGCCCCCCAACTGTGTATTGCTGGTGCTAGACCACCTGCAGTCATGACCAGAGAGTGGCACCAACACACTTCAAATCATTAACAGGGTATGGGACCTAAGACAGAAACGTTACCAACAATAACATTGTGCATTTCTGTTTAACAAGACAACCCCGTCATATACCCGGCAGAAATGTCACTTAGTAAAAACTCAATGCTGTGCGTTTCTGCCAGTAATGCTGTGTATTTTTTGATTAGAGAACCTGCACAGCTATACCACAGAATGTTGTCGGCCACTCAACAGAAAAGTCACTAGCCAGACGCCCAATGCTGTGCGTTTCTGAATAGCAACAGTATACAGTTACTGAACCCACAGAAGTGTCATTCCCAGCAATACAATGTTATGCATTTTTTGATTAGAAACTTGTACAGTTATATGACCAACAGAATGTTGCTGACCACTTAATGTGTTACTTAATGCAACCTTGTAGGGTCATCTAATCAACAGAAATGTCACTAGCAACTGAAAGCTTAATTCAGTGCATATCTGAATAGCCACCGTGTACGGTCACTTAACCTACATAAATATCCACTACAATATTGTGCGTTTTCTTGATTAGCAAAATTGTACAGTCATATAACCAGCAGAAATGTCGCTATCAGTCACTCAAAGACATGTGTTTCTGATAAGCAGTAGTGTAACATTACATAGTCAATATTATGCATTTCTGATGAACCATAGGATATTTATATAACAGAAAAGACACAAGATAAACTTCCAATGTTGTGCGTTTCTGACTAGCAACCTTGTAAAGTCGCATAACCCACAGAAATATTACTATCAGTAAACTATGTTGAGCATTTCTGAATAGCAATGGTGTATGGTTATACAATAGAAGTGTTACCAACATATCAATGTTATGCGTTTTGGTAAGCAACTGTGTGCCATTACATAATCAACATTATGCATTTCTAGTGAGCCATAGGATAGCATTTCTGATGCGGTCAGGCCAACAATCTATCCTAGGCAGAGCCTGAACTCCAGATACTAATCCTTCCCTCAGTGGAGGAATATGGTAGTTCCAATAATGGAAGTCTGAGGTGTGTGATCATACCACAATAGTGGTAGCTGCTATTTTACCATGCATAAGTCTGAGTAGTTGTAGCTGATCCATACACACAGGTGGGAGCGAGTCCAGGCCTTTAAGGTCTTAACGAGCACAGACCCAGCGATCAATTAGATCTCTAATGCAGAGGTGATCACAATCTTAGGCTGGAGGCAATCAGACACCTGTAGGGCTTCATACTAAATACAGGCTAATTTTCATAGCCTTAGCACAGAGGTTTGCAGAGAAAAAACTCTTAATTAAGGGTTTCAGGCTCACATTTTCTGCTTCTCATACAGCCCTGGTGGTTTTGTTGCCTAAGCCACCAGAGGTTTATTGATTAACTCTTATACACTGATAGATATAGTAGCAGTGTAAGGAGGAGATGATAGGCAATCAGACACCTGTTGGAACTTGGGAAGATGTTGCCACTAATAAGCAACCTCCTCAAGGGTAATATATATACATTTAAGATGTCCCCTATGAGTGCCTGTCCACCCCCCTTTAAGAGTTTAGGAGGTAGGTTTTTGCGGGGCTAAAAACCTCTAACAGCACCATTGTAAGCTGTCAGGTTCATGGCAGTTGGCTCTAATCCTTTAGGGATTAATGGAGTGGATAAAAAACCACCACCCTGGATTGAGCCTTGCTCAGGCCTTTATATGAGATTATTCTAGGGACTTCTATAAGGTCCTCAGAGGCCGATTTTTCCCTGCAGAAGTCCCCCCAGATCCACTAGGGTGAATGGGGCGTCCTATTCTGCTCGGCTCCCCCTTAACCTCCCTGTCTTCCTTAGTTTCCTTTACTGGACTAGAGGGAATGACTGTGAAAGCGGGGGGAAGGGCACTAGATCCCATTCAGACAAGGCCTTCCTGGGAGGATGTGTCCTCTCTAGGGATAAGCTCCTCTATGTCAGACCTTAAGTTACTGGCTGCCTGGTGGTTACACGGAAAGTTTTTAAAAAATTCTTAGCAAAAGGGCTTTGGGTGGGAATTTATCCTTACAGTACCCACACATTTATTTTTAGAGGAGCTTTGCCCTGTAGCGGCAGGAGATTGTTTATTTGGGTCTCCTGGGCTCCGCTGGGGAGATTAAAGACAAGAGATATACACTTTACTCTGTCCTCCCCTAGGACTGCAGGTTTGTACTGGGGAGGGGAAAAGGTGTTGAGAAATATACTCCAGCCTGTTCTGGCTGGCTCCGGGATCTCAGACCCCTGAAAGCCAGGAGCTCTCACTCCCTTTCCTCCTCCCTTTCCAAGGGGGATTAGTACTCACCACACCCCGACCTGGATCTGCCTGCAATCACATTTGCCTTCCTCTCCTCCTGTTCCATGAGGAGGTTGGCTGGGTCCTTGGCTTGCCGGTACCTGTGTTAGGGTTTATCCGCCGCCGACCCCACCGCTCCACGCTGCTCTCCACGCCGAAGCGTCACTTCCGGGTTGCCCTGTAAGGAAACGCCCACGCTCCGGTGGCGCGGTTCCCGTTTCTCTCAGAGAGAGGCTTGGAGCGCAATGCTCCTTAGTGGCAACCCCCCCAGGAAGGAGAGAGCAGTATCGTGGCGGCTTTTTTGCAGAGGGACGATGGCTTTTTCACCACAGCTCAGAGCGCCCATGCATATCTTTGTGGCGACCTGTGAGCGACCGAAGCCAACAGGTTAGTTCAGCTCTCCCCGGCCTCCCTGAACCTGCCTCAACAGGGGTACCCTTCGACCTCACCGTCTCCAGGTAATATAAAACAACAAACGTGCCGCTGTGTTCGGGAGAAACACAATCAAAATACTGAGGAGCAAGGGGGTGGGTGGGAACTTATAACAAACTTGTCAATTGATTGTGTTTCCTGTGGGAGGAGCCCTTATCTCTCTGGTGTGCCGTCCTGGAAGGCGTAGGAGAAAATTAGGGTTGTCCCGATCGGTACCGATACTGAGCATTTGCACGAGTACTTGTACTCGCGCAAATGCTCCCGATGCCAAACCCGATACTTTTTTTTTTCTAGTGAGCGGGTGGGGAGGGGGTGGAGAGCGGAGCCGAGCAGTCCTCAAAGAGAAAGCCAAGCCCCCCCGCCGCCTAGTTGATCAGCGCGGGGAACATTACAGCTTTTATTTGAATAGCTGTGTGTTCCCCGCCGCGCCATGTATAGACACTCCCCCTTGCTCGGATTGGACGGGAGATCTGTCTATCAAAGTGCCTGAGCAAGGGGGAGTGTCTATACATGACGAGGCGCGGCGGGGAACATTACAGCTTTCATTTGAATAGCTGTGTGTTCCCCGCCGCGCCTCGTCATGTATAGACACTCCCCCTTGCTCTGGGAATTTGATAGACAGATCACCCGTCCAATCCGAGCAAGGGGGAGCGTCTATACATGGCGCGGCGGGGAACACACAGCTATTCAAATGAAAGCTGTAATGTTCCCTGCGCTGATTAATTAGGCGGCGGGGGGGAGGGGCTTGGCTTTTTCTGTGGAGACATTTATGGGGGGGGGGGACATGGCTGCATTTATGGGGGGGGGGACATGGATGCATTTATGGGGGGACATGGCTGCATTTGTGGGGGGACATAAAAAAAGTATCGGTAATTGGTATCGGCGAGTACATGAAAAAAAGTATCGGTACTTGTACTCGGTCCTAAAAAAGTGGTATCGGGACAACCCTAATAAAAATACACAAGAATGCTTAATAAAGCGTGCAATAGACCCGGCAGGCGGCCCCGGGTTCCCACTGCAGAAGCGCCAATCCCCCCTCCAGACAGGACACCCAGCAGGTAGAGGGGAGAAAAGAGGAAAGAACAGCCCTGGAGTACTAGGAACAAAACTGTACCTAGGGTCCTCCAGTGCTCAGGGGGAAACCTCCGGCCTTAGGCCTTCAGGTCCGCAGGTGTCAGGTCACCTGTGGCCAGGTGACAAGTGCACCCCGTTCGGGTCAGGGATGCACCACAGGGTATTGAACCCTATAGCCAACTGCTGCAATCATAGAGGAAGCGTGAGCCCAAGATACCCCAGGGCGGGGAGTCTAAGACCCAGCTTTGTGTTCACCAGAGCCTCTAGTGGTGAGGATGGCCTTCGCTGCAGCTAGATCCAGGTCACGACCCCTGGGATCCCCTAGGTCACGCTCCGCAGGGAGAGAGGGGAAGCAGCAACCAGGACAAGCGATAGTGATGGGTAAGCCGAGGTCAGGGCAACAGGCAGACAAGGGTAACCGAGGGACAGGCAAAAGGTCAGGGTCACAAGAAAACAGAAGTCAGGGACGAGCCAAAAACGGTACACAGGAAGATAAATGTAGCACACTGCAGACAGGAACTTAAGCTAACAACAAGGTTGAACAGCAAAGCAGACCTGCAGTGCAACAGTTAATATAGACTTCCTGGGATGGCCTGGGGTGGGGCCATATAGGAAGGAGAGATGATAAAAAGGCAGCCAGAAGAGGGTCAGGCCTCTAATGGACACATGAGGAGAAGGTAAGCTGCCAGACATTATTGCATGTCCATGACAACAGGACAAAAAAACAAACGGTTTCGCTGTGGGTAAACACAATCAAAAACCGAGGAGCACGGTGAGGGGCGGGGTTTTTAACCTCTTGATTGATTGTGTTTCCTGTCAGGTGGAGCCAGTCATCTCTCATTGTGCCGTCCTGGAAGACGACTTGAGAAAAAGGTCAGACTTTGAAGGCATAAACAACAATGTGAAGGTTTTTAGAAAAAATATAAAACAATTTATTAGAAAAAGTAATACATGGTATAATCACATAAATGTACAATATGGTTAAAAATCATGTAGGATGATAAAGTATACATAGTGAGCCGTTGCATATCGACGCGTTTAACTGTGAGGCTTCTTCGAGGATATGAGCAAGGTTCAAAGAAGAAAACAAGTCTCACTATCTTGGAATACTTTGTCCATTGGACCCTCATATATTAGAAGTCCACTCCCAGATAGTGAGACTTGTTTTCTTCTTTGAACCTTGCTCATATCCTTGAAGAAGCCTCACGGTGAAACGCATCAATATGCAAAGGAGTCATTATGTATACTTTATCATCCTACATGATTTTTAACCATATTGTTCATTTATGTGATTATACCATGTATTACTTTTTCTAATAAATTGTTTTATATTTTTTCTAAAAACCTTCACATTGTTGTTTATGCCTACAAAGTCCAACCTTTTTTGGTGTCCCTTGTAGCACCAATCTTTTCCGTTCCATAATATATATATATATATATATATATATATATATATATATATATATATATATATATATATATATATATATATACATATACATATACATACACACACACACACACACACACACAGATGTGGCAATGTGAGTGCGTCCCTTTACAATTTTTCTTCACTTTAACCACTTCAGCCCGGACCATTTTGCTGGTCATAGACCGGGCATTTTTTGCGATTCAGCACTGCGTCGGTTTAACTGACATTTGCGCGGTCATGCGAAGTGGCTCCCAAAGAAATTTGACGTCCTTTTTTCCCACAAATAGAGCTTTCTTTTGGTGGTATTTGATCACCTCTGTGGTTTTTATTTTTTGCGCTATAAACAAAAATAGAGTGACAATTTTGAAAAAAAAAAATGAATATTTTTTACTTTTTGCTATAATAAATATCCCCCAAAAATATATAAAAAATAAATAAAAAATTCACAGTTCAGGCCGATACGTATTCTTCTACATATTTTTTATAAAAAAAATCCAAAAAAAAAAAAAAAAAAAAAAAAATCGCAATAAGCGTTTACTAAATTGGTTTGCGCAAAAGTTATAGCGTCTACAAAATATGAGGTAGTTTTATGGCATTTTTTATTCATTTTTTTTTTACTAATGACGGCAATCTGCAATTTTTATCAGTACTGCGACCTTATGGCAGACACATCGGACACTTTTGACACATTTTTGGAACCATTGGCATTTTAATAGCGATCAGTGCTATAAAAACACATTGATTACTGAAAAAATGTCACTGGCAGTGAAGGGGTTAACACTAGGGGGCAATCAAGGGGTTATGTTCCCTAAAGTGTGTTCTAACTGAAGGGGGGTGGGACTGACAAGGGGGAATGACAGATCGCTGTTCATACATCGTATGAACATAGATCAGTCATTTCTCCCCCCGAAAGAACCGGGAGCTGTGCGTTACGAGCGATCGCGGGTGCCTGGCGGTGGTTGCGCCCGCCAGGCAAACGCATCAGCACCAGGTGCAAACAGGTGGCGCAGCGCAACATCACGTTATATTACATGATTTTGTGCAGCCGAGCCAACCTGCCGCAGTAAAACAGCAAGCGGTTAATATAAGCTTCAGTATTCTTTAAAAGTATATTTCCTCCCATCACAAAACAGGACCTCTGCACCTCTATACAGTAAAAAGAACAGGACCAAAACTTTATAAGCATCTCTTATAAGTCACCTCAGTCAAGATTCTCAGCTTGTTTTAACCACTTAGGACCCGGACCTTTAGGCAGGTAAAGGACCCAAGGTGTTTTTACAATTTGGCACTGCGCTGCTTTAACTGGTAATTGCGCGGTCATGCAATGTTGTTCCCGAAACGAAATCGGCGTCCTTTTCTTTCCACAAATAGAGCTTTCTTTTGATGGCAATTGATTGCCTCTGAAAAAGACCGAAAATTTTGAAAAAAAATTATATTTTCTACTTTTTGTTATAAAGAAAAATCGAATAAACAACATTTTAGTCAAACATTTAGGCCAAAATGTATTCAGCCACACGTCTTTAGTAAAAAAAAAAAAAAAAAGTCAATAAGCGTATATTTATTGGTTTTCGCAAAAGTTATAGCGTCTACAAACTAGGGTACATTTTCTGGAATTTACACAGCTTTTAATTTATGACTGCCTATCATTTATTGAGGTGCTAAAATGGCAAGGTAGTACAAACCCCCCCCCCCCCCAAATGACCCCATTTTGGAAAGTAGACACCCCAAGGAAATTGCTGAGAGGCATGTTGAGTCCATTGAGAAAAAAAAATGTGTCCCAAGTGATTGAATAATGACAAAAACATTTTTTTTTTTACAAAAAGTTGTCACTAAATGATATATTGCTCACAAATGCCATGGTTATATGTGGAATTGCACCCCAAAATACATTCTGTTGCTCCTCCTGAGTACGGGGATACCACATGTGTGGGACTTTTTGGGAGCCTAGCTGCATAAGGGACCCCGAAAACCAAGCACCGTCTTCAAGATTTCTAAGGGCATAAATTTTTGATTTCACTCCTCACTACTTATCACAGTTTCGAAGGCCATAAAATGCCAAAATAGCACAAAACCCCCCCAAATGACCCTATTTTGGAAAGTAGACACCCCAAGCTATTTGCTGAGAGACATAGTGAGTATTTTACAGCTCGCATTTGTTTTTGAAAATAAAGAAAGAAAATAAAAGTGTTTTTTTTTTTCCTTTTTTAAATTTTCAAAACTTTGTGACAAAAAGCGAGATCTGCAAAATACTCACCATACCTCTCAGCAAATAGCTTTCCAAAATGGGGTCATTTGGGGGGTTTTGTGCCATCTGGGCATTCTATGGCCTCCGAAACTGATAGGTAGAGAGGAGTGAAATCAAAAATTCACACCCTTCGAAAGCCTGAAGTCGGTGATTGGTTTTTGGGGTCCCGTACACGGCTAGGCTCCCAAAAAGTCTCACACATGTGGTATCCCCGTACTCAGGAGAAGCAGCAGAATGTATTTTGGGGTGTAATTCCACATATGCCCATGGCATGTTTGAGCAATATACCATTTTTGCGCAAAAAAATAAAAAAAAAAGATTCTTGCAACTTGTGTCAAAATATAAAATATTCCATGGACTCGACATGCCACTCAAATAGCTTGGGGTGTCTACTTTCCAAAATGGGGTCATTTGGGGGGGGGGGGGGGTTGAACTGTCCTGGCATTTTATGCACAACATTTAGAAGCTTATGTCATACATCACCCACTCTTCTAACCACTTGAAGACAAAGCCCTTTCTGACACTGTTTGTTTACATAAAAACATTTTTTTTTTTTTTTTGCAAGAAAGTTAAGTTGAAGCATTATATATTTTTTTAAAGCAAAGGCCCTACAGATTAAAATGGTGGGTGTTGCATTTTTTTTTCCCACACAGTATTTGCGCAGTGATTTTTCAAACGCATTTTTTGGGGAAAAAATACTCTTTTTTTTTTTTAAAACACACTATATTGCCCAAATTATTGATGAAATAAAAAAGATGATCTTAGGCCGAGTACATGGATACCAAACACGACATACTTTAAAATTGCGCACAAACGCACAGTGGCGACAAACTACATGCATTTTTAAAAGCATTTACAGGTTACCACATTAGATTTACATGCTAAAATTACTGCCCTCGATCTGCCCTTCGCGGTGATACCTCACATGCATGGTTCACTTGCTGTTTACAAAGACTCCAGACCGACGCTTGCGTTCGCCTTTGCGCAAGAGCAAGGGGGGACAGGGATGCTTTTTTTTTATTTAGCTTTTTTTATTTTATTTGTAAACTGTTCCTTCCATTTTATTTCTTTTTTACCATTTTTATTGTTATCTCAGGGCATGTAAATATCCCCTATGATAGCAATAGTTAGTGACAGGTACTCTTTTTTTGGAAAAAATGGGGTCTATTAGACTCTAGATCTTTCCTCTGCCCTCAAAGCATCTGACCACACCAAGATCGGTGTGATAAAATGCTTTCTCAATGGTGCTGTTTATATCCGGGGGGGGGGGGCATTCCCTCCCACTGAATGTAAAAGCAGTCTAGAGGGTAATTAGCCGCTAGGATTGCTTTTACATGAAAACCGACCGCTGACTGAAAAGAATGATACCAAGATGATGCCTAAACCTGCAGGCATCATTCTGGTATAACCATTTAAAGTCCAGCAACATACCATACGTTGATGGTTCTTGTTGGACATGTATTGTAATCTTTTTTTATGCAGCCTGTTGGCTGAACGAAAAAAAGATTGATCGGTGGGTATGCCCACCATTAGAATACCTCCCTTCATCCACCCACTTCTAATGATGGGCATACATGCACCATTTATATATGCCGAAGCATGGGGGCATCCTCCCGCAAAAAAGGTATGCCGCGTACACACGGTCTGACTTTTTCACGGGCAAGCCTCCGTCGGAATTTTGACCGTATGTACGTGGCATTAGGAGCAAAATTGCTCCTCCGCCCCTAATGCCCCCATGCTTCGGCATATATGCTCTTTTTTTAACTGTGGTGGTGAAATCACCTCCTACAGCGTTGGAGTCACGGCTTTATGTATCGTAGGAGCAAACGATGTTGCTGTCAATAAATAAATAAATCCGCGCTGCAACTGAATGGCGTACCTGCTAAGCAAATGATGGTTAACATTAAAACAAAGTAACATTACAGTATATCAGTAAGACCATACCATACCTGCAAAGCAAATACCAAAAAAAAAACATAGTAAAAAAGAAAACATTTTTTAACGCAACCTGTGCCTAAAATAGATATATGCCGAAGCATGGGGGCATCCTCCCGCAAAAAAAGTTATACCGAGTACACACGGTCGGACTTTTCCACGGGAAAGCCTCCTTGGGAATGTCGACTGTATGTACGCAGCATTAGGCGCAAAATCGCTCCTCCGCCCCTATTGCCCCCGTGCTTCGGCATATATGCTCTTTTTTTAACTGTGGTGGTAAAATCACCTCCTACAGCACTGGAGTCACGGCTTTATAAATCGTGGGAGCAAACGCTGTTGCTGTCAAGATAAATAAATCCACGCAACAGCTGAATGGCGTACCTGAAAAAAGTAAAGTAAAATACATACCTGAAAAGCAAGCATGATAAAACATAATAACAATAAAACTTTACAGAATAGAATACAGTAAAAAAGAGCAGAACAATAGAGAGAGAATAGAGAGGTAGAGAACAATAAAACGACAACTATTTTTTTTTTTATATATTTTTTTTGTGTTTTTATTTTTTCCTTTTTAAATTTTTTTTTTGTTTAACACTTTTTTTTGCAACTGTACCTGTTCAACTTTTCGGTTCCAGGTTTGGGTCTCTCAAAATTAGATGGCATCTTGGGAGACCCTGTGTAAGTGTGCCTAGCCTGTGAAATGCTTTACCCTACATTAATACTTCACTCGTGTGTGGAAGCGTTCAAAACATTCACCAATACAAAGACCAGGATTGGCAGGACAGTGGGGACAAAAATAACTTGTGTCACGCCTATATCCGCGCTTGGTACAGACACGACATCTTCTTTGGGGGGCTCATTGGATAGGGGTACTCTTGAGGGCATACGAAAAATGCCTCTCATGCAGTCGGCTTACTGCATTTGATAGGGGATGGTGAGGTGTAGAACCGCCTGGATACAGGAGTTCTAAGATGATCTCATCCTGGAATTGAAGGAAGGATCCAGTCTGTCCTGAAGCACTGTATAAGACATGAGCGTTCAGCAAAGCCAATTGAAATAAATAGAGACACTTTTTTGTAGCAGCGTCTCGCCTTACAAGCAATATGATACAGCGCCATCAACTGGTCGTTGAGGTCCACCCCTCCCATATTTTGGTTATATTGGTGGACACAGAGAGGTTTCTCCACAACATCAGCCGCCGTACGAATTTGTACTGTCGTGTCTGCGTGAAGGGTGGTAAAAACGAAAACATTCTTATTGTCCCACCACTTCACAGCGAGCAAATTTTTACACTTGCAGCAGGCTCTCGTCCCCAGGCTAAGATGGGAATCTACAAGCCGCTGGAGAAAGCCCCGGCGATCGATTAGGTCGCACGGTGCCACATGCTCCAATCTGACGATCAAACAAGTGACTAAAAAGTGGCACGCTGGTGTAATAATTGTCCACTTATAAATGGTACCACTTTCCGAATAAGGGTGACACCAAGTCCCACACAATCTTGCCAGCGCTCCCTATGTAATCTGGACAGCCCTCCGGCTCTACCCGACTATCTTTGCCCTCATAAACCATAAAGCTTCATGTGTAGCCTGTTGCCCTGTCACAAAGCTTATAGAGCTTGACCCCGTATCTGGCACGCTTGCTGGGACGGTACTGCTTGAAAGACAAGCGGCCAGAAAATTTAATTAGGCACTCATCAACGCAAACAACTTGCTGGGGATTATACAAGGCTGCAAAACGTTTGTTGAAGTGGTTTATGAGGGGCCGAATTTTGTAGAGCCGGTCGTATTCAGGGTCTCCACGTGGACGACAAAGTTCATTGTCATTGAAATGCAAGAACCACAGGATCTCCTCGTATCGTTTCCTGGCCATGGAAGCAGAGAATATGGGCATATGGTCTTGTGGACCAATAAGTCTGCAACTTCGGAAATTGGTGTATGCCCATGTTGAGGCAAAGGTCCAGAAAGGTTTTAAATTTGAAAACCGTAAGTGGTTTCCATTCTCTGGCAAGGACGGACTGGGGATTGGCGGCGATGTAAGTACCAGCATATAAATTACTCTGGTCCACAATAGATCTATACAGGGAGTGCAGAATTATTAGGCAAGTTGTATTTTTGAGGATTAATTGTATTATTGAACAACAACCATGTTCTCAATGAACCCCAAAAACTCATTAATATCAAAGCTGAATATTTTTGGAAGTAGTTTTTAGTTTGTTTTTAGTTTTAGCTATTTTAGGGGGATATCTGTGTGTGCAGGTGACTATTACTGTGCATAATTATTAGGCAACTTAACAAAAAACAAATATATACCCATTTCAATTATTTATTTTTACCAGTGAAACCAATATAACATCTCAACATTCACAAATATACATTTCTGACATTCAAAAACAAAACAAAAACAAATCAGTGACCAATATAGCCACCTTTCTTTGCAAGGACACTCAAAAGCCTGCCATCCATGGATTCTGTCAGTGTTTTGATCTGTTCACCAGCAACATTGCGTGCAGCAGCAACCACAGCCTCCCAGACACTGTTCAGAGAGGTGTACTGTTTTCCCTCCTTGTAAATCTCACATTTGATGATGGACCACAGGTTCTCAATGGGGTTCAGATCAGGTGAACAAGGAGGCCATGTCATTAGTTTTTCTTCTTTTATACCCTTTCTTGCCAGCCACGCTGTGGAGTACTTGGACGTGTGTGATGGAGCATTGTCCTGCATGAAAATCATGTTTTTCTTGAAGGATGCAGACTTCTTCCTGTACCACTGCTTGAAGAAGGTGTCTTCCAGAAACTGGCAGTAGGACTGGGAGTTGAGCTTGACTCCATCCTCAACCCGAAAAGGCCCCACAAGCTCATCTTTGATGATACCAGCCCAAACCAGTACTCCACCTCCACCTTGCTGGCGTCTGAGTCGGACTGGAGCTCCCTGCCCTTTACCAATCCAGCCACGGGCCCATCCATCTGGCCCATCAAGACTCACTCTCATTTCATCAGTCCATAAAACCTTAGAAAAATCAGTCTTGAGATATTTCTTGGCCCAGTCTTGACGTTTCAGCTTGTGTGTCTTGTTCAGTGGTGGTCGTCTTTCAGCCTTTCTTACCTTGGCCATGTCTCTGAGTATTACACACCTTGTGCTTTTGGGCACTCCAGTGATGTTGCAGCTCTGAAATATGGCCAAACTGGTGGCAGGTGGCATCTTGGCAGCTGCACGCTTGACTTTTCTCAGTTCATGGGCAGTTATTTTGCGCCTTGGTTTTTCCACACGCTTCTTGCGACCCTGTTGACTATTTTGAATGAAACGCTTGATTGTTCGATGATCACGCTTCAGAAGCTTTGCAATTTTAAGAGTGCTGCATCCCTCTGCAAGATATCTCACTATTTTTGACTTTTCTGAGCCTGTCAAGTCCTTCTTTTCACCCATTTTGCCAAAGGAAAGGAAGTTGCCTAATAATTATGCACACCTGATATAGAGTGTTGATGTCATTAGACCACACCCCTTCTCATTACAGAGATGCACATCACCTAATATGCTTAATCGGTAGTAGGCTTTCGAGCCTATACAGCTTGGAGTAAGACAACATGCATAAAGAGGATGATGTGGTCAAAATACTCATTTGCCTAATAATTCTGCACTCCCTGTAGAGATCTTCCGTGAAAAACAGCAAATAAAAATCAAGTGACGTAAAATCAGCTGTTTCCACCTAAATACCGGGTTGGCCAGTGAATGGGGGAAGTACAGGTTCTGCAGAAGTGGTGGGGACCCAATCAGGATAGGCAAATTCTGCAAGAAGGGCACTATGGGCACGACAGGCCTGTCTTTTTCTTCTTATTGGTGGCAGCGGGACACTACTTGTGCTTGCCACCTCGCCAGCTTGAACTGCACTTATGGGACTCGCCACGTCACCACGTGATACTGCAGTGCTGGATGAACGACCAGGGTGTACTAGGCCGCTGGTGCTTGCCAGTTCCCCAGAAGGAATAGCGGCGCTAGTACTGGTTCTCTGCTCCATACAAGGGTCCTGCGGTTCTTGCTGCTCAACAACATCAGAACGGGGTCGGGTACGCCTGGCCTTAGCAGGGACCACAACTTTGTCGTCAGAGCTATCTGGCATGGAGCCGCTGTCGTCTACAGGATTATATTCTGAGCCAGAATCTGACAGATGCGTGACCTCCTCTTCACTATCTGTCATGCTCAGAAACGTGTAGGCTTCTGGACTAGTGTACATTCGCTTTGCCATTTTGGGCTCTAAATTTAGTGGTACACTAGTGATGATTCACAGAAAAAAAAAGCACCCGACTGTCAGCGACTGTAGAAAACGCTTAAAAAAAAAATCTGTTAGCGATCGCAGGGATCAGGCCTGTCTCTGCGAACACTGCAGTTATGTGTGTTGTGTTTTGTAAGGGACAGTGATCGATTGATACTGCACTTGGGTGGGGTGGGAGGAGGGGCAAAACGCAGGTGCAAGCGGGTATCTGGGCTGATTCCGCTAACAATGCGTTTTTGGGTACCCTAAACTGCTGGGTACGCTAGTATAGATCTGATCAGATCAGGTATCGATCCGTTCAGATACTATACCACTAGGGGGGGTGCATGCTTTGCGCGTGGGTTTAAGCGTTACTGGCACTTACCTAACGCTGCCTGGGGTGACGCAGGCCCTGACTGACACTAAAATGTAATTGATATCACCCGTGGGGCGATCAGGGGGTTAAACCTTTATTGGGTTATAAACCGCGGGTGCCCTGATGCTTTAAACAGCAAACTAACTAACCAGCGTCAACCGTAACACTTATACGGTGATCACTGGTGAAAGGGTTAACTAGGGGGCAATCAGGGGGTTAAAACCTTTGTTAGGTAATATATGGGGGTACCTGACGGCGAACCTAAATAACTAACTGGCTAACCAGCGTCACCAGTGACACTTACAGTGATCACTGGGCAAAGGGTTAACTCTAGGGGCAATCAGGGGTTAAAACCTTTATTTAGAAAATGTATGGGGGTACCCAACGCTATAAAAACCTGGTGGCGAACCTCAAAAAATAACTGGCTACCTAGCGGCACCAGCGATACTAATACAGCAATCAGAAAAACGATTGCTTAGTGACACTGGCGATAGGGGGTGAAAGGGTTAACTGGGGGGCGATCAAGGGGTTAACCTTTATTAGGGGGGGTAGGGGGCTACCCTGAACCTAAAGGGGCCTAAGACTAACTGCCCTGCAACTTTTTACTGTCACAAATGACACTAAATGCAGTGATCAGTAAATAAATGATCACTGCAATCAGTGACAATGTGGCTGGGGGGATGATCTGGGGGTGACTGGGGGGGTTAAGTGTGCCTATGTGTGACTGGTGTCAGTGTACTGTTAGGTGCAACTCACGTGTGATGTCTCCTCTCCTCTCGCCGGACGAAAAGACTGCCAGGAGGAGAGATGACATCACTTCCTCTGCCTGTGTTTACATTACACAGGCAGAGGCGGAAGGTGATTCGCTGGGAGCGATCGCGAAGGGGTGGCCAGAAACGAACAGCCGCCCCCTCATCCTGGATCGCTCCCACAGGCTAACGGACGGGAAGGCAGGCACGTACAGATACATTGATGTGCCTGTCCGTGCCATTCTGCCGACGTATATGTACATGCGGCGGTCCTTAAAGTGGAGGTTCACCCTAAAAACTTTTTTTTTACATTAATAGTAAGGACATTTCATTTTGGCAGGTTTTTTTTTTTCTCTGTACTTACCTTTATATCCGGATTTTGTCCAGGGCTTTCGCGTTCTGTTGACTTCGGGACTGGGCGTTCCTATCCCAGCCTCAGGGTTCTGATGACTGCGGGACTGTGCGGTCCTATCCTTCCGTTCGATGATTGACGTCTTGTGAAACAGGTGACCTGTCGCACAACGCGCGTCACCAGATTTCCGGAAATAGCCGAGCTGCGAGTCAGCACTATACGGCGCCTGCCGCGTAGAGCTGACTGCACAGGCGCCGTATAGTGCCGACTCGCAGCTCAGCTATTTCCAGATATCTGGTGACGCGCGTTGTGCGACAGGTCACCTGTTTCACAAGACGTCAATTGCGAACGGAAGGATAGGAACGCCTAGTCCTGCAGTCATCGGAACCCGGAAGCCCTGGAGAACATCAGGATATAAAGGTATGTACCGAGAAAAAGAAAAAAAAATGACCTGCCGAAATGTAATGTCCTTAGTATGCTGGCTCTGCTAGATGCAATTTAAAAAAAAAATTGGGGTAAACCCCCGCTTTAATTGGTTAGCGTTGGTGTTTAAAGGATAATTAAACCCCCAAAAATGTTATGTACAGTAAAACCTTGGTTTGAGAGCGTTTTGCAAGACAAGCAAAATGTTTTAATACATTTTGCCTTGATAGACAAGCAATGTCTTGATATAAGAGTAGTGTCATGTCACAACTAAGTAAAAGCGGGGGGGGGGGGGGGGGGGGGGTTCACCCAAAAAAAAAAAAAAAATGTGTCATTCTCGGCTGAATGTAATGTTAAAATCGGCTGTTTTTTTTATTTTATCCCCGTACATACCTTATTTTCACCGCCGCTTCCGGGTATGTCTTCTGCGGGACTGGGCGTTCCTAATTGATTGACAGGCTTCCGACCGTCGCATACTGCGCGTCACGAGTTGCCGAAAGTCGGTGCGCAGGCGCCATATAGAGCCGACTCGCAGCCCGGCTTCTTTCGGTGACACGCTGTATGCGACGGTCGGAAACCTGTCAATCAATTAGGAACGCCCAGTCCCGCAGAAGACATACCCGGAAGCGGCGGTGAAAATACAGTATGTACGGGGATAAAATAAAAAAAAACAGCCGATTGTCATTCTGACAACTCGGCTGAATGTAATGTTAAAAAAAGTTTTTTGGGTGAACCCCCGCTTTAACTGATTGCTTTTAAAAATTATTAAAAATAGATAAAAATCAATCATATAATGTACCTGCAGTTTCTAGTTTAGTTTTTGCATGTTTCCTGCTTCTGTGCTGTACAGAGCCAATACAGGGCAGTGATGGTTTGGAAAACGAAACTGATTGGTGCTATGGGGTTTTAGACACACAGTAATCACACCTCCTTGATTAGTGACCGCAGAGAGAACGCTCCCAGTACTGTGGTTATCAGGAAACAGACAACCAGGAAGTGTGGAGATCAGAGAAGAATTACAGCAACTTGAGAGCAAAAACGAACAATGAGGACATGAAAACAGCACTGCATTAAGGTAAAGGAAGCTATTAAGATAAAAAAAAAAATTCCTTTACAAACCCTTTAAGGTACTTATATGGCACTGAAATGTATGTAGTTCTTTATACATATATTGTACATTCATTTTAGTCCCTGCATTTGAGGAGCTTACAATCTATGGTCCCTAACTCACAATCCCACTTCCTCCTTCCGCCTAGGGACCGCTTAGGCGATACGTCATATCGCCTACAGCGGCCCCTCCATGGAGGCGATAGCCTGGGAGACGCGACAGGTCCCAGGCGATTGCCTGACCAATCACAGTGCGCAGCGCCGCATGAGCATGCACAGTGAGTGCCCGGCCGGGTGGCCACACTAAGAATGAAAACGACGGCTGGAGAGGGGGGATGGGGGCTTCGGTAGGAGTGGGACTTCCTGTCCCACCTACAGGCCGACTAGGCAACTCCTCCTTTCGCCTTTGGTGGCCCCTCCCTCTAGGCGATCTCCTGGAGCATGCGACAGGTCCCAGGAGATCGCCTGTCCACTCATAGAGCGCAGCGTGACTCACGCATGCCTGGCCGTGAAGCCGAAAGCTGTCACGGCCGGGTGCCCACAATGTACATGGAGGTGCCGACGGAGGGGGGGGGACACTCCGGGCGGCCACATCACTGCTGACTTTTAATAAACATAAAAAGGCTGGAACTCTGCTTTAACCTACCAGCAAGTCTTTGGAGTGTGAGCGGTAAGGATGAGCTCCAGCGTGTTCGCATAGTACACGCGCAGAGCCCGCCAGGAAGTCTGCACGGCGCGGTGCTAATCACAGCCAGGGAGACATTTCCTGATGCTTGGCTGCAGAGATGGGGAAATGTCTCCCTGGCTGTGATTAGCACAGCGCCGTGCAGACTTCCTGGCGGGCTCTGCATGTGTACTATGGGAACACGCTGGAGCTCATCCTTAGTGAGCGGGCAGGCACAGGGAGAACATGCAAACTCCATGCCGGTGGTACCATGGCTGGGATTTGAACTGCCAACTCCAATGCTGCCAGGCAGGAGTGCTGACCAATTAGTTAGCCACTGTGTTGCTCACCACTAGTAGTAATGAGCCCTAATGCCTCATTCACATGTTTGTACAGAAGTGTACACCCACATGAGGGTCATATTTACCTGCACAGGCGCTCTAGGGATTTGGGAAGTGAAGAATTTCGGATCTTTGAGCTACAATACACTCATGTGTGACTGGAACCTGTGTCCTTACAGGCAGCTCCCATTCATGTCCTCCATGCAACATCACTATATAGTAAGCACAAGACTTCCCCGCATCACAATGACCAGCAGTCTATGTTGCCTTCTATGTGACTGTGTGAATACACTTTATCTCACCCACCGAGCACTGCTTAGTCCCCAGCACTGCCTCGTGCTGATCTGAAGCCTCTCTCCTGATAGTGTCCACACACTCAGCACTCACTTCCTGGTACCGTATGTCACCTAGATCACTGCGCGCCGTAAATCTCCTAATACATCTGCACATCCGCTCTGCTACAACTTTCATGATGTGTTTCTATGTTTCTTTTGCTACGCTCAGCATTGGTGGTTTTACTTCAGGTTTGTTCTCACAAGATTTGAAATATATATAATATAAATACACTGGAGATCAGAATTAGACAACAATTTTTGAATACTTGATTTTTTTTCAGAAATAATGTAATCTTTATTGCTCAACATTTGATGGAATTTTTGTTGTGGCTTTATCCATAGCTCCCAACTTTTCCTTGATTGAGAGGGACTGTCCCTGATTTGGAGCAATGTCCCTCTTTTCTTCTCATGTGTCCCAAATTTTGATCTGATCTATACAGGGCTGGTGCTAGGATTATTGACACCCTAGGCGAAACCTTATTTTTCTCATGCCCCCCTTGCTTCACCCCTGACTCCACCCCCTTTTCCCTGCCCAAGTTTACCCCACCTTTTTAATGAAGTGCCCATCACTGCAGCCTCACAAGCGCCCATCAAATGCAGCCCCACCAGCGCCCATCAAATGCAGCCCCACCAGCGCCCATCAAATGCAGCCCCACCAGCGCCCATCAAATGTAGTCTCACCAGTGCCCATCAAATGCAGCCCCACCAGCGCTCATCAAATGCAGCCCCACCAGCACCCATCAAATGCAGCCCCACCAGCACCCATCAAATGTAGCCTCACCAGCGCTCATCAAATGCAGCCCCACCAGCACCCATCAAATGCAGCCCCACCAGCGCCCATAAAATGCAGCCTCACCAGCGCCCATCAAATGCAGCCTCACCAGCGCCCATCAAATGCAGCCTCACCAGCGCCCATTAATGCAGCCTCACCAGCACTCTTCAAATGCAGCCTCACAGCGCCCATCAAATGCAGCCTCACAGCGCCCATTAAACATAGCTCCCAACTGTCTCTGATTTCGAGGGACTGTCCCTGATTTGGAGCAATGTCTGCTCACTCATACCCTCCACACTCCTCTCCTATACATAGTGCCCACCGTCATATCCTCCACACTTCTCACAGCGCCCATCAAATGCAGCCCAACTGCGCTCATCAAATGCAGCCTCACAGCGCCCATCAAATGCAGCCTCACAGCGCCCATCAAACATAGCTCCCAACTGTCCCTGATTTCAAGAGACTGTCCCTGATTTGGAGCAATGTCCCTCTGTCCCTCATTGCTCCTCATTTGTCCCTCATTTTGGTCTGATCTATATAGCTGTATATAAATGTAGCAGGGTAGCGCCCTTTCTGATGTGATACAAAAGACTACCACTGCTGATCGTGAAGGATCTCAGCTCCCTCCTGTGGCCGAGTTGAGCTAGTGCCACTTGTTGTTTACATTTTATTCTGGTACCGCAGTGAATGTTGGGGGATTGAGTTCAGAAGGAGAAGAGACTCCATTTGCCCTGGCCTGTAATGAACTACATTATCCAGAGAGCAGCTGTCCGCACCGCCTGCTGAGGGAGGTAATTTAAGGGAGAGGACATGTTTGGCGCTCTCTCTCTGGACCGCCTCTTCAACCCAGGAGGACACTGTCAGGGCTGTCTCCACGGGGAGTAGGCCGCATTTGAGGCCTACATACGCCCGGGAGGAACGGCTTTGAGACGGAGCTTCTGCCGGAGTCATCGGACGAGATCCCAGTAACCCTGCGACCTGTCTGAGGACCGAAGACTGTTGACCGACCGGGTGGTGTGCCGTAGATGGACAAGGCCTGAACCGGTTGGGTAAGAGGGGCACTTGCCTGAAAGTACTGATTGTCTTGCAGAAGAGCGGATCGTTGATATCCATCTTTGTGGTTTGACTATCCAGGAGACTTTTAGCAGTTTACTATTACCCTTTTGGATTATAAATTGTTCTTTGCGCGCCACCGCATGCCACCGTACAAGTGCACAAACTGTTAGCAGGAGACTGTATCGAAGTTTGGCCTGGGACGCCAGGCCATCCTGATTGGTTATAGTTATAGTATCTAAGGGTTATCTATTTAGAGTTAAATATTCGCTACATTCATTGCATTGCTTGTTGACCGAGTAATCAGTTCTATCACTTTATATGGTATTGTAGAGGGGAAGAGAGCTGGGTGAGGTTTGGTAAGAGGGCATTTTAATGTACATGTTTTATTGATGAGGCCCCTCTTGCTGTGAGCTCACACAGGTCTATTTGACATTGCATTTTAGCTCACACTTAAACGTTAACATTGTTACTGATATTGCAGGGATCTGCAAAATAGAGTGTCACTGTTTATTCATGTTCCTTTGTTTCTTCTTTAAGTAAAACATTACTTTGGTTATCTTGAAGTTTGTGTGCAGCCTATCCTTCATATTGCAAGACCCCTTTCGCTTAAGGTAACCTCTTTTATTTACATAATCTGTTGTAGTGTAACGGGATATTGTGTTTCCGCACAAGCTACTGGGACTCAGAACTCTCATATTACCAGGTGTGTCAAGGGAGGGTTTTGAGCAACTTTAAGGGGTTAATCACAGAGCGTGATCCCAAAAATAACCAGCAGCTCCTCCGGGGGTAGTGCTACACGTGGGGGCTCGTCCGGGATAGGCGTTTACCTCCAAATACCCAAATTCATAAGTTTAATCTGCCATTAATTCAAGGAATTGTCGTGTGTTAAATTGTGCCTGGTAAGGAATGGAGTTAACGTCGACATTGAAGCTGGGAGCATGTGCGGCGAAGCCAGCTGCGCCTGCCACGTGTGAAAAAAGAACTCAGGTGGGAGGAGTCACCCACCCCTGCGTGAGAAGAAGACTGATTTTTGCGCCAAAGGACAGAGTGATTGCCCGCCCACGAGAGAAGATCGTGCGAACATGTCTGTGCCATCAACGCCATTTGGAAAGCTGCGACTCCCGATGTCCAATGCCAGGAGTCAACGCAATGTCTGCTACTGCTGGAGTCCCCCTGACAGATACCGGAATTCGATTGCGGACCCAGGGGAAGTTCGTCCTATTCTCCAGCGGTAGCGTGGAGGCCCTCGGACTGTCCTGCCCCCGCTGTTTGGAATTGGCCGTCCGTCTTTTGCCCTTTGCCAGATGCAAGAGATGCCGGAGTTACCTATTTTAAGTGGAACCACTGCCTGAGTCTCCCCAGGAGTACAAGGTGGACTGGATCACTGGGACTGTGACCGCCGAAGAAGAGGGCCCATGGCCGGAACCCTCCCCAACTACAGTAGTCGCTGATCCAGAGGTGGTGACCGTCTCATGCACGCTTACCCTGCCATCGGCTGCTACCCCAACCGTGTCACCGGAGGTAAGAGATGTGGATGATAAAGAGTGTGTGCCCAGTGTGGAAGCAGATGCTGTACCGGAGACAGCTCTAACCAATGTGGTCTCTGTGTGGCATGCTATTGCTAAAATGGGTCCCGCTCAGGCCTCCCACGGCTGTGGTCGAGACCTGCCTGTGAGCAAGAATGATACAGCCAGTATCTTTGTCGGAGGACGTGTATGTGCACCTGCTCCCCTGCCCGTACTGAAGAGAGCTCCTGACGCTAATGTCCTACAAGGATTTGGGTACCCACATACTTTGCCGGAATTGGCTCGCCTACAATGTATCCTCATGAAAAGCGTGGCTATCGATTATGGGTAGGAATATCCCTATGTGCCTCCAGTTCTCATGCCTTTGATTGAGAAGATTGGTACAAGGATGCCATTTGGGAATACTTGGGAGTACTCAAAACAGACCGCTATTCTGCACATGCGATTGATTGTGTCAGCCAACAGTTCGAAGATTGCTTGAGAGACTGGAGACCTGTCCGGTACATTTTCAGCGAAAGAGTGGTTCTTAAATGTCCCGGGAAAGTGGATCAAGTTTTCTCTGTAACCACTACAAATCAGCGAGGGGACATTATTACTCTGCGTGATCCAAGGTTCTACAAGTAGGCCCAATGCCTGCATTGTCACCTTTATTTGCTGCTTTAAAGAAGTTACCGACGGGAACTGTTGCCCCTTTCCAGTTTTTGTTTTCATTCCACCGGATCCACACTTTGTTGTTTGTGCGAAACTTCGGAGGGTTTGATAAGTTAGTAAGGATATGGTCTTGCCGTCTTCTTCACAGCACCAGGAAAAAGAAAGAAGAGGAGGGAATAGTTTTTTACATCTCTCTTTTTCTACTGATTGTCCTAAATGAGCGGTGGACTGCCTTATTCTGGTGGTGCCAGCGTGCTGACCAGGGCTGTGGAGTCGGAGTCGAGGAGTCGGGGGAAATTTTGGGCACCTGGAGTCGGAGTCGGAAAACAATGCACCGACTCCGACTCCGACTCCTACTAAATTTAGATTGGAATAAAAAAAAAAGCAAGTTTAAATGTCCCAATTCACAAAAAGTTATAATTAATGACTTCTCTACTGTAAGAATAAAGACCAATGCATGCAGTGCCTCACGTAACCGCAAAACGAACACGTTAAGTGACCGTGAAGAAGCATGCTTTTCATGTGCTTCACTATATGGCACGCAACGCACAATTAGGAGCTGCAATACTTATACTTTCCATAGTGTTGTGTTCTGCTTTTACAGGGAACGCAGCGTCCATGTGTAACCTAGCCTCTCACTGATAAGGGATTAAATAAATATGTTTTTTGCAGGACTAGAGAGTGGAAAAAATTCCAACAGGAGTTTTATAAAGCACTAAAAGAAGTTAAAAAGTATGATCGCTCATCAAAACTTACTGTTGAAAAAGCCATCCTTGTTTATCCAGAGATCGTTAGTGATGTGGCCAGAATAGTTACTGCAATGCCACCCACCCAAGTCAGTGTCGAAAGATTATTTTCAGCCCTAAAAATAATAAAGTCTGACTTAAGAGCCTTTATGAAAGAGGATCTGGCAGAGGCAATTCTCTTCCTTAGAACTCTACATTGAATTGATTTGCATTTGCTAAGCCTATAACTACATTTCAAGATTAATATAAACCATTTCTAGGTTTTACAGATTGTGGCCCGGCTCCGGCTCCTCAATCTCCGTGGTGCGGAGGAGGCATGGGGTGGGGATGGAGGGGGGGAGGAGGGGGGAGGAGCATCAACCCCTACTTCCACACTCCTTGCAGGTGGTGGCTGCATGCCCTCCATGGCGTTGGCCAGGCGGGCAAGGATGGTGTTGGTCTGGGCCAACATCCGCATTTGGCGGGTGGTGGTATCCCGCTGATGCCGGCGGGTAACTCTCGCCTCCTCCTGCACTGCAGCGGTGTTGGCCTGCACAGCAGCGGTATTGGCCTCCACCGCAGCTGTCATCATGCTTAATAAAGCTGGTGTGGTCTCCTGAGCCACCAAGCAGGTGACTATGGCCTTAGAGTTGCCACTAATTTCCCCCATGCTCTGTGCGACATGTTTGTCCCGGTCCGCATGCAGGGTGAGGGCATGCTGCATAGAGGTGGAGGTGGATGCCATGCTGTCCGCCAGACGACGCACCTCTCCCACCATGGCCCCTATATGGCGGGTCTGCAGGGCCTGCTCCTCCAGCAGACCGTCACGGAGGCTGGAGGGTATATGCCTCGTTTTGGACAGAGCCTTCCTGGGAGGAGAGGCTCGGCCACGGACAGAGGGAGAAGGGGAGGGGTCCACGAGGGAGGGGCTTGCCCTGGAGGGGGATGACGTGCTGGGCGGGGGGGTGGTGGGTTGCACAGGGATGGTGGTATCCTCCTGGAGGGAGCCAGAGTCCTCCTGGATGAGGAAAAAGGAATCCTCCTCCAAAACAACTTGCTCCTCCATACTTGTCCCCGGTATGATCTCCTCCTGGACCAGCATAGCCAGAATGTCCATGGGGCCTGACTGGACCCCTGGCTCTGGTCTGGATGGGCTGGGTCGAGCCGCAGCCGAAGACGGCCCAGCTTCTTCTTCCTCATCACCACCTGTGGATGACACCAAAACAAAATATTTTGCTGGTGCAACACACTTCTCACATGTTCACTTGTACCCCCTCCCATGATGCACAGCAGATATGAAAGAAAAATAATACTTACATCTTCACTTCTACCCACAAATATGTTCACTTGTACCCCCTCCCATGATGCACAGCAGATATGAAAGAAAAATAATACTTACATCTTCACTTCTACCCACAAATATGTTCACTTGTACCCCCTCCCATGATGAAAGAAAAATAACTTACCAGTCCCCAAGTTCCCAACAGTGGAGTCGTACCCTTCAAGTCCCTCCACGTGCTCCTGCATGAACATTTGGGCAATAAGCTGCTCCTCCTGATTGAGCCGGATCATACATCGCGGCCCACCTCCCGTGCCACCGGTATGTTTCCTGATAAGAGCCAGTTTATCCCGGACCCTGCGCCTCATATCGTTTAATTTCTTCTGGATGTCATCCCAGGTACGCACTTCATTACCCAGGGCATTGATGTCCAGGGCAATGGCTTCATATATAGCCCTCCTTTGGGCAATGGTGGTGTTTGCCCGCTGGGCACCATATAGGACTTCCTTATGCTGCTGGAGTGCAGCAATTAGGATGTCCATCTCCGCAGCCACAAAGTTGGCCTTCCTTTTTTTGGTCCCTTTGGGAGGTGCCATGTCTTGCAAATGGGCTGAATTTCCTTGCTCAGGGGGGGTTGGAAAAAGCAGGATGAAATTCAGCAAAGAACCTGCGCAAGTCTGCTCCTATTTATTTGCTCAGTGCAAGCAGCTGAGCAGGATTTGCCCTGAAATTAGGCTAGGCGCAGTTTGACGCATGCGCAGACGGCAGCGCTCTAACTGCGCATGCGCGCGCCCGGCGCAAACCTCTGCTGAGCCGAAAATTCCTCATTTACATAGGGGCACACCCACTTTGACTTGCACGGCCTTGCGCCCTCAGCTTTGCCTTAAACAGGAGCAAATTAACTGAACAAACGATTCCTGAATCAGGTGGCAATTTGGCAAAATTGCTCCAGCGCAGAGAAATTCAGCTGAGCAGCTCATGTGTAAGTAATGGGCAAATCTACCTGAATCTGGGCCTTTGTTTTTGGTTCATTGTAGATAAGCTTTGTTTTTGTTCTAAAACAACCAAATAATGTGGTTTGTATTTTTGAACTGGTAAAGATCCTGTTCCTGATGTTTATGCCTGCTGCTACTATCCAGCCACTTGATTGATTAATAAAAAAAAAAAAAAAAAACTTTGTTTTCATTGTGTTTGTCTTTTGCTTAAACTGTGCAATACAGTAGACTGTTGGCTTCCCAGCCAGTAGTCCTGTGGTAGGTTGCGTTCCTTTCCCTCAAGGATTGTATAAAATACATTCGCATATTAATACAGAGGTGTCGGAGTCGGGGAGTCGGAAGTACATAAAACTAAGGAGTCGGAGTCGGAACATTTATCTACCGACTCCACAGCCCTGGTGCTGACCGCTGGCACCACCAGAGAAACAAACGATTGTACGTGGCCATGTTTTCTTCCTTAGCCTTGCAGCAGAGAGAAATAAAAATAAAATATAAATGTGATTATTGTTGTTTTTATATCTCAGCACTTATTGAATGTCACTTTGGGAGGAAGGGAAATTTTGCATTCTGACAAGAGGGTGCAGTTTCAACTCCAACCTTAGTGACTGTATATGTACAGATGTTTGGATGTGTCTCTCTGGAAGGAAAGGGGGTTGCACCTTAGTTGGCAGAGGTGCAGCTCCAGTTCACCGCTCAGGGACCAAAAATGTATAATAGTTAATGTATATGTTTTTCTGGGTTCTTCCAATTTCATTTTGCAGGTGGTTTCACCAGCTATCAACAACTGTCGGAGAACAGGCAGAATAGATAGTCAGGAGTGTAAAATTTTCTTTGTATCACTGTACATAAATGCATACATGATAATGTTTTAAAATGTTTCTATTTTCTCCCTTTTACTATCCTTTTCTATTGTTATGTAGATTCAGGTCAAGTATTCAGGAGTGAATGCCTTTACTTGAGACACTGAGGACAGTGTCTATTCAAGTGGGGGGAGTGTGTAGCGCCTGGTACCGGTGCTAGTTAAATTTAAGGGTAGATCAGAGTGTAGTTAAACTCTGATCCAGATTGTTAAGTGCAAAACAGGGTCTCTGTCTCAGCTGGGCTGTGCTGTGGGTTATTCTGTTGCGCTGGGGTGTTCTTCCAACCCCAGTGCTGCAGGTGGCAGCAGTGGAGTCAAGGTTTGGGTGCTCTTTCCCAGCAGCCAATCAGGAGGGTTTGACATTGCTGTGCATGCTGGGGAGGGGTATTTATGAGGCAGACGCCATTGGTTCTGGGTCTTCTTCTCCGAGTGTGGCACCTACCTTTAGGGTGACCACATCATGGCGCCCTGGCGTTATGGCCTACCTGGCCGGGGCGTGCGTGCCACGCGGTGTTCCTGGTTCCGGGACCATGTTGGCCCGGAGCATCTGAACAGCGACGGGGACCCAGTGAGTGACTGGGTTCCCACCTTTGAGGATCCCAAGCTGTATTGCTGTTCGGTGGGGAGTCCATCAGAGGAGAGCCATTGAGAGGCTGGCGATCCAAAAGGGCCTTGACAAACCACCGTGAATCAAGGTAGCAGGACACTGAGGGATTGAACACCTGTCAGTCGGTACCTGGGCGACAAGTTGAAGGAGATCCAGGCCTAACCCATCTACGGAGTGATATCTCCGTGAATGCAATCCAGAGAGGGCCTGCGGCAGATGTATCTTTCTAAAGCTCACCAAGGAGGGTCTGTGGCAGAGACTTTTCCTACAATTGTCCGAGTGATACTCCGGCTGCCAGGTCAGTGAGAGAGGCCTGTCCGGGTACACTAAACCCACTCAGGCAGGGGTGGCGCAGAGAAGTGTTACGCTTGGGAGCAGGACTATTTCCCTATCATCACGCCTGAATCTGCTGTTTTCTCCTCTGCTTCAACTTTACTTTCCTCACCACAAGTTTATTGTTTTTACCCGGCTGGGTAATAAGGAGCACAGCAAAGAACACCTGTTGCGGACATTCCTTTACTTCTACCAAATGCAATACGCATCATTCACCCCCTATGAATTCGGGGGAGCCATGAGGTAAATGTGCCACCCAAACAACCAGCAGCTCCTTCGGGGGTAATGCTACATAAAATTCACTTTTTATCTATCAAAAAGTGTTTTCCAGTGCTAAACCTTTCATCTGATTTCTAAATTGCTGCATTTGTAAATTCCAAAAGCCAATACAAAAGAATAGTAGTGGTAAAAAAAGCACTTCTGGGTTTAACCAATCTTGTTTTTTGTACAATTCTCCTTTAAGGCCGTGGCAAGGGGTGTGCCCTATGCCTACATACTGATAGGTGTCCCTCATTCTCATCTCAAAAAGTTGGGAGGTATGCATCAAATGCAACCTCACCAGCCCCCATCAAATGCAGCCTCACCAGCGCTCATCAAATGCAGTCTCACCAGCGCCCATCAAATGTAGCCTCACCAGCGCCCATCAAATGTAGCCTCACCAGTTAAATCAAATGTAGCCTCACCAGCGCCCATCAAATGTAGCCTCACCAGCGCCCATCAAATGTAGCCTCACCAGCGCCCATCAAATGTAGCTTCACCAGCTGCCTAGTTTGCCTAGTGGTAGCACCTGCCCTGGATCTATATAGTTGTATATAAAATGCACTTTTTATCTTTCAAAAAGTGTTTCCCAGTGTTAAACCTTTCATCTGATTTCTAAATTGCTGCATAAATCCAGTATAAAGGAGTAGTAGTAGTAAAAAAAATAAAAAAAGCCCTTGTGGATTTAATTAACCTTTGTGGCATGGGGCGTGTCATATGCCTAAATACATTTGGTAGTAGGTGTCCCTCATTCCCATCTCAAAATGTTGGGAGGTATGGCTTTACCATGCTAATAGAACAGTGTTTTTCAACATACCAAGGCACTTCAACAACAAAAAACGAATGATAGTCTTTTCTATTTGTGCACAATCAATTTGCAACTCCTGGGAAAAAAAGTCTTGTTTTATTGATGACCAAATTAAAAGAAACATAATAATGTCACATGTTCATACACAGGAAAGTGTCAATGTGGAGGAGCTGACTGGAAGTGTGCTCAGGGCTGAATTAACATAGGGGTTATTGGAGCTGCAGCTCCAGACCCCCTTGCCCAAAAAAAAAAAATCCCCCCCAAAAAAAGATCAACTTCAAGGGTTGTAGCTCGGTGACTAGAGGGCTAGGTAGCTGAAGACCTATCACACCACTGGTCAAAATATGGGGCTCCTGTCATGGTTCCGGAGATGCGGGTTGCTTGCGCAGCCTGTCAGAAGCTATATACAGAGCGGCCAGTTTAAATACAAGCTGACACACTCTGCAGCAGACTGAGAGGATGAACTCAGTGCTTATAATAATTATTTATATATTACTTCTAGTAATTAACCACTTGCCACCCAGGCCAATTCTGACACTTCTCTCCTACATGTAAAAATCTTCATTTTTTTTTGCTAGAAAATTACCCAGAACACATAAACATTATTATATTGTTTTAGCAGACACCCTATGGAATAACATTTTGGTCTTTGCAACTTTTTATGTTACACGGTATTTGAGCAGCAATCTTTTGAACGTATTTTTTTTTAACCACTTCCCTACCGGAGCATTGTAAAATGACGCCGGCAGGGACCCTCTCTCGATCCGGGTGGACGTCATATGACGTCCTGTGTTCCCGGCGCTCTAGGGCACGCGCCGCGGAAGCGCTCGTGACCCGGCGCGGGTGCCCGGCAGCCGCGATTGCCGCTGGGCACCCACGATTGCCGGTAATCACGGCAGAAGTGTGGATCTGTGTGTGTAAACACACAGATCCACCTCCTGTCAGTGGTGAGGAGACCAATGTGTGTTCCCAGTACAGAGGAACACACATCGGTCTCCTCTCCTTGTGAGTCCCCTCCCCCCTACAGTTAGAACACACCTTTGGGAACACTTTAACCCCTTCAGCGCCCCCTAGTGGTTAACCCCTTCCCTGCCAGTCACATTTACACAGTAATCAATGCATATTTATAGCATTAATCGCTGTATAAATGCGAATGGTCCCAAAAACGTGTCAAAAGTGTTCCGATGCGTTCGCCGCAATGTCACAGTCACAGTAAAAAATCGCGAATCGCCGCCAATACTCGTAAAAAAATTAATAAAATAAAAATGCCATAAATCTATCACCTATTTTGTAGACACTATAACTTTTGCGCAAACCAATCAATATGCGATTATTGCGTTTTTTTTTTTTTTTACCAAAAATATGTAGAAGAATACGTATCGGCCTAAACTGAGGGAAATTTTTTTTTTTTTTTAAATTGTGATATTTATTGAAAAAAAAAAGTAAAAAACATTGTGTTTTTTTTTTAAATTGACGCTCTTCTTTTGTTTATAGCGCAAAAAATAAAAACCACAGAGATGATCAAATACCACCAAATGAAAGCTCTATTTGTGGGGGGAAAAAAACATAAAGATTTAGTTTGGGTACAGTGTTGCATGACCACACAATTGTCATTCAAAGTGCAACAGCGCTGAAAACTAAAAATTGATCTGGGCAGGAAGGGGGTGAAAATGCCCTGTATGGAAGGGGTTAAAGAAACTGTTTCATTCATAAATAAAAAAAATAGTTGGCATGATTTTTTTTGTATACTAAGCGATGCTTTACATTTTTTTACAGGCTACATGTTTAGAGTTACAGAGGAGGTCTAGTGATATAATTATTGCTCTCGCTCTAATGATCGTGGTGTATGTAACCTGTGTGTATCTGGCTCTGATACTAGCCAGTGCCTACCCAGCACCCAGCCCAGCCTGTCCCCACACACCCTCTCACCTGTGACCTGTGGATGGGGGAATCACTCCTGCAGTGTTATTGTGTTCTGTCATTGAATACAATGATCAGTGTTGCTAACCATAGCTGGCAGCACTGATTGTTTTGGTAAAAACATAATAGGCTGGTTGTACTCAAGTTGGTTAATAGATTGACTTGTGTAAAACCAGCTAGCCCATACATAGATCGACTATGGCTGGTCTCTGCTTAATTGGCGTAATTTCAATCCATGCATGGCCCACTTAACCACTACGCAGTCCCTAAACATCCTTCCACAAACCTTTACATTTTTCCTTACCAGGATCCTTCATCCTCTTCACCTGTACATAATGCCCACTGTCATACTCTCCACACTTCTCTCCTATATATAGTGCCCACCGTCATACCTTCCACACTCCTCTCCTGTACATACTGCTCACTGTCATATCCTTCACACTTCTCTCCTGTACATAGTGCCCACCGTTATACCCTCCAAACTCCTCTCCTGTACATATTTCTCACTGTCCTACTCTCCACGCTTCTCTCCTGTACATACTGCCCACCATCATACGCTCCACACTCCTCTCCTGTACATACTGCACGCTGTCATACCCGCCACATTCCTCTCCTGTACATACTACCCACCATCATATGCTCCACACTCCTCTCCTGTACATACTGCTCACTGTCCTACTCTCCACACTTCTCTCCTGTACATAATGCCCACTGCCATACCCTCTACACTTCTCTCCTATACGTAGTGCCCACTGTCATACCCTCCACACTTCTCTCCTGTACATACTGCCCACTAACATATCCTCCCCACTCATCTTTTGTACATACTGCTCACTGTCTTACCCTCCACACTCATCTCATGTACATACTGCTCACTATCATACCGTCCACACTCCTCTCCTGTACATACTGCCAACTTTCATGAACTCCTCTATTGTACATAGTGCCGGCTGTCATACCCTCCACACTCCTCTCCTGTACATACTGCATGCTGTCATACCTGCCACATTCCTCTCCTGTACATACTGCCCACTGTCATACCTTCCACACTCTTCTCCTGTACATACTGCTCACTGTCATACCTTCCACATGCAGAAGAACGGAAGCAGCCTGGAAAAGAAGCTCTTCAGAGGAAAACTATACCATCTATAAGAAAATAACAAAAAAATACCACAAAGAAATCTTTAAAGCCAAAAAATATTATTTCTCCAATATCATTACTAATGCCCTCAACCGTCCCTGCAAACTCTTCAAGCTAGTCACCCAGACCATGAATCCAGTCTGTCTTGAAGCCCCCAATTCTGACACCCAAGAATTTTGCAATGAATTAGCGGATTATTTCATGAAAAAAATTGAAAGAATCCATGAAAGCATTCTGCAAAATAGAACTCCCATTAACTCCCCCCTCAATCATACGCTCAATACCCAGATAATGTCGCCGCAATCAACAACGTTCACTTTAAAACCTATTTCCATCAAGGCCACAAAAACCATCATCGATACCCTGCAAAACAGCACAGCGCCGAATGATATCATCCCCACCAAAATGCTGAAGGAATGTGCCGATATCCTGGCACCGCCGATCACGCAGCTTATAAACTAGTCATTCAAGGAAGGTATTGTGCCTACCTGCCTAAAACAAGGCATAATCAGACCTATCTTGAAGAAACCCACCCTCGACCCCAAAGACCCAAAACACTGTCGTCCGATAACAGGCCTAAATGTCCTCTCCAAGGTAATGGAGAAAGTAGTGGTACAACAGCTGCAACATCACTTAGACACCCATAATTTGCTCGATCCATTTCAATCAGGTTTCCGTCCCGGACACAGGACAGAAACAGCACTACTCAAAATATGGGACGACACTCTCGAGGCCGCAGACGAAGGAGAATCTTGCCTTCTAGTACTGTTGGACCTAAGCACAGCTTTCGACACGGTAGACCACAAACTATTACTGACTCGGCTAGCTGAAGTAGCCATAGTCGCGGAAGGTGATCTATCTTGGTTTTCCTCTTTTTTGGAAAACCGATCACAAATAATGAAATTGGGGCCTTTCACTTCTGAAAAACGCACTGTGTCCTGCGGAGTCCCTCAAGGATCCCCTTTATCGCCGGTGCTGTTCAACATCTACCTCCGCCCTTTCTTTGAAATCATCAGTAGCCAAGAGTTACTTTACCACTCTTATGCAGATGATACACAACTGTATTTTTGCATCTGCAACAAAAAGGATCATTATCTCGGTCTAGAGAAATCCCTCTCTGTGATAGAAGACTGGATGACAAAGCGTTATCTTAAACTCAACAGTTCAAAAACAGAACTTCTCCTGTTTCACGCCAGTCGAAAAAATCAACTGGCAACAACTTGGACACCCCCACCCATTATGGTCGAAACCATCACCCCTAGCGCCAAAGTCAAAAGTCTCGGAGTCATCTTTGACACCTACATGACAATGGATGCACTAATAGGGTCAGTAGTCAGCGGATCGCATCATCTGCTGCGCCTACTACGCAGACTTATTCCTTTTATTCCCAAAGAAGACATTGCAGTCGTGGTGGGAACAATTGTCAACTCCAGACTGGACTATGCAAATGCCCTCTATCTGGGACTCCCAAAGTACCAAATCACCTGTCTGCAAGTCGTTCAAAATACGGCCGCCAGACTTGTGACTGGGATAAAACCCTGGGAATCAATCTCACCCTCACTGAGAAGCCTTCATTGGTTGCCAGTAAAATACAGAATTGCTTTTAAAGCACTCTGTCTGACGCATAAGTGTATTCAAGGAAATGCCCCCCAATATCTATGCGAAAAACTAAAAGCTCACAACCCCAATCGCGTTCTGCGATCCACCAACCAAAATCTACTCCAGATACCCAAAGCCAGATTCAAGTCCAAAGGAGAAAGAATATTTGCGGTCCAAGGTCCCAGACTATGGAACGCTTTACCAACCAGCATTCGGTTGGAGGAGAACCACTTGGCTTTTAGAAGAAAGATCAAAACCCATCTCTTTTGATGACACAGGATAAATGGACAACGAGCGCCCAGAGGCGATTTAGTTCGCATGTGCTGCGCTATATAAGTTTTTCACTCACTCACTCACTCACTCACTTGTAGTGCTACAGGGTGGATGGGAAGAAAGATTTTCCAGTGGGCCACCACTCATCGATCTTCCCTCCCCAATTGGTCCAGAGGAAGGCAAAAAAAAACAGGCGTGCAGGCCAATATGCACCGTCCGGGGAAAAAATTCCTTCCTGACCCCTCAAGGGCGATCGGCAAAACCCTGGATCAATACTGAGTAAACAATTAATGCTGATGGGTGGGTGAAGTGTGTTCCGCCTGTGATCACATGTGGTAGGCAATCCTGGGCAGCAGAAGGGAGGTGGGGGTGAGCTATAGTGGTGGAACTATACCTTGGATGTAGCAAGATGGCCGCCGACCGGGACTAGGCCCGAGTCGGGGGCTGGAGTACTGGGGCAGCCGAGGGGGGAGGCAGGAGGGGATCCTGGGGTGCCTGCGGGGCGTCCTCGGTGACCGGGTATTAGGAGGAGTTTGAGAGGGGGCTTGAAAATAGATTGCGGACACGCCGCTAGGCCTCGGCTGAAGCCGCGGCCTTTACTGGATGCGGCTGCCGCGATATCAGATGTGGATAGTTAGTGCCCCGATGTTTAAAGGGTGGGGTGGGTGGTGGAGGGGAGCAGGCAGGGGGCTGTTAGGCCGCGAGGGGGGGGTCGGGCCATAGCCTGGGCCAGAGCAGCGGCTTATCCTGACAAGGATGGCCGCATACCGTCCCAGGGTAGGGGGAAGAAGTGAAGGCCAGATCTTACTAGGCCTTACCTGTGGCAGGTTGCTGTGTGTGGTGGTGGAAGCCGGAGGCCAAAGGGGAAGGAAAAATCCTGGGTGCCTGGGATCTGAATGCTGCTGCAGCAGTTGGCTGGGAGAACCTGCCTAGCTGGCTGTCTGACTAGGCCCTGGGTGAGAGCAGACTCGTAAAGAAGCGTCCTACTCCACCACTGACTGGCTCTGACTGACTAGCAAGATCAAGACAAGTGTCAGCAAGATCACTACCGGCAATGATGTTTGTATACAGTGTTCAAATAACTTATTCTGTAGTGCAGTGTCTCTGTTCCCTCCATATGGGCAGAAATGCCCTCTCACCAAAGCCTGCGATCAGGACCCAAACGAACGTCCCGGAATAGACAAGCTTTCATGGTTCACACTGGAACAGTTTACCGTTGGTGGAGATCTGCCTCAATATTCACCTGGGATCCCCCTCTCTCAGGCTGGACTCCCCAACTGGCAGCAGAGGCCGGAATCGTGCAGAGAGTTCATCTGAGAGACAGCACCTCTCTCTCAGGTCTGGTTTCTGAGTCCTCACTCCCTAATGCATGGGTGCTCAACCTGTGGCCCTCCAGATGTTGCAGAACTACAAGTTCCATAAGGCTTTGCAAGGCTGACAGTTACAAGCATGACTCCCAAAGGCAGAGGCATGATGGGATTTGTAGTTCTGCAACAGCTGGAGGGCCACAGGTTGATGCCCTAATGGCTGACTGAACTTTACCTCAGGAAACAAAATGGAGTCTTTTACTTTCCTGTCAGCAGAGCATCATGTGGTCTGTAGTTCTCCCTGTATACCAGTCTATGGGGCTGTTTTGTGTGGGAACTGCATGTCCCAGAATCCATTGCAGCTCTCCCTGCAGTTCAGTACAATCTCTTCCATTAGCTGTTGTAACTGTGCCCTAATTTGGTTTTCCTCTTCTGACCAATAGGGGCACAAGAGAGGCCACTGAATACAGATCTCTGTGTGTGTCAGCTCATATTACATTATCTCAGTCAGTGAAAACAGGAAGAAAGAGGGGGGGTGAAAAATCTCCCTTACAATTGCTAGCAGGCAGCTCTCCCTAACTCTAGCTGGAAAGCCTGTGTACATCGTTCCTGCCAGCTTGGCAGGATTGCGGGTTACACTTGATTTTATTATATGGTTATTATGCAGGGTTTGACTGAAGCTTTTTTTTATGTTCACACTGTATCCATTGCAAGTTGTCTATACTTGCTTTAGCCGGCGCTGACTATTTAAGTAAACACAGGTAGTCTTCCAGGTAGGCTGGTGAAAGGAAGGATCTACTTGAATCTTGTTCCTGCATCCAGCATTGGGGAGCACTCCTGTGGGCTCGCTGTTGGGTCTCGCTGCTGTGTCTGTGCTAATGGACTCGTCCCCGCTCCCTGCTCCCTCATCACTGGAGTTGATTGACAGGAGTGGAAGCCAATGTCTTCCACTGCTATCGATCTGCCCAGGGAGGAGGGACAAACCAGGATAGCCACCGCTCTCACATTACAGCACAGTACTGGATCATGATGGGGTTCGGGTAAGTATGGGGAAGGGCGGTGGGAGCCTGTTAAACAGAAAGTTTCCTACCTTCATGCATATTGCCTGATCTGTCTGTTTGGCAGGGGTTGAGCATTTGAGGATGTTTTATTTAACCTCTCTAAACATGCCCTGCTATCTTTTCTTGGGGCAGAGTTGATTTGCTGAGTTGGATTCATTCTGGCCAACCACTGCTGTTTACACCTTAAAGATGGTGATGTTTACAAAGTGAACTGCCATTTTTCTTTGCCAAAGTGCATATTTGTAACTTGTCATCTAAAGATTGACTTTCACACCATGCATGCATGGCGATTCTCTATCCAATGTCTGTAAGCTTATATTTTGTTACTGTCTCAAACCTGTTTATGATCCAGCGAGATGTACCACATACCGTACATAAAATGTATATTGGAATCATACTGTATATTACCGCTTACTCATTCAAGGCATGGTAGCTTGCCTTTATTCCCGAGGCTATCCAGTCATCTCAGCTACTCATAAACCATGAAATCCCATAGGTACCACAGTTATGAAACTAATTTCTCTTCTTAAAATTCCTGCTGATTTAAAATACCATACATTATATATTGCATTCTGTTTTATGCAGTATGCTACAGTAATATGACAAAAACGTATGAAAGGACAGATCTTTCATAAAATGTATTAGCCTGTTTTCTTGTACTAGTTAGTGGACCCGATTTAGCACAATTTATGAGTAGTATGAGGGGTTAACTCGGTAGCGGGGTGTGTGACCCCTTGGATGGGTTCACCACACACTGAATTTATACAGACTGGCAGTCGAAGATGGTTGAAAACAAAGTTTTTAGTTTATTTTTCCATCTTGCTGGAAAACAATTGCAAGCATCCAAACAGCATAAACAAAATCAAACATAAAATAAACCCTAGCCACTCTGGGTGTTTACCTTCCACACAGGAACCTATCTATGGAGTCTAACACAGCCTAGCGCTGGGCAGACAGTGCTGGACATTTAGCACAAAACAATAGTCTTTTGATTTTTATCACACAGAAAAATCAATCCTCTCCTCACCTTCTCAGGAGACTTTCAGCACGCTGCTCTCCTACTCACAAAGCCTTAGGAATGATGCAGCCCATTAGTGGTAATCATTTGGACTACTTATAGGGGCCTTAATTGCCGCATCGTGAACAGCTGGAGTCTTTCAACGCCCTTAGACCTTGTCTGGCTATTTCTCGCAGCCAACGCCTAATAATGATTAGCATATTGTCTAAGCAAGGCAGAAATGTATGTCCCGTTTGTGACAACACCCACAGATTTACCTGACTTCCTGTCACAGTAGGCTGTACCAAAACATGCTGTAATGCAGTTTTATAAATATAAAAATGTTGCTCTGAACCTGGAAAAAGCCTCAAAGCTTTTTGTATAAATTTTTTTTAGTATGTAGCATGTCTTTTTATTATAGTAAAACATGTAAGTTATTTTGCAAGCTGAAGCTTAAAAAAACAAAAAGTGATCAAAAATAAAAGTAATCTGTTTAATCATTAAGTCATTGAATTTCTATGATTTCTAGCCTAGGTGTTTTAAGAAAAGTGCTTGTCAAGTTTCAAACTTTACCTTTAATCAGTCCAGTGATAACAACTTCCCTAAGGACCCATGTTCTGCAGTTATTTGGGTCAAGTCTGCAATCTTTCTTGTGAAACTGTTACAATGTAGATGTGTGTTAGATCTCTGGAATTGATTGGCTGTTTTTTTTAAACACCAATTTTCCACAGATCCACATAAAAGGGGTTCTTCAGTGACCCAGAAAGAGCTGCTGAGGATACTGACAAGATGTAGGCTGTTATGCCGCTAGAGCGCGTCCCAAGTTGAGGGGGGGGGGGGGGGGCACTCAGGGTTCCCTGAGGAACTGAGAGCCTAAAGACTCTTAACTACCAATCTTGGACTCACAGCCTTTTAAAGGATCTTTGCCAAATATGGACCATTTGGACTCTGTGCTACCTCAGGTGGATTATTTTCCAATAATGGACTCTGCTGCTAATGGACACTAAAGACTCTCTGCTGTTATTCAGGTATGATTACCTTATGGGAACTAGAGCACCAGGAATTTATGAGAGAAATGGCCTGATAAGATTTGTACCTATATGTTGCCTTTCTTCAGTAACGGTATTGTTAACGGTTTAATGCCTGGTGCACTTTAGTCCAGCAGGTAGTTTTATGTCTAGTGTAGGCCATATTACAGTTGCTAGGGACAACAGTACATGTATCATAGCTTAAGGCACCCAACCAGCCAGGGAATAGATGACTTGGAGTAAGTGACAGTTAATCTAGTAGTGAAAGGTTGTGGTGCTCATCTCCTTCACTAGCAGCCAGCTCCCTGTAGTTTGGGGCCGGACCTGTGGCACAGAGTACCTAGGGACCTAGCCTGGAAGTCATGGGACAGATGTAGAGGGGGTCTCTGAAAGTATACACGTTTTATAAAAAATATGCTGCTATATATATTACATGTTATCGCTACTCGGAGCTCAAGTGATCGCCTGTCACTCTCCTACTGTTCTCTCCTCCCCTCCACCCAGCTGGCGTCAGCAGGAGATTATCAGCTCCTCCCGATGTAGTTATCAGGTTGGGGAGGAGAGTGGAAGGCAGTCACGTGAGCGCAGAGTGGCGCTATAAAATAAGGTATAAAGTGTCATATTTGTTATAAAGTACACACACTGGGGCACATAACTTAGTGTAACACGGTGGATTCTAGCAATAAGACACAGTGGCTTTACAACCACTTTAGGTCCCCTTTCTAAATTTGATGTCACAATTGAATATTATCAAATAAGTATATGCTCTTTCAGTGCAATAAACTAAACATGTATCTTTTAAAGAAAATTCGCAACAGCTGTTTCCATATGTTGTAATGGCAAAATCGGCTGTACGCAGAGCATACTGCCATTTTGCCCTGTGCTAAAAGCACATACTCAGTCTTAATGAAATAATCCATCTTTAAGCTAAATAAATGCACTCACCATATATTCCCTGCCATTCATACAAGTCAAGAGACCTCACCAAATGTTCTCATCCATAGCTCCCAGCCATCACTGACCTCGAGCAGCCTGCTGTTTGTTTATTATATAGGGTCAACATCAGTAACAAAAGGTGTGGCTTCACAAAACAGCCAGACAGGTTGTATACTTTCAAAAGAACCAATCACAGACATGTGATTCAAACAATGCTAGTAGTGGTGTGTGCAAACGGCTGGGGGCAGTGACCATGCTCTGTGAGAGACAAAGGAATCAGAAAGCATGGTCCCTGCACAAAGCCGTGTGCAAACCAAACCAAACCACTGTTGCCAATGTTGCAAACCATACTTAAATCATGGATCAGATAACCATAATTTTTGTATAGTTATGCTACAGTTTCCATGTACGCAGATCTGTCCACTCGGAGTCATTTAATGCAGTCAACAAGAAGTGGCCAGTCCCTTGCTGAGGCATAATTGAACATCCTTAAAAGGAGCTCGCAAATCTGCTGTGTCCATGAAAAGGTGTTTGCGCCAATGGCCTTCCACCAACGTCTGTATGCGTGAATACGCTCCCTTTAAGCGCATTACAGAAAAATCGACACTGGGGGAACATCTGACAACATACATTTATAGAATTTTCCACAACAATGTATAGTCAGACAATGCTTTGCAAACCTGAAAACAGCCTTATCACAGGCCCAAACTTTCAAGAAGTTTATAGCAAAGACCTAGTTAGCATATTATGGAAGTGTCTTTACATGTCAGCTACAGAAATCCTTGCTTCTATATGCGATATATACTATATTTCTATGTACACCCAAAACATATTTCCAAATCTACAAATCATACCAATGCCATAACTTACTGTACTACAGTCATCTCTAACCACACCTTCTTGGCAGCCCTTATGTTTCAATCATAGGAGAACTCCACTTCTCCTATCTGGAGTTCAGTCCTTGCAGATAACACCCCCTAAATGATACCAGCAGTGCTAGCCACAATATATTCTGTGAAATGTAATCTTCACAAAGTAAAGCATGCTTCACATGAAGCCTCTGAAATACTGCTATTAATGCATACACCAAGTTCAGAAAAGAGGAGAAAAGGACGATCAAAGAGAGGCAGCATTCAGAACATAGCATGGCATTTTTTACAGCATTTTTTAAGTATTTTTATATATATATAAAATATATATTTATATGTACCTGATGTTTGTAGAGAAAATACGGTGCTCATATTTTCATAAAGGTAATATGATGCTCATTTATTCAATTTGATTTTAAAAAAGCTCAGGAAATGTAAATTATTGTCTTTATATGTCCTTTAAAGCTGAACTCAATGTTTTAGACCCCTTCCACGCTGGAGGTGTTTTCAGGTGCTTTAGCGCTAAAAATAGCGCCTGTAAAGCACCTGAAAAAAGCCTCAGCTGCAATCCCAGTGTTAAAACCTGAGTGCTTTCACACTGGGGCGCTGCGCTGGCAGGACGTCAAAAAAGTCCTGCAAGCAGCTTCTTTGCAGCTCTTTAGGAGCGGTGAATACATCACTCCTAAAGCGCCCCTGCCCATTGAAATCAATGGGCAGCGCTGCCGAACCGCTAAGGTACAGATATCCCTTCACTTATTGTCATGGTGACAACAGTTTCACCAGAAAAGAAGTAAGGAAAAACTTGTAACAGGATCACAGACAGCAACAAAAGTTTGTCATGAGTTCTAATATTCCCATACTCTCCAAAAACAAAGCTAGCGTAAATGAGGGGAAATCTCTAAAATGGTTCCCCGAAAGCAGTACAAATCTGTCCTAACCTTTCCCCAGTTAAAAAAAAAAAAAAAGAAAAAAAAAGGAAGTTAAGACTGTCTTTATATTTTGTTGCTAGGTAAATGCAATTTAGTTCTGTTAATTACTGATAGTCAGAATACTGCAGGCTCTGAGAGCGCTATGCATCCGTGTGGCTACTTTTCCAAGAAACTGTCAGATGTGGAGTGCAATTACGAGATTGGGTTACAGAGAGCTGTTGGCGATCATTTTAGCCCAGAAGGAATGGAGACATCTCTGTGATGCAATTGCCTATATGCTTCAGTCTAATGCTCTCCCTGCTAATTTAATGCTGTGGGTTACAGGTAACAGGTGTTTCATGTGTGATTCATCTCTCTCTGTGAACACTGTTCATATGTTAAATAAGGCTAGCTTGTGAAAGGCCTTTAATTGTGTGACAACGCTGTCTACAACCTAGTGATTCTCAGAGGTGTTAATAGGTGTCAAACTGGAAGCAGACGAAACGTCTGCTTAGGAAACTCAGTGTGTGAAGGTGGTTTGTTGTTTAAGGAATGTGCAGTGATTAGACATGATAATTGTCGGTCGGTGCCGACCTGTCTAGAATGTTTTAGTAATTAGCCTTAGTGTGTGATTAGGGGGGGTGGAGATTTCATTGTTGCTTCAATGTCTTGGACTGTATAAAAAGCTGAGAAGAAAAACCATTAAAGTCTGTCTTGTTCTAGCAGTAAGCTTGGCATGTGTGGCTTTCTGAGCGATTCCAGGGATATCCCTCCTCGTGGAATATTGGGGTGATTTTCGTTATGGGAAGAAGGGAACGTTGACGGGGATATCATACCAATACCGTCACAATTGGTTGGCAGCAGTGGGATTTTTCCCTTCTATTCCCCTTCACACCCGGATTCCAAGCAGACACTGGAAGAACTACTGGAAGTTCGTGGAAGGATTGCTAGCAACAAAACCAAGCGGGTCATCATAGCAGAATCAATGGAGATAGACCAGGAAGACGGGATTGCAGCAACGCCAGCAGTACAAGAGATGGAGACACCAGTGATTCAGGAGGAGGAATCGCCAGCCAACAAGCTAATGAGAGAGAAGCTAGCGTGGTTCGGCCCGAACCCAACGGCAGATGTGGTGCTGAGAGTGATGGACCTGTTAGCGAAGGAGGCTAAAGAAATAAGAGACGCAGAGCTACAGAAGGATAAACAAATAAGGGACGCAGAACTACAGTTAAAACTGGCAGCAGTCCAACAAGCAGCCGCACCTTCTCCGAACAGTGAGTACAGCACAGCAGACGCAAGGAAGATTCCGTTTAGCGCTTTTAAAGCTTTTGATGAAAAGGACTGTGAGATTGATAACTACCTGGCGGATTTTGAGCGACAATGTAACCTGCACCGAATAGCTAGAAGAGAGTGGGTTGCAATATTGTCAGGCAAACTGTCAGGCAAAGCTTCTGATGCTTTCCGGACCGTGCCAGATCAGGATATCCATAGCTACGCCCGGGTTAAAGAAGTGCTCCTGGCTCGTTATGCGGTAACCCCAGAGTCCCACCGACAGAAGTTCAGGGACTCACGCAAAACCACGAAAGACTCTTACGCGGAATGGGCATGCCAGTTGTCCCGGTCGGCCTCTAACTGGGCTAACAGCAGCCAGGCCACCACCGCAGAGGACATTTTGCAAATAATGCTCCTGGAGCAATTTTACAATCACATCCAGACGGACGTCAAGGATTGGGTGAGAGATCGCAGGCCCATGACTCTACCAGAGGCCGCGAAGTTGGCGGATGAATATGCGGATACTCGCAAGACAAACCAGGTCACACCACGGGTACAACCCCCACAACCAACGGCGCCCACACACCCACCAGCCGCTAGATACCAACCGCCTAACAGACCGATGACATATAGCCCTCGCTACCCACGCCAGGAGGACAACGAACAACGCTGCTTCCGGTGCAAACAGTTGGGTCACCTCAAGCAGAATTGCCCCATGAATGACAACACCAGGTCAAATTGGTCTCAACCTGGGTACCGCCCACCAGCAGCAGCCCATTGTGTAGACTCGGCTTGGGATCCCCAGGAGCTGGGTCAGGAAGAACCATTGGGCACCCCTTACGAAGCCCTCATGGTACAATCTGTTATTACGGACAACAGGGAACACCATTGTCAGCTGGTCATGGGCGACAGCCATGAGCCGGAGGGGCCTTGGAGGGAGCTGGGCAGAAAGAGGCACCGCCGGCCACCCTTCAAGAAGAAGAGGTCCTGGAAGCCGTATAACCAGCGGACCTGGGAGGAGAAGAAGCGACTGGAGGAGATGGAATCGCAGCGGGCGCCCCAGATGCGGGCCGAGATGTTCGCCAAGGGCCCACCGGTGGCCCCTTACACCACCACCCAGTTCCTGATGATGAAGGACCACGTGGAAAGCCTGCAGGACATGAGCAAGCAGGATCTGATCCGTGAGTACATAGAGCTGGAGGAGTGCATAAGCCGCATGGAGGAGGAGAACAACCACCTGAGGTCACAGCGGGCTGACCCCCCCAGGCTCCATGAACTGGAGATGGAGCGGGAGAAGCTCAAAGAGGAGAACCGGCGGCTGCGGAGGGAGCAGGGGGTGGCTGACCTTATGGGGCTCTGAGTCCCCTCCCCCCCCCGGACTCTGAGCACCAGTGCAACAGCATTTCAACAAATATAACTTTTTATTTTTATGAATCTCCTGTGATTGTCACTTCAGAGCCATAACCTGCCCCTCCCATAGCGGGACACCTAGATGGCGGCGCACAGACCCATTCGCCGTCTTCACACTGACTTCTGGTGACTCTGCCGATCGCACAAAGACTTGGGGACTGAACGGCGTGTGATCTGACGACCCGGTGGCATACCTGAGTCTGAAGCAGTTGCCAAGGGAGGTCAGTTACGCCAAACGGAGTTAACCTCGGACTAAAAGCTCTGAACCCGTCAACCCTACTGGACCAGGGAAGGTCCAACCGGGTTTGCCGTAGCAGGGAGAAAAGGGGGGGCCATTGTGATGCAATTGCCTATATGCTTCAGTCTAATGCTCTCCCTGCTAATTTAATGCTGTGGGTTACAGGTAACAGGTGTTTCATGTGTGATTCATCTCTCTCTGTGAACACTGTTCATATGTTAAATAAGGCTAGCTTGTGAAAGGCCTTTAATTGTGTGACAACGCTGTCTACAACCTAGTGATTCTCAGAGGTGTTAATAGGTGTCAAACTGGAAGCAGACGAAACGTCTGCTTAGGAAACTCAGTGTGTGAAGGTGGTTTGTTGTTTAAGGAATGTGCAGTGATTAGACATGATAATTGTCGGTCGGTGCCGACCTGTCTAGAATGTTTTAGTAATTAGCCTTAGTGTGTGATTAGGGGGGGTGGAGATTTCATTGTTGCTTCAATGTCTTGGACTGTATAAAAAGCTGAGAAGAAAAACCATTAAAGTCTGTCTTGTTCTAGCAGTAAGCTTGGCATGTGTGGCTTTCTGAGCGATTCCAGGGATATCCCTCCTCGTGGAATATTGGGGTGATTTTCGTTATGGGAAGAAGGGAACGTTGACGGGGATATCATACCAATACCGTCACAATCTCCTTGAGGGTACCACTGTGCCGGTTCTCATTCTTACTGACCATAAGAATCTCACATTCTTGTCTGAGGCTTAACGCCTCTCTCCCAGAAGGGCGTGAAGTTTTAATTACATTGTCTCATTCTTACTTGGTACTAAGAATGTAGGGGCTGACGTTTTCTTACAACAATTTTCCTCCACTTCCAAGATGGAGTCGGTTACGGTTCCTGTGATCCCTCCTGATCGTATTCTGGCTACAGTCCGCACCAGTGTTACTTCTCCTTTGGGTGACAAAATTCTTGCTGCTCAAGTCGATGCTCCCCCTGAGAAGCTGTGTGACCGCTGCTTTGCCCAGAGTGTCTCCATACTGCCGTGCTCCAGACTTACCATTCTCCCAAGGCTGCTGGCCACCCTAGGAGGAATTAACTCTTTTGGGCCATTTCCCAACAATTCTGGTGGCCTAGTCTACGTGCTGATGTAACCGCCTTCGTAGCTGCCTGTTCCATGTGTGCTCAGGGTAAGACTCCTAGACACCTTCCAGTGGACCTCCTACAACCCATACACAATGGAGAGAGGCCCTGGACCCACCTGTCTATGGATTTCATTGTGGAGTTACCCAACTCCCAGGGTAACACAGTTATTCTTATGGTGGTTTACCGGTTCTTGAAAATGTCTCATTGTATTCCACTTAAGACGTTTTCTGCTCAAGCACGGTGGTCCTCCAAGGGGGAGGGGTCATTGAGGAGGGGGTACTGTCAGGGCTGGGTTCATCCCCTCCTTCTCTGAGCTGGCCGCTCAGCTGTTGGCTAATTGCCAACTCCTATCTCTCCACAGTGACTCACCTGTTGTTGATCTGGCTCGTCAGTCCTGCCTACTTAAGCCTTTGAGTTCACTTGCTCTCTGCCTTCGCCTTGGTCAACATCACAGAGACTTTCTCCGCCTGTTGAAGACTTTGCTTGGATGACATCTCTTCTGGCTCCTGATCGTGCTTGCTGTTCTACTACGTTCATCACTGGCTCCCTGACCTTTGGCTTGTCTAAGTATCCGATCCAGTTCCTAACTATGGCTATGTTTTGACTACGCTTACTCTGTTTATCTTTTTATTATTATTATTATTATTAAACCAGTGTGGTTTAACTGTACTTCTGTCTCGGTCTGATTCATGGTTTCTGACAGGTTGTCTCCCTCTAGTGTTGGCTTGGACTCCCTGTGTCATTTTCCTTTTAGACAAAACTTAGAGCAGAGCAAAGCATCGTGGGATGTATAGTTCTGAATGCTGAAGTTTTAATTGTAGCAGGACTGGCCTGAACTACCGCTACCAGATTTCTGAGAAGAAGAGAACAGAATTCTGGGAGAGGATATAACGAGGAGGGTTGCAGCCTAGATCGCTCTCTTAGGACACCGGCTTGGATCTGCCAGCAGAAGCTCTGTGTCAATGTAAGCTGCTGCCTAGTTGTGGCTTGCATAGTGGGCAGTCCTACAGCTGCATCCAGCTGGACCTCTGCGAACAGCATCGCTTCTCACCTACAGCGGCCTGGAGACTGTTCCAGATCCTCCAGCGACACCTGCAATTCAGATCTGGGTAGGCCGTGGCATGGTGTGATGTGGTCAGATGCCATTCTCAGAGCCAGGATTCAGAGGGAGTTCCTAAAAGAGTCTTCATCATCACCTGCATTGTTGCCAGCAGCTTCTGTAACTAGTGTGGAGAGCGGGCATTTGCCCATTTCGATTCTGTTAAGACACTGCATATAGATATCCTTTATCCAATCCAGCTTTCTGGTACTTGTGGTGCCACTGGAAGTTAGTTCACATACTCTAACTAACACTGTATTCAGACATCTATATCCTGCTCACATCTTTAACACCAGCTATCTTATTGGATAAAATAATATTCCAGTCATATACAGCAGGATGAGTGTGAAGTAAAATACACCACAGATCAGATAAATTTGCTTTACTCTATAATCAAGGATTATCTTATTCTTAACACTTCTAGGCTAGCTGAAGATTTCTGGATTCCAAGGAGTAACACTTTAACCCCTTTATCCTCTCTTTATTTGCTCAAGTGACTAAAGTTGTTTTTTAGTAAAGGGTCTTCTCTCACTTTCTCTGGAACTCTAGTTAAAGGAGAAAGCCAATTTAAACACAATAGTTTGCAAAATGTTTGTCATGTTGTACTGATGTTAATGGTCTGTGGGTTGAGGAAACAGAGGGGAGTGAACCTGACATAGTAAATCAAGTGTCAGTTCCCTATCCTTCTGCCAACCTGTTCACATAGGTTACTGTGACAGAAACAGGGTCTGGCACAATTTGGGTAATTTTGTATAATTTGCATTTCTCTTTACTATCAAAAGGTTACCAATTACAAATTTTGTTTATAAACAGTACTATATTGTTCAGACAAAAACAACTTTGTGATTTACAGTGTTATGTTTTACACTTTTATGTGTCCCCTTTTCCACAGTAAACTATTTTGAACTGTCTGACTGGTATTGTGTAAGTTTCTTACAATAGGTGACAGTTGGTAAAAATTACTGAACCCAGGGTGTCAGAGGTGACAAAGGATTTTCAGAGTCGGGGCAACCAGTTGGGTATAGATTCTATCAGTGGCCCTTGTAAGGGTAGCGCTACATGTGTAATAAAATGGAATGACACAGGGAAAAAGGTATTAAATACGCTAACTGAAATATATTTAATACTTAAATGACAGCTTCAAGATGCCTCCTGTATGGAGAAACTAGTGGCATGTATTGCTCAGGTGTGATTTTGGCCCATTCTTCCACACAAACAAATCTTCAAATCTTTCTATTTCTCCCACTGACACCAACAATGGGGCACTATTCCTCTCCCAATACCAAAGATGGGTCACTGTTCGCTCCCACTGATGCCCAAAAAAATGTATATTCCCAATGGCCGCAGTCTAGTCCCCCTAAAGTCTGAAGGACACTAAACTGGCCCTTTATTTAGAGTTTGGAGACTCCTGCCATACACTATAAAACATGTCCAAGCTGGCTAAGTAAGTGATCCCTTGATGACCAGTCTCTACTAGCGATGAGCTGGGGGGTCCTCCAAAATCATCTTTAGCTGAACCCCAAACTTTTTTTTCCCATTCACGCCTCTTTTTTTATATGAGCTGTAGTGTGGGAATGACCCAACTAACAACTAATTGAAGTAAAAAAAGAGCGGAAGTTTAGAGTTTGGCTAGAGATGAGTTTAGAGGACACCCAAGCTCACCTTTAGTCTCTATTCTACTGTGGAAAACACTTACTTGCTCATAGCATACTTTAACGGACATATGTATGTTGAACTGACACAGTTGAAGGAGAGTTGCAGGCTCAGGTCTGACCCATATTATACAACAGAACTGGAGAAAAATCTGTGCTCACATCCAAATAGCTTAAATATGTATGTCATGTAAGGTGGTAGAGGGATGTGGCCACATTTTAACAAATAAAGGGTAAGTTCCATGTCAAGCACTACCTTGCTGGAGCCCTAAAACCATCAAATTCCAACTCTTCCACTGGAAAGCAAATTTTGTCAAGACCAGACTGATAAAATGTTATCAGTTTTCATGAGTGTACTTTTAATACTCTCAGACTTAGCAGCCCAACACCAGGACTGCTTGGGCCTGCTTTTCTGAATATCAGTAAACTCTTATGATGAGATCCAAGTTTCATGATATGACTTATGGCTTTGAAATGAATTTCACAAGCGTATGGTTTGTTTTCACTTTATGGAATATGATAAGCTATGGTCTCCTAAGACTGCTTTAATATAGAGCAAGGATTTAGAATAACCTTTTGTGCAAGATTTCATTTCTTATTTCTCTGAAAAGCATATAAAATATATATAAAGAAGAATTTTAGGCAAACATACCTTGTCCTACATTGTTTGAAAATGTTAACAATAAAAGCTATGTGGAAGATACGGAAATCTCTGTTGAGAGAAAGGTAGAAAAAAAAGTAATGTAGTTTTATTGATATTGACCTAGCTGCTGAAAAGTAGATACACACAAAAATAGAAGGATGGTTAAATGCCTTTGTGAATGTAAAGTGTATTGCTAATAGTGTTAAATGTACTATATTTTATACAGGAATTCTAACTGTATTTTATATTTTTTTGTTGTGCAATAGATGAAGGTTTTTTTTTTAGTAAATGTAATATTATCTCCTTGTTGAGTTTCTGATTTTTCAGACTGCATTCCTGGTTCAAATATTTTATTGAAGATTGCACAATATAATACATATTGGTTATACACATTTTTAATTAAAGAGTCACTAAAGGAATTTTTTTTTTTAGCTAAATAGCTTCCTTTACCTTACTGCAGTCCTGGTTTCATTTCCTCATTGTTCGTTTTTGCTTTCATGTTGCTGTAAATCCTCTCTGTTCTGGACACTTGCTGGTTGCCTGTTTCCTGATAACCACAGTGCTGGGAGATTTCTCACGGTGGTCACTAATGTGATTATTGTGTGTAAAACGAAACTGGATTGGTGCTGAGGAGTTTTAGACAAAGTATCACTGCTCTCTATTGGCTGACTGCCCTCTAGTGGCTCTCTGTACATCAGAGAACCAGAAAACAACAGCAAAAACGAAACTACACTGCAGGCACATTATATGATTGTTTTTTTTATCAATTTTTAATCATTTTTAAAAGGAATCAGTTAACTATTATGTCTCTATGCCCTGTAAACAGTCATTTCAGCTAAAAAAAGTTTTTCCTTTAGTGACCCTTTAAGTAGTTGTATATGTATAACTTTTATCTTCTCTACAATTGTGTAAAAGGAAATATAAAGCAAGTATAAGACAATAACTTTTTGTCCAAAATATACAACTATAATATATAAGATAGAATAATAATGAAATAAGATAATTTAAGAAGTACCAATTGTGTACTTATAAATTATAGTATAATTTTAAACATGCAAAGGGTAAGATAAATCAGAAAAAACCGAACCCCTTGGGCGAAAAGGAGTGGGAATAAAGGGCAGCCCTGCCTGGTTCCTCTTTCTATTTTTAAGGGTTCAGAGCGGAATCCTGAATATAAAACATACACTTTTGGATTACCATATAGTGATAATATCCATTGTAAAAAAAATAGTTCCAAAGCCCCATTTTTGGAGAATAGATTTTAGATAATCCCAAGATAGACTGTCAAATGCTTTTTTATATTGATAGAGATGAAACAGGCAGGAATGCGTCGGGTACGTGCCATATGTGCAAGGAGGGTTGCTCTTCTTATATTATCTCCTGTGTGTCTAGAAGGAACAAAGCCTGTTTGGTCTTTATTTATTAGTTTTCCTATTATTGGATTAAGTCTATTTGACAGAACTTTAGCTAGTATTTTAATGTTTAAATTTAGTACAGAAATAGGTCTATAATTGGACCAGGATGTGTCATCAGAGTTTGGCTTTGGTATCATTGATATAGAAGCTAGCAGGGATTCTGGATTAAACGAATGCCCTGAGAGGAGAGAGTTAAAAGCTTCTGTTAGAAGGGGGGAAAGTAATGTAGAGAATCTTTTGTAATAAGTGGCTGAAAAGCCACCTGGGCCAGAGTGTTTATGTATTTTCAAGGTTTTTATAGCTAATAGTACTTCTTCTGTTGTAATGGACTTTTTAAGAGAGTCATGTTGATGAGAGTTGAGAGAGGGAAGTTGGATATTGGATAAAAAGGAGGTTAGTTTAGTTTGATCACATTTATGGGTGTCTTTGTATAAATCAGCAAGTTTTCTACGAAACTCATTTACTATTTTCAGTATATTGCTAGAATAGTTATTTTTTGTAATTTGTAACCAAATTGGTTTCCTGATGTGATCTGCTTTACGTAGAGTCAAGGCTAAAAAGGTTGTAGGTTTGTTCGCTTTCATGTATAGTGTATGTCTAGATTTCCTAAGGATTTTTTCTGCCGAATCCGTTAAAAAGACATCTAATTCCAACTTAGCTTTGTCATATGTCAATTTGTTACTTAGGGAAGGGGATTTTTGAAAGTCCTCCGAGGCTTTGTAGAATGTCTCTTCTAATTATGTTTGGGTAATTTTGTTTTGTTTTTTTGAGATAGGTTGATTGGCCAAGGCAAATTCCTCTTATTGTAGGTTTGTGGGCTTCCCAGAGTGTCAGTGGGTTTATTTCAGGCAGAGAATTGATTGTAGTATAATCTTGAATGGCATTTTCAATAGTTTGTCTATAGGTAGAGGAAGCTAAAAGATGTCATTTATATTCCAAGTGCGATAGTTGGGTTTAGGGACAAGGGAGGAGAAGGTGGTAATAATTGCATCATGGTCTGACCAGGTGCATGGGGTGATTAGTGAGTGAAGAATAAGTTGTGCGGAATTAATATTGGTAAATAAATGATCAATTCGAGAGAATTGTTTGTGGGGGTGAGAATAGTGGGTATATTGTCTTTTCCTAGGGTGTTGTTCACGCCAAGTATCTAAAAGTGAATGTTGGTAGAGAAGGTGTTGGTATGTGGGACGAAGGTTTGTAGAAGGTGTAGGGGATTTATCCAAGAAAGGATAAATCACTTGATTTAAGTCACCACACATTATAAGCATCCCTTTTTTATGTGTGTCTACAACAGTAAACAGATGTGAAAGAAAAGAAAGAGGATTCTTGTTTGGTGCATAATAAGTTACAATGGTTATTTCAGCATCCAGCAGTAAACCTTCAAGTAGCAAGTATCGACCCTCTGGGTCTGCTATCTCAGCATGAAGGGTAAATGGAGTAGTGTGATGGAACGCTATAATGACACCTCTTTGTTTTGTAGAGGCTGAGGCTTTACATATTTGGGGATATCAACGGTGGCAGCATTTAGGGGAGGAGTGAGTAGTAAAATGGGTCTCTTGTAAGAACACAACATGTGCTGAAATAGAGGAGAAAAATTGAAAGGCTTTCGTTCTTTTGGGGGGAGGGGGGGAGTTGAGACCCTGCACATTAAGTGTAAGTACATTTAGTGAGGTCATGTTCAAAAATCAAAGTGGGACAAGAGAATATACAGTATGTTAGGAGATTATATAAATACTCTGGAGATGAGTATGAAAAAAAGGGGGGGGAGAGACGGGGAGTAAGGGTTAAATATAGGTCTAATAGAGATTCAAGGGGGTGGTGGTACAAATTAAAACCTACATTTTATGAAGGAGAGAAGTTTTAATATAGAAAGTATTAAATGTTGCTCCGAAATGGAGCTAGTATCCAATGTGTGGTATCAATTACCACACAATGGGTACTGTGACGTCCAAAGGATGTCTGGTATATTATACCAGGCACTTAAGGATCGAGTGTGAGGTGCAGTGGACTGTCTATGAGAACCTAGCAACCTATAAAACTTTGTAAAAAACACATAGAACTGAACAAGTTTTAAAGGGATAAAAGTAAATGAAACAATAACGTATTTATATATTCCTTAAGATCAATAGGATATTAGAAAGTTACTATGCCTCATCTGAGTCAGGGTTATTTAAATAACACGTACAAATCATGTTGAACTAATGGGAGTCTTAGGCCGTGTACACACGGTCCGTTTTCACCGTACATGTCTGCCCGGGGATTTCTGTACGATGGCTGTACTAACCATCGTACAGAAATCCGCGCGTAAACAATACGCGGGGCGTGTCCGCGGTGTCGCCGCGACGATGACGCGGCGACGTGGGCGGGCCTGCCAGTTAAATGCTTCCACGCATGCGTCAAAGTCATTCGCATGCGAGGGATGGCGGGCGCTCGGACATGTACGGTAGGTCTGTACAGACAACCGAACATGTCCAAGCGGGCAGGATTCCAGCGGACTGTTTTAAAACAAGTCCAGGAATATTTGTCCGCTGGGAAAAGGCCCGGCGGGCAAATGTTTGCTGGAATTCTGTCCGCTCGGTCCTACACACGACCGAACATGTCTGCTGAAACTGGCCCGCGGACCAGTTTCAGCAGACATGTTTGGTCGTGTGTACGGGGCCTTATAATGACATAGGGGATTTATAAAAAAAACTCAGACTCTCATGCGTTAGGTCATACATTTGAAGAAAATACAGAGAGAGTCATAAGATCCCTAAAGTTGTGTACCACATGGAGCCCAGACTCATCAATCTGTACGGCATAACTATAAGTTAATTTTTATAACAATTTGTCTAAGGGGATTAATCTTGTATAGAACTAGAACTTTTAAGGGAATCTACTAATGAGGAGATCTACTGAGACACAGAAATATTCTATCTCAGACGTCCTTATAACAGACAGAGTCAGTTATATATGATTATACAATTTATATCACCAATCAGATGAGATTAAGGCCCCATACACACGAGAGGATTTATCCAGCGGACCGTATCCGCGGATAAATCCTCTCGAGGATTTCAGAGGATTTCTATGCGATGGCGTGTACACACCATCGCATTGAAATCCGCGCTGAAATCCTCTGCCGATGACGTGTCGCGCCGTCGCCGCTATTATGACGCGGCGACGGGCGCGACGCTGTCATATAAGGAATTCCACGCATGCGTCAAATCATTACGACGCGTGCGGGGAATCCCTTTGGACGAATGGATCCGGTAAGTCTGTACAGACGAGCGGATCCATCCGTTGGAATGGATTCCAGCAGATGGATTTGTTGTGCATCACAGCAAATATCCGATCTGCTGGAATCCATCCCAGAGGAGATTTCTCCGCGGAAACAGATCCACTGGCGTGTACACACCATAGGATCTATCCGCAGAAACCCATTTGCTGGGATTTATCTGCGGATGGATTCTATCGTGTGTACGGGGCCTTAGTCCATTTGTTCTGCAGTAGCTTGCTGGGGGGGCAATTAAGCGGCTCCTCTTATGAGTGCTGGGATGAGTTTGAAGAGTTGAAATGGCATGTTGCTCTGAGGGAGATCCTGAGGCTGCTCTTCGTTTGGAGCCTTCTGTTGTATTTTCAGGAACGGAAAGACGAAGTTCATGAATTGTGGAATTAAGGTCTTCAGCAGATTTGCAGGTATAGTAGGTGCCTTTATATGAAAAATGAAGAGCAAAGGGGAAGCCCCATCGGTAAGAAATGTGGTTGTATTGAAGGATTTGTATTTGTGGTTTCATCATCTTTCTTTTGGTTAGGGTTTGCTGTGAAAGGTCTTGGAACACCTGATATCTGTGTCCCTGGAAGATCAAAGCATCTTTATAGCGGGCTGCTTCCTGAAGTAGTTCTTTAGTTTTGAAATAATAAAGTTTAATGATAATGTCTCTTGGGGGGCCATCTTCTTTTCTGGGAGCTAGTGACCTGTGGATCCTATCCATTTCCAAGGAATTGTTCCTCAGGAATTGCAGGAGCTAGTTCATGGAATAGTGTAGTAATGGCGGGAAGGAGATCTGTTATAGATTCTGGTACACCACGGATTCGCAGATTAGACCTTCTAGCTCTGTTTTTATATTCTTCCAAGCGATTATTAAAGCGGATCTCCACTCTAAAGTGGAGTCCCGCTGATCGGCACCCTCCCCCCCTCCGGTGTCACATTTGACACCTTTCAGGAGGGAGGGGGGTGCAGATACCTGTCTACAGACAGGTATCTGCGCCCACTTCCGGCCCTACGATACGGGCAAAGGACGGGTTTTTTCTCCGCTTCCCGTCGCCCCCCCGTTGTATGCTGGGAACACTCGGCTCCCAGCACACAGCGGGAGCCAATCGGCGGGCGCAGCGCGACTCGCGCATGCGCCGTAGGGAACCGGGCAGTGAAGCCGGAGCGCTTCACTTCCTGGTTCCCTCACCGTGGATGGAGGGGGGAGCAGCAGGGTGACGAGCGATCGGCTCGTCATCTGCTGCGATCACCGCTGGACTCCAGGACAGGTAAGTGTCCTTATATTAAAAGTCAGCAGCTGCAGTATTTGTAGCTGCTTGCTTTTAATATAGTTTTTTAGTGGCACATCCGCTTTAAGGGAAATATTGTCCGATAGAAAACCAAAAAAAAAAAAACGATCGTCTGTGTGGAAGTCTATCGGTCAAAAATCCACACATGCTCAGAATCAAGTCTACGCATGCTCAGAAGCATTGAACTTCATTTTTCTCAGCACGTCGTAGTGTTTTACGTCACTGCGTTGGACACGGTCTGATTTTTGACTGATGGTGTGTAGGCAAGACTGATGAAAGTCAGCTTCATCAGATATCCGACGGAAAAATCCATCGGATTAGATTCCATCAGATATTCGATCGTGTGTACAGGGCTTAAGAGGTCGAGAGACCACATGATTGCTATGTGATCAAGTCATGTAGTACACAAGAGTCATGAACGGAATCCATTCATGACATCATTGTTTACTACTATGTGATCTATGACTGATCACCGGTGATCGCATGGTACCTGTGCCAATCATAGCACCCTGTACCATGTGGTAGCTGAAGGTTAATCACAACATCACAATAGTAAACAATGAGTCATGAAATAAAGCCATTCATGACAGTTCAAATGATTGCTGTTACAGTGATTATCACTGTGACAAGCAATCACTATGTAAAGGAAAAGAAAAAAAGAGTAGTACAGTGTCACAATGATGACAGTATGTAAAAAAACAAGAAAAGGTAAAAAGGTTAATAAATGTTTAAAAAATGAGATTTTTTATTTTTATTTTTACATATGTTTACCAGTCAGTATCCCTGATCACTGTCACACCAGTGCACTGTACTGCACTGGTGACAGTATGTAACAAAAAACAAAAAATTGTGAAACAAAATGTATTTAATTTTTTAATTTTCCCAAAAATCGTGACAAAAAAAAAAAACTTGCCATAAGGGGAAAAAGCTCAGTGCCTCTAAGTGCAGTAGTATGGATGCAGTTTATTACAAAAGAAGACAGGTACTCACAAGAGGAATAAAAACACTGCTGTGCATGACATGGCAGTCCCGCTCTGTGTGCCTGAGGACGATTAAGCTGTGTGTGTGTCTCTGTGTATCTGGCCGGAGGCTTGTACAGGTGGTATATAGAGATTATACTATCTGCATACGCCATCTCCACAACACCTGACCATCCCTATCACCCACAAAGTCAGGGCAATATAGTAATGGGGCTAGTTGTACTGAACCTCAGGGTCACCCCCTCTGTGCGCAGAGTCCCTCCCCATTTGCTTGAAAAAACTTTCCACGCCTTTTACTAGATACCCTGGACTGTCTGCTTTCCAAAAAGGGGTCATTAATTTTCAAATACAGTATCTCACAAAAGTGAGTACACCCCTCACATTTTTGATTTTTTTTTTATTATTTATTTTTGTAATGTGACAACACTGAAGAAATTACACTTTGCTACAATGTAAAGTAGTAAGTGTACAGCTTGTATAACAGTGTACATTTGCAGACTCAAAATAACTCCACACACAGCCATTAATTTCTAAAAGTGAGTACACCCCTAAGTGAAAATGTCCAAATTGATGTCAATATTTTGTGTGGCCACCATTATTTTCAATGCACTGCTTTAGCCCTCTTGGGCATGGAGTTCACCAGAGCATCATAGGTTGCTGGAGTCCTCTTCCATTCCTGGATCTTTGAGAAATTGCATTTCTCCACCTTCCATTTGAGGATGCCCCACAGATGCTCAATAGGGTTTAGGTCTGCAGACCTGCTTGGCCAGTCCATAACCCTTAACCCTCAGCTTCTTTAGCAAGGCAGTGGTCATCTTGGAGATGTGTTTGGGGTGGTTATCATGTTGGAAAACTGCCCTGCAGCCCAGTCTCCGAAGAGAGGAGATCATTCTCTGCTTTAGTATGTCACAGTACATGTTGGCATTCATGGTTCCCTCAATGAACTGTAGCTCCCCAGTCCCGGAAGCACTCATGCAGCCCCAGACCATGCCCCAGACCATGACACTCCCACCACCATGCTTGACTGTAGGCAGACACACTTGTCTTTGTACGCCTCACATGGTTGCCACCACACATGCTTGGCACCATCTTAACCAAATATGTTTATCTTGGTCTCATCAGACCACAAGACATGGTTCCAGTAATTCATGTCCTTAGTCTGCTTGTCTTCAGCAAACTATTTGCGGACTTTGCATCATCTTTAGAAGAGGCTTCCTTCTGGGATGACAGCCATGCAGACCAATTTGATGCAGCGTGTGGCATATGGTCTGAGAAATGACAGGCTGACCCCACCCCTTCAACCCCTGAAGCAATGCTAGCAGCACTCATACATCTATTTCTCAAAGACAACCTCTGGATATGATGCTGAGCACATGCCCTCAACTTCTTTGGTCGACCATGGCAAAGCCTGTCCCGGTAAACCACTGTATGGTCTTGGCCTAAATTAGCTGGGTATAACTAGAGAAAATAAAAGAATAAAAGGGGGAGGAAAGAAGGGGGGAGGTAAACATGGGGAGGGAGGGGGAACCTGCATCATTTTCCATTGTGCATACAATAATAAGCAGTTCATGAGGTCACATATCAATAAGATCGTAAATAGATCGTAAATAGCGAGCCTATGCCGAAGGAGTGAAACAAGCCTACCCACAACTGGAGGGTGTGTGGGTGAGGGGGAAAGACCCAGGAAGTTCAGGCTGATGAGTCGTCATCTGGATGTGTCAGGAGAGTTTTGTAATAGACGAAAAAGGCTGTGCAAGGACTTGTGTGGGTCAGACTGATTTGTTGCAGCCATGAATGCTCCCCATCTCAAAAAAAAATGTTGCTTTGCTGTCGGATGGTTAAAATCTGTCGTGATTTTTTCCTTGTGGAGTTGCATGTGGAGCTCTTGTTTGACGAGAGATATCGTAGGTGGAGGAAGGGGAAATCCAGTGTTTCAGAATTGCTCTCCTTGCTGCAAATAGGGTAATGAGGATCCATTCTTTGTGACGCCGGTCAGAGTTGGAAGACCAGGTTAAAAATTGCTTGTCCCAGTAGCCGAAGATCAGAAGTAGGGGGTCTTTGGGGAGGTGCAACAGGGTGACTGCCTCGATGAGAAAAATGACTTGCTGCCAGCAGGGCTTTTTTTCAGGGGGAACTTGGGGGAACTCAGTTCCACAACCTCTGGCTCAGACCCTTTGGTGCCTGCTCACCACAATCACTTGTAAACACAGAAGTCTGGTTTCTGTGTTTACAAGTGACAGCTCTGGACTCTGTGTGTAACCCCCCTGAACTCTGCACTCTGTATGTAATGCAATCCTGGTATTTAATGCCCCTTTAAGACCCTTCTACTGTTTGTGAAATATGAACGGAGTCGTGGTTGAGTTCCTGCACCTATTTTCTGAGAAAAAAAGCTCTGGCTGCCAGAAGGAAGAGATGAATGAACAGGACCAGAAGCGGTGAGTTAGAGTAGGTTTGGGCTGGTTGCAAAGCGGAAAAGGGTAGACTGGGGGTTAGTTTTGTCTTTGAGGAAAGGAATGTATGCACAATGTAGAATTTTCATCTGGGTTTCTCTCCAGTGTTCGCAGGGTATCAGTTTGGTGAGTTTGATGTATCTTTGTAAGAGTTTTTCGGTTAGTTCCGGATATGGAAAGTCTTTGCCCCAGTGTGTAACAGAAGAGGATGCTAGAGGGGGGGTAATCTTGCGAAGCAAGGATTTATAGATACACCTAAGATAGTGTTAGAGCCTGACTGTAGCAGGCCGTCGGTGATGGATGCTTTAAATCTGATGCTTGCTTCCCTGCAAGAGGCACGTATAAAGTTGGTACATTGCCAGAAGTAAAATAAGTGAGCATTCGGTAAGGAAAATTTGCTGGCTATGGCTGAAAAGGCCAGTGGTTGACCGGAGTCCATATCACAAAGGGAGAAAAAGTGTTTGAGTCCATTCTTAGCCCACAAATCATACACATGGCAGTCCAATCCTGGGGGAAAACAGGGATTCCCTTGAATAGGTGTGTGCCTGGATAGGAAGGGCGAGAGTTTCTCGCATTTCTGCAGGCCATCTTTATATAGAGCAATAATGATTTTTCTAATATCTTTTTCAGATACTCAGATACTCAGAGAGTTCTTTGCCATGAGGTGCCATGTTGAAAGTCCAGTGACCAGTATGAGAGAGTGAGAGTGATAATACCAAATTTAACACACCTGAGACCTTGTAACACTAACTAGTCACATGGGAAAAATGCTAATTGGGTCCAATTTGGACACCTATTGATGTACTCACTTTTGTTGACAGTGGTTTAGACATAAAAAGAGAAGTATGGTGGATGCAGCATTGATCCGGTGCTGCATCTGTCCCCCGCTGTCTCTGCACTGAAACTTGAGCCATCGAACACCATCAATGGCTCGGTTCTCTCAGCTCCCCGAGCAGAGAGTTGCTGACAATCAGCAGCTCTCCTGCTCTGCTCCTCCACACTCACTGGAGCTCTAAGCTGTGGAGGGGCTGGGATCGGCATGAACACATCAAAATGCACCAGTGTTGCGTTTTTGATGAATCTTTTCAGTCACATGCAGGACCGCCATCAGGGGGGTACAGGCAGTACACCTGTAAGGAGCCCGGAGGTCCCCAGGGCCCCAGATTGAAATCCCCCCCCCCTTTTCTTTCTATACATTTTTTTTAATCTATTTTTATTTTATTTTTTATTAAAGGGCCAACTTTTTTTTTAGAGGTCCCCAGGGGCCCGGAGGTCCCCAGGGCCCAGGATGGCAACCCCCCCTTTTTTATTTATTTTTTATAAAAAAATATATATATTTTTTAATATATTTTTTTATTAAAGGGCCAATTTTTTTTTTTAGGGGTCCGGAGGTCCCCAGGGGCCCGGATATCCCCAGGGGCACGGAGATCGTCAGAGGCCCGGATGACAACCCCCTTTTTTTTTATATATATTTTTTTATATATATATAATTATTATTATTATTATTAAAGGGTCCAGAGGTCCCCAGGGCCCCGGATGGCAAACACCCTTTTTTTCTTATTTTATTTATTTTTTTATTTTTTTTTATTTTTTTTATATATATATATATATATATATATATATATATATATATATATATATATATATACAAATATTTATTTATTAAAGGGCTCAGAGGTCCCCAGGGCCCCCTTTTTTATATTTTTTTATAAATGTTTATTTTTTTATTTATCTATTTTTTTTTTTTTTTTTTTTATTAAAGGGCTCAGAGGTCCCCAGGGCCCTGGATGGCAACCCCCCCTTTTTTATTTTTTTTTAATAAATGTTTATTTTTATTTATTCTTTTATATATTTTTTTTATTTATTTTTTATTAAAGGGCCCAGAGGTTTATTTTTTTTATTTTTATTAAAGGGCCCAGAAGTCCCGGATGGCAACCCCCCTTTTTTTGTAATTTCTTTTTATAATTTTTTTTTAATATAATATATTTATATATAATATATATATACACACATATATATATATATATATATATATATATATATATATTTTTTTTATTAAAGGGCCCAGAGGTCCCCAGGGCCCCAGGTGGCAACCCCCCTTTTAAAAAAAAAATATATATTTTTTATATATATATTTTTTTCTTTTTATTAAAGGGCTCAGAGGTCCCCAGAGCTACCCCCCCCCCTTTTTTTATATATATATTTTTCTTTGTTTCTTCTTTTCTTTGTAAATGGCCCCCCCCGCTTCTCAATTCACTGCAGCCCCCCCCCCCCCCGCTTCTCAATTTCAGGCGGCAGCACCCCCCCCCCTCGGTTCTCTGCTCCAGGGGGCCCATGCCTGTAAGGGGCCCCATAATTCCTGATGGTGGCCCTGGTCACATGACTAATGAAAAACACACCAGAAGCAAGGAAAAATCGTGGGTGGTTTCGTCAGCTATTATCGGCACTATTTTTTCTTTTGGCACAACTCTAATAACCCTATTTTGGGGCGATCATTTTTGGCTGCAAAATTTCAGTGCATCAATGTGGTCAATCTACAGTTGTGCTCATAAGTTTACATACCCTAGCAGAATTTATGATTTCTTGGGAATTTTTTCAGAGAATATGAATGATAACACAAGGCCAAGGCCAAATCAACCTGTCATTGGTCACAGCAGAATAAGTGGCCATCTCAGTCTATTGACCTCAATATCATTGAGCAACGCAGGGGAGATCTCAAACGTGCAGCCCAAGAATTTACAGGAACTGGAGGCTTTTTGCCAAGAGGAATGGGCAGCTTTATTATCTGAGAAGATAAAGAGCCTCATCCACAAATACCACAATAGACTTCAAGCTGCCGTTGATGTTAAAAGGGGCAATACACGGTATTAAGAACTGGGGTATGTAAACTTTTGATCTGGGTCATTTGGGCAGTTTTTGTTGTCATTATGATTTAAAAAGAGTAAACACGGTTGATTGATAATAAATGGCTTCAGCCAAACACTAACCATGAGTGAAAGAAATGTTTTCTTGTTATCATTTATATTCTCTGAAAAATGGCCAAGAAATCATAAATTCTGTGAAGGTATGTAAACTTATGAGCACAACTGTATATAGAAAACAATAAAAACCCAGTTGTGATTAAATATCACCAAAAAAAAGCTCTATTTGTAAACCTAGAATAGGCAGCTAGCTGAAGAGGACCAACATGATTTCTTGGGAGTGGGACCCAGTCTATGTCACCTGAACAGTGTATTGTAACAGGACGACATTGGGTTTGCTGTGCAGGTGGGTAGGTATTTTGATTGTCAATAGATTTTTATTAACCACATAGCGACCAGTGTACCTCGATTGCGATTGCAGTCGGCAAAGGCAGAACAGGGGGATGCCTTTGTAAACAAGGCATTCCCCTGTTCTGCCTTGTGACATGTCACTGATCTACTGTTCCCCGTTATCGGAAACAGTGATCAGTGACGTGTCACTGGCAGCTCCTCCCCCTAACAGTTAGAATCACTACCTAGGACACACTTAACCCCTTCAGCGCCACCTAATGGTTAACCCCTTCACTGCCAGTGTCATTTTCACAGTAACCAGTGCATTTTTATAGCACTGATCGCTGTAAAAATTACAATGGTTCCAAAAATGTGTCAAAATTGTCCGATGTGTCTGCCATTAAGTCGCAGTCGCGATAAAAATAGCAGATCGCCGCCATTGCTAGTAAAAAAAAAAATTATATTAAAAATGCCATAAAACTATCCCCTATTTTGTAGACGCTATAACTTTGCGTCTGAGTTTTGTGCGTCGGAATTGCTACAGACGATCGGATTTTCCGATTGGATTTTTTTCCGTTGGAAAATATGAGAACCGGCTCTCAATCTTTTGCTGGCGGAAATACCGACAGCAAGAGTCCAATGCAGCATGCACACGGTCGGAATTTCTGTTCAAAAGCTCACATCGGACTTTTTCTGTCGGAATTTCCGATCGGGTGTACGGGGCATTAGACTCTTCACCACACACAGCCACAAAGGCAAGAGAATGCTTGTTGGGCAGTGTATTAGTTAATTTGCATTTATTTTAATGGCTCAAAAAATGTCAGACAAAATGGTCGGCCCTCACGCATGTTCACTTTATCAAATCTGGCCCTCTTTGAAAAAAGTTTGGACACCCCTGACCTAGGTCAATTTATACCAAATATACAAATGGACAGGGTTGTTCATATTTTACTTATAAACACCATACCGTTCCAATTTAGGTTAGAAAATTAAATATACTACTCTATCTACATTGTAGAAGAAGATGCAAATCTGCACTGCTGTTTGCCAGAATCTATACAGTTTATATAGTTATCTGGAGATGAATTATTTCCCCTAAAAAGTGGAGTATCATTTTAATGAGAGGTTGTAACATCTAACATTTTCCCTTAAAGTTGAACTCCAGGAAACATCTCCACTCTTTTCAAGAACGAAGGTGCACAGACAATTCTCTGTGGTTCCTTTCACCAACCCCTATGGTGCTGCAGGACACAGTAATGATGTGGGATCCAGAGGAAAGAACCACAGCACTCAGCAGGGGAACACTTATGAAAGTGTATTTAATAAAGAGGATTCTTCAGGTATCACATCTCTTGAAGACAGTGGAGATGTACATTGTAAAAACAGCTTACCTTAATACCTTTTCTTTACAGGGAAATCTTTTCATTCTACACTTTAAGCGTCAAGGTTTTCGCTGAAATCAAGATTTTAAATTATGTGACAACAAGGCCCCTAGAAGAGAGGTCCAAAAAAAGATAGATAGATAGATAGATAGATAGATAGATAGATAGATAGATAGATAGACACAAATGAAATACCGTATTTATCAGCGTATAACACTCACCGGCGTATAACACGCACCTTAACTTTAGGAGGGAAATTCAGGAAAAAACTTTACACAGCCCCCTGGCATAGTACACGGACCCCCTGCATAATACATGGACCCCTTGCATAATACACCCCTGTACAACACCGCAGCCCCCTGTACAACACTGCAGTCCCCTGTACAACATCACAGCCAGCACCGCAGCCCCCTGTACAACACTGCAGCCCCCTGTAAAACACTGCAGCCCCCTGTAAAACACTGCAGCCCCCTGTACAACACTACAGCCCCCTGTACAACAACACAGCCCCCTTTCACTCTAAAGACCCCCCCCCTGCACTCCCAGCGCCGGTAAAGGGGCATCGCTGCCAGCACGCTCCAAAGCTGAGAAAACCCCCTGCATCACTCCCACTGCAAAGCAAAGTTCTAAAAATACCTCCATCAATGCCGCTCTCTCTCGTGGACCCGGTCATGTGACTGCTCCTGTCTCCTTAATTGATGGTCACATGACCGCTCTCCTCCTCTAATCAAAAGCTACACACGAGGAGGAGGCGGAGTGGGAGGAGGAGAGCAGCCACAACGAGCGGCGCCAATTAAGGTATGCAGAGGCTTAGATCCACACTCAGAGTTCACAGAGGAGGAGCGGCACATGACAAAGGACCGTCAGCAATGTTCTCTGAACTTCAAAGCCTACTGCCAGCGCCGTCCCATGGCCAGGAGAGGCGGGGCGGCCGACCCGGTCCCCGCCCCCTGTTGGTAAAAAAAAAAACAGATATCGGCGTATAACACGCAGGCATGGTTTACCCTCTATTTTCAGGGTAAAAAAGTGCATGTTATACGCCGATAAATACGGTACCTAGTTTTCCGTTTTCCAAAAATATTTTTAATATTCTATATTTTTTGTAGAAAACATGGTCTATCTTTAAAACACTGTGTGCATCTAAATAAGCATATACTGTACATATCCAGTATAATAAATCTTTACGGCTAGTTAAAAACACAAAGCTTGCATTCGGACTGTGTTTCCTTATGCACGTTTAGGCTCTATACACACTGGTTTAAAAATTGATGCTTTCACAGGAGTTTTGTGTTTTGCCTGTAGAAGCTGCTAATGTCATCCTATGTATCCATGCATATTAGGACGATTATAAGCAAATTTCGAGCTCAACGTTTAGACTAGGGTAACCAGACATCCCCGGTTTCAGGGGACAGTCCCTGGATTGAGGACACTGTCCCCGGACCAAGTCTGTCCCCGGTTTTGTCCCCGGATTGGATTTGAACAGGGGCTGGGGCAATTTCAAAGACAGTCAGTACAGAATAATAATAAAAAAAAAAAAATTACCCACCCGCCGCTCCTACTAGCATAGGGGGGTGTATTTTTTCCATTATCTGTGCCCCTTTCTTATGATCATGTGCTGGCCGGAGCGGAGGGAATATTTCTTCAGTTTCGGGGGCATGCCCATTCAGCTCCGCTCGCATGTTCTTCTGCCTTGGCTCAAATCCCGGCCAGCCACCTGCCTATCTCCTTGCCTTCCCTGCCGGAGTGATCTTCCTCCGTTCCCCACCCAGTAGTAGCCGGGGGCCCGGAGAGTGAGACTTGACAGGCTGTAAGGCGGGCATCGGCGGCAATGGGCAGAGAGTCGCTGATTGGCCCCATTACTAGTAAAAAAAAAAAAATGTCCCCGGATTTCATTTTAAAAATCTGGTCACCTTAGTTTAGACCCCTTTCACACTGGGGCCGCGTTTGCGGTAAAGCGCTGCTCTTTTTAGTTGCTGTTTAAGTGCTGCATTTCGGCTGCTAGCGGGGTGCTTTTAACCCCAAAGAAAGTGTTAAAAACTCCCATGTTGCTTTGCCCATTCATTACAATGGGCAGGGCGATTTGGATGCGCTAAATACAGTGCTTCCACCTCCCCCCGAAGATGCTGCTTGCATGACTTTTCGGAACACCCCGCAAGCGCACCGCCTGAGTGTGAAAAGTCACACTGCAGTAAATGGGAGACAGTTTTCAGGCGCTTAGCAGAGGCTATTTCCAGCTCTAAAACGCCCTAGTGTGAAAGTGGTCTAATGCCGTGTACACACCATTAGAATTTCTGATGGAATAAAATCCAATGAAGCTGACTTCCATCAGTCTTGCATACACACTGTCAGACTAAATTCCGACTGTCCAAAATGCGGTGAAGTAAAACACTACGACGAGCCGAGAAAAATTAAGTTCAATGCTTCTGAGCATGCGTCGACTTGATTCTGAGCATGCATGTTTTTTTTCTCCGTCAGAGTTGCACACAGACGATAGGAATTTTCGATCGTTTTTTTTCATCGGAAAAAAATAAAACATGTTCTATTTCTAAACACCGATGGAAAAAAGTCTGATGGGGCCCACACATGATCAGAATTTCCGATGAAAAAAGTCCATCTGATTTTTTTCATCGGATATTCCGATCGTGTGTATGCGGCATTAGAGACAGGAAAAACCTTTCTGATTTGTGTTTGTGATTGGAGCTTTCTGGCAGAAAAAAAGCACAAAACTCTCCTAAACTCATCTAAACTTTGTACAAAAAACTTTCTGTATGAGTGTTTTATTTCTTCCAAGGAAACTGGAGTTTTTTTTAAGCCCAGTGTGCATGGAGCCTTACAGTGCTTTTAATGCAGTTTTAATGCATTTGTAGTACATTTGCTTTGCGTTCGAATGCATTTTTACTTAATAAAATGTGCATTCCAGTGTGTTCTGGTGCAAAATAAATGCATGCTGCTGTACTTTTTTACTTGATGGCACTGGAACCGAACCCAGTGAAAGTAGTGGTAAAACAATGATTTTTCCATTGCATGCAATTAGGATACATTTAACCTCCCTGGCGATATGATTCTGTCTGGAATTACGTACCAAAAGCGGTACAATTATTTTGCAAGGAAATTTGGAGTTTTATACTGTAGGCCTGCAATTCTTAGGAATAACTCACTTAAATCTGACCAAACAAGAGTCTTGTAGGCATCCCGGGTATGATTTTTTTTTTTAAAACAAAATTATAAATTATAATATAATAAATAATTATAACAAATAATAATACAATTATAATAAAAATTATTCAATAATGTAATCAACTCAAAATCACTGAAATTTGCAGTTGCAGAATTGTCGCTGTCATTATTTTATTTTTTTTATGACGAATTTCCCCGCAAATCGCTATCGCACATTTCTGCAAGTGATTATAATTTATTATCGCTGTTTTCTAGCTGATCTAAAACCATTTTTGACATAAAGGGACACTTTTGGACAATCTACAGTTTTTAGGCAGAAAGAAATGTTTTTATTATATATAAGTACATGTAGGGCACTGGGCAGACCACTAGGGACAAGGGGGTGTGTATTTTTTACATACAGTACTGTAATCTATAAGATTACAGTATACTGTATGTAAAGTGTTTGTTTACTTTTTTGAATTTGGCGCCGTTCTCCGCTCCCATGCGTCGTAACGTCGCAGGGAACGGAGATCGGCGGCACACGGGGAGACTGTGAATCGAGCGAGGAGGTCCCGCTCGCTCACACAGCGGGGAGGCATCGCAGGATCCAGGGACAAGGTGAGTAACTTGCCTGTGGATCCAGCGAAAGGTAAGCCGCGCCGCTGCACACTCTGCACGTCCAGCCCGAGCGTGATCGGGGATACCGATCCTAACATTGGAAACCTACCCAGAGTCACGCTCGGGTTTACCGTCAGGGGGGTTAAAAAAAACACACCTGAAAGCACCAGGTGTGAACAAGGCCTTGGTGAGAAAATGTAGAAGCTGGCATTGCAGAGCTCTCATTTTGAAACTGCTTTTTGCCTGGCTGTCATATTGATCCAAAGGCATTAATGTTTTTTTAATATTATACAGATCCAGAGTTCTAACTTTCCTGACTGACTATGGTTTACACACTTGTTCCAAGTCAAAGTCTCCTTATTTGTCTTGTTATAAGTTTTCCTTAAAGAGTAACTCCACTTTTGATAGGAAAAAAAAACATTCCCCTCTGGGTGATCTATGTACATTACAATGATTTTAACAAACTTTGTTGTTACTCTGAAGAGGTCCCTGTGTGTTTGTTTGTGTCCATGTGGGAAAGTGAATCTAATGGGAGTAGTTCAGGGCTGGACTGGGACAGAAATTTGGCCCTGGACTTTATCCAGACTGGTCCACTTTGATAGGTCTCTCCCATGGGGGCCGGACAACTCCCGCACCCCCCCTCCCCTGGCCACCCAAGCCCCCTCTCCCCCTTCACTAGCCACTAGCCGTTCTACTTTATTAGAGTAGAACGGCTGGTGGCTAGTGAAGGGGGAGAGGGGGCTTGGGTGGCCGGGGGAGGGGGGGTGCGGGAGTTACCAGGCCCCCATGGGAGAGACCTGTCAAAGTCTTTTAGGCAGTACCAGTGGGGAAGCTAGACATTATTTCACCCGGGGCAAAGAATTAGTTTGGTGCCCCCCCCTTATGGGACAAGATAAGACAGAAGTGAGAAACTCCCAGGCCATAGCTGTTGCGTCAGCTGTCTGTCCCCTCCCCCCATGCTCCCCTGTTGCCCCCCCCTGCTCTTCTGGTCCTCCTCCTGCTTCTTTGTTCCCCCCAGGTGAGCGCTGCGGGGAGGGAGAGACAGAGGAGCGGAGGGGGTGACAGTCCGCTGTCACTGAAATCGGCCCACCAGGAAACTCCCTGTAGTCCCAATGGCCAGTCCATCCCTGGAGTAGTTTCATAGTTATCAACCAGCTGTTGCACCTGCAGGGCACTAATGAGGAAAATATCAGCGTCTGCACCCCATTAGACATGATTTCCTATTGGGAGTATCTCACCAAAAATGAAATTTTTGTTGCAAGGGATGCCTAAAATATGACTTGTATCTTAATTCAGACTTCTGGGAATATCAGTGAGCCAATCACACAAGCAGGAAAGAGGAATTACCCTTTAAGTTTACCTGTAATTTATGGTTAACATATTTTTTAGAAAGATCTATGTAGGCTGCTGTTCATAAAAAAAACTTGCTGCCTCACTGCCATGCTTATCCTCTGGCAGGTCAGTGATTTAGATCAGCATGCCAGCTAGAGCAATGGTGTTTTAGGAGAGTTCCCTTATTATTGTTTAAGATCGCAACCTGCAGTTATTTCCATAATCAGACAGTTAATGTGTGAATGAGCCCCATGGTGTGAATTTACATCAGTTCATTGCACAACATGAAACATATTCATTTATAGCTTTGATTTCACTTTTTCAGGTTAAATACTAATCATGTTTAAAAAAACAAACATTCTCTGAATGTATTGACAGAAAACCGATAAAAACAGTATGTTTAAACAAGTCACATGTTAAATAAATGTTAACCGGTTGATGGCGGTCAGATACGACAATGAAGAAATAAATGTACTTTGCGTCTCTTCACTGTTGATCGCCTCTGCTTTCTCTTCAAGTTTCGATAAACCAAGCACAATCAGCGTGTAGTGACACCCTGTGGTAATTATTTGAAGTACAGCATATATAAAAGTTTGGGATTTGCAAATGTAGGATAAATGAGTTATCCATTAAGATGTCTTAAGTCCATTAGTATATTCTAGTATAACTATAACCATGAAAGAATATAGAAAATTATTAAACCTGCAAAGCTGTTTCTTTTTGCAAATAGTTAATGGGTTATTTAGTGTTTCCAGAATAGAAAACCCATGTTTTCTTCAACATCCAATAGGTGTTAAAGGGGTTGTAAAGGAATTTTTTTTTTTTCATAATAAGCATCCTTTACCTGCAGACATTCCTCTTTTCACGTCCTCATTGTTCGTTTTTGCTCAGAAATTGCTCTATTTCTTCTCTGGTCTGTTCACTTCCTGCTTGTCTGATTATTACTCACCACCGTGACGGGAGGCTTTACTGCAGTGGTCAGTGACGTGCTCGCCCCCTCCTGGGAACTACATCTGTGCGGCAGGAGGATGCTCTCTACGTGTTAGACTTCAAGGAGGTGTGAATTACTGGGCGTGCCGCAATGCATACTGGGAAATGTAGTTCTTCCATGAACATACGATGCAAACCAGGTGAATGTGAGAACAGAAACCCCGGACCAATATGCAGCTAAATGCCCAGAGGTGTTTTTACAATTTGGCACTGCACTGCTTTAACTGGTAATTGCGTGGTCATGCAATGCTGTACCGAAACAAAATTTCCGTCCTTTTCTTCCCACAAATAGAGCTTTCTTTTGGTGGTATTTGGTCACCTCTGCGGTTTTTATTTTTTGTGCTATAAACAAAATTAGAGCGACAATTTTGAAAAAAATGCAATATTTACTTTTTTCTATAATAAATATCCCCCAAAAATATATAAAAAAACATTATTTTTTCCTCAGTTTAGGCCGATACGTATCCTTCTACATATTTTTGGAAAAAAAAATCGCAATAAGCGTTTATCGATTGGTTTGCGCAAAATTTATAGCGTTTACAAAATAGGGGATAGTTTTATTGCATTTTTATGAATTTTTTTTTTTTTACTACTAATGGCGGCGATCAGCGATTTTTTTGTGACTGCGACATTATGGCGGACACTTTGGACAATTTTGACACATTTTTGGGACCATTGTAATTTTCACAGCAAAAAATGCATTTAAATTGCATTGTTTATTGTAAAAATTACAGTTGCAGTTTGGGAGTTAACCACAGGGGGCGCTGAAGGAGTTATGTTTCACCTAGTGTCTGTTTACAACTGTAGGGGGGTGTGGCTGTAGGTCTGACGTCATCGATTGTGTCTCCCTATAAAAGGGATGACACGATCGATGACGGAGCCACAGTGAAGAACGGGGAAGCCGTGTTTACATACGGCTCTCCCAGTTCTTCAGCTCCGGGGAGCGATCGCGAGGGGGTGGCTAGAAACAAATAGCCGCCCCCTCATTCCGGATCGCTCCCACACGATTAACGACCGCCGTATGTACCGGGGTGGTCGCGATTGGGCCCCTGACCCACGTCTAGGCAGGGACGTACGGGCACGTTGTTCTGCCTGTCCGTGCCATTCTGCCGACGTATATGTACATGCGGCGGTCGTTAAGTGGTTAATAGGTATTTTCTCGTATTTTAACAGAATCATTACACTATTCTGTCTGTCTACCTTGCAGACATTAATTTTAGGCAAAACATTTTTTCCTTTACAACTCCTTTAAAGCTGAATACCAGGTAAACAGCTGACTTGCCTGACAAAAGATTTGTATATCTGTCCATCTAGTCATTAAATTACACAGCTCCAACACACGCCAAGTAGGGTGACCACGTGTCCCGAATTGCCCGGGACAGTCCCGCATTTTGCAGGTCTTACCCCGGGCACATTCACTCCAGGACAATACAGTGTCCCGGAATGAAACGGACACAGCCACCCCCCAAGCCAATCTGATGCCCCCAAAAAAGGCAGACGCATCACCGCTTTACTCACTGACAGTACTTGTCCTGGCCAGGAATGCCTCGAGGAGCACAGTCCCCGCCACCTGCTTGTGATTGGAGAATTCATAAATCCTGCCTCTTGTGTCCAATCACTGTGCTGTGATTCGTTACAGCACAAGCTGATTTTTGGGAAGGCAGGGTGTCCCCGAATGGTAGTTTGGAAATGTGGTCACCCTAACGCCAAGGCTCTGTGACCTGTAAATGGTTAGTGTTCTGCTCAGGCTTGGTAGAAGAGGGGTATGCAAACCAATGCGTCCGCAACCTGCTTCTTAGGGCAATGGTCATCAACCCTGTCCTCAGGGCCCACTAACAGGCCAGGTTTTATGTATTACCTTGGGGAGATGCAGACTAGAATACTGCAATCACCCTGAGGACAGGGTTGATTACCACTGGCTTGGAGTGCTGGCAGGGTATGGAGCCTGTCCTGGCTCCTGCAGTGGCTCTAAGGAAGAAGAGTGACCCCTGAACATCTATGGTGTCCTACAGAAATGAGTGGAGTGGCAACCTCAGCCTGAACTCTGACCATGCCACGCCCCAACACGTTTCGCTCTGCCCCTCGGAGCTTAGTCATGGTGATTACACCAAGGCCCTGTAGCAGGGTAGGGGATATTATTTTATCCTGCTGCGCTAACACTTAAATGTCTTCTCTTTTCCTACAGTCAGCAACTGGACAGTGAAAGAAGAAGCAGCAAACTGATGAACTCACCTCTCAATCACTATGTGCTCTTCTCCAATTAGCATACTGCTTGCACTGGAATGCTACTGAATGGCTCCTTGTGATTTTATTCCTTCCTTTGTAAAGTGGGCTGTAAAAGGCTAATGTCAAGTAAAATACAGACAATGTAAAATGTATTCGGTAAGAGGCTGTCCATGTTGTTTGAGGGTTAAGTTCTCTTTGTCACATCTTTATGAGCACCAGCAACTACTGGTCTCCACTTAAGGACTTTATGGACTTATCTGACCAGCTCTGATTGTCTGATTGCTTTGACCCTTTCTCTGTCTATCTTTAATTGTTATATATATATATATATATATATATATATATATATATATATATATATATATATGTATCTTGTCAGACGTTGTCTGTTTTTAATAGTAGCACTGTACTATCTATATAATATTCAGGCATTTACACTGCTTGCATTTAAAAACTACTTTTAGGGCCTCAATCACATGGCTGTTCAAGGTGGTACACCGCCAAGATCAGCTGTTTTCTTGCTGTGAGTGTGGCCAGGTGTTTGTGATCAGCTGCAGACAGGAAGACTACATAAATCAATGACAGGCTGACACTTTCTGGCTGTTTGCATGTACTTGCCGACCGACAGCAGTACATTTACTACTGGTAGGGGGCTCCCTCAGGCACTGTGACATACCTGCTCATGCACACTGAGCGCCTTCCCTGGGGTGTGTAGCCGCACACTCTGCAACGGCTGTGTCCGGTGGACAAAGAGGATTGCGGTGCTCAGTATCGGGATGTTGTGACTGGCTCAGATCGCTATGTAATTACTTGTCACGTACTAAACAAGAATCCTGCATGGAATGCATTCATGACATTGTTGTTTACTCCTGTGTGTAATATGTGGTTACCAGTGATCACATGGTACCTGGGCCAATCACAGCACCCTGTACCATGTGATTGCTGTGGGCCAATCACAGCATCACAATAATAAACAATTAGTCATGAATTCAAGCCATTCATGACAGTTCAAGCAATTGCTGTTACAATGATCATCACTGTAACAAGCAATCAAGGTGTAAAAAAAAGTAGAACACTGGGCCAGATTCAGGAACATCAGCGGATCTTTGGTCCGGCGCAGTGCATCTTTTTTACACTGCGCCGGAGCAGCGCAGAGAGGCATGCTAGTGATTCAGGAAACTTTTTTCCTGTCTCTTGCCCCGGCGTGGCGGATTTTACACGGCGTACGGCGGCGTAGCGCGGCGTAAGGCGGGGTAGAATAAAATGGGTGGCTCCCTATGCTAATGAAGCGGGGAGCGTGGCGCAGGGGTCACGCCGGGGCGCATCTTAGACCGCACATGCTCAGTGACATCCAGGGGTAAATGCCCCAATCTGCACATGCTCAGAACTGCGCCCCGGCGTGATCCCTGAGCTACGCCGACCCACTACCAAAGCCCAGTCCATGAATCAGCCCAGACTTCAGCCCTGCAGGTGCAAATGTACTGAAGCTTTTTTTTTCCAAGCTAGGTGGTTTGCATTGTGGTGGGGCAGTTATGGCTGATGAGGAATCCTCAGGTGGGCGGATGACCAATTTCAGCCCAGAGGAGAGGGCTGTAATTATTGAGGGCCTCTCCCAACATGGGGACCGCCTCTATGTGTTGTCCAGCAAGTGTTGTTGCTCAGGTCGTTTGTAACGCTGCTGCTTTAGCTGCTCTCCAGCTGACCTCTGCAAGTTTGGTGTAAAGTTACCCCTGCTTTATAAAGGGTAACTTTCCGCTGCAAACCAGAGTTACACGCACCGGGAGTAGCCTGCGCCGGCAATTCGTAATTTGCTGAATCGGACCAACTCCCTCATTTGCATATTTAAAATAGAAAAACCAGGGCCGCGCTAGTTCAGACCAGCGTAAATGGGCGCCCACGCCGCACCGGCGTGGAAAGGTCCAAACGAAAAAAAAAAATCTACGTTACGGCGTAATATTGTTTGCTGAATACGGCGCGGAGATACGCCGGCGCAAATTGGCATTTACGCCGCGCATCTCAGTCTACACTGGCGGAAATTGTTCCTGAATCTACCCCAGTGTCACTATGGTGGCACTGAACTACTGTGATGACATTATGTAAAAAATACAATTCAAAAAACACAACTCTTACTAAATACCTTGAATTGTCTACAGTACTTTCCAAAAAGGGGCCATTTGGAGGATATTTGTGCTGTCCTGGTCGTTTTAGGGCCTTAAAGTGGTTGTAAAGGTTCACATTTTATTTTTTTTTAAATAACAAACATGTCATACTTACCTCTATTGTGCAGCTCGTTTTGCACAGAGTGGCCCCGATCCTCGTTTTCTGGCATCCCACGGTGGCTGTCTCGGCTCCTTCCCGCCTCAGATAACGCCCTCTGGGAAGCGATGTCCCTTGCGGGCGCGCTCCCGAGTCCTGTATTTGGCCATAGCCGCTAATTGCAGGACTCGGCCCTGCTCCCGGCGCCCGCATCATTGGATTTGATTGACAGCAGCGTGAGCCCTTGGCTGCGCTGCTATCAATCTATCCAATGAAGAGCGGAGAAGACGAGGAAGAGCACGCTTTACGACGCGGGACTTCCAGGGCTCAGCCAAGTAAAACGGGGGTGGCGCTAATTGTAAGATATTTTTTCACCTTAATGCATAGGATGCATCAAGGTGAAAAAACATGGACCTTTACAACCACTTTAAGAAATGAGGCAGTCAGTACATAAGGATTGATCCATTTTCAAATAGATGTATACCATAGTTTGTAGACATTATAGCTTTCACACAGACTAAATAATATACACTGATGTGGATTATTTTTTACCAACAAAATGTAGTGGACTACATTTTGGCCTAAATTTATGAAGAAAGATTATTTGTTTGCAAAATTTTATAACAGAAGCTAATAAAAACATGTTTTTTTCAAACTTTTCAGTATTTATTTGTGTGAAACAAAATGCTATAAATGTAATTTGGGTAGAGTGTTGCATGACTGAGCAATTTCCAGTTAAAGTAGCACGATGCTGAATAGCAAATAGTGCCCTGGTCATTAAGGGGTAAAACCTTACAGAGGTCAAGTGGTTAATTTAGTAATGTAAATGTATTATTTTTCCTTAGGAAAGGTTTACCTTAAAGGGGTTGTAAAGGTTTGTTTTTTATTTTCTAAATAGGTTCCTTTAAGCTAGTGCATTGTTGGTTCACTTACCTTTTCCTTCTATTTCCCTTCTAAGGGCCAGATTCACAGAAGAGATACGATGGAGTATCTCAGATACACCATCGTATCTCTGATTTTTACTGGTCCTATCTATGCACCTGATTCATAGAATCAGATACGCATAGATAGGGCTGAGATCCGACAGTGTCACACTGTGTTACACTGTCGGATCTTTTTTTGGATTTAAAAATGGCGCCGGGGGCGTTCCCGCTGATTTACAATATGTAAATCAGCGAGATACGCGAAATTCACGACCGTACGCGGACCCGACGCGGTGTTCTTACGTCGTTTCCGTAGCGCGGTACCCGTCGTATACTTACCCATGCTAAAAGCAGGGGTAAGTATTGTTAAGTATGGCCGTCGTTCCTGCGTCGATTTTGAAATTTCCTACGTCGTTTGCGTACGCCGATTCACGAACACGCGCGTCGCAAGTCCCGCTCACGTCGCAACCACTGACGTCCTATTGACGTCAGTGGGAGCAATGCACGCCGGGAAATTCCCCAGGCGGCGCATGCGTATTTAAATCGGTGCGGGAGCGCGCCTGATTTAAATAGTACACTCCCCCAGCCGCGGAATTAGAATTCCGCCGGGGGAGTTAGGATCCGCCGTCGCAAGTTTGGAGGTAAGTGTGTTGTGAATTTGACACTTTCCTCACAAACTTGCGAGGGCGGATCTTAAAACACATAGGTTACACGGATCTAAAGATCCGCTAACCTTTGTGAATCTGGCCCTAAATGTTTTTTTTCTTTGTTTTCTTTGTCTGAATTTCTCACTTCCTGTTCCTCCTCAGTAAGGTGTTCAGTAAGCTGTTCTAAATTACTTTCCACCGCTCGTATGATGGTAGAAAGCTTACTGAGGAAGAACAGGAAGAGAGAAATTCAGACAAAGAAAAAAAACATTTAGAAGGGAAATCGAAGGAAAAGGTAAGTGAACCAACAATGCACTAGCTTAAAGGAACCAATTTAGAAAATACAAGACAAACCTTTACAACCCCTTTAAGTGTATTGGATTTCTGAATTGTACACATATTTGCTGGCAGACCTCAAACTAGGTATATACAAGCGCACCGGAGATCAGGATTATTTTCAATATGTGCGAGATCTGCTAACTGGTGCTATCACATCTGGTCACCCTAGAGCAAAATGACTTTTGTTTTGGCTGGGGAGACTGTTCACAGTACACAACGATAAAATGTACTAAATGCACCTGAATGATTCATGTGCTACTCAAGCCTGTTTGCCATTGTGTAATGTATACAAGCATACTTTTTCAACTAATGACCAAAATGTAATCAAAGATTAAAACAGTGGGGTAAACTTGCTATTTATAATTAATAGGATATTATATAGTTATGCACATGGGGATTTTTAAACATAATCCAGCACAACACAGAATGTGGAATTAAGATATGTATGATTATTTGAAACAATGTTGAGAAACCTAAGAAAATAAAGGGCTAGATTCAGGTAGGGGCGCGCAATGTTACGGCGGCGTAGCGTATCGTATTTATACTACGCCGCCGTAAGTTAGAGAGGCAAGTGCTGTATTCACAAAGCCCTTGCCTTCTAAGTTACGGCGGCGTAGCGTAAATGGGGCCGGCGTAAGCGCGTGTAATTCAAATGTGGATGAGGGGGCGTGTTTTATGTTAATTCTTGGTGACCCGACGTGATTGATGTTTTTTACGAACGGCGCATGCACCGTCCGTGTACATATCCCAGTGTGCATTGCTTCAAAGTACGCCACAAGGATGTATTGGTTTTCGACGTGAACGTAAATTACGTCCAGCCCTATTCGCGAACGACTTACGCAAACGACGTAAAAAATTTAAATTTCGACGCGGGAACGACGGCCATACTTAACATTGCGTGCGCCTCCTAATAGCAGGAGTAACCTTACGCCCAAAAAGCCTAACGTAAATGACGTAAAAAAATATCGCCGGCGTACGTAAATTTGTGAATCGGCGTATCTAGGTCATTTGCATATTCTATGCTGAAAACGACGGAAGCGCCACCTAGCGGCCAACGTAAATATGCACCCTAAGATACGACGGTATAAGAGACTTACGCCAGTCGGATCTTAGGCTAATGTTGGCGTATCTTGCTTTCTGAATACAGAAAAAATATACGCCGGCGCAGCTTTGAATTTACGCAGCCTATCTATAAATACGCCGGCGTAATTCATAGCTAAATCTAGCCCAAAGAGTTTATAAAAAAAAAAATGTTGGTGGCACTACTTCCGGGTGAAGCAAGATGCCTATATGGGGGAGACCTCCCCCCTCAGGATCCAGGAAAAGGGGGGCAAGTATCTGGTCTAGGAGAGCTATCAAGTAAAACACCAATAAACGTGCAGAGGGCTGCCCATTCTCAAAATGGTGGACCCAGTGAGATATCAAGAAGCTCTCCATTTGGGTAGAATAGTAAAATGGTGCGAGACAGGACGGGGGAAACCGTTGATACGAATGGAGCAGACAAAGATAGATACAGTATACCACTAGATGACCTGGTATGGACACCAGAAGAAGAGATACCCAGAGAAGTAAGAACACACCCGACAATAGGTGCTACTCTATTAGTAACTAAAAAAATATAAAAAAAAAAAAACATCTCAAAATACCCTAGCCCGATGACCCCGATACTAGTAACACCGGCATTTCAGCCAGGTCTCAAAGACTCTAGATTCAAAACAATACGTCAAAGAGGGTTTAATAGAATTGTTCATTTTTCTAAGGATAATCATTTAGGCCCAAATTCACGTCCAGCGGCGTATCTCTGCGGCGGCGTAACGTATCCGATTTACATTACGCCGTCGCAACTTACACAGGCAAGTGCTGTATTCTCAAAGCATTTGCTCCGTAAGTAGCGTAAATCGGCCGGCGTAAGCCCGCCTAATTCAAATTCCAGAGTCAAGATGAGCTCTCCTAGAGACCAGCCACATATTCTAAGGTGAGGGCAGGTAGGTACATGTGTCTGTATGACATCCTAAAAAAGAGTGCACATACTGATTGGCTGTAAATTTGTTTTTAGCCCTCATCAGCCGCAATACCCCTCCAAGAGCAAGGAGATGCAACACCAACATGGCTCAAGCTCTGAGAGGTTGGCTACACACTCTAAAGCCTGCCAACAGAGCCAGCACATAGTAGAATACACACATCAGGAAAAGGAACCCAGAGGTGATCTCTGTGTGGGATGTGGGCTAAGGCCCCTTACAGGGAAAATGCTTTGTAAAGCTTGCCTACTAGAAGCAGCAACAAGCTGAAATGGTCCGGATGATCAAGCAAACGGTCAAGTAGTCTATACAGGACTTAACAGGCACAACTAGTCAACCTAAGGAGAATAGCGAGGGCCGAACCGCGACCCAAAGAGCAAGAGATACATCCCCAGAGTCCAGCTCTGGAGAAGAATCCCAGCAAGAGTACAGCAGCATAGGTTTCAGATATTCCTCAGTACAACCTCTAGTGAAGACAGTTAGAGAGGCACTCGGGTGGGAGGAAGAAGTAGTTCAACCCACTAAAACAAGAAAATACTATCCCCAGTTAAAGAAGACAAGACTGTAATTTCCTCTCATAGAAGAGGTAAAAGATATCAATCAGGAGGAATGGGAGAAGGTGGACAGAAAGGTGTCACCATTCAACAGGTTTACTTGCATGTATCTATTTAAGACAGAAGATATGCACACTCTGGAGACACCACCTCTTGTGGATGCAGCAGTTATGAATGATCGAATGAATGAAAAACTTATATAGCGCGGCACATGCGAACCGAATCGCCTCTGGGCGCTTGATGTTTCGTGTCTCATGACATCAAAAGAGCAGAGTTTTAATCTGTCTTCTGAAAGTCAGGTGGTTTTCCTCCAACCGAATGCTTGTTGGTAAAGCGTTCCATAGTCTCGGACCTTGAAAAGCAAACCTTCTTTCTCCTTTGGACTTGTATTTGGTTTTTGGGACCTTGACCAGATTTTGGTCAGTGGATCGCAGAACGCGATTAGTATTGTGAGGTTCTATCTTGTCGCAAAGATATTGCAGCGCCTTCCCATGGATGCACTTATGTGTCAGGCAGAGTGCTTTAAATACAATTCTGTCTTTTACTGGCAACCAGTGAAGGGTTCTCAGCGAAGGTGAGATTGATTCCCATGTCCTTTTCCCAGTCACCAGTCTGGCGGCCGTATTCTGTACGACTTGCAGACGAGCGATTTGGTACTTTGGGAGCCCGAGGAAAGGGCATTTGCATAGTCCAGTCTGGAATTCACGATTGTTCCCACCACGACTGCTACGTCTTCTTTGGGGATAAATGGAATAAGTCTGCGTAGTAGGCGCAACAAATGGTGCGATCCGCTGACTACTGACCCTATTTGTGCGTCCATTGTCATGAAGGTGTCGAAGATGACCCCGAGACTTTTGACTTTGGAGCTAGGGGTGATGCTTTGGCCCAGAATGGGCGGCGGTGTCCAGGTTGTTGCCAGTTGACTCTTTCGGCTGGCGTAAAACATAAGAAGTTCTGTTTTGGAACTGTTGAGTTTAAGATAACTCTTAGTCATCCAGTTTTCTATCGAAGAGAGACATTTCTCTAAACTGAGATGATGATCCTTTTTGTTGCAGATGCGAAAATACAATTGCGTATCGTCTGCATAAGAGTGATAAAGTAGTTCTTGGCTACTGATAATATCAAAGAGAGGGCGAAGATAGATGTTGAACAGTACCGGTGACAGGGGGGATCCTTGGGGGACTCGGTTTTCAAGAAAGGAGGAAAACCATGGTAAATCACCTTCTGCGATTCTGGCTACCTCGGCCAGTCGCATCAGTAACATTTTGTGGTCTACTGTGTCAAAGGCTGCGCTTAGGTCTAGCAGAACCAGGAGACAGGATTCTCCCTCGTCTGCGGCCTCGAGGGCATCGTCCCATATTTTGAGTAAGGCCGTTTCTGTCCCGTGTCCGGGACGGAAACCTGATTGAAATGGATCGAGTAGATTGTGGGTATCCAGATGCTGTTGCAGCTGTTGTACCACTATTTTCTCCATTATCTTGGAGAGAATATTTAGGCCTGTTATGGGGCGGCGGTGAGTTGGGTCCTTGGGATCCAAGTTAGGTTTTTTCAAGATGGGCTGGATTGTGCCCTCTTTCAGCAGGGATGGCACTATGCCTTCCTTAAATGACTGATTTATAAGCTGTGTGATGGGAGGCGCCAGAATGTCGGCGCATTCCTTCAGCAGCTTGGTGGGAATGATGTCATTGGGTGCTGTGCTGTTCCGCAACGCACCAATGATATTTTTGGTGGTATCGATGGAGATGGGTTCCAGAGTGAACTTAGTTGATTGTAGAAGGTTTCTGTTGGTGTTTTGTAGTTGATTGAAGAGGGGGCTGAGGGGGGTATTATTTTGCAGAATACTTACCCGGATTCTTTCGATTTTGTCGATGAAGAAATCTGGGTGTCTGAATTGGGGACTTCAAGACATCCCGGATTCATGGTCTGGGTGACCATCTTGAAGAGTTCTCGGGGCGGTTCATGGCGCTGTTAATCGTCATAGAAAAATGATGTTTCTTGGCTTTGAAGATTTCTTTATGATATTGTGTTGTTATTGCTTTGTAGATGATGAGGTGATCTTCTGAAGGGCTTCTTTTCCAGGCGGCTTCCGCCCTTCTGCGCTCTTGCTTCAGTAGGGACAGCTGGTTGTTGAACCAGCCGGACTTTTTTTTCCGGATGCGGACTTTGCGTTTCGGTGCTACTAAGTCGGCTGATTGTAGCAGAGCTGCATTTATGGCATCCAGTGTATCTGAGGCTGTTAACTGAGGATGAATAGTTTCGATTCGGTTTCCCAAGGTAGATTTGAAGAGTTCCGAATGGAGCTTCTTCTGAGATCTAGCCCAGTGTATTGTCACCGGCTTGGGTGCTTTTATAACTGGTGGAATTTTGGAAATTATGAAACTAATTGCATGGTGGTCTGTCCATGGCAAAGGTTCATTTCCCAAAATGTTTATTTTCAGATTTTGTCTGAAAATTAGGTCAAGTGTGTGACCTGAAGCATGCGTGGGTCTGCATATAAGTTGCTGTAGTCCTAATCCTTCCAGGTGATCGATGCAGGCATCCGCAATGGGATCCTGTGAGGAGTTGGCCCACAGATTGAAGTCCCCGAGCAGCAAAAGGTGTTTGCTGTTAAGGGTATAAGTGGATATGAACTCCGTTAAAGATGGTAGAAGCTGCGATTTTGGCCCAGGTGGCCTATAGCAGAGGAGAATGTGAACAGTCTCCTGGTGGGAAGTTTGAAGTTGAAGAGTAAGGGTTTCCATAAATGGAAGAGGATTTTGAAGGACCGGCTTAGTGATTGCAATATGAAACTTATGGATCACCGCCAGGCCTCCTCCTCTTTGCCCTATTCTGTTTTCCGTTATAATTGGATAATTTTCTGGCACCAATTCTCCAAGAATGGTGTTGCAGTCGTCTGAAAGCCAGCTTTCTGTGATAAAGAGGCAGTCTAGATCGTTTTGTAGTAAGAAATCGTGGATTTCTGATCGGTGTTTTACTGCCGATCTTGTGTTGATCAAAGCACATGATATGTGCTTGAGCTGGGTTAAATGGTTGAAATTTTTGATGGTCGATCGTCGATCGAATCTCAAAAGTTGGTCTATTTTTAAGGCCTTTTTGGTGACGGCTGGTAATACTGTTGCGAATTGTCTCAGACCCCAAATCGTTTCTGCAGAGTATCGCAGTTTAACCATTGTTGCCAGTCACCGGGGGGGGGGGATTAATTGCAATAGAGGGAAGATTCGCTGAATCCTCTCGCTTGGCCTTGGTCCAGAGGAAGGCAAAAAAACCCTGGCAGTGCTAAGCCAATTTGCTGCCGCAGGGAAAAAAATTCCTTCCTGATCCCTGAAAGGCGATCGGACGAAACCCTGGATCAAGTACTGTTTGGAATGGGGGGGGGAGGGGGGGAAGAAGGGTGTCACTGTAGCTGAGGAGTACCAAGATGGCCGCCGACCGGGCTACAGGCCTCAGGTTTGGGGGCTGTTTGGCTTGGTGGGTATGAGCTGGTTGTTAATCCAGGGGAGGATGGGATCCTCCAGGGATAGGGGGATGATCCCTGACAATTCCAGGAAAATTTCCAGGCTGTCAGTGCTCCTTTTTGCGGTGCGCCGCTAGACCGCGGCTGAAGCTGCGGTCTTTCCTAATTGCGGCGGCCGCGAATAAGGCCTGGTCTGGCGCGGATGCGGGAAAGCAGACAGGAAGTGCAGGTGAGAGTGAAGGAGTGTAGGAGAGTCCAATGCATGGTGAATGGTGGACAAGGAAAGCTGTGGAAGCTATGAAAAGCTATGAAAAGCTGTGAAAGGACTTGGCAGTGTCCTGCCTAAAAACCTGCTACTGAAGGACTTACCTGGAAGGACTATTTAACTGCGATAGCAGTTCTGAGCTGTACAAGTCGGTGAGACTGTTATTTCTTTTGTTTTTGCTGCTGCTAAGCCATTTAAGTTTAATAAACCATAGTTTTGATTTAACTAGCCTGTGTCCTGCGATCAAGCTGGTCCCCCAAACATTACACTGGTGGAGAATGCGGGCACAAAAAGACCCCCTCCGAAGAACCCCGCACTCCATGGGCTCCTCTTGCAATGGGCAGTGTGCCCGGGTATGACCCCAGGAATGACATCGCCAACATTGTACATCCCCTCCTCTCCGAACAGGAACAGAACGCTGCGAAGGTACCGGGAGTGTCTCTTGGCCTTCCGGGGTGTTTGTCCCAGGGCTCCTTGGAACATCCTTTCGAAGGGCAGCAGTTGGTCGAACAGGCCGTGGCAGACTAGGCCCTATGCGCTTGGTAGGTCCGAGCAGGTCCTCCACCACTGTATATCGTTCCACCATCTCAACAAGGAGGTTTGCTGTTTTGGGGTCTCCATGGCTGACCCACCGTTGGAGGTCATCTGGCAGGGACCTCAGGTATCGGTCCAGCACGACCCGCTCCACAATTTGGGGGCCAGACAACACCTCAGGCTGCAGCCATTTTTTTACTAGTTGCACCAGGTCATGCATTTGAGACCGGGGTGGCCGATCTGGACGATATTTCCATTGGTGTACACGTTGGGCCCGAACGGCCGTAGTCACCCCCAGACGAGCCAGAATTTCTGCCTTTAGCTTTTGATAGTCTTTAGCATCATCTGGTGGCAGGTCAAAGTAGGCTTTTTGAGGATCTCCAGTGAGAAAAGGAGCAATGAGGCCGGCCCATTGGTCCTGAGACCATCCTTCTCTCTCCGCTGTCCTCTCAAACGTAGCAAGAAATGCCTCTACATCATCGCTCAGGGACAACTTCTGTAGAAAATGGCTTGCCCTCACAGTCACCTGGTTGCCAGGGGCAACAGCCGCTGGCTCCTGAACCTGAGACAGCTGTTGCACCGCTTCCTTTAAGGCAGTCACCTGAGCCTGCATAACCCCTTGCTGGGCTGCTTGCTGGGCTGCTAACTGGGCCACCAACAGGCGAGTATTTTTGCTGCTGCTAAGCCATTTAAGTTTAATAAACCATAGTTTTGATTTAACTAGCCTGTGTCCTGCGATCAAGCTGGTCCCCCAAACATTACACTGGTGGAGAATGCGGGCACAAAAAGACCCCCTCCGAAGAACCCCGCACTCCATGGGCTCCTCTTGCAATGGGCAGTGTGCCCGGGTATGACCCCAGGAATGACATCGCCAACATTGTACATCCCCTCCTCTCCGAACAGGAACAGAACGCTGCAAAGGTACCGGGAGTGTCTCTTGGCCTTCCGGGGTGTTTGCCCCAGGGCTCCTTGGAACATCCTTTCGAAGGGCAGCAGTTGGTCGAACAGGCCGTGGCAGACTAGGCCCTATGCGCTTGGTAGGTCCGAGCAGGTCCTCCACCACTGTATATCGTTCCACCATCTCAACAAGGAGAACAGTTCAGAGACTGGGGAGAAACTAGCCCCCCTGTTCCTGCTGCTGAGAGGGATAACCCTGAACTGCCAAACGTTAATGTGGACCCAGATGGGGAAAATGCTAATGATTGGGTTAATGGTGATGAAAGTAGTGTTGATACTATTGAGGATGTCAAGATATGTGGTCCACAGACCTACCAAAACACTAAGGGGGAGGAGCCTTTCCCACTTCAGGTAATGCTGGGGGAAGAGGATGAGGAAGTGGCCTCTACCCCTGCGCTGCCGGATTTGGGTGTTCCCCATGGGGCATTTGGGACTGCTCAGATGCAGGACCCCACTTTGGCCCATGCACGGGAACAAGTGGTAGTAGTAAATGGGGTTCCCCAAGAGCCAGGTGCGAATGAGAGGTGGCCACACTTTGCAATATATAATGAATTGCTGTATCGGGTTACCAAGGAGAGAGAAAATGTGGTAGAGCAATTGTTGGTACCCCAACAATATAGACGAAAGGTTCTGGACCTGGCCCATAACGATGTGTTAGGGGGACACCTGGGAGTTGAAAAAACGGAGGCACGGATCACCGACCGGTTTTACTGGCCAGGTCTGAAAGCAGAGGTAAAGAGATACTGTACCTCTTGTCCGACCTGTCAGTTGACCGCTCCGGTGACTCATTTTCGGAGCCCTTTGGTCCCTCTGCCCATAATTGAGGTCCCATTCGAGAGGATAGCCATGGATATAGTGGGTCCCTTGCTAAAGTCAGCTCGAGGTCACTCCTACATATTGGTGATTCTTGACTATGCCACCCGATATCCTGAGGCGCTACCCCTGCGGAATACCTCCTCAAAGGAAATACTCACAGACCAGGGTACCCCGTTTATGTCAAGGGTTATGGCCGATGTGTGTAAGCTGTTCCGGATTAAACAGCTACGCACATCGGTCTACCATCCCCAAACGGACGGGTTGGTGGAACGCTTTAATAAGACCCTTAAATCTATGCTCAAGAAAGTGGTACAAAGGGATGGGAAAGATTGGGACTGCCTGTTACCAGCTCTCCTGTTTGCTATCCGGGAAGTGCCCCAGGCCTCCACGGGTTTTTCGCCCTTTGAGTTGGTATATGGGCGGAGACCTCGCGGACTTCTTGACGTGGTTAAAGAGGAGTGGGAAAGTGAACCTGTTCAGCATAAGAGTGTCCTGGAATATGTCTCCCAAATGCAGGAAAGGATCCAAACCGTGATGCCGCTAGTCAAAGAGCATTTGCAAAAAGCCCAGGAGGCTCAACGACGGGTCTATAACAGGGCTGCTAAAATAAGGCACTTCCAAGTGGGGGATCGAGTAGCGGTGCTAATTCCCACTGTGGAAAGTAAGTTCTTAGCCAGGTGGCAAGGACCCTTTGAAGTTGTGGAAAAAGTGGGAGAGGTCAATTATAGAGTCCACCAGCCAGGCAAGAGGAAACCGTATCAGATATATCATGTCAACTTGTTAAAGCCCTGGACAGACAGGGAACCGGTGACCTCCCTGGCTAGTGCAAGGCTTGAGCCACAGGTTGGGGTGGAGAGTGTCCAAGTAGCAAATACCCTATCTAAATACCAAAGTCAGCAGGCAAAGGAGTTCTTGCAGAGAAATAAAGAGAAGTTTTCAGACTTGCCGGGGCTAACTAGTATCATAGAGCATGATATTATCACGGAACCTGGAGTCAAAGTTTTTGTCAGGCCCTACCGCATCCCAGAGGCTCAAAGGAAGGCCGTTTCAGAGGAAGTAAAGAAGATGCTGGACCTGGAGATCATTGAGGAATCGCAGAGTGAGTGGTCGAGCCTGATTGTGTTGGTACCAAAGCCCAACGGGACTCTGCGATTCTGCAATGATTTCCGGAAGCTTAATGAAGTTTCACGGTTTGATGCCTACCCCATGCCCCGGGTAGATGAACTTATTGAGAGACTAGGTCCAGCTAGGTATATCACAACATTAGACCTTACCAAGGGGTATTGGCAAATCCCATTAACTAAGGCTGCTAAAAAGAAAACTGCTTTTTCTACTCCAGAGGGGAGTTTTCAGTACAAAAGAATGCCTTTTGGACTGCAAACTGCTCCAGCCACGTTCCAGCGAGCAATGGATAGGATTTTACGACCTCATCGGGAGTATGCCTCAGTGTACTTGGACGACATAGTCATTTTTAGCAGAGACTGGGAGTCACACTTGCCCAAAGTCCAGGCAGTACTGGACTCTCTCTGGAAAGAGGGGTTTACAATAAACCCTGAAAAATGTGCTTTGGGAATGGAGGAGGTGAAATACCTGGGCTATATTGTGGGTAGAGGGGTGGTGAAACCTCAGGTCAGCAAGGTAGAGGCTATAAAGAGTTGGCCCCGCCCCCTCACAAAAAAGCAGGTACGTGCATTCCTGGGCATGGTGGGATACTACAGGAGGTTCGTACCCAACTTTGCCACATTGGCGGCTCCATTGACCGATCTGACTAAGGGTCGGAAATCGGTCATGGTGGAGTGGAATGCAGACGCTGAGAAGGCTTTTTTGGTGCTCAAGTCAGCACTGTGCCAACACCCTGTCTTGATAGCGCCCAATTTTTCAGAAGAGTTTGTTGTCCAAACTGATGCTTCCGATGTAGGATTGGGAGCTGTGTTGTCACAGGTTGTTTGTGGTGAGGAACACCCAGTAGTCTTCCTCAGTAGAAAGTTGACACCAGCGGAGAAAAACTACGCTATTATTGAAAGAGAGTGTCTGGCCATTAAGTGGGCTCTGGATTCCCTCAGGTATTACCTCTTGGGGAGGAAGTTTAGGCTCATTTCTGATCATGCCCCTTTAACATGGATGAGGCAGGGTAAAGGGACTAATGCCAGGATTACACGTTGGTTCCTGGCGCTCCAAGAATTTAAGTTTGTAGTGGAGCATAGGCCCGGGAGACTGCATCAAAATGCAGATGCCCTCTCCCGAGTCCATTGTTTGAGCTCCACTGTTGCCTCCACCTCCTTGGCGTTGGGGCACAGGGGGGGGATATGTACAGGACGCCATGGCTGGGTCCTGGAAGGACGTTATATTTCCCCTCTGTTTGGACTGTGGTGCCTTTAAGGGAATGGAAAGGGTTAACGCACCTGTGTAAGGAAGTAGTTTAAAGCAGACAGGAAGTGCAGGTGAGAGTGAAGGAGTGTAGGAGAGTCCAATGCATGGTGAATGGTGGACAAGGAAAGCTGTGGAAGCTATGAAAAGCTATGAAAAGCTGTGAAAGGACTTGGCAGTGTCCTGCCTAAAAACCTGCTACTGAAGGACTTACCTGGAAGGACTATTTAACTGCGATAGCAGTTCTGAGCTGTACAAGTCGGTGAGACTGTTATTTCTTTTGTTTTTGCTGCTGCTAAGCCATTTAAGTTTAATAAACCATAGTTTTGATTTAACTAGCCTGTGTCCTGCGATCAAGCTGGTCCCCCAAACATTACAGGGTCTAGAGAAAGGCTTCAGTGTTAGCATACTGAGGGCACAAATCTCAGCCCTGACAGCATTGTCAGGAGTGAAGTGGGCATCACAGTGTCTGATCTATCAGTTCTTAAAGGCATGTGCAAGAATTTGTCCCGCAGAACGATCATATGTTCCACCATGGGATCTCCAAATAGTTTTGGACTTACTATCACAAGCCCCCTTTAGCATAGGGCAGTCAAGACCATTATGGAACATCTCTTCAAAAGCGGTGTTTCTTACGGCAATCACCTCAGGCAGGAGGGTGTCAGACATACAAGCCCTAGGCTGCAAGCCACCGTACTACCTTTCCCTCCTAGCAGACAGAGTAGTATTACGAACACTACCACACTACAGGCCTAAAGTCAATACACCATTCCATAAGAATCCGTCTTGTCTGGTGATTTGGTACATCCCATACATATATGCTGTCATGCTGTGTCAGGAAAGAGGAAAATGTTATGCCGCGTACAGACGGTCGTTTTTTGTGATGAAATAAAACGTCATTTTTAAAAACGTCATTTAAAATGACCGTGTGTGTGGGGAAAACATTGTTTTATGTCTTCTGAAAAACGACAAAAAAAATGTCAAGCATGCTTTAATTTTTTATGTCGTTTTTCAAAAAGTCATTTTTGTGTCATAAAAAATCACCTTGTGTAGCTAAAACGACGTTTAAAACCCGCGCATGCTCAGAAGCAAGTTATGAAGCGAGCTTCAATGGAAAAGAGTGCTGAACGTAACCACGCTTTGCTCTAGAGCATTTTGAGAAAACGATGGTGTGTAGGCAACGTAGTTTTTGAAAATTAAGTTTCAAAAACGTTGTTTTATTTCATGATTTAAAACGTCGTTTTATTTCATCACAAAAAACGACCGTCTGTACGCGGCATTATACTTACCTGATGGTAATTTTCCTTTCCTGATGCAAGCATGACAGCATATAGGTCCCTCCCGAGAACGTGGCTTCGCAGAGATACTAAGTGATGAGAATTCTGAAGGCAGGGAGGAGACCTACTTTTATAGTATAACCGGTCCTGTGATAGGGCAGGGGGCGGAGCCTACCCATACGTATATGCTGTCATGCTTGCATCAGGAAAATAAAATTATTGTCAGTTAAGTATAAAATGTTCCTCTATTAAGCTCTTGCATCAGGTTTCTCAAAGCTTTGCATGCCTGCGCTTTGTGTGATTATGAATAAGCCCCTCCCCTTCATGACATTGTCAAAAAGGGGAGGAGCATGGGTGACCTTAAAATGAGCCCCCCCTGAAAAATGTTCTGCGGATGCCCATGACCACAACTATTATTTAAATTAACCCCACCCTTAACCACTTAAGCCCTGGACCATTTTGCAGCTAAAGGACCAGGCCCCTTTTTGCGATTCGGGACAGCGTCGCTTTAACTGACAATTGCGCTGTAGTTTTTTCCCACAAATAGAGCTTTCTTTTGGTGGTATTTAATTATTTTTTGCGCTATTAACAAAATTAGAGCGACAATTTTAAAAAAATTCTATATTTTTTACTTTTTGCTATAATAAATATCCCCAAAAAATATATAAAAAACGTATTTTTTCCTCAGTTTAAGCCGATACTTATTCTTCTACATTTTGGTAAAAAAAAAATCGCAATAAGCGTTTATTGATTGGTTTGCGCAAAAGATATAGGCCCGGCTTCACAAAGCACTTGCGCCGACGTATCTCGAGATACGCCGCGTAAGTGCAAATATGCGCCGTCGTATCTGTGCGCCGGAGCCACAAACTAAGATACGCCTAAAAACTGGCTTTAACCCGCCGACGTAACTTGCCTACCCCAGCGTAGAGTAGGCGCACATTTAGGCTGGACGCTCCCATTGTTTAGCCATTTAAATATGCAAATGAGGGAAATACGGCGATTCACAAACCTAAGTGCGCCTGACACAGGCTACGAGATGTGCGCGTAAGTTGTACGTCCGGCGTAAAGTTAAGCCCCATAAAGCAGGAGTAACTCAGCAGCAGACATGCAAAGGTCTGCACCAGGGAACTCAAGCCGGGGTATTTTACGTAGTTTACATTGGACGTGAATATGACTAGGCGTAGGTTACAATCACGCCGTAGGCAGTGATCCGGCGTATCTTAGGCAGTTGTTCCGACGTGTTTGTGAGCATGCGCACTGGGATGCGAGCACAGGACGGTGCATGCGCCGTTCATTATACGTATCTGTCTGGCACGCGGCCCATCATTTGCATGGGGTCACGCCTCATTTGCATGGCTCACGACCACTTCCACCTATGCCAGCTTACGCCTAGGAAACCCAGCACAGTTTTGGGAGCAAGTGCTCTGTGAATTCCATGCTTGCCTCTCTGCGCTGCGTCAGCATAGCGTACAGGAGATACGCTACGGCGGCATAAATGTGCACCGCTGTCTGTGAATCCGGGCCATAGCGTCTACAAAATAGGGGATAGTTTTATGCCATTTTTATTAATATTTTTTTTTACTAGTAATGGCGGCGATCAGCGATTTTTATCGTGACTGCGACATTATGGCGGACACATCGGACACTTTTGACACTATTTTGGGACCATTGTCATTTTTACAGCGATCAGTGCTATAAAAATGCACTGTTACTGTGAAAATGACACTGGCAGTGAAGGGGTTAACCTCTAGGGGGCGCTGTGAGGGTTAAGTGTGCCCTAGTGTGTGATTCTTACTGTAGGGGGGCGTGGCTAGGCGTGTGATGTCACTGATCGTCGTTCCCTATGACAGGGAACAGACGATCAGTGACAGGCTCACTAGGAAGCACGGGGAGAGGTTTGTTTACACTTACCTCTCCCCGTTCTTCAGCTGTGTGACCTGATCGCTGGACACCGGTGGCGATCGGGCCTGGCTGGGGACTTAAAGGGCAATGTACCTGTACTTGATTGGGCCCAGCCATGCCATTCTGCCGGGGTTAATTAAATTAGCAATGCACACTCTTTTCTTGCTATCTGATTACCCTGATACACTTTTCTCCTAGGGTTGCTATCTATTTTATTCAATATCCTTTGATAAGTAAGGCAGAGTCTACTTGTCATTACACATCCAAACTTGCTCCCCTTCAATAGCCACTATCCCCATGAATAAGCCCTGTTGTGGGTGATGCATATGGGGAGCATAGCTTTGGATGGGAGTGAGCAGTGTGCTGTCATTGCAATAAACCTGAAGTTGAATGCCTTTGGTGTGTGGCCCATTATATGGATGGTGGATTACAGTAGTGGAAGAGCAAACTCCAAGGCCTTGGCACCAGACTGATTGCAGGATATTGAGGATACAGGCCTGTAAGTGGTAAAAGGGTTGGGTTTGTCTAGCATTACTCACCCTGGCTTAGGGTGACCACATTTCCAAACTGCCATTCAGGGACACACCCCCTCTCTCACCTTCCCCAAAAAAAGATGAGGGGGGGATGTAGTCTCGGGGGTTGATGGGGAATTTGGCGGCGGGTTATTTGTCAGGTGATTGTGCCACCTGCCACCAGATGCAGTGCCGCTTGCCACCCATAGCCTGCCACCAGATGCAGTGCCGCTTGCCACCCATAGCCTGCCACCAGATGCAGTGCCGCTTGCCACCCATAGCCTGCCACTAGATGCAGTGCCGCTTGCCACCCATAGCCTACCACCAGATGTAGTGCCGCTTGCCACCCATAGCCTGCCACCAGATGCAGTGCCGCTTGCCACCCATAGCCTGCCACCAGATGCAGTGCCGCTTGCCACCCATAGCCTGCCACCAGATGCAGTGCCACTTGCCACCCATAGCCTGCCACCAGATGCAGTGCCGCTTGCCACCCATAGCCTACCACCAGATGAAGTGCCGCTTGCCACCTATAGCCTACCACCAGATGCAGTGCTGCTGTCACTTCCTCTGCATGAGCCACATGAGTAGAAGGAAAGGAGTGGCGTCACTATCTGTAGAGTGACGATCACACCAGTCCCAGCGGCTTACCGCTGGGTGCTAGAGAAGGCGGAGGTGCCAAGGTGGGCAGAGACAGCAGTGCTGCACTAGGCGCAGGCCTCGCTCCCGGTCCCACTGTCTGAGAGTAAATTGTCACTGGTTGCAAGATGCCAGGCAGCGCTGGCCCTAGCAACCAGTTCCATGGTAGTAATGTAGTAATTGGTTAGTAAGGGGTGGCTGTGTCCTCTGTTTCATTCCGGGACATTTGGTTGTCCCGGAATGAAGTTGCCCGGGACCCAGGACAGACATGTCAATTGCGGGACAGTCCCGGGCAATCCGGGACACGTGGGCACCCTACCCTGGCTTTATTACCATTTATCACCATTAATCATTGGGACAGAGAGGACATCAAGATAAGCCTTAGGCCCCGTACACACCATAGAATCCATCCGCAGATAAATCCCAGCAAATGGGTTTCAGCGGATAGATCCTATGGTGTGTACACGCCAGCGGATCTTTTTCCGCGGATATATCTCCCCTGGGATGGATTCCAGCAGATCGAATATTTGCTGACATGCACAACATATCCATCTGCTGGAGTCCATCCCAACGGATGGATCCGCTGGTCTGTACAGACTCACCGAATCCATCCGTCCGAAGGGATCCCCCGCATGCGTCGTAATGATTCAACGCATGCGTGGAATTCCTTATATGACAGCGTCGCGCACGTCGCTGCGTCATAATCGCGGCGACGGCGCGACACGTCATCGCCAGAGGATTTTGGCGCGGATTTCAATGCGATGGTGAGTACACTCCATCGCATTAAAATCTGCTGAAATCCTCGAGAGGATTTATCAGCGGAAACGGTCCGCTGGACCGTATCCGCGGATAAATCCTCCTGTGTGTATGGGGCCTTACAGAGGGTCTCACTCTTCTCTGTTTTAAAAAAACAAGTTTGGCTGATTACACTTTCATTTAAAACCACTTGTATCCAGTGTATCATGTAGCAGGGCTATACTAACCCAGAAAGTGTACCCATTTATCTATGTAAAAATATAACTTTTGTTTTTCTCTTTTTTATATTATTTGCCACAATCATGAAATTAATGAATCACAGAGCTGTTCCTTTTTATTAAATAGTATTTTACACAGTGATATGTTTTAACTTTGGGCAAAGTGTTATAGATTTATGGAACCCTGCATTGTTTTTAGATCTTGACAACACTATGATAGAATACTTGCATGAGGCTGTTTTCCATTGTCATTTATAAATGTATGTGGGCTGGATATAAGCAAATCAATAGCATTCTCAAAAAATCTTAATCTAATCATGCTATTGTGAAGAGCTGAATCACTTAATAATGCATGTCTCTGCTGTATCTCTCCAAATAGTTAGCCTTGATTCCTTCAGCTGTGTTCCTCTTTGCTGCAGTAAGAAATTTCAAGTGCTCTGATCTAGCATGCCTATTCTATTATCATTGTTGACACTATTAGTAAAGTATTCATTTTTTTTCCTCTAGAAAATATATGAAAATTATATTTAAGTTAAAGAAGAAATACATCTGTAAACAAAATAGTATTATGCAGAGAATGTGAAAAATCTTTTGGATAATTCTTAAAAGGGATACTAAAGTCTCATATTTTTTTTCCATTAAAAATAACAAACATCTTATCCTTACCCACTCTGTGCACAGAGCAGCCCAAATCCTCCTTGTCTCAGTTCCCTCGCCTGCGCTCCTGGGCCCTCCCTCCTGTCGAGTAACCTAACAGCTAGCAGCTTGCTATGGGACACCCGAGCCGAGCCACATCTCTGTGTGTCCATTCAGACACAGTGCGGTGGTTCGGCCCCACCCCCTCTCCTGATTGGCTTACTGACTTTGATTGACAGCAGTGGGAGCCAATTGCACCGCTGCTGTGTCTCAGCCAATCAGGAGGGAGAGTCCCGGACGGCCGAGGCACTTTTGGATTGAGATAGAATGCATTAAGATAAAAAAAAAGAACTTCTGCCTTTAGAATCACTTTAAAGGGGTTGTCAAGGTACTTTTTTCCCCCTAAATAGCTTCCTTTACCTTTGTGCAGTCCTCCTTCACTTACCTCATCCTTCGATTTTGCTTTTAAATGTCCTTATTTCTTCTGAGAAATCCTCACTTCCTGTTCTTCTGTCTGTAACTACACACAGTAATGCAAGGCTTTCTCCCTGGTGTGGAGTGTTGTGCTCGCCCCCTCCCTTGGACTACAGGAGAGTCAGGATGCCCACTAACACACAGCTCCTTTCTCTTTCTGCAACATAGAGAGCGTCCTGACTCTCCTGTAATCCAAGGGAGGGGCGAGCACAACACTCCACACCAGGGAGAAAGCCTCACATTATTGTGTGGAGTTACAGGCAGAAGAACAGGAAGTGAGGATTTCTTAGAAGAAATAAGGAAATTTAAAAGCAAAATGGAAGGATGAGGTAAGTAAAGGAGGACTGCACTAAGGTAAAGGAAGCTATTTAGGGAAAAAAAAGTGTACCTTTACAACCCCTTTAAGTATGGACTTACACAGACAAATAGTTTTCTGAGAAAGAATTATGGAAAGATCTATCTTAAATAAGTTGTGCACATTGGAAACCCACCTTTGTCATTTGCAGTTTGGACTGTAGCTTCTAGGACATGGGTGATGATTCATAGGGATGAGCTTGGGTTCGGCTTGGGTTTAGTTTGAACCCATGTTTGTCCAGACTTTCTGAAAGCAGTCAGCGCATAACGTTGTTCCTCTTTCTCCACAAAAGTTTGGCAGTAGGTTGCAGGGAGAGTTTGCAGCATTGCTTCAAACATGTCTACCTTTGGTTATCTCCATTACATGGATGATAGGAAGATTAGGGGTTTTATAACTTTGCTTTATGCTTTCAAGTTTTAGATCACAGGAAGTTACAGATGGACACTGCATTCTGGCAAGATCAACAAGTATCTTCTATTCTTGCCAAAACTTACCATCAAAGGATAGGTAAATTGAGGTACATAACATTTTTGGGGGTTTAATTACCGTATTTATCGGTGTAAAACGCGCACTGAAAATAGGGCGAAAATCACAGGTGCGCGTTATACGCCGATCCCTACCGTCTCCGAGGGAAGAGGAGGAACGAGTGCCGCAGAATTACAGAGCTGCGATCTACTGTGTATCGGGCGCTCCGTCACTCACAGCCACGCCTCCTGGCCCCACATTGGGCAACTGTCTATCATATGAGCAGGGCCAGGAGGCGTGGCTGTGAGTGATGGAGCGCCCGGTACACAGAAGATCGCGGCTCTGTAATTCAGCGGCAACGATTCATAACTTGACATACGATGGAAAGGAGGTAAGGTTAAAATAAGATTCCCTCCTCAGAAACCATGTCACTTGATTTCTAGGTATATGGTAATGTTAATGGCTTCTGCAGGATTGTGAAGCAGTGAATTCCCCCCCCCCCCCCATCATTTAAAGCGGGGGTTCACCCTAAAAAAAACATTTTTTTTTCTAGCATGCCATCAAGCATACTAGCGCGATCTACAGTACACCTTTCTTTTATTTTTTGGCGCCATACTCACTGTTTACTGCCGTAATGAAGTTTCAGACTCCCCGCGGGGAATGGGCGTTCCTATGCACAGGGAAGATGATTGACGGCCGGCTATGGCGCGTCACGCTCCCCGAAGATAGCCGAAATAGGACTTGCCTCTTCACGGCGCCTGCGCAATCAGCTCCGATGTCTGTGCGCAGGCGCCGTATACCCCCGTGAAGAGGCAAGTCCTATTTCGGCTATCTTCGGGGAGCGTGACGCGCCATAGCCGGCCGTCAATCATCTTCCGTGTGCATAGGAACGCCCATTCCCCGCGGGGTGTCTAAAACTTCACTACGGCAGTAAACTGTAATTACGGCGCCAAAAAATAAAAGAAAGGTGTACTGTAGATCGCGCTAGTATGCCTGATGGCATGCTAGAAATTTGTTTTTAGGGTGAAACACCGCTTTAAAGTATTTTAGGTTCTTCTATTGTTTCAATACTCATCTCTGCAGCCTGCTTAAGTCAGTTGCTGGGGTACTTGTTTACTGAGGGAAGTCGAACTTGAACTGAGGGAGTTTGGAGACCCCTGGATTAAAGCAATATTATGACTTAGGTTAGCAAGATATTACCAATACTCCTGTCTATGTAAAATGTTTTTTCCTTAAACTTCCCTCCTAAAATTGGGGTGCGTGTTATACGCCGATGCACATTATACGCCGATAAATACGGTATCCTTTAAACACCAATGCTAAATGTGTACATTAAAACAAGCTGAGAATCTTGACTGAGGTGACTTATAAGAGATGCTTATAAAGTTTTGGTCCTGTTCTTTTTTTTGAGGGCTGGCTAGTGTGGGCTGCCTAGAAGTGGGGGGGGGGGTGATTGTGGGGGAAGAGAGAGGAGACCGCCGCCGTCTCATTGATCACCGTGCGGGGAACATATCAGCTTTCATTTCAATAGCTGTGTGTTCTCTGCCGCGCGCCTACATATAAGCCCCTCCCCCTCGTCCGGACACTTTGATAGACAGATCACCCGTCCCAGGATTGGACGGGTGATCTGTCTATCAAAGTTCCCGGACAAGGGGGAGGGGCTGTATATGACGGCACGCAGCAGGGAACACACAGCTATTGAAATGAAAGCTGGTATGTTCCCCGCGCGTTGATCAACCCAGTGGCGGCGGTGATGGCTCTATCTTTCCCTAGTACACAGGTATTCCAATCGGGACCTACACAAGGCTGCATTTGGGGACACAAGGCTGCATTTAGAGGCACAATGCTGCATTTAGAGGCACAAGGCTGCATTTAGAGGGACAGATGGCTGCAATTGGGGACATATGGCTGCATTTAGAGGCACAAGGCTGCATTTAGAGGGACAATGCCCCATTTAGAGGCACAAGGCTGCATTTAGAGGGACAAGGCTGCATTTAGAGGGACAGGTGGCTGCAATTGGGGACAGATGGCTGCATTTGGGGACACAAGGCTGCATTTGGAGGCACAAGGCTTCATTGGGGACACAGGGCTGAATTTGGGGACACAGGGCTGCATTTGGGGACACAAGGCTGCATTTGGGGACACAAGGCTGCATTGGGGACATAAGACTGTATTGGGGACATACGGCTGCATTGGTGAGCACAGGCTGCATTGGGGATACATGGCTGCATTGGGGACACAACTGGGGACAGAAGGCTGCATTGGGGAAAGAAGGCTGCATTGGGGACACATGGCTGCATTAGTGGACACGGGCAGGCTGCATTTTTGGCCACGGATAAAGTTGTTAATATTTATTTTTATAACTTAATTCTGCATAAAACCTTTAAGTGTCATTTCATGAGATAATTTATGAGGGTGTGTTTAGGGGCGGGGCAAGGTAGGGGTTGGGCGGGGCAACTGGTGGCGAGTAACCCTTGAGGTCTGGCTAGTAGCTCAGGATTTGAAAATGTGAGCCCTGCCATATAGTATATATAATACAGTGCAGAGTATATAGTGCAGTCCATGTAGTATATATAATACCGTTCAGAGTATATAGTGCAGTCCGTATAGTATATATAATACAGTTCAGGGTATATAGTGCAGTCTGTATGTTATATATAAGATAGTATAGAGTATATAGTGCAGTCAGTGTAGTATATATAATACAGTGGAGAGTATATAGTGCCATCAGTGTAGTATATACTATACAATACATTTCAGAGTATATAGTGCAGTCAGTGTACAGCCATGGCCAAAAGTTTTTTTTTTTTTTTAACTCTTTATTTTATATATTTTTTTCCCCCATACTTAGTTACTTCATTTACAGATATATGTAGATTATATATACTGTTACATAGATTAACAATGTCTTAGCATTTTCTCAACAAACATTGTTCCTCTTATCCAAATCTCCAATTCCCTTATCTATCCACACATATAGCTATAACATTATGTTCACCCTTTACCCCCAGAAAACCCTTCCCTGTCCTCCCTGACCTCCCTCTACCCCTTCCCCCCCCCCAAAAAAAAAAAGGGAAGGGGAACAATTCCCCCGTTGTCCCCCTCTCTTCTCTCCCCTCCTCTCCCCTCAAAGATCCCAGTCTCTATATCTTATATATGGGATCCAGATCTGTCTATACTTCTCCTCTTGTTCTCTTATTCCCATGGTCAGATTCTCCATCTGTTAGATTTCTGTTACTCTACTTAGCCATTGTTGTCTGGTAGGAGTAGCTGTGCTTTTCCACAAAATTGGAATGCATGCTCTTGCTGCGGTCAGTAGGTGTCTAAGCAGGGATTTTTTAAACTTGGCCGTGGAAATTGGGAAATCAAGTAATAAATAGGTAGCTGGATTTACTCCTAGCTCCACATCTGTAATTTATTTTACCGTGTCCGTAACCATTTTCCAAAATTCTTTCAACTTTGAACATGCCCAGAATACATGTAACATAGTACCCTCCTCTTCTCCACACCGCCAACACTGATCTGATACTTCTCAAAAGTTTTGAGAATGACACAAATACTAATTTTCACAAAGTCTGCTGCCTCAGTTTTTGAGATGGGAAATTGCATATACTCCAGAATGTTATGAAGAGTGATCAGACAAATTGCAATTAACTGCAAAGTTCCTCTTTGCCATGAAAATTAACTTAATCCCATAAAAAAATTTTCCCTGCATTTGTGAAGAAGGCTTCAGGGTGCCCAAGAAATTCCAGCAAGTGCCAGGACCGTCTCCTAAAGAGGATTCAGCTGCGGGATCGGAGTGCCACCAGTGCAGAGCTTGCTCAGGAATGGCAGCAGGCAGGTGTGAGCGCATCTGCACGCACAGTGAGGCGAAGACTTTTGGAAGATGGCCTGGTGTCAAGAAGGGCAGCAAAGAAGCCACTTATCTCCAAAAAAAACATCAGGGACAGATTGATCTTCTGCAGAAAATATGGTGAATGGACTGCTGAGGACTGGGGCAAAGTCATATTCTTCAATGAAGCCTCTTTCCGATTGTTTGGGGTCAGGAAAAAGGCTTGTCCGGAGAAAAAAAGGTGCGCGCTACCATCAGTAGTGTGTCATGTCAACAATTTACAGCATCCTGAGACCATTCATGTGTGGGGTTGCTTCTCATCCAAGGGAGTGGGCTCACTCACAATTTTGCCCAAAAACACAGCCATGAATAAAGAATGGTACCAAAACACCCTCCAACAGCAACTTCTTCCAACAATCCAACAACAGTTTGGTGAAGAACAATGCATTTTCCAGCACGATGGACCACCGTGCCATAAGGCATTGAGAACTTGAGAACTTGTGGTCAATCCTCAAGAGGCGGGTGGACAAACAAAACCCACTAATTCTGACAAACTCCAAGAAGTGATTATGAAAGAATGGGTTGCTATCAGTCAGGAATTGGCACAGACGTTGATTGAGAGCATGCCCAGTCGAATTGCAGAGGTCCTGAAAAAGAAGGGCCAACACTGCAAATACTGACTCTTTGCATAAATGTCATGTAATTGTTGATAAAAGCCTTTGAAACGTATGAAGTGCGTGTAATTATATTTCACTACATCACAGAAACAACTGAAACAAAGATCTAAAAGCAGTATAGCAGCAAACTTTGTGAAAACTAATATTTGCGTCATTCTCAAAACTTTTGGCCACAACTGTAGTATATATAATACAGTGGAGAATATATAGTGCAGTTAGTGTAGTCTATATACAGTATAATACAGTGCAGAGTATATAGTGCAGTGCAAAGTATACAATACTGTGTTTTGAAGTGCTTAAGGGGAACCCTATGACAGAATTAAGAAATAAAATGATGGGCTATCCCTCCCCAAAATCCATACCAGGCTCTTTGGGTCTGGTATAGATTTTAAGGGGAACGCCACGCCAATTTTTTTTTTTTTTTTACAAAACAGCATGGGATCCCCCCCAAAATCCATACCAGGATCTTTGGGTCTGGCATCGATTTTACAGGGAACTCCACGCCAAAAAAAAATAAAAAAATTGGTGTGGATCCCCCCAAAATCCAAACCATCCCCCTATCCCAGTCTGGCAGGCCAGAAAATCTATCATTCAGTCTGGCAGGCCAGAAAAGGGAGGGGGTGAGCGAGCGCCCCCCCCCTCCTGAACCATACCAGGTCGTTTGCCCCCAATGCCCCTTCTCCCTATGTTGATGAGGACAAGAACCTCTTCCCGACAACTCTGGCCGGTGGTTATCGGGGGCTGCGGGTGGGGGGCTTATCGGAATCTCGAAACCCCATTTAACCCCTTCCTTACCGGCACATTGTAAAATGACGCCGGCAGGAACCCTCCCTCGATCCGGGTGGACGTCATATGACGTCTTTTGTTCCCGGCGATCTAGGGCGCGCACGTCCGCGGCACCGCTCGTGACCCGGCACGCGTGCCCGGCGGCCGCAAATTCTGCCGGGCACCCGCGATTGCCGGTGATCGCGGCAGGAGTGTGGATCTGTGTGTGTAAACACACAGATCCACCTCCTGTCAGAGGTAAAGAGACCAATGCTGTGTTCCCAGTACAGAGGAACACACATCGGTCTCCTCCCCTTGTGAGTCCCCTTCCCCTCTACAGTTAGAACACACTTTAGGGAACATTTTAACCCCTTCAGCGCCCCCTAGTGGATAACCCCTTCCCTGCCAGTCACATTTACACAGTAATCAGTGCATATTTATAGCACTAATCGCTGTATAAATGTGAATGGTCCCAAAAACGTGTCAAAAGTGTCCGATGTGTTTGCCGCAATGTCACGGTCACAATAAAAAATCGCAGATCATCTCTATTACTAGAAAAAAAATTGTAAAATAAAAATGCCATAAATCTATCACCTATTTTGTAGACGCTATAACTTTTGCGCAAACCAATAAATATACGATTATTGCGATTTTTTTTTACCAAAAATATGTAGAAGAATACGTATCGGCCTAAACCGTGGAAATCTTTTTTTTTATTTTTTTTTATTGTGATATTTATTAAATAAAAAAGTAAAAAATATTGTGTTTTTAAAAAAAATTGTCGCTCTTCTTTAGTTTATAGCGCAAAAAATAAAAACCGCAGAGATGATCAAATACTACCAAACGAAAGCTCTATTTGTGGGGGGGGGGGAAACATAAAGATTTCGTTTGGGTACAGTGTTGCATGACCACGCAATTGTCATTCAAAGTGCAACAGCGCTGAAAACTAAAAATTGGTCTGGGCAGGAAGGGGGTGAAAATGCCCTGTATGGAAGGGGTTAACAAGGGGACCCCCAGGTCCCACCCCCTTTTGTGAATAGGTACCGGGTACCCATACCCATTTACAAAAAAAGTGTCAAAAAGTAAAAACCACAACAGACAGTTTTTGATAATTCTTTTATTAAACAATCAAAAGCTTTGCCTCGATGGGAGGCCTCCCGGTGACTGCTGGCTCTTGACTTTGACATCTGTTATATAGGCAAGGGCTGGGCCACCCGGTGACATAACCAAGTGACCCGCCCCTTATGAAATCATGTGACGTCAGAAGGGATGGGGTCACCCAGTTAAGTCAATGGGTGGCCCCACCCTTGCCTATAAAAGAGCTGTCAAAGCAAAAAGACAGTAGTCGCCAGGGGGCCTCCCCTGGAGACAGAGTTTTTTCAATTTTTCGGGTCTGTCAGGCGGCGTGATTGAAGATGGATGGACATCATGAGACACTTTTTTTTTCTCTTTTAATAAAGGAATTGTCAAAAACAGTCATTACTTTTTGACATTTTTTTGGTGAATGGGTAGGGGTACAATGTACCCGATACCCATTCACATAGATGGGGGCAGGATCTGGGGGTCCCCTTGTTAAAGGGGGCTTTCAGATTCTGATAAGCCCCCTGCCTGCAGACCCCCAACAACCAATGGCCAGGGTTGTCAGGAAGAGACTCTTGTTCAGGTCATGTGGCCTGGTATGGTTCAGGTGGGGGGCGATTGCTCGCCCCCTGCATCCTGACCTCCAAGTTGGGTGCTCAGATAAGGGTCTGGTATGGATTTTGACCCCACGCCAATTTTTTTTTTACATTTTGGCATTGATTTCCCCTTAATATCCATACCAGACTCAAAGGGCCTGGTGTGGACTGGGGGGGGGGGGGGGGGACCCTATTCTGTTTTTTCCCTTGATTTTTCATCTACATTACAGCCGCAAGAAAGTTTAAATGACATGTTTTCCTATAGAAAGGTCATTATTGCTGTGGCACTATTCTGCACATCGCACAGATGTGCCACTTTACAGGTAGACAAGGGGAATCCCCAGGCACAATATTTAAAGGAATATTTCATTGTTATTGTTTCACTTTAAGCATTATTAAAATCACTGTTCCTAAAAATATGATTGCTTTAAAAACTTTTTTTTTACATTGATACATGTCCCACTTTAAAATGAGCAATTTTGATTTTTCATGTTTGTGTCCCATAGACTTTTTTTTTTTTTTAATCAGATACTTTTTTATTGAGAAGTTGCAAAACAGACATATAAAAGACATATACAAACATTTTTCTCTATTCCCCCCCCCCCCCTTTTTTTCCCTTTAAAAAAGCCCTTCAGAATGTAATACAAAACAAATTTCGAATATCATCAGGGACACAGAAAGAAACAATACGCCACATTTATACTCTTCAACACTACATGTAATGTATTCAATCTGTCCAAGAGCATTTATGTTATATTATATTAGGGGAGCTATCTCCATAGGGGCCTAACACCATATATCATATCTCTCTTGATAAGCTACTCAAAGGCATTAGTGACTCTCCCCTTCTCTTTTACCGATTAAATCTTTATTCCATACCACCATCTAGTTAAGTAAAGTAGCCGCTGCAGCTCTATCTCCATGGATCCTGCTTTGCACAAGCCGCGATGGTACCAAGCCTTGGGTACCCACCCAGGGATCCCATATGTTCTCAAACTTCCCCGGACTACCCCGGTGTTTATACGTAAGTTGTTCCCTGGAGAGAATCATTTACCGATGTAATCCATTCTATGTGTGTGGGGGCCGCTACGGACAGCCATTTCCTAGCAATATGTTTCCTGGCCAAAAACAGAACCCTAAGAACAGCGGTAGATGTATGTGGCCAATACCTCTCTTCATCTAACCACCCCAACAGACAGAGTTTAGGATCAATAGGCAATTGAAGGTTCCATATGCTATTGATAGTGCTGCAGCTTTGGGCACCTCCACAGCATATGCACAAGTGTCCCGTTGTCCACCAGACAGCGGGGGCAGAACGGGGGGCAGCGGGGGCAGAAGCTGGGTAAGCTTCTGAGTTGATGACAATGATACCTTGAGAACATTGCCCAGTATTACTTTCCACTCCTCATCAGAGACTTGTCCTATATCGTCCCCCCAGCCAGCTCTACATCTCAATGTCATTGCCCCAGAGACATGATCAAGAAGAGAACCATACACGGACGAGATTTGTCGTTTCCTGGAGGGCGCCATAGTTAATTTCATAAGCACTACCGGTCTGGTGAGCTCCCATATGGAGGTCGTGGCCTGCGCTAAAATAGCGTGTCGCAGTTGTAGATATTGAAAAAAGGACGTGTTAGGCAAGTCAAATTCCGCATGCAGGGACTGAAAGTCCCAGAATATGACTTTGCAGTATAGTTGTGAAATATACCTTATCCCCCGTCTTTCCCAGTTGGAAAAATTGTGTAGTTTATTTAGTTCTGGGTAGTTACTATTCTTCCATATACGTGACCAGTTAGTATATCCCATATATTGCAAATGCTGTTTAGTTTTGTTCCATACCTTATCTATAAGTATAAAAGTGGGGTATTGGTCCATAGCACCCAATTCCCCCGCCTCTATACATTCCACCAGGTTGTTCCCCATTACCTGGGTAAACACTATATTTCTAATGGGATCCAAGGGCTCTGGACATAGACATCCTGTCAAATGTTGTAGCTGTGCCGCCAAAAAATAGAAAAATGGGTTCGGTACTGCTAGACCTCCCAAGTCCTTCGTCTCCTGTAAAGTTTCCAATTTGATTCTTGGGACTTGTTTCCTCCATATTAGTGCCCGGTATATGGTATTACATCTTTTAAAAACATGGGCAGGGATCCAGATGGGGGCACTGTGGAGCACATAAAGTAACTGAGGATTCCAAATCATTTTGATCAGGTTGCAGCGCCAAACCACGGACAACGGCAGCTTGATCCAGCTAGTTGTTTTTTCCTGAATTTTTTTTAAGACAGGTTCCACATTCAACTTGATATATTGCTCTAAATTAGGGTGAACCATAATACCTAAATATTTAAATGTATCCACAACTTTAATCTGGTCCGCAATCTGCGGCAAAGGTCCCGGAAGTGGGTCCAGTGGGAGGAGGATGGACTTATCCCAATTAATTCTAAAACCGGAAAATGTTCCGAAGGTGTGAACCAATTTCATGAGGTGAACCAGGGATACAGACGTATCACCCAAAAACAGCAGCACATCGTCTGCATATAGTGCCAGTTTATCTTCTAATTCTCCCCGCCTAAAACCCTGTATATCTGGATTCCCCTTTATAGCAACCGCCAGGGGCTCTATGGCCAGGGCGAAAAGCAGAGGAGAGAGGGGGCAGCCCTGTCTCGTTCCCCTATATAAATCAAATGAGGGTGAGAGGGTATTGTTTATCCGCATGCACGCTTTTGGTGCTTTATACAGTAATTTAATCCAAGAAATTATTCCCTCACCTAAATTTAACTTCTCCAATACTTTCCACAGGTATTCCCATTCCACGCTATCAAAAGCCTTGGCAGAGGCCAATGAGAGTATAGCTCTATTTCCCTGGTTGTCAATAGGGATCTGCATATTTAAAAAAAATCGTCTGAGAGTATTTGTAGATCTGTTTGGTATGAAGCCGGACTGATCCGGATGCACTAGTGTAGTCACCACCGCCGAAAGTCGCATGCCAATTACCTTGGTAAGAAGTTTCAAGTCCGTATTCAACAATGAAATAGGTCTATATGAATCAGGATTATTGGGTTCCTTCCCTGGTTTCAGTATTACTACCACTACAGCTTCATACATAGATCCAGGCAATGAATCTGAGTCAAATGCATTTTTGAGCGTATGGAGTAGCTCCGGTAGGAGCACTCCACCAAACTTTTTATATAGTTCAATTGGTAATCCATCATTGCCCGGGGCTTTTGAGATTGGAAAAGTGGCCAACGCTGTCTGGAGTTCTTCAAGGGTAAGGGGTGCATTAAGATGCTCCCTATCCGTCTCCTTAAGTTGGGGGAGTGTAATAGACTCCAAAAAACGCATCAAATCCTCTACTGGGTATATCACCTTAGAGGAGTATAAGTCTTGGTAGAAGTAGTGAAATTCCTTCAATATAGAAGGCGTGTCTGTGACAGTCAGTTGTGTTGATGTCGTGATACTGTGGACCACTTGAGATGGCTGCTGTGACCTAGCTATCATTGCCAACATATGGCCATTTTTTTCCCCCTCCTCAAAATAATTTTGGGAGGTGAAAAATCTTTTTTTATCAGCTTGTTGTAGATGAATAGTACGGTAAAGTTTTTGTGCATCTATCCACTCCCTCCCCCATTCGGGAGTGGGATCCAGCAAGTATATCTCCTCTGCTTTCTCCACCGCCCTTTCAGCATCCTTGGCCCACTGCCTATTCCTCGTTTTAATGAAACTAATTTATTTTATGTACATCCCCCTAATAAAGGCTTTTAACGCGTACCATACCACTCCAGGCGCAGCTGATGATTTATTATCATCCAAAAAGTATTGGATCTACATCCGCTTGCTCTCTACATCAGTAAATAGTTGGAGCCATAGGGGGTTCATCTTCCAATGCATAGGGAGACATGTTTTATGGCGGTCCAAGGAAACCTGCACCGGGGAGTGGTCAGACAGACCCCTAGCCAAGTACGTCACCACTGGGTCAAAGGGAAGCGTTAAGTTATTGCCCAGAGCAAAATCTATACGAGACAGCGTAGAGTCAGGGAGTGACAGGAGAACTGGGCCTGAAGAGGAGATTTACATCTCCACAGGTCTACCAATCACAACTCAGTCACAAATCTAGCTAGCGAGGTATATACCCTTGGGCCCTGTAGAGAGAATTTTTTGAGTATATCCAAGGAGATATCCATTGCACTATTAAAGTCCCCAAGGACATATACAGGGAGCTGGGGATGTTTAACCAGGAACCTAGCTAGACATTGTAATACCATCAACGTAAAGGGTGGCGGTACATATATATTAGCAATGACACATATATGAGATTCCCATTTCCCCATTAAAAAAATAAACCTGCCCTCAGAGTCTACATGCACAGCTTGTTCAATAAATGCAGTGAGTATCTAGTATGGAACGAATGATATTGCACAGGATATTTAGACATACGTAGCAATCGAGCAGTATCATCCGTAAGGTGAGATTCCTGTAAACATATAACAGTGGGGTTTTGTTGCGAAAAAAAAAGTAAATAAAGCAGTCCTTTTTTTGGAATCATGCAAACCCCTGACATTTCATAATAAGATTGTATCTACCTGCTTACCTAGTGTCCCATAGACTTTAATAGGGTTCTCATATTTGCTAGAACTGTTTGCCTGTTCGCGTGTTCTGGTGCGAACCGGGGTGTTCGGCCCATCTCTAGTCTATACCCTTCGCCACTGTTTGGGTGTTTCAAGACAGGTCCTGGCTATGTTCCAAAAAATCTTGGAGTGTGTGATGAGGCTAGTGTGTTTCAACTACTGTTGTATTCTCTAACACATAATTAAACAAAAGTGTAAGCCCAGACTACGTTTTTAGTCTTCTATAGAGCATGGAAGCATTAGAAAGATTTACTGTCAGTACATGGTGTTAATGGTTTTACTACAAAGAAAGTGAGGGAAAATCTGCAGCAGGTAGACAGACATCAATAAATCTGATAGGGGTTCTACCCTTCCCCTACTTTACTTTAAAAAGGCAGTTGTATTTCTGTCTATATTCCTGGTGGGGATTTTCCTAATTTTCTTGTCTGATGAACTCATTGCCAGTAAGTAAGGTGAATATCAATTTTGAGTAGAAAAATCCTGGTTGAGCAAGTGGATATTTCAAAAGCTTACAAGTACACATCAGAATATGTTGGATACCATTTAACAAAACTGATTTTTCTGCTTTACATTTGTCAAAAAAATGAATTTTCCTGTTAGTATAAGTTAGTATTTCCTCATTAAACTTAATTTATTTGGATGTAAAATTTCAATATACTTTTTTGTAATTATCTCTATGTTACAGAAAAAAGGTGGCCCATGAAATGAATTACAGTTTCTGATAAGAGATGCTGGTGACCATGATAACCTAGAGCAGGACATTACAAGTTGTGTATATTTGCAGACTGCCTCCCCTTAGTACATATACAAGTGATGGGAAGTTGATAACCCTGCTGGGAGTGAAAGCAATCAGCATTTTCCATTCTCGCCTATTAATCACAGAACAGTTTCCAAACACATCTTTTCTTGGGAGATAGAACATATTGTATTTTGTCATTTTTCTGTCACTGCACCTAAATCTGCAGAAGTGTAAACAGCTGTAAACTTGTAAACCAAATAGTTTGACGTATGAGTTGTCACCTTATGTCAAGCATTTTAAGAAGAGCTTACTAACACATTTAAACTGCATAGTTTCCACAGTAAATCCTATTGGACAGTGAAACATTTAAGATATCTACTAGAATATACGGGTTGGTACAGGAGGAGCCATGGTCTGCAGACATAACTCCAAACCTGAGGATATCATTTCAGTCCTTATTGACGTGGTCCACACATGCCTAGACTTGAAACTACCTGCATCACCTACACTTACAGTTGCTAGCCTGGATTCTCTAAAAAGCCCCCCCCCCCCAAATCTGTTCAAACATTCCCAGTGCATTCCGTATGGCAACCAGTCTTATTTGTCTTCCTATCTTAAACGGACTCTAAAGCCTTGTACACACAATCAGATTTTCCGCAGATAAAGCGTCAGATTTTTGTCCGAAGGGTGTGTGCCTGAATTTTGCCTTGCATACAAACGGCACACAATTGTTGGCCAACTAACACGACTGTAGTGACGTACTGGATGTACTATGTGATTTTTCAGCTCTTTAGCACCACCCTTTGGACACCTTCTGCTAATGTGTTTGGTGAGCATTGATTCTGATCATGCTTGTTTGTACTTTGGACTTTTGTACACACGATCAGAAAATCTGACAACAGACCATTGCCCATGGAAAATTTAAAATCCTGCCATCGAACATTTGTCCGTGGGAAAATCCGACAACAATTGTCCAATGGAGCGTACAAACGGTGGGATTTTCCACCAACAGGCTGTCATCACACAAGTCCCGTCTGAAAATCTGATTGCGTGTAAGAGGCTTTAGGCCGGCCATAGACGGTTCCAATCTTGGCCAGTTCAGCAGGAACTGGCCTAGATTCAAACCATGTGTGGGCAGGCTGAATGTACCATGTTGATTGATCAATTAACTTGGGTAAAACCAGCCTGCTGGATTCACTTGTGATTATCGCGAGTGGCTGCTATAACCGCTAACAATAATCACTGTCTTCTCCCAGTGGGGACAGCTTCAACCACCTGTACCAGCCCCCTCCCCCCACCCGCCCCGCTGGGTGCAGACAATTGCTCAGCATGAGGGATTCCCCTGTCAGCACTGTCTGTGTTAATGGGGGAATTGTGAACATTTCTTTCCTGCAACCTGCAGTAGAAAAAAAAACTGATAGCAAGTTTACATTCCAAGTAACAACTAGCAGGGGTTATTCTACCTATATACATGTACAATACCTGTCACCGAGAATGTGTTTCTAGCACAACGGCGTCGTGCTGATTCTCTGCGACATGATGCCGACATCTCGCATTTGCTGGAATAGAAAAAGAACATTCCAGCGAGCGCGTCATATAAGCGACGGGGATCCGACTTGGATTCCCACCAATTCTAGCCGCGGTGTTTGGTATGAATCATGAGGGGGAACTCCACGCCAAATTTTAAATAAAAAAACGGCATGGTTCCCCCCCAGGGGCATACCAGACCCTTAGGTCTGGGATGGATTGTAAGGAGAACCCCCTACACCGAAAAAACGGAGCGGGGGACCGCCCACAATCCATACCAGACCCATATCCAAGCACGCCACCCAGCCGGTCAGGAAAGAAGTGGGGACGAGCGAGCGCCCCCCCCCCCTCCTGAGCCGTACCAGGCCGCATGCCCCAGAGCACCCAAGCCCCCCATGTTGAGGGCATGCAGCCTGGTACGGCTCAGGAGGGGGTTCTCCTTACAATCCATCCCAGACCTAAGGGTCTGGTATGCCCCTGGGGGGGGAACCCATGCCGTTTTTTTATTTAAAATTTGTATGGGGAGATAAACACCCCAGACTGGCATATGAGATGCTGAGGAGACCAAAGGGGGAGGGAGGGGTAGGCCTCCTGGATATGGGGATCTACTATAGAGCCATGGCCCTGGTTCGCATTATGAACTGGTGCCATGATACAGATAGTAAAGGATGGGTATCAGTGGAGAAAACGCTGGCAGAAGAGGAACTTGGCAGGGGCACCATGGATACCGGCTGTTTATAGAGGATTGTCAGAATATGTATCACCCTTGACCAAAACAACAATATGGGACAATCCATCCAGTGTAGCAATCAACGGCCAGGCTGGGAACCGAAGAGGATGACGGGGACGAGCGTGGGACTTTCGAGGGGTCAGGTAAGTAAAACGGGAGCTAGGGGATGCGGTACTGTCGGATGTTTTTTCACCTTATTGCATAGGATGCATTAGGGTGAAAACAATTTTACCTTTACAACCCCTTTAAAAAGGTGACAAGCAAGTGAAAAAAAGAAGTGCCCAACCACAAACAACAAATAGTATATACAAATAATGGGGAGATACCGGAATCGTAAACAAAGCCAGATCAAGGTCATACACGGGGATGTCAGCAGATGGGTATGGATGGGAAAACAACAGGACAGGGAGAGGATGGATGGACAGGCTGCAGGAGAGGGATCCAAGATAACCAAGTAACAGGAGGGGCAGGTCCAGGATGGGCTCAGGATAGGGATTGGATCGGATCAGGTCAGGTCAGGTCAGGTGCAGGGTCAGGGTCAGGGTCAGGATTGCAGGCTCAAGGTCATGAAGAGAGATACCAAGGCAAGCATGTGAGGGCTTGTGATAATTGTCCTCAGGTAACACCTGCACGCAGGAGGTGCTGCCTGCCCCACACTGCCAGAATACACCCACTGGTGGACACCGATACTGCAGCCCATGGATCAGACAGTGTCACCAGCAGGTAAGATCCTTTATCACAGCTCCTGGCTGCAAGAGAACACCTGGAGGACACTGGTCCACAGGACCAACAGCACCACTAGTGGGTGAACCCTTTCCTGACATTCTTTGTCAAACTAAAAGCCACTTTGAGGCTTTACAAAGGAGGGCCTTCAAAATGTGTAGCCACGCCCACTACTCTAAAATAAATCAGTGCAACCACAATATACACACAAATCCTTTGCTCAAATATATGGAAAAATAAATAATAATAATAATGCTGCCAGCTGACACTAATTAAATTAAATCAAAACAAAACAAAACACTTACCAATACTATAAATACATAGAAAACTGTACTGAATATCAACACCAAAATATCCAAAAAGTGCTATACACATCTAATACAATTATAATGTGCAACAAATATGTTAGTTTACAAATAGTGTAAATTAAAGTACAATCAGTTTAACCAGTTTGGCTCCAGAGCAATTTTTTGCATACATGAAAAATCATAATTTTTGGCAATAAAATGACATAAACCCCCAGAACATTATATATTTTCTGTAAGCAGATGCCCTGTAGAATAAAAAGGTGATAGCTTCAAATTTTTATTTCACATTATATTCGTGCAACTGTTTATTAAATGCAAATTTTCAGGAACAAATATAATAAAATAAATTTTAGTGCAAAATACACCATATAATACTCATTTTTGGTTAAAAAATTAAAGATGAAGTTGCACCAAGTAAATACATACCAAACATTCCATGTCTTAAAATTGCGTGCACCCTCAATTTCACCCAAAAAATTGGTGCCCAAAAATCATAATTGGTGATAGTGTATAGAGGGGGCGCTAAAACTAAATAAAAGTAAGCAAGTGATAACTATAACAATAATATAAGATGGTCCGTCTGAACCAACAATAGCATAAAAATAAACATTGGCATAAAAAAATTCACAATTTAAAGTGAATGCAAAAAATAAATAAATAAATAGTCCATTCATAAATGTCCGTGTCAGATTAAACTGAAAAATAAAGTGCTGGAAATTTGATGTGAGAGATGTCCACCTCCACCAAGAAGATCCCCCAAAAGTGCTCTAATGGATGGCTTCTTACCACAAGGTGTTGACCTAATTGGTTAGAAAAGGTCAAATAAAGAATTGGTCACTAAACCAGTTCCAAGATTCAGCTGCGCTACTCTACATTTCCTTAGTTCAAGCACTCTCATGATGTTGAACAAAGAGAGAGGGAAACCACCATAGTGAAGTACTATTTAATAAAATGTAACATAAATACAGCATCGCCAAATGGCCTCTTACTTGTGTAGTGCCTTGGACCCGGCACTGAGGCTAGTCAGCGTAGCAAATAGAGTTGTGGAGAGAGTTCCTGGCTGGGAAGCTGGCGTGCGTTCCAAGCCAGAGACCCAGCGGGACCGGAAGTGCGTCGTTTGTGCGTACGTAACCAGGCGCCTCGACGTACGGTTCGTGATTGACACGTCATCAGGAAGCATACCTGGCCACGTACTAGACCCATAGAAATTGGTCTTTCTATTAAAATGGGCGGGATTAGCCTATGTTCCCAGTCCAAACAGTTAGTATTAACCCATCTTATATCCGACACAATCCTTAATATATAGACGTAAGTATTGGAAATTGCATGGTAGGCATGCAACTATTAATGAGGTCACATATGTACCCCGTTCAAAACCTCCATACTCAAACGCTATAAAAAATACATAAATTATAAAGGAAGTGCATTTAGAAATACATAAAAATTACATAAAAAACGATACAAAAAGATTATTTTATATATAAAACCAATATTGGTCAATAAAAATTCATTAAAAATGTATATTATTCATTAGTTAAAAAACTGTTTAAATCCAACTCAATGTTTAACCCTAACGGCTGCATCGTCCTTAAACGATGTATCCACTCTGTTTCGTTTTGAGAGACAGTTTTTTTGAGATCAGTGCCTCTTCAATGTTTAGTAACCCTGTCTAGCCATAAAAGGTCAGTTTTTGTGGTTGGGGAACCCTTTCATTATATTCGCCACATGTTCGTTGATTCGCACTTTGAGCTCACGGGTTGTGCGTCCTACGTATTGTAACTTACAAGGACATTCTAAAACATAAGTTACAAATTCAGAGTGACAGGTAATGAGGGGCTTTATTGTGAACTCCTGTTGGGTGACAAAGAAGGTGAATTTACTCTTTTTCTTTCCTTGTCTGTTAGTATTTTTGCATGATCTGCATCGGGTACAATAGTGAAAGGCAGATCCGTATAAGAAGGTTAAAGGCTTCTCTGGTAGATCTGGAACATTTGCCGCAATCTTATTTCTAAGGCCCAGAGCTCTCCTATATATGAAAGTAGGTTTAGTTGGTAATATTTTGGCCAAATCCGTATCTTTCAATAAGATAGGCCAAAATTTTTTGAAAATATTTTCCACATACCTATACTGTCTATGAAAGCCAGAAAGAAAAGGCACCTGATCAACCCGCGGGGTGCCCCCCTTAGACTCAAGCAAGGTTAGACGGTCCATAGTGGACACCTCATTTTGAGTGGCCTGTAACATAGGTAGAGAGTATCCTTTTTCAACAAAACGCTTTGTAAGTATATTTGCTTGTTGGTTAAAATCAGTAATTAGGTCACAGTTCCTTCTGATACGCATATATTGGCCCTTGGGGGTTGCTCCCAGCCATTTTGGATGATGGCAGCTAGAGGTGGGCACGAACCCATTTCTGTCCGTAGGCTTGAAATAGGTTTTAGTGCCAACCTGATCGCCTTTTTTATATAGTGTTAGGTCCAGGTAATTAATGCAAACAAGGCTAAACTCTACAGTAAACCTCAGACCATATTGGTTAATATTCATTTTCAATATCAATTTATCTAAAGCAGGTTTGGAACCTTCCCACATCAATAATATATCGTCGATATACCTTTTATAGTATATCAAAGCATGTTCACTATCATTGAATATGGTTTCCTCTTCCCATTTATTTAAAACCAAATTTTCCACACTAGGTGCATAACAAGCCCCCATCGCGACACCTTTGACTTGCTTGTGACCAATGCTTTATTTGACCTTTTCTAACCAATTAGGTCAACACCTTGTGGTAAGAAGCCATCCATTAGTGCACTTTTGGGGGATCTTCTTGGTGGAGGTGGACATCTCTCACATCGAATTTCCAGCACTGTATTTTTCAGTTTAATCTGACACGGACACTTATGAATGGACTATTTATTTATTTTTTGCATTCACTTTAAATTGTGACATTTTTTTTGCCAATGTTTATTTTTATGCTATTGTTGGTTCAGACGGACCATCTTATATTATTGTTATAGTTATCACTTGCTTACTTTTATTTAGTTTTAGCGCCCCCTCTATACACTATAACCAATTTAATTTTTGACCTTTTGACTTAGGTCTCAATTTCAGGGGAGCTGCTTATCATTTATTATTTATGTGTTGTTTATCACATTAATATATAATTTTATTGGCGCGAGATATTACATTTCTCATATCACAAGCTATTCTATAGTTTTTATCTGCGCAGCCATGGATGTCTTTAATTTCATGCTTAGTCGGCAGACTAACATTGAAGAAATCTTCCAACAACTACCTAGCCCCAATCTTGATTTAGATGTGATAAACAATACATAAATAATAAATGATAAGCAGCTCCCCTGAAATTGAGACCTAAGTCAAAAGGTCAAAAATTAAATTGGTGATAGTGTATAGGTCACTAGTGTAATACAACATGTCTATACTAAAGAACACAAAGCAGGCTCCCCTTTCCTGAGTGATGCTTTGAAAAGGGGTCATTCTGGTTTTCCAATAGGACAGTAGACCTTGCTCAAATTCATGCTTAGACCTTAGACTGCTTCAACGGTCAATGGAACTCAATATATTAACTTTCTTGCCACTTATACTTATTATGATTTGACCATTGATACATCCTATGACCATTACCTTATTGCCTCATGATATGACTTCCAAATATAAATTGGTATATCAGTTTCCTGATCTTGATTACAATGTCAAACTTAGTCAAGTGGGCATAGATCTTAATTACAATTTCTTAATTTGGTCCAGAGCTCACCTTTTCTGACCTTGACATGTTGTAGTTGTCGATTTCATTTAGAACATCAAAAATAAACCAAGAATTGAGGAACTAAGGAAAAGCTTGTAGTGCTGAATAAATACAAAAAAGCAAACCCAACAGTATACAGTACAACTCTTTTAATATATATAACAAAAATAATTTTCTAGTCAAAGCCTAAAGAGCCTATTTAACACTGTGAGAACCCCAGACAATTGGGTACAATTGGGTATCAGTAGAATAGACACACCACCTTCCTGCTTTCCACAAATAAGTGTCCCAAGTTCAACTATATGGAACGGTGCCTATGTTTTTCAAGTAACATTTGGAAAATTGTATTTACATAGGGACTCATGTAAGAGCTTTTAGAATAAAAGTGTGATGTTGCACCTTATAGTAGCACCTTTACAGTCTTAATTTATTACTTATGGTTGAGACCGATACAGGTTTACCATAAACTGCAAAGTGAGCTTGCAATTGGCAGCAGCCTAAGGTAACAAATGCACATATTACCCTTTTATCTGGATATGTGTATCAGTTCCCCTTTGTGGCCAGTCTATCAATTTATTCTTGCTCTTTTCAAAAAATAAACTGATTTACAAGGGCAGTAGCTTCAAAAGAACATTAAGCACACTAGCTGTTAAATTATGGAACATATTTACATTGACAGTCTGCTTTTCAAGCAATTGAATATAAAAAACTGCAATGCATTGCCCTGGCCTTGTGTCAGCATGTTATGTCTCCGAAGAATTCACCTTTAATTCTCTCCTTTCCACCTCGTATAACTACTCTGTTCAATATAGTTCATGAAGGTGATAGTGTCTGTGAGTCACGGGCCAGGCATTTGTCTATAAAATATGGAGACAGCTTACACGCTGGTTTTAAAAAACCTATTCCATGAATAATACTATGTGTTACAGTACTTTCTTGTTATAACTGACGAGATTTTTCACTCTGGAGAAAATCATTTTATTCTTACATAAATTCATAGGTGTAATTTAGTTTTGCTGCAGTTAGAATAACATATTTCCTATCACTTCTTCCTCATAATAGCTATAAATATTTGATCATTCTGTATCTATTACAATGTCTGTATTTACAGTTTGCGCTGGGCTAACTCCCATGAATAAAATCCTCTAAATTTAGAACTGTTGCACTCTTCCTGCTCCTTGGCTTCTAATAACTAATATTAATATAATAACAATGGAAGGACATTGTCTACACCACATTCTGGTTTTAAAAAATCGATTTAAGTATGTATCTTCAATTGCTTTCAGCCTTTTCCAAATATCTAAGTTCCTTTTTTGTTGCTGTGATCTAGTGGGTACATTAATTCTCCATGGTCCAACTGCATGTAGAAAACCACAGTACTCTACATTCAAAACCAGCACTTGCCAACAATACTCCCAAAGAAGTCCATAAAGTGTACTCCAAAATGTAAAGCAACATCTCTTATGTGCCAATAAAGTGCATAAATGCCAGTTCAAGTTCTTACATTTCTTTATATCTCACATGATGGAACACCAGTTTTGCATGATGATCTTGCCTTTATCTTCGTGACAATCTCCAAAAAAAAAAAAAGAAAACTATATAGTGTAGTGTGTTTGCTCACACATCTATCATTAAAATAATACTATGTGCTCACATTATACCTAGGTGTCAAAAAAATTCTATATGCAAATATAAAAACACCTAACTTTAAGAGCACATTTTCCAAGGATGAGGGCTACTCTCCAAGACTTAGGCCCCATACACACCATAGAATCTATCCGCAGATAAATCCCATCAAATGGGTTTCAGCGGATAGATCCTATGGTGTGTACACGCCAGCGGATATTTATCCGCGGATAAATCTCCCCTGGGATGGATTTCCAGCAGATGGATTTTCGCTGACATGCTGAACAAATCCATCTGCTGGAATCCATCCCAACGGATGGATCCGCTCGTCTGTACAGACTCACCGGATCCATCCGTCCAAAGGGATTCCCCGCACGCGTCGTAATGATTTGACGCATGCGTGGAATTCCTTATATGACAGCGTCGCGCCCGTCGCCGCGTCATAATCGCGGCAACGGCGCGACACGTCATCGCCAGAGGATTTCCACGCGGATTTCAATGCGATGGTGAGTACACTCCATCGCATAGAAATCTGCCGAAATATTGACACAGTACCGAATGATCCACAACGGCTCAAAATGTATATGTTCAAGATATCTTAAGACAGATTAAGGTGAATAAAGCACCTGAAGCAAATGGCATACACCCACGGATCTTAAAAAAATTGAACTCTGTCATTTTTAAAGCCATTCTTTCTAATTTTTAGGGACTCTTTAATGACTGGCATGGTATCACTGGATTGGCGTAAGGCCAATGTGGTGCCTATATTTAAAAAATAATCAAAGTCTTTATCATAGACCTGTTAGTTTAATTTCTATAGCTGTGAAGATAATGGAAAGTTTAATAGAAAACCACACTGATAGTTTTTTGATGGGAAAAAAAAGTATTTTAAGCAACAGACCGCATGGGTTCATAAAAAGACAGAAGTTGTCAAACAAATCTGATTTCTTTTTATGAGGAGGTAAATAAAACCTTGGGCAGAGGGGTGGCTGTGGATGCAGAGGCGTATTTAGTGAAAATGGCGCCTATGGCAAGCACTGAAACTGCGTCCCTGTCGAAACATTTGAAACCCATCTTTCAGATAACCTTAACAAAAAAAAACAGCTAACAAAACTAGTGATATTTATCATCCCTTGTGATACCTTGGGTAGTGACATATCCTCTTTATGGAGAAATCTAGGGTTTATTAGACCCCTGATCCCTCCTCTGCCCTCCAAGGCCAGGTAAATGCAGAACCAATACTGGAAGTGATGAAATCTTCATCACTTAAGGCCTCAGTTTTCACAGAGGAGAGGGAGAAACTGATGTTCCTCCTTCTTTGTGCACTGCCAATCCGACCAGATGGAATGGGAGAGCCTGGGAGAACAGGGGAGGGCTGTGGCTGAACGCAGTAGGGATATCGCTGCTTTTGTCCATTGGCAAAGGTGCTGAGAACGAGATTCTGCCTATGCTCGGGAGGAGGGAGGAAAAGACCCTCAGACCCTGGTAAGTGCCTTGCTGCCCAGCCATTCGGCACTGCGTCGCTTTAACTGACAATTGTGGTTGTGCAACGTGACTCCCAAACAAAATTGATGTCCTTTTTTTTTCCACAAATAGAGCTTTCTTTTGATGGTATTTGATCACCTCTGCGGTTTTTATTTTTTGCGCTATAATCAAAAATAGAGCGACAATTTTGAAAAAAAATCAATATTTTTTACTTTTTCCTATAATAAATATCCTCCAAAATTATATAAAAAAACGTTTTTTTCCTCAGTTTAGGCCAATACGTTTTCTTCTACATATTTTTGGTAAAAAAAATCGCAATAAGTGTTTATTGATTGGTTTGCGCAAAAGTTATAGGGCCAGATTCAGGTAGATCGGCGCATCTTTGTTCTGGCGTAGCGCATCTCATATGTGCTACGCCAACGTAAATCAGTGAGGCAAGAACAGTATTCACAAAGCACTTGCCCCCAACGTTGTAACGTAATTTGGCCGGCGTAAGCCTGCCTAATTCAAAGTAGGAAGGAAGTGGGCGTAATCTATTTAAATGAACCGTGACCCCATGCAAATGAATGGCCGAACGAACGGCGCATGTGCCGTCCCCTGGGCGCTTCCCAGTGCGCATGCTCAGAATCACGTTGGACCTAACGCCTAAGATACGCCGAATCACTGAACGTAACCTACACCCAGCCCTTTTCACGTAGTCCTACGTAAACAACGTAAAATACGATGGCTGTTCCGTCGTCCATACCTTTGCATGGGATGCGCCTCCTATAGGTGGAATAACTTTACGCCGGACGTAAGCCTTACGTAAACGGCGTAGATTACAGCGACGGGTGCAAGTACGTTCGTGAATCGGCGTATCTCGGTCATTTGCATATTTGACGCGTAAAACAATGGAAGCGCCCCTTGCGGCCAGCGTAAATATGCACCCAAGATATGACGGCGTAGGAGACTTACTTCGGTCGGATGGAGCCAAAATTCAGGCGTATCTTATTTCAAGAATCAGGCGCAGAGATACGACACATATCAGAAGATACGTCAGCGTAAGGGCTGTCTGAATCCGGCCCATAGTGTCTACATAATAGGGGATAGTTTTATGGCATTTTTGTTAATATTTTTCTTTACTAGTAATGGCGGCGATCAGCGATTTTTATCATGACTGCGACATTATGGCGGACACATCGGACACTTTTGACACCATTTTGGGACCATGGTCATTTTTACAGCGATCAGTGCTATACAAATGCACTGATTACTGTAAAAATGACACTGGCAGTAAAGGGGTTAACCTGTAGGGGGCGCTGAAGGGGTTAAGTGTGACTTGAGGAGTGCTTCTAACTGTTAGGGGGCACTGATCGCTGTTCCCGATGACAGGAAACACGATCAGTGACAGTTTCACTAGGCAGAACGGGGAGATATTGTGTTTACACTAACATCTCCCCTTTCTTCCTCTCCTTGAGATGATCGCAGGTATGCCCATGGACATAGAGTCAGGCTCACGGACCTCACAGCGGGCGCATGTCCACAATGCCAATTCTTAAAGGGGATGCATATATACGTCCTTCTGCCTGTCCGTGCCATGCTGTCGATGTATATCGTCGTGCGCTGGTCAGCAAGCAATTAAAGCGGAGGTTCACCCAAAAATCAACTTTCTGCCATTAGATCCAGCATACTGCTGACATTTGCAGTATGCTGTTCTTTTTTTGTACTTATCGTTTTATCAGTCGTTGTTATCCGGCTCCGAGCAGGGATTTCTGCGGGGAATAGGCGTTCCTAAGCCAAGCGGATTTGATTGACGGGCTGCTATAGAGCGTCACGCCTTCCAAAAATACCTAAGGTGACACTCGGGTGTTTACAGCGCCTGCCGTGTAGAGCTGACTGTGCAGGCGCCGTAAACACTCGAGTGTCACTTCGGGTATTTTCGAAAGGCGTGACGCGCTTTAGCAGCCCGTCAATCAACTCCGCTTGGCTTAGGAACACCTATACCCGGAAGGAATCCCCGCTCGAAGCCGGATAACAACGGCTGATAAAATGATAAGTACCAAAAAAAAAAAAACAGCATACTGCAGATGTCAGCAGTATTCTGGATCTAATGGCAGAAAGTTGATTTTGGGTGAACCCCCGCTTTAAGAAAGGCCTGGATTATTTGCTAAATGTACATAATATAACATTTATAGGTAATGTTGATCCATAGAATATTGCCTCTCAGGGGATCAGCAAAGGATTTTTTTTACCTGCTGGAGAAAATTAAATCATGCTTTGGTGTTTTTTTTTTTTTGCCTTCCTCTGCATCAACTGTGGGTATAGGATTGTGTATATGGGATTAAATAATTTTTGTTCCCCTTTTATTGGTTGAACTAGATGGACTTGTGTCTTTTTTCAACCTGACTAACTACTGTATGTAACTATAGAATTTACTTATGTGGTCCCTTCCTATATACTCTTAAGCCCTGTACACACGATCGGTCCATCCGATGAAAATGGTGTGATGGACCGTTTTCATCGGTTAACCGATGAAGCTGACTGATAGTCAGTCGTGCCTACACACCATCGGTTAAAAAAACGATTGTGTCAGAACGCGGTGACGTAAAACACAACGACGTGCTGAAAAAAAATGAAGTTCAATGCTTCCAAGCATGCGTCGACTTGATTCTGAGCATGCATTGATTTTTCACCGATAGTTGTGCCTACCAACGATCGTTTTTTTTTCCTATCGGTTAAATTTAAAGCAAGTTGGCTCTTTTTAAACCAATGATTAAATAACCTATGGGGCCCACACACGATCGGTTTTGACCGATGAAAACGGTCCATCAGACCGTTGTCCTCTGTTTAACCTATCGTGTGTACGAGGCCTTACCCTCCACCATCATAAGAAAGCTTTACGTGTAACCCTCTTGATTTTTCTTTTTGGTGTATTCTTCCAATTGTGTATCCTACTGGGAATGTTTCTCTTTTTCCCTTCAGAGTGAGCATGAAACATTTATAAAATAAACACCCAAAAGCCCAATATAGTGTAATATCTCTTTAAATATCCAAAACATGTTGAGACATTTCACTACTCACATTCAGGTATAGATTAAAGTGCGTAACCCATATGCAAAATTAAAATTTCCACTGCCTGTGAATGTGCACCCCACTCTCACTCCATACACCTTACCAGATTTTTTAATTTCTTCAACTACCGCACTTATCGGCGTATAACACGCACCGGCATATAACACGCACCCCATATTAAGAGGGAAGTTTCAGGAAAAAAATGTTTAAAAAAATAAAAAAAAAACACTTAGGCCCCGTACACACGGTCGGACAAAACCGATGAGAATGGTCCGACGGACCGTTTTCATCAGTTCACCTCTGAAGTGGCCGTACGGCCTGATGTGTGTACACACCATCAGTTCAAAATCCGATCGGGTCAGAACGCGGTGACGTAAAACACACGACGTGCTGAATAAAACGAAGTTCAATGCTTCCAAGCATGCGTCGACTTGATTCTGAGCATGCGCGGGTTTTGAACCGATGCTTTTCTGTACTAACCATCGGTTTAGTCCGATGGGGCAGCGGTCCATCGGTTCGGTTTTGAAGCATGTTTTAAAATTTTGGACCGAAGGAAAACAGACTGATAGCCTATACACACAGTCGGTTTAGTCCGATGAAAATGAACTTCGGTTCATTCTCATCGGACCAAACTGACTGTGTGTACGGGGCCTTAGAAGCAAAATAATGGTATCTGAGCAGCCTGATCTGTGCCCATCTGCAGCCTCAATGCAGCCAGATCTGTGTCCATCTGCAGCTTCAGTGCAGCCTGATTTGTGCTCATCTGCAGCTTCAGTGCAGCCTGATCTGTGCTCAACTGTAGCATTGATCTTCAATGCAGTTTGATTAGTGCCCATCTGCAGCCTATAAATTTATCAAAATGCTCTGCCTGTTCAGTGCCAATCTGCAGTTTTTACCTTTTTAATGTTAGATCATCTCTGTTGTCTCTGAGGGAAGAGGGGGAGCGAGAGCGCCACTGAATTACATAGAGCCGCAATCTCTTTTCTGTGTACCTGGCGCTCCGTCACTCACGCGAGCGCCACTGAATTACATAGAGCCGTGATCTCCTTCCTGTGTACCTGGCGCTCCATCACTCATGCGAGTGCTGCTGAATTACATAGAGCTGTGATCTCCATCCTGTGTATCCGGCGCTCCGTCACGCACAGCCACGCCTCCTGCCCCTGCTCATATGATAGACAGTACAGTAGTCCAATGCGGGGCCAGGATGTGTGGCTGTGCGTGAGGGAAGAGGAGATCGCTCCTCTTCCCTCAGACAGCAGGGATCGGCGTATAACACGCACCCACGATTTTCCGCTGATTTTAAGGGGAAAAAAGTCGATTAATACGGTATATAAATTATCCATTCCTGGGCATTGCTTCTTCAAATACCCTACATTGGATTGGTTGAAGCCCAAAAAAAAAAAAAAAAACTGTAATATAGTGTAGTACGGTTTGAAATATAACTCTCTCCAAGTGTGATATACACTCACATTAGAAACCATGCCAAACTGTGCATATCCCTTAATCCTTTTAAAATAAACACAAAATCCTTATGTCCAACCAAGAATCACTAGATCTCTGCTTTTCCCAAGACCACCTGTTCAATCCTTCCACTTATACATGAATGCAGGCTCCCCCATGTAAAAGATAATTAAACCAGTTCCATAGTGTAGCAGTTTCCATAAAAAAAAAAAACTATATTTATTCCATTAAAATGCACTCACAAGCAAACTGTATTAAAAAGCATATAAACCTCATCACTACATATACAAATAGAATTCACAGTACGAAGCAATTTGATTTAAAAATAGATTACAGGGCCATTATATAACAGATATGTATGGTTTATATTTGGAGGATAATGATATCATTTAATGTCACTTTAGTCACTTGATTTATAGTTTTAATTCACCTGCAACAAAACTATTTCATGAAGCCTGAGCAGTAATGCCAAATGTTTAGCTAGTAATTACAACTCTGTAATCATATAAATGTTAAAGATCAGTTGAATATAGACATTCCTGATCTTATTATTAAATCATTTTTAAACACCACTTGTGCAAACCTTATCAATTAAATAATGATTCTAATTACTTTTAGGACAGAACCCTCAAATTCAACCAAGTACTGAGTCCTTTAAATTGCTGAAATCCTTGACATCCAAAAAAGTAGAGATTGGTAGATCATTTAATTAGGGACGTGGAGTCAGAGATGATTGTTAGCTATTGCTGTCACTGTTCTACTCAAATGTTGCTTTATACAAATAGTACACCTCCTCAGACCTAGTTGACACTAATGCTGCGTACACACGATAGGTTAGTTTGATAAAAACGCTCTGATGGACCGTTTTCATCACACCAAACTGATCGTGTGTGGGCCCCATCGGTTACATATCCATAGGTTAAAAAAATAGGAACTTGTTTTAAAATTATCTGATGGATAAAAAACCTATAGAAAAAAACGATTGTCTGTAGGTACGTCCATCGGTTAAAAATCCATGCATGCTCAGAATCAAGTCGACGCATGCTTGGAAGTATTGAACTTCATTTTTTTCAGCACGTCTTTGTGTTTTACGTCACCGCGTTCTGACACAATCGTTTTTTTTAACTGATGGTGTGTAGGCACGACTGATCATCAGTCAGCTTCATCGGATAACTGATGGAAAAATCCATCAGACCGTTTTCATCAGACTAACCTATCGTGTGTACAGGGCATAAGAGCTGTTGCTGTAGGTTCACACCTATGCATGTGGTTGCGATTCATAACATGAAACATGATTTGGCATTGCTGGAAGATTGGTCAAAGCAGTGGAAACTGCAGTTCAATGTTTCAAAATGTAAAATATTGCACCTAGGGAAAAATAATCCCTTGAGAGAGTACAGCATTGGGGGGTACAGTGGTAGCTAGTACAACAGAGGAAAAAGATTTGGGGGTACTTTGTATGTGATTGCAAAATGAGCAAACAGTGTGACCAGGCAGTGGGAAAAGAGAATAGAATTTTAGGATGCATCACTAGAGGGGTGAGTGAGTGAGTGAGTATCCCTCACTTGTATAGAGCAACAAATGCGAACTTAATCGCCTCAAGGCGCTTGGTATCCAGTGTCGTACAGGTCCTTCAGAAGAGGTGGGTCTTTAGTTTTTTCCTAAAAGCCCGATGGTTTTCTTCCAAGCGGATGGTAGTGGGTAGAGCATTCCAGAGCCGTGGTCCTTGGACTGCAAATCTACGTTCTCCCTTCGATTTGTAGCGGGATTTAGGGATTTGGAGAAGGTTTTGGTTGGTTGGCCGGAGCACGCGCTTGGTGACGTAGGGTTTTATTTTCTCACTTAAATATTGAGGAGCGTTACCCTGTGTACATTTGTACGTGAGGCAGAGTGTCTTGAATGTCACCCGGTCCTGTATGGGCAGCCAGTGGAGGGACCTCAAGATCGGAGAGATTGGTTCCCACAGCTTTTTACCTGTTACCAGTCTGGCTGCCGTGTTCTGGATGACTTGTAGACGTGAAATCTGGTATTTCGGTAGTCCTAAGTAGAGGGAGTTTGCGTAGTCGAGTCGTGAGTTGATGATAGTTCCAACCACTACTGCTGTGTCCTTTTCCGGGATGAAGGGGATGAGTCTACGTAGCATGCGGAGCAGATGATGAGAACCGCTGACGACTGATCCTATTTGTGCATCCATCGTCATGTCTGAGTCAAAGATGACTCCGAGACTTTTGACTTTATTGCTTGGTGCGATGGTTTGTGCGAGGATGGTGGGTGGTGTCCATGTGGTCCTAGAAATGGATTTCCGATTTGTGTGAAGGATGAGTAGTTCAGTTTTGGATCCGTTGAGTTTGAGGGAGCGTTCAGTCATTCAATTGTCGATCGGTGTAAGGCATTTTCCAAGTTCATGATATTGGTCTTTTTTGTTGGTGATTCGAAGGTAAAGCTGCATGTCGTCAGCATAGGAGTGGTAGCGCAGGTCCTGTTTGCTGATGATTTTGAGGAGCAGGCGGATGTAGATGTTGAAGAGTACAGGTGACAGGGGTGATCCTTGAGGGACTCCGCATGTAATGGTCCGTGTTTCTGATGTAAAGCCTCCTAGTTTCACGGTCTGAGTGCGATTTTCTAGGAAAGATGCAAACCACGGTAGGGCCGAGTCAGAGACTCTGGCTACTTCTTTGAGTCGCGTGAGCAATATGTTGTGGTCTACCGTGTCGAAGGCTGCACTGAGGTCCCACTAGGAGACATGATTCTCCATCATCTGCTGCTTCAAGGGCATCATCCCATATCTTGAGGAGAGCTGTTTCTGTGCCGTGGCCAGGGCGAAAACCCAATTGTAGGGGATCTAGGAGTTTGTGGTCATCCAGATGGGGCTGAAGCTGTTGTACTACTGCTTTCTCCATGATCTTGGAGATGGTGTTCAGGCTTTTTACCGGTCTGCGATGGTTTGGGTCTTTAGGGTCGAGGTTGGGTTTCTTTAAGAGGGGTTTTATTATGCCTTGCTTGAGGGTGATCGGAACAATCCCTTTTCTGAACGATTGGTATGTTAGTGCATTCTTAGTTCATTCTTTCAAGAGTTTTGTAGGAATGATGTCATTTGGTGATGTGTTGTCTCGGAGGCTTCCGATGATGTTTTTAGTGGTGTCGATGGTAATTGGGACCAGCTCGAAATTCGTCGATCATGGACTATTTATGTTGATCACTTCTTCTTGCTTTATCTGAATGGGGTTGGTGTTTTTTTCCTGTTGAACCGTAGCCCGAATCTTTTCGATTTTGTAAAAAAAAAAGTCAGATAGTTCATTACAGAATTCGTGTGTCTCGCTTGCAGGGGGCTCCAAGCAGGAGGGGTTCATCGTCTTAGCGACTAGTTTGAAAAGTTCCCGTGGACAGTTTAGGGCTTTTGAGATGATGTTTGCGAAATGTTCTTTTTTAGCTTTAAAGATCACTTTGTGGTAATTCTTGGTGAGGGTTTTGTACTTTGTGTGGTTTTCTTTTGATGGGTTTCTCCTCCAGGCTCTTTCAGCTCTTCTGCGTTCTTGTTTCAGTAGAGTGAGAGTGTCGTTAAACCAGCCCAAGTTGTTTTTTCGGCTGAGAGCTCTACGTTTTGGAGCGACTGTGTCTGCTGTTTTTAGTAATGCTTTGTTTAAGCCGTTGAGTGTTTGATCCGTTGAGTGGTTCAGATTTGGTACTTCTATTTTTGTCGCTAGTGTGGTTTTGAAGAGCTCAGAGTGTAGTTTCTTCTGCGATCTTGCCCAGTGTATTGTTGTTGGGAGTTTGGGCTTTTGAAGGATGGTGTCGATGGTTAATATAAATTTGATGGCGTGGTAGTCCATCCAAGGTAAAGGTCTGTTGTCCAGCTTGTTGATATTCATGTTTTGTTTGAAGATGAGGTCCAAAATGTGACCTGACGCATGTGTTGAAGTCTTTATCAGTTGCTGCAGACCAAGTTCTTTGAGTTGGTCGAGTTGGTCACCAGCAGGAGGAAGTAGGTTCTGATTCTCCTATATAGATCTTGAAAATAGTGTTTTTCCGTTCTGGAGATCTCACTTACAAAAAGATATTGATATGTCCAGAGACGGGTAACAAAAATGGTGAAAGGTTTGGGGGATAAAACATATCGAGAGAGACTTCAGGAACTTAAAGAGGAAGTAAACCCTCTGCAAAAAAAAACAAACCTGCAAGACAAAGGCATAATGAGCAAGTATACATAGCATGCTAGCTCATTATGAATTACTTACCTGAGATCAAAGCCCCCCCAGCGGTCCTCGTTCCCCTCCTCCGTCGTCATCACTTCCGGGTATCGCGGCTCCAGCAAATCACATGCGCAATCCGGAGCCGCGATGACGCATGCACGCGGGAGCCACCACTCACGGCACATACTCCTTTAGAAACAGCACGATGCGCAAGTCTCTAGTGTAAATATCCGTGTAGGCTTAGGATATATTTCTTGCACCTGCATGTAAGCCTTAATCTAGGCTTACCTGTAGGTAAAACGTGGTCTGTAAGGCCTCATACACACGATCGGTTAACCAGAGGACAACGGTCTGATGGACCGTTTTCATCGGTCCAAACGGATCGTGTGTGGGCCCCATAGGTTATTTAACCATAGGTTAAAAAAAAGCCAACTTGCTTTAAATTTAACCTATGGATTCCTAACCGATGGGAAAAAAATGATCGTTAGTAGGCACAACCATCGGTTAAAAATCCAGGCATACTCAGAATCAAGTCAACACATGCTTGGAAGCATTGAACTTCGTATTTTTCAGCACGTCGTTGTGTTTTACGTCACCGCGTTCTGACACAATCGTTTTTTTAACCGATGGTGTGTAGGCACGACGGACCATCAGTCAGCTTCATAGGTTCAGACCGTTCTCATCGAATGGACTGATCGTGTGTACGAGGCTTTAGGGTTTACAACCACTTTAATATATATGGTCTGGAGAAAAGAAGGGAAAGGGGAGACATGATTGAACCCTTTAAATACATCAGGAGGACAGTTTTTTCAACATGAAACCAAAATCAAGAACACGAGACATGACATGACCTCAAACTAACTGGAGGAAAATTCAAAACAAATTTTAGAATGTATTATTTTACTGAAAAGGTAGTTGATGCTTGGAATAAACATCCAGCAGAGGTACAGTAGTGAGCCAGTTAACAGTAAATGGCTTCAAACATGCTTGGGACAAACAGATCTATACTCCGGCAAAAAAGTTAAAAAAAAAAAAAAAAAGGCAAAAAAATATATTAAAAATGGACAGACTCACTCGACTTTTTTCTGCCGTCACTCTTCTATCTTTTTATGATATCCGCACCCGCAGTGAAAACACGCTACTTTCAGAAGATGAGCGAGGCTATCATGTATTCTAAATCACATGTAAAATTGCAGTGCGTATGTGGGTGCAGGAAACACAAGTAAATAGCATGGTCAAAATGACCATGTGATTTTCCTGCGGGCTCCGTTTAAAAAAAAGTGCATGCACCCTTTCCTGCAGGAACTATTGAAATGAATGAGCTGCCGTGCCCGTGGAAACACAGGCCATAAAAATGCTAAGATGTGAGACTAGAGTTTTAAAGCCTCCTGACTCTGTAAAGGCTTTTAACTAATCAAGGTTAATGCTGAGGCTAACACAGCACATGGAAAATAAAGGAGTGCCTAGCTAATAAGCTAAACATTTAACACACAAGCGGGGGCACACAGAAACATATCAAAACACAGTTAGATACTTTTACACCAAGTGAGGTGGCACTGGATTTGGTGGCTACCAATGTAATGTGCAAATGTGTGGAAAAAATACTGCGCAGGTCTCAAAAAAGTGAATAATTAAATAAAGGGTATTGAATCACAAACTGATTCAATTGTGCAAATCGTGCTGCTGCAACAAAAATAATGTCAGATATAAACATCAATAGCATAAACAATAAAAAATAATAAAGCTGCGCTGCATGATTGTCAAATATTCGAGTGATAGAATAATAAACACAAATGTTAAATTCACATATAATAATGTGCAAATATGACACTGTGACTGTATGATATCAAGGTATAAGTGAATGACAATTAGTCCATAGAGTCCAATTCTGTGAATTCAAAAATGTCTAAAAAGCAGTGCCAGACAGATCCGAAGGAAACCTCGCCAAAGAGCAGAATAGATGAAACCTCCACCTCTTATTACACATCTGCTTACCAGCTAAAATAGATCTCTATGAATGAGATCAATAGCGCGTGTGGCTAACAGCCCTGTGTAAGGTTTCCCGGAGCCTCCTGTGTAATGTCCCTCTATACGTTCCACCTTAGTTCACTCGGTCAGAGTTCCCATTCAGGGTGATCCAATGAAATGAAAGAACGCCAATATAGTGTGATAACGTCACTAAAAACATTTATTTATATTAAAAGTACATTGCACTCACATGCTTGTGGAATAAAAAATCGCGTGTATGTTTAGCTGAAGCCGGCCGGCTCTCACTAACCGCTCGTCCTTCCGGATAGCAGCAAGGTAAACAGTGGTCACGTCAGCACGCCGCTCCTCCCAGGGAGGAGCGGCGTGCTGACGTGACCACTGTTTACCTTGCTGCTTGCGGCGTACGGACCTGGCATCAAAGGGATTAATACAGACAATAGTGGAATAGAACACTTACCTCAAAGTATCCATAGCGTAACATAATAGTAATAGCAGAGTAAAAGCATACCTCCCAACTTTTGAACTTGAGAGTGAGGGACATTTAAGGGATATAGTGACGCGGCAGCAAAAAGTGTGTGTGTACATACATGATAGTGGGAGGGTCTTAAGGACAGTGGTGAAACAACTGGCCACCGACCGCTACCCACTCAAGTAAATGGGGATGCTCTGCAAAGCACTAGTTTTTAAATCATAACAATCTTCATAGTATTGCAGTATCATATGGTTTGGTGGCCGCAAACATGCAGTGTTAGGAATGAACATGTTCCTTTTTTGCACTGTGTTCCAGTGTGAACCAATCCTTAGGGAGAGAGAGTGAAGGATTACTATAGGATAGGGAAGAAAGGAAGGAGGGATCACTATGTAACATGGACGACAGGAAGAAAGGATCACTATGGTAAATGGAAGAAACAAAGGATTACTATGGTACATGGAGGAAAGGAAGGATCACTATGGCACATGAAAGCCAGGAAGAAAGAATCACTGTGGTACATGGAAGAAATGAAGTTTTACTTGGTACATGGTAGAAAGAAAGGTTGGATCACTATGGTACATCGAAGGCAGGAAGAAACTATTTTCTATGGTACATAAAAGAAAGGAAGTATCACTATCGTACATGAAAGGCAGAGAGGAAGGATCATTATGGTATATGGAAGGCAGGGAGGAAATATCACTATGGCACATGGAAGGCAGAAAGGAAGGATCACTATGGTAAATGAAAGGCAGGAAGAAAGGATCGATCTTGTACATGGACGGCAGGAAAGATCAATATATAATGTGGAGGGAAGGATTAGATAGAAGGAAGAGAGAGAGGGCAGAGTTCAGTCACACCAAGCTGGCTGGTCTCCAGAGGCTCAGGCAGTGACATGGGGAGCACTGCTTTAAAATTCCCGCCTACACAAACCTTTCACAGGCACAGCATTGGCTGCATGCCAGAGGTTGTGGGCAAACACAGGGGGTCGTACAGGGTGTAGAGTGGGTGGGCAAGAGGGCGGGAAGATGGGGGGAACTGTGCTGGCTGGGCACTGAGCGTGTCAGTCTCAGATTTGCTAGATGCAGGGTGGCACATACCTTGTTCTGGCACTGGGCTCTACTGCGGGATTCAGCCCAGAGTCACAGGGCACTGGGATTTACTTGAAATTTCGGGACAGTCTCTGCGATTCCAGAACAATTGGGAGGTATGTAAAAGAAGATGCTCTGGGAGATCCTCTCTCTAAATTAATTTCAATGTGTAACAAAAAAACTAATAGCAGAATAAAATAAGATTCAATCAAAAATAATTTTCAAAATAACCAAGTGTGTCCAAATTTGGCAACCATGCCGAAATTCTTTGTTATGTGTGTATATGTTTGTGTGTGCAAAGGGGGGTGTTTGCAAAGCAGTTCTGCAATGACTACACATACTGTATATGTTTGTAGTCATTATCCAACAGCAGATGCCCTGCAAAGCTGAGAAAAACAGTGGCATGAGCTTAGACACACCTTCCCTTGCAAAGTGGACAACCTATCTGCTCTTAGTAAATCGACCCTTATGAGTTTTCTTGTATTATTTTGAGTTTGGTTTTAATGTTGAGAATACAGAACTTACTGTATGTGAGTTAAATGGGATAATGTTATGGAATTACTGTGACAGTCAAATATTTGATAACACTAGCAGAATATCAGGTGTTTAATATTTTGAGTCCCCTTTTGAATAGGGATCTAAAGCCCCATACACACCATCAGATTATCTGCAGATTTTTGTCTTCAGATTTACCAAAACCATGTAGTACAAGGGCCTGCCTGATTGCATACAAATTGAAACTCTTAAGGTTTGACCTCCTATTAGATGGTTTTGGTAAATCTGCAGAAAAAAATCTGCAGATAATCTGATGGTGTGTATGGGGCTTTACAAATGCATACAGAACATATTACAATAAAAGTATAGCGGCCCTGCCTTATGCAGGAGAGCCCATACTCTAAATTTAATACGACGATTATGGATGAGTCAAACTGCCCTGGCTTCATTTTGAGAAGGTTCCGGCAAACTTCAAAGGTGTTTGGATGCCAACCCCAAATCCCTTTGAAATCAATGATTTGAATCTGTCAAATCAAAAATGCCAATTCTTCTGGCAATTAGGTCAATGTACACCTCTCATTGTAGATTGCATTTAGGAGGGGCACGTTGAGCTTATGTCTAAATCCACCTGTCCAGCATTTGCCACTACCTCTCCCCGTTCATGTCTGGAAGCAGAGGCCCGCCTTAAGGTTGGGTATACCTCTACGGCAGTCTCATCCTTGTGCCAGGGCATTGATGAAAAAGCAAAGTTTCCTTATGTGTAAGGAGAGTGACCCTGGCTAACGTAGCCCAGAAAAACGTACCCCAGGGGTAGTCCTCTTATGTGGCGCACAAGTTAATAGGGAACATGGAGGAAGGTCTGTCATCACCCACCTACATCCTTACATGTCCTGATTATCAGTGCAGCCCCAACAGAGCCCACCAGTGCTGCCAATCAGTATCCATCAGTGCCACTTAATGCCCATCAGTGCTGCCTACCAGTGCCCATCAGTGCCCATATGTGCCATTGATCGGTGCCCATCAGGGCCACATATCAGTGCTCATCAGTGCTGCCTATCAGTGCAGCCTCATCAGTGCCTCCTCATCAGTGCCCACCAGTGCCACCTCATCAGTGCCCATCAGTAGAGCCTATCAGTGCCCACCAATGCCACCTCATCAGTACCCTTCAGTGAAGCCTCATTATTGCACATCAGTGAAGGAGAAAAATTACCTGTTTGGAAAACCTTATAACAAACTATGAAAAAGATTATTTTGTTTCAAAATGTTTGGTATTTTTTCATTTATTTAGCAAAAAACTAAAACATCTAGTGGTGATTAAATACCACCAAAAGAAAGCATTATTTGTGTGGAAAAAAAAATGCAAAAAAATTCCTATGGTACAGTGTAGCATGATCACGCAATTGCCATTCAAAGTGCAACAGCTCAAATTGGCCTGGGCAAGAAGAGGGTACCAGTGTCCAGTAGGCAAGTGGTTAATGTGTCAATGCTAACAATTGTTTGGGCACAATAGGGTTAATGGCAGTGAGTATATAATCCCTGGAGGTTAGGGTAAATGTCAGGCTAATAAAGTAGGTGAGGTTTGGCTTCCGAAATGTGTTCTGATGGTTGACAGCACCCCGGATGGTTGACATCTTTCTGACAGCTCCTTGGCAGATCAAGTCTCCTGCTATGGCTCCCCGCCAGCTTGCTTGGAATCCTGCCTCGGCTTCGCAACACTCCTGTCAGCTGCTCTGGTGTGGACTGGATTTGGAATTGATGACTTTTACATGGAGCTTCTTTCAATGCTTACCACCAGTGATGTTTGTGAGTGCATATGCTTTGTATTTTAACTTTTTCTACTAATAAAACTTGCTACACCTTTGGCGGCTTGGCGCCTCTCTCCCCATCCCCATTCTCTCTTGGCTTGAAGTGTTTGTAAACCTTTACTTACACCCAGTAAAGTGACTGGCCTCATGTGATACACAGGGATGAAACAAATCCTCATACACAAGTTATACCTGTTTATTTGCAGTCTTCTCTTTTCTACATCAAATTCCAAGAATTTATAAAGCTTGTCTAAGAGGTCACAAAAAAGGGGTCAGGGAGCTGAAATTACATGTACAGAAATCAGTGCAGAAAGTTCTGAGGGCAGATTGGAGGGAAGGATCACCCCCCCCCCCCTCCTCCTCACAGCACACAGGGTGAGAACTGAGGCTGTCAATCATCTGGATCACCCTCCTTTGTCACCTTTTTTCTCTTGGTATCAGCAAAATGTGTCAGAAGTGATTCATGCTGATAGCAGAGGAATAAAACACTGGAATATGGTTTGTTTCTATTAGATGTCTGAACCACTTTAATATTCACATCCCTCTAGGTGGGACAGTTTCCTCTTGTTCTGAGGAGACAAGCTGATTAAGTAGTGCCAAAATGAATCACATGAAGTGGTAAATGACTTAAGTACCTGTTACAGGGATTGGACGCTATACATACTGTATACTGTGTACTACTATGTCACATCCTAGATTACACCATAATCTGATAATCTATGAATCCAGACAACCTTTGATAATAGATACTGATGGGTGCTGGAAAAAAAATATACTTTTCCTCCTCAATGATCTTGCTGATAGCTTGTAAGAACATTGTTGGTTCTGGGCACCGCCACCAGTGGCTAAGGCCCAATTTTTCTGCCCCTGTTTAACAGGGGCGTGTAATTACAATTTTTGATGCAATACTTTGCAGCGGGCTCATTCCTGTGCTCCAACTAGAGTATCTGTGAGGGGTTGCAGTGTTGTGGCACCAGCACCAGTGCCTAAGGCCCAATTTTTCTGCCCCTGTTTAACAGGGGTGTGTAATTACAATTTTTGATGCAATACTTTGCAGCGGGCTCATTCCTGCGCTCCAACTAGAGTATCTGTGAGGGGTTGCAGTGTTGTGGCAGCAGTGGCACCAGTGCCTAAGACCCAATTTTTCTGCCCCTGTTTAACAGGGGTGTGTAATTACAATTTTTGATGCAATACTTTGCAGCGGGCTCATTCCTGCGCTCCAACTAGAGTATCTGTGAGGGGTTGCAGTGTTGTGGCAGCAGTGGCACCAGTGCCTAAGACCCAATTTTTCTGCCCCTGTTTAACAGGGGCGTGTAATTACAATTTTTGATGCAATACTTTGCAGCGGGCTCATTCCTGCGCTCCAACTAGAGTATCTGTGAGGGGTTGCAGTGTTGTGGCAGCAGTGGCACCAGTGCCTAAGACCCAATTTTTCTGCCCCTGTTTAACAGGGGCGTGTAATTACAATTTTTGATGCAATACTTTGCAGCGGGCTCATTCCTGCGCTCCAACTAGAGTATCTGTGAGGGGTTGCAGTGTTGTGGCACCAGTGCCTAAGACCCAATTTTTCTGCCCCTGTTTAACAGGGATGTGTAATTTCAATTTTTGATGCAATACTTTGCAGCGGGCTCATTCCTGCGCTCCAACTAGAGTATCTGTGACTGGTTGCAGTGTTGTGGCACCAGCACCAGTGCCTAGGGCCCAATTTTTCTGCCCCTGTTTAACAGGGGCGTGTAATTACAATTTTCGATGCAATACTTTGCAGGGGGCTCATTCCTGCGCTCCAACTAGAGTGTCTGTGAGGGGTTGCAGTGTTGTGGCACCAGCACCACCACCACCACCAACAAAGGCCCAATTTTTCAGCCCCTGTTCAACAGGGGCATGTAATTACAATTCTTGATCTAATATTTCACAGCAGGGCCCATTCCTGTGCCCACCAAGAGTAACTGTGAGGGCTTACAGAGTTGTGGCACCAGCGCCAGCACCAAAGGCCCAATTTTTCTGCCACTGTTCAACAATGGCATGTAATTACAATTCTTGATATAATAGTTCACACAGAAGGGCGTTCCAGTGCCCACCAAGACTAACTGTGAGGGCTTACAGTGTTGTGGCAACACCAACACCTAGGGCCCAAATTTCTGCAGAGTATATATGGCAGGCCCCTACTTTCAAACATCCAACTTACAAACGACTCCTACTTGCAAACGGAAGGAGACAACAGGAAGTGAGAGGAGATCCCTAGGAAGGGAAATTCTCTTCTGTAAGAGGTGTCTCCTGTCCACTGATGCTTTATCACCAATCCTTGTTTCACTAAAAAACCCAAATTTTCAAAACATCATTTGTCATTGGGACAGAAAGTGAATTGCAATCTTCTGAGCAGATGCACACAGACATCAAAACAAATGTTTACAGGGGTGATAACCCCTCTCTATGTTTTTAGAAAAGCTTAAAAATAGATTTTATGGGTAGAGCTACACTTTAAAAAAGTACCAGTTCAAAATTACAAACAGATTCTACTTAACTCGAGGCAGAGTAGAGGGAGGAGGAGGAGGAGGACTTCCTTTCCTCTCAAGGCCTGCTATATACAGACACCATTCTTGCAACGCCACAGAACACACAAGAGTAGAGGGAGGAGGATTCTGGCAGTTTTGGAGGTATAGAAGCAGAGGAAGACATACGTCAAACCTTAAGACAGGGGTTGTCAAAACCACGGGCCGCAGGCCACCACCATTTTAATGTCTGCATTCCCTGTTTCCAGGTAAGAAAGGGTCCCTGTCCCCTTCTCCTTTGGGGACAGGGACCCTTTCTTACCTGGAAACAGGGACCCTATCACCCCTGGGGATGGGGCCCCCATATACCTAGTAATGGGGACCCCATCTCCCCTAAGGGCAGAACCCCATTTTACCTAGGGACAGGAAACCTATCTCCAGACTAGGAATGAGCTCCGGCGTGTTCGCACAGTCCACGTGCAGTGCTCGCCAGGAAGTCTGCACGGCGCTGCGCTAATCACAGGCAGGGAGACATTGTCCCGATGTTCGGCTGCAGAGATGGGGAAATGTCTCCCTGCCTGTGGTTAGCTCAGTGCCGTGCAGACTTCCTGGCGGGCTCTGTACGTGGACTGTGGGAACACGCTGGAGCTCATCCCTACTCCAGACCATGCTGGCTGGCAGGGCTGGCGTCAATCACCCTTGGGTGCAAGGATGGGGGAGGGGGCACTAAAATCCGAATCCCCAGCCACATGCTCTCTCAGGGTGAACTGGCTTTGTATTAGTAAAGCACCTTAAATTGAATATTAATAAATATCTTCAGATTTTATATGATGATGGGGTCTATCAAGAAATATTAAATAAAGGAGTTAAAATAGTATCTCGGAGGGCCCCCACACTAGGAGGCATACTTTCTCCCAGTCTGTTCCAAAGTAGGCCAGTGGGAACCAATTGGCTACAATTTAAAGGGACCTTTAAATGTGGCACAAAGGGTTGTAATTATTGTTGCCATATCAAAACAGGTCAGCACAAACACTCCTACACCACAGAGAAAAGCTTTTAGATTAAACAGTTTATCAACTGTAACACTAAAGCCCTGTACACACGATCGGTCAAACCGATGAGAATAATCTGATGGATTTTTCCATCGGTTAACCGATGAAGCTGACTGATGGTCAGTCTTGTCTACACACCATCGGTTAAAAAAACGATCGTGTCAGAACGCGGTCACGTAAAACACGTACGACGGCACTATAAAGGAGAAGGTCAAATCCAATGGCGCCACCCTTGGGGCTGCTTTTGCTGATTCCGCGTTACAGCGTGTTAGTAAAAGTTTGGTTAGAGCCGATTTGCGCTTTTCAGTCTCCGTGCTTTGCAGATTATTTTCTCGGGTTCAGTTTGTGCTTGTGGGTTCGTATCTGTCTTTCAGTGCATGCAGTCAGGTCGTATCTGTTTTGCAGTGTGTTCCTGTCCGCTCGATTTCTGTTTTGCAGTTCGTTCTTTACAGGCCTTGCTGTACTTGATTGCTTTCTGTTTTAAGTGTTCTGCCATCATACAAGTGATGCAGAAGGTTTATATTAAGGTAAGTTGTCTCCTTTCACATCACAATCTATGTCTTTAATGTATGCTAATGTCTTGTATTTTTTGCATCATTCTCTAATTACCATGTTTGTAATATGCTGTGAATGTCCCCTTTGTCCCCATGCATGTTGTAAGCTTTGAATGATCCATTTTTGGCCTACATGCATATTTCCCTTCACTAACATGCTATCCTAGGCCCAAACACACCTAGCCTAGTCTGTTTCCAACTTGTTTATTGTCTGCTCCATTGTAGTTCTGCCCCCCCCCCCTAAAATGTTTATTGGCCCAACAGAGGGGTATGGAGTCTGATAAGTGGGCCTATTTTAGTTTTGGCATGAAATTATCACTCCACTAATAAATGTTATACTGATGTTGGACAAGAATGTCTTTTGTATTGCGATTGCAATGTTTATGTGCCAAAGTACTAATTTTTTTTTGTTTGACTCCACAGTTTCCTTCCACGCCACAGGAATGGCAGACTGTGGCTTCCCAATTGGCCCTTCCCTAACTGCGGAGGGGCAATATATGGAAAACACGTCCACATAGTGCTGCCACCCCGTTCGGGGTCATACTATTTTAACTACAAAGGTTTTCATAGCATTGTGTTGATGGCGGTGGTGTCGGCACAGTATGAATTTATGTATGTGGACGTGGGGAAGAACGTCCGGATGTCCGACGGTGGAGTATTTGCGCAGACGGAGTTTGCCCAACGTCTGCAGACTGGTGGCCTGGCCCTGCCACGGGATGAAGACAATGTGGAGGGACTCTTTTGTGTTTGTCGCGGATAAAGCTTTTGGGCTTGGACCACACCTCATGAGGCCGTTTCCCCAGAGGACCCTCACCCCGGAGAGGGGGGTTTTTAATTTAAGGCTGCCCAGAGCCCAGAGGGTTGTCGAGAATGCCTTCGGGATAATGGCCAGCCGATTCCGCCTGTTCCAGACAGCCATACACATGGCGGAATATAAACTGAACACTGTCATTTTTACCTGCTGCATTTTTCAAAATGATTTGCGCAGGCATTCAGAGACCTACCATTCAAACATTGGGCCTGAGGCCAGACAATCATCAGAGAACCTTACTGGCCTGGTCATACTGGATTGCCCCCCCGAACTGCTTGAGAGTCCCGTGATATATATGTGGAGTACTTCACGGGTAGGGGGGCCATTGCTATGCCAGACCATATTACTTAAAAAAAAAAGACAGAGGCGCATGTCCCAGCTGGAGGAGGAGTATCTGCAGGTCATTAGGGAGGCAGCTTCCATCATGAGGGCCCCCCTTAACCCTGTTGAGGGCTACAGCACCCACCTTAGTGACCAGCTGCAAAAAATGGATGAGCGACAACGGGCCCTGGCAGAGGATATTTTTGTATCTGTGATTCAGAGGGGAAGAAAGGGCCTGCTGACTGAACACACAACTCAGTGACCCGGCCCAGTCTCCTCCTCCTCCTGCTGCCACATTCTCACCACCTGCAAGGGGCCGTGGAAGGAACACTGCAGGGAGCCGTGGAAGGAAGGCTGCAAGGAAGACTAGAAAGTGATTCCCTGGCTTCAAGCTGATCTGCCAGAAAATTGAGGTTATTGTATTACCACAGCTTGGGGTCATGTATGACATCTGCTGCTGCTTCTGATTTCTGGGATTTGGAGAGCACATTGTGACCCAAATTAGAGGGACTCCTCATGTTATTGATTTTGTTGATATATTTGGCTGATTGCTCAATTGTTGCCCTTCATGTTAAATTTTTTGTTCCACAATAAATGGAGATTTAATTTAAGTTAAATACTTGTCTATTGTGTTTTTCTGGTGAATAGCCATAAAACATTAACAAAGGACACAACCTCCTTGGGGGGGGGGCAATTTTGTTGTGATAACTTGAAAAAAAAAGTGACATTTAAAAAAAAATGTGATAACTTGATAAAAAAAAATTGAAACTTAAAACAAAAAAAAAAGATGTGGAGTACAAAAAATTATTTTGGAGATCTGGCTTTTTTTTTTTTTAAAAAAAGGATTATTCATGAGATCACAAGCCAAAAATAAAAGAAGTCAGTATGGGAGAACTGTCTAAATACCATCAGCAAAACAACGTCTTTATTCTAGCAATGGAACAAAGAAAAAAATGTGCTGCAATAAACAAGGCACTAATTTAAAAAATGTAGAATGTGCCATCTCAATAACGAATGCTAGTTTTACCAGAACGAGCGCTCCCGTCCCCTAATTTAGTCTGAGCATGCGTGCCTACTAGCGATCGTTTTTTTTTCTATCGATTAGGAATCCATCGGTTAAATTTAAAACAAGTTGGCTTTTTTTTAACCGATGGATAAATAACCAATGGCGCCCACACATGATCAGTTTGGACCGATGAAAACGGTCCATCAGACCGTTCTCTTCGGTTTAACCGATCAGGTGAACGCGGCCTAAATTTATAGTGTATGTTATTAATTGTGACACATGTCAAGTTCAATATGTGGGCCGCACAATTCGAAAAATTAAGTATATCTGTGTGATATCGACAAGAATCATAACACCAATGTGGCCAACAATTGGAATACCATACACTCTAAAGATGTGTCCAGTTTATCTATTCAAGGTATTGAGAAAATCACCACCCCAATAAGAGGAAGTGACAGATTTAGAAGGTTATGCAGGTCTATTGGATATTTTCTCTCCACACAAGAATACCAACGAGGTTGCATTTTGAGTGGGATGTTTCCCATTTTTATGATTAATTTTGGTGAACCTCCCGCCTGCATTTGAGCCCTCCTGTCCCTCCTTCCAGCAGCACTTTCTAGATCTAATCTCCTTTCCTTCTCTCTTAAAAAGGCATTTTTCAAATGGCATTTTGAGATTTGAGATATAGACATATATTATATGTCTTCCAGTATGGTGTGTCAATTAGTCTATTATGATCTTCCGATACTTTTTACCACCTGGCTAGTTACATTGTTGATCTTCCAGTTCATATGAATACATATGTCATACTTTTGACATACATAATCATAAGGGATACAAAAATGCAAACAGTGTATACACCTTAAGGGCTCTACTAAAATACAAGACGTTTATTGGTCATTTGTCTTTATTTCCTTTCCCCCCCTTCTTCATCTTAGGGCTATTAATTGTGATACCAGAATAAGGAAAGGACTCTATTTGTTTGTTTCTATTGGGACAATAACTCAACGAGGTTTAGCTACACATTGAGCCCTTGAAACACATTTATGAGACTATATATATATATATATATATATGTGACCAAAAACGTCTTCTCTATGTACCTCCATTCATCTATGAGTGCAGGTTTATGCTTTATGTTGTACAGGAATTGTTTCCTATGTTTTTAGATAACATGTGTAATTGGAAGCATAATGACTATTTTTTGACGGCTCTAATGGTTCTTTTGTACTCTATCTTGGTATCATTATTGGGATGCATCTCAAGAAAATATGTATTGCTTTTTTACATGTGAAACTATTTTATTTATATGTTTTATGGGTTTATTTAGCAACAGTGGGGTCCTCTTGAGATCGGATTATGCATTGGCGTGTTTTTATACATACAAGACCGGTCTGGATACTGGTGTTTTTTACATCGCACCATCAACAGATCGTAATGTGAATGTCCTCTGTTGATCTGATTTTTTAATAGTATACAATTAAATATATATGAACAGATGGATTTTAGTGCATGCATGTGCATGTATATGCCGGTGCATCAAGTAGTCATTTTTGTTACACACCATTTTTCTTGGCACTTTTGTTTCCAGATCGATAACATGGGATAATTTCACACATCACAATACACATTTGTGTTCATATATCTTTATTTTCACCCATGTCATCTGATTGATGCACATATTTATGTCTCATACACATTTATTTACGTTTAGTTTGACACACATTTATGCACATTTTCTCATATTTTCACATATTGTGATTTCACAGAAAAATAATTGTATTTGTTATTTTTTTATTATTATTATTATTAAAGCCTATCATTGAGCATACTTATAGGTGTTTACACACACACACACACACACACATGATCACTAATATGTCTACAAGTCTGCGTGACTTGTCTTAGATTGCTCAATTTTTGCATTTATACATTTTTTTTTGTATTCTTATTTCATTTTATGTCCTCATTTTACACACATCATGCGCACTGACTTTATGATGGGATTTTATGTGTTTCATTATACACATATATATAATCCTTTGATTCACCACAGATGATTTGCATTATGGTCTTTTTATGTATATGTGCATTGGTTTTATTTAATTCACTGGTTTTTTTTCACGTGTCCACACCTGTGTGTGATGGTCACCGCTGCTGGTTGTTTTGATATGATTAGCAGCGGTTCATCATTGGCTATTGTGGACCATGTCATTTTTTGAATGAGAGTATATATTTGGTGTATATTTTATTATGTTTTAGCTATGACTAAGCACTAGATCTTAGTGTGAAACGCGTTAGCTGTACATCCCACAGTCTGCCGTGATTTGTAGTGCTTTTTATCCTTTTACCAATAAAGGCAACCAAAAAGGTTTTTCCGAAGTGTGGCTGTCCATACATTTTTCTCCCCATTTTTGCTTCGTGCATTGCAAGCACCCATAGTTTCTGAGAGGACACTGATTGCTCATTGCATCCATCTGGAACGGTAACCTCCCTTCCTTCAAGGACGAATTTGGCATTTGGAAAGTAGAGTAGGTATTGGACACATTTGGCCAGCTTAAAGACATATTGCAATACCGGGTCCCTGTTTTTGTTTAAAAGTTTGCTAGATGTTTGCAAGGGCATATAAAGCAGTATGTAGAGGATTAATCCAAAATTTTGCGTGTTGGTGAAAATTCCCTATTCTTCCAGTTCTAAAGACTCTTAATTGCTGAGACAGGAAGCGATAGAAAATTAACAAAAACAGCAATACCTGTACATCTCTGTATGGTGCAGTTGGGAAGTGTTTGAGTCTTTGTAAGGTTTTTTAATTTATTTTTTGTCTGTCTGTGGTTTTCCATTAGCTTTCTGTCTAAGTTTTTTTTTTCTTTGAAAAATAAAATTCGAGAAGTCTGTAAGTACACAGTTTAAAAAAAAGAAACATAAAAATGTATCAAAGCAAGCAAAGATTTTATCTCTTTTATAGATCTATTGCATAGAAGAATAAAGATCTAATGCTACGTCCAATGTCTCTTCTATTGCTATTTTAATAAGTTTAATATATATAATATATTTCATTTGATATCGTTTATGGTAAAATTGAAATATTTTCTTTTCAGTTTTTTTTTATATATAAGATTTTAGCGCAAACAATTGAAATCTCACTTCTACATATTTATAGAGGTGTCCCAGCTTTATATCTGAAGGTGAAAATAATAAAATATCCATTTGATATTCTGGTTATATTGTTGATGTTATTATTTTTTCTTTTATGAATATTGTATGAAGTGATATACCTGTATATAGCTTAAGAATGAGTATTTCACGTAAGTAAATTTCAATTTTTCATTGAAGCTTCATACACATTGATAAAGCAGAAACTAGTGATGCTGGAGGCTAAACATACACCATCTCCACAGTCTAGTCAGAATAACTTGTAGATTCTAGGAGTCCCAGAACAGTCTTTTGGGAAATCTAAGCTACATTGCAATGTGCAAAGCCTTTCCTGGTGCATTCTGTACAAAGTTAAAATGTAAAAATATCCTAACTATTAACCACTTTCAAGTCTATTTTGTATTATAAAAAAATAAAAACAGGTAGGTATCTGCGCTACTGAAAAAGGTACTAATATTGGAAGAGGAAAGCAGCCAGCACTATTTGTTCATAAGCAAATATAAAAATATAAAAAGTCCACATGCAGGGCTAATAAAAAGAAACATTCTTTGAAGTTTTTTAAAAGAGGAAAGATGATATTCCCATCACCAGTTTTCAATGTGTAAAGGGAAGCACACCACACCACATGAGAATCAAATCTGCTTACCAGATATCAGCAAGTTATAGGCATTGATTAATAACTTCCCAAGGGATTGCATCTGAACTCTTCAATCACTGGTATGCAGATGGTTAAAATACACTGCAAATCTTGCATCCATTCACTTGTCCCAGGCAGCAACAAAACTTCCAGCAGTCAGTAGGCATCTCACCCAATCAAGGGGATATCACCAAATGGAAATAAAGCAGCATACAGTGAAGCCCGTCTCACTTGTGAAAGGATTTATTGGAACAACTTACATGTACAGTCAATAAGAACAATCATCATAAAACAAAACACCTGTGGCATTCAGCGTGCTTGTGTCTCATAGCCAGCCTGTTTCATCCGAGTGGATGTCATCAGAGGTGTGGCTCTACCACACAAGCACGCCCTGTTAAGTGTGTCACCAGGTGATGCGAATCACAGTGGAATCAACCCCCAGGATGACGCAAAAACCTGTAAATACTCTGCTGGAACGCATTACGTCCTGCGCTCCAGACATAGAAAATGCCTCTCAAATGCGAGAGACGGAGGAGCCCCCGGACAGATGCAGGCAGGAAACAGATCCTCTAGCTGCTAGATGCTATCATGTCAGCGCTAGGTATATACATGCACAAAAATACATTTAATATAGCGATTTGTAGGAGGAATTACATAAGTCATTTTATATTTGTATATTTTGTATTATAGTACTGTCTTGTATCGTGATAGGAGAATGCTATGTTGATGGTGACCTCTCATATACTTCCCATCAAGTATATCTAAAACCTATCCAAACAATAAACTCGCTGCTCCAGGTGAGACAGGAAGCCTAATGATATCACGGGTGCCTGCTCCGGCTCGCAATAGACATTGATTCAAGACAGAAGTTGCCAAACAAATCTGACATCTTTTTATGAGGAGGTAAGCAAAAACTCAGACAAAGGAGTGGCTGTGGATATAGTATACTTGGATTTTGCAAAATTTTTTGACACAGTTCCCCACACACAGCTAATGTGTAAGGTGAAGTCTACAGGCTTGGAAAAATCAGTTTGTAAATAGATAGAAAACTGGCTAAAAGACTGTATTCAAAGAGTAGTGGTTAATAATGATTCTTACTCTAAACCAGTGGTTCTTAACCTTGTTGGAGGTACTGAACCCCACAAGTTTCATATGCGCATTCACCGAACCCTTCTTAATTGGAAAAATAAAATATGATTTTTTCAAATTCAAAACATAGGTATATATTTAGATATATATTTATACATAGGTGCACAAAATAAACAAAACCATTAAAGAACAAAACCATTAAGAACAAAGAACAAAACCATTAAAACATGATTTTCACACAAAAACAAAAACATAATAATGAATATTTACTGAAAATCAGTGTGACTTCTGCTGTTGTCTTTCAGAGACTAGTTCAGAAATGCGCGGCTTTACCTTGGCAAGTGCCACTCTCATGTCATTTTCGCAACAAAGTCTGTTCCTTTTCTTAGTTTTTATGTCCAGCATCCTCGAAAAGGATTGCTTGCAAAGATATGTTGTAACAAACGGTATGAAAATCTCCAGAGCTTTCTTAGGCCCCGTACACACGAGAGGATCGATCCGCTGGAATTTATCTGCGGACCGTTTTCAGCGGATAGATCCCCTGGTGTGTACGATCCAGCGGATATTTTTCCGCGGATATTTTTCGGGCCAATGGATTTCCAGCGGATCAAAATTTCTTGACATGCTAAGAAATCGATCCGCTGGAATCCAGTCCAGCGGATTGATCCGATGGTCTGTACAGACTCACCGGATCAATCCGTCCGAATCCATCCCTCGCATGCGTCGTAATGATTCGACGCATGCGTGGAAGTCCTTATATTACAGCGTCGCGCACGTCGGCGCGTCATCATCGCGGCGACGGCGCGACACGTCACCGCGGAGGGAATTCCGCAGGGATTTTGATCTCATGGTTAGTACAACCATGAGATCAAAATCCGCCAGAGGATTTATCCACGGAAACGGTCCCCCGGACCGTTTCCGTGGATCGATCCTCTCGTGTGTACTAGGCCCAAGAAATAACAGGGTACGTTACCATTTGTTGACCCCAAAACGTTAAGAGCGTTGTTGTTCTGAAGAGTTGCTGTTGAACCTGGCTCTCCTGAAGTTCAATGATTTCATTGAGGTATTCATCATTGACATCTGTTGTCTCAACACTAAACTAAACGTGAATGGCTGTCTCACCCATGCTGGATATGACTCTCTTGTAGGGAAGTATCCGTCGAGAGACTTTGCAAGCTCATCTAAGTGCGTTGCAATTCCTTGCTTCAGTTCCGCAGGTACAGAAATGTCTCCGATTCCAGATACATCTTCGATCTCACTTACACAGTCGTCTAGCAGGGGAAAGTTTGCGAAGTTATCGTTCTCTATTCGTCGTTTCCATAACGGTAGCTTTTTTTTGAAAAGCCTTCAGGTTTTCTTCCGCTTCGATGATGTTGACTCCACCGCCCTGCATCTGTTGATTGAGATGATTGAGAGCTGCGAAGATATCAGTCATGTACGCTAAAATTGGTGCACAAAATAAACAAAACCATTAAAGAACAAAACCATTAAGAACAAAGAACAAAACCATTAAAACATGTTTTTGAAGCAATCTGCATGACAATGTTGGTGCTCTTGCAAAAACAGGGCTTTTTTTTATATTCATTTCTTATTTTCCACTTCACTATTTCCTCATTCATTTTTTTTATTTTTATCTATTTTAAATTTTTTAGCTTTATTTTATTTTATTTATTATCTCATTACTATTATTATCTCTTCATCTTCCCATCATTTATTTAAACTCTTTTCTCTTTTCCTAACCATTTTCCCCTTTCACTTCACAATCTGATGGTTGCTCTTCACCCCCCCTCCCTTCCCTCCCCCCCCCAACACCACACATATTTATTTGTAATTTTGTCACTATCACACACAATATTCATCCACCTCGGCACTCTAATTTACATTTAGTCTTAGATTCTTATTGCTCTGCCAACATACCCTTCTTTATAAATTGCACTATTAATTTCAATTCATTAGTTTATATAATACTTAATATATTCTGTGCATATTTTTAACTAACTTTAAAATTGTCATGACACACTTAAGTTCTATCCCATATATACATTATTATAATGGGCCTTATGTGCATGTCTAGCGCCATCTACCTATATAATAAACAAATTAACAATATAGATTTTCAGACACTGAAACTACCTTATATTTGAATTCTCAAACAGGCATCACTTTTGGCAGGTGCTTTGCTGGGCTCCCCCTCCACCTGTCCGGCCCGCACTCCCTGGCTGGACCTTTGGATCCTACCCAGCTATACTGTGGGTCCCTGTAGGCCGTTTATGTGGAGCATCGTTGAGGCCCTTTTTGGGGGTGCCAACCACCCGTATGGAGACAAGTAACCAGGGATCCTCAGGATTCTAATCTTACTCTGGTCTAAATAGAACTGAGAAACACAACCTGTGAGTTGGTAACTATATACTCTAAATGTATTTGTCCTCACCTAAACTGTACTATGTATTATGTACTTTACTATTATATATCTATTTCCATTATAGTTTGCACCATATACCTTTTCCTCCGAAGAAGACCCATATGTGGGGGTCGAAACACGTCAGGAACAACTTGACTCGAAGATCAGCCATTCATGTTGATCAGTGTCATGTAATTTTGGTGCTATATTTTTACATGTATGTGTTCTCAATGTAAACTGTACCAGAGCTCATTGTTTTACAACTTTTCAATTTTTCTACTTATTAAATATATTTTTTCTACTTTTATACAACAAATTGGTACGTCTCTGTAATTACTTATATATTTTTTGCTGCCTAAAAACCCCATTGGGGAGCCCTTCCTTCTTCATTATCTTTTTAGGGGTGAGCAGCACTTTCCCTATCCCCTTGTGTCCTTTTTTCATTCGTTACCATTTGTTGACCCCAAAACGTTAAGAGCGTTGTTGTTCTGAAGAGTTGCTGTTGAACCTGGCTCTGCTGAAGTTCAATGATTTCATTGAGGTATTCATCATTGACATCTGTTGTCTCAACACTAAACGTGAATGGCTGTCTCACCCATGCTGGATATCACTCTCTTGTAGGGAAGTATCCGTCGAGAGACTTTGCAAGTTCATCTAAGTGCATAGCAATTCCTTGCTTCAGTTCCGCAGGTGCAGAAATGTCTCAGATTCCAGATACATCTTCGATCTCACTTACACAGTCGTCTAGCAGGGGAAAGTTTGCGAAGTTATCGTTCTCTATTCGTCGTTTCCATAACGGTAGCTTTTTTTGAAAAGCCTTCAGGTTTTCTTCCGCTTCGATGATGTTGACTCCACCGCCCTGCATCTGTTGATTGAGATGATTGAGAGCTGCGAAGATATCAGTCATGTACGCTAAAATGAGAATGAACTCAGAATTTTTGAAGCAATCTGCATGACAATGTTGGTGCTCTTGCAAAAACAGGGCTAATTCCACACACACTGCAAAAACACGATTCAGCACCTGTCCCCGGGATAACCACCAAACGTTAGAATGGTACAGAAGTACCTTGAATTCAGATCCCATTTCTTTACACAGCTCCCTGAAGATGCGGTGCCTCAGAGCACTATTTCACACATAGTTCACGCATTCCACTACAATTTTTAATACTTCTGCCAGTTTTGGAGGCAAGGTTTTTGTTGCCAACACATTCCTGTGCAGAATACAATGCGTAACAATGATGTGTGGTGCATCGGCTTTCACTAGCGCACCAAAACCAGACTTTCTTCCCAGCATGGCTGGAGCTCCATCCGAACAAACTGTAGAAACCATATCCCACGAAAGATTGTTGTCTTTGAAGAAGTCATCCACAAGTTTCTTCACATCGGCTGCCTTAGTTGCTTACAAAATAAAAAAACTTCCTTTATCACGTCATCTTTCACATAGCGCACGAATACTGCAAGCTGGCTTAGATTGTAAACGTCTGTGGTCTCGTCGAGTTGAAGGCTGAATTTTGCCGGGCTTGAAATCGGATCTGCAACTACTTGAGCCAAGATGTCTTTGCTCATGTCCTCTATTCTGTCGCTGATGGTGTCATTTGAAAGAGGAATTTGGGATAACTTAACTTCAGCCGCTTTTCCCAGCATGATATTTGCCATCTTCAACACAGCTGGTTTTATGAGTGTATCACCAATGGTGTGTGGTTTGCCCTGCTTTGCGATCAGGTAAGCAACTTCGTACGATGCTATGAGGATCGGTTTGTTGATGGGTACAAAGCCGAGAACAGGCAGACTAGCCTTTTCATCGAATCTGGCTCTCCACACCTTGAATTCAGCGAGCATGTGTTCTTGTATTTTCCATCTCCATGCAGCTTAAGGAAGTGTTCTCTTAGTTTTGCCGGTGCTAGACTAGAATTGTTCAACTTGGCATTGCAAATCATGCAGTTAGGACGCTGAATTCCATCACGTTGCGTTATACATGTGAATTCATATTGTACATATTCGTCCGACCATGTTCTTTTTTTGCTCGACATAGTTAGTATGAAGGGATTAAAATATTAACCTCCCTGGCGGTATGATTCTTTCAGAAAAAAGGTGCTGAAAGCGGTACCATTATTTGCAAGGAAATTTGGCGTTTTATATTGTAGGCCTGTAATTTTTAGAAATAACTCATTTAAATCTGACCAAAACAGAGTCTAGTAGGCATCCCGGGTATGACATTTTTTTAAAAACAAAATTATAAATTATAATATAATAAATAATTATAACAAATAATAATATAATTATAATAAAAATTATTCAATAATGTAATCAAATCAAAATCACTGAAATTTGCTCAGTTGCAGAATTGTTGCTGTCATTTTTTTTTATTTTTTATGACGAATTTCCCCACAAATCGCTATCGCACAATTCTGCAGGTGATTATAATTTATTATCGCTGTTTTTTAGCTGCTCTAAAACTATTTTTGACATAAAGGGACACTTTTGGTTGCTATGGACAATCTACAGTTTGCAGGCAGAAAGAACAGTTTTTATTATATAAAAGTACATGTAGGACACTGGGCAGACCACTAGGGACAAAGGGGGTGTGTATTTTTTACATACAGTACTGTAATCTATAAGATTACAGTATACTGTATGTAATGTGTTTGTTTACGTTTTTGAATTTGGCGCCGTTCTCCGCTCCCGTGCGTCGTAACGTCGCAGGGAATGGTGATCGGCGGCACAGGAGGACGCTGTGTGAATCGAGCGAGGTCCCGCTCGCTCACACAGCGCGGTGGCATCGCTGGATCCAGGAACAAGGTAAGTAAACACTCCCTGTGGATCCAGCGAGGCGAGCCCGAGTCTGACTCGGGGTTACCGCTCGCAGCACAGAAATCTAACCCCGAGTCAGACTCGGGAATACCGCTAGGCAGGTTAAGAAAGAAATCACACGACGTACCATCACGACAGTTACAATTCGACTACTGGGCTCCCCAAATTCCCTGCAGCACAGATAGGCCAAGCGATGTTGCGCGATCACCTGCAGCCAATGATGGACAAGCGGGGCGTGTCATCACAAATCATATGAGTCGGGTGTGTGTCTTGACCTCCGCCGAACCCGCGAGACTGACTCACCGAACCCCTGGGGTTCAATCGAACCCAGGTTAAGAACCACTGCTCTAAACGGTCTAAGGTAATTAGTGGTGTACCTCAAGGTTCAGTGTTGGGCTCCTCCTTTTAATATATTTATAAATGATATAGAGTCTGTGATTAAGAGCACCATTTCAGTCTTTGCAGATGACACCAAGCTATGCAGTGGAATAACATCTAGCTGACCTCAATGCACTGTTTAATTGGGCACCTATGTGGCAAATGAGGTTTAATGATGATAAATGTAAAGTTATAAAATAGTCATGGTTATGGCACCAGGATGTAAGGGGCAAACTTGAACAAAGAAAATGTACCAAACTATAAACCACATGCAAATATAAAAATCTTAAATTAAGTTCTTATAATAAGAGAAAGTTCCTCAATGAGGAGGTGCTGACTTTGGAGTGAAATCCAAAGGAGACTGGATGGAAGGAAACCAAACAAATTAAATAATTAGTGGGGCCAGTCTATAATACACCTGTTAGATAGAACCAGTCTATAATAGAGTATTACGCCACCAAAAAATAATAATATGGTCTCATAGCACAATGAAGTTTCTAGGGTGTGCAATAAACAGTCCCAGCAAAGAATTCCAACTGTCAGTAATGTCATATATACAGCTCCAATGCCAAGTCCAGATTAGACAATGAATAAGAGAGTCACCAAGGAGCTCAATAGGAAATTGACTCACAGAAAAAGTCCCCAGGAAGAACAGTCTTTGTCCTATACCACAAGTCATCCCATGTATGAAGGGAAATAAGTCAGGATATCAAATTAGCAATTTTATCACTGAACTAAATCAACGGGGACCCAAGAAGTTATGCCAGGTCCATTGAGAAAATCAATAACCAAAACACATAGTAGAGGGTCGAGGTCAAGAAAACCAGATAAGGGTTCTGATTAGTCCAGTCCAGTTACAAAGCTGGGCCAGGAACAACACATTTAAATATAGTCCTAGCAGGGTCAGAAATGGGAGGGCAGAGAATCAGGACATGGCAAAACTTGAATCATAGGATCAGCTGGAAACAGAGAACCAATGCAATGATTGAAATTGTTTTTTTGGTGTCCTAGGGCCAGATTCACAAAAGAGATACGACGGCGTAACTCCTGATACGCCGTCGTATCTCTGTTTCTAACTATGCGACTGATTCATAGAATCAGTTACGCATAGATAGGCAGAAGATCCGACAGGTGTAATGGACTTACACTGTCGGATCTTAGGATGCAGTACCGCGGCCGCCGCTGGGGGGAGTTTGCGTCGTAAACCAGCGTCGGGTATGCAAATTAGGAGTTACGGCGATCCACGAAGATTTTTCCCGTCGTTACGTCGTCGCGAGTGTTAGATTTCCGTCGCAAAGATAGGGCACCTTTAACATGGTGTAAAAGTACTCCACCATGTTAAAGTATGCCTGTCTTTCCCGCGTCGCTTTTGAATTTTTTTTAAATCTTTTATTTTTCCCGGCGTAAATCTTTTTTGATGTCGCGATTCACAAAACGTTGGCGCGTCGTAATTTTGCGCAAAGCACGTCGGGAAATTTGCGACGGGAGCATGCGCAGTACGTCCGGCGCGGGAGCGCGCCTAATTTAAATGGTACTCGCCCCATTCTATTTGGCCCGCCTTGCGCCGGACGCATTTACTATACACAGCCGCAAGTTTCCAGGTAAGTGCTTTGTGGATCGAGCACTAAACCTGAAAACTTACGGTGGTGTAACTTAAATGGCTTACGTGTCCCCGGCGCAATTGTACGTGAATCTGGCCCCTAGTGTGCATAAATGCACTTGCCCATGACCAAGTACAAGGTGACATTAATAGACAAGATTGTGTTAACACAATGATATGCATCAATTAAGCAATTTTTCAAATATTGCAGTTTCACTGATGATCATGTGTACAAGTCAACGCTTTATTTCTTCTACTTTAAATTCTCAGATATTTAGCCACAAATTTGCTAGGTATGGTAAAAATAAATTCTGGTCAGTTAGAGGTCATATTTTCTTTATCTGCCTGTTTGTTCATTTGCCATGTTCACCTGTATGCAGTAACTTATATCTATCTTAAAGCGGGGGTTCACCCTATATAAAAAAAAACATTATTTTTTTCCTCTAGCATTAAATTCGGCATAGTAGCGTGAGCTACAGTATGCCTGTCTGTATTTTTTTTATCCCGGTACTCACTGTGCTATTGTACATTGAAGATTCCGGGGAATGGGCGTTCCTATGGAGAGAGAAGGTGATTGACGGCCGGCCCTGGCACGTCACGCTTCTCCGGAAATAGCCGAAATAGGCTTGGCTCTTCACGGCGCCTGCGCATAGCCTGTGCGCAGGCGCCGTGAAGAGCCGAGACCTACTCCGGCTGTCTTCGGGGAGCGTGACGTGCCAGAGCCGGCCGTCAATCATCCTCCCTCTCCATAGGCACGCCCATTCCCCGCGGGAGTCGGAATCTTGAATGTACAATAGCACTGTGAGTACGGAGATAAAAAAATACAGACAGGCATACTGTAGCTTGCTCTACTATGCCGAATGTAATGCTGCACTGTTGTTAAGAAGGGTGAACCACCGCTTTAACTTGCATTGGTTTCCCTTGATCACAGTGTGGGCGGACCCTGAATCTATGACTGACACATCCACATGTTCCTCTCTGGGACCCGCCTGAATAAAGGTACACTAAGCTGGTGTGAACAAGCACAAACAGGTTATGTGAAACACATTAAAAAACTTTTGTTTCTGTCATTCATCTGGCATGGTGACAATAAAAGAATAATTGAGCATTATCCATCTCATTGTGGTGTGCAGTCATCTCTCTTTTCCTTACATAGACTAAGGCTTATTACACAGTCCAAAACCCTATAGGTAGTGTATCAAAAACATGGAGTGGCCTGTAAACCCAATCACCATGATCCTGGTCACGTGTAGCAATGACACTCTTCTAGCTGGGGATGCTTTTTGTGTCAGGCCTCATGAGAGGCACTAGCCTAGCATAGGTGTAACATGGTACTATTCAACTTCACCACAGCGAGGGTACTAAGGATCAACTCCAGACATTTGAAGCATACACAAGCTGGGTTAAACTCAATTTTATTGAGGTAGTACATAACCATTTAAAAAAAAAAAATCTGTGCAAGTCAGTCATAAGCATTTTCTCCATCTGTGAAAGTGTGCCTTCTGCACCCATTCAGGGATAGCAAAGAAATACATCTTCACACCATCTCTCTCCCTTGGCTCTTCTCTTCAGCAAACTTGGGCTCCCTCTGGATTCCGCTAACTAAGCTCCACCCCAAGCTTATATATGATCCTGCCAGGAAGGAAATCAAACCATCCCCTGTCCTGGGAGAACTTAAAGAGGAAACCTTCTATAAAGGGGCAACACAATAACTCCTGTGTACAACAAGACTATTTTACTTAAAAAAAAGCCACATCAAATGCCCCACAGTTGATTGTAGGCAGCGCATTGGAAAGTTTCTCACGTGATTACTCTTTAACCCAACAGTCATCTTAATTGGCTGCACAACTAGTGATGCTTTATGTTGCATGTTAGTGTAAAATTGAATGTTGCTCTCGTAATATAACCTTGTCTGCAACACATTACACATAATAGTATTGATGTCACTGTGTACTTCTTTCTAAAGTATCCACTATGTTAGAGGCCCATGCTATACATATTTGTGACAAGAGGGGAAAATCATACATACATATTCATCATGTTAGAAGAAGTTTTACACTCTTCATCATTATTAACTTTTCAGTTTATTAGTTTATTAGGGATCTGTATACATTTTAAGGTGAGTATTGTTGAATTAAACTGTATATCAATGCAACCTCACTATCATTGTTTAATACCTATATTTTTCCAGTATGTCTTTCCCTTGAATTTGAACCACCTTTCAATTTCAGCTAATAAGAACAAATTGTCTTTTAAGTAAAATGCCATTTATCATGGTTATTTTTCATTATGTGACATGAGAGTTCTAACTTTCCTTAGTGTTTACACCTTCATTTAACATCTAATGAATAGGTTAGGTCATAACATCATAGTAGGTGTTAGACTTTGGATATTTGCAAACAATAAATCAATGAGACAAATGATAATTGCCTGTCATAGTAAACAGAGAATAATTATATTCCATTATTTATAATTAATGGCTATCATATTAATTAAGTTTATACCATGACTGATATGTCCATGGAAAACAAGGTGATCCAAAGCATTTTTGAGAAATTGTTAAAGTGGAATTAAACTGGCGTTTGTAGCAATACACAAGGTCAGGAGCGGGGCTTGTACACCTTCCGAGACATCATACAAACGCTGGTCAGTGGCTAAAACGGTTGACACTGCCAAAGATACTCAGTGCCAGTCAGAGGCACCTTTTTCTGTAAGTGCATTTGTTTTTAATATTTTAATAAATTAATTTTACATACTGCACTATGATGAGCCCCTTGTTTTTGAGGAAATAAGGACATCTTGTAAGAGGGAGAAGGAGAAATACCAGTGACGGAATAAGAAAGACACCATTGTGGGGCTTTTTATTATCCGGGGTCTGGTGAGTGTTGAGTTCAACCATTGGTGATGGTGGCACATCTTTGTCGGGTGGAAGAGACAGTTGCACCTTTCTATATGTAACCAGTATTACCAGCATTTGAACCCACATATCCTATTGGACCACATGGGGCAATATAAATATTGACTGTTGTTTCAGGGTTGGATTTTCCAGCGCAGTCGGTGCATTTTGTATTTTATATTTGGGACTTTTTCACTTCTGTTTCCTGTTTTTTTGTTTGTATTTTTGTTTTGCCTTTTCGTTTTCACTGGGGCCAGCCTTGAGCCTCATAAAGGGCCATTTTTCCATATAGGAATATTATGGTGTATTGAAGCTTAAACTGACATCAAACTTTGGGGCACACTTTAAGTATTGAGCTCACTGCACTATTTATGCTATATATATATATATATTGAATTTTACATTTTATTTGCATTTATTCATTTTGGTATACGAGTGATTGATTTACACAAGTTTATCCACATAGTATATCGGGTATATAGCTGTACCTGATACAATATATTCTCTTATATATGGTTGTTTGTGCACTAAAACAGTTCACAGTATATAACACATCCCCAGAGAGTGTATTCTTTGGAGAGTCAGATCAGCGCAGTAACACTTTTCTTCTTATGCACATCTAATCCCTCTATTGAGGGTTTATACAGTATTGCAGCAGATCACGCACAGTTTTAATATATTTATTTTGCACCGGTGACACTTATAATAACCATTATGAAATACTTACCTTACCTAAAACCAATCTATTAACCTTCTATGAGGAGGTGAGCTGCCATCTAGATAAAAGAAGGCCAGTAGATTTGGTGTATCTGGATTTTACAAAAGCATTTGACACAGTTTCCCATAAACGTTTACTGTACAAAGTAAGGTCCGTTGGCATGGACCATAGGGAGAGTACATGGATTTAAAACTGGCTACAAGGGCGAGTTCAGAGGGTAGTGATAACATGGGAGTACTTGGGATGGTCAGGGGTGGAAAGTGGGGTCCCCCAGGGTTCTGTCCTGGGACCAATCCTATTTAATTTGTTCATAAACGACCTGGAGGATGGGGTAAACAGTTCAATCTCTGTATTTGCGGACAAATACATAAAAATTTGCAACAACCATCATTTTATTCCCTAGGGTGTCTGCTAAAACAAAAAATTATATTATCTTTGGGAGTAATTTTCTAGCAAAAAAAGGAGAGAAATGTCACAATTGGCCTGGATTGCAAGTGGTTAATTACCATAAGTAAGTAAAATACAAATAGTTATTATATATTGTTTTTAAGGTAATTTACTATATTATCAAAAAGCAGGTGGCTTAACAGACAAATAACTGAAGATTGAAGTTATAACTTCAAACCAGTAATTTCAAAGTAAATCTAAAAACAATAAATTATTGTTATAACATATAGCATAATAATATATGATTTAGCGTGATTAAAACAGTACCTTTTCAGCAGGCAGCAGATAGTCATTCTCCCTCTCAACTGTGTGAGAAACCCATGCTTTTTCCTTCTAGTTAACCCTCCTGGCGGTATTCCTGAGTGTGACTCGGGGTGGATTTTTTGTGCTGAAATCGGTATCCCTGAGTCACGCTCGGGGTAGCTATGCAGAGCCTGCAGCGCGTGCTGGCTTACCTTGTTCCTGGATCCAGCGATGCCACCGCGCTGTGTGAGCGAGCAGGACCTCGCTCGATTCACACAGTGTCCCTGTGTGCCGTCGATCTCCGTTCCCTGCGACGTTACGATGCACGGGGGCGGAGATCGGCGCCAAATACAAAAAGGTAAACAAACACTATACATACAGTATACTGTAATCTTATAGATTACAGTACTGTATGTAAAAAATACACACCCCCCTTGTCCCTAGTGGTCTGTCCAGTGCCCTACATGTTCTTTTATATATGGTAATAAAAACGGTTCTTTCTCCCTGCAAACTGTATATTGTCCATAGCAACCAAAAATGTCCCTTTATGTCAAAAATGGTTTTAGATCAGCTAGAAAAAAAATATAATGACAGCAACAATTCTGCAACTGAGCACATTTCAGTGATTTTGAGTTGATTACATTATTGAATAATTTTTATTAGAATTATATTATTATTTGTTATAATTATTTATTATATTATAAATGAATGAATGACTTGTATAGCGCAATTCATGCGAACTGAATCGCCTCTGGGCGCTTTTTCCAGCCAGAGTCTGCTTGGCTGGTGCGGTCATTTTACTCCGTAGGATCATGACACGCTTGGGACACACAGTCATACACACAGATATACATATATATACTGGGCCAATTTGGACAAGATCCAATTTACCTACCAGCATGTCTTTGGAGTGTGGGAGGAAACCCACGCATGCACAGGGAGAACATGCAAACTTCAGGCAGATGGTGTCGTGGTCGGGATTCGAACCAGCGACCCTTTTGCTGCTAGGCGAAAGTGCTACTCACTGCACCACTGTGTACTATAATTTTGTTTTTAAAAAAATGTCATACCCGGGATGCCTATTAGTCTCTTGTTTGGTCAGATTTAAGTGAGTTATTCCTAAGAATTACAGACCTACATTATAAAACGCCAAATTTCCTTGCAAATAATGGTACCGCTTTCAGCATCTTTTTTCTGAAATAATCATACCGCCAGGGAGGTTAAGAAGGCTGGGCTGGAAGGCAGCATATGTTTTTTAGACACATGCTCCCTTCCATGACACTGCAGTGAGAGGACAGCCTCCACTGCAGCATTTTTATTGGACAGTTTGTTCCAATGGTGCTTTACCATTGGTCCAAGGCTCCAAGCTGTCCATTAAGCTCAGTGCTTCTGACAATAAGTGAGAGGCACTGTGAGGTCATCTTCTCAGTCTGCTGCAAACAGAGTGTGACAGCTAGTATTTAAACTGGCTGCTCTGTATTTATGCTTCTCACAGCCTGCACAAGAAGCAGTCTGCCAGAAGCTATCTCTGGATAGTATCTACAGAACTATAGGTGGCAGAAGCCCCATTTTGACCAGTGGTGGGGTAGGACTTCAGCTACCCCCCAAATTCCGGGTCTCTGCGACCCCAGGTGGCCGAGCTACGACCCTCGAAGCTCGATTTTTTTTATGCTCTGCCTCACCTGTCTCCCCTGACTGCATGTCCCTGCTTTGAAGTGATCATCTTTCTGGTGGCCTCCGGTTTTATAGCCTTTACCAGAGGGCCAATGGCGAGCACAAGGGAGGGGTTGGTCGAAGGTCCCGGTGGGCACCGCGCATATTCACATAGAGTTCCCAAATGAATGGTGTGGGTTGAGCCTCTCGGGTGGACCAGCGGTCACCCCCAGGTAGATTTCTATATTTCACTCTGTCAGTTTTCCTGCGAGACAGGCTTTGGGGCTAGCCCCTTTAGGAGGGATGGAAGACCACTGAAATTTCGCTCGGTTTTAGGGCTCCCGGACAGTCCTGACGTCATTGGCTCTTTACCCTAATTTGTGATCAGATGCGTCCGAAGAGCACAGCTATCACAGATCACTGCTGATGCACCGTGCAGGGGACATGCAGGCAGCGTGAGCATGGGAGGACGTCATATGATGGCTTCCTGGCATCATTTGGCTATAGTGTGGTCACAGAGGAGTTAAATATGGTCATGCAACTATGTTTACTGGAGCAGCAGAGTAGGAGCTGCTTAAAGGTTAGCTCCAACTGGGGGGAGAAAATAGCAAATAAAGAAAAAATAATATAGTGTACACAATTGCAACACAAGACATATTGTAATTGAATGTTATTAAAAAATACCTTTCCTTTTCAATCTGCAGCTCTGTAATTTTCTGAAAACATAATGCAATATGGTTTTCTGTACACAGAATGTGTACAGAACACCCCCCAGAAACATAATTTCCTGTTTGCGTGATAAGCTTATTGATTTTCCCAAAAGTCTGCACCAAGATAAATGTCAGATTTCATTTATCCCCTGGAACAATAATTTCAATTTTGGGGAGATACTCCCTATAGGAAATCATGTCTAATCATGTTTCCAATAGGAACAGGCCTAAATGGATGCAGGCCCAGCAGCTTTCCTCATTAGAGCCTTGCATGTGCAGCAGCTGGTTGATAAATATGAAACCACTCCCATTGGATTCACTTTCCTACAGGGGCACAGACAAACACACAATGATTTCTCAAGATTAACAAACGGTAGGAATCTGCAACAAAGTTTGTTTAAAACCTTGTAATGTACATAGATCGCCCAAAGGGGATTGTTTTGTTTTTTTTCCAACAAAAGTGTAGTTACTCTTTAAATCAACATGTTTTACAGTTATCTATGTCAGGTACTCAGAGGTATTCTAAAATTATGTAATTATAAATGTGCAAAGTTAGCATTCACATGAAATGTTATATAAATATCTGCACACCAGGTTTCTACTATGCATGTGACTTGTGCCCTAAAAAAACTCCAAAAGTGTAAATGGGCCCTTAAACCTTATTAACTATTTCTACATATATTTTTACACCACCCATAGTAATGGCTATTAGACTTCTACTACTCATGTTTGCCTACTTGGTTGGATTAAATAATATTGTTTATATTAGAATGACAGCAATACATACCGCAAGCAGTGTGAACATCAGATGACCGCAATGCTCTAGATTTGTGAAAATTATGCTATCAAATTCATTATATGAGATATTCATTTAGCAAAATTCTCCCCTGATAAAGTCACGTGACGATACGCGTCGGGATTGGAGCACTAGACTCAGCACTCTGACGGCAGGCATTTGAGTCACGGCGCTGAAGTATATGTAAGTGTTTTTTACCGTTCTTTACCAATAAATGTGCACCATTTTTTATGGGATTACGCAATGTGCTTCCTTTCCTTTTTTCCTTGACCATACTGCCACCCTTCGAGTACGCTTTGCTGTACACTGGGAGTAGGAGAGATCTAAGAGGAACATAAGGATTTTTGCGAGCCCGGCGCTCGTGGGGACAAGTGTTTACCATCTGAATCTACTTTGGGGTAACAGAGTTACACTATATACATCCCTTTTCTTTCCATATGGTATCATCCGAGAGTGATTCCCCTGACCGCATATGAGCTCATCGCAGTATCTGCTGTGTTACATGAGGTGCTATAAGCTGTCATTAAAACAGCTTTGAGGTAAGCTGCTTGGCATCACTGGAGGTGTGTGCACTTGTAGAGTTTTTACCCCCAACACGTGTGCTGGTTTCCTGGATTCACCACTCAGAGAATCTCTCTATATCTGCTGGGCATTTAGTCTAGCTGGTGTAAGGTCGCATTCACACCTAAGCGTATCGTTTTCTGTCGTTTTTTCAGATGTTTTGTCGCACGTTTTGTCGCGTGTATTAACACGTATTCGCGCATTTGCATACAGCGTTGTCTGACGTTTTGGAACTTCAACGTTTTTTATTTTAGCCGATAGGAAAAATGCTCATCTCTTTCATTATTTTTTGCTATGTTTGTAGACTTTTATCTTCTTCCTGGGTGAATATTCTATTTCACAGAACAGATTTAAGCAACAAAACTTCTGTAGAAATGCTCGTTGTCACGCTAGACGCTTGAATCAAGCGTTTCTATTAGTTTCTATGGGAATACAAACGTTCAAAAACGCCCAAATCAGCCCGATTCGCGTGACAAAAAAGGGTCCAGAACTTGTTTGAGCTTCAGGCGTTCGGCTTCAGGCGTTTTGGAGTGGAGATCTGAACCATCTCCATAGAGAATAATGTATTTTTTCCCCTCTAGCGTTTTATAGCTTCAGGCTTCAGGCTACAAAACGCTCAGGTGTGAATGCAGCCTAAGAGTTAAATTAGATACTCACTGGTTTGGGTTTCCTACCATCTGGCTGATTATATTATCGGATGTGTATCCCTTGAGAATTATCAGGTCTTTAGAGCATCAGCTGTGAGGTAAGCTGCTAAGAAGTCACAAGAGGTGTCCTTTGCACACTGAAGCTCCTCATTTCTCAACACTTGTTTTTTTGGGACCACCACTCAGAGACTTTCCATATATATTTATTTATTTATTATATTATTATATATAATATTTTTTTGCACGTATTCTATGCTGACTTTGCTTGGCTTTTATTTATTATATTAAGTCTACATATATATGCACTATTTATTTGTTTGTGTATAGTGTGGCACTCACTTTATTGTAATTTATGTAATTCATGTTTCTCTGAGATATTTGTTTCACTTATCGATCCAGGCAGAGATCTGAAATATTTGGTTGTCTATATAGACAATTTTTATGCATATAGGGGCAGATCCACAGAGCAAGAACGCCGGCGTATGTACTGATACGCCGGCGTACTTTCAAATTTCCCGAGTCGTATCTTTAGTTTGAATCCTCAAATCAAGATACAACGGCATCTGGGTTCGATCCGACAGGCGTACGGCTTCGTACGCCTTAGGATCGCAGATGCAAAACTTCGGCATCCGCTGGGTGGAGTTCGCGTTGTTTTCCGCGTCGGGTATGCAAATGAGCTTTTTCCGACGATCCACAAACGTACGCGCGGCCGTCGCATTCTCTTACGTCGTCTCTAGTCGGCTTTTTCCAGCGTATAGTTAAAGCTGCTATTTTGCGGCGTATAGATAGACTTGCCATGTTAAAGTATGGCTATCGTTCCCGCGTCGAAATTTGAATAATTTTTTTTGCGTAAGTCGTCCGTGAATAGGGATGGACGTAAGTCACGTCTAAGTTAAAAAAATGACGTTGTTGCGACGTCATTTCGCGCAAAGCACGGCGGGAAATTTCGGAACTCATGCGCAGTACATTCGGCGCGGGGACGCGCTTCATTTAAATGAATCACGCCCCCTACCCGCCGATTTGAATTACCCGCCGTAACTTTCGGCGCGCAAGCTTTCAGGATTCAAATCCAAAGCCGGAAAAGTTACGGCGGCGTAGCGTATCTCTGGTACGCGGAACAGGTGTAAAGGTATGTGGATCTGCCCCATAGAGTGTATTATAGTCACATTATCTATCTCCTTTTCCCCCTCCCTCCCCCCTTTTCTCTGTTAAACAGCGCAGACACCATCACCTTTTTTAATTTAGCAAAATTAGTTTTGGAAAAACATTATCAGTTATTGGAAGATCGACCTGTGATTTTGTAACTAAATACTGGGAATATAGTATAAAGTCACATGCTATAAATTAGAATGTATAATGAACATGTTCATTTTTGTATAAAATAAATACCTAAAAATACTTGTTCACAATTACTTTTCATGTAATTTGTCCAATGAATGCTTTTAAAATGAAACCCTTTAACAATGTAATTGCAGAAAGACGTAGGAAAGCCAATTAAGTTTCATTGTAACTGAGTATGACAATAGTGCATGATGAAATAGGGCTGTATGCTAGGAAGATTGGTATTAAGCATTATTCTTGCTGCAGATCTCCTACTGAAGTCTAACCTAGTTAATGTGTTGTTCTGCGTTGAGAATGGCAGGCATGGTGTGCTTAATATCATTGTTCTTGGGGACTTTATAGTACATGACGATTTAAATTGTATATGGACATGCTGTTAATGCTTATTATATGTTGAGATGACAGCAATGGTTACATTAAGGTTGTGATTCAATTATATCACATCACAGTGGCAAACTGTACTTTACTAGTAGGTGGTGGTCAAGTTATAAAGTCATTTTAGGTGCCTCTCTTACGCATAAGTAGGCTATCTACACAAAGGTATTGTGTTGAAAATGATAATGTAATTTAGGCTGTCAGGCTGTAGTTGAACAAAAAAATACATGTATTCCAATGTATGATTATGTGAGCAATTGTGATATAGTTACACTTAAAAATTATAATATAATTCAGGCTGTAGTAGAACAAAAAATATATATTCCCATGTGTGATTATGTGAACAATTGCTATATAGCTGCACTTAAAAATTATAATATATTTCATGCTGTAGTAGGACAAAAATATATAGTCCCATGTATGATAATGTCAGCAATCACTGTATACTTACACTTGTTATTAATTTCTTCATTTAATATTACTTTTTTAATGTTGTAATTGTCATAATTATCAGAATTACAGGTGTAGCCTAATGCCGAGCTACAACAACACGGAGAAGGAGACATTGCTCTTTATTTGCCCCTCTCCATGTGTGTAGCACACTTCCTAAGAGAGTTGCAAGTGTAACACCCCTTTCACACGGGGCGGTTTTCAAGCGCCTTAGCGATGGAAATAGCCTCTGCTAAACGCCTCAAAACCGCCTCCCATTCACTGCAGTGTGACTTTTCACACACGGGCAGTACGCTTGTGGGATGTTACCAGAAGTCCTGCAAACAGCATCTTTGGGGTGGGTTGGGAGTGCTGTATTTAGAGCTCCCAAAAGGCCCTGTCCATTACAATGAATGGGCAATGCTTTCAAAGCGTCTTAACCTCCCTGGCGGTATGATTATGTCAGATTTTAGGTGCTGAAAGCGGTACCATAATTTTGCATGGAAATCAGGCGTTTTATATTGTAGGCCTGTAATTCTTAGGAATAACTCACTTAAATCTGTCCAAACAAGAGTCTTGTAGACATCCCGGGTATGATAACGTTTGAAACACAAAATCATAAATTATAATATAATAAATAATTATAACAAATAATAATATAATAATAATAAATATTATTCAATAATGTAATCAAATCAAAAACACTGAAATTTGCTCAGTTGCAGAATTGTCGCTGTCATTATATTCAGTGTTTGATGACGAATTTCCCCACAAATCACTATCGCTCAATTCTGCAAGTGATTCTAATTTATTATCGCTATTTTCTAGCTCTAAAACCACTTTTGACATAAAGGGACACTTTTTGGTTGCTATGGACAATCTCCAGTTTCCAGGCAGAAAAAAAAATTCTTTATTATATAAAAGTGCATGCAGGACACTGGGCAGATCACTAGGGACTGTAATTATTTTATACAGTACTGTAATCTGTAAGATTACAGTATACTGCATGTATTGTGTGTTTTTACTGTTTTTGAATTTGGCGCCTATCTCCGCCCAGTGCGTTGCAACGTCGCAGGGAACAGAGCTCGGTTGCACTTGGGCACTGTGTGAATCGAGCGAGATGACGGCTCACACACACAGCAGGGAAACATCGCAGGATCCAGGGGACAAGGTAAGTTACTTTGCCTGAATACTGCGATGCGATCCAGAGTCTGGCTCAGTGATACCGCTAATGGACTGAAATTCCACCCCGAGCCAGACTCGGGAATACCGCTAGGAAGTTAAAAGTGATTTGAAAGTGCCGCAAAAATGTGAGTGTAAGTTAAAACCACCCGCTAACGGCTGAAAAGTGCCACTAAAAGGGTCCCTTCCGCACCCGAGGTCACCCCCCCCCCCCAGACTAGGGGGCTACCTTCAAGGGTCTCTGCCAACCTCCTAACACTCCATCTACTTCTTCGACCTAAACTTCACTGCCCCAGCTTAGCTGACCCTTGGTATTTGAGGGGGCCTGCCCCCTGCCAACCCAGACATTTCACGTGACTTCATCAAGGGTATCTGTTTGTTAAGCTGAACAGTGCTTTTTTAACTGTAAGTTGCTACTTTGTTTTAATAAATTTATATGGAAATACTACACCATGGAGACCTATCTTTGTTACATGTAAACTGTTTATGATGGGAAGCAAGGACCTGTAAGGAGATTATCATTACTAGTGGAAGCCGTAATATCTATCTGGCTGGGTAGCCCTGGAGAAATGATCTCATTGCCTGGAGTCACAGCTATACAAAAAAATAGTCCCTTCCTGCTGCCACCTACACGAACCAAACACTGCAGGTATTGGGCTATCAGGGGAAAAAAAAAAACGTAAAAAGCACAGGGTTGGGATGCTGCGGATGGGGTATAACGATGTTCGGTCAGGGCTGTGGAGGTGTTTTTTTTTCTACATTAATTAGTTCTCTGTGGAGCTTGCCCGGGCCCCCCTGCTGGCCGGGCCCAGTACAACAGGGCCAGTTGTACTGGTCTATCAGCGGCCCTGGGCGCACTACAGATGGTGGAAGCATTTAAATTGATTGGATTCCATTTTTCTGCACAAGCACTTTATATCATGAACTTTGAGATTGGGCATGTTTATTGTATGTATTTACTACATTGTTACTTTGGAATTTTTGCACTTTATTGCATATGATATTTATTCACTGCATTTGTCACTTTGGAAATTGCACTGTACTTTATATGCAGAACACGTTACTTGTGTATAGTTACACATCTAGGCCCGGATTCACAAAGGACTTACAACGGCGTATCTCCACGTACGCCGTGGTAAGTCCGAATGTGCGCCGTCGTATCTTCACGCCTGATTCCTAGAATCAGATACGCCTCACGGTTGCCAAGATACGAGCGGCATAAGTATCCTACGCCGTCGTATCTTGGGGTGCATATTTACGCTGGCCGCTAGGGTCGCTTCCGTATATTTCTGCGTCAAATATGCAAATGAGCTAGATACGCCGATTCACGAACGTACTTGCGCCCGGCATATTAAAATACGCTGTTTACGTAAGGCATCCGACCGGCGTAACTTTACCCCTCATAAAGCAGGGGTAAGTCATGCTAGGTATGGACGTCGGAAACGTCGGAACAGCGTCGTATTTTACGTCGTTTGCGTAAGTCGTACGTGAATGGGGATGGGCGTAGGTTACGTAACGTCGACTAAGCATTGAGCCGGCATAATTTACGGATATAATTCAACGTTATACTGAGCATGCGCACGCATGCGCCGTTCGTTAGGTGCGTCATTTACGTGGGGTCACGATTCATTATCATACAACACGCCCCCTACCAGCCTAGTTTGAATTAGGCGGGCTTACGCCTGCCCATTTACGCTACGCCGCCGTAACTTAGGGCGCAAGTTCTTTGTGAATACGGTACTCGCCTCTCTAAGTTACGGCGGCGTAGCGTATCTAGGATACGCTATGCCCGCACAAAGATACGCCCTCCTACGTGAATCTGGGCCCTAGTATTTATTTGAAGATATATCTAATCACATTTTGAGTAAGCGCCACATTATTCATTTTATTATTTACACTGTGTGGGAACACCATCTATGTTGGCAGCTACTTAGTTTATTATTTATTTTTTGGTTTGCGCATTAGTATTTTCACTGTATTGGACAGATGCTGCTTCCACCTAGGTCAGTATTGTATGTTTGTTTTTTTTAAAAACGCACTTCTCTTTTATATAATTAGTAATACATTAATTTGCTTTAAGTTTTTCATTGCTGTATCTAGGTTTTCATCTGTTTGAACATTCTGTTTTATAGTCATTTCTATTATTAAAGCAAATCACTGAATCCAGTCACTGTTAAGTGGTTATAATAATTATATACAATAATAAAATCTAAACATTGTCACAAATGTCATTTAAAAAGAAAAAATATATATTTATCCTGGTCTTAAACTATCAACATATTTTTTTTTTGCAGCATGCATTAGCTTTATACTTTTCAATATATTTTGCATCATTAGATATGTGATCTGGAATACATTTATATCCTTAGCACAAATGAACTAAATATCATGCCTTATTTGAAACTCATTAGTTGGCCTAGAAAAAAAATTAATTTATTCTGGGGCAGGTTGACTTTGAAATCCCAGTATGACTTTTCATACGTCATTTTAACTCCATTGCAACTACTGCGGTTTTCCTGATCTGAACAGCAGAATGACAAAAAGAGCAAATAAAAGACATTTTACATTCCAGGCAGAAATGTACAACAAGACAAGCATATTTTTAAATGCTCACAAAGAGTCACTCAGCTGCTTCATATTCAACCCCGTAGAAAATAATATTTACATGTTTGCAACATCAAAGTGGATGACAAGTCACTGTAAGACATGTAAGGCATGCACATCTGGTCACATAGCTTGATTTGCATATGCTATGTTGAGATTATAGCAAGCAATCAAATCTGGTTACCAAAGGCGATATTAAATTAAAATGCAGAATTCTGGCATTAGTTTGAGAAAAAGATGAAAAGGCTCGGATCATGAATTAATTACACTGAATCTTCTGTATGTATTTACAGTAAATTAAAAGTAAAATATATTTTGATTAGTAGAGCTGCAATACATTAAAGTGTACATAAATTCAAAATGTATTTTCAATATATTTGGCATTATGCCTCCTTATGTAGTATGTTTTGTTTTAGAATGTGGTGCAAAGTTTCTTCTATGGGAATCCTGACAGTAACAGCACTCCCAAAAGGCTGACACCACTAAGCTGCTGCCTCTCTATAAGCAGCAATGTTGTCAATCTGCTTTGTTCGCCACTTCATTTGGCTGTCAGGCTGCCTATGAGCTCTAAAGGAGGTATGCACAGAACTTATGGGTGGCCAAACAGCCAAATGAAGCAGCTCACACGGCAGGTAGACAGTGTTGCGGAGGAAGTGGCTTAACATCAGTCTGCACCTGGAAATACTGTTACTGGCAAAATCTAATGCCGCGTACACACGACCAGCGGACCTGATCGCCGATGGAGTCCCGCAATCGGTCCCAAAAGCTGAGGAACGGGGAGAGCTGTGTGTAAACACAGCTTCCCCGTTCTTCACTGTGGCGCCGTCATTGATCGTGTGTTCCCTTTTATAGGGAAACACAATCAATGACGTTACATCTACAGCCACAGCCCCCTACAGTTAGAAACACAAATGAGGTCACACTTAACCCCTTCAGCGCCCCCTTGTGGTTAACTCCCAAACTGCAATTGTCATTTTCACAGTAAACAATGCATTTTTAATGCATTTTTTGCTGTGAAAATGACAATGGTTCCAGAAATGTGTCAAAATTGTCCGAAGTGTCCGCCATAATGTCGCAGTCACGAAAAAAATTGCTGATCGCCGCCATTAGTAGTAAAACATTTTTTTTAAATAAAAATGCAATAAAACTATTCCCTATTTTGAAAACGCTATAAATTTTGCGCAAACCAATCGATAGACGCTTATTGCGATTTTTTTACCAAAAATAGGGAGAGAAATACGTATCGACCTAAATTGAGGAAAACATTTTTTTTTTATATATTTTTTGGGGTGTATTTATTATAGCAAAAAGTAAAAAATATTGAATTTTTTTCAAAATTGTCGCTCTATTTTTGTTTATAGCGCAAAAAATAAAAACCGCAGAGGTGATCAAATACCACCAAAAGAAAGCTCTATTTGTGGGAAAAAAAAGGACGCCAATTTTGTTTGGGAGCCACGTGGCACGACCGCGCAATTGTCAGTTAAAGCGATGCAGTGTCTCATAGACTTTAGCGGTGTTCGTGTGTTCGAACACATTTTTTGACTGTTCGCATGTTCTGCTGCGAACCAAACGGGGGAGCGGGGGGGGGGGGTGTTCAGCTCATCCCTAGTCTTGAACATTATGATTCTTAGCAAGGACCCTGACTCTTGTGCTTGTGTTCTTCCGTCCACTATTACTGACAGATTTTCATACATGCAGAACAAGGAAAACACCTTTCTGGTTCTGTTTCATGTACTGACTATGGAAGACTAATAGCAATGGCAATCTTACTATGATATATATATATATATATATATATATATATATATATATATATATATATATATATATATATATATATATATATATATACTGTACCTTGTTTTGTCACAAATACCCATTACATGTTTAGAATTAAACACAGAAACATTGTACAGTATGAATATTTTGGGGAGTGTGTCTTTTCATTACTGCTGGAATCTTATATTCAGCTTGTTATTACAACAATAAGCACTATTTTGATTCCCTGTCTTGCTTACAAAGAACATTTTTTCTCTTATGTAGAGGATTAGATTAGCTTTGGGAACACCCTGGAAATCTCAGAACCACCATTTTAATATTACTAAATATATATATTTTAATCCTGCTTAGTTTTGCAATGCTTTATTTTCATGCGCTGTAGTACTGAGGCCCCGTACACACGTCCGAGAAACTCGACGAGCAAAACACATCGTTTTGCTCGTCAAGTTCCTTATGAAGCCGCCGAGGATCTCGGCGAGCCAAGTTTCCCCATTAACTAACGAGGAAATAGAGAACATGTTCTCTATTTGGCTCGACGAGTTCCTCGTCGGCTTCCTCGGCCAAAAGTGTACACACCACCGGGTTTCTCGGCAGAATACGGCTCCGATCGAGTTTCTGGCTGAATTCTGCCGAGAAACTCGGTCGTGTGTACGGGGCCTGAGAAACACAATGTATTCGAATATTTCAGCAGTCTTTAATATGCACACAAAAACAAGTCTATTTCAGTAGATATTACAAATGTGTGGATGACTTACTTTTCAGGAAATTAAATATTCAGAAGGTGGTTTTACGCCTCACTGAACAAGTAAAGCATTCCAAGGTGACCACTAATATCTTTGAAGTACATGACTATTAAAGGACTACACTTAGCACAATTTGTATCTTACTTACTGTCTCTTATTTTCTAAGTTGATATTTTTTGTGCTGTTTTTTTCTAAGTCTAAAAAATTATTACAAAAGTGCATAAAAATTGAAAAGGTTAAAAACTCTTCCACCATGTTCTTGTATCGCTTGAAAACCACCTGTTTGGCCCTCTTCAGCTGTTTCCACTGTACTTGGACCTATTCATTGGGCTTGTGGGGGGGGGGGGGGCTTTTGTCTCCAGCAGCAATTCTACTGGTAGTCACCCACTACATTCAAACATCAGAAAAAAGGGGTGTATCCAGTTGCCCAGTGCACTCTGTAATTGTAAGTTCACACAATGTCTTCTACATGTCTGTTGTGATCATCTGGTTGGGCAGCAGAATGGGGGTGGTCCCCAGGTTAATTAACTGAACCAGCATTCTACCCTGATGAACTTTGGAAAGGGTTCAATCTGTCAACTATTCTCCAGCCACCTCCATGTCTCTTTGTGGTTCAAACATAGCAGAGGCCCCTTGGAGCTTCTTATGGACCCCGACGGTAAGTGACTAGGCAACCTTTCTGCTGTAAAGTTAAAGGGGTTGTAAAGGTTTTTATTTTATTTTCTAAATTGGTTACTTTAAGCTAGTGCATTTTTGGTTCACTTACCTTTTCCTTCCATTTCCCTTCTAAATGTTTTTTTCTTTGTTTTCCTTGTCTGAATTTCTCACTTCCTGTTCCTCCTCAGTAGGATGTTCAGTAAGCTATTCTTAATGACTTCCCATCACTCGGATGATGGTGGAAAGCTTACTGAGGAGAAACAGGAAGTGAGAAATTCAAACAAAGAAAAAAAAACATTTAGTAGGGAAATCGAAGGAAAAGGTAAGTGAACCAACAATGCACTAGCTTAAAGGAACCTATTTAGAAAATAAAAGACAAACCTTTACAGCCCCTTTAAAAACAGCTTTTGCTTGGGTGGTGTTCTGACAACATTCACTCGCGCTGTCTGCTGTTGGTATTCTCTGCAATAGAATTCCTAGGTACAAATTAAGTACCTTAAGGCCTTAGTCATAACCCCCTTTTGAGAACGGAGGTAATTCCTGCTCGACTGTTTTCATCTCTTGTTGAGGCTATGTTCTCATATGGCTGTTTGTATAGCCAAACGAGGAAATGGAGTCAAGGCCTCTTCTTTTCTTTTTTTTTAATCTCAATATCAATTTATAAACTTTTAGAAAAAAAAAATATATGACATAACATTGACTGTAAAACGAATAGGTTTCATTTCAAATACTGCAATCTAATTGTACAATCTTTCAAAACTGAAGACAGCAGTCAAAGGCCTCTTTTCTAAGATACACCAACTCAATCACGTGTCACGGCTAAGATGGCTTTCGCATTCCTCCTGTTCTTGGGCCACTGTTTCCTCTACCACCTCACTGAATGTGAGAGAAAGTTGGGTCCTCACCCATTCTTTCAGAGCCTGCACTGACTTCTCCTATGAATTGGTCCCGCAACAGTTTGTCCAGAGTGCCTATATTAGCACACCCATTCTTCTTCTTCCAATCTTCTTTGCCAGCCACTTCAATATCCAACTTGGACCAATGTAAGTATGTATGTGCCATACCTGGCCAATTCATTTTGTGCCTACTATAGCGATGTTCAGCTTCCACAGGGATTGGATGGGAATGACAATGCATACTTACATTGTTCCTAGTTGGACAGATGCAAATATGTCAAAATATGCATACCTGGAATATGGGTTTAACCACCTTTGAATATTGGTGAATGTCACATTCACTGTTTTATAAATAAATCTATTTTTGTAAAAGGTATGCTTAAGACAGGAACTTGATTATAATTTTAGTTTTCCACTTTTTGAAGTTGTTTTTTGAGCAGCAAAACTTTGTCTATATTACAGGTGGATGGTGCTCTTAGGCGGCCCGGGTGTCTTAAATTTCCTGAAAACTCTTTGGGAATGTAAAGATGCAATGTAGAAATGCTGTCTGTGTTATAGCAGGAATATTGCAAAACCAGTTTATCTAAATATCTGTCAGTAACTTTGACATTTGCAATTATTATATAAGATTTTATTTTACAAGACTTCATTAAACTTTTAAAATGTTGATGTATTTTGTGGTAGTCTGCATTTCTGCTAGTTTGGATTAATGAGGGAAGGTCCCTAATGTTTTATTGGAGAAAAGCAATCCGCAACATATAAATTTTAAACAAACTCACACTGGAGGTAAGAAGGTCTGTCACATTATGACAGATACAGTTTGGAAGCAAAAGGAACATAAATAGGTTTATTTAAATCTCCAGACCAGCTGTTCTTCTGCAGGTAATTTGAAAAAGTGACAGGCATGAGTAAGCATAATAAATTAAACCATAAGTAATGACTTTAGAACAACTTTATAGTCACTTGAAGGCCATCAAACAATGCCCCAGGTCTAGTACATAAACAGATCTGTCAACACTTTTATTCCATTGACAAGTACCGCTTTTTATATGACTGTCAAGAAATCATTAATAACTAACTTTATGTCACCTTAATATATTATCGTTCAAGATGGTCAAATGCACATTCTAATACTGTTTTCTTAGTTTTACATTAAGTTGCTTCTGTTTATTATGGTATACAATATCATTACTTTTTTTTAATCACTTGCCGCCCTGCCGCTGCAGATATACTGCAGTGGAGCAGCACGGGCAGTCTCAGTCACGTATATATAAGTGATTAAGCTTGCTCCTGTTTAGGAATGAGCTGCAAGCCCACTGGGGCATGCAGGGTGACCATCCTTTGATTACAGCGGATCACTTTTACCAATACCTGGTAACCGGCTATCCTGTTATCGCTACGATTGGTCATAACAATCACACGATCACAATGTAAACAACCTGTCATGAATGGCTTTCCATTCATGAAAAGCTTGCTTACTGTTGGGATCTGTGATTGGCCTAAAGCAATCACATGGTACAAAAAAAAAAAAAATTACCCCACTGTACTAGTAGACCAGTGTCACTATGATGACAAGTGCTGTCATCATTCAGTATCCCTGATCACCGCCATACCAGTCATATGATAACACTATACGGCACCGGTGAAAGTATATATATATATATATATATATATATATATATATATATATATATATATATATATATATATAAAAAAAATTAAAAAAGTAAAACATAAAACATTTAAATTTTCCATTAAATTTGACAGAAAACTAAAACTTCAAAAAACTCACCATGTCTCTTACTAAATGCATCAGACTGTCTACTTTTCAAACCGGGGCAATTTGGGTGGTAATTGTACTGTCCTGATATTTTAGCACCTCAAAAAATTAGTCCGTCAATACATGAGGATTGATCAATTTTCAAAAATATATACCATAGTTTGTCGATTCTATAACATTCACACACACACCAAATCATATACACTTATTGGGATTTTTTTTTTTTACCAAAGACATGTAACAGAATACATTTAGCCTACATTCATGAATAAATTAGATTCTATTGAATATATTTTATAGAAGAGAGTAGAAAATAGTGGGCCAGATTCACGTACACTAGCGGCGGCATAACGTATCCCGTTTACGTTACACCGCCGCAAGTTTTCAGCGTAAGTGCCTGATTCACAAAGCACTTACCTGTAAACTTGCGGTGTATCGTAAACACATCCGGTGCAAGCCCGCCCAATTCAAATGGTACCATTTAAATTAGGCGCGCTCCCGCGCCGGATGTACTGCACATGCTCTGTTAGGAAATTCCCGCCGTGCTTTGCGCGAAGTGACATCATTTTTTTGAACGGCGACATGCGTAATGTACTTTCGGATTCCCGGACGTCTTACGCAAAAAAAATTGAAATTCGAAGCGGGAACTACGGTCATACTTTAACATGGCTCGTGTAAAGTTAAGGCATGTAAAACGAGGCCTAACTTTGCGACGGGAAAAAATTACTAGCGACGACATAACGAACGCGAAAACCGTCGTGGATCGCCGTAAATGCTCATTAGCATACCCGACGCAGGAAAACAACGCAAACTCCACCCAGCGGCGGCCGAAGTATTGCATCCTAAGATCCGACGGTGTAAGTCAATTACACCTGTCGGATCTTAGGGCTATCTATGCGGAACTGATTCTATGAATCAGCCGCATAGATACGACAAGAGATACGACGGTGTATGAGGAGATACGCCGTCGTATCTCTTCTGTGAATCTGGTCCAGTGTTTTTTGGTCTTTATTAGTTTATATATTTAAAAAAAAAAATGTGCTTGTCAAATATCACCAAAAGAAAGCTCTGTTTGTGTGAAAAACAAATGACAACAATTAAATTTGTGTACAGTGTTGCATGACCGTGCAATTGACAGTTAAAATAGCACAGTGGCAAAAAGCAAAAAATGCCTGGCCATGAAGGGGGAAAAACCATGAAGTGGTTGATCCAGGTAAGTTATGATAACAATTATTTTGGAAAAACAAAAAATATCAAAAACATTACTGTATGACTGTATTACTGAATGTATTGCCCGGTACACATGATCCGATTATTGGACGAATGATCGTCCGTTTTTTTTTGTATGCTAATCTCATGTCGAATCTGATGAGTTTACTAAAGTCATGAAAATTCTGGTACGGCAGAATAAAAAATCGTAAGTGATGTCATGTGTTGTAATGCATTTGTATTGCATTTTCGAACGACAGCTGTACTGATTAAATGAAAATCGTACGATCGGGCATCGTACGAAAAAAATTTCCGTGCATGTCCGATAGAATGAAATCGGATGTACTGTCCCGATCGGCTCTCGGAAGCTCTGTACTAACGATCCGATTATCGTACGATCGTTTCGAAAGCAGCATTTTTCGGAAGATTTTCGGATCATGTGGGGCTTAAAACTTAAAGCTCAGAGCTGGCCATAGACGGGTCAAAATGTGGCTGGTTCAACAGGAAGCAGATGAATTTCAATTGGTGTGTGGTCATCCTTGTTTGTAATGCCGCGTACACACGACCGTTTTTCGGGTTGTAAAAAATTAAATTTTTAATGGTCTAAAAAAAATGCTCTAGCAAAGCACGGTGACGTACAACACGTACGACGGCACTATAAAGGGGAAGTTCCATTCGGATGGCGCCACCCTTGGGGCTGCTTTTGCTGATTTCGTGTTAGTAAAAGACGATTCACGCTTTTCAGTCTGTTACAGCGTGATGAATGTGCTATCTCCATTACGAATGCTAGTTTTACCAGAACGAGTGCTCCAGTCTCATAACCTACTTCTGAGCATGCACGCTTTTTTCAAGTCGTTAAAGCCCACACACGACCATTTTTTACGACGTTAAAAACGACAACGTTAATAACGTCGTGAAAAATTAGAGCATGTTCTAAATTTTTAATGGACATTTTTTACATCGTGAAAAATGCTCTGGAGCCCAAACACGATAGTTTTTAATTACATAAAAAGAAACATACTTTTTTACAACCTGAAAAACGGTCGTGTGTACGCGGCATTAGATTAACTTTAGTCAAATAGACAAGTTGGAAAACTTTTGTCTGATCAGTGTATTCTGACATTGCTGGGTCCCCTTGTCAAAATCCAATATTATAGTGAAGGAGGATTCCTCTGTCCACCTTGTTTTTGTGAATGGAAGAATCTGAGAAAAAAAAAAAAACACTTCAGATAAAATATGCCATAGTGCTGTTTTGTTTTATTTTTTTGTGTTTTACCTTAAATTAAAGCAGTAAACCCAAAAGAAAATATTTATTATATTGCAGCTTACCAATTCTTAGATGTGGTGACTGCATTTATTTTCCTGTTTTTGTTTTCTTTTTAGTGATCTGACCTGTAACCATTTACCACTAACAGCTTTAATCTATTTATGTAAAACATTTAGGCTATTTCTAGTGGCGCTTTACCATTGGAATTGCGGCGATATTCGGCCGCTAGCAGTGCGGTTTTGCCCACGCTAGCAGACAAAAAATGGTTAATACCGCTGGCAATGCACCTTTAATGGGAAGGAGCGGTAAACACATCTCTCTTTCACCGCTCCAAAGATGCGGCAAGCAGAACTTTTGGAGTGTTCCTGCTAGCTCTCCGCTCCAGTGTGAAAGCTCTTGGGCTTTCACACTGGAGAAACAGCTGCCGCTGTTTCAGGTCGGTTTGCAGGCGCTATTTTTAGCGCAATAGCGCCTGCAAACTGCTGCAGTGTGAACGGGGCCTTGATCCAAAAGAAAATAAACTGTTAAAAAAAAAAAGCTTTAATGGCCTGTTCTCATCAAATGCAGTTCTGTGCGTTTTTTTCAGGAACTGCATGGAAATGCATATGGTGTGAACTGGTCCTTACTACTTATAAAGTGTGAGCTGGAGTTTGGCTTCAACCTGTAATGCCCCATACACATGATCGGAAATTCCAAAAAAGAAAAGTCTGATGTGAGCTTTTGGTCGGAAATTCCAACCGTGTGTATGCTCCATCTGACTTTTGCTGTCGGAATTTCTTGATGCCTGTTTCACACAATAAACCACGTGTTAATTTACCTTTCCTTTTGACGCCAATGCATTTTGCCAAAAGGGTGTAGTGCCACTGAAATCCCCTGATTTCCACAAAAAAAATCAGGGAAGTAAAAACTCTCAGTTTTGTTAATCTATAGTTCTCAGCTTATTAAACCCAGTTTACAGAGCTATAAATACTCAAAGAGAAGTGGACGAGATCCGAAACAATATTGCCGAGGATCTTCCCATTGTGTTCCTTCTCATTATGATTGCTATTGCTTTCCTTTTTGCGATAAATATTCATGAGATCTCACTGTGCAGTTGTGCCTTCACCTCCTCCACTCATTCATGTGGTTCTTCTGTCATTTGGCTCCAAATACAGCCTATAAAGCACATGCATAGAGAAAGTGCCCCCCCAAACAATGTAAACCAGTAAAACAAAGCAAAAGAGGCAACAGAAGAAAAAGAGGGGGCTGATTGCTTGATTTATTTACTTCCCCCTTCAACCATTTAAACTTTTGGCAGACTGTTGGAGACCATCAGGCCCCGTACACACGTCCGAGGAACTCGACGTGCCAAACACATCGAGTTCCTCGTCGAGTTCAGTGTTGAAGCCGCCGAGGATCTTGGCGGGCCGACTTTCCTCATTGAACAACGAGGAAATAGAGAACATGTTCTCTATTTGGCCCGACGAGTTCCTCGTCGGCTTCCTCGCTGAAAAGTGTACACACGACCGAGTTTCTCGGCAGAATCCAGCTCCGATCGAGTTTCTGGCTGAATTCTGCCGAGAAACTCGGTCGTGTGTACGGGGCCTCAGGAGAACATTAGATGTGAGATGACTTAGAAGTACAACAATGGGGGAGAAAACAATTACAGTAAAACCTTTAGAATGAGAGTAATGCGGTTTACGAGCGTTTCATAATACAAGCAGTTTTTTTTTTTAATTCGGACTCGATTTGCAGTACAACATGTGGCCAGAGGTGGGGGGTGCCAGAGACACTCGGTTCCCAAGTGTCTCTGAGCATCTCTGAGTGGTCTCCGAGCGTATCTGAGTGTTTCCGAGTGTCTCAGGTGCCCCCTCCCACCTCTGGTCACATGCATACTGCATACACTAGCAGTGACACTGGAATTATTAATCTGAGTTTCCATTGATTCCTATGGGGAAACTCGCTTTGATATATGAGTGCTATGGATTACAAGCATACTTCTGGAATTAATTATGCTTGTAATCCAAGGTACTACTGTATATTATTTTGTCTCAGGTTAAGATTACACATGGTATTGCAATACTGCATACTTATGCTTTTTTTTTTGTACGTTAACTCGGTAAGACAATCAAAGAAGAAGCAAGGATCCCAATTCAGTTTGCAGTTTATAAACAGGTCCCTTAGCTATGGTGATGGAGAAAAAAAAAAAAAGAAAGATTTGATGAACCTCTCTCAATATTTTTTTTATTCTAGCTATTGAGTGCAACATCTGTCAGGATTCAGTAAAACTGTAATTATATATTTTGAATGTAGGGTATGATTTCATTGATTAACTTTTCAGAATAAGCTGGTTGCTCAGCAAGGTGACCACACTCACTGATTGTATGTCATGTAGTGTTATTTCAGTTTCAGATTCTGTTGTCTTCTTACATCACCTGAAAGGTGACTCAGAACTTGACGGTTCAACTGTCAAATTCAGCTATACATATATATGATCAGATCTTTTAAATTTAAACTTTACCAGACAGTAGACAAAAATAAATAAATAGATACGGTATACCGGTATATATTTTTTTTAGGTGAATATACTGGTACTTCAAGCACATTGCAAATTGGTTTTAAAGATGCATGCCTTTCACTCTTAAAATAACATTTGTTTTACTTTCTCCTTTATTAACCTCCCTGGTGGTATGACTATTTCAGAAAAAAGGTGCTGAAAGCGGTACCATTATTTGCAAGGAAATTTGGCGTTTTATACTGTAGGTCTGTAATTCTTAGGAATAACTCATTTAAATCTGACCAAACAAGAGTCTAGTAGGCATCCCGGGTATGAATTTTTTTTAAAAACAAAATTATAAATTATAATATAATAAATATTTATAAATAATTATAACAAATAATAATATAATTATAATAAAAATTATTCAATAATGTAATCAACTCAAAATCACTGAAATTTGCTCAGTTGCAGAATTGTCGCTGTCATTACTTTTATTCTTTTATGACGAATTTCCCCACAAATCGCTATCGCACAATTCTGCAAGTGATTATAATTTATTGTCGCTGTTTTCTAGCTGCTCTAAAACCATTTTTGACATAAAGGGACACTTTTGGTTGCTATGGACAATCTACAGTTTGCAGGCAAAAAGAACAGTTTTTATTATATAAAAGTACATGTAGGGCACTGGGCAGACCATTAGGGACAAGGGGGGTGTGTATTTTTTACATACAGTACTGTAATCTATAAGATTACAGTATACTGTATGTATTGTGTTTGTTTACCTTTTTGAATTTCGCGCTGTTCTCCGCTCCCGTGCGTCGTAACGTCACAGGGAACGGAGATCGGTGGCACAGGAGGACACTATGTGAATCGAACAAGGTCCCGCTCGCTCACACAGTGGGGAGGCATTGCTGGATCCAGGGACAAGGTAAGTAAACCAAGCCTGTGGATTCAGCCAGGCGAGCCCGAGTCTGACTCGGGGATACCGATCGTAGCCAAAAAATCTAACCCCGAGTCAGACTCGGGAACACCGCCAGGGGGGTTAAAGCGATTTGTAAATGAGAAGGTCAGCTTTTATTATTACCTGGCCCTAGAAAAGTCTGTAGTGAGTGCATAACATGTGGCAGAGGTTAGGAGAAAACAAGCAACAGGTTTCTTTTAGGTGTTTTATTTAAAGAGTAACTCCACTTTTTCGTGGGAAAAAAATAGCAAATAAAAAAGAAAAATATATACATAGCATATACATTTTCAACACAAGTCATATTATATTTGAATGTTATTAAAAATTACCTTTCCTTTTCAATCTTCAGCTCTGTATTTTTTTTTTTTCGTAAATATGGCTACCTGGAGGCATTCTGTACACAAATGGTGTACAGAACACCCCCACACATGTAATTTCCTGCTTGTGTGATTGGCTTACTGATTTTCCCAGTTTACTCTAAGATGCAAATCAGATTTTGATCATTCCCTTCAACAAAAAAATTATTTCTGGTGAGATGCTCCCAAAGGGATGCAAACTTTGCCACTTTACTCATTAGAGCCCTGCAGGTGCAGCAGCTGATTGATAGTGATAAAATCACTCCCATGCAGATTCACTTTGCATGTGGACAAACAAACAGCGATTCCTTCAGAATAACAAACGTTAGGAATCTGCAACAAAGTTTGTTAAAATCCCTACAAGATACATAGATCACCCAGAGGGAAAGGTTTTTTTCTCAACAAAAGAGGAGTTACTCCTTAAGAGTAATCTGCAGTTACAACAACACAGGATTTCTCTCCTTATCCAGTTACTGACTGCCTGCCCCATAGCAGATTTACTGTGCAGGATCATACATACATACAGGATATATACACTATTCTGCACTTCTGTCTACAGGGGGACCACTGGCAGGCCGCTTCTGCTGGGATTATTCCCAGCAGAAGCCAATCTGCGGGTACTGGGCACTGGATGTCCACCAGGCAGAGACACAGAATGGGGTTCTGCCTGCATAAACAAGGCAGAGCTCCATTCTAACAGGGGGGAAAGGATAGATTTTGTATCCCTGCCAAATAGGGAATACAAATCCATCTCTTCCCTTAGTAAGAGCAACTAACACAGTACACAAAAACACTGGCTAGGCACACAGTTAACCCTTTGATGGCCCCTAGATGTTTAACCCCTTCCCAGCCAGTGTCATTAGTACAGTGAAAGTGCATATTTTTAGCACTGTTCGCTGTATTAGTGACACTGGTTACTGTCAGAAGTGTCAGTATCAGAATGTTCCAGTATATATACAATAGTTTGTAGACACCATAACTTTTACACAAAACAATCAATTTACCCTTGTAGGATTTTTTTTTTTTTTTTTTTACCAAAAATATGTAGCAGAATACATTTTGGCCTAAATTGATAAAGAAATTTGATTTTTATTTTTTATTTTATTGGATATGTTTTCTTGTACAAAGGGTTTTATTGAAAAAAATATAGAACAACAGCATGATACGAAAATGGTTGTGGACACAGCCCAGAAGAAAACATAGTTGTAAAAAAGGAAAATAAATAAAAATAAACTGCTAAAAACGAAAAGATCAGTCCAAGGCACAAAGTTCGAAGAAGCCCTTGGGGCTTAATCGCGTGTGGTCAGCTGGAGGTTGACATCTGTTCACAAGACAATTAAAAGAGAATCATGCTAGGCTAGGGTAACAACAAATGACAAAGTGAAGTACCAAACAGTAACATTCCAAAAAAAACTCACAGAGAATGTATAAAGTTAAGTATTATCTGTCGGTAACAAAAAGAAGAAAAAGAAAGGTGCACCAGCCTAGTGTAATACCGTTTGACAGTTTAATAAATAGGTAAGATAAAATAAAACTACTCACAAACGAGATAGTAAAAAAGGCTTGTCAACAACGGTATGATTCGACTGCTGAGCTCTGATGAAGAGGCCTATGCTGCCTTGAAACTTGTCAGCCGGCAGTGACATACCTCTTTCCCCCCTATCCGGGTTTGCGGCTCGAGGGATATTTATCATCATACCGTTGTTGACAAGCCTTTTTTACTATCTCGTTTGTGAATAGTTTTATTTTATCTTACCTATTTATTAAACTGTCAAACGGTATTACACTAGGCTGGTGCGCCTTTCTTTTTCTTCTTTTTGTTCTCTGCTAGGATGTTCCCAGTCCCTGAAGGGCAGCAAGGCCTTTGTTACCAGTTTTGATTTTGTGGAAGTTCCCATGTGAAAATAGTGGCTAATTGTCGGACAACCCACCCGTGTGCAGGAGCTTGTGTGTCTTTTGTGTATTATCTGTCGGTAGTTGAAGAATAAAAAAACAAAAATTATTCTATAGAGCATGTGTCCGTTTCCGACAGGACCAAGACCGTGGGCCAGAAAAATTTAAAGAAAGAGAGAAAAAGAAGGAGAGAGTAGGAAAAAGCAGAAAAGAGAAGGGAGAACCGAAAGAAGAATAGAATAGATGTAGTAGGGAGGAAGAAAACGGGAGGGAAAAGAATAAGAGGGGAAATAAAATATGAAAGGAGTCCATGGGATGGGGGGAGCAGAGACGTACTAGAGGGAGAGAAGTGCTGGGTCAAATCGTGAAGAGTGGATATGTTGTATAGCAGAATGTAAAAAAATAATAATATATATATATATTTTTTTTTCAAAATGTTCTTTTTTGTTTATAAACAAAAAATAAAAACTGCATTGTAATCAAATACCACCAAAAGAAAGCTCTATTTGTCATAAATTGTATTTGGGTACAGCATTGTTTGACAGCGCAATTGTCATTTAAAGCAATACAGTGCCGTATCGCAAAACATGTCCAAGTCATGAAGGGGAGTAAATCTTCTGCAAATTGTTATTCACCTGCAAACAGTAAAGCATGTACAATGGTAATTTTGACAAATTATGAAGTGCTTAAGTGTTTTTTTCAGGCAAACTTGCATTCCAGATGACTCTCTTAGCGAAGAGTGCTTTCCTGGGCCCATCTGCTACGTGTTGTTCCTCTCACTATCCAAGGCTTTAGATGTATGAAATCTCTCCTTCCTTCTTCCACTGACCCTTCTGCAGAATAAACTGTCTGATGCCCATGTTGTCCCTATTCATCAGAAACCTGTCTCTTTGTGTACATCTAAAGCCCCATACACACGATCTGACTTTTTGACGACAAACTTCAAAATGAGCAGGTTTTCAAAAAAATCTGATCATGTGTACGCTCCATCGGACAAACTTTTACGGTTTTCATCGGACAAAAGTTCGCTCTGCAAACAGACAAACTTTTCGGCAACAAAAGTCCTACGGTGCAAAGTCCTATTGTGTGTACAGAAATTTATCGGACTTTAGTCCAAAGTACAAACACGTATGCCCAGAACCAATGTTAAAATCAGCCAACAATAGCAGAAGTTGACCAAAGGGTGGCGGTAAAGGGCAGAAAAGAGCAGAAAAATCACGTGATTTTGGGAAAGTTTTCAGAAAAAGTCCTGCCGTGTGTATGCTATGGGTATTCCCGGCCAACGGCCTTCAAAGAAAAACCCATGAAAATGTTTGTTTGAAGTCCTACCCCGTGTATGGGGCTTAACTCTTCCTAACAGTTGAATTCCTGTCCCTGTCTAAACTTCCCCCTCTTTGTGATGTATATGGAAATAGATCTATAGAGATATATTTATATATACACAGTATATGTCCAAGGTGGACATCAAAAGACAGCCCTCAGAGTCAATGGCAGAGGGCACATTAGTTCTATGCCAGGCTCTTTCCTAGTGCCAGTAATAAACAGTGATCAGACTGATTGTTTGGTTTACCACTGTCAGCTCACCAGCTCACTACATACTTCTAGCTCTGCACTGTTCCTTGGGTGCACAGGCAGCCGCAGTCACTCACCTGTCTACAAGCAACTAACAAAAATGTAACTCGTGTAACAGAGGATACCAAAAATGTAAAGCAGATCTCCAATTTTGGGTCATCTAGCCAGTCCTATGGTATCAGGGGTTCTTCTTCCTCTCTGATGGCATTGGTGGACCATCCTTACTTCTGCGCTGAATGGCACGTTCATGTGATGATGTGTGAGTGCATTTCAGCACAATAGTCATGTGAGTCCAGGCCGGTATGCTGCAATCCTAGAGGGTGCCTCTGTTATAGCTTGGGTTTACAGGAGATGGGTGGAATGATTTTGGGAACCATTGAATTCAGCATTAGTTTTGAGATGACTGCTCTATTGGCACTGGATTGCTGCAGCTAAAATGTTATACTTTAGCTATAGTGAATACTTTATACTGCTTTTTAATTTAATTTTGACAGTATTTGTTTGCTGTGGGGTTCTTATTTTACAAAGAATGCTTTTAGCCTTGTATAAAAAGGAAATAAATTGAATCAATATCTCATGGTCATAACTCGAAACTCCCTAGACTAAGATGAAGGGAACTCATGATTTTATAGCGTTATGCCCAAAAGACATTTGCACCTCTGATGTATGAACTGTTTATATTTCCTATGAAACCTATGAAATAAGCATTACAAATTCCAGGTTGCATAATAGACTGCTCTGCTCACATTAGCTGCATTGTACCAAAAGTCAGGCCTTTGCTATATATTAGTTGATTTGAAGTGTTTGATAGTGATTTGAAGTTTATACAGGCTGGCTGCGTGCAAAAGCTCTCTCTGTTGCTGTGGGGGTCTCATTTTACAGAACTGCTTCTAGCACTGTATAAAAAGTAAATAAATTGAGTCAATATCTCACAGTATAAAATCCAAACTTTTCCCTGGACTAAGATCAAGAAAAATCATGGGTTCTTTATAGTATCATGCCCAAAAGACATTTGCAACTGTGAGAGATGAACTGCTTTTATTTACTATGAAGAACATTTATTATTAGAAGAAACTCCTGTGTTATTTTAACATTGAGTATAGCCTTTTCTCAAAAACGAAAACGAAGCGTTTCATATATTGCGTTCATTCTGCACTGTAAGCAATGTTAGATCCCTTTGTTCTAAATAGACCCCGTTTGTTCTAAATAGAAGTCCAAATTAAGCTAAAACAATGTTAAAGCCACCGCATTGCGAAAAAAAGTTTCCCCATGCTGTGGGGCTGTGCAAGCACTGAATGTGTCAACTGCTTGTTTTGTCTAGGGGTGAGGAAAAAAGCTGTACACTCCCCCGATCCTCCGATCCACCCACAAACAGCGCTCCCCCATCATCCAACAGTTGACTATTCCTGATGTCTTCACATCTAGAGCAGGTCTATGGGTGTGATCAGGACAGGAACAGTCTACTGCCCAAGACCGCTAGACTGCAGGGGGGCCGGAACCACAGGGACCATGATTGAGGGTTAGGTAAGTGGTAAGTGTGGGGTCAAGGGGAGGAGGGTGGGGCTTTTTTTTTTCTTTTTTACTTTTCCTTCTTTTTTCTTTCCAAAAAAAAAAAAAAAAAGAAATAGGAAGGGAGGAGAAGGCTCAGAATTCCTATTACTACATAGAAGGGGGTAAAACTCTAGATTAGGAAACTGGGATTAGGCAACGTGTGTTTAAGAGTTAATAACCGAGAAGGAGAAAGACCCAGATTAATATGTTGATACGAAATAATATATATATATATATATATATATATATATATATATATATATATATATTGCTGAGTAAATTAGTTCTACCTTGTAGGATAGGAACACATTGCTATTATTATTAAGATATGTAAGTTATAATGTTTGGAGCCTTTATTTTTTTCCCCTTTAATAAAGAATTGTTTAACAGTAAGACTCTTTGCTCAGATGTAGTCATATAGAAATACAAAACATGTTCTAAAAGGGAACTATAGTGTTTTTTTCTCCAAAAATGCTAATTTTGAGTTATTTTCTTAATATTACTTTATGCCAGTCTCAACTCCAAAGAAATAGGATGCTAGTACTAGACATGTGCATTCGTTTTCGTCCGAATGCATTTTTGTCCGAATTTCGGGTATTTTCGTTATCGTTTTAACAAACGAAAACTAACACACAGAATCTGAAATCCGAAAGATCGGACATAAAAAAATGCTTTATTTTCGTTTTCTTTGCTACAACAGTTCGATATAGATAGGAGATTCAACATGACGCTGACAATAGCAATCCGTGTCAATCTGCGGTCAAATGTGCCTAACCTTAACTCTATAAGTCCAAGATTATTCTACATAGAGAGGAAAGATTTGACATAGAGAGAAAAGATTCGACATTATAGAGACAGTGTTGCTGTAGACCATTCGACATGAACAGCGAAAAATATACAAACGTCAAATCTGTCATTAAAGGCTTATGCTGTCTGTCAAAAGTTCTAAGGAGATTCAACAGGCAGCTAAACTGTACGACACCGCAATCGTACATTTCCGGTCAAATGCTCGGCCCATAGGCTATAGAAGAATTTGAATAATGGTTGAGTAGTATTAATCATTTATAAATATAATTATTACTAGTCATACAACATTCGAATTCTTCTATACCTTGTAGGTGGAACATTCGACTGGAAATGCTGCTCCGTTGAATCTTCTTAGAACATTCGACGGACACCATAAGCCTTCAATGACAGATTTGACCTTAATTTATTCGGATTTTCGGACGAATGCATTTTTTAACGAAACAAAATAAATAAAAACAAATTTCCGGAGTAACTAAATAAATGTATTTTTCGGACGAAAACTAAATTCTGAAACAAAATATTTCAGTGTGTACTTGTCTAGCCAGTACTACAATTATAGCAATCATCCAAAAATGTGTATATAATTGAAGAATGCGATATAATAATATATATACCCTCTGATGTAACCTATAAAATATATAGCTATCGCATAAATGTATTAATGTGTGATCCCTTGTTGTTAATTTAACCTATCAGAGAATATGCTAGGCCAAATGCTATAATACTAGTTATAAAGACTGACACAGTTGCTTAGCACAAATTACATTTATTCCTTTAAAAATAGGAAACATGTCCTAACAACAGATATCAGATACAGTCTATATCAAAATATTAATAATGAAAGATACTTAACACTCCTCTCTGTAACCCTCACTAGCTGTGCTCAGATGTAAAAGAGAGCGCAGGCCTCGGCCACATGGCTAGGCCCAATATGGCCGTCAGAGTCCCAGGATGACATTATAGACACAGACTCGTGTTAGGCTTGCATCAAAAAGAATAGACTGAGCTCTGTGTTCCAAACCCTTTTTACAAAACTCACTCATTACTCATTCAAACTCCACCCATTGCCAACCCATATGCCTTTGGACCAATCGTACTTGGCCTGTGGGGGCGGTATTGCAGTCCATGTACAGTCAAACTCTTTGAAGCTTCTATGACAGTCTTCAAGCTTGCTTGTAGATCTCATTGTTCTATACACACACATGAGCCAGACCCCCTGCTATGTAGCCTTTGCCTGGGGCCAAAATTCTCTGTGCCTTTCTAGAAAACCATGGGATTGCAAGTGTCATTTCGTTGTAAAACCAGATGTGTAGAAATTTTCAGACTATACTAGATTGTTCTCCAACAATAATAATGTGCCACAATATTATATGCACGATTTTGAGTTAATAATTTAAATATTCAGTTGGAAGAAAATTCTTTGTATCTTACTCACTTGGTTTGTTATTTTCTTTTATTTGCAGATTAGTAAGCACCCAGTCATCTATATATTGGAGAATGTGATTATTTTTTCCTGTTTAATGACTGTTGATTCACATGCTGTTGAAATTAGTTTAGTTGTCCAACTGAAATCAGTCAGATCACACATGACCCATAGACTTGCATTGAGAGATTGGAGCAGCAAAACAAAAGCATTGTGCAGTACTACTAAGTAGAGACCATAATCTGTACATGTAATAATGAATACATATGGCTGCACTATTTACAAACAACATCAAAAGTCTTAAAGGGGTTGTAAAGGTTCATTTTTTTATTTTCTAAATAGGTTACTTTAAACTAGTGCATTGTTGGTTCACTTACCTTTTCCTTAAATTTCCCTTCTAAATGTTTTTTTTTCTTTGTTTTCTTTGTCTGAATTTCTAACTTCCTGTTCCTCCTCAGCAAGCTGTTCAGTAAGCTGTTCTAAATAACTTTCCACAGCTCGGATGATGGTGGAAAGCTTACTGAGGAGAAACAGGAAGTGAGAAATTCAAACAAAGGGAAATCGAAGGAAAAGGTAAGTGAACCAACAATGCACTAGCTTAAAGGAACCAATTTAGAAAATAAAAGACAAACCTTTACAACCCCTTTAAATATATTAATGATATGCAAGCATATGTTTCTTTGCATTGATCTAGATCAATCTATATACTCTATCTATTTGTCTATCTATCCATCTCTGCAAAACACATCTACTAATCTTTAAAGAAGACATTCAACTGTAGATGACACTGCAGGTAAAGTAATACACACCTTTGTGATTCTCACTTAAAGTAATAATAGCTTATTTTATGGTCCAGTTTTACAGTATTTTAGAAGCATCATCAAATAAACATTTTAAGATACTTACCAATGCTTACCTTTCTTTTACAAGTTCAATGTACCATCTGTTCCAGCAGTCACTTCCACCACCAGCTGCTCCAGCAATCTCAGAGGAAATTAGAGCCTCCGATAAACCAGTGCTTCAGCATCAAGTAAGAAAGACAGAACGGCCTGTAAATATAGATGAGGAGGTTACATTAATTCTGGAACTCATCCAGGAACCCCAACAGACACCACTTGCAAGGCAAAGAAAGGAGCAGCACAAAATTCTACAAAAGAAGGCGAAGATGAAGAGAGGGAGCATGAGCAATCATATACTTTTGTAGTACCCAGGAGATCAATCATGCAACTGCCGTAAGAAGTGTGTAGCATAATGGGGCAATCATGTACAGGTAGAAAAGAAGCATACAAGTAAGCAAACACTTTGAATAAAGTATTGCACAGCAAAAATAAATGGAGGTCCTTCGTTATCTTTAATAGAATATGTAATACTGTGATAAAATGGAAGATAGGTACGGGATACTTTGAAAGATTTACATATATATATATATATATATATATATATATATATATATATATATATATATATATATATATATATAAATCATATGAATCTCAATTATATGATGTCATAAACCCCCCAAACTCTTTATGCTTGTCATTGTGTACAGTATCCTAAATGTTATATCTTTGCCACATGATGGAACTTAGTGACACCCCATGTTTACTTTTAAAGTGAATTTTCACTGATCCTAGCAAATCTGGTTAAACAATCGGGACATTTACTTTGCAAAGAATACCAATCATGTGCAAGAACAATTAAAAAAAGAAAACAGGATTTTTGCTCATACAGGATTGGACGACTGAATTTAGCACGTCACCTAATTCACTATTATAAGAAAAGATTATTTTTTCAAAGCAAAATTTCGCTTTGAAACGAACATATTTTTAATAAATCGGTCCCAGGATATTTAAAAGTCATAATGTATGTCTTGAAATGTATAGTATTGTATTATTTGTGACAGTGGTGTGCCTTGTCGTGGTGTCAGAAGGGTTAGTTGTCATCCAGGCTTCTCCCTTTAAGCAGGTTGAGGGGCTCAGGGATGTCTGTTTTTTTTCAATTCTTTATTTATAGGTTCACATCAAAATTCAACATAACATTAAGTTATAGCATTAAGTTCACATTGCAATTGGAAAGGGAACACATTGCAATAGCCCTGTGAATATACATAGATCAATACCCATTACTATTTGTTGTACTAGACATCAAGATCCACATCTTGTGCCTCTACAAAGGGTATATCCTCAGGTGCACAACAGAGTCTGATGATCACATATTTTTTTATAATTTAATAAGTGTGGGGGGGATTAGCAAAAGTAGAAAGAGGAATGCCATGGATAAACGGTTCACAGGGTAGGAAGAAAAAAATAGGAGAGGATGTCCAAAGGGAGTTTTCCACAGAGTGGGCAGAAGGGGGCTTTACAGAATTGCAAATATTTATTAGACAGTTGGAATTGTTCCCAGTAGAACCACATAGCTTTGGTCTGGGGTTTGCTGAATGTGATAATGTGGTGGGTCTATGCGGAGACAGGCTCAAGGACTACGAAGTCTGGATAGCCAGGAGAGTGTAAAATGTATGTTTTGTTGTTATGATGCTAAAAACCCCTGTGGAGGTAAACGTTTTTTTTTTTTTTTTTAAGAAAAGTGGGCAGGAAGCTCTCATTTGAGTGAACCACCTACATATAGTTACATAGTTAGTCTGGTTTAAAGAAGACACAAAGTCCATCTAGTTCAACCAATAAAAACATGCATATTATATTTTGTAGCGCCACCTTACTTACGTATTGGCACTACGCTAAAGTTAGTGGGAAATGGGAGAGTTACCTTGCTCCCATTCACTATTTGTTTAAATTTTGGGACTTCTGTCATTCCAGAAATGTCCACTGGGTCAGTCTGTGGTCCAGGGATGCAATGTTATCCCTGGCCAGCAGTTGGCGCCAGAGGGGTTCTGGCAGAGTAAGTTTCTCCAGCAGCCAATCAGAGGAGTTTTTCCCTCGCGGGGCGTGCTGGAGAGGAGTATATCTGTGACTGGTTTCATGTTTTCTAAAATCTTTGCGTGGCCCACCTGGCCATAATTGCAGACTACTTGGGACCTCATCCGGAGGTGCAAGGGGACCCCAGTGACTGGCTGGGTTCCCAGTTCTATTGAAAGGATCCCAGGCTGGGTGCCGTACAATTGGGGAGTCGGTTTGAGGAGGACCCGGAGGCAGGTCGTCCAACAGAGCCTAAACAAACCAATTGGGGATCCGGTGACCAGAGTACTGACAGGTATGTTTGCTGTCATCTGGTGACCGATGCAGAAATCTACTGGGAGGATTCACTCCATCTATCTATCTAGCTCAGTTATTGTAATTGGCCTGTGGCAGAGGCCCGAGCCGGGTCTGTGAGAGAGGCCTGTTCCTCCCAGAAATCCTACGTGACATCTCGGCTGCCAGGCCTGTAAAAAAGGGTCTGTCCGGGGGCATTTTACCCACTCAGTTGGAGTAGCGACGAGTTACAAATTGGTACTATGCAGAGCAGTACTGACTGCTCTATTTAATATCCAGGCCTGATACTGCAAGGTTCTTTTTCTCTCTCTCTATTCATCAACTTTCTCCTTCCAAATTGATGTTGATGTTGGCCGTGTTGGCCTAGAAAATAAAGCATTGGAAAAAACCTTTATTCACTGTCTGGACCTTCTCTCACTGTTTGTTTCTACAATTACACCCCTAGATAACCCCAAATTAAACCAGCGGCTCCTTTGGGGGTAGCGCTAAATGTGGGGGCTCGTTCGGGATTCGGCTGTTACTGTTGGCAACCAGCAAGTGGGTGATTATTTTTTAAGGAGCGAAAAGTGTGTCCAGTGTTGTGTACTAGAACTGTCCGGCAACGAGGGGGTTAACCTTGCATCGCTAAGCTTGGGCATACGTGCGGCCTAGCACGCGCCTGCAGCGTGTCCGGACAAGTTTTTCCAAGTGGGCGGAGCCGCCCTCCCCTGCGTGAGACGTGCAGTGTGATTTTGCGCCAAATGGGGAGGAGAAACGCCTACTAGCGTGCCAAAATCAGCAGACCCACCTTTTCTTGGAGCAAGACGGATCATTGCTAAAAGATGTCTGCCTTCCGACAGCCGGGCGTTGCCGCTCCGAGGCTGAGGCCTCCAACCACTTCACCGAGGGGTTTCAGTGCATTTACACCATCGGGAGTGCCTGTGACGGATACAGGCGTCCGCCTATCTACTCAAGGGGCCCGTTCCTCCCAGAAATCCTAAGTGACATCTCGGCTGCCAGGCCTGTAAAAAAGGGTATATCCGGGGGCATTTTACCCACTCAGTTGGAGTGGCGACGAGTTACAAATTGGTACTACGCAGAGCAGTACTGACTGCTCTATTTAATATCCAGGCCTGATACTGCAAGGTTCTTCATCTCTCTCTATTCATCAACTTTGTCCTTCTCAATTGATGTTGATGTTGGCCGTGTTGGCCTGGAAAATAAAGCATTGGAAAAAACCTTTATTCACTGTCTGGACCTTCGCTCACTGTTTGTTTCTACAATTACACCCCTAGACAACGCCAGGGTAACTTAATAGGCCGATCCCCAAATTCAACCAGCGGCTCCTTCAGGGGTAGCGCTACAATATTATAATACAAAATATAATGTTTATATATGGTAAGACCACTAAAAAGCCTAGTAAAAGCTTGCTGAATATGACAGTGAGGATTGAAACAGAACCTAGTTGGGTAAATCTGTTTCTGAACTAAAATATCCCCTGAACATGAACTCAGACATCTACAGAGACCTGACAGAGTCTCCAGGTATTCCCCTTTTCTTGTCAAATATTTTTATTAGAATTTCATAAGGGAAACAGAAAGGAAAAAGAAAGGGAAATATACTCAGTCCAATATTCATGGGGTACATTCGAAGTATGCTGTACCATGTACTAATACAATATTCATTGCGATTAATAACTTACAGTAGTTGATATGCACATACTGTAGATCAAGGAAAAAGGAGTAAGAGTAAATAATAGTAATAATAAAAATAATAATAATAAAAATAATTTTAAAAAGTATTCCCATTTTCACCAAGGCTACATTCACTTCTCTTTGTTTTGGGGCTATGCAGGTGCAGTGTTTTATAGAAATATAGGGGGAGACTTACTAAACGGGTGCACGCAGAATCTGGTGCAACTTTGCATGGTAGCCAATCAATTTCTAACTTTAGCTTGTTCAATTAAGCTTTGACAATAAAACTGGGAAGGTGACTGGTTTCTCTGCAGAGCTGCACCAGAGTTTGCACCATATAATTTTAGTAAACAACCCCCACACAAAGCTAGGGTAAGGTTAACTGAAATAGCTGTATGATTGTGCATTTTATTGTATAAGAGTATTATTATTATTAATTATTGTCATTGTTTTTATTATCAAGATGTACATATCGCCAACAGTTTGTGCAGTGCTTTACAAATTAAAGAGAGACAGCACACTTACAATTTGTTTTAATACAAGAGCGATCATTCCAAGCATAAGATGCTCTGCTTGTTACCTCTTTGGTACATTTTCTAGCAAAATGCAATTAAAGCCCACTGCAGTATAACTGCATGCCAAAAAAATTGTAGAGGATGAGAGAAGAAAATAATATGGTGTGCTGGCATATCTAAATCAAGCTAAAAACATACCAGGCCCTTGTTACAGTTGTTACACCTGCTGCTTATGAAAGGGGTCATCTCCCTAGTCCTCTCATGCAAAGGAATTGTATTAAGAAGTTATTAATATTTTACCAAAAGTCCAGTATCCTACTGCCAAGCACAGGAATTTGCAAAAGGCTTGGAATACCACCACTCTCATACCATAGGTAGCTGAGACACTCAGCTCTACATTAGCCAAATAAGGCATACCTTCTATCACTCATACACCTGAAGTTGCAGTGTTTTGGGGTCCAACACTGGCACTTTGCAAAAGAACGCCTTAGTATTGAAGATATGATGAGAGGCTAGTGATCGAAGGTCCTCATGAAGATACGGCACCTCATCCCTGGTTTGGTTAAATTAAGGGATTTGGAGGGTAGGGGATTATCGCGATGCCAGAATAGAAACCAGACATGTATTTTATTTATCAAAAATAAGAAATTTTATTAAATTTACAATAAGATAAAATCTGGTTCAAAAGACAATAGAACAAAACAGATCGTAGGAGCTGTACATAGAGATGAAGTTGCGGATCAAGTCTACCCTACTAGTTTCGCCAGTCACTGGCCTCGTCAGGGGATTTAAGACTAGATCATCTCAATAGAAGGCTCTAAAATAGAACAGAACACATTTAACAATTTCATCAATTTCATGAATTACAATAAAGTCTATAGATTTTTACACACAATTGATTCAAAGCAAAATAGTTTGGCTAGGACAAGTGGCGAGGCATCAAAGACCGTGGTCCCATTGGAACTGGTGCATAGAGTAGCCCGTTGATCCCCTTTTACCCAGGTACTGAACCACCCTTGGTAAAGCGGGTGGGCAGAGATATCCTTAGGGTAGATAGATGGAGGAACCTACCCTTTGCTCCCCATGCAGCCCGATATGGTGACCCCTCGGAGTGGATGGTGAATCCTAACCCAAAAGTGGCGGCTAGGGTGGATAGTAAAAAAGAAAATTAAAATTGTATATGTATGAAAGTAAGGCCACATAATATACATACAGCTAATATTCTAATAAATATGACGATAATTTTAGTCATAATGAAAAAAGGGGTATATATATGGCCACAGCCTACCTCAGGGAGTGATGATTAAAAGTCAAATAGAACAAGCAGAGAATAGATGCAGGGACACTGGACTGGCAGTAATCAATGTATGTCTTAAGAAAAATAAAGGATAAGGAATATATCCAGGTACTAGATAACAGAAAAATAACAAATAAAGAATAACGAGCAAGATCTATCTATTTGCAAAAAATATTTAAGACAGAACTTACAGGGCGACTATGGACAACCTGGTTGCAGGGCAGAGTTCAAGTTATACTGTAGCAATCACATCAAAATAGTTCAGTATGGAGATCAGGGAATGATCCTTTAGACTCACAGAAAGACACAGAGGAGAGAGAAGGTAGGTTAGTTGAATGCTCCTTAGCAGAATGCCAGAGAGAGCCACAAGAAGAACCGTAGCATGATTCCAGTAACAAGGCTTACCGTTGATGAGATAAATCAGAGCGACAGTGTCCCTGCCGACAGCAGAGAGACTGAAACGAGCAGGGCCATTTACAGAGGGGGCTATAAATGGCCTCGCTCGTTTCAGTCTCTCTGCTGTTGGCAGGGACACTGTCGCTCTGATTTATCTCATCAACAGTAAGCCTTGTTACTGGAATCATGCTACGGTTCTTCTTGTGGCTCTCTCTGGCATTCTGCTAAGGAGCATTCAACTAACCTACCTTCTCTCTCCTCTGTGTCTTTCTCTAAGGCCTCGTACACACGGACGGACTGTCCGATGAAAACGGTCCGCCGGACCGGTTTCATCGGACATGTCCGCTGCCGGATTTCTGTCTGATGGTTGTACACACCATCAAACAGAAATCCGCGTGTACACGATACGCTGTGATGTGCCGCGCCGTCGTGGCGATGATGACGCGGCGACGTGTGCGGCCCTGGAAGTTCAATGCTTCCACGCATGCGTCGAATCACTTCGACGCATTTGCGAGGGCTTTCAGCCGAGCGGACATGTCCGGTGAGTCTGTACAGACGACCGAACATGTCCGACGGACAGGCTTCCAGCGGACATGTTTCTTAGCATGCTAAGAAACATTTGTCCGCTGGAAACCTGTCCAATCTGCCGGGAAATTGTCCGGTCGGACGTACAGACGACCGAACATGTCCGCTGAAACTGGTCTGCGGACCAGTTTCAGCAGACATGTTCGGTCGTGTGTACGGGGCCTTAAGGATCATTCCCTGATCTCCATACTGAGCTATTTTGATGCGATTGCTATAACTTGAACTCTACCCTGCAACCAGGCCGTCCATAGTCGCCCTGTAAGTTCTGTCTTAAATATTTTTTGCAAATAGACAGATCTTGCTCATTATTCTTTATTTGTTATTTTTCTGTTATCTAGTACCTGGATATATTCCTTATCCTTTATTTTTCTTTAGACATACATTGATTACTGCCAGTCCAGTGTCCCTGCATCTATTCTCTGCTTGTTCTATTTGACTTTTAATCATCACTCCCTGAGGTGGGCTGTGGCCATATATATACCCCTTTTTTCATTATGACTAAAATTATCGTCATATTTATTAGAATATTAGCTTTATGTATATTATGTGGCCTTACTTTCATACATATACAATTTTAATTTTCTTTTTTACTATCCACCCTAGCTGCCACTTTTGGGTTAGGATTCACCATCCACTCCGAGGGGTCACCCTATCGGGCCGCATGGGGAGCAAAGGGTAGGTTCCTCCATCTATCTACCCTAAGGATATCTCTGCCCACCTGCTTTACCAAGGGTGGTTCAGTACCTGGGTAAAGGGGGATCAACGGGCTACTCTTTGCACCAGTTCCAATGGGACCACGTTCTTTGATGCCTCGCCACTTGTCCTAGCCAAACTATTTTGCTTTGAATCAATTGTGTGTAAAAATCTATAGACTTTATTGTAATTCATGAAATTGATGAAATTGTTAAATTTGTTCTGTTCTATTTTAGAGCCTTCTATTGAGATGATCTAGTCTTAAATCCCCTGACGAAGCCAGTGACTGGCGAAACTAGTAGGGTAGACTTGATCCGCAACTTCATCTCTATGTACAGCTCCCACGATCTGTTTTGTTCTATTGTCTTTTGAACCAGATTTTATCTTATTGTAAATTTAATAAAATTTCTTATTTTTGTTAAATAAAATACATGTCTGGTTTCTATTCTGGCACCGCTATAATCCCCTACCCTCCAAATCCCTTCATTTTTTGAAGATATGTTTTTGCACCCTAGGGTACCAACCATGTGGTGTTACAATAATTGTCTAAGTGTTTATTGTTCTAAACCCTTCTGTCTCATAGCCATAAAGCTTATGCACACCTCTCTGTAGTAATCAATCTCATTTCTGAATTTGATTCATTAGTTGACACTTACTCATAAAAAGCCTCCAATATTCACACAATATATAAACATTCCTAATATTTTTGTTGGTCAAAATAAAGAAAACAAAGAGAGTGGATCCCTAAGTAGCATAGTCATATGCATAACAGGGTGAAAAAGACACAATCCATTGAGTTCGACATGTAAAAAAATAAATAAAAATAAATCGAAAACCTGTGTTTCAGAGTATTTAGATACTACAAGACATATGAAAACACCCCTCTTATGAAAGATGTTAAATACCAACAATTGGCATGCTAATAAGGTTTATTTTGTTTTACTGTGTTGATACAATACAAGGGACAAACTCATGTATACTGTATGCTGTGTATTGGTAATTCTATAACTGTCTAAAGCTACTCACATTTTTGAGGCTAAGCCCTAAGGATTAGCTAGTGGTAACATTTTTAATTTGTCCAAATGTATGCTAAAATCAGAAGAATGATCAAAGTCCTTTGTAATACTCCTTACCATCTGTAGTAAAGCATTGGAGTTCCTGATGTGGAGCAAAGTGTTAAATTATCCATTGCCACTTTCCAATGTAGCATACTCACTCTTTAACCACAAGAATGTCATTTTGAATCCAGTGTTATAGCTGAGAAGTTTTGGTTATGTGTGTGCATGTGTTTAAATCTTTAAATAATGAATTATCAACTGTTTTAAATCTGACCTTTCAGATCCTTTTCGGCATCTCAGAAAATGTTTTTCATTAGATATACTCTCTTGAAAATGCAACAAAGACTGGTCTAAAAATGTAAAAAGCAAAAATGTTCTAAAAAGAAAAACGATAATTGCTTCAGGGCTTAATAGGTTTGATATCTTTGTAGGTATGACAGCTGTAGAGCTAAAAAAGAAAATAGTGTTTTGCATGTTCTGACAGGGATTAGTGATGGCAGGCAGCATTGTACCTGAAAAATAATTAACACATATTATCTTTTGTTGCACCGCATAATGTTTTCCAGAATTATTTCAAATAATTAAGAAAGCTATTTCAAAATTATGTCAATTTCTTTGTGAGATTTATTAAACTTGATTACCAACTTTAAAAGATAGACCGCATGTGTGCTAGATGAGTGCTTTGACAATTATTTTTCATTATCTATTATTTGCAATGTGCCAACATTTGTTCTGTGTACTTGCAGGAGAAAATAAAGTAACACTAATAGTGATAACGCCATATAATCTTCAAAGGAACAGCTAAAGCACATCTCTACTTCTCTCAAAAACAACTGAAATAGGGTATGGCATTGGAATAATCAAATGTGTATATTTAATCTTCTCTTGCCTTTCTAGTTTCATCAGATTTGTGCTTCCTGTGAAAGAAAACTTTGCTGCCAAAAGGGAATTGCAAAGCATATATTCTAGCATATTGATTATACATATAGGGCCAGATTCACGTAGAATTCCGGCGGCGTAACGTATTGCATTTACGTTACACCGCCGCAAGTTTTATGGGCAAGTGCTTGATTCACAAAGCACTTGCCTGTAAACTTGCGGCGGCGTAGCGTAAATCTGTCCGGCGCAAGCCCGCCTAATTCAAATGGGGCGTGTATCATTTAAATTAGGCGCGTTCCCGCGCCGAACGTACTGTGCATGCTCCGTTTTGAAATTTCCCGCCGTGCTTTGCGCGAAATGACGTCGCATCGACGTCATTTTTTGAACGTCGACGTGAGTTACGTCCTTTCCTATTCACGGACGACTTACGCAAAAAAAAAATGTGAAATTCGATGCGGGAACGACGGCCATACTTTAACATGGCAGGTCTAAATATAGGCCACAAAATAGCAGCTCTAACTATACGCCGGGAAAAGCTGACTATCGACGACGTAAGAGAATGCGACGGCCGCGCGTACCTTCGTGAATCGCCGTAAACAGCTAATTAGCATACTCGACGCGGAAAACGACGCAAACTCCACCCAGCGGGCGCCAAAGTATTACACCTACGATCCGAAGGCGTACGAAGCCGTACGCCTGTCGGATCGAAGCCAGAAGCCGTCGTATCTTGGTTTGAGGATTCAAACTAAAGATACGACCCGGCAAATTTGAAAGTACGCCGGAGTATCAGCAGATACTCCGGCGTACTTCTTCTCTGAATCTGGCCCATAGTTACCTAGTTACATAGTAGGTAAGGTTGAATAAAGACAACAGTCCAGTTCAACCTATGTAGGTGTACATGTGTTAGTGCCAGTAGTTATTACCCCTATCCCTGTATATTATGTTCTTTTAGATGCACGTCCAATAGTCTTTTAAAAAATATCAATTCTTCCCAGTGCCACCACTAATTGTGGTAGAGACTTCTACATCCTTATCACCCCTGATAGTAAAAAAAAACCTGCACAGTTTGAGGTTAAACCGCTTCTCCTCCAATCTCATTGTGTGGCCCTGTGTCCTCTTAGGCCCCGTACACACGGTTGGACAAAACCGATGAGAATGGACCGAGGTTCAGTTTCATCGGTCCAGACCGTGTGTATAGCCCATCGGTCTGTTTTCCTTCGGTCCAAAATTTTAAAACATGCTTCAAAACCGAACCGATGGACCGCTGCCCGATCGGTCCAAACCGATGGTTAGTACAGAAAGCATCGGTTCAAAACCTGCGCATGCTCAGAATCAAGTCGACGCATGCTTGGAAGCATTGAACTTTGTTTTATTCAGCACGTCGTGTGTTTGACGTCACTGCGTTCTGACCCAATCGGTTTTTGGAACGATGGTGTGTACGCATATCAGGCCGTCAGGCCACTTCAGCGGTGAACCGATGAAAACGGTCCGTCGGACCATTCTCATCGGTTTGGATCGACCGTGTATACAAGGCCTTACACTCCCTGAGACTGAATATTGTTTTTCCTATGCTGGAATCACCATTGAAGTACAGATACTCCTTATTTAACAACCTACCTGTTTAACGACCGCTCAGACTTACGACCAGCTCTCTTGACCCGAGCGATGCACTGTACATCATTGTATTGTACAGTACAGAATTTTTGTTGTTTATATTTTTGTGTTCTGTACTTATGCAAATCAAAACAACGTTATTGAGTTGGAGTTTTGTGTTTAGACCTTTTTTTCAGAATACAGTACAGTACAGTAGTGCTTAAAATATTGATTACTTGTGGCTCTTCGTTCAACGACCTGGTTTCTGGAACAAAACCTGGTCCTTAAGTGAGGAGAGCCTGTATTTGTAAATCACTGTCATGCCCCCTCACAAGCGTCGCTTCTCCAGCGAGAACAAATTTAGTGCCTGTAGTCGTTCCTCGTATTTGAGGTCCTCAAGTCCCCTTATAATTTTTTTTGCCTTTCCTTCTATCCTGCTCCAGCACATCCCTTCTTAGGACTGGTGACCAGGACTTGACAGAATACTCCAGATGTGGCCTAACCAGAGTTTTATAAAGAGGCAGGATTATAGTTTTAGCTCTGGAGTATATCCCATTTTTTATGCATGCTAAAATTCTGCCGACTTTGGTAGCCGCAACTTGACATTGCATGCTATTGCTCAGTCTGTTATCTACTAGAAACCCCAGATCTTTCCCCATCCTTGATTCCTCCCCAGATTGCATTTATGTTTTTAGCCCCCAAGTGCATGACCTTACATTTCTCCACCCATTAAACCTCATTTACCATGTTGTTTCCCACTCAATAATTTTGTTCATGTCCTTCTGTAAAATTTCTATATCCTATTGTGAAGTTATTGCCCTACATATCTTTGTGTGTTGTGCGCAAAAAGGGAGATTAAGTTATTACATCCCCTATATTATTTATGAATAAATTAAACAGAATTGGTCCCAAGACAGAGCCATGGGGTACCCCACTTACCACTATAGACCAGTCTGAGTACACTTTATTTATCACCAGCCTATGGACACACCCTTGTAATCAGTTTTTTATCCAAGAACAGACCTTATGGTCCATGCCTACAGATCTCAGATTGTAGATTAAGCATTTGTGGGGAACTGTATTGAATGCTTTTTCAAAATCCAGATACACCACATTCCATCCACAGGTCTCCCACTATCTAGATGTCAGTCCACTTCCTCATATAATTTTAACACACTGGTCTGGCAGGATATCTACAGCAAACCTGTACATAGGCGATGATGCATAGTTAGTACCATATGGCAAAAAGAAAACCATCAGAATTAAGATACTTCTTTTGCAAAGTGTCATTGATGAACAGTAAACATTACTGTTGTTACAATCTGTGATTGGCTACAGCTAATCCTATGGTACAAGTAGCCAGGTGCCCTTTTATTGCTGTGGGCCAATCCCAGATCACAACAGTGAGCAAGCTGTTTATGAATATAAATCCATTCATAAATCCATTCAAAGTTGTTTACATTGTTATCATGTGATCACTATGACCAATCATAGCGACCACATGATACCTGGCTACCGATTACCAGTAACTTTAATCCGCTGTGTGTGGTGGACACAGAGGTCACTGTAGGGGCGCTCTGCTATATAATTACTGTGGTGGGTCAGCAAGTGCCCTTGCTATAGGTGTAGGACATTTGTATATCCTAAAACACTCCCAGATATGGCCTAATTTGGTGCTTCACTGTTGCTAGGATGTCATTAACCTCCCTGGCGGTATGATTCTTTCAGAAAAAAGGTGCTAAAAGCGGTACCATTATTTGCAAGGAAATTTGGCGTTTTATACTGTAGGCCTGTAATTTTTAGAAATAACTCACTTAAATCTGACCAAACAAGATTCTAATAGGCATCCCGGGTATGACATTTTTTTAAAAACAAAATTATAAATTATAATATAATAAATAATTATAAATAATTATAACAAGTAATAATATAATTATAATAAAAATGATTCAATAATGTAATCAAATCAAAATCACTGAAATTTGCTCAGTTGCAGAATTGTCGCTGTCATTATTATTTTTTTTTTATAACGAATTTCCCCACAAATCGCTATCGCACAATTCTGCAAGTGATTATAATTTATTATCGCTGTTTTTTAGCTGCTCTGAAACTATTTTTGACATAAAGGGACACTTTTGGTTGCTATGGACAATCTACAGTTTACAGGCAGAAAAAAAAAGTTTTTATTATATAAAAGTACATGTAGGGCACTGGGCAGACCACTAGGGACAAGGGGGGGGGGGTGTATTTTTTACATACAGTACTGTAATCTATAAGATTACAGTATATTGTATGTAATGTTTTTGTTTACATTTTTGAATTTGGCGCCGTTCTCCGCTCCCGTGCGTCGTAACGTCGCAGGGAACGGAGATCGGCGTCACACAGAGGCACTGTGTGAATCGAGCGAGGTCCCGGGACCTCGCTCGCACAGCGCGGTGGCATCGCTGGATCCAGGGACAAGGTAAGTAAACACTCTCTGTGGATCCAGCGAGGCAAGCCCGAGTCTGACTCGGGGTTACCGATCCTAGCACAAAAATCTAACCCTGAGTCAGACTCGGGAATACCGCCAGGCAGGTTAAGAGACTCACTATTACTGTTCACCCCCATCGTGACAAAATAGTAAAAATTTGCTGCATACCAACATCCATCCAACATGTTTATTGAAAAACTGCCACCAGGACTATGGCAACAGACCAAGGAGTGATGAAGTTTCACACATACATTGTGCTTCTTCAAACCCCCACAATGTATGCGTAAAACGTTGTCACCCCTTGGTCCATTGTCCATTGTCATAGTCCTGGTGACAGTTTTTTTAACCACTTAAGACCCGCACCAATATGCAGGTAAAGGACCAGGCCCCTTTTTGCGATTTGGCATTGCGCCGCTTTAACTGAAAATTTCGCGGTCGTGCAACGTGGCTCCCAAACAAAATTGGCGTCCTTTTTTCCCCACAAATAGAGCTTTCTTTTGGTTGTATTTGATCACCTCTGCGGTTTTTATTTTTTGCGCTATAAACAAAAATAGAGTGACAATAAATATCCCCCGAAAATATATAACATTTTTTTCCTCAGTTTAGACTGATACATATTCTTCTACCTATTTTTGGTAAAAAAAAATCGCAATAAGCGTTTATCGATTGGTTTGCGCAAAATTTATAGCGTTTACAAAATAGGGGGTAGTTTTATTGCATTTTTATAAAAAAATAATTTTTTACTACTAATGGCGGCGATCAGTGATTTTTTTTCGTGACTGCGACATTATGGCAGACACGTCGGACAATTTTGACACATTTTTGGGACCATTGTCATTTTCACAGAAAAAAGTGCTATAAAAATGCATTGTTTACTGTGAAAATGACAATTGCAGTTTGGGAGTTAACCACTAGGGGGCGCTGAAGGGGTTAAGTGTGACATCATATGTGTTTCTAACTGTAGGGGTGCGGGGCTGGACATGTGACGTCATTGATCGCCTTTCCCTATATCAGGAAACAGACGATCAATTACAGCGCCACTGTGAAGAACGGGGAAGGTGTGTTTACACACACCTCTCCCCGTTCTTCAGCTCCTGTGACCGATCGCGGGACTCCGGCGGCGATCGGGTCCGCGGGTTCCGCGGACACGGTCACGGAGCTTCAGACCATGTCGCGGGCTTGGTGCGCGACCCGCCGCTGGGCATTTAACAATCACGTACAGGTACGTGATTGTGCCCAGCCGTGCCATTCTGCCGACGTATATCGGCGTTAGGCGGTCCTTAAGTGGTTAAAAAACCTGATGGATGGATGTTGGTGTGAAGAAAATTTTTCTTATTTTGTCTACATGTTCACGGTTGTGAGACGGACCTAGCACCCAGCCCTTCCTTTCTGGTGGATTATCATACTCACCTGGAGCAGCGATCCGTTAAATTGTTCACACCCCCATCATCACAGGAGCAAGCTCTTTTTTTTTATTCAAACCCCTCACATACGCTTTTTTCCCCTGATGCAGTTGCTCCAAGTTTAGAATGAGGTCACTTCTGTAATGGTGGAGTGAAGAGTAACAGCTAAGAGTCTTAGCAACCTCCTAGAAACAAGGCGGGACAGGATGATGTGATCTCTATTTGTTTTTCATTCAGGAGGTACATAACTGGCCTACACCTATAGGAAGGTCATTATTCAACTTTAGTCTAAGCTGCAAAGTTTGTTTTTATCTACAGACACCCCATATTTGCATAGGCAGTTATTTAGTAAAGGTGAACTATGCCTTTAATCAAAATATAGAGAGGAGATTTGGGACTTTAAAGGTGCGAACATATACACATAGATATATCAAAAATGTTTTTATTACTATTTTATAAAAGTTACAATTGACAGAATAACATCCATCTAATGCATAGGCATACAATTTCAGAGTGTGCAAGTGGACATGATTCACTACTTTTGGTAACTTCTTCAGGAAATTTACATTTGTCAAGCACTAGCTACTGAAAGATTAAAGAATATAATGAACAAACATAAAACACAAATGATACTCAAGAAACAAAGAATCAAAACACAATATACAAAATAAATTCAGTCCCATAATGGCTGGAATCACAAGAACTAACTTAGTAATGAGAGCCAGCAATTACCTGTATGTACAGTAGATGGATTTGGTTTGAAAATATAAAATAGACCAAAAAGTCAGGAGGAAGCCCGGAGATAAGGATCAATTGGTGTGCCATAGAGGAAGGCATACAGAAAAGACATACTCAAAGGACTGGAGAGTTATTTGGAATCCACCTGGATTGGGAAGGAGATAGCTTAGTGAGTGATTTAAAGTGGAAGTAAACCCTCCTATTATTTTCAGCCAAGGAAGCTGCCATCTTGGCCTCTGTTTAATCTGCAACTGCCACAATGATGCTGCACATGTGATCAGTTATAAAACCAGCCATTGGATGGTTTGACAGTTTGGTTGAGAGCACAAGCAAATGTGACATCTAGCATTTCCGGCATGCCGGGAATGTTAACTGTTTTTTTAAACTATCAAATAGATGGGTTTACTTCCGCTTTAATAATTGTTATATAAATATAGAGACTGTCATAATTGACAAAAGGTGGATAAAGAGATTGTTCAGAAAAACACCCTCTTTTTTCCTCTCACTGAAACTTCATAAGACCTAAAATGATGTCATATATTATCATGAGGCTTATAAACTCCCCACACATTTTCTGTATGCCTTCCTCTATGGCACACCAATTGATCCTTATCTCCGGGCTTCCTCTTGACTTGTTGGTCTATTTTATATTTTTAAACCAAATCCATCTACATACAGGTAATTGCTGGCTCTCATTACTCATTACTAATTACTATTTGTTAGTTACAAATGTAACTAACAAATAACTTGTGAATCCAGCCATTATGGGACTGAATTTATTTTGTATATTGTGTTTTGATTCTTTGTTTCTTGAGTATCATTTGTGTATTATGTTTGTTCATTATATTCTTTTATATTTCAGTAGCTAGTGCTCGACACATGTAAATCTCCTGAAGAAGCTACCAAAAGTAGTGAAACATGTCAAGGAGAGAAGTGTCAAAATTGGCACGGTAGGCAAGTAGTTAAAGTTTATGTACACCCACTTATTAAAATCTCATGTTAAAAGGTTAATGTCATTTCAAAAGCATTATTTTAACCACTTCATTACTGGGCACTTAAACCCCCTTCGTGCCCAGACTAATTTTCAGCTTTCAGGGCTGACGCATTTTGAATGACAATTGCGCGGTCATACAACACTGTACCCAAATTATATTTTTATCATTTTTTTTCCCACAAATAGAGCTTTCTTTTGGTGGTATTTTATCATCCCTGCGATTTTTATTTTTGAGCTATAAACAAAAAAAGACAGAAAATTTGGAAAAAAAACACAATATTTTTTACTTTTTGTTATAATAATATCCCAATTTTTTTTTTTTAAATATTTTTTTCCTCGGTTTAGGTCGATACGTATTCTTCTACAAATTTTTGTTAAAAAAAATCACAATAAGCGTATATGATCGGTTTGCACAAAAGTTATAGCACCTCAAAATAGGGGATAGATTTATGATTAATTTTTTTATTTTTTACCAGTAATGGCGACGATCTGCGATTTTTTTTTCTGTCAGGCCTGCGATATTGCGGCAGACGTATCGGACACTTTTGACACAAATTTGGGACAATTTAAATTTATACAGCGAGCAGTGCTATAAAAATGCACTAATTACTGTATAAATGTGACTGGCAGGGAAGGGGTTAACACTAGGGGGTGAGGAAGGGGTTAAATGTGTATCCTGGGTGTGTTCTAACTGTGTGGGGGGAGGAGACTGACTGGGGGAGGTGACCGATGCTGTGTCCCTATGTACAAGAGACACAGATCGATCTCCTCTCTCCCTGACAGGACGTGGAGCTCTGTGTTTACACACAGAGCTCCACGTCCCTGCTATCACCGTCGATAGCGTGTACACGGCGGACATCGCGGCCGCCAGGTACACGCATCGGCTTCCCAGCGATGCGCCGGCACAGTGTTTACCCGCTGCGCGCCCCCCAGTGGTGCGCGCGGGTAATGCACAGAAAAAGACGTGCAAAGACGTCCACTCAGCACTTGAGAGCCGCGCTGTGGACGTCTTTTGCGAAATGAACGTCCTTATTCTGGCACTTTTTACTGAGTGACAACACTCTGTCCCTGTCTCACAATTTGCGCCTGTGTTGTAATGCTGTCATATAAGCTTTTTATGCAAACTACAAGTGGCTGTTTCAACATTTTTTTTTCTGCAGGCATGTACCACTGTTGTCACCATCAGGAAACCGGTCCTGTGAAATGACATACAGTCATCACTGAAGTACATGTAAAGCTGATGTTTATGATAAACTGTGCTTTCATAGAATGTCAAATGTCATGTCATTCAGTTGGGGCTTACATCTATGTTAAAGTGGTTACAAACCCTAAAAAAAAACAAAAAAAAAACATACTAGCTAATTATGTATTACTTACCTCAGATCGAAGCCCCCATAGCCATCCACGTATCCCCCTCTGGCCGCCGTCATCTCTCCTGGGGCTTACTACTGGTATCGTGGCTCCGGCGTTGTGGTTGGCATGCACGTGGGAGCCGCTAGTAATGGCACACGGACTGAAGCAACGGCACATAGGTGCCATTGCTTCAGATTTCTCCAGTGCGCATGTGCCGATCACATTGCCACATGCAGGGGACAGGGGATATTTATAACCTAAACCTGCACGGTTTAGGAGATATCCTGGGTAGCTACAAGTAAGCCTTAATATAGGCTTACCTGTAGAATAAAGTGGTTGTAAAGGGTTTACAACCACTTTAAAGGACAACTTTAGTCAATAGAAACATTGTCAGTATAGTTATATCAGATCATGCAGTGTCTACTCAGTAGTTTTAAGTCTCAGATGTAGACTTCTAAAGTCCCTTCCCTAAACTATAAAGTTTTCAGCACCTCCAAGACCCCACCTGCTTCTGACTAATCACTAGCAAGTGATTTTGGGCATGTCTGTCTCATGTCCCTTCTACTTTGTAAGTTAACCAATGGTGCCATAATTTAAAAAATAAAAAATAAATCTGCGCTATCAAAGTGGTGGAGCAGCTGCATACAGTCCAGTGAAAAAAGGAAAGCAATACAAACAAAAAACAAACAAAGCAGCGCTGGGGGAATGAAAAAAAGAATAAACAATAATGTCTATATAAAACGCTTATATGTGTAAACATAAAATGTATAAGTCCATGAATTGGTGGAAATAATCTTAAACTGAAAAAAGGTCAATAAGTGTGTATGAAAAACACCTCAGACATATATTCCAATTCCTTGAAAAGACAAGTCCACAAAAATAAACGTGAAAGGTGAAAATAAGATGATCAGTCGAATAATAGTGACACAACACCCACGGTGATCCAAAATAAACTGTGATGAAAGTGATATCGCCCGCCACCGATAGCAATGGAGGCTTACCGGATGTGGTGGACCCAAATGAGCTTATGCCCAAAGGATCAGTAAAGCTTGTAACTCAATTGAGTATGGAAGTGGACCGAACCACACCAAACGATCAATCAGCAGGCAACGGTGAAATCCTCACTTAATGACAGGTGAGCAGGGTGACTCCAATTGGAAGATGACTCATAGGAGTGGAAATGCTTGCACGGAGTGTAGGGAGGAAAATAAAAGGCACATAGCGTAACTCCGCAACAAAGGGGAAGTTTAATAATGGTAAAAAACACTTACAATTTTGTAGGCATTAAAGGACATCAATGTAGTATAGTGCATGGCAGCAGTAGAGTCCCGACGCGTTTCGCTACAACTAGCATCGTCTGGGGTAAGACTCTACTGTTGCTACCATGCTTTAAATAAGAAATATGACCTGTTTGGGAACACTCCCCTGGGGGATCACCCAACGAGAGTGCACTTCCGGGTCACCGCCTCACACACTGTTCACACACATTGCTGCATAGATAGAACATATAATGTGCGGAATCTGTAATACTTTATTTTAAAAGTTTATATTAAAAATAGGGCCAATAAAATGAACAAACCAGGTTATGCATAAGATAAATAAATAATGGCACCTGTTGCACGAGTTGAATCCATATCATAGTCTCGTGTGCGCCGGGGGCTAGTAACTAGGACCAATGAAAAAGGTCTACGTCACTACATGGCGCCATGGTGTGAATGGCCAGCCAATGAGCGACGTTGAAATCCCGGTCACATGACTGTATCTGGAGGACGCATAAACAAACTCTCCCCAGATGCGTCATTGGTCACATAGATGCGGCGTAACGCCGCATAGTGACGGTGATGATGGGCGTGTTCACGATGTTGTAAGGCAATCAACGCGTGCGTGCGTGTATACGCGCACACGCGTTGCGTTCCAGGGTGGATAAACGTGGAACGCTGCGTTCCACTGTGCGTTCCAAAAGGTCAAAAACAACATAGACGCCAAACGGCGGTAGCTGTTCACAACAGAAACCCAGGGAAAGATCGATGGAGCCAAACCACCCAACCTCCACTCAGTGGAAACACTAGATTCAAATAATTAAAATATATATAAGAGCATATCTGCTACATTATAACGCCAAAAGGGAACAACAAGTCTTTTGAGAGAAATGTTATATATCAAAATCCCTGAATATTGGACATTACACTTCCAATGAAGATACTTAAAATATAAAATATAAAAATAGATCAAAATTAAAAAAGGGGAAAAAAATTTCCAATCGATTATTAATTTCTAGAAGAACTATTGTTTATGCATATAGGGTACAATATGTGCAATAGTGTGTCCAGAAAGTGACTCTGCATGGACGAACCCCCAAGAAGGTTAGTACAATATATTAATAATACACACCATTACATATATTTACATGAGAGAAATAAAAAATTAAAAACACATTTGTAAGAAAGAAAAGAAATAGATCAGCTAACACAAATCCACATTGTGTGGACGACAAATATACCCAAGTATACCATAAATGGTACCAATAGGGTTCAATCTATGGAAAAAACTTTGAATAATGGTTGAGACATTATCAAAACATTTAACAGAATATTTAGGACTTGTTAATGAAAGAATTGATGTCCCACTCTACATTCAGGCCTGATGGTATGTGAGTACATAACTCATAAATCCAGAATGTCTCGAGTTGGGACACCCCACGAGTTTTTGGGCTACCTCTCCAGGGGGACACAAATTGGTCAATAATAAGGAATTGTGTGCCGTTGGGATTCTGGGCATGGTGTTTTTTATAATGCCTGGGTACAGTATGATGAATATCACCAGCTATAATAAGAGCTATATGCTCAGCAACTCTAACAGAGAATTTCCGAATGGTGCGACCAACATATTGTTGGCCGCACGGACAAGTGATAAGGTATACCACGTACTTGGTTGAACAGGTACAAAAGTGTTTTATGGGGTAAATCTTCCCAGTCACTGTGGAACGAAATTCAAGATTTTTACTTCTACTGGAGATGTTATATTTGCATACTGTACACTTTTTACAGGGATGATAACCAACTAGCTGGAAAAAGAAGGATGGGCGTGTTGGAGGGTTGATAATATTCGGGGCTATCTTGCTCTGAAGGGTTGGTGCCCCCCTGAATATCACCCTAGCCCGTTCAGGTAGAACCGTTGCAAGAACTCGGTCATTTCTTAATATGTTCCAATGCTTAGATAATATGGACTTGATCAATTTATGTTGTTTAGAAAAAGACGTCAAAAGGGCCCATTTATAACTCTCATCTTGTTCCCTTTTGGGTTTAACCTCCAAAAGAGAGCTTCTATCAACTTCAAAGGAGGTTTTGAGAGCAAGTTCAACGTTGGCAGGATCATATCCCTTATCAATAAATCTATGCTTGAGAATGTTAGCTTGCACAGAAAAGGTGTCCAAGTCAGTGCAGTTCCTTCTCAGCCTAAGGAACTGACTTCGCGGTATCGAATTCAGCCATGACGGATGATGACAGCTATCGATGGGGATAAAGCTATTCCGGTCCGTTTTTTTAAAAAATGTTTTGAATTGGAACCGATTGTCCACAATGCTAATCTCTAGATCCAAAAATTGAATTGTATCTGTACTGGCTGTGTAGGTAAGAGATATCCCCCTATCATTAATGTTCAGACAGTTTATAAAGGTCTCGAGAGATTCGAGACTGCCATCCCATAGGAGGAGGATGTCGTCTATGTACCTCGCCCAAAAGACCAATGAGGGGGTGTCATAGACATAAACGACATCCTCCTCCCACTTGGCCATGAACAAATTAGCGAGGCTTGGGGCGTATTTGGCCCCCATAGCGACTCCTCTCTGTTGTAAATAAAATTGATCATTAAACCAAAAATAGCTATGTTTTGTGGCAAATTTTAACAATTCCATTATATAATCTGTCTGAAATGAAGCTAATGTAAGATCTTTTTTTAAAAAATAATGTACGGCTTCAAAACCTATATCATGTGGGATACAGGTGTAAAGGGATGCCACATCGGCCGTTGCCATAATAAAATTACCCTTTAACTCGACAAGCTTTACTGATCCTTTGGGCATAAGCTCATTTGGGTCCACCACATCCGGTAAGCCTCCATTGCTATCGGTGGCGGGCGATATCACTTTCATCACAGTTTATTTTGGATCACCGTGGGTGTTGTGTCACTATTATTCGACTGATCATCTTATTTTCACCTTTCACGTTTATTTTTGTGGACTTGTCTTTTCAAGGAATTGGAATATATGTCTGAGGTGTTTTTCATACACACTTATTGACCTTTTTTCAGTTTAAGATTATTTCCACCAATTCATGGACTTATACATTTTATGTTTACACATATAAGCGTTTTATATAGACATTATTGTTTATTCTTTTTTTCATTCCCCCAGCGCTGCTTTGTTTGTTTTTTGTTTGTATTGCTTTCCTTTTTTCACTGGACTGTATGCAGCTGCTCCACCACTTTGATAGCGCAGATTTATTTTTTATTTTTTATTTTTTATTTTTTAAATTTTGGTTCTTTGTGATTGAATTTTTGCTGCTATCACTTCTCTGAGTCCACTTTTCACATGGATGTATTTGATTATAGAGCTTCACGTAAGGTGGACACCGATGGCGTCTTCACCATTACGGGAAATGACTCGGAGATAGGGGGTCTTTTCACCAGACTCAAGAATGTGATGTCATCCGAGTTGCACCTCCAATGGGACCTTGTATTCTTGGATCAGTATCTCACTGATCGAATGGTACCACGGAGTCTCAGGTGGGAGGTACAACCGCAACAAGGGGATCTAGAAATAGATTCCTGGTTCAAGTATTTTAATGATGCTGGACTGGCTTTTCTAGGTGTCTTGATCTCAAAAAAGAGGACTAGGTTGGCTGTACTTGATAAAGAGATAAAGGAGCTCAGGGAGAAATTGTTATCTCATAAAAAATCTATTGAGTACATATCCCTTTCAACCAGCCTCCAATCTTTCTTGGAGAAGGAAGACAGAGATCAAAAGTTAAAAAAACATAAAAAGTATGCCAGAGATGCAAGTGATTATAGAAATCATACTGTTTTCCATTGGCAAAAACTTTTCTCAACTACATCAGGTGTTGACATGGATTCAACTCCAGCCACAGCATCTCCTTCTGGTAATGCCTCTAATTTAAACGAAGCCCCTTCCACTAGCCAGGGTACTACTAGCACTCTACGAGTTCCATCAATGCAAGTATCCCGGGTAGGTGAAACATATTCCTCCCAACCTAGGGCTCAACACTCTTCCCCTCATGTCTCTGGTCAGCCCCATCGAGGGAGGGGCAAATCCAGGGGCAATAGAGGAAGCAGAGGACAATCCAGAGGTAATTCCCATCCATCCTATCATCAATATAATTATGATGATAGATCGTATGGACCTTCCCCCGCAAGACATAGAGAGAGATTAGGTCCCTATAGAGAACCCTCTCCCTATTATGGCTTTCAACAAATCCCGGTTCACAACAGGTTCTCCCCTTTGGGTGAAGTTCGTAATGATAGCTACTATAACCGTAGCTGGGATCACTATGAACCACCTAATAGGGGTTTTACCCCAGTCCATCAAGATTCATATGTTGAACGGGATTTTCATGTGGACCAAGCCACAAATGTAAGGGGTTCCGATCAAAGAGAGGGACCCGAGGGGGGAAGAGAGTTCAGAAGAGGAAAAAGAAGACGCACATAAAAGGAGAAGGAGTTTTTAATTTGAGTACAAAAATCTTTACGCAGGATGAATTATCGGTTTTGGATAAAGGCCTCAAGTTTGCCCCTCCAAAACGGCTCGATAAATTTGGAACGTTTATTGACGTCCAAAAATACATCCGTAAGATTAATATACAACGGTACTTAATTACTAATCCTATTAGAAACGAACCTAGAGCGGCCACCTCCGGTACAGTTCATTCAGGTCTTAAGAATCCTTCATTGTTTAATCCATCCGTTCCTGCTGCGGCCGCAGTTAATATTTTTAGAGATCTTGTTTTGAAAGATCTAGCAGAGATACCTGAGAGACGCAATTCTCATCATCCTGTATCCAGCAATGGTTTGAAATCCTTATGTCAGAACAAGGACATCATTATCCGCCCTGCGGACAAAGGAGGCGGCATAGTCATCCTTGACAAACCTGACTACGAAACTGAGATGTTACGATTACTTGATGAGCCTAATACTTATCTCAAATTGGCCTCTAACCCCACATCCAGGTTCAAAACAGAGTTACAAACACTAGTCAATAGTGGCTTCGAAAGAGAGATTTTAAACTTGAAAGAAAAGAAATACTTAGTTCCCACGGTCCCTAGGATACCGACAATATATTATTTGCCAAAGGTTCATAAAGATCCTGTACACCCACCCGGTCGACCCATTTTGAGTGGGATTGACTCAGTAACTTCTAGAATTGGTAGATACATCGATAATTATTTACAACCCTTGGTACAACGTACCCCGTCTTATCTTAGGGATACGAGGGCAACCATAAATAAATTAGAAAATGTCGAGTTAAAGGGTAATTTTATTATGGCAACGGCCGATGTGGCATCCCTTTACACCTGTATCCCACATGATATAGGTTTTGAAGCCGTACATTATTTTTTAAAAAAAGATCTTACATTAGCTTCATTTCAGACAGATTATATAATGGAATTGTTAAAATTTGCCACAAAACATAGCTATTTTTGGTTTAATGATCAATTTTATTTACAACAGAGAGGAGTCGCTATGGGGGCCAAATACGCCCCAAGCCTCGCTAATTTGTTCATGGCCAAGTGGGAGGAGGATGTCGTTTATGTCTATGACACCCCCTCATTGGTCTTTTGGGCGAGGTACATAGACGACATCCTCCTCCTATGGGATGGCAGTCTCGAATCTCTCGAGACCTTTATAAACTGTCTGAACATTAATGATAGGGGGATATCTCTTACCTACACAGCCAGTACAGATACAATTCAATTTTTGGATCTAGAGATTAGCATTGTGGACAATCGGTTCCAATTCAAAACATTTTTTAAAAAAACGGACCGGAATAGCTTTATCCCCATCGATAGCTGTCATCATCCGTCATGGCTGAATTCGATACCGCGAAGTCAGTTCCTTAGGCTGAGAAGGAACTGCACTGACTTGGACACCTTTTCTGTGCAAGCTAACATTCTCAAGCATAGATTTATTGATAAGGGATATGATCCTGCCAACGTTGAACTTGCTCTCAAAACCTCCTTTGAAGTTGATAGAAGCTCTCTTTTGGAGGTTAAACCCAAAAGGGAACAAGATGAGAGTTATAAATGGGCCCTTTTGACGTCTTTTTCTAAACAACATAAATTGATCAAGTCCATATTATCTAAGCATTGGAACATATTAAGAAATGACCGAGTTCTTGCAACGGTTCTACCTGAACGGGCTAGGGTGATATTCAGGGGGGCACCAACCCTTCAGAGCAAGATAGCCCCGAATATTATCAACCCTCCAACACGCCCATCCTTCTTTTTCCAGCTAGTTGGTTATCATCCCTGTAAAAAGTGTACAGTATGCAAATATAACATCTCCAGTAGAAGTAAAAATCTTGAATTTCGTTCCACAGTGACTGGGAAGATTTACCCCATAAAACACTTTTGTACCTGTTCAACCAAGTACGTGGTATACCTTATCACTTGTCCGTGCGGCCAACAATATGTTGGTCGCACCATTCGGAAATTCTCTGTTAGAGTTGCTGAGCATATAGCTCTTATTATAGCTGGTGATATTCATCATACTGTACCCAGGCATTATAAAAAACACCATGCCCAGAATCCCAACGGCACACAATTCCTTATTATTGACCAATTTGTGTCCCCCTGGAGAGGTAGCCCAAAAACTCGTGGGGTGTCCCAACTCGAGACATTCTGGATTTATGAGTTATGTACTCACATACCATCAGGCCTGAATGTAGAGTGGGACATCAATTCTTTCATTAACAAGTCCTAAATATTCTGTTAAATGTTTTGATAATGTCTCAACCATTATTCAAAGTTTTTTCCATAGATTGAACCCTATTGGTACCATTTATGGTATACTTGGGTATATTTGTCGTCCACACAATGTGGATTTGTGTTAGCTGATCTATTTCTTTTCTTTCTTACAAATGTGTTTTTAATTTTTTATTTCTCTCATGTAAATATATGTAATGGTGTGTATTATTAATATATTGTACTAACCTTCTTGGGGGTTCGTCCATGCAGAGTCACTTTCTGGACACACTATTGCACATATTGTACCCTATATGCATAAACAATAGTTCTTCTAGAAATTAATAATCGATTGGAAATTTTTTTCCCCTTTTTTAATTTTGATCTATTTTTATATTTTATATTTTAAGTATCTTCATTGGAAGTGTAATGTCCAATATTCAGGGATTTTGATATATAACATTTCTCTCAAAAGACTTGTTGTTCCCTTTTGGCGTTATAATGTAGCAGATATGCTCTTATATATATTTTAATTATTTGAATCTAGTGTTTCCACTGAGTGGAGGTTGGGTGGTTTGGCTCCATCGATCTTTCCCTGGGTTTCTGTTGTGAACAGCTACCGCCGTTTGGCGTCTATGTTGTTTTTGACCTTTTGGAACGCACAGTGGAACGCAGCGTTCCACGTTTATCCACCCTGGAACGCAACGCGTGTGCGCGTATACACGCACGCACGCGTTGATTGCCTTACAACATCGTGAACACGCCCATCATCACCGTCACTATGCGGCGTTACGCCGCATCTATGTGACCAATGACGCATCTGGGGAGAGTTTGTTTATGCGTCCTCCAGATACAGTCATGTGACCGGGATTTCAACGTCGCTCATTGGCTGGCCATTCACACCATGGCGCCATGTAGTGACGTAGACCTTTTTCATTGGTCCTAGTTACTAGCCCCCGGCGCACACGAGACTATGATATGGATTCAACTCGTGCAACAGGTGCCATTATTTATTTATCTTATGCATAACCTGGTTTGTTCATTTTATTGGCCCTATTTTTAATATAAACTTTTAAAATAAAGTATTACAGATTCCGCACATTATATGTTCTATCTATGCAGCAATGTGTGTGAACAGTGTGTGAGGCGGTGACCCGGAAGTGCACTCTCGTTGGGTGATCCCCCAGGGGAGTGTTCCCAAACAGGTCATATTTCTTATTTAAAGCATGGTAGCAACAGTAGAGTCTTACCCCAGACGATGCTAGTTGTAGCGAAACGCGTCGGGACTCTACTGCTGCCATGCACTATACTACATTGATGTCCTTTAATGCCTACAAAATTGTAAGTGTTTTTTACCATTATTAAACTTCCCCTTTGTTGCGGAGTTACGCTATGTGCCTTTTATTTTCCTCCCTACACTCCGTGCAAGCATTTCCACTCCTATGAGTCATCTTCCAATTGGAGTCACCCTGCTCACCTGTCATTAAGTGAGGATTTCACCGTTGCCTGCTTAACCAATGGTGCCATGTTTATGCCTAGAATACCCTTATATCACAGTCAGAACTTTGGGTTATAATGAGCTGGAACCTGATGTGTATCATCCTTTCTGAAAACCAATGGATTCAAAGGTGTAGATGCTCCAAGATGCATGTGATCCAGCTTTACAACCGTCAGTAAATTTACTGACAGTTTGTAAAAATCTGTGCTTTCAGTAATCTGTGCTGTCAGTATATGTATGTTAAGCCCTGTACCCATGGCCTGGAATCTCGTCAGGAAGAAAACGTAGTTTTTCCTGACGAGATTCCTGGCAAGCTTTCTTGCTTGCTGAGTGTACACACGCGCCATTCAAAAGAACCACCGTTCTTTTGAATGGCAAGAAAGCAGTGATGTCATCCACTACGACGAGCATGCGCTCGTCACATTTGATGCCGTCGCCTCTATCTTGCTACACCCTACACTATGCCTTGGAAACTACCGCGCATGCGCCAAAGTCTCATCGAGCATGGAGGCAGGAAAGTATAGAGAAGCTTGGGTTTCTCGGCAGGAAAATACTGCCGAGAATCACGACAAGAAAATAGAGAGTAGGTTCTCTATTTTTCTCGTTGAGATTACAGGCAGTTTTCTCGACGAGAAACCATACACACTCACGGTTTTCTCGGGAAAAAAGCTCTCCCAGCAGCTTTTTTTGAAGAGAAAACCGTGCGTGTGTATGAGGCTTTAGTGAAATTTTATGTCCGTAAAAATCTGTTCTTTTTTCATGTAGGTTAGTGTTGGCTAGTGTAAGAAAGAACCCTTTAACAGCTTGATGTAGCACCAGCAGCCACTTATCAAGGCAGAGTTTAGAGCCAGTTGGGATTATTTTTAAATAAAAGCAGGCTGAAGCTGGCAGTGTAGGGAGCAGGCTAACACATTTGATGATCCTGCTTCTCTAGTTTCAGCTGTGGAGTAAATTCATCTGTGATTCGCCTGCCGCCATTCTACATAGATAGGTAGTTGAAACCCGGTGCTTGTCTGGTGACAGCTTCTGAAGTCTGTGCTCACAGCCCCATGTGCCCCACAACAATGGGCGTCCGCTGAACTTTTTTCAGGGGGGCATCATTTTAAGGTCATCCATATTCGGTCCCTTTTTGACAATGTCATGAAGGGGAGGGGCTTAGTCATTATCACCTAAAGCGCAGGCATGCAAAGGTTTGAGAAACCTGATGCAACTATCAAGCAACTAGGAACTTTGAATAACAATATCATATAAAAAAGAAAGTCCCCCCCCCCCAAGGAAATAACAACCCCCAGGATCAGTGCCAGTTTCTGCAATAACAATCTCCAGCTTTGCTGTCAGTTTCCACAATAAAAATCGCCAGCATTGGTGTCAGTAGCAACAATAATAACCCCCCACATCGGTGCAGATTTCTAGAATAAAAACTTCAGCATCTGTACCAGTGTACGAAATAATGAACCTCAGCACTAGTGTCAGTTTCCTCACTCAAAACTCTCAGCATTTGGTGTAATTTTCTGCAATAATTGCTGCCAGCATAGATGGGAGGTTATCAGGTTAGACACTTCCTAATGGCTCAGTCCCTAGGATAAGTAATGGATAATGGCCAACAGGCCCTCCTACCAGACCTGGTGAAACCGCAACAGTGATCCCTCTGGCTGGACGTTCACTGGGGTGACTCTAGTCAGTAGTGTAGCATGCCTGTACCCTGGCAGCGGCTTGGTCTTTCTCCCTCTCTGGTGGTGCGGGTACAGCGGGGCTCCCTCTATGGTGGTGCAAGTACAGTGGGGCTCCCTCTCTGGTGGTGCGGGTACAGTGGGGCTCCTTCTCTGGTGGTGCGGGTACAGTGGGGCTCCCTCTCTGGTGGTGCGGGTACAGTGGGGCTCCCTCTCTGGTGGTGCCGGTACAGCGGGGCTCTCTCTGGTGGTGCGGGTACAGTGTGACTCCCTCTCTGGTTGTGTGGGTACAGCGTGGCTCTCTGGTTAGTGTGGGTACAGCGTGGCTGTCTGGTTGGTGCGGGTACAGCGTGGCTCTCTGGTTGGTGCGGGTACAGCGTGGCTCTCTGGTTGGTGTGGGTACAGCGTGGCTCTCTGATTGGTGCGGGTACAGCGTGACTCTCTGGTTGGTGTGGGTACAGCGTGGCTCTCTGGTGGTTTGGGTGCAGCGTGGCTTTCTGGTTGTGTGGGTACAGCCTGGCTCTCTCTGGCTTCCCCCAGCATGAGCCCAGTATTCTGTTTTTTCCTTTTGTAACCCCCCCCTCCAGCAGAGTGCTTGCGTGCTGGGGGATTTAGCATGGTGTCTGTGGACACACTGGGGTCGCCACTCTTAAGGAACTACATTTCCCATGATGCCCCCAGTCCCCAGAGTCTTCTAATTGGCCCTCTGCTGTGGCCAATCATGGCGAGTAAAGCAGGAAGCAAGGCGGCGGCACGGCGAATCCAATTAGAGCCGCTCTCTATTTTCTAGCTCCAGCTGACAGAGAGGGGAAAGGGGGCGATCGGGGGAGATATACAGTACAGACAGCCCGCGGCTCTCCTCTCCCTGTCACAGTGCCGCTGCTGAGCTCTCTGGCAAATGGAGCAGTGGCGCTGTGACAGGGAGAGGAGAGCCGCAGGCTGTCTGTACTGTATATCTCCCCCGATCGCCCCCTCCCCCTCTCTGTGCGAGTTAAAAACCAGGAGTTTGAAACAGGAGGTAAGACAGGAGTCTTCATTATTTTTTTTCAATCACTGATCCAGAACAAGCTTGCAGCTAATAAAGTTGGAACTCTTGCTTCATAGATTCAGCGGTGCAGCAGACGCTCTCATCTTAGTCTGCTCACCCCAGGGATAGTGAGAGCAGGACGCTCTCAAACGAGTCGGCTCTCCCCAGGGATAGTGCAGCCAGGCAGGGTCCACCACACCCCCCCTAGCCAATTGATCCAGGGTTGCACCGATCGCCGTTAAGGGGTCAGGAAGGAATTTTTTCCCCCGATCGCTGCAGATTGGCACAGCACGCCTGGGGTTTTTTCGCCTTCCTCTGGACCAATCGGGGAGAGAAGACTCAACGAGTGACGGCTCACTTGGACAGTCTTCCACCCATCACGTCCGGCGTCTCGCGGCTCTTCCCGCATCCGCGCCAGACCAGGCCTCATTCGCGGCCGCCGCAATTAGGAAAGACTGACGACAATGTGACTGGCGACAATGGCTAATCTGCGATACTCTGCGGACTCTATTCGGGGTCTGAGACAATTCGCAACAGCATTACCAGCCGTCACCAAAAAGGCCTTAAAAATAGAGCAACTTTTGAGATTCGATCGACGATCGACCATCAAAAATTTTAACTATTTAACCCAGCTCGAGCACATATCATGTGCTTTGATCAACACAAGATCGGCAGTAAAACACCGATTAGAAATCCACGATTTCTTACTACAAAACGATCTAGACTGCCTCTTTATTACAGAAAGCTGGCTCTCAGACGACTGCAACACCATTCTCGGAGAATTGGTGCCAGAAAACTATCGCATTATAACGGAAAACAGAATAGGGCAAAGAGGAGGAGGCCTGGCGGTGATCCACAAGAATCGCATTACAATCACTAAGCCAGCCCTTCAAAATCCTCTTCCATTCATGGAAACCCTTACTCTTCAACTTCAAACTTCCCCCCAGGAGACTGTTCACATTCTCCTCTGCTATAGGCCACCTGGGCCAAAATCGCAGTTTTTGCCATCATTAACGGAGTTTATATCCACTTATACCCTTAACAGCAAACACCTTTTGCTGCTCGGGGACTTTAATCTGTGGGCCAACTCCGCACAGGATCCCATTGCGGACGCCTGCATTGATCACCTGGAGGGATTAGGGCTACAGCAACTTATATGCGGGCCAACACATGCTTCAGGTCACACACTCGACCTAATTTTCAGACAAAATCTGAAAATAAGCATTTTAGAAAATGAACCATTGCCATGGACAGACCACCATGCAATTAATTTCATAATCTCCAAAATTCCCCCAGTGATAAAAGCACCCAAGCCGGTGACAATACACTGGGCTAGATCTCAGAAGAAGCTCCATTCGGAACTCTTCAAATCTACCTTGGGAAACATAATCAAAACAATCCATCCACATCAAACAGCCGCAGATACACTGGATGCCATAAACGCAGCCCTGCTACAGTCAGCCGATTTAGTAGCACCGAAACGCAAAGCCTGCATCCGAAAAAGAAAGTCCGGCTGGTTCAACAACCAGCTAAGGCTTCTGAAGCAAGAGCGCAGAAGGGCGGAAGCCGCCTGGAAAAGAAGTCCTGCAGAGGATAACCTCATCATCTACAAGGCAATAACAACACGATATCATAAAGAAATCTTCAAAGCCAAGAAACATCATTTTTCTATGGCGATTAACAGCGCCCTAAACCGCCCCCGCGAACTCTTCAAGATGGTCACCCAGACCATGAATCCAGGATGTCTTGAAGTCCCCAACTCAGACACCCAAGAGTTCTGCAATGAACTATCGGATTTCTTCATCAACAAAATTGAAAGAATCCGGGAAAGCATCATGCAAAACAATACCCCCCTCAACCCCACCGTCAATCAACCACAAAACACCCACAGAAACGCTCTACAATCAACAAAGTTCACTCTGGAACCGATCTCCATCGATACCACAAAAAATATCATTGGTGCTTTGCGGAACAGCACATCGCCCAATGATATCATCCCCACCAAACTGCTGAAGGAATGTGCCGACATCCTGGCACCACCCATCACACAGCTTATAAACCAGTCATTTAAGGAAGGCACAGTGCCATCCCTGTTGAAAGAGGGCACAATCCAGCCCATCTTGAAAAAACCTAACCTGGATCCCAAGGACCCAACTCACCGCCGTCCCATAACAGGCCTAAATGTTCTCTCCAAGATAATGGAGAAAGTAGTGGTACAACAGCTGCAACAGCATCTAGATACCCACAATCTACTGGATCCATTACAATCAGGCTTCCGTCCCGGACACGGGACAGAAACGGCCTTACTCAAAATATGGGACGATGCCCTCGAGGCCGCAGACGAAGGAGAATCTTGTCTCCTGGTTCTGCTGGACCTAAGCGCAGCCTTTGACACGGTAGACCACAAACTGTTACTGATGCGACTAGCCAAGGTAGCAGAAGTCGCAGAAGGTGATTTACCATGGTTTTCTTCCTTTCTTGAAAACCGATCACAAACAGTTAAATTGGGTTGTTTCACGTCGGAAAAGCGCACGGTGTCATGTGGAGTCCCCCAAGGATCCCCCCTGTCACCGGTGCTTTTCAACATCTATCTTCGCCCTCTCTTTGATATTATCAGTAGCCAAGAACTACTCTATCACTCTTATGCAGACGATACGCAACTGTATTTTCGCATCTGCAACAAAAAGGATCATCATCCCAGCTTAGAGAAATGTCTCTCTTTGATAGAAAACTGGATGACTAAGAGTTATCTTAAACTCAACAGTTCAAAAACAGAACTCCTTATGTTTCACGCCAGCCGAAAGAGTCAACTGGCAACAACCTGGACACCCCCGCCCATTCTGGGCCAAATCATCACCCCTAGCTCCAAAGTCAAAAGTCTCGGGGTCGTCTTCGACACCTTCATGACAATGGACGCACAAATAGGGTCAGTAGTCAGCGGAGCGCACCATCTGTTGCGCCTACTACGCAGACTTATTCCATTTATCCCCAAAGAAGACGTAGCAGTCGTGGTGGGAACAATCGTGAATTCCAGACTGGACTATGCTAACGCCCTGTACCTCGGACTCCCAAAGTACCAAATCTCCCGTCTGCAAGTCGTTCAGAATACGGCCGCCAGACTGGTGACTGGGAAAAAAAAATGGGAATCAATCTCACCTTCGTTGAGAACCCTTCACTGGCTGCCAGTAAAAGACAGAATTGCATTTAAAGCACTCTGCCTGACACATAAGTGCATCCATGGGAAGGCTCCGCAATATCTTTGCGACAAGATAGAACCTCACAATTCGAATCGCGTTCTGCGATCCACCGACCAAAATCTGGTCAGGGTACCAAAAACCAAATACAAGTCCAAAGGAGAAAGAAGGTTTGCTTTTCAGGGTCCTAGACTATGGAACGCTTTACCAACCAGCATTCGGTTGGAGGAAAACCACCTGACTTTCAGAAGACGGATCAAAACTCTGCTCTTTTGATGTCATGAGACACGAACAACTAGCGCCCAGAAGCGATTCAGTTCGCATGCGCCGCGCTTTATAAGTTTTTCATTCATTCATTCATTCATTCTGTCAGCTGAAGCTAGAAGAGAGAGAGAGCGACTCTAATTGAATTTGTCGTGCCGCTACCTTGCTTCCTGCCCGCTGTTTTCCTTCCAGAGAATCATGGCACTGATTTCTAGGGGGGCAAACGCTCCTTGCCCTATGGAGCGGACGCCCATGCCCACAACTACACTACACTCTCCTCCTGAGTAATCCACCCTGCTCTTCTGAAGTCACATTTCTCTATCAGGTACGATCAAGGAGGGGGATTTGGAGGTGGGAGTGGTGCACTATACTGGGGGAGGGTGCAGTTTACAATGCACTCTGTATGCAGCACACCACAGAACTTTGCACTCTGTGTGCAGCGTACCCCTGAACCCTGCACTCTGTATGCGTATTCATGGTTTTTAATTCCCCAATAAGACGCTCCCACTGTTAGTGCAGGAAATTATACGGCTGCTTCCTGAATGTGATTTTTTCCCCCCAGCTGAATTGGAATTTTGCATTGAAGTACTATGTAACAACTGCAAGTCAAGCATTTGACTTGTGGCTGCTGCGCAGCCCCATTGAGATCAACAGGCAAGTTTGACAGGCAATGCTGCCCGTGGAACTCGACATTGCAGCACTATGAATCTAAACATTGAGGCCATGGCAATGTGTACTCACCCAAGCAGCTGTTATGTTAATTTAGAGCAGTGGTCTCCAAACTGCGACCTGGGGGGCCCTTTGCATGCCTTTATCTGGCCCTTAGGAATTCCTCCCACAGATATGAAGTGCTATTCGTCCCACTGATTCCGACAATGGGGCACTATTCCTCCCACTGATACCAATGATGGGACACTATTCCTTCCACTGAGACCAATGATGGGACACTATTTCTCCCACTGACACCAATGATGAGGCACTATTCCTTCCACTAAAACTAATGAGGGGGCATTATTTCTTCCACTGACACAATGATGGGGCGCTATTCCTTCCACTGACACTAATAATGGGGCACTATTCCTCCCACTGACACCAATGATTGGGCACTATTCCTTCTGACACCAATGATGGGGCACAGATTAAATTGTTTTACTCCCACTATACAAAGCCAGCCCCCCTAAAGTCTGAAGGACGGTAAACTGGCCCTTTGTTAAAAAATGTTTGGAGACTCCTGATTTAGAAGTAGGTGGTCAGAAGTGGTTCTGTTAAATTATGCGCTTTTAGGTCACCCCCACTATTAGATGTAATCTGGTCATGTCCATTGCTTTATTTGACATGCATAACAGAACTTGTTTTTCAACTGTATCCCAGCAGAGTGGCTGATAATTTGTCATGCTATGTTGACTTTTTAAAGGAGTTAGTAAGGCAGAAGGTTTCTTATCCTTATGCATTCTATGTGCAGCGGTCACCCCACTTACCTGAGCCCTATTTCTGTCCAGTGATGTCTACGAGTGTTTTGGCCATCTGAAACTCTCCCTTCTGCTTGGCTGAGACACAGCAGTGGCGCCATTGGCTCCCGCTGTTGTTAATCAAAGTCAGTTTTCCAATCAGGAGAGAGAAGGGGTGGGGCCAGGCCACAGCTTTATGTCTGAATGGACACAGGGAGCTGCGATTAGGCTCTGGTGCCCCCATAGCATGCCACTTGCTGTGGGGGCACTCAACAGAAGAGAGGGGCCAGGAGCACCGGAGAGGGACCCGAGAAGAGGAGGATCCATGCTGCTTTCTGCAGATTCACCACACAGAGCAGGTAAGTATAACATGTTTGTTATTTTTGTTGAGAAAATCACTTACATGTTATGGGTATTATCAGTGTTTGCAGATTGTGTTTCTACTGTTTAAATATATGATTGTTTTCGTTTCTAAAAGGAGTTATGAAATGTTTTCAGGTTGCCAGTAAAACATTTGCTCTTTCAATATTTTTTCCATGTTCTCTCAGTAAAACAAGAGGTTGGCAACCCTAGTGTGATCTACTGTATGTGGTTGCATGGGGCGTCATATTGTGGGGGGATCCAAGTCTGTAGATGGGTGCCCACAGCTGGACCACTTATATATATTAAAAAAAAAACATAAATAGTAAACATATTTCTAGCAATCACTATTGATTTTCAAATGAGGAATCTGCCCTCTACCCCTGTTCTCATCATCTTTGTTCCATTTCCATTATTACCTGTGAAGTATGTACTGGGTATAATGGGGATAATGAACATAGATCCATCCATATCTATATACATTTGACTATCTATCAGTTGCTCACACGTTATGCTGAACTGTTTCCAACATTGCAGGATCTTGTCCTTCCTGGATAATGAATACAAAACCCATATGTGCCAGCACACTGCAACACCTTGGTCAGCAGCCTGCAGGCTACGAGAACATAGAAATAGAACATATAAGTTTAAGTATGCTTTATGAAGCTATTTTTGGTCCTGCTGAATACTGAGATCTGTAGTTCTATTTCCTGTAAGTTACCTTGCTTTGTAAAACAGAGGTTGTGTGAGAAATCTGTTTATTGGGATATAAATTTGCACTAGATAAATTAAACAGATTTTTATTTATGCCTTGACATCCTATAAATATTATTCTTCATGTACTACTTTACAAGCAAATTTTATGCCGTTTTAAAACCAAAGGGACCAATTTGAATTGATCAAGTGAAAGCAAAATAAAAAAAATTGCAACACACGTATTCCAGAAAATTTACTGCATGTCAACCATGTAATAGAAATATAACTTTGAGTAATTAACTAATGTAAAATATGAAAAGTCATATAAACACATATTAATTAGTGGGTGATGTCTGAAATCGCAGCAGGAAAGTCTCTTGGACTTTATAATTCAGGCAGAATGGAATTAACACACTCAGACTCAGACACTACACGGACAGATGGCTTCATTATCGATATATTTATTTATCATTATTAAAAAAAAGCTTTTTTTTATTTATTTTTCATTTCAGAAAATAAGTATTATTTTTTTATTCTTCATACTGAATAACTGACCAATTCACTGGCATTCACAAAATCCAAACCTTTTGTCTTTAAAAAAAAACTGATATTTTTGTTCTTTCTGAAAAAAAAAATGGAAATTAGAGTATGCATCATTTATAAAATAAACGCTTGCCTGGCTGTCATGCTGATGCTTTGGTTTAAATCAGAACTCTGAGTAGCTTTAATATTTCTCCTTGCATTGCCCCTCACTGCAAGGGTTAAATTCTCACGTTTTGTGTAAGACACAATAGGCATTGGAAGTGACACAATAACTACCTAATTTCTTGCTCCCTAGGCACTTAGCGCTCTTTTGCTCTATTCAAATAATAGGCAAGCAGGTGGATGAGATCAGAAGATGGAAAGCAGGCCAATTTCACCTACTTAGCTGTTGTTTATATCACTGGAAAAAAAATAGTAAATGTAGCGCCCCCTTACTTTCAGTATGGGCACTACGCTAAAGTTAGTGAGGAATGGGAAAGTTATTTTACTCCCATTCGCAATTTGCTAAATTGGGACTTCTGTTCCAGAAAATGTCCACTTGGTCAGTCTGTGCTCCAGGGATGCGATGCCATCCCTGGCCGGCAGTTGGCACCAGAGGGGTTCTGGCAGAGCAAGTTTTTCCCCAGCAGCCAATCAGAGGAGTTTTCCCTCGCGGGGCATGCTGGGGGAGAGTATATATGTGACAGATGTCATGTGCTCTAAAATCTTCACGGGGTCCCGGTTCCAGGTGCGGCATCCACCTTTATGGTGCACGCATCCATGGACCCCGCCAGCGCCGCCCACCTGGCCAAATTTGCAGGCTACACAGAACCTCATCCAGAGGTGAAAAGGGACTCCAGTGACTTACTGGGTCCCCAGTTCTATTGAGAGGATCCCAGGCTGGGTGCCGTTCGATTGGGGGGTCGGCTTGAGGAGAACCCGGAGGCAGGTTGTCCAACAGGGCTTGAACGAACCAATCGGGGATCTGGTGACTGGAATGCTGACAGGTACGCTTTGCTGTCATCCGGTGACCTATGCTAAAACTTACTGGGAGGATTCGCTCCAATCATCCATCTAGCTCGCTTAAAGTAATAGGCCTGTGGCAGAGGCCCTAGAGCCAGGCCTGTGAGAGAGACCCGTTCTTCCCAGCAAATCTTCAGTGACACCTCGGCTGCCAGGCTTATGATAGGTAGTGTTGCTCACGAATATTCGCATTGCGAATATTCGACTCGAATATAGCATATTCGAGAAATCGCGCTATATTTCGAATTTCGCGGTGAATATTCGCAATTCCGAATATTCGCATTTTTTCAATTTGATTTTTAAAACAGATCACATCCTATCGACGTCTAAAAGCATTGCTGGTATGATTAGAGACCCTGGGCCGAGTAGCTAAGCTGAGGCGATCCTTTTATGTTGCCAAATTGAAAAAAAAAAAATTGCGATTTTTCGCTATTGCGAATGCGAAAATGATTGCGAATTTTCGATAACTGTGGTAGGAGAACTCTGATTGTCTCTGATGCAAAAGGGGGGGGCTTTGTGTATGTGTATGTTATGAATATTTGTATGTTTGATATTATTATTTTTTGTAAGAAGGAAAAAATTGCGCATACCTTAAAAAAGGGGAGAATACAGCAGCAACTCAAAAATGTTATACAACATAAATTAATACAAGACAGAAAATGGAGTCTCTCTACAAGAATAAAAAATATGTCTAGTGACAAGACATGTGGGCAAATTATAAAATAAGCAAGCGCAAATAACTTGTGAAATACACAGTGAAACAAATATATAAAGAAATATAGTCCCAATAATAGAAAAATAATCTTTCATAAAAATGTCTTTGATATGTGAAGTGAAAAAAAGTCCAAAGCATGCAGCATGAACGTGTTCAATCTTCAAGGTGTTTGATTGACAAACGGCTGTGACAGATGGATAGAGTAAAGAATCACCACCAATGCAAAACACTTTTTATTTTCTATTGTAAAATATCAAGAATATTCTGAGCCAATCAGAGTGCTCCTTCCGCATTTGCCGAATATTCGCAATTATTTTGTATTGTAAAATATCAAGAATATTCTGAGCCAATCAGAGTGCTCCTTCTGCATTTGCCGAATATTCGCAATTATTTTGTATTGTAAAATATCACGAATATTCTGAGCCAATCAGAGTGCTCCTACAGCATTTCTCGAAATTGCGCAATAAATATCGCATTCGCATGTTGCGATATTTCGATAAAATATCACGAATATTCTGAGCCAATCAGAGCGCTCCTCCAGCATTTCTCGAAATTGCGCAATAAATATCGCATTCGCATGTTGCGATATTTCGATAAAATATCACGAATATTCTGAGCCAATCAGAGTGCTCCTACCGCAGTTATCAAAAAATCGCAATTATTTTCGCATTCGCAATAGCGAAAAATCGCAATCATTTACTTTCGATAAAATATCACGAATATTCGAATTTAGCGAATATATCTCGAATATTCGAATATATATTCGAGATATATCGCGAAATCGAATATGGCATATTCTGCTCAACACTAATGATAGGGGCACTTCACCCACTCTGGCTAGAGTGGCTGGCGATGAACCAAAATCTGATACTACTGAGAGCAGGACTGCTCGGTTCATATCCAGGCCTGACACTGCAAGGTTTCTCTCTTTTCCTCCATCAACCTTTTCTTTCCCATTCGATGTGGATATTGGCCGTGTTGGCCTGGAAATAAAGCATTGGAAAACCTTTATACACTGGACCTTTGCTCACTGCTTTGTTTCTCCAACTGCACCCCTAGACTGCATCAAGGTAACTTAAAACGCTGATCCCAACAACAAATCAGCGGCTCCTTCGGGGGTAGCGCTACATAAAAAACACTAGTGCGCTATAGACATGTTATTGTAACACTTCACTTGCTCCCATGTACACAGTTCATGGCTCAGGCATCTACTTGCCTATAGATGGAAATGTAGTGTGCGGACCTGTGACTGGTCAGAACAGGATGCCGATGCTAGCAGCCATGAAAAACCTGGAGAGGGGTATCCCCTTAAAAAACACTTTGTGGCAATAAAGATGGTCAGATCCAGGAAGGAGACTGGCGTGCAACAATTGTGGCTGTGTGAAGAGAACTATGGTGACACCAGAACTCGATCTAAATCAAGGAGTGCTCAGCCGGGTCCAAATTGGAAACCGCAATGCCCCTGGCCACCCGAGGCTGAAGTCAAGGGCTTGCTAGAAGCCAATGGTTGTGGAGAGGAGGAACGGAAAACACTCATTGGCCTGTCAGACGGTCACCATTAACACGTTTTGCTCATTGGAGCCTTGTCAAGCCATGGGACCGATAGCCTAACCAACAGACTATTAAAGGGAGAGAGACCCAAAAAGGGGGGCAGAGAGGGGCGGGGAGGATATTAACAAAAATACCGCCTTAGGATTGCCTTTAGCATTTCTATCCATTAGTATTAACCCTTTGAATCCCTGAAGGTACAATGAACGTAATTTTTTTTAAGGAACTACTTGAAACCATTGCATTATAAATACATACAAAAAACACTTGTAATACATCCAAAGTATTTATAGACACTTTATAATGCATTAAAATGCTAGTGCTTTGTCACTAATAAACCCATATAAAGAAACATACAAGGATTGGGAAGGGGTTATGGAGGCTGGGGGAGGGGGAACTTAAAAACACAGTTGAGAGCAACTTATTGCCTTTTAATGACTAATATTATATTATGTGTCTCCATTTCTTCATTCAACTTGTTAGGCGATAAAGTTTTGAACTTAAAGAACCAAAATGTTTATCTTCTGCAGAATAAGAAATATTTGTAATTTTCTGTTACGGTTCTATCCAGGGGAGGGCTGGCAGCCTTAAGTCTGGGGGGGCAAGTCCAGTTGAGTGGCCCATTGTACTACCGAATCAGCTCACCATCAATGCCCGCCCACCTGGTTTTATAATGGATATTGATGTTATGATGCAAGACAAATATGACACAGCATGATCCCAGTCTTGGTAAAGAGCCGATGACGCAGCTTTTTACCAATGTAATCGGTTTTGTCCAATAACAACAAATCACATGTATATGACAGTGTGTGAGGAGAGCCGATCAGCGGAATCTCCTCACAGGGGAGACTGTACAGATAATTAGGGCACTTTACAGTGCAGCCCTAGCAGTGCCCAGCAAGTGACACCAGTCTGTGCCCATTAGTGACACCAGTCAGTGCTGCCTTTCAGTGCTGTCCATCATTGCCACCCATCAGTGTCCCCTACAGGTATCAATGCCACCCAATAATGCTCATCATTGCCACCCATCAGTGCCCATCTGTGCCACCCATCTGTTCCACCACCTATCAGTGCTGCTTATCAGTGCCCATTAGTGCTGCCTATCAGGGCCAATCAGTGCTGCCTATCAGTGCCCATCAGTGCTGCCCAATAGTGCCACCCATCAGTGCTGCCTATCGAAGGCCATCAGTGCCGCCTATCGGAGGCCACCACTGCTGCCCAATAGTACCACCTATCATTGCTGCCCAATAGTGCCACCTATCAGTGCCCATCAGTGCTGCCCATAAGTGCTGCCTATCAGAGGCCATCAGTGCTGCCTATCAGAGGCCATCAGTGCCACCTATCAGAGGCCATCAGTGCCGTCTATCAGTGGTGCTCATTAATGCTGCCCAATAGTGCCACCTATCGGTGCCCAAAAGGAAGACTCCATTTGTGTGAAAAAATGGACAGAAATGTAAGTGTTGCATGATTGTGCAATTGTCATTCAGAGCCTAGGTTCACACTGACTGTGGGAAATCGCACAATTTCATTCCCGCATGTCAGTCCCGACTTTGTGGGGTGATTTCAGAGACATCTGTGTGGGTTTCTGCACAGATGTAAATGGAAATTACACCCTGAAGTCACCAAAAGTAGTACAGAAACTACTTTTGGTAATCAATGTGACGCCACAAATGCAGCGTCGCACCGACTTGGATGATGCCGTTGCTGGCATGTGCTGCCGATTTGGCATGTGATTTGACATGTCAAATCACATGCTAAATCACTCCAATGTGAACCAGGGCTCAGTATGAGAACACTGAAAGCTGGAAATTGTGACAGTGCCTGGCAGACAAGAGGTTAAATGATAGGCTGAGGGTGAGGGAGAAGGGGAGAGTCTGGTCACAGCTCACTTACTTGCACAGTCCCACTGCCAGCAGGAGGCTCACTGGCTGTCCGCATCTTCATGTTGTGACATTGTGATTTGCAACTGCTGACTTTAAAGTTTCCCTCCCGCACATTCCCTTCACAGCACACGGCTGCATCGAGTGTGGACGGGCACGGGGAGAGAGGGGCGGGAGATGGTTGAACTGATCGTTTCCCATTGGTGGAGAGGAGGGTGAGGGCTGTGCTCTGTAAGAACAGAACACTCTCAGCCCTGTGACAGGTGCAGCTAACATCCCTGTCACAGGACACATCGCTGGATCACAGCTGCAGCTTGGGATGGAGGGATCAGTTCAGTGCAGTCTCTCGCTGTCTCACTGACTCTTCTCTGCAGCCACAGCCAGCCCACGAGTCACAGAGATGTGCCCTGACCCTCCCCTGACGTGCCACATGACCTTCCTACAACTCCCACAATGCAGTGCGGCAGCAGCCAGCCAATCGGCGGCCGCCGCTGCCGAGTTTTAGAAAAAAATATATAATGTGAGCGGCCTGGGGGGCAATGTCCACTTTTCCACCTGGGCCAGTCCGCCCCTGGTTCTATCTAATATATATGCAATCACCAGTACTTTTAGACATTTAGGGGGTCATTCACTATAGCGCCGCAGTGCTAATTAGCGCTAATTGCCGCAAATTCGCGCTAAGCTTAGAGCATGATATAATTGCCTAAATGGTACTGAAATATGCAGTATATTATTTAAAGATAGTCTGCTTTTAAACTGTGTGAAAAAGTGATTTCTACACTGAAATATCTTTAAAAGTCTGAGAAGTGAAAAATTCCCTGTTTATGGACGATTAGGTGCCAACACAACTGAGCATGCTCAGACCTGTAAATAACTCAAATTTTAACTCAAGTGTCTTTTGTAACAAGAGTTATAGTAAATACCGAAATGAGAGCTAATTAACTACTTGCCGACTAGCCGCCGTCATTTTACGGCGGCAGGTTGGCTCCCCTGCGCGAGAGCCCGTAGCTACACGTCGGCTCCCACGCAGGCCACTAGGGGCGCGTGCGCAATGTCAGACGCACGCGCCCCCCGCTCGCCCCCGACTCCCGTGCGCGTGCCCGGCGGGCACGATCGCCGCCGGGCACACGCGATCGCTCGTTACAGAGCAGGGACCGGGAGCTGTGTGTGTAAACACACAGCTCCCGGTCCTGTCAGGGAGAGAAATGCTGATCTTCTGTTCATACAATGTATGAACAGAAGATCGGTCATTTCCCCTAGTGAGGCCACCCCCCTACAGTTAGAACACTCCCAGGGAACATACTTAACCCTTCCCCGCCCCTAGTGTTAACCCCTTCACTGCTAGTGGCATTTGTATAGTAATCCAATGCATTTTTATAGCACTGATCGCTATAAAAATGCCAATGGTCCCAAAAATGTGTCAAAAGTGTCTGAAGTGTCCACCATAATGTCGCAGTACCGAAAAAAAATCACTGATCGCCGCCATTACTAGTAAAAAAAAATATTACCGTATTTATCGGCGTATACCACGCACTTTTTTGCCCTGAAAATCAGGGAAAAATCGTGGGTGCGCGGTATACCGCGATACCCGCTTTCCCGCGCCGAGTTTTGAATACTGCGCCAACATATATCGAGCGCAGTAGACTCGGGTATAGTTGGCCAGTCTCGGCTCCTTCCGCGCTCACGTCCTGGACGTACAGGACGTGAGCGCGAGTATTGCCGAGCCTGCCCGACAATACACGAGTGTACTGCGCTCTGTATATGTCGGCGCAGTATTCAAACTCGGCACGGGAAACGAGCGGGGGGGACTCGAGGACGCCGCAGAAGGACGCCGGACCCGACGAAGAGGACACCCGAAGCCCGCAGACGGACCCCGGACCCGACGAAGAGGACACCCGAAGCCGCAGAAGGACGCCGGACCCAACGAGGCCGCCGATGGACGCCGCGCAAGACACCAAAACTGTAAGTACAAACAGGATTCGGGGCCACTTTAGGGGTGCGCGGTATACGCGGGAGTGCGTTATACCGCGATAAATACGGTAATAAAAATGCCATAAAAATACCCCCTATTTTGTAAACGCTATAACTTTTGCGCAAACCAATCAATAAACGCTTATTGCGATTTTTTTTATGAAAAATATGTAGAACACGTATCAGCCTAAACTGAGGGAAAAAAATGTTTTTTTTTATATATTTTTGGGGGATATTTATTATAGCAAAAATATTTTTTTTTTTTCAAAATTGTCGCTCTATTTTTGTTTATAGCGTAAAAACTAAAAACCGCAGAGGCAGAGGTGATCAAATACCACCAAAAGAAAGCTCTATTTATGGGGAAAAAAGGATGCCAATTTTTTTTGGGAGCCACATCGGACTACCGCGCAATTGTCAGTTAAAACGACGCAGTGCCGAATCGCAAAAAGTGCTCTGGTCTTTGACCAGCAATATGGTCCGGGGGTTAAGTGGTTAGAGAGCATTTTTTGGAAGTGAAAATCTGAGCTATTATAGTACAATGCAAATTTTAGCCATTGATTCTAATGGTACAATTTTAACTTCCACAAATAAATCCTTTTAATGTTGAGATGAAATGTATCTTTCTCTGAAATAATTTTCCTTTGAAACATTGTTGCTATTACATAAAATATTTTGTTTTTAAGACTGCTAGAATGTGGAATTTTTCGATGTTTTGGTCAAATATATTTTTCTCGACACTTTCACTTGTTAGAGCCGGTTCACACAGGGGCGACCTGGGATCCGACTTCAGGTCGCCGCAGGTCGTTCCTAGTCACCTCAAGGCGTGCTGCATGAATAAATCAATGTAAGTGAATGGCGCCGTCTTAATGCACACTCTTATGACGTCACAGGCCCCCCAAAACGACAGATTGAAGCGGGGTGTTATATAAAAATATACTTTCATAATAGTGTATTTGGGTACTGCAGATTTTTTTTTCTGTTTTGCTGCTTTACCTCAGCTACACACAGACAAAAGTTACTGAAAAAAAAGTTTTATAACTGGTGCGATAAACCAGTGGCCCCCCAAAACGACAGATTGAAGCGGGGTGTTATATACCTTCTATCTACATATACTGCGCTTCTCTAGAGACTTTTGTCACAGGGTCATTTAAAAATGACAGGCAGAGGAAGAGGCAGGCCCTTCCGTAGGGGTGGTAGGGGTAGGGCAGGAGCACCAGGCCGGAGCCAAAGTGGGAAGTGGCACAAGGTGCGTTCGATTACGTCAAAGGACGCACCAGATTTGGTTGAGTGGCTCACCACCAACACCACCACCACCACCACCATACAGTATACCCTCCGCTTGAGTCACAGGAATTATTCATGCAGACTTCTGCGGGCATTTGATGAGATCACCAAACTGGTCAGTCGCAGCCATGGCGCCATCAGTGACATCGTGCCTTACACCTTCTTTCCGGAGCGTGCATTGCGTCGTATCATTGATCAAGCCGTCGAGGAGCAGGAGCAGGAAGATGAGGAAGTCGCAATGCTGGATGAATTCCCAGTGGGGGTTACTCCACCTGAAACAAGTCAACAATGGGAGTCTGAAGAGGAGTCAGAGGAGGATGGTGCCGGGGCAGATGAGGAGGAGCAAGAAGAGCATGCTTTAAACCTTTCTGGGATCCCTGGTGTTGTCCGTGGATGGGGGGAGGAAAACGAGGACGACATTATCCTGGATGATGAGCAGGAGCCAGGCCACTACACCGCTTCCAGTTTAGTGCAAATGGGGGCCTTCATGCTCCAGTGTTTAAAGAGGGACCCCGTATAAAAAGCATAAAGGGCAAGGACCAGTACTGGGTCCTTGCCCTTGGCGGAAATGTTACCACCATCACAGAGGGCTATCAGAATGCAGCACTTCCAGGCCTTTCTTCGAGAAATGCTGCATTCTGCTTTTGCGTGCGCTGGCAGAGGAATTTCCACTCACAGAGAAACAGTTGCGGGTACCAATCCAACAGCGCCTGCAAGAAGAGGGCGGTTTGAAGATGTGTTGGTCAAAAATGATATGAGTGCATTCTTTCAGCCGACCCATCGACAGCTGTCCTCCGGATCCAGCATCAGGGAATGCCTAGACCGACAGGTGTCCGACTACATCGGGTTAACAGCCGATGTGGATGCACTGAGAAGTGATGACCCCCTGGACTACTGGATGGGCAGGCTTGACCTCTGGCCAGAGCTTGCACAATTTGCAATGGAAATGTTGGCTTGCCCCTCCTCCAGTGTCCTGTCCGAAAGGATGTTCTGCGCAGCAGGGGGGGTCGTGACCGATAAGCGCACTCACCTAGCTCACGACAGTGTTGAATACCTCACATTTCTAAAAATGAATGAGGCATGGATCTCAGAGGAATTCAACACATATGACCAGTAGACCATGTTTGATTCAAATTCCTCATGACAGGCCACAGATATCCGCCACCACCCATAACAATTCATGGTCCCTGTCTTAGGTAAATACAGTGGCATAAAAGACCTTTTATGTCCGTTAAATGCCTAATTTTTGGGGCCTGCACTTATTTATCCTGTGAATGCCCGATGTACCTCCAGCCACAGAATACAATGTTGTTTGCTGTCAGGTGAACGCCTGTGGGCTAATTTTTGGGGCCTGTAATGGGCGGCACTTAATTCTGTATCCGGTGAATGTCTAATGTACCACCAGCCACAGAATACAAAGTTGTTTGCTGTCAGGTGAACACCTGTGGGCTAATTTTTGGGGCCTGTACTGGCCGACACTTACTTCTGTATCCGGTGAATAGCTTAATGTACCTCCAGCCACAGAATACAAAGTTGTTTGCTGTCAAATGAATGCCTGTTGGCTAATTTTTGGGGCCTGTAATGGCCGACACTTACTTCTGTAACCCAGCTTTTCGCTTAATACTTCTGGTAGGTCAGTGTCCATGTTGTGGACATGATTGTGCACAGCTAGTAAGTATTTTGTGGCTGCAAATATGACCTGCAGGTTTTTAATGTTCACCTGCCATTAAAGTCAATGGGGCCCGCCACAAACTTGCGGTTCGCGAACATTTGAGAAAGTTTGCGGTTAGCGTTCGTGAACCGCCCCGTCAGATCTTCGTCCATCACTAGTGATCATCATTTTTATTGGGACTGTGACATTATGGCGGACATATCAGACACTTTTGACACATTTTTGGGACCGTTGGCATTTATACAGCGATTAGTACTATAAAAATGCACTGATTACTGTGTAAATGTCACTGGCAGGGAAGGGCTTAACACTAGGGGGCGACCAAGGGGTTAACTGTATTGCCTATGTTCTAACTGTGGGGGATGCGACGGACTGTAGGTAGATGAGAGATCATGTTTCCCAGCTGGAAGAACTCACGATTTCTCTCTCCTGCCACCGGCCATGATCATCGGCACCCCCGCTATGGAGCGCACGTGCACCTGCTATCCCCCTTAAAGGAACCAACATACAGCTACAATGGTTCGTGGGATCGTGCCGACCTGCCACAGTATAATGATGGCTGCTGGTCGGCAAGCAGTTAAGTTGACAGAGAATACCTCTTAGGCCTTGTACAGACGAGCGAACATGTCCGATGAAAACGGTCCGCGGACCCTTTTCATTGGACATGTCTGCTGGGAGGTTTTGGTCTGATGTGTGTACACACCATCAGACCAAAATCCCTGCAGACAGAGAACGCGGAGACGTAGAGGACACCGACGTTCTCTGACACGGAAGGTCAATGCTTCCACGCATGCGTCGAATCAATTCGACGCATACGCGGGATTTTGGGCCAGCGGACATGTCCGATGAGTTGTACTAACCATCGGACATGTCCGACGGACAGGCTTCCAGCGGACAAGTTTCTTAGCATGCTAAGAAACTTTTGTCTGCTGGAAACCTGTCCGCTAGGCCGGAAAACTGTCCGGTAGGCCCTACACACGACGGACGGACCAGTTTCAGCGGACATGTTCGGTCGTGTATACAAGGCCTCAGCCCTAAAATGACTCCCCCACCTAAGTGAGAAGACTTTTACTGGTCTACGTAGCTGCAGGAAACCACTGGAAGCTAAACTTCCACTCTGTGTGTAAGAACTAGTTTTATCATCAATTATGCATTTAATTAATTTATGATTTTGTTTGCTTTATAGAAAATAAATACAAAAATTTAAAATAGTTTATTTTGTTCATAAATAACTCATCTCCTGCCTGCCAGTGATATTTCTTTTGAATGTATACTAAACAGTTCAGTATACCGTGCCTTGAAAAAGTATTCATACCCCTTGAGATTTTCCATAATTTTGTTTTTTATGTGATAGACCAACAAACGTGGCACATAATTGTAAAGCAAAAGGAAAATGATAAATGTTTTTCAATGTTTTTTACAAATAAATATGTGAAAAGTGTAGTGTGCATTTGTATTCAGCCCCCCTGAGTCAATACTTTGTAGAACCACCTTTTTCTTCAATTAGAGATGCAAGTCTTTTTGGGTCTCTACCAGCTTTGCACATCTAGAGAGTGACATTTTTGCCCATTCTTCTTTGCAAAATAGCTCATGTTCTGTCAGATTGGATGGAGAACGTCTGTGAACATCAAATTTCAAGTCTTGTCATGGATTCTCAATTGGATTTAGGTCTGGACTTTGGCTGGGCCATTCTAAAACATGAATTTGCTTTGATCTAATCCATTACATTGTAGTTTTTGATTGTAACTAGGGATGAGATTCGAGTTCGAGTCGAACTCATGTTCGACTCGAACATTGCCTGTTTGGCGAACAACAAACAATTTGGGGTGTTCGCGGCAAATTCGAAAAGCCGCGCAACACCCTGTTAATGTCTATGGAAGAAATCTAAAGTGCTAATTTTAAAGGCTAATATATAAGTTATTGTCCTAAAAAGTGTTGGGGGACCTGGGTCATGCCCCAGGGGACATGTATCAATGCAATTTTTTTTTTAAAAACTGCCGTTTTTCTGGGAGCAGTGAATTTAATAATGCTAAAAGTGAAGCAATAAAAGTGAATTATTCCTTTAAATTTCGTACCTGGGGAGGGGGGTGTGTGTGTAAAGTAAGCATGTGAAATAGCGCATGTTTCCCGTACTTAGAACTGTCACTGCACAAAGTGTCATTTCTGAAAAAAAAAAAGTCATTTAAAACCGGACTCGCGGCTATTATGAATTGTCGGCTCCCTGCAATTCAGAGAGAATTCATTCATTCATTCATAAAAAAAAAAAGCGTGGGGTTCCCCCCAAATTCAATTACCAGGCCCTTTAGGTCTGGTATGGATATTAAGGGAAACCCCGCCGTCAATTTAAAAATAAAATGACGTGGGGTTCCTCCCAAATATCCATTCCAGACCCTTCAGGTGTGGTGTGGATTTTAAGGGGAACTCCACCCCAAATTTTTTTTTTAAATGACGTGGAGTTCCCCCAAAAATCCACACCAGACCCCTTATCCGAGCCCCTTAACCTGGCCGGCCGCAGAAAAGAGGGGGGATAGAGTGCGCCCCCCTTTCCCCTGAACCGTACCAGGCCACATGCCCTCAACATGAGGAGGATGTCCCCATGTTGATGGGGACAAGGGCCTCATCCCCACAACCCTGGCCGGTGGTTGTGGGGGTCTGCGGGCGGGGGGCTTATCAGAATCTGGAAGACCCCTTTAACAAAGGGGACCCCCAGATCCTGCCCCCCATGTGAATTGGTAATGAGGTATATTGTACCCCTACCATTTCACGAAGGAAGTGTAAATAGTTGTAAAAAACACACACCCTAGGAGGGGGATGTTGCTGTCTTTGGACATGCACAAGGCCTTTGACTCCCTGTCATGGGAATACCTCTTCTATGTCCTGACTAAGCTGGGTTTTGGGTCGAGATTTCTGTCCATACTACGGGTTCTCTATGAGTCCCCTTCTGCTTCACTAATGGTAAAGGGATACTCATCTGGCCCTTTCCCTATTCGTAGAGGGACTCGTCAGGGGTGCCCCCTGTCCCCATTACTTTTTGTTTTGGCTCTAGAACCGCTCGCTATAAAAATACGTAATTCTACTGACATACGTGGCATTACTTGCGGCAACCACGAGCACAAATGTATCCTCTTTGCGGACGATATCTTGATGATGATCTCGACGCCGATCACCACCCTTCCTAACCTATATGCTATACTTAAACCATTCACGGCGATTTCAGGTCTTAGCATAAACCACGATAAGTCCCAGGCTATGAACATCTCGCTATCAGATAGTACGCTCTTGACACTTAAACGCTCCTTTAACTTCGTTTGGCACGCGGAGTCACTCCCTTATCTAGGAATAAATCTCACCCCGACATTACGCACTCTGTACTCCAGAAATTACCCAACATTATTTCAACGTTTGGCGGCTGACTTGGCCAGATGGATGCTTCATCCCCCCTCGTGGTTTGGCAGACTACACTCCGTTAAGATGAATGTTCTTCCGAGGGTTTTGTATTTGTTTTGAATGTTGCCAATCTCGATTGTCCGTTCGGACTTGTTGGCCTTCCAGAATAAAATTTTGTCTTTTATCTGGGGGGATAAGAGGCCCAGGGTGAATAAGCGCACACTATTTACCCCTAAAAGGAGGGGTGGACTGGGTGCCCCAGATCTGCAAAAATATTATTACGCAGCACAACTGGCTCAACTAGCCAGGTTTCACTCTGCCAAGCCCCATCTGATCTGGATGAGGATGGAGAAATTTGCATGCACGGGTAGGCCGATATCACACCTTTTATGGTTATCGCCTAGGGACCGGCCCCCAATTCTGTGCCCGGCATTGTCCTCGTCCCTGGGTATCTGGGATAGGTTGAGGAAGATATACAAGTTTTCTTCCCAGCATACTCCATTAGCCCCGATTCTTGGAAATTCGGACTTCACCCCGGGCCTCACCCCCAGAACATTTGTTTGGTGGACCAACAAAGGGCTACTACGGATAGCTGATCTGTGTAACCATAAGGGTATATTGACGAGACAGGCTTTAATTGAGAAATACCAAATGCCGCCCTCTGAGTTTTTCCGAAGTGCTCAGATCCTGCACTTCTTGGGGACTTTGTCGCGAGATTCTGACATGGCTACTAGGTCCTCGATGGAGTACATGTGTCAGAGCTTCGATAAAATCCGAGGGCATATCTCTGAAATGTATACTATCTTGACTAACTCTGCCGTCAAATTGGCTTATATGGTAAAATGGGAGGCAGACCTTCGGGAGACAATTGAATTGGATGAATGGTATGCTATAGCTCAAGGGGCCTCAAAGTCCATAATCAATACATCAATTATTGAAGCTAACTATAAAGTGCTCCTGCGATGGTATATGGTTCCAACCAGGCTGGCATCATATGTATCGGCTGCATCCCCTCTGTGTTTCCGCGGATGCGGACAGCAGGGAACCATGTACCATGTGTGGTGGCAGTGCCCCAAGGTACGGCGTTATTGGATCAGAGTATACAATTTCATTTACTCTCTTACCCAGGTCAATCTAGTGAAATCCCCGAGACAGGCTCTGCTGGGTAGTGTGATAGAGACGGCATCAAAATCTCAGAGGCGTCTTATATCATTCATATTTATTTCAGCCAAGATTATTATTGCAAAATCCTGGAAGAGGGCGGCTTTACCATTCGCGCATCTTAAGAACAAGCTTTCCTGGATTATGCTAAACGAACGTATGTCTGCACTATTGCAAGATAAAATGCAAATGTTTGATAAAGTTTGGGACCCCTGGGTGAAATACCTGACGGGGGATCCGAGATTCTTGCCTGAGTAAGGCTGTCTCGGGATGGTGGGGTTGGAGCACGGGGTCACTTTCTTCTTCCTCTATTCTCTTTACTTTCTCTTATCTTCTTTTTTCTTTTCCCTTTCCCTTTTTCTGTCCTTTCCTTGTTATTATAATGAGGTGAGAGTCATCTAATTTTTTGCTCCCTAACCTCTGCGTAGTGAGTATTTCTACGGAATGTAATCTGATCTCAGGGAGTGGGGGGGAGATCTTACCACACAGCCACTTACCTCGATTTGCTTATATATGCAGCAGTTAGTTGATGCGTCTAACATATATGTTTGTCTAAATAATTCTTTATGGATGACTGTTGTTGATCTTTAACGGTTGGAGGATCTATTTCTAAATGTCACAAGGTAGTGGATCCAGCCCATGTGTGAAAATTCAAACGAGCTTTGAAGTCATTGTTAAGGATGAAGATGTCTTACTTACTCCGCTTCATAATGATTCTAGTTTGTATCTATAAACAAGTGATAAGCGCTTCAAATGGGTGATCGTGACCATAACAGAGGATGATTCCAATAATACGTGCACAAATATAATCAATAACTGCACTGTGGTATGTGAAAAATTATCAACTGGGAAAGGGTAAACCCAAAATTTAACACAAGGATGTGATCATGGAATGGTATAAATAAATGAATAAATAAATCTCTGTGCATTCAAAAGTGTCCAGAAGTAGTAAAGTGCAAATGCTGAAGCTTCAAAAAATAAATAAATAAATAAGTGAATAAATAAAGAAGGTCCAAGATGACAGACAGTCTCTAAGCCAGGTGAGTCTGAATAGGTGAACTTCTGAAACTCTATTTTCTTCCCTCAAACAGTTAGTGGACTATCCTCATAGGTAATGTAATACCCTTACCTGCAGGGTGCTATATATATGCATATAGTAAGGACTCCACAATGGATGTTCTTGCGTCCCCGACTGTGGATCACTCCTACTGCTCCGGCTGTTGGATCTCTCCAGGCTCCGTGGTCCTCAGTGCGGGTGGAATGGGGACAGAGGGAGAGGAAAAAATGCCTCCGATAGTGTAATAAGTTTAAGCTTGCGCGTATTTATTGTAGCAAAAAAATATATAATAAATAGAGCAAAGCAGGCAGAGCAAGGATGGGCGCATGCAGTGTTGTATTTTTAAAATTCCCGGGGACGCGGCGTTCTATGTACCGCCTGACGTCCGGTGGCCTCCGGCTTGTGCGGATGTAAATCTCGGTCTGACTCCCTACGGCGTTACGTCACGCACCTCGTGACTTCATCAGGGGAACCCTATTGGCTGTCAGGCCGTCAATTAAATAGTGACAAACCGGAAGTAAACAAGCTTCCATTTTCTTGTAGTCCATATCAATGGACATACTAATGGATGAAGCGAGTGTAGTAGGACATCGCTGAACGTTGCTGAGTTCTGTATATATAATCCAAACTATAAAGTGACAGAACTGTTGTTAATAGGCAACACGTAAAAATGCAAATATAGTTATGAGAATGCTCCTCATTATATATAAAAATAAAGTGAAGTATACTGGCCATGTGTGTATTTAAAAGTTAAAGCTCTGATGTGCACATTATTTATAATGTTAAAATAAGTTAATAGGAATTGAATAAGAGTTAAAATATGGATGGAAAACAAGAAGTGGAGGCATTAACTGATAGTTAGATACAGGGCATGTATTGGCAATACAAGTGTCCAATATTTGTGTAAATGTACATATCAGTGTGAATGTCATCTAGTTAATAGATAATGATTAGACCACATATTTAATCATAATACCAATATAATATTGAAACCATTCAGGTTGACTGAACTATATATAACGATCAAGCCAACTTGAGAGGTGGTGATAATTAAAATATATATGTAAAAATAGAGTTAAAATATATACGTATACGTGAGGGTAGCAGTGGAATCTGTTTTTCTGCAAATATGTATATAGTGATGTGTCCATAGGGGTATGTATATGTCAATCTATTATTGGAGTATAGTGGGGCCTGGTGTAATGGACAATGGGGATACTCATAAAGGAGCATCTCACACAATTAGAGGTCCATAAGGTTAGTTTATAACCCACAATATCTCGGGGGTGAAGTATAATAATGCCATGGGTGGATTCACCGACACCCCCACAGACCCGAGGCCACCACACCAAATATAACATACTCTATCAATGAACACTATACATGAAAAACGTATATAAAACATAAATCCTCTATATAATAGCATTCATGCTATACTAGTTAAAATGAGATAAAATATAATTAAAAATTATTTAAAAAACAATTGAGATCGAAATCCACATTCATACCCCCCGGGGTAAGTGTGTTGAGGGTATGTATCCAGCGGGATTCTTTCTGACTGATAACCCGTATTTTGTGGCTACCTCTCCAGGATGCCTTGTATTTTTCTATACCCCAAAATTGTAGTGTACTAGGATCGAGGAGAGAACGTGGTGAATTTAACCTCCATTCAACTGACATCGGAAGAACTAGCTGTCCTAGATAGGGGATTAAAACATGCACCAGTAAAAAATCTTAGCAAATTTGATACCTACATTGGGATTCGGAAATATATCCGAAAACTTAATATGAAGAAATATTTCATTAGTGATAAGTTTTCACATCCTGTACAACAACCCCCAAACAACCAACCAACATACAGTACGCTACGCAACAATTCCACCTTTAATCCACAAGTGTCAGACAATCAACATATAGAGGTCTTTAAGAAATTAGTCCTAGCAGACCTTGACACATTGGAAGTGAAGAAAAAATTTGACCCGATTCATATGAAAAAGGGAATTAAGTCATTGACGGAAAGAAACGACGTAGTTATCCGCCCAGCGGACAAAGGGGGAGCAATTGTTATACAAACTAAATCTCAATACCTGGGAGAATTAGATCGCCAATTGTCGGATGAAGAGACATATGTCAAATTACCAGGAAATCCCACCAACACGTATAAGAAAGAACTTAAATTGGTGGTAAACCTAGGAGTGAAGAGAGATATACTGAACAAAAAAGAGGCCAAATATCTGGTGCCGGAATGCTGTAGAATTCCAGTAATATATACAGTGCCCAAAATCCACAAGTCCAAAGATAACCCCCCTGGAAGACCGATAGTTAACGGCATCGAGTCACTCACTTCCAGAATGGGACAATATATCGACTTTTTCATCCAACCGGCCGTACAAAATACGAGAGCATATTTAAAAGATACCAAACATATTCTCCAACTTCTCGACACAGTCCCTGTGGCAGAAGGAAGTACGATCCTTGCCACAGCGGACGTTTCGTCGTTATATACTATAGTAGGCCACCACGATGCATGTCACGCAGCCAAGTGGCTATTACGTGAACATAGTAACATGGCATGCAAACAACGCAAATATTTAATAAAATGCCTAGTTTTGCCTTAAATTTAATTATTTTTGGCATAACCAGACCTACTTTAAACAAGCCATAGGCATAGCTATGGGCGCCAAATTTGCCCCAAGCATAGCCAACGCCTTTATGGCTCAATGGGAAGAATCTGCCATTTATGACCATACACCGACTGAGCTTCTATTGTACAAGAGGTACATAGATGATGTCATCATTCTATGGAATGGCAGTAAAGATAGTCTGGAGCAATATATGGAAAATCTGAATAAGAACAAGAAAAACATCAAACTGGTTTGGAAAATAGATGTAAAAACGGTTGACTTTTTGGATTTGAGCTTAACATTAGAAGGAAATAAAATCATAACCAAAACCTATTTCAAAGTCGTCGACACAAACAGTTACCTGTCAGTTGAAAGTTGCCATCACAAACCATGGCTCTATAATATTCCTAAAGGACAACTTGTCAGGCTAAAAAGAAACTGCACGAGGGAAGATGACTTTAGGGAACAGGCCCAATTCATTGGAAAAAGGTTTGAAGAAAAGGGTTATGATAAATCCTGGATAAATGAACAAATACGGAATGTACAGGAACTGGACAGAAGACCTATGCTTGAAAACAAGATAACCAATAGAAAATCTCAAACGGATCTGGCACCGTGTCTCATATTGGACTATAATGTCCAATATAGAGACATAAATAAACTCATTCAACGACACTGGCATGTGTTATTGAACGACAAGGATCTAAACACAATACTCCCCACTAAGCCCAAAATCATATATAAACGGGCTCCAACCCTTAAAGATATGTTGGTCAAATCTGTGATTGCCTCGCCCCCGAAACCAATGTTCTCTTTCTTCAATGGAAAGGGATTTCATCCATGTAGGAACTGTTTTGCCTGTAGACATGCCAAATTATTTCAAGGCAAACGGCAAGACTTCATTGGCACCAACACAGGGCACACACACCAAATAAGAGATTTTATTGGATGCCACACGGAAGGTGTGATATATGTGCTCCAATGTAGTTGCAATCTACAATATGTGGGCAGGACAAAAAGGAAATTGAAATTGAGAATAGAGGAACATGTACGAAACATTACTAATGGCTATCCCAAACACAGTGTATCACGACATTTTACAAAAGAACATAACCAAGATCCTAGTACACTACAATTTTGGGGTATAGAAAAATACAAGGCATCCTGGAGAGGTAGCCACAAAATACGGGTTATCAGTCAGAAAGAATCCCGCTGGATACATACCCTCAACACACTTACCCCGGGGGGTATGAATGTGGATTTCGATCTCAATTGTTTTTTAAATAATTTTTAATTATATTTTATCTCATTTTAACTAGTATAGCATGAATGCTATTATATAGAGGATTTATGTTTTATATACGTTTTTCATGTATAGTGTTCATTGATAGAGTATGTTATATTTGGTGTGGTGGCCTCGGGTCTGTGGGGGTGTCGGTGAATCCACCCATGGCATTATTATACTTCACCCCCGAGATATTGTGGGTTATAAACTAACCTTATGGACCTCTAATTGTGTGAGATGCTCCTTTATGAGTATCCCCATTGTCCATTACACCAGGCCCCACTATACTCCAATAATAGATTGACATATACATACCCCTATGGACACATCACTATATACATATTTGCAGAAAAACAGATTCCACTGCTACCCTCACGTATACGTATATATTTTAACTCTATTTTTACATATATATTTTAATTATCACCACCTCTCAAGTTGGCTTGATCGTTATATATAGTTCAGTCAACCTGAATGGTTTCAATATTATATTGGTATTATGATTAAATATGTGGTCTAATCATTATCTATTAACTAGATGACATTCACACTGATATGTACATTTACACAAATATTGGACACTTGTATTGCCAATACATGCCCTGTATCTAACTATCAGTTAATGCCTCCACTTCTTGTTTTCCATCCATATTTTAACTCTTATTCAATTCCTATTAACTTATTTTAACATTATAAATAATGTGCACATCAGAGCTTTAACTTTTAAATACACACATGGCCAGTATACTTCACTTTATTTTTATATATAATGAGGAGCATTCTCATAACTATATTTGCATTTTTACGTGTTGCCTATTAACAACAGTTCTGTCACTTTATAGTTTGGATTATATATACAGAACTCAGCAACGTTCAGCGATGTCCTACTACACTCGCTTCATCCATTAGTATGTCCATTGATATGGACTACAAGAAAATGGAAGCTTGTTTACTTCCGGTTTGTCACTATTTAATTGACGGCCTGACAGCCAATAGGGTTCCCCTGATGAAGTCACGAGGTGCGTGACGTAACGCCGTAGGGAGTCAGACCGAGATTTACATCCGCACAAGCCGGAGGCCACCGGACGTCAGGCGGTACATAGAACGCCGCGTCCCCGGGAATTTTAAAAATACAACACTGCATGCGCCCATCCTTGCTCTGCCTGCTTTGCTCTATTTATTATATATTTTTTTGCTACAATAAATACGCGCAAGCTTAAACTTATTACACTATCGGAGGCATTTTTTCCTCTCCCTCTGTCCCCATTCCACCCGCACTGAGGACCACGGAGCCTGGAGAGATCCAACAGCCGGAGCAGTAGGAGTGATCCACAGTCGGGGACGCAAGAACATCCATTGTGGAGTCCTTACTATATGCATATATATAGCACCCTGCAGGTAAGGGTATTACATTACCTATGAGGATAGTCCACTAACTGTTTGAGGGAAGAAAATAGAGTTTCAGAAGTTCACCTATTCAGACTCACCTGGCTTAGAGACTGTCTGTCATCTTGGACCTTCTTTATTTATTCACTTATTTATTTATTTATTTTTTGAAGCTTCAGCATTTGCACTTTACTACTTCTGGACACTTTTGAATGCACAGAGATTTATTTATTCATTTATTTATACCATTCCATGATCACATCCTTGTGTTAAATTTTGGGTTTACCCTTTCCCAGTTGATAATTTTTCACATACCACAGTGCAGTTATTGATTATATTTGTGCACGTATTATTGGAATCATCCTCTGTTATGGTCACGATCACCCATTTGAAGCGCTTATCACTTGTTTATAGATATTTGATTTTTTTGTGTTATGTGAACACTCTTAGATATAGCTGCATCAGATTTATATTTATGATCACCTGCTTTATTATCATCGCTGTATACTCACAGTAGCGCATTGAAATTTTTTCACTTTTGATTCTAGTTTGTAACTTGGCTGTAATGGAGGTTTCCATTCATTGTTAGGATGACTCAGGACTTTACTTACATTTTGTATTTCTTTTCTTTGTAAAAACTTCAATAAACAACATTGAAAAGAAAAAACACACACACCATAGAAAAAAGTCCTTTATTAATAAAAAAATAAAATAATAATCCAGCAGTGGTAATCCACTCGGTCCCGGCTCCCCGCTCCAACGTTGTCTGTATCCAGCGACGGGTGATCTCCTCTCCGGTCCAGCGATGAGAAGATCGTCCGAGATCCAGAGCGCAGCATCGCTGGCCGCCTCTCTCCACCGGAGACAGCCCGGTGAATAACGCTGCTGAAGCTGTGACATTTCTTTATATTGGTGAGGTGGGGCCACCCGTCATGTGACCCCGTCCCCCTCTGATGCACCCTCTGCTACGTCACTGGGGAAGCCCAGGCTTCCCTCTTGCGTCAGAGGGGGCGGGGTCACATGACGGGTGGCCCCGCCTCACCAATATAAGAAATTTCACAGCTTCAGCAGCGTCATTCGCCGGGCTGTCTCCGGTGGAGACAGGCGGCTGGCGATGCTGCGCTCTGGATCCCGGAGAGGAGATCACCCGTCGCTGGATACAGACAACGTTGGAGCGGGGAGCCGGACCGAGAGTGGATTACCCCCGCTGGATTTTTTATTTATTTTTTATTAATAAAGGACTTATTTAAAATTAGCACTTTAGATTTCAAATGTTCGAGTCCCATAGACTTTAACGGGGTTCTAAAGTTCACACGAACATTTGGTATGTTCGCAGGTTCTGGTGCGTACCGAACAGGGGGGTGTTCGGCTCATCCCTAATTGTAACATGACAAGATGTGGAAACTTTTAAGGGGTATTAAAACGTTTTCAAGTAACGGTACATTCTGGGCATACAGTACATTGTGTGCCTTGGCAGAAGACACTGAACCTGGAAGAAGACCAGCTGAAGTTGTCCAAGGAGACAGAGAGACAATGTAAATTGTGTCTGTTGCGTTGCTGGAGGGGAAAACTGCCAAAATGTACATTTATGCTTTGCACATTATGACAAAAGGGCCTGGTGACCCACAGCAGACAATAATTGTGTTTTAAGTGGTTCAATAAGGAAATGCTAATTACAATAACTATGGGCAAAGTTAAATGACATATAGCAACCTATAATAATAACTCTCTTAAATTAGATTATTATACCAAGCCTAAGTTTGACTGGGAGCCTTTGGCTTTGCAATTTCATTTTTAACCACTTGACAACCGCCCTATAGACAACGTACGTCTACAGGGCGGTTGCTTAACTCCGGGAGGCCGTTAATTAACGTCCTCCCGGATTAGCGTGCCCCCTGGGGCGCGCACACAGGAGTGTCTGTGACCGCCAGGTCTAGAGGACTCGGCGCATCACGGATCACGGTAAATCGCCACTAATAGCGTCGGTTTACCACGTGATCTCTCCGTCCAATGACGCAGCGATCACTTGTAAACAAACCGGCGTCATGTGATGACGCCGGTTCCTCCCTCCCCTCTCTGTACCGAACGGTACAGTGTGAGAGGAGAGGGGAGAGCGGAGGCAGCAGCAGTGCTGTGGGTTGGATCTGTGACAAATGTAGTCACAGATCCAGCCATCCATCCATCCCTGCTCAGCCATCCCTGCCCAATACTCACAATACCCTGCAATACCCTGCAATACTCTGCCCCATACTGTGCAATCCCTGCAATACTCTGCAATACCCCACAATACTCTGCAATACCCCACAATACTCTGCAATACCCCGCAATACCCCACAATACTCTGCAATACCCCGCAATACTCTGAAATACCCTGCAATACTCTGCAATACCCCGCAATACTCTGCAATACCCTGCAATACTCTGCAATACCCCGCAATACTCTGCAATACCCCACAATACGCTCCTGCTTCTACCGACTCAACGCTACGATCGAAGCCAGGATTGTTTTTTTTTTAGGCTTCCCAGCCTAGAGGTGAGATATGGGGTCTTATTGACTCCATATCTCACTTTAAAGAGGACCTGTCATGCCATATTCCTATTACGAGGGATGTTTACATTCCTTGTAATAGGAATAAAAGTGATCAAAATGTTTTATTTTTTGCGGAAAAGCTTGTTAAACTAAAGTAAAGTAAGGTGAACAATAAAATATATATTTTTTAAAGCGCCCCTGTCCCCGTGTGCTCGCATGCAGAAGCGAACGCACACGTAAGTCCCGCCCACATATGAAAATGGTGTTCAAGCCACACATGTGAGGTATCGCTGCGAACGTTAGAGCGAGAGCAATAATTTTGGCCCTAAACCTCCTCTGTAACTAAAAACATATAACCAGTAAAAATATTTAAAGTATCGCCTATGTGAATTTTTAAGTAGCGAAGTTTGGCGCCATTCCACGAGCGTGTGCAATTTTAAAGGGTGACATGTTGGGTATCTATTTACTCAGCATAACTTCATCTTTCACATTATGCAAACAAATTGGGCTAACTTTACTGATTTGTTTTTTTTAAGGCCAAAACTTTTTTTTTTTAAAACACGTTAGAAAAATTGCTGCGCAAATACAGTGCGAGATAAAATGTTGCAACGACCGCCATTGTATTCTCGAAGGTCTTTGCTAAAAAAACATATATAATGTTTTGGGGTTCTATGTAATTTTCTAGAAAATAAATGATGATTTTTAAATGTAGGAGAGAAATGTCAGACTTGGCCTGGGTGCTCCAGAATGCCTGAAGGTGCTCCCTGCATGTTGGGCCTCTGTATGTGGCCACGCTGTGTAAAAGTCTCACACATGTGGTATCGCCATACTCAGGAGGACTAGCAGAATGTGTTTTGGGGTGTAATTTGTGGTATGCATATGCTGTGTGTGAGAAAAAACCTGCTAATATGAAAATTTTGTCGAAAAAAAAATAAAAAAAAATCTTGATTTTTTAAAGAACGGTGGGAAAAAATGACATCTTCAAAAAACTCACAATGCCTTTTTCTAAATACCTTGGAATGTCTTCTTTCCAAAAAGGGGTAATTTGGGGGGTATTTGTACTTTTCTGGCATGTTAGGGTCTCAAGAAATGAGATAGGCTGTCAGTACTTCAGGTGTTATCGTCAGTACAATTTTCAGATATTGGCACCATAGCTTGTGGACTTTCACAAAGACCAAATAATATGCACCAATTTGTACTTATTTTTACCAAAGATATGTAGCAGTATGAATTTTGGCCAAAATTTATGAAGAAAAAATACTAATTTGCTAAATTTTATAACAGAAACAAAGAAAAATTCATTTTTTTTTACAGAATTTTCAGTCTTTTTTCTCTTATAGCGCAAAAAATAAAAAACCCAACAGTGATTAAATACCACCAAAAGAAAGCTCTATTTGTGTGAAAAAAATCTAATTGTGAGAGCACCGAAAGCTGAAAATTGGTCTGGTTATAGTTTAAGTGCCCAGTGGTCAAGTGGTTAAATAATCTTGATAACCTATAGCACAGAATGATCCAGGGCATTCTTTGCAGATATCATACTTTATCTTACTTTAACATGGAGCTGCTACACTTTCCCATTACAGTCTGGTGAATTTTGCATTGATTGTTTGCAAACATGTTTTTCCTTAGTTTAGGCCAATGCGTATTCTTCTACATGTTTTGGTAAAAAAAAAATTGCAATAAGCGTATATTGACTGGTTTGCACAAAAGTTATAGCGTCTACAAAATAGGGGATAGTTTTATGGCATTTTTATTATTATTTTTTTTAGCAGTAATGGCAGCAATCAGCGATTTTTATTGTGACTTTTATTGTGATATTCTGATATTGCAGCAGATACTTTTGACGCTATTTTAGGATCATTGTCATTTATACAGCGATCAGTGCTATAAAAATGCACTGATTACGGTGTAAATGACACTGGCATTGAAGGAGTTAACCAGTAGGGGGCGAGGAAGGGGTTAAGTGTGTCCTAGGGAGTGATTCTAACTGTGAGGGGGCTGGGCTACCAGTGATACGACAGTGATCACTGCTCCCGATCACAGGGAGCAGTAGATCACTGTCCTGTCACTAGGCAGAACAGGGAAATGCCTTGTTTACAAAGGCATCACCTCATTCTGCCTCTCCGTGACACGATCGCGGGACACTGGTAGACATCGATTCCGCGGCTCCCGCAGGCACGGTCACAGAGCTCGCAGCGCGTGCCCGCTAGGTGGCAGATTCAAAGCAACGTACCTGTGTGTTGCTTTGCCCGTCCGTGCCATTCTGCCAACGTATATGTACGTGAGGCAGTTGGCAAGTGGTTAACCACTTAAGACCCGGACCAATATGCAGCTAAAGGACCAAAGGTGTTTTTACAATTTGGCACTGCGCTGCTTTAACTGGTAATTGCGCGGTCATGCAATGTTGTACCGAAACCAAATTTGCGTCCTTTTTTTCCCACAAATAGAACTTTCTTTTGATGGTATTTGATTGCCTCTGCGATTTTTTTTTTTTGCGATATAAACGGAAAAAAACGAAAATTTTGAAAAAATATGATATTTGCTACTTTTTGTTATAAGAAAAATCGAATAAACTAAATTTTAGTCAAACATTAAGGCCACAATGTATTCAGCCACATGTCTTTAGTAAAAAAAATCGCAATAAGCGTATATTTATTGGTTTTCGCAAAAGTTATAGAGTCTACAAACTAGGGTACATTTTCTGGAATTTACACAGCTTTTAATTTATGACCTATCTAATTTCTTGAGGTGCTAAAATGGCAGGGCAGTACAAAACCCTCCCAAATGACCCCATTTTGGAAATTAGACACCCCAAGGAAACTGCTGAGAGGCATGTTAAGTCCATTGAATATTTTGTTTTGTTCCAAGTGATTGAATAATGAGAAAAAAAAAATGTTTTACAAAAAGTTGTCACTAAATGATATATTGCTCACACATGCCATGGTTATATGTGGAATTGCACATCAAAATACATTTGGCTGCTTCTCCTGAGTACGGGGATATCACATGTGTGGGACTTTTTGGGAGCCTAGCCGCATACGGGACCCCGAAAACCAAGCACTGCCTTCAAGATTTCTAAGGGCATACATTTTTGATTTCACTCCTCACTACTTTTCACAGTTTCGAAGGCCATAAAATGCCAAAATAGCATAACCCCCCCCCAAAATTACCCCATTTTGGAAAGTAGACACCCCAAGCTATTTGCTGTGAGGCATAGTGAGTATTTTACAGCTCTCATTTGTTTTTAAAAATTAAGAAAGAAAATACAAATGTATTTTTTTTTTCTTTTTTAAATTTTCAAAACTTTGTGACAAAAAGCGAGATCTGCAAAATACTCACCATACCGCTCAGCAAATAGGTTGGGGTGTCTACTTTCCAAAATTGGGTCATTTGGGGGGGTTTGTGCCATCAGGGCATTCCATGCCTCCGAAACTGTGATAGGTAGAGAGGAGTGAAATCAAAAATTTACACCCTTAGAAAGCCTGAAGGCGGTGATTGGTTTTTGGGGTCCCGTACGCAGCTAGGCTCCCAAAAAGTCTCACACATGTGGTATCCCTGTACTCAGGAGAAGCAGCAGAATGTATTTTGGGGTGCAATTCCACATGTGCCCATGGCATGTTTGAGCAATACATAATTTAGTGACAACTTTGCGCAAAAAAAATATATATATATATATTTATTTTTCCCGCGACTTGTGTCAAAATATAAAATATTCCATGGATTCGGGATGCCTCTCGGCAAATAGGTTGGGATGTCTACTTTCCAAAATGGGGTCATTTGGGGGGGTTTTGAATTGTCCTGGCATTTTATGCACAACATTTAGAAGCTTATGTCATACATCAACCACTTGAAGACAAAGCCCTTTCTGACACAGTTTGTTTACATAAAAACATATTTTTTTTTGCAAGAAAGTTAAGTTGAACCCCCAAAGATTATATATTTTTTTAAAGCAAAGGCCCTACAGAATAAAATGGTGGGTGTTGCATTTTTTTTTCACACAAAGCACTAAAACACACTATATTGCCCAAATTATTGATGAAATAAAAAAGATGATCTTAGGCCGAGTACATGGATACCAAACACGACATACTTTAAAATTGCGCACAAAGGCGCAGTGGCAACAAACTACATACATTTTTAAAAGCCTTTAAAAGCCTTTACAGGTTACCACATTCGATTTACAGAGGAGGTCTACTGCTAAAATTACTGCCCTCAATCTGCCCTTCGCGGTGATACCTCACATGCATGGTACAATTGCTGTTTACATATGACTCTAGACCGACGCTTGCATTCGCCTTTGCGCAAGAGCAGGGGGGGACAGGGATGTTTTTATTTTTTTTTATGTATATTTTTTATTTTATTTGTAAACTGTTCCTTCCATTTTATTTATTTTTTACCATTTTTATTGTTATCTCAGGGAATGTAAATATCCCTTATGATAGCAATAGTTAGTGACAGGTACTCTTTTTTGAAAAAAATGGGGTCTATTAGACCCTAGATCTTTCCTCTGCCCTCAAAGCATCTGACCACACCAAGATTGGTGTGATAAAATGCTTTCCCAATTTTCCAATGGCGCTGTTTATATCCGGGGGGGGGGCATTCCCTCTCACTGAATGTAAAAGCAGTTTGGAGGCTAATTAGCCGCTAGGACTGCTATTACATGAAAGCCGACCGCTGGCTGAAAAGAATGATACCAAGATGATACCTAAACCCGCAGGCATCATTCTGGTATAACCATTCAAAGTCCAGCAACATACCAGTACGTTGATGGTTCTTGTTGGACATGTATTGTAATCTTTTTTTTCATGCAGCCTGTTGGCTGAACGAAAAAAAAGATTGATCGGTGGGTATGCCCACCATTAGAATACCTCCCTTCATCCACCCACTTCTAATGATGGACATACATGCACCATTTATATATGCCGAAGCATGGGGGCATCCTCCCGCAAAAAAGTTAGGCCGCATACACATGTTCGGACTTTTCCACGGGCAAGCCTCCGTTGGAATTTCGACCGTATGTATGCGGCATAAAAAGTTATGGCACATACACACGGTCAGACTTTTCCATGGGAAAGCCTCCGTAGGAATGTCAACCGTATGTACGTGGCATTAGGAGCAAAATTGCTCCTCCGCCCCTAATGCTCCCATGCTGTTAGCGATTGCAGGGATCATGCCTGTCTCTGCGAACGCTGCAGTTATGTGTGTTGTGTTTTGTAAGTGACAGTGATCGATCGATACTGCACTTGGGTGGGTTGGGCTGGGCTGGGCGGAGGGGCAAAACGCAGGTGCTAGCGGGTATCTGGGCTGATTCCGCTAATAATGCGTTTTTGGGTACCCTAAATTGCTGGGTACGCTAGTATAGATCTGATCAGATCAGGTATCGATCCGTTCAGATACTATACCACTAAGGGGGGTGTATGCTTTGCGCGTGGGTGTAAGCGTTACTGTCACTAACCTAACGCTGCCTGGGGCGACGCAGACCCTGACTGATGCTAAAATTTCATTGATATCACCCGCCGGGCGATCAGGGGGTTATTGGGTTATATACGGCGGGGTGCCCTAATGCTATAAACAGCAAACTAACTAACCAGCGTCAACCGTAACACTTATACGGTGATCACTGGTGAAAGGGTTAACTAGGGGGCAATCAGGGGGTTAAAACCTTTGTTAGGTAATATATGGGGGTACCTGACGCTTTCTAAAAACCTGGCGGCAAACCTAAATAACTAAATAACTAACTGGCTAACCTGCGTCACCAGTGACACTTATACGGTGATCACTGGTGAAAGGGTTAACTCTAGGGGCAATCAGGGGTTAAAACCTTTATTTAGGAAATTTATGGGGGGTACCTAACGCTATAAAAACCTGGCAGGCGAACCTCAAAAAATAACTAGCTACCTAGCGGCACCAGTGACACTAATACAGCGATCAGAAAACCGATCGCTTAGTGATGCTGGCAATAGGGGGTGAAAGGGTTAACTAGGGGGGCAATCAGGGGGTTAAAACCTTTGTTAGGTAATATATGGGGGTACCTGACGCTTTATAAAAACCTGGCCTCGAACCTAAATAACTAACTGGCTAACCTGCATCACCAGTGACACTTATACGGTGATCACTGGTGAAAGGGTTAACTCTAGGGGCAATCAGGGGTTAAAACCTTTATTTAGAAAATATATGGGGGTACCTAACGCTATAAAAACCTGGCGGCGAACCTCAAAAAATAACTAGCTACCTAGCGGCACCAGTAACACTAATACAGCGTTTAGAAAACTGATCGCTTAGTGACACTGGCAATAGGGGGTGAAAGGGTTAACTAGGGGGGTTATCAAGGGGTTAAACCTTTATTAGGGGGGGTAGGGGGCTACCCTGAACCTAAGACTAACTGCCCTGCAACTTTTAACTGTCACAACTGACACTAAATGCAGTGATCAGTAAATAAATGATCACTGCAATCAGTGACACTGTGACAGGGGGCTGGGGGGGGGGGGTGATTGGGGGGGTGACTGGGGGGTTAAGTGTGCCTATGTGTTACTGGTGTCAGTGGTATGTTGGTGCAACTTACTTGTGATGTCTTCTCTCTTCTCGCCGGACGAAAATACCAACAGGACGAGAGATGACATCACTTCCTCTGCCTGTGTTTACATTACACAGGCAGAGGAAGCGCATCGGCGGAAGGGGATTGGTTGGGAGCGATCACGAGGGGGTGGCCAGAAACAAACAGCCGCCCCCTCATCCCGGATCACTCCTACAGCCAACAGGAACCGCCGCAAGTACCGGGGGGGGTCCCGACCGAACCCCCTGACCCACGTCTAGGCAGGCACGTACAGGTACGTTGATGTGCCTGTCCGTGCCATTCTGCCGACATATATGTACATGCGGCAGTCGTTAAGTGGTTAAACAGCACGTAACGCACTAAAATATACGCTATTAAACTGAAGGTAACACACTGAAATATACTGCGTTAAGCGTGCACTAACGCACAGAAATGTACTGCGTTAAATGGCACGCAATGCACTGAAATATACAGCATTACGCACCAAACTATACTGTGTTAAACAGAAGGTAACGCACTAAAATTTACAGCATTAAACTTGCAGTAACGCACTGAAATATACTGCGTTAAACGTGCACTAACACAGTGAAAAAAACGGCACATAACTCACTGAAAACACACTTAACTATACAGCATTAAACAGAAGGTAACGCACTGAAATATACAGTGTTAAACTTGCAGTAACGCACTGAATTATACTGTGTTAAACAAGAGGTTACGCACTAAAATACATGGTATTAAACATGCACTAACGCACTGAAATATACAGCGTTAAAATTGCAGTAATGCACTGAAACATGCTGTGCTACACGTGCACTAACGCACTGAAATATACTGCGTTAAGTGTGTACTAATGCACAGAAATGAACTGCGTTAAATGGCACATATTGCACTGAAATATACAGCATTAAACTTGCAGTGTACACCGAACTATACTGCGTTAAATGGAAGCTTACGCACTGAAATATACAGTGTTAAACTTGCAGTAATGCACTGAAATATACTGCGTTAAACGTGCACTAACACACTGAAATATACAGTGTTAAACTTGCAGTAATCAGTAATGCACAGTAATGTACTATATACAACTATACTGCATTAAACGGAAGGTAACGCACTGAAATATCCTGCGTTAAACATGCACTAATGCACTGAAATTAAACTTGCAGAAATGCACTGAAATAAACTGCGTTCAACGGCACATAATGCACTGAATGGTCACTACACTCACAATGCCTGAACTATCCCTAGATTCACACTAATATAAAGATGAATGGGGGTCTCTACACTCTTACTGACTGAACTATCCCTAGATTCACAATAAACTGATATTCTACACTGACAATAGAATCACAATAGCACACTATAGCACACTAACTGTCTAACAGCACTGAACAGTGCCCTGTTCTATCTCTCTCCACACCGATATCACACTAAAAATGGCCGCTATTGAAAGTTTAATTAATTTTATAGTGTGGGGCGGGACTAAGAGCAATGAGCCATGATTGGATATAATCATATAATTATCATGACAGTGTCCAATCATGGCTCTAAAAGTGCTCTGTGCCCTGATTGGGCAAAGCTTTCATTGTTTCAGTCAAGCCGAACAAACGGTCGAACGCCCTGATAATTTGGGTGTTCCTCAAATGTGTGAATAGCCATTGTTCAGCACAAACTCATGCTGGGGCCGAACCGTTCGCCCATCCCTAGTGCCAACATTGCAGAGACAAACCAAAGAAACAATTCAGCCTTCATTGTCCATCATTCAGCCAGAGACACTGCTAGCTACTTCTACCTGCCTCCATCCAACTTAAAGGAGTTGTAAAGGAAAAAAATGTTTTGCCTAAAATTAATGTCTGCAAGGTAGACAGACAGAATAGTGTAATGATTCTGTTAAAAGTAAATACCTATTAAATTCCTTCATCTATATCAGTTGTCATCAACCCTGTCCTGCAGGGCCCACTAACAGGCCAGGTTTGCAAGATAACATCACAGCTGATATCATTTGCTCCTCAGTGATTGCAGTATTCTAGACTGCATCTCCCCAAGGTAATACATAAAACCTGGCCTGTTAGTGGGCCCTGCAGGACAGGGTTGATGACCACTGATCTATATCACCTCAGTATTCTAGTTTATGTTCTCTCATTCACTTCCTGGTTTGCGGCGCTCGTTCATGTAAGAACTACATTTCCCAGTATGAATTGCGGCACGCCCAGTAATTCACACCTCCTTGAAGTCTCTAACACGTAGAGAGCGTCCTGCCACACAGATGTAGTTCCCAGGAGGGGGTGAGCACGTTACTGACCACCGCAGTAAACCCTCCCGTCATGGTGGTCAGTAAAATCAGACAAGCAGGAAGTGAACAGAACAGAGAAGAAATAGAGCAACTTCTGAGCAAAAACGAACAATGAGGAAGTGAAAAGAGGAATGTCTGCAGGTAAAGGATGCTTATTATGAAAAAAAATGTTTTTCTTTACAACCCCATTTAAGGAAGAAGACATCAGGGGGCAGATTGCTATCTAAAGGATCTTAGCAAAGTATCGGTGTGGTGAAAGGCGTTTGGCCACCTTGTGTTAAACGTGCTAGTTATCTTTGGAACATTGTTATCGCCACTAAAGCTCTACCCGGAATACTTGCGTATTCCCTACATTTCATATGAGAGGAATTCCCTCCAAAGTCAGGCAATCTTGGATGTACATGTATATTGCTCTAAGACAGTTTCTCTTACCCTGCTGCTCCAAAAAGCCTTTATCCCACGTGGAGGGTGCTAGCCCTGTGTACAAACAGATACTTAGAAGAAGATAAGGTTGGACGGCCACACTCCTGTACAATTTCTTTATTCAAGGGTAGCACCCTCTACCATAGGTAGGTGCTAGAGATGTAGTGTTTGTAGGTTCTGTCAGTGCAGGTAAATTTAAACAGACTTATGCTGTAAGCTAGGCCTGATTATTTTGATCTGAGGGCAGGGAGTGGTTAGTGTAGCAGTGACTGACATGTCCTTTAGCTTTTGAGCACCTCCCCTGATTTCATTGAGAATGTTCTGTAAGAAGGGCAGGCTGAGAGTTGGAGTAGCATGGAGTAAATGTGAGGAGCCCTGACCAATCCCCAACTAGGATTGGCAGTGGGCAGGCCTACTATGGTCATCCTGCTGGGGGGGAGTTGTCGGCTGGGTGAACAGAAGGAATGTAGTGCTAGACTGCGTGCAGGAGAAACACCCCCATCTGGCAAAGATAATTAGTAAACCATTTGTCAATGTAAATCCGGATCCGCTCTAACATTGCAAATACCAATTTGTTCTATGGGCATCCCATATCCCTTCCCCCAACAAAGTTCAATTCCTCCAAAAAACAAACAAAACAAAGCAAAATACTTTTCATTGTCTACAAGTGTAAGGCCCCATACACACAATAGAATCCATCCGCTGAAAAATCCCAGCGAATGGGTTTCAGCGGATAGATCCTATGGTGTGTACACTCCAGCGGATCTGTTTCTGCGGATATTTATCCCCTGGGATGGATTCCAGCAGATCAAATATTTGCTGACATGCTAAACAAATCTATCTGCTGGAATCCATCCCAACGGATGGATCCGCTGGTCTGTATAGACTCACCGGATCCATCCGTCCGAAGGGATCCCCCGCATGCGTCGTAATGATTCGACGCATGCGTGGAATTCCTTATATGACAGCGTCGCGCACGTCGCCGCGTCATAATCGCGGCGACGGCGCGACACGTCATCGCCAGAGGATTTCGGTGCGGATTTCAATGCATCCATCGCATGGAAATCCGCTGAAATCCTCGAGAGGATTTATCCGCGGAAACGGTCCGCTGGACCGTATTCGCGGAAAAATCCTCTCGTGTGTATGGGGCCTAAGATATGGATGTCTGACAGCAGGGTGAATATGTGTGAATGTTAGTAACTCGTAGCAACACACCGCTACACATGTGCCGAATACAAAGGTGAACTACAGGTATCAGCTTACATGTTTCACACCAAAGTTGGATGCTTACTCAAAGTAAGCTATGAGTAAGCACCCGACTTTGGTGTGAAACATGTAAGCTGATACCTGTAGTTCACCTTTGCATCCGGCACTTGAATAAAGTAATTGCACAGGAGTGCGGCCATCCAGCCAGGCCAACGAGCCCAGGCATCGGGGTGGCAGTGGGTGCAGGGGCGGCGTTGCGGCTAAGAGGGAGTTCCCCCTGCCATGACGCGGCTGGTGCGAGGAGAGAAAACAGATGGAAGAGGAGGTGAGATTGTTCTCAATGTAATCTTCGGCGGCAGCAACCCCCCGGTTCTCAATGTCACTTTCGGCAGCAGTACCCCCCCCGCTCCTCAATGTCATTTTAGGCAGCAGCACCCCCCCACCCCTCAATGTCATTTTCACAGGAGCAGCAAATCCCCACCCCCCTGATTCTTAATGTCATTTTCGACAGCAACACCCCTCCCCCCGGTTCTCAGTGTCCTGCCAAAAAAAATCCCTGTACTGCGCAGGCGGGGGGCGACATTGAAGGACCCGGCCTTGGGGCAGCAAAGGGAGTAAATCCGGGCCTGCATCCAGCCTTCTTTTCTTCTGAGGGAATCTTGGAGTGTCACCAGGGTCACTAGAACTAGTGTCCCAATTGGAAGATTTTCCCTCTATTACTATTCTGATGTCAACCCAAAATGTGGGATATTCCTTTACTTTCATTTTTAATTGTAATGTTAAACAGGTCAGATAGAGAGGGTGAATCTCCCTAACGGGCGCAGATAGTAATAAAAACTGCCAGGTGTTCTAAACAATTCCCTCTCTGACCAAAAAAACAAAAAAACAATTCCTATGATTGGGGTTACATTTAAAAAATAAAAAATAAAAAATGGTATGCTGTTGTCAACAGTGGCCCAGATTCAAAAAGCAATTGCGCACTTGCCCCGGCGTAACGAGTTCTCCTGATTCAGAGAGCTCGTTACGCCGACTGCAGCCTAAGATATGCGTGGCATAAGGCTCTTATGCCCTCATATCTTAGGCTGCATCTTACGTTGGCCGCTAGGTGGCGTTCCCGTTGTGGTCAGCGTATAGTATGCAAATTGCATACTAACGCCGATTCACAACGTTACGCGAGCCCTGCGTACGCAGTTTACGTTGTTTGCGTACGTCGGGTTTCGCGTAAGGCTGCACATGCTAAAAGCAGGGGCAGCCAATGCTAAGGATACCCGTCGTTCCCGCGTTGCGAGGTTTGAAATGTACGTAGTTTGCGTAAGTGAATCGTGAATGGCGCTGGACGCCATTCACGTTCACTTTGAAGCAAATGATGTCCTTGCGATGTCATTTACCACAATGCACGTCGGGAACGCGCCTAATTTAAATGATTCCCGCCCCCTACGGGATCATTTACATTAGGCGCCCTTAAGCAGGGCATTTTTGAAGAGCGCCCACGCAAATTACGTGGCTACTGCTTCATGAATGAAGCGTAGCGCAAATAATTTGCGTAGGCGCAGGGTAAAAAGGGTACACTGCGCCTCCGTAAGGAGCGTGCAGCTGTACCTGAATCTACCCCAGTGTACATATAGAAGCCCTATATTTTTAGTTCACCCATGCCATTTCAACTACTAAGATTTGGAAAAGCAGGTGAGTACAACTGGACATATCAAAAGTAGGAAGAGTGAAAGTGGTAGATAATATGTATTGAGACATAAATGAGAATGTGACGTTATATTTGGCGTTATAAAAAAGGTGAATTCAGAGTTTTTCCTTTTTTTTTCTTAGCTGTAATTCATCATTGTAAGGTATCATGGGCTGGTCTTTATAACAAAGTTAAGTTTTTTTTTTTTATTGTATTTAAGGTTAACTTGGTGAGAAGAGCATTGATAAACAAATTTCCATAATGGAAATACAGTCACACACGGAGTTATTCTGTGCTGCTGTGTTTCCCAGCACAGCCTTCATCTGTTAGATGCACTTAATGTACACTTCAACACCTCACCAACCTTGACAATTCAATGTTCAAGTTTAAACCTGCTCGGTGTGTGGCTGATTGCAATCATATAATTTACCTGTTAGAATTGCCTCTAAAGCAAATGTCAGCTTGTAATCAAACTCCTGTAGAGCTGAATTTGTGCCAACCACTGTGCCAATGAAAGCTTAAAGGTATAGTATGTTTGGTTATTTGTGCAATAAACATACAAGAAGCATTGTTTTAGAAATATATATACTAAAGTGAGCCGTGGTTTTTAGTCTGTTTCCAAACAGCAAATTATTGGGGCAAGAAGTACGGAATCTTAATATTGTGCAGACTTTACATATCATTTAACAAGTAAATGATTCTATTCCTATCCAGATGTATGTGGTCCAGTTAGTGTGCAATAAAACCTAGAACATCATTGTAAATTGGAAAGGGAGAATATTATGCCATTGGATTTTTTTCCCACTGAATTTTGGCTCAAACTTGTGTTGCATATACACGGTCAGACAAAATTCCCACTGTCGAGAACGCAGTGACGTACAACATTACAATGAGCCGATTCAATGTTCCAAGCATGCGTCGGCTTAATTCCGAGCATTTATTGCGTGTCGGAATTGCATACAGACAACCGGAATTTCCGTCAAAAACTTTTCCCGTCGGGAAATTGGAGAACCAGCGCTCACATTTTTGCTGTCGGAAATTCCAACAGAAAAAGTCCAATGGGGCCTACACACAGTCGGAATTTCCAACCAAATCTCACATTGAACTTTTCTTGTCGGAAATTTCGACCGTGTGTACGCGGCATTACGCTTTCACATTTGTCACCTAATAAGGTACCTGTGCAGCTTATAATTCAGTTTTCTTGTGGAAATGAAATCAATTAAGAATTAGCAATGAGCTATGAAAATAGTAAGATTAATCTATATGGTCTCCCCTAACCACCTCCCACCCACCGTATAATAAAATGATGGCGGGTGGGATCCCCACAGGGGCGAACAGAGCGGCAATCATGGGCACGTTGTGTCCCTAGGACAATGCGCAACCCCGATCTTGGTAAAAAGCCGAAGACACAGCGCTTTACACATGGGATCAGCTGTGTCCAATCACAGCTAATCACATGTAAACAGGGAAGTGGCAGTAATTAGCTCTCCTCAACTCACACTGGCGGAGTGTGAGGAAAGGAGAGCCGATAAGTGGCATCTCCTCGCAGGAGAGATCTGTAGAGGTAATCAGTGCAGCCCCAGAAGTGATGTCAGTCAGTGACCATCAGTGATGCCAATCTGTTCCCATCGGTGATGCCAGTCAGCGCTGCCTTTCAGTGCCCATCAGTGCCACCCATCATTGCACATAAGTGTTGCCTATCAGTGGGAATCAGTGCCACCTATCAGTGCCCATCAGTGTGGCATATTAGTGCCATCTCATCAGTGCCCTTCAGTGGTGTCTCATCAGTGCCCATAAAGGCCACCTCACCAATGCCCATCAGTGCAGTCTATCAGTGCCGTTTCATCAGTACACATCAACGAAAGAAAAAAAAATACTTATTCACAACATTTTTGGACAGAAACTAAGAAAAACACTCTTTGTCAAAATTGTAAGTCTTTTTTTGTTTGTTTAGCAAAAATGTAATAAAAAAACTATCAGTGATTAAATACCACCAAAAGAAAGCTTTATTTGTGTGAAAACAAAATGCTAAAAATTTTAATTGGGTACAGTTTTGCATGACTAAGCAGATGTCTTTGAGGCTGGATTCACACTTGTGCGGTGCGATTTACAGCTCTCTTATCTCTACAAAGAGATAAGAGAGCTGTTCAGCAGATCATCTCTGTTTTAGCTGCGAATTTGGAGACCTGGGAGAGGGGAGGGGGGGGAGTGTATTGAGGAGAAGGAGAGAAATCCTGATAAGAACTGAACACATCTGCAAATCAGATGCGTGCCCATAGAAGATAATGGGCCTGAATTCACACCTGAGCCGCACCGCAATGCCTAGAAAACGCACACGTTTTTTGGGCAATGCGCAGTGCGAATGCATCGCACATATGTGAACCTGCTTCATTAAAATCGATGTATTTTATAATGTTATGCGAATTGGATGAGGTTTAAGCCGCACTCAATTCGCATAGGTGTGACAGTACTGAAAGCTGAAAATTGGCCTGGGCAGGAAGGGGGTGAAAGTGTCCAGTATTGAAGCAGTTTAGGATGAACTTCAGATGGATTACATTTAATAATAATAATAATAATAATAACAATAATAATAATAATAATACATATGTTTTTATTTACAGCTAGTAAACTAACTAATTTCTGTTTTACATTAGGTTTTTGCAGAACTTGGAGACAGCAGATGCACATTACAATCAAACTGTAACAACAACTGCAAAAAAGATGAAGAACTAAATACATTTTCTTTTCAATTTGAATCCAATCAAACAAGAGTCTTGCACTACATGGTTTTTGATACCTGTAAAGGAAATAGTACAATCAGATTTTAACATGCGCGGCAAACTTCAGAAAGCTTGTTGTCTGCAAGCGCTCACTCCAGTGTTACCTGAACATCATTGCAGTTTACTGACAGCGACATCAGTAGATCATGCCTCTGCAATGTGTGTTAGCGTGGTTGATTGTAGCCTCTAGCAGTAGCATGTGTGCCAAGGTAACAGTACAGGGGAACCATTAGGGGACAGTTGTCACCAAATAACAAAGTGAAAATAAAAATGATAGTAATTTAATAACACATAAATGTGTAACTAAAGGCAACTTTTTTTTCATTTTGAACAGGGCAAAGGACTGTTATAGCCATTGTCAACTGTTTGTTTGCCATTTGTATCCCATAGGGGAGATTTTCCTTCACTTCCTGTCCTGTAAGCCTAAACAGGAAGTTAGAGGAAATCCCTCCAAAGTGAGAAGATCCTGGGGTGTCTCCAGGGTCACTGGAACAAGTGTCCACATTGAAAAACTTGCCTGCTTGATTGGATACAGAGTGATTGAATAGATGGTGTCTCCTCCTATTCCATAGTTTTGGTAAATCTAAAAGGAGATTGTACAGAGAGTGTTCAATCAGATTGTATAAAGATTGTACAATCAGATTGTATAGTGTATGGCCACCTTTTTACACCTAAAATTAACTAATTGTGCTTTCAGTGCCATTAATTGTTAATGGCACAGTGACACACACCTTTTGTCACATTAAAAAAACATGTGATGAATGCAGAAAACTGCACAGTAAAAAACGCACAACTAGCACCACATCGAAATGTCCGATAATCTACTTTGCCGGTATGTGTGTCATGAGAAAAATGAGTCAAAAAACATGTGCTCCCACTACACTAGACGTGAATGGGGCCTGAAAGTGAAATTGGTGTGTTTACACAAAGAAATGAGGCTCCATTCACATCTGTGTGTTTCCAAATGCATGGTAAAATGCACAGAAAATGCGTGCTTTGCCAAGCGATTCAGAAACACAAATGCACAAAAAAGAACAGCAAAAAAGCACACCACGCTTAACTCTAAGAAAAAGTTCTGGAACTTCTTTGGGATGATTGTTGAGCATAGGACAACATGAGTTCCCACTATGTAAAGATGTGAAAAGAGCCTGATAGATGAGTGTCTCCATTCACTCCCTCCTATGTACTTGTATCCATATACTATGCAATCTGATTGTACAATCTCTGAACTCAGACAGGAACATGTAATTTCAATTGTTTTTTGGATAAAATAAGTGAGAGATAGGAAACTTGGGATTGCCATGCTAGAAAAACAGAAAATCGTTTCATACTTACCGTAATTCTCTTTTCCTGTTGCCCATGCATTGCAGCATACCTGTGACAAGCTCCGCCTTGGCTCCTCTCTAAGGACTAGTGAATCTCATAAAAGAAAAGGATTAGTGCACTCCCAGCATTCTCCTCTTTTCCCTCATACCTCATGGTCGAACGTCCTTACCTCTGCAGTCGGCATATTCCAGCTGGGTTCAAGCCTCTGCAGGTGCAGTCCCTACTCTTGGGAAGTTAAATGCACTAATAAGATAGGGAGTCCTTTCTGTGGGTCTTTTGGGAGAGCAGTTGTGTGACAGACTAGCCGGGACAGAGGCTTTTGGAGAGGACTGAATGCTAGCCTCTTGCCTTCCGATTATGGCCCATGGATTTTAAGGGAACAATACACTTTGCGAGGTGTATGCCTGGGGACCTTGAAGTAATGTTACTTTGGATTCAAGTCCATGTCCCCCCAAAACACACAGACTCTGGGAACCCTGTATATGCCATTTTAGAAATACTGACTGATTCATACTGTTAGGAGGTGCTGATGTCAACTCCAGCCACCTGTCTGCCTGTTGTCTGTTATAATGTAAATGAAAAAAAAATTCTCAGAGAAATACATTTCTAACAAGAAAAAACACTGCGCAGAAACAATAAAACAATTCACATGTAATTCATTAATTGTTTGTGTTTTTTATATCTACCCAGTTCATTCATAGGTATTATTATCAGTCACTAATAGTTTTTGCGCCGTACCTCTTCCTTTTCCACTTGTCTTCTATAATGTAAATGAGTCTAGCATGGCTTCTCTTTCAGCCATCGTTGTCTGGGCTAATTAACCCTGCAATTATATGAAGGAGTTCTGTGTTGATATGTATGATAATGTATCATCTACTGTGTGAAGCTCGGTGACAACAAGTCTGACCTGTAGTAAAATCCTGATGTATCATAACAATGACCAGGCTGCCTAAAGGGATTAGTTAACCCCCCTGGCGGTATTCCCGAGTCTGACTCGGGGGTTACATTTTTGTGCTGCGACCGGTAACCCGGGCTCGCCTCGCTGAATCCACAGGCATTGTTTACTTACCTTGTCCCTGGATCCAGCGATGCCACCACGCTGTGTGAGCGAGCGGGTGCTCGCTCAATTCACACAGTGCCTCTGTGTGCCGCCGATCTCCGTTCCCTGCGACGTTATGACGCACGGGGGTGGAGAACGGCGCCAAATTTAAAAACGTACACAAACACCTTACATATAGTATACTGTCATTTTATTTTCGTATTTTTCGTATAATCGTATGTAAAAAATACACACCCCCTTGTCCCTAGTGGTCTGCCCAGTGTCCTACATGTTCTTTTATATAATAAAAACTGTTCTTTCTGCCTGCAAACTGTAGATTGCTAATAGCAACCAAAAGTGTCCCTTTATGTCAAAAATGGTTTTAGAGCAGCTAGATAACATTGATAATAAATTATAATCACGTGCAGAATTGTGCGATAGCGATTTGTGGGGAAATTCGTCATAAAAAAATAAAAGTAATGACAGCGACAATTCTGCAACTGAGTACATTTTTGTGATTTTGAGTTGATTACATTATTGAATAATTTTTATTAGAATTATATTATTATTTGTTATAATTATTTATGATTATTTATTATATTATAATTTATCATTTTGTTTTTTAAAAAAATTCATACCCGGGATGCCTACTAGACTCTTGTTTGGTCAGATTTAAGTGAGTTATTCCTAAGAATTACAGGCCTACAGTATAAAACGCCAAATTTCCTTACAAATAATGGTACCGCTTTCAGCACCTAAAATCTGAAATAATCGTACCGCCAGGGAGGTTAATGAGCTCATGTTAATTAGGTTTCTGGTCACAGGTGTATTTTCAGAGTAAGATCTTTTTACTGTATATAAGACTTGTATTCTTTTCAATAATGTCTCATTCCTGTTTGACCCTTAACACAGAGCCTCGTCTCGTACTTGGGGGAGAATTATTTGTATGGGTTTCTTGTTCGGCTGATTGGAGTGTTCGGTAGCTGCCTTTGTGTTTGGATATGGAATGTCCTAAGCAACTTTAACGCCTTTCATACTCATGTTGTCTTTACAAGTTGTTTCTTGGAGGCACCAGGAATTGTATCTTGCCATTGTAGCAGTTTTCCCTATTGGAGGATTTTCCCTCACCTCTTGATCAGTGACAACTGTAAAGTTTTGAATATTCCATACATTTTCATCCCAGCCCCAATGAACATATACAGTAGAGAGGTTGATTCTTCCCAGTGTGAAAATTTCATATGGGTTACGATATTTTAAAAAAAATTGTAGCAAAAAAAAATAAAGTTGTGAATCTTGATAAATATTGGCTGGTGCGACAATTTTTTGTTAACTTATTTGGCCCAAAGTTGTGTCATTGCAGGCAATCTGTAGAGCTGCAGTACCCGGTGTGTACTAGCAAAGAAACCTGGCAGAAAATCGAATACTTCCCTACTATCCAAAACAAAAAAAGAACATTTTAGCTTTAGATGTACTTTAAGAATCAACCAAAGCTCAAACTTAAAGCCTACTCTTCTTTGCTATTAGAAATTAGTAGAGTTTGTGTGATAACATAATTAGTGGGAATGCTTTAATAAGCATTCCCAGTATTGATATTCGTTTTTTATTAGTGGGAATGCTTTAATAAGCATTCCCAGTATTGATATTTAGTGGGAATGCTTTAATAAGCATTCCCAGTATTGATATTCGTTTTTTATTATTAGTGGGAATGCTTTCATAAGCATTCCCAGTATTGATATTCGTTTTTTATTAGTGGGAATGCTTTAATAAGCATTCCCAGTATTGATATTCGTTTTTTATTATTCTTCTTCTTAATTTTATTCCGTACGTTTTTTGGCTCTGCGTAACTTCTGCATACTTTCAGCTATTGAGACCATTTAACTTTTAAAATGTTCGTCTCATTCAGCTAACGATGGGACTTCTTCAAGTTTTTTTGTACTATTTATACTTTTTAAAATATTAAGCTTTTAGACACTTTTTTTTAACATTGAAGTCAATGAGAACATCCTTTTTCCTGCTTCAAAACACACGTTCTGCCAAAAGTTTCAGCTCCTTCATACTTTCACTTACAGACACCAAACAAACTTTAAAGCGGTCACAAAATATTCAGCTATCCAAACATGACTTTTTAGATTGATATCTTATACGGTTTTTGTGAAAACGCAATTTACGTTTAGTGATTTTTTTATCGGTTATAATGTAATCCTATGGAGCAGGTTTAGAGTGTGTCATGTGACCTTTAGAGTGGAGATCTTTGAAAACAAAAATTATCTTTAAAAAAAGGGCGAACAAATTGCTCTCACGCCCACAAGATCTACTTGTCATACACAATTTATATATCAAAACGTAGGTATGCTTGTCTGGTTTCAGGCAATGTGATCAGTTTTGTGATACGTATTTTAGTTTTAGTTCCAGGAGCTTCTAAAGGACAAGAGTGACAAAACCACTCTCATTGACCGTCCATGTTAAAAATTTAAAAATTTTTCCTGCAAAACACACACAGACGCTCTTTTCTAAATCGCTGGCATGGCCACAATTTTAAGTTTATCAACATAAATTTCATATCGATGCGTTCACAAGGGCCGTGTCTTTCAAACGGTGAAGTCGCTGTATCGATCGCATGTACGGTTGTGGATTTATTACGTTTTGTTTGGAGGCGTAATTAATGTATTGGTCTGTGAATTAAAAGGCGTTTGTAATGGAATTTCTTTCCATAAATAGCTTTCTACCTCAGTGCAATATTCCTCCTCACTGACCTGGGGGGAGGGGAAACCTCTTGAGGGGGGAGGGGCGACCAGGAAGTCAGCATACTCTCTACTTTGCAGATAGAGAAAGGAGCTGTGTGTCCTAAAGATAGTGTAGTGGTTATGGTGAATGGCTTTGGTGCGGGCTCAGCAATTCAGCATTCCCACTCGCATTTTCCTCAGGGAATGCATTTTCTAGTTATTCTTAATTTTAATTTTAATTTTATTCCGTACGTTTTTTGGCTCTGCGTAACTCCTGCATACTTTCAGCTATTGAGACCATTCAACTTTTAAAATGTTCATCTCGTTCAGCTAACGATGGGACTTCTTCAAGTTTTTTTGTACTATTTATACTTTTTAAAATATTAAGCTTTTAGACACTTTTTTTTAACATTGAAGTCAATGAGAACATCCTTTTTCCTGCTTCAAAACACACGTTCTGCCAAAAGTTTCAGCTCCTTCATACTTTCACTTACAGACACCAACCAAACTTTAAAGCGGTCACAAAATATTCAGCTATCCAAACATGACTTTTTAGATTGATATCTTATACGGTTTTTGTGAAAACGCAATTTACGTTTAGTGATTTTTTTATCGGTTATAATGTGATCCTATGGAGCAGGTTTAGAGTGTGTCATGTGACCTTTAGAGTGGAGATCTTTGAAAACAAAAATTATCTTTAAAAAAAGGGCGAACAAATTGCTCTCACGCCCACAAGATCTACTTGTCATACACAATTTATATATCAAAACGTAGGTATGCTTGTCTGGTTTCAGGCAATGTGATCAGTTTTGTGATACGTATTTTAGTTTTAGTTCCAGGAGCTTCTAAAGGACAAGAGTGACAAAACCACTCTCATTGACCGTCCATGTTAAAAATTTAAAAAATTTTCCTGCAAAACACACAAAGACGCTCTTTTCTAAATCGCTGGCATGGCCACAATTTTAAGTTTATCAACATAAATTTCATATCGATGCGTTCACAAGGGCCGCGTCTTTCAAACGGTGAAGTCGCTGTATCGATCGCATGTACGGTTGTGGATTTATTACGTTTTGTTTGGAGGCGTAATTAATGTATTGGTCTGTGAATTAAAAGGCGTTTGTAATGGAATTTCTTTCCATAAATAGCTTTCTACCTCAGTGCAATATTCCTCCTCACTGACCTGGGGGGAGGGGAAACCTCTTGAGGGGGGAGGGGCGACCAGGAAGTCAGCATACTCTCTACTTTGCAGATAGAGAAAGGAGCTGTGTGTCCTAAAGATAGTGTAGTGGTTATGGTGAATGGCTTTGGTGGGGGCTCAGCTATTCAGCATTCCCACTCGCATTTTCCTCAGGGAATGCATTTTCTAGTTCTTCTTCTTAATTTTAATTTTAATTTTATTCCGTACGTTTTTTGGCTCTGCGTAACTTCTGCATACTTTCAGCTATTGAGACCATTTAACTTTTAAAATGTTCGTCTCATTCAGCTAACGATGGGACTTCTTCAAGTTTTTTTGTACTATTTATACTTTTTAAAATATTAAGCTTTTAGACACTTTTTTTTAACATTGAAGTCAATGAGAACATCCTTTTTCCTGCTTCAAAACACACGTTCTGCCAAAAGTTTCAGCTCCTTCATACTTTCACTTACAGACACCAAACAAACTTTAAAGCGGTCACAAAATATTCAGCTATCCAAACATGACTTTTTAGATTGATATCTTATACGGTTTTTGTGAAAACGCAATTTACGTTTAGTGATTTTTTTATCGGTTATAATGTAATCCTATGGAGCAGGTTTAGAGTGTGTCATGTGACCTTTAGAGTGGAGATCTTTGAAAACAAAAATTATCTTTAAAAAAAGGGCGAACAAATTGCTCTCACGCCCACAAGATCTACTTGTCATACACAATTTATATATCAAAACGTAGGTATGCTTGTCTGGTTTCAGGCAATGTGATCAGTTTTGTGATACGTATTTTAGTTTTAGTTCCAGGAGCTTCTAAAGGACAAGAGTGACAAAACCACTCTCATTGACCGTTCATGTTAAAAATTTAAAAATTTTTCCTGCAAAACACACAAAGACGCTCTTTTCTAAATCGCTGGCATGGCCACAATTTTAAGTTTATCAACATAAATTTCATATCGATGCGTTCACAAGGGCCGCGTCTTTCAAACGGTGAAGTCGCTGTATCGATCGCATGTACGGTTGTGGATTTATTACGTTTTGTTTGGAGGCGTAATTAATGTATTGGTCTGTGAATTAAAAGGCGTTTGTAATGGAATTTCTTTCCATAAATAGCTTTCTACCTCAGTGCAATATTCCTCCTCACTGACCTGGGGGGAGGGGAAACCTCTTGAGGGGGGAGGGGCGACCAGGAAGTCAGCATACTCTCTACTTTGCAGATAGAGAAAGGAGCTGTGTGTCCTAAAGATAGTGTAGTGGTTATGGTGAATGGCTTTGGTGGGGGCTCAGCTATTCAGCATTCCCACTCGCATTTTCCTCAGGGAATGCATTTTCTAGTTCTTCTTCTTAATTTTAATTTTAATTTTATTCCGTACGTTTTTTGGCTCTGCGTAACTTCTGCATACTTTCAGCTATTGAGACCATTTAACTTTTAAAATGTTCGTCTCATTCAGCTAACGATGGGACTTCTTCAAGTTTTTTTGTACTATTTATACTTTTTAAAATATTAAGCTTTTAGACACTTTTTTTTAACATTGAAGTCAATGAGAACATCCTTTTTCCTGCTTCAAAACACACGTTCTGCCAAAAGTTTCAGCTCCTTCATACTTTCACTTACAGACACCAAACAAACTTTAAAGCGGTCACAAAATATTCAGCTATCCAAACATGACTTTTTAGATTGATATCTTATACGGTTTTTGTGAAAACGCAATTTACGTTTAGTGATTTTTTTATCGGTTATAATGTAATCCTATGGAGCAGGTTTAGAGTGTGTCATGTGACCTTTAGAGTGGAGATCTTTGAAAACAAAAATTATCTTTAAAAAAAGGGCGAACAAATTGCTCTCACGCCCACAAGATCTACTTGTCATACACAATTTATATATCAAAACGTAGGTATGCTTGTCTGGTTTCAGGCAATGTGATCAGTTTTGTGATACGTATTTTAGTTTTAGTTCCAGGAGCTTCTAAAGGACAAGAGTGACAAAACCACTCTCATTGACCGTCCATGTTAAAAATTTAAAAAATTTTCCTGCAAAACACACAAAGACGCTCTTTTCTAAATCGCTGGCATGGCCACAATTTTAAGTTTATCAACATAAATTTCATATCGATGCGTTCACAAGGGCCGTGTCTTTCAAACGGTGAAGTCGCTGTATCGATCGCATGTACGGTTGTGGATTTATTACGTTTTGTTTGGAGGCGTAATTAATGTATTGGTCTGTGAATTAAAAGGCGTTTGTAATGGAATTTCTTTCCATAAATAGCTTTCTACCTCAGTGCAATATTCCTCCTCACTGACCTGGGGGGAGGGGAAACCTCTTGAGGGGGGAGGGGCGACCAGGAAGTCAGCATACTCTCTACTTTGCAGATAGAGAAAGGAGCTGTGTGTCCTAAAGATAGTGTAGTGGTTATGGTGAATGGCTTTGGTGCGGGCTCAGCAATTCAGCATTCCCACTCGCATTTTCCTCAGGGAATGCATTTTCTAGTCGTTTTTTATTATTCTTCTTCTTAATTTTAATTTTAATTTTATTCCGTACGTTTTTTGGCTCTGCGTAACTTCTGCATACTTTGAGCTATTGAGACCATTCAACTATTAAAATGTTCGTCTCGTTCAGCTAACGATGGGACTTCTTCAAGTTTTTTTGTACTATTTATACTTTTTAAAATATTAAGCTTTTAGACACTTTTTTTTAACATTGAAGTCAATGAGAACATGCTTTTTACCGCTTCAAAACACACGTTCTGCCAAAAGTTTCAGCTCCTTCATACTTTCACTTACAGACACCAAACAAACTTTAAAGCGGTCACAAAATATTCAGCTATCCAAACATGACTTTTTAGATTGATATCTTTTACGGTTTTTGTGAAAACGCAATTTACGTTTAGTGATATTTTATCGGTTATAATGTAATCCTATGGAGCAGGTTTAGAGTGTGTCATGTGACCTTTAGAGTGCAGATCATCCACAAAAAATATTATCTTTAAAAAAAGGGGGAACAAATTGCTCTCACGCCCACAAGATCTACTTGTCATACACAATTTATATATCAAAACGTAGGTATGCTTGTCTGGTTTCAGGCAATGTGATCAGTTTTGTGATACGTATTTTAGTTTTAGTTCCAGGAGCTTCTAAAGGACAAGAGTCATGTTAAAAAGTCTAAAAAATGTTTCTGCAAAACACACAAAGACGCTCTTTTCTAAATCGCTGACATGGGCACATTTTTAAGTTTATCAACATAAATTTCATATCGATGCGTTCACAAGGGCCGTGTCTTTCAAACGGTGAAGTCGCTGTATCGATCGCATGTACGGTTGTGGATTTATTACGTTTTGTTTGGAGGCGTAATTAATGTATTGGTCTGTGAATTAAAAGGCGTTTGTAATGGCATTTCTTTCCATAAATAGCTTTCCTTACCTCAGTGCAATATTCCTCCTCACTGACCTGGGGGGAGGGGAAACCTCCTGAGGGGGAGGGGCGACCAGGAAGTCAGCATACTCTCTACTTTGCAGATAGAGAAAGGAGCTGTGTGTCCTAAAGATAGTGTAGTGGTTATGGTGAATGGCTTTGGTGCGGGCTCAGCTATTCAGCATTCCCACTCGCATTTTCCTCAGGAAATGCATTTTCTAGTTATTCTTCTTAATTTTAATTTTATTCCGTACGTTTTTTGGCTCTGCGTAACTTCTGCATACTTTCAGCTATTGAGACCATTCAACTTTTAAAATGTTCATCTCGTTCAGCTATTGATGGGACTTCTTCAAGTTTTTTTGTACTATTTATACTTTTTAAAATATTAAGCTTTTAGACACTTTTTTTTAACATTGAAGTCAATGAGAACATCCTTTTTCCTGCTTCAAAACACACGTTCTGCCAAAAGTTTCAGCTCCTTCATACTTTCACTTACAGACACCAAACAAACTTTAAAGCGGTCACAAAATATTCAGCTATCCAAACATGACTTTTCAGATTGATATCTTTTACGGTTTTTGTGAAAACGCAATTTACGTTTAGCGATTTTTTCAGAAAATGGAATCGGTTATAATGTAACCCTATGGAAGGGATTTAGAGTGTGTCATGTGACCTTTAGAGTGGAGATCTTTGAAAACAAAAATTATCTTTAAAAAAAGGGCGAACAAATTGCTCTCACGCCCACAAGATCTACTTGTCATACACAATTTATATATCAAAACGTAGGTATGCTTGTCTGGTTTCAGGCAATGTGATCAGTTTTGTGATATGTATTTTAGTTTTAGTTCCAGGAGCTTCTAAAGGACAAGAGCGACAAAACCACTCTCATTGACCGTCATGTTAAAAATTTTAAAAATGTTCCTGCAAAACACACAAAGACGCTCTTTTCTAAATCGCTGGCATGGCCACAATTTTAAGTTTATCAACATAAATTTCATATCGATGCGTTCACAAGGGCCGTGTCTTTCAAATGTTGAAGTCGCTGTATCGATCGCATGTACGGTTGTGGATTTATTACGTTTTGTTTGAAGGCGTAATTCATGTATTGGTCTGTGAATTAAAAAGCGTTTGTAATGGTAATTCTTTCCATAAATAGCTTTCCTTACCTCAGTGCAATATTCCTCCTCACTGACCTGGGGGGAGGGGAAACCTCTTGAGGGGGGAGGGGCGACCAGGAAGTCAGCATACTCTCTACTTTGCAGATAGAGAAAGGAGCTGTGTGTCCTAAAGATAGTGTAGTGGTTATGGTGAATGGCTTTGGCGCGGGCTCAGCAATTCAGCATTCCCACTCGCATTTTCCTCAGGGAATGCATTTTCTAGTTAGTGGGAATGCTTTAATAAGCATTCCCAGTATTGATATTCGTTTTTTATTATTAGTGGGAATGCTTTAATAAGCATTCCCAGTATTGATATTCGTTTTTTATTATTCTTTTTATTCTTATCCTTTATTCCGTACGTTTTTTGGCTCTGCGTAACTTCTGCATACTTTGAGCTATTGAGACCATTCAACTATTAAAATGTTCATCTCGTTCAGCTAACGATGGGACTTCTTCAAGTTTTTTTGTACTATTTATACTTTTTAAATATTAAGCTTTTAGACACTTTTTTTTAACATTGAAGTCAATGAGAACATGCTTTTTACCGCTTCAAAACACACGTTCTGCCAAAAGTTTCAGCTCCTTCATACTTTCACTTACAGACACCAAACAAACTTTAAAGCAGTCACAAAATATTCAGCTATCCAAACATGACTTTTTTTTTTTTCTTTTTTTTTTTTTTTACCTGTTTGCAAAATTTTATAACAAAATATAAACACATATATATATATATACATACACATACACATATATATATATATATATATATATATATATATACACATTTCTTTTTTTTTACAATTCTTTATTTTATATATGTTTTCTACATACAAGTCAGACTAGGTACAGCTTATCATTACATCATACATTGCACTCCTTATCTTAACATTTCTTATACTCTATATTGCGGCCTCCTGTACCCCTTCTGGTCCCCCTTCAACAGCCCCGGTCTCCTCTCTTGTATATGCCCACGTTCTTCTTTTACCTTCCTCAGAGAGGTGTCCTGTTGCCTCCAAAATTATTAATCACCCTCCCTACCCTCCCCCCCCCCTTCCCACAACTAAAATAAAAATAAAAAACAAAATACATACAAAACAAAACCAAAAAAAAAAAAAAAAAGTCGGCCGTAGTCTCTCCCCTCTTCCCCCCCTATCCGCTCCGCTCCCTATATTCCCTATATGGGGTCCATACCCTCCAATAGGTCTCCTCTCGTTCCTGTATTCCCATTGTGAGGTTCTCCATCATCTGTATCTCATTTATTCTACTTATCCATTGCGATTTAGTTGGGGACGAGGTGTTCTTCCATAAAATTGGTATACAGGCCTTCGCAGCAGTTATCAAATGGCGTATTAGGGATTGTTTATATTTTTCCATTGTTATGGGAATGTCGAGTAACAAGAACGCTGCGGGTCTATGTCCCAGGTCAATCCCGGTAATTTCCAGGACCGTCTCCGAGACCATCTCCCAGAATTCTCTTATCACCCGACAGTCCCAAAATATGTGTACCATAGTGCCCTCTTCCTTCTGGCATCTCCAACAGACTTTAGACGTATTAGGGAAGAGCCGGTTTAATATTGATGGTGTCCTATACCACCTTGTCAGGACTTTGTACCCCCCCTCCTGGTACCTAGATGCAATTGAGGCCTTATGTGTGAATGCAAAAATCTTATTTTTCTGTGTCTCAGTAAACTTGATGCCCAAATCCTTTTCCCATGCCTGCATAAAGACGAGCTCTTGTGGGGCGTTAACTTCAGTCAATATTTTATACATATAAGACAGCGTATGTCTCATTGGTTCTTTTTTTAAACAGATTTCCTCAAATTTGGAGAGGCTTCCTAACTCTGCCTCCCGGATCTTTAGAGAGCCTAGAAACGTTCTTAATTGATTCCGTCTCCAACTGTCTATATCTTCTCCGTATGCCATCTCTAAATCTTCACTCTGCATTACATGATTTTCTCTTATGAAGTGTATCAGCCTACTGACTCCCTTCCGTCTTAAGTTTTTAAACTGTCGATCTCTGATACCTGGCTCAAAGCTCGGGTTTCCCAGAATTGGTGTCATAGGGCCAATACACTTCACAAGATTCGATTTCATACCTATCCTTCTGGTAACTCTAAGTGTGGCCTTTATCATGGGATGTTTCTTTGCAGACTGAGATATCTTATTCATATCCAGCCACGCCATTCCTTCTATGGGGATATTGCTAACTTCTTGTTCCAGGTTTACCCAGGGTTTGTTTGTCTGGTGTAAGCACCAGTCCACAACTCGTACCAGGAATGACTTTTTAGATTGATATCTTTTACGGTTTTTGTGAAAACGCAATTTACGTTTAGTGATATTTTATCGGTTATAATGTAATCCTATGGAGCAGGTTTAGAGTGTGTCATGTGACCTTTAGAGTGGAGATCATCCACAAAAAATATTATCTTTAAAAAAAAGGGGAACAAATTGCTCTCACGCCCACAAGATCTACTTGTCATACACAATTTATATATCAAAACGTAGGTATGCTTGTCTGGTTTCAGGCAATGTGATCAGTTTTGTGATACGTATTTTAGTTTTAGTTCCAGGAGCTTCTAAAGGACAAGAGTCATGTTAAAAAGTCTAAAAAATGTTTCTGCAAAACACACAAAGACGCTCTTTTCTAAATCGCTGACATGGCCACATTTTTAAGTTTATCAACATAAATTTCATATCGATGCGTTCACAAGGGCCGTGTCTTTCAAACGGTGAAGTCGCTGTATCGATCGCATGTACGGTTGTGGATTTATTACGTTTTGTTTGAAGGCTTCGATAACTGATTTTGTGTGTGGATGAAAGCGTTTCTAATGGTATTTTGATTCCCTAAATAGCTTTCTTTACCTCAGTGCAGTCCTCCTCCCCCACCTCATGTGGAGAAAGCCTCTTGAGGGGGGAGGGGCGACCAGTCAAGTCAGGACACTCTCTATATTGCAGATAGAGAAAGGAGCTGTGTGATATTAGGCTTTATAAGTACTGAAGGAACACTGCTTGTATGTCCTAAAGATAGTGTAGTGGTTATGGTGAATGGCTTTTGTGCGGGCTCAGCAATTCAGCTATTCAGCATTCCCACTCGCATTTTCCTCAGGAAATGCATTGTCTAGTTCTTAATTTTAATTTTATTCCGTACGTTTTTTGGCTCTGCGTAACTTCTGCATACTTTCAGCTATTGAGACCATTCAACTTTTAAAATGTTCATCTCGTTCAGCTAACGATGGGACTTCTTCAAGTTTTTTTGTACTATTTATACTTTTTAAAATATTAAGCTTTTAGACACTTTTTTTTAACATTGAAGTCAATGAGAACATCCTTTTTCCTGCTTCAAAACACACGTTCTGCCAAAAGTTTCAGCTCCTTCATACTTTCACTTACAGACACCAAACAAACTTTAAAGCGGTCACAAAATATTCAGCTATCCAAACATGACTTTTTAGATTGATATCTTATACGGTTTTTGTGAAAACGCAATTTACGTTTAGTGATTTTTTTATCGGTTATAATGTAATCCTATGGAGCAGGTTTAGAGTGTGTCATGTGACCTTTAGAGTGGAGATCTTTGAAAACAAAAATTATCTTTAAAAAAAGGGCGAACAAATTGCTCTCACGCCCACAAGATCTACTTGTCATACACAATTTATATATCAAAACGTAGGTATGCTTGTCTGGTTTCAGGCAATGTGATCAGTTTTGCGATAGGCATTTGACTTTTAGTTCCAGGAGCTTCTAAAGGACAAGTGCCTCAAACGCCCTCCCATTGACCGTCATGTTAAAAAGTCTAAAAAAAAATCCTGCAAAACACACAAAGACGCTCTTTTCTAAATCGCTGACATGGCCACAATTTTAAGTTTATCAACATAAATTTCATATCGATGCGTTCACAAGGGCCGTGTCTTTCAAACGGTGAAGTCGCTGTATCGATCGCATGTACGGTTGTGGATTTATTACGTTTTGTTTGAAGGCGTAATTCATGTATTGGTCTGTGAATTAAAAAGCGTTTGTAATGGTATTTCTTTCCATAAATAGCTTTCCTTACCTCAGTGCAATATTCCTCCTCACTGACCTGGGGGAGGGGGGGAAACCTCTTGAGGGGGGAGGGGCGACCAGGAAGTCAGCATACTCTCTACTTTGCAGATAGAGAAAGGAGCTGTGTGTCCTAAAGATAGTGTAGTGGTTATGGTGAATGGCTTTGGTGCGGGCTCAGAAATTCAGCATTCCCACTCGCATTTTCCTCAGGAAATGCATTTTCTAGTTAGTGGGAATGCTTAATAAGCATTCCCAGTATTGATATTCGTTTTTTATTATTAGTGGGAATGCTTTAATAAGCATTCCCAGTATTGATATTCGTTTTTTATTATTAGTGGGAATGCTTTAATAAGCATTCCCAGTATTGATATTCGTTTTTTATTATTAGTGGGAATGCTTTAATAAGCATTCCCAGTATTGATATTCGTTTTTTATTATTCTTTTTATTCTTATCCTTTATTCCGTACGTTTTTGGCTCTGCGTAACTTCTGCATACTTTGAGCTATTGAGACCATTCAACTATTAAAATGTTCGTCTCGTTCAGCTAACGATGGGACTTCTTCAAGTTTTTTTGTACTATTTATGCTTTTTAAAATATTAAGCTTTTAGACACTTTTTTTTAACATTGAAGTCAATGAGAACATGCTTTTTACCGCTTCAAAACACACGTTCTGCCAAAAGTTTCAGCTCCTTCATACTTTCACTTACAGACACCAAACAAACTTTAAAGCGGTCACAAAATATTCAGCTATCCAAACATGACTTTTTAGATTGATATCTTTTACGGTTTTTGTGAAAACGCAATTTACGTTTAGTGATATTTTATCGGTTATAATGTAATCCTATGGAGCAGGTTTAGAGTGTGTCATGTGACCTTTAGAGTGCAGATCATCCACAAAAAATATTATCTTTAAAAAAAGGGGGAACAAATTGCTCTCACGCCCACAAGATCTACTTGTCATACACAATTTATATATCAAAACGTAGGTATGCTTGTCTGGTTTCAGGCAATGTGATCAGTTTTGTGATACGTATTTTAGTTTTAGTTCCAGGAGCTTCTAAAGGACAAGAGACATGTTAAAAAGTCTAAAAAATGTTTCTGCAAAACACACAAAGACGCTCTTTTCTAAATCGCTGACATGGCCACATTTTTAAGTTTATCAACATAAATTTTATATCGATGTGTTCACAAGGGCCGTGTCTTTCAAACGGTGAAGTCGCTGTATCGATCGCATGTACGGTTGTGGATTTATTACGTTTTGTTTGAAGGCTTCGATAACTGATTTTGTGTGTGGATGAAAGCGTTTCTAATGGTATTTTGATTCCCTAAATAGCTTTCCTTACCTCAGTGCAGTCCTCCTCCCCCACCTCATGTGGAGAAAGCCTCTTGAGGGGGGAGGGGCGACTAGTCAAGTCAGGACACTCTCTATATTGCAGATAGAGAAAGGAGCTGTGTGATATTAGGCTTTATAAGTACTGAAGGAACACTGCTTGTATGTCCTAATGATAGTGTAGTGGTTATGGTGAATGGCTTTTGTGCGGGCTCAGCAATTCAGCTATTCAGCATTCCCACTCGCATTTTCCTCAGGGAATGCATTTTCTAGTTCTTCTTCTTAATTAGTGGGAATGCTTTAATAAGCATTCCCAGTATTGATATTCGTTTTTTATTATTCTTCTTCTTAATTTTAATTTTAATTTTAATTTTAATTTTATTATTCCGTACGTTTTTTGGCTCTGCGTAACTTCTGCATACTTTGAGCTATTGAGACCATTCAACTATTAAAATGTTCGTCTCGTTCAGCTAACGATGGGACTTCTTCAAGTTTTTTTGTACTATTTATACTTTTTAAAATATTAAGCTTTTAGACACTTTTTTTTAACATTGAAGTCAATGAGAACATCCTTTTTCCTGCTTCAAAACACACGTTCTGCCAAAAGTTTCAGCTCCTTCATACTTTCACTTACAGACACCAAACAAACTTTAAAGCGGTCACAAAATATTCAGCTATCCAAACATGACTTTTTAGATTGATATCTTATACGGTTTTTGTGAAAACGCAATTTACGTTTAGTGATTTTTTTATCGGTTATAATGTAATCCTATGGAGCAGGTTTAGAGTGTGTCATGTGACCTTTAGAGTGGAGATCTTTGAAAACAAAAATTATCTTTAAAAAAAGGGCGAACAAATTGCTCTCACGCCCACAAGATCTACTTGTCATACACAATTTATATATCAAAACGTAGGTATGCTTGTCTGGTTTCAGGCAATGTGATCAGTTTTGCGATAGGCATTTGACTTTTAGTTCCAGGAGCTTCTAAAGGACAAGTGCCTCAAACGCCCTCCCATTGACCATCATGTTAAAAAGTCTAAAAAAAATTCCTGCAAACACACAAAGACGCTCTTTTCTAAATCGCTGGCATGGCCACAATTTTAAGTTTATCAACATAAATTTCATATCGATGCGTTCACAAGGGCCGTGTCTTTCAAACGATGAAGTCGCTGTATCGATCGCATGTACGGTTATGGATTTATTACGTTTTGTTTGGAGGCGTAATTAATGTATTGGTCTGTGAATTAAAAGGCGTTTGTAATGGAATTTCTTTCCATAAATAGCTTTCTACCTCAGTGCAATATTCCTCCTCACTGACCTGGGGGGAGGAGAAACCTCTTGAGGGGGGAGGGGCGACCAGGAAGTCAGGATACTCTCTACTTTGCAGATAGAGAAAGGAGCTGTGTGTCCTAAAGATAGTGTAGTGGTTATGGTGAATGGCTTTGGTGCGGGCTCAGCAATTCAGCATTCCCACTCGCATTTTCCTCAGGGAATGCATTTTCTAGTTTTAATTTTAATTTTATTCCGTACGTTTTTTGGCTCTGCGTAACTTCTGCATACTTTCAGCTATTGAGACCATTTAACTTTTAAAATGTTCGTCTCATTCAGCTAACGATGGGACTTCTTCAAGTTTTTTTGTACTATTTATACTTTTTAAAATATTAAGCTTTTAGACACTTTTTTTTAACATTGAAGTCAATGAGAACATCCTTTTTCCTGCTTCAAAACACACGTTCTGCCAAAAGTTTCAGCTCCTTCATACTTTCACTTACAGACACCAAACAAACTTTAAAGCGGTCACAAAATATTCAGCTATCCAAACATGACTTTTTAGATTGATATCTTATACGGTTTTTGTGAAAACGCAATTTACGTTTAGTGATTTTTTTATCGGTTATAATGTAATCCTATGGAGCAGGTTTAGAGTGTGTCATGTGACCTTTAGAGTGGAGATCTTTGAAAACAAAAATTATCTTTAAAAAAAGGGCGAACAAATTGCTCTCACGCCCACAAGATCTACTTGTCATACACAATTTATATATCAAAACGTAGGTATGCTTGTCTGGTTTCAGGCAATGTGATCAGTTTTGTGATACGTATTTTAGTTTTAGTTCCAGGAGCTTCTAAAGGACAAGAGTGACAAAACCACTCTCATTGACCGTCCATGTTAAAAATTTAAAAAATTTTCCTGCAAAACACACAAAGACGCTCTTTTCTAAATCGCTGGCATGGCCACAATTTTAAGTTTATCAACATAAATTTCATATCGATGCGTTCACAAGGGCCGTGTCTTTCAAACGGTGAAGTCGCTGTATCGATCGCATGTACGGTTGTGGATTTATTACGTTTTGTTTGGAGGCGTAATTAATGTATTGGTCTGTGAATTAAAAGGCGTTTGTAATGGAATTTCTTTCCATAAATAGCTTTCTACCTCAGTGCAATATTCCTCCTCACTGACCTGGGGGGAGGGGAAACCTCTTGAGGGGGAGGGGCGACCAGGAAGTCAGCATACTCTCTACTTTGCAGATAGAGAAAGGAGCTGTGTGTCCTAAAGATAGTGTAGTGGTTATGGTGAATGGCTTTGGTGCGGGCTCAGCAATTCAGCATTCCCACTCGCATTTTCCTCAGGGAATGCATTTTCTAGTTTTAATTTTATTATTCCGTACGTTTTTTGGCTCTGCGTAACTTCTGCATACTTTCAGCTATTGAGACCATTCAACTATTAAAATGTTCGTCTCGTTCAGCTAACGATGGGACTTCTTCAAGTTTTTTTGTACTATTTATACTTTTTAAAATATTAAGCTTTTAGACACTTTTTTTTAACATTGAAGTCAATGAGAACATGCTTTTTACCACTTCAAAACACACGTTCTGCCAAAAGTTTCAGCTCCTTTATACTTTCACTTACAGACACCAAACAAACTTTAAAGCGGTCACAAAATATTCAGCTATCCAAACATGACTTTTCAGATTGATATCTTTTACGGTTTTTGTGAAAAAGCAATTTACGTTTAGCGATTTTTTCAGAAAATGGAATCGGTTATAATGTAACCCTATGGAAGGGATTTAGAGTGTGTCATGTGACCTTTACAGTGGAGATCTTTGAAAACAAAAATTATCTTTAAAAAAAGGGCGAACAAATTGCTCTCACGCCCACAAGATCTACTTGTCATACACAATTTATATATCAAAACGTAGGTATGCTTGTCTGGTTTCAGGCAATGTGATCAGTTTTGTGATACGTATTTTAGTTTTAGTTCCAGGAGCTTCTAAAGGACAAGAGCGACAAAACCACTCTCATTGACCGTCCATGTTAAAAATTTAAAAAATTTTCCTGCAAAACACACAAAGACGCTCTTTTCTAAATCGCTGGCATGGCCACAATTTTAAGTTTATCAACATAAATTTCATATCGATGCGTTCACAAGGGCCGTGTCTTTCAAACGGTGAAGTCGCTGTATCGATCGCATGTACGGTTGTGGATTTATTACGTTTTGTTTGGAGGCGTAATTAATGTATTGGTCTGTGAATTAAAAGGCGTTTGTAATGGAATTTCTTTCCATAAATAGCTTTCTACCTCAGTGCAATATTCCTCCTCACTGACCTGGGGGGAGGGGAAACCTCTTGAGGGGGAGGGGCGACCAGGAAGTCAGCATACTCTCTACTTTGCAGATAGAGAAAGGAGCTGTGTGTCCTAAAGATAGTGTAGTGGTTATGGTGAATGGCTTTGGTGCGGGCTCAGCAATTCAGCATTCCCACTCGCATTTTCCTCAGGGAATGCATTTTCTAGTTTTAATTTTATTATTCCGTACGTTTTTTGGCTCTGCGTAACTTCTGCATACTTTCAGCTATTGAGACCATTCAACTATTAAAATGTTCGTCTCGTTCAGCTAACGATGGGACTTCTTCAAGTTTTTTTGTACTATTTATACTTTTTAAAATATTAAGCTTTTAGACACTTTTTTTTAACATTGAAGTCAATGAGAACATGCTTTTTACCACTTCAAAACACACGTTCTGCCAAAAGTTTCAGCTCCTTTATACTTTCACTTACAGACACCAAACAAACTTTAAAGCGGTCACAAAATATTCAGCTATCCAAACATGACTTTTCAGATTGATATCTTTTACGGTTTTTGTGAAAAAGCAATTTACGTTTAGCGATTTTTTCAGAAAATGGAATCGGTTATAATGTAACCCTATGGAAGGGATTTAGAGTGTGTCATGTGACCTTTACAGTGGAGATCTTTGAAAACAAAAATTATCTTTAAAAAAAGGGCGAACAAATTGCTCTCACGCCCACAAGATCTACTTGTCATACACAATTTATATATCAAAACGTAGGTATGCTTGTCTGGTTTCAGGCAATGTGATCAGTTTTGTGATACGTATTTTAGTTTTAGTTCCAGGAGCTTCTAAAGGACAAGAGCGACAAAACCACTCTCATTGACCGTCCATGTTAAAAATTTTAAAAATTTTCCTGCAAAACACACAAAGACGCTCTTTTCTAAATCGCTGGCATGGCCACAATTTTAAGTTTATCAACATAAATTTCATATCGATGCGTTCACAAGGGCCGTGTCTTTCAAACGGTGAAGTCGCTGTATCGATCGCATGTACGGTTGTGGATTTATTACGTTTTGTTTGGAGGCGTAATTAATGTATTGGTCTGTGAATTAAAAGGCGTTTGTAATGGAATTTCTTTCCATAAATAGCTTTCTACCTCAGTGCAATATTCCTCCTCACTGACCTGGGGGGAGGGGAAACCTCTTGAGGGGGGAGGGGCGACCAGGAAGTCAGCATACTCTCTACTTTGCAGATAGAGAAAGGAGCTGTGTGTCCTAAAGATAGTGTAGTGGTTATGGTGAATGGCTTTGGTGCGGGCTCAGCAATTCAGCATTCCCACTCGCATTTTCCTCAGGGAATGCATTTTCTAGTTAGTGGGAATGCTTTAATAAGCATTCCCAGTATTGATATTCGTTTTTTATTATTCTTCTTCTTAATTTTAATTTTAATTTTAATTTTATTCCGTACGTTTTTTGGCTCTGCGTAACTTCTGCATACTTTCAGCTATTGAGACCATTTAACTTTTAAAATGTTCGTCTCATTCAGCTAACGATGGGACTTCTTCAAGTTTTTTTGTACTATTTATACTTTTTAAAATATTAAGCTTTTAGACACTTTTTTTTAACATTGAAGTCAATGAGAACATCCTTTTTCCTGCTTCAAAACACACGTTCTGCCAAAAGTTTCAGCTCCTTCATACTTTCACTTACAGACACCAAACAAACTTTAAAGCGGTCACAAAATATTCAGCTATCCAAACATGACTTTTTAGATTGATATCTTATACGGTTTTTGTGAAAACGCAATTTACGTTTAGTGATTTTTTTATCGGTTATAATGTAATCCTATGGAGCAGGTTTAGAGTGTGTCATGTGACCTTTAGAGTGGAGATCTTTGAAAACAAAAATTATCTTTAAAAAAAGGGCGAACAAATTGCTCTCACGCCCACAAGATCTACTTGTCATACACAATTTATATATCAAAACGTAGGTATGCTTGTCTGGTTTCAGGCAATGTGATCAGTTTTGCGATAGGCATTTGACTTTTAGTTCCAGGAGCTTCTAAAGGACAAGTGCCTCAAACGCCCTCCCATTGACCGTCATGTTAAAAAGTCTAAAAAAAATTCCTGCAAACACACAAAGACGCTCTTTTCTAAATCGCTGGCATGGCCACAATTTTAAGTTTATCAACATAAATTTCATATTGATGCGTTCACAAGGGCCGTGTCTTTCAAACGGTGAAGTCGCTGTATCGATCGCATGTACGGTTGTGGATTTATTACGTTTTGTTTGGAGGCGTAATTAATGTATTGGTCTGTGAATTAAAAGGCGTTTGTAATGGAATTTCTTTCCATAAATAGCTTTCTACCTCAGTGCAATATTCCTCCTCACTGACCTGGGGGAGGGGGGGAAACCTCTTGAGGGGGGAGGGGCGACCAGGAAGTCAGCATACTCTCTACTTTGCAGATAGAGAAAGGAGCTGTGTGTCCTAAAGATAGTGTAGTGGTTATGGTGAATGGCTTTGGTGCGGGCTCAGCAATTCAGCATTCCCACTCGCATTTTCCTCAGGGAATGCATTTTCTAGTTATTCTTCTTAATTTTAATTTTATTCCGTACGTTTTTTGGCTCTGCGTAACTTCTGCATACTTTCAGCTATTGAGACCATTCAACTTTTAAAATGTTCATCTCGTTCAGCTAACGATGGGACTTCTTCAAGTTTTTTTGTACTATTTATACTTTTTAAAATATTAAGCTTTTAGACACTTTTTTTTAACATTGAAGTCAATGAGAACATCCTTTTTCCTGCTTCAAAACACACGTTCTGCCAAAAGTTTCAGCTCCTTCATACTTTCACTTACAGACACCAAACAAACTTTAAAGCGGTCACAAAATATTCAGCTATCCAAACATGACTTTTCAGATTGATATCTTTTACGGTTTTTGTGAAAACGCAATTTACGTTTAGCGATTTTTTCAGAAAATGGAATCGGTTATAATGTAACCCTATGGAAGGGATTTAGAGTGTGTCATGTGACCTTTACAGTGGAGATCTTTGAAAACAAAAATTATCTTTAAAAAAAGGGCGAACAAATTGCTCTCACGCCCACAAGATCTACTTGTCATACACAATTTATATATCAAAACGTAGGTATGCTTGTCTGGTTTCAGGCAATGTGATCAGTTTTGCGATAGGCATTTGACTTTTAGTTCCAGGAGCTTCTAAAGGACAAGTGCCTCAAACGCCCTCCCATTGACCATCATGTTAAAAAGTCTAAAAAAAATTCCTGCAAACACACAAAGACGCTCTTTTCTAAATCGCTGGCATGGCCACAATTTTAAGTTTATCAACATAAATTTCATATCGATGCGTTCACAAGGGCCGTGTCTTTCAAACGGTGAAGTCGCTGTATCGATCGCATGTACGGTTGTGGATTTATTACGTTTTGTTTGGAGGCGTAATTAATGTATTGGTCTGTGAATTAAAAGGCGTTTGTAATGGAATTTCTTTCCATAAATAGCTTTCTACCTCAGTGCAATATTCCTCCTCACTGACCTGGGGGGAGGGGAAACCTCTTGAGGGGGGAGGGGCGACCAGGAAGTCAGCATACTCTCTACTTTGCAGATAGAGAAAGGAGCTGTGTGTCCTAAAGATAGTGTAGTGGTTATGGTGAATGGCTTTGGTGCGGGCTCAGCAATTCAGCATTCCCACTCGCATTTTCCTCAGGGAATGCATTTTCTAGTTTTAATTTTAATTTTATTCCGTACGTTTTTTGGCTCTGCGTAACTTCTGCATACTTTCAGCTATTGAGACCATTTAACTTTTAAAATGTTCGTCTCATTCAGCTAACGATGGGACTTCTTCAAGTTTTTTTGTACTATTTATACTTTTTAAAATATTAAGCTTTTAGACACTTTTTTTTAACATTGAAGTCAATGAGAACATCCTTTTTCCTGCTTCAAAACACACGTTCTGCCAAAAGTTTCAGCTCCTTCATACTTTCACTTACAGACACCAAACAAACTTTAAAGCGGTCACAAAATATTCAGCTATCCAAACATGACTTTTTAGATTGATATCTTATACGGTTTTTGTGAAAACGCAATTTACGTTTAGTGATTTTTTTATCGGTTATAATGTAATCCTATGGAGCAGGTTTAGAGTGTGTCATGTGACCTTTAGAGTGGAGATCTTTGAAAACAAAAATTATCTTTAAAAAAAGGGCGAACAAATTGCTCTCACGCCCACAAGATCTACTTGTCATACACAATTTATATATCAAAACGTAGGTATGCTTGTCTGGTTTCAGGCAATGTGATCAGTTTTGTGATACGTATTTTAGTTTTAGTTCCAGGAGCTTCTAAAGGACAAGAGTGACAAAACCACTCTCATTGACCGTCCATGTTAAAAATTTTAAAAATTTTCCTGCAAAACACACAAAGACGCTCTTTTCTAAATCGCTGGCATGGCCACAATTTTAAGTTTATCAACATAAATTTCATATCGATGCGTTCACAAGGGCCGTGTCTTTCAAACGGTGAAGTCGCTGTATCGATCGCATGTACGGTTGTGGATTTATTACGTTTTGTTTGGAGGCGTAATTAATGTATTGGTCTGTGAATTAAAAGGCGTTTGTAATGGAATTTCTTTCCATAAATAGCTTTCTACCTCAGTGCAATATTCCTCCTCACTGACCTGGGGGGGAGGGGAAACCTCTTGAGGGGGAGGGGCGACCAGGAAGTCAGCATACTCTCTACTTTGCAGATAGAGAAAGGAGCTGTGTGTCCTAAAGATAGTGTAGTGGTTATGGTGAATGGCTTTGGTGCGGGCTCAGCAATTCAGCATTCCCACTCGCATTTTCCTCAGGGAATGCATTTTCTAGTTTTAATTTTATTATTCCGTACGTTTTTTGGCTCTGCGTAACTTCTGCATACTTTCAGCTATTGAGACCATTCAACTATTAAAATGTTCGTCTCGTTCAGCTAACGATGGGACTTCTTCAAGTTTTTTTGTACTATTTATACTTTTTAAAATATTAAGCTTTTAGACACTTTTTTTTAACATTGAAGTCAATGAGAACATGCTTTTTACCACTTCAAAACACACGTTCTGCCAAAAGTTTCAGCTCCTTTATACTTTCACTTACAGACACCAAACAAACTTTAAAGCGGTCACAAAATATTCAGCTATCCAAACATGACTTTTCAGATTGATATCTTTTACGGTTTTTGTGAAAAAGCAATTTACGTTTAGCGATTTTTTCAGAAAATGGAATCGGTTATAATGTAACCCTATGGAAGGGATTTAGAGTGTGTCATGTGACCTTTACAGTGGAGATCTTTGAAAACAAAAATTATCTTTAAAAAAAGGGCGAACAAATTGCTCTCACGCCCACAAGATCTACTTGTCATACACAATTTATATATCAAAACGTAGGTATGCTTGTCTGGTTTCAGGCAATGTGATCAGTTTTGTGATACGTATTTTAGTTTTAGTTCCAGGAGCTTCTAAAGGACAAGAGCGACAAAACCACTCTCATTGACCGTCCATGTTAAAAATTTTAAAAATTTTCCTGCAAAACACACAAAGACGCTCTTTTCTAAATCGCTGGCATGGCCACAATTTTAAGTTTATCAACATAAATTTCATATCGATGCGTTCACAAGGGCCGTGTCTTTCAAACGGTGAAGTCGCTGTATCGATCGCATGTACGGTTGTGGATTTATTACGTTTTGTTTGGAGGCGTAATTAATGTATTGGTCTGTGAATTAAAAGGCGTTTGTAATGGAATTTCTTTCCATAAATAGCTTTCTACCTCAGTGCAATATTCCTCCTCACTGACCTGGGGGGAGGGGAAACCTCTTGAGGGGGGAGGGGCGACCAGGAAGTCAGCATACTCTCTACTTTGCAGATAGAGAAAGGAGCTGTGTGTCCTAAAGATAGTGTAGTGGTTATGGTGAATGGCTTTGGTGCGGGCTCAGCAATTCAGCATTCCCACTCGCATTTTCCTCAGGGAATGCATTTTCTAGTTAGTGGGAATGCTTTAATAAGCATTCCCAGTATTGATATTCGTTTTTTATTATTCTTCTTCTTAATTTTAATTTTAATTTTAATTTTATTCCGTACGTTTTTTGGCTCTGCGTAACTTCTGCATACTTTCAGCTATTGAGACCATTTAACTTTTAAAATGTTCGTCTCATTCAGCTAACGATGGGACTTCTTCAAGTTTTTTTGTACTATTTATACTTTTTAAAATATTAAGCTTTTAGACACTTTTTTTTAACATTGAAGTCAATGAGAACATCCTTTTTCCTGCTTCAAAACACACGTTCTGCCAAAAGTTTCAGCTCCTTCATACTTTCACTTACAGACACCAAACAAACTTTAAAGCGGTCACAAAATATTCAGCTATCCAAACATGACTTTTTAGATTGATATCTTATACGGTTTTTGTGAAAACGCAATTTACGTTTAGTGATTTTTTTATCGGTTATAATGTAATCCTATGGAGCAGGTTTAGAGTGTGTCATGTGACCTTTAGAGTGGAGATCTTTGAAAACAAAAATTATCTTTAAAAAAAGGGCGAACAAATTGCTCTCACGCCCACAAGATCTACTTGTCATACACAATTTATATATCAAAACGTAGGTATGCTTGTCTGGTTTCAGGCAATGTGATCAGTTTTGCGATAGGCATTTGACTTTTAGTTCCAGGAGCTTCTAAAGGACAAGTGCCTCAAACGCCCTCCCATTGACCGTCATGTTAAAAAGTCTAAAAAAAATTCCTGCAAACACACAAAGACGCTCTTTTCTAAATCGCTGGCATGGCCACAATTTTAAGTTTATCAACATAAATTTCATATTGATGCGTTCACAAGGGCCGTGTCTTTCAAACGGTGAAGTCGCTGTATCGATCGCATGTACGGTTGTGGATTTATTACGTTTTGTTTGGAGGCGTAATTAATGTATTGGTCTGTGAATTAAAAGGCGTTTGTAATGGAATTTCTTTCCATAAATAGCTTTCTACCTCAGTGCAATATTCCTCCTCACTGACCTGGGGGAGGGGGGGAAACCTCTTGAGGGGGGAGGGGCGACCAGGAAGTCAGCATACTCTCTACTTTGCAGATAGAGAAAGGAGCTGTGTGTCCTAAAGATAGTGTAGTGGTTATGGTGAATGGCTTTGGTGCGGGCTCAGCAATTCAGCATTCCCACTCGCATTTTCCTCAGGGAATGCATTTTCTAGTTAGTGGGAATGCTTTAATAAGCATTCCCAGTATTGATATTCGTTTTTTATTATTTAGTGGGAATGCTTTAATAAGCATTCCCAGTATTGATATTCGTTTTTTATTATTCTTCTTCTTAATTTTATTCCGTACGTTTTTTGGCTCTGCGTAACTTCTGCATACTTTCAGCTATTGAGACCATTTAACTTTTAAAATGTTCGTCTCATTCAGCTAACGATGGGACTTCTTCAAGTTTTTTTGTACTATTTATACTTTTTAAAATATTAAGCTTTTAGACACTTTTTTTTAACATTGAAGTCAATGAGAACATCCTTTTTCCTGCTTCAAAACACACGTTCTGCCAAAAGTTTCAGCTCCTTCATACTTTCACTTACAGACACCAAACAAACTTTAAAGCGGTCACAAAATATTCAGCTATCCAAACATGACTTTTTAGATTGATATCTTATACGGTTTTTGTGAAAACGCAATTTACGTTTAGTGATTTTTTTATCGGTTATAATGTAATCCTATGGAGCAGGTTTAGAGTGTGTCATGTGACCTTTAGAGTGGAGATCTTTGAAAACAAAAATTATCTTTAAAAAAAGGGCGAACAAATTGCTCTCACGCCCACAAGATCTACTTGTCATACACAATTTATATATCAAAACGTAGGTATGCTTGTCTGGTTTCAGGCAATGTGATCAGTTTTGTGATACGTATTTTAGTTTTAGTTCCAGGAGCTTCTAAAGGACAAGAGTGACAAAACCACTCTCATTGACCGTCCATGTTAAAAATTTTAAAAATTTTCCTGCAAAACACACAAAGACGCTCTTTTCTAAATCGCTGGCATGGCCACAATTTTAAGTTTATCAACATAAATTTCATATCGATGCGTTCACAAGGGCCGTGTCTTTCAAACGGTGAAGTCGCTGTATCGATCGCATGTACGGTTGTGGATTTATTACGTTTTGTTTGGAGGCGTAATTAATGTATTGGTCTGTGAATTAAAAGGCGTTTGTAATGGAATTTCTTTCCATAAATAGCTTTCCTTACCTCAGGGCAATATTCCTCCTCACTGACCTGGGGGGAGGGGAAACCTCTTGAGGGGGGAGGGGCGACCAGGAAGTCAGGATACTCTCTACTTTGCAGATAGAGAAAGGAGCTGTGTGTCCTAAAGATAGTGTAGTGGTTATGGTGAATGGCTTTGGTGCGGGCTCAGCAATTCAGCATTCCCACTCGCATTTTCCTCAGGGAATGCATTTTCTAGTCTTCTTCTTAATTTTATTCCGTACGTTTTTTGGCTCTGCGTAACTTCTGCATACTTTGAGCTATTGAGACCATTCAACTTTTAAAATGTTCATCTCATTCAGCTAACGATGGGACTTCTTCAAGTTTTTTTGTACTATTTATACTTTTTAAAATATTAAGCTTTTAGACACTTTTTTTTAACATTGAAGTCAATGAGAACATCCTTTTTCCTGCTTCAAAACACACGTTCTGCCAAAAGTTTCAGCTCCTTCATACTTTCACTTACAGACACCAAACAAACTTTAAAGCGGTCACAAAATATTCAGCTATCCAAACATGACTTTTTAGATTGATATCTTATACGGTTTTTGTGAAAACGCAATTTACGTTTAGTGATTTTTTTATCGGTTATAATGTAATCCTATGGAGCAGGTTTAGAGTGTGTCATGTGACCTTTAGAGTGGAGATCTTTGAAAACAAAAATTATCTTTAAAAAAAGGGCGAACAAATTGCTCTCACGCCCACAAGATCTACTTGTCATACACAATTTATATATCAAAACGTAGGTATGCTTGTCTGGTTTCAGGCAATGTGATCAGTTTTGTGATACGTATTTTAGTTTTAGTTCCAGGAGCTTCTAAAGGACAAGAGTGACAAAACCACTCTCATTGACCGTCCATGTTAAAAATTTTAAAAATTTTCCTGCAAAACACACAAAGACGCTCTTTTCTAAATCGCTGGCATGGCCACAATTTTAAGTTTATCAACATAAATTTCATATCGATGCGTTCACAAGGGCCGCGTCTTTCAAACGGTGAAGTCGCTGTATCGATCGCATGTACGGTTGTGGATTTATTACGTTTTGTTTGGAGGCGTAATTAATGTATTGGTCTGTGAATTAAAAGGCGTTTGTAATGGAATTTCTTTCCATAAATAGCTTTCTACCTCAGTGCAATATTCCTCCTCACTGACCTGGGGGGAGGGGAAACCTCTTGAGGGGGGAGGGGCGACCAGGAAGTCAGCATACTCTCTACTTTGCAGATAGAGAAAGGAGCTGTGTGTCCTAAAGATAGTGTAGTGGTTATGGTGAATGGCTTTGGTGGGGGCTCAGCTATTCAGCATTCCCACTCGCATTTTCCTCAGGGAATGCATTTTCTAGTTATTCTTCTTAATTTTAATTTTATTCCGTACGTTTTTTGGCTCTGCGTAACTTCTGCATACTTTCAGCTATTGAGACCATTCAACTTTTAAAATGTTCATCTCGTTCAGCTAACGATGGGACTTCTTCAAGTTTTTTTGTACTATTTATACTTTTTAAAATATTAAGCTTTTAGACACTTTTTTTTAACATTGAAGTCAATGAGAACATCCTTTTTCCTGCTTCAAAACACACGTTCTGCCAAAAGTTTCAGCTCCTTCATACTTTCACTTACAGACACCAAACAAACTTTAAAGCGGTCACAAAATATTCAGCTATCCAAACATGACTTTTCAGATTGATATCTTTTACGGTTTTTGTGAAAACGCAATTTACGTTTAGCGATTTTTTCAGAAAATGGAATCGGTTATAATGTAACCCTATGGAAGGGATTTAGAGTGTGTCATGTGACCTTTACAGTGGAGATCTTTGAAAACAAAAATTATCTTTAAAAAAAGGGCGAACAAATTGCTCTCACGCCCACAAGATCTACTTGTCATACACAATTTATATATCAAAACGTAGGTATGCTTGTCTGGTTTCAGGCAATGTGATCAGTTTTGCGATAGGCATTTGACTTTTAGTTCCAGGAGCTTCTAAAGGACAAGTGCCCCAAACGCCCTCCCATTGACCGTCATGTTAAAAAGTCTAAAAAAAATTCCTGCAAAACACACAAAGACGCTCTTTTCTAAATCGCTGACATGGCCACATTTTTAAGTTTATCAACATAAATTTCATATCGATGCGTTCACAAGGGCCGTGTCTTTCAAACGGTGAAGTCGCTGTATCGATCGCATGTACGGTTGTGGATTTATTACGTTTTGTTTGAAGGCGTAATTCATGTATTGGTCTGTGAATTAAAAGGCGTTTGTAATGTTATTTCTTTCCATAAATAGCTTTCCTTACCTCAGTGCAATATTCCTCATCACTGACCTGGGGGGGAGGGGAAACCTCTTGAGGGGGGAGGGGCGACCAGGAAGTCAGGATACTCTCTACTTTGCAGATAGAGAAAGGAGCTGTGTGTCCTAAAGATAGTGTAGTGGTTATGGTGAATGGCTTTGGCGCGGGCTCAGCAATTCAGCATTCCCACTCGCATTTTCCTCAGGGAATGCATTTTCTAGTTGTTCCTATTAAGCCAGTTTGAGAAGTCATTTAAATCATATTAGTTCCTCATAAATAACATGAAATTGCATGACAGATGTGAACATTTTCCATCCATTTGAAACTAGTGGTTTTCTGGCTGATTTCCACACTTTAGTCAAAGGGGCCACTTTATTATCTCAATGATCCTGGTAGCAATAATTTAGTGTGCTTGCATATCGAGTGCAGAGTTGCTTTTTTTACACTCAATGGCGACTTTGTTGCAGTATGTTGTACCCTCAAAGGAGTACACTTTGTTAGCAACTACATACAGTATATTCAGGCACACTGTGGAATTCAGATGATGCTCATTTGGTATTAAAATGTATTTCCATTCTTGCAGCCAAATTGGCATAACTCCTACTTTATAGTGTAAAGGCTGGGCTTTTTGCATTGTAAAGAAATAGTGAGGACTAGGGATGGTCCCGATGTTCAAGTCGAACGTAAGTTCATAAATACAAAGAGAAGAGCCGGCAACTCCAAACGTCCTTGTTGCTTCTTTATTGGTGCATTAAAAAGAAGGTTAAAAAAAAAAGGGGCTCATGAGTTCCGGCTTACAAGCCTTTATCACAACACAATTTTCAAGTTAAAGAATATATATACTGTTTGCCAAACCACACCTTCCAATTATTTATCTGTGCGATGCGATTTCAGCCATACAGATAGTATGGCTGACATTGCACCGTTTTCGGTCCAAACACGCACAGGACCCTTTTTTTTTTGCTTGGACCACAATCGGATCGCATGGGTGTTCACACCCATGCGATCTGATTCATGTCCGAACAGTCAGTTCGCAGTGCAATATGCGAGCTGAACTGGGGGTGTCGTTAACAATGTATGACACTCCCCAGCAGTTTGCATGTGGCAGTGTGAACTGCCGTGCGAGTTGGGTGCGATCCGGGAACCCGCAGTGGATTTGCAGGATTCTCGCATCGCATCAGTGTGAACCAGCCCTGAAACAGCAATTACGAGACATCCAAAACAGAAGGTGAAGAAGAGGGAGGAGATGATGGACAGCCGCACTCCAATACAGTGTAAAAAATGGTGCCTTTTATTCCAGTAAAACTAAAACTACAACAGCAAAAAAAAAAAAAATCCAAACAGTGGGGTAACAGAGCTGACGCGTTTCACATCGATAACCGATGCTTACTCATAGCTTAAACAAAAACAGAAGGTGAGGTGTAGCATTTGGCAATACAAACATTACATACTTTCTAGCAATGGATGCATTATACACATTATCTACACAATAGAACATTTCAAAATGTGTAAAACAAAACAAATAGCTTCCTCCAAGTGAAATGAATGAGAAGCAGGTCTGCATCATATCTTGGGTTAAAACCACATGTGTAGTCATGCTGGGATATGTAGTCCCATGCTGGTGATACAGACATGGAAAATACTTTCCAACAATGTATATAGGTATGTACACATTATCTACATTATAGGAAATAAAAGAAAGCGTGTAAGACAAGACAAAAAGGTTCCTCCAAATAAAATAAATGAGAAATAAGTCTGCATTGTATCTTTAGTTCAAACCATATGTGTGGTCATGCTGGGATATACAGTCTCAAGCTGGGATATCTAGTCACCATGCTGGGATATGTGGTCCCAAGCTTGGACATGTGGTCCCAGGCTGGGATATGTAGTCACCATGCTGGGATATGTGGTCCCAAGCTGGGATATATGCTCCCAAGCTGGGATATATGTTCCCAAGCTGGGATATATGCTCCCAAGCTGGGATATATGGTCCCAAGCTGGGATATGTGGTCCTATGCTGGGATATGCGGTCCTATGCTGGCATATGCAGTCCCATGCTGGGATATGTACTCCCATACAGGGCTTATTTGAGAAACAGATTTACATCATATCTTGAGTTTAGACCAGATGGTGTTCTAGATTGGAGACTACAAATCCACCAGACCTCTCTTTCCAACATTTTGCAGTGGAAATCTCCACCCTTTGGTGATTTTCTAACTTTTTCCAAACGACAAAATGAAAAAGATCCCAGGTCACCGTAATGTTCATATTCTTCAAGCCTATCTTTTCCTTCTATCTCTTTCTATATTAGCTTTTCGAGGATCCCTGAAAACCCTCCTTTTCAGAGAAGCCTATCCTACCAACATCTACCAACATCTAACAACTGTTTTTTAATTTTGTCCATCTGATCACCCCCCCACATCTATAACCTTTTGTTCCATTTGACCCTTCCTTCTAGATTGTAAGCTCTAACGAGCAGGGCCCTCTGATCCCTCCTGTATTGAATTGTATTGTAACTAGGGTTGTTCCGATACCACTTTTTTGAGACTGAGTACAAGTACCGATACTTTTTTTCAAGTACTCGCCGATACTGAATACCGATACTTTTTTTTAATGTCATAAGACAGTGTTTTTTTTATTTTCTTTACACAATTTTATTTTTTTACTATATTTTTTTTTACAGTGATTTTTTTCCTTAGAGTGGGGGTAGTGGATTGTCAGTGTGTTTTTTTTTATTATTATTATTATTATTATTATTATTATTATTTACATTTTATTTTTTAAATTATTTATTGCAAACTTTTTTCTTTTTTTTTTAATTAGCCCTGTTGGGGGGCTTTGGTGAGATATCAGGGGTCTTAACAGACCTCTGACATCTCCCCTTTAAGACAGAGAAGGGTACTAGGGACACAGATTCCCCAGTCCCTTTCTCTGCAGCCTCAGCAGAAATGAATGGAGAGAAGCTCCTCTCCATTCATAAACTGAAGCATCGTAAACACAGGTGATCACTGACTCTTTCCATTAGGAAAAGGTAGAAGCCGGGTTTAGCGGCTCCTACCTCCGCTCTCCATCCTGACATATTGAGGGGGGAGAGCGGCACAAAGGGGGAGTGGCATGGATGGGGAGAAGACGGCACAGAGGGGGAGAACACATCACGGGGAGAGCGGCATGGAGGGGGAGAAGACATCACGGGGGGAGAGCGGCACGGACGGGGAGAACACATCACAGGGAGAGCGGCACGGAGGGGGAGCGGCATGGACGGGGAAAAGACATCATGGGGGGAGAGCGGCACGGACGGGGAGAAGACATCACAGGGGAGAGCAGCACGGAGGGGGAGCGGCATGGACGGGGAGAAGACATCACGGGGGGAGAGCAGCATGGACAGGGAGAAGACATCACGGGGGGAGAGCGGCACGGACGGGGAGAAGACATCACGGGGGGAGAGCGGCACGGACGGGGAGAAGACATCACGGGGGGAGAGCGGCATGGAGGGGAAGCGGGATGGATGGGGAGAAGACATCACGGGGGGGAGAGCGGCACGGACAGGGAGAAGACATCAGGGGGGGAGAACGGCACGGGCGGGGAGAAGACATCACGGGGGGAGAGCGGCACGGACGGGGAGAAGACATCACAGGGGGAACAAGACGGCACGAGGGAGAAGACATCAGGGGGGGGAGAAGACAACACAGAGATGACTTGTAACTCCCCCCACCACCCGATACCTGACTGTACAAGTATCGGGTGAAGAATCGGAGCATTTCCATTCTTGCTGGTTGAATGCTGAAAAAGATTTCTATGTACTTCTCTATGTGGGCCCATTATTCCTTTTTGGTATACCATCGATGACGGGTTATCTGGAGGATCCATAGGGCATCCAAGTCAGCTGCTGGTTCATACAAAGGCCCTGGCTAGGGTTTATAGCCACAAGTTGATTACACTTGCCTTCTGGTAAGCCTCCATCTTATTAGGTGTTCTGGTGGTGGTGGTTATCTATTCAAGTCACGATTGTATTATCTGCACACGTTGTTTGCCGTACTTCACTATGTGAGCTTTTTATTTTTGGTTATACCCAACTGTTGATGACCTACCTGGAAGATCTTCAGTCCATTTGTATCTGCTGCAGTTTCATTTAAAGGCCCTGGCTGGAGTTTACAGCCGCAAGCTGGTTATGCTTGCCTTCTGGTAAGCCTCCATTTTTCAAAGGTGTTTTTACTGGTGGTGGTAATTGAATTTGCACTGTTTGCTGAACTTCTTATCATCAGGATTGTTCCCAACGTCCAGGACGCACGATTTGTTTTTACACAATTAATTTTTCATAATTTTTTCATATTTCCAGCAATTTGAACTTTGCTTCACAATTGGACTAATACTTTATATGTGTGAGGACTCACCATTTTTTCACATACGGTCCTTTATTATTTATTATTATTATTATAGGTTTATTATTTTTCACACAGCGCAACTCCAACCTTTTTTCCTTTGCATTTTGGTGCGTATAACACTTAGTTGTTGCAGCTCATGTTATTTTAGTCTTATCTTATTTTTAGCGCGGTAATTTTCTCCTTTTCTATTTCCCCCGATTACAAGTACTCGGGAAATGCTTGGTATTGGTCCCGATACCGATACTAGTATCGCTATCGGGACATCCCTAATTGTTACTGTACTGTCTTCCCTGATGTTGTAAAGCGCTGCGCAAACTGTTGTCGCTATATAAATCCTGTATAATAATAATAATAATGATAATAATAATAATATTTCAAATGTCTGGAGACATGCGAGAGATCCTCATCCTTAACATAGGAGGCCCCATGGAAATGCTCACTGATTCTGATTCTCATAGGTCTTGATGTACAGCCAACATACTGTAATTTATAAGATGTACATTCTATTAGATAAATTACATTATTGCTGTTGCAGTTCACCAAATCTTTTATGACAAACTCTGCCAGTCGCACAAGAGACAACAGCCTTGTGGTTTCTGGCATGTTTATCACAAAAGCGGCAGGTGCTAGTGTTGCAGAGGTATGATCCCATAGCACGCAGCCAGGTCCCTGTAAGTTTGACTCGAACATCAGGTGTTCCTTTGTTCTGAGAACAAACAAACATATGGGGCACTTGCAGGATATTCGCCCGCCACGGACCGCCCTATAATGCACTGCAAGATTGCAGTGCATTGACAGCTGCTGATTGGCCAAAGCATGCACCTAACCTGTATGCTTTGGCCAATCATGGCTCAGGGGCTAAGTCCATGCTGGTATAGGGTGTGGTATAGATTTAAGGGGAACTCCACACCAAAATGTAATAAAAAATAGAGTGGGGCACTTGTCCCCGTGTTAATGGGGACAATGGCTTCTTCCCGACAACCCTGGCCGGTGGTTGTCCGGGTCTGCGGGCAGGGGGCTTATCAGAATCTGGAAGCCCCCTTTAACTAGGGCCTCCCCTATGTAAATGGATATTGGGTAAATTGTACCCCTACCCTTTTACCAAAAAAAGTGTTAAAAAGTAAAAACCACAACAGACAGTTTTTGACAATTCCTTTAATAAAAAAAGTGTCCCGCGATGTCCATCTGAAATCACGCTGTCTGATGGACCTGAAAAATATATATTTTTTTAAACTATCCGCCTCCATGAAAGACTGCTGTCTCTTGGCTTTGACTGCTGTTATATAGGCAAGGGCGGGGCCGCCCAGTGACGTAACCAAGTGACCCCGCCCCCTTCTGACATCATGTGGCGTCAGAGGGGGCAAGGTCATCCGGTTACATCAGTGAGTGGCCCGCCCTTGTCTAAAAAAGAGCTGTCATGGCGAAAAGACAGCAGTCAATGGGGGACTTTTTTAGGTTAGTCGGGCGGCATGATTGGCGGTGGATTTACATTGTGGGACACTTTTTTTTAACTTTTTTAATCTTGGGTTTTTACTTTTTTGACACTTTTTTTTGGTAAATGGGTAAGGGTATAATGTACCCGATACCCATTCACATTGGGGTGGTTCGGGAGGGCTGTAGCCATGCCAATTTTTTTTTTTTATTTTGGTGTGGGGTTCCCCTTCAAATCTATACCAGACCCGAAGACAAGCAAACGCAGGGAAGAAAGGGCCAGATCCACAAAAGGGATACGCAGGCGTATCTACTGATACGCCGTTGTATCCCTGTTTCTATCTATGCGACTGATTCATAGAATCAGTTACGCATTGATATTCCTAAGATCCGGCAGGTGTAATAATTTTACACTGTCAGATCTTAGGATGCAATACCTCGGCCGCCGCTGGGGCATTTCTCGTCGAAATTCCGCGTCGGGTATGCAAATTAGCATTTACGGAGATCCACAAAGCTTTTTCCTTTTTTTTTTCCGTAAGTGCTAGTTTGCCGTCGCAAAATTAGGGCTGCTTTTACAAAGTGTAAACTTAGTACACCATGTAAAAGTAGACCCTTCTTTCCCGCGTCGCTGTCAAATTTAAAAAAAAAAAAATGTTTTCCCGCCGCAACTCTTTTTTTTCTTTTACTTCCGTCGCGATTCTCAAAACTCGGCGCAACGTAAATCCGCGCAAAGCACGTCGGGAAAATAGTGTCGGGAGCATGCGCAGTACGTCCGGCATGGGAGCGCGCCTAATTTAAATGGGACTCGCCCCATTAGATTGGGCACGCCTTGCGCCGGACGGATTTAAGTTACACAGCTGCAAATTTCTAGGTAAGTGCTTTGTGGATCGGGCACTTAGGTAGAAATTTTGCGGCAGTGTAACTTAAATAGGAACATTTAAGTTAAGCCCGCTGGCTGTGGATCTGGCCCAGAATCTTTAAATTGTCTCACATTGTACAGAGCCCACTGCACACTAGGCTCAGTTTTATTGCTGGGCAGACACTGATCTTCTACTGTGGCAGGTTGCCGGAGCGCTACTATCTTCAGCTATCCCTGCACTGTTTGTTGAACTTGTCTCCTGTTGCAGAGTTATACTATCCTCCTGGCAGTAAATAAGGCTTAACCTGAGTGTGCAGTGAAGGTTATGTCATCAGGTGAGGAGGTCAACCCTTTACTTCTCTGCATTTTGTTTTGTTGGGATTTCTTATTACCTACTGGAGGTAAAAGAGAAGGATCATCTCGTAAAACCAGGGCTGGCGCTCCATCTACTATTTTAGAACTTGTCTTTTCGTCAGGTCCCTTATTCTTACAATCATTTTTTAAATGCTTTGTCTGTTTGGTAATCTTTTGATTGGCCTTCTTCTTATGTGGACTTTACAGATAGACTGAAGTAGCACATGCACTATGAAGACTTTCAATGAAAGGTTCTCTCCTAAACAGCCCAATCTTCATTTAGGCCCTGTACACACGGTCAGACAAAACCGATGAGAATGGTCCGACGGACCGTTTTCATCGGTTCACCGCTGAAATGGCCTGATGGTCTGATGTGTGTACACATCATCAGTTCAAAATCCGATCGGGTCAGAACGCGGTGACGTAAAACACACGACGTGCTCAAAAAAAAAAAGAAGTTCAATGCTTCCAAGCATGCGTCGACTTGATTCTGAGCATGCGCGGGTTTTGAACCGATGCTTTTCTGTACTAACCATCGGTTTGGTCTGATGGGGCAGCGATCCATCGGTTCGGTTTTGAAGCATGTTTTAAAATTTTGGACCGAAGGAAAACAGACCGATGGCCTATACACACGGTCGGTTTGGTCCGATGAAACTGAACTTCGGTTCATTCTCATCGGTTTTGTCTGACCGTGTGTACGGGGCCTTAGGCATCATAGTTTTTCTCAAAATTGACGACCAAATGGTACACTTTTTTTTGTGGGCTCATTCACTTGAGTGAAATTGACTGCAACTTCTCTGAAAAGTGATCAATGCTTGGATTGCTTTTAAGAGCTATTTGAGAGGGAGGTGTTATGTCTCCTCCTCATCAACTGATTTAACCTGATAGTGGTAACCACACCACAGTTATGTGTGGATGATTCCAGGTTGGCCCTATTGAACTACATTATTTACGTTCAGCAGCACAGATCTATATACAGAATATGTTTGTGTGTATATATACTGTATGGGCCAGATTCAGGTAGGACTTACGCCGACGTATCTCAAGATACGCAGCGTAAGTGTAAATGTGCGCCATCGTATCTATGCGCCGTACCCACAGAACTAGATACGCCTGAAAATAGGCTTCTCCCAACCAACGTAACTTTCCTCCGCCGGCGTATCGTAGGCGCATATTTACGCCGAACGTATCTGGCGCACCCATTGATTTCCTATGCAAATATGCAAATGAGGGAGATACGCCGATTCACGAACATACGCTCGTCCGGCGCAGGCTACACGTGGTGCGCGTAAGCTGTATGCCCGGACTAAAGTTACCCCTCATAAAGCAGGGGTAACTTTGGACCAGACTTGCACAAGTCAGCTGGAGAGTAGCTTCAGCAGCACCGTTACGGACGAGCTGAGCAACCACACTTGCAGGACAACACATGGCAGCCGTGGTCCTAGCACTACTAATGGGTCCACGTAAGAGGGCACGGGAGAGGATATACCTCACGCGCATGAACCTCTTTGGCATGGGTGATTTGGAGGTGTATCGCATTTTCAGATTCAGCCCTGAAGCCATCCTGGAAATAGCCACAACCCTGCATGATGACATCACCAGCAAGACACACCGCTCACATGCAGTGCAGCCACTGGTCAAGGTACTGGCAACACTCCATTTCCTCGCCAGTGGATCATTCCAGCATACAAGTGGAGTTGTGGCTGGGATGTCACAATCCACCATGTGCACCAGGTTGTCCCCGCAATCCTCCGACGCATGTCCCACCACTTCATCAAACCTACCCAGGAGCATCTGCGGCAGAAGGCAATGCGGGATTTCTACAAAATTGCTGGATTCCCACGCACCGTGGGGGCCATTGATTGCACACATGTGGCACTACGGCCCCCTCAAGCCACAGAGCACATATACCGCAATCGGAAGCAGTGGCATTCCATCAACGTACAGGTGATAGCCAATGCCCAATGCCTCATATGGCACGTCCGTGCCAAACACCCAGGGTCCAGCCACGACAGCTACATATTCTGTCAAAGCTACATCCCAACAGAATTTGAACAGAATGTGTACGGGGACAGCTGGCTGGTTGGTGAGTGACATGGGTGTCAGGCATGACTGTCCAACCCCATGATACAGACATCACGAGGGGCACATTCACGACTAACATCCTCCTATCTTTTCCCTTCCAGGTGACGCGGCATGTGCACTTGGGCCCCATCTCATGACTCCATTCCGGAATCCAGAAACCAGAGGAGAGAGAAAATACAATGATGCACACATACGTATCCGTGCAGTGGTGGAACGCACATTTGGCCTCCTGAAGTCCTGTTTCCGATGCCTGGATAAGTCCGGGGGGACCCTGTTGTATTCCCCAAACTTTGTGTGCCAGATCATCGGTGCATGTTGCATTCTGCACAACTACGCCATGAGAAAGGGCCTGGAGATTGAAATAGGTGATGACCTGACCCCCGAACCACACATTCCCCCCCTGCCCGAGGGTACCCCGTCTCCTGAGGGAAGAGCAGTCAGGAGATGCCTTGTGGTAGGCATGTTTGCACATTAAACACACACATTCATCATGGCACAAGGAGAATAAATGCATGCACACCACTGTGGTTCCTAGCTCACACACACCACATCCACATCACATTGGATTAGCCCAAGTCCACCATGCAGGACTTGGGAGCAGCAACGTCACGCCAAGGCCCCAATTATGTCGCTGACCATTCATACCACATTCACACGGTTGTGGGGATAAATTCTCCCCGACGACCGAGGGTGACACACCTTACTGGCAGGAGTGTCACCCCCACATTCACACACCAGTCAAACTGTAGCCTGCACTACTGACCGTGTGCAGTATTAAAAAAAAAAAAAAAACGTTCCTCACCGGAGCTGAAATAAAAAAAACGCTCCTCACCAGAGCTGAAATAAAGTCAAAAATAGGCAATCAATTGCCCCATTGTGGGCTCCGCCTGGTGCCACGTCTCTGGCTCCTCACTTGCCTGGGGGGAACTTCAGGTGGGGGTGGGGCATCAGCAGGAAACTCCTCCTCAAGTCTGCCACTCCTGGCAGGTTCTGGCTGCCTGCCTTCCAACGCCACAGCTATGCGGGTGAGCACCGCATTGGTCTCTGCCTGCATCCGCAGCTGGCGGGTGGTGGTCTGCTGTTGCTGGTGCCTCCTGTGCCTCACCTCCGCCGTATTGGCCTTTACAGCCACTGTGAGGCTCTTGACCTCAGTCACCAGGGATGTCGTGGCCTGCAGCTCGCCAACAGAGGTCACAACTGCTGCACAATTGGCACTGATATCCTGCCAACAGTCTGGTATTTCTGCCGAGGAGGCCAGGCTCTCTGTTAGACGCCGCATGTCCTGGGCAACAGCACCCACATGCTGGGTCTGGCGGGCCAGATCCCTTGCCAGAGTTTCCTGGATGGCCTCAGGAACACCTCTGGCTTTTCTGGTGGCCTTCCTGGGGGCAGGAGAGGCTTGGGGCCGTGTAGATGGGGAGGCCCGTGAGGATGGTCCCCTGATGGAGGAGGAGGGTGAGGATGGTGCCCCGATGGAGGAGGAGGGTGAGGATGGTCCCCTTATGGGGGAGGAGGGTTGTGAGGGTCCCCTGATGGGGGAGGAGGGTTGTGAGGGTCCCCTGATTGGGGAGGAGATTTGTAAGGGTTCACTGATGGGGAGGAGGGTTGGTAGGATTCAGGGATGCTGGGATTTTCCCCCACTATGTAGAACATGTCCTCCAGGTCCCCGTGCTCCTCCACTACTTCCTCCAGAGATGAGGTATGGGCACTCTCATCCCTGGATGGTGTGGGTCGCCCTGCAGCCGACGACGGCCCAGCTTCCTCCAGCACATCTGTGGAAGACACAAACCATTCACATGTTGGTGGACCCACACACTTGTCACATGTTCCCTTCCACCCCCACACATGCTACACACTGTATAGGAGATAAAACACACTTACCTGACCTCAAGGACTGGGCACCGGACTCAAATCCCTCCATGCCCTCCACCTGCTCACGCTGCAGGCATTGGGCGATTATCTCATCCTCCGGGGTCAACCACACAGTACAGGCTGGTTCTCCTCCTGTGCCCCTGGCATGCTTCCTTTTCGTAGCCGGCTTTTCACAGACCTTACGTTTAAGATTGTTAATCTTTTTTTGTATATCCTGGGGGCTCCTGGTTGCATTGCCCACGACACTGACCTGCAGGCTGAGCTCCCTCAGGATCTCCTTCTTTCTAGCCTTGCTGGTCTGGTGACTGAGGGCAACATGGAGATATTCGTCATGTTCCACGATCCCAGCAACAATAATAGCCCTCTCCTCCGGGCTTACGTTTTTCTTCCTCCTCTCCTTGTCTGTAGTTGCAGGAGCCGCCATCGCTTTGCAAAAGTACTTTCCCTAAGGGGGGAAAAAAACAGGATGTACTTTTGCGCCGGAAGGGCGCATGTCTGGGTGTATTTATAGGCTCAACGTAAGCCGGTTGGCCGGCGTTTCCCAGAAAGTTGGGCCGGCGTAGTTGTGAGCATGCGCACAGGGGAGCGATCATACGTCCACTTCACTGCGCATGCTCCTTTCAGGATACGCCGGGCGTATATCACTACTCCACGTTCGGACCATCATTTGCATAAGGTCACACCCACTTACACTTACACTTACGCCGACAAAATTAAGTTACGCCGGCGCAACGTTAGGAGCAAGTGCATTGTGAATACTGGGGTGGATTTAGATAGGGGCGCGCACTACTACGGAGGCGCAGCGTACCGTTTTTACGCTACGCCTCCGTAAATTACTTGACCTATGCTTCATTCACGAATCATTTGCTCCGTAATTTGCAGGGGCGTTGCGTAAAAGTGGCCGGCGTAAGCACGCGTAATTTAAATGATCCCGTAGGGGGTGTGGATCATTTAAATTAGGCGCGTTCCCACGCCGAACGTAGTGCGCATGCTCCGTCGGGAAACTTTCCCGACGTGCATTGCGATAAATGACGTCGCAAGGACGTCATTTGCTTCGACGGGAACGTAAATGGCGTCCAGCGCCATTCACGATCCACTTACGCAAACGACGCAAATTTCAAAAAACGCGGCGCGGGAACGACGTCCATACTTAGCATTGGCTGCGCCTCCTAATAGCAGGAGCAGCCTTACGACGCAATTGCCGTACGCAAACGACGTAAAACTCGAACGCCGGGCGCGCGTACGTTTGTGAATCGGCGTGAGTATGCAATTTGCATACTCTACGCTGACCACTACGGGAACGCCACCTAGCGGCCAGCGTCAGAATGCAGCCTAAGATACGACGGCATAAGAGCCTTATGCCAGTCATATCTTAGGCTACAGTCTGCGTATCAAGCTTTCTGAATCCAGAAAGTCGATACGCCGGCGCTACTTAGCAATTACGCTGTGTATCTATGGATACGCAGGCGTAATTGCTACTTGAATCTACCCCACTGTACTTGCCTCTCTGTGTTACATCGGCGTAGCGCAAATGAGATGCGCTACGCCGGTGTAAAGATGCGCCAATCTACCTGAATCTAGCCCTATATATATATATATATATATATATATATATATATATATATATATATGTACTACAGCGTATAATAGAGAAGAGCGGCACCTCTAAGTGTAGCAATATGGTTACATTTAATGAAGGTACGACATTTAGCAAGTCACATGGTTGATGATTAACCACTTAAGCCCCAGACCATTTTGGTGGTTAAAGACCGGGCCACTTTTTGCGATTCGGCACTGCGTCGCTTTAACTGACAATTGCGTGGCCGTGTGACTTGGCTCCCAAACAAAATTTACGTCCTTTTTTTCCCACAAATAGAGATTTCTTTTGGTGGTATTTGATCACCTCTGCGATATTTATTTTTTGCGCTATAAACAAAAAAAGAGCGACAATTTTGAAAAATATTCTATATTTTTTACTTTTTGCTATAATACATATCCCCCAAAAATATATAAAAAAAATATTTTTTCCACAGTTTAGGCCGATACGTATTCTTCTACCTATTTTTGGTAAAAAAGTTATAGGCCGAGATTCTTAAAGGACTTACGACGGTGCAGCGCCATATACGCCGTCGTAAGTCCTAATCTGACCCGTCGTATCTATGCGTCTGATTCTTAGAATCAGTTACGCATAGATATCCATTAGATCCGACAGGCGTAAGTCTCTTACGCCGTCGGATCTTAAGTGCATTTTTTTTGCCCACTAGGTGGCGCTTCCGTCGAAATCCGCGTAGAGTATGCAAATTAGCTAGATACGCAAATTCCCAAACGTACGCACGGCCGACGCAGTAAAGTTACGACATTTACGTTAGGCTTTTCCCAGCGTAAAGTTGCCCCTGCTATATGAGGCGCAGCCAATGTTAAGTATGGCCGTCGTTCCCGCATCGAAATTTTAAAAAGTTACGTTGTTTGCATAAGTCATCCGTGAATGGGGCTGGACATCATTTACGTTCACGTCGAAACCAATGACGTCCTTGCGACGTCATTTAGAGCAATGCACACTGGGATATTTTACGGACGGCGCATGCGCAGTTCGTTCGGCGCGGGGACGCGCTTCATTTAAATGATACACGCCCCCTACCCGCCAAATTTGAATTCCGCCCGGTGATTTACACTACGCCGCCGCAACTTTACAGGCAAGTGCTTTGTGAATAAAGCACTTGCCTGAAAAACTTGCGGCGGTGTAACGTAAATGACATATGTTACGCCGCCGCAGAGATACGCCCAGTGTACAAGAATCTGGGCCATAGCTTCTACAAAATAGGGGACTGTTTTATGGCATTTTTATAAAAATAAAAATGTTTTACTAGTTATGGTGGCGATCAGTGATTTTTATCATGACTGCGTCATTATGGCGGACACTTCGGACACTTTTGACACCATTTTGTGACGATTGTCATTTTTCCAGCAATCAGTGCTATAAAATTGCACTGATAACTGTAAAAATGCCACTGGCAGTGAAGGGGTTAACCACTAGCTGGCGCTGCAGGGGTTAAGTGTTCCCTAGGAAGTGATTCTTACTGTTAGGGGGCCTGGCTATACATGACACATCAGTGATGATCGGGAACGGTCATCAGTGACAGTGTCACTAGGCAGAATAGGGGAATGCCTTGTTTACAAAGGCATTTCCCCGTTCTGCTCTTGCCACCGCAATCGTGGGACTCCCGAGATTATCGAGTGGGCGGCAGATTCAGATGGACGTACCTGTACGCCAATCTGCCTGCCCGTGCCATTCTGTCGACATAAATAGACGTGCAGCGGTTGGCAAGTGGTTAAAGAGGTACATCTAAGTATGCAGGGATCCGGGGTAAAGCGATCCACATAGACCGTCCTCCTCACCGATTCTTACCACTGTTAGTCTGCAATAGTGATCGGGAAGACTACCCTCCAATAGAGTAATCTGAAAGTGAGGCTTGAACCGCTCGTGGAACGGAAAAACGTCAATGGTGGTGCAGAGGTGGACAGCTTTACCCTGGATGCCTGCATAATCATCAACCATGTGAGTTTCTAAATGTTGTACCTTCATTAAATGTAACCATATTGCTTCACTTAGAGGCACCTGTCTTCTATTTTATACTCAGTTGTGACATGACGCTACTCTTATTTCAAGACATTGCTTGTATATCAAGTCAAAATGTATTTAAAAAATGTGCTTGTTTTTCAAAACGCTCTCAAACCCAGGTTTTACTGTACAGTGAAAAATATAACAGTAAAAAAAGAAACATTAAAAGAAATCCTGGTCAGTTTGACCGCTTACTACACATGTAGGTTCCCTATCTAATAACAAGGTGCAGCCTTGTATTGCCCCAGCCCCTTTCTCCATGGTACAGAAGTTTGCCACACAGGCGTTGTCTCGCCATATAGGCGTTGTCTCAACGCACAGGACAGATACCACACTTCCCAGTCTACACAGACACAGAACTGGTTCCAGGTTGGAGCATCTTCCTAAGCATGTTTTTTTTGTTTTAATAGAGGTTTTAATGAGCCCACTTAGTTCAGCTGGGTTCATTAACTCTTCCCCTGCAGGACTTCCAGCACTTCCCCCTAGTGGTATAAGTCGGCATTAAGTCTGAATCATGGACATACATATTTTCCATCCTGGATGCAACCAGGCGAATTTACCTGCCTGCTGTCACATACCCCCCCTCTTGTTTCAACCTTGGGGTTGGAACACAAGCAGTCAGGCACTCATTTACCCGAGACAAAGCATCCACATTCCTCATTTGAACACCAGGGCGATTTTTGACTGTAAAGTTGAATTCCTGTAGGGAACCACCTATTTACCCTTCTATTGGTGTCTTTATTTTGAGCCATCCACTTTAAAGGAGCATGATCAGTAACCAGGTCAAAGTGTCTACCTAGCGAAGGGAATCTAGAGCCCCCTTCACAGCTAAATATTCCTTCTCAATCGTGGCGTAATTTACTTAATGGGACTTCAAAATAGCAGGGCTTTACCGCCGATGCCCCCAACGCCCTAGTGTGAAAGTGCCCTAAGTGCTCCAAACATGCTCCAAGGATGCTGCTTGCAGGAGTTTTTTCACTGCCCCAGTGTGAAAGCATACATTGAAATGAATGGGAAGCAGTTTTCAGGAGCTTTTCAGGTGCTATTTTTAGCACAAAAGTGCTTGAATAGGGGGTCGTAAAGATAATTTACAGCTTGTTAAGATGTGTGAAAATGTGTAGATATCTATAACTTGGATGCAGATTGACTTTGAGGAAACTTAAATAGGAATGAGCATCAGGTCAACTGTGAATTCAACCTGAACCCAGGCTGTTCTCAGTTTACTGATCAGGTGAACTAAATGGCTAGAAGTCATTCATTTAGTGGTGGTATCACTACCACCGCTAAATGACAGCTTCCCACCAGTCATATTGTTCACAATTCGCAACATGATATATGGCCTATGATGTCAGCCAGCATCTCTGGCCGGTTTGTTGACATTTGGCACCAGAACCCTTGATAATGGTCTGGTATTAATTTTGAGGAGGTTTCCAGGAAAAAAAGACAAAAAAAAGTGTAGGGTCCTCTCCAAACCCATACCAGTCATGTAGCTTGGCTGAATAACAGCGAGTGTGTGCCTCCCTTTTTGAACTATACCAGGCCACATGCCTACAAGTACCTTGTCAAGCCCCCCCCCCCCCCCTCAAGGTACCTTGTCTCCATGTTGATTTCTGATCATTTTCCCCTATAAAACATACGCAAATAACCCTCTCCATACTGAAAGATACGTAGGTAATACCATGATACAGCAACTCAATTTATTCTTCCTGGTTTCCTTCCACTTTTTCTTTGTTCTGTAACTATAATATTGTGAGCTTTAGTAAACTTTACTAAAAAAGAAACAAGTAAAGTAGCATGTACATTTACTAAGATGGTTACAGAATACACTGCTTTGCTTGTAAGGCCCCGTACACACGACCAAGGAACTCGACGTGCCAAACACATCGAGTTCCTCGTCAAGTTCAGTGTTAAAGCAGCCAAGGATCTTGGCGGGCCGACTTTTCCCATTGACTAACGAGAAAATAGAGAACATGTTCTCTATTTGGCCCGACGAGTTCCTCGTCGGCTTCCTCGCTGAAAAGTGTACACACGACCGAGTTTCTCGGCAGAATACGGCTCGGACCGAGTTTCTGGCTGAATTCTGCCGAGAAACTCGGTCGTGTGTATGGGGCCTCATGGTTGCAGCCCTTATATTCACAATTATTTTTCTAACACACCCTATTTGTTTGAAACTGAATTAGAATGGTTTATAGACTGAGAATCATCAATGCTATTCATTATGCTTTTCTTACAAGTTATTTTTCATTATAGTACATGCAAAATAAATATAGACTGCATAAATTGCTAGAAAAAAATGATTTAGGTACATTTGGACTTTAAACTTGCCTTTGACTCATCCAAGCCTCAAATAAAATTAGGTCATTCAGTCTTTGATTGCTACCAATGAGGATTATGAAAGGCTAACTGAAAACAATAATCTAATCAGAAACCCAAAGAAACGGAGGCACTTCCTGACTGAGTTAAAATCAACTAAACAATCTAAGCAATTTGATTTAAATTGCTTAGAATGATTTAGAAATTGCAAAACGGGTTTGTTAGCAACAGGAAAGATATGCTGGTTTATGTACAGCATAGATGGGAACATGGAAAACACAATAATGTACAGGTTAACCACTTAACCACTTGACCTCCCCTTCATGACCAGGCCATTTTTTGTGATACAGCACTATTTTCCAACAAATAGAGCTTTCTTTTTATAGTTTTTGATCACCACTGGGTTTTACATTTTTTTTGCGCTATAAACCAAAAAATTAGACAATTTAGAAAAAAATAATTATATATATTTTTAATTTCTGCTATAAAACACATCTAATAAAAAATAGAAAAAAAAAAGAATTTCTTCATAAATTTAGGCCAATATGTATTCTGCTATATATTTCTGGTGAAAAATGGCAATAAGAGTACCATATTTATCGGCGTATAACATGCACCGGCGTATAACAAGCACCCCAAGTTTAAAAAGGTAGTTTAAGGGAAAAAAACTTACATTTTTGCCCTACGTCTAACGGAGGCCTTGTCCGGCGTCCGTCTGCGGCCTTGCGCAGGGTTTCCGTCCAGCCTTGTGGGTGTCCGTCTGCGGCTTCCTTGCGCGGGCTCCATCCAGCCTTGTGGGTGTCCGTCTGCGGCTTTGGAGGTGTCCGTCTGCGGCCTTGCATGGGGTCCGGTGTCTGTCTGCGAGTCCATCCGTACCTTGCCCGGGGTTGCAGCAGTGTTTGTTTTTGGATTTGGCGCTGAGCCGAGAGGAGCCGGATTTCCTGTGTGTTCGGCTCCTCTCGGCTTGTCTCGGCTTCTCTCGGGTCCTCTCGGCTCCTCTTGCGTGGCTGCGGGCGGAGCCGAGCGTGGCCGAGCCCAGCCGAGTGCGCAGTACACTCAACTTGGCTCGGCTTCTCTCGGGATCTCTCGGCTCCTCTCGCGTGGCTGCGGGCAGAGCCGAGCATGGCCGATCTTAGCCGAGTGCGCAGTACACTCGGCTTGGCTCGGCTCGGCTTCTTTCGGGTCCTCTCGGCTTCTCTCGCGTGGCTGCGGGCAGAGCCGAGCGTGGCCGAGCCTAGCCGAGTGCGCAGTACACTCGGCTCAGCTCTAGGCTGCGGCACTCAGAGACAGCGGGGATCGGCGTATAACGCGCACCCACGATTTTCCCCTGATTTTAAAGTGCGCGTTATACGCCGATAAATACGGTATATTGATTGGTTTATGCAAAGGTTATAGCATCTACAACTATGGGATAAAGACTGGAATAATGGGTGCTGGTCTTTAGTTCATGAATACTGTATGTATATACTGGTACAATTCACACATTGGTCCAATATCATTTAGTCTACAGACATATTTGGAATTTTTTCACCCTTGCCTATTGCATTTGGAGGGCGGGGTGTGTTGGTGCTTTCGCTCCTTCTTTGGGTTCATTCGCTCAGCTCCCGGGACAGACTTTCATCGCAGATCATGACTTGCAACACTGCTTATTTGGAACAATTTATATGTAAGTTTTCCAGGGAGATATACATCTTGTTTCCCCTAACTTATTTTTTACTATCAGGGCGAAATATTAGATCCTATTTGGTACCTTCTTTAATTTTTTTCAGATAGGCTATGCGTCTTCTTCTGATGAGTGTCACCTGGCCATGAAACACGTCGAGTCTATCAATGTCATCATGTTCCCAGAACATAGCTTGACCTCAACTGTGATTCATTTGTATCTTATATCCAATTTGTATCCATTACTCAATAGGTATTTGGCTTTTTATATGAATTACTTCCATGGCATACTATGCAATTTCAGATGCGTGCATGTGTATATACTGTGGCAAAAATAGCGATAAATGCAGCGTAGCAAAGTCACAAAATAGCAATAAATACGGCTTTATTGCATCCAAAAATATAATACAAACAAAAAGGCCTACTCCAACTTAGGAGGCTAACTAAACAGTAGTGTCCCTCACTACGTCTTACTGGGGCGGCTATTCCGGCCTCCAGTATAAACAAACAAAACGACAGTTCGATATAAACAATTGGTTCTGACAGACCTTATTCCACAGATATACAGACAGCCTAATTAATAGGGAGAGAGAGGAGGTTTACCTGTTGGGCCAGGCTTAACCCTTTCCAAGACAGGGAAAGCTGACCTTTCCAACCTCTCACTGACATACATAGAATCAAGTACCCTATCACATATCCTCCCCCCCCAGCTTAACACCTGTGTGGGAAGCGGCCACCTCTGCAATCCCATGTACTCGGGACAGAGCATCTGCATTACTGTAGAGGAGACCTGTCCTATGTCGTACCACAAAAGAAAAGGGCTGTAGGGACAAAAACCACCTTGTGACCCAAACGTTCTTGTCCCTGTTGGTGTGCATCCATTTTAACGGAGCATGGTCTGTGACCAGGGTAAACCGTCTGCCCAACAAGTAGTAGGGGAGTGTTTCTACTGCCCACTTCATCGCCAAACACTCTTTTTCGACTGTGGCATAGCGCTGTTCTCGAGATAACAACTTCCGACTCAAATATAGGACAGGGTGTTCCTCACCATCCACATATTGGGACAAAACTGCACCCAAACCCACCTCTGAGGCATCGGTCTGGAGAAAGAACTCCTTCCTAAAGTCGGGAGCCACAAGCACAGGTTGGGCACAAAGCTCTGCATGAAGATCAGCAAAGGCTTTCTCAGCCTGGCTGTTCCACTTTACCGTGTCTGGACTTCTGACTTTAACAAGGTCAGTGAGCGGAGCAGCCCTTGTAGCAAAGTGAGGAATAAACCTCCGATAGTAGCCTACGATCCCCAAAAAGGCTCTGACTTGTTTTTTCCTCAACGGTCTGGGCCAGCTCTGTATAGCTCCTATCTTGTTCATTTGCGGTTTAACATGTCCCCTGCCAACCAGGTAACCCAAGTATCTAGCCTCAGCTAGACCCAAGGCACATTTAGAGAGGTTAGCTGTCAGTCCCGCTCTTCTAAAAGTGTCCAAGACTGCCTGCACTTTGTCCAGATGGCTTTCCCAGTCCGGGCTATGAATGATCACATCATCCAAGTATGCGGCTGCATATTCGGTGTGGGGCCTGAGCAACTTATCCATTAGCCTTTGGAAAGTGGCTGGAGCTCCATGGAGGCCAAAAGGCATGATCCTGTACTGGAACAGGCCATCAGGAGTGGCAAAGGCTGTCTTCTCTCGGGCGTGCTTTGTTAATGGGATCTGCCAATAACCCTTTGTCAGGTCCAAAGTGGTGAAGAACCTATCTTTGGCTAATCGCTCTACCAGTTCATCCACCCTAGGCATTGGGTAGGCGTCAAACTTAGACACCTCGTTTAACTTCCTGAAGTCATTACAGAACCTGATGGACCCATCAGGTTTAGGCACTAGAACAATGGGGCTGGACCACTGGCTGTGAGACTCCTCTTTCACTCCAAGCTCAAGCATTTTCTTGACTTCCGCCCTTACAGCTTCCCTCTTGGACTCCGGAATACGGTAAGACTTCACCCTTACGACAACCCCTGGTTTTGTAATAATATCATGGGTAATCTCTCGGGTTTGTCCAGGGTTGGGGGAGAAGACATCACTATTCCTCTCAACCAAGCCTCTAGCTTCCTCTATTTGCTCAGGTGTCAGCTCTGGAGAGATTGTCACTGAAGAACTAGGTGCCTGTGGAACAGGCGGGATGTCACCCACTATGACCATGCAGTCCTCTCTAGCCCTCCATGGCTTAAGGAAGTTTATGTGGAACACGGCCTTCTTCCGGCGTCCTGGCTGACTAATTTTTATAATTTACTGGGCTCACTTTTTCTAAGACCTCATAGGGTCCCTGCCACTGTGCTAGAAGTTTGCTTTCTGCGGTGGGTACTAGAACCATTACTCTGTCCCCCCTCTCAAACTGTCTCACCAGGGCCCTCTTGTCATAGTAGGACTTCTGCCTATTCTGTGCCTGCTCCATATGCTGGCGCACAAGAGGAGCAATCTGAGCCATACGCCCCCTGCATATCTTCAACATACTGAAGCACATTGGTCCCAGTTACTCCCTGTTCTTCCCAGGTTTCCTTTAGGACAGGGGTGCCCAACCTTTTGAAGAGCAAGGGCCACTTAAGCAACTTGGTAACCGGTCGCGGGCCACAATGAGCGGAGCGGGTGGATGGCATGTCTGTGTCCACTCTGCATATGCAACAGTGTACCTTTTGGCTTTCCTGCACTTTGCAATAGACTTCTATTATATTCTGCAGGTTTGGTGAACTTTCAGAAAGCTCACAAAACTTGCAGATAATAACAGAAGTCTATGGCTCAGTGCAGGTAACCCGCAGGTAAACCACTCTGCACCTGCATATCAGTTTGAAAGCAGCCCATTAACCACTGCAGAAAAGATATGCCCATATATACACTGTGATTTTAGTAATAAACTTACCTTTAATAACAGTATTCTATTCTATTCTATTCTATTCCATCCTAGAGCAGGAGGTCGCGGGCCACATCAGAGGGCTCCGCGGGCCACATGTGGCCCCGGGCCACTGGTTGGGCACCCCTGCTTTAGGACATCCAGTATACCCCTGGGATGTCTACCATATAAAAGCTCAAATGGGGAGAAGCCCGTAGAACTTTGGGGAATCTCTCGAACTGCAAACAACAGGTAAGGAAGTAACAAGTCCCAATCTTTCCCATCACTGCTAACAACTTTTCTCAACATCCCTTTTAGAGTCCGGTTAAAACTTTCTACCATCCCGCCTGTCTGGGGGTGATACACTGACGTTCTCAGAGTCTGTACCTTAAATAGCTGACATAGCTCTTTCATAATACGGGAGACAAACGGTGTCCCCTGGTCTGTGAGCAACGTATTGGGAATCCCCACCTGTGTAAACATCTGAACCAACTCTTTTGCAATACTATTAGCATTAGCCTTGCATAGTGGGATGGCTTCCGGGTATCTGGTGGCATAGTCGAGAATGACAAGGACGTACTGGTGCCCTTGAGTTGTTTTCTCTAAGGGACCCACTAAGTCCATGCCAATCCTCTCAAAAGGAACGTCGACTATGGGGAGAGGTATGAGTGGGGCTCTCAACTTCGGTCTTGGAGATGCCAGTTGGCATTCTGGGCAAGAAGCACAATACCTTTTAATCCCATCATATACCCTAGGCCAAAAGAACCTCCTGAGCACCCGTTCTTGGGTTTTCTCCACCCCTAAGTGTCCCCCCAGAAGATGAGAGTGAGAGTAATCCAGGACTTTTCGGGTGTATGATGAAGGTACAACCAGTTGTTCGAGTTCTTGTCCCTCCTCGGAGGTTACTCTGTAAAGGAGATCGTTTTTGAGGATAAAGTAGGAATAGGCCTTTTCTGTCGCCCCTTCCACCGGTACCCCATTAACCTCTACCACGTTACTCCTGGCTTCCTGCAACAGGGGATCATCTGCCTGGTCTCGGCCAAAGCCACTACCCGAAATATCTAGGATACCTATACCCTCCTCATCACTTTCACTGGTTGCCTCTGGGCCGGGTTCCGGTTGACCAACCTCTGCCTCATCTTCTGTCTGTCGTGGGGCCCCGCCTCTCCTAGACTGCTCCCCACGCTGATTTAACAGGACTTCATTGACAGCCCTATTAAATCGTAGCTTGCTCTCCCTGCGTTCCCGTCTTGTTTTACCTCTTTTTGGATTAGAGATATACAAGTCAGGATGAGTAAAGGGAAACACTTCATGGACCCCTGTATTTCTCCACTCCGCTTCAGGTTCCCCTTGTTCTCCCATCACAGGGGGCTGTAAAAGAGCATGGAAATTAGGGAAATTCCTTCCTATTATCAAAGGATATGGTAGACTAGGAACTACCACTGCTACGATCCTTACCAAACTTCCCTGTACTAACACCTCTATGTTGGCAGTAGGATACCGCACAGTAGACCCATGAATACACAATACCCCCATGGTTCTATGCTTCTGAACCCGCTCAGGTCTTACTAATTTACTGGTCACCAGAGTCAGGTCACTGCCAGAGTCCACCAGGGCCACTGTCTCTTGTTTATCCGGCAGGACAGGTACTCAGAAGGTATGTCCCCCTTCCACCAGGCCTGCTAAACAAACAAGTCCACAAAAGTCTGAGGAATCTTCCCCTAGTCCACACTGCATTGGCTCAGGAAGGTTGGGGCAATCTCGCCCTGATATGTCCTTTTGCGCCACACTCAAAACAAGTTATGGAGTTTCTCTTAGGGTGGTCCTCTTTCCCAGGGTTTTGACTTCTAGCGTCTGTTTTGGAAAAACGGGCTCCTGATCCGAAGTCTGCTTCTAATCCACTCTTCCGGTCTCCCGGTCTCTGTATTTTCCCACTCGACCTAGTGCAGTGTTTCTCAATTCCAGTCCTCAGGCCCCCCCAACAGGTCAGGTTTTCAGGATTTCCCTCAGATGAAAAGGCTGTGGTGATTACTAAGGCAGTGAAACTGATCAAATCACCTGTGCAAAATAATGGAAATCCTGAAAACCTGACCTGTTGGGGGGGCCTGAGGACTGGAATTGAGAAACACTGACCTAGTGAGAGATCAGTCCAAATCTTTGGCAGACAGATACCGCTCCACTTGTGCGATCATGCTATCACAGTCCAGGGGGTTTCCCCGAGTGACCCACTCCCGGAGGCCATTTGAAAGCTCTCTCACGTAACGGTCAAGCACGAGCGTTTCTATGATCTGTGCAGGGGTTTGAGTCTCTTTCTTGAACCTCCAGTTGTAGAAACACTGGGCCCTCACTGTGGCAGTCACCCCTAAGTGGGCCAGGATCTCTGCTTTCAGTTTGGGATAGTCTGCAGCCGCCTCTTCATCCAGGTCAAAATAGTCTTTCTGTGCTTCTCCCAGGAGAAAGGGTGCAATGATTCCAGCCCACTGTTCTGAAGGCCAGCCTTCTTGGGTGGCGGTCCATTCAAATGGACCGTTTTCATCAGACGAACTGATCGTGTGTGGGCCCCATCATTTTTTCATCCATTGTGGCATCCTTTCCAGAAATGGTGGAGGGTCCTTTTGACCTTTTCCCTTTATTTCAGGAGGGACAGCAGCCCATACAGTATAAATAGGCTGCCAATCCCAAAAACAATGCACCTTGCAGAGCCACATCAGTGTGAACTAAAGGAAAAAAATACTCCTTCTGCCTTAAAGCTGACCTTCAGTCATTTTTTCAACTTTCCATCTATTAAATCCTCTGCCCTTATTGTTTTAACTTTGGATAGTAAAACACTTTTTTTTCTGCCAGAAAATACTGTAATGGGTGTTATGTTTCTTTAAATGCAACTCTATGGTTCATCTCTGTTGTACTTCTTCCTGTGTGGTGTTTCCTGTTCCTGCTGTATCATTCAGTGAACATGACTTCTGTACAGTAATGGCTTGTGCTGTCTCTTTACTTACATCACATCTAATATTTAATATCTAATATTTAGGGACTCATTAATGACAGGAATAGTACCACTGGATTGGCGTAGAGCCAATGTGGTGCCTATATTTAAAAAGGGAACAAAGTCTTTACCAAGTAACTATAGACCTGTTAGTCTAACTTCTATAGTTGGGAAGATACTGGAACGTTTAATAAAAGACCACATGGATGAGTTCTTGCTGGAAAAAAACTATTTAAGCAGCAGACAACATGGATTCATGAAAGACAGAAGTTGTCAGACAAACCTGATTTCCTTTTATGAAGAGGTAAGTAAAACCCTGGACAGAGGCGTGGCTGTGGACGTGATATATTTGGATTTTGCAAAAGCGTTCGATACAGTTCCGCACACACGGCTCATGTGTAAGGTAAGGTCTACAGGATTGGATATATCAGTTTGTAAATGGATAGAAAATTGGCTGAAAGACAGAATTCAGAGAGTCGTGGTTAATGATTCTTACTCTGAATGGTCCAATGTTATCAGTGGTGTACCCCAAGGTTCAGTGCTGGGACCCTTACTTTTCAATATATTTATAAATGATATTGGGTCTGGGATCAAAAGTAACATTTCTGTCTATGCAGATGACACCAAGCTATGCAGTGGAATAACGTCCTTGCAGGATGTCTCCAATTTACAAGCCGACCTCAATGCTCTGTCTAATTGGGCGACTGAGTGGCAGATGAGGTTTAATGTTCATAAATGTAAAGTTATGCACTTGGGGGCTAAGAATATGCATGCATCATACATACTAGGGGGAGTACAACTGGGGGGATCTGTAGTGGAGAAGGATCTGGGGGTCTTGGTAGATCATAAGCTCAATAATGGCATGCAATGCCAAGCTGCGGTTTCCAAAGCGAGCAAAGTCCTTTCTTGTATTAAGAGAGGTATGGACTCCAGAGACAGAGATATAATTTTGCCCCTGTACAAATCATTAGTAAGACCTCATCTGGAATATGCAGTTCAGTTTTGGGCTCCAGTTCTCAAAAAGGATATCGGAGAACTGGAGAAAGTGCAGAGAAGAGCAACCAAACTGATAAGAGGCACGGAGGAGCTCAGCTATGAGGAAAGATTAGAAGAACTAAATCTATTCACTCTTGAGAAGAGGAGAATTAGGGGGGATATGATCAACATGTACAAATATATAAGAGGTCCATACAGTGGACTTGGTGTTGAGTTATTCACTTTACGGTCAACACTGAGGACAAGGGGGCACTCTTTACGTCTAGAGGAAAAGAGATTTCACCTCCAAATACGGAAAGGTTTTTTCACAGTAAGAGCTGTGAAAATGTGGAACAGACTCCCTCCAGAGGTGGTTCTGGCCAGCTCAGTAGATTGCTTTAAGAAAGGCCTGGATTCTTTCCTAAATGTACATAAAATAACTGAGTACTAAGATTTGTAGGTAAAGTTGATCCAGGGTAAATCCGATTGCCTCTCGGGGGATCAGGAAGGAATTTTTTCCCCTGCTGTAGCAAATTGGATCATGCTCTGCTGGGGTTTTTTGCCTTCCTCTGGATCAACTGTGGGTATGGAGTTGGGTGTATAGGATTGTATTGTGTTTTTTATTTTGTTTGTTTATTTTTTTGTGGTTGAACTGGATGGACTTGTGTCTTTTTTCAACCTGACTAACTATGTAACTATGTCAGAGTTCTTAGACCTGATTGTGCCTCCTAGCAATTGCAGTCCTGTCCTGGAAGATGAGCATTTGCAGCCAGGAAAACAGCAACATGGCAGCAAACAACATTCCATTTCCATTAAGGCAACGAGGGTGAGTGGAGATGTCAGCAGTAACTGGGACAATTTTAGGGCTGAGTTTGAGGACTAGTCCCTAGCCACAGGGTTAAATGGGAAGCCTGCAGGAGTGCAAACAGCCACACTGAGGAGGGTGATGGGCAGTGAATGCCTCTGTGTTTACAAGCATAATCTGAACCTCACAGCGGAGTAAAAGAGTGACACCAAAAACCAATTGGCTAAAGGAATCCTTGCACAAGGGCCAGTCTCAGTGGCGGTGCGTCCATAGAGGGCGCAAGAGCGCCGCCCCCTCTCTCTCCTGCACCGCCACTGAATACAATACACAGATTCATGCATTGCATGAATCTATGTATTGTTGCTGCCTTCCACTATTCAAATTGCCGGCCCCCTGGTGAATAACGGCAGCTGGTTGGCTTAGGAAGTGCCAGAGCCAGCCCGAGGGCTGTAATCGGCTTCCTAATAGTTAACCAGGGGACACACTGGGTGTGCGTTCCCTGGCTAACACTGACAGGCGTATCAGCCAATCAGGTTCACTGGTTCTGGTTACCAGTAACCTGATTGGCTGAAGCATCATCGAGGGCGGGAGAAGACATCGAGGGACGGTGGAAGGAGGGTGGCTGACCCCAGAAAGGTAAGTGCCGGGCAGGGGGCAATCTGGCAGCATTTTACAGGGCACAGTGGCAACAATTGATGGGCACAGTGGTGACAATTGATGGGCATAGTGGCTACAATTGAGGGGCACAGTGGTGACAATTGATGGGCACAGTGGCGACAATTGATGGCACAGTGGTAACAATTGATGGCACAGTGGCTGCGTTTGATGGCATGGCACAGTGGCTGCGTTTGATGGCACAGTGGCTTCATTTGGCATGGCACAGTGGTGACAATTGATGGCACAGTGCCGACAATTGATGGCACAGTGGTGACAATTGATGGCACAGTGGCGACAATTGATAGCGCAGGGGCTGTGTTTGATGGCATGGCACAGTGGTGACAATTAATGGGCACAGTGGCAACAATTGATGGCACAGTGGTGACAATTGATGGGCACAGTGGTGATAAATGATGGCACAGTGGCTGCGTTTGATGGCATGGCACAGTGGCTGCATTTGATGGCATGGCACATTGGCGACAATTGATGGCACAGTGGTGACAATTGATGGCATGGCACAGTGGCGACAATTGATGGCACAGTGGCGACAATTGATGGGCACAGTGACTGCATTTGATAGCATGGCACAGTGGTGACAATTTATGGGCACAGTGGCAATAAATGATGGCACAGTGGCTGCGTTTGATGGCATGGCACAGTGGCTGCATTTGATGGCATGGCACAGTGGCGACAATTGATGGCACAGTGTTGACAATTGATGGCATGGCACAGTGGTGACAATTAATGGCACAGTGGCGACAATTGATGGCACAGTGGCTGCATTTGAGGGCACAGTGGCTGCCTTTGATGGGCACAGTGGCTGCCTTTGATGGGCACAGTGGCTGCCTTTGATGGGCACAGTGGCTGCCTTTGATGGGCACAGTGACTGCGTTTGATGGGCACAGTGGCTGCCTTTGATGGGCACAGTGGCTGCCTTTGATGGGCACAGTGGCTGCCTTTGATGGGCACAGTGGCTGCGTTTGATGGGCACAGTGGCTGCGTTTGATGGTCACAGTGAGACTGCAATTGATTTTTTTTTTTGTTTGTTTGCGCCCCCCCCCAAAAAAAAAATTTGAGCACCAGCCACCACTGGCCAGTCTTCACCCATAGTGGTAGATGTTCAAAACCACCTATGAGACTTAACCTATAGAATGTGTTATTGCTGTATCTCTTTTGAATTTCACAATGTTCATTTATTAACACTAAAAGAGGAGATGTTACAGATTTTATGCTTCTTTAAATGCAACTCTATGATGCATCTCTGTTGCACTTCTTCCTGTGTTATAAAAAAAACTAGACAGACATTATTATTTGATGTGCAGCTTTTATAATATCCTCAGTTATCAAATGGTTGTTACTTGTGCACACTTACATTTCTTGCTTAACATAGAAATAATAAAGAATTGCCAAATGAATATTTCATTGTACAAAATGTTCATTAACGTATGTGTACTTAACAAGGTGTTTGCTCATTATGTTCTGTTATATACATCTATATATAATTTAAAAGTATATTCATAAGCACGCCTTAGTTCTAACCCTTGCAGCATACTTAAAATAGAAAAAGAATTCCAATAAATAATTAGTTGATAAGGCAGTTGGTTGTTTAATAAAGATGATCCTATTCCACAAAGAATTATCTTTAATATATCTACAGTTACGCTGTATGTTTAATATACTATCAATTCAGTAAACAAGCTGTAATAAGATTCAAAGTGCAATTGCAGGTCATCATATATTAGTTTACTATGTATGACAGTAACATGTAATTAAAAGTATAAGTCTGCCCTTAGGAGTTGATAGACGGCACATACAGGTAACTGTACATAGGTTATGAATAATAATATATGTGGTGCTTACTCAATAAACAATGTGATAAATCTTCAAACACAGTGTATAGTGCAAATATGCAAAAAGTGTATACACATCACGTTTCTTCACACACAGTAAAAAATATGTGAGCGCCATTTGAAGCAACAATACAGGAAGAGAACATACATTTCCCAGGCAAACCCTTCCCTCCCACAGAACTGATTCTTGTTTGATTGGCCACTGGAAAGCTTCTTGTCCTGGAGGCAACTTGAACTTGCCTTGTAATTTGCCTCATGTCGCGCTGTGATTCATACTCAAGTCATGTCCAAGTTGCCTCCCAAAGTCGTGCTGGAAGTCGTGTTGCCCCTGTGTGAATGGGCTCTAATAGATCCTCACTCCCCTCCCTTGTGTAACGTGAAGGAATATCTGTTTATTTGGATGGGCACAAGGGAGAGGAGTGAGGATCTATAAGGAGAATATCAGCACCAGTGGAAACCTTATTATCAATCTGGCTGGATGTCTTAGGAGAAGGATTTCATTGCTTTGGAGCTTGCAGTCACGCATAAACAAAGGCTTAAAGGAGTTGTAAAGGAAAAAAATATTTTGGCTGAAATGACTGTTTACAGGGTATAGAGACATAATGGTTAACTGATTCCTTTTAAAAATGATTAAAAATAGATACAAATCAATCATGTAATGTACCTACAATTTCAGTTTTGTTTTTGCATGCTGTTTCCTGCTTCTGTGATGTACAGAGACTCAGAGCCAATACAGGGCAGTGATGGTTTGTAAAACTAAACTGATTGGCGTTGAGGGGTTTTAGACAGTAATCACACCTCCTTGATTAGTGACCACAGAGAGAAAGCTCCCATGACTTTTTTCATCAGGAAACAGACAACCACGAAGTGTTCAGAACAGAGAAGGATATCAGCAACATCAAAGCAAAAAACGAACAATGAGGACATGAAACTAGGACTGCAGTAAGGTAAAGGAAGCTATTTAGCTAAAAAAAATCCTTTAGTGACCCTTTAACTAGACCTGTAGAGGTCTTTGTCTAAGGTGAGAGGCTAGGGCAAACCACTGGCGCACTACGGATGGTGGAAGCATTTGGATTTAATGGATTCTACTTATCTTGCACACGCACTTTATCTATGAACTTTTGGACTGGGCACGTGTATCACATTTATTCACTGCATTGTCACTTTGAAATTGTTGCACCTATATGGTGGGTGAAGAAACGTTATATATTATATACATATTTTTTACTGTGTGTGAAGAAACGTCATATTTGTTCACTGTCATGTTTGCATATTTGCACTATACACTGTGTTTGAAGATCTATCACATTGTTTATTGAGTAAGCGCCACATATATTATTATTCAATTAGCACTGTGTGGGGCCACACCTCTCATGTTGGCAGCTGCTCATTTATATTAATTTAAGTATTTTTGGTTTGCACATTAGTATTTTAACTTAATGTACATAAGTTTTAATTGCTGCTTCAGTTTCTTGAGAGCCCTGAAACAGGGGATACTTAATTATGCAAATATCAATGTTTACTTTTCATGATTTCTGATTGGATATTGCAGGTTATTAAACATTTGCATGTTACCTTTTCACTGCATACTAAAATATGTTGACATTTGAACTCACTTCACAGAAATATTATTGAATATAAAACACAACTTTAGTCAGATTTTTTAAATAAATAGCCAAGGTAAGCTGAAAATAAATAATCAAAATAAAATAAAAAATTGTGCTTTTGCTGCAATACTCTCCCCACGCTTCCTGACAACGTCATCACGGCGAAACGTACTTTGAGACGCTCCTGGTCACGTTATTCTGCTCAGCCATTTCTGTTTTTGGCACTCTGAGGCAGTGGAACACATGCTAGTGCAGCGAACACTCCACAGCAGATCGGGATTTAATCTCGCTTGATACCTCAGTGCCAAGGCTCAGGCACTTTTAAAAGTAAGCAACCATTTGGCCTGTTTTTTTTTTTCTATGTAATTTTTTTATTAAATCGCGGAATCACACTATGGTCCATTTTTTTTTCAATTTCTCCTGACAATCATTTTGGTGGAGTCCATTCCTTGGCTTGTTCCTCTAGGTATATAAAAAACAGGGTGCAATCAGCGCAAATATATAGATCAAAAAATGATGATATTAAAGTGTATTTATGTGATACAGACCCCCAGGGTTCAGATCACTGGTAATGCCAGCTGAACACTAAGGGAAATTCGCAAAAATCCTAAACAAGTAAAAAATAAAATAGAAAAAGTGCAGCGCAAAACTCAAATATATAAATGATACTGGTATACTCAAACACCAATACCATAAGTGTGAATATGAATATGCAGAAAAAATGAAAAAAAAAAAAAAAAAAAAATTAAAAATTAAATACAATTCAAACAAACAGTCCAAAAGTCCATAAGTGTCAGAAGATGAGTGAATTAAACGAAAATAAATCTCCACCACGTGACAATCCACCAAAATTTTGAAGTGATCCCTCCACCGTTGTAGATGGCTACTCTCACCTTCATATATGGACCACTGAGTTAACAGATGGTCAGTAAAGCAAATCAAATAGGCAGGTCATGAACAGGAACCAGGCTGATGTATTAGATCCTCATAAGACAACCAAACCGCAAAGGACAGGTGCATGTAAAGAGATAATCACAGACTAAGTGCTTACTGTTGCAATGTGTAGATTTATTCTTTAAAAGAAGCAAAAGTCAGGCTACTCACATTTGGCCAGACAAAAAACGTCATGAAGTAACAATCTTTAGGAATGAACAGCAGATGAGCGACGTGATGTTTCAGGCTCCTAAACCACCGGACGCGTTACGTTATATCAACTTCCCCCGCCCCGCTGAGGAAGTTGATATAACGTAACGCGTCCGGTGGTTTAGGAGCCTGAAACATCACGTCGCTCATCTGCTGTTCATTCCTAAAGATTGTTACTTCATGCCGTTTTTTGTCTGGCCAAATGTGAGTAGCCTGACTTTTGCTTCTTTTAAAGAATAAATCCACACATTGCAACAGTAAGCACTTAGTCTGTGATTATCTCTTTACATGCACCTGTCCTTTGCGGTTTGGTTGTCTTATGAGGATCTAATACATCAGCCTGGTTCCTGTTCATGACCTGCCTATTTGATTTGCTTTACTGACCATCTGTTAACTCAGTGGTCCATATATGAAGGTGAGAGTAGCCATCTACAACGGTGGAGGGATCACTTCAAAATTTTGATGGATTGTCACGTAGTGGAGATTTATTTTCGTTTAATTCACTCATCTTCTGACACTTATGGACTTTTGGACTGTTTGTTTGAATTGTATTTAATTTTTAATATATTTTTTTTTTTTTTCATTTTTTCTGCATATTCATATTCACACTTATGGTATTGGCGTTTGAGTATACCAGTATCATTTATATATTTGAGTTTTGCGCTGCACTTTTTCTATTTTATTTTTTACTTGTTCCTCTAGGTACCAGTCCAGACCTTACGGATAAAACTGTACTAAAGCCCCACATGATCGTTCTATAAAAAAGAGGTCATAGTGAAATGGTAAGTAGGCACTTACCCTCATTTTCCCACTGGGTGTCGATAGCTCTCTATTGGTTGCAGTGGTGGCGATTTTAAGCATCAAGGATCTAATTTATACTTGAACTATTGTTTACTGCTGGTCGATTACTGTTGCACACTGGACTTATATTTGCACATCTGTTTTCTATTGGTGTGATAAGAAGAAGCACATGCACTTTATTGCAGGCTAAACACTGCATCTGTGTATGTCTGTTTCATAATTTTTGCTTTTAAGTTTATATGTATTATAGATTGATTATTATCTAATTCACTATATATAACTGCACTTTAGCACTTTTTTAGCTCCCCCTTATCACCATACACCCCCCACATTACTAAGGTTGTTACATACAGCACTTAAGGGGAGCTGCTTTATCAATTATAGCACATTAACTATAGCGCATAGTTCTCTTTTTATTATACACTCTCCCCATTACTATCCCTCCAAAATTCACCACTATGTGGTCCAGTGTCAGTTCTTTTGAAGGTTGAATGGCACGTAGCATCATTTAACCCATTTCTGTCAGCCTAGGACTCCATGACCACACTCCTCGATGAAGAATAATCACCTTGGTCTGGGTATACAGAACATAGCTGCAGAGAAGAGGAAGCTGACCCTACAAATCAAAAGGTATGTATACTGAAGTATTAAAAAAATGAATGTTTCAGCCTGCAAAATTGTAATTTTGTATTTCATTACAATTCTTGCAGATATGCAACATATGACTTAAAGTGGGTGTGTGATCAGAAAAATAACAGCTTTACTTTATTATAGGAAATGTAAGGAGCAGCCCCCTTTTGGAAAGTAGTCAGAGGCATTTAGTAAGAGGCGCAGTGAGCTTTTTTGAATTAATTTCTTGTCACAATTTTCTTGAAAATGAAGAAATTGAATACAACAATTTTTTCACAATATTTTTATTTACAAACTGTCACAAGTACAGCATCGTCATATGACTTATGTAGCGGTGATCAGGGACACTGTCTGGTGACAGTATGTCAAAAATAAATACAAATTTAAATAATTTTTTATAATTTTTCTTAATTTTTTTTTCATTTTTTTTGGTTTAACCATTCAGGACAGCTGTGATAACTACAGCTAATCACATGGCACAGGGTGCTGTGATTGACCCAGATGCCATGTAATAGCTGAGGGCCCATCACAGCTTTTTTTACATTGTGATCATGTGATCGTATAGCCCTGAGTACTGGGATCTACAATTCACTGTGTCTGGCGGGCAAAAAGGTCACGTACGGGCGGAGGAAGGGTGTGCGCTGTGCACTGTCGACCCAGTGCAGGCACATGACATACATGAGCGAGTTTGGGGTGGATGAACTTGATTGGCCTGCACAGAGTCTTGACCTCAACCCGTTAGAACACCTTTGGGATGAATTAGAGCGGAGACTGTGAACCAGGCCTTCTCGTCCAACATCAGTGCCTGACCTCACAAATGCGCTTCTGGAAGAATGGTTAAACATTCCCATAGACACACTCCTAAACCTTGTGGACAGCCTTCCCAGAAGTGTTGAAGCTGTTATAGCTGCATAGGGTGGGCCGACTCAATAGTGAACCCTGTGGACTACTACTGGGATCCCATTAAAGTTCATGTATGTGTAAAGGCTGGCATCCAAATACTTTTGGTAATAAAGTGTAAATCCTACATACCCTATCCTAGCAGCAGTAACAACAAAAAACAACAATGCTATTAGCAAATATCCTATTAGCAGTATTCTATGCTATTATACTGTAATAATAACATCAATAATATTAATGCACTAATACAATTATTATTCAGCCCAGGTTCACACTGGGTACGATTTCCTTCGATCTGAGATGCGATTTCACATGTGAATTGTCGGCAATGACACTGTCCTAACCGGTGCGACGCCGCATCTGCGGCGCTGCACCGATTTCAAAAAGTAGTTCCTGTACTACTTTTTGCGATTTTGGGCCGCGATTTACATTGACATCTGTGCAGAAACCTGCACAGATGTCTCTTAAATCGTGGCCGAAATCGGGACTGCCGGCGGGAGTGAAATCGTGCGAGTTCAGCTGAACTCGCACGGCTTCACTCCCGCAGCCCAGTGTGAACCAGGGCTCAAAGCTATTAGTATGCAGTCTCATTCCACTGATAAAACTAACAGAACTAATTCAATGAGAGATCTACAAATTCACTAGATTGGATTTATTTTCCGTTACTGAGCATTTGTGTTTTTTTTTACTTTTCTTTTTTTTGGGGGGGGGGGAAATGTTACCTTGAAGAATACATAGAGCTAGATTCAGGTAGCTTGGCGCATCTTTTGGCTGGCGTAGCGCATCTCATATGCGCTATGCCAACGTAAAATAGGGAGCCCAGAATAGTATTCTCAAAGATCTGGCGCCGTACGTTGCGCCGGCGTAGTGTAAATAGGCCGGCGTAAGCCCGCCTAATTCAAAATAGGCAGGTAGGGGGCGTGCTTCATTTAAATTAGCCATGACCCCATGTAAATGAATGGCCGTTCGTACGGCGCAGTGGGCATGCTCAGAGTCACGTCGCATAAACTCCCTAAGATACGTCGGCGCAATGCTTTTGACGTGAACGTAACCTACGCACAGCCCCATTCATGTACGACTTACGTAAACAACGTAAAACCCGACGACTGTTCCGACGTCCATACCTTAACATTGGCTGCGCCTCATATAGCAGGGGTAAAGTTATGCCGGACGTAAGCCTTACGTAAACGGTGTAGCGGGCGCAAGTACGTTTGTGAATCGGCGTATCTAGCTCATTTACATATTATATGCGTAAATCTACGGAAGCACCCCTTGCGGCCGGTGTAAATATGCACCCTAGATACGACGGCGTACTAAGATTTACGTCGGTCGGATGAAGCAGGAATTAAGGCGTATCTAGTTCCCTGAATAGCGTGCATAGATACGACGGCGCAACTTTTAACTTACGCGGCGTATCAATAGATACGCCAGGATAAATCGTATCTGAATCTAGCTCATATTGTGTATCTGTGATTCTGCTTGCTATATATTGAATGAGGAGTTAATTGTGAACATAAAGTGTGATGTTGCAGTAAGTGCTGACTTTGCCAAACGTGTCCCCCACTGTGAAATTTAAGCTGATGAAAAACAGAAATACGAAATGGCAAATTAATTTTTAAATGTCAATAAAAAACATATTAGCTTGTTGAATACTGCTAAAATATTATCCTCACTCAATGTATTGGCCATATGAGTTTATTGCAAAATGTTATCACTTTATGGCATACAATTATTGGTATGCTAAAAACCAAATGATCTATTTTAATTTGGTGTGTCAGTAAATTTAAAATTAATGAATCCAAAAACTGCTTGTGCCAGGTATGACATGACAGAAATTTGCCTACATTAGACAGGTCCAACAATGTAATTATCATTACTAATGATTGATGATTTTCATTTACTAAGCATATTAGATCATATGTTGCATTAAGGTAAACTAGGTTTAATTCAAGCGATTGAAATGCCCTGTGCTGAACTCTACTGTCAGATATGTCTGGCTGGTAATCATGATTAAGGGATATCATTTTCAGTTTAGGTAGAAGGTCAGTAATTGAACGTCACTTACCTAGGGTTCAGCATTTGCAGTCACTACATAATAAGTGCCCTCAGTTTGTTTTTGCTCATGGGATTGCATGCATCCCACACCCCTTAATAAAATTCAAAACACTAACCATTCCCCAAACTTACAGCCTAATAAAGAAAAACACGAAAAATGGTATATTGGCATAAATAATGGCCGTGGGACATTATTGGTTTGCAATATATCGTAAATATTATTAAAACGTTTTATTAAACAAAAAAGTTTTCAAGTAAATTAGAAATATATTATATATAAGCTCAGGTATTGGAACTCAAGCAATATTAAATTAACATTTAATGTCCCCCCTAGAAATCCAGGGTGACTATAACCACATAAGTGCCAGAGTGGGTAGGGTGGGTAGCTATTTTACCAAGGGACACAGCATCAGATTATTCAAAAGTGTCTGATGTGTCTGCCATAATATCGCAGTCGCCGCCATTACCAGTAAAAAAAAATAATGAAAAAATGTCAGAATTCTATCCCCTATTTTTTTAAATAAAAAATGGTGAAGAAAATGGCATTGGATCCACCCCAATTCATACCAGGCCCTTTTGGTCTGGTATTGATTTTGAGGGGAACCCCCATGCCAATTTTTTTTTTAATGGCGTGGGGTCCCCACTAATGTCCAAACCAGACCCTTATCCGAGCATGCAGCCTGGCAGGTCAGTAAAGGGGGGGGGGTGAGCGAGCGCCTCTCCCCTTCTGAACTATACCAGGCCGAATGCCCTCAACATAAAGCACCTTGTTCCCATGTCAATGGGGAAGAACCTCCTTCCCACAACCCTGGCTGGTGGTTGTGGGGTTAGCAGACGAGGGACACTGCTCACGCTTTAGAGCCGGTGTGTATTCCAATGGCCAATTTATGAAAACCGAAAGACAGGGATCCGGAAGTGACGTGCAGAATAAACTTGGCTTGGGAACAACATCTTTAAAGTTTGTAAAGTGAAGATAGTCACAAAAAGGGCCAATCACAGCCCATCTGCACCATGTAATTAGCTGTAGCCAATAACAGCTAACCACAATAGTAAACACTGAATAAATACATTAAATCTAGTCAAAATGGTTGCTTTGAACAGTGAAATTCACTAGTATAAGCAATCATAATGTATCAAAATAAATCCTGATCAGTTCCTCAGATTATTACAATATCACTATGGTAACCTTGTATTGCTCTAGTCACAAAAATCATAAAAAAGAAAAGTTATTATTTTTATTATAGATTTTGGGCTTCATTCATAAAGCAGTAAGGCCGGGTACACACGGACAAACATGTATGGTGAAAGCGGTCCGTCGGACCGTTTTCACCATACATGTCTGCCAGAGGGCTTCTGTACGATGGTTGTACACACCATCGTACAGAAGTCCGCGCGTAAACAATACGCGGGGCGTGTCCGCGGTGTCGCCGCGTCGATGACGCGGTGTCGCCGCGACAATGACGCGGCGACGTGGGCGGCCCGCCTTTAAAATGCTTCCACGCATGCGTCGAAGTCATTCGACGCATGCGAGGGACGGCGGGCGCCTGGACATGTACGGTAGGTCTGTACTGACGACCGTACATGTCCGAGCGGGCTGAATTCCAGCGGGCTGTTTTAAAACAAGTCCAGGAATATTTGCCCGCTGGGAAAAGGCCCGGCGGGCAAATGTTTGCTGGAATTCGGCCCGCTCGCGCCCACACACGACCAAACATGTCTGCTGAAACTGGCCTGCGGGCCAGTTTCAGCAGACATGTTTGCTCGTGAGTATGGGGCCTAAGAAGCACCTTAAAAAGTGCAGTAAAATACTGATCAGTATTTTTAAAAGTTAAAAGTTTTTTGGCATTCACAAGTTGTTTTATGAAGTCATGCAGTATTTTAGTAGTGAAAGCATGCAGTAATATAGCGCATGCCAGCAGCCAGCATGTTTTTTTTTTTTTCAGTAGTAAATATTGCGTTGTTAAGGAGAGGGCGGTCGAGTCATGAGTCATCAACTGTCAACAGGGTTCCCCACTGAAAGCTTAAAGCAGTTGTATACCCTGCTTTGCGATTTTTATATATAATAAGGCTTACCTGGAGGTAAAATGAATATCTCCTAAACCTGTACGATTTAGGAGATATTCACCTTGCATGCAGGCGCTTACATCAGCAGCACATGCGCTCTGAATGTCTGGTAAATGGTGGCGGAAAATCAGATCTCATTGCCGAAACAGAGCTCCTTGCCATCATCACGGCTCCGGTCACTCACTGCGCCAGAGCCATGAACCCGGTAGAAACACAGAGGGAACATGTCAGCTCCCTCAGCAGTGACCAGGAGGAGGTACGGGTGCTTCGTTCTAAAGAAAGTATCCCCCAGATCCTGGTCCCCTCTATGTAAATGAGTATGGGGTACATATTAGCCCTACTCATTCGACCAAAAAATATGTAGTGTAAAAAATGACAGTAGGCAGTTTTTGACAAGTCCTTTATTTAAAAACAAAAATAAAAAAATGATGCCCCTCTCCACCACTGAGCCAAAAAAAATTAAATTGCAACTTTAGGTAAGCAGACCTGTAGTTCTAGGGTTTTTATAGCACTGTATAATAAAAATAACCTTGCGCCACTTCAAAATGTTTTATTTTCTTTTCTTACCAATACACACAAAAAAAAGGCTCCCCAAGTGTAGGGATGACATAAACTAAGAAATGTTAAAAGTGACAATTTTGAAAAAATGCTAAATTTTTAACTTTTTGCTATAATAAATATCCCAAAAAATAAATATATATATATATATATATATATATATATATATATATATATATAAAAAATTGTCAGTTAAGGCCGATACGTATTTTTCTACATATTTTTGAGAAAAAAATATCGCAAAAAGCGTTTATTGATTGGTTTGCGCAAAAGTTATGGCATCTACAAAATAGGGGATAGTTTTATGGCATTTTTATGATCATTTTTTTAACTAGTAATGGCGGCGATCAGCTATTTTTATCAGGACTGTGGCATTATTGCAGACACATTGGACACTTTTGACATCATTTTGGGACCATTGTCATTTTTACATCGATCAGTGCTATAAAAAATGCACTGATTACTGTAAAAATGACACTAGCGGTGAAGATGTTAACCTGTAGGGGGCACTGAAGGGGTTAAGTGTGACCTAAGGAGTGCTTCTAACTGTGAGGGGGTGTGGCTTTGAGTGATACATCACTGATCGCTGTTCCCAATGACAGGGAACAGACGATCAGTGACATGTCACTAGGAAGAATGGGGAGATGTTGTGTTTACACTGACATCTCCTCGTTCTTCAGCTCTGTGACTCGATTGCGGGACACCGGCGGACATTGAGTCTGCGGGTACGGTCACGGAGCTTGCGACAGGGTCGCAAGCACGTGACCACACGGCGTCAAATTAAAAGGGATGTATATATACGCCCATTTGCCCAGCTGTGCCATTCTGTCAACGTATATGATCGTGCGGCGGTCATCAAGCGGTTAAGTATCACATGCCTGGACCACTACTTATTTAACTTATGAATTTAATTATTTATTTAATTTAGTGAATTGACTTTAACACCATTTTATGAGGTATTTGCAGTGTATTTGCATAAGGTGATATTGAATTGACATGTTCCGCTTCGCATTAGATAATTGGAAAAAATGTGTCACGTGATTCAATTATCTCATGTGATGTTCTTAAGTCCATTGTTTTCTTATTCATATTTTCTTTAAAGCGTACACTATAGGCTGGATTAAAAAGTAATTTTTGAAGTACACAGAGGGAGTAAGTTCTTCCTGCAAGGTAGTTCAGATTTTCATAAAGACCTTTGTGGAAACTTTGTAGGGGGAGATGGTGGATGAATAGGTCTGTTGTACAGTGACTCACAGCTACAAACTAGCGTTTTGGAGCTTCCCCCCCACCCCCCTCCAGAATTCATTGTTTCAGATTGTTTCATTGTTTCAACAAAAAGTTCAGCGAGTTTTGTTAAAATATTTCTTCAGTTCCAAAGCTGATCGGCAATGTTTGCTTCACCCTGGATCTCAAATATCTCACCAGATGTCTGTGTGTTTGTAAGTTCCAGATGGAATAGTTACGGATGGTGGTGGCCTTTCTACCTGCCATTGATAGACATAAAGGAGGTCTACCTACTGTACATGTCCAAATCTTTCCACCTTACCAGAGATTGCTTCTGTTTACTGTGTAGGAACTGCATTTCCAACTTTTGGTCCTGCCTTTCTGCCTGTCAGTGGCCCTCAGAGTATTTACAAAGGTCCTGGCCCTGATTTTGGGCATTTTGCAAACCCAGGGGTGCCAATTCTGAGGTACCTGGATGACCTATTCCTAAGACAACAATCCACTCTGCTTTCTGAACGCAAAGTCTTTTGAGTTCAGAGGTTTGCACTTTGAAAAGGTTTGGTTTGGTTCTCGACCTCTAAAAATCTGCTTTGATTTTGATTTAGCGATTAGAATGTCTGGGCCTGATCCTGGATAATGTGCAGGCAAGAGTTTTTCTTTCTCTTGAAAAACTCATTGTGCAAAGGACGCAGGTAGACTCTCTCAGGATGCTGAAGAATCCCTCAATTCACCTTTGCATGCGAGTACTGGGAAAAATGCTTGCATTGTATGATGCAGTTCCTTTTTGCTCAGTTCCATTCCAGACCCCTGCAATATAATGTTCTGCTGGCATGGGAAATGAGAACACAAACATTGGGCTTACCAATGTCTTTACATCCAAACACTCTTCTGAACCAGTGGATGTTTTCTCAGTTGCTGGAAACAGGACAGTCCTTTCTCTCCAACTCTGGGACAGTGCTGGTAATGAATATCAGCCTAGCAAGTTGAGGGGGAATTCTGGGTTTTCTTAAAGCCCAAAGAACCTGTAATCTGCATGATCAGCTCTTACCCATCAACATTCTGAAACTGCAGGGTATACTTTATGCTCCTTTACTGGTTGACTCAGCTACAAAGTCTTCCTGTACGTGTGCAGTTTTTTAATGCTACAGCCATGGCATACATTAATCATCAGGGAGGCACAAGAAGTTTGGGGGCTCAGGAGGAAGTGGATCTCTGCCTTTTTTGGGTGGAGCTTTATAGCCCAACTGTTTCTGCGGTTCACATTCCATGAGTAGAAAACTGGCAAGTGGACTTTCTCAGCCGTCAGCAATTATCTCAGGGGGGGAGGGTGGTCTTTTCACCCAGAGATGTTCCAGGAGGTTTGTCAATGGTGGGGCACTCCGGATGTGCATCTTCTGGCATCCAATGAGAAACTGGACAAATTTGTGTTCAGGACCATGCATACTCAGGAGTTTGCAGTGCATACATTGGTGATACCATAGGACCAGCTCTCCCTTTTTTATGCATTCCATCTGCTACAGCTACTTCCATGGATACTTCACAGAATTTGAGTGGCAGGAGTTCTGGTAATTCTGGTTGCCCTGGCTTGGCCCCAGAGAGAGTGGTACTCTGACATCAGGAACATGTCAGTGGACAGCCCTTGGACTCTCCCAGACCATCCGGACCTCCTGTCACAAGGTCCAATCTTCCACCCTTCTTCATGGTCACTGGCTTTAATGGCATGACTATTGAATCCAGAGTCTTGAAAGAAAAAGGAGTTTTTGATTTTATCATTCCTACTCTTTCAAGAGTTAGGGAGGCTACTTTAAGCAAGATTTGCCGCAGGATCTGAAAATCTTATATCGTTTGGTGTGAAGAAAACAGGTCCCATCATTGCAAGTACGTTGTGTGCCATATTTTGGCCTTTTTCTCCAAAAAGGAGTTGACCTGTGGCCTTGAGTTAGTACTTAAAGGGCAGATTTTGGCCTTGGCAGTTTTTTCCAGAAGCCAATTATTTTTAATTCAGTGATGTATGCCTTTGTGTAAGGTGTCATATCCATTTCTCCTCCAGTAAAACCAGCCTTGGACCTGTGGGATCTGAATTTGGTTTTCTCGGTTTTACAAAACCCTATATTTGAGTCTAATCAAGACTGTCCCTTGGTACTTTTGACCTTGAAAGTTTTGTTTCTTGTAGCTGTTATTTAGCTTGTAGAGTTTTGTAACTGGTGGCTCTTTCTTGTAAAGAGATGTTTTTGGGGCTTCACTTTGACAAGGTGGTACTTTGGAAAAGGGAAATGGCTAAGACTAAGGATACAAGCTGAAACATGTAAGCCCTTGTATTACCTGTACCCCACCTGCAACAAAAGTATTTTTCTATGTTTGGATGCTGTGTCCTGGTGCAAGAAATATGCCATAAGCCAGCACCTAGACTGCTCTCTCCCTTGGGGAATCATACCTGATGTTTCTTTCTTCACAAGGTAGTACTTTGATCTAAGCAGTCTTTTTCAGAAACGTTTTTTTGACTTTCCATCTCAACCAGGACATTGTATTGCCTTCCCTTTGACCCAGACCTCAGTTGGTGTGGGGCAAGGTGCTTCACACTTTGGATGTGGTTCAGGCTTTCAGGAAGTCAACTTCAGTGGTTCACAACTTAGATTCCCTCTTTGTAAAGTCTGTGAGCCCAAAGAAGGGTCTTTCAAGTCTATTTCCCATTGGATCTGTCAGCTGATCTCTTAAGCTTACTGTTTGAAAGAAAGGGATCCCCCACTATCTGGTGATGGCTCCTTCCACCAGGAGAGTTGGTGCTTCCTGGGCTTCTGTGTCTCAAGTTTGTAAGACCACTACCTAGTCTTCAGTACATGCTTTTACAAAGTTTTACCAGGTAGATGTGTTCCGTGATGTACAATAAAGACAACTGGATTTTTATCTTACCTGTAAAATCGATTATGTGGCACAGAAATCCCTACCCTCTGTATTGTGGTTTACGGCTTGCTACAAAACGAAAGCCTTCCTACAAGGGAGGGGTTATGCCAAGGAGGGGACTTCTGTCTTTTCTTGCCAGCATCCAATCACCTCTAAGTGGCTCATAACCCCCACAATAAAACTGCTCTGTGTCCTGTTATTTTACAGGTAAGACAAACATTTATTTTTCAGTGAGATACTCCTTAAGGGTTACCTACTTCTAAAGGGATGCAAACAGCTTTCCTCATCAAAAAAAAATATTTTCCTGAGTAATTATGAGCACAGACCCTTCCATTTAGGAATCAGTCTGGGAAGGACATGGCGAAACAAACAACATTTTATTCAAAACAGAAAAAAATAGCAATCTGCAACAAAGTTTGTTAAAAAGATAGATAGATCAAGGTATATAGATTGCTTGTTTGTTTTTCTTAAAAAAAAAAATTAGTTCCTCTTTAAAATTAGCATATTTATACATATAGATATAGATTCCATAACATTTAGCCGCAACTAGGTATATGTCAAAATGAGAACTTACCTTTTCTTTCAGTCTTTTATTATAGTTTTAGAATAATCCAATTATGTATATCCCATAGCAAATGTTCTACTTTACAGTAATAGGAAAATTCATTTAAAATGATCAAGTACAAAAGTGACTATGACCTAAGGCTACATATGTAATTATTAGAGCTAAATTAGCATCAAATTAATAACACTACAATTTCAAAAAACAAAAGTTAGAAAGAAAAAAAAGGTATTTTTCTTTTAGAGAATGAGTTTCACACAAACAAATGAAAGTGTGTGTTCCTGAAAAGGTTATTTGTTCTCCAAGCCTTGGTGTATTGTTTGCTAAATACACATTTTTCATGATTTTGTAGCATCAGTATCAGGCATTTGCTTAGCTTACTCTCATTTACATAAATATAAACGGGCTCACATAGCTCTAGTGTTGCCACAAAACAAAAAACTATAATATAGGAACTGTAGATGATCCCCTTTCTCCCATATAGCATATTGGGAGGAATTCAAAAAAGTTGCTGTTGGTAAGACCCTTTAAAACAGCCTGTGCCAGATTACCCAATTTCCACCTGCCCACAATACATTTATTGCTAGCTGGCAGCAACTGTAGGCACCGTTGCAGCGCATTGCTGGGCCCTGTAGGGCACACAGCAGCCCAACCCATTACCACAATGTCCCTAAATACCCCCCCTGAATAGTACAATGTTACTATGGGGCAGAGCTATATGCTGACACCACACCGCCACTTCCGGTTTTGGAACTGGCGGCCATCTGAGTAAATGCAGTGTACATGTTTTTACCACTTGGCGTTTGGATGTTTTTTTATCATTTTTATGTGCTTCTTATGCATCGGTAATAAATTATTGGGTGGATGGCTCTAAAAAACTAAGGGAAAGGGCTGGAGGGCTGCAAATGGCAGCAAAATGTCGGGAAGAGCATGACAAGTACTCTGGAAATAAATGTGGATAGGGAAATAACTTAAAATGACATAAAAAAAATAAATAATGATTTTTGACCTTTGAGGACGAGGTCCATACAGTTTTGTTCAAAATTAAACACAGTATATCACAGGTGCACAGGTGGTGTGGCAGGTGTAGTGCTGTTTAAATACTCAGTCACCTATAGAGTGCTGACTGCCACCATAGAAAAAATATTTCAGCAAACTATCCCTGACTATGTACTTGACAGAAACACAGTATATCACAGGTGCACAGGTGGTGTGGCAGGTGTACTGCTGTTTAAATATTCAGAGTCACCTATAGCTTGCAAACTGCCCCTATAGTTGAACAAAATTCCTAAACTATATGAAGCACAGCAGATGTCACAGGAATAGAGTGCTTGTTGATATTTCTGGAGCAACATACACCTAAAACTGTCCCTATGATTCAGCAACCTTATCCATTTGTGGATAATGGCTCTACCCATGGTTCACTGGAGTTCCAAAGCATTAGAAATGGTTTTGAAACCCTTCCTAGAACGATGTACATTACTTTATTTCTAATCTGTTCTTTAAAATTTTTAGATTGTGGCATGATGTGTGGCTTTTTGTGATATGTTAGTGTGCTTCACTTTGTCAGACAGCTTCTATTTGCGGGATTTCTTGATTCAACAGCTTTCCAAAAAATTGTGGTTAATCACAGTTCATTCATGATTAGCATGGGAGCAGGCAATTACTTGTTCACATGTGGCCAGGCAGGTTTGAACAGCTTTTCCCCCTTAATAAATGTAATAATAATTTAAAACCTGCATCTTAGATTTACTCTGGTTATATGTGTGTAATATTAAAATTTGTTTGATGATCTAAATCATTTAAGTGTGAGGAATGTGCAAACAAATAAAAAGTAAAACAATTTGGAGGGAGGAAAATACCTTTTCACAGCACTGTACATACACTTTTGATTCATAGAAGCTGTAGTACAGCCATAGGTGTGCACACAGGGTGTGCCCAGTGTTCCTGGGCACACCCTAATCAAACCATTAACATTAGCATTATCGCTTTGTGTGCCAGTGAAAAGATAGGAAAGATTTCCCTCTTCTCGGCTCTGCCATAAGAGAAGTGCTTATGCACTTCTCTTTCACTATGCCGGTTTTCTATTGAGAAATGCTATCTGTTGAAAAATGCCTTTTGATGGGTCTGCACATGCGCAGTATGCAATGCCACTCCAGGTGATATGTTGATCAGCTGGCGTGATGTCAACATGGTGTATTCACAGATCGCAGTATCCGACGATCTGTTAAGCACAGAGGGAGAATGAAATTGTCAGATTATGCCTCTCTTTTGTGAGGTGTGTTTTGTGTGTGTTTTAACCCGCCCTTAGACACAGCCAAAACCCACCGTTTAACACCCTCAAGCCGCAATGCAACAGACGGAAAAACACACAGTTCAATACAGCCAAAACCCGCCCCGCAACAGTGATGCAGAATCTGACAATTTCTTTCCCTCTCAGCACGTAGCAGATTGTCAGATACTGCCTCTGATGATCTGCGCATGCACCGTGTTGACCTCACGCCAGCTGAGCAACATATCATGCATGTGCAGACCCATCGGAGGACACACCAGCAGGGGTATCAATGTGCCAGGGCCATATATATATATATATATATATATACACATATATATATATATATATATATATATATATATATATATATATATATACACACATATATATATATATATATATATATACATACATATATATATATATATATATATATATATATATATATATATATATATATATACACAGTACACACACACACACACATGTGTTTTTGAGCTTTAGGGTGAACACCCTAATGCAATAGGCTGCGCACACCTATGACTACATCTTCAAGGAAACAAGGAAAAAAACATGATATGTGAATGGAGGAGGTGGAGCTATCGATCATCCACCCCTCCTCTGTTCATGGATCCTGTTTCATTCATAGAAGCTGTAGTATAGCTTCTATGAATGGACCAGCTGGGAACAAAGGACAGCCATAGTCAGGCTTTCTTAATGACTTGTGATTATTTGTATTAACCCCTGCCACACTGAAAGACTATGGCAGCATGGTGAGGTTGTAGGAGAAATATTTTCACTAACAGAAGAGGCATCAGCACAAGGGACACATCCTACTGACTGTAAGTTATATCCCTTGTGCTGATTTGTTTGTTTTTGATTTTTTTATGCATTTAGGCTTTAATAAGAAGACTGCAAGTAATATTTTAAACATCAGATAACGTTAGGCTGAATGGACTTTCTGACTTCTCTATGTAATTGTGGAACTTCACTGATTGACTTTACTTGTTGCTTGGAATTGCTCTCTGATTCCACCAATTATAAAAACATAGCTAATCGATGTAAATCCAGTTCTCAGTGAATTTTTATTAGACATGTATTAATGAGTTAGGAAGTTAGTTATGTTTTGGGTTAGATTCTTTCTTATGAGACACCACACTCACATATTCAATTCTAAATGCAAAGATTCAAGTGTGTCTGCTTTTTTACAGCTTTCTTTGTTTGTTTCTCTTTAAACCTAACAGTCCAAATTCAACAGAAACATATAATGAATAATTTATATAAAAAGAAAAGTGCTAAACACTCAATTGTTTTGTTAACTTCAAATTGCTAATTGTCTGGAATAAGATGACATGGTATCACGACTTATGTATTCAGAGTGAAGATGAAAAGTGACATCTTCAAAACAGATGGCATCTATTGCTTGATAAGTAGTGCATGCAGTCTCATGGTGTTCTTCTGAAAAAAAAAAAAAAAGGTGCAGTCCAGAAATGTTGCTGTTTTATGACTTTTGTGCTACATATAGTCCTTGCTGACATTTCAGGTTTGTGTTTGCTGCCAAGAGCCATTTAGGCTAGATTGTTGATTTTGTAATAAGTGCTATGCTAAAATGAGTCCTGTACATACATTTATAATGAATATTTTTTTCATTTTTGAAGATATTTAAGTAGTTGTAAAGCATGAAGGTTTTTACAGTATATTACTATATGCTTCACTATATGCATTAAGATAAAAAAAAAACTTCAGTATGCAGCTCCCTCGCAGCCCCCTAATACTTAATTAAGCTTGATCCTTAAACAGCTATGTGCTGCCCCAGCTCTCTGCCTTCTCATTGGCTCAGAGACAGTAGCCATTGGCTCCCCCTGCTGTCAAGTACAGCCAGTGAGGAGGGATCAGGGGTGGGGCTGAGTCAAGTTCTGTGTGTCTTGTAGTTGCAGAAAGTCAGGCTCAGGAGCAAGCACATGAGTGCCTCCATAACAAGCCACTTTCTATGGGGACACTTAGCAGGGGGAGAATTCCAGAGCACCAGAAAGGGGACCCAAGAAGAGGAGGACCAGGGCTGCTCTTTGCAAAATCCTTGCACAGAGCAGGTAAGTATAACATGTTTGTTATTTAAAAAAAAAAAAAAAAAAAGTCTTTAGCATCACTTTAAGTAATCGGTCACTGATCTGAAGCAAGCATGTAGCCGGTGCCGTCAGCAAAGTCTGAACCGGCATTCTGCATGCTTATTATTAAAATAAGCAAAATAAGCTATGATCACTACAATATTTCTGTCCTTACAGATTCACTTTCAATGCTTCACTAAGGAGGTGGAAGAAATACAAAAACGTAATACCAGGGAACACTTATGTAAAGTAATAGCAACTAACAGCTTAGCATTCAGCACAAGATTCCTCCTTTCAACTTTTAAACACTGGCCACCATGCTGATCTGCTTAAAAAATACCCTGTGCCAGAGGCATAACTAGAACTTTCAGGGCCCCAGTGCAAGAAACTGTGAAGGGTCACCCTGACCCCCCCCCCTCTTCCATCCAAGCCCAAGGCTTCCAATTCTGGTAGGGCATCTGTGGACATCCTCCTAGAACAAACCTCCTGGGGCGCCTATTTACTGTGCTCTGTGACTGCTGTGTCCTTTGAACACATCTGATAATGATAAAGGGCCAATCATAGCAGCCCTTTACTATGCGATCAGCTGGTTAAATGTAGTACATACACCCTTTCCAGAGAGCACAGTCAGGTCCTTCACCACAGCACCAGCAGCATAGCTGTGTCAAGAATGAATCCCTAGACTGCTGATCGGATAACAAAGGAGTAAACTCTGCACAGTCTACTTTGGGTATTTACACTATTTATATTTAAAATACATCTAAAGTGCATGTAAGGCTATACTTTTCTTTCCTTTTTTTGATAAATATAGGGAAACCCTTGTCTGTTTTTTTTATTGCTGTGTGTATCCATTTAGGGAGATTTGTCTTCACTCCCTATGTAAGACAAAATAGGAAGTTAAAGAAGATCTCGCTATAGAATGAGAAATGCTCGCTTAGACATTTATCGCTGTAACAAGTGTCCCCACTCTTATGCCGCGTACACACCATCACTTTATGTGATGAAAAAAAAACGACACTTTCTGTGAAGTAAAAAACGACGTTTTTGAAACTTCAATTTTCAAAGACGAAGTTGCCTACACACCATCGTTTTCTCACAATGATCTTGCAAAGTGAGGTTATGTTCCACCACGTTTTACCATTGAAGCTTGCTTCATAAGTAGCTTCTGGGCATGCGTGGATGAAAAAACGTCTTAGAAAACGACGTTTTTTGCTACACACGGTCAATTTCTGTGAAGTAAAAAGTGCACTTTTGAAAAACGAAACATAAAATTGAAGCATGCTTCAATTTTTTTTGGTCGTTTTTTACAAGACATAAAATGACGTTTTCCCCCACACACAGTCAATTAAAGTGACGTTTTTAAAAACGTCATTTTTTTTCATCACATAAAGTGATGGTGTGTACGCGGCATTAGATTCCTCTATATCCCTGTTCAGTAACAACTTGACATTTTAGATTTTCTTTTGCTTTGAATCCTAGTGATAAGTCACCAAAACTAATAGCGAGAAAGGAATTTCCCCAGCAGGGGTACAAACCACAAAACAAATCTGACGAAGATTCTGACTGTTCAACACTCTTTCCAATGCAAAAAAAAAAGAGATACACTTTCATTGTTTTAAATAATTCATAATTGCAATATTTAGTACTTTTTATGTTTGCCTAGAGCTCAACTTTAAATGCATACACATAAATATCTTAGTTTAGAAGGGCTATTTTTCCTTTTGGTAAAACTGACTTTGTTAGCCTTGAACAGTCTTCACCATTTCATTATTTATCTTAATCTTTTTCTAGATCAATCTTTACTTTTTCGCACTTCACTACAACAGCTTTTAATTTTGAAGATGTCGTAATGTCACTTAGCAACTTATTATTTCCCTGTTATTACACTTGAAGAAAGTATTACATTTTAAATATCTTTCAGCTGAAAAATCGTAATAGAAAGAATAGCTATTTGTTTTTGTTTTTTATATATATCTAACAAAAAAAATACATTTTACAACTTACATTTGAAAAATTCCACTAACATTCTTTTCATTGACCCAAAAAACATTTATTAATTTCTCCCCTTTTATTCTATGGTGTGGTTTACCAGGTCTTCCTACCCTCTTTATCCTGAAGTCGTCATGGGATTCTCTATCCAACTTGCCCATACTCTTTCATATCTCTCCCCCTGTCTTCTATTACAATATGTCTCCCTATACAATGGCAAATTGCTATTCACAAAATGTTTCCAATATACCAATACCAACCTTCTTCCAACTCAACACTATTGTATTTCTTGAATAAAAAAGTAATAGGCCCACCTGTGTTCTCTTTCCTGTAGACGTGATTTTCTTCCCTACTAATCCTAATAGGCAGATCTCTGCCTCGTGTTCCAAAGACACTGATGTTACTATAGTAATTGTTCTCAAGACCTCCCTCCAGAATACCACTATCTTCGGACAAGTCCAGAATATGTGAATAAAGTTTCCTGGAATGCCTGCACATCTCCCCCAATTTTGAGGTTTTGAGGGGGAAATCTTATATAACCTATATGGTGTATAGTAGCTCCTGTGTGTTATTTTAAATTGTATTAATTTATCTCGAAGTGAGCCTATGAGGCACCCACCTAACAACTGTACATTTATTTTCTACATCAGCACATCCCCCACAGTTATTATTGCTGCATCTCTTGATCTTCCCTCTTAGATTGTAAGCTATAAGAAGCAATACTGTTTTAAAGTGTATTGTATTTGTACCGTCTACCCTCAATTTGTAAAGTGCTGCATAAACTGTTGGCGCTATATAAATCCTGTATAATAATAATAATAATAATAATAATAATAATAATAATAAAAGGTGGGTAGGCTGCTAGGGTGCTGGTCTTTGGACTAAGATTCTACCAACATCCCGGAAATAGCAACTAGAAAACAAATGTGTATAAAAGCAGAAGAATGTATAAAACTCTAAATTCAGAGTCCACAATAGTCCTGCAGCAGCGCTGCGATCAAATTTGCATTTGATAATAGTTCATATGAAACACAATTAGTGAAGCAGATAGGGGTGGCAGTGATGGAACAATGGTCTTAGTATAGGTGCTCCTTTCACCAGGGGATGTTCACCACGTGGGGGGATTTGGTCCCCTTATGGGGATGCACTCACCATATGTATAATCACTAAAGGCTTTCAATACACCTCCACTTCCCGTGTCTGCGCTCTCCACTGGAGATTTACTTGGTATATGGTTTCATAATTACATGTGAAGGAAACGAATATCCATATAGAGTAGTACCAAATCCCCCCACGTGGTGAACATCCCCTGGTGTAAGGAGCACCTACACAAAGACCATTGTTCCATCACTGCAACCCCTATCTGCTTCACTAATTGTGTTTCAAATGAACTATTATCAAATGCAAATTCGATCGCAGCGCTGCTGCAGGACTATTGTGGACTCTGAATTTAGAGTTTTATCAATTTTTCTGCTTTTATACATTCATGTTTTTTTAAGCAGCTGCTACATATGGGTATACGCATCTGATCTTTTGCTCTTCATATCTTTGTAGCTGATTTCTATGCGCTGAGCTGTACTAGTAGACAGGGCTCAGTTCTAGTACAATTTGTTTAGAAAACAAATATGCCCCTTGGGACTTTCAGGCAGAATAAACACTGAGTAGAAAGGTAACATATGTATAACAAATATCATCAAAATGTTATTGGTATAAAGTCTAAAATAGTGACCATTTACTGTACAATCACATAATAAAAACATGATTGTCAGGGTTGGGCTCAGCCCTTCCTTCTCAGAACTTTGCGCTCAGCTGTGGGTTAATTACCAGTACTCTTCATTCCAAAGTGATCAACCTGGTCTTCATTTCCTGTTCATCAGCTAGCCTGGCTGGCTATTTAAACTGCCTGGATCAGATCTCCTGTGTCTTTGCCTGGTCAACATATCCAGTTATTATCTGCTGTGTTTTCCTGTTAAAGACTTTTGCCTGACTGACTTCCCATCTGGTTCTGGATCCTTTTACTGCCTCTACTATGCTGATCTCTGGATTCTTGTTTCACTGGCTTTGTTTTTTTTAACCCTGACTATGTTTTGACTATGTTTGCTCTGTTTGTACCATTTTATTAAAAAGTGTGATTTTTACTGCACTGTCTCAGTCTGATTCATGGTTCCTGACAGTAGATGAAGGCCATCCTTCCGAGATACCTTTACCTCGTACATGCTTTACCAATACACCTTCCATTTAGCTTCTTTGTCACCCTTCACAAGATCCTACGTAAATTCCTGTGGGCCCACAGGAAACCTAGAATAAAATACAACACTTTACTCAGGTTAAAGGAACAAGGTGGGCTGGGATTACCTAATTTTAGAGATTATTATCTAGCGGCCCAAGTGACGAGAGTCATAGATTGGCACTGTCATCAAGAATCCAAGGATTGGGTAGACCTGGAGTTTGAGTTACACCCCATACACCTTGGATGAGTTGGCCCTCGATCCCAAAAGAAATGAAACGTCACCCCATCACAGGTTCCACTATGGCGGCGATTCGCGAGGTGGCCCGGGGAGCGATTCTTACGACTTCTCTTGGCCCAATGACACCGCTAAAAGATAACTCTGAGTTTACCCCGGGAGTGGGTAACAACCACTTTATAACAACCACAGGAAAGGGCCACTTCCTTGCAAAAGACTGCTATGCACAGTCGACAATCAAGGAATGGAGTACACTCAAAACAGAGAGCGGTCTCCCTACATTACCTTTCTGGACTTATCTGCAGCTACGCAGTTTCCTTCATAGAAAAGGCAAACTTAATACATTTAGTAGACCTCTAACAGAATTTGAGTCGGTGTGTCATACAGGTGAGCGTCTCCCTCGAGCAACGTCGACCGCATACGCCTGGTTGCAGAAGGCCAGGGGTGCCCCGGATGACAGGCTCAGGAAGAAGTGGGAGGACGATTTGCAGGTAACCATATAACCCATGCAATGGCGAAATTCATGCATCCTGACACACAAATGCTCAATTAGTGCGAGAATGCAGGAGACGGCATACAAGTTGTTAACGCACTGGTACCTAACACCTACTAAATTACACACTTGGAACCCTCTAAAAAGTGATAAATGCTGGAGATGCAACACAGAGAAGGGATCCCTGCTCCACATATGGTGGAATTGTCCTCTCATACAGCCATTTTGGGCTAAGGTAAAAGATTTGATAATCAAGATCACTGAGACCACGTTACCACTTGACGCGGCATGCTGTCTTCTGCACATCTCTAACTGGTCCCTGAAAAAATATAAAAATTCACTCACAAAACATTTATTAAATGCTGCCAAATCCCTTATTCCATGCAAATGGAACACAACCCGATTGCCCTCTATCTCAGATTGGTTACATAAAATATCAGAGACCCACGAAATGGAGGACACACTTGCCCAGTCCAAGGAAACAGCAGAGAGGTTTCATGAAACATGGCGACCTTGGCTTGTTTTCAGATATTCGGACACCTACTCTGAAATCTCAGGCTCTCAGATTGGCGATGGTGTAAATCCCACTTAAACTCATATCATAACAGGATGTTCGATTTACATCTCTGGATCCGCTATACACGCTTTGCGGCCGATCCACGCATTGAGACGTCACTCTTACTCTGATCTCATCTTTCACCCTATACTGTCACTAAACTTCTAATTGCTTTTTCTTTCTTTATCTCTTAGATTTCATACATTTTTACTGATACATACTGTTCAGGTACCAAACATAACAGGACAACACTTAAACGATTATACACACATCGTTGGTCCTGTGTAGACGAGGTTACTCACATAATTAGCATACAGTGACCATAATGAAAGACTGTTTACTTTAATAACCTTATTACATGTGTTTAGTTGATCTATTTTGCGAGTATTGATGTTAAGACACACGATTGTAAGATTTATAGACCTATGACTGACTTTATTTGCTTGAAAGTCATGCCATGTACTGTTGTGAACTGTACCTTTTTGCATCAATAAACTTCTAATGTTAAAAAAAAAAAAAAAGGCCATGAATTCAGAAGATGCAGGCAATCCACTTATTGGCAATATTTCTTCCAGAGTGGATGAGCAGGATCACTGCATGTATCAGTTTGCCATAGCGTTACGGATGCTCCTGATTCGCACTGCTCACCTGGATACTCCCACTGAGGCTGTTCTGGTACAACCTGTGTCACAGACCATCCCTGCTTTCTGTGCAGGCACACGTCTGGAATATTCCCTCTATAAGAGGTATGTCTGGTTCTGCTCCACTTCCCCTGCGATTTGGGGACAATCCAGTTCAATACAGAGGGTTTCTCAACTAGGTTGGTATATACTTTGAAATGCTGCCCCAGGCATTTCCCACGGATAGAAGCAAAGAAGCTTCATGATTTCTTTGCTTCCTGAGAGAGCCTTGGCCTGGGAAAACCCTCTATGGGAGATGCAAATCAGTGTCATCCTGAGTTACCCAGAGTTTGTAGTGTTGTGCTTATTAAGAAAAGTTTTCCTGCACGGTATCTATAGAATTCCTAAATGCCCACCTCGCCCTCTTTCCTTTCCATAGAAGTTTATTTACAAGAGCCTGAATCTTGGTGAAGAAGGAATTAGGGACCGGAATGGGAAGAGTCCTAAACAAGTAAATCAGTTGTGGTAGAATTATCATTTTAATGGCCGCTAAGCGGCCTGACCATAAAAGTTCAGTTTTGGCTAAGTCCTGAAGCTTAGCTGGAAGGGAGGCTAAAAATGGAGTGTAGTTGGCTGCGAAAAGTTCCCTCAATGCGGCAGACAAGGTGATACCCAAATATTTTATACCCTCATTGTTCCAAGCGTATTGAAATCGTGAACTGAGCGAGTTTTTTAAGCTATTATTAATACCTAGCCCTAATATAAAAGACTTATTCTCATTAACTTTGTAGTATGAGATTTTTCCAAACATTTGAAGTGTTTCATGTACCGAAGCCAGGGAAATTTCGGGGTCAGAGAGTATCAGAATAATATCATCTGCAAAGAGGCTGATAGTGTGATCTGTTTGAGAAGTTGGATAGCCTCTGATGCCCTGGTGTGCTCTAATGTATCTGGCTAGGGGTTCTAGTATCAAGTTAAAAATGAAAGGGGAGAGCGGGCACCCCTGGCGAGTTCCATTAGTAATGATAAAGGGTTTGGATAGTACCCCTGAAGAAAAAAAAACTTGTGGATGGTGATGAGTATAGGGCCATTATTGCAGTAAAGATGGGTCCAACGAATCCAAACTTCTTAAGAATCAGTGCCAGGTACCCCCAGTGGACCCTATCAAAGGCCTTCTCCGCATCCAAAGCAAGGAGCAGAGAAGGCCTTCTTTGAACCTCCGCCAGGTGAATAATATTGACCAACCTTCTAGTAGCATCCGAGGCCTGATGCCCCCTGGTGAACCCAACCTGGTCCGGATGAATCAACATAGGTAAAACATCCACCAGACGGTCACTATTTAATAATGATTTGGGCCTGAAATTAGCAGGCGTGTTAGGCTTGGGCAAGGTCACAATCAACGCATCAAGCATCTCTGACGGGAAGGACGAAGAGGCAGTAGCTGCATTGAACACTTTGCCAAGATACGGCGATAGAATGGATTTAAATGTCTGATAATATTCCCCTATAAAACCATCCGGTCCCGGAGATTTGTTGACTGGAAGGGAATCTATTGTTTTTTGAATTTCCACAATATCAAAGGGCGATTTCAGTGATTAAATTTGTTGTGGAGACAATTGCGGTAGAGACACCTTTTTTTTAAATTCATTAATCAACAATGTAGTGGGTTGGTGAGTGTCCTTATCCTCTTTTAAGTTATAGAGGGTGCAATAGTAATGACTAAAGGCATCCGCTACATCCTGAGGACGGTGCAATTTAGTTTTATGCAAGGCATGCAGGATGTAGGGGATTCTGGTTTTAACTCTGCGACCCTTATTTTGTACGCTAACAACTTAACAGCCCTGTTGCCTTGAGCATAATGATTCATTTTTAATCTATTGGAGTGTTTATCAAAATCCTCCAGTAGGAGGAGTCTGGTATCACCCCTCAATTGCATGAGTCGATTGGTCAGCGAATGTGAAGTTTGTTTCTTATTCGCAGAGTCTAATTTGGCAATTTCATCTGTAAGGTCCTTAATCTTTTTTTGATGCTGCCTCCTTGCCCTGGCCCCCAACTGAATAAGGATGCCCCGTATATACTGTATGCCTTATGAGCAGTCCACAAAATGAACTGGTCCTGATCACTCGTATCATTTATAGCAAAATATTCCTTGAGATGATTCTCAATTACCGGTTTAGCATCAGCCTGTTGCAACAGAAATGAGTTGGCCCTCCACACTGGGGCTGAGTTTGCAGACAAAGTGTCCGTAAGAGACAGGGTTATAGAAGCATGATCAGACCAAGTTATGTTATTAATAGACGCTGAGATAGATCTAGTCAATGTATTATGGTCAGTCAGAAACAGGTGGATCCTTGTGTACATTTGGTGTGGAACCGAAAAAAACATAAAGTCTCTTTCACCTGAATGAAAGCATCTCCACACATCAAATAACTCTGCGTTGTAAATAGATCCTTGTAAGGATGTGCTTGATCTTTGTGCCCCTGACGTAGTGTCCATCTCCAAGTCCGGCACAACGTTAAAATCGCCACACATCAAAAGAAAGCCCCTCATAATAGATTGAATTTTCTCATAAGTTTATTGAAAAAATGAAGTTGATGAGTATTTGGGGCGTAAACATTTACAATGGTGTAATTCACCGAGTTAATATCGCACACCAGAGCAAGGTAGCGACCACTGGGGTAAGCCAATTCCGTGTGTAGGGTGAATGCCACTGTGTCCTGGACTGCTGTGAGTACTCCCTTGGATTTAGAGTCCGCATTTGCTGTGAACACGTGAGGGAAGTTTTTATGAGTGCATTGCGGAGGGGACTCCTTGCTAAAATGCGTCTCCTGTGCGCATTGAATTTCGCTTTTGTGTAGCAAGGCTTCCCTCCATAAGGACTCCCTCTTAACGGTGGTTCAGGCCCCTAGTGTTTATAGACAAAAACTTAACCACCATGGAAAGCGGAAACAAACTAACGATGAAAAGAGTAAACTTGCCCATCAATGCGACACAAGCTCCCTCTAGTGACCAAAGTAGGAACCGTTTGAATAAATAGGAACCAAGCTTACTCACTGTGTCCCTGGAATTGCGACCTGACCCGCAGAGGAGTCTTCTGGCTTTAGGATTTTCTAGTGACATTCGAGCGAAGATCTCACAGTAACCCCTTCTTGTAAGTGGACATTCAGCTGTGTGAATCCCCCAAAAAAAAGGACAAAAAGAAAAAACGAAAAAGCAACGTGAAGTTCAACAGACAACAGGCCAACTTTTCGGAAACAGAAATTAGTGTAAGTGGGTTACACCCAGGTGCAGCTGAATGCTGCTCAGGTTTTAAAGGGATGAGTTCATGCCCAGGACCAAACATGGTTTCCACGGGATGTATAATATCTCCTGCTAAAGGACTGTAGTTATTTATGCAATCTGGCGTTCCTGTGCGTGACCGTCTTCCAGTCGGGAGTGGGGGCAGATTTATGGGAATTTGCCTTGTCACCCTCGCTCGGCTCCGGCAGGATTTTCCATTCCTTCAGCAGACTAATTCCCCCGATCCACAGAATCAACATTGAATGATCGGTCTTGGTAAGTGATGACAATTTTTGTAGGGAAACCCCATTTATAAGGAATGTTGTGGTTCCTAAGAGCCTTGGTTATAGTGCTAAGATTTCTTATTTTTTGTAGGGTATGCTGGGAGAGATCAGGGTAGAACTGCAAGTTTTGGAACCTGGAGGGAATATTTTCTTGCTTGCGCATCGCTTGCATAAGCTGTTCTTTCACATGGAAAAAGTTCATGCGTAGAATCACATCCCTGGGTAATGCATCAGGGAGAGACAAGGGTTTTGGGAGACGGTGAATTCTATCAATAGTAAGTTCTATGTTGGAAAGTTCAGGCAGGAGAGAGGAAAATAAATCAATCGTAAAGGATCGCAGATCCGAGGGTTGCACCGATTCAGGAATGCCTCTGATCTTTAAGTTGTTTCTCCTGGACCTGCTGGAGAAGCAAAAATGTCATCCTTTTCAGTTCGTTTAATGCCGTTCTATTCCCGTAGATGTCGGAGCTCACTCTCTAGGCTACCATCTGGCTCCGTAGCAGGCCACTCCCCCCAAGATGGATACTTCATGAGACCTCTGAGTTCCAAAGCATAAGGTGTTCAGGAATCTTCATGAATGTAAAAGTGTGAGTTGATGAATAGTATATGTGTCTGCGTGTATGATTAATGGTAATCAGGTGTTTTTAGTGTTCTTCAGTGTCCTTTCATGGCATCTCTCTTGCCTCTAAATACCATCTCAGACAATAAGATCATAACAATTATTATAAGCTCTGCCCAAAAGGTATGGCTTCTTTTCCATCGGTTAAGACAAATCTAATGATTTACTTTGGTGAATTTCAGGTAATATCCACTAGGCATGTCTGAGAGCAGAAAAATGTATTCTGAAGATACGGAAGCGCCACCTAGCAGCCGGCCTGGAATTGCAGCCTAAGATCCGACGGTGTAAGTCACTTACACCTGGCGGATCTTAGGGAGATCTATGCATAACTGATTCTATGAATCAGTCGCATAGATACTACCGTCGGAACTCGGAGATACAATGGCGTATCAGGAGATACGCCGTCGTATCTCTTTCTGAATCTGGCCCATGCTATATACTGTATATTAATCAATACAATTATAGTCACGATTCATATGTCTTACATAACACTGATTGGCATTTTAAAACAATTCTACATAAATATCTTTATATTTTTACCTTACGACAGAATTATCATTGGGTCAGTAGATACTAAAATCATAATTGTATCTGTGACCTGGAATATAATATATAATTTGAGTAACTAATAATCAAATATTGGTATTTTTAACATAATACTGACTGCACAAAATTCAAATCTCTTCCTAACATGTTTTGAAATTAACTTTGAACAAACTCAATGAATATTTAGAGATGGTTTAGCTGTATCCACAATTCCTAAAACCTAACACAATGAGTTTTGTTAGATTAGGGTGATTTCTATGTGATACCAGTCTAGTCACGTATTTGTGTAACTTTTTTTATGGCAGTGTTTGTGTCTCTTTTCTTTGCCCACCAAAAGGGGCATTGTTGTTCAGGCAATTCTGTTTCAACATAAGGCTTATATATTTTAGAATGGTTGATCTATTGAAACTCGGAAAACATATGAAGTCACAAAGACCTTTAGTTCATCTGTCTTGAGGCCTAACTGAAATAACATCTCCGCCAGAAATTATAAAATGTATTATTTCTTCATCATAATCATAACAGTAGCTTCCTTTAAAAGAGTATTTGACGTTCCTGCATGCTTCACTTTTGCTGCCAAGAGCCTCATGTCCATCAAACAAAGTACGAGAACTGTTGCCCATTACGTCATTGAATTTGAGGTTGCTTGGAATAATGAGGCCCTCGTGGCTGCTTTGTCTCATGGTCTCTCAGATACCATCAAAGATGAGATAGCAGCCCGACACATACGCACTGAGCTAGAGAAGTTGATTATGTTTTCCATTCTCATTGACTCCAGACTCTGAGAGAGACCTTCCTTTAAGGAGCACTTGCGGAAGCCTCCTGTACATTTGGCCCACAAGCTGCAGTCTCACCCTTGCCTCCCTCACCTCCCATACCTCCTGGTACTGAGTCTGCCAGTGAAGTACAACCCATGCAGTTGGGCTTTATGTGTCTCTCTGCAAAGGAGAGGGCCTTTAGGAGGAGGTAGAGATTGTGCCTTTATTGTGTCCAGGCAGGTCACTTCCTGAAGTCGTGTCTTACTCATCCAGATGGATGCTTGCACCTGAGGTCCTGTAGTGGACAGACCTTAGGTGAAGTTGTTTCGTCCCCAGTTATCCAGAAGAATAAGCCCCTGGTCCCGGTTACCCTTTCTTGGTCTGAGTCATCAATCGGGATACAGGCTCTAATTGACTCTGGGGCTGCAGGCCTGTTTACAGATGGTGCATTTGTGTCTAAACACTCGATTCAGCTGCAGATTCATGCCACTTCAATTGCCATTAAGGCTATTGATAGGAGACCTCTACAACCTGCCCATGTGACTCATGAGACTGCTTTGTTGACCATGGCAGTAGGACTCTTCACCATGAGATCCAATTCCAGGTAATTTTATCACCTCATTTCCAGGTGGTTATTGGTTATCCTTGGTTACAGAGACACAACCCCTCTTTTGATTGGCTTTGTGCTGAGGTTCTTCCCTGGTCGCCACAATGCAGGAAGACATATTTTCAGAAAATGGCTAAGGTTTTGTGCACCTTTTCACTCTCCTCCCTGCCAGAGGAGTACCGTGAATTTAGCGATGTCTTTGACAAAGGTCAAGCCGATAGTTTGCTTCCACACTGGTAGTATGATTGCGCAATTGACCTTCAACCTGGTTCCATACCCCCTCGTGGCCTGGTTTACCCTTTGTTTGTTTCGAAGTACAAAGCCATAGAGGAGTATGTTGCCGACGCACTTTCTCGAGGATTCATCCGTAAATCCTCATCTCCTGCTGGTGATGGTTTCTTCTTTGTGAAAAAGAACAGTGGTAAACTGAGACATTGTATTGATTATAGGGACCTCAATTACTTAACAAATAAAAATGCTTATCCGTTTTAATTGATTACTGAGTTATTTGACTGCCTCAAGGGAGGATCAAGGAGGGTGACGAATGGAAAACTGCGTTTAATACCAGAAAAGGTCATTACAAATATCTTGTAATGCCGTTTAGTCTCTGGCAGCTTTCCAGGAATGTATCAACAATGTCTTCTGAGATTTGTTGCAGCTATGTGTGGTTGTTTATCTCAACGATATCCTCATATTTTCCAAATCCCTAGAGAGCCTCCACACAGATGTCTGCTGTATGCTTCAAAGGCTGAAATATAATAACCTGTATTGTAAATTATAGCGAGTTTCATCGTGAACAGGTTAAATTGTAATTTCCACTGCCGGTTTTTAGATGGACCCAGAGAAACTTTTGGCAGTACTACAGTGGCCCCTACCTGTGGGTTCACGTTCATTGCAACATTTTCTTGGCTTTGCCAATTATTATCAGAAGTTTATTCGTAACTTCTCATCTCTGGTCAAACCCCTGACTGATATGACCAGAAAGGACGGTAACCCACAGAATTGGTCGCCGGATTCCATTATTGCCTTTGAGAGTCTCAAGGCTGCCTTTGCTTCTGCTCCTGTGTTGGTACATCATGATCCTATGTTACCTTTCATCCTTGAGGTTGATGCATCTGAGACTGGAGTTGGTGCCCTACTGTCTCAATGTCCTACCTCTAAACGCGCTTTTCCAAGAAATTGTCTCCTTCGGAATGCAATTATGAGATTGGGGACAGAGAGTTGTTAGCGATCATTTTAACCCTTAAAAAGTGGAGGCATCTTCTCAAAGGTACCACTGTGAAGGTTCTTGTTCTTACTGACCATAAGAATGTAACATTCTTGTCTCAGGCTAAACACCTTTCTCCCAGAAGGGCACAATGGGCTCTTTTCTTGTCAAGCCTCCATTATGTAGTCTCATTCTTACCTGGTACTGAGAATATAAGGGCTGATGCTTTGTCGTGACAATTATTCTTGCTATGGTTCGCACCAGTCCCACTTCACCTTTGGGTGACAGAATTCTTGCTGCTCAGATCCATTCTCCTCCTGAAAAACCTTGTGACTGCTGCTTTGTCCCTGAGAGTCTCTGCACTGCCGTGCTCCAGACTTACCATTCTCCCAAGACTGCTGGCCACCCAGGGAAGAATTAACTCATTTGGGCTAGTTAACAACTGTGCTGATGTAGCCCCCTTAGCTTCTGTTTGTTCCATATCTGCTCAGAGTAAGACACAACACCTTCCAGTGGGCCTCCTACAACCCATACCCGATCTTGTCAAAACGCGATGACGTAAAACACAACGATGTGCTGAAAAAAACGAAGTTCAATGCTTCCAAGCATGCGTTGACTTGATTCTGAGCATGCGTGGATTTTTAACCGATTGTTGTGCCTACTAACGATCGTTTTTTTCCCATCGGTTAGGAATCCATCGGTTAAATTTAAAGCAAGTTGGCTTTTTTTAACTGATGGTTAAATAACCTATGGGGCCCACACACGATTGGTTTTGACCGATGAAAACGGTCCATCAGACCGTTGTCCTCTGGTTAACCTATCATGTGTATGAGTCCTAACGGGTAGAAACATTTCTTTAACACAACAGATGTGCCTTTTGTTCCCACCCATATCAGATATACCCATTGCCTGCTCTAGACAAATCCATACCTTATTTAGTTCTATCCATTGGACTATAGTATTTCAACTGGCGTTCTATCTTCATACCCTGGCTTCAGGTCATGAACAGAATGGAACAAATCAAACTCTCAGAACGCATCCATCATATACCTTTTGACAACATGCGTATCTTTAACCACTTCCAGACCTGCGCACGACGATGTACGTCCATTTTTTAAAGATTGATATCTCGGTAACGGCAGCAGCTGCTGCCACAACCGAGGTATCAATCTTTAGTGTGCGCGGTCTGGTAAACGATAACGGTGGTCTCCGCGGAGGATTCGCCGGGAGATCGCCGTTATCGGTGGCGGGAGAGGGCCTCCCGCCGCTCTCCCGCGCCCTCCGCCGCTTACCGGAGCCGTCGGTAGCGGCGGAGGCGATCGGGACCGTTCGGCAGCTGGGCGGGGACGAGACTGAAGGAAAAATCTCCTTCGCCCGTCCCCATAGCTCTGCTGGGCGGAAGTGACGTCAAAACGTCAGTCCCGCCCAGCCTCTTAAAGAGACAATTTTTTTTTTTTGTCATTTGAAAAAATGACATTTCCAAATTTATTTTTTTGCATTTAAGCCCAAATATGAGATCTGAGGTTTTTTTGACCCCAGATCTCATATTTAAGAGGACCTGTCATGCTTTTTTCTATTACAAGGGATGTTTACATTCCTTGTAATAGGAATAAAAGTGATCATTTTTTTTTTCAGTGTAAAAAGTAATAAAATAAATAAAAAGAAATAAGAAAACAAAAAAATTTTTTTTTTAAAGCGCCCCGTCCCGACGAGCTCGCGCGCAGAAGCGAACGCATATGAAAACGGTGTTCAAATCACACAACTGAGGTATTGCCACGATTGTTAGAGCGAGAGCAATAATTCTAGCCCTAGAGCTACTCTGTAACTCAAAAAATGCAACCTCTAGAATTTTTTAAACATCGCCTATCGAGATTTTTAAGGGTAAAAGTTTGACGCCATGCCACGAGCGGGCGCAATTTTTAAGCGTGACATGTTGGGTATCATTTTACTCGGCGTAACATTATCTTTCACAATATATAAAGAAATTGGGCCAAATTTATTGTTGTCTTATTTTTTAATTCAAAAAAGTGAATTTTTTCCAAAAAAAGTGCGCTTGTAAGACCGCTGCGCAAATACGGTGTGACAAAAAGTATTGCAATGACCACTATTTTATTCTCTAGGGTGTTAGAAAAATATATATATAATGTTTGGGGGTTTTAAGTAATTTTCTAGCAGAAAAAACTGTTTTAGTCTTGCAAACACCAAATCTGAAAAACACCTAAGGTCTGGAAGTGGTTAAAAAAATGGATACCCTGGGAAATATCTTTATTGTAATATCGATTTTCCTTAATCTATATATTCTACTTATCTTACCTTTTTAACCTCCCTGGCGGTATCCCCGAGCGTGATTCGGGTTAGATTTTCTATGCCAGGATCGGTATCCCCGAGTCACGCTCAGGGTAGCTGTGCAGAGTGTGCAGCAGCGTGGCTTACCTGCTCGCTGAATCCACAGACAAGTTACTTACCTTGTCCCTGGATCCAGCGATGCATCCCCGCTATGTGAGCGAGCGGGTCCTCGCTCGATTCACAGTGTCCCTGTGTGCCGCCGATCTCCATTCCCTGCGACGTTACGACACACGGGGGCGGAGAACGGCGCCAAATGCAAAAAAGTAAACAAACACATTACATACAGTATACTGTAATCTTATCGATTACAGTACTGTATGTAAAAAATACACACCCCCCTTGTCCCTAGTGGTCTGCCCAGTGCCCTACATGTTCTTTTGTATAATAAAAACTGTAGATTGTCCAAAAGTGTCCTTTTATGTCAAAAATGGTTTTAGAGCAGCTAGAAAACAGCGATAATAAATTATAATCACTTTCAGAATTGTGCGATAGCGATTTGTGGGGAAATTCGTCATAAAAAAATAAAAATAATGACAGCGACAATTCTGCAACTGAGCAAATTTCAGTGATTTTGAGTTGATTACATTATTGAATAATTTTTATTATAATTATATTATTACTTGCTATAATTATTTATAATTATTTATTATATTATAATTTAGTTTTTTTTTTTAAATCATACCCGGGATGCCTACTAAACTCTTATTTGGTCAGATTTAAATGAGTTATTCCTAAGAATTGCAGGCCTACAGTATAAAACGTCAAATTTCCTTGCAAAATAATTGTACCGCTTTTGGTATGTAATTCCAGACAGAATCATACCGCCAGGGAGGTTAAGTTGTGCTTATCCCTTCTTAATAACCATAATGTCTTGATAAGGTTTTATAACATGTATCTTGCTGACAGAATACTTTTTATGATTGAGTAAAATGACAAATATATATATATATATATATATATATATATATATATATATATATATATATATATATATATATATATATATATATATATATATATATATATATAAATATATGTATATGTATATTATTTTTACACTATTGAACCGTTAGCATATTTCTACTTTTTGACTTCACCCATATGTGTACTTGAATTTTGTAATATTACCTTTTGTATAATAAAAATTGTTTGTTAACAAAAAAAGGAAGGAGGCTGAAACAACACCAGCACTTAACATTGTACCGTATGTACTGCCTGTGTAAATAGAACTTTAGAGGAAAAGTCGATATAGTTGTGCATATTGATATGGATCTACTGCTTGATCTACTGATTGTTTTGACAAGCAATGTTTACCTGGAATTGGGCTTTAATTCTTGTTATATTCCTATTCAAAATCATAGTCTTTATCATATGCACAGCTTGAATTATGCATACAGTTGTTGAAGTCCTAAAGTAAGAAAAACATCAGAGCTTTGTGATGAGTGCATGCTGCTCTAGTCCACCAATAGACTGATGCAGAAGGCTAGAACAGTAGAGGTAACATGACCGCAATTTTAAAACTTTTAGGAAATGAAAGGAAAACCACAACATGTTTAGGGAGAGGGAAGGTTTAGGGACAGGGAAAGAACGTTCCCTTCTAGAGTCCCAAGCTTCCCTTGTGATGATGACACATCAAATTGCAATGCACATCACAAGCCATTAGTAAGGTTTGGGAAGTAGGGAGGCACTTGAACACTTGGGTTTTGATCCTAGAACTTGAATAATTTTTCCCAAATATACTCAAATCTTCATATTATAATAGTGTTACCTTAATTTCCAGTTTTCTTCCCTTATCGCATTATGCCAACTATTACTGTACATGTCAGGTGCACATTTAAAAAAAGATAGCACTAAAGATACATATAAATAATCTTTGCTCATATTAGTAAACTAAAACTTTTATTTTAGGCAATTTTTGAGTCACACATTCATATCATATTCTTTTCATCCTTAGGCAGAAATAAAAATAAAAAATCCTTGAAGCATTTAAGATAGCTCATCAGAGACACTTTGAATCTAAGCATCTTAATTCATTAATAAGAACATTATTACAATCAGCAGTAAAGCCTCTTCAATTAATACAATATGCAGAGTGTCCTTCAGTCTTTCAGTTCTGGAAACAAAGCAATTTACAACTTTGCTTGTTATGATTGGAAAATGAAATGAGTATTGGAGATGCAATTTGTGTAATACATACCATCCACCTGCCAAGTGAGAACACCCTTACTTTTCTTTTTTGATCACTGTAAGAAATAATTTTTTATTTAATTTATTTATTTTTGGCTTGATATGACAATTGCAAGTGAATCTGCAAAAGCGTACAAAGATGTATTAAAACATTTTGCTTGTCTTGCAAAACGCTCTCAAACTAAGTTACTCTCAAACCAAGGTTTTACTGTCGTTTTATTTTGTGAACATCAGGCAAACTGCTAAATTGATATTTAATATATGGGAGTATTACCTGCTAAAGGATTTTTATTTCTGCCCATCCAGGCCAGAGGTATTCTGCTACACAACTCGGCCAGACTGGTGTCCTGATTTGTTTCAGCTGCAGAAAATACCACATCTATATCACCTGCCCCAAGACTGATACTGAACAGTAAAAGAGTAGGCGTAGACATATGAAGTCATCATTTTGTCCTGTTTGCATGTTCCTTGTCAGAACATGTGAATGCAGAATAAATGATTGGTCTCATGTCCTGCCCCACCCTCTTAAAAACATAGAAAAGTGATGTCAGAAAAAGTAGTCCATCGAGTCTGCCTGGTTTTTGTTTTGCTTTTAGTGTTTTTTTTTGTTGTTAACTATATTGTCTGACTATAGATCTATATTTGTCCCAAGCATATTTGAATCCATTTACTGTTGACAGGCTCACTACCTCTGGTAGTGGTTTTCTCAAAGCATCAACTACACTTTCAGTAAAATACAACTCTCTAAGATTTGTTTTGAACTTTTCTCCAGTTAGTTTGAGGTCATGTCCCTGTGCTCTTAGTTTTTTTTTATAGAAAAAACTGCCCTTCTGAACCTTATTCACCCCATTGATGTATTTAAAGGTTCCAGTCATGTCTCCCTGTTCCATTCTTTCCTCCAGACAGTACATTTTAAGTTCCTGAAGTCTCTCTCAAAGTTGTATCCCCCAAACCTTTCACCATTTTTGTTACCCGTCTATGGGCTCATTCTATTCTTTCAATATCTTTCTGTAAGCAAGGTCTCCAGAACCGGACACAGTATTCTAAATGAGGTCTCAATAAATATCTACAGTAAATAGGGGAATCAGGATCTCCTTCCTCCTGCTGGTGATCCCTCTAGTTGGCATCTTAGAACTATATTCACTTTTCCAACTGCCTGGGAACACTGTTTGCTCATTTTGCAATCATCTGAAATAAGTATCCCCAAATCTTTTTCTTCTGTAGTGTTGGCGCTGTACCCCCCAATGTTGTACTCTCCAAGGGGATTATTTTCCCCTAAGTGCATTATTTTACATTTAGAAACTGAACTGCAGTCTCCACTGCTTTGACCAATCTTCCAGAAATGCCAATTCATGTCCCATTTTACAGACACCTCCAGGAATATCAACCCTATTACACACCATTGTGTCATCATGAGCGAAAAGATGTACCTTGTCCAGCATAATTTTAGTTATATCACTTACATATGGATTAAATAGAACAGGACCCAGTACAGAGTCTTGTGGTATACCACTAGTAATTGGTCTCTGTTCTAAGTGAACCCCATTTACAATCATTCTCGAGTATCTATCCTTTAGCCAATTGTATATCCACTTAACCAGCCAAGGATTAGGGCCTAGCTTGTACAACTTTTGTATTAGATCAATATGTGGAACTGTATCAAATGCCTTGCTGAAATCAAGATTTGCTATGTCTACAGCACCACCCCAGCCCAAAACATTGGTAAAATAGTCAAAGTCTCTTCAAGTCTGCAGGTTGGTGTATTGGGAATGCCAAAAGACTGAATTCAAGTCATGTCAAGACAAATTTTTAATTATCAAATCACAGACAAATAAAACAGTTACTTTTTTGTACAGTTCTACAGCTTCACTATTAAACTGTAAGGGTGGCCTTGTACAATCTATTTACAATTTCTAACAATTATCTCAAACAGTCTTTCTCAAACATGTTTTTTTTTAACCCTAGGGTTCAGAAGATGCTACAGCAGAGGTGGTCAAAGTTTATATTATATGGGCTTCACATATAATTAAAGTGTTACTAAACCCACAGCATTAAAATCAGTCTGTATATACAGTAAAGCATGCTTGTTATATTCACTGTACAACCTAAGGGGTTAATCATACACATTGTGTTCTCTGATCCACCCCTTCTTCTGGTGTCCTCAATCCATCTCTTGATAAGACAGAGCCTTTGGAGTCACTCAATGCTCAATTTGGTGTGTATTGCTAGAGAGTTGTTTTTTTTCTTCGGAGGGTGCATGTGATCAGCACCGGGCCAATCAGCACTGTCCAGACAGAGGGTCAGGGGTCCTGCAGCCTTATAGGACAGTCGGAGTAGAATGAAAATACCTCCTACAAGTTTTAATCAGACACTGCTAGAAGTCACAAGACTGCTATATACTGCTGAGGAAAAAAGGTATTTAGCAATGTATATTTACTAAAACAATTTTATTCCCATGTTCTGTGTATCGTGGAAGACCAGATATAGTGAGGGCAGGGTCCTGGGTTTAGTGACTATTCAGTCTCAGACACATACCAGTATATAGTCAAAAACCTTGGGCATGTTACAGAAATAATACAAAAGATAGTTAGAGACTGCGTTCGTGATCAGAGACCATGGGCATGAAACAAGAGATGGTTAGAAACTTTAGATACAAGAGATGGTTGGAGATTGTTGGCATTGTACAAGAGATGGTTAGAGACAGAAGACATTATATCAAAGATGATCAGAGACTATGGACATGATACAACAGATGGTCAGAGACTGTGGACATTCTGCAGGGGACTGTGGACATGATATAGGAGTTTCCGGAGACTGGTAACCTGCTTAAGAGACAATCATAGATTGGAGAAACATTACAAGAGACTGCAGTAGATCACTGCTATAACTGGGCAATAGGGAAGCAGATCGATACCTGCAGAGGCTTTGAGAGCCACATAAAAGTGTCTGCATGTAGAGCTGCATGTAGGATTCTAGAGGTTCCTAGAGGTTCTTAAGCCCCATGCACACTATCAGTTTTCCTGCAGGTTTTTCTCTTCAGGGTCACCAAAACCATGTAGTGCAAGAGCCTGCCTGATTGCATACAAATTGAAACTCTTAAGGTTTGACCTCAAATTAGATGGTTTTGGTAAACCTGAAGAGAAAAACCTGCAGGAAAACTGATAGTGTATATGGGGCTTCAGAGTAGTGGCAAATTAATTTCATTTCTAGTGGTCTATGCATAGTTCTGGTACTGATGTTGAGCGTGAGAATATTGCGCAAACTAAAATATAATATAAGTGGGCAGCCAACACACAAAATGTATTTGTGAAGAAAGTGTAAAAAATAAAGTGTAGCGCCGGTACAACTCAGTTCTGCCCGGGATTCCCCAAACAGAGTAAGACACTCCTGAACTAGGAGTGATCAAATTGTATTCCCCACGAGTGTGGTAAAATGAATAAAATTATATATATCACACTTGTGAATGTTATAATCAAACAAAGGAAATTATACGTGAATAGGTATATGTGCCCATATACTTGGAAATGACAAAATTTACAAAAATAAAGTGAATCAAACCTAACCAAACACCAATATGCTCATATGTTCAACTAGTGTCAGTGCGGGTCCCTGGGGGTCAATTCAGCAACTACATAAACTTGGAAACAATATAAATAATATTAGTGTACACACCCCAGTAGAAGTCCAAATCGAGACGAAACCGGTAGGATACACAGGTCATACCGCCATCATCTGCAACATTCTGTGGATTTCTTCTGCCTAGTCACAGGGCATTGAAGTTTATACTTGCTGCATGTTTTCTGTTTGGATTGTTTTTTTGAATTTCACCACTGAATTTTATTGAGAAATTTTATCCAGAGTGTTGACTTTTTGTAGTGACACCAGTTTGAAGTTTTTATTAAAACCACAACTTTTTTACACTATGATGAGCTCCTTTTTCTCTCTTTTTTCCTCACATACCCTGGTGTGATCAATAACTGGCACCACTACGTTTTACCAACCACCTTTTGGAAATATCCGATCCCCCCCTGGATTGTGAGTATAATTCTTCTACTAGCAAACATCCTGACATCATACAGTCTTTGAAGAGTTCTGGGAGGATACCACCGCAAGGGACACCAGAGAGGGCAATCGGCCCATACAAGCATTGGAGACCCACCCATCATACGATGAGCAGTGGGTCATTGGAATCTGGTAAGAGTATCCATTTACTATCCCTTCTGAGTTGATTGGAATGTGTTGCTGAAGATTTTTATCTCAACAAGTTCATACAAGTGGGAAGAATACATACCTGTTTAATACCACTAACAGGAGGAAGGACTATATTTCTTTTCAAACTGTCCACAAGGACTGTAGGGGTTTTTTCCTCTAAAGACTTTCTAAGTTTATGGTTGGTGTTCAGTTTATATGCTAACAACTGAACATTGGGAGAATTGACACCCTCCCTTGTGGTTACTAATATTATTTATATTGTTTCCAAGTTTATGTAGTTGCTGAATTGACCCCCAGGGACCCGCACTGACACTAGTTGAACATATGAGCATATTGGTGTTTGGTTAGGTTTGATTCACTTTATTTTTGTACATTTTGTCATTTCCAAGTATATGGACACATATACCTATTCACGTATAATTTCCTTTGTTTGATTATAACATTCACAAGTGTGATATATATAATTTTATTCATTTTACCACACTTGTGGGGAATACAATTTGATCACTCCTAGTTCAGGAGTGTCTTACTCTGTTTGGGGAATCCCGGGCAGAACTGAGTTGTACCGGCGCTACACTTTATTTTTTACACTGGTACTGATGTTGCTTGGCAGAGCCAGCAGGGCAGGACCAGTAGGAGAATGGAAAAATGTTGTGGCGTGAAATCTCATCTGCGCTATTTTGGAGATTGTATTGATATTTTTCCATTTTGATAAGATACATTGTCAGATGAGCTCTCAGTGTGTCATTGTGTGCCAAGTCAAGTACCATGTGTCTTATTATTATCTGGTTGGGGACAAATAACTGGTTGACCATATCACCACAGACCTTGGTAACTTGGTACAACAAATCACTATTGATCGCAAAGAGTGGAAACCTTTTTGTAGCCACAGGCACTTCTTATTCCCCATTAACCACTGTAAATTGTTCTCTGGCATTTTCTAATGTGGGGTCCTGCATTTGGGTGGCACCAAATGCAACCCGTGACACTTCAAGGTCAGGATGCACAGGAATTGAGTAAGCTTCTTCCTCATTCTCCTCAGCCACAGCCTTTGGTGGGGAAGTTTCGTCCACATCCTCCCAAAACATGACCTGCATAGGAGGAGGTTTACCCTCAAGGGGTCTCCTTTGTCTTTAGTCTATCTTCTACAAGTGCTACCTTATTGGCATTTTAAAGAGCCACAATGTCTAGCCCTTCAAAGGGAACAGAAGAGTCACTCTGTTCAGGCAGTTCTTGTCACAAACTACGGTGAACGAAAGTGAACCACAACTGTGATTAGGCAAAGGTTTCAATGCACTTCTCTATGCAATGTGATTTTCAGTACTGGAACCCAGGCGTCACTCTAATCAGAGAAAAAGAGTTTGGGGGTTCACTACATCATCTCTCTCACATATAGGAATGCGTTGAGCTACTAAGGGTGGAGGTATTACAACATACCTTAAACCGCTAGCTTTGAAAGGTTACGATGAGTGAAGCACAACTGCATTAAGGAAAAGATTTCAATGCACTTCTTTATGCGAAGTGATTATCAGTACTGGACCCCAGGCATCACTCTAATCAGAGAAAAATAGTTTGGGGGTTCTCTACATCATATCACTCACATATAGGAATGCATTGAGCTACTAAGGGAGAAGGTATAACACACCTTCTATCCTTAGCCTAGAAAAGGTATAACGAACATGTTCAGTATTTTAGGCCGGGAGGCCGTATACTATTGACAACAAATGTCAAGCATGTAGCATATGAGAATACTGTATGCAAGTAGCCTTAACTTGAGAGAGGCAATTGAAGCTTAAATGGTTTAAGAGTGTATGTCCCTTTAAGATATTCCACAACTGTTACAAGAGGGGATATTAAGTAATCCCAAGCTGCACGGTAGTATAAGCAAAAGGCAGCTTCAAATACAGTACTTACCAAAGGCTATATGTGATCTGAGTAATAAATGTAACATAGTAATGGTACTTATCCGTTTGCAGAGGATGAGTGTTCTTCTGTAATAGCAGAGTATTGTAGCAGTGATGGGATTCTGTAGTGGATGGTCTCCTTGTGCTGAATATCTTAGGGTGTCTCCAGCAATGGCAGTATGCATGGCAACGTGGATCCAGGTAGGGGATTAGCTTAACTGTGGCATGGATCAGCGTGGGATGGTTTCCAGCTTAGGGATACATAGTACCAGTAGTTTTGTAGCGTGGTCGGGCTACGGCTGACAATAATAGAACAGCATGCACGCTGTTCTGTTTATAGCAGAGAGGCATGTGTGCTGAATAGAACGTTGATTACGCTCGGCACTTCCGTGTTCCACGCTGGAACGCACGCGGCGCTGGGCGATGACGTCATTGTGCGGTCGCCGTACGTGTTCCAGCGTGGAACGCAATACGGCGACGAGAAGCACCAATTACAGTTCTCTGCTCACACAGTCCCACAAGGACAGGACAGTCCCCCAATATAATATCATGGATAAAATTGTGTACCACCCCAACCTCTTGGGTCACAGGCACCAGTGGGCAACCCCAAGTGTCCCTATGGAATCATAACACTTTAAGGGTCTTATAAATGGTGCCAATTTTACCAGCCTGTGTGTACAAGGGTCACCATACTACCTGAGTCCAGCAGAGCCCAGGAGTGAAGTAGGTTGACACAGATGTCACATTCAAACCACCCTTCAGTCAGATACAGGTGGATGACACAGACACTCTGGGTATAGCAGGGAATCCTCCATGTAGCCAAACATTCCGAAGGTTTTTTCTGCAGGGGAAACTGAGCTTGGACATTGCCTCAGGAGTAAAACCATCAGTACAGCATATTCTCATTCCTCGCTACTAGACCAGATCTCTGAGACACTGGTATGGTCACTCTCTAGTTCTCCTAAGTGCTGGTTCCCAGGTTTGGCGATCATTCGATAGTGAGGCTTGGAACGCATGCTAACCACAGAGGAGCGCACGCTGACAGATCAGCCCCATATACATTGCTGGAAAGGTTTTGTGATGACCTCCTGGCACTGGAATTTGTGAGTGCAATATTTTATACCCTATTTTTTTTAATAAACAGCAAATATATTGCACAAGGATGGCTATTTATTTTTATATGAGATCCTGAGATAAGCCAGCATGCATGTTTAAGAAGTATATATTGGCATACCAAATGGAAAGAGTTTCAGTTTGATCCCTATGAGCAGAGTGGTTATCCCTTATATGAACCAAATGCACATATGTAGCTTGTTTCTGGTGAGTGACCATTTTAGAAGGTGGTGGTGTCTTCACAAGTTGGTGGATAAATAGCTTTGTTCAGTCACGGATGAGGAATTGAGCACATGGGAAAAAGTTGATCAGCATTGAAGAAATAACACTGGGACTGTATTTCTCTCCTCTTGCATTTATTGTTTTGATTTTTTTCGATTTTTCTTGTTTTTTGTTTAGTTTTTTGATATCACACAATTGTTTTGTTTCATATTTTATTATTGAAAGCACAGATTTTTTTGGTATATTTTACATACTTGCATATTTTTCCAAGCACATTGTGGCACTTTATAAATATCATATATCTAACATTTGACACAAATTATGTTTTTTGCTGGGGTGACACACACATCACACAATGGGGACACATACCTGTTTTCCAATCCCCATCCCTGACACCTGAACACTGATTATACAAGTATGCTATCAAAACCCTTGCACAACTTGATGCCTTGCTTTATAATTTCATGTATACTGTTCTAGTCATGCAAAACTTTTTTCATTTTCTACAATTTTCTTAGCTAATTTAATAATTATCTGTTAATTAAATTTACTGTATTATGGATATATATAGTACAGTGTTGTTTCAGCATGCTGATAGTGAAAATTGAAAAATTACTTATTGCATACTGTTGCATGTTTTTAATCATTTAGCAGCCGATTTGTTTAATTTGGTGAAATTCATACAAAAGAAAAGATTGTGACTTACTGAAATGTGGCTAGGTTTCTAGGAGCAGTTAGCAACTTTCTATGCTACTCTTGGTTGGTAACCGTTTAAGAGTGCCACTGCCAATAAGCTTCCTCACCTGAATTAGGCACGATGCTGTGCAAATCAAAGTGCAACTGATTTGGTCATATATGAGGACTGTCTATTTATGTGAGTAAGCTAGATGTTTTAAGCCTAAACTTCTGGGTTACAGAAGAAGACTCTGACTACACTGTTCTGCTTGGATGCAGCAAGAGACTGGCTGCACACAATGATACTGTATCAGAACTGGTGTGATTTTTGTATGATTGGTGTAAAATACAATGCCATACTTGTAGTCACAACCATATTTACAATTACGCTACTTGTAATTTTGTGTCTCCAGAAAATATAATCCTTAAAAGCATTCTGGAGGGCATGGCCTAGGCATGGCGGCGTGAGGACGTTTCTTCACAGGGCTCCTGGCTGGCGGCTCTATCGCAGCACATACACGGCATACTACCGCACATTAACGGCATTCACCCACAGCCTCAGACACCCGAGGACCCAGACAGCCACCCGCCCGCTCCGAAAACCGGCATGGACCGTTACCTGCACCTGCTTCAGCTGGCGGCCTCCACACCTGCAACAGCCAAGATGGCGCCGGCCCGCCATGCAGCCCAGGACACAGCGGAGGTCCCAAGTGAGACTGATCCCCCACTGCAGATAGCGGATGATCACAGCATGCTTTCCTTCTCACCGCCCCCAGCGACCTCTCGCCCTGTCTCCCCAGATCTCTGGCAGCCTTTCCAGACAGGGAAGACACCCTGCACGGCTCATCACTCTTGGCTTCACCCTCAGCCCCCATTCCATCCAGCACTCTGTGCTTCAGCCCAGGGGACATGGAGGAGCAGAGACAGCCACCCATGCATCAGACCACAGTGAGTACGCTCAATTGTATGCAGCAACCACAGGGTCTCCCTCTCCATGCCTCATCTGAACAAAGACTGTGGGCTTTTCTGCAGCAGCTGCCCACAAGAAATGACTTATGCCGCGTACACATGATCGGTTCGTCAAAAAAAAACGGTCTGATGGACCGTTTTCATCAGACGAACGGATCGTGTGTGGGCCCCGTCGTTTTTTTCCCATCGGTGAAAAAACGTAGAACCTGTTTTAAAATTATCTGATGGTTAAAAAAACGATAGAAAAAAACAATCGTCTGTGGGGAAATCCATCGGTTAAAAATCAACGCATGCTCAGAATCAAGTCGACGCATGCTCGGAAGCATTGAACTTCATTTTTCTCTGCACATCGTTGTGTTTTACGTCACTGCGTTCTGACACAATAATTTTTTTAACTGATGGTGTGTAGGCAAGACTGATGAAAGTCAGCTTCATCGGATATCTGATAAAAAAATCCATCAGACCGTTTTCATCGGATGAACCGATCGTGTGTACAGGGCATAAGAGTCACTTGTTCAGAGAATAGAGACGGCCATGAATGGTGAGAAACAATCTGTCAGAAAGGATGTAGCAGTACTGGACTCCCGGGTCACTGTAGTAGAGCAGGAACAGGACATAGTATCTCAGTCTGCATACTTCCCAATCCGAACTTGACCAAATCATACAGCTGTAGGGTTGAGCGAACCGGAACTGTAAAGTTTGGGTTCGTACCGGACTTTTGGATTTTTGGTACCCGGACCCGAACCCGAACAATTTGCTGTAAGTTCGGGTTCGGTGTTCGGCAATGTAATGGTGCGCTGCAGGGCAGCCAATCAACATTCGTTTAACTCGTCATTTGACCTAGAAGCCATCACAGCCATGCCTACTAATGGCATGGCTGTGATTGGCCAGTGCAGCATGTGACCCGCCTCTATATAAGCTAGAGGCACACAGCACAGCACGTCACTCTCCTTTAGATAGGGTAGGGAAAGTCCTGCTTCAGAAATCAAATTACACCAGCACTGCATATGTTACTGTGAGATATCTGCTTTAGATACTTTAGGGAAAGGTTCCTGCCTGGTTTTGCTTTTAGGGAGAGAAATATGTAGGAGTCAGTCCAGCTTCAGAAATCAAATTACACCAGCACTGCATATATTACTGTGAGATATCTGCTTTACATACTTTAGGGAAAGGTTCCTGCCTGGTTTTGCTTTTAGGGAGAGAAATAGGTAGGAGTCAGTCCTGCTTCAGAAATCAAATTACACCAGCACTGCATATGTTACTGTGAGATATCTGCTTTAGATACTTAAGAGCCCTTTCACACTGGTGCGTTTTTGCAGCGTTTTTGCCACGTTTTCGCTGTAAAAATAGCGCTATTAAAACGCTCATAAAACGCTCCCCATGCATCTCAATGGACCCTTTCACACTGAAGCGTTGCGCTGGAGGAGCGTTCAGAAAAGTCCTGCAAGCAGCATCTTTGGAGCAGCTTTTGAGCGCTGAAAAAAACACTCCAAAAAAGCCCCTCTCCATTGAAATGAATTGAAAACGCTTGAAAAACTCCCATAATCCGCCCTGAGCTGTAGAAAAGTCACATGATCTCGCAAAAAAAAATTAACATTCAAGCAGAAAAGAGAACATCTACAACAACAGGAATAAAATTATGAGAAGTTCAAAATGGCCAAAAAAATTATCTATCCCATAAAAATGAAGTTTTGAAGTAAAACAACACACTACTGGATTTACTTTACAATACATTGCTTGTTTTACAAGATCCCTAACCCTAATCTCACTCCCAATAGTCCCAAATCCCTAACCCAAATCCCACTCCCAATAGTCCCAAATCCCTAACCCTAATCTCACTCCCAATAGTCCCAAATCCGTAACCCTAACCCTAATCCCGCTTTCACTAGTCCCAAATCCCTAACCCTAACCTCACTCCAAATAATCCCAAATCCCTAAACCTAATCCCACTACCAAAAGTCTTGAATCCCGAACCCTAATCCCACTCCCAATAGTCCCGAATCCCTAACCATAATCCCGCCTTCACTAGTACCAAATCCCTAACCCTAACATTGCTCCCAATAATGCCAAATCCCTAACCCTAACCCTAATCCCACTTCCAATAGCCCCAAATCCCTAACCCTAATCCCGCTTCCACTAGTCCCAAATCCCTAACCCTAACCCCACTTCCACTAGTCCCAAATCCCTAACCCTAACCTCACTCCCAATAGTCCCAAATCCCTAACCCTAATACCGCTTTCACTAGTCCCAAATCCCTAACCTCGCTCCCAATAATCCCTAACCCTAACCTCACTCCAAATAATCCCAAATCCCTAACCCTAACCCTAACCCCACTCCCAATAGTGCAAAATCCCTAACCCTAACCCTAATCCCACTTCCACTAGTCCCAAATCCCTAACCCTAATCTCACTCATAATAGTCCAAAATCCCTAACCCTAATCTCACTCCCAATAGTCCCAAATCCCTAACCATAATCCCGCTTCCACTAGTCCCAAATCCCTAGCCCTAACCCTAATCTCAATCCCAATAGTCCAAAATCCCTAACCCTAACCCTAATCTCACTCCCAATAGTCCCAAATCCCTAACCCTAATCCTAATCCCACTTCCACTAGTCCCAAATCCCTAACCCTAATCCCACTTCCACTAGTCCCAAATCCCTAACCCTAATCTCACTCCCAATAGTCCAAAATCCCTAACCCTAACCCTAATCTTACTCCCAATAGTTCCAAATACCTAACCCTAATCCCGCTTCCACTAGTCCCAAATCCCTAACCCTAATCCCACTTCCACTAGTCCCAAATCCCTAACCCTAATCTCACTCCCAATAGTCCAAAATCCCTAACCCTAATCTCACTCCCAATAGTCCCAAATCCCTAACCCTAACCCTAAACGCGCTTCCACTAGTCCCAAAACCCTAACCCTAATCTCACTCCCATGAGTCCAAAATCCCTAACCCTAACCCTAATCTAACTCCCAATAGTCCCAAATCCCTAACCCTAATCCCACTCCCAATAGTCCCAAATCCCTAACCCTAATTCCACTCCCAATAGTCCCAAATCCCTAACCCCAATCCCATGTCCACTAGTCCCAAATCCCTAACCCTAATCCCACTTCTACTAGTCTCAAATCCCTAACCCTAACCCCACTTCTAATAGTCCCAAATCCCTAACCCTAATCTCACTCCCAATAGTCCCAAATCCCTAACCCTAACCCTAATCCCGCTTCCACTAGTCCCAAATCCCTAACCCTAACCCTAATCTCACTCCCAATATCCCTAACACTAACCTAACTCCCAATAGTCCCAAATCCCTAATCCCACTCCCAATAGTCCCAAATCCCTAACCCTAATCCCACTCCCATTAGTCCCAAATCCCTAACCCTAGTCCCACGTCCACTAGTCCCAAATCCCTAACCCTAATCCCACTTCTACTAGTCTCAAATCCCTAACCCTAACCCCACTTCCACTAGTCCCAAATCCCTAACCCAAACCCTAATCTCACTCCCAATAGTCCCAAATCCCTAACTCTAATCCTGCTTTCACGAGTGCCAAATCCCTAACCCTAACCTCGCTCCCAATAATCCCAAATCCCTAACCCTAATGCCACTCCCAATAGTCCCGAATCCCTAACCCTAACCCCGCTCCCAATAGTCCCAAATCCCTAACCCCGCTCCCAATAGTCCCAATTCACTAACCCTAACCCTAATCCAGCTCCCAATAGTCCCAAATTCCTAACTCTAACCCTAACCCTGGGAGTGGGATTAGGGTTAGAGTTAGGGATTTGAGATTATTAGGAGCGAGATTAGGGATTTGGGACTATTGGGAGCAGGGTTAGGGAATTGGGACTATTGGCAGCGGGATTAGGGTTAGGGATTTGTGACTTTATAGGAGCAAGGTTAGGGTTAGGGATTTGGGACTATTGGGAGCGGGATTAGGGTTAGGGTTAGTGAATTAGGACAATTGGGAGCGAGATTAAGGTTAGGGATTTGGGACAATTGGGAGCGGGATTAGGGTTAGGGATTTGGGACTATTGGGAGCGAGGTTAGGGTTAGGGATTTGGGACTATTGGGAGCGAGGTTAGGGTTAGGGATTTGGGACGATTGGAAGCGGGGTTAGGGAATTGGGACTATTGGAGCGGGATTAGGGTTAGGGATTTGGGACTATTTGGAGCGGGATTAGGGTTAGGGTTAGGGATTTGTGACTATTAGGAGCAAGGTTAGGGTTAGGAATTTGGGACTGTTGGGAGCGGGATTAGGGTTAGGGTTAGTGAATTAGGACAATTGGGAGCAAGATTAGGATTAGGGATTTGGGACTATTGGGAGCAGGATTAGGGTTAGGGATTTGGGACTATTGGGAGCGAGGTTAGGGATTTGGGACAAGTGGAAGCAGGATTAGGGTTAGGGTTAGAAATTTGGGACTATTGGGAGCGAGGTTAGGAATTTGGAACTAGTGGAAGCGGGATTAGGGTTAGGGATTTGGGACTATTGGGAGTGGTGTTAGGGTTAAGGATTTGAGACTATTAGGAGCGAGGTTAGGGTTAGGGATTTGGGACTATTGGGAGCGGGATTAGGATATAGATACATACGTTGCAATGCTCATCCGAGTATAATTTCTGAACTTGTCTGGGTGCACTCTCAAGTCCTCATAGAGCAACGCAAATTGTCCTCTTAAGGTGTGTGTATGGAGGATGGGATGAACCCAATAGCGACGTTTCTGCCTCTGTTGGTGGATATTTTCCCAATAGAGTAGCACAAACAACAAAAAAAGCTCCATAAACTCCATCTTCTTTCTGTACCTTCTTCTCACCTCCACGAGATACCAGGAAACAGGAAGTGATGTAGAGAGGTGGGATTGTCCTTTGATGTCCATGCTTCAATAACGTTTGTAAAACGCGGTAAAAATGCGGTAAAATAGCAGTGTTTTACCGCTATTTTAACACTCCGCTATAGGTGTTTCTAGTGTGAAAGGGCACACAGGGAAAGGTTCCTGCCTGGTTTTTCTTTTAGGGAGAGAAATAGATAGGAGTCAGTCCTGCTTCAGAAATCAAATTACACCAGCACTGCATATGTTACTGTGAGATATCTTCTTTAAATACTTTAGGAAAAGGTTCCTGCCTGGTTTTGCTTTTAGAGAGAGAAATAGATAGGAGTCAGTCCTGCTTCAGAAATCAAATTACACCAGAACTGCATATGTTACACCCTTTAGATACCTTTCTTCTATTGTGCTATTCAAAAAAACATCCATTTAGGGAAAAAAATTGCAGTGTTTCCTCCAGTGTTTGCAGTGTTTCCTCCATATCTGTACGTGTGAGATAAACACTTTAGCTACTGTTCTTCTATTTTGCTATTCAAAAAACACCCATTTAGGGCAAAAAAAAATGTTTGCAGTGTTTCCTCCAGTGTTTGCAGTCTTTCCTCCATATCTGTACGTGTGAGATAAACACTTTAGCTACTGTTCTTCTATTTTGCTATTCAAAAAACACCCATTTAGGGCAAAAAATATATTTTGCAGTGTTTCCTCCAGTGTTTGCAGTGTTTCCTCCATATCTGTACGTGTGAGATAAACACTTTAGATACTGTTCTTCTATTGTGCTATTCAAAAAACACCTATTTTGGGCAAATCATTTTTTTGGTGCGTTTCCTGCATATCTGTACGTGTGAGATACACACTTTAGATACTGTTCTTCTATTGTGCTATTCAAAAAAAAAAAATATTTAGGGCAAATAATTATTTCTTTGGTGCATTTCCTGCATATCTGTACGTGTGAGAAACACCCTTTAGATACTGTTATTCTATTGTGCTATTCAAAAAACACCCATTTAGGGCAAGATCCTACGTTTGAGAAATATGAGGAGAATGTCAAATAAGGGACGTGGCCCTGGTCGTGGTGCTGCTGGTGGAGCTCCTGTTGCAGGGAGAGGATGTGGTCGATCTGTGCCAGCTACACGCACAAGTGAAACACCTTCCTCAGGTGCGAGTAGGCGACAGAGCCTGCAGCGGTATTTGGTCGGACCTAATCCGGCTCTACGAATGTTGAGGCCAGGAGCAGAACAGGCGATAGTAGATTGGGTTGCTGCTAGTGCCTTCAGTTCCTTCACATTGTCTCCCAACCAGTCTTGTGCTGAAAGATCAGAGTTGGCACCTACAGCCGATGTCCATCAGTCTTTCACCTCACCCCCTTGCAAATCAGCCAAGCAGTCTGAGCCCCAAATCATGCAGCAGTCTCTTCTGCTTTTTGGTTTCCCAGGGCCATCCACCTAGCCCTGTCCCAGAAGGGGAAGAGATTGAGTGCACCGATGCCCAACCACTTATATTTCAAGATGAGTACATGGGGGGACCATCACAGCACGTCTCGGATGATGAAGAAACACAGTTGCCAACTGCTGCTGCTTTTGCAATTGTGTAGACCGACAAGGAGGGCAGTGGTGAAGACTGGGTGGAAGATGATGTGGAGGACGATGAGATCCTCAACCCCACATGGAATCAACGTCATGCAGGTGACCTGTGTAGTTTAGAGGAAGAGGCGGTGGTCGCACAGAGCCACCAACAGCAGAAGAGGGAGCAGGGTGCAAAAGCGGAGCGTCTTTCCCCTAGACAGTACGGCTGCTACTGCCCAACGCAGCAAGGGACCGAGCACACCAAAGCCAGGTCCAAGGAGTTCCCTAGCGTGGCAGTTCTTCACACAATGTGCTGATGACAAGACGCGAGTGGTTTGCATGCTGTGCAATCAGAGCCTGAGGCGAGGCATAAATGTTCTCAACCTGAGCACAACCTGCATGACCAGGCATCTAAGTGCAAAGCACGAGCTGCAGTGGAGTAGACACCTCAAAAACCAAGAAAGGTCTTTGGCTCCTCCTTCTTCCTCTTCTGCTTCAGTCTTGACCTCTTCATCCACCTCTGTAGTGACAGTGGCACCTGCCACCCCGCAATCAGAGGATCGGCAAGCAACACTACCACCTAGGTCACCAAACATCTCCACATTGTCCCATGGAAGCATTCAGCTCTTTATCTCCCAAACACTGGAGCGGAAGAGGAAGTAACCCCCTACCCACCCGCGATTCCTGGCCCTGAATGCCAGCATTTCAAAATTCCTGGTGTTTGAAATGCTGTCATTCCGTCTGGTGGAGACGCAGAGTTTTAAAAGCCTGATGGCATTGGCTGTCCCACAGTACGTTGTGCCCAGCCGCCACTACTTTTCCAGGTGAGCCATCCCTTCCCTGCACAACCAAGTGGGGGACAAAATCAGGTGTGCACTGCGCAACGCCATCTGTGGCAAGGTCCACCTAACTATGGATACGTGGACCAGTAAGCACGGTCAGTGACGTTATATCTCCCTAACAGCACACTGGGTAAAAGCAGTGGTGGCTGGGCCTGAGGCAGATAGCAGTTTGGCACATGTCCTTTCACCACCGAGGATTGCAGGGCGCTTCAGTTTGCCTTCTGTTGCTAACTCCTCCTACTCCGCTTCCTCATCCTCTACCGCCTCCTCATCTGGTCAGCGTAACACATTCACCACCAACTTCAGCACAGCCATGGGTAAATGACAGCAAGCAGTTTTAAAACTTTCCTGTTTGGGGGAAAAACCCCACACCGCGCAGGAGTTGTGGAGGGACATGGAACAACAGACCGATGAGTGGTTGGCATCAGTGAGCCTCAAACCGGGCCTGGTGGTGTGCGATAATGGGCAAAATCTCGTAGCAGCTCTGGGCCTAGCCGGTTTGACGCACATCCCTTGCCTGGCGCATGTGCTGAATTTGGTGGTGCAGAGGTTCCTTAAAACTTACCCCAATATGCCACAGCTGCTGTAGAAATTGCGGTCCGTCTGTGCGCACTTTCGGTGTTCTCACCCTGCTGCTGCTCGCCTGTCAGTGCTGCAGCGTAACTTCAGCCTTCCCGCTCACCGCCTCATATGTGACGTGCCCACAAGGTGGAACTCCACCTTGCACATGCTGGCCAGACTGTGCGAGCAGCAGCAGGCGATAGTGGAGTATCAGCTGCAGCACGCACGCGTGAGTCGCTCTGCGGAACAGAACTACTTCACCACCAATAACTGGGCCTCCATGCGAGACCTGGGTGGCCACGCTGCTGGTTTCCCGTTACAAGGACAATGTACCGTCCTTAATTCCCTCACTGGAGCGTGATCTCAAGATGCGCGAGTACAAGCGCACGCTGGTAGACGCGCTGCTGGTGGAATTCCCACCTGACAGCGGGGGCACTGTGGAAGCACAAGACAAAGGCAGAGGAGGAGGAAGAGGTCACCAAAGCAGCCGGGGCACCGCCAGCACCTCAGAAGGCAGGGTTAGCATGGCTGAAATGTGGAAAAGCTTTGTCAGCACGCCACAACAACCAGCACCACCAGCTGATATGGAATGTTTTAGCAGGAGGCAGCATTTCACCAACATGGTGGAGCAGTATGTGTGCACACGCATACACGTACTGAATGACGGGTCTGCCCCCTTAAACTTCTGGGTCTCCAAATTGGGCACATGGCCTGAGCTTGCCCTTTACGCCTTGGAGGTGCTGGCCTGCCCTGCAGCCAGTGTATTATCTGAACGTGTATTTAGCACGGCAGGGGGCGTTATCACAGACAAGCGCAGCCGTCTGTCCAGAGCCAATGTGGACAAGCTCACGTCCATTAAAATGAACCAGGCATGGATCCCACAGGACTTGTCCGTACCTTGTGCAGAATAGACTCGTATACCGTCCTCCTCCACCGCCACTTCCACCTACACCGCCACATCCACCACCACCTCAACCTCCTACTCCATATGGACCTCGTCCTCCTAGGTCAAGATTATTTTTATTTTTTTATGTTATTTGAAGTTATTTACCTATCCACATTTATTTGTAGAGTACTTGCCATGCTCTAACCAACATTTTGCTGCCATCGTTCCTCCCAAATCCGATGTTTTCCGCAGATCCAGGAAAAGCACACGTGGTCATGCTTATTTGGCGTAAAACAAAGTTTATAAACTATGGGCTAGATTCACAAAGGACTTACGCCGACGTATCTACTGATACGCCGTCGGAAGTATGAATGTGAGCCGTCGTATGTATGCGTCTGACCCAAAGAATCAGATACGCCTGAATTTGTCCAAGATACGACCGACGTAAGTCTCTTACGCCGTCGTATCTTGGGTGCATATTTACACTGGCCGCTAGGGGCACTTCTCTAGATTTACACGTTGAATATGCAAATGTACTAGATACGCCGATTCACAAACGTACTTGCGCCCGATACGCTGTTTACGTAAGACATACGTCCGGCGTAAAGTAAACCCCTGCTATATGAGGCGCAGCCCATGCAAAGGTATGGACGTCGGAACAGCGTCGTATTTTACGTCGTTTACGTAAGTCATACGTGAATGGGGCTGTGCGTAGGTTACGTTCACGTCATAGGCATTGAGGCGTTGTATGTTTGGGCGTATATTCGACGTGATTCTGAGCATGTGTGCGCATGCGCCATTCGATCGCCCGCTCATTTACATGGGGTCACGGTTAATTTAAATGAGGCACGCCCACTACCTGCCTACTTTGAATTAGGCGGGCTTACGCCGGCCTATTTACACTACGCCGGCGCAACGTACGGCGCGACTCCTTTGAGAATACTGGGCCAGATTCACAAAAGGGATACGACGGCGTATCTGCTGATACGCCGTCGTATCCCTGTTTCTATCTATGCGACTGATTCATAGAATCAGTTACGCATAGATATCCCTAAGATCCGACAGGTGTAATAGTTTTACACTGTCGGATCTTAGGATGCAGTACCGCGGCCGCCGCTGGGGGGAGTTTGCGTCGTAAACCAGCGTCGGGTATGCAAATTAGCAGTTACGGCGATCCACGAAACTTTTTCCCGTTGTTACGTCGCCGCAAGTGTTAGTTTGCCGTCGCAAAGATAGGGCACCTTTTACAAAGTGTAAAATTACTACACCATGTAAAAGTATACCCGTCTTTCCCGCGTCGCTTTTGAATTTTTTTTAAAAAAAAAAAATTCCAGGCGCAAGTCTTTTTTTCATGTCGCGTTTCACAAAACGTCGGCGCGTCGTAATTTCGCGCAAAGCACGTCGGGAAATTTGCGTCGGGAGCATGCGCAGTACGTCCGTCGCGGGAGCGCGCCTAATTTAAATGGTACCCGCACCATTTGAATTGGCCCGCCTTGCGCCGGACGGATTTAGGATACACCGCCGCAAATTTCCAGGTAAGTGCTTTGTGGATCGGGCACTTAGACAGAAAATTTGTGGCGGTGTAACCTAAATAGGTTACGTTACGCTGCGCCCGGGCTACGTGAATCTGGCCCATTGTTCTGGGCTCCCTGTTTTACGTCGGCGTAGCGCATATGAGATGCGCTACGCCGGCCAAAAGATGCGCCCAGGTACGTGAATCTAGCCCATTGTTGTCAAGATGATGTGTTTGTTCAACCTTACTAGAATGAGAAAGGCAAACTGGATTCATTCACACAGTGATAATAAGCAGCTGTTTACACATCTGGACTCAGGAGCACCTGTGTGTCCCCCATAACTAGCATATTTATTAGGGTGTCCCACAAATGATACTTTGGGATGCATCCATGTGTGGCAAAAAGCATCAGTAGTCTAGCTTGGGGTAACTCAGAAAAACAAAGGTGATGTTTTTAGGAAGGATCCCAAACAGACAATTGTACCGCTCTCATCGGATGGACTGATCGTGTGTACGCGGCCTTAGACACAAAAGGAGAAAATCCCGAACGTTTCCACACAATGAGGGGCAATGAGATTTCTGCTGGATCTGTGGGTTCCTATTGCTATTGATGCAAGAGGGGGAGGGGGGGTCAGCAGACGTAATAAAACAAGCCAGATAGAAGGGGGGGAAACAGCTAACTGCTGGTTACCAAATGTCATGATTCACGTCGGTTCTCAGAGGAGGAAAGATGAGATCGTCGCTGGCTTCTCTGCGGTCTAGGCGACAGAGTCCCCCTGCTTGCCGCCACGCTGGTGCATCAGCAATGTTCTGCAACCAGTTTGGAACTGCAACAGGAGCCGTCTCCATGAAGGCAGAGAGGGCAGGGAGATCATCGGGCATGCGGAGGGTAAAATAATGCAGGTTCCTCTTGAAGGTGACAGCGAGGGTTAATCCCCACTGAGACCTAGTTGCCTAGCGAGCTCCAGGACCGGTCGGAGCCCAGACCTTCCGCAGTATAATCTTTTTGTGCGAGTACCGGTGAATCAGGAAAATCACATCCCAGGGTCTCTCTGGGTCTGGGGAGTGGGGGCCCAACGATCTGTGGATGCGGTCAAATTCCATTGATTCTGGAAACGATTCCCTGGCCAGATGATGAAAGATTGCGAGCATTGTCGTCGCCAGATCTTCCGTGCCCGTGGCTTCTGGAAGTCCCTGGAGCTGCAAGTTGTTATGCCTGCTACGGTCCTAAATTTCCTCCATGTGGAGCTGCATGGACAGTGTCGTAGTCGTCTGTAGGGTCTGCTGGGTCTCCAGAGCTGTTACTCTTCTCTCCAAAACTGTCACGGATGTCTTTACGAAATCCAGCCGGGTCGATAGAGAGTTGATATCTTTTTTTAATGACTGCAATTTCTTTCGGTGAGTAGCCTCCATGCGGCCTATGAGGGTCTCAATGTCTGATCTGGTTGGCAGTGCCTGAAGGATGGACCGTAGATCAATGTCCGCTCTCAGGGTAAGGGGTTGACATATGGAGCTTTGCAATTCAGGATGGAACACCTCTGGAGTATCAGAGAAGACATCCGAGGTTCCAATGCGCCAAAGGATCGTGGCTCTGTTGGGCCTCATGCTGGGAGTTGCATAGAGCCACCATCTTGGTAGCTTTGTGTGCGTTCTTATGGCAGAAAACCACTTGAACACATATTTAGGTGCACCCATTGAACACTGTGGGGCTAAATACACATGAATCTGCTCAAAAAGAAGCTCCTGTACTTTTCCATGTGACAAATGGCAAGCTATAAGCGACAGAGTGCACTACTATGAACAGATGAAATTTAAATAAAGGGATTTGTACTTGTTGGGTGTTGTCACACATAAGCATAACAAAGTGCTCAAGTATGAATGGACCATTAAAGAGAACACCACAAGTAAATGGGGCCACTCTGCAAGCATCCTGCAACTGTGTGCAATACATACAGATGTGTGCACTAGTAGAGGGGGATAGAAAATTTCTATCCAAGCCCTTTCAGTATAGAGCTATTTTAATTATCATAAGTGCAATTAGAGGATAGAAGATAACTAACAAATTTTTCTTACACTCATATACCAAGGACCAGATCCTGAAGTGGAAATGTTAACCTTTCACACAATTTAGGAGATCATTCTGCACCACCCTAAGACCCCTTTTACACGGGGGCATTGTAAAGTGCCTGAAAAATGGCTCCCCTGCAGTCTCTGAGGCAATGCGCTGGAAGGACGTTAAAAAAACTCCTGCAAGCAGCATCTTTGGAGCAGTAAAGGAGCCGTGTGTACACCGCTCCTCCACCGCTCCTGCCCATTGAAATGAATGGGCAGCACAGCCAAACCGCCAGCAAAGCACCGCTGCAGCGGCTCTTTGTGGGTGTTTTTAACCCTTTTTCAGTCGCTAGCGATGGTGAAAAAGCTCCACGCTAGCGGTTGAATACCTCTGCAAAAACAACAGTAAAGCACTGCTAAAAATAGCGGCGCTTTGCCTCCGCCGAATGCCGTACCCAAATTAATTTCATATATTTTTTTTGTTTGAGACAGACGGAGCTTTCTTTTGGTGGAAATTATTCAGCACTGGGATTTCTTTTTTTTTTTACTGAAAATGTTGAAAAAAAAATGATAAACGAAACTAAATAAGACCAAAATATATTCTGCTACATTTCCTTGTTGAGAAAACATATTGGCTGTCATAGTGATCAAACGATTGGGAACTATGTTGATTGGTTCCTATTTGTGAGAACCACACTGGGAGCTGTCTTTAAAAGCATGGTCTCAGAACTAGGAGCACATATGGGTATGTATGAGTTCTAAAACAAAACATAGAATAACATTTGATCAGCATGGGACATCATATCTGTGTGTGTTAAGCTTCAGACTGCAGTCGGAAAGGAGTTAAGAAAAGAGCCTATGAGGGCCCTTGAAGAAAAACACAGCTGCATATCTGAGGATTTAAGAGCAAGAGACTGGCACCACTGAGGGATATGGGTCTTTGATGAGAAGAAAATATATACATACATACATACATACAATTCATGAATAAACTGGTGACAATGAAGCAGTCTGGCTACATCATTAGTTTAAGCAAAGCTGTAAGTAAAGTTGTGCTCACAAACAGGCTGTGCTAACACCCTGCAGCTGAGAGCTGTAAGTAATGTAGAACAACTGCTGTGAGAAATGGAGGGCATTTTGACATTGGTACATAGAATTAGGAAGATTGGAAAGTAACAGTAGTGTATTGCGCATCTTACTAAATACGTCAAAACAAATCATTTGCATGGTTTCGTAATTCTCATGCTTCTCATGCAATTGCAGGAACAAGCAATCCCAGATTGTTTTGTTATAAAACACAAACAACAGAGGGCGCACCAGCCTTGCGCGTTATCCCACAGTATTTATAAAAAAATGACTGGCTGGCGCGTTTCAAAGGATATACCTTCATCATCTGAGTCGTATGACCTATTAGGCTACGGATGAGTAGCTTGATTAGCTATCTCTATTCAGATGTTTATGATAGATTTAGATAAATTTAATAAATACTGTGGGATAATGAACTAGGCTAGTGCGCCCTCTGTTGCTTGTGTTTTGTAGTCGCTTCAGGACATCCCCAGTCTTGAGAGGGCAGCAAGGCTTGAAGTACTATCCTTGTGACATGGAGATCTGTTTATCACCTATACTGGGCTAGTACACTGAGGCCGCGTACACACGGTCGTTCCAAACCGATGAGAATGGTCCGACGGGACATTTCCATCGGTTCACCGCTGAAGTGGCCTGATGGTCTGAAGTGCGTACACACCATCGTTCCAAAAACCGATCGGGTCAGAACGCGGTGACGTCAAACACACGACGTGCTGAATAAAATGAAGTTCAATGCTTCCAAGCATGCGTCGACTTGATTCTGAGCATGCGCGGGCTTTGAACCGATGCTTTCTGTACTAACCATCGGTTTGGACCGATCGGGCAGCGGGCCATCGGTTCGATTTTGAAGCATGTTTTAAAATTTTGGACCGAAGGACAACAGGCCGATGGGCTATACACACGGTCGGTTTGGACCGATGAAACTGAAGCTCGGTCTATTCTCATCGGTTTTGTTTGACCGTGTGTACGCGGCCTGAAGCATAGGAGGTAGTCTGTATTTTTTAACTTGTTTTGTCATTCATATATACTCTAAAACTGTAATGATTTATATTCCATTTATGCTTTTTTATTTTCTTTCTTTTCCATAATTCTTACTCCTAACTTTTGTTTTTCTCCTAACATTCTATCTTTTTTAAAGTACCACAGAAAGAAATCTAATATGCCTAGACACCTAGACACAGTACAATATATATATATATATATATATATATATATATATATATATAGATAGATAGATATGTATATATATATATATATATATATATATATATATATATATATATATATATATATGTGTGTGTGTGTGAAATGTGCCCATACATTTAAAGTATACAATGTATAATTTGGTAACCTACTCTTTCTTCCATGACACAATGCACACGGCTGTTTCAGAACCTGAGCTCCAATGATCAATAGGTCTTTGAAAATGTCACTGCAATACTGTGTTGATGTTGCAGGAGAGAACATATAACATTATATATGACTTACAATTCATGGCTTATCAGCATACAACACTTGTATTTTATAGAATAGCTATTAAGTATGTATTTTTGTTTTCAGATTTATACTGTACATTGCCTGTTTGCATGAATTTTGAAAACGTATGAATACAGGTTTTATTACTCTAAATTTAAAATATATAATTTCACAAACTTTTTAGGAAAATTAACATGGTGTGAATAAAAAAGACAAAAAACAAACAAACAAACAAACACAACAGCAATATCTACACCTAGCATTTTTATATATATATATAAAAGAAAAAAAAACCTTATGCAAGAATTTCATATTCCTGATATGTGTTGGTTGTACCATGTGCTTTTGTTAAAGAGTTCTCTTTGTATCGCTTCCTTTGTGTGAAATGCCTGGTGTTCCTACCACCCCCCCTGTTGCCCTATTTCGTACTGACCATGCTAGGCATAAAAGCGCATTGCGGTCAGGGTTTTGACTGTGCTGGGGGAACAGCATGCCTATCTTTCAATAATCAGACTTATGCTGACATGCACAGCCATTCACTGAGAAGATTTGTTTACTGCTGTTTCTCCACTTCCACCTCTCTAAGTCCCTTATGCACCTGAGAACAGAGGTTATGAGATCACTTATAAAAAAGTAAAAAAAAAAAAAAAAGGATTTATATTGTGTTTTTATATACAGTGGCCCAGATTCAGGTAGAATGGAGCAATATTTGCGTGGGCAAAGAGCAAAGATTTTTCTCTGCGCCCACGCAAATATTTCCATTTGCCCAGCGATTCACGGAGCAGTAGCTCCGTAAATTGCGCGGGCGATATGCTAAATAGCCCTGCGTAAGGGCGCCTAATGTAAATGATTCCCGAATCATTTAAATTAGGCGCGCTCCCGCGCCGAGCGAACAGCGCATGCTCCGTCGGGAAACTTTCCCGACGTGCATTGCGGCAAATGACGTCGCAAGGACGTCATTTGCTTCTAAGTGAACGTGAATGGCGTCCAGCGCCATTCACGGTTCACTTACGTAAACGACGTAAAATTTGAACGTCGCGAGCGGGAAGCGCAGCTATACTTTAGCATTGGTTGCGCCTGCTATTAGCAGGAGCAGCCTTATGCTAAAGTGGCCGTACGGAAACTCCGTACCTTGCGTGCGCAGGGCCCGCGCAACTTTTGTGAATCGGTGGTAGTATGCAATTTGCATACTATACGCCGATCACAATGGCCGCGCCCCCTAGCGGCCAACGCAAGAATGCAGCCTGGGATGTGAAGGCATAAGGAGGCTTATGTCTGTCACATCCTAGACTGCAGTCGGTGTAACGAGGTTCCTGAATCAGGAGCACTCGTTACACCGGAGCAAGTAAGCCCTTGCGCCGCGCAACCTATGGTTGCGCGGGCGCAAGTGCTTCTTGAATCTGGGCCAGTATATGTACAGCATACACACAAATGTTTTACCTTTCATTTCTTTTTAAAACTGAATGGGTTGTTTTACAAGGCAAGGGTTCCAATATACGTTAAATGCATATCTGTACTGTAAAAATAAAGACTGAACAAAAACATTACAAAAAGGAACACATCAAAATGCAACATCAATGGATTTATTACGATTAAAAAGCCAAATACACACTCACAGAAATATAAAATCAAAGAGCTTATTTGCAGCCTTGCCACATTGTATGGAAGCTGTCCACTGGAAGAGCCGCTTGTGACAGCAAACAGCAAGTTGTCAGCAAAGAAACCAAATCCAATGTTTCAGGAAGTGAATAGAACCACTGTGGAACACAGGGCAGGATGTGATGTCACACCTAGGGTGGTCTGGTTGCTTCGGTAATGCGTTTTGGAGCTCCTATCGGCTCCTTTCTCAAACCATTGAAAATCACAGGCAGGCATGCTCAATTTAACAGGGGGAGTGAGGGTGGGTATCCCAGGCTCAGCCAATCACAAAACACTTAGAAATAAAGGGGAAGTGCAAAGGTGGGGAGAGAGGAAAGGAAAATACAAACACAAAACTACACCTCCTGCATATAATGCCGCTGTGGAGCTGCGAAACTACTGAGCCTAGCGGGCCGACGTCACTCACAACCAATCAATGATACGAGAAAGAAAGGGACTACAACAAAACTAATATGAATAATGAATGTATTCTATATATATTTGCTATAAATTCTTCATATTCGTTTATACTGCCTTATTTATGTGATGCTGCACTTAGCTGGTGCCCCCTTGTGTTCCTTTTTGTTATTTCAGAGATTTTTTCCTGTCTCAGGTGTAGCTGCCTACTGAAGTATCCCATCCTATGGGATTTTTATGAACTCCTTATAAACATTTTATGAACTACCTATGCTACACATGTGTTACTTTACATGTATCTAGGGAGGTAGAGGGTGACTTATGTGGATGATGCATTAGCATTTGTTTGCGCCACATTTTTATTTTTTGTTTGAGTGAAAATTCTGTTACTATAACAGCTATGTAATACAGATATGTTCGAGGCGCCACTCATACCTGAGCAGATCTTATTTCAAATGATTTGCCAGCATTTTTTTTTTTTGCATTTTGCACATGTGGAATGCAGTGGCGGCCCGTCCATAGGGGGCGCATGGGCGCCGCCCCCCCTCTCCCCAAAGCCAGTAAAAAAAAAAAAAAAAAAAAATGAAAAAAAATTTTTTTTTTTTGGGCCCTTTAAGAAAAAAAAAAGGTCCTTTAAGACGGTGCATGTTCAGGGTGAGCGCCGGTCAAAGACTCACAGCACTGCTATAGCATCATTGAAGCGTCATGCCAATGCAGCAGGCAAGACGCTTCATTTGCAGTTTTTTTTTAAGCTCTGTGGCTATGTGCTGTGCGCCATGAGCCAATCACTCTCCAGTGTCTCCACTCTCCTCTCTAATTGGGTCCTGCTGCTTCCTCACTGCAGAAGGAAATGGGCGGTGCTTTCCCCAGGGCAGTGTTACTTTCGCTTTTGACTCCAGGAGGACTAAGGTAATTAACTTTATTAAAATACTTTATTTGTCTCATTGTCTGTCCTGTCCAGTGTCCCTGTCCACCCCATCATGTCCAGCACCTTATGCTGTATGCTCAGCCTGTACTGTGATCGGACTGAGAGAGGACAGGAGGGAGGGGGAGGGTGCCGTGCTTCACATCTCCTGTATGTGTGTGAGGGCTTAGAGTGCCTGCGTCCTGCAGCTGTGCTGTACAAATCTCTTATCTCTGTCTGTCTATCTAATCTATCTGACTGTCCTGCCTGTCCCCTCTCTCTATCTATCTATCTATCTATCTATCTATCTATCTATCTATCTATCTATCTATCTATCTATCTATCTATCTATCTATCTGTCTGTCTATCTATCTATCTATCTATCTATCTATCTATCTATCTATCTATCTATCTTTCTATAGATCTATCTATCTATCTATCTATCTATCTATCTATCTATCTATCATCTGTCTATCTATCTATAGCTCTATCTATCTATAGCTCTATCTATCTATCTCTCTTTCTATAGATCTATCTATCTATCTATCTATCTATCTATCTATCTATCTATCTATCTATCTATCTATCTATCTATCTATCTATAGCTCTATCTATAGCTCTATCTATAGCTCTATCTATCTATCTATCTCTCGATCTATAGATCTATCTATCTCTCTCTATCTATCTATCTCTCTATCTATAGCTCTATGTCTCTATCTATCTATGTCTCTATCTATCTATCTATAGCTCTATCTCTCTCTCTCTCTCTATAGATCTATCTCTCTCTCTCTCTATAGATCTATCTCTCTCTCTCTCTCTCTCTCTCTCTCTCTCTCTATCTATGTCTCTATCTATCTATGTCTCTATCTATCTATCTATCTATCTATCTATCTATCTATCTATCTATCTATCTATTAGCTACCTCTGTCTAATTATCTATCTATTTATCTATCTAATTATCTGTCTGTCTATCTATATCTATCTGTCTGTTTAATTATCTATCTATCTATCTATAGATCTATCTATAGCTCTATCTATCTATCTATCTATCTATCTATCTATCTATCTATATATCTATCTATCTATCTCTCTATCTATAGATCTATCTATAGCTCTATCTATCTATCTATCTATCTATCTATCTATCTATCTATCTATCTATCTATCTATCTCTCTATCTATAGATCTATCTATCTCTCTATCTATAGCTCTATCTATCTATCTATCTATCTATCTATCTATCTATCTATCTATCTATCTATCTATCTATCTATCTATCTATCTATCTATCTATCTATCTATCTATCTATCTCTCTTTCTATAGATCTATCTATCTATCTATCTATCTATCTATCTATCTATCTATCTATCTATCTATCTATCTATAGCTCTATCTATAGCTCTATCTATAGCTCTATCTATCTATCTCTCGATCTATAGATCTATCTATCTCTCTCTATCTATCTATCTCTCTATCTATAGCTCTATGTCTCTATCTATCTATGTCTCTATCTATCTATCTATCTATAGCTCTATCTATCTCTCTCTCTCTATAGATCTATCTCTCTCTCTCTCTCTCTATAGATCTATCTCTCTCTCTCTCTATAGATCTATCTCTCTCTCTCTATCTATCTATGTCTCTATCTATCTATGTCTCTATCTATCTATCTATCTATCTATCTATCTATCTATCTATCTATCTATCTATCTATTAGCTACCTCTGTCTAATTATCTATCTATTTATCTATCTAATTATCTGTCTGTCTATCTATATCTATCTGTCTGTTTAATTATCTATCTATCTATCTATCTATCTATCTATCTATAGCTATCTGCCTAATTATCTATTTATCTATCTAATTATCTATCTATATCTATCTGTCTGTCTGTTTAATTATCTATCTATCTATCTATCTATAGCTCTATGTCTCTATCTATCTATCTATCTATCTATCTATCTATCTATCTATCTATCTATCTATCTATCTATCTATATCTCTATGTCTCTATCTATCTATCTATCTATCTATCTATCTATCTATCTATCTATTTGTCTGTCTATCTAATTATCTATAGCTAGCTGTCTGTCTGATTATCTATCTATCTATCTATATCCATCTAATTATCTATCTATATCTATATCTATATATCTGTCTGTTTAATTATCTATCTACAGCTCTATCTCTTTATCTATCTACAGCTCTATCTATCTATCTATCTATCTATCTATCTATCTATCTATCTATCTATCTATCTATCTATCTATCTATCTATCTATCTATCTATCTATCTATCTATCTATCGCTCTCCCTCTCTCTCTCTCTTTCTCTGTCTCTCTCTATCTGTTTAATTGTCTGTCTATCTATCTATCTATCTATCTATCTATCTATCTATCTATCTATCTATCTATCTATCTATCTATCGCTCTCTATCTAATTATCTATCTATATCTGTCTGTCTGATTATCTATCTATCTATCTATCTATCTATCTATCTATCTATCTATCTATCTATCTATCTATCTATCGATCTATCTAATTATCTATATCTATATGTCTGTCTAATTATCTATCTGTATGTCTAATTATCTATCTATCTAATTATCTATAGCTCTATCTCTCTCCCCCTCCCTCCATCTATCTATCTGTTTAATTATCTATTTATCTATAGCTCTATCTAGCTATGTCTCTCTATCTATCTATCTGTCTGTCTGTCTATCTAATTATCTATCTAATTATATATAGCTCTATCTCTCGCTCCCTCCCCCTCCCTCTATCTATCTATCTATCTATCTATCTATCTATCTATCTATCTCTATCTGCCTAATTATCTATTTATCTATCTAATTATCTATCTCTATCTATCTATCTATCTATCTATCTATCTATCTATTTGTTTTATTATCTGTCTGTCTATCTATCTATCTGTCTCTCTGTCTGTCTGCAGGTCCCATTGTCTGCGAGTGGCGGGGGGGGGGGGGGCCTGACTGGGGTTTTGTTTGCGCCCCCCCAAAAAAATAGAGCACCAGCCGCCACTGGTGGAATGCACAAGTTTTTCTAAGCGCTATACATGTGTTTTGTAAGCTTCAGGCATTTTCTCTTGCCCAATAACTTTTTTAAATGATCATCAAATGACATCAAATGTTGTCATCTTCCTTGTATAGTCTATCTTTTTGTGGGTTGTTGTGGTAGAGAACCACTTTAAAAATGGGTGTATAACATGCATAAATGCTTGTGTCGCACATGTAGCGCTACCCCCGCAGGAGCCGCTGATTTGTTTTTGGGATCGGCATATTGAGTTACCCTAATGTGAAGTATGGGTGCAGGTGGATAACAAAGCAGTGAGCGAAAGTCCAGACAGTGAATAAAGCGTTTTCCAATGCTTTATTCCAGGCCAAACACGGCCAACATCAACATTTAGTGGGAAGAGCAGGTTGATGAAGAAGAAAGAAGAAGTTTGCAGTGTCAGGCCCGGATATTAATTGAGCAGTGCTTGCTCAATATAGTACCAAACTGTTATTCGTCGCCACTCTAGTTGGAGTGGGTAAAGTGCCCCCGGACAGACCCCTCTCACAAGCCTGGCAGCCAAAGTGTCACTTAGGATTTTCTGGGAGGAACAGATCTCTCTCACAGACCTGGCTCTAGGGCCTCTGCCACAGGCCAATTACCATTAAGTGAGCTAGATGGATAGATTGAGCAAATCCTCCCAGTAGGTTTTTAGCATAGGTCACCAGATGACAGCAGCACGTACTGTCACCATTCCGGTCACCAGATCCCTGATTGGCTCGCTCAAGCCCTGTTGGACAACCTGCCTCCGGGTTCCCCTCAAGCCAGCTCCCCAATCGAACGGCACCCAGCCTGGGATCCTTTCAATAGAACCGGGACTCCAGTAAGTTACCTCAGGATGAGAGTTTAGTTAGACTGCAATTCTGGCCTGGTGGGCCTCGCTTGTGGGGTCCATGGATGCGCGCACCCTGAAGGTGGATGCCTCACCTGGAAACTGGGACCCCACAAAACTTGGTTAGCACATGACACCTGTCACAGATATACCGCTCCCCAGCATGCCCTGCGAGGGAGATACTTCCCTGATTGGCTGCTGGGGAAAGTTGCTCTGCCAGAACCCCTCTGGCGCCAACTGCCGGCCAGGGATGGTATTGCATCACTGGAGCACAGACTGACCCAGTGGACATTTCTGGAGTGACAGAAGTCCCAATTTTAACAGATTCAGAATGGGAGCAAAGTAACTCTCCCATTCCCCACTAACTTTAGTGTAGTGCCCATACTAAAAGTAAGGGGGCGCTACACACATATTTAGGTGCCCAAATTGAACTCTGTGGGGCTAAATACACATGAATCTGCTCAAAAAGAAGCTCCTGTACCCTACCACAAATGAAAAGCTACAAGCGACAGAGCACACTACTATGAACAGGTGAAATTTAAATAAATACATTTGTACTTGTTAAAGCTGGGGTTCACCCGAAAAACACATTTTTAACATTAGATTGAGGCTAATTGTGGGAAGCACAATCGGGTGTTTTTTTTTAAATCAATGCAGTACATACTATTTTAGAGATAGATGTTCTCTGCGGCTTCCGGGTATGGTCTGCGGGACTGGGCGTTCCTATTTGATTGACAGCCTTCCGACCGTCGCATACATTGTGTCAAGCGTTGCCGAAAGTAGCCGAACATCGGTAAAGAGGGGATCCAGTCAATAATACAATTAAGAGTAAGCAGTTATAAAGATTTTAATTATACAGGCACTTACCGTCCCAGAGACCAGTGCTGTCATCACCCTAGACCAGTGATGGCGAACCTTGGCACCCCAGATGTTTTAAAAACTAAATTTCCCATGAAGCTCATCTACACTGCAGAGTGCATGAGCATCATGGGAAATGTAGATCCAAAACATCTGGGGTGCCAAGGTTCGCCATCACTGCCCTAGACCGTTCTTCACCAGTCCACTTTCTGAATGGTCCCACAGTATACTGGGACATGTGTTTGCCAGGAGGTTATGGGCGGGGAAGAGCCAAACTTCCACTCTACTCGCCTAGACGAGCAGAGTGGAAGTGGGAGCAGGTACCTGCTCCCAGAAAAAAATATATAAAAAGTGGTAGAGGAGGATGGGAGGAGGAGGATGAGCGAAACTTCCCCTTTCAGATGCAGCTCTGCTTTAAATATAATAATGGGGACTGCTTTATCTATCGAAGAATTTGTAATCCAATGCAGCCAATCATGTAATCCAGGTAGCCCTGCCAGACAACATGGCCAGATCCTAGACTTCCAATGTAGAAGCTGCAGCAACAGCACCAGCACATTCTGGTCAAAAGCACGGGATCAACCCCTTTAGCTGATCATGAAGCAGTGGCAGTACATTGTTGAGGTCATTATTCTATTCACTGTACTGTCTTTTCCTGGAGGTATGTTCACTGTTGGTTCATGTGCATTTTTTTGTTTGACTGGATTTCAGCTTTAATCTAATGCCACGTACACACGATCGGTTTGTTTGATGAAAACGGTCTGATGGACTATCGGTTTTTTATCCATCGGTTAAAAAACTAGGAACTTGTTTTAAAATGATCTGATGGTTAACTAACCGATAGAAAAAAACGATCGTCTGTGGGCACGTCCATCGGTTAAAAATCCACGCATGCTCAGAATCAAGTCGACGCATGCTCGGAAGCATTGAACTTCATTTTTCTCAGCACGTCTTGTGTTTTACTTCACCGCGTTCTGACACGATCGGTTTTTTAACTGATGGTGTGTAGGCACGACTGATCATCAGTCAGCTTCATCGGATAACTGATGAAAAAATCCATCAGTCTGTTTTCATCGGATGGACCGATCGTGTGTACAGGGCATTAGGCCCATACAGTCAGACAACACAATCACAAATTCTGCTTGTTTTCTAAATTTATTGAATGCTTCCTGCTGCTTAAATCAATACATGTGCTTTGCTAATTAGGGTTGCTAAAAAACAAATGAGATTGAAGAATCCTAATCACTGTTACCATTAAGATGAGTCATGGTTTTTGTTAAGGCCTTATCTCATTCACATGGATAGTCTGAGGCTGAAAAATGCATTAAAATCCATGTGCCTTTATCTGCTTGGGGAGCCACAGGTTGCACATACAACTGGCTATACAGCTGTGGCACAGACAGGAATATCACTCTACTACTTCCTAATGCAGCTTGTGTTCCCCCTGTTGCAGATTTACTTCTTTGTAGATCACTTCTTTTCTAACCTTTAGGAAATGTCTGTGACACTCATTGCTTCAACTATTCACCCATTCTTCAAAGAGGCAAGGATTATTTAAGTTCTTATTTAGAGCATTTGGAGAATCAGTTTAGTAATTTATATTACATTTTATTGAATAAAATTAACTTACAATTAGAAAAAGACCAAACATGACATACATCAGTTTTGTAATCTTTTAGACATATTGGGCCAGATTCTCGTAGTTCTGCGTATCTCTGCGGCGGCGTAACGTATCCGATTTACGTTACGCCGCCGCAACTTAGACGGGCAAGTGCTGTATTCTCAAAGCACTTGCTCTGTAAGTTGCGGCGGCGTAGCGTAAATCGGCCGGCGTAAGCCCGCCTAATTCAAATTTGGATCAGGGGGGCGTTTTATTTAAATGTACTGTGACCCGACGTGATTGACGTTTTTCATGAACGGCGCATGCGCCATCCGTGGAAATCTCCCAGTGTGCATTGCTCCTAATACGCCGCAAGGACGTGGACGTAAATTACGTCCAGCCCCATTCACGGACGAGTTACGCAAACGACGCAAAATTTTCAAATTTCGATGCGGGAACGATGGCTATACTTAACATTGTTACGCCGCACTTATGCCACCATATAGCAGGGGCAACTATACGCCGGGAAAAGCCTAACGTAAACATTGTAACTTTACTGCGTCGGTCGGGCGTACGTTCGTGAATTTGCGTATATAGCTGATTTACATATTTTGACGCGTAAATCAGCTTACACGCCCCTAGCAGGCAGCGGGAAAAATGCAGTTACGATCCGACGGCGTAAGAGACTTACGCCTGTCGGATCTAATAGATATCTATGCGTAACTGATTCTAAGGCCCCGTACACACGAGAGGATCTATCCGCTGGAATTGATCTGCGGATCAGTTCCAGCGGATAGATCCGCTGGTGTGTACATCCCAGCGGATCTTTTTCCGCGGATTTTTTTCGGCCCGACCGATTTCCAGCAGATAAAAATTTCTTAGCATGCTAAGAAATCTATCCGCTGGAATCGGCTTCAGCGGATCGATCCGGTGGTCTGTACAGACTCACCGGATCGATCCGTCCGATTCCCTCCCTCGCATGCGTCGTAATGATTCGACGCATGCGTGGGTATCCTTATATGACAGCGTCGCGCACGTCGCCGCGTCATCATCGCGGTGACGGCGCGACACGTCATCGCGATGGGATTTCGGCGCGGATTTCGATCCGATGGTGAGTACACTCCATCGGATCCAAATCCGCGGAAATCCTCGAGAGGATTTATCCGCGGATACGGTCCGGCGGACCGTATCCGCGGATCAATCCTCTCGTCTGTACCCGGCATTAGAATCAGGCGCATAGATATGACGGGTCGGATAAGGACTTACGACGGCATACATGGCGCTGCACCGTCGTAAGTCCTTTCAGAATCTGGCCCTTAATGTTATTTTTATGGTTGAACGAGATGGATATATTTGCAATAGATGTATGTGCCACATCTGAATGTACCAATGTCTCTGCAGGGATCCACCTTTTATTCACTCTGAACAATTATATCCCTCATGGATCTTGCTCTTCTAAATGTAATACAGGGCGTGTCTATAATAAACTGTACCAGAACTGGATCTGTATGTAGCCATACATCCCAACATTTTGAGATGGGAATGAGGAACACCTACTAGCAAAAGTATGTAGGCATAGGACACGCCCCATGCCACACCCCTTAAAGGAGAATTAACCAAAAAGGTTAATTAAATCCACAAGGGACTTTCTTTACCACTACTATTCCTTTATATTGGCTTTTAAAATGTACAAATGCAGCAATTTATAATTTGGATGAAAGGTTTAGAACTGGGAAACACTTTTTTAAAGATAAAAAGTGATTTTGGATATTGCTCCAAATCAGGGACAGTTGGGAGCTATGATGTAGCAAATAACAGTATTTACTGATTGTGACAGAACCCACTGTCACTGTGTGTTTTGGAAGGGACTGTGCGCGTGCCTCCTACCGACAGACTATGGGCCAGAAAATACTGGAGACCTGGGACATGCTGGCATTGAGTTAATGTAATGTAATGTAATGTAATGTAATGCTACAGCCCTTCTCCCCCAATCCCCCCCTCTTGTTGCTGTGTCTAATTGTGTTGATTCATGACACATAGACAATGGTCTGGACTGGAGACATCTCTCCTCTGTATTGAGAGACTGCCTGTTTACCATAATCTCATTAGGTTATCTGTAGCCTGTTTCAATGTACAAATGTTCAGTTCCCATTGGTTGTTCCTTGTCCCCTTCCCCTCTTTGGCAAGGCTTAGGGGAGTGTCCCTAACTGTGTGTAAAACTGTATGTCTTGGAATTTAATAAACAGTTAAAGCTCTGCATGTTTAACCCTCAACACCTGTGTGGATTGTCTCGTGATTGAGGGGTTAGGGCTGGCTATGGCTAATCTGCAGGCTGTGGGTGCGTTTGGAGGACAGGAGACACAGGTCTGGCGGATGTGCCCACCTGGGGTATCTGAGATCCGCCACACCGATAATGCTCCTAACTTGCGTATGCTGTCTTGAAAATCTAGTAATAACTCCAATTTGATTATCTGCTTTGTGTTTTGCTTCGCTGCACTATTTGGGAGTGCACATAGCGGCTGATGAAAAGATATTATATGAACATAACTATGGAGCATTAATTATAGAAATAATAAAAGATCTGAATAGATGGAAGGGAAACACACTAACATGGTTCGGGAGAATTAATACTCTAAAAATGAATGTAGTACCCAGACTTCTATATCTTCTATATACAGTCCCTATACAACTCCCCCAGATATTTTTTAAAAAGTTACGGAAAGTATTTATATCATTTATATGGAAAGAGGGAAATGCTAGGATAGCATACGAAATCCTATGTAAAAGCAAGGAAGAAGGAGGAGTTGGGCTCTCAAATATTGCATCCTATTACAAAGCGATGGCTCTGGTGCGTATATTGCACTGGTGCCATGATGCAGATAATAGAGCATGGGTATTAATAGAGGCAAATATGGCGGGGAGGAACCTGGCAGAGGCACCATGGATAACAACTAAGGCCAGGGGATTATCAAAATGGACATCCCCATTAACTCGGAACACACTGGCAGTATGGGACAGGATAAATCAATCTGGTAAATACGCCCCAAAAACATCACCATTGGCACCATTGGGGGGTTACCCATGGTTCCGACCAGGAGAGGAAAAAGGAGCATTAGGCCCATGGGAATCGGAAGGTAATACATGTGCCTGAGGTATGCACCATTAGGGGTCCTGATGCCTCAGGTAGATTTAATATCAACACAAGGAGATATGGTAATGGCAGGATGGAGATATAGTCAGATGCAAAGTTTTTTTAGAAGATTAGATCCCCAAGTAAGAACTTTGAATTCTCTGACTATATTTGAAAAAACACGTAGAAAGATATCACAACCGGACCACTTACTGTCACACATGTATAAAATAATACGTAGTGAAGAGAACAAAACAACCCCTTACTTTATTAAAGAATGGGAAAAAGAACTAGGATGCAGATTTCCCCCATCACAATTAAAAAAAAAATTACAATGACACATGCCACATCCACAAGCTCAGCCATTCAGGAAATGGCATTTAAGTTCTTGGTCAGATGGGTACCGCACCCCTGTGCGATTAGCTCAAATATATCCAACAAGAGATGACCGATGTTGGAGGGGGTGTGGGGAGCAGGGAACATACCTCCACATCTGGTGGGCATGTCCAGGGATAAGAATCTTTTGGGAGGAAGTGGCGCCATGGATCAGGAAAATGTCTGAGGAAACAATAGAGTTTACACCATTACACTTCCTGTTCCATGGAACCACAAGAGCCATAAAAACTTCTAAAAATAGCATCGTATCACATTTATTAAATGCGGCCAAAAGATTAATTCCAAGGTATTTGAAACAATTAACATGTCCCACCCTTCAAGAATGGAAAAGGGAAGTAGTTATAACAATGGGAGCAGAAAAATGGATACATGACATCCGGCACAAACAGGAGAAATTTAAAAAAATCTGGGAAATCTGGGAAAAACATAACCAAGAAATAGATGGATAAAACCAAAAGCCTTCTGAAGTTTGGGAAAAGAGAGGGGAACAAAGGAAAAAGGAGAGAAAAAGGAAAGGAAAGAAAAATGGGGAAAATCCACAGCTTTCATTTTTAATCTGTATGTTTTATGTATGTTTTGTTAATATGCCTAAGTAGAGACTGTGACACCAGAAGAAAATAACAAGGTGGCTAATGACCCTCCACACTCACTTTTTTTCTTTTTCTCCTTATTGGGGGGGGGGGGGGGAATTATAAATGAGAAGACACACACACATATATATATATATATATATATATATATATATATATATATACATATATATATATATATATATATATATATATATATATATATATATATATATATATATATATATATATATATATATATATAACATCTCCAACACAATTTTATACAAAATTAATAAATATTCACCCTTATCACAGATAAATAAATATACAAAGGCACAGAGGAACATAACACATTTAGCACTAGGAATACACATATATTAACACATTCCTTATAGTCATAAACACCCTCTTACACACACCTCTTTCCCGCCCTATCCCCCCCTTTTTTTTTTTTTTTTTTTTGTGTCTCTTTTCTTCTTTCTTTTTTTTTTTGTTGGAGGATTCGGATAAACCACCATATAGTAAATTAAGACAGCATGTAGTGAGCTGCCTTTCAAGTGTCAAGGCATGATAAATGTAAAATGTTAAATTGTATATGTAAAGAGGAAAATTTAATAAAGAAGAGATTAAATAAAAAAAATCTGCTTTGTGTTTTTTTGAAGCATGGATGAGATTCCCCCCCCCCCCTCATTTTTTATTTGTGGTTTCTGATGTTTTATATATCTTTACATCCAAGAAGGTGTTTTTACATTCTAGTTCTCATATATTCTATATATGCCTTTCCAGCCTGTAACTCTGGTGGCCTCAGTGTCTGCATGTCTTCTCTCCGGTGTATTCCACTAGTGGGCAATGGATGGTGAGAGGTGGTAAGTCAGTTTTACACTCTGGAATGTTTTTAAATTGTCTGGTTTGTCTGTCTATATACAGGGTGGGCCATTTATATGGATACACCTTAATAAAATGGGAATGGTTGGTGATATTAACTTCCTGTTTGTGGCACATTAGTATATGTGAGGGGGGAAACTTTTCAAGATGGGTGGTGACCATGGCGGCCATTTTGAAGTCGGACATTTTGAATCCAACTTTTGTTTTTTCAATAGGAATAGGGTCATGTGACACATCAAACTTATTGGGAATTTCACAAGAAAAACAATGGTGTGCTTGGTTTTAACGTAACTTTATTCTTTCATAAGTTATTTACAAGTTTCTGACCACTTATAAAATGTGTTCAATGTGCTCTCCAGTGACATGTGGCGAGTGCTACACTGTGGGCTCTTGCTGAATGAAGCTAGGACAGCCACTGATGTTTCTTCATTAGACCCCTTTCACACTGGATACACCTAGAGCGGAGCGTTAAAATCGCAGTATAACACCGCTATTTTACCATGATTTTACCACAATTTTAACACTTCGCTATAGGCGTATCCAGTGGGAAAGGGGTCTAATGAAGAAACATCAGTGGCTGTCCTAGCTTCATTCAGCAAGAGCCCACAGCGTAGCACTGGCCGCATGTCACTGGAGAGCACATTGAACACCTTTTATAAGTGGTCAGAAACTTGTAAATAACTCATGAAAGAATAACGTTATCTCAGCATCAAGGTGAGACTCTGCCTGGTATGAAGCTCCGGTCAGGCGAGTCTCGATGGCGGGGCCCATGGATGCGTGCACCCTGAAGGTGGATGCCGCACCTGGACTCGGCCCCGCATAGCACATCTACTCATGGCGGCTGCCACAGATATACCCCCCGCCAGCATGCCCAAAAGAGTGAAAAACCCTTCTGATTGGCTGCTGGGAAAGATAGGCCCATCAGAACCCCTCTAGCACCAACTGTCGTCCAGGGGTGACAACACACCCCTGGCACGCAGACCGACCTAGGAGGCAGTTCCAAACTGGCAACAGCACAAACTAAACATCTGTGAGTGGGAGCAACTTAAATCTCCCATTCCACTAACTTTAGCGTAGCGCCCCACTAACTAAGAAATAGGGGGGGCGCTATATATATGTATCTAATATTGTAAATAAAGACTATTGTACTTTTATATTGCTATTTTGGTTTACCTTATGGCCTTTAAAGTCCCAAGGGAAATGTATACTGCTCTTTATATTCAAGTAGGGATGTTGACCATCAGAGCCCATTCACACGGGGGCAACACGACTTCCAGCACAACTTTGGGAGGCAACTTGGACACGACTTGAGTATGAATCATCAGGCAACTTACAGGGCAACTTCAAGTTGCCTCCAGGACAGTACAAGGCAACTTCAAGTCGCCTCCAGGATAGGAGGCTTTCCAGTGGCCAATCAAACAACAATCAGGACTGTGGGAGGGAGGGGGGAGGGAGGGTTTTCCTGAGAAATGTATGTTATCTTCCTGTATTGTTGCTTCAGTTAAGACAGTGATCCGACTTCTGAGGCGACTTCTATTGAAATCAATGGGTACAAGTTGCCTAAAAGTTGCCTAGAAGTCGCATTGAAGAAGTACAGGAACCTTTTCAGAAGTTGGAGCGACTTCAGTAGTGTACATTAAGACAGCTCCCATTCCCTTCCATTCATTTTCTCGACCGCGCGACTTGGGACAACTTGGGGCGACGAAGTCGGACACCAGGAACCTTTTTTGAAGTTGGAACGACTTCAGTAGTGTACATTAAGACGGCTCCCATTCACTTCCATTCATTTTCTCGACCGCGCGACTTGGGGCAACTTGGGGCGACAAAGTCGGTTCCCAGGTCGCCCCAGTGTGAACCGGCTCTTAAATATCAAGCTACTTAAGCCGCGTACACACGATCAGTCCATCCGATGAGAACGAACCGACGGACCATTGTCATAGGTTAACTGATGAAGCTGACTGATGGTCCGTCGCGCCTACACACCATCGGTTAAAAAAACAATCGTGTCAGAACGCGGTGACGTAAAACACAACGACGTGCTGAAAAAAACGAAGTTCAATGCTTCCAAGAATGCGTCAAGTTGATTCTGAGCATGCGTGGATTTTTAACCGATGGTTGTGCGTACTAACGATCGGTTTTGACTTATCGGTTAGCAATCCATCAATTAAATTTTAAAGAAAGTTGCCATTTTTTTAACCGAAGGTTAAATAACCTATGGGGCCTACACACGATCGGTTTGGACTGATGAAAACGGTCCATCAGACCGTTATCCTCTGGTTAACCGATTGTGTGTATGAGGATTATACATTATATGTAAACTGTATTTTCCTTGTTGTCCGGAATTTAGAGGAAACTATAATGGCGTGTATTTTTTGACAAAGTAAGACCTCTCTTTCAAATCTCAGAACATTTGAAGTTATGAATAAGATATTGTTATAAAAATCAATAGACTTCTTTCCTTTGACAGAAAACATGTCTGTTACTCTTGTTCAGAAAATAAATTACTGCAAATTCCTGATTTTTCTGACATGGATCACAACTACTAACTATAACCCAGAAAGGAAGTACATACTGCAAGCCTGGTTTTTAAAGAGAATAGGATGGCCATTTATTGATTGGTTGCTAGCAGTGACTTGAAAGGCATCCCAGGCTTGCAAAGAATGCTGGAAGGTCTTCTTAAATGTAGATCTTTTTCAACAAAATTTCACCTGCATGGTAAACATTTGATAACATTTTAGCATGGAGGAGCTCAGTAAAATCACTCCACTCATCCTTAATAACTGTTACATTTCAAATGAGTTGGAATATAATTTTAGCAATAACGAAGACTGTAAGTTTTGTGGCACTCCCAACAAATTTCATCCAGTTTTGCAAAACTCTTGAGCACTCCAAGACAACTGCCAACAATTTCCATCACTCACAATCCTTGTGGTAACCATTGACACAGATTGCTCTCATCCATGTGTCTGTTTTTGCAATTGAATGCTTATTGGATGTGCTTAAATTGGCACAAATTTGTCCAAGTGCATGGTTGGTGTAAGAAACCATGGGGCAGATCCACAGAGCAAGTACGCCGGCGTATCTACTGATACACCGGCGTACTTTCAAATTACCCGCGTCGTATCTTTGGCTTGAATCCTCAAACCAAGATACGACGGCATCTGGGTTAGATCCGACAGGTGTACGTCCTCGTACGCCTTCAGATCTAAGATGCCATAGTTCGGCGTCCGCTGGGTGGCGTTCACGTCGTTTTCCGCGTTGGGTATGCAAATTAGCTATTTCCGACGATCCACGAACGTACGAGCGGCCGGCACATTTTTTTAACGGCGTCTCTAGTCGGCTTTTTCCGGCGTATAGTTAAAGCTGGTATTTCGTCGCGTATAGTTAGACCTGCCATGTTAAGTATGGCCGTCGTAGGGAGCTGTGGTGGCTCAACGCGATTGGCACTGCGCTGACAAGCCATTCACCTCTGCAGCTAGGGGTTCGGATCCCGGTCTCGGCTACATGTGAATTGAGTTTGGTGGTCTCAGCCCGGCCCCCGGTGGGTGTGCTATGCGAGGTAAGCCTGCGCTTAGTACGCCCACTCCCTCCCACAAAAACCACCACACCTACACGCACTCGAAATTGGGTTAACATGCACGCACTTTGACCATGCGGTCTCTAAAAAGAGAGGCGAAGGACTAACGGGGCTGGTTGAGCGGGCAAATCCTCTCACTCCCTTATAGGGAGTCCCTCTGCCCCGTTGGGCTTCAAAGCGGAGCAGGTAGGGCGGGCTGTGTGGGAGGACCCCCTCACGCACCCGCCATTGCCACCCGGGGCATGGAGAAAGATGGCAGATTGCCTCTGGGGGAGGCCTGCCTACTCCCAACTCCTGCAGTCTGGCTCCTCTCTCGAGTACACGCACAAAAATACACTTTAAAAAAAAAAAAAAAAAAAAAAAAAAAAAAAAAAGTATGGCCGTCGTTCCCACGTTTATTTCAATTTTTTTTTTTTGCGTAAGTCGTCCGTGAATCGGGAGTTAAAAAAAAAGTAAAAAAATGTTAAAAAAAATTACGTCGTTACGACATCATTTAGCGCAATGCACGGCGGGAAATTTTGAAACGGAGCATGTGCAGTTCATTCGGCGCGGGGACGCGCTTCATTTAAATGAAACACGCCCCCTAATCGCCAATTTGAATTCCGCTGCCAGAGATAGACTACGCCGCCGTAACTTACGGCGCGATTCTTTGGGGATTCGAACCGGCCAAAAGTAAGTTACAGCGGCGTAGCGTATCTCACATACGCTGCGCCCATCTATTTCTATGTGGATCTGCTCCCATGTCTTTGTAATTATTCCTGCTCTTTATAATCTATTATGCAAAGTTACATGAATAACAGTGCTTCCAGTTACTGAATTTTTTAGCACGGATTATTCTCAATTTCCACCTGTGAAAAAGACTGTGTGCTACAAATTTCTGCACTGTAAACACATATGCCCTTGCTATTGTGTAGGCATAGGCGTAAAAAGCCATAAAAAAATCAATTTACCAACAGAGCATCAAGGAATAATTGTCAGTTAATAATAGCATTCCTCCTAACTAAGAAAGAAGCATAGGAAGCAGAATGAATGACTGTCTGCTAAGCAAGATATATACAGTTTATAGGCTATTGTTTATAACCAAGCAAGCAAACAGCCCGCTGTTCTTTTTTCCTTACAGCTTTCAATCCTTTGCAATGTTATAAAGCTAATATTGTGTATTTTTTCCTCCTAAAAAGAAAATTAGCCAAAGCAGCAAAGATAGCTTTTCCCATTCATCTTCACTATCACGTTCTTCATTCGGCATGTCAGATACTACAGAGAGGAGAAGACAGCGCAGCGGCATGACAAATATACCTGCTGATTACTTGCAACACATAACAAAAAAGTAGGACAAAATATCTTAATGTTTTCCTCTTTCCATTCCCCATTCATTAAGTGAAAATTTGCTGTCATTTATAAAGGTCAATGGAAAATAAAGTATTGGAACAAACTAAACTTTCTTGTTACTAGTCATTGTTGTATTACATGTACATTTTATTCAATAAGACAGCTCCTGGATTTTAATGTAATGCTTTCATATATTTGATAAAGACACTGAGCAAATGCATACAAAATTACAATTAAACTCACAGATATAAATCCTCTTTATTATTAATTTAAATAAATTGTTATAAAATTTAATTTTCTGATATTGTTTGTGTTTAAGCACCGTCAACATCCCATTCGCTCCATTATTTTTCTCTACTACACCAGGGATGAGGTGCGATTTTTGTATCTGTGCTTGATTGGATCATAATCTTCTTCCTTCATAAATCCTTTTTGTATTTCTTTACCTTTATCCCCTACACTTCCTCATTTTTAATTACTTATCATACTTAAGAAGTCTATCCAAACCCCCCCAAAAATGTAATATATTTTAGCTTATCAGTCCTGATGTGTTAGCTGCATTGGTTTTATTTTTTTATTTTTTTCCCTCTTTGGTTTCACTTGCTGATTATGAAGTAACATGCCTTCTGTCCTAAGGTGCCAACACTCACAGTCTTGTATCAGGACAACAGAAACAGAAAACGTAATCTTTTGAACGGCGACATGCGTTACGTCCTTTCCTATTCACGGACGACTTACGCAAAAAATAAAAAATTAAAATTCGACGCGGGAACGACGCCCATACTTTAACATGGGCAGTCTAAATATAAGCCATGAAATAGCAGCCGTAACTATACGCCGGGAAAAGCCGACTACCGACGACGTAAGAGAATGCGACGAACGCGCGTACCTTCGTGGATCGCCGTAAACAGCTAATTAGCATACCCGACGCAGAAAACAACGCAAACTCCACCCAGTATTACACCTACGAAGCCGTACGACTGTCGGATCGAAGCCTAAAGCCGTCGTATCTTGGTTTGAGGATTCAAACTAAAGATACGACGCGGCAAATTTGAAAATACGCCGGAGTATCAGTAGATACGCCGGCGTATTTCTACTGTGAATCTGGCCCTATATGTCTGAAATCAAAGGGCCAGATTCACAAAAGGGATACAACGGCGTATCTGCTGATACGCCGTCGTATCCCTGTTTCTATCTATGCGACTGATTCATAGAATCAGTTACGCATAGATATCCCTAAGATCCGACAGGTGTAATAGTTTTACACTGTCGGATCTTAGGATGCAGTACCGCGGCCGCCGCTGGGAGGAGTTTGCGTCGTAAACCAGCGTCGGGTATGCAAATTAGCAGTTACGGCGATCCAAAAAACTTTTTCCCGTCGTTACGTCGCCGCAAGTGTTAGTTTGCCGTCGCAAAGATAGGGCACCTTTTACAAAGTGTAAAATTACTACACCATGTAAAAGTATACCGTCTTTCCCGCGTCGCTTTTGAATTTTAAAAAAATTAAAATAAATTCCTGGCGCAAGTCTTTTTTTCACGTCGCTATTCACAAAACGTTGGCGCGTCGTAATTTCGCGCAAAGCACGTCGGGAAATTTGCGTCGGGAGCATGCGCAGTACGTCTGGCACGGGAGCACGCCTAATTTAAATGGTACCCGCCCCATTTGAATTGGCCCGCCTTGCGCCGGACGGATTTAGGATACACCGCCGCAAATTTCCAGGTAAGTGCTTTGTGGATCGGGCACTTAGACAGAAAATTTGCGGCGGTGTAACCTAAATCGGTTACGTTACGCTGCGCCCGGGCTACGTGAATCTGGCCCAAAATCCCTTGCAATAATTGTGCTACTACCTACCTTATCACATTTATATTTTCATAAAAAATATACTCAAGTAAATTTTAGTGCACACAAACAAAACATGATACCCACATTTTGGCAGTGTCCAGTAAATACTGTAAATACCAAAACCTCAAAACTGTGCATGCTCGTGAAATGGCAAATAATATCTTAAATTATCTCTAAAAGCCTTTACAGCTCATTCATTTTTTGTTAGCAGAAAATGATGGCACTATAATTATCGCTCTCACTTCATTGTGTGCAGGAACACAGGGATACCTAATATGTATGGTGCATATATTTCCCTTCTTTTGAAGGCACAAGTACATGAATATGGTGGGCTTTGGGGGTGTTTTTTTTCTTTATTAATATGTATTTATGTGTTTACATTTTTCTAACTGAAATATATTGGTGTTACCAGGGGCAATTGACAATTGGGAGAAAAAAAAATAATCAATCACCCAGCCGCCATAATGGCTGGAAGTTTTTTTACATACTGGTATTGCCACCGACATACAAATCGGTGGTAGGAAAAGGATCATTCATAACATTAACCACTGAAATTTAAATCTCTCATTTAGAGTCAATTTAAAGCATAGTTCCTCCTGAAAAAATTATTAAGTCAGTAGCTACAAATACTGCAGCTGCTGACTTAAAATAAGGACACTTACCTGCCCAGGGAGCCCGCAATGTCCTCACCCAAAGCTGACCCGTCCCTCGGCTCCGGCATCTTCAGTAAGGGAATTAGAAAGTGAAGCCTTGCGGCTTCACGGCCTGGTTCCCTAGTGCACATGCGCAATTTGTGCTGTGCATTTTGAGTAATCCCTGCTGTCTTTTGGGACCTGTGTGTCTCCCAGTAGACAGTGGAGGGTGACGGAGGAGGGGCTGGTAATGGAGTAGATTGCAATGGATACTGCAGAGATCTTTTGCCGAAAGTGGGAGCAAATACCTGGATTAGACAGATATCTGCTCCCCCCTCCCCTCTCAAAAGTGGCAAATGTGACACCAGAGGGGGGGGGGGGGCCAGATCAGTGGAAGCTCCATTTCTGGGTTTAACTCATCATTAGCTAACACAGTCATAGACATTTGCTAATTTCCTGTGTTTATTACTTTTCTTTTTCTTTTTTTTTTATTGCCACTTCAGACTCACCTATAAAGGACAGCGAGACTTGCTCACATTTTTTTTCTTTTGCCCATAACGTCTCTTCAAAGGTTTCGCATCATGTGTGTTTTTTCCCTCAATGGCTGCTTTTTTTTCCCCCTTTAGTCATTTATTTTCTTTCTTTCTTGGGCTGCTTTTTTTCCCCCTTTAGTCATTTATTTTCTTTCTTTCTTGGGGAATTTTTCAGTGTTGAACAGCTAAAAAATTATAATAAACCACGTTGCCACACGGCAAAATACAGCAGGAGTATACACAAGGCTCTACCATTTATTTCCCCCTACTCCTACTTTGCGATTCAGCACTACATCACTTCAACTGAAAATTGCGCGGTCGTGCGACGTGGCACAAAACAAAATTGACATCCTTTTTTCCCCAGAAATAGAGCTTTCTTTTGGTGGTATTTGATCACCTCTGCAGTTTTTTTTTTTTTTTTGTGCTATAAACAAAAAAGGACGACAATTTTGAAAAAAATATATATATGTTTTACTATAATAAATAACTCCAAAAAAATATATATATATAAAAAAAATGTTTCCTCAGTTTAGGCCGATATGTATTCTTCTACATATTTTTGGTAAAAAAAAATCGCAATAAGCGTATGTATTGATTGGTTTGTGCAAAAGTTATAAGGGATAGTTTTTTATCGATTATTTCTTTTTACTAATGGCGGCGATCTGTGTTTTTTATCATGACTGCGACATTATGGTGGACACATCGGACACTTTTGACGCTATTTTGAGACCATTGTCATTTATACAGCGATCAGTGCTATGTACTGTGTAAATGACACTGACAGGGAAGGGGTTAACCACTAGAGGGTGAGGAAGGGGTTAAGTGTGTCCTAGGGAGTGATTCTAACTGTGGGGGCTGGGTTACATGTGACATGGCACTGATCACTGCTCCCGATGACAGGGAGCAGAAGATCAGTGTCCTGTCACAAGGCAGAACAGGGAGATGCTTTGTTTACACAGGCATTCCCCCGTTCTGCAGCTCCGTGACACGATCGTGGGATACAGGTGGAAATTGAGTCACGGTGCGCGCCCACATGGCGGGAATTTCAAAGCATTGTACCCATACGTTGTTTGAGCACACCAGCCATTCTGCCGATGTATATCTACTGGCGGCGGTCGGCAAGTGGTTAAGAGCTGAGATTGCCATCACATGACCAGCCAGTTTTCTCCTCCTCTTCTCCAGACCTCTCCTTCTCTAAAAGGAGGAAAGGAGAAAGCTGTCCAGTCATCGCAATCTCAGCAGTGAAATTAGGTATTTACAGCATTTAATTTTTATAAATCACACACAGATGGAGATACTACAATAGGAGGCAATGCTGATGGTGTATACATGTTAGAGTGGCTTAACAACCACTTTAAGTAACCGCTGTAGTAAAGCCCACTTTGTGTTTTTTACCCACAGGTTCGCCTATAATAAGGCTTACCTGTAGGTAAAATGAATATCTGCAGGAACCAAGAGCGCATGCGTGGGAGTGACATCATCGTTACTCCTGCCAATCACATAGCCGGAGCGCGCAAACCTGGAAGAAAGACCCAGGAAAGATGGTGGCCCTCTCAGTGGTGACAGCACACAACGGGAAGGCTTCGTTCTAAGGTAAGTATTTCCTAATGTGCTAGTATGCGATGCATACTAGCTCATTATGCATTTGCCTTACAGGTGTTTGTTTTTTTGTTCTTTTTAACCCCGCCACGGTTTACAACGACTTTAAGTATACTTCTTGTATGCAAAAGCTACCATTCACTTTTGAGATCACACCACAGTGCAGAACATTTTTTGCTATTACCGTGTAGCACACATGTCCACCGCCATACCTGTCTTATTCTGGATGCTGCTGTAAAGAGAAATGCAAGAGGCTGATGCCAAGTCAAATACAGGTGTAAACACTAGTTGCATTAAAAGAAATGTACAGTTCATGATGTATTAGTGAATTCAGAACTGCATTAATATGTGTCTTTCTTAACAGACTGGTGTTCAGCTTTAACGTAATAAAATAGAATAAAATAGAATCCTATGTCAGATATTGTACATACATTTCTGAGTTTGAATCGCTTTTTCCCTTTTGGACCTGGCTTCCATTGACCTTTCAACACCTCTACTTTTAAGGAAAACTCACTAACATTCATCAAACCTTCTTGTCAGTTAACCATCCTTTGTAATGCCCAAGTGATTTCATAGAAACAGTGAATACTTCCAGTCATCAAGAATAATTATTTTTCTTTCCCAGTTAAAATCTTTTTGTTTCTCTTTACTGTATGAAGTCTCACGGGAAAGTTGTTAAACCAAGAGTTGTGTCTTCATGTCTCCAATGTAATCCATCAAACTCAACTCCACTCAATATCACAATAGGTTTACTATATACACGGGGCTACAATATATGTGCTTTCATGTAGCCAGGATATATATAGGGTAAGGTTGTGTTATTTGTTTTGGAAGTTTAACAAAGGCCTTGACACAATCTAATTTGGAATATTATTTTAAGGAAGCTTCTATATTATAGTCAGGAGAATATTTATCCACAGGACATCTTTAGAAATGGTAAACTGTCTTTAAACATGTATTTTTTTTAAAGCTGACCTTTCTTGACAGAAATGAGTTGCATGTCTCAAGACTTTTGTCCTTCTTGCTTTGCTATGATTTGCCAGTGAAGTGTCGGCTGATTTGCACATAGTTGCTGCAGGTCAGTGACTCGTCTAGTAGTGAAGTAAGAAAACAAATAAAAGCCTTGGGACTTGAACCTTTAAACACAAGTCAACACACATTGCTATCTTTATTTTTGTCCAAGACTGGTTCACTTTAAAATGTCAAATCCTTTAGTTACGTAGTGATATATTACTTACACCGATGTTCATGATTATTTATGCCGATCTCCTGACTTATTTATGTAGCGGATGGTTTCTACTAGTTACTATAATCCACCACATTCACCCTGCTGCCAGACCTCCATACATCACTCTCCAGTAGACAATGAACAGTAGTTTGCTTTTGTTTTGTTTTTTTGTTTATTTGGGGGATATAACGTGATTGGGGAAAGGGTATGGGATGCCCATAGAACAGATCACTTGAAGGATTGTTATAACTGTTACTCCTCCTCTGCACAAACTCCTGCAGACGGTTACTCCCAGGACTCTTCTCCTCCTGCACAAACTTCACTGTCACAGCATTAGTCTTTCCCCCCTATCATCTTTAGACTGCACCAGGGATCACTCTGAATGGTCCTTGGCTGTTGCTAGACTTGCTGAATTATGAGAGGCCATGGGCCTGCAGTACCCCTTTTTTAGCAGCATTAAATAGTTGGTGGACTAGTGATTTCAGACAGTCCGACTTGCAAACCCTGTGCCCTCAGACCACAGTGATTTGACACAAAACCCCACAGTCTCTCCTCTGGCCTTGCACCCAGATCCTCTGGCATGCCTCTTCCAGAAATCCACTGTGCTTCACTCATCAAACTTCTCCTGCCCTGAATCCTTGATGAAGAATTTACCCAGACATGCATGCCAACTGCTTCTCCAGCTCCTCTGTTCCAGGACACCTCTCCATGACAGTATAAGGCGAGGCTCACTCCCAGCTCCCAAGCTCCTCCACTGAGGCGCGTACTCCCACCAGATAGGGATGGGCCCCATGCTGCAGTCTAACACTCCATTCTTCCCTTCACCCATCTGACATCTCCCTTCTAATGGGCTGTACCTGAGTTTGTGTAGAAGGCCTGTCCCCTGCCAATTACAATTGGGGATTGGTCAGGGCTCCTCACATGAACTCACTGTCACTCCAATGCCCAGCTCTGTCCCTCTTCCAGAACATTCTCCCTGGAAGCAGGGGAGGTGCCCAAAAACTTAAAGACAGGTGGTCACACCCACTCCTACACTAATCACTCCCTGCCCCCCAGATCAAAACAAACAGGCCAAGCATGCAGCACAGGCCTGCCTAAATTTACCTGCCTGGCAGCTATCACAAAAAAAAACTGACCTCTAGCACCTACCTATGGTAGAGGGCGCTAGATCTATAATTAAGTTACCTATAGCTTTATCATTACACTTTAAAGTTGAATTGCAGGAAAAAAGTCCCCCTTTGCAGTAGGCTGCACTTGCACTGCAAGAATGAATTGCTCATCTAAAGAACTAAATATAACAGTTTTACTTTCCTGATCCTCCGGTCCCACAGTCTCCTCTGCACTGCTACACTACAGCCTCTTCTTCCCTGCACTACAGTGTCCGAATATCCCCAATGTCATCAAGGCTGATGCAGGAATCTTAGCTCTGCAATGGACATGGGGACAGTAAGAGACAGCCCATTGCTGTACATTCAGGGAGTAGAGAATCAAGTAAGTAAAGGGTTTTTACCATCCCCTAGACAGACAGCCTTTGCAGTAGGGATGTAGCAGCACATTAAAGGATGGCTTTTTTCTTACTTACTTTTTTTTAGTTTGGGCTTTAATAATGAAGATGAAGATGACACAACTTATTTAATTTAAGACACCGGCATGTTGCTTAGTAAACATGTGCAGAACATAACATTTTGTTTAGTTTTGGATAGTTTTGTTTTTGCTAAATTTAATTTTGTTTATTCATTTTCTGAAGAATTTTCGTAAGCAGTAGGCCTGTAAGCTGGCCAACACAACCTTACCAACCAATGACTGCTGCATGCTAGGATAAGGGTCTGGTATGAATTTTGGTGCCATTGTTTTGTTTACACTTCAGCTGTCAGTGGGGAAGCCCGCTGACCGCTGATGAGTCATTGGTTGCTAAAGCGGAGTTCCACCCAAAAGTGTAACTTCCGCTTATCTGATTCCTCCCCCTCTAGTGCAACATTTGACACCCTTCTGGGGGGGGGGGGGCGAGTACCTGTTTTTGAAAAGTACCATGGCTCCACTTTCAGTAGACCTTGCCACTGTGGGGTACGTCTGAAGTTTGGCCCCCTCCTCCTCTTTCCTCCTAACCCTGCTGCCGGGCCAGTAAGGGAGCGCAGCGTGCTTTGCACATTCACAGTAATGACCCGGCTGTGAAGCCACAAGGCTTCTCTGCCAGGTTCCCTTACTGGCAATGGCGGCGGTGTCGATGTTGCTGGATTCCAGGACAGGTAAGTGTCCTAATATTAAAAGTCAGCAGCTACAGTATGTGTAGCTGATGACTTTTAATGTTTGGAGGGGGGGCGGAACTCTGCTTTAACAACCAGTTATTCTTCACACAGAATTCAAAATGCTCAAACATTTTTCGACTGATCCTGAATTAGAATCATTCAGAAAATGTAGAGTTTGCTAGAAAACAAATAAACCAAACTTTTAACAAGGTTCAACGAAATTTGTTGCTATTTCATTTGGAGATTCGGATATATCCGAATCTCTGAATAACCAAAAATGTGTCCAAATTTGTATTCGGACTGAAACTAATTTCAAATGTCTATTGCTTAGCTCATATCTACCCATAGCTAGTTGTACACTAATGTAAGCAATGTTCCTTATGTTTGCTATTACATGAAAAGTTGTACTGATATTTTATTAGCTTCACATAATTACGGTATATAACATTTCAATCTGATAAATTAGGCTCACAGATCACCTCCAGTTTATAATACTCATAGAGCATAATTATTTACTCAATTACTCATGCGGACTGGGTCCCCCACCACCACCACCAGGAACTCCACTGTGGTACCAGGACTAATACAACCTATGCTGATACTGGCAACAGCTTTTATGTTTTAATTATTTTGTTCACACTAATTGGGTCCACAATGGCATCATGCACAAATATAGAGTTTTTTTTTTTTATTTGAGCAGGAAGGAAATTATAATCAGGCATCAAATTCCACCCGACACATTTTGTACAAGATGTCTACTCATAAAATACTTTTTTTGGGGGATTTTTAGCAAAGACAGACCACTATTGCAAAACTGTCCTGTTGCTGAAAAAAAAAAAAAAAAAAACAACATGGAGTCCTCCTCCAAAATTCATACAAGGACCTTCAAGTCTGGTATAGAATTTAAGGGGAATCTCACAAAAAACAGGGTGAGGTTCCCCCAAATTTTATACCAGAACCCTAAGCATAGAATGAAGCCTGGCTGGCCAGGAAAGGAGGAGGGGGATGCATGCCCTCCCCCTCCTAAACCATAGCAGACCACATATTCTCAACATGAGGGGCACATTGCCAGGGGATCCCCCTGGAAAACACCTTATCCCCATAACCCTGATTCAGTGGTTGTGGGGGGTCTGTGTGCTGGGGGCTTATTGGAATCTGGAAGCCCCCTTTAACACTCATTCTCCCCTTTCCTGGTCAGCAAAGCCTCATGCTTAGATTTAGAGAATGTTTTGGACTTTTTTCTCTAGATTTTTGTATTTGTTTCCTTCTAAAATCGATTTCAGACACAAATGGTCTAGTACAGAATTTGGGAGAACCAATTGCTTTTTTTTTTGCCTATGTCTCCTTTAAAATCTATAATAGATTCAAAGGGCCTGGCATGATTTTTGTTGGGAACTCCATGCCTTTTAAAATTAAAACTTTACCTTTGTTTACAGTCACCCATAAACTGGGAATGCCCAACTGACAACTGAATGAGCTGGGTGGGGATGATTTACTGCATAGGAGTGGTAAAGTAACTTCTGGTTACTGATGATTTCAAAGAGAGGGCGAAGATAGATATTAAACAATACGGGCGACAAGGGAGATCCCTGAGGGACTCCGCATGTCACCGTATCGTTTTTCAGAAGTGAAAGACCCCAGTTTCACTATTTGTGATCGGTTTTCCAAGAAGGAGGAGAACCAGGGTAAAACACATTCAACGACTCCGGCTACTTCAGCTAGCCTAGTCAGTAGTAGTCCGTGGTCTACAGTGTCAAAAGCCGCGCTTAGGTCCAGCAGTATCAGGAGACAAGATTCTCCTTCGTCTGCGGCCTCTAGAGCGTCATCCCATATTTTGAGCAGCGCCGTTTCTGTTCCGTGACCCGGACGGAAGCCTGATTGCAACGGATCGAGTAATTTATGGGTGTCTAAATGCAGTTGCAGCTGTTGTACAACTACTTTCTCCATTACCTTGGAGAAGACATTTAGAGCTGTTATGGGCCTCCGGTTGTTTGGGTCTTTGGGGTCGAGGGTAGTTTTTTTTAGAATTGGTTTTACTGTACCTTGTTTTAGCAAGGTGGGCACCATGCCCTCCTTGAATGATTGGTTAATGAGCTGCGTGATAGCTGGTGCCAGTATATCGGCACTTTCTTTCAGCAGTTTAGTGGGGATGATATCATTGGGTGCTGTGCTATTACGCAGAGTCCCGATGATGTTTTTAGTGGCATCGATGAAAATGGGTTTTAGAGTGAATTTTGGTGGTTGCGACGGATTTATGTGGGTATTAGGTTTGTGATTTGGGGGGGAGTTGGTGACGGTTCCATTTTGCTGAATACTTTCACGGATTTTTTCAATTTTATTAATGAAATAATCTGATAATTCGTTGCAAAATTCTTGTGAATCAGAATTGGGGGCCTCTAAACAAGCTGGATTTATAGTCTGAGTGACCAGCTTGAAGAGTTCTCGGTTAAGGGCATTTGCTATGATGTTGGAGAAATGATTTTTTTTGGCCGTGAAGATTTCTTTGTGCTATTTCTTTGTTATTATCTTGTAAATGGTGTGGTTTTTATCTGAAGAGCACCTTTTCCACGCAGCTTCTGCTCTTCTACGCTCTTGCTTTAGCAACATCAGCTGGTCATTAAACCAGCTGGAGTTGTTTTTCCGGATGCAAGTTTTGCGTTTTGGTGCTACTAAGTCAGCTGACTGTAGTAGCGCCTTGTTGATGGCGTCATGTGTTTCTGTGGCTGTTTGTTTTTGTTGGGTTGTTTTTATTTTGTTCCCTAGTGTTGTTTTGAAGAGTTCCGAGTGGAGCTTCTTCTGAGATCTAGTCCAGTGAGTTGCTTTTTTTGGGCTGGCATTTTTGGTGATTGTGAATTTGATGGCATGGTGATCGGTCCATGGTTGCGGCTCATTTCCCAGGACGTCAATTTCCAAATCTTGTTTGAAAATGAGATCGAGCGTATGGCCTGAGGCATGAGTGGGGCTTTGTATTAGTTGCTGCAGACCTAATCCTTCCAGACGGTCGATGCAGGCGTCGGCTACGGGGTCCAGCGAGGAGTTGGCCCAGAGGTTGAAATCCCCAAGCACCAAAAGGTGTTTGATGTTTAGGGTATATGTGAAGATGAATTCCGTCAATGATGTGAGAAGGTGCGTTTTTGGGCCTGGTGGTCTATAGCAAAGTAGCATATGGACCGTATCTTGGGGATTTGTTTGCAGCTGCAGAGTGAGGGTTTCCATGAATGGAAGCGAGTTTTGAAGGACTGGTTTGGTGATCGAGAGGTGAGTCTTGTGGATCACCGCCAGGCCCCCCCTCTTTGCCCCACTCTGTTTTGCATTTGAATGCGATAATTTGCTGGCACCAATTCTGCTAGAATGGTGTTGCAGTCTGCTGTCAGCCAGCTTTCTGTGATGAAGAGGCAGTCTAGATTGTGTTGAAGGATGAAATCATAGATTTCTTGTCGGTGTTTTACTGACGATCTTGTGTTGACCAAAGCGCATATTATGCGCTTGGGCTGGGGTACCTGCGCATAGTTTTTGACTGTTGATCGTCGATTGATTCTCAACAGTCGCTCATTCCTTAGAGCTTTTTTGGTGACAACTGGGAGTATAGAGGCAAATGGTTTTAGTTCCTGGATGGTTTCTGCAGAGTATTTTAGGTAACCCATGGTCGCAGAAAAAAACGCAGGGAAGTAATGTTGATTGGGGGGGTCTTATATGGTGATGGGTGGAAGACTGTCCAAGTGAGCCGTCACTCGTTGAGTCTTCTCTCCCTGATTGGTCCAGAGGAAGGCGAAAAACCCCAGGCGTGCTGTGCCAATCTGCAGCGATCGGGGGAAAAAATTCCTTCCTGACCCCTTAACGGCGATCGGTGCAACCCTGGATCAATTGGCTAGGGGGGTGGGAGTCCTGTTTTTTTGTGCTGTGTCTGCAGCAGCCGAGAGCTGGGAGGACCCTGCCTGGCTGCACTATCCCTGGGGAGAGCCGACTCGTTTGAGAGTGTCCTGCTCTCACTATCCCTGGGGTGAGCAGACTAAGATGAAAGCGTCTGCTGCACCGCTGAATCTATATATCAAGAGTTCCAACTTTATTAGCTGCAAGCTTGTTCTGGATCAGTGATTGAAAAAAATAATGAAGACTCCTGTCTTACCTCCTGTTTCAAACTCCTGGTTTTTAACTCAGGCACTTTTGGTCAAAGAATGCACTTCTGGTCAGAGAGTCCACATGTGAAGCCACCATCAGCTGGGAGCATGAAGCTGTCTCATTTATCAGGGGTAGTAATACTACTGCTAAATGTCTCACCTCACACTGCGGCTAAATGTTCTCTCAACTGAACACTGATGATCTGTACACAGTGATGATGTCTCCCTTAAATTATTTCCCCCCGCTGGTCGAATGTTCTTAAAATATATTAGGGTTTTTCTTATTTTCTCTATTTGTGAATGTAGTTTAACTCTAATGGTCGAATGTTCTTAAAGTTGTTGTACACTCTGTAAAACCACTTTTACCTACAGGTAAGCCTAAATTAAGGCTTACCTGTAGGTGCTTAAAAGATCTCCTAAACCTCCACGGTTTACAATAATGCCGAGTGCTGATGTCTACGGTGCATGCACCGATGTCTACGGCGCATGTGCGGTAGACAATGGCGCAGGCACACTTTAGAAGCGGTGATCGTGCCATTTCTAAAAGGAGGCCATGCATGTGCCGGAGTGACATCATCATGGCTCTGGCCAATCACAGCTTCGGAGCCGCGATACCAGGAGTTACGGACATGTCGCTGGCTGGTGCTGTGTCGGGCAGTGGGGGCTTCGGTCACAGGTGAGTATTACAAAATGAGTTAGTATGCTACGCATACTCGCTCATTATGCCTTTGTCTTGCAGGTGTTATTTTTTTAAATTTTTTTTTTTGAAAAGTCAGTTTACAACCACTATAATGGCTATTTTTCTCTTAGAATTGATCAACAAAATGCAACAAATAGAAACTGATATTACACACATATTACAAGTAGGGATAAGCTGAACACGCCCCAGTTCGGTTTGCAGCAGATCATGCAAACAGGCAAAAAACTTGTGCAAACACGCAAACACCGTTAAAGTCTATGTGACGCGAACGTGAAAAATCAAAAGTGATAATTTTAAAGGCTTATATGCAAGTTATTGCCATAAAAAAAGTGTTTGGGCCTTTGGTTTTGGTGGCACCAGAACACTGTAAGCCCTCACAGTTACTCTTGTTGGGCGCAGGAACAGGCCCTGCTGTGAAATATTATATCAAAAATAGTAATTACATGCCCCTGTTAAACAAGGGCAGAAAAAATGGGCCTTGGGTGGTGGTGGTGCCACAACACTGTAACCCCTCACAGATACTCTTGTTGGGCACAGGAATGGGCCCTGCTGTGAAATATTATATAAAAAAATTACATGACCCTGTTAAACAGCGAAAAATTGGGCCTTGGGTGGTGATGCCCTAAACAAAAAATATTGTTGGATGCTAGCATCATCAAGATTGAGGAGGATAGTCAGTATAGTCTTCAAGGGATCCCAGATCCATAGCAAATTCAATCAGTTACATCAGAATCAGGTGCTTGATAGCTGCTGATCTAAGACTGATTCATTTTCATGAATCATGAATGTGAGCCTATCAATGGAGTCTGTAGACAGGCGCACTCTTTGATTCATTACAAACCCTCCAGCAACACTGAATTTGCGTTCAGAAAGAACGCTGGATGAAGGACAGGCCAGTAGCTCAATTGCATACTGAGAAAGTTCTGGCCAGTGGTCCATCCTCAAGACTCAGTAACCCAGTGGATGCTCTGTTGGAAAGGTCTCCAAGCCTGCTCTTGCCCCTAGTTATTCCTGCACCATATAATGCAGACACTGGCAATGGTTGCTTAAATCGATCAAACTTTGGCGCTGAGGACTGTAAGATTAGATTGACCATTAAAAGGCATCGGTCAGCTGGCCACCTTCTCCACCACTCTACCTCTGACTGAACGAAGCCTCAGCAACACGTTGTCCAGCACCAGGAAATTGTAACCTCCCAGGGTCTGTAAATGCGTTACACAAACCTTTCTTCAAGGCCTCCTGACTGGGATGTTTCATGTTCTGCTCCCTCTGCAAAGTTAAGATGAGTTATGCAACTTTACCCTTGTAATGTGTATCAAGAAGGGTTTCCAGACAGTAATGATCCCTCTCCTTGGTACAACGAATCCTAGGGTTCTATTGCAGGCTTTGTAGAATCAGGGAGGCTATGCAGCGTAAGTTTGCGGAGGCATTCGATTCTGAGTCCTTATTATGTGTAACAACCTCCTCCCAGCCACGTACAACTCCTTGGGTTTCTGGGGATTGAAAACCATCCCTTAAAGACTGCTGCTGAGTGTTATCATCTACATCCATGCTGACACAATTCTTCTTCTCCTCCTCCTCCTCCTCCTCTGCTTCTTCCTGTGTGTTTGGTGGGCCTGCAGGAATGCTATCTGGATAAAGGGGGCCTTGAGAGGAAAGGAAGTCCTCCTTTTCCTCCCGCTGTTCAGGACAAGCCGGGTCAATCACAGAAATCAAACATAGGAACAGATAAAGAAACACGAGTAACAGCTGCAGATCAGCCAGCAACCAACTAGTGCAGCTGCTGCACTTATAATGTATAGGCCACTTAGCGCCAGTATCAGTGGCGAACGCGCATATGCATGTGCCTTTATGTGCGCCTTGAAGCTTCCATTGCACTATGGCCAGAGCGTCTCTGACAGTCTGGTGCTGGATGTGCTAGACTACTTCTTCAGTCGTGCAATGGGTTCTTGTAAAGTGATGGTAGGGCTAGATTTCTCAGGAGCTGAATCTGCTGACCCAACAACCCTGACAATTGGTTATTTAAACACACCGACCCCACTGCCTTATCTTCCTCTTCTTCAAAATGGCAATCAGTGCTGGAAATTTAAGTAAACATTAGTAATTAGGGTTAGGTTAGTTTAGGGCTAGGGTCAGGATTATGCCAGGATTAAGGTAAGGCTAGGTTTAGGATTAGAGTTAGGTTAGGACTAGGGAGTATGGGTAGGTTTAGGGTTAAGTGAGGGCTAGGGATAGGGTTAGGTCTAATGTTTATGTTAGGGCTAGGGTTAGGTTATGGCTAGGCCTAAGGTTAGGTTTTGGGTTAGTTTAGGTCTAGGGTTATGGTTAAAGTTAGGTTATGGCTAGGGTTTGTGTTTGAGTAGGCTTAGGTTAGGTTTAGGGCTAGGATTAGGTTATGGTTAAGTTAGAAATAGTGTTAGGGCTAGGGTTCAGTTTAAGTTGGGGCTAGGGTTAGTATTATGGTTTAGCATGTATAAGCTTACTCCTGCAAATCCATATGTGGGTGAAGAATATTGTAGAACATGGTTGCTGGCCCTCATACCACTCCTACTCTCCTTCTAAAAATGTAACTCCTTTCTATAGTTGTCCCATTTGCTCCACTACTTGGTCTTCATGATAGTGACTACAAATAAAAACAAGTCGATTATTTTAAAATAACATTGCAAAAACAGGGGGGAAAAATATTGCGCTAACCAGAATAAAATGAAAAACTAAAGCAGCCACACTACAATATGACAAATATTGGACAGTGATGTGAGGAAAAAATGTAGCGCTTGTGTGACCATAGAGACAATGATTTCTCTTGGAAAATACTAAATCAATAATCACTGTGCTGAGACTGTGATGAAAACCAAAAACAAATAAATAATGGTGAAATAAGTGAAAAAACTGGTGCTGTAATAAAACACAACCAAAAATGATGAAATAATATAACACTAGAAAGTCCATCCAAAACTGGTGAGATGAATAGATGGTAGAATGACCACGTGGATCCTCAGAGACAAGTTATCACTTTCAAATTAAATAAAATTGCGCTTACCAGAAAGCGTGGATCTGACTGTCAGCGACAGCAGATCAATAAGGCATGAACACTCACGGGGCATACTCTGCTCGGCCTCCTCGGACTGGATCAAGGATGAAATCAATCTTCAGTAGAGGGCCATGGATGCACGGTATCCCGGATTGATGTCCTGATTATCCCAAGCTGTCCACTCGCAAGAGTAGATGTGGGGGGATAATGGTGAACCCCTTGAGGGGTAGGTTGAATGGAAATGGAAGGCTCCAAAGAACATGTGGGCGAGAGAAGGAAAACGCAGCCCCAATGGTGCAGGTCAAAAAATATATATTTTATTTGAATAAAACCAACAAATACATAAAAAGTGATCACAAAATATAAAAGGGGCAATATGAGAAATGGTAAAAACCAAGCCCTACGCGTTTTGTCCTAGAGGGACTTTAACTGGGGCATCAATCTGTTCCCCCATATTGCACATGTATAAATATAAAACATTAATGACTAGACACAGAAAGGACCAATCAGACCAATCGCCCAATCAAGGTGCATGATTGGAGGAGAGCCAGCACATGACCTGCTGAACTCACAGCCTCCAAAAGTGGACCAAAGGTATGGCACAACTAAAGGACACTCCCATTGACACAGGAGTGGCCATGTTTGGACCAATAGGGCATTAAGGAAATGCAGCCACAGATGGGAGGGATAGACATGCGGTGATAACCATCCACACATGAACCCCTCCCCCGGCCGGGGCAAGCACAACCAATGCCATCATTAATTAACCAGCACTCATGTACTGACCGTCCCTAGGGGAGGATGGAAGTCTGCCATTGGGGAAGGTTAAGAGAAGGACATGAATTACCGCCCACAAGGCGGGTCTGAACCTCAGCTCATGAATGGGCATAAACATAGGGATCCTACAGGTTAACATGATAAGGCATATCCAGCTCCAATCATTGTAACCTGTCAGCTCCATCATTACTATAGTCTAGGTGTCCAAATGTCAGATCCCTGCTCTGTGATGGTGAACAAGAGCGGAGTAGGTGACAGGGGTGGGCACCCGACCCAGCCAATCACGTCGTCTGTACGACATCAGGGCGCGCAGACGTATGACGTCACGGCGCACATTCGTGCGCCGTCATTGTCAAGCGACGCGCATGCTGGAGCACACAAAAACCACTCCCAGCGCCACAAAGAACAAACAGGTGTGATTAGCCAATATCATGTGACACGAAGAGGGAGGGGCACCTCAGAGAAAGTGTAAACATCAGAGCGGAGTGAGTGGCAGGGGCGGGTACCCAACTCAGCCCATAAAATCATCTGTAGGATGTCACACGACGCTCACGCTGGAGCGCACAAACCACCAATCCCAGCGCCACAGGAGACCAAGAAATGTGATTGGCCAAAAGGCATCACATGTCAACGCCATGTGACGCGGGGAAGGAAGGACGCCTCAGAGACTGTGTAAACATAAGACAGCACACCTCGCCTGAACCCAATATAGGTACAGGGTGAGGATGCGCCATCTGGTGGATCACAAAGAGAATGCATGGAAAAACATAAGAAATGTTTAAACATAACACAGCCATCTAAAATAGAATGCATGAATACACATATAAACAAAGTAGAACATACAAAGCATGAACTGCTGTCCATAACACAACGCTCTTAACAAGGATCGAGGAATGGACAAAAATAATGATAATATTACCAGAGAATTAAGCTAGATTTATAAAAGAATGAATGTCCCACTCAACATTCATGCCAAAAGGCTGGTAGGTACGTAACTCATAGATCCAGTACTTTCGAAGCGGGACACTCCCGTATACGTGACTCTCCTCTCCAATGTGGGACAAACTGATCAATTACCAGAAATTGAGTCCCCTTAGGATCACGATCATGATGTTGCAGATAGTGACGGGGGACACTATGATTAGTTTTGCCTGATTTAATATTGACTATGTGTTCGTTAACACGGATGGTAAATGTCCTGATAGTGCGACCAATGTATTGCTTTTTACACGGACAGGTCAAAAGGTATACGACATATTGTGTCGCACACCAAATTTTTAGGAGGGTCAATAATGTTAGGTGCAATCTGACCTTGGATCGACCGAGCGCCTCTGAAAATAACTCCAGCATGTTCAGGCAAAGCTGGTCCCAAAACGTTGTCGTTTCGGAGAACACCCCAATGCTTTTTGAAGATTTCTTTAATCCGCATGGATTGAGTAGAATAGGTGGTAAAAAAAAGACCTTCTAAACTTCTCATCCTTAGCCTTCTTGGGACGCACTTGGAGTAAGGAGCCCCGATCAATCAGACCAATCCGATCAATTTCGGCGTCTAGTTCTCTGGCCACACAGCCCTTCTCAATAAACCTCTCTTTCAGAGTGGCCGCTTGAATGTTAAAGTCCTCAACCTTGGTGCAGTTGCACCTCAAGCGGAGGAATTGGCTACGCGGAACGGATTAGAGCCACTGTGGATGATGACCACTGTCGACAGGGATATACCCATTACGATCAGTGGGTTTAAAATATGTACAAAACTCCAGCCAATGATTAACCACTTTGATCTCGCGATCTAAAACATTTATGGAAGTTTTACTGGCCTCATGGCTCAGTTTAATGCCTCTGTTGTTGGAATTAAGTGTTGCCATGAATTCATTCAAAGAATCATGGTCGCCTTTCCATAGGAGGAGGATGTCGTCTATATATCTAGCCTAAAGGACTAGTTCCGGCCTCTTGAGGGCATAGACGACATCCTCCTCCCATTTGGCCATAAAAAGATTGGCCAGGCTGGGGGCAAACTTGGCCCCCCATAGCGACCCTTTGGTCTGCAAATAAAAAGTATTCTGTACCAGAAGTAATTGTGCTGGCTGCAAATCTCAATAATTGCATGATGAAGTTGCGCTGAATGAGGGAAAGGGTAACACTCTGAGAGAGATAGTGCTCCACGGCCTCAAAGCCCAACTCGTGGGGAATACAAGTATATAATGCCGCCACATCAGCGGTGGCCTGAATCATACCTTCCTGGAAACCAACAGATTCGAGCAGCCTGATGGTATACCCCATGTCTTTCAAATAGGAGGGCATGAGTCTGATCAACGGCTGGAGGTAAAAATCGACATACTTGCCAATCCTCGCTGTGACGAGTCAATCCCGCTGACTATTGGGCGGCCAGGGGGATTGACTGGGTCCTTATGTACCTTTGGGAGGTAGTAAATCGCTGGAATCCTAGGTGCAACAGGTACGAGGAAACTCCTCTCCTTTTTGTCTAGGATCCCCAAAGAGAAGCCCTCGTCTAACTGTAGCGCTACCCCCACAGGAGCCGATGGTTTGTTATTGGGAACGGCATATTAAGTTACCTTAGTGTTGTCTAGGGTTGCAGTTGGAGAATAAATTAGTGAGCGAATGTCCAATACATCAAGGAAGGTTTTCAAATGCTTTAATTCAGGCCCAACATAGCCAACATCAACATGGAGTAGGAAGGAAAGGTTGATGAAGCGATAGAGAATTTTGCAGTATCAGGCCTGGATATAGAACGGAGCAATCCTGCTCTCAGTAGCATCAATCACAGTTCGTCGCCACTCTATCCAGAGTGGGTGAAGTGCTCCCGGACAGACTTCTGCCACAAGCCTGGCAGCCGAAGTGTCACTTTGCGTTGCTGGGAGGAACAGGCCTCTGCCACAGGCCTGGCTCTAGGGCCTCTGCCACCGGCCTATTACTTTAAATGAGCTAAATGGACGAATTGAGCTGATCCTCCCAGTAGATTTAAGCATAGGTCACCGGATGACAGCAAAGCGTACCTGTCAGCATTCCGGTCACCAGATCCCCAATGGTTCGTTCAAGCTCTGTTGGATAACCTGCCTCCAGGCTCTCCTCAAGCCAACCCCCCAATCGAGCTGCACCCAGCCTGGGACCTTCTCAATAAAGCGGGGACCCAGTAAGTCACTGGGGCCCCTCTCTGCAACATAGAACTCCGCGTAGCATTTGACCCCAGGGTCCGTTGGATGCGGCGCACCCTAAAGGTGGATGCCCGCACCTGGAACCCATGGGAAAGAACCAATAAAAGATGGCGTCTGCCACAGATATACTCTTCCCCAGCATGCCCCGCAAGGGAAAAACTCCTCCAATTGGCTGGCTGGGGAAAAGTGGCTCTGCTAGAACCCCTCTATCGCTACCTGTCGCAAGGGATGAAAACGACACCCTAGAGCGCAGACTGACCTACAGGACAGTTCAGGAATGACAGCAGCCCTAATTTCAACAAATTGTGAATGGGAGCAAAATAACTCTAGCCCAGTTCCCCACTAACTTTAGCGTAGTGCCCATACTGAAAGTAAGGGGGTGCTACATACTCCCCCCACTTGAAATGACACTGTCCCCAGTGTCCTAAAGCATTCAAGCCTGAATGCCAGCCTGATACCTGCTAAACAGTATAGGTAAAGGAGGAAAAGAAGAAAGGACAGAATGTAAAACATTGCATTACAATATTAACATTATTGCAAATAACAAGAGACATACAAACATACACAACCCTATCTATCTAGCTGCCCATTCTCCGCAGTGTTGATAGTAGGTGGGTCCAGAAAAACCTGTATAGGAAAGATATAAGAAGCATACAAAATATACATATACATCCCCTGATGTAGCAATATCATTTTCTATATACAACCTCCAAGGTCAGAATTGAAACTGCGTTCTCACGCCTGAACGCGAAATGTCCCTTCCTCCCGAGGAGTTCTAGTGTAAGTGCTAGTGTAAGTGCTTGAGCATATTACTCTGTTTGCAAGAATATAAAACTGTAAAAGAACTGTATATACATTTCTGTCCTGCAATGTAAATGTTGCAGAACACTACCCCTAGTGGTCAGTGCGCTGGTACTGCGGCAGTTCAGTTCAAGTGCAAAAAGTAGCAGCAAAAGGGAAGTAAAAAGCAAAATAGTTTTTTTTGACGCTGTATCTTCCTGTACTGCTGTAGAGAAGTTGGCAAGGAACTAACTGACTGAACCCAACCCCTCCCAAGAGTTCTTCACAAAAATGTCCATGAGGAGCAGGGGGAAAAAAGGGGAACTTGGAGAAAACAATGTGAGTGGGGGCAAGAATCCTTGTCCAGAACTTCTCTTAAAGTTAGCAAGCTATGCAAAGCCTATGAATATAGTTTGGTGTAATGGCGCTAAAAAAACACTACAAAACTTAATAAGGACTTAAAATAATAATCTCATCACTAGGCCCATAAGTAAATAAGGAAATAAGTACGTGGGCCTAGTGATGAGATTATTATTTTAAGTCCTTATTAAGTTTTGTAGTGTTTTTTTAGCGCCATTACACCAAACTATATTCATATCTGTCTTGAGTGTGTGAACACTTTTCGTCGTGGCTGCTATTTATTAATTTTAGTTTAGTTTTTTAGAATTATCCTTGATTAGGTGGATTTGCGCATTGGTTCCCCCTCTTATCACACTATGCAAAGCCTACATGTGTTTTACTTATAAAATCAGGGATCAGGCAAGATGATGATGGTGCCATCAGCGGTGGTTGTGGTGGTAGAAAACACCTAGTCCTCTCTTCCAGGCGACTTCAGTACGACTCGATTGCTGTAAATGTGACGGCCCCAACTCCAGTCGCGGTGGCAACGCTCAAATTTAACTTTTAAACAGGAGAGCCTAGGATCTGCGCCCACCAAAATGCGTGGTACTTTTAGGTGTGTCCATATGGCCTCCTGGCACCAAGCTTCCCGTTCCCGATCAATTTGCAACAGAAGGAAAGGTGGCACGTATGGGTATTCGTACCCATGCTGGGCGGCAACTCGTTGAATCACCAGGCGCTGTAGCTTAGACAAACTTGCCAAATTGTGTGGGTCCCCGCATCCTGGCAGCACTATTGCGTCCGGTTCCCTCTTTAATGGGGGAGCAACAAGGGGCACAGGGGTCGTGAGCGTGACAGGAACAACATTTAACTCACCGACTCCCCAGGTCAGACACGGAATGTCCATGGACGGCTGCTGGGACCCACGCGATGAGCTCCGGCCGGAGCATTTCTTCCTTCTCTGAGTACTGTGGAAAGCACGGGATCCTCTGGTGCCCTGCGACTCAGGGAACCGGGACTCAAAGAGGCAATCAGGAAGGTCGCCGTCATCAGTTAGAGAATCATCCAATAAAGGGTCAAAGTTCGACAATGGTAACTCTTCTGCTGGCAGGTAACCGCAGGGTTTGGCTGTTGTAGAATCTCTCGGCCAATCCGACAAAGAGCGTTGAATAGGTAAGCCTCAACCGCGGCTGCGGGAGGCTGGAGCAGGCCCTGCTCCTAAGGAGGCACACCAAATGGAGACCTGTGCCATTCTGCCGACTTGCGGCGGTCGGAAAGTGGTTAAATTATTAAATGGGATGACTGTAGTACATTCATATTTATAGTAAAAACTGTTTTAAAGTAGGAAAAACTAAGAATTGGACTACTGCAGTCCTAAGCCTAGGTTCACACTGCTGCGAATTCAAAATCGAGAATGCCTTCATGATAATGGCCAGACGATTCCGCCTTAAAAAGACAGCCATCCACATGGCGGACTATAAACTGAACACTGTCATTTTTTCTGCTGCATTTTTCAGAATTTTTGGCGCAGGCATTCAGAGACCTACCTTTCAAACATTGGACCTGAGGCCAGACAATCATCTGAGAACCTGACTGGCCTGGACACTGGCTGTACTGAATTGCCCCCCCCCCGAACTGCTCGAGATGCCCGTGATATAGACGTTGAGCAAATCTCACTGGTAGGGGGGCCATTGCTATGCCAGACCATATTTCTTTTAAAACAAAAAACAAAAAAGACAGAGGCGCATGTCCCAGCTGGAGGAAGAGTGTCTGCAGGACATTAGGAAGGCAGCTGAAATCATGAGGGCCCCCTTAACCCTGTTGAGGACTACAGCACCTACCTTGCTAACCAGCTGCAAAAAAAGGATGAGCGACAACGGGCCCTGGCAAAGGATTTTTAAGCCCGAGAATATGATGCAATTCATGGACAAATATTGCACTTTTAAAAACCTGTGGGAAATCAAAAATCTATCCTATTCTAACAAGAATGTTGGAAGGGCAACAATTGCCCACTTGGTCACTTATATGCAGACCTGGATACCAGAGCTAACTTCCACCATAATAAGCAATAAAATCAATAACATGAGGAATGCTTACAAGAAGCGTTTGATACAGGTCCATGCTTCTTGGAGGTCAGGAGCAGCAGCAGATGAAGTACAGGAGCCCAAACTGTGGTACTATAAACACCTCAGTTGTCTGGACAATCAGATCAAGGCCAGAGAATCACTTTCCAGTCTTCCTTCCACCCTTCCCTCCACCGTTCCCTCTAGTGTTCCTTCCACTGTTCCCCCCACCCCTGCAGACAGGAGGAGGCTGGGCCGAGTGGCAGTTAGCAGGTGCCCAGGCCCAGGGGCAGCACTGTGTCACAGGTGCCTCCCCTCCAGATGCGCCCAACAAAAAAATATAAACGCATGTCCCAGCTGGAGGAGGAGTCTCTGCGCATTATTAGGGAGGCAGCTGAAATCATGAGGGCCCCCCTTAACCCTGTTGAGGGCTACAGCTTCATACATTGCAAACAAGCTGCAAGCAATGGCGCAGCGACAAAGGGGCATGGCCCAGGATCTGATAGCATCTGTGATACAGAGGGGAAGAAGGGGCCTGCTGACTGAGACCACAAAGTTCAGTGACCCGGCCCAGTCTCCTCCTCCTCCTGCTGCCACATTTCCACCACCTGCAAGGAGCCATGGAAGGAAGGCTGCAAGGAAGACCAGAAAGTGATTCCCTGGCTTTAAGCTGATTTGCCATAAAAATTAGGTTGTTGTAGTACCACAGCTTGGGGTCATGTATGACATCTGCTGCTGCTTCTGATATCTGGGATTTGGGGAGCACATTGTGACCCAAATTAGAGGGACTCCTGATGTTATTGATTTTGTTGTTTATCATGGTGGAATGTGCCTTTGGTGTCCAAAGTCTGCATATATTTGGCTGATTGGTCAATTGTTGCCCTTCATGTTGATTTTTTTTATCCAGAATAAATGGAGATTTAATTTAAGTTAAATACTTGTCTATTGTGTTTTTCTGGTGAAAGGCCATCAAACATTTCCAAAATACAATGTGTAATTAACAAAGGACACAACCTCCTTGAGGAGGGGGGGATGTTGTGATAACTTGAGAAAAAAAAAGAAATTTCTCAAAAAAAAAATGAAATTTCTCAAAAAAAAAATGAATTTAACAAAAAAAAAAAAAAGGTGGAGTACAAAACAATATATTGGAGATCTGGCTTTATTAAAAAAAAAAAATATTCATGAGATCACAAGCAAAAAAAAAAAGTCAGTATGGGAGAACTCTGTCTAAATAGCATCAGCAAAACAGCGTGTTTATTCTAGCAATAGAACAAAGAAAAAAATGTGCTGCAATTAACGAGGCACTAATTTTTAAAATGTAGAATGTGCCATCTCCAAAACGAACGCTAGTTTTACCAGAATGAGCGCTCCCGTCCCCTAATTTAGTCTGAGCATGCATGGATTTTGTGCCTACTAATGATCTGTTTTGACCTATCGGTTAGGAATCCATTGGTTAAAATTTAAAGCAAGTTGGCTTTTTTTTAACCAATGGTTAAATAACCTATGGGGCCCACACAGGATCGGTTTTGACCGATGAAAACGGTCCATCAGACCGTTGTCCTCTGGTTAACCTATCGTGTGTACGAGGCCTTAGTGCATCTAATCTACCCCGAAGAATCTTCCAGAATCCTATAGTCCAGTTACTATAAAAAAAATCTATAATCAAATTATATATATCTCTAAAAAGACCAGCCCCCGAAACCGCTCCTCCTCACTACAATTTTGGTTGCAGGTCTCTGCCATGATCATGTACTGTACAAAGTAGGACCAGTGGTACAGGAGCCTTGGCCAGTGAAGAATAGTGCCAACTACCAGGGAAGTAAGGAATAAGATAGGTAACTGAACTTACCCCTAGTCAAAACAAGCCATTATTAGCTATGATTTTATAGGGGGAGGGGAGGGGAGTGCTCTGCTCCTTGTAAAAAGTGATTGGGCAGCTGTATAGCTACTCATGTCACTTTTACAAGAAAAAGAGCATCACTGGCAGAAATGTTGATGTCAGGATCATGGCTGCAGCTGATCCTGGTATAACCATCAAAACTCAAGGATGTGTGGGTATCAGTTTAGGAATTTATTCAGTATATAAGTATAAAACAACACAAACAAATGTTGGAGCACTTGCAGAGTGCTAGATCGGGTGGGAACTTCCACATGCAGTGTCACAGGAGGACCGCCGGGAAGTCTCTATTGGGGGATATGCAAGCGCTGTGTGTTAGCCGCAGCTGGAGCCTCGATAAGCCTCATTGAGACATCGACTGTGTGTCTCTGGGTGGGAGTGGTCCAGGGCTGCAAACTAGGGAGCCACCCACACGCTGTCTGGTCAATCAGAATGCGTTTCAAAGGCACGGCCTCGCCTTCTTCATCAGCTGTGGAAGTTCCCACCGTCTCTAGCACTCTGCAAGTGCTCCAACATTTTTTCACTAAATTTTTAAAGCGGAGGTTCACCATAAAAAAATTATATACCATCCCATCCAGTATACTTGCGTCAGCTACAGTATGCTGTTTTTTTTTCCGCTGTACTTACCGTTTAATCGTTCATTTTCTTTTCTTCTTCCCGCAGGGAAAAGGCGTTCCTATGAAGGAGCGTAGATGATTGATGTGTGGCTAAAGCGCGTCACGCTTTCCGAAAATAGCCGGACTAGGACCCGGCTCTTCACGACGCTATATAGCCGAGTCCTAGGTCGGCTATTTTCGGAAAGCGTGACGCGCCTTAGCCACACGTCAATCATCTACGCCCCTTCATAGGAACGCTTATTCCCCACGGGAAGAAGAAAAAAAATGAACGATTAAACGGTAAGTACAGCGAGAAAAAAAAAAAACAGCATACTGTAGCTGACGCAAGTATGCTGGATGGGATGGTACTGTATATCATTTTTTTAGGGTGAACCTCCGCTTTAAGTGTTGTTTTATACTTATATACTAAATAAATTCCAAAGCTGTTTAAAGGATTGGCTTGATACTTCTCTCTCCTCCTTTTGTTCTTTTCAATAGTCTATGCTATTCTTTTTTTCTATTCTATTCATTTTTTTTCCTATGTATTCAAATTTATTCTATTGGTTATATTCTTTTTATTTTATCCAATTCTCTTTTTTTTATTCTATTCTATTCATTTATATTATATTCCATTCTATTCTGTTATTTTATTTTCTATTTGTTCTGGTTTACTCTATTATATTCCATTCTGTTATTTTATGTTTTTATTTTTTTTCTATTCTATTCCTTTACTTTACTTTATATTCTATTTTTTTGTCTTTGGAAATTCAAAAACGATTTGAATTTGAAAAATATTTGAATTTGAGAACTAATCGAATTTGTTTTTGAATTTGAAAACAAATTAAATTTAAAAACAAATCAAATTTGAAAGCTAATTGAATTTGAAAACTATTCAAATCGATTTAAAAAATATGCGAATAGATTTGAATTTGATTTCCATCCAAATTTGTTTCTTGTTACTCTATTTAAAGAAACACATTTTCTGTTTGCTGTAAAGTAATGTTTGTTATCAACCTGTAGGTCATATGTAGCAGGACAAAGCTGAAAGGTCAATTACCTTAATTCATTGGATAGACAAATGCATATAGATCCAATGGGACTGTGTTGAAAAACTGGTTAAAATAATAAACAAAGCTGTATTTCTAGATTTCTTTTTTGTTTAATTTATTCAGGAAATGATATAAAAATAGTAATTTCCAGTAAAAATCTGTGTTACTTTAAATAAAACATTTTAATTGACCATTTTTTGTCAACTTTTGTCACTTTTCCCATACTGTCAATGAGTGACATAAAAAGACAGCGGGAGACCGAAGCTGGATTCATTTTCACCTGTATATAAAGCAGTTTATTTCAAGAACTGGTGTCACAGCACAGAGCTGGGCTATTTTGGAACGCAAAACATATAACTTGTTAGAAACTTTGTAACTTTTTTTTCTTTTGCAAGTTTTGCCTTCATTGACACTTTTAACAATTTTTCTTAGAATACTATTTTAAGAGTTACAACAGTTTTTCATTGCCCAAAAGAAATGCAAGTAGGTGTAATTCAGCTAGTCTATCAACCACTATCATAAATACAGAACAATTTATTTAAGTTGTAAACACCACGGATTTTACATTCCCTTTCAGACAATTTTGACCTCCTGATAATACAATGTGTATATAGTTAGTAAATTCACACTCAGATATCGTCTTTTTAACCACATGCCGACCGGGCCATAGCCGAAAGACGGCTACAGCGCAGTTGGCTTATTCTGGGAGGGCGCCCATGAACGTCCTCCCAGAATCTTGCTCCTGTGTGCCCCCCTGGGTGCCGAAGACGGAAGACCTGGCGCATCATGGATCATGGTGAATGGCCGCTGATAGCGGCCGTTTACCACGTGATAGCTCAGTTAAATGACAGAGCGATCACTTGTAAATAAACCGGCGTCATGTCATAATGCCGGTTCCTCTCTCCCCTCTCTGTACCAAGTAGGAGAGGGGGAGATATCCATCCATCCATGCTCAGCCATCCCTGCCATACCCTGCCATACTCTGCAATACCCAGCCATACTCTGCAATACCCAGCCATACTCTGCAGCACTCTGCAATACCAAGCCATACTCTGCAATACCCAGTCATACTCTGCAGCACTCTGCAATACCAAGCCATACTCTGCAATACCCAGCCATACTCTGCAATACCCAGCCATACTCTGCAATACCCAGCCATACTCTGCAATACCCTGCCATACTCTGCAATACCCTGACATACTCTGCAATACCCTGACATACTCTGCAATACCCTGCCATACCCGGCCATACTTGGTGATACCCAGCCATACTAGATGATACCCAGCCATACCCAGTCATACTCTGCAATACCCAGCCATACTCGGCAATACCCAGCCATACTCTGCAATACCCAGCCACACTCTGCAATACCCAGCCATACTTTGCAATACCCAGCCATACTCTGCAATACTCAGCCATACTCTGCAATACCCAGCCATACTCTGCAATACCCTGCCATACTCTGCAATACCCTGCCATACTCTGCAATACCCTGCCATACTCTGCAATACCCTGCCATACTCTGCAATACCCTGCCATACTCTGCAATACCCTGCCATACTCTGCAATACCCTGCCATACTCTGCAATACCCTGCCATACTCTGCAATACCCTGCCATACTCTGCAATACCCTGCAATACCCGGCCATACTAGGTGATACCCAGCCATACTAGATGATACCCAGCCATACCCAGTCATACTCTGCAATACCCAGCCATACTCTGCAATACCCAGCCATACTCGGCGATATCCAGCCATACTCGGCGATACCCAGCCATGCTCAGCCATGCTTGGCCATGCTCGGCCATGCTCGGCTTTACTTGGCCTCTGTATGTGGCCAGGCTGTGGTATCCCCGTACTCAGGAGGATTAGGGGAATCTATTTTGGGGTGTCATTTTTGGTATGTACATGCTATGTGTTAGAAATATTGTATAAATGGGCAACTTTGTGTTAAAGAAAATGCAATACCCACCAATACTAGGTGATACCCAGCCATACTCTGCAATACCCAGCCATACTTGGCGGTACCCAGCCATACTCTGTGACACCCAGCTATACCCAGCCATACTCGGCAATACCCAGCCATACTCGGCAATACCCAGCCATACTCGGTGATACCCAGCCATACTCGGCAATACCCAGCCATATTTGGCCATGCTCAGCCATGCTCGGCTGTACTCTGCCTCTGTATGTGGCCAGGCTGTGGTATCCCCGTACTCAGGAGTAGGGGAATCTATTTTGGGGTGTCATTTTTGGTATGTACATGCTATGTGTTAGAAATATTGTATAAATGGGCAACTTTGTGTTAAAAAAATTGCGTTTTAACCACTTCCCGCCCGCCGGCCGTCATATGACTTCCTTGGATTTGTGCGGGGATATCTGAATAATACTTGCAGCTACAGGCATCATTCAGATATCAGCTTTTTCAGCCGGCAATTCCCTACACCATAAGAATGATCATATCGGCTGTTCCACTGCTTGATCGTTCTTACATGAGACGAGGGGGGACATACCCGCCTCCCGCCGCCCTCCGGTGCTTCTACCCACTCACCGCTATGATCGAAGCCAGGATCATTTTTTTTCATTAAGGATTCGCAGCCTAGAGGTAAGATGTGGGGTCTTATTGACCCCATATCTCACTGTAAAGAGGACCTGTCATGCCATATTCCTATCACAAGGAATGTTTACATTCCTTGTAATAGGAATAAACGTGATCAGAACATTTTTTTGGGGGAAAACTAAAATAAATAAAGTAAAATGAACAATAAAAAAAAAAAACTTAAAGCGCCCCTGTGCATGCATGCAGAAGCGAACGCATACATAAGTCCCGCCCACATATGAAAACGGTGTTCAAACCACACATGTGAGGTATCACTGTGAAAGTTAGAATGAGAGCAATAATTTTGGCCCTAGACCTTCTCTGTAACTAAAAACATGTAACCAGTAAAAAAATGTAAAGCGTCGCCTATGGGGATTTTTAACCACTTCCCGCCCGGCCTATAGCCGATTTACGTCCAGGAAGTGGTTATGAAATCCTGACAGGACGTTCGAGAACGTCCTGCAGGATTTCATGCCGCGCGCGCCCGTGGGGGCGCGCATCGCGGCGATCGGTGATGCGGGGTGTCAGTCTGACACCCTGCATCTCCGATCTCGGTAAAGAGCCTCCGGCGGAGACTCTTTACCACGTGATCAGCCGTGTCCAATCACGGCTGATCACGATGTAAACAGGAAGAGCCGTTGATGGCTCTTCCTCACTCGCGTCTGACAGACGCGAGTAGAGGAGAGCCGATCGGCGGCTCTCCTGACAGGGGGGGTTCGCGCTGATTGTTTATCAGCGCAGCCCCCCCTCGGATCGCCACACATGACCACCAGGGATGCCCACCCTGGACCACCAGGGTGGGCAAAAAAAAAAAAAAAGCCAGCAAAAAAAAAAAAAAAAAGCATTAAAAAAAAGATGCCAATCAGTGCCCACAAATGGGCACTGACTGGCAACCTGGCAAAATCAGTGCTGCCCCACAGTGTCCATCAGTGCCACCCCAGTGTCCATCAGTGCCACCCCACAGTGTCCATCAGTGCCACCCCACAGTGCCCATCCATGCCCAGTGCCCACCTATCAGTGCCCATCTGTGCCACCCATAAGTATCCATCAGTGCCACCCATAAGTGCCACCCATTAGTGCCCATCTGTGCCGCCTATGAGTGCCCAGTGCCACCCATGAGTGCCCATCAGTGCCGCCTATGTGTGCCCATCAGTGCCGCCTATGTGTGCCCATCAGTGCCGCCTATGTGTGCCCATCAGTGCCACCTATGTGTGCCCATCAGTGCCGCCTATGAGTGCCCATCAGTGTCGCATACCAGCGCCGCCAATCAGTGCCACCTCATCTGTGCCCGTCAGTACTACCTCAATGATGTCCACCAGTGCCATCTTATCGGTGCCCATTAGTGCCGCCATATCAGTGCCCGTAATTGAAAGAGAAAGTTTATTTACAAAAAAATTAACAGAAAAAAATAAAAACTTAATTTTTTTTCCAAATTTTCAGTCTTTTTTTAGTTGTTGCGCAACAAAAAAAAATCGCAGAGGTGATCAAATACCACCAAAAGAAAGCTCTATTTATGGGGAAAAAAGGACGCCAATTTTGTTTGGGTACAGTGTAGCATGACCGCGCAATTGCCATTCAAAGTGCGACAGTGCTGAAAGCTGAAAATTGGCTTGGGCGGGAAGCTGCGTAAGTGCCTGGTATGGAAGTGGTTAAGTAGCAAAGCTTGGCACCATTCCATGAGCGTGTGAAATTTTAAAGGGTGACATGTTAGGTATCTATTTACTCGGTGTAACTTCATCTTTCACATTATGTAAAAACATTGTGCTAATTTTACAGTTTTTTTTAAAGCACAAAACATTTTTTTTTACAAAAAAACGTGTTTGAAAAATTGTTGTGCAAATACAGTGCAAGATAAAAAGTTGCGACGACCTCCTTTGTATTCTCTAGGGTCTTGCTTAAAAAAATATATAATGTTTTGGGGTTCTATGTAATTTTCTAGGAGAGAAATGTTAGAATTGGCCTGGGTGCTCCAGAATAGCTGAAGGTGCTCCCTGCATGTTGGGCCTCTGTATGTAGCCACGCTGTGTAAAAGTCTCGCACATGTGGTATCGCCATACTCGGGAGTAATTGCAGAATGTGTTTTAGGATGTAATTTGTGTGTGAGAAATAACCTGCTAATATAACAAATTTGGGAGAAAAAAATATATTGACGCTGATCCGGACAGCGCGGCTGCTCCATCAGTGCCTCCAGAGCTGCGGCTTCCCCCTGCTGGCCCTTTTTGGATTTTTTTTGCTGCTGAATCGTAACATCTCTGGGAATTCCTGATACACACTGGGACCATCCTGATGCCCAATCACCTACCCCACTACACATATGATGCGCTGCTTTCATCATCCATTTTGTAAGTGTTTTTAATCACTCTTTGGATATTACAAGGTGCCTTTTTTCTGTTTTGTTAACTTATCTAAAGAGCTTATACCTATATATTTAACAGGATTTTGTTTTTAGATTGTAGCAGTTGACCAGCATTCACCATCAGAGTTTGTTGCTGCTTCTGTAGCAGCAAATTTCCATACAAGAGATGCATTGTGAGTATAAATATGTGTTAGAGGTCTACACTGTAAACTACCACTTTCTGATCCACATACTAGATCCAGGAGATTCTGTAGGGTTATGTTGCCATAACTATTACTGTGCCAGTCAAAAAATTGCAGATTCCACTGACAGGTAATATTATGATGGATTTTCTTTAGTGTTTAAATGACTAACAAAATTCAGTATATATCTATCTTGCTGAAGAACATCAGATCATTTTCACCTATTACATTTGAGCTAAAAATAAACCACAGAAGATAGAGGCAGTGCATACTGATTAGAGTACTGACTGAACACTGTCACATTTTTTGTCACATTTACGGAATTTGTATCATTATGGTCTGAACAACCATCCAGCCAGCAATGGTAGCATAACACTGTCTTGTCATACTATAAAACTAATATTTAAATCTTATTAAAGCGGTTGTATGCCCTGTAAAAAAAAAAAAAACTGTAAGGCAAAGGCATAATGAGCTAGTATGCACCGCATACATATGAAATACGTACCTTAGAGTTCCTTCAGGGTGTTGGGTGCATAATGCCGGAGCCACGATGATGTCACTCCTGCGCATGCACGCGAGAGTCCCTGCTTTAGCAAGGAGCTCTGAATCTCCGGCAGCATCTGCTTGACCTTCAGAGTGAATTGCGCCACTGATGTAAGCAGTTCTATGCAAGGTGAATATCTCCTAAACTGTACAGGTTTAGGAGATATTAATTTTACCTGCAGGTAAGCCTTATTATTGGCTTACCTGTAGGAAATAATGTACAAGCGGGGTAGGCAACTGCTTTAAGAACGATACTCTCTGCTACCCAAACATGGTTTACTATGATAATTTTCATCTTAGGCCTTGTACACACTACCGAACATGTCCGTTGAAACTGGTCCGTCGGACCAGTTTCCGCTCACATGTCCAACCATGTGTAGGGCCTACCGGACAGTTTCCCGGCCTAGCGGACAGGTTTCCAGCGGACAAAAGTTTCTTAGCATGCTAAGAAACTTGTCTGCTGGAACCCTGTTCGTCAGACATGTCCGATGGTTAGTACGACTCATCGGACATGTCCGCTGGCCCGAAATCCAGCGCATGCGTCAAATTACTAAATAAGAGGGATATGTGGTATCTTACTTTCCCCATATACATACAGGCTTGGTTAGTAAAACAAGAGGAATTTACAGAGTATAATAGCCCACAGTATCCCTCAGAATTTATTTTGACTGATCTGACTGTAATTGAACCCATGACCAAACTATAGCCATGCAAATATGTATATATTTCTAAAAGGCAGTGGATGAGCATTGAAGTGTGTTTCAACTTTTTAAATCAAATTTGAAATAAATATATATACCCATTATATAATTGTTATGTATTCCTAGTCACACCGCATACCTAAAATAAATAAATAATATATATATTTCTTTATCATATATCATGGGACACAGAGCCTCATAGTAATTACAAAGTGGGTTGTATTCCTCCACCTGGACACTGGTGTAATCAATTAGACAGGAAGCTTCTTCCCTATATAACTTCTCCCATGTCGGGAGCACCTCTGTTTTTTGCCAGTGTCTAAGGTGTTGGTCACGGTTAAAAATGTGTTAACTACTTAAGACCCGGACCAAAATGCAGCTAAAGGACCTTGCCCCTTTTTGCGATTCGGCACTGCGTCGCTTTAATTGACAATCGCGTGCGACGTGGCTCCCAAACAAAATTGGCATCCTTTTTTTTCCCCACAAATAGAGATTTCTTTTGGTGGTATTTGATCACCTCTGCGGTTTTTATTTTTTGCGCTATAAACAAAAATAGAGCGACAATTTTGAAAAAAGTGCAATATTTTTTACTTTTTGCTATAATAAATACCCCCCAAAAATATATAAAAACATTTATTTTTTCCTCAGTTTAGGCCGATACGTATTCTTCTACCTATTTTTGTTAAAAAAAATCGCAATACGCGTTTATCGGTTGGTTTGCGCAAAATTTATAACAATTACAAAATAGGGGATAGTTTTATTGCATTTTTATTAATTATTATTTTTTTACTACTAATGGCGGCGATCAGCGATTTTTTTCGTGACTGCGACATTATGGCGGACACTTCAGACAATTTTGACACATTTTTGGGACCATTGTCATTTTCACAGCAAAAAATGCATTTAAAATGCATTGTTTATTGTGAAAATGACAATTGCAGTTTGGGAGTTAACCACAGTGGGCGCTGATGGGGTTATGTGTGACCTCAAGTGTGTTTACAACTGTAGGGGGGTGTGGCTGTAGGTGTGACGTCATCAATTGTATCCCCCTATAAAAGGTATCACACGATCGATGACGCCGCCACAGTGAAGAACGGGGAAGCTGTGTTTACACACAGCTGTCCCAGTTCTTCAGCTCCGTGGACCGATCGCGGGACTCCAGCGGCGATCGGGTATGCAGGTCACGCGCTCACGGTCACGGAGCTTCGGAACGGGTCGCGGGAGCGCCCCGCGGCCACGCGCCCACGACCCCACGGCTGGGCTTAAAGGGCACTGTACATATACGTTGATGTGCCCAGCCGTGCTATTCTGCCGACGTATATCGGCATGAAGGGGTCCTTAAGTGGTTAAGAAGAATCTCTGCTGAGGATCCCTGTGGGGTTAAGGAGCTACACAATCAGATCCATCCAAGAGGGCCAGAAAAGGATGCCAAAATGGATGGTACCAGGGCCTCGTGGAAGAGCAAGGATTTGCCTGTAATGTCTCTTTTGCAGGATTGGACTCTGGGATCCAGCACTTTGTGGCACTTTTCTGGCAGAGTGCTCTACAGGTCAAGGGAAGAGGCCTTGTTTAAGTAGGAACCCCAGAACTCTAAAGGTTGGCACAACACAACCCGCCGTGATGGGTGAAGGTTGGGATCTGTCTGTCTTCAGCAGTGGGGATAAGGTAAGTGAAGACAACTCTAAAGAAATTCCTGGGTTCTCTTCTGTGAGTAGTTGCATGTCTTACTGTTTTCCACACTAGAGGGACTAAAGAGGACATACCTGTGTTTTACTTACATGCTCTCCTGGATGAAAGCTCAGTGCACCTGGTCCATGATCTGCTCAATTCTTCCATTTCCGGCTCTTCCACGAAAGTTGTAAGGGGGTCCTGCATAATCTAGAGTCCCATGGCGGCCCCCTAAGATGAGATCCTCTCGTCCCCCACCTGCCGCCATCCCCTACGCAGGAGCGCACTTTCACTCTGCTGGAGCAGCGGGGGGGCGTGGTTGCTGTCGGCGTGCACGTGCGGCGTGCATGGCAGTCTGCAGGCGCAGGGCAGGTGTTTAAAAAACCACAAGTACCAAGAGCTCTTGTAAAGCCAAGGGACACAAGCAGCTTGTTTGGGGAACGTAAGCATCTTGTGTATTGGATTCAGCATACTAAGATACCTACTCAGCATCAGGCTATGCAGATTAGTAGTCATTTGTTTATTGCCAGACTAGGCTTAGCAATTGATGCACCTGTGTTAGTACCTCTGCTCGTGGGCTTAGGACTATGTCTCCCTGTAGAAGGGGTTCAGGGGCAAAAAAGAGGGTCACTAAAGTGTCGCCATCTGGATCTGAGGGTCCTAGACATGCCTGCATGATATCATCCTCCCCTGAGAGACCTGAGCAGCTGCACAGGATGAGCTATTGGCCCTGTCAGGCACTGCAAGCCTCTCCCAACATTGCAGCCCTGCATGTGTCATTGAGGACGCTTTTGCATTTGCATTGGTTGGTTTATAGGAGAAGGTTAGCTGCTATAATCGCAGCATCATCACAAGAGAGCAGAAAGCGGGGTAGGTCCCCTTCCCCTGCTCTAAATCCTCAAACAGAGGATCAGCAGTCTGATGATGAAGAATCACCATCAGCGGACAGGGAACAGGTACAAGCTGACAAGGCGGAGGTATCAGAAGCTCTGAATTGCAGCTGTAATCTTTTACAGAGAGTCATACTGCGTATAACTTACCCTCAGCCCCCCCCTAAACCGCCAGAAGCCTCTGTGTCCTCCTTGGGGTCTTTTAAATTCCCATATGCTTCTTGTACCTTCTCAGTCCGTCCATTACTAAAACAGTTGTTTATGCTGATTGGGCACCCACATAAGCAGTTTAAATTACTTTATCCAAGGGTATAAGTTGCTAGAAACACATTCCTCCTATGAAACCAAGTGGGAGGTGGTAAAACTAGTAGAGGTGGAGCCTGCGGTGTACCACTACTACTGAGTAGACTGTTGTGTGATTTTTAATGCTTTTAAAAATGTCATTAAATGTGAGTTTAATGCTAGCAGGGGTGGAGTGGTTTCATTTTTAACCCCTCAGATACTGCACTATAGGAGTCCTTTCTCTCTTCTTTTTTTCATGTGTTGCTGAACTTACCGGTAGTCATTGTGGATTTAAAGTTTAAAGCAGCATAGGGAAAGGAGTACCTACCTGCTTTTGATTATTTTCATCTTTTGAGCCACCAAGATTCTCTGACATCCCTGTGAGGGAATGTTTTGCACAGGGTGCAAGCGTGTGTTTGACCCTTTGCAGGGTAATTTAAAGGAGTGAGTGAGCATAGCATGAGGTGGTGGGAGCACTCCGTTCATGGGAGGTTGTCCGAAGACATCACACAAGCTTGTATTTTGTCTTTTATTTTGCAACAACATGGATTCATTCATTTTATGTTTTTGGGACTTTTTCATATTATTGCAATATCAGTGTTTTATCACCATAAATGTTTATTTCATTTTTTACAGCGCTGTTATATTATATTACAATGAAATATACAAAACTGCATGTGGGGTAAAAACAAGTAACAGAACTTGTTTATTGTTGATCACATAAAGATATTTTTGTTTTTGTTTTTTTATGGAATATACATGGTTTTTAAATGTCGCATGAGGATGCTTGGTCACGTTAAAGTGCTTAGTCGCATAAAGATGCTTGACCACTATAAATATGCTTGATCACACAAGAGTCCTTGATTACTCAAGGATACACACAGAGTCCTTGGTCACACAAGGGTACTTGTTCACACAGTGTGCTTAAAAATCATAAAATGCTTGATTGTACAATAAAAAAACAAAAAACAAATGCTGAATAACACATAAGGATGCATGATCACCTAAATTTGCATGATCGCCTACTTTTTGCGTGGTTGCATATTGAGGCATGTGAAATATACAGGATTCCTTATGTTCACATTGGAATACAACACTTTTCATAAACGCATTCTTGTTTGCAAGATGCCCGTTCCATAGCACATGTGCTAGACCAAAAGATTGCAGAAAGGTAAGGCCCTTATGTTGGTTACCTGGGAGGTGGTGATATGAAGGCTGTTGCGCTACCCAGGAGGCCCAGAAAGGGCAGGCAGCGTCTAGATCAACTGTTTTAATATTGATTCATCAGGTTATTATTCAGGCTTGTGGTTTAAAGATACCTGTGGTATACTTTGAGGCTCTGTGTCCCGTGATGTATGGTGTCCAGCACCTGAAGGTGGAATATAAACCCACTTAGTAATTACTATGAGGCTCTGTGTCCCGTGATGTACTCAAAGAAAAGCATTTTAGGCCGGGGTACTAACGAGCAAACATGTACGATGAAACAGGTCCATCGGACCGTTTTCACCGTACATGTCTGCCAGAGGGCTTCTGTACGATGGCTGTACTAACCATCGTACAGAAGTCCGCGCGTAAACAATACGCGGGGCGTGTCCGCGTCGTCGCCGCGACGATGACGCGGCGACGTGGGCGGGCCTGCCATTTAAAGGCTTCCACGCATGCGTCAAAGTCATTCGACGCATGCGAGGGACGGCGGGCGCTCGGACATGTACGGTAGGTCTGTACTGACGACCGTACATGTCCGAGCGGGCAGGATTCCAGCGGACGGTTTTAAAACACGTCCAGGAATATTTGTCTGCTGGGAAAAGGCCCGGCGGGCAAATGTTTGCTGGAATTCGGCCCGCTCGCGCCTACACACGACCGAACATGAATGCTGAAACTGGTCCGCGGACCAGTTTCAGCGTACATGTTTGGTCGTGTGTACAGGGCATTACTGGTAAGCTGTAATAAAAAAAATCATATTATTATTATTCAGTTAGCTCAGCAAGTTCTGTCCTAATAGCTGGGCCGAGTCAAAATCTCATTAACATACAATAAAGAAGCCCAGTTCAAAACCCGTTAACGTTTTGTTAAGACAGACATTGTTTCAATCTAATACACTGTAGGAAATATCTGACTCCAGATAGTTATTTATGGTATGCACAGCTTCCCTCATAACACATAGAGCTAAGGCAGGCCAAAGATTATGCGATTTTCTTTCCTGCAACCACGGGTTGTAGAAAAAGAAAATCACTCAATTTCCCCATCAATACAATCAGTGTTGAATGAGGGAATCCTTCCCGTGGGGGTCTTGTACAGGATTACTGCTAGTGGCTATAGCTTCTGCCAGAGTTTCACATGCAGAAATCTGACATGCTGGTTGTTCGAAAGTCGATTTAAGGATTGAATCTTGGCCAGTTCCTGCTGAACCAAAGTATATTTTTTTCCTTTCTGGAAGTTCTAAAAAAGAGCATTTATAAAGCAAGCTGCAAATTTTTAAATGTTTTAATTATTGCTATATGAATGGGGACCTGTAACAAATATAAAGTAGGTATTGTCCCAATCTGGCTATAATTGTGGAAATACCCTTCAAAACAAGCCCATCCTGACCTACGTAGTTGCAGGCACTGTGGAGAAAATCAAATTTTACACCAAAAGGACTGAAGTTTTTCTCACAGCAGCTCAGTTCTGCTTTTCCTTCCCAGCCCTGACTCAGCAACTTTCCAGTAATTTAATCTCTACAGTGATTCATAATGCAGGTCCACTGAGTAGCAGGGTGATCTGAGCTGCTGAGAGTTAACAAATATAACCTTAAAGGGGTTGTAAAAGTTAATTTTTTATTTTCTAAGTAGGTTCCTTTAGGCTAGTGCATTGTTGGTTCACTTACCCTTTCCTTCAATTTCCCTTCTAAATGTTTTTTTTCTTTGTCCAGCTTCTCCCTGCAGGGATGTAGTTTCAAGGGAGGGGGCGAGCACGCTGACTAACTCCCAGCCAGAATGGCTCGGATGATGGGGGCAAGCTGAGGAGGAACGTTTACAACCCTTTTAAGGATGCTCCTTAGCTGCAGAGACGAGTAATGCCGGGTACACACAAGAGGATTTATCCGCGGAAACGGTCCTCCGGACCGTATCCGCGGATAAATCCTCTGGCGGATTTTGATCTCCTGGTTGTACTAACCAGGAGATCAAAATCCCCGCGGAATTCCGTCCGCGGTGACGTGTTGTGCCGTCGCCGCGATGATGACGCGGCGACGTGCGCGACGCTGTCATATACGGATATCCACGCATGAGTCGAATCATTAAGACGCATGCGAGGGATGGGTTCGGACGGATCGATCCGGTGAGTCTGTACAGACCACCGGATCGATCCGCTGGAGCCGATTCCAGCGGATAGATTTCTTAGCATGCTAAGAAATTTTTATCCGCTGGAAATCGGTCGGCCCGAAAAATATCCGCGATAAATATCCGCTGGATCGTACACACCAGCGGATCTATCCGCTGAAACCGATCCGCGGATCAATTTCAGCGGATCGATCCTCTCGTGTGTACGGGGCCTTAAGGGCGTTTTTTGGAGCTCAGCTATATGGTAACAATATGTAAAAGCTTAAATGTATAAATAATGTGGGATTTGCTCTAGTAATTAACCAATAGTTAATTGGAGGAATAAGATTCTAAAAAACTGGAAAGTTAGTGTGATCTGCACTGACAATAATCTAGATATAGACAAAGTGTTTGTAGAATATTAATGAAAAACAAATAAAGTCATTCAATAAAGTGCAAAAGTGCACCAAATAATACTTAACAATTAATACACTAATAGTGCTATATGTTTAACTGAAAGTTGCATTCACAGCTTCAGCGCTATAAATAAAGTGCAAATAAATAATTGTAGCACCCCCTTACTTTTAGTATGGGCGTTACGCTAAAATTAGTGGGGAATGGGAGGATTAGTTTACTCCTATTCATAATTTGTGGAAATTTGGGTTGTTACCAATTTCAGAATCTGTCCTGTAGGTCAGTCTGCGCTCCGGGGGTGTTATCACCCCCGGGCAGCAGGTGGCGCTAGAGGGGTTCTGACAGACCCACCTTCACCAGCAGCCAATCAGAGGAGTTCTGCACTCGTTGGGTATGCTGGGGGGGATATATCTGTGGCAACCGTCATTGTTCGCTGTTCTGTGCGGGGCCCCAGTTCCAGGTGCGGTATCCACCTTCAGGGTACGTGCATCCATGGGCCCCGCCACCGTGGCCTGCCTCACTGAGGTTACGCACCATGCGGAGCCTCACCCTAATATTGAGAGGGGCCCCAGCGACTTGCTGGGTCCCAACCTTCTGCTATAAGGATCCTAAGCTGGGAGCTGTGCGATGGGGGATCGGCTCGAGGAGAACCTAGAACTAGAGGTTGTCCGGGAGGCCTAGACGAACCATCGGGGATCCTGTCACCACGCCGCATGACAGGTATGCTTAAGCTGTCAGTTGGTGACACAAAAATCTGAATTGACTTGGAGGATTCACTCATCCTGATCTCACATACCTCAAATTGATAAAGCCTGTACCAGAGGCTCTGAGTCAGGCCGGTGCTACAGGCCTGTTCCTCCCAGTGATCTTTAAGTGGCGCTCCGGCTGCCAGGCATGTGATAGTCGCCTGTCTGGGGGCACTTTACCCACCCTGATAGGGGTGGCGAATAATTGAGTTACACTATTGCTAAGAGCAGGCTTGCTCTTTTTCATATCCAAGGCCTGATACTAAAGTTTCTCTACGCTCATCAACCTTTCTCTATTGTGTGCCATGTTGATGTTGGCCAAGTTGGGCCTTGGAATAAAGCATTGAAAACTCATTCTGTGTCTGGACACTTGCTCTTCATCTACACTCACAGATGTCATCCCTAAACCAAGCCAAGAAGGTAACTCAGTAAGCCGATCCCAAACTAATCAGCGGCTCCTTCGGGGGTATCGCTACATAATCTAGTACTGACAACAATAGTGCAAACAGAAAATGCATTTCCTGCAGAAAATGCGTGGAATGCTGACTAGCTGAATTGCTAAAGCTAACTGATGAATAGCTTAAATCCGTAAGAAAAAATTGAAGAAGTGAGAAAAATTGGAAAAGTAGGAATGGCTTTAAAATAAACATGAATTTCATTAAAAAATGTTTAACACCACTAATGTATGAAAGATGTGGAATATTTAAAGGTTTTTTTTAAAAGCTTTTGATCATTAATCCCCACACCTAATGAGTGAGAGACAGTGTGAGAGAACCTTTCAAACAAGCCTTAAAAAATCCACAACAGTACAGTGCTATCAAAAAACAGCGACTTCACCGCAAAAGACACACAGCCTTTGTGAACGTAGCGGTATATAAATTTATGTGATAAACTTAAAAATGTGGGCATGTCAGCGATGTAAAAAAGAAGTTTGCTGTGCGTTTCACTTGGAAATGTGAAGAATTTTATACAGTCAATGGAAAAAAAAGTGTAGAACTCTTGTTATTTGGAAGCTCAACCAAACAAAAGTAAAAGGCGTATCACAAAACTAAGCACATTGCCTGAAACTAGACAAAATACCTGTGCATGACAAGTAGATCTTGTGGGGGTGAGAGCAATTTATAGAGCATATCCATAAGAATATCCACTCTAAGCAGCCTGTTTAATCAAACTGTTTTAATCACTGTTTATTCACACCTGTTTAACCACACTCTGTTTAATCGATAACATTTCCTGAAATGATCACTAAACTTCAAACAGATTTTTTCACAAAAACTGTAAAAGATATCAAACTGAAAAGCTAGCCAGATAGCTTAATATTTTGTGAACATTTTAAAGTTTGTTTGGCGTCTGTAGTGAATGTAAGAAGGAGCTGAAACTTTTGGAGCGGAAGAAGATTTTAAGGATTTTGAAGCATTTACTTCAATGTTAAAGAAAAGTGTTAAAAAGCTTAATATTTTAAAAGTATAAATAGTAGAAAAAAAGTTGAAGAAGCCCCATCAGTAACCGAAAGAGCTGACATTTTAAAAGTTTGAATGGTTTTAATAGCGAAAGTATGCAGAAGTTACACAAAGCCAAAAACCGTACGGAATACGAATAATAAAAAAAGAATAACAATAGTGGGAATGCTACTGAGCATTCCCACTAATAATTAAAGAGAAATAATAAATGATCCAAACTAATAAAAATGTAATTTAGAATGGGCATTGATGACAGTGCTATCAGTGAACTAGCGAAGTTCATATTATTTACGAAAAGTACTATCAGTAGATGTCCATGCAAGCTGATAAATATTAAACTTCAAATCCAGTGTCCCTAAATCTTTTAAATTCCTGTCAGTACCTGATCCAAATCAATTTACTTTGCCTTGATGTGTTCAAAAACCCAGTGCTCCACCTTTGTGTAGAGTGCCCATTTAATTAGGTAAAGACCATATTTTCATACAGGTCTATTAGTGCTTGAATATAAATCCTCAGGCGGTCCTCCTCCCTCCTGTTACCTCACCATCACACTCCACTCCTCTCCTCAGTATGCTTCCAGTAATAGCAAACATGCAAATAAAAGGAAGTCTTCCATAGTGTAAATCAGTATAAAACCTGCTTTTATTTAACCACTTGCTGACCGGCTCACGACGATATACATCGGTGCACACATACCCTCGGCACCGCGGGGGGAATCGATGTGCCTGACTGGCCTCACCCGGGATTGCAGGAACGAGAGTTAGAATGGGGATTTGTGTGTAAACACACAAATCCCTATTCTGTCAGGGGAGAGGAGACATATTGTTTGTTCCTAGTAAGTAGGAACAATGATATGTCTCCTCCCCCAGTCAGTCCTATTCCCATACAGTTAGAAACACTAACTAGGTAACACATTTAAACCTCTTGATTGCCCCTAGTATTAACCCCTTCCCTGCAAGTGACATTTACACAGTAATTATTGCATTTTTATAGCTTTGATCTCTGTATAAATGTCACTGTCCCTAAAATGTGTCAAAAATCATCTGATCTGTCCGCCGCAGTACTGCTAAAAATCACAGTTAAAAAAATAGAAATAATAAAAATGCCTTAAAAATGCCATAAATCTTTCTTTATAGATTGCAGACGCTATAACTTTTGAGCAAACCAATCAATATATGCTTATTGCAATTTTTTTTTTTTTTTACCAGACATATGTAGAAGAATATATATGGCCTTAAACTGATGAAGATTTTTTTTTTTTTTTTTTTAAATGGGCATTTAAATTATAGCAAATAGTAAAACATATACATATATTTTTTTAATTGTTGCTCTTTTTTTGTTTATAGCGCAAAAAATAAAAACCGCAGAGGTGATCAAATATCACCAAAATCTATAGGCTATATTTGTGGGGAAAAAAAGCACATCAATTTTGTTTTGGTACAACTTTTGCACGACCACACAATTGTCAGGTAAAGTGATGCAGTGCCGTATTGCAAAAAATGGCCTGGTCATTAAGCAGGCCAAATCTTCTGGTCTGTAAACCGTTAAATGCACTCACTAAGTGTAATCATGTTAAAATCAACGCTGTGCAAACAGTGATCCTCTCACCAGGACATTTGGTCTCAGAGCCTGTGACCAGAAGTGACATCATCCTGCTTTGCCTAATGTGTTGCATCATCTCGTGAATTCTTCAGGGGTATACTGAATCTGAATAATGTGATCCCTCTCCCTTGCTATTTAAATATTTCTACCTGTATCTATGTGGAGACACATACATTTAATTTGTGCAGCTGCTTGATTTTTAGTATTTCTTACTTTTATTACTCGTTGTCTTCAATTGTGAGTGGTAGCGCATTAAAAAATACCTCATAAATATGAAAAAAGCTTGAATCTCTGAATTTAGCCACATGTTTACTAAAATAAACTGGTGCTTAATAGGTATAGCACTTTCCACAGTATTGCAGTACTGGATATACCCGATTGTGTTATTTTTAAGATTACCGTATTTATTCGAGTATAACGCGCACACGTGTATAACGCGCACCCCTAATTTTCGATTAAAAAATCGGTATAAAAATCATTGTAATTGCCAAAATCATTTATTGACAATGTATTGACCCCTGTATATCCAGTCATGTCCCCTTATATCCAGCCATGTCCCCTGTATGTCCAGCCATGTCCCCTGTATAACCAGCCATGTCCCCGTAATGTCCAGCCATGTCCCCTGTATGTCCAGCCATGTCCCCTGTATAACCAGCCATGTCCCCGTATGTCCAGCCATGTCCCCTGTATGTCCAGCCATGTCCCCCGTATGTGCAGCCATGTCCCCTGTATGTCCAGCCATGTCCCCCGTATGTGCAGCCATGTCCCCTGTATATGCAGCCACCTACTGTAATCACCACCCGCGCGGGAACATTACAGACAGCGTTCGTTTGAACAGCTGTTTTCCCCTGCCACGCATAGACACTCCCCCCTTGCTCGCGATTGGACAGATCCGTCCAAGGGGGAGTGTCTACGCGCGGCGGGGAAAACAGCTATTCAAACGAAATCTGTCTGTAATGTTCCCCGCGCCGCGGTGATTAACGTTGTACAGCGTTGGTGGCTACGGTGCGGCGGCGGTAGCAGCGGCGTTAGCGGCAGCGGCGGCGGCGGGGGGGGGGGCAAGGTGATACAAAAGGCTAGGTTTAAAGTGGAACCGCCACTGCCACCCCACCCCCAGTCCTCGTGTATAACGCGCACCCAAACTTTGATTTTTTTTGGGTATAAAATTTGCGCGTTATACTCTAATAAATACGGTATATTAACAGGTTTTACATTACATAACTATCTTATTCTTCCAAGAAAATGTCTCATAAGTGTTCTGAAAATAGGAACTGTAATTGCTAAGGTCTAGTTCACTGGTGGTTATGCTGACCTAGTAGCTTTAACCTTTCACTGCCAGGCCCCTTGTTCATTTGGTACACTGAGGTGGCCAGGCCATTTTTGCAATTTTTCCACTGCTTATATATTTTTCCCTTACAGCTTTCAGAGTTTGTTAAAGACCCCACAAACTATATATTTTCAGAAATCACATGGCCAGTAGATTAAAAAGAAGGCACAGCGATATTTGTGCAATGTTTACCAAAACAATATTTTGCTAAAAATACACTAAAAATCATTAATAGTGGATTCATACATGACAAAATGTACAAAATTCCTGCTAAATTCCTAGTAAATATAAAAAGGTAAAACTATATTGAGTTAATAAATTAATATTTGTAAATTTTAAATTGCCCCTTTTTGAGAAATGGTGAAAACTGAAGGTATGCAAAACTGTAAGATAAAAACAATTTACCCCAACAAATCTGGAGGCTACCGTTTTTCACTTACAGCTTTCAGAATTTAAAAGCCCCCTCAAACTAGGCATGTTCTGAAAGCACATGACCTGTAGAATAAAAAAAAGTGCTACTGATTTTTTGGGCCCCGCAATAATTGTGCAAATGTTCATCATATCACTATTTTCACAAAAAATACACTAAAATCATTAACCACTTGCCAACCGCCGCAGATGTATGTCGACACAATGGCACGGGCCGGTACATTGGCGTACCTGTACATCCCTTTAAATTTGCCGCCCAGCGGGCGCGCGCCCCGCCGGGGGGCACGCGCACGCGCCCACCGCGTGCCTCGTGAGCGTGCTCGCAGATTCTGGGAACTCGATGTTTGGCAAAGGCAGAGCAAAGGCAGAACAGGGGGATGCCTTTGTAAACAAGGCATTCCCCTATTCTGCCTAGTGACACTATCATTGATGGCTGTTCCCTGTGATCGGGAACGGTCATCAGTGATGTGTCACATGTAGCCACACCCCCTAACAGTAAGAATCACTCCCTAGTACTGACTTAAGCCCTGCAGCGCCACCTAGTGTTTAACCCCTTCACTACCAGTGTCATTTTTACAGTAATTAGTGCATCATAGCACTGATCAGTAAAAATGTGTCAAAAGTGTCCGATGTGTCCGCCATAAAGTCGCAGTCACAATAAAAATCGCTGATCGCCGCCATTACTAGTAAAAAAATGTTTTTAATAAAAATGCCATAAAACGACCCCCCTATTTTGTAGATGCTATAATCTTTGTGCAAATCAATCAATAAACGCTTATTGCGTTTTTTTTTTACCGAAAATATGTAGAAGAAAACGTATCGGCCTAAACTGAGGAAAAAAATTTTTTTATATATTTTTGGGGATATTTATCATAGCAAAAAGTAAAAAATATTGCATTTTTTTCAAAGTTGTCGCTCTATTTTTGTTTATAGCGCAAAAAATAAAAACAGCAGAGGTGATCAAATACCATCAAAAGAAAGCTCTATTTTGTGGGAAAAAAAGGACATACATTTTGTTTGGGAGCAGTGGCGAATCGCAAAAAGTGGCCTGGTCTTTGACCAGCCAAATGGTATGGGGCTAAAGTGGTTAATAGTGCACACAAACACAATGTAACAAAATTACTTCTAAATTACTACTAAAGCATCGTTCACATGTGGCATACTAAAATGTATGCCCATGGGGGGCCATCTTTACCCACACAGGGATGCACAGGTGTCCTGTGCATCCCCGTACAGGCAGTCCAATTTATGTCAATTGGGATGCAACATCGGTGTGGGTGTGGGTGTGGGTTCATGACCCCGAACGCAGACAGTGTGAGCTCAGTGACATACATGCAGACCTACATGGATGTAAAATTGGAAGAAGCACTTCTGTTTGTGCAGTGGCCTTAGGCCCCTTTCACACAAGCAGACCAATGTGATCTGCCTGTCCGTTTTTCTGGTGGGCCCAAAACTGTGAGGTAATAAACAGAGCTATAATCCCTTCTAAAACCACAGTTGGAAATGTTTTTGTAAACCTCTGACATGAAAAATGAACAAACCATATCCTTCTTTAGTGTGTAATTCAAACCAAAGCACTGAGTATGATTTCTTTCTGCTACCTTCCTTGCTTTCTGACAGTTAATTCCAACTTCAAGGGATTGAGGGATGCGGAGGAGGGGAACTCCAGCACACAGTCTGTGATTGACAGCCTCAGCTGTGCATGTTTCCCTATGGATTTGTGTGGAGGGGTGTTTTCATTCACCCCCCTCAGGTCTCAGATTACACTCAGTTCCATGCTATGGCTATGTGCTCTGCTGTGTGTAATGTCAGACCCCTGCCTCCTGTACAGTATACTAGAGCTCAGAGATGCTGTGTAAAATAAATGCTTTCAAAGACTGTAGAGTAGAGATTGCTGCAGATAACCATGTACAACTTATGTAGGAAGATTTGTTTAATCTCTGGGATATCATCTGAGACTAATCACATCCCAGCTTTAAGCTCTTTCAGATCTCCTAAGATATTAGAGGTCCGACATGTCTGGTACATGTGGTGGATTTTTTGCATAATGGCGAATGAATCATGTTCAGTTGAAATGAAGATGTCAGGGATACCACATGGAGGTATCCAGCAAAGATGACCAGATCAGTAGGCTGTATCTTAAAGGGGTGTTCAACCTAAAAAAAAAAAATATTACAAGTCAGCAGCTACAAATACTGCAGCTGCTGACTTTTAATAATCGGACACTTACCTGTCCCTGGGTCCCTGGGTCCAGCGATGTGGGGGAACGAAGCCCCACTCATCTCCCCCTCCGCTGGCATTGTCACTGTGGGCGCCCGGCATGTCAGGGGGTCACCTTTCTTTAAGGTGGAAATTCCATTTTTGGGTGGAACTCCACTAAAGCGGTTATAAACTAGCACTTTATGTTAAACTTACCTTAAAACAAAGCCCTCCCACATCAAGATGTCAAAGCTGAAGGCCAGTCCCATCTTGCTTCTGGGTTCGCGGACTCCAGCTCTGTAACTGGCCAGATGATGTCACTCCTGTGCATTCCTTCAGAGCTCATGTGCCAGTGATGTCACTGGCTACATGTACAGTAAATACAGTCCTGATAAAAAGTTTAAGACCACTTGAAAAATGGCAAAAAATCATATTTTACGTTGTTGGATCTTAACAAGGTTCCAAGTAGAGCTTCAACATGCAACAAGAAGAAATGAGAGTGAGACAAAACATTTTTTGAGCATTCAATTATTTGAAAATAATGACGATTAAACTGAAACAGGCTGTTTTTCAGCTGATCAAAAGTTTAGGACCACATGCCTTTAAAAGGCCAAATCTGTGCAAAGATGTGGATTCATTGTCATTTTCTGTCAGGTAGTCAGAAGTTGTGATGGCAAAGGAAAAAAAAACTCCTTTTTTGATCGTGGTCGGGTTGCTGAACTGCATAAGCAGGGTCTCTCATCAAGACACTGGACGATCCTCGACCCAAATTAAGGCCCTTACTGGTGCTGACTGCAGCCCCATAACCATCAGATGGCATTTGAGACTGAAGGGCTTCAAAAACAAAAAAGTCTTTAAAAACCTTGTCTCCTTGAACGCCACAGAACTGCTCGTTTGGACTTTGCAAGAGAGCACCAAACATGGGACATTCAAAGGTGGAAGAAAGTTTTATTCTCTGATGAGAAAAAATTTAACCTTGATGGTCCTGATGGTTTCCAACGTTACTGGCATGACAAGCAGATCCCACCTGAGATGTTTTCTACGCGCCACAGTGGAGGGGGTGCCATAATGGTCTGGGGTGCTTTTTCCTTCAGTGGAACAATGGAGCTTCAGGAAGTGCAGGGGCGTCAAACGGCCGCTGGCTATGTCCAGATGTTGCAGAGAGGATTCCTCATGACTGAGGGCCCTCGTCTGTGTGGTAACGACTGGGTTTTTCAACAGGACAACGCTACAGTACACAATGCCCACAGGACAAGGGACTTCTTCCAGAGAATAACATCACTCTTTTGGCCCATCCTGCGTGTTACCCTGATCTAAATCCAATTGATAACCTTTGGAGATGGATGGCAAGGGAAGTTTACAAAAATGGACAACAGTTCCAGACAGTAGATGGCCTTCGTGCGGCTGTCTTCACCACTTGGAGAAATGTTCCCACTCACCTCATGGAAACGCTTGCATCAAGCATGCCAAAACAATTTTTTAAAGTGATCAACAATAACGGCGGAGCTACTCATTACTGAGTTCATGTTTGGAAGTTGGATTTCTGTTTTGGGGGGGTTTCGTTTTTTTTGGAGGTGTGGTCCTAAACTTTTGATCAGCTGAAAAACAGCCTGTTTCAGTTTATTTGTTATTTTCAATTAATTGAATGCTCAAAAAAATGTTTTGTCTCACTCTCATTTCTTCTTGTTGCATGTTGAAGCTCTACTTGGAACCTTGTTAAGATCCAACAATGTAAAATATGATTTTTTGCCATTTTTCAAGTGGTCTTAAACTTTTGATCAGGACTGTATATACCAAATGGTGCATGTTTAGGAGATTTTTACACTACCTATAGATATGCCTTATTATAGGCTTACCTGTAGGTAAAAGTCAGTGATGGAAGTTAACTTCCACTTTAAGTTTATTAAGACAAATAATACAATTCCAACACCAACACCAGTAAACCACAAACAATATAAAGTGACACAAAAACGTGAAAATGCAGAAACCCCCTGAGTCAATACTTTGCAGAATCACCTTTTGCTGCATTTATAGATGCAAGTCTTTTTGGGGACGCTTAGAGAGTAAAATAGTTGCCCATTCTTCTTTGCAAAATAGCTCAAGCTCTGTCAGATTGGATGAAGAGCATCTGTGAGCAGCGATTTTTAAGTCTTGCCACAGATTCTCAATTTGATTTAGGTCTGGACTGTACAATTCTAACACATGAGTATGCTTTGATCTAAACCATTCCATTGTAGCTCTAGCTGGATGTTTAGGGTCGTTGTCCTGCTGGAAGGCGAACCTCCTCCCCAGTCTCAAGTCTTTTGCAGACTATAACAGGTTTCTTTTAAGATTGCCCTGTGTTTGGCTCCATCCATCTTCCCATCAACTCTGACCAACTTCTCCGACCCTGCGGAAGAAAAGCATCCCCACAACATAATGCTGCCACCACCATGTTTCAGGGTGAGGATGATGTGCAGTGTTATTTTTCCATCACACCTAGCGTTTTGCTTTTAGGCCAAAAAGTACACTTTTGGTCTCCTCTGACCAGAGCACCTTCTTCCACTTTTGATGTGTCCCCCACATGGCTTCTCGCAAACTGAAAATAGGACTTCCTATGGCTTTCTTTCAACAATGGCTTTCTTCTTGCCACCCCTCCATAAAGGCCAGATTTGTGGAGTGCACAACTAACAGTTGTCCTGTGGACAGATTCTCCCACCTGAGCTGGGGATCTCTGCAGCTCCTCCAGAGTTACCATGGGTTTCTTGGCTGCTTCTCTGATTAATGCTCTCCTTGCCCGGCCTGTCAGTTTAGGTGGATGGCCATATCTTGGTAGGTTTGCAGTTGTGCCATTCTCTTTCCTTTTTTGGGTGATGGATTGAACAGTGCTCCATGAGATGTTCAAAGCTTGGGATATATTTTTATAACCTAAACCTTCTTTAAACCTCTCCACAACTTTATCCCTGACCTGTCTGGTGTGTTTCTTGGCCTTCTTGATGCCGTTTGTTCATGAAGATTCTCTAACAATCCTCTGAGGGCTTCACAGAACAGCTGTATTTATACATACATATAGATTAAATTACACACAGGTGGACTCTATTTACTAATTAGATGACTTCTGAAGGCAATTGGTCCCACTAGATTTTAGTTAGGGGTATCCGAGTAAAGAGGGCTGAATACAAAGGCAGGCCACACTTTTCAGATATTCATTTGTAAAAAAATATATAATTTTCCTTCCATTTCACAATGACGTGCCACTTTGTGTTGCTCTTATACATAAATTCCTCCACAATTGAAGTTTTTGGTTGTAACATGACAAAATGTGGAACATTTCAAAGGGTATGAATACTTTTTCAAGGCACTGTAAGTGTTTAGAGACAGGCAAGCTAGAACAAGTAGTTGGTTTTTTTCCCTTACATTAAGCCCTTGCTCACATTGACATCAGGAATGAAATGCGAGTTCATGCACAGATGTCAATGGAAATCGCACCGATTGTGGCATCGCACCGATTCGGACTCTGCCATTGCCGGCAATTGCCGCCGATTTGGCATGCGATTTGACATGTCAAATTGCATGCCAAATTGCATCAATGTGAACCAGGGCTAATACAGAGAATGAAAATAAAAACTTTTGAGTTTAGAACCATAACAATATACACTACTTTTTAAAAAGAGCAAACTGCAAGACTTTGCACACCTTCTGTTTTAATGCTCCTGGAACATATTTAGCTGAAATAATTTGAAAGTTCAGTTGGTCTTTAACTGCTTGTGAACAATAATATCTAAAGCAGCTATATAACTCATAAAGCTGAATGGGGAAAAGAAGAAGCTACACAGGGGATAAAAGCATGGTGAGCTCAATGAGCATAAAGATCTAAGCTCTGTGCACACAGAAGTCAGCAGGAAGGCACTTGCTGTAGAGCGTCTACCACTGGTGTTTGTACTTTGCAGTCAGTAATAAAAAGTGATTTTTATTTTATTTATTGTAAAAATATTACATATGCCCTTAAAAGTTTCATGTGCTGCAGCCAAATTCCTTGTATAGATCTGTCCTGAATAAAACTGGAGAATTCAAGCATGTGAACTCTTCTTTATAGAATGCTTTTAAAAAATGTTGGCATTAACAAAAGCAGAGGGTATTGATAACAGTGGAGTTGGATATGGAAACGTTTATAAATACTAATTGCCAAATCATAGTGCCTTGCAAAAGTATTCACCACTTGGCTTTTTACCTACATTTACATTTTACATTTACATTTTGTTAAATTACAGCCTTTAGTTTAATGTTTTTTTTTTAAATATGAATTGTATGTGATGGATCAGAACACAATAGTCTAAGTTGGTGAAGTAAAAATAGAAAAATATGTACATAAAACGATTTTTCTGAAAAAAAAACCCTCATAATTGGCATGTACGTTTGTATTCACCCCCTTTGTTATGAAGCCATAAAAAGCTCTGGTGCAACCAATTACCTTCAGGAGTCACATACTTAGTGAAATGATGTCCACTTGAGTACAATATAAGTGTCACATGATCTGTCATTACATATACACACCTTTTTGAAAGGCCCCAGAGGCTGCAACACCTAAGCAAGAGACACCACTAACCAAACACTGTCATGAAGACCAAGGAACTCTCCAAACAAGTAAGGGACAATATTGTTGAGAAGTACAAGTCAGGGTTAGATTATAAAAAAAATATCCAAATCTTTGATGAACCCTAGGAGCACCATCAAATCTACCATAACCAAATGGAAAGAATATGGCACAACAGCAAACGTCATGCCTCCCAACTTTTTAAGACGGGAATGAGGTACATCTATCATCAAAAGTATGCAGGCATATGACACACCCCCAGCCACACATCCTTAAAGGAGAATTGTAAAAAAAAAAACAAGATTGGTTAAACCCACAAGTGCATTTTTTACCACTACTATTCCTTTATATTGGTTTTTGGAATTTATAAATGCAGCAATTTAGAAATCAGATAAAAGGTTTAGCATTGGAAAACACTTTTTGATAGATATAAAGTGCATTTTATATACGTCTATAAAGATCTGACCAAAATGAGGGACAAATGAGGAGGAATTAGGAACAGAGTGATTATGCTCCAAATCAGGGACAGTCCCTTTAAAATCAGGGACAGTTGGGAGCTATGGCAAACCTGTCTAGTGACAGCTGCACACCAAAACTCACAGACCGGGCAAGGAGGGCATTAATCAGAGAGGCAGCACAGAGACCTAAGGTAACACTGGAGGATCTGCAGAGTTTCACAGCAGAGACTGGAGTATCTGTACATAGGATGACAAGAGGCGTTCCTGGTCATGTTCAGCTACTTCCGGATTTAGCACAGAGAGGCGGTGGAACACACGCTACACCTACCCATGAGAGTGAGACACAGTACGGCCAGTGCTCCACGTCACATCTAGCTGTAACATGCTTAAATCCTTAGTGCCAAGGTCTCGGCACTTGCACAAGTAAGTGGCCATATGGCTTTTGTTTTTAATCTGTATTACAATAAATCGCGGAACTTCACTATGGCCCGTTTTTCTTCACTTTATCCATGGTAATTTCTTCTGTTGGAGTCCATTCCTGGCCAGTCCCATCCAGGTACCAGTACAGACCTTAGGCCACCAACTGTACTAAATCTTTACCTGATCCCTTTTTAAAAACGAAGGGTCATGGTGGTCTGGTAAGTAGGCACTTACCTCTACTTCTCACCGGGTGTCGCCAGTTTGATATCTGTTCCGTGGTGATGGTGTTTACTCTCAAGTTAACCATTTGATGCATGGACTTACCAATTGCTTATCATTTAGTGACCATTGCTGCATTTTTTGGACCTGTTTGCACCTATTTTCTTATGTTATTATCATATAAGCACTTAAAAAATCACTATTGTATTGTTGACCTTATAGTTAACATATTGTCTCATGCTAGAATTTTGAATTTATTTTTCGCTTACTATTAGTCCCCCCTTATTACTATACACCCCCCACATTGCTAAAGTTGTTTTTACACCACTTTAGGGGAGCAGCTTCCTTAATATATTTTACATTACCATAGCACAGAGTTCTCTATTTACTCATCGTAGCTGTATGTCGGTCCTTTAAGACGATGTAGAAGGCGCTCAACGTGTCCCCGAAGCCGATGCGAGTGCCTGGCGGGTGTGATGAACACCGGGCAACAGCAATGGCTTGTGACAGAGTGAGAACCGGGATCTGTGTGTGTAAACTAGGGATGAGCTTTATGTTCAAGTCGAACATGAGTTCGACTCGAACATTGGCTGTTTGCCCTTTTCGGCGAACAGCAAACAATTTGGGGAGTTCGCAGCAAATGCGAAAAGCCACGTAACACTCTTTAAAAGTCTATGGGAGAAATCAAAAGTGCTAATTTGAAAGGTTAATATGCAAGTTATTGTCATAAAAAGTATTTGGGGACCAGGGGACATGTATCATTGCAAAAAAAAGTTTTAAAAACAAAAAAAATTTGGGAGCAGTGATTTTAATAATGCTTAACGTGAAACAATAAAAGTGAAATATTCATTTAAATTTCGTACCTGGGGGGTGTGTATAGTATGCCTGTAAAGTAGCGCATGCTTCCCGTGTTTAGAACTGTCCCTGCCCAAAATGTCATTTCTAAAGGAAAAAAAGTCATTTAAAACTAATCGCGGCTATTCTTTAAATGTCGAGTCCCGGCAATACAGATCAAAGTCATTATAAAAATGGCAGGGGAACTCCGAACCCAAAAAAAAGCGTGGGTTACCCAAAGACGTGGGCGGGTGACCCCTCCCCATCTTACGCGTCATGGGGGTTTCGTGTGGAGTGGAGACGGCAGCATCACTGGAGAATGGATCACCGCGGGACAACGCTGGAATGTTTTTTTTATTTTTAATGGAAAAAAATTTTAATTATTAAACTGAAAAAACTTCAATAGGGGTGGGATTTTTTAGGCAACAAATATATAGCAACAAAAATTCATAAAAAAGTATACATTTATTACAATGCGTAAATATAATGGAAACAATATCAATAATGAAATGAAGATCATTATAAAAACAATACAAAAGATACTGTCCATCACAATATGCCTATATTTAGCGAACTGTAGGCATGCGAGACAGATATACTGACGCGTTTCGAATGTGTGACATTCTTCCTCAGGGTAATTTACAGTATCAGATTCTAAAGTAGAAAAATACAAAAACACAAATATAAATATATATTAGGCACTAGAGTTGAGCGGACACCTGGATGTTCGGGTTCGGACCCGAACCCGAACCCGAACTCCGAACCCCATTGAAGTCAATAGGACACGGACTTTTAGTAAAAAAAAAATGCGCGGAGGTCCCCCCAAATTCAATAACCAGACCCTTTAGGTCTGGTATGGATATTAAGGGGAACCCTGGCGTCAATTTAAAAAAAATTACGCGGGGTTCCCCCTAAATATCCATAACCAGACCCTTCAGGTCTGGTGTGGATTTTAAGGGGAACTCCACCCCAAATTGAAAAAAAAATTGCGTGGAGTTCCCCCTAAAATCCACACCAGACACCTTATCCGAGCAAGTGGACCTGACCGGCCGCAGAAAAGAGGGGGGGACAGAGTACGGCCCCCCCTCTCCTGAACCGTACCAGGCCACATGCCCTCAACATGGGGAGGATGTCCCCATGTTGATGGGGAAAAGGGGCTCATCCCCACAACCCTTACCCGGTGGTTGTGGGGGTATGCGGGCAGGGGGCTTATCAGAATCTGGAAGACCCCTTTAACAAAGGGGACCCCCAGATCCTGGCCCCCCCTATGTGAATTGGTAATGGGGTACACTGTACCCCTACCATTTCACGAAGGAAGTGTAAATTCTTGTAAAAAAAACACACAGACACCGTAGAAAAAAGTCCTTTATTAATAAAAAAAAAGAAAAAACTCCAGTGGTGATAATCCACTCGTTCCCGGCTTCCTGCTCCAACGTTGTCCTGATCCAGCGACGGGTGCGGGTGATCTCCGGTCCAGCGATGGGTGCGGGTGTATCCAGCGACGGGTGCGGGTGATCTCCGGTCCAGCGACAGGTGCGGGTGTATCCAGCGACGGGTGCGGGTGATCTCCGGTCCAGCGATGAGAAGATCCATCCATCCAGAGCGCAGCATCGCCGACCTCCTCTCACCGTTGGACACAGCCCAGCGAATGACGCAACTAATGCTGTGACATTACTTATATAGGGGAGGCAGGGCCACCCGTCACGTGACCCGCCCCCTCTGACGCACCCTCTGCTACGTCACTGGGGAAGCCCAGGAAGGGGGAAGACTGGGCTTACCCAGTGACGTAGGAGAGAGTGCGTCAGAGGGGGCGGGGTCACGTGACGGGTGGCCCTGCCTCCCCTATATAAGTAATGTCACAGCTTCAGTTGCGTCATTCGCTGGGCTGTGAGAGGAGGTCGGCGATGCTGCGCTCTGGATGGATGGATCTTCTCATCGCTGGACCGGAGATCACCCGCACCCGTCGCTGGATACACCCGCACCTGTCGCTGGACCGTAGATCACCCGCACCCGTAGCTGGATACACCCGCACCCGTCGCTGGACCGGAGATCACCCGCACCCGTCGCTGGATCAGGAAAACGTTGGAGCAGGAAGCCGGGAACGAGTGGATTATCACCACTGGAGTTTTTTTCTTTTTATTAATAAAGGACTTTTTTCTACGGTGTCGGTGTGTTTTTTTTTTACAAGAATTTACACTTCCTTCGTGAAATAGTAGGGGTACAGTGTACCCCATTACCAATTCACATAGGGGGGGGGGCAGGATCTGGGGGTCCCCTTTGTTAAAGGGGTCTTCCAGATTATGATAAGCCCCCTGCCCGCAGACCCCCACAACCACCGGGCAAGGGTTGTGGGGATGAGGCCCTTGTCCCCATCAACATGGGGACATCCTCCCCATGTTGAGGGCATGTGGCCTGGTACGGTTCAGGAGAGGGGGGCCGCACTCTGTCCCCCCCTCTTTTCTGCGGCCGGCCAGGTTAACGTGCTCGGATAAGGGTCTGGTGTGGATTTTGGGGGAAACTTCACACCATTTTTTTTTTAAATTTGGGGTGGAGTTCCCCTTAAAATCCACACCAGACCTGAAGGGTCTGGAATGGATATTTGGGGGGAACCCCGTGTAATTTTTTTTAAAAATTGAAGGCGGGGTTCCCCTTAATATCCATTCCAGACCCTAAAGCGGATCTCCACTCTAAAGTGGAGTCCCGCTGATCGGCACCCTCCCCCCCTCCGGTGTCACATTTGACACCTTTCAGGGGGGAGGGGGGTGCAGATACCTGTCTACAGACAGGTATCTGCACCCACTTCCGGCCCTACGATACGGGCAAAAGACGGGTTTTTTCCTCGTTTCCCGTCCGTCCCCCGTTGTATGCTGGGAACACTCGGCTCCCAGCACACAGCGGGAGCCAATCGGCGGGCGCAGCGCGACTCGCGCATGCGCCGTAGGGAACCGGGCAGTGAAGCCGGAGCGCTTCACTTCCTGGTTCCCTCACCGTGGATGGAGGGGGGAGCAGCAGGGTGACGAGCGATCGGCTCGTCATCTGCTGCGATCACCGCTGGACTCCAGGACAGGTAAGTGTCCTTATATTAAAAGTCAGCAGCTGCAGTATTTGTAGCTGCTGGCTTTTAATATGTTTTTTTAGTGGCACATCCGCTTTAAGGGCCTGGTAATAGAATTTGGGGGAACCCCCACGCTATTTTTTTTATTTTTTATGAATGAATCCTCTCTGAATTGCCGAAGCCGACAATTCATTATAGCCGCAAAGCCGACAATTCATTATAGCCGCAAAGCCGGTTTTAAATGACTTTTTTTCCTTTCAGAAATGACACTTTGTGCAGTGCCATTACATAGCCGAACTCCGAACCCGGAAAAAAAAACAAAATTCGGTACGAACAATGACTTACCCTTTCCTCAGGAGGTATATGTATCAATGTCTCAGGATGTGCATCTCAAAATCTCCCAGGTGGTAGTGTTCAATCCCGGTACCAAGCATACAAAAAGGGGGCTCACCATCCCTCCAATCCATAGGGGGGCAGAATGAAAAGATTCAATTCAAAAAGACGGCACTTGGACTCCTCCCATTGTGACAAACAAAACAAAGACAGCGCCAAAAATATCCAAGTGTAAAATTACACCTGAAAGCATGTACAACTGGAAGATATAAACATATCATGTATGAAAAATCAACATTGATTGGCAGCTAAAAGGATGTGCACACCAGGAGTGGTGTGAAAGAAGAAAACAAATCTGAAAAATCCTTCAAAGTAGCGCTAAAACAAAGGAGATTATAGGAGTCCCACAATCATGTGAAATGAAAGGTTTATTTAAAACTTGTATGAGTCTCAAAATCAACAGTCTCCAGATTGTCAGTTCTGTGATGCAACACAGTACAGTGTGAGCTGATCGCTTGTTAATAATCCTTCAAACCAATGAGCACAAAGCTAAAAGTCACTGAAGCGTTCCTGCACAACGCAGACCTCTCCCATAGGTGAAGAGTCTCGCAAGTGGCGCTCCTCTCAGACGAAACAGGACGTCTCACTGACGCTGAGTTGGGGGCGGTGCTGACCTCGCAGAATGCTGGTGCGGGATGGGATGGAGGATCAGAATTATGGCTGTAACAAGCCAACAGGGCGGAGAGCTGGATGGATACACAGGCGTTCTGGATCGTGGAATCAGAAGGATTCTGTGTAGTAGTCCATACGGAGATGTTAACTGGCTACACTGGCTGCAATCTGGAGATAGTTGCTGCCACCACACTAGGACGACATGTATCGGGACTGAGCCCTTCATCAGGTCAATAGGAAGTGGCTGGGAGGGATTTATTTATAGGAGACCAATACCTGTGGGACAGGACTTAGCTGTGCAGTATGCGCCTCAATCAGATGTGACCTAGCAGCAACAGCCTCTTTAATAAAATACATGGGCAACACCAAATACATAAAACACCTTAAAACACATTAATAACATACAACACTGGAAAAAATGGGATAAATTAGCAAAAAATAAATAAATGAATAAAATGAGATACGTGAGAAAAAGAGGGAAGGGGAGGGGGAAAGAAAGGCTGGAGTGATGTGAAACCTAATAAAAAGAAGAAAAATAAAAAGTAAAGCATATGTGGAAAAAGTTGTTGTTGGAGACAATAAATAAATTAAATGATCGATAAGATAATTGATGAGATGATAAGACAATTTATGAACAATCCATAAATACTAACTACTATGGCCACGAGGGCATTTCATGTGGCGGCATAGATTCCATATCTCTAAAGCTTAAAATAATGTTAAAATACAGACTATAATAAAGAGACTCCGATCATTACAAGAGGTTACTGACTTCAAGACCCTCATTGAGTCCATTGGGAGATAAAGCAGATAATTTAAAAATCCAAAAGGATTCACGTTTACATAACAAAACAAATCTCTCATTTTCAGTGAGTGTACCTTCTGGTATGTGTTCGATGGCAAATACTCTAAGATGTTTGAAATATTTTCCATGGTGACATTTAAAGTGTCTGGGTACACTGTGTTCATCAGCACCTTTGTCTATTAGACGGCGGTGGTCTCCAATACGTTTGCGTAAAGTTCGTATGGTCCGACCGACGTATACCATATTACAGGGACAGATGAGAACATAAATAATGTACTGAGTTGAGCATGTGATGAATTGGTTTATCTGGTAAACATGACCAGCTCTATCGGCAAACGTGGATTGCCCATGTGCTATGAATTGGCACGTTAAGCAACCACGTTTCTTGCACTGAAAAATACCTGTGCGATCGTCAAAATGTGCAGTTGCATTTGATGATATATCTTTTTTATTTTTGAGTTTGCTCGGTGCCAATATGTTTTTTAGGGTGCGATTCTTTTTAAAGATGATTTGAGGAGCTTGTGGTAGGGTAGGACCCAATTTTGGGTCCATCTTAAGAATATGCCAGTGCTTTCGGACAATACTCTGTATAGTTCTGTATCTATTATTAAAATCTGTAATGAACCTGTATGTATTTCTTTCTGTTTTTTCAGGGGTGCCCTGGGGCTTGTTCTTTAGAGGTGGCTTAATGAATTTTTCATGGGCTGCCTCTATAAGCGCAGCGGGATATCCCTTCTCTAAGAATTTTTTAGTAAGGGCTGAACTCTGGTCCTCATAGTCGATGTCGTTAGTACAGTTTCTCCTTAATCTCTGATGGTGGACTTATGTATTATGCATAAGTCCACCATCTGTCCCCCGGGTCGACCGATAGTGGCCAGCATGGAGAGCCTTACATCAGGTCTCTCACATTATATCGATTATTTTTTGCAACCCATGGTCACGGCACTCCCTTCCTACATTAAAGACTCAGGGCACATTATTGAGTCCCTCGAACATTATAAGTGGGACAATAGTTATCTATGGGCGTCCTTAGACGTTGTATCCCTATACACGTCCATCCCCCATACTGTGGAATTGGAAGCCCTCAAACATTTCCTGTCTAAAGATGAAGACATGAATTCCCACCAAGCCCAATTTAAATGTCACCATGGAAAATATTTCAAACATCTTAGAGTATTTGCCATCGAACACATACCAGAAGGTACACTCACTGAAAATGAGAGATTTGTTTTGTTATGTAAACGTGAATCCTTTTGGATTTTTAAATTATCTGCTTTATCTCCCAATGGACTCAATGAGGGTCTTGAAGTCAGTAACCTCTTGTAATGATCGGAGTCTCTTTATTATAGTCTGTATTTTAACATTATTTTAAGCTTTAGAGATATGGAATCTATGCCGCCACATGAAATGCCCTCGTGGCCATAGTAGTTAGTATTTATGGATTGTTCATAAATTGTCTTATCATCTCATCAATTATCTTATCGATCATTTAATTTATTTATTGTCTCCAACAACAACTTCTTCCACATATGCTTTACTTTTTATTTTTCTTCTTTTTATAATGCCCCGTACACACCATCACTTTATGTGATGAAAAAAAACGACACTTTCTGTGAAGTAAAAAATTACGTTTTTGAAACTTCAATTTTCAAAGACGAAGTTGCCTACACACCATCGTTTTTCTCACAATGTTCTTGCAAAGTGAGGTTACGTTCCACCACGTTTTACCATTGAAGCTTGCTTCATAAGTAGCTTCTGGGCATGCGTGGATGAAAAAACGTCTTAGAAAACGACGTTTTTTGCTACACACGGTCAATTTCTGTGAAGTAAAAAGTGCACTTTTGAAAAACGACACATAAAATTGAAGCATGCTTCAATTTTTTTTGGTCGTTTTTTACAAGACATAAAACGACGTTTTCCCCCACACACAGTCAATTAAAGTGACGTTTTTAAAAACGTCATTTTTTTTCATCACATAAAGTGATGGTGTGTACGCGGCATTAGGTTTCACATCACTCCAGCCTTTCTTTCACCCTCCCCTTCCCTCTTTCTCTCACGTATCTCATTTTATTCATGTATTTATTTTTTGCTAATTTATCCCATTTTTTCCAGTGTTGTATGTTATTAATGTGTTTTAAGGTGTTTTATGTATTTGATGTTGCCCATGTATTTTATTAAAGAGGCTGTTGCTGCTAGGTCACATCTGATTGAGGCGCATACTGCACAGCTAAGTCCTGTCCCACAGGTATTGGTCTCCTATAAATAAATCCCTCCCAGCCACTTCCTATTGACCTGATGAAGGGCTCAGTCCCGATACATGTCGTCCTAGTGTGGTGGCAGCAACTATCTCCAGATTGCAGCCAGTGTAGCCAGTTAACATCTCCGTATGGACTACTACACAGAATCCTTCTGATTCCACGATCCAGAACGCCTGTGTATCCATCCAGCTCTCCGCCCTGTTGGCTTGTTACAGCCATAATTCTGATCCTCCATCCCATCCCGCACCAGCATTCTGCGAGGTCAGCACCGCCCCCCAACTCAGCGTCAGTGAGACGTCCTGTTTCGTCTGAGAGGAGCGCGCGCTGCGACTGCTTACAGAGCACGGGGTCTGACAGCATCCTTCCTCCCTTCCACAGCTGACGGATCATCTGTCTATCTGTACGTCCCATATATCCCTCCGGGTTATGGTAAGAGAGCGTTACAGTACCCACAGCTGTTGTTGCAAGCTCACCACTTGCGAGACTCTTCACCTATGGGAGAGGTCTGCGTTGTGCAGGAACGCTTCAGTGACTTTTAGCTTTGTGCTCATTGGTTTGAAGGATTATTAACAAGCGGTCAGCTCACACTGTACTGTGTTGCATCACAGAACTGACAATCTGGAGACTGTTGATTTTGAGACTCATACAAGTTTTAAATAAACCTTTCATTTCACATGATTGTGGGACTCCTATAATCTCCTTTGTTTTAGCGCTACTTTGAAGGATTTTTCAGATTTGTTTACTCCTCCCATTGTATCACTATGGAGAAAGGGGAGGTATATATATATATATATATATATATATATATATATATATATATATATATATATATATATATATATATATATAATGAGGATATGGATCCAACAAAATAATTAATCCAATCTGGGGGTCCCCTTTGTTAGATTTGTTGTGATGAGACCCTTGTCCCCATCAACATGGGGATATCCTCCCCATGTTGAGGGCATGTGGCCTGGTACGGTTCAGGAGGGGGGGGTGCGCTCTCGTCCCCCCTCTTTTCCTGTGGCCTGCCAGGCTGCGTGCTCAGATAAGGGTCTGGTATGGTTCTTAGGGGGGACCCCAGGTAAAAAAAAAATATTTTGGTGCAGGGTTCACCTTAATATCCATACTAGACCTGAAGGGCCTGATATGGAATTTGGGGGGACCCCCACGCTTTTTGTTGGTTTGGGGTTTCCCCTAATATTCATACCAGACCCAAAGGGCATGGTAATGGACTGGGGGGAACCCCTGCCGTTTTTTTCAATGACTTTGATCTGTATTGCTGAGACCCGACAATTCATGAATAGCCGCGAGTAGTTTTAAATTACTTTTTTTCCTTTAGAAATAAAATTTTGTGCAGGGACAGTTCTAAACACAGGAAACATGCACTACTTTACAGGTATACTATACACACCCCCAGGTAAGAACTTGAAGCATTATTAAAATCACTGCTCTCAAAAAAAAATGCAGTTGTTAAAACTTTTTTTGCATTGATACATATCCCCTGGGGCAGGAACCCAGGCCCCCAAACACTTTTTATGACAATAACTTGCATATTAACCTTTTAAAATGAGAATTTTAGATTTTTCATGTCCATGTCCCATAGACTTTAACAGTGTTCGTGTGTTCGAACAATTTTTTTGCCTGTTCGCATGTTCTGGTGCGAACCAAACTGGGGTGGGGGGGGGTCGACTCATCCCTAGTGTAAACACACAAATCCCAGTTCTCTCAGGGGAGAGGAGACAGATTGTGTGAGACAGATTGTGTGTTCATAGTAAAGTATGAACACGGATCGTTCTCCTCCCCTAGTCAGGCCCATCCCCCACAGTTAACCCCTTGATCACCCCCTAGTGTTAACCCCTTCCCTGCCAGTGATATTTATACAGTGATCAGTGCATTTTTATAGAACTGAACGCTGTATAAATGTCAATGGTCCCAGAAATGTGCCAAAAGTGTCTGATTTGTCCGCTGCAATATCGCAGTCCAGATAGAAAACACTGATCGCCGCCATTACTAGTAAAATAATAATAATAAAAATGACATAAATCTATCCCCTATTTTGTAGATGCTATAACTTTTGTGCAAACCAATCAATTTTCCCCCATTTGCATTTTTTTTTACCAAAAATATGTAGAAGAATACATATCGGCCTAAACTGATGAAGAATTTTTTTTTTTGTTGGGGGGGGGGGAATATTTATTATAGCAAAAAGTACAAAATATTGTGTTTTTTTCAAAATTGTTGCTCTTTTTTTGTTTATAGTGCAAAAAAAAAAAAACGCAGAGGTGATCAAATACCACCAAAAGAAAGTTCTATTTGTGGGGAAAAAAGGATGTACAACGTCGCATTACCGCGCAATTGTCAGTTAAAGAGACGCAGTGCCGTATCGCAAAAAATGACCTTGTCAGGAAGGGGGCAAATCCTTCCGGGGCTGAAGTGGTTAATCTTATAGTTTTCTATTGTAATTTGTATTGTAAACTTTTTATGCAGAGAAACGTTTGGAGCACATTCACATAGGGGCAACACGACTTCTAGCACGACTTTTGGGAGGCAACTTCAAGTTGCCTCCAGGACAGGAGGCTTTCCAGTGGCCAATCAAACAACAATCAGCTCTGTGGGAGGGAGGGGGAAGGGAGGGGTTTGCCTGAGAAATGTATGTTATCTTCCTGTATTGTTGCTTCAGTTAAGACAGTGATCCAACTTCAGAATCGACTTCCATTGAAATCAATGGGTACAAGTTGCCTACAAGTTGCCTAGAAGTCGGATTGAAATAGTACAGGAACCTTTTCTGAAGTCGGAGCGACTTCAGTAGTGTACATTAAGACGGCTCCCATTCACTTCCATTAATTTTCTCAACCGCGCAACTTGGGGCGACTTGAAGTTGGATCCCAGGTCGCCCCAGTGTGAACCGGCTCTTATATTTTTGTTTACTGGAGCCTTATTAAATAAATGTTTTTGTTACAAAGAAGAAAAATCCTGTAAAGGAAGACTTTATTAACCACAAAAGTTTTTCTCCAATTGATTAATATCTTATAATGATCACTCAGTAGTGGCTATTAAAACTGGTGGGGCACTCTTCCAATTTTTTAATTGTCCAGGGGCATAAGGCAGGGCTGTCCCCTGTCTCCAGGGTTGTTTGCCCTCATTATGAAGTCCATAGCCTTGGCATTGCACCATGATCTTAGCCAAAGGTGTAAGGTTAGGCAGACTCGAAGAAAAACATATCCTGTTATTTTTGGTACTTTCTTGATAATTCTATATCATCTTTATCAGTATCCCTAACCATCTTAAATAACTTTGCCACCTTTTTGAGTTTGCATGTTAAGTGGAACAAATCCCAAATTTCGCCATTGCATGACGCTGCTCCTCCGAACAAATGGAACAGCGTGGCACAGGATGAAGAGCCAGTGAAAGAGGAATATTAGTCTATATTTAGTCCAAGGGAGTACAATCTTTAAAATGAATGTGGACAGTCCATGAAAAAACAATCCTAAGTCTACACCCTGGCTGCCAACTGGAAAGAAAAGCAGCAGCTACTCGGGAAACCAAAGGGGAAAAGCAAACTAAGTGTAGTATGTAAAGATAACACGTGTATTCTAGAGGTAAACAACTCACATGCAGAAATTGTTGCACATAGCTTGTCATTTACATTATCCCGCTGTGTCTTTGAACCAGTCCTGCTGTGGGTCTCAGGCAAGCCTGTAGGGAGCTGCAGCCGCATTGGTGGATCCCGGTGTTTCCTGGTTTGGTGGGCAGCTACACGTCTGAGAAAGGAGCATGCATGCTCTGAATGTGTTCCACGTCACTTCCAGTATCTCGTTCCAGCTGGAGTGTCAGGATGTAATGGCCTACCAGGCTGGGGAGCACCGGGATACACTGGTGCTGCCGCAGCTTCCTGCCGTCTTGCCTGAGACCCACAGCAGGACAGATTCAAGGACACAGCAGAATAATGTTACTGACATGCTATGCTCAATAATTTCCACATGTTGCTTACCGCTAGAATAAACATGTTGGGCCAGATCCACAAACGAATTACGCCGGCGTATCTATGGATACGCCACGGAACTTTTAAAATGCCCCCTCATATCTGTGTTTTGTATCCACAAAACAAGATACGACTGAATCTGGGCTCAATCCGACAGGCGTACGTCTTAGTACGCCTTCGGATCGTAGGTGCATATTTACGCTGGCTGCTAGGTGGCGTTTCCATCAAATTCCGCGGCGAGTATGCAAATTAGCTAGATACGGCGATCCACGAACGTACGTCCAGCCGGCGCATTTTTTACGTAGTTTCCGTAAGGCTTTTTTCGGCGTATAATTACCCCTGCTATATGAGGCGTATCCTATGTTAAGTATGGCCGTCGTTTCTGCATAGAATTTTGAAAATGTTACGTCGTTTGCGTAAGTCGTTCGCGAATAGGGCTTTGCGTAGAGTGACGTCACCGTCGTAAGCATTGGCTTGTTCCGGTTTAATTTCGAGCATGCTCACTGGGATACCCCCACGGACGGCGCATGCGCAGTTGAAAAAAAACGTCATTTACGTTGGGTCAAGACGTATTTACATAAAACACGCCCCCATTACATCCATTTGAATTGCGCGCCCTTACGCCGCCTAAGTTACGCTACGCCGCCATAACTTACGGCGGAAATTCTTTCAGGATACAAAAAGAAAACCTGTAAGTTACGGAGACAGAGGAATGGGCCGCACTAAGTGGATCTGCCCCGTTATCTTTACATACTACACTTAGCAGCTTTTTCCCTTTTGGTTTTTGCTGCTCTTCCGAGCAACCCCAATATTGATTCTCTCCAATGGGTTACCTAAATAAAGTACCTTGGTATTGTCCTCACTTATATCTGTCTCTGACTTTATTCTGTTGAATGCTTCCCTTTAACTCCCCTTATTTAAAGCTAAATGCCTAGATAATTATTCCATTATCCTTAATAGTCCTGTCAAGCTGCAACTACTACTTCTTTTCCTGTATGTTCTTTGAAATTTCCCATTATGGATTCCAAAGACTATCCTTATGCAAATAGATAGGCTTAAGTCTGACAGAGAGATACACCTGGGTTTAGATTAGTGGTAATATCCTGGGATATCCTGGCCAACTGGTCTTTGTTTATCTATGATTAACCTCTCGGTTTGATGATGCAGCACTATCTTTTTATAACTTAAAGTGGAGGTTCACCCAAAATATAAATTTTTAACATTAGATTGAGGCTAATTTTAGTAAGCAGAATCGGGTGTTTTTTTTTAAAATGAATGTAGTACTTACCGTTTTAGAGATCGATGTTCTCCTGGTGCTTCCGGGTATGGGCTGCTGGACTGGGCGTTTCTATTAGATTGACAGCCTTCCGACGGTCGCATGCAGCGCATCACAAGTTCCCGAAAGTAGCCGAACGTCAGTGCGCAGGTGCCGTATAGAGCCGCACCGACGTTCGGCTTCTTTCGGCAACTGGTGACGCGCTGTATGCGACCGTCGGAAGGCTGTCAATCAAATAGGAACGCCCAGTCCCGAAGATCATACCCGGAAGCGGCGGGAGAACATTGATCTCTAAAACGGTAAGTACTGCATTCATTTTAAAAAGAACACCCGATTCTGCTTACTAAAATTAGCCTCAATCTAATGTTAAAACATTTTTTTCGGGTGAACTCCCGCTTTAAGAACTTTTTGGCTCCTATGAAGCCATGACTCATTAGGTCTATAGGGGCTTGACATCTCCGTATAAGCAAACCTGCTCCTTGAGATCAGTTATTTGAACATGAACATTTTTTTATGGGTTTGAGTCTGGAGTCCTTACCTCTGTGTCTCCATACTCTCTGCTGTGTAAGAATCAGTTTACCCCATGTTTACAACTACCTAGACCTTTTTTTGAAAACCACATTTGGTATTAAGATGTTATGAGATGTCTTGCAAAATGGAGCGTTGATGACCTTTGATGAGCTGAAATCTATGTACCAGTTGCCCTATACCCACCTATTTTACTATCTGCTATTTAGGTATCCCTTTCAAGTGCAATTTGGGGCTGGACAGGTCTCTCTTCAGCTGACTACATTCAAATTGATGTTAAGAGATTATGATCTCACTGAGCCTTTATGTGTTATCTATAAGCAATTGTTCCTGAAAATGGGTAGATTGCTGTAGGTTTGTCGAGCAGTATAGATCCATTACTGTATCAATTAATTTCACATCCCTTTTGTCCCTAGTGCTTTGTCCAGTGCCCTGCATACCATGTATGTTATATATTCAGTTCTTTCTGCCTGAAAACTGGAGAACCAAAAAGTGTCCCTTTATGTCAAAAGTGCTTTTAGACCAGCTAGAAAACAGCGATAATAAATTAGAATCACTTGCAGAATTGAGCATTACATTATTGAATACATTTTATTATTATATTATTATTTGTTATAGATATTTATAGTTATTTATTATATTATCATTTTCATACCCAGGAAGTTTACTAGACTCTTGCTTGGACAGATTTAAGTGAATTATTTCTAAGAATTACAGGCCTACAATATAAAACGCCAAATTTCCATGCAAAACATTGTACCACTTTCCACATCAAAAATCTGACATAATCATACTGCCAGGGAGGTTTTTTTTAAATAACAAACATGTTATACTTACCTCCTCTGTGCTAGGCTTTTGCACAGCGTGGCCCCCTGATCCTCCACTTCTGGGGTCCCCCAGCAGTTTCTCCTTCTTGAGTGCCCCCACAGAGAGCCGAATTCCATGGGGGCACTCATGCGGGCACACTCCTGAGTCCTGTTGCTGCGTCCATTGACACAGACACCAGGACTCAGCCCCGCCCCCGGCTCCTGTGTCACTGTATTTGATTGACAGCAGCAGGAGCCAATGGCTCCTGCTGCTATCAATCTATCCAATGAGGACCTGAGACAGCCGCTGGAGCTTCTGTGCTTGTCCCTGTCACTTGAAAGATTGGGTTCAGGTAAGTAAAATGGGTGCTTTGGGGGCTGCTGCACTACAGAAGATTTTTCACATTAATGCATAGAATGCATTATGGGGAAATACCTAGAGGGTTTGCAACCCCTTTAAGTACTGTGTTTTATTCTGTGTTATGTATTGGATATCTGAAGTTAGTCTTCAGTGAAATCTGTGTTTTCCTGGACATCCATGCACTCTTACCTCTTTGAATGCCAGGGATGGCACTGAACTCTTTACTGGACTCTTTTTTTTTTCTTTTTAATGGTCAACTCCCCCAATTTGCTCAGGGCAGGCCCTTTCATTCTTACATATTGTCATTCCTCCCATTTTTTATAACTGGATATGGAGTATGCTGTACTAGTCACAGGTGGTTGATTTATTTGACTGGTTTTATTGTTTTGCACTCTGTGGGGCAGATCCACAAAGAAAGTACGCCGGCGTATCTACTGATACGCCGGCGTACTTTCAAATTTCCCGAGTCGTATCTTTGTTTTGAATCCTCAAAACAAGATACGACGGCATCTGGGTTAGATCCGACAGGCGTACGTCTTCGTACACCTTCGGATCGTAAATGCAATTGTTCGGCGTCCGCTGGGTGGCGTTCCCGTCGTAATCCGCGTCGAGTATGCAAATTTGCTATTTCCGACGATCCACGAACATACGAGCGGCCGTCGCATTCTTTTACGTCGTTTCCGTTCAGCTTTTTTCGGCGTATAATTAAAGCTGCTATTTGGTAGCGTACGCAATGTTAAGTATTGCCGTCGTTCCCACGTCGAATTTGAAAATGTTTTTTTTGTTTGCGTAAGTCGTCCGTGAATGGGGCTGGATGTAATTTACGTCCACATCAAAACAATGACGTCCTTGCGACGTCATTTATCGCAATGCACGGCCGAAAATGTAGGGACGGCGCATGCGCAGTTCGTTCGGCGCGGAGACGCGCTTCATTTAAATGAAACACGCCCCCTACTCGCCGATTTGAATTACGCGCCGTTACGCCGCCAGAGATACACTACGCCGCCGTAACTTACGGCACAAATTCTTTCTGGATTCAAAGATTAGAAAAGTAAGTTACAGCGGCGTAGCATATCTCACATACGCTGCGCCCATGCAAATGTACGAGAATCTGCCCCTGTGTATGCATCTTTAAAACTTGAATGAAAAAGAATTTCACAAAAAAAAAAAAAAAATAGCACTTGTAGTCTGGTTTAGTAGGCAGTAATGTCGTTTTATCTGACACCGACAGAAATAGCATAAAATATAGAAAAAATGTGACTGAGCATTTCAGAGTCCTACTGTTTAAACTGATAGTCATCATTCAGTATGCTTCCTAGATGAATTACTTTACTATATAGGAAGAAGTTTGTATTTCCATTCTTCAACTTCACAAACAGAATGTGACAACATGGCTCACTTAAAATCTAGAGCACATACAGATCTCATTTTGAAGTAGTCATTAAATAAGTATATAGGCATCCATCATTACCTGGGGTAGTAAACCAAAACTTTATAAGCCATTCTCCTTTATAAACTTGCTTGCCTATATTCTTGTATTTCTGTAGAAGTTCTTTTTTGTATGTTCTTTTCAGTTACACAAAATCAATACATAGATTTCAATGTATAGGATTTAGTCCTACTTTAGAAAGTTTTGTCTTAAAACTTAAAAATAAATATATTCTGTATGCCAGGCTGTATAGTCTCTGATACCTACATGTTTATGACTACTGTTAATGGAGGATGTTTTCCAATTTGACATTTAAAAAAAAAAAAAAAGTAATCTTCACCTTACCCTTTAAAAAAAAAAAAAAGTGTTTAGTTAAAATATTGATGCAGTGGGTAAAAAAAAGTGTAATTAAAGCTGTAGTAAACCACTTTTTTTTTTTAAACCCTGTAAGAAATTGCATATTGTACTAGTATGCATCGCATACTAGCACATAATGAAATGTTTAAAGACCGTTTTCATCAGACGAACCAATCGTGTGTGGGCCCCATTGTTTTTTTATCCATTGGTGAAAAAACTAGGAACTTGTTTTAAAATTATCTGATGGTGAAAAAAACGATAGAAAAAAATTGTTCGTCTGTGGGCACGTCCATCGGTTAAAAATGTATGCATGCTCAGAATCAAGTCGACGCATGCTTGGAAGCATTGAACTTCATTTTTCTCAGCACGTCTTTGTGTTTTACGTCACCGCGTTCTGACACGATAGTTTTTTTAACTGATGGTGTGTAGGTACGACTGATGAAAGTCATCTTCATCGGATATCTGATGAAAAAATCCATCAGACCATTTTCATCGGATGAACCGATCGTGTGTACAGGGCATTAGGGAAAAACAAAGAAGATTCAGCACCAGAGATTTTAATGGAATGATTGAGGGATTGAACAAGAATCCTGCCACTAAAATACTAGTGATCCACCGTTAATGATAGGAAAGGAGGAAAAAGCAGCGCAAATCTAAAATCCCACAAGTGCTTAATTCAGAAAGCACTGGCCTCAAAACTTGCGGCGGCGTATCGGAAATCCCCCGGCAGAATTCAAATTAGTTTGTTCGGTCGTTCGTTTCTGAATCGGCGTAAATGCTCATTTGCATATCCGACGCGTAAAAGATACGGAAGCGCCCCCTAGCGGCCGGCCTGGAATTGCAGCCTAAGATCCAACGGTGTAAGTCACTTACACCTGTCGGACCTTAGGCATATCTATACGTAACCTGATTCTATGAATCAGGCGCATAGATACGACGGCCGGACTCAGAGATACGACGGCGTATCAGGAGATACGCCGTCGTATCTTCTTTATGAATCCGGCCCCTGTAGTGTATAACCAATTCTGTGCAAACAATAATCCAGTGTCTGGGACAAAAAAAAAACATGTGCAAAAAATGAACACAGTAAAACAGTAAATAAAGTGCAAATACTAATAAAAAGTGCAAACAATATATGCTGAAAAAGTGCAAAAAGTAAATGCTTACTATACATTGATAGAGTACTTTCAGTAATTGAAGAAATACATGTATAATCCAAATATTAAAAAAAGTCCATTAAAAAAAGTTAATTAAAAAAAGTTCTAGGAGAAAACCGTGATTAACCACTTTAGCCCCGGACCATTTCGCTGACCAGGCCACTTTTTGCGATTCAGTACTGCGTCGCTTTAACTGACAATTGCGTGGTTGTGTGATGTGTTTTCCAAACAAAATTGACATCCTTTTTTCCCACAAATAGAGCTCTCTTTTGGTGGCATTTGATCACCTCTGCAGTTTTTATTTTTTGCCTTATAATCAAAAATAAAGCGACAACTTTGAAAAAAATTCTATATTTTTTACTTTTTGCTATAATAAATATCCCCCAAAAAATATATATAAAATGTTTTATTCCTCAGTTTAGGTCGATAGGTATTCTTCTACATATTTTTGGTAAAAAAAAATCACAATAAGCGTTTATTGATTGGTTTGCGCAAAAGTTATAGCGTCTACAAAATAGGGAATAGTTTTATGGCATTTTTATTAATAATTTCTTTTTTTACTAGTAATGGTGGCGATCATCGATTTTTATTGTGACGGCGACATTATGGCGGACACATCGGACACTTTTGACGCCATTTTGGGACCATTGTCATTTTTACAGCGATCAGTGCTATAAAAATGCACTGATTTCTGTAAAAATTAAACTGGCAGTGAAGGGGTTAACCTGTAGGGGCGTTAAAGGGGTTAAGTGTGACCTAGGGAGTGCTTCTAACTGTTAGAGGGCATGGCTTGCCATGATACGTCACTGATCGCTGTTCCCGATGAACGGGAACAGACGATCAGTGACATGTCAGGGGAAGGACAGGGAGATGTTGTGTTTACACTAACATCTCCCCGTTCTTCAGCTCTGTGACCGATCGTGGCACACCAACGGACATCGAGTTCACGAGTACCGTGGGCACGGTCACGGAGCTCGCAATAGGGTCTGGTCTAGGGTGACCACATCTCCAAACTGCCATTCAAACTGCCATTCAGGGACACCCCCCCCCCCAAAAAAAAAGATTGATTTTGGGGAAAAAATCGAGGCATCAAGAAGAACAACAATATGTTGCACAAAGCGTGTCGTGGTTAGGGTGACCACATTTCCAAACTGCCATTCATGGACACTCGTCCCCCCCCCCTGCTGCCAGTGTGCCCATCAATTGACGCTACTGTGCCCCATCAGATGCTGCCAGTGTGCCCATCAATTGCCGCTACTGTGCCCAATCAGATGCTGCCAATGTGCCCATCAATTGCCACTACTGTGCCCCATCAAATGCTGCCAGTGTGCCCATCAATTGTTGCTACTGTGCCCCATCAGATGCTGCCAGTGTGCCCATCAATTGCCGCTACTGTCCCCCAACAAATGCTGCCAGTGTGCCCATCAATTGCCGGTACTGTGCCTATCAGATGCTGCCAGTGTGCCGATTAATTGCTGCTACTGTGCCCCATCAGATGCTGCCAGTGTGCCCATCAATTGCCGCTACTGTGCCCCAACAGATGCTGCCAGTGTGCCCATCAATTGTCGCTACTGTGCCCCATCAGATGCTGCCAGTGTGCCCATCAATTGCTACTACTGTGCCCATCAATTGTTGCTTTGCTCACCTTTTATTATGAAGTCTGACTCTGTCTGGTGACTCTGGTCTGGTGGGGCAGGGGCAGTCTTCAGCCAGCGCCGGTCTTCTTTCCTGGTTCAAACAGGACAGGAGGCAGTCGGGCCACTCGGGCAAGGAGGAGGAGGAGCCTGCCTGGACTGGAGGAGGTCGGTGTGCCCATCAATTGCCGCTACTGTGCCCATCAGATGCTGCCAGTGTGCCGATTAATTGCCACGACTGTGCCCCATCAAATGCTACCAGTGTGCCCATCAATTGTTGCTACTGTGCCCCATCAGATGCTGCCAGTGTGCCCATCAATTGCCACTACTGTGCCCCATCAGATGCTGCCAGTGTACCCATCAATTGCCAGTACTGTGCCCCATTAGATGCTGCCAGTGTGTCTGTCAATTGCCGCTACTGTGCCCCATCAGATGCTGCCAGTATGCCCATCAATTGCCGCTACTGTGCCCATCAGATGCTGCCAGTGTGCCCATCAATTGCCACTACTGTGCCCCATCAAATGCCAGTGTGCCCATGAATTGTTGCTACTGTGCCCAATCAGATGCTGCTTGTGTGCCCATCAATTGCCACTACTGTGCCCCATCAAATGCCAGTGTGCCCATGAATTGTTGCTACTGTGCCCAATCAGATGCTGCTTGTGTGCCCATCAATTGCCGCTACTGTGCCCATCAGATGTTGCCAGTGTGCCGATTAATTGCCGCTACTGTGCCCAACAAATTCTGCCAGTGTGCCCATCAATTGCTGCCAGTCAGTGTCAATTCATTGCCACTTTTGGTCACCTGATCATATGCTGTTCCATTTGCTTTGCTCACCTTTTAATATGGAGTCTGACTCTCTGTCTGGTGGTGCAGGGGCAGTCTTCAGCCAGTGCCGGTCTTCTTTCCTGGTTCAGACAGGACAGGAGGCAGTCGGGCCGCTCGGGCGGGAGGAGGAGGAGCCTGCCTGGACTGGAGGAGGTCCGTGAATGTCACGGCCCGGGCTGATGTGATGGTGCCTGAAATGCACTGCGGGCAGCGGGAGGTCAGGACGGACCGGGAGGTGGGGGGACACCTGAGCCGAGCTGTGGAGGTCACTGAGCAGTGGAGGAGGTCAGAGTACTCGGTCTGACCTGCAGTGAGTGTGACTGCGATGCCGCTGGCTGCTCTCTCTGCTGCTTCTGCCGCGGCCAGAGGAGGAGGAGGTTGGTGGGTGGAGTCGAGTCGGAGTCTTGGAGAGCTCAGTGCGGGCAAAATGTGACGTCACTGGTTGCTACACGCCAAGCGGGGGGCGGCCCTAGCAACCAGTGAGTTTAGCCTTCTTTTGTTACATTGGCACTATGGCAGGCAGTACTTATTGGATTCCGGGACATTGTATTGTCCCGGAATGAAGGCAACCGGGACAAGGGACAAAAAAAAAAATTACGGGATAATCCCGGGCAGTCCGGGACACGTGGTCACCCTAGTCTGGTCAAATTCTAAACCAGCAGAAGCACTCTGTGTTGAAGGATCCAACTGAAAAAACTCTCTACTGCTGTTCCCGTCTCTCAAATGTGACACAATCATGCATGGGGTTTGTTTATTAAAGAGGAGGAAAAATCTCCATAGCATAAAATTGTTTAAAATTGCTGATTTATTAAAAACATTTAAGAACACTTACATATTACAAGTGTCATTGCGACACTAGGGAACAAGTGCTTCATGGTATTGTGTGCTAATAACCTCCGGCTGTAACGTTTAAGCCGCGAGTGCTATCCAGACAAGCATGGTGATCTCTGCGCCCTAGCCCCGCTCTTCTCCTTCCCTAAACAAACCCCATGCATGATTGTGTTACATTCGAAAGACGAGTGGGGAGCAGCAGTAGAGAGTCTTGTCAGTTGGATCGTTCAACACAGAGCGCTTCTGCTGGTTTAGAATTTGACCAGGCCGTGTTTCTGGTGAGTGATTTTGGAGAAAACTGTAAAGGAGCACACTGGGTGTTATTCCATGTTGATATATTCATCTTTAATCATTTTTTTTTAAACTTTTTTCCATATTTTTTTAATGGACTTTTTTTAATATTTGGATTATACATGTATTTCTTCGATCACTGAAAGTACTCTATCAATGTATAATAGGCTTTAACTTTTTGCACTTTGCCCTTTTTCCGCATATATTTGCACTTTATTTACTGTTTTATTGTGAATTGGTTATACACTACATATATCTAATTAGTGATTGGGCTGATCAGTGGGTGTAATATTGTCAGATTGTAGGATTTTAGATTTGCACTGCTTTTTCCACCTTTTCCATAATGAAATACATACCTTAGAATAAAGCCTTCCAGTGGCATGGTGTCACTGCCCAAGGTGCTTCCATCTTCACCCGGTCTCCCTTCTGGGTTATAGCCTGGGTTATTGGCCAGGCTGGACTGCGGCACAGAGCTCTGAAGGCACAGCACGGGCCATGTCGTTCCCTCAGAGCGCATGTGCCAGTGACATCACTGGTTGCATGCAGGGTGAATATCTCTTAGGCTACTTTCACACGAGGCAGACTCATGCCGGCTCAGCGGGAGAGCTCTCCGCTAATTTCCGATGAGCCGGCGGATGACAAGTCCCTCTCTGGTCACTGAGGGGGGAGGGGCTTGTGCAGTGCCGTGGTCTTCTATGGAGAGATCTGATAAAAACAGACAGCATGTCAGTTTTCATCAGATCTCACTAGATCCGATCCTCCATGGACGGACGGGGACTTACTGCCATACGTCTGATTTTGGCGGATCGGATCGGGTCGGATGTCAGCGGACATGTCTCCGCTGACATCTGACGCTCAATAGGATTCAGGTCCACCAACAAAACTGACAGACCATGTGAAAGGGGCCTTAAACAATGCAGGTTTAGGAGATATTCACTGTACCTACAGGTAAGCCTTATTATATGCACTAAACACTAGGCATAATTAAAACTTGAGAATTTATTAATTTCAACAGAATAAATGAATGTCCAAACTCTTGAGGTGCCTAAACATGCCTAAATTATTTTGCAAAATGTGGCTTTGGGCACTTTTTTTGCACTGATTTTCTCTTGCCAGCAGAAAAGGCTGAACAAAAGCCCAGTGTGCCTGAGGCCAATAGATTTCCCATTATACCCACAGGACTATAAAGCTGCACTGAAAATGTGTAGAATATTCTACTTCTAATTTGTACTACCTATTTAATTTTTATATTACCCCTTTTTTTATTAAATAAATAGTATTTAACTGCTTACCAGCCTATAGATGTGCTGGCTGCACTATTTTTTTTTTTTATCTGATGATTTTGCAGGTAACACATTTTCAGTCACAGTATGGCAGTGTTCACTGATTCTTCTATATCAGGAAATCAAGAGAACAGTATGGACATATTTTCAAATGGAACTCTGCCCCTCTCCTATTCTTCATAAATAAGGATGTGGTTCTGTAGTCCTTAACAATAGCCCAACATTTGGGCTGAAATCAGACCTGAAACAGTGAACCAGGACCCACTGAATCCCTGCTGCGGCGATGGTGTGAACCCAGTTTAAAAAACAAAATACTTTGAACTTTGATTGGATTTCCTGCCAGGATCAATAATTTCTTCATGATGGAACTGATTGTTGATTGATCGAGATGACAAATTAGTACAATTGATTTCTGAAAGATGTGATTCTTTATCAAACTAATTAGTATTTCACATATATGCCTAGCATTACAAGTTCACATTTTCTAGTAAATAACTACTATTTTGCGGTTTGCAAATTCATACTTGCATAAATGCACATAAGCTCACATACTTGGGTATATATAGATACACAGAAACACAGGTTGTGCAAAGAACATTCTGATAGAAGGAGAGAACAAGGGGACAGATAGATGAGTATGCTATTTCTCCTTTCACTGTCCAGCCACAGACTAGGGCAACCAGCAACCCCCTCTATGTAAAATGGATAGATTGATTCATACATTGCGTGAATCTATCCATGGTCGCTGTAGACACCCCATATTCAGGCATCCTTCCCCTTTTCGGATGCCGGGCACCTAAATTCCAGTGGAGGGGGTGTTTTTGAAGCACCTGATTAGAGCCATAGGCTCTAATAGGCTTCAAAAAAGGTGAACTGTGAGCGCAAAGCATTGCTCTCGCAGTTCACCAAGGTGGGTTAGCAAAGCAAATTAATATTTGCTTTGCTAACACTGAACCACCTCGCAGCCAATCAAGAGGCGCAGATCTAATACCCATCACCTTACTGGCAGAAGGCACAGGCATCCTGATTGGATGCCTAACGGAACGGAAGACCAGGAGGATAGAGAGACACGGGGGAGACAGGAGCCACCCCTCCACCAGAATGGGGTAAGTGTGTGCCGGTCAGACAGTGAGCGGGGGTCACAGAGGCTGCATATGATAGGCACACACTCACACAGGCTACATATGATGGGCACACAGGCTACATATGATGGGCACACAGGCTACATATGATGGGCACACATGCTGCATATGATGGGCACACAGGCTACATATGATGGGCACACAAGCTGCATATGATGGGCACACAGCCTACATATGATGGGCACACAGGCTACATATGATGGGCACACAGGCTACATATTATGGGCACACAGACTGTATATGATGGGCACACAGGCTACATATGATGGGCACAGAGGCTACATATGATGGGTCACAGAGGCGGCATATGATGGGCACAGTGGCTGCATTTGATGGGCACAGTTGCTGCAGTTTAAGGGGCACGTTGGCTGCATTTTATGGTGTACAGTAGCTGCATTTTATGGGGCACAGTGGCTGCATTTTATGGGGCACAGTGGCTGCATTTTATGGGGCACAGTAGCTGCATTTTAAGGGGGACAGTGGCTGCAATTGATGGCACAGTGGCTGCATTTGATGGCACAGTGACTTCATATTTTGACATACCTCATGGTGTGGTAATATGTGTAACATGCCTATTTTCAATGTATAACCTACATTGACGGATAAACAAATGAACAATGGAATTTGGCAAATTCATGTTGATGCACATAACTAACACCATTGAAAACAATTGCAAACCTCTGCACATGAGTTATAGAGTGCATGGAAATTCATATATGTGACAAGGCCCAATGTGTGACTGCCTGACTGGATTGTTAAGTGTGACAGAGCTGTATAAATCTCAGAATTGGATGGATATAAATACAAATCCTTTGGTAGGTAAAATATGTAGTGTATCTTTATATTTAGCTAGTTGCCTGGAGCTTTAAATCAAAGACACAAAAAAAACAAAAAAACGAATTTGAAGTTATTTTATTTCTTTTTTTCTTCATACACATGAACAGTTTATGATTTGAATTATAATGCAGGCTCAGTTGATTTGATTTCTATTGACAGAGTAATCATCTGCCATAAAAAAAACTGAAGCAACAGCAGCTGCACATCAGATCAGCATTAATAGTGGGCAGATGCTGGTTGCTTTTGCTAGTAATTGCTACTAGGTGGGAAAAATCTTTTTAATTAATGTTACTGAAAGTTTTTTTTTACTTTCCAAAATGTTGCCACACGGCTTATTTTACAACACATTATTGAGGGATAATTAGCAGCATAATAAATATTCAATTACACAAAGAGGTGTGCAATAGCTTATAGATAAGAGAAGTGGTAAAGAAAATGTCAGGACAAAGCATCCCTGGAGTTTTCTTTAACCACTTAACCCCCGGACCATATTGCTGGTCAAAGACCAGAGTATTTTTTGTGATTCGGCACTGCGTCGCTTTAACTGACAATAGCGCGGTCGTGCGATGTGGCTCCCAAACAAAATTGGCGTCCTTTTTTTCCCACAAATAGAGCTTTCTTTTGGTGGTATTTGATCACCTCTGCGGTTTTTAGTTTTTGCGCTATAAACAAAAATTTTGAAAAAAATTAATATTTTTTACTTTTTGCTATAATAAATATCCCCCAAAAATATATAAAAAAAAAAATTTTTTCTCAGTTTAGGCCTATATATATTCTTCTACATATTTTTTGTTAAAAAAAATTGCAATAAGCGTTTATTGATTGGTTTACGCAAAAGTTATAGCGTTTACAAAATAGGGGGTATTTTTATGGCATTTTTATTAATATTTTTTTTTTACTAGTAATGGCGGCGATCAGCGATTTTTTCAGTACTGCGACATTATGGCGGACACTTCGGACACTTTTAAAACATTTTTGGGACCATTGGCATTTTTATAGCGATCAGTGCTATAAAAATGCATTGGATCACTATAAAAATGCCACTAGCAGTGACGGGGTTAACACTAGGGGGCGGGGAATGGGTTAAGTATGTCCCTGGGTGTGTTCTTACTGTGGGGGGGTGGCCTCACTAGGGCAAATCACTAATCTTCTGTTCATACATTGTATGAACATAGGATCAGCATTTCCCCCCCTGACAGGACCGGGTGCTGTGTGTTTACACACACAGCTCCCGGTCCCCGCTCTGTACCGAGCGATCGCGTGTGCCCGCCGGCGATCGCGCCCGCCGGGCGCCGCGCACGGGAGTGGGGGGCGCGCGCGCCCCCTGTAGCCTGCGAGAGAGCCGACATAGAGCTAAGGGGCTCTCACGCAGGAGAGCCAACCTGTTGCCGTAGAATGACGGCGGCAGGTCGGCAAGCAGTTAATGTTTTCAAACTGGCCACAATCCTTGTGGAATATGGGTCCCTAAGAGGTCCTTGCATATCCTGATTTTAAGTAGTTGTCTTAGTACTAAGTCAAGAAGGGTTATTTTTTCTCAAATATTTTCTACTTCTTTATGCTTTAAAATTCATGCAAATTATTGCTCACTGTGGCTTACGTCTTTTACACCTTATTTATCTGGCATATTGTTTTAGAAGGTAGCCGCTGACTGCTCCTTCTCACTATATTTTTTCAACTTTTCCCCAACTGGTTAAAGCTCGTCATATGCAGTTAGCTTTTTTGTTCAGTCAACATGTTACACAATTGACTTCTGTTGAGTGGGGTAGCCAAAACAGTGAACAATATTGGCTGGTCCCTGCAAGATTGGCTGAAGTTCAATCAGTGTATGGTCTGCTAATGGTAGATGATTAGTCAGAACTGTCTGAACCCAGGGAATGAAAGCTTTAGCCTTTTTATTACCCTACATTATATTTGGACATCATTTTGTATCTAGGACTATATCGTAGACCATTCTATTAAGATTATACATGGATTTCAAATTCCCTACTAATGTGGACTGTAGTGTCTTCCTACAGTACTTTTAGTAAAATTTACTGGGCTCCAAATACAGACTTAATTAATAGGCTTCATATTAAATTTTATGAATAAAGCATGATATTTATTTTAGTGAATTAAGAGTGAAGACCTAATGTTATAACAATTTTAGAATTAACCATTAATGTATGATCCAGTTACACCTGAAATAAAAAAAAAATACAGGTACTGAGGTGAAATCTGATTTCAAATCTCAAACTGCCCTTAGAAAACCATAATCCTAAATGCTCATATCAAATTAGAAATTTCTGGAAATAGGATAAACATTTCAGTATAAAGATTTATTCCATGCTGCGCTTAGACCAATTGACTAAGCAGAGTAGAGGAGGCATCACTGAAAAATACTAGACATGTGCACACTGAAATATTTTGTTTCGGAATTTTGTTTTCGTCCAAAAAATACTTTTTTTTAGTTACTCCCAAAATTAGTTTTTGTTTATTTTGTTTTGTTAAAAAATGCATTCGTCTGAAAATCCGAATTAATTAAGGTCGAATCTGTCATTGAAGGCTTATGGTGTCCGTAGAATGTTCACAGAAGATTTTACACACATAGTTTACACACAGAGATCCACGTCCCTGGCTCTGTCACTGCCGATCGCGGGTATCCGGCGGACATCGCGGCCGCCAGGCACGCGCATCGACATCTCAGCCACTCGCCCCCCAGTCTAGCTATGAGTAAACACTGATTGATAGTGTGAAACGTCAGCTGTATGCCCCTGTCTTTGCTGTGACGTGTGGTGTTTAAATACTTTTACCAATAAAAGGCAACCGAGAAGGTTTTTCCAGAGTGAGGCTGTCCAAACATTTCTTTCTACAATTGCTTCGTGCATTGCCGGCACCTGGGTTTCTCTGAGAGGATACAGATTCATCCACATACCTAATTGGAGCGGTGACTATCTTCGCTTATGGTCTGTTCGCAGGTTCTGGTGCGAACCGAACGGGGGGGTATTCGGCTCATCCCTAATGTCAAATCTTTCCTCTCTATGTAGAATAATCTTGGACTAATAGAGTTAAGGTTAGGCACATTCAACTGAAGATTCGATAGACACAGATTGCTATTGTCAGCGTCATGTCAAATCTATCTATATCGAACTGTTGTTGCAACGAAAACGAAAATAAAGCATTTTTTATGTCAGGTCTTTTGGATTTTGGATTCTGCGCGTTTGTTTTCATTTGTTAAGACGATAACGAAAATACCAGAAATTCAGACGAAAATGCATTCGGCCAAAAACGAATGCACGTGTCCAAAAAATACTATGGGCCAGATCCTCAAAAGAGATATGCAGGCTGATCTGCTGTTCCGCCTGCGTATCCCTGTTTCTATCTTTGGAACTGATCCACAGAATCAGTTTCCAAGAGATGGACAGAAGATCCGGCAGGTGTAATAGTTTTACACTGCCGGATCTTAAGATGCAGTACCGCGACCGCCGCTGGGGGCATTCATTGTCGAAATTACGCGTCGGGTATGCTAATGAGGAGTTACGTCGATCCTCAAAGCTTTTTCGTGTACGCTACGTTGCCGCTACGTTAGTTTCCCGTCGCTTAGTTACACTTTTGTAAAGCAGCCCTACTTTTACACAGCAGGCGTACTGCTGTGTAAAGTATGGCCGTCCTTCCCACGTCAAATTTTAAAATTTTACGTAGATTGCGTAAGCCGTACGGGAATACGGAAATACGCTACGCGCCGATCAAAAAATGACGTCACGTCGCGCAAAGCACGTCGGGAAATTTGCGTCACAAGCATGCGCAGTACGTCCGGCGCGGGAGCGCGCCTAATTTAAATGGGACTCGCCCCATTAGATTAGGAACGCCTTGCGCCGGACGGATTTGAGTTACACCGCCGCAAATTTCCAGGTAAGTGTGTAGTGGATCGATACCTAACTTAGGAAATTTGCGGCAGTGTAACTTAAATCTGTTAAGTTACGTTGCGCTGCGGGGCTGTGGATCTGGCCCTATATAACCAAATAAAAATTCACAACTGTACTGTACATATACTGATATCAATATCATATAATAGCTCACTGGTCAATAATTACATTTCAACAGCAATGAATCATCTGCAACTCGATGTATATTTTCTGACACGTTTCAAGTTTCCTCTCTTTCAGTGGCAAAATTGAACACAATTCATGAGAGATATCTGTACACAAAGATCTAATAGATACATAGATCCATCAGAACCATAAAACTATTGTTACATGTTAAATATTTTTTTTGTAAAATCATGTAGGCTGTTGTGAAAACTTTAAAGGCTAACTCTACCTTTCACATGATGTTACATGTTACACCCATATTATAAATATCAGGTAAAGGGTCAAGGAGCATGCAGACATTTTTTTTTTTATTGGGCTTCACTTAATTATATATTTACTGAAAACAATTAAACAGTCAGTCTACTCCAAAGTGAGGTGGAGCCTGGTGGGTGGGGTTAGCCCTTATCTTCGTATTGGTCTTGGATGTTATGGGTTACTTGAATAGCATAATCACTCAACCATCATTGTTAACTCCTGTCTACCTTGGAGTTTTGAGTGTCCCTACCCTCCTTTTTGTGTTTCAGCTCCTCCTGTTGCATTCTGTACAAAATCAAATACAATCTAAAATAAAAACTAAACCCAACAGAGTTTTATATATATATATATATATATATATATATATATATATATATATATATATATATATATATATATATATATATTAAACTCAGGTTGTCTAACCCCTAGGCATCTACCAAAATCTGAAATATCTGCTTTCAGTGTATTGCCCTTTCAATGATAAAAATAAGAATACAAATAAACTGATGCAGCTCAGACTGCTATCCAAACTCCAAGGCCTCATGCACACTGGAAGTTTATCCCCAGTGCCAGTATTTTAGGTGCAGGTGGGAAGCAGAGGCACCACATCCAGCCCACTGCTGTCAGCCTGTCAAATTATATGAGAGACTGAAAACTGTTGCAGCCAGAGGGGGCTGCATAGTGCACAGAGAGGTACTTATATTTAGGGTTGTATGTGTCTCAGGATAAATGCTCAGAATAGAAGCAGTCTGCATTCTGGGCATTCTAGCCTGGGTGAATACTGCTCTATATGTTAGTATCACTTGGTGTTCCACCCGGCTTTGCCCAGACATAGCAGCTTGTAGCTTCTCTTAAAGTTTTAGGTCTATTTCACACTGGTGGCCAAGGGGAGGTAGAAACAGATGGTTAAACCACACTTTACCACGGATCACTTTCCAGAGGGTGAAAGCTTACTTCCTTTCTGAAAGAACCCTTACAAGCTGCTGGAAGTGGGGCTGCGTGGTGCACAAGTGCCTTCCGCTCACTTCAAATTTCTGGGATGTATTGGGGCTTAAAGGCCCAGTGTGCAATAGACCTAAACCATACCCTAATGATGGTCTCCTGTCATAGTATTTCCAACAAAAATGCTTCTTCAGAAAATATTTTTCTAAAGTAAGCAGTACAAAAATTAAAGGCTAGATTATACTAATAAAAAAAATGTATTTTACCATATAAATCTTCTGCTTTTTTTCTGGTTTTCAAAAACAACCCTTGACATATTTGTCTTGTTTCGCTATAAGAGCTGATGGGCAATAGAAGGTCACTTCTCACTGAGATATGCAAACACACAGTGTAGCTCTCTAGCATGTAAGTTCAATAGCAGATACTTGTTTGTACATAAAAAGTTTGTAAAACTCGGGAATTCTATTCTTTGCAGTGTTTTATTTGATTCTGTCTGAATGAATCCGCTAGTGCCTAGTAATTCTAAGTTTGCATGAAATATTCATGTTTCAGTTTCAAAAATCTGTAAAGATAACATAAATTGCAATATTCTCTTAGCTAAAGAATGTTGCTTTGTTTTATTTTTCTTTCTCATATTTTTTTTTTCCAGAAAATAGAAAACTAACAAGGAATCTCACTTTAATAGCTCTGCATAAATGTATTTTTTATATTCCTTGATCAGTATAACAAATGTTGCAATACTTTAAACTGTACAATTGATCTATACAGGTTGTGCAATAGAAACTTTTCTTTGAAATGCTTGTAAGTTTTTGAAGAAATAAGTTTGACTGAAATGTTTACATAAATGTATTGATTTTATTATATATACAGCTTGTTGAAGGACTTTTTTCCAGCTATAATAAAAAATACACAAAAATGTGGTAATTTAATTTAGCAGTCATGTATTGAAGTATATCTAAACCTTAAAATGCATTCTTGTGTATTTTCAATAGATTGAGGAAGGGTTAAAACTCTGGTCATGTTTTTATTCAAAAGAAAAGGAGGGAAAAGAGGGAAAATCTTCCAATGATATACTTTTTTATACTCTAAAGAAATGTTTTTTTTCCACTTCCTGTTGGTCTCCAAGACCCCAGCTGGAATACAAAACAAAAAGATAACAAAAAGTAAAAAAAAAAAATACAGCTTTACAGGGTTTTACCATGAGCCTGACTTGTAGAGGGAGGCCCCTCTTACAGCCCTGGCTCAAGTACCACTGATGTTGTGAAAGTGGCCTCTGCTAGGAAAATCACTCTGTTACTACCTGTTTATCAATGCTGCTTCCAAGATCTATTTTACTGCCCCCTAAGTCAGCTCACTGGACACAATTGATCATTTTGATTAATTTGTTGTGATTTTAGTTGAGAATTTTCACTCAGCATATGAAAAACAAATTCTTGTTCACTTTAAATACCTGATCATATACAGATAAAATAAATAATGAGGAATTTGCTTGTCATGCGAATGGTTGATTGAAATGAACATACATATTTTATACTTATTGAGTAACGAGTGAAGACTCTCAACTTAAAATCTTAAAAAAAAACAAAAAAGAGCGCATCAGCCTACTGCATTATCTATGGCATAGATAACGCACTAGGCCCGTGCTTCTTTCCTTTTTTTTTGTGATTTAGTGTCTGAAGAGGGCTGCAGGGCCTAGGAAACATTGGATGACTTGGGAAAACTGAAACCAGTTGGAGGACTAACAGTGTAAACTAAAATATGATATATCTATGACACCTGAGTGCGCATCTTAAAGATTCTGTTTTGGAGTATATAGAACAATATGCAATTGTATTTGTCATATCTTTTATAAATATGCAATAATATTTTAAGAAGCAATTACATAATATAATTTTTTTTTTATTTTAGGCCCCTTTCCCACTAGAGCAAGTAAATAAACACACATCATGTTTGACAAAATCGTTAAACCTCCCTGGCGGTATGATTATTTCAGATTTTAGGTGCTGAAAGTGGTACCTTTATTTTGCATGTAAATTTGGCGTTTTACATTATAGGCCTGTAATTCTTAAGAATAACTTACTGTCCAAACCAGAGTCTAGTAGACATCTCGGGTATGATAAGGTTTGTAACACAAAATCATAAATTATAATATAATAAATAACTATAAATTATAACAAATAATAATATGATAATAATAATAATTTTTACTCAATACATTTTAGTAAATAATATAATTAAAACACAGATTTTTTTTTGGCCAAACAGGGGTGCAATATTAGTAGTCATATTGCTTCAGTAAACGTCCTGGGTATGGAAAATTTTAAAACATGGTACAGCACAAAGTCCGAAGTCACAATCAGGACAATAGAACCTGGTTTCTTTTCTAATTTTCCTTCCAGTGTCGTCACGTTTATAGCAGCAAACCACACACATCCTTGTGGGTGCTGACTTACTTTCTGTTGGTGGAATGTGGTCCATAAAGTGACGACCAGTCAGACGTTCCGGGTTCACAACGCCAGCAGCACAATGTCCAGATCTATTTACAGTCCTTGGTGTTTGGTGCTTGAGAAATATAAGTTCGGCAAACTTCCAAACAAAGTCTGCATGAACCGTAGGCTTGTCACTCTTTTTTTTCAGCAGAATGAAGGCATTCCACAGGCACTGTTCAAGAAGATGCCTGAAGATTTTTTCGTAATTTTTTGGGGTTGTTTCCTCATGGCTGGATAAAATGTCATGGCCTGGTCAGCTCTGTCCACACCTCCCATTGTGTTGTTGTAATCCATCACAACTTGTGGTTTCATTCGCGCCATCTCAGTGCCATAATTTTTCCTTTCTGTCAGGCAACTATTTCTCCTGCCTTGAGCTTTTTATTGCCAAAGGTTGGCGGGATATCACACCGGTTAGCCCTAATGGTCTCATATGCATCCGTCTTGTTGTGTAGAAGGAACTCATAGAGTTCTGGAGACGTGTAAAAATTGTCTGTGGTTACACAGTAGCCCTGATTCAGCAATGGCTCAATCAAAGTAAGAACCAAAGCGGTTGTCATTCCATAATTGCTAAATCATTCACTGAATTTGGTTTATTTTCCCGGTGTACAGGACTGAATTCCATATGTAACCAGTGCTGGATTCACATAGCATGAATGATTTTATACCAAATCGTGCTCTCTTCGACGCAATATACTGTATCCAGCTGAGTCTTCCTTTGTAGGCCATTAGACTTTCGTCGATACTTATGTCTCTGTCTAGTACATACTGTAGGTCTGCTGGAAATTCTTCTGAATAATTTGATAAACCTCCCAATTATTTTTGAGTTTTGGAGCTTTACGAGAACTCTCATCAAATTCTTCATTATTTGCAAAGTGCAAATATTTCATGAGAGAAAATTTGTATTCCGACATCATGACCATGCCAATAAAAGGAGTGGCTAGTAATTTGTTGGTTGTCCAATACCACTTCTGCAGGCATTTTCCCACCACTCCCTGAAGAATTATTAGGCCCCAAAAATTCCAGATGTCCTCTTTTGTCACTGGTTCCCACTTTCTGCTCCTTAAAAACCTCTGATGGGTAGCAGCTTGTTGCTCCTGGTACCGATTTGTCTCCGTAACAATTTTTGCAATAACCTCATCGGTCAAAAAGAGTTGGAGGCATGCAAGGGGTTGTCATCCTCAACATCCACTTTGATACCAGGTGCTCCTTTAAACGGGAATCTTGGGGGCGCTACGTGCTTCCTACTGTAGTCAATCGAGCACCAAGTCCGCACATCACTGGGCACAGTCGCAGGATCATCACTGAAATTGCTTTCTGTGTCTGATGACAAACTTCCCCACGAGTCGCTATCATTTAATTGTGCAAGCGATTCTTTCTCGCTGTCGCTGTTTTCCAGCAGGTCATATACCACTTTTTGAGGTGGAGGCGTGCTTTTTTGATGCCGTGGTCGTTCTGCAGTTTACAGACACAAAGTACAGTAAAACTGCAGGCAAGGGCACTGGAGAAAGCACTGGGGGGGCAATCTAAGGTCAATTTATTTTATTTAGTAATGTAATCCAATAGGATTACATTGTATAAGTGTGTTTGTATTTTATACATTTTGAATTTGCCACTGGTTCCGCCCCCCTGCGTCACAACATTCGCAGGAAATGGAAGCCAGGGCACAGTGCATCAGGCAGAAGATCCGGCCACCGTACATTGGTAATACATTGCAGGATCCCGGCGACAAGGTTAGTAAACCTCTTCCAGGATCCAGCAATGCAATCCCGAGTGTGGCTCGGGGTTACCGGCGCTAATGGTACTGAAACTCCACCTCGAGCCACACTCGGGATTACCACCAGGCAGGTTTAAAAACAAACTCCCATGGTGTAAAGGTTGCTCTTGCCAAATTCACCTAATAACATTCAACGAGGAAGTGAGCTGACATCTGGACAGGGGTAGGCCGGTGGATTTGACGTATCTGGATTTTGCAAAAGCATTTTATACAGTCCCCCACAAGTACTTAATCTAAAAACTGAAGTCTGTAGATATGGACCATAGGGTTTGTTCTTTGATAGAAAACTGGCTATGCGAGCATGTCCAAGTGATGGTGATAAATGACGTATACTCAAAATGGTCTAGAGTGGTTAGTGGGGTACCCCAAGGCTCTGTCCTAGGATAAATTCTGTTCAACTTATTTATAAATGATATAGATGATGGAATAAATAGCTCAATCTCAGTGTTTGATGATGACACAAAAATAAGTAGGGCAATAACTTCACAGGACCTGAATAAATTAATGTTAAACAAGAAAAAAGGTGCAGTGTCGGACGAACACTGTCAGCCACAGCGTGGCCAGCCATAGGCTCTGACATCTGTCCTCCCCCACTCATCACTGTTTGGAACCCATATCCTTGCCAGATGGACCCTTCCTGACTCCACCTGACTGTGATATTCCAAGCCTGGGCCACTGAAGGAAACCGTGCTGTGCTCAGCCACCCCACCCTTTCCTGCGTGGATCTGATGTAATGTCAGCATAACGGATCTGCTGTGACTTGCAGTCCCATCCCATCTCTTCAGCCCAGCAATGGATCTGAATTCAACTCCTTTCCCCCATGTGAGTGGATATTGTTTCAATAAATGTTTTTATGATACATACTCAGAGGCGCCCCTCTCCTTGTTTTGAATAAATTAATGGATTAGGCTACCGGATGGAAAATTCAGTGGTTACTCATTAGGGGGAGAAACCCTAGGGGATTCCAGGATGAAGAAAGATCTGGGGGTCCTAGTAAAAGACAGACTGAGCAATAGCATGCAATGTCGAGCTGCAGCAAGTAAAGCCAGCTAAATATTAGCATGCATAAAAAAGGGAATTTACTCCAAAGATAAAAAGATAATCCTACCACTTTATAAAACTCTGATTCAGCCGCATCTGGAGTATTCCGCCCAGTTCTGGTTACCGATCCTCAGAAGGGATGTGCTGGAACTGGATAAAGTCCAGAGAAGGGAAACTATATTTATAAGGACTGGAGGACCTCAATTATGAGGAATGACTACAAGCTCTAAATGTATTCTCCCTGGAGAAGAGACGCTTGAGAGGAGATATGATAGCAATGGACAAATATCTCAACGGGGATCCCAGCGTACGTATGAAACTTTTCAGTCCCAGGAAGTGTAAGAAGATAAAGGGCCAAACGATGAGACTGGAGGAGAAGCGGTTTAACCTTAAGCTGCATCAGGGGTTTTTCACTGTCAGGGTGGTAAGAATGTGGAACTCTCTTCCACAATCTGTGGTGTCGGCAGAAAGTATGGATAGTCTTAAAAGACTCTTGGAGGTGCATCTTAGCAAAAAAAATATACAGGGATATGGGAAATTATTTTCTACACGCACAACAACACAGGTTGAACTGGATGGACTATTGTCTTTATTAAACCCTACGAACTATGTAACTATATAAATATACTATAAGTCACTTACTCCATGTCAATTACTATAAATGATGCCCACTGACCTGCCAATACAAAACATGGTAATGCATGGGTGTCATTCATTGTAAATTGACATGGAACTATATTGCTGGATGGCATGACTGAATTTACACTGTGGGACTAGTTTATTTTATTTTTTAAGGACTTTATTAAACATGTTGTGTGTTTATTTACTTTTTGCCTTATTTGTAAAGGAGTAACCAAGGGGGCTTTGTGTCCCTTTCTCATTCCCATATTTCAAAGGGGGTTCCCAGATTACAATGAGTGGGAGGGAGGGTAGGAATTTGTTCCCTTCCCAGTTTTTAGGGGTTGGAGGTTATTGGTTACTCATGCCAACCCCACCATACCTATTGTTCAGTGTCAGGTTTAGAATTTACAGTTCTAAAAATTAATAGTGGACTTAGTTAATAAGTACACCTTTCAAGCCACATTCTGTCTGCCAATGATAACCTTTTAATGACTTAATTTCTTTAAATTGTATTGCTGCATGCTTTTTTCCATCTATCTGAGGTCAGTGACTTAAAGCCAAATGATTTGTTATAGCAAATGCAACTAGAATTTTCTGACGGTAATCATGTCTGTCCACTTGTCTTTCATAACAGGTTCTCGAAGAGAAAACTGGTAATTTAAATTGAGAGTTACTATGCAAGCTATTTTCTAACTTGGTGCTACTCATTTCTTTCTAATTTAAACATCTGTTAATTTCTTTTAATAACCAAATAATTTACACATAATTTCTTTGCATTATAAAAGGGCAATGTGTACTATGCTCATATATAAATATTCCCTAAAAATCTATTGCTGCCTGTGTGATTGGTGCAATGATCTTTCCGAAAGTGTTCACTGTGCAACACATGCCTAAAGCAATGAATGCTCTAGTTTTTGTTATATATATATATATATATATATATATATATATATATATATATATATATATATATATATATATATATATATATATATATTATTGCAGCGATATTGCTCAGATGGTTAGAATGAAGGCAAACCCTGGCATTGGTAAGTAATTTTGAATGTTAGCATGTGAATGAACCAACTTGGGCATATTTCTAGTAAACATACATTAAAACGAGTAGTAAATGTTAGATGAGATTATAATTCATGTGCATTTTAGAATAACCAACTGCTGGTTTTATAATAGGCACCCTTGTTATTTCATATTTTTATGTGAACCTGAGAGAATATATGATATTCGATATTCTTACCAATCTGACCCATACACTTGCTCAGAGATCAGAGGACTAGTAAAGAAGAACACTGTAATATGCTATTAAGAGCACACACTTACCAGCAAAAAATAAATAAAAAAATCATAAAGGTGGCATCATAAGGTTGACAGACATTCAACTTGACCTTGATCACACACCCAACACCAGTTGCAGTCTTGTTAAAAAAGTAACAAAAAAGGGAAATGTAAAGAGTAAAAGGTTGGGGGCGTGGCCTGGACAGGCATGTGAGCGGTCGCAGAGCACGGAGCTCCCGCTAATGATCCTGATTTGATCCGGTTCCCGACAACAGCAACTGCAGGCGATCGATTCCCCGGAGGCACGCTGCCTTACTGGTCATAGCGGTGGGGGTCTGGAAGATCGGCAGGGTCCGGATGACCCGTAAACCTGAGAAGGGAGCCGCAGCAGCGGTGACCATGGAAGTCCAAGATGGCGCTGGGGCCTCGCAGCAACCTAAGGCAGCGCGCGGCGCTGAGAAACATGCGGAGGGTGGCGGTAAGACTCCTAAAACGACTAAGCAACAGGGGAGGGAGCCCCCCAAAGATATGCTTTACTACACACAAAAGCTACAGGGGCCCACCAGCTCCCCTGCGTCGTCGCAACTGACATGGGCGCAGAGAGTGCAGGGCCAAAATGGCGACTCGGCTATGGATGACACGCTGCCTCTGGAGAGCTCATCCGACACCATGCAGGACTTATTTGGGGAACTACAGGAAGAGGCCCCGCAACCCACGCTCGGTGAGATCCTCCGGGCAGTGCAGAAATGCACCACGTCGGTCACTGCCTCGGTGGATGGACTGAAAATGCAATTTGGGGAGCTCACTGAGACGGTGTCCCTTATGCGCCATGACCTCCAGAAGATCAGGGAGAGGACCACGGCTGTGGAGGGCCGCGTCAGCGAGGTGGAGGATGCACTTCCACCCCTTACTAGGGACACCAGATCTGCCCTACAGCAATCCGCGCAGGCCAACGCAAAGACAGACGACATTGAGAACCGCCTGCGCAGGAACAATGTCCGCATAGTGGGTCTCCCTGAGAAGGTGGAAGGTAGGGACCCCACGGCCTTTGTAGAGACCTGGCTCCAAGATATCTTTGGCAAGGAGGCCTTTACTACATTGTTCGCGGTGGAGCGGGCGCATCGCACGCCTCCCAGGCCCCTTCCACCAGGCAGCCCCCCCAGGTCCATGCTGGCCAGACTTCTTAACTATCGGGACAGGGAGATAATCCTACGGCTGGCCAGGGAAAGGGGTTCGGTGCACTACAACGGAGCCAGGATCTCGTTCTACCCGGACTTTTCGGCTGAGGTGCAGCGCAAGAGAGCCAAATTTGCGGAGGTCAAAAAGCGGTTGCAGAAAATACAAGTCACATATGCCATGCTATTCCCAGCGAAGCTCCGAGTCACGGTGAGGGGTCAAGCCACCTTCTTTGAAACCGCCGCAGAGGCAGCGCAGTGGCTGGATCATAATGAGCAAGGTCTGAGGGGACGCCGAGAGGACGACAGAGGAGATTGAGACCCCACACTCACCCCCACAGGATACAAGTTTTCGCCGCAGACAAGATAAGTTGTTACCTTTTGAACGGGATATTACCCTCTTTTACTTTATTAGCGTCTACTTAGAGCTTCGGCAGATGTGAATATACCCCCCCTGGACTCTATGCTACAGTGGGGGGCATGCACCTATATACTGTTTGGTGCCCTTACTACACCCCTGCTGGGGGACTGTTTGTTCTTGTGCCCGGTTGGCACACATTGTTTGATGGGTCCACGTATTAGATACCCGCAGAGAAGACATGTTCCCGCCCCGGCTGGGGCTGAGACGTGGTCACAGTTGCTCAAATTTTTCTTTTTCATGGTTTTTGCTCAATTGCTTGCAGGTATACACCACTTTTTGTTCACTTACTGGCTGGACTGTTGGCCCTGGGCCTTGGCCCACAGTTATCACTTGACTCCGCCATGGCCACCACCCCGGTAGTGACCTGGAATGTCCGAGGGGTACATGACCCACTAAAACGCACTATGATTCGCTCGGGCCTGAAGAAATTTCTTCCTGGCATTGTAGGCCTACAGGAGACTCACCTCACGAAGGACACGGTAGGGTGTCTGGGATTTTCCTGGGTGGGCAAGGCCTACCACTCCACTCATACCTCTTACTCGCGGGGGGTGAGTGTGCTGGTACATAGCTCCTTGGCCTACCAGGAAATAGATGCAGCCATAGACACCCTAGGCAGATATGTCTTTTTGTATTGCAAGATATTTACAGTTACCATGGTGCTAGCCTTTGTGTATATTCCCCCCCCTTTTTCTCGAGAGATATTGCAGCTGTTTCTGGCATACCTGGGCAACAAGCCTGATGTTCCTGTTCTGGTAATGGGGGATTTTAATGCATGTATTGATCCTAGGATAGACAGACACCCCCCAACCCGGGTGCCTCGGGGAAGCAGGGGAACTGTACTGAGTAGACTGCTGGGGGAGGTAGGGTGGCTAGACATTTGGAGAGCTCGATACCCTATGGTCAAGCAGTTTTCTTGCTTCTCTAAGTCTCATGGGTCCCTGTCCCGTATAGATTTGTGTGTGGGGTCCCCTCAGGTTCTCCATATGATCCCTAAGGTAGAGTACTTCCCGAGGGGGGTCTCCGACCACTCCCCACTGGTGGCCCACCTGACTACCCGCCCGATCTCCTCACTGCCCAGGGCCCCGTGGAAACTAAACGCCTTCTGGCTGAAGCTGTTTACCTCCCATGATCAGATTACACGCAGAATGGAACAGTATTTTGAGGAGAACTGGGGAAGGGAGGATCGAGCCATGAGTTGGGATGCCCTTAAGGCCTGTCTGAGGGGAACATTTATTGAGGAAATTGCAGTCATTAAACACAACTCGTCCGATCTTTTAGATCGGGTCGAGGACCAGGTGAGGCAGCTGGAGCTAGCATATGTCTTAGACCCATCGGAGCCCGCGAGGGAGGCATGGACGTCGGGCCAGGATTCCCTGGACCGGCTGAGATCCTCCGCCGCGGAGCGAAAGCGCTTCTTTACCCAGCAGGCATACTATGAAGAGGGGGAGAAGACTGGCCGTTTGTTGGCCAGAATTGCCAGGTCTCAACAGGCGTCTCCTGCCATAGGAGCGATACGCGACACGCAGGGACGGCTGGTGAACGAACCTGAGTTGATTTTGGAGGAGCTAGCTCATTTCTACTCGGAATTGTACAAGGTGCGAGATGATTTTACAGACGCAGAGTTGCAGGGTTATATGGATGCGGTTACACTCCCAGTATTGAGCGGCGCGGCGCAGGCTGAGCTGGAGAGGCCGCTTACCCTGGAGGAGCTCCGGGAGGCGGCTTCTTCTTTTCCTAATTGTAAGGCCCCGGGCGACGATGGTATACCCATTGAAGTGTACACTCAGTATGGGGAGACATTGCTTCCCAAGTTGCTCGAGGTGTTCAATCATTCGTTTGATACGGGTGACCTACCTACATCCATGACAAGGGCGAACATTGTTCTGCTGCTGAAGGCTGGTAAGGATCCTCTGGATCCAGGGTCATACCGGCCTATTTCCCTTTTACAAAGCGACGTCAAAATTCTTGCGAAGATACTGGCTATACGGGTGAATAAAATTATCCTATCCATTATACACTCCGACCAAGCGGGCTTTATGCCGCGTAAATCCACCGCGACGAATCTCCGTCGGTTATATTTAAATATGCAGACCCCCTCGGATTCCGTTGGCCACAGGGCACTGTTGTCGTTAGATGCTAATAAAGCCTTCGACAGTGTCGGCTGGCGGTACCTGTGGGCGGTGCTGTCCAAATTCGGATTCGGTCCCAGATTCTTGAGGTGGGTACGTCTTTTGTATGCTGCGCCCAGGGCGGCCGTACGAATGGCTGATAGGATGTCCCATGCTTTTGCTCTGGGCAGGGGGACCAGGCAGGGTTGTCCCCTGTCCCCCCTGCTCTTTGCTCTGGCTATTGAGCCTCTGGCGGCCCTGGTGAGGGATTGTGGGTCGGTCCGCGGGTTCAGATATGGTGACATGCACGAAAAGATCATGTTGTATGCGGACGACATGCTCCTCTTTTTGGAGGATGCAGAGGAATCCCTTCAACAAGTAATGGCCATAATCACTGACTTTGGTCGCTTTTCAGGCCTCACCATCAACTGGACAAAGTCAGCCCTGATGTTCCTGGATGGGGAGCCGACGCACGGGAGTAATCTGCCGTGCCCGGTCCCCATAGTGACGTCCTTTAAATATCTTGGGGTCTGGGTGTCCCCCTTGATAACCGATTACTGTAAGCTCAATGTGTACCCCTTATTGTCCAGATTCAGGGATAAAATTCAGATATGGAATAGACTGAAGATGTCACTGGCGGGTAAAACCAACCTTATCAAAATGATACTAATGCCGCAACTGCTGTACTTCCTTCATAACGCGCCGATTGTTATCACCCTAAAAATATTTCGTGTAGTCAACTCTCTCTTCCGACAGCTGCTGTGGCACACTAAACCCCCTAGGATAAAGCTAGAACAGCTCCAGCGCCCAAAGGAGGGGGGAGGCCTGGCTCTGCCCAATCCATGGTTGTATTATCTGGCGGCACAGCTGCAACACCTAATAGGGGTCATGGATCCTCTGCCCACGACCTCCTCGGCTAGGCTTATGCTGCGGGGATCTGGGGCAGCCTCGATCCCTGAGGGGTTGGAGGCCCGCAGGTTCCATAGATCCAACAAACGCATGCCCACCTACGCTCTTGTCCAGAAGGTGTGGAACAAGGTCAGGCAGCTTCAAGATGTGTTGGGGTTTACTGAGTTTAGTCCCATTTGGGAGAATGACGCATATGTGGAACTGGCCAAACTTGACCAGGGCCACAGATGGAGATCCGTGGGGATTACGCACCTTAGGCATATTTTTCGGAGGGGGGCTCTGATGTCCTTTAGTGAGCTGAGGTCCAGATTTAACTTGCCACCCACCATGCAGTTTTATTATATGCAATTGCAGCACGCAGTGCAGGCCCAGGGGGTAGCTGTAGAGTGGGTTCAGTCCCCCACACCCGTTTTCCGAATGTTAAGTTCCGCGCAGGACACCAGGGGCATGATATCGCAATGCTACGGCATGCTTTTGGCGTCATTCCTTGAGGGGTACCCGATGAAGGTGGCGGAACAGTGGGAGACAGACTTGGGACCCCTGGAGGGTGAGGCATGGGAGGAGGCGCTGCAGGCCGTTAATACCTGTTCACTAAATGTATCACAGAAAGTCTCCCAGCTCTACATACTGTTAAGGGTGCACTTCACCCCGGTCAAACTTTTTAGAATGGGCAGATCTCCGGATCCGCTATGTGGTCGCTGTAGGGCGGCTCAGGGGGATCTGATTCACCTGCTCTGGCGATGCCCCAAGTTACACAGATACTGGACTGAGGTTCTGGCTACGCTGAATTCGGTGTTCCAGACCAACGTCCCTATGGAGCCGCTCCATTGCCTACTAGGTGTCCTGGAGGGGGTGATTGAGGAGGAAGGCACCAGGGTGGCATTCGCTAGAGCTCTATTTCAGGCAAGAAAGCTCATTCTCATACATTGGAAATCAAGGGAGGCGCCTTTGCTGAAGACCTGGGTCCAGCATATGGGTAAGACACTGCTAATGGAGAAATTTATCTACCAGCATAGAGGTAACGCAGGGAAGTTCCTTAAACTTTGGGATCCCTGGCTTGCGATACCTGGCCTAAGCCCTTTGGAATTGGTTCAAACTAGGCTACTTGGTGGGGTTTAGTGGCATAGGACATGTGAGCACTGTTGTAAAGTCTATGATGTATGACCAGCAATTCTGTTGTAATAGACTAAAATGTATTGATGCAAGATGTCATTCTGTTTATCGTATTCCTGTAACAGTATGTTTTATGAGCAATAAAAACCTTTTGATTCAAAAAAAAAGAGTAAAAGGTTAGAGACTTGACATATGTAAGCATGGTCATTAAACACAGAAAAGCAAAAAAAGGGTAAATTAAACCCTGAAAAGTGAGAGAGAAACAAGTAATACATGTCCAAATTAAAAAGAAAAAAAACATAGAAATGGAAAAATGTTTGATTTACTGTAATTTTGGGAATGTCACTAAGTTATACAGGGGGCGTGGCCGAGCCGAGCTAGGAGATGGCTGCCTGATTACCGAGCTCCTGCCACCTCAGAGCTTCAGCGACCATTAGCGGCAATTTGTAACCACAAATCTTGACCCAAAACATGGGTACAGCATCGAGGCAATCCTCGGCCTCCCGTTCCCGCTCCCCTCGGGAACCGAACGGCACAGCAGACCACAACATACCCGAGATGTTCCGGGCCGGCCGAGGAAACATGGCGGCGTCTCGTCAGGGACAGCGTGAAGGCCGCTCACACAACATCGCCTCCTCATCACAGCAGCGAGAGATCATCCTGACCGAGACGCAGATCACCGCCCCCCCGAGGGCTCTCGGGGGACCGGAGACAGCACAGGCGCCCGGAGAAGCATCCGCTCCCATCACCATAGCGGACCTGAAAGCCGTGGCAACGGACATAAAAGAGGCGCTGGCGGCGGCCATAGCGGATCTGCGCCTGGACTTCAAAGCGCTGGAAGAGAGGGTGACTGTAACGGAAAACACCCTGGAAGACCACGGTTTTGTCCTCCAGCGCTCTACGCGCAAAATAGATGACCACACTCTTCAACTCCGTGAGGTAAACCGCCATCTTGAGGACCTCGAGAACCGAGGACGCCGCCATAACATCCGCGTGAGGGGGCTACCTGAGGCGGTTGAAGGCGACCAAATCGAACGGGAGGTGACCGGCATCTTCAACTCGATCCTCCGGAGACCCCCAGACACCAAAATCGCCATGGAGAGGATCCATAGAGCGCTGCGTCCCAGAGGCCGGGACACCGACCCCCCCAGAGACATTGTGTGCTGTCTCCCTGACTACGGCCTGAAAGAAAACATACTGAAGCAAGCCCGAGGACAACGCATCCAACACGAAGGTACCCAGGTCCAACTGTTCCAAGACCTCTCGGGGATTACCTTGAAACACCGGAGGGACCTTAAGCCCATCCTGGATGCCCTCAGAGCGGAGAACATCCGCTATAAGTGGAAGTTCCCCTTCTGCTTAGCGGCCACACACCAAGGCCGCACCGCTTTCCTGAAGGTCCCGGAGGACCTCCCGCACTTCTTCGAGACTCTGAAAATACCGCCGGTGGCAGTCCCGGACTGGTACGCAATGTACCGCCGCTCGGTGGGTCGCTGGCCTGGGCCCCAAGCGGAAAAAATGGAGACTCAGCCCTCAAATCCCCGTAGGAGGCGCTCCCCATCGGCTTCCCGCGCTCCAGCTCACGCGGGGGGGCTAAGACAAGATCGCGACCCGCTGTCTTCCCCTGGAGCGAGGAGGGCCCGGAGAGACTATTGATAGAGGCATGACCCAAACACCACGTTGCCCACCTTGTTAAGGGCGATTTTACTGCCCTGTTGCCATGTTGGCTAGTTGACTGGGTGGCTTAGTCATGCGAGCTACAGTTTGGCTTCTCTTTTTGATTTTATTATTCATTTTACAACCCAGTTGACTGCCCATACTGCCTCCGGGAGACAAGCCCGCCGTACCTCACGCTCCGGACCTATACCCGCTACCTCCCCCCGCAACAGAACAAAGCTGATTGGACGACTAAATCCATGGGTCGATGCCTTGAGATCACCCTGGGTCCCTGAACTACACAGTCCATGATGCACCGCAACATCCAACACCTCCGGAAACGGTGCCCTACATCCCCTCTTCCGGCGCAGCGAGAGATGACCACTTCCGGCGAGACAACAAGATGGCCGCAGCCCCGACCCCGACACCGAAGACGCGACCCCGGGAAGCTGGGCCGCGTGAACAACTGAAACCGGCACTCTACCGCGGACACGGCCAAGCCCTAACAAACGTAAAAAGCGCTACCAGCGGGGCCCATCCAAACCCATCTTACCCAGCACCAAGACGGAATCGCGGCAACGGAACTCACGGGGATTCCTTACCCCCCCCGCCTGAGGGCCTGATCCAAGTTCCGGACTAGTCGTCCGTAGGCAGACCGAGAGCTAGGGCACGCGATTGCACTACCGGACTATCCCTACCCGTAGGAGCGCCTCCCAGGCACCGCCACGGAACGTGACGACAAGGAAGGCCGCGGCACGGAGAGAACCGAAGCAGAGACGGCTGGAAAGGGCTGTAGAACGGACACTGAGACTTACACAGGCCTCCATTGGGTCCCAGGAAAGAGACTATACTGTAGGTGGACGGGGCCCGGAGGCCGAGGTAAAATATTGAAAGGTAGCAACCGCATGTAGACATGGGCAAAATGTTATGTTCTACAAGCTTGAGCATTGATGCCGATGACGGGTACCGGCGGTGTCCCCCCCCCCCCCCCCGGGCCCTCCCTCGCCCCCCGCGAATGCCCGCGGGGCCCGGGTGCTGGGGGTGGCGCGCCGGAGGGGGGGGGGACATGTATACAACCGAGGATGCGGGGGCGGGTTAACCCTCGGAGATGCAGGATTACAGGGAAACATGCAGGGAAGGCCCCCCCTCTGTGTCTCATCGATAGGATTTGCCAATGAGAGCGCTAAACACACGGAGGCCCCGTAGCATGTATGCCCTCTGTTCACCATCCCCTGTGCGACATCAGGGCTCACTGCTCTGAGGTGGCGGATCACATTCGGACATACCTGACACTTTAACAGTCCCCATACCATCGGACATCTCCCGGTGAGGAATCGACCAACCCCCCAGCGGTATCGGGTGGTGGGGCTCAGGCCTACCCCTAGGCGTGGGCGCCCTATCCGGCCGCAACAGACCGATTTCATAATACGGTAGGAAGGTGGGGAGACCCTGTCCTCCCCACCAAATCGGTAACCACACCACTCCCCCTCAGGGGGTCTACCTGACCTCCCCCCCCCCCCCCCCTCTCTACAGTTACCCAGAAGGGTTGTGACAGCGACCGCAACCCACCCCAACCTCTGACCACTAGCACCAAGACCGAGCCTGGGATTCCCACCCATTACCTAGCTCTGACCCCGCCACAGTACGGACACCCCCTCCTGTCCCCGGAAAGACCTGAGGAGAGATAGGACAAACAATATGGCAGACTTGACCAGCACAGATGCTTGCCCAACATTAAGGGTGTTCTCTGTGAACGCACAAGGTTTGAATCTACCGGAAAAACGAGCCCAACTCCTTATGGCTATGCACCGAGCTAAAGCGGAAGTGGTGTTAATACAAGAGACGCACTTCAAGTCCGGTGCCATACCCAAAATGCACAACTACCACTACCCAACAGCGTACCATGCCACGAACGCACACGCCAAGACTAAGGGGGTCTCAATACTGTTTGCCAGACAATGCCCCTTCACACTCACAGAAACAATTGTTGACCCAGAGGGTAGATACCTACTGCTGAAAGGCTCCTACATGCAGCATGCAATCACGCTGGCCAATCTGTATGCACCAAACACAAGCCAAGTGACCTTCTTTAACTCGGTAGCAGACATACTGACCCCATTTAAAGCCGGCATCTTGATACTAGGAGGAGACTTCAATGTGCCCCTCAACCCCACGCTAGACACGTCCATAGGCACAGCGTCCATCCCGTTTAGGGCTCTAAGACGGATTAAAACGACCCTCCAAGACCTCCTCCTACACGACACATGGCGCGCCCTCCACCCTACAGGGAAAGACTACACATTTTATTCATCACCCCACGACAGGTACTCCCGACTCGACTATATACTGATCAGCCAGGAAGATCTACCCAAGGTGACCTCCGCGACGATAGAACCTATGTTCCTCTCCGACCATCACCCGATCTCGGCGACAATCTCCCTACCCCCCTGCCGACCTCGCACTAAGATATGGAGGCTCGACCCATCCTTGCTCACAGACCCGATCCTAGCTAAAGACGTAGAGGCGGCTATTGAAATGTACTTTAGGGAGAACAGACCGGAGGATACGAACCCCCTCCTCAATTGGGAGGCCCACAAGTGCGTGGTCAGGGGCCTTCTGATAGCGGCAGCTGCCAGGCGCAATAAAGACAGACGGCGACACTACAACGAAATACTTAACAAGATTAAGAAATTAGAGGCCACACATAAACGATCGCAAGCTTTGGCGACACTGCAGGAGCTGAGCCAAGCTCGTGCTGAGCTCCTGGAGATCATAGACAAACGAATTAGACGCAACTACACCTTAGCCAAAAAGTCATTCTACGAACACAGTAACAAAGCGAGCAAGATGCTGGCCAGAGCCTTACAAGAAAAAAAAGCTAGGGCCAACGTACACTATCTGACAGACGAAAGGGGACACAAAATTGAATCCACTCCAGACATCGCCAAACGCTTTGTCCAATACTACTCGGAGTTGTACAATTTACCTGCCCAGACCTCTGCACACACCCAAGACACGAGACAGAGACTAATAGACGACTTTATTAGCCAGTACGGCCCCAACAAATTATCAGAAGAGGCCAGAACGGACCTAGACAGACCCCTGGATAGCACAGAGGTGGGTCTGGCCCTGAAACAACTCAAACCGGGCAAAAGCCCGGGACCGGATGGGTTGACGACCGAATACTATAAGACCTACGCTAAAGTGCTGACGCCCTTTTTTGTGACGGCTTTTGCCTCTGATGCCAGACCCCCCCCCCGAGATCTGCTCACGGCACACATAGTGGTCATCCCCAAACCTGACAGAGACCCGGCAGTAGTTACCAACTACAGACCAATATCGCTCCTGAACGTGGACCTTAAGTGGTTCGCTAAGACAATCGCGAACAGACTTCTCCCATACCTACCAGGCCTCGTGAACATTGACCAAGCCGGCTTCGTCCCCGGCCGAGAAGCCCGGGACAATACCGCCACGGCCTTAAACATACACCACTGGCTCACCTCCAATAAGACCCCGGGATTTTTTCTTTCACTCGACGCGGAGAAGGCGTTTGATAGGGTGGCTTGGGACTTCATGCGGGCGACTCTCAAAGCTACCAATATCCCGCCGCTTCTGCTGAATTACATAGCCCTGCTCTATTCGGGCCCCACGGCTAAAGTCAGCGTGAACGGCCACCTATCGGACGCCTTCTCCATTGCGAACGGGACTAGACAAGGTTGCCCCCTTTCTCCCCTGATTTTTGTGCTCACTCTCGAGCCCTTCTTGAGACGGGTCAGAGCTAACCCGACGATAAGGGGCGTTGAGATTGGGAACCGTACCTACAAAATGGCCGCGTTCGCGGATGACATCCTCCTTTTCCTTAGGGACCCTATCACGACCATACCCAACCTTCTGGCGGACCTCCAGGAGTTTAAGATCCTATCCAACTTCCAGGTCAACCTATCCAAATCGTCCGCTCTCAACATTTCTCTGCCCAAATCTGTATGCGACCAATGCCAACTGAATTTCCCCTTCAAATGGAACAGTAAAGCCATCAAATATCTGGGAATCCAGCTTCCCGCCTCTCTAGCAGACCTGTACCCTCTCAACTATCTCCCACTGCTTCAGGAGGTGGTCACCGACCTGAAGTTATGGGCTCCGAAACCACTATCGTGGTTCGGCAGGATAGCAGTGGTCAAAATGAACGTTCTCCCGAGATTACTGTACACCATGCAAGCGATTCCTATCAGGTTACCCCCCGCCTTCTTCTCCTCCTACAGGACGGCATGCACCACTTTTGTGTGGAATGGTGCCCGCCCCCGTTTGAGCTATGCGAGACTTACGATACCTAAACTGCAGGGAGGCGTGGGGCTCCCAGACCTACACAGGTATAATTTGGCCTGTGGCCTCACCAGGATAGTGGACTGGGCCGCAAATGGGAAGAGGAAGAGCTGGGTGGGGATTGAACAATCCTTCTCCCCCCTCCCACTGGCCCACCTGCCCTGGATCTCAAAGGCTAATACCCCTCCCGCATGTAATGTCCACCCTCTCATACTCCCTTCCCTACGAGCCTTCCGGGAGGCCTGCTCTAAACATAAGCTGTCGGACCGTTGCTGCCCATTGACCCCCATACGTCAGAACCCCGACTTTCCACCGGGTATGGACCCTAACTTTCTCTCTGACGACTGGCCACACGAGACTGTACTGGCAGGCCAATTCTTTGTTGCGGGCAGATTAAGGCTCCAGACGGAGCTGGCGACCACGACAAACAAAGACGCCTTCCCTTTCTGGACCTACCTCCAAATTAGACACTTTCTGGACAGGACAGCCCCAAGCGCCCAGTGGTCACGGCCACGCTCCCCCTTTGAGAGTCTCTGCTCCAACGAAAGACCACAGAGGCACCTAATATCCATCATATATGGCCTATTGTTCCACACACATTCTTCCAAAATTCACTGGGCAAACCAGCAATGGGAAAGAGACCTGTCACTCGACCTGACGGAGGAGGAATGGGAAGCCATATATAGACGGGCCCACAAGGGGTCGATTAATGTCCAGACACAGGAAAACGCATACAAGCTCCTCTCCAGGTGGTACAAAACCCCGCTCAAACTCCACAGGATCAACCCCACACTATCGAAGGTGTGCTGGAGGTGCCACCAGGAGACGGGCTCCTTCCTCCACGTTTGGTGGACGTGCCCCTCCCTCCTATCCTACTGGACGGAGGTCCACAAACTCATCGCTCAGGTGACAACAGACACTTTGGAATTCACACCCGCACAGTTCCTACTACACCAAGCTCAAAATCTCCCTAGGGGATACAACCAATCCTTGGCCATGCACATGGTAAACGCAGCACGAATGTGCATCCCGAATAAATGGCTCTCCCCACACCCCCCTTCCATTGCTGACTGGTTTCACCGTCTCCAAAGGACGATGGAGATGGAGGATCTTATACACCAGGCGAACGACAACCCAGCTAGGTTCAATGAGACGTGGGCCTGCTGGAAACACTTCACATCGACGGAAGAATTTAGTCAGGTGTGCCCGTGACAACCCTGCCCTTTCAAAATCGACGCCTACCCCCCCCCCCACATGGCTGTGGTGGAAAGTCCTTTCAATACAACCCCCCCCCCCCCCGACCGGAGAAGCAACAATCCCCGGGAGGAGACTACTAAACTTGTAGGTCAGAAGGTCTAGAGGTCACCAGCAACACACACACACCCCCACCCCCCCTTACAACAGATCCTATTGACACCAGACACACGGTGGAGGCCACCAATGATGTGCTTCGATGATATCAGTCTGACCCGTGGATCAGAAGATCCACGAGACACAGCACAAAAAAAATAATACAAAAAAAAAAAAAAAAGAAAGTGCAGGATTATTATCATTATGGTTGGTTGTACGTGAGTTTCTGACTATGCACTCGAACTGAGCGCTACATATTTTCCTTGTTGTCAAGGCAGCATTTAATAGCCTATGTTATGTATAGCGGCTGCGCCCGCAAATGTTGTCTCTGAGAGCACCTGTTTATTTTGAAAACCTCAATAAAAAAAATATTGGAAAAAAAAAAAAAAAGTTATAAAACTTTGGCTAAGTTTAAAGACTGATGGAACAAAGCCCATTCCAGAGCACTGAACAGTACCTTATAAAGTCACCAGTCTGATGCTAATTTGCAGCTGCCAAATCAGAAATTGTGCCAGTGACTTCTGTGACTAGGATTTGCTGCCTACCATTTTGCCTTAAAAAAACAATTAGTGAAGTAACTTTCTACCAGCAGCCTTGAACTTTATTTAAGGAAGATACACCACTTTCTGGGCAGAATTAATTAAAAAACAAACTAAAAAAACTTGAGGGATCAGAATATTATGATTTTCTGGATTTAGCATTTCAGCTTAATATACAGTATATAAAACATCTTACTTAATGATGATGCCCAGGATGTTAAGAGGCAAGTGTAAAGGGTTAATTGCACTTAGCACTCTCTGAAAACTAAGCCCAGAGCAAACCAGGAAAATAGACCCAACGATTCTACTCTATGCGATCTTTATAACTTGTCACAGGATGTTAATGCAGAAGTCAATGGTAGCAAATTGATTTAGAAAAACAATCCTTTGACTGGTAACAGAAATTGCATTAACGAGAAGCTTTGTGCCAACACAACCGCTTATGTTCTGCTGAATTTTTGGGGGGCACTGTCTAACAAAAGGCAGCTGGTTTTAAATTAATTAATCCTATGTGAACCTCCTGCTGCCCCTTCCTAGGTAGATTTCCTGGACATCTTTAGATACTTCAAATATTAAGATTTAATTCTTACCTCTGTTTTCTCAGTTTAACTCAGACAGACCTGTCTTACCAGAGTCCAGCCATGCTGGTCATTCAGCTATCTTCCATGAAAGTGTAAAAACATACACATTCAAAGGGTTTCACTTCAGCACAGTTGTAGCACAGTGCTGTAGGAACTATTGTCATTGATACTTTTATTTGGGCACTTATACACAGTTACTGCCCAGCTTGCCCTATGAAGTCATTGGTAAAAGCAGTGTTGTGTTGCCCCCACACAGCTTCTATCAAATATCAAGATGGATCATTAATCCAAACCCCAGAGGCATACACTCTGCTAGAGACTCCAGGCTGAATAAGGACTCTTACACCTGGACCGTAGAACCAGAGAATCAACAAATTGTGGGGTTAAACTCAAGTCAGTTACAATAAAAGCTTATAATTCGAATTTTCTTCAACTAACTCTTAAAGGGGACTTAGCAACTTAAAGGGTTAGTTCACCTTTTTACTAATACTGAGAAGGTGAACTAGTGCCTATGAAGCCAGTGCAACGGTTTGGGGATTGGAAATCTCTGTTCTTGCCCTGTTCTTGTGCTGACCAATCAGAATTATCTGATCCTCCTCCTGGAAGCCCTGCAGAAAACGGGGGGGGGGGGAAGAGTAGGTATTTTAAATACCCGGACTGCTGCATGGCCCGCGTTAGCACCTCATTACTTATGGAGGTAAGTATGGCGGGGAGGCTGTAGGGTGTTGGTGTACCTTTTTTTATTTTTTTCTGAAAAGATGAAAATACACTTAAAATATTCACTGAAGAAAAAATAAATGCATCTGAATGTAGTTCCAAGGGAATATACTATACATCAAATAATTATAATTGCATGCAAACACTGCTCCAGAAGAGGTGAACAAGAACCATAAAGAATTTTTGAATTGCGTATGAACACTGCTCTATTTGGGATTAAAAGAGCAGAAATGGTAAATAATTACCAATAGCATTCAAACACTTGATAGAGTAGGATGGAGAGCCAGCAATATGTACTTGCATCAATTACTTTATTAATAACAGGCAGAGTGTAAAAATACAACAGCTTATGTGTTTCAGCAATAAGCCCTTAAAGGGTAACTCCACTTTCCTGAGGAAAAATAGCAACTCAAAAAAATACTATAGCATTGCGACACAAGTCATATTGTAATTAAGGCCTCGTGCACACTAGCGTTTTTGGATGTTTTTACAGCTGCTGTTTTTGGCTTTAGATGTTTTTTTCTACAGTCAATAAACTCTCCAGCATGTCCTATGTGTCCATGCACACATAGGTTGTTATTTACTATTTTTGGCTGGGGCATTTTCTGGCTGTAAAAAACAAAAACAAAACTAGCAGGTTATGAGAGGAGTTTTTCAGCTGTAAAAATGCTCTAAAATCCAAAAATTATGAAAAACGCACACAGCGGAAAATTAAAGGGGATGCCCAGCCGTGCCATTCTGTCGACGTATAAGTTTGTGTGGCGGTCCTTAAGTGGTTAATGTTGTTAAAAATTACCTTTCCTTTTCAATCTGCAGTGCTGTAATTTTCTGTAAAATGCAATGCAATATGACTACCTGGAGATTTTCTGTACACAGAATGTGTACATAACGCCCCCCAGTAACATAATTTAGTGCTTGTGTGATTGGCTCTTTTGGTAATGAAATTTCACACTTGGGATTACAGCCAGGGAGGTTAAAGAACAGGAGATCATTTGCATTGTATGTAAACTCCGCTCTAGTAAATCAGCAGCAATGAATCATTATGTGCATTGCATATGAACATTGCACTATTAGGGAGAGCAACAGAAGATCATTTGCAATTGCATTCAACACTGCTCCAGGTGGGCATAAATGAGTAGCAAAGGGGAATTACTTATATTGTACACAAACAATGCTACAGTGGTCTATAACTTCCTCTCACCCGGCCACTATACATATATCATATATGACTGGGCGGGAAAAGTATCGTTCTGGGAGGACATACCCGTATGTCCTCCCGAAATGGCACCTAACACATGCCCCCAGGGGCAAGAAGTGGTGCAATCTGTGACTGCTGAGTCCACCAGACACAGCGGATCACTCATCTGAGTGGCTGTGCTCTGTCCTGGTACTGTGTGATAGTTGTGACCAATCACAGTGATCACATGTCCAGTAGTAAACAATGGCTGTCATTCAGGGTGCCATTGCTTACTTCTGTAATCTCTGTGGTTGGTCACAGTGATCACATGGTACAGGGCCAGTCACAGTGGCCCATTTCCACTATTTGGGCAGGTACCTTCACACTCTGTAAATCAATTTACCACAAATAAAAAGGGAAATGGGCGCCACTTTAAATATTCCAAAGTTACAAAAATGTACACATTACAAAACATTGCTTTTTCAGCAACTCGGGGATACTCAAATAGTGCCCATTCCACTTTATATTTTTGGAGAATGTTTTCCTCAAATGACCCTCTCACTCCACAGTCCAAAACAAAGAAGACTCAGGACCTGGAGTGACATGTGGGGGACACATTTAGGTGGGTATGTGGGGAATATTACTTTTTATTGTGTGTGAGTATGTGTGTGTGTGTGTGTGTGGGGGGGGGGGGGGTTGGGGGTGTAGAACACAGCTTTGATTTATGTGGTTAAATTGTGATTAAAGACACAAAGACACATACAGTAAGGGTTGGTCCCACTTACCACTCCCTCCCCACAGGTTTTGATTGTCAATGACTCCCACTGCTCTCACTCTGTCTTGTGAGAAGAGGAACAGAGAACAGAGCTTTTGCAGATGGGGACAGCACTGGAGAGGGCTCAGGCAAGTATTTGGGGGGGAAGAAAGAAGCAGTGGGGCAGTTGTTGCTTTAATGTAGGGGATGCATAGAGTTAAAAATGGCTTTGCCTTATAACTACTTTAATATTGTTAGGCCGCGTACACACGGTCGGTCCAAACTGATGAAAACGGACTGAAGGACCTTTTCATCGGTCCAAAACGATCGTGTGTGGGCCCCATCTGTCAGTTATCCTTCGGTCAAAAATTTTAGAACTTGCTTTAAAATTGAACCGATGGACGCCTAACCGATAGGTCAAAACCGATGGTTATTATACAAAAGCATTGGTTAAAAACCCGCGCATGCTCAGAATCAAGTTGACGCATGCTTGGAAGCATTGAACTTCATTTTTCTCTGCACGTCGTTGTGTTTTACGTCACCGCGTTGGACTCGATCGTTTTTTTTAACTGATGGTGTGTAGGCACATCAGACCATCAGTCAGCTACATCGGTTAACCGATGAGAACGCTCCTTCGGACCATTCTCATCGGATGGACTGATCATGTGTACAGGGCTTTATTTTTAAATAATTATTATATACTTGCAAAAAAAAACAACCACAAATGTAAATCAGTAATATATTTGACTATGTAAAGAATGAGACTAGAGCTTCACCTGCTGCATAAACAAAAGATCTATAATATTAATATGCAATAATTCATGGCCATAAGTGACTAAACAATGACCATTTAAAAAATTTAATTTATTGAAATAGAATTAAACTTTTACAAAAGATTTTTTTTTTTTTTTTTGTAGGACACTGTAAGTAAAACAGAATTGCATTACTTTTGTTTTAAAAATACAGTTTTCTCCTTACAGAGGCTTTTTTTAAACTTCCTATGGATTTCAACCAAGAAAAATAAGCCACACTGCTGCTAGATCCAATAAGTCTGTAGTTTATTAAAAAAATTAGTACATCTCCCACTGGACACAGGCACTGAAATGTTTGGTCTATAATTGCGTTTAGTCTATGACTGAGTCCAGTTACAAGCAAAGGGCATTGGTGGCGGAGCCTGCTTCTGGCATTGGATGTACTTATTTTTAGAATACACTATGAACTTATTGGATTTAGCAGCACTGTTGCTCTATTTCTCTTGGTTCTTGATGTGATATTATGGGACAAAACCATTAAGAGCCTTTGGCACCTGCGGGCCAGTTGTCATAGGTTATTTGAGCCCAGAGAGGTACCTGTGGAATGCAGTCACTTCCTGACCTGTTCTTGTGGATGTATACAAACTCTGGCAGGAGCTGAACATTCAACGTGGCCACTACAGCAAAATGTACCAGTGCATTAACATGGCTAATCCAACTCAGGAGTATGAAAGAAAAGATGAAATCCTGCCGCTGAACTATAGTAAACCTAGTGGCCCGGATTCAGATAGACATACGATGGCGTATCTCCTGATACGCCGTCGTATCTCTGAGTTCCGTCGGTCGGATCTATGCGGCTGATTCATAGAATCAGGTTCTGCATAGATCTCCCTAAGATCCGACAGGTGTAAGTGACTTACACCGTCGGATCTTAGGCTGCAATTCCAGGCCGGCCGCTAGGTGGTGTTTTGTTTTTTACACGCAACGAATATGCAAATGAGGATTTCCGCCGATTCAGAAACGAATGCCCGCCCGCCGTTTTTTTTTACGTTGCTTGCGTTCGGCTTTTTCCGGCGTATAGTTACCCCTGCTATGTGAGGGGTATCCTATGTTAAGTATGGCTGTTGTTCCCACGCCGAGTTTTGAATTTTTACGTTGTTTGCGTAAGTCGATTCAGAAAAGACCGGGACGCAAGTTACGCTCACGCCGAAACCAATGACGTCCTAGCGACGTCATTTGGAGCAATGCACGTTGGGAAAATTTGCGGACGGCGCATGCACTGTTCGATCGGCGCAGGGACGCGCCTGATTTAAATTGTAGACGCCCCCTAGCCGCGGAATTTGAATTCCGCCGGGGGATTGATGATATGCCGCCGCAAGTTTTGAGGTAAGTGCTTTCTGAATTAAGCACTTGCCTCAAAAACTTGCGCCGGTGGATCGTAAATCAGATCTAAAGATCCACTAACCTATCTGAATCCGGCCCTGTCACTCTAGTAAAGGTTATAACTTATTCCAGGTCTTATTTAAGTGAAAGCAGAACTTAAAAAAGGGGTTAACTTTTTGATAACATAGGATCCTGTGCAAATACGTATCTGGCTTAAAGGGTCACTAAAGGAAAAACATTTTTTAGCTGAAATGACTGTTTACAGGGTATGAAGACATAATAGTTAACTGATTCCTTTTAAAAATGATTAAAAATAGATAAAAACCAATCATATAATGTGCCTCTAGTTTAGTTTCGTTTTTGCTGTTGTTTGCTGGTTCTCTGATGTACAGAGAGCAACTAGAGGGCAGTCAGCCAATAGAGAGCAGTGATACTTTGTCTAAACCTCCTCAGCACCAGTGTCCAGAACAGAGAGGATTTACAGCAACATCAAAGCAAAAACGAACAATGAGGGCATGAAACCAGGACTGCAGTAAGGTAAAGGAAGCTATTTAGCTAAAAAAAAAAAATTCCTTTAGTGACCCTTTAAGTCTAATAAGCACTGTGAAAAAGGACCTTTCAAAATTTTAAAAGTGTGTCTCATGCCACATGATCATATAACTATCTTAAAATATCCAATTTCAGAATCTTAGGAATCATGATACATGGAGAAATCTGTTAAGAGAATTCTTTGCAGAAAAATCTCTTCTGATACACACCAACCACCAGCCACTCAAAGCAAGCACTCATCAGATGGTAGGACCCCTAATGCACAGAGGTCAGTACATGCTTATTTCCACAAAAAAGAGACTCCTTCACTCTTAAGCCTTCCACTGTCCCCTGCCTATAAGGATGGTAGAGATCCATTCTCCCAATCAGCAGGAAAATAAAAAGAAGGCTCCAAATTGTGCAGTATCATTCGTGCAATTTATTAAAATTGTATGCAAACAAAATAAAAACAAGCCGGCTAAAACTTCCAGCAGACGCTGCAGATGAGCTACTGGACAGTGTGTGACGTCAACAGAGATAGAAGAAGATAGAAGGAGATATGTAGTACTTCAAAAGTAAACGGCACAGGAGAAATTGCAAAGCATGCAGGGAATCCAGGAAGTTGTGGAAGAGATGGCCAGCAGACAAGCATCACTCACAACTTGAAAAGAGATTTTTTAAGTTTACAGTATATTGGATTGTAAAAAATAAGTATTGTTTGTATTGTTATTAGAGAGTCAGAAGCAACCATATAAAAAGCACTACTGTGGGCCAAATCTTATGCGGACTCAATGAGCAAGCAAACATAAATAAATAAGTCTCAATTTAATAATGCCATGAATATTAAAAACATTACAATTTTTTTATTTTTTTTTATTTATGTTTGCTTGCTCATTGAGTCCGCATAAGATTTGGTCCACAGTAGCGCTTTTTATATGGTTGCTTCTGACTCTCTACATTTATCACACCTCTCCTGGTGTGTTTTTTCCATATAGCAGCTTTTTTGGGCTTATGCAGGACGCAGAGTTTTTTCCCATCTTCATCAACATCCCGGTCGTTTGGCGCCAGACTTTTTTTGCTGACACTTTTTTTGCTGTTTCTTTGTATTGTTATTACAATGTTGATGTTATAAAATTAAAGTGTATGCTGTGACCATAGAACTAATTTAATCCTTTATTACCCTTAGTTTACCTTAATTAGCCCTAGATAAATTCTTCTTATTCTCCTCCTAACTATTATTTTTCCTGAATTATTATTATTTTTTTTCTATTGTTCTTACCAATAATGTTTACACATGTGTGTTTTATTTGTTTACTGGTGTAAAACAAATAGAAATTGAAGCAGAGGTCACTAGGCGGCAGGCAAGATGGAGGACATGTGAGGATGTAGCTCCGGTCCCTGTTCCTCCAACCCGGGTTTCTGTTCCGCTTCTTTAGCAGCTGATGACTCAGGACCCAGACCATCAGCCTCCGGACCCCCTCAGGCAGCTCATGGGCAAGGTTGGGTTCCAGAAAAACACGTACCTAGGTTTTAATCCGCCCCGGGAGGCGTGGCCCACGCACGACATGGAACGCTTCCTGATTAGGCCGCAATCCCCGGCCTCGAGTGATGCTGCGGACACGCCAGATGCCGCTGCAACCCCAGGTATTTTCAACACGTACCCCCCTCCCCAGCAGATGGGCCCTGATGCCTTGGTCACAGTAGCAGTGCTGGACCTAAAACTACAGGCCCTATTGCAAGCTCTCACCCATAATATAACTAAAGAAGTGGGCAAATTAGCACAGGAGCTCCGGGGAGAAATTGATCAGCTGGGGACTCGCACAGACACATTGGAAAATAAATTTGATGAGACTTTGCTTTACATACATGCCTTGGAGGAGGATAACATGGCCCTTAAACATGCGGTCTCACAAATCCAATTACAGCAAGAAGACCTCGAGAACAGAGGAACGGTGCCAAAATTTGAGAATACATGGTATCCCTGAAGCTGTCGCAGATTAAGATTTGCACTCCTATCTTCTGGGCCTTTCCGTTACACTGGCACCCCAGATACCGGACATTAATTTGCTCTTTGACAGGGCACACAGGTCTTTGGCCCCAAACCCCCCCCCCTGGAGCCAATCCCAGGGATGTTGTGGTGCGTTTTCATTACTATGACAGCAAGGAGACTCTCATAGTTGCTGCCCGGAACAAAAATCGCATTGACTTTAAAGGGGCTAAGATTCAAATTTTCAATGATCTATCCCCCATCACCTTAGCCAAAAGGCGCAATTTACGCCCGATCACGGCGCACCTGCAGCTTCACCAAGTTCCTTATAGATGGGGGTTCCCCTTCCGTCTTTCAGTTACTAAAGATGGCACTCAATTCTCAATCAGGGACTTGCATGAATGCAATGCTTTTATCCAGAATCTGGGCCTGCCTCCTGTTCCTGAAGATGATCTTCCACCTCCACCTCTCAACATGGTTTCCAAACCCCTCCAGGCTCCTGCAGCGATTTGGACCCCGGTCCGTCGGAGAAAGGCTTTCTCAACACCCCAATGCTTCAATACTACCAGACCTCCTACCTAAAGGTTTTTCATTTTGTTGCAATTTTACAGTTTTTTTTTTTGTCTCCTTTTATTTTTCCATTTAGATGCCTAGGCCCTCAGTTGAGGTCCCTCCGGTGTTCGCAGGGTGGAATCCTCCCCTTTCCTCTTTTCCACACCCCAGAAACCCTGATCTTTGGTCTATTGCATTCTTTTGATTCCTCTGGAGTTCCGGTTTGCTATCCCCTAAGGTGACTGAGTTGTTTCCTGTTATGTTTCTTTGATCTCACCTAGGTAATATTTTTGTTTTAGAGGAAGGGGACCTGTTCTATCCATCTTGCTGACTGTCATGTGTCCTTTTATGTCCATGGCTTTTGTCCATGGTCCCCTGAAGGATAATTCACCTTCAGGCTTTCAACATGTCTATGTTCCCAATTTTTTTCTTTTTCTTTTCTTTTTTGTCAGATACATTTTTGGTCTGCTAATGTACCTTTTTTTGTGCCTAACTTTGTTTTTTTTGCTCACTGTCTTCTTAATATTTATGATGGACTCATGTTTGTTATTCCACAGGTTTTTGCCCCCCCCTTAAATGTTATTTTAGGATGTTATTATATTTTTGTTTTGACTATGTTATATGGCTTTAAAAATCTATTCATGTGATGTGAAGGGTTTGAACTCTTTGCGTAAACGATGGATAGCTTTGAAGGAGTTCAGATCATCCGGGGCAGATGTGGTCATGGTTCAGGAGACGCACTTCCGCCCGGGGGGCTCATTTAAATTTGCTTCTAAACTGTTCCCTACAGTATATATGGCTTCCGATTCTTCGGGCAAAGCTGGTGTAGCGATTCTGATCAAACGCTCATGCCCTCTACGGGTTATAACTTCCTCCCTTGACCCCCATGGTCGGTTTGTGCTCTTGGACTGTGTCCACCTCAATACGCCCTTCACATTGGCGAATATCTATGCCCCCAATCAGGGACAAATTGGTTTTCTCACCCAGATATTTGAAAAACTGAAGACTTTCTCCAATCCCTTTACGACCGTTGGAAGAGACTTTAATGTTTGTATGTCTCCTATTAGAGACAGATATGCTCTCTTCCAGCAGAACCCCCCCCCCCCCCAGCTCCAAGCACTTAAATTGTCTTCTTCCTTTAGGAAACTGGTTCGCTCTCACAATTTTTTTGATGCATGGAGAGTGAAACATCCCACCCATAGGCAATACACGTTTTACTCTCCATCGCATAAGCTGTACTTGCCGACTTGACCATTTCTTAATCTCTGTCCCACTAATGCCCTCTGTTGTTGCCTCTGAGATCGATCCTATCACCTGGTCTGATCATGCCCCTATTACCATAGACCTACTACTGCACTCTGCCCGACCCAAGACCTGTCACTGGCGGCTTAATTAATCTTTTTTGCGTACACCTAATATCAAAGAGAGGCTTCAAATGAAACCCAGGGCTCTGTTTCGAACACTTCGGTTCTGTGGGAGGCTCATAAAGCCTTTTTTAGGGGTGAGTGCATTTCTGTTGGTTCGCGCAAAAAGCGTGAGTCTAACCAACAGAGGTCAGATCTTCTGGCCCAACTGCACACGGCGGAGATGCACCTGCTTCGATCACCCACTGTGGCCCGTTTGCGGGCAGTAGTGGCGATCCGAAATAGACTCAAATCATTAGACCTCAGTAAAATCTCTAAGGCAATGATGTGGTTTAGGCAGAGGTTTTATGAATTTGCAGATAAGCCGCATAGGATGTTGGTCAATAGGCTTAAACCTCGCCCACCTCTAGCAATCCCTGATCATATTTTACAAGCAGACGGCACCCCCACTTACTGCCCCCAAGCCTTGTCGAGGGTCTTCGGGGACTTCTACAAAAAAACTTTATAATTGCTTAAGTTCAGACCCCATGACCCAATTTACATGTGAGAAATTAGACTCTTTTCTTACCTCATTACAACTCCCAAGGCTGTCCCCCAGTCAATGCTCCTCTCTTAACTTGCCTATCACTTCTGAAGAACTGATTGATGTAATCAAAAAGCTCCCTGTGCATAAGACTCCGGGCCCCGACTGTCTGCCTTACACATATTATAAGACCTTTTCCTCAGTTCTAGCCCTGCACATGCTATCCTTATTCTCCTCTCTACTTGCTGGTACCTTGCCCCATTCCTCTTTTCTACATGCATTCATCTTGGTGATCCCTGAACCTGGCAAAGATCCGTCTGTACCTGATAATTACCGCCCTATTGCCTTGTTGAATTCGGATTACAAAATCTTCACAAAACTTTTAGCAAATAGACTTGCCTTGTTGCTCCCGTCACTGATACATAGAGACCAGGTAGGCTTTGTCCCCACAAGACATGCGGGGGACAATACACGACGGACTATAGACCTAATTGACTTATTATCCAGAACCAAACGCCCCGCCCTGTTGCTCAGTTTAGATGCCCAGAAGGTGTTTGATCGGCTTAGCTGGCCCTTTATGTTTGCAATTTTGGGAAAATATGGCTCTTCTGGTCCCTTCATACAGGCCCTACGGGCCCTATACTCAAATCCCACTTCTCAGGTTCAGCTCTCCTCAAACTTCTCCTCCTCTTTCTCTCTTAGCAACGGTACAAGACAGGGCTGTCCCTTGTCACCCCTGCTTTTTATTCTCAGTTTAGAACCACTAGCCATAGCCATTCAAACATGCCCCAATGTTAGAGGAGTACAGTTACGCCAACGGGAATTTTAATTATCTCTATTTTAGGATGATGTCCTTCTGACGCTCACTAACCCACTTACGTCCCTACCATCCCTCCATAAAATTTTGTCATCATTTAGTGAAATTTTGGGTTTTAAATTAATGCCGCTAAAACGTAAGCCCTTCCAATTAACATTCCCCCTGCTCAATTAGATATCCTTCAGCATGATTACAGCTATCATTGGTGTTCCCATTCCCTAAAATACCTAGGAATTCAACTCACATCCTCATATTCTACTTCATATCAAGCCAATTTCCCCCCCCCTCTTTTCAGAAATCAATCGCCTATTACACATTGGACCGCCCTCCCCCTTTCCCTTTTGGGACGCATTAATGTCCTTAAAATGTCAGTCCTCCCTAAGCTGCTGTATTTACTTGAGACGCTCCCGGTTGCCATCCCACTATCACAATTAACCCTCCTGGCGGTATCCCCGAGCGTGACTCGGGGTTGATTTTTTAGGCTGAGATCGGTAACCCTGAGTCACGCTCGCGGTAGCTGTGCAGAGCCTGCAGTGCGCGCTGGCGTAACCTTGTCCTCGCTCGATTCACACAGCGTCCTCCTGTGCCGCCGATCTCCGTTCCCTGCGACGTTACGACGCACGGGAGCGGAGATCGGCGCCAATTTCAAAAACGCCAAATTCAAAAACGTAAACAAACCCTATACATACAGTATACTGTAATCTTATAGATTACAGTACTGTATGTAAAAAAACACACCCCCCCCTTGTCCCTAGTGGTCTGTCCTGTGTCATGCATGTTCTTTTATATAATAAAAACCTTTCTTTCTGCCTGAAAACTGTAGATTGTCCATAGCAACCAAAAGTGTCCCTTTATGTCAAAAATGGTTTTAGATCAGCTAGAAAACAGCGATAATAAATTATAATCACTTGCAGAATTGTGCGATAGCGATTTGTGGGGAAATTCGTCATAAAAAAAAAAAATAATAATGACAGCGACAATTCTGCAACTGAGCAAATTTCAGTGATTTTGAGTTGATTACATTATTGAATAATTTTTATTAGAATTATATTATTATTTGTTATAATTATTTATAATTATTTATTATATTATAATTTATAATTTTGTTTTTAAAAAAATGTCATACCCGGGATGCCTATTAAACTCTGGTTTGGTCAGATTTAACTGAGTTATTCCTAAAAATTACAGGCCTACAGTACAAAACACCAAATTTCCTTGCAAATAATTGTACCGCTTTCAGCATGTTTTTTCTGAAAGAATCATACCGCCAGGGAGGTTAAAAGCTCTACAGAGAAGGAGCCTTCGCTTTATTTGGAATAATGCCTCCCACAGGATAGCGGGGTCGGTGGTCATGGCTCGGAAAACCAGAGGAGGACTGGGCGCTCCAATCTATCTTAAGTACTATTATGCTTCACATTTGAGAGTACTTACCTTGTGGACTTCTCGAAAAGCACCGAGCAGATGGGCCGAAATTGAGATGAGCATTACAGCACCGGTGCATATATGTTACATGCTCTGGCCTTTTAGTGATAAATACTTTTCTCAATTGAAATCCATATGTTTAGCCCCAATGCTTTTCTCTCTGTCCATCTGGAAGGAATGCTCTGAAAAATGTTCCTTATCTTCCCCATGCCCGCCACTTTTTAATGTTCTGTTTAATCCGAATGTACTGGAAAGCCTATCCTACAACCGTATGCTCCCTTGGACTCAAGCAGGTATTTTTCAGTTACGCCACCTTGTAAACCCAGTTACTAGACACCTTTTATCATTCTCTGAATTACAACATCGTCATCAAATACCCAAGACACTTTTTTATTCCTATCTTCAATTTAGGCACTTTTTCTCTTCCAGATCCCCCTCGTTATCCCTAGAGAGGCCATCTCTCGAAAAGATCTGTGCCATGGGTCCTCATGAACCCAAATTAATATCTAGTATTTATAAAGTGTTACATGATGCCACCCCCTTGAATGTGTGTAGTCATCATTCTATGCCGAAATGGTCATTGATTTTTCAACATGACATCTCTTTGTTAGACTGGGGGAAAATCTGGGAGTCCACCTCCAAAATCTCCCGATGTGTCACTCACAAGGAAACGGCATATAAAGTTTTATTACTCTGGTATAGAACCCCAGAAATTTTACATGCGCAGAAGTCGTCGGTCCCCAACCAATGTTGGAGATGCAAGAAAGCAGTTGGCTCTCTTTTCCATATATTCTGGGAATGCTCCCTGATCAGCCTGTTCTGGTCCCAGATTCAGACACTCCTGGAGGAATTGTTTGGGGTCCCTGTTCCGCTGAATCCCATACATTATTTGCTCGGACTACCCTTCACGGGATTAACCAACCATAAGAGGAGGCTGATGGCATTTATATTATTGGCGACTATTGCTAAGCAAGCCATTCCCAGACTGTGGCTTTCCACTTCCCCCCTACATTCACACTGTTCCTCTCTATCCTGGTGGAGATCTGCAGAATGGAACATTTAACCGCATTAGTTGATGATTCCCCTCAATTTTTTTTCGAGATTTGGCAACTGTGGGATGACTACGAGTCCGGTCCAGAAGTAGATAGATCCAGTTGATCGATCACTGTTGTACTTAATTTTTATAGATTTGACTTAACTTCGGGTTCAGTGATGCCTTTTTAGCGAAAGTGTTGTTTTATATTTTCACTATGTTTTTGTTTATTTAGCTGTCCATCTTTAACGTACCGTTTACTATTTGGTAATTCTTACGTTTTTTTTTTTGCTATTTTCCTGTAACGTAGTGTTTTCACCTGTTCTTTTTTTTTTTTTTTGTACATTTTTACTTTGTACTACTTGCTTGTATGTTGACATATGTACTTTATGTGCTATATAAAAACTTCTAAATAAACAATAAAAAAAAGACATGGAAATTGAAAAAAAAATAATAATTTGCAATGCTTTATACCAAAATCTAAATTTAATCTCACTTTTACTACTTCAGTCCGAAAGGATTTACCCCCTCAATGACCAGGCCATTTTTTGCACTACAGCACTGCGTTAATTTAACTGACAATTGCGCGGTTGTGCGACATTGTAACCAAAACATTTTTTTTCCACAAATAGAGCTTCCTTTTGGAGATATTTCATCGCCTTTGTGGTTTTTATTTTTTACGCTATAAGCAAAAAACGACTGCCGATTTTGAAAAAAAAATATATATATTTTTTACTTTCTGCTATAATAATAATCCAATAAAAAATAAATTAAAAAAAATGTATTCATGAGTATAGGCCAATATGTATTCTTCTACATATTTTCGGTTAAAAAATCTCAATAAGCATATATTGATTGGTTTGCACAAAAGTTATAGGGCCAGATCCACAAAGAGTTACGTCGGCGTATCTATTGATACGCCGCGTAAGTTCTACGATGCGCCGTCGTATCTTTGTTTTGTATCCACAAAACAAGATACGCCTGAATGTGGTATAGATCCTACCGACGTATGTCTTAGTACGCCGTCGGATCCTAGGTGCATATTTATGCTGGCCGCTAGGTGGCGCTTCCATTGATTTCCGCGTATAGTATGCAAATTAGCTAGATACGCCGATTCTCAAACGTACGTCTGCCCGGCGCAATTTTTTAACGTTGTTTACGTAAGGGTTTTTTCCGCGTAACGTTACTCATGGCTCTATGTGGCGTACGCAATGTTAAGTATGGACATCGGGACAGCGTCAAATTTTCCGTTGTTCGCGTCGTTTGCCTAAAACGTTCGCGAATAGGGCTTTGCGTAAGTTATGTTCACGTCGAAAGCATTGACTATTTGCAACGTGATTTCGCACTTGCACACTGGGATACGCATGCGCCGTTCGTAAAAAGCGTCAATTACGTGGGGTCATACTAGATTTACATACAACACGCCCACTCCAAGCCTACTTTGAATTACGCGGCCTTACGCCGGCAGATTTACGTTACGCCGCCCACTTTGTGGATACCCTACGAGCCACTCTGATTTACGGCGGCGTAGCGCATATGAGATGCGCTACGCCCGCCTAAATATACACCCGTTTTTGTGGATATGGCCCATAGTGTTTACAAAATAAGGGATATATTTATGGCAATTTTTTTTTTTTGCTAGTGATGGCAGCGATCAGTCATTTTTAATGGGACTGCAACATTGCGGCAGACAGATCGGACACCTACTGTAATTAAAATGTTTTACTCTTTTTGGGAACCAGTAACATTATTACAGTGATCAGTGCTAAACATATGCACTGACATTCTACTAATAAAAAATGCCAGCGAAAGGGGTTAAATGTGTTCCCCGTTTGTGTTTTCTAGCTGTATGGGGAACTGTGTGACTGGGTAAACACACAGATCTGTCTTCCTGCTTAGCAAAGACAGATCTTAGTGTCACCCCCTGACAGAACAGAGATCTGCCTTGTTTACTTTGGCAGATCCCTGTTCTGTCTTTGCTGGGAACGATCGCATGCAGCTGGCGGACATCGAGTCTGCCAGACCCGATGATTGGCAATCGGGGCCTACGAAAGCTAGTGCAGGAATTGCCGTACCGGTACGGCCATTTGCGCAGCTGAGCCACCTTTTTGCAGTACATCTGTGGTAGGTGGTCAGCAAGTGGTTAAACAGGACAAATTATAGAAATATACTTATGCTTTTTATCTACTGTAACCATATATTTAAAAAAAAAAGTAATGCTAATCAAAATAGAAAAAAATATGTTTTTTTTTCAGTTTTTTTTTAAGACCTAATTAGTTTATTTTTACTCTTCTCATAACTATTATCTTTATATTTGTTTTGTGTTTGTTTGTTTCTATTGGTCTAACCAATATACTGTATTTAATTATTTGTGTTTTATTTGTTTACTGATGCAAAACAAAAAAATATATATATATTTTTTTTTATTTGCAATGCTTTGTGTCAAAATCCTAATTTATCTACAGTAAGCATATATATATATATTTAAAAGTCACACTGATCAAAATAAGAAAATGTAATTTTTTTTTGTTTTATTAAGCGTTTTGTCTATAATTTGCAAGAAAATATCACCAAAAAGAAAACCTTGTTTGTCCAAAAAATAAAATAAAAATTATATACTGGTATATAATATACTTTGTTATCCTAATTAATGAAAACGTCACTGCTGAGTAAACAGGCCCATAGCAGAAATTAAAAAAATGCTGTGCTCCATAGGGGGTATATAGATGTAAGAGCTGAAGTGATTAAATTACATAATGAATAGAAATTTACAGTAGTTTGACGTTGGTGTTATATTTCTCAAATATGTTAGTCTGGTAAATGTTCTTTTCTAAATTACTAAGGAATACGTGCAATAAAGAATGAATCCATTATAATGTTTTATTTGTGCTTGAATATTTTCAGAGACACATTTGTAACCATATAATAAGGGTTTCAATGTGCACAGCTATCCAAATGTTTTAGATGCCATGTCTGAGATAGCTTTGAGGCTCATAGCTGTAGGGATGGCCATGGAGAAAAGGAGCGTATGTTAGTTAAAGTGGTTGTAAAGATTTTTTTTTTTTTTTTTTTATTAAATAACAAACATGTCTTACTTACCTCCACTGTGCAGCTTGTTTTGCACAGACTGGCCCCGAAAACGATGTTCTGGTGTCCCCCAGCGGCTCTCACGGCTCCTCCCCACATCAGATAACCCCCTGGGAGAAGTTCTCTCCCCGGGGGTTACCTTGCAGGCGCTCTCCTAAATCTATCATTCGGTGTCAATAGCTGCCAAATCTATGACTCGGCCCTGCATCATTGGATTTGATTGACAGCAGTGGGAGCCAATGGCTGCGCTGCTATCAATCTATCGCCGAGAACCCCAGGCAGAGGAAGAGTGTGTCTCCGCCGGGTGAAGTTCCAGGGCTCAGGTTAGTAAAACAGGGGGCTGGGGGGTGGTGACTGCCAGAAGTTTTTTCCCCTTAATGCGTATGATGCATTAAGGTGAAAAAACACGAGGGTTTACAACCCCTTTCAGCAGTGATGCACATGCAAAACCGGATGTTAATATATAGTCAGTTTATGGTTCTCTGATGGATGGTCATCATTGAAAGACAGAAATCTAAATGTTAGGGAAATTGTTTATTTCTTAATTAGATAGAAACAAAACAAAATTGAATGTTTATATTTCTATAAAGCTTTGGCAAAATTCAGTACATTTGTTAAAATACATTGAATTAAAAAGAAAAAGACAAAATCTAAGTTTAGTTAAATCTTCTTATATTTTACCTTCACTGATTCCTTCTTTCTCTCCTCTTTTAATAAAACATTTACATGTTCATTATATACCTTATTTTAGACCCAGTGATGTTATTACTGGGTCTCTCTACTTCTCTGTGCAATTCAGACAGATCGTGGCTTGTAGCTCCAGCCCCAAAAATTTTTTTTTAAGCTTTTTGGATATCATAGGGAAGGGTTATCACCCCTGTAACATTTGTTTAGCGCTACCCCCTCAGGAGCCGCTGATTAGATTTTGGGACGGCATGATTATGTTACCTCTGTGATGTGTCTAGGGATAATGAGCAGTAATGGAATGTCCAAACAGCAGGATGTCGTTTTCTGTGCTTTTATTTCTCGCCCAACATGGCAAACGGTTAACTCAAGGTAGATAGAAATAGGTTGGTGAAAGGAGAGTTTGCAGATTCAGGCCTATGGATAACGGAAGCAGTCCTGCCTCCAATGGGACTTTAACCACTTCCCGACTGCCGCATGTATATGTACGTCCACAGAATGGCACGTACAGGCAAATGGGCGTACAGGTACGTCCTTGCCTTCTAGCGGGTGGGGGGTCCGATCGGGACCCCCCCGCTACATGCGGCGGTCGGATTCCCGCGGGGAGCGATCCAGGACGACGGCGCGGCTATTCGTTTATAGGCGATCCGTCGCGATCGTTCCCCGGAGCTGAAGAACGGGGAGAGCCATATGTAAACACGGCTTCCCCGTGCTTCACTATGGCGCTGCATCGATCGAGTGATCCCTTATATAGGGAGACTTGATCGATGACATCAGTCCTACAGCCACACCCCCCTACAGTTGTAAACACACACTAAGTGAACACTAACTCCTACAGCGCCCCCTGTGGTTAACTCCCAAACTGCAACTGTCATTTTCACAATAAACAATGCAATTTAAATGCATTTTTTGCTGTGAAAATGACAATGGTCCCAAACATGTGTCAAAATTGTCCGAAGTGTCCGCAATAATGCCGCAGTCACGAAAAAAATCGCTGATCGCCGCCATTAGTAGTAAAAAAAAATAATTTATAAAAATGCAATAAAACTATACCCTATTTTGTAAACGCTATAAATTTTGCGCAAACCAATCGATAAACGCCTATTGCGATTTTTTTTACCAAAAATAGGTAGAAGAATACGTATCGGCCTAAACTGAGGAAAAAAAAAATGTTATATATTTTTTTGGGGGATATTTATTATAGCAAAAAGTAAAAAATATTGAATTTTTTTCAAAATTTCAAAATTGTCGCTCTATTTTTGTTTATAGCGCAAAAAATAAAAACCGCAGAGGTGATCAAATACCACCAAAAGAAAGCTCTATTTGTGGGGAAAAAAGGACGCCAATTTTGTTTGGGAGCCACGTCGCACGACCGAGCAATTGTCTGTTAAAGCGACACAGTGCCGAATCGCAAAACCTGGCCTGGGCATTTAGCTGCCTAAAGGTCCGGGGCTTAAGTGGTTAACTCACGTCGCCACTCCAGCCGGAGTGGGTAAAGTGTACCTGGACATGCCTCTCACACCGACCTGGCAGCCAGAGTATCACTTAGAACTTCTGAGAAGGAACAAGTCTCTGCCACGGACTTGGCTCTAATGGAACTTGAATTAGGAGTGGAACCTCTGCCACAGGCCCTTCAATCAGGAATGAAGATAATAGAGCGAATCCTCTCAGTAAATAAAATTTTGCCTGAATCTCCCTCAGTAGACTTCTTAGTTTGGGGTCACCGACTGACAAGTTGCAGCATACAACTTCTCAGTGTCCGGTCACCCAGATCCCCGATGGATTGTCTAAGCCCTGTTGGATCACCTGCCTCCGAGCTCACCTCAGACCGACTCCCCACTGAACAGCATAACTCGCTTGGGATCTTCCTCGTGGAATGTGGGGACCCAGTAAGTCACTGGGGCCCCCTTGCAGCTTTAGTTGCTCTGGGCCATGAGGGCCCAAAACTGGGAACTCCGCGTAGCACGTGCGCCCCGGCCTGGTAGGCCATCTCGCCGGGGCCCGTGATGTGCGCACACCCTAAAGGTGGGTGCCGCACCCGGAACCAGGAACGGAACGAAGACCCCACAAAATGGCGTCCGCCCAAGAAATACCCTCCCCCAGCATGCCCCACGAGGGAAACACTCCTCTGATTGGCTGCTGGAGAAAGGCGCCTCCGCCTGGACCCCTCTGGTGCCACCTGCTATCCAAAGATGGAATGGTATCTTTGGAACACAGAATGAAACCACAGAACAGCCCAGCCTGGTGGAAAACCCAATTTAACAAATCATTGTGAATGAGAGCAAAATAAGTCTCTCATTCCCCTCTAAATTTAACATAGCACCTGTACTGAAAGTACACAGGCGCTACACTTGTTTTTCTGTCTGTGCCCCTGTTCAGAAGATTTCACCTCACTTTCTGTCCCAATGACAATTGGATTGAAGAGGTGGTAAAGGTTTGTTTTTTATTTCTAAATGTTTTTTTTTTCTTTATTTGAATTTCTCACTTGCTGTTTCTCCTCAGTAAGCTATCCACCATCATCCGAGCTAGTGTTTAGTCATCCAGAACAGCTTACAGAGGAGAAACAGGAAGTGAGAAATCCAGACAAAGAAAACAAAGAAAAAAAACATTTAGAAGGGAAATCGAATAAAAAGGTAAGAGAACCAACAATGCACTAGCTTAAAGAAACCTATTTAGAAAATAAAAAACAAATCTTTACAACCCTTTTAAGAAAATTTGGGGTTGTTGTGAAAACAAAGATTGGTGATATTGGTGATCAGTGGAGACACCTTTTTCCTCTCTTATAGAGTTTCAAGTGTGAATACACGTCTCTTGTATTTAGCCAAAATTTGCTAATCCTAGGGTTCAACTTTAATAAATCGGGCCAGTAATCCATATGAATAAACAATTGTGCTCACCCCACAAACTAATTTACTCTTCCCTCGGACTTGAAAACAATTAACCCCAAACTTGTGTCAATATAAATGATCAGCTGCTGTGCTTAATAAGCTCCTATTATAAAATATATCAATGCAGCCAATGAAGAAAGAGAATCTCATATAGTGTGGTCTATTCGATTAATCATTTATTAAAATCAAAATATAATACTCACACATTACATGTGCATACAGTTGCATATAGAAAAGGTAAACCAGACAATGGGGGTTGTTTAGAAAAGGGAAATCCACTTTGCACTACAAGTGCAAACTACAAGGGCAAAGTGCACTACAAGTACAAACTACAAGTGCAAAATGCACTTGAAATTGCACTGAAAGTGCACTTGGAAGTGCAGTCTCTGTAAATCTGAGGGGTAGATCTGCTAAAATGCTGTTTTTTATTTTCTTTGCATGTCCCCCTCGGATCTACAGCGACTGCACTTCCAAGTGCACTTTCAGTGCAATTTCAAGTGCATTTTGCACTTGTAGTTTGCACTTGTAATGCAAAGTGGATTTGCATTTTGTAAATAACCCCCACTGTCCCAGTGACCTGCACTGCTGGAACACACTTAGGTTGTAGAGCTGGCTGCTAAGCCAGCCACTAAGTGCTTCTACCCAACACTGTTCCTCCACTGTAACGCGTTTTGTTGCTATGGCAATTTTCTAGTAATGGCATATAATGATGAAAAATTGTGTGTTTATTTTTACTTGTGACTCCTGTGAATTTAGTGTGGTTTCCTATCATTTTTCAGGTAATGAAAGGTCCCTTGCATTAGGTGTGAATAAGGTAATGCCTAAGGGGTAGATTCACATACAAATAGATCGGCGCAGCGTATGTGAGATACGCTACGCCGCTGTAACTTACATTAGGCCGGTTCGAATCCCCAAAGAATTTGTGCCGTAAGTTACAGCAGCGTAGTGTATCTCAAGCGGCGTAACGGCGCGGAATTCAAATCGGCGATTAGGGGGTGTGCTTCGTTTAAATGAAGCGCGTACCCGCGCCGAATGAACTGCGCATGCTCCGTCCCTAAATTTCCCGTTGGGCATTGCGCGAAATGACGTCGCAAAGACGTCATTTTTTAAACTTAGACGTGACTTACATCCATCCTGATTCACGGACGACTTACGCAAAAAAAATAAAAAATTCAAATTTCGACGCGGGAACAACAGCCGCAAAAAAAGCAGCTTTAACTATACGCCGGAAAAAGCCGACTAGAGATGACGTAAGAGAATGCGACGGCCGCGCGTACGTTCGTGGATAGTTGGAAATAGCTAATTTGCATACCCGACGCGTAAAACGATGTGAACGCCACCCAGTGGACGCCAAAGTATTGCATCTTAGATCCGAAGGCGTACGAAGACGTACACCTGTCGGATCTAACCCAGAAGCCGTTGTATCTTGTTTTGAGGATACGACGCGGGAAATTCAGTAGATACACCGGCGTACTCGCTCTGTGGATCTGGCCCTTAGTGAGGGAAGTATTGAACCTATATACGGGCTAGGCTTTCCGACACATTCCAAGAGCCAGGACAATTTTGGAGTCACCTCATTCCATGGATGTGAGTCTGTAGCATGCCTTGTATTCAGAAGAGACATGTAGAATTGCTGCTACTGTCGCAGGAATTCAAGAGCACAACGAATACATAACATAGTTGGAAGTAAAAATGGGTCTTTAATAAGGAAGATCAGGAAATGACAGCTGATGGCTGCTGACAGGAAGAGAGACTTTCAAACAGATGGAAAACATTTTTTTTTTGTGTTATTGCATTTAGATTATATTTAATTCAAGGGCAAGCAAAATGCTTACCAAAATCTAGTTTAAAAATGTATGGTAAGGAAAAGGTTTTAAGGCATCACCTAGTTTTATAAAGCAACTCAACTCATGGACCCAGAGTAATGGCTGACAAACTGTTAGGCCCCGTACACACGACCGGATCGATCCGCTGAAACTGGTCCGCCGGACCAGTTCTAGCGGACAGATCTGGTGGTGTGTAGGCCCGAGCGGACAATTGTCCGGCGGATCGGACAGTTTCCAGCGGACCAAAATTGCTTAGCCTGCTAACAAATCTGTCCGCTGGAAACCTGTCCGTCGGACGTGTACAGTCGTCTGTACAGACTCACCGGACACGTCCAACCGACCGCCATCCCTCGCATGCGTCGTACTGAATCAACGCATGCGTGGAAATTTGGAACTTCCAGGGCCACGCACGTCGCCGCGTCATCGTCGCGGCGACGGCGCGGCCACGTCCCCGTGTATTGTTTACGCGCGGATTTCTGTCTGATGGTGTGTACAACCATCAGACAGAAATCTGCGGGCGGACATGTCCGCTGAAAACGGTCCGCCGGACCGTTTTCAGCGGACTGTCCGTCCGTGTGTACGAGGCCTTAAGGGTAGGCATGACGATTTCAATAAGATTTGGGCAACCTGGATCCACTATACTAATTTATCTACAACTTCACAATTCCAATTTTGTGACCATACCCCCGTTAGGGAGATACTTCCCAACCTTCCATGCAACGGTTTAGCCTATATCTATAACATAAAGATCATGCTATCCATTGGGAAACACAACAATATTTAACCTACCACCGAGAGATGGGTCTGTGTCTTAATGGTTTAGTCCCTTGGATCCAGCTTATCTATTCTTCTCAAATATGTTTTATTTGGTTGTTAGTTAAAGCTTTCTTCTTTCTACTGTAAAAATGTCAACACAGACTAACCAAGAAAAGCAACAAAGGGAAATAATGCAATTTCTCGTTGAATAAGAAGCTCTATTTATATATGCTATTATTGTATTTGAGACCTCAAAACTTTCAAGGCCATTGCCACAATTGTCATGAACACATTGTAGGCTAAAAACAAATGGACTGCTTAAGACTGTACAAGTTGTGGATAACCTTGAATTGTATGTAACAAGCTTGTGTTGTATTGGAAAAAATACAAAATAAAGATTATATTTAAAAATAATGTTGACATTTATTCTTTAGCTATATACAATGATTTGCATTCCATATTACAAACACAATGGTACAGGACAGTCCTTGACACAATCAAAAAGAAGCTACTGCTTGATACTTATCACAGAACAAAAATGTGAAGGAAATAGGGCAACGTGATGAATTTGATATCTGTAGGATGACTCAATTTTGCTCACACACCAACACTGCTAGTCCAGTTGAGCAGACTTATTACAAAGAAGGCAGCAGCCAAAAAGAAGAATGATATAGACTTTTGTAGGTATAGGCCCAGATTCTTAAAGGACTTACGATGGCGCAGCGCCACGTACTCCGTCGTAAGTCCTAATCTGACCCATCGTATCTATGCGACTGATTCTTAGAATCAGTTAGCATAGATATCCATTAGATCCGACAGGCGTAAGTCTCTTACGCCGTCGGATCTAAACTACCCTTTTTTATTTGCCCGCTAGGTGGCGCTTCCGTCGAATTCTGCGTCGAGTATGCAAATTAGCTAGATACGCGAATTCCCCAACGTACGTGCGGCCGACGCAGTAAAGTTACAACGTTTACGTTAAGCTTTTTCCGGCGTAAAGTTGCCCCTGCTATATGAGGCACAGCCAATGTTAAGTATGGCCGTCGGTTCCGCGTCGAAATTTTAAAAACTTACGTCGTTTGTGTAAGTCGTCTGTGAATGGGGCTGGACGTCATTTACGTTCACGTCGAAACCAATGACGTCCTTGCGACGTCATTTGGAGCAATGCACACTGGGATATTTTACGGACGGCGCATGCGCAGTTCGTTCGGCGCGGGGACACGCTTAATTTAAATGATACACGCCCCCTACCCGCCGAATTTGAATTCCGCCGGGTGATTTACGCTACACCGCCGCAACTTTACAGGCAAGTGCTTTGTGAATAAAGCACTTGCCTGAAAAACTTGCGGCGGCGTAACGTAAATCGGATACGTTACGCCGCCGCAGAGATACGCCCAGTGTACAAGAATCTGGGCCACAGTCTTCAACCAAAAAATAGTAAAACAAAACGTTTTACATACCCAAGTTTAAAAAGAATATTTGATTTCATAAAGAGAATATCAGGAAAGCAAAACAAGTTGAAAGACTGATGAAAAAAAAAGAAAACTTACAAATGTGTCCTCAAGACAGAACAGGGGAAGAGAAAAAAAAAAAGACCAAGGTGGAATATCTAAAAGTGGAATTTCCAAGGACACTGGTATTTTATGCACTGCCTAAGATCCATAAGTCTGCCGTAGACCCCCCAGGTCATCCTATTATTTTTGGACAAGGTTCCCTCACAGAACATGTTACATTGATCGCATTCTACAGCCATTTGTAGGGATGAGGTTCGAGTCGAACTCATGTTCGACTTGAACATTGCCTGTTCACCTATTCGGCGAACAACGAACAATTTGGGATGTTTGCGGCAAATTCGAAAAGCCGCGGAACACCCTGTTAAAGTCTATGGGAGAAATCTAAAGTGCTAAATTTAAAGGCTAATATGCAAGTTATTGTCCTAAAAAGTGTTTGGGGACCTGAGTCCTGCCCCAGGAGACATGTATCAATGCAAAAAAAACTTTTAAAATTGACGTTTTTTCGAGAGCAGTGAATTTAATAATGCTTAGAGTGAAACAATAAAAGTGAAATATTCCTTTAAATTTCGTACCATGGGGGGGTGTAAAGTAAGCATGTGAAAAAGCACATGTTTCACGTACTTAGAACTGTCCCTGCACAAAGTGTAATTTCTGAAAGAAAAAAAGTCATTTAAAACCGGACTCGCGGCTATAATTAATTGTCGGCTCCCGGCAATTCAAAGGTCTGGTATGGATATTAAACGAAACCCCGCCGTCAATTTAAGAAAAAATAAATACGTGTGGCTCCCCCCAAATATCCATTCTAGACCCTTCAGGTCTGGGGTGGATTTTAAGGGAAACTCCACCCCAAAAGTTTTTTCAAAATGGCGTGGAGTCCCCCCAAAAATCCACCCCAGACCCCTTATCCGAGCACGTTAACCTGGCCGGGTTAAGAAAAGAGGGGGGACAGAGTGCGGCCCCTCCCTCTCCTGAACCGTACCAGGCCACATGCCCTCAACATGGGGAGGATGCCCTCATGTTGATGGGGACAAGGGCCTCATCCCCACAACCCTGGCCGGTGGTTGTGGGGGTCTGCGGGCGGGGGGCTTATCAGAATCTGGAAGACCCCTTTAACAAAGGGGACCCCCAGATCCTGCCCCCCCTATGTGAATTGGTATTGGGGTACATTGTACCCCTACCATTTCACGAAGGAAGTGTAAATAGTTGTAAAAAACACACACACACCGTAGAAAAAAGTCCTTGTACTCCTCACCTGGTTGCCACCACACACGCTTGACACCATCTGAACCAAATACATTTTTCTTGGTTTTATCAGACCACAGGACATGGTTCCAGCATCCCATGTCCTTAGTCTGCTTGTCTTCAGCAAACTGTTTGCGGGATTTCTTGTGCATCATATTTAGAAGAGGCTTCCTTCTGGCACGACAGATGTGCAAACCAATTTGATACAGTGTGCGGCGTATGGTCTGACCACTGACACGCTGACTCCCCCACCCCTTCAACCTCTGCAGCAATACTGGCAGCACTCATACGTCTATATCTCAAAGACAACCTCTGGATATGATATGATATTCTTTGGTCGACCATGGCGAGGCCTATTCTGAGTGGAACCTGTCCTGGTAAACCACTGTATGGTTTTGGCCATCATGCTGAAGCTCAGTTTTAGGGTCTTGGCAATCTTCTTATAGCCTAGGTCATCTTCATGTAGAGCAACAATTATTTTTTTCAGATCCTCAGAGTTCTTTGCCATGAGGTGCCATGTTGAACTTCCAGTGACGAGTAAGAGAGAGGGAGAGCGATAACAATTTAACACACCTGCTCCACATTCACACCTGAGACCTTGTAACACTAAGGCCGCGTGCACACGGTCGGACAAAACCGATGAGATTGGTCCGACGGGCCATTTCCATCGGTCCACCGCTGAAGTGGCCTGATGGTCTGATGTGCGTACACGCCATCATTCCAAAAACCGATCGGGTCAGAACGCGGTGACGTCAAACACACGACGTGCTGAATAAAACAAAGTTCAATGCTTCCAAGCATGCGTCGACTTGATTCTGAGCATGCGTGGGTTTTGAACCGATGCTTTCTGTACTAACCATCGGTTTGGACCGATCGGGCAGTGGGCCATCGGTTCGATTTTAAAGCATGTTTTAAAAATTTGGACCGAAGGACAACAGACCGATGGGCTATACACACGGTCGGTTTGGACCGATGAAACTGAACCTCGGTCCATTCTCATCGGTTTTGTCCGACCGTGTGTACGCGGCCTAAGAGTCACATGATACCGGGGGGGGGGATGGCTAAGTGTGCCCAATTTGGACATTTTCACTTAGGGGTGTACTCACTTTTGTTTCCATCGGTTTAGACATTAATAGCTGTGTGTTGTGTTATTTTGAGGGGACAGGAAATTGTACAATGTTCTACAAGCTGTACACTCACTACTTTACATTGTAGCAAAGTGTAATTTCTTCAGTGTTGTCACATGAAAAGACATAATAAAATATTTACAAAAATGTGAGGGGTGTACTCACTTTTGTGAGATACTGTATGTGCCCGTGGAACCCAGAATCCCTTGGAAATCATGGCATACACTTGTTTCAGCTCCCCATGCACCTCTTATGCCCTGTACGCACGATCGGTCAATCCGATGAGAACGCTCTGATGGATTTTTCCATTAGTTAACCGATAAAGCTGACTGATGGTCAGTCGTGCCTACACACCATCAGTTAAAAAATCGATCGTGTCAGAATGCGGTGACGTAAAACACAACGACGTGCTGAAAAAAACGAAGTTCAATGCTTCCAAGCATGCTTCGACTTGATTCTGAGCATGCGTGGATTTTTAACTGATGGACATGCCTACAAACGATAATTTTTTTTCTATCGATTAGGTATCCATTGGGGTTCGTACCAGACTTTTGGGTTTTTGGTACCCGGACCCAAACCCGAACAATTTACTGTAAGTTCGGGTTCGAGTTCGGGTTCGGCAATGTAATGGCGCGCTGCAGGGCAGCCAATCAACCCGTGGACGCATCCCAGTGCGCATGCTCAGAATCACATCGAAACAGCTGCCTAAGATACGTCGAATCATTGCCTACGACGTGAACGTAACCTATGCCTAGTCCTATTCACGTACTACGTAAACAATATGGAATACGACGGCTGTGTTCCCTGGCCCATACCTTTGCATGACTTGCGCCTCCTATATGGGGAATAACTTTACGCCGGACGTACGACTTACGCAAACCGCGTATATTATGCGCCGGGTGCAAGTATGTTCGTGAATCGGCGTATCTCCCTCATTTGCATAGGTGAATAGGAACTCAATGGGAGTACCACTTGCGGCCAGCGTAAATATGCGCCAACGTTACGCCGGTGTAGGAAAGTTACGTCGGTCGGATGAAGCCTATTTTCAGGCGTATCTAGTTTTGTGGGCACGGCACACAGATACGACGGCGCATACTTATACTTACGCGGCATATCTCGAGATACGTCGGCGTAAGTGTTTTGTGAATCCGGGCCTATGTATGTACGTTGAGTAATAGAGAGGGAAAATGTATGATGATCACAGCTATTCTTTTAATCAGCAGAATCTGCTGGACAGTTCTTCTGCTGTAAGTTGAACCTATAGCAGAAAGGGGAAGGCAGCTGATATAAGGCATACTGATCTGGCCAGCTGGAAAAGATTCTGTGCTGCCATATGTCTTACATCAGTGGCAATGAAACGGTTAATGCAGCTTAGTAATCCTTATGCCACGTACACATGGTCCTTTTTCAGCTTGTAAAAAATAAGTTTTATAAAAACGTAATTTAAAACGATCATGTGTAGGCTTCACAGCATTTTTTGGGTTCTGAAAAACAACAACAAAAAATTGAACATGTTCTATTTTTCACGACGTTTTAAACATTGTCGTTTTTTGGGTTGTAAAAAATGATCGTGTGTGGGCTTTAACGACGTGAAAAAAAACGTGCATGTTAAGAAGCAAGTTATGAGACGGGAGCGCTCGTTCTGGTAAAACTACCATCCGTAATGGAGTAAGCACATTCATCACGCTGTAACAGACAGAAAAGCGCGAATCGTCTTTTACTAACACAAAATCAGCTAAAGCAGCCCAAAGAGTGGCGCCATCCGAATGGAACTTCCACTTTATAGTGCCGTCGTACGTGTTGTACGTCACTGCACTTTTCTAGAGCATTTTTTTAAAATGATGGTGTGTGGACAACGTCGTTTTAACGATGAAGTTGGAAAAAACTTTGTTTTTTCTAGAGGCTGAAAAACTTTGTCTTTTACAAGCTGAAAAATGATTGTGTGTACGCGGCATTAGATGTGGCTGCAATCATTTTCTATCAGGTTTCTATCTTCCAGCGAAAAACGTTGACATCATGCCCCTGTGCGTCTGACACCGCTCCTTGCGTCCTTCTGCTTCCACCAAAGCCTGGCTAACATGGCATGGAAATGATCACAGCGACGCGATAACGAAGCGATAGCACCTAACTGGAGGCTCACCTGAGCTACTTAAACACAAGCCTTAGACCGCGTACACACGATCTGTCAAAACCGATGAAAACGGACTAAAGGTCCGTTTTCATGAAGGTCCGTTTTCATCGGTCCAAACCGATCATGTGTGGGCCCAATTGGTCAGTTAACCTGCTCCGGTAGGTACCCACGTGGTGGGTGCACGTGGGTACCTGCCGGAGCATGATGGGACGGTGATGCCTATATAAATGGGATGCAAGGCGCGCTTCCATCATTACAGCGACAACAGGCGACGAGGCAACATCGGAAGAACAGAAGACCAGAAGACCCTGGCGTCACAGAAGACCGCGCCGGCTGCCTGTTTGAAATCGAGCTAACACACAAACATAGCAGGCAGCCAGCGCTGAAGAAGAAGCCACCGGAGAGCTGCAGAAGAACCGGGGTTCGCCGAGTCAAGAGCGGAAGAGGGGAGAAGATGGAAGAAGCCCCCCGGAGTCCGGAGAAGCCCCCCCGGAGAGCGGAGAAGACCCCCGGAGAGCGGAGAAGACCCCCGGAGAGTGGAAGAAGAAGCCCCCCCTGGTATTTGAGCTAATAACGAAGACAGGGGGGGCCTCCGGAGCAGAATAATAAAATATTTTAAAAAGCCTTGTGTTGTGTGTTTACTACATTTTACTTTTTGCCTACAGGTGAATAGATAGGGGTACGATGTACCCCATATCCATTCACTTAGGGTGGGGGGCCGGTATCTGGGGGCCCCCTTATTAAAGGGGACTCCCAGATTCCGATAAGCCTCCGCCCGCAGACCCCGACAACCAATGGCAAGGGTTGTCGGGAAGAGGTCCTGTCCTCATCGACATGGGGACAGGGTGCTCTGGGGTGGGGGGGCCCGCAGTGCGCCCCCCTGCCCCAGAGCACCCAACCCCCCCATGTTGAGGGCACGCGGCCTGGCACGGCTCAGGAGGGGGGGGGGACGCTCGCTCGTCCCCACTCCCTTCCTGGCCGGCCGGGTAGCGTGCTTTGGATACGGGTCTGGTATGGATTGTAGGGGGACCCCCTACGTCAATTTTTCGGCGTGGGGGGGTCTCCTTACAACCCATACCAGACCTAAGGGCCTGGTATGCTCCTGGGGGGGAACCCATGCCGGTTTTGAATTTAAAAATTGCCGTGGAGTTCTCCCTCAGGAATGCATACCAAATGCCGTCGCTGGAATGGGCCTTTACAAGGTTTGGCTAACTTTCCACATTGTAAAACCAGCCCTAATTTTGCGCCGACAAATTCGGAACTTAGGCAGAAATCAAAGTGCTGAAATGCTTTGAAAATCTACTTAAGTCCTCATTTGCATACGCAAAGCTGGATTTCAATGAGAAATGCCCCCAGTGGCGGATGCGGTACTGCATCCTAAAATCTGACCGTGTAAGTGTCTTACACATGTCAGATTTTCTGCCTAACTTTGGAAAAAGCCTTTTGAGAATCGTTTCCAAAGTTAGGCACAGAGATACGCAGGCTGAACAGCAGTTAAGTCTGCGTATCTCTTTTGAGAATTTGGCCCTCGGTTCTTTGGAATGCCCATAAGGCATTCATACGAGGGATTCTTATCCAATTAGGAGCTAGAGAGAGGAGGAGGAGATCACAGCGCCTAGACTCCCTGACAGCTGATATTAAATCGCTGGAAGCCCAAAATCAATCGCACCCTAACGACACTATTAAACACAAACTAGGTATCCTTAGGCAAGAACTACGGTCCCATCTTTTAGACTCCTTTGAGAAAGCCCACACCCGCTTCAAAGCCACGCATTACTCTACAGGTAATAAAGCAGGGAAAGCTATGGCCGCGAGAATTAAAGGTCACTACTCCAAAACAAAAATTGCCCATCTCTACCACCCTGCTTCCAAACAAAAACTTATAGACCCCTCGGCTATTGCCGACGCCTTTCGCCATTATTACGATACACTATATAACCTGAAAGATGACACCTCTGTACCACAACCCTCCCCCCAGGACATATCATCGTTCCTAGCTGAGATCAACCTTCCTAGTCTGTCCGAGGAACACCTTTTAACGTTAAACGCCCCGTTCACTTCCCTGGAGATCTTACAAACCATCTCGAAATTGCCTTCTAATAAATCCCCAGGTCCTGATGGACTCACTAGTGAGTATTACAAACTTTTTGGCCACACATTAGCACCCTTCCTCTCGAATGTTTGCAATGACGCTGCCTCATCCTCCTCTCTCCCTCCAGAAATGTTATCTGCCCTGATTGTTACACTACCGAAGCCAGGCAAAGAACCCACCCATGCGCAAAATTTTCGCCCTATATCGCTGCTGAACATAGACACCAAGATTTATGCGAAACTCATCGCAAATCGGCTGATTGACTTAATGCCCCTACTCATCCATAAAGACCAGTCCGGATTTACGAAAGGGAGGCAAACTTTCGATGCCACCCGCAGGATTCTCAACATCATACATAATGCCGGATCCACTAGAACGCCTTCTCTGCTCCTGTCTTTGGATGCAGAGAAGGCGTTCGACAGAGTCCATTGGGATTACATGAGAGCGGCCCTTATCAAATTTGGTTTCCAAGGCCCTATTCTGTCGGCCATACTGGCACTATATTCCTCCCCTTCGGCCCAGGTATATACCTCGGAAATACTTTCACGCCCGTTCTCTATTACCAACGGCACCCGCCAGGGGTGTCCTTTGTCCCCGCTCATATTCAACCTGGTCATGGAGCCCCTCGCAGAACATGTCAGGTCCCACTCCTCTATAACAGGCTTCCGATTGGGCACTAAAGAGCATAAAATTAATTTATTCGCGGATGACGTGATACTGATACTAACGGACCCAATATCATCCCTGGCTTCGGTACAATCACTATTGCACAGATTTAGTACTGTCTCGTATTACAAGGTGAATGAACAAAAATCCCACATCCTAGACTTGGGACTGGATGCAATTACAAGTAACATACTCAGAAACACTTATCCCTATTCTTGGGCTGACAACGGTATAACATACCTAGGTGTGACACTTTCCAAATCACTGACGGACCTATCAAAACGTAACTACACCAACATTAAGCAAGTACTGATCAAGGACACTACTGACCTCTCTAAACACGAATTCTCATGGGCTGGTCGCCTGGCGGCCTTTAAAATGATGTTGCTCCCCAAACTACTATACATTTTCCGTACGCTACCCATTCCTCTCTCACAAACATATCTCAGATCGCTACAGGCCATCTTAACCCACTTTGTGTGGCAAGGCAAAAAATCTCGGTGTGGACATTCTAAACTCATTAAACACAGATCGATGGGTGGGATGGGACATGTGGATATCAGAGACTACTATTTGGCTTCTATTCTCGCCCAGATGAAAGACTGGTTCACCGACTCACCAACTACACTATGGGGGGACATAGAAAACTCCATGACACCAGGCCCCACCCTATCTGGATGGTTGTTCAGCGTGGCCACGAGAAACACACCATTGACCCTCTACTCTCCTACCATCCAGGCCTCTGTCAAAGCTTGGAAAATTCTTCACACTACCCGATGGTCGAACCACCTGACCAAACCAGTACCCGTCCCACTAGAAACCCTCACACTACTGTCACCTGACTTAGCTATCCCGACCTGGCTCGCAGACTGGATAACTTCCACTTCTGACCTGCGCTCCCTTGCGTCTACTACCTCTTTCTTACAATTGCAACAAGAGTTCCACGCCCCTGCCAAGGACTATTTCACTTACTACAGATTACAAAAATGCCTAGCGGCGAACCCTTCCCTAGAAGGATCTCTGCCCATTCACATCTGGAACTACTTCCTAACTGACACCAACAAACCAAGGGGCACCTCCATACTGTACTCTACCCTACAAGACAAAACCATTTTCCATAAATCAAAACCCCTGATCGATTGGGAAACTGATATTCAGGCTCAATTCACTGACGAACAATGGCAAACAGCAATCAAGGGTATTTACAAATGCACATCTTGCACCTCCCTTTGGGAACTCACCCAAAAAATACAAATGAGATGGTACATGACACCTCACAAGATAGCCAAATTCTTCCCGCAGGCTTCTAACCTGTGCTGGAGGGAATGCAAATTACCTGGCACACTCATACACATCTTCTGGACATGCCCATGTATACGTAAACTTTGGACTGCAGTAGAGACACTATTGCAGGACATCCTCCACTATCACGTAAAATTGTCTTCCCCCCTGGCCATCCTCAACTTGAATATCGACGAACTACCGCCACACCTACGACTGGTGACCACACATGTTCTTCTAGCAACGAAACTTTTGTTGGCCAGGAAATGGAAAACGAAAGAAGTCCCCACACCCACAGAAGTAATTAACTTAGTACAAACCCATTGCACTTATGAAACTATCCTAGCCCGGGGGAAACCCAAATACTCTAAACTGCTTGCCCTCTGGAACCCGTGGATCCTTTGGTACACGAACACATACACCAAGTGATACACTTTTGATCTTTGACCCTTGCTGAGATCCTTAACGGTACTCTTCCCCCCACCCTCTACCTCCCCACATCTGTCCCCCTATCCTCTCCCACTCCTGGTCTTCCCTGCCCCCTCCCACTACGTGTTTTACTATTAACACAACGCACTCTATGTTGAAGCCGAGACCTTCTTTGGTTTGATTTTCGTTCATTCACATGTTACCTGTTAAATGTTACGCTGAATCACTTTGACTCATCTTAAATGTGTGCTCAACATCACTCTATACTCATTATAGGTACGTTGTCATTTATATGCAGTGTTTTTGCATTATTGTCGTACCTGTAACACTGAACTTTGAAATTTCAATAAAAACTATTTGAAATAAAAGGTATAAGCGAACATGTTCCGTTTTCAGGCCAGAAGCACGTATTCTATAATTAACAAGTGTCAAGCACGTAGCATAAGAAAATACTGTATCCGGATATCATATGCTTGAGAGAGGCAACTGTTGGTAAATGGTTTAAGAATGTATGTCCCTTTAAGATATGCCACAATAGTAATATGAATCCTCAATAGCTGATCCCAAGCAAGGTGGTAGTTTAAACTTGAGCCAGGTTCAAATACTATGCTTAGTAAATACAATATGAGAACAGGGTAATTCTAGAGCAATAAATGTAACGTAGTAAGGGTACTTATCCGTTTGCAGAGCATCAGGCTTCTCACTAATTGCAGAGTATTGTTGGCAGCAATGGGATTAGGTACTTGAGGGTCTCCTGGTGGTGGATATCTTTGGGTGTCTCCACAGCAACTGAAGTAACAATGGCAGCATGGATCCAGGTAGAGAATACTTAGCAGCAGTGAGCAGTAGCTTGATGGTAGCGTGGATCCGGGCTGCGGTAGTTTACTGCACAGGGGATAGTTTAGCCAGTAGTTTGATGGTAGCATGGACCGGCTACGGCCGACAATAATAGAATGGCGTTTAGTGACAGCGCCATGTGTTTATAGAAGCAAAGCATGTGTCTCTGATAGAGCGTTGATTACGCTTGGCACTTTCGCGTTCCACGCTGGAACGCACGCTGCGCCGGGCGATGACGTCAGTGCGCGGTCGCCGTATGTGTTCCAGCGTAAAACGCAGTACCGCGACAAAGATGTCGTTTACACCCTACCACCCCTGCGGAAGGGCCTGCCTCTTCCTCTGCCTGTCATTTTTTAAATGACCCTGTGACAAAAGTCTCTAGAGAAGCGCAGTATATTTGGAAGAAGATATATAACACCCCGCTTCAATCTGTCGTTTTGGGGGGCCACTGGTTTATCGCACCAGTTATAAAACTTTTTTTCAGTAACTTTTGTCTTTGTGTGTAGCTGAGGTAAAGCAGCAAAACTGAAAAAATAATTCTGCAGTACCCAAAAACACTTTTATGAAAGAAAATTTTTATATAACACCCCACTTCAATCTGTCGTTTTGGGGGGCCACTGGTTTATCGCACCAGTTATAAAACTTTTTTTTTCAGTAAATTTTGTCACTGTGTGTAGCAGAGGTAACGCAGCGAAAGAGGCAAAAATTCGGCAGTACCCAAATACACTATTATGAAAGTACATTTTTATATAACACCCCACTTCAATCTGTCGTTTTGGGGGGCCACTGGTTTATCGCACCAGTTATAAAACTTTTTTTTTCAGTAAATTTTGTCACTGTGTGTAGCAGAGGTAACGCAGCGAAAGAGGCAAAAATTCGGCAGTACCCAAATACACTATTATGAAAGTACATTTTTATATAACACCCCACTTCAATCTGTAATTTTGGGGGGCCACTGGTTTATCGCACCAGTTATAAAACTTTTTTTTTCAGTAAATTTTTTCACTGCGTGTAGCAGAGCTAACGCAGCGAAAGAGGCAAAAATTCTGCAGTACCCAAATATACTATTATGAAAGTATATTTTTATATAACACCCCACTTCAATCTGTCATTTTGGGGGGCCACTGGTTTATCGCATCAGTTATAAAACTTGTTTTTCAGTAACTTTTGTCTCTGTATATAGCTGAGGTAACGCAGCAAAACAGAAAAAAAAATCTGCAGTACCCAAATACACCAGTCACAATGCTGCACAGTGCACAATACAAATCCACTATAATATGCTTTCTATGTTAGAAAGTATATTATAAGTGTATTACACCACTATATACTGCACACCAAACAATAGTACACCTATACCAGTTCTTAAAAGGACTGTTGTGGTCCTTTTAGCTAGCAATTTGTTTCAATACAGCCTGTCCCTGCTCCACATAGCAACCTCTCCCTACACTGACAAAAAGCAGAATGTAAAATGGCCACCAGATCAGGTCTATTTATAAGGTAGGTGGTATGTCCATGTACTAAAATGTCTCAATTGGCTGTCCTGTACCACCTGGTGGATGTGTCATGGGTCAAAGTTCTTCTCAATGTAAAATTGCGGACGGGCGCGAACATCGCCAGATGTCCGCCTGTTTGGCGAACGAGCAAATTTCGCCGCGAACCGACCGCCGGGCGAACCGCCAGGCCATCTCTACTAAAGAACACACAGGGCAGCCTGGCAAAGCTGCTGCTCATTGCAAGTCAAAGAAAGAATAGGTACTCCCTCTTTCCAAATCACCCCTTGGGGGTTGTTTACGAAAGGCAAATCCACGTTGCACTACAAGTGCAAACTGCACTTGAAATTACACTGAAAGTGCACTTGGAAGTGCAGTCGCTGTATATCTGAGGGGGACATGGAAGGAAAATAAAGAACAGCATTTTAGCTTGCACATGATTGGATGATAAAATCAGCAGCGCTTTCCCTCATTTCAGATCTACCCCTCAGGATTACAGTGACTGCACTTTTAGTGCAATTTCAAGTGCACTTTGCACTTGTAGTGCAAAGTGGATTTGCCTTTCGTAAATAACTCCCACAGATACCAACTCTTTTTTCTCCATACTCTTTTTGCATTTTTCTTTGTTTTTATTTCCCTTTTGAAAGTGGTATGTAATCAAATTGATATCATTGCCAAATGCTAAATATGTGATTTTCTTTCATAGGTTCCAATGTTGATCCAAGCACATTACTACTCCTTTCAGAAAAGGAAGACTCAACTGTCTAAAACCAATCTTCAGAAAATGAAGCCGGCAGGTCTGATCATTTCATTTTCATACTGTATCCAAATCTTGATTCCCCTATTTATTTAGAATATGGTTTAATGAAAAGTAACAAGCAGGACTAGAATGTTCCAAGCAATTAGTTCAACTGAAAAAAGTCACTTGCAGCTTTGATAGTAAACATATTCAAATATGTACACATAATTTAAATGGCTCATATGTATTAATTGACAAAGCTGACTGAGCACTTGACTAATAGGATTTTTTTTTCTTGTCCAATCCAATAATGTTGTATTATTGGCATGTACAGTAAAAAAATGAAAATGCCTAATACTAATTAAGCTGTAGAGATGGCAGAATTTTGCATGCTCTATTGTAACACATTTTTGAAGCAGAAGTATATTTTACTTAAAAGATATTTTATTATGTTAATTTAAGTTAATATACAAATGTGTATTTTCTCTTTCAGTCAGGTGTTTCTAAAAAGATTACACATACACATACAGTGCAGTCCCACCTCACAATTGTCGCTTTAACTGACAATTGTGTGGTCGTGCAATGCTGTACCCAAACAAAATGTATGTCTTTTTCCCCACAAATAGAGCTTTCTATTGGTGGTATTTATCACACAGGCTGGACTTCAAATGTGTTCGCCTTAGTTCATCTCCATTATATGGTGGATTGATGAAAGTAGTAGTCTACACAAGAAATATAAGGTTCTTTGTAATTTTTCAGCTTGCAGGAAGAAATAAAGACACTGGGCCAGATTCAGAGAGAACTTACGCTGACGTATCTGTTGATACGCCGCGTAGGTTCTAGGATGCACCGCCGTATCTATGCGCCGTATTCTTGAAACTAGATACGCCTGAATTATGGCTCCATCCGACCGACGTAAGTCTCCTACGCCGTTGTATCTTGGGTGCATATTTACGTTGGCCGCTAGGGGCGCTTCCATTAATTTACGCGTCAAATATGTAAATGACCTAGATACGTCGAATCACGAACGTACTTGCGCCCGTCGCAGTAAGCTACGCCGTTTACGTAAGGCGTACGTCCGGCGTATAGTTATCCCTCATAAAGCAGGGGTAAGTCATGTTAGGGTATGGACGTCGGAACAGCCGTCGGATTTTACATTGTTTGCGTAAGTCGTACGTGAATGGGGCTGGGCGTAGGTTACGTTCACGTCGTAAGCATTGAGCCATCGTTTCTTAGGGAGTATAGGCAACGTGATTTTGAGCATGTGCCATTCGTTCGGCCATTCATTTACATTCACAGTTCATTTTAATACAACACGTCCACTACCTTCCAAATTTGAATTAGGCGGGGTTACGCCGGCCCATTTACGCTACGCCGCCGTAACTTAGGAAGCAAGTGCTTTGTGAATACTGCTCTTGCCTCTCTTGAGTTACATCGGCGTAGCGCATATGAGATGCGCTATGCCCGTTCAACGATACGCCAAGCTACCTGAATCTGGCCCACTGTATTTTTGGTAAGATCAGCAATTATGTTCTGTATATTGCCTAAAAAGCACTCACCTTATTTAAGGAAGCTGTATTACATTATACTTTTGTTTACATATGGGCACAGCAAAGAGTTCTAAGGAAGAACGCAACTGATTAAAGTTTCAGAAACCTTAAAATAGGGAAGCACATCAGGGAGTGATCCTAAAGCTAGATAATTGCACTAACATTTTATCTAGTGTATATGGCAAGCTAAGGCTACTTAAAGTATCGGTAGTAGAATTTTACAAATCTGCACCAAGCAATCCTGTTTATTGTATGGAGCACTAGTATTTTATAATAATAAAAAAGAAAATCATACTTTACTTGTAGTCTCACTGACAATGACTGATATTTGTTGCTTTGCAGCCATGCAACCTCATTGGATACAATTTTAGGTTGTATTACAGCATTTTACAAACTAACCTGCCATAGGCCCCATACACACGAGAGGATTTATCCGCAGATACGGTCCAGCGGACCGTTTCCACGGATAAATCCTCTCAAAGAAATCCGCTGATTTCGATGGGATGGAGTGTACACACCATCCCATTAAAATCCGCGCGGAAATCCTCTGCCGATGACGTGTCGCGCCGTCGCCGCGATTATGACGCGGCGACGGGCGCGACGCTGTCATATAAGGAATTCCACGCATGCGTCAAATCATTACGACGCGTGCGGGGAATCCCTTTGGACGGATGGATCCGGTAAGTCTGTACAGACGAGCGGATCCATCCGTTGGAATGGATTCCAGCAGATGGATTCGTTGTGCAGCACAACAAATATTCGATCTGCTGGAATCCATCCCAGAGGAGATTTCTCCGCGGAAAGAGATCCGCTGGCGTGTACACACCATAGAATCTATCCGCAGAAATCCATTTGCTGGGATTTATCTGCGGATGGATTCTATCGTGTGTATGGGGCCATAGAGTTCCTCATTTCCTCTCATGGTGAGATAAGGGAAAAAACAGCTGCTAAAGCTGAAGACAGAATTCATATATTTCAAGCGGAATCTGCTGTATCAGGATAATCCAAACTGCTGCTCTAGGGCAAGAAAAGGTGAAATAACTCATAATATTAAATTTTATGTCCTTCAGCCAATAGCACTTCTCTGTTATTGGTCTCCAAAAGAGAATATAACAGCAGTCAATGTGAAAAAAAAATGTGTTTGCAACCAAAAACAAAATAATCTTATCTAGCTTGAAAGCCGCCCTGAGAGATTTCAAACAGAATCCTGCTAACACTATGCTTTAATAAGTAGTCAATGTAATAATAGAGGAACTAAGGCAATCAATCAAAAAATAATCTATTTGAGCTGTATATCCATATAGATATAATTAGAAGAAGCATAACGTCCATTAAGAGAGAATGGAGTGTTTACTTTATTGACCGGAGATTGATTTTTTCATAGTAGGGTAATGTAAGCGAATATGAGAAAAGAAGATGGTTGGAATGGGAGCTATATCTAAAAAGTACAGCTAGGAACCTAAATAAAGAAACCTGCCTGGGTTCAAGTTGTGGCCAGTTTCGTCAAATGTCCTCAAAATTCGGGAACTCTAAACTTTGTGATGAACCCATTTAAGTCTAAAAGGGGGACAAATCTTAACAAACGAATAAAAAAAAAAGGCATAGCAATTTGGGTGCTACCGTGGTGGATATGTGTCAATTGCAAATGTAAAAAAAAGAATGTAAGCATGCATGTTAGCCCGTTGCTAGTTCTTTACAATAACATGTTAACGGAAGGTGGGGAAAAATATATTGCTAGCCTCTATTTGTATGTTATCCAGGGCTTGACAAATTTGCTTGGAATCTAGGAGCCAGCTAAAAAAGTTAGGAGCCAGGAACGTGCCCCTTCCTGCCAAGCTCACGTGAGTATGCGCCCGCATATGAAAGCGGTGTTCGCGAGGTATCGCCACGATTGGTAGAACGAGAGAAATAATTCTAGCCCTAGACCTCCTCTGTAACTCAAAACATGCTGTACTGTAGAATTTTTTAAATGCCGCCCATGGAGATTTTAAAGGGTAAAAGTTTGTTGCCATTCCACGAGCGGACGCAATTTTGAAACGTGACATGTTGGGTATTAATTTACTCTGCGTAAGATTATAAAAAAAAATTGGGCTAACGCTACTGGTGTGTTATTTTTTTAATTAAAAAAAGTGTATTTTTTCCCCAAAAAAGTGTGCTTGTAAGACCGCTGCGCAAATACGGTGTGACAGAAAATATTGAGGTGGTGAGGTGGGAGCACACAGAGACGCAGGATACCCCAGCTGTGCCTCCTCAGGTGCCAGGTTGCTAATACTAGTCTCAATTGCGAACTGGCACCCGGGTTTCGTCAAACCCTGATGTTATCTAAACCTTTTAGTGATAACACCACACAAACCAATTTTGATCCTATTTCATTGCTAAGTGTTGATACCAAAATATTGGTGAAAACACTAGCAATGAGCATGAGCAGCAACATTAATAAACAAGTGGGTAAAGATCAGGTGAGCTTCATACCAAAGAGACAAGCGAGTGAGAATGTACGCAGGATTCTACAACTGATCCAGATTTCTACAAGCAGAAATTGTCTAGCTTTCTTGCTGTCTATAAACATCAAGAAGAACTTTGATTTGGTCCTGTGGCCATATCTGCCACATCTTCTTAAAATATGGTGTTTTGGATTGAACTTGAATGGATGTATTTCCTATAAAGAGAACCTAGAGCATACTGTATGTACAAATCACAGGCTTTTGCTCACATTTCTTTATTATAGGTAGAGGGATTAGAAATGGATTTGACCGCCACTGCGAAACGAGCTGCACAGCGGAGGTAAATATGACATGTTTGTTATTTAACCACTTAAGACCCGGACATGGGCGTCCGCTGAAATTTTTTCAGGGGGGGGGGGGCGCTTCGGCAGCAACAATACATAGTCACATTTAATCCTGTCTTCGACCACTAGCTGGGGTTTAAACCCCCCCCTCCCCCAGCAGCCGAATAGGATGGGTGGTGTCAGTAGGGCAGTGGGCGGTGTTAGAAGAGCAGTGGACGGTGTCAGTCGTTTTTTATTTATTTTTTTACAATTTTTTTTTTTTTACCAGTCTTGTTTGGGGGGCTTTGGTGAAATATCAGGGGACTAAACAGACCCCTGATAGCTCACTTTTGAAAAATAGAAAGGGACTGAGTGTGAATTCTCCAGTTCCTTTCTCTGAGGCATAATAAACATAGTAAATTGGAACAAATATACTCTCTGTGTACCAACATTTTCCTGATTCCCTCAATCTCTGTGAATGGTCCCCTGCATCTTCTGTGAAAGTTGTGACAGGCTGTGGTAGCACTCCATCATCCTCATTGTACCATACAGAGTTAATGTTCCTGTATGGTATGCAATGAATCTGAGGCCCCATACACACGATAGAATCCATCCGCGGATAAATCCGTTCAAACGGGTTTCAGCGGATATATTCTATGGTGTGTACACGCCAGCGGATAATTATCCGCGGATATTTTTCCGTCGAATCGCTTTTCAGCAGATAAAATATTTGCTGACATGCTTAACAAATATATCCGCTGTGAAGCTATCCGACGGATATATCCGTTGGTTAGTACACATTATCCGCGTATAAAAATCCCGCGCATGCTCAGACGAAATAAGGGGATGGGAGCACTCGTTCAGGTAAAACTCTCGTTTGTTTCTGATATGGCACATTCGTCCTGTTAAAGCTCTATTGTGTTGTTTCTTGCCTCTTTTTTTCTCTGCGTTCTCTTGCTAGAATAAACCCGTTTTCTTGCTAATGCTATCTATCCAGATGTTGTAACTTTATTGTAGTCCTCCACATGTCTATGTTTTGTGTTTTTTTTTTAAATGGAATTTTTTTTTTTTTGGTGTTTTCTTTTCTTAATATTTTTTGTGCAATTTCTGGCACCATTGTTTTTTCATGCACATTTTTTTTTGATTTTTTTTTTTTTGGTTGCAATTTCTGGCACCATTGTTTTTTCATGCACATTTTTTTTTTATTTTTATTTTTTGTGCAATTTCTGGCACCATTGTTTTTTCAAGCACATTTTTTTTTTCTTTTTTTTTTGGTTGCAATTTCTGGCACCATTGTTTTTTCATGCACATTTTTTTTTGCTTTTTTTTTTGTGCAATTTCTGGCACCATTGTTTTTTCAAGCACATTTTTTTTTTTTTTTTTTTTTTGGTTGCAATTTCTGGCACCATTGTTTTTTCAAGCACATTTTGTTGTGTATTTTTTTGGGTGAGGTTATGTCACCATTTTTGTTATGCGTGTGTTTTTCCTTTTTTGTTTCACCAAGTTGGTACACCAAATGTCCCCCCCCCCCCCACAAGGAGTTGGTGTCCTTTCTAAATGACACATATTACCAAAAATGTTTCATGCCTAATCAACACAGTGTAAAAAAAAAATAGACAAGGTATTTCTGAAAATAAACTCACCATTTATTTCAAACATAATTCAACCAAAAAATAACTAGAAGGGCAGCACTTGCTGAGATAGCAACATACATGCAGACTTGTGTTCCAGACTGCACAGGCAACATAGTCAAGGACAAAATGGCAAACCTTGAGGACCGCATACCGACAACTAAAGAGAACAACTACGAAAAACAAAAACCAGGAGCAGCAGCAAGCGAGCCAATGGAGCCCAGGCTGTGGTAGTCCAAGAAGCAAAACGTTTTTGGGGGATCAAATGGAAGGCCGGGAATCATCGTCTCCTATTCCTTCTAACCCTCCTTGCAGCAGATCTTCCACGGATCCGGAAATGGCCTCTTGCAGATGGGGAGGATGTGGCAGCAGGAGGAGGTAAGAGATGTTGGGCAGGATGGGCCGGGTCACTGATCTCGGTGTCATCCGTCAGCCAGCCCCTCTGCATCCATAGAATGACCTGATTAAATAGGTTCCTGGCACGCCTCTGATCTTCCTCCCCCCCTGTTGCTAGTTCGTGTGCAACATAGGCACTGTAGGCCTCAGTGCGGGTGAGGGGGGCCCTCATTATGGCGCTTGCCTCCCTTATCATCTCAAGGCTCCTATCCTCCACTTCCCTCCTGCGCCTCATTAGGCCTGCTTGCCTGACCTGGGGGGGAGGGACATGTGGGCTTGTGCTAGCCCTGGGCCTGGGGCCCTCCTGACTAGTGCTTGGCCCGGCCTCCTCCTCCTGGCTGGCAATGACCCCTTCCTCCTGGCTGGCATGCATCTCGGCCTCAGTAGCCGTCAAATCCAGGCTGGTCTCTTCTTCCTGTGGCAAAAAAGGGACATTTTTTTCAATTTGACACCAGCAAATCACACACATTTTCAAGGCTCTAGACTGGTTTGTTTTAGCTTACTTTAATGTTTAATCTACTCTCCTTCTGATCCCTGTACTTGTCATCCAGGACCCCTATTTTTCAGACCCCGAATTTTCTCAGCCCTTTTTTGTGCTTACAATATCAACTCAAGAATTAAACCATAATTAGCAGCCCAAAAATTTGGTGTAAAATACTCTACCTCATCTGAAGAAGTGCCCAATCGAAGTTCTGGACGCCTGCCAGCCAGCCCCTCACTGTTCTCCTCCTGTCTAGGGTGATCCGTGGAAGGTCTGCTGCCCTGCTGTCTGGGTGGAAGGCTTGACATTGATCGCCGGCCATCCATTTGATCCCCCAAAAACTCCAGCTCCTGGTAGTACCACAGACTTGGCTCCGTGGACTGTCTTGCTGCTGCTCCTGATCGTTGCGCCCGTAGTTGTCTTCTTTTTGTGCGGAATGCGGCCCTCAGGTTGTTCAATTTGTTCTTGACCATGTTGCCTGTGCAGTCGGGAACCAATGTCTGCATATATGTTGCAATGTCAGCAAGTGCTGTCCTTCTGCGCGCCCGACTTTTATAGAGGGGGTGTCTACTATCCCAAAGTAGGGGCGTCTCCCGATACTTTGCTATAAGCAGACTGATCGCCTCTTGGCCCACAATCTGGTCCATTTCCTTGGTGAATGTTTTTTCACAAAAAACACAATTAACACACTGTAAAAATAAAAATTAAGAAGCATAAAAAAATGCACAGCATTCACATTGTAAGAATATGTGGCACCAGATTTCAAAACTACTATGCAAACACAGTGTCTCCTGCAGCTAAAATGCTGCCCAGCTCTGCCCCATTGTTGTGACCAAAAATTATTTCATATGCAGCCCATTTTACCAAAAAGTTGCCTAAATACGTGTCAACTCTAACCATCCTCCATTTTTTAGATTTTGACCATTCCTCAAGGTACTATTTCATGTGTACCTAGCATGCCCCTCATCATTCCTGACATAGAAATACACTTCATAATAACCTCTGGCCAACCAACACAGAACAATACTTGCATGATCACAATACACCTGTCAAAAACTACAAATACGTAGAGCATTCTTCACATCTACATTAAAGTGATGTGTGAAAGCATTGTGAGAAGGAATTAACGTTTTGGGGACACAAGAAACATAAGTAGCGTTAAAAGGGTGCAAACAACAGACCAAACCCCAATCCCATGGCTCTATATTTTTTAGGCCTCTGCTGATCCCATGTTCCAATTTTCTTACCTTACTATCTCTAGCTCCTCGTGAAGCACCTTCAATTAATCTCCGCGTAACGTACGTAACCACGTGGCTTCCTTTTATACACTCCGCGTGTGCGTGACACACCGCCTTTGCCATGCCCCCTAATCAATGTTAACTCAAAATATCTGGCGTTAAGTGGGTAACTTCTGTCAAATGCGAGAATCAGCTCCGCGTAACGTACGTAACCACGTGGCTTCCTTTTATACACTCCGCGTGTGCGTGACACACCGCCTTTGCCATGCCCCCTAATCAATGTTAACTCAAAATATCTGGCGTTAAGTGGGTAACTTCTGTCAAATGCGAGAATCAGCTCCGCGTAACGTACGTAACCACGTGGCTTCCTTTCTAGACAGTCCGCGTGTGCGTGACACACCGCCTTTGCCATGCCCCCTAATCAATGTTAAGTCCAAATATCTGGCGTTAAGTGGGTAACTTCTGTGAAACGAGCGAAGAATCTCCGCGTAACCTACGGAATTACGTTTTATTCATTCTCTACACTCCGCGTATGCATGAACCGCCGCCCTCGTACACGCCCATGACGGGACATTTCCTGGTTTCCACGCCCCTAATCTCTGTGGGGATGAAAGATGGCGATGACAGGCGACCATGCACGGAGCTCTCAGGCCAGAAGTGAGGGGAGAGAGGCAGGAACGTCCCGATCCCGTCCCAAACGGTATAAGGCCACTAATATGGCTTTTGAGGAAATGATAGAGCTGGTGGATATAATGCGGAGGAAGGACTATGATGGCAAATATGGGCCATACAAGACCCCCAACCGCAGAAAGGGGAAAATAATGGAGAAGGTTGCAAGAAAAATGAAGAGAATGTTTGGGATCACCCGGTCAAAGGAGCAGCTACGGAAGCGGTGGTCTGATTTGAAACTGAGGGAGCCACATCAGTACAAGAGGATCAAAAAAATCTTAAAGAAAAGTAAGTTAATTATATTAGTTGGGGGGGGGGGAACCTTTTTTGAATTTTAGCTTGGTCAGGTACATTTCTACATCTGTCTCCTTGGCCTGGTTGTACTTCTGAGCTCATGTTGAAATAGAAGGTGTTGTTCTCCAACATTTTTCTTGGGCAACGACTGTTAATAGTAAACATCTTTGACATCAGCTTATTTCTCCCAAATACGATGTTAGCCCAGGAACAAAACACCTGGACATGCCTCTCTGGTTAAAAACATGGTTTGTAAACATTGTGTACAAATATAGTTGTTGAAAATGCAAATCCAAGACTGTGTAATGCCAACAGTGCTACTAAGCTGTTGTTTTCATATCTGAAATCCAGAGCACCTGTGTCTCCACCTAAATATTATGATTGTAATTTGTATGGTGTCCGTGTTAAAATTTAAGGGGGGGGACATCCATGTGTGTCACTTTGCCAAAAAGGGCCCGAATCAGAGCTTGCCATAGAAGTCATCCAAAATGTAGGAGTGGGGGGGAGAAGACCCAATTTAGCCCCAAAAAAAAGCCTCTTCATTAATAAAGCAATGTATGCGATTTCTGCTCTACAATATCTGTGTGTTGATGAGTATACCTTTTTGTCATTGTTTATTTAAGGGGAAAGAAGACGCCTGCAGTTTGAGGAGGCTGAGAGGGCCAGACAAGGCCAACATCAAACATCTCGCCATGTGGAGGAGGAGGAGGATGTGGAAGGAAGAGAGGAGGATGTGGAGGAGGAGGAGGAGGATATGCAAGGAAGAGAGGAGGATGTGGAGGAGGAGGAGGATATGCAAGGAAGAGAGGAAGATGTGGAGGAGGAGGAGGATATGCAAGGAAGAGAGGAGGATGGAGTCATCTTGGATCTGGTACTTGTGGATGAGGAAGGGGATTTTGATGAGGATGCTTTTAAAAATTTAGAAGATGGTGGATTGATGGAAGGAGGAGTCGTTGAGGATGATGGGGAAGTGGTGCAAGAAGGAGGAGTGATTCAAGATGTCGAAGATGTGGAGGTTGGAAGGAGCACACCATCAGGTCAGTGTCACACCAGCTTGATATGGAAAAACAGATGTAGATAGGCTTGCCACCTCATCCCTTTATTCACAAACACATATGGATTACACATGTTCTGTGGCTAGTGTAATGCTGATATGGCACCAGATGAGTTTAATTACCACCTTAATCAGCCACAGAACCTGTAAAATTAATATGTGTTGTGGATTAAAGGAATGAGGTGGCAACCCTATATAGATCTATAGACAGGCTTTTTCTGACATTATATTTGTTTGGCTTCATTTTGTAGGGGATGAAGATGTTGGTCATCATTTTTCTGCCGCCAGTGCTGGAATCATAATACAGCAAGTGATGGAGTGCAGCAGTGAGATGGACAACATGCGCCAAAGATTGCATCTCATGGAACAAAATGTGAAATCATACTTTTTAGAGTGCTGCACCGAGCTGGAAACTATGCGCCAACAAATGAGTGCCATAGAACTGAAATATAAAAACATCATTGATATGATGGGCCGGGTCAAAGACTGACCACCCCCCCCCCACCCGCCCATCCCCCAACCTGTTTTATTTTGTTAGTCAGCAATACGCCAAAATTTGAAGATGCACACACAGTGTGGCAACATGTGCTATCTGCCATCACAGGATCTTGATTATCTGTGCTTTGTGGGTACAACCCCCTCCTCCATTCTCAAGTAGTTTTGGAGGAAGGGTTTGCTCCCACATAACACAGACATTGATCACTCATGATGGCAGATAGCACATTTCGCCCTTTGTTGTTGTTTAGATGTTGTAGAACTGACATTTGTCCATTGGTGTGTGCATCTTCAAATTTTGGCGTGTTCAGGTGTGAACTCACACCATGACTGGGATGTACAAGTGAAACATTTTTTAATTTTACATGTTTTACACATTTTATATGTTTTTACAAAAATAAAGGCTTCAATCCAAAAGCAGAAAAATTAAAAATTAAAAAAAAAAAATAATAATATTAAAATTAAAGAAAAAATAAAAAAAATTTAAAATTTTTGAATTACAGTAAAAATTTAAAAAAAAAAGATGGTGGAAGATTTGAATTATTTTCCCAAAAAAAAAAAATATTTTTTCCTAAAAAAAACACACACAAAAATTGTGTTCTGTTTACTATTGTGAAATATTCTTGTTGTGGGAAAAATGTAAATTTTAAATACATTGGTGAACTCCAAAAATATAGGAGAATAATGATTGTCAAAACTCCAAGAATTCGAGAACTCAAAAATATAAAAAAAAAAAAAAAAAATGGAAAAAATCAAAGTTGACATGTTTGTTAAGAAACATTTGATTGAGTCATCAAGGAAAATGAAAAAGCTGAAAATAAAAAAAAATTGTCCAAAAAACAAACAATGAGTGGCTTTCTTCTTTTATATGCTGGATACCCAGTTTGTAGATGAGTGAATAATGTCCAATTGTGTTGATTTACTAAAACCTGAACCCTACATTTGGCACTAGAAGTGCACTATTTTTGGTGAGAACCAGGAAGACAGATAAAACGAGAAAAAGCAGTAATGACAAACAACTGTATAAAGTCCAATGGTCTAATTATTTATTATTTCTGTGAATATTCCTTTCTTTTGGGGGCCGAATTAGAAAGTAATATCATCTGGCATAGCAATGGCCCCCCGACCCATGAAGTACTCAACATATTTGTTGCGTACCTCACGAGCAGATTGGGTGCCAATGCCAGCGCGACCAGTGACCAGCCCAGGGAGAGGATCTGAGAGTAGTCTTGCCTCAGAAACGCTGTCGGGTAGGTACGTCTGGGAATGCCTGCGTAAAAAGTTGTGCAAAATGCAGCAGGCAAATACAATGGTGTTCAATTTATATTCCGCCAGATGTATAGCTGTCAGGAACAGGCGGAACCGGTTGGAGAGAATCCCAAAGGCATTCTCGACTACCCTCCGAGCTCTGGACAACCGATAATTGAACACCCTCCTCTCTGAGGTGAGGGTCCTCTGGGGAAAAGGCCGCATTAGGTTAGGTCCAAGCCCGAAAGCTTCGTCCGCTAGGAACACAAACGGAAGTCCTTCCACATTATCTTCATCTGGTGGCAGTGCCAGACCACCAGTTTGTAGACGATCGTAGAATTCAGTCCGTGAGAACACTCCCCCATCTGACAGCCGGCCGTTCTTCCCCACGTCCACATAGAGAAACTCATACTGTGCCGACACCACCGCCATCAACACGATACTATGAAAACCCTTGTAGTTAAAATAGTCGGACCCCGAGTGGGGTGGGGGCACAATGCGGACGTGCTTCCCATCTATTGCTCCACCGCAGTTTGGAAAATCACAACGCTGGGCAAATTGGGAAGCCACAGACTGCCATTCCTGTGGTGTGGAGGGTAGCTGTGGGGACAAACAAAAAAAAATGTTTAGTAATTTATCAGATAAACATTGCAATCACAATACAAAAACCATCACATTGTGCAACTTCAACAACAGGATTCTAATTTCATACCATCATTGTGAAGTGAGTATTTAGTTAAAACAATCTAGGCCCACTTAATTATCAGACTCCACATCCCTCTGATGATAGAGCAATAAACTAATTTCAGGGGGGAGGAGGGGGGGGGCAGAGCTACAATTGATTAGCCACAAATTCAAAAATTGGCTAGGTGTGTTTGGGCCTAGCAAAGCATGCTGGACAGGTTTATGGTGGGTAAGGACAAAATATGCAGGTAGGCCAAAAAAAAATTTTTTTAAGGATAACAACATGCATGGGGAGAAAAGGGAACATCCCACACACAGCAGATTCAAATCTCATGGTTATTATGGAAGAAAAAATAAATTAGACTTTCTCCCACATTTAAAAAAAAAACATTGTGATGTTAAAATTAGGGAACTTACCTTAATATACTCCTCCTGCAGAACATGTATGATGGCAGTACACGTCTCCGGTATGATGACCCCAAGTGACTGCGGAGAGATGCCTGTGGAGAACTTGAGGTCCTGCAGGCTCCTCCCAGTCGCCAGGTACCGCAACGTGGCAATAAGCCTCTGCTCGGCCGTGATGGATTCCCGCATCACAGTGTCCTGCCTCGTGATATAGGGGGACAGAAGTTCCAGCAGACGGTTGAATACGGGGTCCGTCATGCGGAGAAAATTCCTGAAATCATCAGGATTATTCTCCTGGAGTTCCCTAAGCAGAGGCATATGTGAAAAATGGTCACGCTGGCGCAACCAATTATTGGTCCAGAAACGCCTCCTCCCAGTGTTCCTGCCCAAACAACTGATTCGCTGAGCCTGTCCATAAGCAAACCCATAAACACCACCAATTCGCGAGAATCGACGATGCTGCTCCATCATGGATTCAAACCGACAGGCTGGTCAGTCAAGAACACACTCCAACAGAAAGCACCCCCAAATCCAGCACAACCTGCTAAGCCCGCACGACACACAGATACGAGCGCACAGTACGCGGAAACGTGCTGAAAGCCTGTGCCCGAATGCCAACTGCAAACCCGCAAGCACACGCACTGAACCCAAGAATACCACCTGTCAAAACACGGAGACTGAAAAAGCACGAATCGGCTCTAACCAAACCTTCACTAGCACGCGGTCACACGGAACTAGCAAAAGCGGAACAGAGGGCGGCGCCGTTGACTTTGGTCTTCCCCTTTATAGTGACGTCTTACGTGGTTTACGCTGCATACGTTCTAGTTCGCGGGGATTTTTATACGCTAGTGTGTACGTGACAGCGGATCAACAGATAAATCCGCCGATCCGCTGAAACCGATCCGCGGATAAATTCAAGCGCATGGATTCTATCGTGTGTATGGGGCCTGAGGCTTTGGGTTGAGGAGGAGAGCAGTGTGGCTGGCTGGAACATGGAAAGTAAAAGTGGTAATTTCCCCCCAGAAGTGCAAGGGTGGACTTTTCCCTTTCCTGGAGGTGGGCTGTATTCTCTATGTCTCTTTATACTTATGACAATGTCAGGAATATACTGGGACTTTTCAGGTTCCACATTACTAAAAATAATAATTTTTGTTAAGATATGGTGTGTGTGTGGAATGCATCCATGTGGAGCCTGAAAAGTGCAGTCCACTCTGACTTCCAGGGGGGGCAATTGACCCCTCTTGCCCTATGGAGCGGATGCCCATGGACCCGGACATTTAGGCAGCTAAAGGACCCGGCCAGGTTTTGCGATTCAGCACTGCGTCGCTTTAACAGACAATTGCGCGGTCGTGCGACGTGGCTCGCCCAAAAAATTGGCGTCCTTTTTTTCCCACAAATAGAGCTTTCTTTTGGTGGTATTTGATCACCTCTGCGGTTTTTATTTTTTGCGCTATAAACAAAAATAGAGCGACAATTTTGAAAAAAATGCAATATTTTTTATTTTTTGCTTTAATAAATATCCCCCAAAAATATATAATTAAACATTTTTTTCCTCAGTTTAGGCCGATACGTATTCTTCTACCTATCTTTGGTAAAAAAAATCGCAATAAGCGTTTATCGGTTGGTTTGCGCAAAATTTATAGCGCTTACAAAATAGGGGATAGTTTTATTGCATTTTTATTATTTATTATTTTTTTTACTACTAATGGCTGCAATCAGTGACCGTAACATTATGGCGGACACTTCGGACAATTTTGACACATTTTTGGGACCATTGTCATTTTCACAGCAAAAAATCCATTTGAAATGCATTGTTTACTGTGAAAATGACAATTGCAGTTTGGGAGTTAACCACAAGGGGGCGATGATGGGGTTATGTGTGACCTCATGTGTGTTTACAACTGTGGGGGGGTGTGGCCGTAGGTTTGACGTCATCGATTGTGTATCCCTATAACAGGGATGACACCGCCACAGTGAAGCACGGGGAAGCTGTGTTTATACACAGCTCTTCCCATTCTTCAGCTCCGGGGACCGATGGCAGGACTCCAGTGGCGATCGGGTCCGTGGGTCCCGATCTTGGAGCTTTGGACCGGGTCACAGGCGCGCCCGCGACCCACGGCTGGGTACTAGCACAGGATGTATCTGTACGTGCATGTGCCCAGCCGTGCCATTCTGCCGACATAAATGTGCAGGAGGCGGTCCTTAAGTGGTTAAAAAAAAAGTCAAACCTTTAATATCACTTTAAACATTGTGCCTGGGGGTGTCCTTAGAATCCCTGACAATGTCTCTTCCCTACAACCCTTGCCCGGTGGTTGTGGGGGTCTGCGCGTGGGGGGCTTATCGGAATCTGGAAGCCACCTTTAACAAGGGGACCCCCTGATCCCACCCCCCCATGTGACTGGGTATTGGGTACATTGTACCCCTACACATTGACCAAAAATGTGTCAGGACCTGGGCTTGAACCTGGGACCTCTTCTCTGTCCAGCATTGACTCTTCCCACTGAGCTATCTGGGATGCTGGACAGCTCCCGACCTGATCTATTGGACAATCCTATCTGATCCATTGGACAACCCTGCCTTGTGTCTTGATTGCTGTTGAACTTTGAACTACTTGCTCCTCCCATGAACTTCCTATAAAAGCCTTGTCTCAGTACTTCCTTTTTGAAAGGTTATAGTGCCTTTTCAGCCAGTGCCTTGCTCTTGACTTCCCTGCTGCCATCTGTATTTTTCTACCACTCGTAATGGACCCTTGGCTTGTTCCTTGACTACTCTACTGCCTGATCCCAACCTGCAACTACTTGTTACCGACCTTTTGGCTTGTTGCTGTGTCCATTGACACGGACAGTGGCCCCCCTTTCCCTAGTCACTGGCTTTGATTGACAGAACTGGGAGCCAATGGCTCCTGGAGCCCCAACAAAGCCAATGAGACCAGGAAGTGAGGGGAGAGAAGAGCTGCAGACTTGCACAGCGCTGGATCGAATGAGGGCTCAGGTAAGTTAAAGGGGGGGGGGAATGCTGAAGCCTAAACATTTTTTACCTTAATGCAAGGAATGCATTAAGGTAAAACATATTTAGGCTTTACAACCACTTTAAGAACAACATCTATAACTAGAAATGATCTCTTTTCACGTTTATTTAAGCACAACTTTATTAAAACAAGCAAATCCTCATAATTTGTTTTTAAAGAGAAGTTCAGAAATAATAATAATAAAAACTAAAAACCCTTATGAAGCCATCCCTCCCGGGAAGTTAAACAGTGATGCATTGTGAAGATAAGATGGTTGAATACCTGTTAAGATTAAAAAAGAAGGAGTTTGTACTACACTAGGTAGTGACATGGCGGACTTTCAAAGGCAATCACAGGGACATTACGGGTAATATAAAAATAAATTTAATTACAAAAATATATATAGGTACAAATCAATTTCAATAAATGTTGAGAAAATTACATAAATACATATTATTTGAGCAATATGGTCGTCTCGCCGACGTGTTTCGCCTTACGGCTTCTTCAGGACGAGTTTTGAGATTTTATGAGGATATTGCTACTTGCATACGTCAAAAGGTTGGTGGCCGTCCATATCCATCAAAGATCATTGAAATCACGGGTAAACGAGTACCAGGTGATAAGTTGATAAGCGCGGAGCACAGGCTGCTACCCCCCCGGGACACATCATACCTTTAAGGCTGCAAGGCTTTTAAAACCCTCCGGTTTGTCCTTTGCTGGACAGTGCAGTGTGACTGCCTTATATGGGAATCTGCTTTTCCTTCAGGCTCTTCCTCACCTGCCCTTTGCCTTGCTGGTCCCGGTTTTGTTCGTTTGTCTTTATTTTCAGAACCAGCAACTTATTTTCGCTGTGGCCCCTATACATCATTTAGGAGATTTCCTCCTCTCATTGGGCTTATCAACTTATCACCTGGTACTCGTTTACCCGTGATTTCAATGATCTTTGATGGATATGGACGGCCCCCAACCTTTTGACGTATGCAAGTAGCAATATCCTCATAAAATCTCAAAACTCGTCCTGAAGAAGCCGTAAGGCGAAACGCGTCGGCGAGACGACCATATTGCTCAAATAATATGTATTTATGTAATTTTCTCAACATTTATTGAAATTGATTTGTACCTATATATATTTTTGTAATTAAATGTATTTTTATATTACCCGTAATGTCCCTGTGATTGCCTTTGAAAGTCCGCCATGTCACTACCTAGTGTAGTACAAACTCCTTCTTTTTTGAACTACCATTTCGGATGTGGGCTAATGTGAGTGCCTATATGTTATTCCCCTTCCCCCTGTTTTTGAACCTGTTAAGATTAGTCTCCCCTCTTTGATGGGGTTGGAAGCAACGTATCTTTTAATGTTAATATTTCGGATGTATTTTTGTACGTCCATAAGCGTTTGGAATTTGTTTAGTTTTTCTTGTTGTATTATCATTGGCTCATACTATCTAAATGTTGCTTTCTATAATATGAGATGTTTTTGCCCTTGCTGCTTGTGATGTTTATCTGTGGGTAGGTGGTCATCCACCTCCATGTCTTCCACTGATGTTGTTATAGTCCTGTGGTAAAAATTACTTTATGAGATATAGAACAGGTACAATTGATGAAACACAGAGCTGAGCAACATGTATTCACTTCATTATACATAAATAATTCAAAATAAACTAGTTGCCTTATAAAGTAAAAAATCAGTAATGACTGATAATTAGGGTTGAGCGAACCCGAACTGTAAAGTTTGGGTTCTGCACAGACTTTTGTTTTTTTTGTACCCGGACCCGAACCCGAACAATTTGCTGTAAGTTCGGGTTTGGGTCCGGTGTTCGGCAATGTAATGGCACGCTGTAGGGCAGCCAATCACCATTTGTTTTACTCCTGTGACCTAGAAGCCATCACCAGCACTGCATATGTTCCTGTGAGATACTCTGCATTAGATACTTTAGGGAAAGGTTCCTGATTGTTCTTATAGGGAGAGAAATATATAGGAGTCAGACTTGCTTCACAAATCAAATTGCAGCAGCACTGCATATGTTCCTGTGAGATACTCTGCATATTGCACCAGCACTGCATATGTCCCTGTGAGATACTCTGCATTAGATACTTTAGAGAAAGGTTCCCGATTGTGCTTATAGGGAGAGAAATATATAGCAGTCAGTCCTGCTTCAGAAATCATATTACACCAGCACTGCATATGTTACTGTGAGATACACCCTTTATATACTTTTCTTCTATTGTTCTATTCAAAAAACATCCATTTAGTGAAAAAAACATTTTTTGCAGTGTTTCCTCCAGTGTTTGCAGTGTTTCCTCCATATCTGTACGTGTGAGATAAACACTTTAGCCAGTGTTCTTCTATTGTTCTATTCAAAAATCACCCAGTTAGGGCAAAAATATATATTTTGCAGTGTTTCCTCCAGTGTTTTCAGTGTTTCCTCTATATCTGTATGTGTGAGATAAACACTTTAGCTATTGTTCTTCTATTGTTCTATTAAAAAAACACACATTTAGGGCAAAAATATATATTTTACAGTGTTTCCTCCAGTGTTTCTCAGTGTTTCCTCCATATCTGTAGGTGTGAAATTACTATGTGTTCGGGTTTAAAGGGATGAGGTGGCAAGATCCTAGATCTTTCTCACTCTTTTGGGGTGTACCCTAATTTAAAAAATAAATAAATTAAAAACAAAAAGCTGTGTTGGCTACCTCGTCCTCCTCCACCGCCGCGTCCACCTACACCACCACATCCACCGCCACCTCAACCTACTACTCCATATGGACCTCGTCCTTCTAGGTCAAGATTTATTTATTTTTCAAAATTTTTTATGTTATTTTAAGTTATTTCCCGATCCACATTTATTTGCAGAGTACTTGCCATTAGTGTTGCTCACGAATATTCGTATTGCGAATATTCGGCTCGAATATGGCATATTCGAGTATTCGCGATATATTTCGAATTTCGCTGTGAATATTCGCTATTCCGAATATTCGCATTTTTTCAATTTTATTTTTAAAACAGATCACATCCTATCGACGTCTAAAAGCATTGCTGGTGTGATTAGAGACCCTGGGCCGAGTAGCTAAGCTGAGGCGATCCTTTTATGTTGCCGAATATAAAAAAAAAAAGGGTGAATTTTCGCTAATGCGAATGCGAAAATGATTGCGAATTTTCGATAACTGTGGTAGGAGAACTCTGATTGTCTCTGATGCAAAAGGGGGGGGCTTTGTGTATGTTTCTGTTATGAATATTTGTATGTTTGATATTATTTTTTTTTGTAAGAAGGAAAAAATTGCGCATACCTTAAAAAAAGGGGAGAATACAGCAGCAACTCAAAAATGTTATACAACATAAATTAATACAAGACAGAAAATGGAGTCGCTCTACAAGAATAAAAAATATGTCTAGTGACAAGACATGTGGGCAAATTATAAAATAAGCAAGCGCAAATAACTTGTGAAATACACAGTGAAACAAATATATAAAGAAATATAGTCCCAATAATAGAAAAATAATCTTTCATAAAAATGTCTTTGATATGTGAAGTGAAAAAAAGTCCAAAGCATGCAGCATGAACGTGTTCAATCTTCAAGGTGTTTGATTGACAAACGGCTGTGACAGATGGATAGAGTAAAGAATCACCACCAATGCAAAACACTTTTTATTTTCTATTGTAAAATATCACGAATATTCTGAGCCAATCAGAGTGCTCCTTCCGCATTTGCCGAATATTCGCAATTATTTTGTATTGTAAAATATCGAGAATATTCTGAGCCAATCAGAGTGCTCCTTCCGCATTTGCCGAATATTCGCAATTATTTTGTATTGTAAAATATCAAGAATATTCTGAGCCAATCAGAGTGCTCCTTCCGCATTTGCCGAATATTCGCAATTATTTTGTATTGTAAAATATCACGAATATTCTGAGCCAATCAGAGTGCTCCTAGCGCTGTTGTCGAAATTTCGCAATTATTTTCGCATTCGCAATAGCGAAAATTTGCAATCATTTCATTTCGATAAAATATCACGAATATTCGAATTTAGCGAATATATCTCGAATATTCGACTATATATTCCAGATATATCGCGAAATCGAATATGGCGTATTCTGCTCAACACTACTTGCCATGCTCTTACCGACATTTTGCTGCCATTTGCAGCCCTCTAGCTCTTTCCATTAGTTTTTTAGAGACATTTTAGTAGTCAAAAGTCCGGGTCCCCATTGACTTCAATGCTGTTCGGGTTTGGCGTCACCGAACCCGGACTTTTTTCCGAAGTTCGACCGAACTCGTCGAACACGAACATCCAGGTGTCCGCTCAACTCTACTGATAATCTCTGTATGGAAAACAGCTCTAATCTATTAGTGGGAGAAGCCAATCTCTAGATTCTAAGCTGCAAAATAGTCCTTGGCCAGTGAAGCTGAATTTAAATAAATGTGCCTAACTCTGCTGTCAAATGTCTCTCACTGGCACCCCTTCCAGTAGACCAGTGATCCGGTGAATAGTTTAATATCCGAGTAAACCGGTCTCTTCGCTGTGCTGTCATCATGACGCTTCAGTCTTCTAGTGCCTAAGAGCATTCTGCCATTAGACAACCAATGGGAAGGTTCCACATTACCCAAGCAGCAGCATGGACATCTGAATAAAGACCCCAGACTCTGCGGTGGAGGAGCAGACTTAGGACCTGGTGCATCGCATAACCCTGGATTTAGGCAAACATTCTGGGGTTTTATAATATTTTTGTTTGATTGACTGTAGAAATTAGTTTTAGAATGGGGGATGCCCGGCTGGAAGAAATACAATTCTACCATTTATTTTATTAGTAAAATTATCGAAAACATTTTCAGTAATTGGTCATATAAGTTGATTCCCTGTCCATTCGATTCTTCACATCCAAAAATCTCAACTTACCGTTGAGCTCCTATCTCCTCTCTGTGCAGTATTTTATATGGAAGTTGCTTCTATAACACACAAGACAATTCTTTGTCCAGAAGCTTCAAATATAAAAGTTCAGTTAAATATTTTTTAGAAAACTGTCAGCATTGCTATTTGATACATTCTGGTTTAGCTTTTTGTTCATTTTCCAATTCCCCAGTCAGTATTTTTAGCTTCACAATATTACCTAAACATTCACAAGATCCTTAGAGAAATGAAAGTTATGTGAAACAGAAACATGCTATTAAACTGTATAAAGGGTGTAAATGTTTTAAAACAGTGTGATGGCACTTGTACATACATTAAAGTGGAGCATAACCAAACACGTTCTCCCCTTTACAGGATGAACTGTATTTAACTGTTGAATTAATTAGTAACAAAAGCAAAAACTGCCAGTCATTTGCTTTTTGAACAGATGTCTACAATCTGTTTTTCTACTTGTTTTGTACTAGGTTTACTTAAAGCTGAACTTCATGCAAACCGCTAAATACACAAATGAAATACATACCCTGTATAAGTGAGCTCTTTTACCTGTCTAGGGATTTGCATTTCTGTGCATTAAATCATGAGATTTTCAAAGCCCTGCCAGACAGCACAGCCAGAAAGAAGACATTACTTTCTCTGTTGTGCCGCGTACAAACGATCGTTTTTCATGAGGAGAAAAATGCAATTTTTAAAATTGGTCATGAAAAACGGTCGTGTGTAGGCTCCAGAGCATTTTTCTCGAGGAGAAAAATGGGCGTTAAAAATTTAGAACCTGCTCTATTTTTTCTCGTTGTTTTTCACGTTGTCATTTATCACGTCATGAAAGACGGTCGTGTGTGCGATTTAACGAGGGGGAAAAAACGTGCATGTTTTAGAAGCAAGTTATGAGATGAGGAAATTAGCATAAGCACCCCAAAGGGTTGCTCCATTCGAATGGAACTTCCCCTTTATATTGCCATTGTACGTGTTTTACATCACCGCGCTTTGCACAAGCATTTTTTTCACAATCGTGTGTATGCAAGGCAGGTTTGAGAGGAATCTCGTCTAGAAAAACTTTGTTTTTTTCCATGACATGAATGATGGTCATGTGTACGCGGCATTAAAGTTAAAGTGGATGTAAACCCTCCATCCACCCAGTGAAGTGAACACCTCAGATGATACACAGAGATGCACCAAATCTCCCTACATAGGTTTTATTTGTATATCTGCTATCTTTACATTTATATACTGTTTAGAAAGTTGAGATCGTGTTAGGAGATTTTCTCTTCCTGGTTAACACAGAGTGTGATGTCTGGACATACAGCCAAGATAGCTAACATTGCTGATTGGAAGAAAGGCACACATCCCCTTTAATCATAGGCAGAGACTCTCTAAGATGCTTTGTAATAGGACCTGCCCTCTGCTAATCTAATTTAGCAACCTCCTCCGACAAAAGATTCAGGCTGCTTTTGTCTAAAAAGTCAGAGAATTGGTCAGGAGTTCTCAGGCTGATAACAGTGGAACCGTTCAGAAGAGAGCTACAGGACTTGGTTCATTGAAAAGAGATAACAAAATACTGCCGATATATGTGCCCAGCTCAAATTTCATGAATCGGGTTTACATCCACTTTAAGAAATGCTGTTGTGTCACCTCATTATCCCCAGTTTGCTAAATGGATAGTAAAGGGCCAGCAATACACAGATAAGGTGATCTCTCTGCTCGCTAGTCTCTTCAAATTTGGATGCAGTTTACTAGATTGGCTCCCAGGGCTGACACGCCCTCTCTAAGTCTGAGGTTTGTTGAACAGGTCGAAATCTAGTGTGTATGACCAGATTTATTCAGGCTAATAGGTGAAAATCAATTGGCTATCAGAATACAATTGCAGACAGGGTAGATCTTTAAATATGTGTTGTTGAGTGTGTCTATGGACAGTTATTTTTCTATCTAACAAATGAAACAAATCAGTGAGCAACTAATGATAACTAATACATACAACAACTGTCCTGAACTCAGAAAGTTCACTCAATTTAGAAAGAAGAGAACACAGATCCATAGAAGGAAGAGGCAGAAGGGGTGTATTTCCTGAAGAATGTACTATTTAGCATGTGACTGTTAGAAACTTTGTAGTACTGACACTAAAGTTTCGTACACACGATCGGATATCTGATGGAATGGAATCCGATGGATTTTTTCGTTGGATATCCGATGAAGCTGACTTTCATCAGTCTTGCCTACACACCATCATTCAAAAATCAGACTGTGCCAAAACGTGGTGACGTAAAACACTACGACGTGCAGAAAAAATTAAGTTCAATGCTTCGGAGCATGTGTCGACTTGATTCTGAGCATGCGTGGATTTTTGACCAATGGACTTCAACACAGTTGTTTTTTTTCTAACAGTTTTTTATCCATAGGACAGATTTAAAACATGTTCTATTTTTTTTCACCGATGGAAAACAAACTAATGGGGCCCACACATGATCCAAAAGTCCATCGGTCTGTTTTGAGTGAGTGAGAGAGTGAGAAACTTATATAGCGCAACACATGCAAACTGAATCGCCTCTGGGTGTTTTTCATCGGACAAACCGATCGTGTGAACACGGCTTTAGTTTTACATTAGATTTCTGTGTGTGAGAGCAGCAAAGAGGGTGTCCTGGCATTACCAACAGGTGTTTTCCAGGATAACCAGAGTACAGAAGAAAGAGAGAGGGTGGAGTTTGGCAGTACTGCTGGCTAAATGACTGAATCACTCAGTGGCATCTCAAAGTTTAGTTTTCAAATAATATACATTATAACTAAAAGCTGCTGTTAGCCCATACCCTTCTCCAAACCTCTTCATCTTTTTTTTTAATCTTTATTTATATAAACCTCTACCTCCTAACATCCATGAGCCATCTGGGTGCTGGGTCCTGCAATCTGTCTCCACTCCAACACAGGTATTACTAGAAAATTAGTCACACTCTGTGATAGCTCATCTTAATATTGTATTCTGTTAACAATAAAGCAGCTGCATACATGTAGTCTCCACCCAAAAATAAAAACCTAGCACTCCCTAAACGTGTTTCACCCTAATGGGCTTGTTCACAACACAGAGTAGCTGCAGCTGTAACAAAGTGGTAGTAACCAATCCTAATTGTACAATTTTCCTAATGTAACACTTCTTCATTTCTTGTATTGACTTATGCCGCGTACACACGACCGTTTTTAATGTCATGAAAAAAAACAAAGTTTTTCTCAATGCGATTCTTATCAAGCCTGCCTTACATACACATGATCGTGAAAAAGAAAATACTTGAGCAAAGCGCGGTGACGTACAACACGTATGACGGCACTATAAAGGGGAAGTTGCATTCGGATGGCACCACCCTTTGGGCTAGTTTTGCTAATTTCTTGTTAGTAAATATTTGGTGAGAGACGATTCACACTTTTCAGTCTTCGTGCTTTTCAGTCTGTTACGGTGTGACGAATGTGCTATCTCCATTACAAACGCTAGTTTTACCAGAACGAGTGCTCCCATCTCATATCTTGCTTCTGAGCATGTGCATTTTTTTCCCGTCGTTAAAGCCTACACACGACAGTTTTTCAAGACGTGAAAAACGACGCCAAAGAAAGGGAATTTTCTAAATTTTTAATGCCCATTTTTTCACGATGAGAAAAAATGCTCTGGAGCCTACACACTGTCGTATATAATGACCAATTTAAAAAATTGCATTTTTCTCGTCATGAAAAACGGTCGTGTGTACACGGCATTAGAGTTTAAAACAAAATAGAAGAAGAAGTAGGGCCTTGAAATGTGTCAGGATTGCTAGCTTTTTATTCTTTATGGCATTTTTCATGGATTGTACCGCTTTTGGGCCACAGCCTGGACTATTTACCTCCAGAAGACAGCAACCGATGAGAGAGTCCAGACTGCGTAAACTGCATATGATTATAAACCTGGTGATGATAGTTCTTTGTGACTGACCTTTATTATTTGTTATAGTCATTTAAATAGTGGCAACAATTTACAAAGTGCTTTACATTCAGTACTTTCACATCCATCCTTGTCCTAACATAAATACTAGGGCCAATTTTAGACAGGGGCCAATTAACCTACCAGAATATTTTTGGAGTGTGAAAAGAAACCAGAGGAAGCCCATGCAAGCACAGGGAAAAATATAAACTCCATAAAGATAATGTCATGCCTGGGACTTCAAAACAAGGTCCACAGTGCTGCAAGGCAGAAGTGATAACTACTTAACTACTGTGCTGCACCATTTATTACCAATTATTACTAATACATGCCTAATTTGTACTTATTTGCATCTAATTTACTGCTTTTCTTTTAGTTGTTGCAATGTTCAATACTTCCCCGGGGTACAATTTGCTTAGCTGCAAGGATGTGAACTAAGACATTTTTGAATTAACACTCATTATCCTGCTTTACCCAATGATTGCTTACATTATCATTTTTAATATGGCTCCTTATTACAGTGAATGTACAATGTGCTTTGTGTGTGTTTCACTTTGTACAGAGTACAAAAACCAGGTTCTGCACAGGGGAGCTCTCTGCCAGGTTGGTATTGTTTTCGTAGGAAGACAGTTTTTACTCTGAAACTCTTTTTGAAACATGCATATCTGTCTTTCCCAGGAAAAGATTTTATATTTTAGGATGGGCAGTAAAAATGGTAGGAATGTTATGCTGGACCAGTATAAAAAATCAACTGACATTATCTAGATAATGAAGAACATGCAATAAAACTAAGGTACAAAAACATATAGGTACAGTATTCAATTACAAGAACTCCTCTGACATGTACAGTATTTCACAAAACTGAGTACACCTCTCACATTTTTGTAAATATTTTATCTTTTCATGTGACAACACTGAAGAAATTACACTTTGCTACAATGTAAAGTAGTTAGTGTACAGCTTGTATAACATTGTAACTTTGCTGCCTTCTCAAAACAACTCAACACACAGCCATTAATGTCTAAACCGCTGGCAGCAAAGGTGAGTACACCCCTAAGTGAAAATGTCCAAATTGGGCCCAATTAGACATTTTCCCTCCCTGGTGTCATGTGACTCATTAGTGGTTCAAGGTTTCAGGTGTGAATGGGGAGCAGGTGTGTTAAATGTTGTTATCGCTCTCACTCTCTCATACTGGTCACTGGAAGTTCAACATGGCACCTCATGACAAAGAACTCTCTTTTTTGCTCTACATAAACATGGCCTAGGCTATAAGAATATTGCCAAGACCCTGAAACTGAGCTGCAGCACTGTGGCCAAGACCATACAGGAATTTAACATAACATATTTTACAGATTCCAGGCCTCGCCATGGTTGATCAAAGAAGTTGAGCGCACATGCTCCGCATCATATCCAGAGGTTATAGCTAAATAGCTAAATATGCAGATGAAATTCATCATAAAGTAACAATTTTACCTGCCAGTAGATTTGTATTTCTGACCATTTAGTCTTTAGATTTACATAGGCCAGCCACACAGCATAGCCAGGTGGATAACCCAAATTACAGTTAAAGAATACAGTGGTGTTCTCTATCCACACTGGACAGTGAAAGAGCAGCAGCAGATTAACAAGGTATCCCCCTACTCATTATGCTCTTTTAAACACATTTCCATTCAGCAAACATAAATCCCTACCCTGTCTACGAAAAATGATTGAAGAATGCAAAAGTGTGGAAATAAGTGTAAAGACCACAATGCCCAAATCAGAGAATAAATATGGACAGGAAAGAAAATGTGCTTGCAATTGGCATACAGTATGTAACCAATGTACATATATTAGCATCAGCCTTTACTTTTGGTAAATACACAGGAGCCATACATGTTTAAATAACAGACTCCGGAAAAAGTTTTGAATGGAAATTATAATCATTTGTGGTGACAGAACACATTTTCTTTCTCTGTGTGAAACAACTTTTGTTTATAAGATTTGTCATTCACTTTTATGGTTCATTCATAAATCGTGCTTCATAACAGACTGCAAAATTACATGTTTCTTTAGCCTTATTATTTTCACAGTACTGTATACTAGGGAATAACAATGTTCTAAACCAGTGTAATGGTCAGGGGTTAACGCCGTTACGATATTCCATTCCACCAACCCAAGACAGCTTCCGACACGCCACAATTCAGCAGACAGGACCCTTTGGATTTTCCCCCAGAATAACGAGACACAGCTCTGTTCTCTGGTTCCAAACAGACAGATCTTTTAATGGTAAAACTCAGGTTTTTATACAGTTAGAAGCCCCAAGAAGCAATGGCTTAACTCCACCCACAACATGACACAGAGAGCTCAATACACATTCCTTTAGATAATGACATTCAGATAATCTACATGAGCTAATTACTAGTCATAAGCTATTCTCACCTGCTACACAATACACATTCCTTTAGTGAACATAAGTCAGACGTCTGACCTTTAGAGTGTGTTAACTCACAACACATATTATCATCAATAGAACTTTCACACAATACAGGGTTGGACTTTTATGTACAGCCGTATGTGAAGGACCTACCAGCATACATCTGGGACACTAGTGATTCCTTGACAAACTGGGCCCTTTTCGACATTTAATGATGGCTGAAGCTTGCCACAATGGACATTTCTTCATTGTATACTGTATACCTAATGATGCCGGCCTACGGGCTGTTGAATATTTTTTGACCAAACAGGGGTCCCCTGGGTTACCAAGTGCTTACATACTAAAGTGTCTTGAGTTCATCTTGGTTAACAATCATTTTAGATTCAAGGGGAGTACGTATACACAAACTCGAGGGACAGCTATGGGGAGATCTGCAGCACCCTCATTTGCCAACTTATTCGTTGGCTATCTCGAGGAAGTGTACATCTGTCCCCCCTATACGGTAAATATGTAAAAAAATGGATGAGGTACATTGATGATATTTTTATTATTTGGATGGGGAGCGAGGCTGACTTTGGTAGGTTTGTAGAGTTCCTAAACAGTGTTTTTCCAGGGATAGTATTCAATCCAGAACTTTCAAGTGAGCGTATTCCATTTCTTGATGTGCTCATTACCATCACTAATGGTACTATAACTACATCCCTATACACCAAACCTACTGACAGGAACACCCTGCTGCACGTTCAGAGCGCACACCCCACACATTTACGTAATAATCTGCCGATCTCACAGTTTGTACGAGTTCTACGGATCTGCTCAGATAAGCAAGAAAAAAAGAAAGAACTTGATATCATGTATCACAAATTCCTGGAACGGGGATACCCCAGACCAGTCCTGGATCAGGCCCTTGATAAGGCACTGGTTGGTAGCAATAGTACCTCCGGCCCTATTACCCGCCCTTTGTTTGTCCATACATTCAATCAAGAGTCAGGTATTATCAAACGTGCTACTGAACGTAATCTTAACATATTGCAATCAGATAGGTCCTTGGGATCTGCGATCAAAACCAGACCGATGATGGCGTACAAACGAGGAAGGACATTGCGTGACCACTTGGTACAAGCCGATCCTCGACATAAGTATGCCAAAATCGCACCTCAAATATCTCAGAAAACTAGGTGTTTTGAGTGCCACAATTGCAATGTATGTAATTTGCTTATTTATCCCTCACATGCTTTATTGAAGATAGATGATAGCTTGCTTTTTTCTTGTTTCATTTAGCATTTTTTCTTTCCTCGATCATATATTATGACATACCGATGATATGTGTATATAGGTCTAAGTGTATCTACTGTAGTAAGCATCTCTTTTTATTGCCATTTTCTGCTTGAGTGATACCCCAATAGGTATGATTGTATACCATGTGACTTTTTTTCTTGGGCTCTTTTTGGGCCCTTTTACCTGTTTTTTGTCTTTTCTTCTTTTTTCTACCTTGAAGGTGTAGTTATGCCACTTCAGCTCAACATGGCCGGTGACTAATGAGACCTAGCTTTTTTTATCAGGTCCCAGCAATATGAAATATATAGGCATTAACTGCTATAGCTTCTTTTGAGCATAGATGACTTTAGTCCTTTTTGAGACTGGCCATAGCTTTAGTTATTTTAACTATGCACAACGTTTTGCACTTCACAGCGTGTTGATCTCAGTATCTATATATTTTTTCCTTCATTACTTTTTTATTTTTATATTTATTTTTATTTTTATAAAATTTTTATGTTTATTTATTTTTATTATTTATTATTTATTCCTTTTTTTTCTTTTGAGTTTCACATTTATTTTATTTCATTCTTATTTTTATTTTTATTCTAATTTTATTTTTATTATTATTTTTTTATTTTTTGCATTTTTGTTTGTTGTGTCTATTTTGTTTCATATTTATACTTATTTTTATCCACATGCCCAGTGATGCACTGAATGCAGCGCCTGTACGTTACTGGTTTCTGTGACGACGGCGGCACGCATGTTGGCGTTCCCCATGATCCACTGTTCACTGTAGCAGAGTGTGATTGGTTGGAGGTGGCTCACATGGCACAACATGATTGGCTGGAGGCGGCTCCATTGTGCCAATGTAATGGGACAACAGGGACAAGCGGGGATTTCTTTCGCTATTGTGGGGTCTATTCTTTAATACCCCACACCATTGCATCCACACAGAGCGCATATGGAGGAGCACCATTGGGATTTCATATGGGTGAGTGTTATCTTATCAACTAATTTTCTTGCTGCTGACGCTGCATTATGTCACGTGGGAAAGTGGAGGAGGAATAGGAGGGGGAGGATGTGTTTTATGTAACTCTTCACATGTTCCCATTGGTGGCTGTCTTTTATATATGTAATGGTGTTACACTGATTTTGTATCACTTGCCTGGCGAAGAGGCCCTGCGCGACCTCGAAATGATGCTATCCTTGTGATGTTTTCACTGCAATAAATTTTGGACGTTCTGTACGATCCATGCTGTGCTGGCGAATATGTTCGTATGGTATCTGTACCTCTCCTCTCTCTTCAGTTGGTGCTGCTGTGACTTCTGCTGCTGCAGCACCTCTTTGATGTAGCCAAGTGGCATCCACAGCCGCTATAACCAGGTCTATAATTTCAGGTGGAGGGTTAGGACCATACTGTGCCAGTCCTCGTTTAATAGCCTGATCAAAACTTTCTTCCTCGGGTGTCCTGTCTGTTACGCTGGGCCTTTCAGCTCTATCCATTTCGACAAGTTCTGCGATAATGTCCCTTTTCTTACGGTTGCTGGCCGGTCTGCTCCAGCCCTCCAGTAAGTCCTTGAGGGAAGAGAGCTTCAGCCATTCATACTGTCTCTCCATTGTCCTGTGTCCTCTTGCAGCCGTCCTTTAAGGCTGTGGAATCATCCCACTGCTTGCCACCAATTGTAACGGTCAGGGGTTAACGCCATTACGATATTCCATTCCACCAACCCAAGACAGCTTCCGACACCCCACAATCCAGCAGACAGGACCCATTGGATTTTCCCCCAGAATAACGAGACACAGCTCTGTTCTCTGGTTCCAAACAGACAGATATTTTAATGGTAAAACTCAGGTTTTTATACAGTTAGAAGCCCCAAGAAACAATGTCTTAACTCCACCCACAACATGACACACGGAGCTCAATACACATTCCTTTAGATAATGACATTCAGATAATCTACGTGAGCTAATTACTAGTCATTTACCCAGACGTTCCGACTCCGTGATAAGCTATTCTCACCTGCTACACAATACACATTCCTTTAGTGAACATAAGTCAGATGTCTGACCTTTAGAGTGTGTTAACTCACAACACATATTAGCATCAATAGAACTTTTTACACAATACAGGGTTAGTTAGCATAGCACCATGAAATAACTTAGGAGCCAGGCTTAATTAACACAATAGACAATAGAATGCAATCACAGTAAGCTTTCATCACTACAGCCAGGTAGCTGGAGGCGATTAACATCAATTAACATCTCAACAGTTTATGTTCCACATTGAAGGAGACACTATATTGACCTGTTGTGTTCAGAATGAACAACTTGTAATATTTCCAGATATCCTGCAATACATGAATTATTATTACTGTCCCATCTCATGTAATCCATGATATCAGTTCTCAGTCATCCTATGCCCCTAGTGGACATAGGATGACCCTAGACACAAGAGTCATTGGTGAAGCTGACACAGGAGTACCCCATATCCTTCAAGCGCCTCTGGGTCCCACGGGCCATACCGTTACAACCAGATAGAAAAAACATGATATTTGAGTAAATAAAAAAATGTATGTGTAAATTTCCTAAAGTTATTGTTTCTTAAAGTGGATGTAAACCCACTATCATCCTTTCTAAACTACTGCCATAGTGCTGATCTATAGGAATATACATGCCTCCTGCATGTATTCTTACCTGTCAAATGTTTCCCATCTGTCCACCTGTCTGATGGAATTTATTCCCTACTTAGCAGTGACACAAACTCAACCCCTTCCCTCTTGTGAGAAGGGCGATCTGAGTAGACAGTCCCAATTCTTTCCGTCTTTATCAACCACATTCCTCAGCATTTGTTTTAACATTTTGTTTAATCTTTCAACTAGCCTATCTGTTTGAGGGTGATACACTGAAGTATGTAACTGAGTCACTTTCAGAAGTTTGCAAAGCTCTTTGGTTACTCTAGACATAAATGGGGTGCCCTGGTCAGTTAGTACTTCTTTTGGAAGGCCCACACGGCTGAAAACCTGAAATAGCTGAAATAGCTCTTTGCCAATAGTTTCAGAGAGGAATCACTTCTGGGTAATGGGTGGCATGGTCCATCATCACCAAGATGTGCGGGTGCCCTCTAGTGGACTTCAGCAAGGTGCCAATCAAATCCATTGCGATCCTCTCAAAAGGGAGTTCAATGATGGGCAGGGGTTCCAAAGGACTGTGGAAATGTGACATGGGTACAGAAATCAAACTGGGCAGGAGGAACAATACATTTACACTTCCTTAGTGATCCCGGGCCAATAGAACCTCTTGGTGATTCTTTCCCAAGTCTTTTCAGCTCTTAAATGTCCCCCAAGAATGTGCCCATGGGCCAGTTCTAAGACCAACTTGCGGTAAGGTTTGAGCACCACCAGTTGCTCAATGGTTTTCTTTTACCCTCTGTGACAGCCGATATAACAGGTCCCTTTCCATGATGAAGTAAGGGAAGGCAATCCTCTCATCTGGGTTAACTAATTCCCCATCTATTTTCACTGCATTCTCCAGGGCCCTTAGTAATGGGGGTTCCAATAGAGAAAGTCGGCACTCCAAATCCTTATTGAATGGTTTATTAGGTATACATAAAAGGGTACCAGCCTGTTGTACCCTTCGATGTATAGGTAATAAACCATTCACTAAGGATTTGGAGCGCTAATTATATGCTGTCGTGAGGACATCGTAGCCTGTACCCTCCTGTGGACTGTAACTGGTACCTAGGATATTTCATTGTAGAGTGCTGCAATTTGTGACTGTTTGCTCTTAGTAATGTGGGGTCCTTCAATTGTTCAGTGGCAAACCTTTCTCTGTGTACCTCTAGATCATCAAACACTAGAGGTTGCTGTTCCTCTTCTGAGGTTGCAGGCTCTTCCCTAGGCTCTGTTGTTTCCCCTGCTAAGATTGACAAGGGAAACTCAGGAGAATCCTCACACTTAGAGGATTCCTTAGTAGAACCTTCAGGCTTTGAAGAACCATTTAATGGTGAATCTGGGCAATCTCAGAGCTCGCAGAATTTTGAGAAATTACTTCCCACAATGGCGTCATGTGGTATTTGGGGAACCAAACCCACCTGGTGACGCAGGTTACCGCAAAAGGTTTAAAAGGATAACGTAGTCACCGGATACTCTTGAGTGTTCCCATGTACACAAATGATGCAACTTTCCTAGGGTGCAAGGTTTTTCCCACCACCAGTTCAGTTTTTACCAAGGTAACTAGGCCACTTGGATCCAACAATACAACAACATTTTTACCATTTAAACACATTTTGCATAAAATGTTTCTTATGTACTACAAAAAATGTGGTTTATTTGCTTACGTTTTAATGTGGTTTATATCCTATATAAATACAGTGACTACAGCAGGCTCATACTCCAGATGATGTCTCTTTAGACAAAACGCGCCAGTCAAGCCATGCTTATGCCATTGCGTTGCCTATACTGTTCATTACAAGTGCTTGTTCATCTATTCAAATGTGAGTGTTCCCAATTTTATTACATTTCATAATATTTTTACGGGTTCACAGTATGTGGCATATTTGTTTCTTTTTTGGTCACACTGTTTGACTACATGAGAAAGACTCTGCTCATTTTGCTGGTTATATCTGTGAAATGTCTATCTGAGCCATCCATTGAATGGAGGTATTATCTTCCACTTTAGTCAGAAGTACAGGCACAGATGTCCCATGTATTGGTGTTTACACCAAAAGCCTTGTTGACTCATTGAGCTCATTGAGTGTATGCCCATTTGAGTCTATTCACTCCAGTAAGCCTTTTCACAACCAGTGGTGGTCGTATTGCACACTCACTCAACACTGATGTCACAGGAACACTTTTTGTCTTCTATTGATCCATTTTTTTTCTTTTCATCACTATTCCTCTACTGACTTATCAACTTTCATAAGAAACTATATGGCCTCATTCAGAGTTTAATATATAATTTTGTGTTCATTCACATTGGTTTATATTGTTTTTTTCACACATGATTTTGTAGCTATACAGAATTTTTATTTTTTTTGTTTACAAAAGTTTATTGAAAATTTTCAATGAAGAAAATAATAGTAGTAATACATGGACAATCATACAGGTTGACAAAGATAGAAGTCCGTACAAAGTTGTTAAATGACAGGTAAGAACATATGTGGGGTACATTGCATATCATAACATCAGAAGTAGATATTGGTAGAATCAGTTGTCTAGTAGGAGTTGAATAAAGAGAGCTCACTGAAGGGTATATAGGGTGGGGTTAATAGTGTGGTGGGGTAATCCAACATGACCATTTAGTGTTATAGGTCTGAATGCTATCATTAAGTGTGTGATAAACTTTTTCGGAGAGCTTGAGGGTTTCCATTCTTTCAAGTACCTGAGTCCAGGAGACATTACTAGATCTCCAGTTAAGTGCAATCATCCACTGAATGGAACTGCATAATGAGTGAAATAATCTAGTAGAGTGGGTGGGAATCTCTGGGATCTTGTCATATAGTATACATATTTGGGGGGAGGGGGTGATTGTATGGCCCGAGGAGTCTTTGAATCTGGCAGCCGCCAGATTCCAAATATGATTTAAGGAGGGGCAGCTCCAGAAGGTGTGCAGTAGTGTGCCCGGTTCTGCACAGCCTCTAAAGCAGTTCGGGGAAACTGAGGTATAAAATGTGTGTAGCTTTGTAGGGGTGAGATACCATCTGGTAAAGAGTTTCGTTGGTGTTTCTCTGAAGGATATGGCCTTGTTACATTTTCTTAGATTTTCCGCCATGGCGTACCATGTATCAGGGGTGAAGGTTGTGTTCAGATCATTCTCCCAGTGAAGCATTTGATTGGATTTATCTTGTAGGTTAAGGTTATTAAGGTAGCTATATATGCGGGAGATCATCCCTTTATCCCTGGATGATGAGATACATATCCTTTCAAATGTTGTGTTCGTGGAGGGAATGGTGAGAGAGAAGTGTTGGGCATAGAAAGATTTGATTAATTCATAGTTTTCTAGTTCTCTGGAGGGTAGGCCATTTTCTCTCTGTATCTGTGTAAAGGGTTTAAATACCCACTTGGCTAGAAGTGAGGATAGTGTGGTGAGATTGTTATCAATCCAAGCAGAGAACCTCTGTCTGTTGTCAAAGGCGAGCCTAAGCCTAGGATCACCTAAGAAGGAGGTTAGGGGAGAGATGGGTGAGGAGAGAAGATAAATATCTTTGATTTTCAGCCATAGTTGGAGTAATTGTGCAACTATTCTGTTAAGTTTTGAGAGTTTTATGTATGTAATGTTGTTGGACCAAATAGTACCCTGAAGATGGAAAGGGAGGATCGAGCTAGCTTCGAATCTTTTCCACGGTAAATCATATGAGGGGGGGAACCATTGGGAAATCTGGGATAATTTAGTAGCTAAATAGTAGTGCCAGAGATTTGGGGGTCCCAAACCACCCATAGACTGGGGGCGGTGTAAAAGAGCATAGCCATACCTAGGCTTTTTATCTGCCCATAGAAATTTATTTATTGTTCTCTGCAGGCCTTCTATCTTGGATTTGGGGACTGTTATAGGGAGGGAGCGAAAGTAGTAGAGTATTTTGGGTATAATAGTCATTCGAACTGCACAAACTCTTCCTAAGAAAGAGATATGATATGAGGACCATGATTTAAGAAGGTTTTCAATACGAGCTATTATATGAGGGAAGTTGGATTTATAGAGTAGCGAGTGTGAGGCTGTAATATTAACCCCCAAGTATTTGAAAGAGAGAGGGCACCAAATAAAAGGGAAGTTTTGTTGTAATAATTTTTGCACATCAGAGGGAATATTAAGTGAAAGGGCAGAACATTTATTGGCGTTAATTTTAAGGCCTGATATATCATGGAATATTTTTAGGGTATCTAGGAGGACCGGTATGGACAACAAAGGTTCTGAGATGAAGACTAAAGTATCATCTGCATACATACTTATCTTAAATTCTGAGTCATGTTTAATATATCCTCGGATATCTGTATTGGATCTAATGGCCTGTGCCAGGGGCTCTATGGCAAGTGCAAATAAGAGTGGGGATAGTGGGCAGCCCTGTCTCGTACCCCTGCCTAGTGGGAAGAAGTTCGAGTTATTGCCCGGAATTTTAACACGAGTCTGGGGTGAGTGGTATAAAGCGTTAAATCCTTGCAGAAATTGGGCTGAGATTCCATATCTCGGGAGAAGATCATTTAGGTAGGACCAGCTAACGCTATCGAAAGCCTTATGGATGTCGAGGCTTAGGAGACAGGCTCGCTTGGAATTTAGATTGGCGTCTTGGACAATGTTTGTTACTAATCTAATGTTGTCTACTATTTGTCTACCTGGTATAAAACCAGTTTGATCTGGGTGAATTAGGGGGGATATAACCTTAGCTAGTCTGTCAGCTAGTAACCTACCAAAGATTTTTAGATCGTTGTTCAATACTGAAATGGGACGATAATTTTGGGGGAGAGTATGGTCCTTGTCTGGTTTAGGGATCAGGGAAAGGTTCGCAAGGAGCATCTCCTCTGGGAAATTGTTACCCTCAAGGATGTGATTGAAAAGGTTTGTTAGATTGGGGACTAGAAGAGGGGAACATTTTTTGTAATAGGAAGATGTGAATCCGTCCGGACCAGGGGCCGTGGATGTTTTGAGAGACTTTATAATTTGGGAGATTTCATCTGCGGTGCAGGGACCGTTTAGCGAGTCTTTTTGGTTTTGATTTAAGGTGGGAAGCTGGAGGTTGTCCAGCCAGGATTTGGAGAGAGCATTTGGTCTGCCACCTGAATCGGATAGCAGATCTTTATAAAAGGTGGTAAAAATTTTTAAAACCTCTTGAGGATGAGTGATGAGGTTCCCATTATTATCTCTTAATTTGTATATATGGGTGGGGTTTCCATCCTGATTCAGCTTCCTAGCAAACATGGCTGATGGGGAGTTACTGTGCAGAAAAAACTTGGCCTTCGAAAATCTCAAAGATCTTTCGGTATTGGCGGATAGTATTAGGTCGAGATCCCGACGTTTAGCCTGTATCTGATTAGTAATATCTTGGGAAGTGGAGTGTTGTAATTTTTTGTACAGTTCATTTAGATCATTAGTTAAACTTTTAATTCCCGCTAGTCTCTCCTTATTCTTTGTTGCCGCAATTTGGATAATGTGACCCCTCAGGACCGCCTTATGGGCAACCCAGAGGGAGGTAGGGGGGGTGTCAACATTTATATTTTCCAAAAAGTAATTCTCAATATGGGTGGTTATAGTGTTCTTGATGTCAGGATTTGTTAGGAGTGAGTCATTAAGTCGCCAATTATATATAGAGGGGACCAGGCCTATGTGGGATGTGTAAAACGAAGTAATGTCATGGTCGGACCAAGGACAGGGGTGTATGTGTGCTTGTGATGAGTTGGCTAATAAAATTGGGGTACAGAAGATGTAATCCAGCCTGGCATAGCAATCATGAGGATGTGAATAATGCGTATAGGATTTAATACCAGTGTTATGTGCTCTCCATGAATCAATAAGTTGGAACTTGTTAATGAGTCTGTTAATGGATTTAGAAAATGCCTTAGAGGAGGGGGATATCCTGCTCCTATCTAGGGCAGGGTGTGCGGCCAGGTTGAAGTCACCTCCTAAGATGACATGGGGGGCTTGGAATTTATCTAGGATGTCAAAAAATTTGGAAAAGAATGTAGTTTGAGCATCATTCGGGGCATAAACAGACGCAATTGTGATTACTTTGTTGTTAATGGTGCCTTTAATAATTATAAAACGGCTTTCTGGGTCTTTATAGATGTGTTGAATGTCTAAAACCACAGTATTTCTAATAAATATCGCTACCCCTCGTGTTTTATTGGTAAAAGTTGTGTAGTGATATTGATTATATGATCTGTTAAAGAAGGTGGGGTGTTTAGAAGTGGCAAAGTGGGTTTCCTGGATTAGGACAATGTCCGCCCCCAGTCTTTTGTAGTGCTGAAACGCCTTTTTCCGTTTCTGGGGGGAGTTAAAGCCTTGTGTGTTATGAGATATAATTTTAAGATTCATGGTAAAACCTTACATGAAATAACTTCTGAAAGTACGACATCTTTATATATAGTTCCAGGGGCGGACCACAGTCCCGACCGGGCCCGCATACAGTTCCTGTCAGGAGTGTGGTCAGCAACCCCATGGGTATCAACAACAATTCAAAATATAAATGCACCTTGGTGAGCAGCAAATTATATTTAAAACTAAAGCAACAGTAGTATAGCAATGTATGGGTCCACATGTCTTGGGGGTCATGAACCATGTAAAACAAACGTGAGGTCTCATAAGCCTCTAGAGTAAGTATCATAAATCTGTTTAGGAACATACAGATAATGGGGACAGAGTAAAGTCTGTCACTAAAATATAAAACAAAAAAGAACAGAAAGAAGGACAAATCGTCCTTATCCCAACAGCCGACCGGGTGAAGCCCCATACTGAGATGGGGCAGCAGCCGAGTGTAGCTGTAGGGGTGGGGTCAATCAAGCGGCGGCGGGTGCACCGGGCATTTTAATATTTTAAGATTAATGCATTGTGGTGGTACTGTCCATGTCATATATGAGGTGCAACTTGCACCAATAACCGTTATAGTGCGTATTGTGGATAATTATAGATATCTCAAACAATATCACCACTATAGAGTGTAAAATATACCCTTCAGTTAGATACATTAAGATTGGAACAAAATGGTCGTAATGAGATATAACCACAGAACAAATATAACCACTGGCATACTCCGTGAGAAATATATAACTGAATGTGTAAAATATAACCTGATGGGGTAACCACATACACTCGGTCAGTGTGCAGATCCATACAGTCCAATAAAGATAGATTCGGAACTGGTGAGTAGTTTATAAAGTTCGCTGTTGTATGGATGGATGCATTTGGGAATCTTGAGGTGTCTCTGGTCAGTATTTCCATCTAGAAGAGGAGAAAAACAAAAACAAAAAAAACAAAAACAAAAGGAGACCCCGACCAGCCTGCAGGTACAAGTAAATCAGATATAGGGCATGCCATAAAGAATAGGTTAGATGTTAGGACTGTTCATTGTCCATGATGGACTTAGTAGTGCTGGTTTTGAAAGGAGTTGATTAGTCTTCTTTGATCCCTCTGGTTGCGTCTGGTTGGAGGAGTAGACCAGATTGGTGAGGGCCTGGGCGTAGATGGGGGGCGGATTTGGGGGTCTTGGGCCAGCAGGCCCAATTTTATTAATAGCTCTTTGCCCTCAATGACATTAAATACTGTGTATGTTGATCCGTTGTGTGGGATCGTGAGCTTAAATGGAAATCCCCATCTATATTTGATTCTGGCTGTTTGTAAAACATTTGTGACCTCCTTCATCCTGCGCCTTCTGTCCAGGGTGGCAGGGGATATGTCTGGGTATAGCTGGATTCTCTTGCCTTCCATAGTAAGATTGGGTGTGTTCCTGGAGGCCCTCATAATGTCCTCTTTGACCAGAAAGTCTCTCATGTACATGATGATGTCTCTGGGGGGGCTATCAGAGGGAGGTTTGGGGCGAAGTGCCCTGTGAATTCTGTCACAAGTGAAAGCAGAAGGGGGTTTATCCGGCAGGAGGTTATGAAAAAATTTTGTTACTGCTGGCATAAGGTCTGTGATTGATTCAGGGACCCCGCGAAGCCTGATATTATGGCGGCGATTACGGTTGTCAAGGTCCTCGACCTGTGCTTGCATAAAAGCAAAATTGTCAGCCAAGTTTTCGTAATCTTTCCTGAGGTCATTGTGAGACAGGGAGAGCTCATCATGTTTGGTCTCTAACATGTCAGTACGGTTGCCTATGTTAGCTATTTCTTGTGATAAGGCTGCCGTGGAGCTATGAACCTCCTTCTCGATTTTGTCCACCAATTTGTTAAAAATGCTGGTCAGGCTAGCATCCAAGTCTGCTTTGGAGAGAGGGGCATCGTACTCACTGTTCTGGTGGTTAGATTGAACGTATGGGGATGTAAGTTCTTTGTAGGCCTGTGATCCCTCGTGCTGTCCGGCGCCATCTTGGGACACCTTACTGTGTCTTTGCTCCATTTCCATAAGGAAGTTTGTGAGGCAATGGCCGGAGCTCCGTTTCCCCTTCTTCCGCGCTGATGGCATGCACAAAGTGTTCCCACAGGGGTGCTGGGTGAAATCGCCGCTGAAAGTGCGTTTTAGCCCTGGGTAATCCGCCCGGAGGGACCGCGACCAACGGAGCACAGCTCAAGCGAGTCCTCCCTGCATCGCGCCGCGCATGCGCCCCCTATACAGAATTTTTAAGCGCTGCGCATATTTTTAATTTCTAGTTGGTGGTGCCCTAAACCAAAAATATAGTTGTAAGCTGACATAATCAATATTTATTAATAGGATAGGCACTAGCAGCATAGGCAGTCTCCCAGTTTCCTAGCAAATTCATTCAGTTACATCAGCATCAGGAGCTTGATAGCTGCTGATCCAGGACTGATTAATTTTGATAAATGTCATCATTTTGATAAATGTGGACAGGCGCATAGTTTGATCCATCACAAACCCTCCAGCAGCACTGAATGTCCATTCAGAAAGCATGCTTGATGCAGGATAGGCCAGTAGCTCGATTGCATATTTAAAAAATATTTATATAATATATATATATATATAATATAAAAAATGACCCCAAAATACAATTTGTTTTCCTCAGTTTAGGCCGATATGTATTCTTCTACATATTTTTGGTAAAAAAAATTCAATAAGTGTATATTTTTTGGTTTGCGCACAAGTTATTGCGTCCACAAAATAGGGGATATATTTATGGCATTTTTATTATATATATTTTTTTACTAGTAATTGCATCGATATGCAATTTTTATCAGGACTGCGACATTGCGGCGGACAGAACTCATATCAGAACTCATATCATAGAATAGATAATTTTTTTTATTAGTCAATCTGGTATGATGATGACTCCCTCAACAGTAATTTTTCATGGTAAGACCATGCTACTATATATTTGGAACTTAGGATAGTTGAATACAAAAAAACAATAGGGACGTGGAGATTGAACGATAATTTAATAAAGAATGTGAAAATGACATACAACAAGTAGTGAGAGAATTTCTATTAATTCATGAAGATGATGATACATCAATCCCTATACAGTGAGAAACACCTAAATGTGTAATGCGGGGAGTCTTCATCAAGCATGGATCTAGGCTGAAAAAGGAAAAAGAACAGAGCAGTCTCAATCAATGACGGAAATTATAAAATTCAAAAATAAGCATAAATAAAGCCTTAAAATGGAGGACAAAATAGCACTAAAAGAAAATACAGCTACAACACCTGCTTGATGAGGATTCACTTTGGGTGAGAGATAAGAATAAAATACAATTGTATTAACAAGGCAATAAAACAGGGACATTTCTTGCTAGAACTTTAAAAAATCAACAACCTATGACTTCCATAGTTAAAATCCAAAAAATAAATGGGGAAATGGTATATGACCCTACTGAAATACTAAAAACTTTTCATACATATTATTCTGAATTATATATTTTAAATAGTCAACAGGAAAATAAAGATAAGAAAAGGGAAGAGATTTTTAAATATATAAAAGATACAACTCTGCCGGTATTTTCAAGAGAAATCATGGAGGAACTGGAAAGAGAAATTTCAATAGAAGAAATTCAACATGTTATTTTCGAACTGGTCCTGGGCAAAAGCCCTGCACCAGATGGATATACCTCCAAAGTTTACAAATCATTTCAAGATATAATAATACTCATTCTTAAGAAAACATATAATTCTATATCTAAAATACAAATCTTTGCATCACAAAGTATGGAAGCCCACATTGTATTAATACCAAAACCGGAGAAAGATCACACATTACAGTAGGTGACCGCGATATTGTGTCAATCTCGCTCTTTTTCTCGGCGAGATTGACCACCTAAGAGCCCCGTCGCAGGAGCTAGCGCCGAGCCGGCTGATTTGGTATGAATCATGAGGGGGAACTCCATGCCAAATTTTAAATAAAAAACCGGCATGGGTTGCCCCCAAGAGCATACCAGGCCCTTGGGTCTGGTATGGATTGTAAGGAGAACCCCCCCTACTCCGAAAAAAACGGCGTGGGGGTTCCCCCACAATCCATACCAGATCCGTATACGAGGACGCCGCCCGGTCAGTCAGGAAAGGAGTGGCCCCCCTCCTGAGCCGTACAGGGCCGCATGCCCTTAACATGCCCCTCTACCCCAAAGCACCCCGTCCCCATGTTAAGGACAGGGCCTCTTCCCGACAACCCTGGCCGTTGGTTGTCGGGGTCTGCGGGCGGGGGGCTTATCGGAATCTGGGAGCCCCCCTTAATAAGGGGGCCCCCAGATACCGGCCCCCCACCCTAGGTGAATGAGTACGGGGTACAGTGTACCCCTACCCATTCACCTGGAAGAAAAGTGTCAATAAAATAAACACACATAGGCCCGGATTCAGAGACAACTTACGCCAAACGTATCTGTTGATACGCCGCATAAGTTGTAGGATGCGCCGTCATATCTATGTTCCGTATTCTCGAAACCAGATACGCCTGAATTTCGGCTTGATCCGACCGACGTAAGTCTCCTTACGCCGTCGTATCTTGGGTGCATATTTACGCTGGCCGCTAGGGGCGCTTCCGTTGATTTACGCGTCGAATATGTAAATTACCTAGATACGCCGATTCACAAACGTACTTGCGCCCGTCGCAGTAAGCTACGCCGTTTACATAAGGCGTACGTCTGGCGTAAGTTTTCCCCTCATAAAGCAGGGGTAAGTCATGTTAAGGTATGGGCGCGGGAACAGCGTTGTATTTTACGTCGTTTACGTAAGTCGTACGTGAATGGGGCTGGACGTAGGTTACATTCACGTCGAAAGCATTGAGCCGACGTATCTTAGGGAGTATTTGCGACGTGATTCTGAGCATGTGCGCGCATGCGCCGATCGTTCGGCCATGCATTTACATGGGGTCATGGTTAAATTTAATACTACACGCCCACTGCCTTGCTTCTTTGAATTAGGCGGCTTACGCTTGCCCTTTTACATTACGCTGGCGCAAGAAAGGGAGCAAGTGCTTTGTGAATACAGTACGAGCCTCTCTATGTTACGTCGGCGTAGCGCATATCAGATGTGCTACGCCGCTCTAAAGATACGAAAATCTCTCTGAATCTGGCCCATTATTTATTAGTCAGCTCCTGGGTTTTTTTCCGCTCTCCAGGGGTCTTCTTCTGACGTTGGGGGTCGTCTTCTCCGCTCTTCTTCTGCTCTCTGGTGTCGTCTCGGCGCTCCCCGGTTCTACTCCCGCTCGCTTATCGGTGCCTTCTTCGGGGCTGGCCGCCCCTATCTTCTTTATCTTTGTCTTTTCTTTTCTTCTTTTCTTCCGATGTTGACTCGACGCTCCTTCCCGCTGTAATGCCGGGTGTGCGGTGTGCAACAATTTATATAGGCCTCTTATGATGTCACAGTCCCAGCATGCTCCGGGACCCACTCCTTTCCTGACCGGCCAGGCGTCGTGCTCGGATATGGGTCTGGTATGGATTGTGGGGGAACCCCCACACTGTTTTTTCGGTGTAGGGGGGGTTCTCCTTACAATACATACCAGACCTAAGGGCCTGGTATGCTCCTGGGGGGAACCCATGCCGTTTTTTTATTTAAAATTTATACCAAACACGGCGTCTAGAATTGGCAGGAATCCAAGTCGGATTCCCCGTCGCTTCTATGTCGTGCTCGCTGGAATGTGCTTTTCTTATTGCAGCGAGTGCGAGATGTCGGCACCCTGTCGCCGAGAACCATCGTGATGCCGTCGTGCTGGAAACACATTCTTGCGGACAGGTACTGTATGTAATAACTACCGACCAATCTCTTTGACAAACATTGATATAAGACTATATTCAAAGATCACTTCGAATAGATTAACACCCATATTACTAGGATATATAAATTTAGATCAAACAGGCTTTATAAAAGAATGAGAAGCAAGGGATAATATTATAAAAACTTGTACACTGGTGGAATATGCTCGGAGACCTGTCATCCCAACATGTTTATTATCTTTTGATGCTAAAAAAGCATTTAATAGAGTGGGATGGCAGTTCTTGGAGGAAACACTAATCCAGACAGGAATGGGCCCAAAAATGCTTAATAGGATTGTTGCATTGTATTCTAATTCACGGGCCAAAATCAGAACTAATTGAATGTTATCGGAATACATATAAATCTCAAACGGAACATGACAGGGGTGGCCACTATCCCCCTTATTATTTATACTAGTGATGGACTACCTTATACAAGCAATAAGGAAGAATGGAGATATACAAGGGATCAATATTAAACATAAAGGGCTAGATTCACATAGATTTCGGCGGGCGTTGTGTATCTCAGATACACTACGCCACCGTAAGTTAGAGCAGCAGGTCCTGTATTCACAAAGAAGTTGCGCTCTAACTTACAGCGGCGTAGTGTAACTGGGCTGGCGTAAGCCCGCCTAATTCAAAATAGGCTGGTTGGGGGCGTGTTCTATGCAAAATATTATTGACCCCACGTATTTGACGTTTCTAACGAACGGCGCATGCGCCGTCTGTGGACGTATCCCAGTGCGCATGCTCCAAATTACGCCGCAAAGACTCATTGGTTTCGACTTGAACGTAACTTACGTCCATCCCCATTCACGTAAAACGTGAAAAATTTTACGCGGTTCCGACGTCAATATTTAACATTGGCTGCGCCATCTTTTTGGTGGTTTATCTTTACGCCTGAAAACGCCTAATGTAAACGGCATATCTTTACTAGGATAGGCGTATCTAGCTGATTTACATATTCTAGGCATAAATCAGCGTACACGCCCCTAGTGGCCAGCGTAAATATGCAGTTAAGATACAACAACGTAGGAGACTTACGCCAGTCGTATCTTAGCAATATTTAAGTGTATCTCAGTTTGAGAATACGCTTAAATATACGACGGTGGGGATTCGGACTTACGACGGCATATCTACTGATACGCCCGTCGTAAGTCTACATGAATCTGGCCCAAAGAATATAAAACAGCAGTTTATGCAGATGATTTATTAATATATGTGACTAACCCCATTATAACAACACCTAATTTAATAAAATAATTTAAATGATTTGGGAAATTAAGTAATTTTAAAGTTAATTTTGATAAATCGGAAATGCTAAATGTATCACTAACAGAAAAAACACAATTATTATTACAAAAGTATTTTTTGTTTAAGTGGCAGCAAATAGCAATTAAATATTTGGGAATTTATATTCCGACAGACCTTAATAAGTTACAATTGAATTACAATGTGACAGTCTGAAAAGTAATACAATTATTACAAAAATATGAAAAGGTAACATAGTCATGGATGGGAAGAATTAACATAATAAAAAATGGACATACTACCAAAATTGTTATATATTTTTCAAACTATTCCCTTAGCTATTCCAAAAAACTAAAGATTAAATTAAGAAAAGCAATATGAAGTTTCATATGGGCCCACAAAACACCACGAATTAGAAGAAAAATGTTAACTAGAACTAAAACAAATGGTGGGTTAGCATTACCAGATTTCTTAAAATATCTACAAGCTGACTCCCTGATTAGGATTATAGACTGGTACCACAATAGGGAGGATAAACAATGGGTTAAACTAGAGGAAGATATAATAAGAATCCAACTTAAAGCCCTCCCTTGGATAATACCTCATTTAAGACCTGGAAACAAAAAAAAAACAATCTTTACAATAGATACATTAAAAATATGGGATGCAGAATTAAAAAAGGGGGAACCTATCCACTATCATGGGACCTATGACTCCCTTGTTCTCCAATCTAGAATTTCCACCAGCCTTGGCAACCACAAAATACTTAAAATCGAATATACTGGAGAACGCAAGGATGGCCCAGATCTTAGTGAAAGGGAAAATGGCAAAATTCCAAGATTTGGGATTAGAACATAAATGGCTACAATACCATCAATTAAACACATATATTGCAACAAACATGGAATTATATTTAATAAATAGATCAAAAACTAAATTTGAAGAAATATTAACAGATGAAAAAAAGCCAACTAAAAAGTTATCTAAGTTATATGACCTACTACTCCCCTCAGGATCCTTCAGAGAGATAACAGGAATGAAAAAATGGGAAAAAGAAATAGGGAGATCAATATCGGAGATAGAACGGGGGAAAATATTTGAAACTATTTATAAAACATCAATAGCGAATAAATATCAAGAAAGAAATTACAAAATAGCAATGAGATGGTATTGGAGCCCAGTAGCGCTAAATAAAATAAATAGTGGAAAAACAGATCTATGTTGGAGATGTAAGGTTGAAAGGGGACTATGGAACACATTTGGTATGTGTGTCATATGGTGAGAGAACTATGGAAAAAAGTCCATGAGATATATCAAAAAATGTCGGGAATAGAAAGGCACCTAAATATAGATATCTCACTATTATGTCTGATACCAGAATCAATAAAGAGTTTTAAGAAGAATATTTTCCATCATATGACATCAGCAGCCAAAACAACAATAACAAATAGCAAATGGAGAGAAAATAAAATTCCAAATATAGGAGAATGGATATGTGAAATTAACAAAATACAATATATGGAAAGACAGATAAGGGAAGAAGGATACATAAATAGTCAAATGCCAGCAATATGGCAGAAATGGCATGAATTTCGGCTCTCAACAAGAATGAAAGATTATTTATAAGTGGAAAGTAAAGGAAAATATGAAGGGGGAAAATAAATGAAATATAAAATGAGTACAGGGAAAAGGAGAGAATAGTGGGATGGTGTATATGTGTAGTAAATGGTGTTTTTAAAGATAATGTGAATTATGGAAAATGATTAAGATTTTGTATATTGAATAACGAGTAGAAATTGATATATACCATGACAGAATCTTGTTTAACCGCTTAAGCCCCGGACCATTTTGGTGGTTAAAGACCGGGCCACTTTTTGCGATTCGGCACTGCGTTGCTTTAACTGACAATTGGGTGACTGTGCGACGTGGCTTCCAAACAAAATTGATGCCCTTTTTTTCCCACAAATAGAGCTTTTTTTTGGTGGTATTTGATCACCTGTGTGATTTTTTTTTTTGCGCTATAAACAAAAAAAGAGCGACAATTTTGAAAAAAATTCAATATTTTTTTACTTTTTGCTATAATAAACATCCCCCAAAAATATATAAAAAAATACAGTTTAGTCCGATATGTATTCTTCTATATATTTTTGGTAAAAAATCGCAATAAGCGTTTATTAACTAGTTTGCGCAAAAGTTATAGCTTCTACAAAATAGGGGGCTGTTTTATGGCATTTTTAGTAATCATTTTTATTACTAGTTATGGCGGCGATCAGCGATTTTTATTGTGACTGTGACATTATGACGGACACATTGGACACTTTTGACACCATTTTGGGACCATTGTAATTTTTATAGCGATCAATGCTATAAAAATGCACTGGTTACTGTAAAAATGACACTGGTAGTGAAGGGGTTAACCACTAGGTGGTGCTGCAGGGGTTAAGTGTTCCCTAAGAAGTGATTCTAACTGTTTGGGGGCGTGGCTACACGTGACACATCACTGATGACTGTTCCCGATCACGGGGAACGGTCATCAGTGACAGTGTCACTAGGCAGAATAGGGGAATGCCTTGTTTACAAAGGCATTCCCCTATTCTTCTCTTGCCGACCGAAATCGTGGGACTCCCAGGAACATCGAGTTCCCGGGACCCTCGGCCGCACTCGAGAGGCATGCGGCATTAAATTGAAAACAGAACTGGAAGTCCAAAAGTTTGTTGTTTTTAAAGAAAGACAACATAATTGTGAGATATTTAAATGATAAAGGCTAAAAGCAATACGTAGCCTGTAAATTTCTAGCCTCCCGTTTTTAAATCCTGTAGGACCAAATCCAAAACCTCCTTTGTCTTCCACCCCTCTACCAAACAGAAACAAACTAATCCAAAGCACATAGCCAATGCGTTCGCAGATTATTATGGCTCACTTTACTTAAAAGATGACCCTTTAGTCCCTCAACCCTCAACAGATGCAAACTCATCATTTTAAGATAAACTTAAATTATCCTCATTGAATCCCTCTGATCTTGACAACCTGATTCGCCCGTTTTTCTCCCCAAGAAATACAAAAAGTAATCAAATCGATGCCTTGTGGGAAATCTCCTGGTCCAGATGGGTTCATTAATGAGTACTACCATACCTTCACCTCTATTCTAAGCCCCCATTTAGTCAAAATGTTTGGCGCTGCTGCAAACAGGGCAACCTTAACTTCAGAGATGCTAAGGGCACACATCATTACACTTCCCAAACCTGGGAAAAACCCTGATTGCCCTGCTAACTTTTGACCCATCTCTCTGCTCAATGCAGATGTTAAAATATATGCCACATTATTAGCACAGAGACTGAAAACTATTTTGCCTAACATGATACAACTGGACCAGATGGGGTTTGTTACTGGCAGGCAGACTTTGAATGCTACTAGTTGTGTGCTCCATGTGGTACACTTTGCAGAACACAGCCTAACGCCTTCTCTGTTGCTTTCTATGGATGCAGAGAAGGCGTTCGACTCGGTCCACTGGGACTAAATGTCACTTGTGTTATTAAAGTTTAGATTTCAGGGGTCAATCTTATCTGCCATCTTGGCATTTATACTCTTCCCCTTCGGCCCAGGTGTACACAGAAAGGTCACTCTCTAAACCTTCTGCCATAACAAACGGCACGAGACAGAGGTGCTCCCCCCGATGATTTTTAAGTTAATGATCGAACCGCTAGCAGAACAAATTTGTTTCCACCCTTTAGTAACAGGGTTTTTATTTAGGGATAAACCCCATACCATCAACTTGTTTGCAGACGACACTATACTGATGTTAACGAACCCTCAAATCTCTTTCCCGCAAGCCCATGAACTTCTTATCAAATTCAGTCGGCTATCATACTACAAAGTCAACCATTCTAATTCCTTAATTTTGGACCTAAATATCCCCAAGCCAATTGAACTGAACAGGAACTTGCCTTACACCTGGGCTGACATGGGCATATCCTACCTTGGCATAACAATCACTCCTATGTGTGCCTTCTTAGCCAAAACGAACTATAGACCGTTGATAGCTAAAATAGAAAAACAATTAAAACAGATGGCCCACGTAGAACTAATTTAGGTGGGAAGACTGGCCGCTTATAAAATGCTAATTTTTACCCAGATCCTGCACTTATTTAGGTTCCTCCATATTCCTCTAAAACAGATTTATATGAAGGCTCTCACTTTCCTACTGAGGTTTGTTTGGCAAGGAAAGAGGGCACGCTGTTCCCACTCCTTCCTAACAAAGCATAGAACTCTGGGTGGTATGGGTATGGTAGACTTAAGCCATGTACACACGATCGGGCTTTAGCCTGACCAAACTCACATCGGAATTCCGAAAGAATTCCATCAGAGGAAAATAAATGTTCTCTATGTAATCTCCAATAGAATTCATCGGAAGTTCTGATGGAATTTCTCCGATTGGGCATACACGTGGCCGGAATTTCCGATGGAAAAAGTCTGTCTGACTTTTTCCATCAGAAATTCCGATCGTGTGTATGAGGTCCTAAAGGACTAGTATAAGGCAGTTCACTCGGTTTCTTTAAAAAAAATTAATCCCTCTGCTAAACCATTATGGCTGGAGATTGAGAAAAGTCTTAACAAAACCTCTAATCTCTGTTCCCTATTTCATGCTGATTCATGGAAACCATTGAATATTTCCACTCTCCCGATTACGACTAAAACATCCTTGCTAGCTTGGAGGACAATCATTACCCAACAAAGCCCATCCATTATCCTGACACTAACCTTTAACTTATGTTAGAGCTTCTTTTTCCTTACCTGAGTAGGCAGGCCAAGAAAAGGGGAGGGAAGAGAGTACGTCTCCCCCTACCTGAAAAATACCAGGCCACTTGACCTCAACATGGGGAGGGTGCTTTGGGGTGCACCTTGTCCTAAATTAGACTTGTAGCACTGGGTAGATCATACTACACACACTGCCATATGGCTAACACAGGATAACCACACTATTCTTTTGTTTAGAAGATTTGACCCAATGGGACCTGCTAGCTTGGAGGACAATCATTGCCCAACAAAGCCCATCCATTATCCTGACACTAACCTTTCACTTATGTTAGAGCTAACAAGTACTGTGTACTTGTTACTACTCCTTTGCACCTGTATTTGTATATGTTATGTCTTAATGACTCAAGGACATGGTGGCTGCGTCCACTAATTCTGTTTCTATGTTTTGAAAACCAAATTAACAAATTGAAAAAAAAATCCATTCCAGACCCCTTGGGTCTGGTATACATTTTAAGGGGAACTCCAGGCCAATATTTAAAACAAAAATGGCGTTGGGTTCCCCCCCAAAATCCATATTAGACTCTTACCTGAGTAGGCAGGCCAAGAAAAGGGGAGGGAAGAGAGTACGTCCCCCCCTACCTGAAAAATACCAGGCCACTTGACCTCAACATGGGGAGGGTGCTTTGGGGTGCACCTTGTCCTAAATTAGACTGGTGGCACTGGGTAGATCATACTACACACACTGCCATATAGCTAACACAGAATAACCACACTATTCTTTCGTTTAGAAGATTTGACCCAATGGGACCTGTTTGTTTGAATCACTCACACACGCGGTGCTTTAAACCATGCAGTCAATGCTGGCATTTCCAATTAGAAAGCCAAAATTTACATAGTTGATCATGTTGAAATAAGAAACAAGTCCATCTAGTTCAGGGGTCTCCAAAGTATGGCCCGTGGGCCATATATGGCATGCTAGGATGTTTTAACAGGTCCGCAGCTAGAGTGATCAGACTTGCTGCAGGGAAAATCTCTGTAACAGAGCTTTATTGGGTTGTGAAACCTGTGATGCATGATGCATACTCATACAGCTCCCACCCTGCTGTTTACTGGTGTCCTTTAGCGCTGTAATTGGGGGTTTGGTAGTACTGAAGGGATATAGATTTGAGGGGGGATGTGATGGCTCTGAGGGTGACAAAAATGTGCAGGAAGATGCTGATGGGCACACAAATTTTGGGGGGGGGCTCTGATGGAGACACCAATTTGTGAGGATCCTCTGATGGGTGATGGGGCCACAAATGTATGGGGGGTTATAATGGGGACACCAATTTGCAGGGAAGCACTGATGTGTGATGGGAACACAAATGTACGGGGAGACTGATGGGGACACAGATGTATGGTCCTAATGCACTCTGGAAGTTTCCCCGCTTCATGGGGCTACATAATTTAACTGCAGGAGGAGAATACAGGTGTACCATCCAGTCCCGCTTCCAGCGCTCGTTCTGGTAAAACTAGCGTTCGTAACAGAGATAGCACATTCGTCACGCTGTAACAGACTGAAAAGCACGAAGACTGAAAAGAGCGAATCGTCTCTCACCAAATTTTACTAACACAAAATCAGCAAAAGCAGCCCCAAGGGTGGCGCTATCCGAATGGTACTTCCCCTTTATAGTGTCGTCGTACGCATTGTATGTCACCGCGCTTTGCTCAAGCATTTTTTTTTCACGATCATGTGTATGAGAAAACCTCCACATACAGTACAGAACCAAATAACCACAGCTGATTCACAGGAATATTAAAAACAAAAAAAATAAAAACAAAAAAACAACTGAAAAATAACTGTAGTGAATGCGTTCATTATTGAATATTTATTTGTAAAAACATAGTTTATTATGAAATAATTTTAAATAATATTAAGGCGACCTCATAAACTTGTACAACTTCAAGAATAATTAAACTGAAATGATAAAAAAACATTGTACTTTCACTTTAAGATATGAATGTGATTTACCAAGTGTTGGGTTATAATACCTTTCACAGACCTCCGTGATGTTGAAAGTAGATTTCCTATTTTACATAAATGCAATAAAAAGAGAATGTGTATGTTGTGACATTCGCATTGCAGGTTTTCAGAGCTCATGGAAACCCAGCATGGAACAAATGTTTTTCTAAAATTGCCTGAGCATATAAACTGCTTTATCGCTGAACGGGTTTGTAAGCTCACACAATAACAGAGAATGTTAAAGTGGATTGCCGAATGTTTCAGTGCTGTAAAAATTTGCTTTGAGCACAGTTTTACTCAGTCTATAACCTTGGGTAATAACCTTTTTTATTGATCAAACCTACATTTGAAGCATGCTTTTAAACAAAATGATCAATATAATTGTATGAGCAGAGAAAATGTATTATTTGAATTGTATTTTCAACTTCAACAAGTTTTTATTTTCTTTGTCTGCCTAAAATTGTGTTTATCTCTTGAAATCTGTTGATGTAAATTATTCTTTTCCAAATATTACTGTAGGAAATGATTGTGATGCAAACTCATATAATCAGTTATTTGAAAATAATAAAATATAATCTCTCAATATGTAAAGGCCCAGCAAAGAAGTCTGAATGATCTTCTACCCATTTAAAGTTTTCTGAACTTATCTTTCATTTTTATTTTGACATCAAGAATCGTTTCAGGACACAATCATGTTTACTCTACAAAATGGATGTTCACAATTTTTGCTTTACAATATTAATTTTTGCTAAATTAATGTTTAGTTTATTATGTGAACAGTTTACCTTCCCGTAATAAATCATTCCTACTGTGTGATGGTGCTTTGCTCATAAATAAAAAATATGTTTCCCAATTATGGATTTTATTGCTTACATTGAAGGGCACTGGTAATGCTACAGCATACAAATATATTTTAGACAAGTGTGCACTTCAAATCAGTTTTGGGAAGGACCTTTTCTGTTTCAGTATGACTGATCACAAATCCAAGTTCATGGATAAGACAGTTTTTGAAATTGAATGAGATTTTTTTTATTCAATAACTTCATCTCCATTAAAGAGCCATTGATTGCTCATGTGTTTACAAAAAGTTACATAAAACATAACACAATACAATAAAACCATACGCCCATATTGTTCATCTTTAAAAAGGGGAATGCTACATCTTCATGACCAGGTGTTCCATTTCAAAGTTACGCGGATCAAAGCATTTTTTGGACTTAGTTGAGTTCTTCAGGAGCCAAATATGAGTTTGCGCTTATAAATATTATCTAATCAAAAAACAAAACAAATTTATAATAAACAGTACCAGTGATGTCATCCAATATGCTATAATATGAAAAAACTTCACATAGCACTAAACCTGGGATACATGTGAAAAAAAGCCATGAAGACTTGTCTTGAAGAGTTTGGTGTGGAAGAACTCAAATGGCCTGCAGAGACCCCTGACCTCCACCCTATTGAATACCTTTGGGATTATTTGAAATGCTAAATGTGAGCCAGGCCTTTCCACCCAACATCAAGACCTGACCTCACAAATGCAATTGTGGCTGTATGTGCACAAATTTTGTTGTGGGGCAACTTCATATTAGTGTTTAGGGTTTTGGAATAGAATATTCAACAAGTCCACAAACCTTTGGTTATACAGTGAAGTGAATGATTCAGATGATACACAGGGATAAAACAAATCTCCCTACATAAGTTTTACATGCATATCTGCTGTTTTCCCTTTCTATATTGTTTAGAATTCTTACAATTTTTTTACTTCCTCATTCGGCTATAGGAGTGTAGTCTTGGCTTACAGTGGAAGACAGCTGATTGGAGGAAAGGCACACCCCCAACCCCCCCCCCCCTCAAGTCACCTTGCCCAATGTTTTTCAATTGCAGATACTATTTCTTAGGAAAGCATTTCAGGCAAGCCTATCTCTTTTATGAGCCTAGCCAGGCTTTTGAATGGCAAAAGCTTCCCTGAAACATGTTCTTGGTTGCTTGTTTTCCTGAAATAGCTCCTGGTTGCCTCTTCTGATATTCTTACTGTGCAAAGCTTTTAATCTGTGGGTGCATTACTTTTTCTGTCACATTGAAGACATGATACACAATACTGCTTTAATATTTTTCAGTCTTATAGAGTGTTCCTGTCTGTTGCTTTAAGAACTGCAGGGCAGCACCATGTGACATTTCTTCATCCACAAACTGTATTTAATTTGGTTTGTTCTTGAAGTATCCATTCAAGCTCAAAAGTGTAATTATCGCACAACACTATATATTCTAAAACAATGTTATATTTTTGTCTTCCCTAACTTATGCTCAGAAGTGCCCCCTACGTGAGTGAGCTTACAGGACTGTTACTTTTCTGCCAATTCACCATGATATTTCCATGGTTATCAAGTCAAACAGAAAAAAAACAGGCATTTTTAAAAACTTTTTTTTTTGCATTGATACATGTCCCCTGGGGCAGGAACTTGGGTCCCCAAACACTTTTATGACAATAACTTGCATATTAACCTTAAAAATGAACACTTTTGATTTTTTCATGTTCGTGTCCCATAGACTTTAACAGTGTTTGTGTTTAATTTTTTGCCTGTTCGCATGTTCTGGTGCGAACTGAAACGGGGGGTGTTCGGCTCATCCCTACTCTTGATGAAAGCAGAATTGGCCTTGCTGTCAAAAATTGCAATGATATGCACCTGTCAAACAGGTGCAGAAATGTTGGTCTTTGGGTATCGGTGGTGCCTTCGCACAGTAACCCTATAGAGGTACTCTTGATAAAAGCAAGAATTTACTTTGCTGTAAAAAATTTTAATTATACGCACCTGTCAAAAAGGTGCAGAAAACTAGTCTTTGTGTGTCGGTGATGCCTTCACACAGTAACCCTATAGAGGTACTCTTGATAATAGCAAGAATTGGCCTTGCTGTCACAAATTGCAATGATATGGACCTGTCAAACAAGTGCAGAAAAAATAGTCTTTGGGTGCCAATTGGGCCCATAAAACCTACAATAAAAAAAAATTCTTCCAGGTGAAATCAACACCCACAAAGCTAGGCAGCCTAGACCATCATTTAGATATTCAAGATCCAGAAAGCACTTAATCAGTGACATCGGCATCAGGGGCTTAATATCTGCTGTTAATTCAGGACTGATTCATTTTGATCAATGTCAGCCGGTCCACTGAGGACAGACATGCTCTCTTATCTGTCACAAAACCTCCAGCAGCTCTGAATGTCCATTCGGAAAGCATGTTGTCTATTCTCATGACCCAGTAAGCCAGTGGATCATCGACTGGAAAGCTCTCTATGTCTGTTTTTGCCCCTAGATAATCTCCCATCATATGATGCAAACTCTGCCGATGGGATGCAGAAGCTGACAACCATGGGTGCCAAGGACTAAAAAAATGTTGAAATGCATCACTGAGGCAGCCTCCTTCTCCACCACTTTTCTCTTGACCAACATAAGCTTTAAAACTATGTTTTCCACCAGACTGTAACCTACCAGAGTTGGGAATGGAGTTACATAAACTCCTTTTTAAGGTGTCCTCAAGAGTTTCCATCTTCTGCTCCCTCTGTGGGGACGGGCTGAGTTCCGAAACGTTTCCCTTATAACAATGGTCAAGGAGGGTTTCCAACCAATAGTGATCCTTCTGCATGATGCCACAAATTATTGGGTACTTTCATAGGCTTTGAAGAATGAGGGAGCCCATACACTATTTGCAGAGGCATGAGAAGAAGGTTACTTAGGGTCTCTCAGGATAACAGTATCTGGAACTGCATCCTCCCAGCCATGTACTACTCCCAAGAGTTATGGGGATGGAAATCCATCTGTTATGGGTTGACATATGTCTATCCCTGCTTAGATGCCTTGAAAACTGCCAGAATCTTCCTTCCTCTCAGGCCTCGTACACACGACAGAGAAACTCGACGTGCCAAGCCCGTCGAGTTCCTCGTCGAGTTCCTTGTTGAACTTGTCGAGAAGCTCGGCAGGCTTGCTTTGCGTACACACGTAACATACCAAAATCTGGTCGTTCTCCGGCGCGATGACGCTCACGACGTATGACGCGACTATAAAGGGGAGGTTTGATTTTGTTGGCGCCACCCTTGGGGCTCCTTTTGCTGATTCCGTGTTTACGCGTGTTAGTAAAAGTTTGGTGAGTGACGATTCGTGCTTTTCAGTCTTTGTGCTTTCAGATTGATCTCTGCCGTTCAGTTTGTACTTGTGGGGGTCGTATCTAGGCAATCGAGACGTGCGGTCAGTTCGTATTGTTTTACATTGCGGTCCTGTCCCCGCGTTTTTCATTGTCAGGGTCGTTCTTCATAGGTCTTGCTGTTCTTCACTGCGGTCTGTTTAGTGCAATTCTGATTTGTCGTTCGTAACTAGCCTTGTAGCCATGTTGCAGGCACCTAGTCGTCGCCGACTTCGTGCTAAGCATCTTCTGTGTATAGGTCTGTTTGTTTATGACCTAGACGATGAGGAGTTCATGAACAGGAGGAGGACGCGTTCATGGACCAAGAATTGGTTGCTCCGTAGGAACCAATTCTCTCACATGCCTTTGCTGTGGGAGCTTCAGGAAAATAATCCTGTTGATTACAGGAATTTCCTGAGGATGTCTGATCCCGTCTTTCAGCACCTGTTGGCTTTGGTGTCCCCCTATATTACCAGGCAGGACACCGTTATGCGGGAAGCCATCAGTGCTGAGCAGAGGCTAGTTGCCACCCTCCGTTATCTGGCAACTGGGAGAAGCCTTCAGGACTTAAAGTTCTCGACGGGCATCTCCCCCCAGGCTCTGGGCCTCATCATTCCTGACACCTGCTCTGCCATCATCCAGGTTCTGCAGGAGGAATATATGAGGGTAAGTTTTCTCCTTTAATATCACATTTTATGTCTATAATGTATGCTAATGTCTTGTAGTTATCTCCTCCTTCCCTAATTACCATGTCTGGAATATGCTGTGAATGTCCCCTTTGCCCCCATGCATGCTGTAAACTTTGATGCCCCTTTTTTGGCCTACATGCATATTTCCCATCACTTACCTCCCCAGCATGCTATCCTGGGCCCCAACCTACCTAGTCTAGTCACTTCCCAATGTATTGTGTTATATCCATTGTAATGTCCCCCCCCCTCCCCTCCAAAATGTGTTGTAAAGTCTATGTTCACCAATAATCCAAATTATATTTTTTTTAGTACTCCCAAACTCATCTAGCCCTCCCCTCCAAAATGTGTTGTAAAGTCTATGTTCACCAATAATCATAATTTTTATTTTTTTGTACTCCCAAACTCATCTAGCCCTCCCCTCCAAAATGTGTTGTAAAGTCTATGTTCACCAATAATCATAATTTTTATTTTTTTGTACTCCCAAACTCATCTAGCCCTCCCCTCCAAAATGTGTTGTAAAGTCTATGTTCACCAATAATCATAATTTTTATTTTTTTGTACTCCCAAACTCATCTAGCCCTCCCCTCCAAAATGTGTTGTAAAGTCTATGTTCACCAATAATCATAATTTTTATTTTTTTGTACTCCCAAACTCATCTAGCCCTCCCCAAACTTGGGCACTGGCCCATCAGAGGGGGTGTTTAATGTGTTAATTGTCTAAATATATTTAGATATAATATGCTAGTTCCCAGAAATGTTAGAATGCTTATAATGTCTTTGTATAATCTGCTTGCAAGGTTATGTGGCTAATTTTTGCATTTTTTCTTCCCCAGCTTCCGTCCACACCACAGGAGTGGCAGTCTGTGGCTTTGGACTTCCAGACCCGATGGAACTTCCCCAACTGCGGGGGAGCCATCGACGGGAAGCACGTCCGCATCGTGCCTCCACCCCGTTCAGGATCCCAGTTCTTTAACTATAAGGGGTTCAACAGTATTGTGCTGATGGCGGTGGTGTCAGCACAGTATGAATTCCTTTTTGTGGATGTCGGGATGAATGGACGGATATCGGATGGGGGAGCCTTCAGGCAGACGGAGTTTGCGCTTCGCCTTCAGGATGATGATCTGTCATTGCCACCGGATGACCAGAATGTAGAAGGCCTGCCATTTGTTTTCCTGGCTGATGAAGCGTTTGCCCTGGGACCCCATCTTATGAGGCCATACCCTCAGCGCACCCTCACCCCAGAGAGGAGTGTCTTTAATTTCCGGCTGGGCCGAGCACGTAGAGTGGTTGAGAACGCTTTCGGCATCATGGCCAGCCGGTTCCGCCTTTTCCTCACCTCTCTCCACATGGCGGAATATAAGTGGAATACTATTATTTTTGCATGCTGCATTCTCCATAATTTTTTGCGGAGACAATCTCCAAATTATATGGCCCTGGTTGGGCCTGAGGCACAACTTTTGGCTCCATCAGAAACTTTGGCGGGCCTTGAAGCTGGCCACACAGGACTGCCCCCCCAGAGTGCCCGTGAAGTCCGGGACAAATACATGGACTATTTCATGGGTAGGGGGGCAATACCATCTCAAGCAAATTTGCCATAATTTTAGCTTTCACCAAAATAAATCATAATCTTTTTTATAAACTTGTTATGTCTTGCTTGTGTTGCTTGGAGTTCTTTACTAAGTGTAACTAAGTGTATTTTCATTATCAACTAGCAAACATTTCCCAGGTGACCCCCAAACCAAACACATAGAAAATTTAACGTATTTTAGGAAAAACACCACACACTTTTTTGATGTTCAAAAGCTCTTTATTTTACTAATTTTTTTTTTGGTTTGTTTTCCAAAATACCCTACAAAAATATTTTTTATTTTTTTCTCATACAATATACAATCATTTTTGTAATTTTTTTGGTCTTTTTTCTCATACAATATACAATCATTTTTGTAATTTTTTTGGTCTTTTTTTCTCATACAATATACAATCATTTTTGTAATTTTTTTGGTCTTTTTTCTCATACAATATACAATCATTTTTGTAATTTTTCTGGTCTTTTTTCTCATACAATATACAATCATTTTTGTAATTTTTATGGTCTTTTTTCTCATACAATATACAATCATTTTTGTAATTTTTATGGTCTTTTTTCTCATACAATATACAATCATTTTTGTAATTTTTTTGGTCATTTTTCTCATACAATATACAATCATTTTTGTAATTTTTTTGGTCTTTTTTATCTTAATAAACATTAAAATCTGGTTATTTTATTTTTTTGTATTTTTTTTTATTAAAGAAACTGTAAAATCTTTTTTTTTTTTTTTTTATTATTAAATAAAGTCTAAAATCTGGTTATATTATTATTTTTTTTTTTTTATTATTAAATAAAGTCTAAAATCTGGTTATATTATTTTTTTGTTTTTTTTTTATTAAAGAAACTGTCAAATCTGGTTATATTATTATTATTTTTTTTTTAATTAAATAAACAGCAAAATCTGGTATTTTTTAATTTTTTTTTTTTTCTGATTCAGACTCTCCCCAAAACATCTAGTAAATTTTTTAATTTATTTTCCACCCTCCTTGTTCTTTCGTTAATTTTTCTGTTGGCCAGATGTATCTCCTCCACCTCTTCTCTGCAGGCCCATATTTCTGAGATCACCATCTGTATAGTATGCCTGTCCAAGCCACCACCTGATCCTGAAATGTGGGACAAAACAATTTTTAAAAATTAGGCAGGCCTACATCTACATTACCTGAAGCTGGGTTAGTTATATGTTACTTTACCTGATGTGGTGGCAGGCTGCGCATCATCACCATCCCTCGGGGGTGTGGCTTGCTGGACTTCTTACTCCCGTGTTGAAGCTTCATGACGCCCTACGAGAATGAAGAAAATGGAAACAGGATTTTTATAGCTTATAGGCCTGAAAGAGGAATATGATTCACTTTATACAATTTCTGGGACTATTGATGTTTTGAAAAACCCCTCAGGGCAAAACACAGGATTGAAGGCATTCACAAAGATCATGACAAATCTTTGAGCTTTGGTCTACTTTTAAACATGTAAGCCAACCAAGTATACACTGGATCACCTCACCTCTGTGTGAACCCCAAAATGGGTTATTAAAGGGGACAACAATTATGCAAATGAGTCCACATGTGTCACCGACTGCTGAGCAGACTCTCCTTTTACTGTATATATTTAAATTTTTAAAAACGTTTTGTGGTTTTAATAGCACATCTACATAATTTTCACGATTGATCTCACCACAATTTTAGAAAAATGTCATAATTTGTAGGATTTTAAACACAATATTTTGTCGTTCCGAATGGACGTCCAGTTTGACGATAAATTCTTGTGCATAAAAAAATAATACAGTACAACCTGAAATAAAAAACACATGGCGCGGAACAAATCTTACAAAATATATAACAAACTTACTTCTTCTAATCACTCTCCTGATCCTCTTCATTTGTTCCGGCTCACGTTTTTTAAGGTCACACCACCTTTTCCGGATCTGTTCCTTGGACCTTTTCACCCCAAATTTCTGATGGAGACTCCTCCTCACCTTCTCCATTATTTGGGCCTTGACCTTATTAGGGTACTTATATGGCCCATGCCTCCCATCATAGTCCTCTGCTTTGAGGATGAGGACCATCTCCACCATTTCCTCAAAGGTCATGTTGGAGGCCTTAAAACGGATTCGCCGTGCTGCCATATTCTCCATGTGCTTCCAACAAAAAAAAGATGGAAAAGGGGCGGGGAAAATACGACACCATGAACGTCAGGGGCGGGGAGACGTGCGTAAAGTCCCACATGCGCGTGTATAAAGGGCTACCACGTGAGTAAAAGGGGCGTTCACAGTTTGTGGAAGATGGCGGAGATAACGATCGGGTCAAAGACCGGTATGTAACTACATTTTACATGTTATTCTTGATTGAATGATTTTGTGGCCTACATCTTAGGTTCATAAATTAAAACATAGCTAGTTTGAAATTTTAAGGTAATGGTCCGCTATAGTGCCGTCGTACGTAAACAACGCTTTGATTATGCATTTTGATCCAACTACTGTTGTGTGGGCAATCTCGGTTCTCATCAGGATGTCTTCTAAAAACAAGTCGGTTTAAACATGATGCAAATGGTCGCTTTTATGTCTTGACCAAACTATATCGGAGTGCTTTTCTCTAACTAACGTTTCATACACAAATGAGGATGAGATCTGGCTTATTAGTTCGACACAACTGGTCATCTGTTTCCTAGGAACTGACCCAACATGATCTGCTGCCAATTCCTCCTTGTCGTTTTTGCGACGGAAGATAAGGGGCGGGGGGGAAACATCAATTTTTTTTAAGCATGGGCGGATGTCGTGTGCGGAGTGTATATAAGGCTCGAACACATGTAGCGTCCATACGACCGGGTTGCGTAAGAAAGACGTTTGAACGACAAGCGTGTAGGTATGCTTCGAACTTGGGACAGCAGTGGCATATTCAGGAAAGACAGACATTTAAAGGAGCAATAAGCCAAAATTGTTTGGGGCAGAAATAACTAACTTTACATTATATCAGTCTTGATTTCATGTCCTCATTGTCCCTTTTTGCTTTTAAGCAGCTGTAATCCTTTGCATAAATCATCACTTCCTGGTTCTCTGGCTCCCTCTCAAATTTATCAGGGGAGCTTGTCACTGTGGTCTAAGCTGTGTGTCTAAAAATCCACCAAAACAATGCTAATAATTTTAGAACTAAAAATATGCCCTGGTTTTTTGTTTTTTGGTTCTGTGTGTCTCTTTACTTCACAGAAACATTAAATAAATTTAAAACCAAAAGTGAAACTAGAGGCACATTATATGTATGCACTTGTATGTCTCTAGACACTGTAAACAGTCATTTCCTCCAAAAATATAGTTATCCATTAGTGACCCTTTAAGGGCTAGCTTGTGAGAAAGAGTAATTGACTTTATAGACTGTGTATTGACATTATTTTTTTATCCTTGGTTTTGGACAGGAAAAGATGAATCTCTTTAACAGACCAGAATTCTTGGAGATATTCATTGATCGGTGGCAAGAACTTCCTGTTCTGTGGGCCACCAAAGACCCCATATCTAGAAATAGAGAGTTGCGCAAAACTGGACTGGAGAGCCTGCTCCCACTTGTGCGGAGACAGGTGGGGTTTGATGTGACAACTGACCAGTTGGAGGTCAAAATTGGGACCTTGAGAGGCACCTACAGGAAGGCACGCAACAAGGTCTTGGCTTCGATGAGGTCTGGAGCTGGAGCAGGGCGGGTATTTAAACCCAAGTTGTGGTACTACAGCAAACTGAGCTTCCTGGATGAACACCTGGAGGTAAGGGAGTCACTTTCGAGCCTTGCCCCCAGAAGGCACAGAAGGTCCAGCCTTCCCTCCAGCCTTCCCTCCAGCCAACCTGCTGCTCCCTCTGCAGATGAACCCTCTCAGCAGCCTTCCATCCTGGATGAAGATCCGGATTTGCCCAGCTGGAGCCAGGTATATAGTACTTTCAATGTGCAAATGTGTGGTGTTTAAATGTTGTTAAAGAGATGTAAATTAAGATGTTAAAGGTAAAATAAAATTAAATCTAAAAGTGTTATACAGAAAATTTGTCAGTATTGGCCATGAATTTTTGTGGTGTGATTGACCATAAAACATGGGTCACAATGATTGGCTTAGCTAAGGCGTGACTAAAAAAAATGCAACAGTCAGGAGCTTAAAAAAAAAAAAAAAAAATTTTTTAAATAGTAAAACTGTACTTTTTTTCCATACACAGGACGAGACCAGGCAGCAGGAGGATCAGAAAAATGCCAGGCAGGAGGAGGACAGGGTGAGTGGCTTGGAGGAGGCTGCAGGCCCAAGTATCTCTAATGTGGTGGCAGGCCCAAGTGGAGCGGATGAGGTGGCAGGCCCAAGTGGGTTGCACGAGGTTGCTGGGCCAAGCACAAGATGTCAGGTGTCTCCTCTTCGCCTGCGTCCGAGAAGGCAGGTGAGGGATACAAGGGTGCGTGACGCCTCACTAGCCCTCATTCGGGACGCCCATGCAACCCTTCAACAGCCTCCCACTGCTCAGGAGGGATTTGTAACAGTGGTTTTGGCCAAAATGTCAGAAATGACATTAGACCAGCGCCTCCTCTTTGAGGGACTCCTCATCACCCTCGCAAATCAGGGGGTGAGGGGTCTTCTCACGGAGGACACTGTGATTTGCCGCCATCCCCATCCTCACACACCACATAACTCCCAAGCTCCCCCACCTTCTTCTTTTTCTTCTCATGCTCCTTCTCAAGCTCCCCCACCTTCTTCTTCTTCTTCTCATGCTCCTTCTCAAGCACCCCCACCTTCTTCTTCTTCTTCTCATGCTCCTTCTCAAGCTCCCCCACCTTCTTCTTCTTCTTCTTCTCATGCTCCTTCTCAAGCTCCCCCACCTTCTTCTTCTTCTCATGCTCCATCTGAACATTCTTCTTCCTCTTCTTCTCCTGCTCCTTCTGAACATTCTTCTTCCTCTTCTTCTCCTGCTCCTTCTGAACATTCTTCTTCCTCTTCTTCTCCTGCTCCTTCTACTCCTCCTCCTTCTACTCCTCCTCCTTCTACTGCTCCTCCTCCTTCTACTCCTCCTCCTTCTACTGCTCCTCCTCCTTCTACTCCTCCTCCTTCTACTGCTCCTCCTCCTTCTACAGCTCCTTCTACTGCTCCTCCTCCTTCTACTCCTCCTCCTTCTACTCCTCCTCCTTCTACTGCTCCTCCTCCTTCTACTCCTCCTCCTTCTACTCCTCCTCCTTCTACTGCTCCTCCTCCTCCACCTCCTCCTCCACCACCGTCGGCTACTCATCCTCCACCACCTTCGTCTACTCCTCCTCCTGGCATGAGTACTACCCCTGTGGCACCACCTCCAGCCAGGCAGAAGAGGAAGGCTGCTGAGAAGGCTGCAGAGAAGGTGAAAGAGCAGGCTGCAGGGAAGCCACCAAGGAAGGCCTTGAAGAAATCAAGAAAGTGACTCCCTTACTTCCATGTGGTGTACCAGAGTTCAGGCTGCTATAGTACCACAACCTGGTGACATCTGCCTGCCCTGCTCCAGTTTGTGACCTCGGGGAGTCCAAGACCTTGATGCGTGACTTCCTGAATGAACCTCTCAAGTCCCCATTTTGGCCTCCAACTGCTCACCAGTCACATCAGGCCACACCTGGCTGTGCACAAATGGCAGCAAGCTCTCCAGTGCTGACTTTTGCATAGTTAATTTATTTTTCTAACCAAAATAAATGGTAATTTTTTTTTTCCAGTTCATACTTGTCCTTGTATTTTTTTACATTTAAATTTTGCAAGTGAGAAGGCAGGTTATTTTTTTTTAAAATTTGGATATAAGGTGTAATTTGAAAGGGACAGATGAGATAAGACAAAGCAATAAGGTTTCTATGGGGGGAACTTGACATTACCAAAAAAAAAGGATTTGCATTTTTTTAAAATTTAAAATTAAGGTGAATATTAAAAGCAGGATTTAAAACACAGGACCAAAATAAGGTGACAATAATAAAAATAACAAATATTGAGACCAGTAAGAAAAAGGTTACACCTAATTTTAAGGAACTCTGTGTGAATATCATAAAAAATAAAAATTATATTGCTGTTTTGTGCCCTTACAAAAAATTGTGTAAAGCGCTGCAAATAAACGATTAAATAATGTTGGAAGCGACACGAATGTGCTATCTCCATTCCAAACGCTAGTTTTACCTATGTTGGTCTCCAGTGTCTAAGTTTTTGACAGGTTTCTTAGCATACACACGACCGAGTTTCTCGTTTAAAAAACAGCCCGATGAATAACTCGTCGAGCCAAAATCCACTGCCATCGAGAAAATAGAGAACCTGCTCTCTATTTGCTCGACGAGTTCCTCGGCGGCTCCATCGGGCCGAAAATGTACACACGACAGAGTTTCTCGACAGAATCCGGCTCTTCACCGAGATTCTCGACGAATTCTGCCGAGAAACTCTGTCGTGTGTACGAGGCCTCATTTTGTGTTTTGTATGGCGTTGCAAGAATGGCATTGAGAGGAAAGGAATTACTCCACTTTCTTCCACTGCTCTGCCTTCAGTGGCCTATCCATAATGGCTTTCAGAGTTTACTCCAGCAGGAACACAAAAAGGATTGTGTCACTGATGCATGAATTGTCATGGCTCACAATCCTTGTGACCTCCTCAAATGGTGACAGTCTAGTGCATGCATCCTTTATCAATAGCCATTGGCTTGAAAAAAAAGCTGAGCCGGCCTGAGCCTGTCGTTGTGCCATGCTTACACAGGTACTCGTTGACAGCCATCTGCTGCATGTGCAGCCACTGCAGCATTGCCAAAGTCGACTTACACCTTGTGGGTATATTACTAATCAGGCGGTTTCCCACTTAATTTCAGCCAACCGAACATCGGTTGTGTATGTCTGCCTGAAATGACTACAGACTCTTCTGCCCTTTATTTAGAAGATCTTCAAACCCTGAATATCTATTTAAAAGATGCTGAACCACAAACTTTCCCTGTCTAAGTGCGGACAGGAGGTTTGTGCCATTATTGCATACCACCATTCCAACATGACATGAACCACCTTTCGGCCTGCCCCTGCAGAGCTGCAATAATCTCTGGTGTGGCTCCTGTCCCCTAGACTGACCAACTGAAGCACTGCTTGACACCTTTTAGCCTGACTCATTGAATAGCCCCTTGAACTCTTAGGCCGCGTACACACGATCGGTCAAAACCGATGAGAATGGACTGAAGTTCAGTTTCATCGGTACAAACCGACTGTGTGTACGGCCCATCGATCTTTTGTCCTTCGGACCAAAATTTTAAAACTTGCTTTAAAATCGAACCGATGGACCGCTGACCGATGGTTAGTACACAAAAGCATTGGTTCGAAACCCGCGCATGCTCAGAATCAAGTCGACGCATGCTTGGAAGCATTGAACTTCGTTTTTTTCAGCACGTCGTTGTGTTTTACGTCACCGCGTTCTGACCCGGATCGGATTTTGAACTGATGGTGTGTACACACATCAGACCATCAGGCCACTTCAGCGGTGGACCGATGAAAACGGTCCGTCGGACCATTCTCATCGGATGAACAGGTTGTGTGTACGCGGCCTTAGAGGGTACTTGTGGTTCATAGGACAATTGCGAAGAAGTGGGCATGAAGGAGGAGGAGGGGGTGGAGCTGAAAAAAATTGCATCATCTCCACTAGCTGAATAGAGATGTGGGAGTACAACAAGCTACAGCACTGAGATCTGTCCTCATCCTTCCAAGTTGCAAGCAGAGTAACCAGTATTGTCCCTGACCATGCTTGCTGGACCACATGTCAACAGTAATATGGACCTTACAGCTGACTGCCTTGCCTAATGATGCCACAACATTGCCTTCCACTTGAGCTGGAATGGCCTCACTTGAAAAGAAATAGTGACTGGGAACCTACCATTGTGGTACAGCACATTCTGCAAATTCACAGAAGGGGGCAGAATCTACCATACAGAAAGGCAGGAGTTGTAAAGCCAGCAGCGTTGACAAGCTTGGATTTAGATGCTGGGCATGTGGGCATGTGCCTGACGAAGTGGTCATCTGCGGCTCTGAACTGTTGCACTTTCCTTTGTGATGTGATCTCTTTCATTAAGAACTTGGATGGAAGTTTTCGATCCATGGTGTGCTGGCGAGTATGTATGCTTGTTTGATGTTTCCAGGACCCAACTGGTAATCATTGCAGCACCCACTATTTTATGAGCCATATCTGGCAGAAATGTGTGCGATAGGAATATTGATCAGAATGTGTGTGGCAGTGACTGTATTTTTTTTCCACTGCAGCAGATGGGGCAGAGAAATTTGCCTGCTATAGTCTACAGCGGGAGGTGTGCTACTGGCAGACATGCTGCAAGGACCTGGGACACCCGGCACTATACCATCATCCCTGTCAGTGGAGGCTACTGAGAGGTCATCATGAGCTATAGTGGGGGGAGACCAGAAAGTTGAGGAGTGAGGAAGAGCAGAATTGCGTCCCTTTTGTGTGGCTTTTATGTACTCTTGCCAATGGGCTCACTGGTGGGAGGTTAAATGCAAGCATGTGGTACCCAAATGGCTGGTGTTTTTGCCACGCTTGATGTGCTTGAGGAAACCTTTGCAAATTGCAACTGTGCGATCGGCTGAACATGCGATAAAGAAGGCCCAAACAGCTTAACTGTGGGAAGTGGGCAGGGAGATAACAACTCCACAATCTAGAGCTTTCTTTTGGTGGTATTTGATCACCTCTGCAGTTTTTATTTTTTGCGCTATAAACAAAAATAGAGCGACAATTTTGAAAAAAAAATTATATTTTTAACTTTTTGCTATAATAAATATCCCCCAAAAAGATATAAAAAAAGTTTTTTTCTCAGTTTAGGCCGATACGTATTCTTCTACCTATTTTTGGTAAAAAAAAAATCGCAATAAGCGTTTATCGATTGGTTTGTGCAAAATTTATAGCGTTTACAAAATAGGAGATAGTTTTATTGCATTTTTTATAATTATTTTTTTTATTACTAATGGCGGCGATCATCGATTTTTTTCATGACTGCGACATTATGGCGGACACATCAGACAATTTTGACAAATTTTTGGGCAAAAAATGCTATAAAAATGCATTGTTTACTGTGAAAATGACAATTGCAGTTTGGGAGTTAACCACTAGGGGGCGCTGTAGGGGTGTGTGACCCCATATGTTTTTCTAACTGTAGGGGGCGGGGCTGGACGTGTGACGTCATTGATCGTGTTTCCCTATATTAGGGAACACAGATCAATGAAGCTGCCACTGTGAAGAATGGGGAAGCTGTGTTTACACACAGCTCTCCCCGTTCTTCAGCTCCGGGGGTCGATCGCGGGACTCCGGCGGCGATCGGGTCTGCAGGTCCCACGGCCGCGGTCACGGAGCTTCGGACCGGTTTGCGGGCAAGCGCCAATGGCTGGGCACTTCAAGAGGACGTATGTGCTTGTGCCCAGCCGTGCCATTATGCCAATGTATATCTGCAGGAGGCGGTCCTTAAGTGGTTAAATAACTCAGCTGACTTCCCAATGCCTGATGCTGGGGCTATGGCAGGAGTAGCTGTGGACAAGGAGGCAGACTAAGCCACTCTGACAGCTGCAGTGGACTGCGCACTAGTCTCTGCTTGGGGGACGAAGGATAAGGAGGAGGGTGAGGATGGTTTAGTAAGCCAGTCCACCACCTCCTCTGCATGCTGTGACATGGGAATGTCTGCCCTTTCTTGTTGGCCTCCCAGACATGATGGAGGGCGCGTATTAACCACTTACCCCCCGGACCATATTGCTGCCCAAAGACCAGAGTACTTTTTGCGATTCGGGACTGCGTCGCTTTAACAGACAATTGCGCGGTCGTGCGACGTGGCTCCCAAACAAAATTGGCGTCCTTTTTTTCCCACAAATAGAGCTTTCTTTTGGTGGTATTTGATCACCTCTGCGTTTTTTATTTTTTGCGCTATAAACAAAAATAGAACGACAATTTTGAAAAAAAAAATGAATATTTTTTACTTTTTGCTGTAATAAATATCCCCCAAAAATATATAAAAAAACATTTTTTTCCTCAGTTTAGGCCGATACGTATTCTTCTACATATTTTTCGTAAAAAAAATCGCAATAAGCGTTTATTGATTGGTTTGCGCTAGGGTTGTCCCGATACCACTTTTTTAGGACCGAGTACGAGTACCGATACTTTTTTTCAAGTAGTCGCCGATACCGAATACCGATACTTTTTTTTAAATGTGTCCCCAAATGCAGCGATGTCCCCCCACATATGCAGCCATTGTCTCCCCCCATGCAGCCATTGTCACCCCCCATGCAGCCATTGTCACCCCCCATGCAGCCATTGTCACCCCCCATGCAGCCATTGTCTCCCCCCATGCAGCAATGTATCCCCCCATCCAGCAATGTATTCCCCCACGCAGCCATTGTCACCCCCCATGCAGCCATTGTCACCCCCCATGCAGCCATTGTCTCCCCCCATCCAGCGTCTCCCCCCATGCAGCCATTGTCTCCCCCCATCCATCCATTGTCACCCCCCATGCAGCCATTGTCACCCCCCATGCAGCCATTGTCACCCCCCATGCAGCCATTGTCTCCCCCCATCCAGCGTCTCCCCCCATGCAGCCATGTCTCCCCCCCATCCAGCATCTCCCCCCATGCAGCCATTGTCTCCCCCCATCCAGCGTCTCCCCCATGCAGCCATTGTCTCCCCCCATCCAGCGTCTCCCCCCATGCAGCCATTGTCTCCCCCCCATCCAGCGTCTCCCCCCCCATGTATCCAGCGTCTCCCCCCATCCAGCGTCTCCCCCCATGCAGCCATTGTCCCCCCCCCATCCAGCGTCCCCCCCCCCCCATCCAGCGTCTCCCCCCATGTATCCAGCGTCTCCCCCCATGTATCCAGCGTCTCCCCCCATGTATCCAGCATCTCCCCCCCATGTATCCAGCGTCTCCCCCCATCCAGCGTCTCCCCCCCATGTATCCAGCGTCTCCCCCCATCCAGCGTCTCCCCCCATGTATCCAGCGTCTCCCCCCATCCAGCGTCTCCCCCCCATGTATCCAGCGTCTCCCCCCATCCAGCGTCTCCCCCCCCATGTATCCAGCGTCTCCCCCCATGCAGCCATGTCCCACGTACCTGCATCCCCGCTGCCGCCGACTGTGTAATACGCCGGGAACATTACAACTTTGAATCGCTGTAATGATTGGCGCTGCGTATAGACACTCCCCCTCGCTCGGGATTGGACAGTTCACCCGAGCGAGGGGGAGTGTCTATGCGCGGCGCCAATCATTACAGCTATTCAAAGCTGTAATGTTCCCGGCGTATGACACAGTCGGCGGCAGCGGGGATGCGGTGAATGGCGGCGGGATGCGGCGTCACGGCGGCGGCGGCGCGGGGGGGGGGAAGTATTCTATTTGGGTATCGGGGGTATTTGCGGGAGTACGAGTACTCCCGCAAATACTCGGAATCGGTCCCGATACCGATACTAGTATCGGGACAACCCTAGTTTGCGCAAAAGTTATAGCGTTTACAAAATAGGGGGTATTTTTATGGCATTTTTATTAATATTTTTTTTACTAGTAATGGCGGCGATCAGCGATTTTTTTTCGGTATTGCGACATTATGGCGGACACTTCGGACATTTTTGACACATTTTTGGGACCATTGGCATTTTTATAGCGATCAGTGCTATAAAAATGCATTGGATTACTATAAAAATGCCACTGGCAGTGAAGGGGTTAACACTAGGGGGCGGGGAAGGGGTTAAGTATGCCTGGGTGTGTTCTTACTGTGGGGGGGGGGTGGCCTCACTAGGGGAAACACTGATCCTCGGTTCATACATTGTATGAACCGAAGATCAGCATTTCCCCTGCTGACAGGAACGAGAGCTGTGTGTTTACACACACAGCTCCCGTTCCCCGCTCTGTACCGAGCGATCGCGTGTGCCCGGCGGCGATCGCGCCCGCCGGGCACACGCACGGGAGTCGGGGGCGAGCGGGGGGCGCGCGCGCGCCCCTAGTGGCGGATAATAGACAGGACGTCATATTACGTGCTCTCGCCTAGGAGAGCCACCTTGTGGACGTATTTCGGCGGTGCGCGGTCGGCAAGTGGTTAAAAAAGTGTAATAAAGATGTGAAAAATGTGTACGTGGAAGTAATGTTTAGTGCAATTTTACTTAAGTACTCACTACACAGACACACTCCACACTTGATACACTACAATATACTGCTGTAAAACTACACTGACACACTATAATATACTGTGGTAAATGTGCTCTAACGCACTAAAATATACTGCGCGGAAATATACTGCGTTAAACATGCAGTAATGCACTGAAATATACTGTGTTAAATGTGCAGTAACACACTGAAATGTTCTGAGTTAAACATGCAATAACGCACTGCAATATACTGTGTTAAACGTGCACTAATGCACTGAAATATACTGCATTAGATGTAAAGTAACGCACTGAAATATAATGTGTTAAATGTGCTGTAACGCACTGTTTACTGCGTTAAACATTCACTAATGGTCTGAAATGTACTGCCTTTAAACGTGCACTAACGCACTGAAATATACTGTGTTAAACGTGCACTAATGCTCTGAAATATACTGCGTTAAACGTGCATTAACACACTGAAATATACTGCGGTAAACGTGCAGTAACGTACTTAAATATACTGCATTAAACGTGCGGTAACACACTGAAATATACTGCAGGAAACCTGCCCTTACAAAATAAACTAACACTAAAGTAAAAGTGAACGGTCACACAACTCTCACGCTGGACTACACTATCACTCGATTCATACTAAACTTATATTCTACACTTGCACACGCATGGTTTTCTCGGCAAGAACCAGCAAGACAACTGCTGGCAGAGATTTCTTGCCGAGTAAACCGTGTGTGTGTAAGAGGCTTTAAGTTTTCTCATCAAGAAAACTGCCCAGAATCTCGACGAGAAAAATAGAGAACCTGCTCTCTATTTTCTCGTTGTGATTCTCGGCAGTGTTTTCCTGCCAAGAAACCAGAGCGTCTGTATACTTATCTGTCGCCGTGGAAATCCGGGCATGCTCAAAATGACTTTGACGCATGCACGGTAGCTTCCAATGCATAGGTAGGGTGTAGCAAGATGGCGGCGACGGCATCGAATGTGACGAGCACATGCTCGTCGTAGTTGATGACGTCACTGTGTTCGTGCCATTCAAAAACATGGCGGTTCTTTTGAATGGAGTATCTGTACACTCGGCCGGCAAGAGATTCTTGCCAAGAATCTCGTCAGGAAAAACAATGTTTTTTTCCTGACGAGATTCTCATCCGTGAGTACAGGGCTTTACAATAGAATCACAATAGTACACTATAGCACACTAACTCGCTATTACCATTAAACAGGGCCCTGTTCTATCTATTTCCATGCCAAATTAATGCTGTAAATGGCCGTCATGGGGGGAATATTTTTATAGTGTGGGGTGGGACTAAGAGCAATGAGCCAATCTCCAATCATGGCTTTGACAGTGCTCTATGCCCTGATTGGGCAAAGTTTTCATTGCTTCAGCCAATCAGGGCTTCCAATGCATTGTGGTCATTCGGTGGGGCGATAAATTGGTCGAATGCCATGACAACTCGGGTGTTCATCAAATTGGCAAACAGCCAAGGTTCGGCCCGAACTCATGCTCGCCCATCTCTATTTGAAAATTGGAAACGCACAGCAAAAAAAAAAACCTGATAGATGGTTTTAGCCATTACAAACATTTTCCAAATTCAGAAAAAAAATTGAAATAGAATTCCATATGATTATTCCAGTATTGAGGCAAACATCTTGGAAAGATGTCTCCCCTTGCCCACTGGGAAGCGCCCTTTTCCATTCAGCTTGTGCGTCTTGTGGTTATACCTCCAAATTGAGGAGAACTCATTATCACGCATTTAGAAAGTGAAACAATTGCTATATTTGTCATTCCCTCTTGCATATATTGCAAACACATACTGATAAGACAGCCACAGTGCACATCCCCCTTTGTGTTGCAGTTATTGAAATAATAATTACTATATAGGGGAAACATATTTCTAACCAATACCGGGGGGGGGGGGGCGGGGATGTGTGAAAGAAGCACTGGGAAATCCAATTTCTTTTCAAATTTTTTATTAAAGAGCAAATGACAGAGTACAGAAACAATTATTTGCATGTTACCACACAAATGAAAACATACTGGTACAATCCACCAGAGGCAAGTGTCAGCTTAAAGACGATTACAAAATATATAAGGTGTGGGGGGTCAAAATACAAAATGAGGATTGTCAAGCATATCTCGTAAATAGGAAAGGACCAACAAATCCACAGCCAGAGAAAATTAACAGAAAAATCAACATAAGTAGGGGGGGGGGGAAGGATAGGGGAGGTCCTGTATCATCAAAGGCATATATACCAAAAAAAAAAAAGGGGGGTACTCTCTACATTATACTGGGACATAACGGGATGTAACACTGGGCAATAGCTAGTAGCCTTGCCCAGTAAACACAAACAAGAGCATTTCAATTAAGAACAGAGAAGGAAAAGAAAGAAAAAGATTAGAAAAGAGAGGACAAGGGGAATAGAAGGGGTAGAGAAGGCCGGAGTGGCCTGGAGAAGGTAGGAGGGGTAGGAGGGATGTCGGCTGGGTCGCGCAAACCCCAACGGGTTCGGATTCAGTGTGATCGGAGCACACATCATGTCTTAAGATACTAACAGAGTTAAATCAAATCCCGGGGGCAGAAAATGTTCCACCCAGGGGGTCCAGGTTTTGTCGTGTTGAGCCATTCGGTCGAGAATCCTGGCCTCAATCTTACTATGGATCATCGCCTGAGTCACCCTATTCTTAACTTCTGCAATATGTATAGTTGGGGTCTTCCAAGCCCTAGCAATAGTTTGCTTGGCAGCAGTAGTCAGTTGAAGCAAGAGTCTAACCTGGGCTCTGGTAAAATCTGATTGTATATGATTCAAAAGGGCTAGGGATGGGTCGGGCGAAATTTTTTCTTGTAATAGGGTGGAGGCTATTTGAAATATTGCTATCCAGAACCGTCTCACTATCGGACAAGACCACCAGATATGCTCATGTGTACCCCTCTCTCCACATCCACGAAAACATCCCGCTGGGTAAGAGGGTAGAAATTTAGAAATCCTAGCGGGGACTAGATACCATCGCATCAGGACCTTATAATTGGCCTCAAGGGCTATAATGTTTTGGGATGAAGATTTTGTGCGATTCCAAATACCAATCCAATCCTCCCTATCCAATGTTATCTGGAGATCCTTGGACCACTGTGCAGCGTAGAGGGGGGGGTCAGTGGAGTCAGAGGTAAAATGACTGTAAAGGCGGGAGATGATACCAGGGGCGTGGGGATCCGATTGACATATGTTTTCAAAGACGGACATACTGTCCAGGGAGGAACAGTCCCCTATAATTGAGCGAACAAAATGAGTTATTTGTAGGTAGTGGAAACATTCCCTAGGGGGAAGTTTAGCCTGAGCTTGTAAGTCTGGAAAGGACTTAAGGGACGTGTCAGTAACAAGGTCCCCTATCCTGTGTAGTCCTGCCCGGAGCCATAGATGGAAAGAGTCAGGTTCTGTGTATGCGGGATAGAACTGCGGATGGCCAAAAAAAGATAGTAGCGGGGCATGGGTGGACAACAGTCGAAAACGGCCACGTAAACTATCCCATAGCTTAAGTGAGTGGCGTGTTACCGGATTGAGAATTGGACTACGAGCCAGCGGGGGTAACCATAGGAGATTAGAGATTAGCAAGGGATAAATATCAACGGCCTCTAAACTAACCCAAATAGGCGTTTCCGATGTGGCGTGAAACAATGTAATTTGGGCAAGTTGTGCAGCCTGATAATAGCGGGCAAAATTAGGGACACCCAGGCCTCCACTAAGTTTATTACGCAGGAGTATAGATCTAGAAACTCGTGGTTTTATGGGACCCCAAACATATTTAAAGACTCTAGATTGAATGACACGGTGAAGGGAAATCCAATTTCAATAAAAGAGTGTTCCTGAGAGGCTGGTCTAATCAGGCATCAGTATGCCACTGCAGTGGCTATTTTTTATGGAAGAAGCAACTGCCCTGCACAGTGTCTCCCAAACCTTGGGAAGGACAAATGCAGCATTTTAAAGAGACCCTTTCCATCATAAAACTCTTTCTAAGTTCCTCGCTCACACTCCATAAATCTGCTTTCTGTGGAGTTGCCTTTTTGACCTTCTTAGATAGCAGAAAATATTGCATAGTTTTTTTTTTAAACGTTTGATAATATAAGCAACCAACGTCAAGTTGTGGTCAGTTCAGTGACCATACAAGTTCCAATTATTGAGTAGCATTAGCCAGTAAATCTATTTGGAAGAGAAAGCATTTTATAGCATTTTACCGTGATTTTATAGTGATTCCAAATCAACTATGCTGATGAATTTGCATTTATTCATCTAATTACATTCTACAATGAACTTCACTTATTAAATTTGTAGGAGAATCAAATGTCTGTATTACACGCATGCAAATGTAAAATTCTGCTCCATACACTTGGTTGCTGCATTAATAAAGCTTTGTTTTGCTAACAAATTGAGTGTGGTAAATATGCAGGAGTTATTTGCAGTTCCCAACAGGTCTCTTTATCAAGAAAACAGATGAAGTGAATGTGCAGTTTATTTTTTGTTAATATTTATTCAGTACAAAATTATTGGTTAGATTTGATTTTAACTTGTGACATAAATCACCTATTGCTTTAAGTCAGGGCTCAAGAGGAGCACAACACTAGTCTTTTGATCACAGAACCATTGGGTTTTTAAGCTCCAGGAATAAATCAGCCCATGTATAATACTCATTATGTTGCATAATATATATATATACAACAAAGCTTTGGAAATGAAATAATTTTTCATGTCAGAGTTTAATTCCCTTCAGCTTTCAACTTCTCTTGCTTCTGAGAGTGAAATACAATAGATCTTGTTTTATAATTCAACAACATTTTAATAGAGAGACATACTCTCAATTTATATAGTTTTCCTTTTTATTCCTACAAAACCTTGCAATATTACTTTGAAGATCTAAACACTTTTACATTTTGTAGATTTTTTTTACCAATTTTTTGTTAAAGTTGTCCCCCAGGTAATTTTTTATTTTATTTTATTTGGATAAAGTGGGCATGGGTTAGAACCTCTATTGGGTTTTCATTGCTTAGAGAGCTTATACAATTGACATCCTTTGAAAAAGTCATATGTCAATGCCCTGTATTTAATAGTGGAAGTATCTGACCAGGAGGGATCTTTGGAGAAGAAGGACATTTAAATGTGTGATATCTAGCCCCATTATGTGTGGGCAATCGCTTTGGTAAGAGTATATTAACTTGGGAGATCGGTCGCGTGTGTATTTGGATGCACTGTGATAAATTAGTTTGCACTTTTAATCCCGTATAAATGTGAGCACATTTTTATGAATGTTATTTTGGTTATTGAGACTATATAATACTATCAATGTATTTTGGCTTTGTTTTGAGAACACAACCATCTTGAGGAATTAAAATGCTGGACAGCTTTTAGAAGCAGAGGAGGACGGGAGTTTCAATGATATGTGACTGGAAGCTATTTGTATTTGGTAAGAGTATATTGCCGTATAGGATTGACAAGGGAACTTAGCACTGTGTGTTGCATGGCATGGATTTATATTTATATATGTAAATGTAGCGATATCCCCTGAAGGAGCTGCTTTTATTTGTTCAGTCAGTTACTCTGCCTCTCAACCCTAATAACAGCCTCAGCCCCCCCCCCCCCCCCCTCTGGCACAGGTGTCAATAGTGTAAGTGCAACAGGGTCAGACTGGGTACAAAAACCAGCCCTGGAAATAATTTCATACCAGCCCCATAGCATTATCATACCAGCCCAACGGCATAACATCATTTTTTCTTGTTCATAAATGGGAAAACCATGAATTTTAAAGCGCATTTGAAGAGCGTATTATATATAGATATAAGACATATATGAAAGCACATAGGGCTAGGCATAGATAGATAGATAGATAGATAGATAGATAGATAGATAGATAGATAGATAGATAGATAGATAGAGTAGGAAGGCTAGTCAGTTTAGTTAAATTTATAGTGTGTAGAGCAGTGGTCTCAAAGTACCGCCATTTGCGGCCCGCGGACCAGTTATAAATGGCCCGCAGGCAGGGTGGAAGTGGGGGGAGCAAAGAGTAAAAAAAAATCTATAGATCTATATCAGCAAATTTCAGTGAAAAGTAGTAAACGTGGAGCGATCATCAAGGGGGACAACTGGAACTCTGGGATTGTGGGGGGGGGACTATGGTAACCAGAGACCACCTTCCACACAAAAAATACACTAAGGTAAGGGGGGATACTGATATAGGGGGGAAACCTTTATATCATTGTCCCCTTACATTATTGTATTTACTCCCCCCTTACGTTAGTGACCCCGCCCTCTATAGACTGGCCTGGCGGCGCTGTCACTGACCTCCTCTCAGGTGCACTGTGCAGGGATCAGTCAGTCGGCTCCAGCTTGGTGGGTCTGGTTTTCCAATAGTCTCCTCTCCACAGTCCACACACATCTGACTTCTCCCATGACCCCCATCCCGGCGGCACTCCCTAAGTGACTGCAAACATGATATAAGACAAGAGATGGTCAGAGGTTGTGGACATGATACAGGAGATGGTTAGAGGCTGAGGGCGTAGTACAGGAGATGTAAAGATGTCAGAGGCTGCGGGCATGGTACAGGAGATGATCAGAGAATGAGCACATGATACTAAAGATGGTAAGAGATATAGACATGATACAGGAGATGGTCAGAGACTGCAGACATCATACATGAGATCATTGCAGCCTCACCAGTGCCCATCAAATGCAGCCTTACTGTGCCCATCAAATGCAGCCTCACTGTCCATCATTGCAGCCTCACTGTGTCCATCATTGAAGCCTCACTGTGCCCATCAATGCAGCCTCACTGTGCCCTTCAATGCAGCCCCACCGTGCCCATCATTGCAGCCTTACTGTGCCCATCATTGCCATCTTACTGTGCCAATCAGTGCTGCCTCATCGTGCCCATCACTGATGCCTCACCGTGCCCATCATTGCCACCTCACCGTGCCTATCATTGCAGACTTACTGTGCCCATCATTGCAGACTTACTGTGCCCATCATTGCTGCCTCACCATGCCCATCATTGCCGCCTCATCATGCCCATCATTGCAGCCTTACTGTGCCCATCACTGTCACCTCACCATGCCCATCATTGCCACCTCACGGTGCCCATCATCATTGCAGCCTTACTGTGCCCATCACTGCCACCTCACCGTGCCCAGCATTGCCACCTCACCATGCCCATCATTGCCACCTCACTGTGCCCAGCATTGCCACCTCACCGTGCCCAGCATTGCCACCTTACCATGCCCATCATTGCCACATCACCGTGCCCAGCATTGCCACCTCACCGTGCCCAGCATTGCCTACTCACCATGCCCAGCATTGCAGCCTTACTGTGCCCATCACTGCTGCCTTACCGTGCCAATCATTGCCACCTCACCGTGGCCATCACTGCCACCTTACCATGCCCATTATTGCTGCCTCACAATGCCATTCATTGCGGCCGCCTCACCAGCGCACATCTCCCGCTGTGTCATGGAGCTGATTGTAAAATGTCTGGGCCGCCCTGTAATAAAAGTCTCCTCCTCCTCTTAGACCAGCTCGTCTGATAGATGCAGTGTTCTGTCTATCACACAAGCTGGTCTAGGAGGAGGGCAGGACTTTTATCACAGCGCGGCCTGGACATTTCACACTTGGCTCCGTGACACAGCATGACTCCACTTTGAGCTACACTGCAGCCACGGTATAGCTTAAAGCAGCCCCAGGGTAGACAGCCTACCAGGAAATGTCCCGGTATCCCGGTAGGCCAGTCCAGCCCTGAATTGCAATGACTAATGAGACACACACACGTTATGATAAAACACAGAAATTGTCTTTACTGCAATATTTCTGTGGAAGAATAACAGACAGTAACAGTATATATTTAAGTATTCAACTAGAGATCAATAGCTATATTCAAGCTGCTTTCAGGGGATTCCAAACCTGAGAATGTTCCCAAGAGCAGAGGCACACCAAAATGGTAAATAAAGCACAATATGACACTTTAAATCAGATTGGTTACCTTTACTCAGGTTGGCTCTATGAGTCCAGGCAGAAGGAGAGCAGAAGAATGACCCTCTTTGTGTCAGGCCTCTCTCTTCTGTCCCCTGACACCACAAGCCCAACTTTAAACACTTTTATTCAAATCAACATGCAATGGCTTAACTTTCTAGATAAGCTGTCCCACACACTAACTGCATATACAGAGCCCTGAATGTGTGTGAACAGATCCGTATGGCAAAACTTAAAGAGGAAATATGGAAAGCCGCACACCAGAAAAACCTTAAAAAGGTGGCCTTTAATGGTAAAGAAAAAAGCACTACAAACCACAGCAAGCAGTGGTATATATATACTTGACGCGTTTCGCACTAGGGTTCAGTGCTTAGTCATAGCTAAAAACTAGTTGCTTCAGTCCTTTTTGAAGAAAATATAAAACTGTGTGTCTTCAGCTAGTTACTTTAGTTGGTGCACTTAAACTCCTGGATAGCAGAGTCAAACAACACAACTGGCCCAGATTATCAAGACAGGATCTTTCTCCGCAAGGTGAAAGGACAATAATGTCTGTGTACAGTGTCCCCAGAAATGGATGGCCTTTATCCCTGTAGCACTACAAGTGTCAACAAGATGACTACCAGCAATAATGTCTGTATACAGTGTTCAATTAACTCCTTCTGCGGTGCAGTGTCTCTGTTTCCTGAAAATGGGCAAAAGCCCTCTCACCAAATCCTGCGGTCAAGGCCCAAATGAAACATCTGACTGGTCACCTCACACTGGAATGATTCACCTTTGGTTCCAATGCTCCTGGATGTGCAACTGGGATCCCCCTCCCTCAGGCTGTATGTCCCAACTGGTGATGGAGGCCTGAATTGCGCAGTGAAATCACTTAGGAGACAGCATTTCTCCCTCAGGTCTGATCTCTTCCTCTGCCTCGTGCTGACTGAATTCTCCTCAGGTTATCAAAATGGAGTCTCTCCTTTCCTGCCAGCAGAGTATGCTGGGATGTGTATTCCTGCCTCTTTAAAAATCAATGAGGTTGCCTTGTGCTTAGACTTCATATTCCAGAGTCCTTTGTGGCTACATCTTGGAGCTTAGTACAGTCCCTCTGATTGGCCTTTAATTGGCTCCTTTCCTGCCAACAGGAGCACATGGGAGGAAGGCAGAGAGTGGACAGAACAGTCAGTGTTGATGAGGAGAAGGAGGGGGGAATCCACCCCTGACACGACAGGCTCTCTGTCACTCTTTCAGGCTGGAAAGCCTGTGGAAGCCAGTTTGGTGGGGTGGCATTCATTTGTGTATTTTATATCTGCCTGGAGTTTAGCTTTAAAGTGAACTGTTTCTAATAATGATACATGATGATTAGACATGTGCACAACAAAAATTTTCGTATTTTTTTGTTCCGTTTCGTCTTGTTCCGTACACTAGTAAAGATTCGTAATTTCGTAAGACTCAAGTTTTCCTATTGGGACCCGTTCGTATTTCATAAGACGCAAGTTTTCCTATTCGGATATATTTCCTGCGTATTTTCGTAACAGTTTTATTTTCATTTATACTGAATGATTCGTAATTCTGTCTAATTTATTTTCGTTGATTCGAAATTCGTAATTTTGTTAGATAATAATTTTTGTTTAACTGGATTCGTAATTTTGTACTTTCGTAAATACATAGCAACACGCAGCTAATCCATATTAAGATATACTTTCTCTTAAGCCCCATACACACGGTCTGACTTTTTCCCAACAAACGTCAAAATGAGCGTTTTCCAAAAAATCCGACCGTGTGTACGCTCTATCGGACAAACTTTTTCAGTTTCAAAAATCCACGGAAAAGTTTGTTTGAAGTCCGATTGTGTGTACGAGGCTTTACACTGATATTAAAGAAAGATATTAAGTATTCACTCACTAACTACACTGCCCAGTGCCCATTCGAAAGAACGATACAAGATTTACAAAACACACAAATGAAAATACGAACATACGAATGAAAATACGAACAGACAAAGGATTTAAAATACGGAATGCAAATCATTCGTTATAGATGTAATTTTCGTTCTTTTGCTTTTTCGGTGTTTCATATTTTAGTAAGATTGTTCAATCATACGTTCGTATTTTCACTTATCCGTAATTTTCGTATTTTGGGTCTTTCAGCTTTTCGGATGTTCAAATTGATACGAATGTACGAAAACTAACAAATTTGTATGAAAATCCATTTGTTACAAACAGGAACACACATGTCTAATGATGATCATGCTAATAATCATGAAAAAAAGATGCTGGTCTTAATATCACAACAAAGAATATTTGCTGCATTAAAAAGTGTTACGCTGTTACACTCAAAGCAAATGATAAATGTTATAATTGGTTTGTGGTCCCTATGTTGGTGGTCAGTGGCCTATGCCCTTTGTGTTGTGTACAGCAGGAGCTTTAGTGAGTAGACATGTGCTTTCGTTTTCGTCCGAATGCATTTTCATCCGAATTTCAGGTATTTTCGTTATCGTTTTAACAAACAAAAACTAACGCACAGAATACGAAAACCGAAAGATCCGACATAAACAAATGCTTTATTTTCGTTTTCGTTGGTCGAATGTGCCTAACCTTAACTCTATTAGTCCAAGATTATTCTACATAGAGAGAAAAGATTCAACATTATAGAGAGAAAATATTCGACATTATAGAGAGAAAATATTCGACATTATAGAGAGAAAAGATCGCTGCTGGAATTGGGTGGTGGAAGTAAAATAAAAATAATGATGATGATGATGAATGTTTTTGGCTGATTGTAACCAAAGAGGAGGAGCAGTAAAATATCTAGAACTAACTTGACAATTCAACATGAATGACGAAGATTCGACAAAGCATCGAAAAACATACAAACGTTGAATCTGTCATTGAAGGCTTTTGGTGTCTGTTGATAGTTCTAAAAAGATTCGATGGAGCAGTTAAGCTGTACGACGCCGCAATCGTACATTTCCGGTCAAATGCTCGGCCCATATGCTATAGAAAAATTCTAATGTTGGTTGACTTGTAATAATAATTAATAAATATAATTATTACTAGTGTCATACAACATTAGAATTCTACTATAGTTTGTAGGCGGAACATTCGACCGGAAAAGTATGATTGCAGCTTCGTACTGTTTCGCTGCTCCGTCGAATCTTCTTTGAACATTCGCAGACACCATAAGCCTTTAATGACAGATTCAACCTTAATTTGTTCGGTTTTTCGGACTAATGCAATTTCCAACGAAAAACAAAATTAATAAAAACGAATTTCGGGGGTAACTAAATAAGTCTATTTTTCGGACAAAAACAAAATTCCGAAACAAAATATTTCAGTGTGCACATGTCTATTAGTGAGTACTTACTAGAGAAAGCTGCATAGGTCCCATGTTGCTGTTTCCCTCTTCTACATAACATTGGGTCAGGAACTATGTTAGAAGCGTCAGGCTGGATATTACTGCCAGCAAAATGCAGGGCATGTTACAGAGACGTGTACTGCTGGTGCCCCAAATGCTCTGAGCTAGAAATGCCTATGGCTTTAAAGCTACACAATAGAAGTGCCTAGGAACAGTCATGTCAGGACTGCAATATTGCTATACTTTAAGGAGGGACATAAAAGGGAAGGTGCATTTTTCAACTTACTGCTTAGCTACAAGAAACAATTCCCTTTAAAACTGTTGAAAACCGCTTAAAAAGAGGAAAAAAAAACATGCAACACAATTGCCAAATGTGCTTGTATGCATCGCATTCTAGCACATTATGAAATACTCACCTTAGAATGAAGCCCTCTCAGCGGCGTCTAGTCACTGCTGAGAGGGCTGACATGTGCTCCCGCCCTCTCTTCCGGGATTGCGGGCTCTAACGCTATGAGTTGCCGAAGCCACGATGTTGTCACTCCCGCACACTTGCGCAGGAGCCCTCATTTTTGGCACAAAGCTCTGAAGGTTCGGGCATAGACCTTCAGAGCACATGCACTGCTGACATCAGCGGCTACATGTGGGGTGAAAATATACTAATCAGTGCGGCGTATCTGTTAACATGTGCTAGCAGCTGTCTTTTTCTTTTCTTTCACTTTTTCTTTCAGTTTATTTTTAAATCTAGCAAGGAATTTCACATGTCTTTATATAATGTTGAATTTATATACACATGCTCAGAGCTTTTTTTCTCAGAAAATAGGTGCAGGAACTCAACCACAACCCGTTCAGATTTCACAAACAGTAGAAGGGTCTTAAAGGGGCATTAAATACCAGAATTGCATTACATACAGAGTGCAGAGTTCAGGGGGTTACAAAGCTGTCACTTGTAAACACAGAAACCAAACTTCTGTGTTTACAAGTGATTGTGGTGAGCAGGCACCAAAGGGTCTGAGCCAAAGGTGGTGGAACTCAGTTCCCCCAAGTTCCCCCTGAAAAAAAGCCCTGCACATGCTTATAGGTCATGGATATTTCCTAATGTTTTTTGCAACCTTTTTAACATTTGTGAGTACTTCGAATGTGCCAGGTGCTTATTACTGCTTAGGCAATAACCCTACAACCTGATTGTTTGCAATCAATGCCAGATGTTTGTTTCACTCCCTCTGAGTAGTGATTTGCAAATGGCAGGACCTGCTGAATAAATACAATAGTCTCATTATGACCAATCGTACATTGACTGATTAATAAATGCTTGAGCAAAGTATAATATCTCCAATGCCAACAGCTTGAACCTACATTCCAACTGTCATTTTTCTAGCGCAAGGCAAAGAATTAAAATAAATGTCTGATTGGCGGGTAATACACTTTTAGCATTTCAGTTGTTATAAGGCCCTCTGAATTAAGCATAATTGAATTGTAAGGGGTCTGTAAGAGATTTTACCCTGTTCCCCTTACCATAGTATAGCAGCAGAGGTTGTGTTCTTTAACTGGAGGAAGCTGTTCCCAAATCAGAGAAAATGTGCCTGTTCTCCGTGAGTAGATGTGAGATGTGGAAACATTCAGCCCTGGTTCACACTGGGTACGATTTGGAACGATTTGAGATGCGATTTGACATGTTAAATCGCATCTCAAATCGGCGGCAATTGTCGGCAATGGCACTGTCCTAATCAGTGCGACGCCGCATCTGCGATTTAAAAAAGTAGTTCCTGTACTACTTTTTGCGATTTCGGGCCGAGATTTAGATTAAATTGCGGCCGAAATCGCGGCAAAATCGCGGCAAAATCGCAGCTGCGAAATCGCGGTAAAATTGCGCATTTTACCGCGATTTTGAATTCGCAGCAGTGTGAACCTAGGCTCAGAGAAACAACATCTTCTACTGTTGGAGCAAGCCATGTATGTGAGCATGCAATGGCGTTCCCTGTCATGGATTAACATGGAGTCAGAGAGTCCATGTTTCTCCAATACATCCAAGGGATTCCTATCTAAGAAAAGGGAAGAGAATATGTAACTCCCTAGCAAAGATCACTGGACAAAAGTGTGCACTTGAAACCAAGAGAAGTCCAGAATGAAAAGCCCCAAGATGATTCTTGAACATGCATTCACTTGTAAAAATAAATACAACAACACTATCCTCAGTGTCTGTGCTCCAACCTCCACCACACATATTTGCTTACCGGAGCCCAAGACTTTAAATTGAAAGAGATCTGATCAGGGTTGGTGCAAGGATTTTTGGCACCCTAGGCTAAACCTCATTTTGCAGACCCCTTTGGCTTTGCCCCAGACTCCACCACATTTGCTCTGCCCATATATACCCCACTTTTTAAGGACTGCTACCATTTTGCATGAAACACTTTTTGCATGAAACAATTTCTCCATTTGCTGTTTATACCCCCCATGCTGTATCTGATCTTTATATCCAGGGCTCTGGTAAGGACCAGTGTGTACTTTGGTGGTGGTCTTTATATGTCACACTGTTCGTTTACCAGTCACTGGGGGATGATCTATGCATGTGTACCATACAGTATCACACTATTTTAGTCTATTTGTTTTTTCTGGACGCTCCGCTGGCGGACTGTTGGAAAGATCGTTTCAAGATTTAGATCCCCTGTGCAGCCCAGGTGTTTGGCTACTCGCTTGGCTTGATCCATTAGGATCGTTTAATCTGGTAAGGGTCAGCAATACCAGGGACCTACAATAAGATAAAATATATAACAACGTATAAAAACGTATGCGTAAGGAGGAGTGTCGTTGGTGACGTCATCTCCGCTCGCGGCCGAGAGCGGAGATCTGCTGACCATCTGTAATTATTACTGTGGAGTTATCTGCATGCTGTTCACAGCCGTTATAACTGTGAGTGTTACTATATTTTTATTAAAATTACCATTGATTTACTGCACTATGGAGCCTGCTTTTTACTTCTCTTGAGAGTGTCTGGAGGAACTTGGAGGAGGAGGATCGGAGTTACCTGAACCTTCCTGTATGCAGAGTGTGTACTGCTGGGTTTCATCCCCTATCCAACAGGCTTGTATGATCGCAATTGAGGTGAGAGGCTAGCATTATCTATCCTATCTGCACAGTCACCCTGGAGGATCGTGTGGTAGATTGGAGCATTGGTTTGAACAACTTTTTCACCGCTGGGAAATCTTTGAATTTTATGCACTTTGAATATCTCTATATTCTTTTTCACTTTATTTAATTGTTTATTTATTTGCACGTTTGGAACACAACGTTTGAACATTTTTTGTATGAAATTTTGGAAGTCAACTTGAACACTATATCAACTGGATTATTTTTACATATTTATGAGATTTTTCTATATATATATTTTTATCTATATATTCTTCATGAAATCTATTTATTAACATTATTTATTCACTTTGCACTTTTTATCTTTGTGCACACTGGCTCATTTGCTATAATAATTGTTATACAAAGTACTTCCTAATTGGGATTTTGTATTCACGTCAACACTTGAGCACTTTATTTTGGTGGTATCACTGGAAGCCTTTGTCTACATTTTATTTGTTCATTCACTTCAATCAATGATTTCCATAGTATCATTGTAAATCCATTTTATCTATTATATCCACTACTCCTACCCTTCACACCTGAATTATGGATGTTATGAAGGGTCTTCAAGGAAATTAGGAGTGGAACATATTTTGATTGAACACTACTGATCAATACGCATACGTTTTTATACGTTGTTATATATTTTATCTTATTGTAGTTTCCCTTTGGCAAGCGCCATTACACTCCCTGTTTTACATATGCTTGTTGGTGCGTGATCACTGTTTTAGTAGTGGCTGCTGCCTTTATAGATTTATTTATATTTTATTGTATTTTACTTAGTTGCCCTGGGTAGATTGGTTTTGCGCATTAGTTCCCCCCTTTTTACAATACCAGGGAGCTGTGATCCAGATCCTTCTTTACTTTTGGGACAGTTCTTTTTGAATTTGATCATTCACAGAACTTTATTTTCACCACTAAGTATATATATTCTCTTTGAGAAGAATATTCCTTTTCACTACTGGACTTTCTTTTAGTTTTTACCACTATATGACCTGGCAAGGCATATCTATCATAATTTGTTTAGCGCAACTCCATCTTTTTTCCATGAAACACTTTACTAGACCAACTAATTTTGGAAATTGTACAGTTTTCCCCCCAAACCAGCTTCCGGATTAAATAATTCAAAAAGTGAAACCGTAAAGTAGTACATTTTAATTGTAAACATTTTCTCATTTGCAAAACATAACATAGCAGCATTGCACATGTATCAACTGGCAACAAGACTAAAAAAGAAATAAATATAAATAACATGATAGCGTTATAGAAACATAGGGCCAGATTCACAAACAGCGGCGCAAATTAAGTTACTCAAAACGTATGTCATTTAAGTTACGGCGCCTTAATTTTGTGTCGTAAGTGCACAGCGCATTTGCGCCCCAAATTGCGCAAGCGTAACTTAAATCCCGAGGCGTAAGGCGGGGTTATTGCAAGTGGGAAGGAAGTGGGCGTGCTCCATTGTAATGAGCCGTGACCCCATGCAAATGAAGGGCCGGCCGTACTGCGCATGCGCGCACGAATCTGCACCTCACTGGGCATGTGCAGAACTTGGCTCGGCGCAATCCTGGTCCGTGACAAGATGGCCAAGATCAATGCCCATGCCACGGGCACTGGAGGAGGCCCAGCCTGCCCCATCAGGCTGAGTGAGGAGGAATGGGCAGTGGCCCGGTGTTTCCACCCACAGCAGGTGGTGGGCTTGCCTGGCTACCAATCTGATTCTCCTGTGAGGACAGGTAATTTTGGGGTTTTTCTATCTGGTGATTAGCATGTGTGGGTGGGGGAAGGGAAGATGTGCCAAGTGTGTGGATCCTCCAACCTGTGAATGTTTTGTGTCCTCCACAGATGGCCAGGAGATTGCTGGGCCATCAGGCCAGGAGATTGCTGGGCCATCAGGTCAGGATGCACCATCCCCTGGACAACAGGCTGCAAAAGAGTTCCAAGAAGGGCAGGAGTCCCCAGGGGAGGGGAGTGGCCACACCTCACCTCATGGGGAGGATGAGGGGGTGGAGGCTGAGGATGAAGATATGGACATTGCCAGGGAAGTCCTTTTGGCCTCGGATTTGTTTACCCCTGAGGCTACCCTTGAGGCTGGCAGCAGTCAGACCACCATCAGGGGTAGCCCCTCCCACTCCTCCCCCAACAGGCCTCAACCCACAAGGGTCTCTATCTCCCCTCCTCCCAGGCCACAAGACTCGGCTGCAGGCAGGATGGCGACCCATGAGACCAGGGGGGTGGCCGAGCGTCTGCCGGCCAGTCTGCAGAGGGACAATGCCCGGCAGACCTGCCATCTGGCTCAGATCAAACAGACTCTGACCCAGATGGAGGACAGCCTGGGTTCAATTAAGGAGTCACTCACTGATGTGGCCACAAACTCCTTGGCGGTCATCACATGCTTGTGTGACCTGCAGACCGCCATAACAGGCGTGGCCCAGGAGGTGAGTGCCCTGACCCAGGCTGTCCAGGACAATACCCGGGCTGTCCAGGCCAATACGGCTGCCCTCACTGTCAGTCTGACCAGGATAGCAGTGGCCTTGGAGGGCAGGCCAGCAAGAGGACAGTCACCAGGGGAGGCTCCTCCTTCCCCTGCTCACCCCCCCAGGAGGATCCTCCTTCCCCTGCTCACCCCCCCCCCCAGGAGGCTCCTCTGGTTGGCCGTGGCCGTGGGCGGCCCAGGCGTAGCTTACGCCGCAGCCGTTAATTTTTGGGGGTACTTTTGATTTTTTTTTGTATACTGTACTTATGATTTGTTTAATGTGTGTGAATGATGTGTGAATGTGGGGGTGGCATTCCTGATTAAATAAGGGTGTCACCCTCAGTTTTGGTGGAGTAGGGATCCCCAGGACCAGGGAGAAGTGATCCCTGGTCCATGTGAAAGGTGTATGAATGCACAGTGACATAATTGGAGCCGTGGCGTGGCGTTACTGCTCCCAAGTACCATTGGGGGTACTTGGATCTAATCCAATTAGATGTGCATGTGATGTGTGTGTGCTAGGGACCACAGTGGGCGTGCATTCATGCATTCTCATTGTTCCATGTTTAATGTGTGTGTTTACTGTGCAAAGATGCCTTCTGCGAGGCGTCTCCTGGCTGCTGTTCCCTCAGTAGACCGGGTAGAGTTGGTCAGGGGGGATTGTCTGGTTGGGGGGTCAGGTCATCACGTATGTCAATCTCCAGGCCCCTTCTCACCGCGAAGTTGTGCAGAATGCAACATGCACCAATGATCTGGCACACAAAGTTTGGGGAATACAACAGGGTACCCCCAGACTTATCCAGGCATCGGAAACGTGACTTCAGGAGGCCAAATGTGCGTTCCACCACTCCACGGGTATGTATGTGTGCAGCATTGTAGTTTTCCTCTCCTGGGGTTTGGGGGTTCCGGTATGGAGTCATAAGATGGGGTCCCAGTGCATATGCAGAGTCACCTGGAAGGGAAAAGACAGGAGGATGTTAGTCATGCATGTGCCCCTCGTGATGTCTGCATCATGGGGGGGGCAGTCATACCTGACACCCATGTCACTCACCAACCAGCCAGCTGTCCCCATACACGTTCTGTTCCAATTCTCTGGAGATGTTGCTGTGACGGAATATGTAGCTGTCATGGCTGGACCCTGAGAATTTGGCACAGACGTGCCATATGAGGCATTGGGCATCCACTATCACCTGTACATTGATTGAATGCCAATGCTTCCTATTGTGGTACATATGCTCTGTCTCATGGGGGGGGGCTGTAGTGCCACATGTGTGCAATCAATGGCCCCGATGGTGCGTGGGAATCCTGCAATTTTAAAAAAAACGGTCATTGTGTTCATTCGCTGGACCTCCTGGGAGGGTTTGAGGATTTGGTTGGACATGCGTCTGAGGATTGCAGGGACAACCTGGTGCACACATCTGCTAATGGAGGATTGTGACATCCCAGTCACACCTCCACTTGTGCGCTGAAAAGAGCAAGTGGCCAGGAAATGCAGTGTTGCCAGGACCTTGATCAGTGGCTGCACTGCATGTGAACGTTGTGTTGGGCTGGTGAGATCATCCTGCAGGATTGTGGTTAATTCCATGATGGCTTCACGGTTGAATCTGAAGTTGCGATACACCTCAGAAGCAGCCATGCCAAACACATCTAGGCGTCTGCGGTAGATCCTCTCCTGTGCCCTCCTCCTCCGTTCCCTCCTCCTTCTTTGCGCCTCTAAAGTCACTAGTGCAGTTATGAGCATGGATGGCCCTGGCATGTTGGCAGACAGATTGTAGTCCGGCAAGTGTGTGTGCTCAGCTCTTCCTTAATGGTGTTGCTTTAGCTGACCTTTACACGGCTGGTGTAAAATTAGGGCTGCTTTTATAAAGTGTAACTTCCCGCCGGGAAACTAACAGAAGCGCACAGGGCATAATCTACGCCGCACACACTTAATTTTGTGGATCGCCTTATCTCCCTCATTTGCATCTTTGCCTATCAAAACAGCGGCGTGTCTAGCGTATTTTGCGTGCGAAGAAGCGCCGATGTAATTCTTTTAGGTAGGACGGAAAAACCTGAATTTCACGCGTATCTCGTTTTGAGGATCAGGTGCAAAGATACGCGCAGCGCAAATTTCAATTACGCCGCACATCTCGAGTTAAGTCGGCGCATCTGCTTTGTGAATCTGGCCCATAGTATTATAAAAAAAAAAAAAAACACAGGGGGCCATATTCTGAGTAAGGATACGATGGAGTATCTCAGGATACTCCATCGTATCTCTCTTTTTTGGCCCGTGTATCTATGCGACTGATTCTTAGAATCATTTTCGCATAGATACACTTAAGATCTGCCATGTGTAAGTCACTTACACTGTCGGATCTTAAATGTAATTACTCCGCCCGCCGCTAGATGGCGTTTTCGTTCAGGTCTCATTTGTTTATGCAAATGAGCCTGATACGCCGATTCCCGAACGAATTCGCGTCGCGTAACCGTCGCTAACGTCGTTTGCGTAAGCGTAAACTTACCCCTGCTATATGAGGGGTACGTTTACGCAAGTCCCACGTAGGCCATGTTAAGTATGGCGTCGGGTCCGCGTCGTGTTTTTCCGTCGGCTACGTTGTTTCCCTAAGTCGTTCTTGAATACGACTTTACGTCAATGACGCACACGTCGGCGTAATTGACATTTTACGCCGAGAACTGGAGCATGCGCACTGGGCTATTTTAAGCCTGGCGCATGCGCAGTTCGTTAGAATCGGGGGCGCGCTTAATTTAAATAGAAGCCGCCCCCTTGGAGATACGCGTGGCTACGCCGGGCTATTTACACTCCGCCGCCCCAAACTATGGAGCAAGTGTTTGGGGAATACAGCACTTGCTCCTGTAGGTTGGGGCGGCGGAGTGTAAATGGCTTACGCGCCGCCCGCGGGAAATCTAGGAGAATATGGCCCTATGAGACAGGAGAGATATTAGAGACTAACATTAGAGACTTTAGGGGAAGAACATTAGGAGGAGCTTCGGCTGGGAAGAGGAAGTAGGGATGTAAAGGAAGGGGAATAGAGATGGTAGTGCATTCCCACCCATATGATACAAACCTATTGAGGCATGGACCCTTAGAAGACAAACATTGAATTTCCAAGTTAGATAGAATAAAGGCAACTAATTATAAAAAAAAATGTTGATTAGGTAAAGAAGCAAGGGCGTACCTAGGGCATTTGGTACCCGGGGTGGATCCTATTTCTGGCACCCCCCTCCGACAAAATCGCAGCACACAAAGTGTGCCGCTTAAAAAGCAGCATATGCTTCTTTTGAGTGACAGTGTGTGATTTGCCACGACTGCAGCTCAATTTAAGATGGTTAGAGTATTATGGTGGCAGGTTAGGGCTATATAGGGTATTATGGTGGCAGGGTAGGGCTGTATAAGGTATTATGGTGGCAGGTCAGGGCAGTATAGGGTATTATGGTGGCAGGTCAGGGAAGTATAGGGTATTATAGGGGCAGGTCAGGGCAGTATAGGGTATTATGGTGGCAGGTCAGGGCAGTATAGGGTATTATAGGGACAGGTCAGGGCAGTATAGGGTATTATGGTGGCAGGTAGGGATGAGCCGAATACCCCTGGTTCGGTTTGCAGCAGAACATGCGAACGGGCAAAAAATGTGTTCGAACACGCGAACACCATTAAAGTCTATGGGACACGAACATGAAAAAATCAAACATGCTAATTTTAAAGGTTAATATGCAAGTTATATTCATAAAAAGTGTTTGGGGACCTGGGTCCTGCCCCAGGGGACATGCATCAATGTTGGGAGCAGTGATTTTAATAATGCTTAAAGTGAAACAATAAAAGTGAAATATTCCTTTAAATTTCATACCTGGGGGGTGTCTATAGTATGCCTGTAAAGTAATGCATGTTTCCCGTGTTTAGAACAGTCCCTGCACAAAATGAAATTTTTAAAGGAAAAAAAGTAATTTAAAACTACTCACCGCTATAATGAATTATCGGGTCTCGGCAATACAGATAAAAGTCATTGAAAAAAACGGCATCCCCCCTCAGTCCATTATCAGGCCCTATGTTATGAATATTAAGGGGAACCCCCGAACCAAAATGTTTTAAAAAAATGCGTGGGGGTCCCCCCGAATTCCATATCAGGCCCTTCAGGTCTGGTATGGATTTTAAGGGAAATCCTGCGCCGAAATAAAAAAAAAAATGTTGTTGGGTCCCCCCAAAAATACATACCAGACCCTTATCCGAGCATGCTACCTGGTAGGCCGCAGTAAAAAAGGGGTGACGAGAGAGCACCCCCCTCCTGAACCGTACCAGGTCACATGCCCTCAACATGGGGAGGATGTCCCCATGTTCATGGGGACAAGGGCTTCATCCCCACAACCCTTGCCCGGTGGTTGTGGGGGTCTGCGGGCAGGGGCTTATCAGAATCTGGAAGGACATGTGGCATGTGGCCTGGTATGGTTCAGGAGGGGGGATGCTCTCTCATCCCCTCCTCTTTTCCTGTGGCCTGCCAGGTTGCATGCTTAGATAAGGGTCTAGTATGGATTTTTGGGGGGAACCCCGTGCCATTTTTTTTTTATTTTGGCATGGAGTTTCCCTTAAAATTCATGGACTGGGGGAGGGGGGGGGGGCATAACGTTTTTTTCAATGACTTTTATCTCTATTGCTGGGACCCGACAATTCATTATAGCCACGAGTAGTTTTAAATTACTTTTTTTCCTTTAGAAATTTCATTTTGTGCAGGGACTGTTCTAAACATGGAAAACATGCACTACTTTACAGGCATACTATGGACACCCCCATGTACGAAATTTAAAGGAATATTTCACTTTTATTGTTTCATTTTAAGCATTATTAAAATCACAGTTTTTTTTGCATTGATACATGTCCCCTGGAGCAGGACCCAGGTCCCCAAACACTTTATATGACAATAACTTGCATATATTTACCTTTAAAATTAGCACTTTTGATTTCTCCCTTTTAAAGGGTGTTCTGTGGCTTTCGAATTTGCGGCGTACACCCCAAATTGTTCGCTATATGGCGAATGGGCGGGGCGAACAGCCAATGTTCGAGTCAAACTCATGTTCGCCCTGACCATAAAGCTCATCCCTAGTGGCAGGCTAGGGTAGTATAGGGAATTATGGTGGCAGGCTAGGGCTGTATAGGGTATTATAGGGGCAAATTAGGACAGTATATGGTATTATAGGGGCAGGTAAGGACAGTATAGGGCAGGCATCACTAAATGGTGGACTGCCATACTACCCGGACTGCAGCCTCCCCAAATAGTTGCATGTGTGTCCCACTTCTCTCCCTGCCGCCAGGTCGCCCGACCGCCTGATGCTGCTATGTTCACAGCATGGCAGGTGCGTAACGCACGGGTTGGTCTGTCCCTTCAGTTTCAAATCGCTGCAGTGTCTCCGTCCTCCGCCTGTCTTACTTACACAGGATGAGAAGCGCGGCTGCTCTGGACAAATGGCGGGACTTTTTAAGTTAAGAAGCGGGTGATGGTTGCTTTGCAGCGGGGCGGGCCCAGCAATCAATCACTCACCTTTAACTTGAAAAGTCCCGCCCATTGTCCAGAGCGGCTGGGCTGCGCATCATGTGTAAATAAGGTTGGGCTCTGTGGGGAGGGGGAAATACTGTGCTCTTATGAGGACAGGAGTCTGCTATCTAGGGGGACAAGTCTGTGATGGGTGACCAGTCTGTGATGGGGGACCAGTCTGTGATGGGGGACCAGTCTGTGATGAGAAGGACCAGTCTGTGATGGGGGGATCAGTCTGTAATGGGGGGGAGTCTGTGGTGAGGGGGGCAGTCTGTAATGCGGGGACAGTCTGTGATGAGAGGGGGGAAGTTTGTGATGGGGGACCAGTCTGTGATGGGGGAACCAGTCTGTGATGAGGGGTGCCAGTCTGTTATGGGGGACCAGTCTGTGATGGGGGGACCAGTCTGTGATGAGGGACCAGTCTGTTATGGGGGACCAGTCTGTTATGAGGGGACCAGTCTGTGATGGGGGGACCGGTCTGTGATGAGGGGAGACCAGTCTGTGATGGAGGACCAGTCTGTGATGGGGGAACCAGTCTGTGATGAGTGGGGCCAGTCTGTTATGAGGCGACCAGTCTGTGATGGGGGACCAGTCTGTGATGAGGAGAGACCAGTCTGTGATGAGGGGAGACCAGTCTGTGATGAGGGGAGACCAGTCTGTGATGAGGGGGGACCAGTCTGTGATGGGGGACCAGTCTGTAATGGAGGGACCAGTCTGTGATGAGGGGGGACCAGTCTGTGATGGGGGACCAGTCTGTGATGGGGGACCAGTCTGTGATGAGGGGGGACCAGTCTGTGATTGGGTTTGAGATGAGGGGCCTGTGGCGTGCACAGGAGGCTGCGATGTGGAGGATATCATGTGGAGTCATAGCACCAAAATTACACTCAGACCTCCGCTAGGAGAATTTTTTACTGACTGGACCCCCGTGAATTTGAATTCACTACCCCTGGTATAGGGTATTATAGGGGAAGGTTAGGACAGTATAGGGTACTATAGGGGCAGGTTAGGGCTGTATAAGGTACTAAAGGTGCAGGTTAGGGCTGTATACCGTGAGTGACAATGTGCTCACTTACGGCATAGATCCACACTCGTGGCTCCTGTGTGCTGTCCTCTTTCTCCTCCAGGATCAGCCAGTGAACAAGCCTTTGGGAGGAGTGGAGGAGGCAGCCACACCCCAGCTCCACCCACCAACTCCAGATTCCTCGGGACTCGGGAGGCATTGAAGATCGTCGAGGGACAGCCTGCCTGATTGGATGACTGGGGAGGCAGGCAGCCCCCCCTCCCCCGCACCATTGGGCTCACTGTCGACCCGATGAACGTCTACTAATGGTTTCAAAGCTGGGAAAGTGCAGGGGCGCCCACTCATTATGACGGCCCTGCTGCGATCTCCTCTCACACTGCACACCCCTGGACTGACACCCCCTAATGTGCGGTACCCGGGGCGGACCCCCCTTGGTACACCATTGTAAAGAAGTATACTTTTTAATAGCTATTTAAGATACACTGTTTGATTTATAATAAAATAATTTTTGAGAAAAAAATTTTTTTTTTGAAAAAAAAAAATCTTTTTTGAAAAAACAATTCAGTTTATAGTGTCAGCTTTTCAAAAAACCTTTAAATATTCCACATCTTTCATACATTAGTGTTTATTTTAAAACCATTCCTACTTTTCCAACTATTCTCACTTTTTCAACTTTTTCTTACGAATTTGAGCTATTCATCCAGTTAGCTTTATCAATCCAGCTATTCAGCATTTTCACACATTTTCTGCAGGAAATGCATTTTCTAGTTTTTAATGATTTTCAATTTTGAGAAGCTTCTTTCACTCAAAGCCACTTTGATGGGGAGTGTCAACAGTATGCAAAGTGCTATAGCTACATTTGGAGCAAAACCATTGCTGACTGTGTAGCCCAGAATATCAATTGGTTTCATGCATGCAGAAGCCAAGACGATTAGCTGTTCACACAGCTGCATTCTATCAATATCTTCATCCTTGGTCTTTACATCAGTTAACACGTCTTGTAACTCCATACAGCTCTTCATGAGTTGCTCCCTATGCATGTCTTTAAGTTCCCTGATGCCATACAAAAAATTAAGATAGTTTCCATGACCTTTAATCTGTTTAAATCTCTCCTCAGAAGATTTGATTGTGACATTCATGATAGTGTAGAAACACCCAACTTTAAACTGTTCTTGGGGATCTTGGATTAGACCATCTTGACCCTCGTAGGAAAAAAGTCTCTTCTTTTTTTCTGCACCGTAGAAGGGAACACAGGATCAATTTCCAATTCCATTGCCATTGTTCGTGCTTCTGCGAGTAACTTCTCAAATCCATTATCAGATCGATACGTTTCCAAGTAGGTCTTGCTGGCTTCTCAAAACTCCACAACATCTGGCAAGAATATTGTTTGACTTTGAAGAAGTTTTCTTACTTCATTAATGTTACTTAATATGTTAAACCACAATACTGTCAAACACAAAAATGTAAAGCTGTTGCCAATGAAGCAACCTCACTTCTTGCAAGAATAGTAAATGCCTGATCTTCTTCAATTGCCATCAGTGTGTTATATATTTCAGTTATTTGGAATCTAAAAGAATGAATGGCATCAATTATACTAGACCATCTGGTATTTTAAGGTGGCTTTACCATCAGCCTACTGATGTGCCTATTGAAGATGTCCCAAGGATTAATAACGCATTCCCCTATTCTGCCTAGTGACACTGGGCTGGATTCAGATACATAGGCGTATCTGTCCGTCCGGCATAACGTATCTGAGATACGTTACGCCGCTCTAACTTTGGGCGCGAGTTCTTTATTCAGAAAGAACTTGCGCCCTTAGTTAGAGCGGCGTAGCGTATGTGTTGCAGCGTAAGGCCGCGTAATTTAAATGGGGATGTAAGGGGCGTGCTTTATTTAAATTTCCCTTGACGTTTTTTACGCTTTACTTGAACGCCGTCCCTAAAATCTCCCAGTGTGCATTGCTCTAAATGACGTCGCAAGGACGTCATTGCTTTCGACGTGAACGTAAATTACGTCCAGCCGTATTCGAGAACAACTTAAGCAAACGACGTAAAATTTCAAAACTTGATCGGGAACGGTCATCAGTGACATGTCATGTGTAGCCACGTCCTCTAAAAGTAAGAATCACTCCCTATACTGACTTAACCCCTGCAGCGCCATCTAGTGGTTAACCCCTTCACTGCCAGTGTCATTTGTTACAGTAATCAGTGCATTTTTATAGCACTGATTGCTGTAAAAATTACAATGGTCCCAAAAATGTGTCAAAAGTGTCCTGTCCGCCATAAAGTCACAGTCACAATAAAAATCGCTAATCGCCGCCATTACAAGTTAAAAAAATATATTAATATAAATACCATAAAACTACCCCCTATTTTGCAGCTACTATAACTTTTGCACAAACCAATTAATAAACGCTTATTGCGATTTTTTTTTACCAAAAATATGTAGAAGACTACGTATCGGCCTAAACTGGGGGAAAAAAAATGTTATATATATTTTTGGGGGATATTTATTATGGCAAAAAGTTTCAAAATTGTCGCTTTATTTTTGTTTATGGCGCAAAAAAAAAATTGCAGAGGTGATCAAATACCACCAAAAGAAAGCTCTATTTGTGGGAAAAAAGGACATCAATTTTTTTTTTGAAACCACGTCACACGACTGCGCAATTGTCAGTTAAAGCCACACAGTGCCGAATCGCAAAAGGTGGCCTGGTCTTTGTCCAGAAAAATGGTCCAGGGCTTAAGTGGTTAATGGTATGTTCAGTTTCTCAAGTTCTGCCAGGATCGATTCAGTCAACCCTTCACTTCAGAATAGTATTTGGCATTTCTTATTAGTAGTAGAACCCGTGTGGTTATTTCTTTGGAAATTAGGCCAATTAATTCATTTTGTATATCCTTTACGAGATAATGGCAATGAATTTCAGAATTTTTTTTTTTTTTTTTAAAGTGGTTCTGCATCATTATATTAAATGTGGCCAGTATTTCCACAAGTTGCAAATACTGTAATTACCATTGTTTGCACTGTAAAATGTGTTGTTGCTTCCTCTGAAATCCATGCACTGCTTACCGAGATATTGAACAATGACTACAAGGTGCTGGAGAACACTTTGCCAGTGCTGAGTTTCTGTTGTTAATAACCTCTAGTAAGCCACTGATTGGCACTGTCATGGGCACAGATTGGCACTTGCGTGGGCACTGATTGGGCCTTTAATTGGCAGGTGATCAATCCCTCAGTGTCCGGCTACCTTGATCCCCAGTGGTTTGTCGAGGCCCTTTTGGACCGCCAGCCTCTCAATGGTGCTCCTTAGACGGACTCCCCACCGAACCGCAAATACAGCTTGGGATCCTCAAAGGTGGAAACCCAGTCACTCGCTGGGTCCCCGTCACTGTTCAGATGTTTCAGGCCAACATGGCATGCACGCCCCGGCCAGGTAGGCCATAACGCCGGGGGAACCGTGATGTGGTCACCCTAAAGGTGGAGCCACACTTGAAGAAGAAGACCCAGAACCAATGGCGTCTGCCCCATAAATACCACTCCCCAGCATGCACAGCGAGGTCAAACCCTCCTGATTCGCTGCTGGGAAAGAGCACCAAAGCCTTGACTCCACTGCTGCCACCTGCAGCACCGGGGCTGGAGAAACACCCCAGTGCAATAAAATAAGCCTGCAGCACAGCCAAGCTGAGACAGAGACCCTGTTTTACACATAACAATTTTAATTAGAGTTTAACTACACTCTGATCTCCCTCTAAATTTAACTAGCACCGGTACTGTAAAGTAAACAGGCGCTACAGGAATTATAGTTGAAAATCCTGAGAAAGACATTGAAAGGTGCAATTTCACCTTTAAACACTAGTCCTGACTATCATCTTATTATTTAAGTACAATTACTTTTCATAGGCTGATTCCGTTGCTTCATATCCAAATATCTCTATGCATAGGAAACCGCATATATAAATAATTGAACAAACAACACGCTGACTCATACACTGTTTCACTTGTATTATCCCCTGCATGGTGTTAAGTATGGTTCAAATATGGGTGTTACCGATCACCTTCCACCAATAAGGGTACATGTTCAAATGACATCAACCAATCACAATGTCAATCACAATGTCACAATATCATTATATCACCTAGACAGATATTACTCGAGACTATCTCCTGACACATACTTAATTTCCCATGTTTGGTTTCGTTTTTAACACAAGACCAATCTTCTCAAAGAATTACCCTGCCCTACAGGCCAGAGAAGACAAAGTAGTCTATACATCAAATCAATGAAAATGTCCCCCCACACACATAAGAATCACTGGATTAAGGTTTACCTTGACTTTGTCAAGGTAGACCTGAAAAGAATCAACTGGTCATGGCAAAGTCTTGCTAACCTATCCACAGATGAAATACGGGGACTGTATGAGCTTGTATACACGAAGGATGAGATGTGTGAAATGGAAATATTTGACAGCTGGGTGATGTCTCTACATATAAAAAAATGAGAATACATTTCCAGCACAAGTTGAAACCTTAAATCACACACTCCACCTAGCTAAGTGGACGAGTACAATAACCCTACATTTTATACCTTCCCAAAGTTGCATAAATCACTCACTAATCCACCGGCAGGCCTACAGTGTCCGCAAATGAAGGGTCCCTTAGAATGGGTAGGTAAATATGTGGATGGTTTTATCAAGGATTTTGTCACCAAATTACCATTGTATGTACAGGACACACAAAATTGCAATACCTGGAGATTCCCCCTGGGACCCTACTGGTGGAGAAAGACATGGAGTCCCTGTACACATCGATTCCCCCCTATGAGTGGGGTATCAAGGCTGTCTCTCATTTTTTGGAACTCGAGCACACAAATTTTGAGCCTCAAATTGAATTTATAATCGAGCTTCTGGAGTTTGCTTTAACCAATAACTGTTTTCAATTTCTAAACAAATACTGTCAGCAAACCAGAGGCACAGCCATGGGTGCCCCACTCCACCATGGCCTATGGAAAACCGAGGCTGTTTACAGCTCGCGGATGTACCTCAGATTCATCACCACGTGGCTGAGGTACATTGATGATATCCTGGTGGTGTGGACAGGAAGTAAGGAACAACTTAATGAATTTCTGCTTCAAGTCAACACCCTGAACCCCTTATTAAAGGGATCCTGGTAGGCCAATTCCTGTGAATTTGCCAGAATTGCTCATAGGACCAGGACTTCAAGGATGAGGCATGCAAAATGTTCCAGAGATTTAGGGAAAGGGGGTACCCCCATAAGACTCTGAAGAAGGCATGTAAAAAAGTGGGGTGAAGCAATAGAAATAATCGATTGAAAGTAAACGTCCAAAGAGAGCAAAGGAAAAAATTACCCCCCTAGGATTATAACCACCTATGGGGCACAATGGGAACAGGTGAGAAAGGTCCTCACCAACCTTTGTATCTTAACAAAACCCCCACTCCTGGCAGATATAGTTGACCCCAGCTCGTAGCCGGAAGGTCACGCAATCTACACAATGCTCTACTTCACTCAGAAGTTATGAAAGAGAAGACGAGCAACTGGCTTACAGATCTGCCCCCAATGAAGGGCATGTATGCCTATGGCCATTGCCAAATTTTCAGATATGTGGATAGATCTGCTGTGTTCACAGATTCGAATCATAATGTCAAATTTCAGATTAAGAACTTTATCAATTGCTTCACTACAAGAGTAATCTACATGCTGGAATGTCCCGGGTCAAAAATATTATATAGGGAAAACTAAAAGACAGCTTAGGGTCTGCATCGGTGAACACATTAGAAATATAGGGGAGGCCAACAGGGAGGACAGGGGAATGAAAAAGAAGGAGATGACTCCTCTAGTGATACACTTCGCTGAATTCCAAGAGGGTAACCCTGATGCCGCGTATACACGATCATTTTTCAGCATGAAAAAAACGTTGTTTTTAAAAAACTTCATTTAAAATGATCGTGTGTGGGCTGCACATCATTTTTCAGGTTCTGAAAAACGACAACATTTTAATCCACTCAGTCCGGCTCCCTGCTCCAACGTTGTCTGTATCCAGCGACGGGTGATCTCCTCTCCTGTCCAGCGATGAGAAGATCGTCCGGGATCCAGAGCACCATCGCCGGCCTCCTCTCTTCGCCGGACACTGCCCGGTGAAGGAGCGGCTGGAGCTTTGACATTTCTTATATTTGTGAGGCAGGGCCACCGTCACGTGACCCCGTCCCCCTCTGACGCACCCTCTGCTACATCACTGGGGAAGTTTAGGCTTCCCCCTTGCGTCAGAGGGGGTGGGGTCACGTGACGGTGGCCCCGCCTCCCAAATATAAGAAATGTCAAAGCTCCAGACGCGTCATTCGCTGGGCTGTGTCCAGCGGAGAGAGGAGGCCGGCGATGCTGCGCTTTGAAGATCTTCTCATCACTGGACAGGAGAGGAGATCACCCGTCGCTGGATACAGACAACGTTGGAGCAGGGAGCCTGACCAAATGGATAACCACCGCTGGATTTTTATTTATTTTTTTATTAATAAAGGACTTTTTTTTACGGTGTGTGTGTGTGTGTTTTTTACAACTATTTACACTTCCTTCATGAAATGGTAGGGGTACAATGTACCCCATTACCAATTCACATGGGGGGAGGGCAGGATCTGGGGGGTCCCCTTTGTTAAAGGGGTCCCCCAGATTCCGATAAGCCCCCTGCCCGCAGACCCCCACAACCACCGGGCAAGGGTTGTGGGGATGAGGCCCTTGTCCCCATCAACATGGGGACAATTTTTAAAATTTACGGCGGGGTTCCCCTTAATAACCATACCAGACCTGAAGGGCCTGGTAATTGAATTTGGGGGGACCCCCACGCTTTTTTTTTTTTTTTTTTTATGAATGAATTCTCTCTGAATTGCCTAAGCCGACAATTCATTATAGCTGTAAGTCCTGTTTTAAATGCCTTTTTTTCCTTTCAGAAATGACACTTTGTGCAGGGACAGTTCTATGTACGGGAAACATGAGATATTTCACATGCAAACTTTCACGCAAGTTCTGGTGCAAACCGAACAGGGGGGTGTTCGGCTCATCCCTATAAGATAGGGTCGAGAATGGTGAGAGGGACATCTAGTGGTAAAAAATGTAAATGCAGCCCAATTTATTAGGGTATAAATAAATGCCAGCACTAGTCCCTCCCATCCCAGATGAATTGATGAAGTTTATTGGGCGAAACATGTCAGATAACACAACACCCTGTGAGTGATGCTCTGATGTCCCATCCAATGCAGCTTGCTCACCTGCCCATGCTCTATGGACTCCTCAAGCACCCGGACATCCATCTTTGATCAGGCACATTCAGCCACTGCTCCATGAGACTTGATCTGAACAAGTGGTGAACTATCTCACTCTCTGTGAAGCTCCCCATGCTGACTCCAGTTACACACTGACCCCATGCACCCTGTTAGTGAGATCACCAGGCCACTCAGGGCTGCAGTGCAAGAGGAAAGTCGTCACATCAAGGCTGGGTGACTTATATCACTTTTTGACTTTACATCTGGCTTTTTGATATGTGCAGTCCTGATCAATTTGGATGCAAAGCGGTCATAGCTCAGCCAGTGAAACAATTGGTTTAGCTGAGTAACACTGACCCCTATGTTTTCAACATCTGAAGAGCTATCATTTATTGCTGACACACAGTGCTGGCTACACCATATATCTTCCATTCAGTGGAAATCCAAACCAAGGATACAATAATCATCACTTTGGTTTTTTGAGTATTTACCCTCCCCCCACCTCCACATGTGACTTTTGCAGTCCTCACACACACCGGAAGCTGTATCTTCATGCAACCTTGCCATTTTTCAATAACCCCCCCCCTTTTTTTTTGGGAAGGTGTCATTGAACTCTGCATTCATTGATTACAACATTATCTGATAGGCCCAGCTGCCTTTTATTATAGACAATGTTGTCTGTTTTATTTTTTTCTGCTTAGTTGTCTAGCTTTGGTAACTGGCCAGACAGCGGTGCACTAACGTGGGCAACAAGGACATCTGCTGCTCGGGGTCCCACAAGCGGCGATCGGCTTTCCATTGCAGCCGACACCTCTCTCCCCACTATCAGTCACACACACTGCTCGGGTCCTCCTCGGCTCCAATGTTGTAGTGTACACAACCAGGAGGAGGAGGAGCCACAGAGGAGGGACACAACTTCATTGCAACTTCATCTGAGGTCTGTGTATAGTTTACAGTATAGGTGGACACAGTAACTGGGAAGGGGTGGAATATAACAGATGCACAGATGGAGTGATACCAGGGGGGATAAGGGGATATGTGTTGGGTGCTTTGGGAGGGGAGAGGATATGTGCTAGTGGGGGGGTCTCCCAAAGCACCCAGCACAAATCCTCTTACCCCAAATGAAAAGATGTCTCATCCCTCTCTGTCCTCCTTCTGCACTGTCCCTCTGTCCTCTTCTCGCGGTATCCCTCTGTCCTCCTCCCATGAAGATAACAGGGCGGATCTTAAAAATGAAGGGGTGTGGCCTTGACAGGAAGGGGTGGGTCATATTTAAATTAGGGGGTGTGTGAGTTTAGTCAGGCCTAGGGAAGCACAAAATCTAAATACATCACTGCCTCTATGACTAAGCCCTCGTGGATAAGGTAAAACATGTCTGAGGCCCCGTACACACGACCGAGTTTCTCGGCAGAATTCAGCCAGAATCGGAGCTGAATTCTGCCGAGAAACCCGCCCGTGTGTACACTTTCGGCCGAGTAAGCCGACGAGTTCCTCGTCGAGCCAAAAAGAGAACATGTTCTCTATTTCCTCGTTGTTCAATGAGGAAAGTTGGCTCGCCGAGATCCTCGGCGGCTTTACACAGAACTCGACGAGCAAAACGATGAGTTTTGCCCGTCGAGTTCCTCGGACGTGTGTACGGGGCCTGAAAGTGTGGCTTGTGGAATGATATGAGGCTGAGGCCATCTCACACATGTTAAAAACATTGACTGGACTGGGAGAGCAGCGATTTTTCTAAGTATACTACACACAATTGGTTGGTACCATTATATGCTTGAACCCCATTCCTGAACACCACCAGGACAATATATATCTTCCTTTTTTTGCGTAGAGCAGCACTATAAGCATAAGCAGGTTCCAACATAAAATATGCTTCTTTTTAGCATACATGAATGGCAGTTGCAAGCGATTCATTTCACTATGACAAATTTTCTAAATAAAATGCATTTTCTTCAGGTCAATACACAGCTTACCCATGTACAGGGCTTATCAGCCAGAAGACGTCCAAGGCCCTCCACACCATTCAGGTAGCATGGCTCAAGCACTTTTCCAGGAATTTTGCACTTGCAAGCAGCTCCAATTGGTTTAATAGCACACCGATGAATACTTCTCTTGACCAGAGGATCATTAGAGTGACCCTTAACCACTTGCTTACTGGGCACATAACATATACCCCCCTCCTGCCCAGGTGAAATTTCAGATTTCGGCACTGCGTCGCTTTAACTAACAATTGCACGGTCGTGCGACAAGGCTCCCAAACAAAATTGACGTCCTTTTTTCCCCACAAATAGAGCTTTCTTTTGGTGGTATTTGATCGCCTGTGTGGTTTTTATTTTTTGCGCTGTAAACAAAAAAAAGCGACAATTTTGAAAAAAATACAATATTTTTTACTTGTTGCTATAATAAATATCCCAATTTAAAAAAACAAAAACAATTTTTTTCTCAGTTTAGGCCGATACGTATTCTTCTACATATTTTTGGTAAAAAAAAAAAAATCGCAATAAGCGACTGGTTTGCGCAAAAGTTATAGCGCCTACAAAATAAGGGACAGAATTATTATTTTTTATTATTTATTTTTTTACTAGATCTGCGATCTGCGATTTTTATTGGGACTGCGACGTTATGGCGGACACATCGGACACTTTTGACACATTTTTGGCACCATTCACATTTATACTGCGATCAGTGCTATAAATATGCACTAATTACAGTATAAATGTGACTGGCATTGAAGGGGTTATCACTAGGGGGTGAGGAAGGGGTTAAATGTTTACCCTAATTAGTGTTCTAACTGTGGGGGAAGGGGGGTGACTGTGGGGGGGGGGGGTGACCGATCTATGTCCCTATGGACAAGGGACACAGATCGGTCTCCTATCCAGAGACAGCACCGCTGTCTCTGTGTAAAACGGCAATGAGAGATGATCTCATATGTTTACATATGAGATCATCTCTCATTGGCCGCACAGATCGCATCGCAAACGGCCACTCTGATTGGCCGTTCGCGGCGATCTGTGATTGGCTGTGTCCAAGGGACACGGCCAGCACAGCAGTTCCCCGCTGCGCGCTCTGGAGCGCGCGCGGGGAACGCGCAAAGGGGCGGACGTCAATTGACGTCCACTTGGATTTTGGGATCCGCGCTGTAGCCGTCATTTGACTATAGCGCGGGTCCCAAGAGGTTAAAGGGCTCAGGACATGTACATGGAATATATAGTATCTATTGTCCAGTAGATATTATATTTTAAACATTTAATGCCTCAAAAAGCACCACGGATAGCTAAAAAGACAGCAAAGCAATTACAGTTTTTTAATTGTCTGAGAAAAATCTGATACTAAGCTGTCTAACAAGAGATGAGTCACTGCTGTGATAACTCATTCAAGTCCAGTAAAGGAGGGGTTTCAATAAGCACAGCTAAAAGCTGAAATAACTAAATATGTGAAAAGATGACCTGAGATCCTTCTGTTGTCTAGGAAGAAGACTCATTTAATACTAATATGCAATATTTAATATACAGTATACTTGAATAAAATACATTTTACTTAACATATATATTTATTTCCAGACTTTAATACTTTATGTGCAAAACCAGTATATATTACCTATTTAAATTACTCAACTAGAAGACTCTCTTGCAAAATCTATAGCAACAATTTTGTTGTGACAATAATCACCCTTTATTTGATACTAATTTCATCACCCGTTGTGCTCATTATGCAAAATAAAGCCATTAAACAAGTAAATTGTTGGACATTTGATTACCACAGCATGGCTTCACAATCTTCTATGCTATACACTCTATGCACTTGTGTGATTAAAAATGTTTTGGTTGGAGTTACACTTTAGAATTTCAACAAATTAAACAATTGTGTTATAAAACAGATATCAACAAGTGCATGTACTCCTTTAAAAACAGATTGTTTAAAATTAAAAGGTAAAACTAATTAATGTACCCATGCCAAGAAAATTTTGAGATTACAGTGCCTAGAAAAACTATTCATACCCCTTGAAATTTTCCACATTTTGTTATGTTACAACTAAAAACATAAATGTATTTTATTGGCATTTTATGTGAAAGACCAACACAAAGTGGCACATAATTGTAAAGTGGAAGGAAAATGATAAATGTTTTTCATAATTTATTACAAATAAATGTCTCAAAAGTGTAGCGTGCATTTGTATTCAGCCTCCCAGAGTCAATACTTTGTAGAACCACCTTTCTCTGCAATTACAGCTGCAAGTCTTTTTGGGGATGTCTCTACCAGCTTTGCACATATAGAGAGTGCAAAGTGCCCATTCTTCTTTGCAAAATAGACAAAGCTCTGTCATGTTGCATGGAGAGCGTGTGTGAACAGCAATTTTCAAGTCTTGCCACCACAAATTTTCAATTGGCTGTATGTCTGGACTTTGAGTGGACCATTCTAACACATGAATATGCTTTGATCTAAACCATTTCATTGTAGCTCTGGCTGTATGTTATGTTATTGTCCTGCTGGAAAATGAACCTCCGCCCCAGTCTCAAGTCTTTTGTTTTCTTCTAAGATTGCCCTGTATTTAGCTACATCCATATTCCCATCAACTCTGAGCAGCTTCCTTGTCCCTGCTGAAGAAAAGCATCCCCACAACATGGTGCTGCCACCACCATGTTTCACAGTGGGGAGGGTGTGTTCAGGGTGATGTGCAGTTTTCTGCCACACATGGCGTTTTGCTTTTGGGATAAAAAGTTCAGTTTTGGTCTGACCAGAGCACCTTCTTCCATATGTTTGCTGTGTTCCCCACATGGCTTCTCACAAACTGCAAACACGACTTCTTATAGCTTTCTTTCAACAAAGGCTTTCTTCTTTCTAATCTTCCATAAAGGCCAGATTTGTGGAGTTATCATGGGCCTCTTGACTGCTGCTCTGATTAATGCTCTCTTTGCCCGGCCTGTCAGTTTAGGTGGACGGCCAGCCATACTCTTTCCATTTTTGAATGATGGATCGAACAGTGCTTCGTGAGATGTTCAAAGCTTGGGATATTTTTTTATAACCTAACCCTGCTTTAAACTTCTCCACAACTTTATCCCTGACCTATCTGGTGTGTTCCTTGGCATTCATGATGCTGTTTGGTCACTAAGGTTCTCTAAAAAACCTCTGAGGGCTTTACAGAACAACAGTATTTATACTGAGATTGAATTACACACAGATGGACTCTATTTACTAATTAGGTGACTTCTGAAGGCAATTGGTCCCACTAGATTTTAGTTAGGAGCATCAAAGTAAAGGGGGCTAAATACAAATGCATGCTACACTTTTTAGATATTTATTTGTAAAGAATTTTGAAACTTGTTTATCATTTTCTTTCCACTTCACAATTATGTGCCACTTTGTGTTGGTCTATTACAGGGATATGCAATTAGCGGACCTCCTGCTGTTGCAGAACTACAAGTCCCATGGGGCATAGCAAGACTCTGACAGCCACAAGCATGACACCCAGAGGCAGAGGCATGATGGGACTTGTAGTTTTGCAACAGCTGGTGGTCCGCTAATTGCATATCCCTGGTCTATTACATAAAATCCCAAGAAAATATATTTACGTTTTTGGTTGTAACATGACAAAATGTGGACATTTTCAAAGGGTATGAATATTTGTTCAAGTCACTGTAGGTGATGAACACTAGTGGGTATTCGGAAAACATACATACTGAACTTTAATGCTTTTACCTCCTTGAGCTGCCTCCCATTTTGCAGCTAAGATGGGCAAGCCAATATTTTTTTTTTCATGTGTGCTGATAATATGCACATTACAAACTTATAGCGATATTAAACCCAAAACCCAAAATGTACTAATCATTAGGTGTGGTGACTGCATACGTTTTATTTTTTGTTTTTTTTTCCCCTCTGTTTTCACCTGGTGATCTGGCCAGTAACACACCTCCAGTATTAGTGTGCCTCCACACTGGATGAAGGAGCACAGGGGGGCAGATTTGGACAGCAACATTTTCATTCTGAGGGGAGGGGAGTGACAGATGTACAAGCAGATTTAAATACATTAACCAATTTAGCCAGACTTTAGCTCACACTTTTTAACCAGTTACTGCAAAAAGTTTATTTTCCATTTGGGATAACGGTTTTACATGAATCAATTAAAGATGATCATTTAAGCACCTCTGTCAGTGTTAAATGGGTTGTCTCATCCCTGGAGACTGATACTACTAAAAGAGAACTTGTTCTTTTGAAAAATATATTTACTGGCCAGATCACCAGATGAAAAAAAAAAAGAAAGAAAGCTTAATAAAGAAAACAAATGTAGTCATCAAATTTAAGAAATAGTAAACTGCAATATAATAAATGTTTGCTTTTGGGGTTAATACTGCTTTAAAAGTGAATTACAATCTAGCAAAACACTATGGCCCAGATTCACAAAGCACTTACGCCGACGTATAACAAGTTACGCCAACGTAAGTGCAAATGTGCACCGTCGTATCTGTGCACCAGACCCACAAACAGACATGCACCCGCCGGCGTAGGGTGGGCGCACATTTAGGCTGGATGCATGGGGCTGCTCCAATTGATTAGCCAATCAAACATGCAAATGAGGGAAATACGAACATGCGTGTGCCCGGTGCATGCTACGCAAGATGCGCGTAAGTTGTACTTCTGGCGTAAAGTTATTCCCCATAAAGGAGGTGCAACCCAGCAACAGACATGCACAGGTCTGCACCAGGGAACACAAGCCGGCGTATTGTGCATTGGACGTGTGTCTGGCTGGGCGTACGTTATGTTCACGGCGTAGTTATGAGCAGGCGCATGGGGGTGTGTCCAAGTCACGGCGCATGCTCAGTTCGTGATACGTACCTGTCTGGCACTCGGCCCATCATTTGCATGGGGTCACGCCCACTTCTACCTACGCCGACGTGCGCCTTCGGAACCCACACCACGCTGGCGCAGCATTGGGAGCACTGGCTTGCTGAATGCAATGCTTGCCTCTCTGCGCTGCTTTGGCGTAGCGTACAGTGTTTTCTCTACGGCGGCGTAATGTGCGCCTTGCTCTCTGTGAATCTGGGCCTATATTGGTGCATTTCCATAATTAGTAGATTGTATTTTGTATATTATTTAGCAATTTCACAAATGTTTGTCAAAATGTTTTCAATAAAAAGTACACTGGTAGAGATTGTTTTCAGCCTACTGCCTAGCCTTATTAAACCATTACAGATGCTCTCTATAAGACAGCAAACCTTAAATTTTTGAGTATAGGTCTGCTTTCACTTATAATAGGAAGATACATGGTAAGACCTGTACAAATGTTTACATGTTTAAGGAACAGAGTGTGGCTATGATTCATAGAAAACAGTAATGGTTATGATGATACAGATCAATAAGTATGGCATAATATGAGTTAGGTTTACAGTAACAATGCACATATTATGAGCTACAGGTATAGGTAGGAAAGGGGAGGTGGAGGATAAATGTGTAATGACTGTAAACCGAGAGACACTCTCAGGGTAGATATTAGAGTCAGACCTTGCACAGAGGATGGTCAAGAGATGTAGTTGTCAGGGTCTCCCAGAACAGGGGACATTTGAGAAGAAAGATAAATGGAGAGAGCAATAGAACAGAATGTAAAGAATAAGGGGAGAACAAAAAAATGGACATTGGGGACACTCAAGCCAGAAACCCAGGCATTTAGTGCCTATAGCAGTGCATAGCTTTCTGGGGACGTGGCGTATTGTATCCATGCAACCCATATATTTTTTTTATTTCTTGTGTGTATCTAGGAGGAGAGTATAGAACTGCTTCCACCTCTCCTACTACAGCTAGCAGACACAGATTATCTGGATAAAGTGTACTATTTTCACATTACATTTTTTTGGATTAATAAAGGTAAAATGAGGATTTTCGTAAAACAAAACTTTAAATCTTTTTCAAAGTGCTGGCCATAACTTCTGACTTATTTCCTTAAATTTCTGTGTATAATAAACAAATGTTTTATGAACGTAATAAAGCCAGACCTGAATAATCTAAATATTCTATTTGCCACAGTCGTATTTTAATAAATTAAATATTCTTAATATTCCAAAGGCTTACTGTGAATAACTGCTAAACAGAAATAGCATGCAAGATAGATTCCTTCCTGTTAACAACATTCATGGATAATTAAATCAAAGTCATCTTAAGGGCAGTGGGCTTGTCTTACTAAATGTGTAGAGAATTTTCCCAATTCAAAATGATTACAATGGTGATGCTAGGTTCACAAAGTTAAGGCCTATTCACACCAGAAGCATTGGGTTGCACTGAACAATTAAGTCCCAATGCAAGAATTCTCATTGTGTTTGAGTGTGCTAAAAGAAATACAACATGTATTTTTGTACATCGCATGTTTTTTTATTTTTTTATTCTTCACTTAAGGTATGCAACAACACAATATAGCATTACGTGACATGACATGTCTTAGGCGATATTACACATTTATAGAAACATATATAACATAAACAACAAATTTATGGAAATAAATAAAGTAACAGACAAAGTTTCAGCGCATTGATATAAAGTGTCTATTAACTTCAAGCCATAATCTCCATAGCGAGTGTGTCTTGTACGGTGGTGGAAGACATATAGAAAAACATAAATGACATGCCATACTAAAAGAAAACAAAGCAGAAAAAATAAATGGTAAAAACTAGCAAGTATGAAATCCTTAGAAGGAGGGCAGCGTTACAGGGCCCCAGGGCTGTCTTAATGTCTGGGCACAGTTGGGCACTGCCCAGGGGCCCCAGGTGCATGGGGGCCCCATGATAGTCTTGCATTACATCACATTTGCCAACTGTCCCATATATGCTAGGATAGTCGTGCATTTTCCCAGGATGATGGCCTTGTCCTGAGCGGAATCCCAGAACTTGTACTTTGCCCTCCTGATGCCCTTCTGCCTCCCCCTGTGCTCTATGTGCTGAATTAGTCTTTGATTTATGGCATGTTTTCTTATTGTTTAAAATCTAATTTATTGAGCCCAGGTTCACACTGGGCTGCGGGAGTGAAGCCGTGCGAGTTCAGCTGAACTCGCACGATTTTACTCCCGCTGGCAGTCCTGATTTTGGCCGCAATTTTAGAGACATCTGTGCAGAAAAAGGAATGAAGTTGCGCTGTGAAACAATAACAAAGCTAGACTAACACAGTGAAATAACAGGGACCATATGTGAGTAAAGTAGCCCTTGCCACAAAGGCTATTAAGAATATTGTTCAAAATATGTGAAGCAAAATTCAAATGTGAAACAAGTTGTGAAACAAAGTTCGATTATGAAGCAAAGTTCAAATGGCAAAAACAAGCCAAAAACCACTTGAAGTTAATTAAGCAAAACCAAATCTTGCGTGGTAAATGATGAAAACAGTCCTGATGATAGGAAGTCCTATATATATTATAGACTGAATACCACCACCAAAATGACACCTTAAAAAGATGGAGGCTTACCAGACGGCAAGCATGACTCGCTTGCGGCTGTAAACCCCAGCCAGGGCCTTTATGTGGTCAACACCAATTGCAGATGGATAAAGGAACCCTCCAGGAGGATCAACGGCAAGTTGAGTGAATCCAGGAAATAAAATTCATATGGTGAAGTATGACAAAACAGCACGTGCAAAAAAGTTGATTGTGACTGAATTAAAAACCATCACCAGATCACCTCATAAAATTAAGGCTTACCAGAAGAACAATTATGATCAGCTTATGGCTAAAAACCCTAGCCAGGGCCTTGATAGAACTCAGCTGCTTGACTTGGGTGTCCTATAGATCCTCCAGATATCCCATCAACGGCAGTTACCAAAAAGGAATAAAGGAGCCCACATAGTGAAGTATGTAGAAAAATCCTCTCAAGTTTAATACAAATTACACTTACAGAAATGCAGTTGGATAAAAGCACAGAAAAATGTAAAGCCGGCCGGCTTACTCGAACGCCCGTTCCGCTCGGATCGTCACGTCATACATCAGCACGTCACCTTCCCGACGTACGTTTCGTCATAAAATTGACGTCGTCTGGGTCCGTGCCCCAGACGACGTCAATTTTATGATGAAACGTACGCATTTACCACGCAAGATTTGGTTTTGCTAAATCACTTTAGTGGCTTTTGGCTTGTTTTTGCCATTTGAACTTTGCTTCATAATCGAACTTTGTTTCACAACTTGTTTCACATTTGAATTTTGCTTCACATATTTTGGACAATATTCTTAGTAGCCTTTGTGGCAAGGGCTACTTTACTCACATATGGTCCCTGTTATTTCACTGTGTTAGTCTAGCTTTGTTATTGTTTCACAGCGCAACTTCATTCCTTTTTCTGTACTATTTTTGTGTGTATTGACAGATGTCAATTTAAATCGTGAGCGGAAATCGCAAATAGTATAGAAACTACTTTTTGAAATCGGTGCAGCGCTGCAAATTCGGCGTCATTGCCGGCAATTTGCAGTGAATACCACAGTTTTGACATGCAATTTGACATGCCAAATCGCATGTCAAAACGCACCAGTGTGAACCAGGCCTGAAAGTACTAATTTTATATATATATATATATATATATATATATATATATGTGACCTGGACATTTTATTGATAGGCAACTCCTATCCTCATATTGATTAGTGGTTCCAAATTAATAATATCTACTGCAGAGGGGAACAGACACAAAATAAATACTCAGCATCTTTCCAAATAACTGTTCTGCTTTATTATGACGTAATTGAAGGTTTTTTTTAGGGATGTCCCGATACCGATACCGATCATTTCCCCGAGTACTTGTACACGGGGGAAATGCTCCGATGCCTCACCCGATACCTGGGCAGGCAGGGGAGTTGCAAGTCTTCTCCCCCCGTGCTGTCTTTACCCGTGCTCTTCGCTGTCTTTTCCCCGTGTTGTCTTTTCCCTGTGTTGTCTTTTCCCCGTGTTGTCTTTTCCCAGTGTTGTCTTTTCCCAGTGTTGTCTTTTCTACGTGTTGTCTTTTCCCCGTGTTGTCTTTTACCCGTACCATCTTCTCCCCCATCAGTGCAGTCTTCTCCCCCGTCCATGCAGTCTTCTCCCACCGTCCGTGCAGTCTTCTCCCCCCGTCCGTGCAGTCTTCTCCCCCGTCCGTGCAGTCTTCTCCCCCCGTCTGTGCAGTCTTCTCCCCCCGTCTGTGCAGTCTTCTCCCCCCCGTCTGTGCAGTCTTCTCCCACGTCTGTGCAGTCTTCTCCCCCCGTCTGTGCAGTCCTCTCCCCCATCCGTGCAGTCTTCTCCCCCCGTCCGTGCAGTCTTCTCCCCCCGTCTGTGCAGTCTTCTCCCCCCTGTCTGTGCAGTCTTCTCCCACGTCTGTGCAGTCTTCTGCCCCCGTCCGCGCAGTCCTCTCCCCCATCCGTGCAGTCTTCTCCCCTGTCCATGCAGTCTTCTCCCCCCGTCCGTGCAGTCTTCTCCCCCCATCCGTGCAGTCCTTTCCCCCGTCCGTGCAGTCTTCTCCCCCTGTCCGTGCAGTCTTCTCCCCCCGTCCGTGCAGTCTTCTCCCCCCGTCCGTGTAGTCTTCTCCCCCCGTCCGTGCAGTCTTCTTCCTCCCTCCGTGCCGCCCCCCTCAATTTGTCAGGATGGAGAGCGGAGGTAGGAGCCGCTAAATCCGTCTCCTACCTTTTCCAAATGAATAGAGTCACTGGGCCGGATTCAGAAAAAAGATACGCCGTCGTATCTCTGAGTCTGGCCGTCGTATCTATGCGCCTGATTCATAGAATCAGGTTACACATAGATATGCCTAAGCTCCGACAGGTGTAAGTGACTTACACCGTCGGATCTTAGGCTGCAATTCCATGCCGGCCTGCTAGGTGGCGCTTCCGTATCTTTTATGCGTCGGATATGCAAATGAGCATTTACTCCGATTCAGAAACAAACGACCGCCCGGCTTTTTTTTTTACGTTGTTTGCGTTCGGCTTTTTCCGGCGGAAAGTTACCCCTGCTATAGGAGGGGTAAGTGCGGCGTATCCTATGTTAAGTATGGGCATCGTTCCCACGCCGAGTTTTGAATTTTTTACGTCGTTTGCGTAAGTCGTTTGCGAATACGGCCGGACGTAATTTACATTACCGTTGAAACCAATGACGTCCTTGCGACGTCATTTGGAGCAATGCACGCTTTCTGAATAAAGCACTTGCCCCAAAAACTTGCAGCGGCGTAACGTAAAACAGGTAGGTTACGCGGATCTAAAGATCCGCTGACCTATCTGAATCTGGCCCATTGACTCTATCCATTGACATAACTGAGCATCGTAACCTGTGTTTACGATGCTTCAGTTTATGAATGGAGAGGAGCTTCTCTCCATTCTTAGCTGAGGCTGCAGAGAAAGGGACTGGGGAATCTGTGTCCTTAGTCCCTTTCTCTGTCTTAAAGGGGAGATGTCAGGGGTCTGTTAAGACCCCTGATATCTCTCCAAAGACCCCCAACAGGGCTGATTAAAAAAAATGCAATAAATAATAAATACAAATAAAATGTAAATAATAAAAAAACACACTGACAATCCACCCAACCCCCCCCCCCCCCCTAAAAAAAAAAAATTGTAAAAAAAAAAAAAATACTGCCACTGTCACATGACATTAAAAAAAAGTATCGGTATCGGCGAGTAATTGAGAAAAAGTATCGGTACTTGTACTCGGTCTCAAAAAAGTGGTATCAGGACAACCCTAGTTTTTATACACATGATTTCATAGGTATCACATTAATATTACAATTGTACGTTTATGGTAACAAGGGGCGTAACATAGGCAGACTAATTCTAATCAGGACTCGAAAGAATGCAAACATGTACTGAAAACATTATTAGTGCCATGTGCACAGTAAGGGCAGTGTGCAATACATACAAAATATAATACAATTATATACAGAACTTACAAATTTCCTTAACAATATGTTTAATTCTATCAACTATTGATACTTTAATTCTTAAAGGGTCACTAAAGGAAAAACATTTTTTAGCTAAATAGCTTCCTTTACCTTACTGCAGTCCTGGTTTCATGTCCTCATTGTTCGTTTTTGCTCTGATGTTGCTGTAATTCTGCTCTGTTCTGGACACTTCCTGGTTGTCTGTTTCCTAAAGACCACAGTCCTGGGAGATTCTAGTTTCATTTTCCAAACCATCACTTCTCTATGGCTCTATACAGCACAGAGCCAGGATAACATGCAAAAACGAAACTGAAACTACAGGTACATTATATGATTGATTTGTATCTATTTTTAATTGTTTTTAAAAGAAAGCAATTAACTATTATGTCTCTATACCATGTAAACAGTAATGTGAGCAAAAAAAAATGTTTCCTTTACAACTTCTTTAAATAGATGTGTAAACTTGGGGCAGGGGCCCCAGTGCATTAATTTGTCCAGGGGCCCATGATGCTATTAAGAGGGCCCTGCAGGGCCCTATGCTCCTCCCTCACACTAGTACTAGTATTTTTTGGGTTAGGGAAAGAAAGCATATACTAGATGCCTAGAAAGGGAGCATAGAGAAAATTGCATTCTGACAATGATAACAGCCAAGTGCATAGCTCCAAACTGTCCCTGATTATGAGAGGCTGTCCCTCATTTGGAACAAAGTCCCTATGTCCCTCTTTCCTCATTTGTCCCTCTTTCCTCATTTGTCCCTCATTTTGGTCTGATCCATATAGCTGTACATAAAATACACTATTTATCGATCAGAAGTGTATTTTGCATGGCTAAACTTTTTATCCAGTTTCTAAATTGCTGCATTTGTAAATATATATACATTTTTTTAAATGGGTATATTTCTCCAATAAGGGGGCATGGCAGAGGCTGTATCCTATGAGTACATATTTTGAATAGGTGTCTCTCGTTACTATCTGAAAAGGTTGGGAGTTATGCATATATAGAAATAACTAAAAAATCCCGTCTCTGAGCAAAACACATGGCATACCATCAAAGGAAATCTTCAGATACTTGCAGATTAAAAACTTCTTCCAACCACCTGCTAACTCGGCAGCCTTAACGAACCAATTATCTGTCTTCGAAAACATTTGCGATAAGAATCCTCATGCTAGAAATATGATATCAATCCTATACTCTCAACTACTCTCCCAATCGAACAATGGGAAATTATCCTATGTTCGCAAATGGGAAGAGGACATTGGTACAGAACTGAGTACAGCGGAATGGGATCAAATTTGGAACAACACCAAAACAGCATCTTTCAATGTGTTAGCGGCAGAGACAAATTTCAAAGTACTATCTAGGTGGTACTTAGTGCCGACTAAAGTGGCTAAATTCACGCAAAACTATTCTGAATTATGCTTTAGGGAATGCTCTAACAAAGAAACATATATTCATACCTGGTGGTCGTGCCCAAAGGCGCAGACATTTTGGTCGGAAATTTTTCAATTAATAAACGCCCTCACAAACAAAACAATTCCTTTGGACCCCAAAACGGCTCTACTCAATCTAAAGCCAGACAATATATCACACGTTCAATTTAATGTAATAAGACAGCTTCTTACGGCTGCGAAACAAACCATAGCGAAGGCTTGGAAAACTCATTAATAAGCGAAACTGTTAGCAGAATGAACACAGCAATGACATATGCCAAGATGTCGGCAATAGAAACAGACACGATCACCAGATTTGAACGTATATGGAAGCCCTGGATTACACATGTAATGCAAAACACATGTGTTAATGATGTTATGATGCCATGGTAGCCCAGCCATCGTACAGATGGCCTGACTAATTTACAGCAAAATGTTGGAAGATCCCCGGTCTAGTCCTGCAGACGCCCCATCCCTACCTTCCCTCCCTCTCCTCCCCTTTTGATTTTTTATTTTTGTCTTGAAACTGTAGCAACTATTCCGTTAGGAAATTCAGGAACTTTTACAACTAGCAAGAAACTCCTAGTGCCATGAGAGCACTATGACACAAGGAATGGAGACACTTGACTATAACGACAGTACCTCAAGTTACTAGTGATATGTGTCAATTGTTTTCTCAATTTTCGAGTTAATTTTAATTTTACTCCTAATAGTGAATATATCTGATAGAGTTATAATGCTTTCCATGCTAACTAGGCTACCGTTATGAGAAGGAGTTTCTCTCTGTATAAGACATGTTTATTTGAAAATGTTTGTATACTTTCTATTGCTGAAGCAAAATAAAGATATTTTGACGCGGAAATAACTAAAACACTGTCATGCATGTTAACAACGTACTGCAACACAATGCAAAGCTGGCACGAGTGTATGTATTATGAACACAATAGCATGTATGCTGTAATGAGACTCCTAAACTTTTAGTTACATTTGTGCAGCTAAACTTTACTAGCTTGTAACACCACACAGTGCATACATTTCTCAATCCTGGACTCTGAAAGCTGAAGTCCATACATTTGCAATAGTTCCTTCATTCTGAAACAATATGAATAATTCAGAACACAATAAAAGACCAGTACTGTAAAGTCATGCAATATTGCATTAAACGTTCTCAAGAAACAGGAATTAAATAAAGTCTGAGTTTTTCATCCTGTGCAGTTGGCCCATTCCCTTGAATTCTATAATACATTCGGTAGACATTCAATACATTCAATATATTGTACTTGTAGTTAAATTTATTTTATACTACATATGTTGTACACTACACTACATATGTTGTGGTCTTATGAGGTTAAAATATTTTATATATATATATATATATATATATATGTATATGTATGTATGTATATGTATGTATGTATGTATATATATAACAGTAATGATTTTACAATGATTTTGTTAACAGAAAGGAAAAGTTTGAAATAAGGTCAAAATGATAAACATCTAAAGACAGACCATACACAAATGTATTTGTTCTTCTCCCTTTTTTTCCTTTTATGTCCTAGTGACCATGTGGCGTTGTTTTATCAACAAACCCTTGTAATGTCCTCTGTGATCAAATGGCTTTGTTGATAAACACAATAACAACCATAGCTTTGCCTTTTTTTTTTTTTACATGCTGTGTTATTTTTATGATATATTGGTCTCCTATTAACCAGTTAAGGACCGCCGCACAACTAAATACGTCGGCAGAATGGCACGGCTGGGCATATGGACGTACAGGTACGTCCCCTTTAAGAAGCCCAGCTCGCCACCCGGTCCTAAGCTAACTAGGGCAATAATTTCTCAGCAGGATGTGGAAACATTGCAGGAAGATCTGAACAAATTAATTAATTTGCTACATGGCAAATAAGGTTTACTGTGGAAAAATTTTAAATAATGCATTTGGGTAGCAAACATATGAATACAATCTACTTGGGAGAACCTCTGGGGGAATCTAGGATGGTGTCCTAGTAGATGGCATGCATTAAAAAGGGATTCACTTCAGAAATAAAACGATAATTCTCCCACTCTACAAGACTCTGGTCCGGCTGCACCTGCAGTATGCTGCCCAGTGCTGGACACCAGTCCTCAAGAAGGATGTACTGGAACTGGAGAGAGTCCAGAGAAGGGCAACAAAGCTAATAAAGGGACTGGAGGACCTTAGTTATGAGGAAAGGTTACAAGCACTGAACTTATTTTCTCTGGAGAAGAGACACTTGAGAGAGGATATGATTTCAATGTACAAATACCGTACTGATGACCCCACAATAGGGATAAAACTTTTCCGCAAAAGGGAATTTAAAAAGACACAAGACCATTCACTAAAATTAGATGAGAAGCGGTTTAACCTGCCTGGCGGTATTCCCGAGTCTGACTCGGGGTTAGATTTTCCTGCTGCGAGCGGTAACCCCGAGTCAGACTCGGGCTTGCCTCGCTAGATCCACAGGCACTGTTTACTTACCTTGTCCCTGGATCCAGCGATGCCACCGCGCTGTGTGAGCGAGCGGGACCTCGCTCGATTCACACAGCGTCCTCCTGTGCCGCCGATCTCCGTTCCCTGCGACGTTACGACGCACGGGGACGGAGAACGGCACCAAATTCAAAAAAGTAAACAAACACATTACATACAGTATACTGTAATCTTATAGATTACAGTACTGTATGTAAAAAAACACACACCCCTTGTCCCTAGTGGTCTGCCCAGTGCCCTGCATGTACTTTTATAAAATAAAAACGTTTCTTTCTCCCTGCAAACTGTAGATTGTCCATAGCAACCAAAAGTGTCCCTTTATGTCAAAAATAGTTTTAGATCAGCTAAAAAACAGCGATAATAAATTATAATCACTTGCAGAATTGTGCGATAGCGATTTGTGGGGAAATTCGTCATAAAAATAAATAAATAATGACAGCGACAATTCTGCAACTGAGCAAATTTCAGTGATTTTGATTTGATTACATTATTGAATAATTTTTATTATAATTATATTATTATTTGTTATAATTATTTATAATTATTTATTATATTATAATTTATAATATTGTTTTTAAAAAAATGTCATACCCGGGATGCCTATTAGAATCTTGTTTGGTCAGATTTAAGTGAGTTATTTCTAAAAATTACAGACCTACAGTATAAAACGCCAAATTTCCTTGCAAATAATGGTACCGCTTTCAGCATGTTTTTTCTGAAAGAATCATACCGCCAGGGAGGTTAACCTTAAACTGCATGGATGATTCTTTACTGTTCTTTACTGTAAGAGCGGTAAGGTTCTCTTCCACAGGCATTGGTTTCGGCAGCTAGCATCAATAATTTAAAAAAACTATTAGATAGGCACCTGAACTATCACAACATACATGGATATACAATGTAATACTGACATAAAAGCACACACACAGGTTGAACTTGATGGACTTGTGTCTTTATTCAACCTCACCTACTATGTAACTATATAGTACAAAAAGAAAAACAGTGGTTATTAAATACCATAAAATGCTAAAATATTTATTTGGGAACAGTATTGCATGACTGAGTAATTGTCCTTCAAATTGTGACAGCTCTGAAATTTGAAAATTGGACTAGGCAGGAAGGGGGTGAAAGTGTCTGATATTGATGGGGGTTAACTGAGGGGGCAGTACTAGAAGTGAAATGGTACTTCAGTCTCTCAAGTCTTTCCACTTGCCAGTGTTCTTTTAATGTTGGGGCCCAAAGTTCATGTGTTGGAGCACTCAGGTATAAGCAGATCCCAAAGTACAGGGCACAAATTGAATCCCAAAGCAAGGTACCACTGTTCCTTTAGGAAGTAGGCAATGAAGCTCATCTCACCCTTAAAGTAGTCTCTGAAATTTGTAATGAAGTTGTGGTGCATGGCCTCTAAGACCACTAAAAAGTCTGTGATTAAGCCTCCTTCCACTCTCTGATGTGTAGAATCAGTGGAGATGGCGACGACCCATTACCCTGCAATGGCAAACACTCAAGGAACAGCTCGTTGGATCTCGCTGAGAGCTGTACCGTCTGTGCAGATATAGCAGGCTGATCTCTCCCTGATACTGCAGCAAACATTCATGACAGGCTCGCCAACACAACAGACTAGACTCTGGTCACCTCTCACATTCCACCTTAGACTGCCCTGAGCCCTGGCTGCTCTTTCCTTTTTCTCTCCCTGCAGCTCTCTGTTCTGCTGGGTCTTTTAGTCCCTTCCAGTACTTAGTTTGATAGAGGATGTCTCCAGGGGACTACATCTCCCATAATTCCAAGTGACCTTCAGCAGTCTTTTCCCTACCTAGACTGCGCAGCAATCAACCACAGCATCATCTATAACCTGGAGTGGTGGGTGAAGCTGTTCTTAGCCAGCAGAGACAAAATCCTCCTGGCTGGTTCCTAGGTGTGGGTCCTGCCACTTGCCTGCACTAACAGCTAGAGTTGGGGCGAATGGTATAGCCTGAGCATGAGTTCAGGCTGAACATTTGCTGTTTGGCCCGTTCACGGATCACGTGAATTTGCAGGGTGTTTGGTGGGTGTTCGCTACGCCAAACACCCTGCAAGGCACTGCGTGTTGCACAGTGCATTCCGCACCCTATTTGGGCAAATGTTTTCCCAAACAGGGCGCAGTAAAAGCCAGCCGCAGCATCCTTAACAACCAGTGAGTCATCAGCTGTCAATGGGCTTCCCCGCTGATAGCTGATAAAAAAAAAATCTTGCATTGCTTTCATGCCAGCTAAATGCTCCTGAATTACTGTGTATTGACATGCATTGTTGTTGCAATAATGTGTTTTTTTAGGTATTAGACATGTGCATTCGTTTTCGTTAGAATGCATTTTCGTCCGAAAATCAGTTTTTTTCATTATCGTTTTAACAAACGATAACGAAAGTGCAAGAAACTAAAACCGAAAGATCCGACATAAAAAATGCTTTATTTTCGTTTTCGTTGCGGTAAAAATTCGATATAGAGAGATTCGACATTATAGGGAAAAGATTCGACATCATAGAGAAAAGATCTGACATTATAGAGAAAAGATTCGACACTATAGAAATAATAGATTCCACATTACAGAGAATAGATTTCGATTTATGAGAAAATAGATTCGACATTATAGAGAATAGATTAGACATTATTACTAGTCATACAACATTAGAATTCTTGTAGGCGGAATATTCGAACGGAAATGTACGATTCGACGTAAAGATTCGACGTTCTGTCGAATATTCTTTTGACCATTCGACAGAAACCAAGTATTATTGGATTTTCGGACAAAAGCTATTCCCCAACGAAAAACGAAATAAATCAAAACAATTTTCGGGAGTAACTAAATAAGTTTATTTTCCAAACGAAAAAACTAAACAAAATATTCCAGTCTGCACATGTCTATTAGATATACACCAGGAGATAAAATACCTACTTTTTTACTTAATACACATTGGCTGTGTTTTAATTTAGCATGTTTCAATGTCACCTAATGTTGTGCACTGGTGTAATCTGGGCCTATTGGAATCAATTAATTTAGCATGTCATTGCATTAATCCTGTATTGAGCAATGCAGCTGAACACATGTTGCATGAATGCACCCTTAATGAATACAGAGCTGCACTATTATTATATCTTTATATCTGCCCAGAGTTCAACTCTAAAGTGGTATTAAACCCAAAACCTAAAATGTTATATATTCCATCTTACCAATCATTAAATGTGGTGACTGCATTTGTTTTCTTTCTTTAAACCTTTGTCTCTCTGTTTTCACCCAAAGATTCGGCACCCCTTCTGTATTAGATCACCCCCACTCTGAATCAAGAAGCACAGAGTCACCTTTGGAAAGCAGTATAGATATGCCCAGAGCTTTGAAAAAGGTGAATAAGCTTGGGGCATACATGATTGAGTGGAAGGAAACCTGACAGTATTGAGTTAACTAGTTTAAATTGATGTCAAGTCATGTCACTTACCTTTCATGTCATGTCATGTCACTTACCTGATTGGCTGAGCATATGGGGTTATTGGAAGCAAGAGAAGTTAGCTATTGAGGAGTAGAGTTTGGCTCTGGCATGTTCGGGATCCCAGTCCCAACCCACCTGCCTGATCCCGCCAGGAAGCCGACACTGCACACCGCTAATCACAGGCAGATAGACATTTTGAGATTTGTGCAGCTGCAGACCGGGAAATGTCCCATTGCCTGTGATTAGTGGTGTGCAGTGTCAGCTTTCTGGTGGGATCGGGCAGGTGGGTTGGGACTAGGATCCTGAACATGCGCGAGCCCATCTCTATTGGGGAGGATTGAAGTAGATTTAGTCAATCTGAATTCACTGGAGGAATGTCCCTTCCTTTTGCCCTGTTTTGTTTGTGTTCTATGACTTTGTATTTAATTTGTAGTCATTGTTTTTAGGTCCTTGATGGAGGTCTAAATATGGTGGGACTGGTGAGACCCATCTTAGGTATGGGGTTTGTTAGTTGGTCTCATTTAATTTAGACTCACCGGGTATAGATTGGTAGGTGTCTGAGGTCAGCTAGGATAGTCCCTGAGGTGGTGTTTGTCGGCTGGGGACAAGACTCAGCAAAATGGTGCCACAGACACAAAGCTTTTGGTAGATGATGCCCTCAAGGACCTGCAACCGTTTTATGTTATTTAGAAAGTTATGTTAATGAAAGGCCAAATGGCCATTTTAACTCCACTCCCGAGTAGTGTCGTTATTTAGTAAATGGGCACAGGAGAGGTGGAGATGGTGGGAGACTTTTGGGGCATTGATATTAAGGTAAAGTCTGAACTACCCTTGTCATGTCAGTCAGGAAAGAGGGAGGGAGTATTTGGAGGACTAGCAGATTTGTTTAAATAACACATTATAAGCAGTTACATAACCTGTTCTGTTCAAAAACAACTGACAGGATCACCAGGTGAAAATAAAAGAAAGAAACCCCAGAGAATAAAAACTAATGCAAACATTACATCTAAGAACTGGTAAGCGGCAATACAAAAAGTGTTTGCTTTTGGGTGTAACCGCTTGCCGACCAGCTGCCGTCGTTATATGGAGGCAGGTCGGCTCTCCTGCGCAAATTGCCATTAGGGTGGCTCGCACAGGAGCGATAACAGGTGGGCGGACTCGATGTCAGCCGGCTACCCACGATCGCCTATTACAGAGGCAGAACGGAGAACTACTGCCTTTTTTAACAAGGTGATTCCCCATTTTGACAGGTGACATGACAGGGATCTACTGCTCCCAGTGATTGGGAACAGTGATCTCTGTCATGTTCCAGTAAACCCATCCCCCCTACAGTTAGAACACACCCAGGGAACAAATTGAATCCCTTTATTGCCCCCTAGTGTTAACCCCTTCCCTGCCAGTGACATTTACACAGTAATCAGAGGCTTTTTATAGCACTGATCGCTGTATAAATGTCAATGGTCCCAAAAAAGTGTCCGATCTGTCCGCCGCAATGTCACAGTCCCGCTAAAAATCGCTGCCATAACTAGTAAAAAAAAAAAATGCCATAAATCTATCCTCTATATTGTAGACAATATAACTTTTGCACAAACCAATCAATGTACGCCTATTGCGATTTTTTTTTTTACCAAAAATATGTAGAAGAATATATATCGGCCTAAATTAATGAATACATTATTTTTTATATATATTTTTTTTTTCAAAATTGTCACTCTTTGTTTGTTTATAGCGCAAAAAATTCAAACCACAGAGATCAAATACCACCAAAAGAAAGCTCTAATTGTGGGGAAAAAAAGGACTTGCACGACCGCGCAATTGTCAGTTAAAGCGACGCAGTGCCTCATCACAAAAAAATGGCAGGTCATTAAGGGGGCAAAACCTTTCCGGGGCTAAAGTGGTTAATAACGCTTTAAGAACAATTTTGATGTTTGTAACGGTCACCACCGTTTACGATATCCCTTCCATCAACCAGGACAGCTTATCCGACACTCCACAATCCAGCCGACATGATCCATCCCATTTCCCAGAATGAACGAGACACTCACAGCTCTTTTCTCTGGTTTCAAAATGTATGAACGAACTTTAATGGTATCTTAGCTCTCTTACAGTATATATAGTACAGACATGTTACAGTTAATTAAAGGAACAATTAAACTATCCACCCCCAAAACATCACACAATGGGGCTTCATACACATTCTTTTAGATAATGACATTCAGGTGAGTTAATTATTCCCCAGACGTCCTGTCTCCGACCAGTTCCCCTCACCTGCTACACAAAACACATTCCTTTACTAAACATAATTGACATGCTAATTCCCTACCCCTGAAAGGAGACATCTGACCTTTAGACTGCTAACTCACAACACCTCTATCATCAATAGACTTTTCACATAAAACAGTATTAGCATTGAAGGAGACACTCTTATTGACCGGTTGGGGATCAGAATGAAATCACCTGTAATATGTCCAGATCTCCTACAATGTTCATATAGCTTAGGATACTGTTTCTCTGAGGATAAAGATGCCTTTGCTTTAGTTTTGGATTTGCATTTATTGTGCGCTATCAAAAGTTACCAAGGTTTCCTGGCTGTGGTAATGGCAATAGTTCAACTTTTAAGATGTGCAATCCATTTTCAAACAAAGGTTTATGTAAAGGCTGTATTTACAACTGTAGAGCTCAGCATGCATTTCTGACACCCACAGAGAATCCCCCATCATCAGGCATGAGAGAGTGCACTGAGTTGAATTGCTTAATACCCAGGAAGACTCTATAAGGCTTTGGCTTCAATCTGTACTAAGATGTGTCGAAAGATGTCTGAACATTGGAATGCTGAATAAAAAATGGACAGGACACCAGACCAGCATAGGAATGCGCTATCACAACCTATGTCCATTTAAACAAAGTCTAAAGAGTAAATTTCAGTACTTTGTGACAGTGAGGTGGTAAAAATAGATTTCCACAGTACAAGCAAAAACATGGAAAACATATCATATAAATATGCAGCCTTTTGCAGAATGTCATCTGTATCACTATGACAGCAGTTCACTTTCCTGTATCAAGTCACTGCGGGGCACCAACATGAATTCATTTTTATTACAATTATATTTTATACATGTAGAAAATTTCAAAATGCCTGAGTACGTCGTCACCTTTGACGCAGATGTGTTTTATGATTTTAGAATATTTTAGAATAATTTGCAAGCTTATGTATGTCTTCTGACTATATTTATAAAGCATTTTACTGAAGAAAAGCATGCAATGAATTTGCAAGGCGGAGGGTATGTATTTTTTGCCAGTTCCTTCAGGATTGCAGGTTAAAGGCTGACATTATCCATTATCACACCATTTAATAAAGATCTGAATGGCATTAAAGTTGAACTCTAGTCAAACAGCTAAATACACACATGGAATATACATATGGGAGGTGTTTAACTTGCTGAAGTATTTGTATTCAGTGTTGTAATTTATACAGTCCTGCCACACAACACACCTGGACAGGTGACAACCCTTTCTACATTAAAGAAGACATACAGTGGGGTTATCTCTCCCTGCACTCCCCCTGCCCAACTATATATTGGACAGTGAAAGAACAGCTTGAAACTAATAAGGTAATTTCTGCATACCCTGCTCTCTTCTCCTATTAGATCTTTTTCAACACTATTGCTCCCTGTGAATGAGTGATGGTGACAAAAAATGATACACGGCCTACTAAGTAGATAAGATGACCACTAGGGGCAATAAACCTCTTATTAAGTGAAATACAGTATACAAAATATACCCATAAACTGAAAACAGTATGGACTACCAATGCAAATACGTGAATGCTCAAGCAAGCATAAGGCAAAACATAAACACAAATAAATTGTGTAAAATAAATGTAAACAAGTCCAGTGGATACACATAAACATGTTATAAACAAGAGGTTTATTGCCCCTAGTGGTCATCTTACCTACTTAGTAGGCCTTATATCATTTTTTGTTCGCCTAGACAGCACAGTTACCATCACTCATTCACATTTTCTATTTTCTGGCGAGGACAGACTATTAGGCGACTGCAGCAGTGCCCCCTAGCTTTTAGTTACCGATAGCACAGGAACTTTTCCATTTTACTATTGCTCCCTGTCCTGTCCCTTTTTCTCCAGTCTAAGGGTACTTTGACACTGGGGCGGGGGCGGTAAATCGCTACTTTTAAGCCCCGCTAGCGGCTAAAAAAGGGTCAAAAGTGCCGCTGCCAAAGTGTTTTGCGGGTGCTTTGCAGGTGCTTCGGCAGTGCTGGCCATTGATTTCAATGCTAGGTGCGTTTTAGGAGTGGTGTATTCATCTCTCCCGTAACGCCCCAAAGATGCTGCTTGCAGGACCATTTTTTCCACCTGGAGTTTAGCTTAGACCATTGAGCTGTACAATTATTGCTTACTGGCATATGATATGTGGGACCATGAACATTCTAGATCAGGCATGTCCAAAGTCTGGCATGTCCAAAGTCTGGTTTTAAATGGCCCACCTGGTTATTTGGACATATATATCTTGTGTTGCCCCGACGATCTCCCAGCGCCGGGGCCACAAAAGATGCATATGCCTTGCAGGGGATAGGGAGGAGGCGGGACAAGTGCCATTCACACACAGGAGAATTTCCTGTTTACGGGCGGCCTCTTAAATAGGAAGTCCCGTCAAAGGAGACGGGATTTTCTATTAAAGAGGCCGCTGTGTAAACAGGAGATTCTCCTGTAGGTAATCTTTGGTGCTCGTGAGTGTATTCTTGGCAATGGTTAGTGCATTCCTGGCAATGGTGGGTGCCTTCCTGCCAATGGTGAGTGCATTCCTGGCAATGGTGGGTGCATTCCTGGCAATGATGGGGCATTCCTGGCAATGGTGAGTGCATTCCTGGCAATGGTGGGTGCATTCCTGGCAATGGCAAGTGCATTTCTGGCAATGATGGGTGCATTCCTGGCAATGGTAGGGGCATTCCTGGCAATGGTGGGGCATTCCTGGCAATGGTGGGGCATTCCTGGCAGTGGTGGGTGCATTCCTGGCAATGATGGGGCATTCTTTATTTATTTAAAATAAAAAAAAATCCTTAAACTTTGGTCTTAAAGTGAAGGTCCGTGTAAGGCCTAGTACACACGGACGGACTGTCCGGCCTAGCGGACATGTCAGGTGAGTCTGTACAGACGACCGAACATGTCCGATGGACAGGCTTCCAGCGGACCAGTTTCAGCGGACATGTTCGGTCGTGTGTACGGGGCCTTATAAGTCAATAAATATGGTATATCCAAGTAATACGCCTAAGCTCATCTATTTACTCACACACAGCCACAAAGGCAAGATAATTATTCTTGGACAGTGTATTAGTGCTCTAACAAACACACTTAGACCAAATTTTAATGGTTCAAAAATTAACAAAGAATGGTTCAAAGAATGTCAGGCAAAACAGTCGGCCCACATGCATGTTCACTTCATCAAATCTGGTCCTCTTTGAAAAAAGAGACACCCCCTGTTCTAGATGAACTTTGGTCTAAAAAGCTGTACTATCGTTTTTTAACCCAAGGTATTTTATATTCCATGAGCACCCTACTCGGAGTGAGCTTTTCTGTGACCACTTCCAGTTATGATAAACGGATAAGAAGTAAGCAAACACAGCACCTACTGTAGGTTTTAAATTCATACTATTGTGTATAAACAACTGTTCTCTTAAAGTGGGGGTTCACCCAAAAAAATAATAATAATTTTACACACATTAGAGCAGGCATACTAAGTAAGGGCATTTACATTCGGGGTTTTTTTTTCCCTCTGTACATACCTTTATATTCTGTTTTTCTCCAGGACTTCCGGGTTCCGATGACTGCAGGACTGGGCGTTCCTATGCTTCCGTTGGATGATTGACGGCTTGTGAAACAGGTGACCTGTTGCACAACGCGTGTCACCAGATGTCGGGAAAGACCTGAGCTGCGAGTCGGCACTATACGGCGCCTGCGCAGTGAGCTCTACATGGCGGCCACAGGCGCTGTATAGTGCCGTCTCGCAGCTCGGCTATTTCCGTAAATCTGGTGACGCGTGTTGTGCGACAGGTCACCTGTTTCACAAGCCGTCAATCATCCAAGGGAAGGATAGGAACGCCCAGTCCCGCAGTCATCGGAACCCTGAGGCTGGGATAGGAACCCCCAGTTCCGGATTCATCAGAACGCGGAAGCCCTGGACAAAATAAGGATATAAAGGTAAGTACAGAGGAAAAAAAAACATGCCGAAATGAAATGTCCTTACTATGCTGGCTGTAATGTAAAAAAAATCGTTTTTAGGGTAAACCTTCACTTTAACTTCTAAAATGATTGAGTTTACCAGTTTGGATGTTTAAAATGTAGGAGATTTCTTTATAGTGTTGGTTTATTCAGAACTAGCTTCTTATAGCTCTTGCAACTGTAGCGGTTGGTTGCTATGAGTTACAACATCCACACATTTCACCCTTCTGCCAGACTTCCATTAGACACACTCCTTCAGTCAATGAAAAGTCTCTTGCTTGTTTTGGTTATTTTATTGGGGGATTGAACTTGTTTGGGGAAAGAGAAATGGGATGCCCATAGAACAGATTAATACTTCAAAGAGTATAGTAACTGTGTCACACTTCTTAGAAAGGACAAGATGGCTGACCCTAAACTTGACAGACTTCTACTAGGGTCACCAGACATCCCTGGTTTCTGGGGACAACCCCCGGATTAAGGAGTCCCAGGAGTAAGTCAGCACAGCACAGGGATGGTGGTCCCACCATCCCTGTGCTGTGCTGACTTCCTGGGTTTGCTTATTCATCATAACGAATGTTCGTAATTTTTATGAAAAGTTAACGCACATTTGACATATCCTGTAAGAAATTTGGATCTGAAATTTGTCAATGAAATTTCGTATTTTGTAAAATTCGAAAGCATAGCAATTCGGATTTCGGATGCTTCCGAATGTACGAATTTTCAGAAATTCGTACGAATTTTTGAATTGTTACGAATTGAACCACACATGTCTACCACCTATCAGTGCCAATCAGTGCTGCCAGTCAGTTCCCATCTGTGCTGCCCATCGGTGCCCATGAGTGTCAACCAGTGTCTATCAGTGCTGCCAATCAGTGCTGCCAATCAGAGCCTATCAGTTCCCATAAGTGCTACCAATCAGAGACCACCAGTGATGCATATCAGTGCCCATCAGTGTTGCATATCAGTGACAATCAGTGCCTATCACTGCCACCCATCAGTGCCACCTATCAGTGCCAATCAGTGCTGCCTTTTAGTTCCACCTATCAGTGCCAATCAGTGCTGCCTATCAGTGGCACCTATCAGTGCACAGCAGTGCTACCAATTAGTGCCCATCAAGGCTGCATATCAGTGCCCATTAGTGCTGCCATAGCAGGGATGTTGGATACCCCTCTACAGATAATTGCATTACAAATTACCTAAAAGTGCAACAACTTTTTAGTTGGGAGGTTCACATCATTATAGCACTTTGGATTTTTTTTTTAGATTGTTACACTTAATTGTAAGGCCCCGTACACACGACAGAGGAACTCGACGTGCTTGGCACGTCGAGTTCCTCGTCGAGTTTTGGGATGAAGCCGCCGAGGAGCTCGGCGGGCCGGCTTCTCCCATAGAAGAACGAGGACAACGAGAAAATAGAGAACATGTTCTCTATTTTCTCGTCGAGTTCCTCGGCGGCTCCATCGAGCCAAAACTGTACAGACGACAGAGATTCTCGGCAGAATCCGGGTTTTGACCGAGTTTCTCGGTGAATTCTGCCGAGAATCTCTGTCGTGTGTACGAGGCCTCAATGTTTTAGTTATGGTTATAATGTGAATTATTGCAATTGAAGTTAATTTTTCACCACCCCTGCTAAGTCCATGTCTTTATAGACCTTGCTTTGTGCACTGGTGCAAAGTCATGTTGGGACAGGAAGGGGCCATCCCCAAACTGTTCCCACAAAGTTGGGAGCATGAAATTGTCCGAGGTGTCTTGGTATGCTGACGCCTTAAGAGTTCCCTTGAACTAAGGGGCCAAGTCCAACTGCTGGAAAACAACCCCACACCATAATACCCCCTCCACCAAATGATTTGGACCAGTGCACAAAGCAAGGTCCAAAAAAACATAGATGAGTGAGTTTGGGGTAGAGGAACTTGACTGACCTGCACAGAGTCCTGACCTCAACCCGATAGAACACCTTTGGGATGAATTGGAGCGGAGACTGCGAGCCAGGCCTTCTCGTCCAATATCAGCGCCTAACCTCACAAATGAGCCTTTGAAGAATGGTCAAACATTCCCATAGACACACTCCTAAACCTTGTGGACAACCTTCCCAGAAGAGTTGAAGCTTTTATAGATGCAAACGGCAGGCCAACTCAATATTGAACCCTACGGACTAAGACTGAGAGGGCATTAAAGTTCATGCGTGTGTAAAGGCAGGTGTCCCAATACTTCTGACAATATATATATATATAGTGGGGTAGATTCAGGTACCTGTTACGGCGGCGTATTTATCTCCAGATACGCCGACGTAACTTGATTGCGGTGGCGTAGAATTGTGTGCAATATCACTTTGGCCGCTAGGGGCGCTTCCGTTGTTGTCGGCGTAGAATATGCTAATTTCCTAGATACGCCGATTCACAAACGTACGTGCGCCCGGCGTTCGTTTTTTACGTCATTTGCGTTAAGGCTTTTTCGGCGTAAGGCTGCTCCTGCTATTAGGAGGCGCAGCCAATGTTAAGTATGGACGTCGTTCCCGCTTCGAAATTTGAATTATTTACGTCGTTTGCGTAAGTCGTTCGCGAATAGGGCTGGATGTAATTTACGTTCACGTCGAAACCAATACGCCGTTACGCCGTACTTGGAAGCAATACACACTGGGATATGTACACGGATGGCGCATGCACCGTCCGTAAAAAACGTGAATCACGTCAGGTCATCATACATTTACATAAAACACGCCCCCTTCCACATTTGAATTACGCACGCTTACGCCGGCCCCATTTACGCTACGCCGCCGCAACTTACGGAGCAAGTGCTTTGTGAATACAGTACTTTCTCCTGTATGTTACGGCGGCGTAGCGTATATACGATACGCTGTGCCGCCGTATCATTGCGCGCCCCTACCTGAATCCACCCCAATATATTTCCGTACAAGGCATAAGTAAAAGTAGAACTGCAGAAAAAAAATGAGCTGTGCTGTGTGGCAGATCTAAATTTCAGGACTGGATGGACAGAACTACAAATACTGTGGCATGTAAAAGATCTCTCATACATGTATTTAATCTATGTATTTTTCCTGGAGTACATCTGATCCAGTGGATGCCTATGGCCAATGCATTATTGGAACCAAAAACATTATAAATATATATTTTTCCCTTCTTTTTAAGTGATCACATACCCTTTGTTCTCAGCTGCATAACAGCTGGGGAAAGAGAAACAGCAGCATACTGCTCTTCCCAGTAAAAGGTTGTCGGGGGGGGGGGGGGTACCATAACAAGCATGATCAATGGAGGAGAGCAGGCTGAGTTTCCAGCAGCCGTGCTTTCATGACAATTTTAATAGGAAAGCAGAGGGACTGGCAGGAAGCAATACAAAGAGAACAGGATACTTTTTCATACAAGTACATCACATATCAGGAATATAAAATGTTGGGTAGGGATGGGCCGAATGGACCCCTGTTCGGTTCGCACACAAACTTTCGAACACCGCAAAATTGCGGACCAGAATAATGATCCCCATTAAAGTCAATGGGACCCCGAACATCAAATATCAAAAGTGCCCATTTTGAAGGCTTAAATAATTGGGCACTTTTTTCACAGCAGGAACGCAGTTCCCTTGGCAGGACTAGAGCAGCCGAGAGCAGCCGAGCCGCCCGAGCCAATCCTTCACTAAGCGGCGATGTCCAGCTCGAGTCACTGTCAGGGGCAGGCGAAACCTTAGTAATCCTTTATGTTACTGGCCGCTTCCTGTATACGGATTTATCAGGTAGTGTGTGGGTATTCCGTCACTTCCTTGATGCCGCAATGTCTCCTGGGAGCTTTTGTCATTGTTCCCAGGAGACATTGCGAAGGTCTGTCGCGACTTATCGCGGGATTTACAAGGAACTTGCAGTTTAGTAATTATGCATATGAGCGTATCACTTTTTTTTCTTTGGTTGGGGAGTGGATCTTGGGTGGGAGTTCCTACACTTTTTTCCCCAGGACCTGACCCCTGACTGAAACTACTGTATCTCAGCTGTCCCTACTCTACACTAATGTATGTATAAATGACACAATCTCAATACACTACAGTGAAACTATCTGAGCGGTCTCTACTCTACACTAATGTATGTTTATAAATTACACTGTCTCACTACACTACAGTGAAACTATCTGAGCTGTCCCTACTCTAGCTGCACACTATGCAAAGCTGAATGATGGTCCTCCTCACTACACTCGCACTATCCCTAGACTGACACTAAACTAATATTCTACACTGACAATTGAATCTCTCTTCACACCAAAATCACTCTGATAATGGCTGCAATTGCAAGAATACTTTTATACTGTGGGGGCAGGAATGAGCCATGTTTCGATAAAGTCACGATTACAGTGCCCAATCATGACTCTGACAGTGCTCTGTGCTCTGATTGGCTGAAGTTTTCACTGCTTTAGCCAATCAGGGCTTGCAATGCACTTTTCAGCGTCGCAATGCATTGTGGTCGGTTCGTGGTGGCCGAACAAACGGTCAAACATCCCGGAAGTTCGGTTGTTTCCCGAGAAACCGAACAACGAAAGTTCGGACCGAACTTATGCTCGGGCCAAACCTTTCGCCCATCCCTAATGTTGGGTTTACATATTCTTTAATGCGCATAATTCTGCTGTACATTGATGCACAAAACCCATTTGCAATAATGATAAAAAACCATGTCAAGTCCAATAAAATACATCACGATTCACAACATACACTTATCATTTCTCTTGCTAGAACCATTTACAGTACTTACAGCATCACCTGCACTACATTTGATAGGTACCTTCATGCACACATGCCTAATTATGTCAATTTCTATATAGGTATAACATAGTCAGTGCCAACTTCAGTTGCCACAAGTACAAATTAACAACAACATCATAACTAATCAGTTTTCAAGGTTCAAAAATATTTTTCAACTGATAGACATTTAACCCAGTGTTAATAAGATGCATTATAATGCCAACATGCCTTTGCTTGTCCTCTTGACTTATCATAAAGCAGGTAAATCTTACGTCTCAGTGTAAATGAAGGTTTTTCATTGTTCGCACTGTATGCATTGACACATGTCATTGTTTCAGCAGGTTTCTGTCAAACTTCCTTCTACCTGCTGTTTGCAGATAGCAACTTTCTTCAGATCCCAAATGAGTTACATCAACAAATTGCTTACAAATGAAAGCAGGCATATTTCAAACATACAGTTCTTATCTGCTGTCAGCACGTTGTCGACAGCAGAAAAATTATGCTTCTGACGACTTGCCAGCCTCAAACAACCAGAAATGTTCAGGACACAAAACCTTGGTGTCTTTCTAAAATTAACAACCTAAACATACAATAGTACAATTGTCTGTTTAGCATGCTCTATTAAAGCAACACAAACATTTTTGTAAAGTACATGAAGCCAAGTAATGTGCAAGTGTAACACTTGCGGGTATTTACTTTATAAAGATATCACAGTATTATTTATTTTGATACACTTGTTCCTTATTTATCCTTTTTGTTTTTAAAGATTGTTTTTCTCTACTTTCATACTTGTTTATTCTCTCATTTTCTTTTATTTTACTTCCTCATTTCTTTTTTTAAGTATCTCTAATAAAAGTTAAAAATAATTAATGAGACCCATCCCAACCTAAGACCATACCAGAATACCTCCATCCCTAAATATTATGCAAAAACAGAGAAATAGTGCAATTGGGACTTTAAATGGGGTATAAAGGTGTATGAATGGAGTAAATGAAATGATTTAGGCCCGTTTCACATGTGCGGACCGTATGTCCGCATTTTCATCCATCCGTTTGCGGATAAAAACGGGACATACATTGGTCCCTATGTGAGTCCGTGTTCATCCGATAGGGGAGAGCGTAGAAAAAGCCAGGGCGGTGCCTGCACAGTGTGCGGGGACCGCCCTGTCAGCCGACGGCTCAGCAGGGATTTTACGGAGCGATCCCCGCTGAGCTGACGGACACACGGAGGCGGATCATTACTGATCCGCCCCCTGTGAAAGGGCCCTAAGATGTCATAGTTCCCTACAAAATGGCATGATACAATATTAATGTAGCACCACCCCCGAAGGAGCCGCTGTTTGATTTGGGATTGGCCTATTAAGTTACCCTGGCTTTGTCTAAGGGTGCAATTGTAGAGACAAACAGTGAGCAAAGGTCCAGACAGTGAATAAAGATTTTTTCCAATGCTTTATTTTCCAGGCCAACACGGCCAACATCAACATCAATTGGGAAGGGCAAAGTTGATGAATAGAGAGAGAGGAAGAACCTTGCAGTATCAGGCCTGGATATTAAATAGAGCAGTCAGTACTGCTCTGCGTAGTACCAATTTGTAACTCGTCGCCACTCCAACTGAGTGGGTAAAGTGCCCCCAGACAGACCCATTTTTACAGGCCTGGCAGTCGAGATGTCACTTAGGATTTCTGGGAGGAACAGGCCTCTCTCACAGACCCGGCTCGGGCCTCTGCCACAGGCCAATTACAATAACTGAGCTAGATGGATAGATGGAGTGAATCCTCCCAGTAGATTTCTGCATCGGTCACCAGATGACAGCAAACATACCTGTCAGTACTCTGGTCACCGGATCCCCAATTGGTTTGTTCAGGCTCTGTTGGACGACCTGCCTCCAGGTCCCCCTCAAACCGACTCCCCAATCGAACGGCACCCAGCCTGGGATCCTTTCAATAGAACCGGGAACCCAGCCAGTCACTGGGGTCCCCTTGAACCTACGGATGAGGTCCCAAGTAGTCTGCAATTATGGCTAGGTGGGCCACGCCGTCGGGGTCCATGGATGCGTCCACCCTGAAGGTGGATGCCGCACCTGGAACGGGGACCCCGCAAAGATTTTAGAACACATGACACCTGTCACAGAATACTCCTCTCCAGCACGCCCGTGAGGAAAAATCTCCTCTGATTGGCTGCTGGAGAAACTTACTCTGCCAGAACCCCTCTGGCGCCAACTGCTGGCCAAGGATGACATTGCATCCCTGGACCACAGACTGACCCAGTGGACATTTCTGGAATGACAGAAGTCCCACAATTTGAACAAATAGTGAATGGGAGCAAGGTAACTCTCCCATTCCCCACTAACTTTAGCGTAGTGCCCATACTGAAAGTAAGGGGGTGCTACATTAATAGACCAGTAATCAAAATACATTTATGATAAAAAAAAATGTAATCACAAAAGGAAAATTCATAATCATCATTAATTTAATAACACATGATTGGTTAGGGAACAAAATTAATGACATACAAACATGATAATAAAGGCATCAACAATCGATGAATAAATAGATAATAAATACATAATCAACATGTGTAAAATTGATATAAGATGAAATGAGCTTATATAGGGCATCCAAGGATGTTTACTCTACGCATTTCATGGTCGCCTACCACTCGTCAGGAGTTTGGATGCATAAATTAAATAAAGAAATTGGATGTGGTAGTTTCTGGGGATCCACTACTCCCCATAGACAAACCCAAGAGGATAAGAAAAAGAGGAAAAGGAAGAAAGGGAACAGGAAATAGAAAAGAAAAGTAAAACGAAGGAAGTATCAATATACCTTGCCAGGCAGTCCATATGTTGCAGCCATGATTGGGGAAATGCATGGAAAAGTGGTCCCACGTGTATACTTTTCCATGCATTTCCCCATACATAAGCTGGAAAAGGCCTCAGTGATTCAATCGCAGCACTTCAATAGACATATTGAGGACCTGGACAACAGGGGCAGGAGATGTAACATAAGAGTGAGGGGGATCCCAGAATCTTTAGAGTCTGACCAGATTGTGCCAGCACTACAGAGAGTCTTTAATAGTTTGCTAGAAAGTCAAGAGGACATGGAGATTGACTTTGTGAGAGCACATAGAGCCCTTAGGCCTAGAGGCCCTGAAAAAGCCCCACTGAGAGACATAGTGGGGCTGATTTACCAAGCCTTTTGTGCCATGAATCATGGCGCAAAGGCAGGAGTAACAGCCGTTTTGACATTTACAAAAGAAATACGCCGGCAGAGCAGTGTATTTCTTTATTTATTATAATGCCTAGTGCGCCCAGGTGAGTGGGGGGGACATGGGGACATGGGGACCCCCCCTGCCCCAAAGCACACACTCCCCCATGTTGAGGGCACATGGCCTGGTACGACTCAGGAGGGGGGGCGCTCGCACGTCCCCACCCCCATTCCTGTCTGGCCAGACTGTGTGCTTGGATAAGGGTTTGGTATGGATTTTGGGGGAACCCACGCTGTTTTTTCAGCATAGGTTTTCTCCCTTACAATCCAGACCAAACCAAAGGGTCTGATGTGCCACTGCAGGGGAACCCACACCATTTTTTTTTTGTGTGGAGTTCCCCTTCAGCGTCCCCGCTTGCCCCTCGTCCCAGAGAGAGAACCGGGAGTTGTGTGTGTAAACACACAGCTCTCGGGCCTGTCAGGGGGACAAATGCCTGATCGTCATAGCGATCTGTCATTTCCCCTAGTCAGTCCCACCCCCCCTTCAGTTAGAACACACACAGGGAACATAATTATCCCCTTCCTCGCCGCTAGTGTTAACCCCTTCCCTGCCAGTTGCATTTTTATAGTAATCAATGCATTTTTATAGCATTCCTCTCTATAAAAATGCCAATGGTCCCAAAAATGTGTCCGATGTGTCCGCCATAATGCTGCAGTACCGATAAAAATCTCTGATCACCGCCATTACTAGTTAAAAAAAAAATCATAAAAATGCCATAAAACTAACCCCTATTTTGTAGACGCTATAACTTTTGCGCATTTTGCGATTGTTTTTGAACCAAAAATATGTAGAAGAATACGTATCGACCTAAACTGAGGAAATAAAATGTTTTTTTTATAGATTTTTGGGGATATTTATTATACCAAAAAGTAAAAAATATTCTTATTTTTGTTTATAGCGCAAAAAAGAAAAAGGTGATCAAATACCACCAAAAGAAAGCTCTATTTGTGGAAAAAAAGGACGCCAATTTTGTTTGGGAGCCACGGCGCAATTGTCAGTTAAAACGATGCAGTGCCGAATCGCAAAAAGTGGCCCGGTCATTGACCAGCAAGTGGTTAAGAAATAACAAAACAGTAAAGTTAGCCCAATTTATTGTGATAATGTGAAAGATGATGTTACATAGATAGCTAACTTGTCACGCTTTAATATTGCACACACTCATGGAATGGCGCCAAACTTTAGGACTTTAATATCTCTTTTTTTTTTACAGGTTACCAGTTTAGAGTTGCAGAGGAGGTCTAGTGCTAATAGTATTGCTCTCGCTCTAATGCACGCGTCAATACCTCACATGTGAATTGAACTGAATTGAACGGCGTTTACATATGTGGGCGGGACTTACATGCGTGTTCGCTTCTGAGTGCGAGCTACTAGGGACAGGGGCGTTTAAATTATTATTATTATTTATTTTTTTACGTAATAATTCAATAAGACCTCATATCTGTCCTTCAGGCTGGAAAGCATGCGATCAGGAAAAAAATGAACACAGATCTCATGCTTTCAGCCACGAATGCAGCTTTGTTTGTTTCTGCCTCTGCATTTCTGGTGAACTGAGCATGACCAGGGACTTAGAATTTTTGATGTTGCTTTTTGTGTCTCATAGAGCGTGTTTTTTGGGTTAGTAATTTAAGGACATCCTTAACAGGGGGACCCACTTACAAGCGCACCCAATGTAGAGACTGAACTTTGTCCATGTGTTTTCAATTGCATCATTAACACAAGCCTATGTTATATAAAGCGTATAAAGCATTTGTCAGCTGCCCTGAAAGAGGGCAGGTTGTGTGTGGGGGGCCGGCTGGCAAGAATGTCTTTGCCAAAAGATATGTTTTTGATCAAGGTTTTTTTTGTCAATGTATGTTTTTTTTACGGTGTTCACTCACGTTGATGTCTTTGTACTGCATTATTTTGCTGAATATTTCTCAAGATGTTGTGACTAATGTTTCAATCCTGTGTCTGTGGCTCTATTTTGTTATTTCCAAAGCATAAACCATATGCTGTTTACTGTCTCAAATGAACATTTTTATTTTTATTTTTTATATTTATTTATTTTTGTTTATTTATTTATTTTTGCTTTCCTTGTTTTGTTGACCAATAAAATTACTTTCAAATTTTTAAGTTTGTTTTTTGTTACTTTTTCATGCTACAGATTTTGACTGCTGCAGCTGAATTAGGGCTGATTGGTTTGGCCAATCAGTTGTGATTTGTCTGGAAGCTCTTTTCCTGGTGTGTATGCATGAAATGTTTGCTGTCATGTTTAGTCACCAGGAAAGGAAAAATACAGCGCGGTAAGACTTGTTTCCTTTTTACTGCAGTGGTTCTCAGCCTCAGTCAAGTACCCCCGACAGGACATGTTTTGTGGATTTATCATATCAAGAATTGCTGTCCAGACTGTCTTTTAAAGCACATGTGCAAGATGAAGGAAAACCTGCAAACATGGCCTGTTGGGGGGGGGGGGGTGTATTGGCGGACAGGCTTGAAGTGCTGATTTACAGCACTGTGCTTAAATCTAGCGCAAGGCAATCCTATTCTAATTGTGGGTGTTTGAGGGAAGCCAAGTGAGTGTTAGAACCCCTGCTTGTGTTTTTTGGGTTGGGCTTTGTGTCCCTTTTCTTAAAATTGGCACAGCTGAACAGGAAGTGAGGTTAAAACCCTACCAATGTCTATTCTTGGGGACACACAGGTCAATCTAACTAGTGTCCCCATTAAGCAAATTGCACTGCTGTGTACACCCCAAATGATTAGTTAGTTTGGGGTTTAGTAAAGGCAAAGCCACTCTGCAGTAGAAGCGTAGTCGCTGAAAATCAGAGGGGAAGCACTGATGGTTTTAACATCCAATCATGTAGAAGCAAAGTATTTTTTTGTTGTTCTTTTCTTCCTTGTAGTGCAAAGTGGATTTGCCTTTAGTAAATGGACCCCAATGTCCAAGATCCCTAATAATTTGGGGTGTACACAGCAAAATGCTAGATTGCAATTTACATAATAGGAAACTATTTAGATTGATCTTTGTGTCCCCAAGAAAAGATATTAGTAAGGTTTTACCCTCACTTCCTGTTTAGCTATGTGACAGGAAGTGAATGAATTTGAAGTAGAAAGTGACAACATTTGTGAGGTGTCTTCACCCTATCAGGGGTGCAGACATCCCGAAAAAAGAAAGTCCGCTTGTCGTTTATGTGCGTCAGAGGGGGGCGGGGTCACTGAGCGTCACATAGCGGGAACTTCAAATGGAAGCTCGTCCGCATCTTGCGCGGCGTCTTCCACAGACGCTGCGCTTGGAAATTGAATTCCCCACCGTGTGACGCTCATGTGACCCGCCCCCCTCTGACGCACATATACCACACGGGGACTTTCTTATGAGTTTACCTGTGGCGTCAGAGTCACAGGAGCGGCACACGGCGGGGAATTAAATTTCAAGCGCAGCTTCCGGGGAAGAAGAAGAAGATGCGGGACGAGAAGGCCGACGGAAGGAGAAGAAGATGGAAGAATGCGACGCTGTTCCGACATTTCCGACGTCCATACCTTAACATGACTTACCCCTGCTTTATGAGGGGTAAAGTTACGCCGGTCGAACGCCTTACGTAAACAGCGTATTTTAATACGCCGGGCGCAAGTACGTTTGTGAATCGGCATATCTAGCTCATTTGCATATTCAACGCGGAAATATACGGAAGCGCCCCTAGCGGCCATGCACCTAAGATACGACGGCGTAAGAGACTTACGTCAGTCGTATCTTAGACAAATTCTGGCGTATCTGATTCTTTGAATCAGGCACCGAGATACGACGCCTCACATTCGGACTTACGATGGCGTATCTAGAGATACGCTGTCGTAAATCCTTTCTGAATCTGGCCTGTAATTTTGTGCAGGGACAGTTCTAAGTACTGTCCCTGCTTATACATTTACCCTTATGCGTTTTTTCCAGTGCTCTTTATTGCTACACCTATTTTAGATGGAGGCTGGCTGGTGACACACACCCCTAGTCACCTGCTCTCCATCTACTCATTAGCACTTGTACGCCTCTACTTAGGAAACTAGAAAAGTTTAGTTAGGACCACAGGAATGCAGAGAGCCTTGTAAGCAGCCTGTGGCTTATCCATATAATTGCAAATGTGTGCAACAAATCCTCTGCTTTTAACATACTAAGTTAGACAGTTGAATTCGGCTTGCAATTTGGTTGGTAAGTTTTGAGCCTGGTTATTACGCTATACTACTTTATTTTTTTACTTATACATACTGTTTGCATCAACACGCATCTCATTTAAAGTTCCAACCCTTTCTTTCTTTTAAGTACGGGAAACATGCGCTTTTTCACATGCTGACTTTACACCCCCCCAGGTACGAAATTTAAAGGAATATTTCACTTTTATTGTTTCACTTTAATCATTATTAAAATCACTGCTCCCGAAAAAATGGCCATTTAAAAAAATATAAAAAGCATTGATACATGTCCCCTGGGGCAGGACTCAGGTCCCCAAACACTTTTTAGGACAAAACTTGCATATTAACCTTGAATAATAACACTTTTGATTTCTCCCATAGACTGCTAAAGGGAGTTCCCCCGTGAATTTTAATTTACTACCCCTGCACTATATTACCAAAAGTATTGGGACGCCGGCCTTTACATGCACATGAACTTTAATGGAATCCCAGTCTTAGTGGGTTGGCCCACCCTTTGTATCTATAACAGCCGTTTCAACTCTTCTGGGAAGACTGTTCACAATGTTTAGGAGTGTGTCTCTGGGAATGTTTGACCATTCTTCCAGAAGCGCATTTTTGAGGTCAGGCACTGATGTGGACAAGAAGGTCTGGCTCACAGTCTTTGCTCTATTTCCTCCCAAAGGTGTCCTATCAGATTAAGGTCAGGACTCTGTGCAGGCAAGTCAAGTTTCTCCACCCCAAACTTGCTCATCAATGTCTTTATGGACCTTTTTTTTGCACTGGAGTTCAGTCATGTTGGAACAGGAAGGGGCCATCCCCAAACTGTTTCCACAAAGTTAGAAGCATGTAATTGTCCAAAATGTTTTGATATTTCCTTATACTAGAACTAAGGGGCCAAACCCAACGCCTGAAAAACAACCCTACACCAAATTCCACCAAAACATTTAGACAAGTGCACAAAGCAAGGTTCATAAAAACATAGATAAGTGAGTTTGGGGTGGCCAAATTCCAATCCATATATGGGCAGCTTTACATATCCCATTAAATTCATTGAGCTGTGACCCGATACTGTCAGAAGACACTCTTCCCCTGATTTTTTTGCCACCCTAAGTCTTTTTGCATGAAACTAGGTATGCCATTAGCTGTAATTCTATTTTCTTCTATATTCTCCTGAATATTTTCAGATATACAATTCAGAAAATATAATGGAACTATGTAAATAAGACTATTTTATATTTTAAACAAACTATTTTTGATCCCATAGGATCAAACAAGTTCTTTAGGCACTGTCCAGATTTATTCAGAAAGTTCTTATTTTGCAGAATATGGCCCAAGCTGTGTTGTATGAACAAGCCACTTGACAATGCTCTAACCTCAGTGGGGAAGAAAATACGTTATTATGTGGGAAGACTATAGGTTTGCTGTAGCTTTTTTGTAATGCCACGCAAGCACAATCCATTCTCTCAAAGCTGCAGTATTTAGATAAGATATATTTTTATGTAAATGTGGTTATTTTCTTTTCAGCATAGCTAATCCACTTCAGAAATTTTAATACTTTTGTTTGATATCTAGGGGTTACAGTATATTACTTTCTGTGTAGCACAAGTAATTGAAAGTTACTTTACTATAGTGCCTGCCAACTCAAAGCCTATTGAAATGTACCTTTATTGCAGAATATATTCTTGATTGTGAAACTCTTATGGTAGTCTCAAAGGAATAGAAAAATGTTAAAGAACCAGACAAAGATCTCAGAATACCTGGAACAATAGCAAAAGCATCCCTTTTGTCTCCTTATTTAGAGAAAAATAATCAAAGCTAAGCCGCCTTTTTGTAATTAACTAATTTAAAGCTTGTACAGGATTATTTTTCTGGGAGTAGAATATAAGTTAGACAAAAGCTATTTACTTGCATATGATTACAAAACATTACTATATTTATCAGTACTTATGGTTATAAGAGAGCTTACTTTTTATAACCAGTTCTTATGCAAATAAAATATACTGAAATATATTTCATATTATCGTTCAACCATAGGTAATATACCAGCATAGTCATTAAAGTAAACCTGCATTAAAGCTATGGCATCTCAACAAAGCCCAATTTAAAAGCCCAATGTAAGTGTTTATTAGTATTATCCAGAACAAAGGCTATTCAACATATTTTTTTGCCCTCCAACATGTTTCACTACACTAGAAGCTTAATTCTAGTGGAATAAAACGTTCTAGAGGGCAGAAAAGCAGGTAGTCTTTGTACCGGATAATACAATAAATGCTTATTTCAGGCTTTAAAAATGGAGAGCGTCTGTTTTTTCTTTATTGAAATGCCATGATTGTAAGCCGGTCATGAAACACTTGGAGCCAGCACCCATCAGCCAGTGGAGCAGGGGGTAGAGTGCCTTGAATGGAGTTACTTGATCTGTTTGCTGAACTGAGGCTCAACATTGTAAACCAGCCTTTTTGAATATTTTTTAACATAACAAAACCCTTAAAAAGGTTTCAGTAAACCTGTTATAAAAATTATAATATCTACAACAAGTACGTTACTCCAGTTGTTACCTTGCATTGGTTGGGGTGTCTTCTACTGTGGACACCTGTTCTGGGGACAAACATTTTAGATTTCCTTTCTCTTGTGTCTGAAGGTATAAGGTAAATCCCATCAATGGGAAAGACAGAATTACCACAAAAAAATTACAGGGATGTGATGATGAGCTGGTTACCTCAAACCAAGTGAAGATAAGTTGTTTTGTGCACAGCGTCATCCTCATTTCTTAAAAATGTGCAAGTCCGTGACAAAATGTTTTGATTTCAATCTGATGTCTACATTGTGCATATGGATGAAACAACAAACAAAACAAAAGGAACAAATAGCCATTAACCAAACTGAACACCCCCACACCAAAGCACAGCTTAGCTCAAGACAAAAGTAAGCCATTATAAATCCCATTAAAACACTCTAAAATGGCTAAATAGTGAACATCAACAGAACTTAGTAGAGGCTGAAAAGCTGGAAACTCCTAAATACAGCATATCATATCTGTCATACTGGGGTTAGTGTGTGGTCAGGTAGGGTGATGGGGTTGTTGGTTGTTACATCATCCATGTTTCCTTCCTCATTGGGTGCCAAATTAGGGTTACATGAGAGGCCTACCCCGTGGAGGGTTCTTTTGGGCTTCGCTAGACACTTTGCAAAAGGTCACTGCCTTACACATGGGGTACCTTTACTTGCACATACGACTGATCTCTAGTAAACTTTCTCGATGTAATATACACCACCACGGTCACTGATGCATGTAGGAGGGACACACAGAGCTGATGCTTTCTCCACCTGTCTAGCATATCACCGAGCCCCACTGTGCACCTAGCGCTGATTCAAGGGATGCCATTCACTGGGGACCTCTGTGTGGTGCTGATCTACTATGGTAGATGTACCCGCTCATGGAAAGAGTACAAGCAACAACCTCTCCTGCTAGAAGCTATCCCACCTGTCACATATATATATACACCTATGACTGGTTGCTAGAGATTTCTTCATTATCCTTGCTAATCATTGGTATTATCGCACTGTATTAACTCTTGTACTGCTACCTTCATACCCCAATGTTTGTGGCTGACCCAAACTGTAAGCTATGTGTACCAGTTACTTGCTTTACACCCCTTAAGTAAAGACCAGGCAAATGCAAAGTTTCAAAAGCTTTACTTTAATAAGTCAGCAAAACAGTCATAAAAAGTCAACAGTTTTTCATTAAACTAATCCCTAACTCAGGCCTGTGACTGCCCCAATGTATCTGCACAGGAAACAGTCCTTCTCTGACTGATTCCAGGATTGGCATCTTCAGGGTGGACTGCAGGTTCCAGTCATCCCTCTAGGCTTTAAAAGGATCCAGAGGATGTACATTAGTTGGCATTCCAGTCTCAGCATATCCAGCAGGCTAATTGGGTGGAGTCCAGTAATAGTAAAGGCAGCAAACTTAAACTTTCATTAACCTTTTTGTGTGCTCGGGTCTGGTTATAACAGACAAAACCAAGGGGTTGAACCCAGAAAAGCCTGCCAAAAAAGAACTGAGAAACACAAATAACACTAACCCTCCCAACTGGGGCAGCGTAAAACTTTACCTGGCTACAAGTGTCCTATACTAATAGAGATGGACTGCCCAGAGTTTAATTTCATAATTAATAGTAAAACATTTATAAGAGAAAAATCAATCGATTCAATAAAAACATACATATGCTATAAAGTGGATTAGTCACATTAAATCATCTAGGTGATATGGACATAGGGACAGAATCACAGAGATCTGCCCCGGCGCATCGTATCTGAGATACGCTACGCCGTCGTACCTTACCTGGCTTTAAATCGAATCCATAACGAATTTGCGCCATAAGTTACGGCGGCATAGTGTATCTCAAGCGGTGTAACGGCGCGGAATTCCAATGCGGCGAGTAGGGGGCGTGTTTCATTTAAATGAAGCGCGTCCCCGCACCGATCGAACTGCGCATGCTCCGTTTCTAAATTTCCCGCCGTGCATTGCGCTAAATGACGTCGCAACGACATCATCTTTTTCTTTAACATAGACGTGAATTACGTCCATCCCGATTCACGGACGACTTACGCAAACGAAAAAAAAATTCAAAATAAACGCGGGAACGACGGCCATACTTAACATGGCAGGTTTAACTATACGCGACGAAATACCAGCTTTAACCAGTTCCCGACCCCCGCATGTACATATACGTCCACAATATGGCACGTACAGGCACATGGGCGTACACGTACGTCCTCGCCTATTAGCGGGTGAGGGGTCCGATCGGGACCCCGCCGCTACATGGGGAGGTCGGGTCCGCTCGGGGAGCGATCCGGGACCACGGCGCGGCTATTTGTTTATAGCCGCTCCGTCGCGATCGCTCCCCGGAGCTGAAGAACGGGGAGAGCCGTATGTAAACACGGCTTCCCCGTCCTTCACTATGGCGGCGCATCGATCGCGTCATTCCCTTTATAGGGAAGACACGATCGATGACGTCATTCCTACAGCCACACCCCCCTACAGTTGTAAACACATACTAGGTGCACCCTAACTCCTACAGCGCCACCTGTGGTTAACTCCCAAACTGCAACTGTCATTTTCACAATAAAGAATACAATTTAAATGCATTTTTTGCTGTGAAAATGACAATGGTCCCAAAAATGTGTCAAAATTGTCCGAAGTGTCCACCATAATGTCGCAGTCACGAAAAAAATTGCTGATCGCCGCCATTAGTAGTAAAAAAAAAAAAATTAATAAAAATGCAATAAAACTATCCCCTATTTTGTAAACACTATAAATTTTGCGCAAACCAATCGATAAACGCTTATTGTGATTTTTTTTACTAAAAATAGGTAGAAGAATACGTATCGGCCTAAACTGAGGAAAAAAAATGTTTTTATATATGTTTTTGGGGGATATTTATTACAGCAAAAAGTAAAAAATATTGCATTTTTTTCAAAATTGTCGCTCTATTTTTGTTTATAGCGCAAAAACTAAAAACCGCAGATGTGATCAAATACCACCAAAAGAAAGCTCTATTTGTGGGGAAAAAAGGATGCCAATTTTGTTTGGGAGCCACGTCGCACGACCGCGCAATTGTCTGTTAAAGCGACGCAGTCCCGAACTGTAAAAACACCTTGGGTCTTTAGGCTGCATATTGGTCCGGGGCTTAAGTGGTTAACTATACGCCGGAAAAAGCAGACTAGAGACGACGTAAAAAAATGCGACGGCCGCTCGTACGTTTGTGGATCGTCAGAAATAGCTAATTTGCATACTCGACACGGAAAAGGACATGAACGCCACCCAGCGGACGCGGAAGAAATGCATCTTAGATCCGAAGGTGTACGAAGACGTACGCCTGTGGGATCTAACCCAGATGCCGTCGTATCTTGTTTTGAGGATTCAAAACAGAGATACGACGCGGGTAATTTGAAAGTACGCCGGCATATCAGTAGATACGCCGGCGTACTCGTTTTGTGGATCTGGCCCATTCAATTTATGTCATGTTTGGCTTTTATCAAATTGTAATCACATTTCATTTAATAATATTTTTGCTTTCCCATTGTAAAACCATGTCATGTCGAACTATGGATATAGACAATATTTGGCAATAAGGGAGTCTTAACTGAAGTATAATAAAATACTTCAGGACTCCCATTTTACTCCTCTTTGGTTGGGGGTTTGCTCAGTCGCACCTTCTAGAAGGTCAACAAAAAGTTGCAGTATTTGGCAGTTCATGCTCTCATTTTCCACACCCACCATGTCAGAATGCTGAGTCATTTTTGAGGGACAGTGACTAAGTCAGAATCTGACTTATGCTGAAGTGAATTAAACTTTGCACAGGAACTAAAGATCAGGTCCTAAATACCTGTCTTTTTTATCCCATTATTTTACTATTACTATTGTCTGTTTTGTAATATAGATATTTAAACATTTTTAAGCTGACCCCCTAAATCCTCTAAATAACAAATTAAAGAATCCCTGCTTCTTTGAGGAAAGTTGCCATATTTTAACAATCTTTTATATTCCTGTCTGGTGCAGCACTGAATGTCACAGACATTTATTAAAGGCTAAGTTCACCTTTGTTCAACTTTTTTTTCTAAATTCTAGCTCCCCTATGTACCAATATAGCATTAATGTACTAATTTCACAAAAATAAAACAGCTTTCCATTTATTCTACCCAGTGGCGTCACTAGGGTTGGTGTCACCTGGTGCGGTATAACACAGTGTCACCCCCCCCCCCCAATAATTTTTCCCCCCTAATAACACTGCATATATTGGCAACAGTAGTGCCGTTAATAACTTTCAATCAACTAGCAAATTTGAATAACAAAATCATATGAAAATAATAGAATTCAAAGCTTAAACTGTTAAAGAACTGTATTTGATTTAACTGTGCCATGCCAAACGCAGCCACTGTGCCATCAAACGCAGCCACTGTGCCATCAAACGTAGCCACTGTGCCATCAAACGCAGCCACTGTGGCATCAATTGTTACCACTGTGCCCAGCAATTGTCACCACTAACCCATGCCATCAAACGCAGCCACTGTGCTATGCCAAACGAAGCCACTGTGCCATCAATTGTTACATCTGTGCCATCAAATATCACCACTGTGCCCAGCAATTGTCACCACTATTCCATGCCATCAAATGTAGCCACTGTGCCATCAATTGTCACCACTGTGCCCAGCAATTGTCACCACTATTCCATGCCATCAAATGTAGCCACTGTGCCATCAATTGTCACCACTGTGCCATCAATTGTCGCCACTGTGCCATCAATTGTCACCATAGTGCCATGCCATCAAACGCAGCCACTGTGCCATCAATTGTCACCACTGTGCCCATTGTCACCATTGTGCATCAATTGTCACCACTATGCCATGCCAAACACAGCCACTGTGCCATCAATTGTCACCACTGTGCCCAGCAATTGTCACCACTATTCCATGCCATCAAATGTATCCACTGTGCCATCAATTGTCACCACTGTGCCATCAATTGTCACCACTGTGCCATGCCATCAAACGCAGCCACTGTGCCATCAATTGTCACCACTGTGCCTTTTTAAGACCAGTCCTGTCATTTTCATGGGATGAGGACAGAGGGACGCAGTGGGATGAGCACAGGGGGACAGGGTGGGATGAGGACAGGGTGGGATGAGGACAGGGGGACAGGGTGGGGTGAGGACAGGGGGACAGGGTGGGATGAGGACAGGGGGACAGGGTGGGATGAGCACAGGGGGACAGGGTGGGATGAGGACAGGGTGGGATGAGCACAGGGGGACAGGGTGGGATGAGGACAGGGGGACAGGGTGGGATGAGCACAGGGGGACAGGGTGGGATGAGGACAGGGTGGGATGAGCACATGGGGACAGGGTGGGATGAGGACAGGGGGACAGGGTGGGATGAGCACAGGAGGACAGGGTGGGATGAGCACAGGGGGACAGGGTGGGATGAGGACAGGGGGACAGGGTGGGATGAGGACAGGGGGACAGGGTGGGATGAGGACAGGGGGACAGGGTGGGATGAGCACATGAGGACAGGGTGGGATGAGCACAGGGGGACAGGGTGGCATGAGCACAGGAGGACAGGGTGGGATGAGGACAGGGTGGGATGAGGACAGGGGGACAGGGTGGGATGAGCACAGTGGGGCAGCCGCAGAGCATCTTTTAATTTGGGGGGAGAGGGTGGTATGGGGGATATGTGCAGAGGAGTGATTTGAGAGGGAAGAAGATATGTGCTAGTGGGGGGGGGAAATCAGACCCCCCACTAGCACATATCTTCTTCCCTCTCAAATCACTCCCCTGCACATATCTCCCATACCACCCTCTCCTCTCCCATCACTTCATTCGTTCACCACTTCACCTCGTATCTGCCTGCCCCCCTCCTTCCCTCCTGGTTACTCTCTCTCTCCCACATACCGTAACCAGCAGCATGGCTCTCTCGGTTGTGTCTCTCCTCGGCTCCTCCTCCTGGCTGTGTACACAGGAACATTGAGCCAAGGGGGGAGGAGCCGAAGACTGTGTAATGCAGTCAGTGGAGAGAGAGGGACGGCTCACGGCTGCACAGTAAAGCCGAATGGCGCTGCGGAACCCCATGCGGCAGATGTCCCGGGTGACCGCGCCACTTTGCGCCCCCCCCCCCCCGCGAGCCCCCCTCCTCCCGCACGGAGAGCCGCACAGCTGAATCCTGAAGTTCGGCACTGAACTCCAGGATTCAGCTGTGCGGCTCTCTGTGCGGGAGGAGGGGGGCTTGTGGGGGGGGCTGTTTCATCTCTGCATGTCAGCAAAAAAAAAAATAGTAATAAAAAAAAAAATCTGGATTTTTTTTTTTTTTAATCGGAATGGTGTGAGGTGTCACCCCTCTAAGGGTGTCACCCGGGTGCGGACCGCACCCCCCGCACCCCCCTAACAACGCCTCTGATTCTACCCACGCTTACCTCACTCTCTTCATGTATGTTTAAAAATCCTGCTCCATTACTTCTGCCTTACTTCCTGGATAGACTTTAGGTCATGACACAGGAAGGAGTTGACCAGCTGACCGAATTAGCATGCACCCTGCATCATCTACCCTCAGCTGGTGAACTCCTTCCTGTGTTATGAATCTTCTATTTTTGCAAATGTAAAACCTTTTTTATGTTTCTGCTAAATACCAATGCCAAAAGATGTGTACTAATCTTGATGTTTTGGTGTTAAGAAAACTGTCTGTTAGTTTTCTATGTTAACATCTAAAAGACTTACCAGTTTGCAGAACGTGTGTGTGTTATATAAACAGCTAATTTGAAATATAGATGCTTATTCAAATAAAAATGCCATGTGTTATGTAAATGTTACATTAAAAATAAATGTTCAATAGCACATACTTGATTTAATAAATATTGTATAGTAACTTGTACAAAAGGTGGAAACTAAATAAAGGATTAAACTACTGACGTGAAAAGCAATCTGGTAGGAGGCATTTGGAGATTTTGTTTTCTTGGGCAACTTGCTATTGATGCTCCCTGCTGCTCCATTTTCCCCCACCACCCAATTGCATCTTTTCACTCCCTACTGGGAACTACTGATCTTGGTTGGTTATTTGCTAATCGTACCATTCATTCAGAAAGGGTGCTAGCTGTAAAATCGAACATGCAGACATCCTCTTTAACCACTTTACTACCGCCCACCGTCAATTGACGGTGGCACGATAATGCTGTAGTTCTGGGAGGATGTCATATGACGTCCTCGCCTTGCCGAGCCACTAGAGGGCACGCAAGTGCACCCGCCATGTTACTGGGACCCCGATGCGCGTGCCCGGTGGCCACGATGTCCGCCGGGCACCTTCGATTGCCCAGTAACTAAGCAGGACCGTGAATCTCTGTGTGTAAACACAGAGATCCACGTCCTGTCAGGGAGAGGAGACCAATGATGTGTCCCTTGTACATAGGGACACAGATCGGTCACCTGCCCCAGTCAGTCCCCTCCCCCTACAGTTACAATCACTCACTAGGGTACACATTTTACCCCTTGATCGCCCCCTAGTGGTTAACCCCTTCCCTGCCAGTCACATTTACACAGTAATCGGTGCATATTTATAGCACTGTTCGCTGTATAAATGTGAATGGTCCCAAAATAGTGTCAAAAGTGTCCGGTGTGTCCGCCGCAATATCGAAGTCACGATAAAAATCAATGATCGCTGCCATTACTAGTAAAAAAAAATAAAAAAATATAAAAATGCTATAAATCTATTCCCTTTTTTTAGCCGCTGTAACTTTTGCGCAAACCAATCAATATACGCTTACTGTGATTTTTTTTTACCAAACATATGTAGAAGAATACGTATCGACCAAAACTGAGGAAAATAAATGTTTTTTTTTATATATTTTTGGGGATATTTATTATAGCAAAAAGTAAAAAATATTGCTTTTATTTCTAAATTGTCGCTCTTCTTTTGTTTATAGCGGAAAAAAAACTGCAGAGGTGATCAAATACCGCCAAAAGAAAGCTCTATTTGTGGGGAAAAAATTATTAAGATTTCATTCGGGTAAAGTGTTGCATGACCGCGCAATTGTCATTCAAATTGTGACAGTGCTGAAAGCTGAAAAATGGCTTGGGCAGGAAGGGGGTGAAAGTGCCCAGTTAGAGTTAGAGTTACCTTGCTTTGGCACTCAACTAAATTTTTAACATATTTCAGATACCAGGAATGAGCCAAATACAGTATGTAAATTCAACTGTGCATGGGCCATAAACCACAAAAAAAAAACTGATAGTAGCAAGAGGAAGACGTATTGAAATTCGTTTTTTTTTTTAATTATTATTATTATTATTATTAAGATTCTATTAAGTGAAGATGCAGTATTATCTTTACACGTGTTTCTAAGAAAAATCAAGCTATAGTGTTACCATGCTTACACTAACCTTTATGTTATCCACAATGAAGGCTTACAGAATGTAGACTATTTCAACTTTTCCTCACACATTAGCTTTCATAAATATCTTTTGACTAAAATGAATTATAACAATCATTTTTTTTTTCTGAAAAAAAAAGGTTTCATTCATTTTTTATTTTTTTATTACACAATGTATATTTTTAATTTGCACTAATAAATCTGTAGAAATCCAATTTTGCATGTGTTCTACATATTATTTAAATTTAGTATTACTGTTCCCACATTATGTATTATGTTATTTACATTTATGAGATTTCTAGAAAACTGCATATTTCTGCATATATAGGTAGTGAAAAGATGAGTTTTGTTCTACTTTGGAAGAATTTGCCTTGAGCTATAAATCTGAAGACTAGCCTATCCCATAAAAAATACTTATAAGTTGAGAGACAGAAGAATGTAGCAATGCTTTGATATATATATATATATATATATATATATATATATATATATATATATATATATATATATATATATATATATATATATATATATATATATATATATATATATATATATATATATATATATGTGGTTATACTGCTAAGTTTGGCTAAGAAAAAAGTTAGGCCAGCCTTGTATGACCCTGCCTCCAATCATTATATCTTTTTGCTGTTGTTCTAGAAGGTTGGAAAACATTCTACTATCTATTTTTCTATAAAATAAAATGTTTTATATATGTTTTTGGGGGATATTTAATATAGCAAAAAGTAAAAAATATTGCATTTTTTTCAAAATTGTCGCTCTATTTTTTGTTTATAGCGCAAAAAATAAAAACCGCAGAGGTGATCAAATACCACCAAAAGAAAGCTCTATTTGTGGGGAAAAAGGACACCAATTTTGTTTGGGAGCCACGTTGCACGACCGTGCAATTGTCTGTTAAAGCGACGCAGTGCCGAATCGCAAAACCTGGCCTGGGCATTTAGCTGCCTAAAGGTCCGGGGCTTAAGTGGTTAAAGTGACCTATAAACTGTACAACTCAGTTGAACAACAAACTGAAATCTTTTAGGTGAAGGGAAGTTAAAATAAAACAAATAAAACTATATGATTGCATAACCCTTAAACTAATACTTTGTTGAAGCACCTTTTGATTTTATTACAGCACTCAGTCTTTTTGGGTAGAAGTCTATCATCATCGCACATCTTGACTTGGCAATATTTGCCTACTCTTCTTTGCAAAAACCCTCCAAATCTGTTAGATTATGCACAGCCCTCTTCAGATCACCCCAAAGATTTTCAATGGGATTTAGGTCTAGGCTCTGGCTGGGCTATTCCAAAACGTTAATCTTCTTCTGGTGAAGCTATTACTTTGTTGACTTTGATGTATGCTTTGGGTTATTGTCATGCAGAAAGATGACGTTTCTCTTCATGTTCAGCTTTCTAGCAGAAGCCTGAAGGTTTTGTGCCAATATTGACTGTTCATAATTCCCTCTACATTGACTAAGGCCCCTGTTCCAGCTGAAGAAAAACAGCCCCAAAGCACGATGCTGCCACCACCATGCTTCACTGTGGGTATGATGTTCTTTTGATGATGTGCAGTGTTGTTTTTGCGCCAAACATACATTTTGAAATTATGGCCAAAAAGTTCAACCTTGGTTTCATCAGACCTTAAAACATTTTCCCACATGCTTTTGTGAGACTTCAGTTGTGTTTTTTACAAAACTTAGCCAGGCTTGTTTTTTTTTCTTCATAAGAAAAGGCTTCTGTCTTACCACTCTACTCCATAGTTCAGACATATGGAGATTGTTGTCACATGGACCACACAGCCAGTACTTGACAGATATTCCTGCAGCTCTTTTATTGTTGCTGTAGGCCTCTTGGCAGCCTCCCTGACCAGTTTTCTTCTTATGTTTTCATCAATTTTGAGGTGATGTCCAGTTCATGGTAATTATACTGTTGTGCCATATTTCCTCCACTTGATAATGACTGTCTTCATTGTGTTCCATGGTATATCTTATGCCTTGGAAATTCTTTTGTACCCTTATCCTGACTGATACCTTTTAACAATGAGATACCTCTGATGCTTTCGAAGCTTTCCGCGGACCATGGCTTTTGCTGTAGGATGCGACTAAGAAAATGTCAGGAAAGACCTACTAGAACAGCTGAACTCTATTTGGGTTAATCAGAGGCACTTTAAATGATGGCAGATGTGTTCTTTTTTTTTTACAAATTCTTTATTTTTCATTTTTCAACATATCACATTGCCTCAAAACACAGGTTCGTATCACATCAAACAATATAAACAGCTTCATACTCTACATTCTTATGTTTGTCTTTTCTCCTATTTAGATTTCCTCTATTTTTATCTGCCGCTCTCCCTCTACATCTCTTCTACCCAAGTACTTTTTCTCCTTTTCCTCTTTTCCTCCCTTTTCTACCATCTTTGACGTGATCTTCCCCCGTTTAAGGCACTAATACCCCATCTTCTCCCCCTCCCCTCCCCTTCCCCCGAGTCTATTACTCGGCACAACAAACAAAAACAAAAACAAAAACAAAAACAAAAAAACAAAAAAAAAAAACCCCCCCCCAAGCTCTCCCTCCTCCTCCTAGTGGACTCTCCTCCTCACCCTTACCCCTCCCCCCCCCCGTGTCCTATATCTGACATATGGTGCCCATATCTCTTCCACCCTCTCCTCCCCCTCCCTCAAAGAGGCTGTGAGGGTTTCCATGCTTTGCATTTCAGTAATTTTGGCTATCCATTGTGATTTGCTTGGGGAACATGCGCTCTTCCAAAGAACCGGGATACACGATCTGGCTGTGACCACTAAATGTCTCACTAGGGATCTCTTAAATTTTTCTATTGACATGGGTAAATCTAATAGCAGATATGTCGCCGGTTCATCCCCCAACACTATCTCAGTTATTTCTTCTATCACTTCAGCTACCATTTTCCAAAAGTCTTTGACTCCTTCACAGTTCCAAAAAATATGTAGCAGAGTTCCTTCTTCTTTCTGACATCGCCAGCAAATATTTGATACTTGGGGAAAGATCCGATTTAAGACCTCCGGTGTTCTGTACCACCTGCTCAGAATCTTATATCCTCCTTCTTGGAATTTAGATGCTATTGATGCTTTATGATTAAATTGAAAGATTTTTTTCTTCTGAGTTTCCGTGAATGTTACCTCTAGGTCTCTTTCCCAACTCTGAATAAAACCTATTACTCGTGGCGCTTTTATTTAGTTTACCATTGAATAAAACAGGGATAGTGAATGTCTTACTGGTTCTCTCTTAAGACACATTTTCTCAAATTCCGTCAGTATTTCTCTCACCCTGATTTGTCCTCGAATAGTTCGGAGAAATCCCCCTAACTGTCTTCTCCTATACGGGTCTAGATGTTCGGCCAGTTCCCTTTCTATTTCTTCATTAGACATTACCCGATTCTCTCTCTGAAAGTGTATCAATCTGGTTTGACCTCTATTTTTTAAGTTCCCGAATCCTGGATCGTTCAGGCCAGGAGTAAACAGTGGGTTCCCTAGAATTGGTGTCATCGGGTTGACTTCCGTTTCGTCCTCTAGGTTTTTGAGTATTTTTTTAACAGTACTTATTGTCGTCCCTATCGTTGGGTGTCTCTTGACTGTCTGTGGTATGACCGATTTAGAGAGCCATAATAGCCCCTCCAGTGGGATATCCGTCATTTCTTGTTCTAAGAGGATCCAAGGTTTGATCTTTGGCGCAACGCACCAGTCAAGTACTCTCGACAGGTGAACTGCCTCATAATAGGCTAGCGGATCTGGGAATCCTACTCCCCCCTTTTCCTTTGGCAGTGTTAAGATATCTCTTCTCACTCTTGCCGGTTTCCCTGCCCATATGAATCCTGCAAACTTCGCTTTGATTCCTTTAAGGAATCCCTGCGGTATCCTTGTTGGGAGTGTCTGTAGTACGTACAATAACCTCGGCATTGCATTCATCTTTAGGATGTTAATCCTCCCGAACCAAGTAAACACCTCCTTGTCCCATTTCTGTAAGTCTTTTTTCAATTGTCTTACCAACGGGGCCAAATTTAACTCTAATATTCTGCTTAATTTCTTCGGTATTTTAGTCCCCAGGTATCCTACATGTGAGTTCGTCCATCTAAATGGGAAGCAGTTCGCTAAATGTTGTTGTTGTGTATTATTCATCTCTACCCCCATTGCCTCTGATTTGTCATAGTTTACTCTAAAGTTTGAGATTTTTCCATACTTATCTATCTCCGCAAGCAGTGGGGGCAGAGATAGTACTGGTTCTGTCACAAAAAACATTAAATCATCGGCAAATGCCGCGAGCTTCTGCTCCCCCCCCTTTACTTTTATTCCTCTAATATCTGTGCTTAGCCTTATTGTTCTTAAAAAAGGTTCTAATGTTAAAACAAAGATCAATGGCGATAAAGGACACCCTTGTCGTGTCCCATTGCATATATCGAAGGGTTCTGACATAATGCCATTTATCTTTATTTTCGCTTTTGGTCTGGAATATAGGCTCATAATCCATCTTTGCATTCCCTCCCGCAGTCCTATATGTTGGATAATAGATTTTAAAAACTTCCAATCAACCCTATCGAATGCTTTTTCAGCGTCCGTAGATACTAGTACTAAGGGCTTTTTATGTGACTGCGAGAGGTGGATCGCATTTATCACTCGTTGCGTATTTTCCCTACCTTCTCTTCCTGGCGTGAAGCCTACTTGGTCCTGATGTATCAGGCTAGGCGTGTATGGTAATATTCTATTTGCTAAAATTTTTGCGAAGATCTTCAAATCAACGTTCAGTAAAGATATTGGGCGATAATTTGCACATTGCGCTGGGTCTTTCCCCTCTTTCTGTATAACCGCTATGTGTGCCATAAGAGTTTCTTCTGGCATCTTCTGTCCTTCTCGTATCGAGTTGAAAGCATCTAAGAATCTCGGCAGCAACTTTTCTGCGTAAGTCTTATAATAAAGAAGGGTAAATCCGTCTGGGCCGGGTGCTTTACCTGGTTTTAACTGCTTAATCGTGTTTCTAACTTCTTCTGCTGTTATCGGGCCTTCTAGACTTCTCCCTATATCTTCTGATAGCTTCGGTATTCCTGACTTCTCTATGTAGGCAGATGTGTTCTGACTCCTATTTAACATGAGTTTTAATGTGATTGCTTAATTCTCAAAACAGCTACATCCCCAGTTTTAAGAGGGTGTGCACACTTATGCAACCATGTTATTTTCGTTTTTTTATTTTTACTTCCCCCCCTTAAAAGATTTCATTTTTTTCTTCAACAGAGTTGTACAGTTTATAGGTGACATTTAGGCCCCTTTCAAATTGAGGCGTTTTTCATGCGGTACAGCGCTAAAATAGCGCTGCTATACCGCATGAAAAATCATGCCCCGTAGTGTTCAATGTGAAAGCCCGAAGGCTTTCACACTGAAGCGATGCGCTAGCAGGAGCGCTCCAAAAGTCCTGCTAGCCGCATCTTTACCGCGGTATAGGAGCGGTGTGTTCACCGCTCCTATACCGCACCTTCCCATTGAAATCAATGGGAAAACGCGGTAATACAGCAGTATTAACCCTTTTTCGGCCGCAATTGGGGGTTAAAACCTCACCGCTAGCGCCCGAATATCGCGGTAAATACGACGGTATAGCCACGCTACAAATAGCGTGGCTATACCGTCACCGCGGCTCCACGCCTCAGTGTGAAAGAGGCCTAAAGGTGGAAAAAGTTCTGAAATTATTTTTGTCTCATTTTTTTACATCACAGAAACCTGACATCTTAACAAGAGTGTGTGGACTTTTTATATCCACTGTATATATACAGTTGTGCTCATGAGTTTACATACCCTGACATAATTTATGATTTCTTGGCCATTTTTTTGAGAATATGAAATGTAGCACAAAAACATTTCTTTCACTCATTTTTAGTGTTTGGCTGAAGCCATTTATTATCAATCAACTGTGTTTACTCTTTTTAAATCATAATGACAACAGAAACTACTCAAATGGCCCTGATCAAAAGTTTACATACCCCCAGTTCTTAATACCGTGTATGGGGTAATACACGGTATTAAGAACTGGGGGTATGTAAACTTTTGATCAGGGTAATTTGAGTAGTTTCTGTTGTCATTATGATGTCAAGAATTCAGCTTGAAGTCTATTGTGGTATTTGTGGATGAGGCTCTTTATCTTCTCAGGCCCCATACACACCATAGAATCTATCCGCAGATAAATCCCATCAAATGGGTTTCTGCGGATAGATCCTATGGTGTGTACACGCCAACGGATATTTATCCGCAGATAAATCTCCCCTGGAATGGATTTCCAGCAGATAAATATTTGTCGACATGCACAGAATATCTATCTGCTGGAATCCATTCCAACGGATGGATCCGCTCGTCTGTACAGACTTACCGGATCCATCCGTCCAAAGGGATTCCCCGCACGCGCCGTAATGAATAGACGCATGCGTGGAATTCCTTATATGACAGCGTCGCGCCCGTCGCCGCGTCATAATAGCGGCGACGGCGCGACACGTCATCGGCAGAGGATTTCAGCGCGGATTTCAATGCGATGGTGTGTACACGCCATCGCATAGAAATCCTCTGAAATCTTAGAGAGGATTTATCCGCGGATACGGTCCGCTGAACCGTATTCGCGGATAAATTCTATCGTGTGTATGGGGCCTTAGATAATAAACTGCCCATTCCTCTTGGTAAAAAGCCTCCAGTTCCTGGGCTGTCTTGCAGTATATACTGTATACAGTTGTGCTCATAAGTTTACATACCCTGACAAATTTTATAATTTCTTGGCCATTTTTTATAGAATATGAATGATAGCCCAAAAACATTTCTTTCGCTCATGGTTAGTGTTTGGCTGAAGCCATTTATTATCAATCAACTGTGTTTACTTTTTAACCACTTGTCGACCGCGCCATAGACATTTTACTGCTACAGCGCGGTCGAGTTACTGTGACAGGACGTCCCTGGGACGTCCTCCCAGAATCCTCCACTCGCGCGCCCCCTGGAATCATCCGTGGGCGTCGGGTCTAGAAGTCCCAGCGCATCACGGATCGCGGTAAATTGCCGCTGATAGCGGCCGTTTACCACGTGATCGCTCCGTCAAATGACGGAGCGATCACTTGTAAACAAACCGGCGTCATTTGATGACGCAGGTTCCTCCTTCTCCTCTCTGTACCGATCGGTACAGTGTGAGAGGAGGGGAGGGGGGGAGCGGGTGTCAGCAGCAGCAGTGAGGGCTGGATCTGTGACAAATGCAGTCACAGATCCAGCCATCCATCCATCCCAGCTCAGCTATCCCTGCGCAATACTCTGCAATACCCCAATATTCTGCAATACCCTGCGCAATACTCTGCAATACCCCAATAATCTGCAATACCCTGCGCAATACTCTGCAATACCCCAATATTCTGCAATACCCTGCTCAATACTCTGCAATACCCCAATATTCTGAAATACCCTGCGCAATACTCTGCAATACCCCAATACTCTGCAATACCCTGCACAATACTCTGCAATACCCCAATACTCTGCAATACCCTGTGCAATACTCTGCAATACCCCAATAATCTGCAATATCCTGCGCAATACTCCACAATACCCAATACTCTGCAATACCCTGCGCAATACTCTGCAATACCCCAATACTCTGCAATACCCTGCACAATACTCTGCAATACCCCAATACTCTGCAATACCCTGCAAAATACTCTGCAATACCCCAATACCCTGCGCGATAATCTGCAATACCCCAATACTCTGCAATACCCTGCACGATAATCTGCAATACCCCAATACTCTGCAATACCCTGTGTGATAATCTTCAATACCCCAATACTCTGCGTGATACTCTGCAATACCCCAATACCCTGCGCGATACTCTGCAATACCCCAATACCCTGCGCGATACTCTGCAATACCCCAATACTCTGCAATATCCCAATACTCTGCAATACCCCAATACTCTGCAATACCCCAATACTCTGCAATACCCCAATACTCTGCAATACGTCCCCCCTCCTGCCACCCTCCGGTGCTTTTACAGACTCACCGCTACGATCAAAGCCAGGATATTTTTTTTTCAGTCTTCCCAGCCTAGATGTGAGATGTGGGGTCTTATTGACCCCATATCTCACTGTAAAGAGGACCTGTCATGCTATATTCCTATTACAAGGGATGTTTACATTCCATATAATAGGAATAAAAGTGATAAAAAAATGTATTTTTGGGGAAAAAAGTGTCAAAATCAAGTAAATAAAGTAAAATGAACAATAATTTGTATTTATTTTTTAAAGCACCCCTGTCCCCGTGTGCTCGCATGCAGAAGCGAACGCATACGTAAGTACCGCCCACATATTAAAACGGTGTTCAAACCACACATGTGAGGTATCTCTGTGAACGTTAGAGCGAGAGAAATAATTTTGGCCCTAGATCTCCTCTGTAACTAAAAACATGTAACCAATAAAAGTAATTAAAGCGTCGCCTATGGGGATTTTTAAGTAGCGAAGTTTGGCGCCATTCCATGAGTGTGCGCAATTTTGAAGTGTGACATGTTGGGTATCTATTTACTCGGCGTAACTTCATCTTTCACATTATGAAAAAAAAATTGGGCTAACTTCACTGTTTTTTTTTTTAAGCACAAAACAGTTTTTTTTAAAAAAACACGCGTTCAAAATTTCAAAAACGGCCGCCATTGTATTCTCTAGGGTCTTTGCTAAAAAAGCATATATAATGTTTTGGGGTTCTATGTAATTTTCTAGCAAATAAATGATGATTTTTCCATGTAGGAGAGAAATGTCAGAATTGGTCTGGGTGCTCCAGAACGCCTGATAGTGCTCCCTGCATGTTGGGCCTCTGTATGTGGCCATGCTGTGTAAAAGTCGCACACATGTGGCATCGCCATACTCGGGAGGAATAGCAGAATGTGTTTTGGGGTGTAATTTGTGGTATGCATATGCTGTGTGTGAGAAATAACCTGCTAATATGACAGAAACAGGTTTTTTTTTTTTACAGAATTTTCAGTCGTTTTTCTTTTATAGCGCAAAAAATAAAAAACCAAGAGGTGATCAAATACCACCAAAAGAAAGCTCTATTTGTGTGAAAAAAAGGACAAACATTTCAAATGGGTACAATGTTGTATGACTGAGTAATTGTCATTCAAATTGTGAGAGCACCGAAAGCTGAAAATTGGTCTGGTCAGGAAGGGGGTTTAAGTGCCCAGTGGTCAAGTGGTTAAATCATAATCACAACAGAAACTACCCAAATGACCCTGATCAAAAGTTTACATACCCTAGTAATTTTGACCTGATAACATGCACACAAGTTGATACAAAGGGGCTTGAATGGCTAGTAAAGGAAACCATCCTCATCTGTGATCTGTTTGCTTGTAATTAGTGTGTGTGTGTGTGTGTGTGTGTGTGTGTGTGTGTAAAAGGTCAATGAGTTTCTGGACTCCTGACAGACCCTTGCATCTTTCATCCAGTGCTGCACTAATGTTTCTGTATTCTGAGTCATGCGGAAAGAAAAAGAATTGTCAAAGGATCTGCAGTAGTTGAACTGTATAAAACAGGAAAGGGATATAAAAAGATATTCAAGGAATTGAGAATGCCAATCAGCAATGTTCAAACTCTAATAAAGAAGTAGAAAATTAGGGGTTCTGTTGAAACCAAACCACGGTCAGGTAGACCAACTAACATGTTTGCCACAACTGCCAGGAAAATTGTTTGGGATGCAAAGAAAAACCCACACAATCAGGTGAAATACAGGACTCTCTGAAAACATGTGATGTGACTGTTTCAAGATGCACAATAAGGAGGCACTTGAAGAAAGATGGGCTGCATGGTCGAGTCACCAGACGAAAGCCACTACTACGCAAATGCCACAAAGTATCCCTCTTACAACACACCAAACAGCACAGAGACAAGCCTCAAACCTTCTGGCACAACAATCAACAATGCCTATGATGAAAGGTACACCATTCCTACTGTATTAAACACAGAGGTGGATCACTGATGATTTTGGGATGTGTGAGCTGAAAAGGCACAGGAAATTTGGTCAAAATTGATGGCAAGATGAATGCAGTATGTTTTAAAAAAAATACTGGATGAACATTTGCATTCATCAGCCATGAAGCTGCGCATGGGACGTACTTGGACATTCCAACATAACAATGATACAAAACACAAGGCCGAGTCGACCTGTCATTGGCTACAGCAGAATAAACTGAAGGTTCTGGAGTTGCGCCATCTCAGTCTCCTGATCTCAATATCATTGAGCCACTCTGGGGAGATCTCAGACATGCAGTTCATGCAAGACAGCCCAAGAATATACAGGAACTGGAGGCTTTTTACCAAGAGGAATTGGCAGCTTTACCATCTGAGAAGAGAAAGAGCCTCATTCACAAATACCACAAACAAAATTCAAGCTGTCATTGATCTAAAAGGGGGCAATACACAGTATTAAGGGTCATTTTGGTAGTTTATGTTGTGATTATGATTTAAAAAGAGTTACCCCCAGTTGATTCATAATAAATGGCTTCAGCCAAACACTAACCATGAGTGTTTGCTGAGCCTTTGCTGATAATACCTGTTTGCACATTTTGTACATTGGATACTGGTGTGCATCTGTATACATATGATTAAAGCAGATCTTCACCATCAACATAAACCCCCCCCCTCCACTCCTCCTCCCCTTCTCTACATGAACAGTACAGTGGGGTTTTATTACCTTTTTTTCTAACAAAAAGTGTGGCCCCACCCCTCCATGCATGTCATTTCCCTAGGTGAACGATGTGCACAGTGTTCAGTGGGCCTCCTCGGATATGCATGTCACATATCTCAGGAAGCTTTAGCCTTTCATTCAGTAAGTAGGAGGGGGAGGGCCCGCCAGCTGAACCCAGAGTTGGTTGACCTCCCAATGACATCACAAGTAAGATGGCGGCATAGGACGAGTGGTGTCTGTTGATAGAAGGATGTTAGCAGGACAACTGTAAAATGGTGAATTTACTGGGTGGATAAGCACCTGAACTTGTGCAGACAACACCACCCGATAAGCAAGGGTATACAAAAAAAATTGGGGGAAGGTTAAGGTGAAGGTCCTCTTTAATGTCACATTCGGGTTGCTGTAGTTCTTCTGCTTCTGCTCCTAATTACTTTGTCCAGATTGCTGATAAATTTCCCAGGAAGCAAATTCCCTCTGTTAATAGAGTCCCTGTCGTGTTATTATCAAACCCACTTTTCCACTTAAAGCGGGGGTTCACCCTTAGAGGGCACTTTTTCCCCTTAGATTGATGCTCGTTTTCTCTAGGGGAATCGGCTATTTGTTTTAAAATATGTGCAGTACTTACCCGTTTACGAGATGCATCCTCTCTCCGTCGCTTCCGGGTATGGGCTGCGGGAATGGGCGTTCCTTCTTGATTGACAGTCTTCCGAGAGGCTTCCGACGGTCGCATCCATCGCGTCACGATTTTCCGAAAGAAGCCGAACGTCGGTGCGCAAGCGCAGTATAGAGCCGCACCGACGTTCGGCTTCTTTCGGCTACGAGTGACGCGATGGATGCGACCGTCGGAAGCCTCTCGGAAGGCTGTCAATCAAGAAGGAACGCCCGCTCCCGAAGACCCATACCCGGAAGCGACGGAAGAAGATGCAGCTCGAAAACGGGTAAGTACTGCTCATATTTTAATACAAATAGCCGATTCCCCTAGACCGAACGAGCAGGAATCTAAGGGGAGAAAAAAAAAAATGTAATACATGGGTGAACTCCCGCTTTAAGGTTTGGGTTCTCTTTATTTATCTACAGGTTTAAGCACAATATCCTTTTTGGGATAGGACATTTCTCATAACCCCCCGAAAAGAGGCCAAACACATGTATGTCACTAACCTTTTCCTAACAACATGTATAAACTCATAGAAAAAAAACTGTTGAAAATCCCTGGAAATCTAATGAGCACAACTGTTATGTAAAAAGTACCTTCAGCACATATAACTTGTATATATGCATATCCTTACTTTTTTTCAACAGTAAGTATGATATAGGCAAGAAATTACTCAATGTGCACAGTGTGAAGATCTTTACAAGGTCACAAAATGTGGTTCATTAATCTTAAAGCCACATGCCAAATACTGATTGAATACCAAGCTTTATAATTACATGCAAATGATAACCAAACAGGCATGTGACTTTTATGTAAAAGAATATATTAACAAACATTCTATTTTTCTGCTGTCACCAGAACTGTTATCACAACAGTTATCACATTTATGCAAGTATTTTCCTATCATTAATTGAAAAATTGGCAAATTAGAGTATGACATACAGTTAACAGCATTGAAACATTGCAAAAGAAAATCCCAAATGATTAAAGGAACTCTGTCGCAATTTACAAAAAGTAAAACTATGTCTTGCCTGAAAAAAAAGGTTTCATAGTTATTCCTCCTGCTGCTTATACCACTAAATTCCATTGTATTCTGTGGAGATCCTTCCTGAGGAATCTTCAGCATTCATGTGTTTCCCATGCCTGGTGCCCTTCTACACGTTGTGGTTCCTCCAATCATTCTTTATATCACAAATGTGCCCTGTAATGACACAGGGGTCAGAAAATAAAACATGAGAGTTCAGAGTGGGATGCCAGTAGTTCATTTTAGGACACACAAATGCAATATAATGTATTTTACAATTTTTTTGTAACATATAAAAGATGAGGTTGTGCCGAGTAAAAAAATACCCAATGTGATGTGATGTCAAACCTTCAATTGCATGTGGCCATGAAATAACAACAAACTTCGGTACCCTATATTGTCTATAAGCAATGATTTAAAAGCTCCTACAGGTCATCAGTAGTGTTGAGCAGAATATGCCATATTCGATTTCGCGATATATCTCGAATATATATTCGAATATTCGAGATATATTCGCTAAATTCGAATATTCGTGATATTTTATCGAAATTAATTGATTGCGATTTTTCGCTATTGCGAATGCGAAAATAATTGCGATTTTTTAATAACTGCGGTAGGAGCGCTCTGATTGGCTTAGAATATTCGTGATATTTTATCGAAATATCGCAATATGCGAATGCGATATTTATTGCGGAATTTTGAGATATGCTGGAGGAGCGCTCTGATTGGCTCAGAATATTCGTGATATTTTATCGAAATATCGCAACATGCGAATGCGATATTTATTGCGGAATTTCGAGATATGCTGGAGGAGCGCTCTGATTGGCTCAGAATATTCGTGATATTTTATCGAAATATCGCAACATGCGAATGCGATATTCATTGCGGAATTTCGAGATATGCTGGAGGAGCGCTCTGATTGGCTCAGAATATTCGTGATATTTTATCGAAATATCGCAACATGCGAATGCGATATTTATTGCGCAATTTCGAGATATGCTGGAGGAGCGCTCTGATTGGCTCAGAATATTCCTGATATTTTATCGAAATATCGCAACATGCGAATGCGAAATTGATTGCAGATATTTCGAAAACTGCTGTAGCAGCACTCTGAAATCGAATATGTATGATATTTTAACCAAAATACATATTGCGATTGCGATTTTTCGATCGCGCATGCGCAATTGCGCGAACAACACGCGACCATTTCCTGGAGCCTTGCCATTTTCCAACTTATGATCGCAGCGCAATCACACAGCAACATGGTTGGAAGCAATTTCACTAAGTCTGAGGAAAAGTTGCTGATTTGTGTAAGTATTTTGACCACTGTTATTTCATCATCTTCAACTGCATTTTAGTCTAGTTTAAAAGTTAGTATATATGATCAGATATTAGTATTTCACAAAAAATGTGTCTCCTGCTTTTACAAAACTACAAGTCCCAGCATGCCTGGACAGCTGCAGACACCCTGGTTGGCAAATGTGTATTTAGGCACTTTTCCTTGTTATTTAGCATAATGAATTTAACATTTTTTTGGACATAGGACGTATGCGAACGTCCTGACTTCAGTGTCCTCAAGGCCCAAGGACGTTCGAATACATATTGCCCTTTAGATGTTGCAGAACTACAACTTCCAGCATGCCTGGGAATGCTGGCACTTCTAGTATTGTAAGTTCTGCAGGCCCCCGTTTTTCAGGCCTTTATGCACGGGTCTCTAAACTGTGGCACCCTAGATGCAGCAAAAGTAAAATTCTTAGCATGCACTGACAGACCGTGGCTGATGGGAGTAGTAGTTTTGCAACAGCTGGAGGTGGACTGGTCTTGAAACCCAGAGTTAGGTAACAAACCCGTAGTGTTTTGCAACCATCCTGCCTCCAGCTGTTTTTTTCCTGTTGAAAAGCCTGTGGCGTGCAAAACACAACCCAAAAACTCCACCCGGTGCAAGGAAAAATTTGCACACACCTAAAGAGTGACATCACAAAAAACTGCGGCGGTTGCATACGTCAGTGGTCCTCCGAAAAGGTCCTGTCTCTGACCCCCCGGGGCGTTAGGCTCCTGACAGGGAAAAGAGTTACTGTGGTCCATACAGCCGAAGCCATATGGACCCATCTCGGTCCAAGCAGCGCAATCAACACGCGAACAACACGCGACCATTTCCTGGACCCTTGCCAGTTTCCAACTTTTTGATCGCAACGCAATCGCAGAGCAAGATGGTTGGAAGTAATTTCACTGTATCTGAGGAAAATTTGCTGATTTGTGTAAGTATTTCGACCACTGTTATTTCATTATCTTCAACTGCATTTTAGTCTAGTTTAAAAGTTAGTATATATGATCAGATATTAGTATTTCACAAAAAATGTGTCTCCTGCTTTTCCAAAACTACAAGTCCCAGCATGCCTGGACAGCTGCAGACACCCTGGTTGGCAAATGTGTATTTAGGCACTTTTCCTTGTTATTTAGCATAATGAATTAAAAAAAAATTTGGACATAGGACGTATGCGAACGTCCTGACTTCAGTGTCCTCAAGGCCCAAGGACGTTCGAATACATATTGCCCTTTAGATGTTGCAGAACTACAACTTCCAGCATGCCTGGGAATGCTGGCACTTCTAGTATTGTAAGTTCTGCAGGCCCCCATTTTTCAGGCCTTTATGCACGGGTCTCTAAACTGTGGCACCCTAGATGCAGCAAAAGTAAAATTCTTAGCATGCACTGACAGACCGTGGCTGATGGGAGTAGTAGTTTTGCAACAGCTGGAGGTGGACTGGTCTTGAAACCCAGAGTTAGGTAACAAACCCGTAGTGTTTTGCAACCATTCTGCCTCCAGCTGTTTTTTTCCTGTTGAAAAGCCTGTGGCGTGCAAAACACAACCCAAAAACTCCACCCGGATGCAGTGAAAAATGTGCACACACCTAAAGAGTGACATCACAAAAAACTGCGACGGGTACATACGTCAGTGGCCCTCCGAAAAGGTCCCGTCTCTGACCCCCGGGGCGTTAGGCTCCTGACAGGGAAAAGAGTTAGCAACGCATATCTCCCCTATACGTGTATCCTGTGTTGTTAATAATATATTCATAATTATGCAAATGATAATGGCTGCTATATTTATGCAAAAAAGGTGGCGACCGAAATGGCAGGATATAAAATCTGTCATGTTACCCCTGTCATTGATTAATAAGGCGAGAATGCTTCCAATTGTTGAATAGCATACATTTACGTCATATATCCATAAGGCTGTCAACAGAAGTATTACAATATACTTTGTTCTTCATCTTGCAGAAGTTCCTGGAAACAGGATACGATAAGCTGCGGAGGCAGCCAGAGAAAAGGGCTGTGGTCAGCGCCCTAATCGCTGACTTTGGCGGCCAACACGACCACAATGCAATTGTGAAGAAGTGGTCTGACCTGAAGAGGCGCCAAATGGATCAGGTCAGACGTCTTCGGGCTAAATATCATCCAGGTAAGTTATTGTTGACAGTTATGTTTTTTTTTTAAAAAGTGTATTTTGTGCGTGAACTCGAAAGAGAGAGGAGCCGGCCTGCAGGAGTTGGGAGGCCTCCCCCAGAGGCAATCTGCCACCTTTCTCCATGCCCCGGTTGGCAATGGCGGGTGTGAGGGGGTCCTCCCAACCCAACCTCGCATAGCACACCCACCAGGGGCGGGGCTGAGACCACCAAACTCAATTCACAGGTAGCCGAGAGCGGGATCCGAACCCCTAGCTGCAGAGGTGAATCACTTGTCAGTGCAGTGGCAATCGCGTGGAGCCACCGCAGCTCCTTTGGTGACAGTTATGTAAGGTCATATGTAATTCATGTAAGGTCAGATGTTGTTAACCAAGATGCCATGTTGTGCTAACATATATCACCACCAGCCAAGGTATTCATAGTACTGTTGAAAAAAGACATGGGACAGCAGACAGGAACACAGAAGTTATGTGGGAACATAATTTTCCCATTGCTTTGCATGGGACTTTAAAGAAAAACCCCGACCATGGCAAGTGGGGGTGGGTAAGGTTTAAACCACCTATCCTATGTTTGTGGCTGACATATAAGTAACCTGTGTGCCAAGTTTCATATAAATATCTTTAGCCGTTTGTACGTGATGCTGGAACATACATACATACATACATACATACATACATTTATGCACACACACACGTTGAGTTTTATATATATAGATTACCACTAAATTCCTGTGTTAGGAGTGGGGTTGTTATAGTAATCCCGTGTGCTCCATCAGGCCCTTTTTTTAACATGAGATGGTCTGAACAAAACAAAGGAGACAAAAACAGCTCATTTTAACATGGTTGCATCCCAGCTCACGCTCAGTCCCCTGTAGTGCCCACAAGACCCTTTAATATAACATTGTCCCATTGGTTAACTGTCTATATAAATCAATTTGTATTCATATACAATACAGCAGAGTACACAGAATTTGCATACGTCATTAGAAAACATTTTTATAATATATGAACATTGTGTTATTATAGGAGCTCCAATGCCAGTTGTCCGCGCCAAGCGCAGAAGGCGCCAGGCCGATGAGGAGGAGGAGGAGGATGCGGCAGAGGAGGATGCGGCAGAGGAGGAGATGCATGAGGAGGAGCAGCCAGGGCCCTCCCACTCCCCAACCCCAGCTCCTGTTGAGGAGCAAGCTGAGGAGCTTCCCCCCCCCACCACCCCAACTTCTCAAGCAGAAGAGCAGGAGGAAGAGAGCGGTCCTGTGAGCCTCATTCAGGAAGGTAAATATGTGCACAATGATTAATAACATTTCAACAACAAAATGTAGATATAAAAATGGACAACATATAAAGCGCACCTGTCAGATTGTAGAACCATAATATGGTATTGATGCTAGAAGTATACAGGTAGTGCATAATTATTAGGCAAGTTGTATTTTTTGAGGATTCATTTTATTATTGAACAACAACCATGTTCTCAATGAACCCCAAAAACTCATTAATATCAAAGCTGAATTTTTTTGGAAGTAGTTTTTAGTTTGTTTTTAGTGTTAGTTATTTTCGGGGGATATCTGTGTGTGCAGGTGACTACTATTACTGTGCAGAATTATTAGGCAACTTAACCAAAAAATAAATAGATAGCCATTTCAATGATTTATTTTTAACAGTGAAACCAATATAACATCTCAACATTCACAAATACACATTTCTGACATTTAAAAACAAAACAAAAACAAATCAGTGACCAATATAGCCACCTTTCTTTGCAAGGACACTCAAAAGCCTGACATCCATGGATTCTGTCAGTGTTTTGATCTGTTCACCATCAACATTGCGTGCAGCAGTAACCACAGCCTCCCAGACACTGTTCAGAGAGGTGTACTGTTTTCCCTCCTTGTAAATCCCACATTTGATGATGGACCACAGGTTCTCAATGGGGTTCAGATCAGGTGAACAAGGAGGCCATGTCATTACTTTTTTTTATTTAATACCCTTTCTTGCCAGCCACGCTGTGGAGTACTTTGACACGTGTGATGGAGCATTGTCCTGCATGAAAATCATGTTTTTCTTGAAGGATGGTGACTTTTTCCTGTACCACTGCTTGAAGAAGGTCTCTTCCATAATCTGGCAGTAGGACTGGGAGTTGAGCTTGACTCCATCCTCAATCCGAAAAGGCCCCACAAGCTCATCTTTGATGATACCAGCCCAAACCAGTACTCCACCACCACCTTGCTGGCGTCTGAGTTGGACTGGAGCTCCCTGCCCTTTACCAATCCAGCCACGGGCTCTTCCATCTGGCCCATCAAGACTCACTCTCATTTCAGCAGTCCATAAAACCTTAGAAAAATCTTTCTTGAGATATTTATTGGCACAGTCTTGACGTTGCAGCTTGTGTGTCTTGTTCAGTGGTCATCGTCTTTCAGCCTTTCTTACCTTGGCCATGTCTCTGGGTATTGCACACCTTGTGCTTTTGGGCACCCCAGTGATGTTGCAGCTCTGAAATATGGCCAATCTTGTGGCAAGTGGCATCTTGGCAGCTGCACGCTTAACTTTTCTCAGTTCATGGGCAGTTATTTTGCACCTTTGTTTTTCCACACGCTTCTTTTGTTTGATGATCACGCTTCAGAAGCTTTGCAACTTTAAGAGTGCTGCATCCCTCTGCTAGATATCTCTCTATTTTGGACTTTTCAGAGTCTGTCAAATCCTTCTTTTGGCCCATTTTGCCAAAGAAAAGGAAATTGACTAATAATTATGCACACCTGATATAGAGTGTTGATGTCATTAGACCACACACCTTCTCATTACAGAGATGTACATTACCTAATATGCCTAATCTGTAGTAGGCTTTCGAGCCTATACAGCTTGGAGTAAGACAACATGCATAAAGAGGATGATGTGGTCCAAATACTCATTTGCCTAATAATTCTGCACTCCCGGGATGTGTTAGACACATAACAAGTGTATACACATGATAATGATTGATTAATAAGCAAAAAAAATATTTATTTATTTGGTAACGTTATTTGAAATCCAAATGTTTTTTTATTATATCCTAAAAGCATCAAGAGATATGAGGAGGCAGAACAGACTCATCGAAAAGACCCACCAGAGGATCCTGCAAAACCAGCGGAAGATGAGCTACCTCACCCAACAAAATGCTCTGCTAGAGCAGCAGCTATCGGGTCAGATTGCGGAACTGCACCGCATTCAGAAACGCATTGATAGCTATATTTAAATTTATTTTTGTATTAAAAAATCTTATTTTTTGGAAATGTTTCATTTCTTTTTGAGATAGAGTTGTAGGTTTTTCAACACATCTAACTTCACATCAAACAAATCAACATCAACACATTTAACTTCATAATAAGCAAAAACATTTTATACTATTATTTTATTTAACATTAACCTAGGACAAACTAAAGCACACGACACAGACACGACGAACACAAAATAAACTGTTGAAAAATGAACATAACAAAAGCAACAATATATATATATATACAAAGAGAGAGAGAGGGAGAGCAAGAAAGAGAGAGAATGCAGATGAGCTCTTGCAGACAGCCCAATGGTTGCAGTATAAATGCCGCAAAACAGGGTTTAACATAAGGTTCATTGTTATAGTTACACTTGCTGTTTAGATCCGGTCTGGTAGTCCGGTCTGGTAGCTTGTAGCGGAGGCTGTTGGTGGATCCGCTGTGCCAGAGAGGTCATGAAGCTTTACTCAGCATGGAGGCAGCAGCAGGAGTATTAAAATATAATATAACTAGACAATGCATTTCCTGAGGAAAATGCAAGTGGGAATGCTGAATAGCTTAATTGGTGAGCCCCTTGCCAAAGACATTTACCATAACCACTACACTATCTTTAGGACACACAGCTTCTTTCTCTATCTGCAAAGTATAGAGTATGCTGACTTCCTGGTCGCCCCTCCCCCCTCAATAGGTTTCCCCTCCCCCCCAGGTGAGTGAGGAGGAATATTGCACTGAGGTCAGGAAAGTTATTTATGGAAAGAAATAACATTACAAACGCTTTTAATTCACAGATCTAATACATGATTTAAGCCTCCAAACAAAGCTTAATAAATCCTCAAACGTACATGCAATTGATACAACGACTACACCGTTTGAAATACACGGCCCTTGTAAACGCATCGATATGAAATTTATGTAGATAAACTTAAAAATGTGGCCATGTCTGCGATTTAGAAAAGAGCGTCTTTGTGAGTTCTGCAGCAACATTTTTTAGATAATTTCACATGAGAGTCTATGAGACATAATTTCTGGCTGTTGCTCCAATAACTAAAACTAAAATACGTATCGCAGAATTGGTCACATTGCCATAAACCAGACAAGCATAGCTACGTTTTGATATAAAAATTGTGTATGAAAAGTAGATCTTGTGGGCGTGAGACCAATTTGTTTCCCCTTTTTGTAAAGATATTTTTAATTACAAAGATCTCCAATGTTAAGGTCACATGACAGACTCTAAATCCCCTCCATAGGATTACATTATAACCTATTGCATTTTTGTGAAAAATTCGCAAAACGTAAATTGCGTTTTCACCAAAAAATTGTAAACGATAACGATCTGAAAAGTCATAGCCGGATAGCTAAATATTTTGTGACCGCTTTAAAGTTTTTTCAGTGTCTGTAAGTGAAAGTATGAAGTAGCTGAAACTTTTGGCAGGGCATGTGAATTCAAAGGGGAAAAGGATGTTCTCATTGACTTCAATGTTAAAAAAAAGGGTCTAAAAGCTTAAAATTTATAAAAGTGTAAAAAGTAGAAAAAAACTTGAAGAAGTCCCATCATTAGCTGAACGAGACGAACATTTTTACAGTTGAATGGTCTCAATAGCTGAAAGTATGCCGAAGTTACGCAGAACCAAAAAACGTAAGGAATAATAAGATTACTAAATTTACGGATATCAATACTGGAAATGTTTATTAAAGCATTCACACTAATTAAGATTAATACATTTACGGGTATCCATACTAGGAATGCTTATTAAAGCATTCCCACTAAGTATCACACAGGCATGATTTACAAGCAGTAGTGGTAATAGTAATACATAGCATAAAAACACTTGGGGAATACTTTACAGCATCAGTAGTGGTCATAGTAGTCAATAGTGTACCAAAAAATTGGGACACAGGTGTCTTGACTGAGCTGTAATAGTAGTAGTAGACATTGACAATACAGTGTCAAATCACTCGGGCAAGAGGTGCCATGATGAACAGCAGTCTTAATAAGAGTATATAGGGTGTGAAATAACTGCTGACATAGGTGTCTTGACTGGGCAGCAGAAGCAGCAGTAGTAGTATTAACAGTAGTAGTTGATACAGAGTCATATCACATGGGCAGGAGGTGCCATGATGAACAGCAGTAGGAATAGGAGTATATAGAGTGTCAAATAACTGCTGACATAGGTGTCTTGACTGGGCAGCAGCAGCAGCAGAAGCAGCAGTAGTAGTATTAACAGTAGTAGTTGATACAGAGTCATATCACATGGGCAGGAGGTGCCATCATGAACAGCAGTAGGAATAGGAGTATATAGAGTGTCAAATAACTGCTGACATAGGTGTCTTGACTGGGCAGCAGCAGCAGCAGAAGCAGCAGTAGTAGTATTAACAGTAGTAGTTGACACAGAGTCATATCACTTGGGCAGGAGGTGCCATGATGTACAGCAGTCTTAATAAGAGTATATAGGGTGTGAAATAACTGCTGACATAGGTGTCTTGACTGGGCAGCAGAAGCAGCAGTAGTAGTATTAACAGTAGTAGTTGATACAGAGTCATATCACATGGGCAGGAGGTGCCATGATGAACAGCAGTAGGAATAGGAGTATATAGAGTGTCAAATAACTGCTGACATAGGTGTCTTGACTGGGCAGCAGAAGCAGCAGTAGTAGTATTAACAGTAGTAGTTGATACAGAGTCATATCACATGGGCAGGAGGTGCCATGATGAACAGCAGTAGGAATAGGAGTATATAGAGTGTGAAACAACTGCTGACATAGGTGTATTGACTGGGCGGCAGCAGCAGCAGAAGCAGCAGTAGTAGTATTAACAGTAGTAGTTGATACAGAGTCATATCACATGGGCAGGAGGTGCCATGATGAACAGCAGTAGGAATAGGAGTATATAGAGTGTCAAATAACTGCTGACATAGGTGTCTTGACTGGGCAGCAGCAGCAGCAGAAGCAGCAGTAGTAGTATTAACAGTAGTAGTTGACACAGAGTCATATCACTTGGGCAGGAGGTGCCATGATGTACAGCAGTCTTAATAAGAGTATATAGGGTGTGAAATAACTGCTGACATAGGTGTCTTGACTGGGCAGCAGAAGCAGCAGTAGTAGTATTAACAGTAGTAGTTGATACAGAGTCATATCACATGGGCAGGAGGTGCCATGATGAACAGCAGTAGGAATAGGAGTATATAGAGTGTCAAATAACTGCTGACATAGGTGTCTTGACTGGGCAGCAGAAGCAGAAGCAGCAGTAGTAGTATTAACAGTAGTAGTTGATACAGAGTCATATCACATGGGCAGGAGGTGCCATGATGAACAGCAGTAGGAATAGGAGTATATAGAGTGTCAAATAACTGCTGACATAGGTGTCTTGACTGGGCAGCAGCAGCAGCAGAAGCAGCAGTAGTAGTATTAACAGTAGTAGTTGACACAGAGTCATATCACTTGGGCAGGAGGTGCCATGATGTACAGCAGTCTTAATAAGAGTATATAGGGTGTGAAATAACTGCTGACATAGGTGTCTTGACTGGGCAGCAGAAGCAGCAGTAGTAGTATTAACAGTAGTAGTTGATACAGAGTCATATCACATGGGCAGGAGGTGCCATGATGAACAGCAGTAGGAATAGGAGTATATAGAGTGTCAAATAACTGCTGACATAGGTGTCTTGACTGGGCAGCAGCAGCAGAAGCAGCAGTAGTAGTATTAACAGTAGTAGTTGATACAGAGTCATATCACATGGGCAGGAGGTGCCATGATGAACAGCAGTAGGAATAGGAGTATATAGAGTGTCAAATAACTGCTGACATAGGTGTCTTGACTGGGCAGCAGCAGCAGAAGCAGCAGTAGTAGTATTAACAGTAGTAGTTGATACAGAGTCATATCACATGGGCAGGAGGTGCCATGATGAACAGCAGTAGGAATAGGAGTATATAGAGTGTGAAACAACTGCTGACATAGGTATATTGACTGGGCGGCAGCAGCAGCAGCAGAAGCAGCAGTAGTAGTATTAACAGTAGTAGTTGATACAGAGTCATATCACATGGGCAGGAGGTGCCATGATGAACAGCAGTAGGAATAAGAGTATATAGAGTGTGAAACAACTGCTGACATAGGTGTATTGACTGGGCGGCAGCAGCAGCAGAAGCAGCAGTAGTAGTATTAACAGTAGTAGTTGATACAGAGTCATATCACATGGGCAGGAGGTGCCATGATGAACAGCAGTAGGAATAGGAGTATATAGAGTGTCAAATAACTGCTGACATAGGTGTCTTGACTGGGCAGCAGCAGCAGCAGAAGCAGCAGTAGTAGTATTAACAGTAGTAGTTGACACAGAGTCATATCACTTGGGCAGGAGGTGCCATGATGTACAGCAGTCTTAATAAGAGTATATAGGGTGTGAAATAACTGCTGACATAGGTGTCTTGACTGGGCAGCAGAAGCAGCAGTAGTAGTATTAACAGTAGTAGTTGATACAGAGTCATATCACATGGGCAGGAGGTGCCATGATGAACAGCAGTAGGAATAGGAGTATATAGAGTGTCAAATAACTGCTGACATAGGTGTCTTGACTGGGCAGCAGAAGCAGCAGTAGTAGTATTAACAGTAGTAGTTGATACAGAGTCATATCACATGGGCAGGAGGTGCCATGATGAACAGCAGTAGGAATAGGAGTATATAGAGTGTCAAATAACTGCTGACATAGGTGTCTTGACTGGGCAGCAGCAGCAGAAGCAGCAGTAGTAGTATTAACAGTAGTAGTTGATACAGAGTCATATCACATGGGCAGGAGGTGCCATGATGAACAGCAGTAGGAATAGGAGTATATAGAGTGTCAAATAACTGCTGACATAGGTGTCTTGACTGGGCAGCAGCAGCAGAAGCAGCAGTAGTAGTATTAACAGTAGTAGTTGATACAGAGTCATATCACATGGGCAGGAGGTGCCATGATGAACAGCAGTAGGAATAGGAGTATATAGAGTGTGAAACAACTGCTGACATAGGTGTATTGACTGGGCGGCAGCAGCAGCAGCAGAAGCAGCAGTAGTAGTATTAACAGTAGTAGTTGATACAGAGTCATATCACATGGGCAGGAGGTGCCATGATGAACAGCAGTAGGAATAAGAGTATATAGAGTGTGAAACAACTGCTGACATAGGTGTATTGACTGGGCGGCAGCAGCAGCAGAAGCAGCAGTAGTAGTATTAACAGTAGTAGTTGATACAGAGTCATATCACATGGGCAGGAGGTGCCATGATGAACAGCAGTAGGAATAGGAGTATATAGAGTGTCAAATAACTGCTGACATAGGTGTCTTGACTGGGCAGCAGCAGAAGCAGCAGTAGTAGTATTAACAGTAGTAGTTGACACAGAGTCATATCACTTGGGCAGGAGGTGCCATGATGTACAGCAGTCTTAATAAGAGTATATAGGGTGTGAAATAACTGCTGACATAGGTGTCTTGACTGGGCAGCAGAAGCAGCAGTAGTAGTATTAACAGTAGTAGTTGATACAGAGTCATATCACATGGGCAGGAGGTGCCATGATGAACAGCAGTAGGAATAGGAGTATATAGAGTGTCAAATAACTGCTGACATAGGTGTCTTGACTGGGCAGCAGCAGCAGCAGAAGCAGCAGTAGTAGTATTAACAGTAGTAGTTGACACAGAGTCATATCACTTGGGCAGGAGGTGCCATGATGTACAGCAGTCTTAATAAGAGTATATAGGGTGTGAAATAACTGCTGACATAGGTGTCTTGACTGGGCAGCAGAAGCAGCAGTAGTAGTATTAACAGTAGTAGTTGATACAGAGTCATATCACATGGGCAGGAGGTGCCATGATGAACAGCAGTAGGAATAGGAGTATATAGAGTGTCAAATAACTGCTGACATAGGTGTCTTGACTGGGCAGCAGAAGCAGCAGTAGTAGTATTAACAGTAGTAGTTGATACAGAGTCATATCACATGGGCAGGAGGTGCCATGATGAACAGCAGTAGGAATAGGAGTATATAGAGTGTCAAATAACTGCTGACATAGGTGTCTTGACTGGGCAGCAGCAGCAGAAGCAGCAGTAGTAGTATTAACAGTAGTAGTTGATACAGAGTCATATCACATGGGCAGGAGGTGCCATGATGAACAGCAGTAGGAATAGGAGTATATAGAGTGTCAAATAACTGCTGACATAGGTGTCTTGACTGGGCAGCAGCAGCAGAAGCAGCAGTAGTAGTATTAACAGTAGTAGTTGATACAGAGTCATATCACATGGGCAGGAGGTGCCATGATGAACAGCAGTAGGAATAGGAGTATATAGAGTGTGAAACAACTGCTGACATAGGTGTATTGACTGGGCGGCAGCAGCAGCAGCAGAAGCAGCAGTAGTAGTATTAACAGTAGTAGTTGATACAGAGTCATATCACATGGGCAGGAGGTGCCATGATGAACAGCAGTAGGAATAAGAGTATATAGAGTGTGAAACAACTGCTGACATAGGTGTATTGACTGGGCGGCAGCAGCAGCAGAAGCAGCAGTAGTAGTATTAACAGTAGTAGTTGATACAGAGTCATATCACATGGGCAGGAGGTGCCATGATGAACAGCAGTAGGAATAGGAGTATATAGAGTGTCAAATAACTGCTGACATAGGTGTCTTGACTGGGCAGCAGCAGAAGCAGCAGTAGTAGTATTAACAGTAGTAGTTGACACAGAGTCATATCACTTGGGCAGGAGGTGCCATGATGTACAGCAGTCTTAATAAGAGTATATAGGGTGTGAAATAACTGCTGACATAGGTGTCTTGACTGGGCAGCAGAAGCAGCAGTAGTAGTATTAACAGTAGTAGTTGATACAGAGTCATATCACATGGGCAGGAGGTGCCATGATGAACAGCAGTAGGAATAGGAGTATATAGAGTGTCAAATAACTGCTGACATAGGTGTCTTGACTGGGCAGCAGCAGCAGCAGAAGCAGCAGTAGTAGTATTAACAGTAGTAGTTGACACAGAGTCATATCACTTGGGCAGGAGGTGCCATGATGTACAGCAGTCTTAATAAGAGTATATAGGGTGTGAAATAACTGCTGACATAGGTGTCTTGACTGGGCAGCAGAAGCAGCAGTAGTAGTATTAACAGTAGTAGTTGATACAGAGTCATATCACATGGGCAGGAGGTGCCATGATGAACAGCAGTAGGAATAGGAGTATATAGAGTGTCATATAACTGCTGACATAGATGTCTTGAATGGGCAGCAGCAGCAGAAGCAGCAGTAGTAGTATTAACAGTAGTAGTTGATACAGAGTCATATCACATGGGCAGGAGGTGCCATGATGAACAGCAGTATTAATAAGAGTATATAGGGTGTGAAATAACTGCTGACATAGGTGTCTTGACTGATCCAGAGGAGTCATGGGAGAAAATCATGTGGTCAGATGAGACTATAATATAACTTTTTGATCATAATTTCACTAACCGTGTTCGGAGGAAGAATAATGATGAGTACCATGCCAAGAACGCCATCCCTAATGTGAAGCATGGGGGTGGTAGCATCATGCTTTGGTGGTGTTTTTCTGCACATGGGACAGGGTGACTGCACTGTATTAAGGAGAGGATGACCGTGGCCATGTATTGCGAGATTTTGGGCAACAACCTCCTTCCCTGAGTTAGAGCTTTGAAGATGGGTCGAGGCTGGGTCTTCCAACATGACAATGACCCAAAGCACACAGCCAGGATAACCAAGGATTGGCTCTGTAAGGAGCATATCAAGGTTCTGGCGTGGCCTAGCCAGTCTCCAGACCTAAACCCAATAGAGAATCTTTGGAGGGAGCTCAAACTCCGTGTTTCTCAGCGAGAGCCCAGAAACATGACTGATGTAGAGAAGATCTGTGTGGAGGAGTGGGCCAAAATCCCTCCTCCAGTGTGTGCAAAGCTGGTGTAAAACTACAAGAAAGGTTTGACCGCTGTAATTGCAAAGAAAGCCTACTGTACCAAATATTAACATTGATTTTCTCTGATGTTAAAATAGTTATATTCAGCACTGTAAATACATCAGGTCCGGGGCTTCATCAGGGAATGCATGGCAAGGGACCCTTCAGCGCCCTGAACCGACGACGGGTGCCAGAAAGTCACCGCCGATCCAGGACTCATTCATCTTTATGAATGTGAGTCTGTCCACGGAGTCTGTGGACAGACGGGTCCTCTTGTCCGTGACCACCCCACCTGCCGCGCTGAATGTCCGCTCAGATAGTACGCTGGAGGGGGGCAAGACAATAACTCCAGCGCATACTGAGCGAGCTCGCGGCAGGTGTCCAATCTGGCAACCCAGTACTCCATGGGGTCGTCGGTGCTCATACTGTCAGAAGCACCGACGGACGCCATGTAGTCTGCCACCATGTGGGCCAGCCGCTGGTGGTGACTGCTGCTGCTGCTGGTGCTGGTACTGGGTCGCTCGGTTTGGAAGAACATCCTCATCTCTTCCATTAGGTCCCCTGCTCGGCTGCTGCTGGGTGCAGCCACCTGCTGGGTGAGATGAGGGGGGACAACTGGAGGCCGGGGAGTTGCCTGCTCCAACCGTCTGACAATGCCTGCCTGCAGTTCCTCCATCCGGTGCTGCCTCCGGCTGGCTGGGATGAACTGCTCCAGTTTCCCCTTGCACCTGGGATCCAAAAGGGTGGCCATCCAGAAATCATCCCTCGTCTTGATGGTCTTAACCCGGGGGTCCCTCCTGAGGCATCTCAGCATGTGGGCAGCCATGGGGAAGAGCACAGCCCGCTGTGACTCCTCAATGCTGGCCAGGTGAATGAGGTGCGACTCTTCATCCCTGAGGCGCTGCTGGTCAAACTCAGACATGCCCAACCCCCGGACTATCGGTGCCCCCAACACCGGCTCTCCCTCCTGACCAGGCCCTGACTCCGGGACGACACCAGCAACCACCTCCTCCTCCTCTTCATCATCATCCTCCTGCTCCTCCTCCTCGTCCTGGCCCTGGTCTCGGTGGAGCATTGCTGACTCCTCCTGCTCCACCAAGGCACTCTCCCCAGCCTCGAGCAGGCGATCTAGTGTCCTCTCCAGCATGAACACTATTGGCAGCACGCTATTGAGGCCGATTTGCTCACTGCTGACCATCTTGGTCGCCTGCTCGAAGGAGGACAACACTTGGCAGACCTGGTTTATCTGCCCCCACTCCGCACAGGCGATGAAAGGGAGTTGTGGTGAAGTCCTCTCAGTGCCTAGTTCCATCAGGTACTCCCTCACCGCCCTTTGCTGCTCCCACAACCTCTTCAGCATGTGGAGGGTGGAGTTCCACCGCGTCACACTGTCCACAATCAGCCTGTGAAGGGGCAGATTGTACTCCCGCTGCAACTTGGACAGGGACGCGGTAGCGGTTGGGGAGCGCCTGAAGTGGCTGGCAATCCTACGCGCCTTTGCCACAATGTCACTCAACCCTGGATAAGTGCGCAGGAACTTCTGCACCACCAGGTTGAGGACATGTGCCAGACAGGGCACGTGGGTCAGACTGCCAGCACTAAGGGCGGCGAGTAGGTTGCTGCCGTTATCGCAGACAACCATACCTGCCTGGAGCCTTCGGGGTGTCAGCCACTTCTGGACCTGAGCCTGAAGTGCTTTCAGCACTTCTTCTCCAGTGTGTCTCCGGTCCCCTAAACTAACAAGCTGGAGCACGGCCTGACAGCGCACGTGCCCCACACTTGAGTAGCTACGGGGGCGCTTGCTGGGAGGCTCAGCAGCTGCGGAGACAGTGGCTTGAGGGAGACCAGCAGTTCTCCCCTGGACACCCCGGGGCGGCACCACAAGATCGGTTGCCGCCGATCCCTCACCGACGCCTCGGAGGGAAACCCAATGGGCCGTGAAGCTGATGTAGCGTCCTGCCCATGCCTGCTGGTCCAGCCATCCATTGTCAGATGAACCCTGTCGCTGACAGCGTGATCCAGCGACAGGGTTACATTCTGCACAATGTGCTGGTGTAGGGCAGGGACACCAGTCCTGGCAAAGAAATGGCGGCTGGGGACACGCCATTGGGGTTGGGCCTGCTCCAACATCTGCCTGAAGGGGTTGCTGTCAACTATGTTGAAGGGCAGCAGATGTTGGGCAATAACCCTTGCCAGGAGCCCATTGAGGGAACGCACACGTCGGTCTCCAGGGGGGAAGGGAGTGGTGCGGTCAAAGGCGTCTGAAATCGACGCCTGGCGCCGGACGGCAGTGCGGGACACAGACGTGGAGGGTGCTGTGGAAGTAGAGGTCTGGCTGCCGGTACCAGTACCTCTACTAGAGGGAGCGGGGGGGCATGACCTGCTGGAAAGAGATGAAGATGTGGCAGGGGCTGCTGTACCCTGCTCACTTGTGGTGGTGGCGCTGCTACCACCACCACGCTTCATCTCGTCATACACCGCCCAGTGGTTTATCCTCAGGTGCTGGTTCAGGGCTGTGGTACCCACCCGAGCCAAACACTTCCCTCTCTTCACCCTCACTTTACAAATCCGGCAGATGGCCACGGTAGGGTTGTCTGCCACCAGGGTAAAGTAATTCCAGACAGGTGACTTCAGCACCGCCCTCCTGTCAGATGGGGTGACGCTTACTTGCACCTGCTGGGACTCGGTGCGCACAGGTGGAGCTGCCTGCTGCTGCTGCTGCTGCTGCTGCTCCTCCTCCTGACACCTCCTGCTGCCATCACCAGTGGAGACCGTGACGATGGTCTCCCTGGTGGTGACCTGGCGCACCGTTTCACCAGGGTGCCTACCTTCCCCGTCGTCACTGACGTAGTGAGCCGACGCGTCAGATGGCAACCATGATGGGTCACCCTCTTCGCCCCCAGAGATGTCAGACCAAGGGCTGAAATGTGTTGGTCTGAGGGAACCACCTGACATGGAGCCTCTAGCCTGGCTCTGCTGTCCCCTCACCCACGCCTGGGTCTGACTAGGTGCTGCTGTTTCCTGCACCAAAACAGCAGCACCAGTTTGAAGGGATGTCTCTGGGATACTGCCAGCAGGTATCCCATCCTCCTCATCCATCCCTTCAAAAAGGTCCTGACCATCAGGACAGAGCTAGAGGTCTGCCTGATGCATGGCCTCCCCGAAGATATCCCTATCACTGTCGCTGTCGAACAGTAAGATGCTGGACTCTTGGGGGCTGGGGGGGGGTAGTACAGGCACCGGAGTAATGGTGGTACTACTGTGAGTCGGGACCGACGACTCAGTGGCACTGCTGTGCCCCATGTAGTCCACCACTACTTCAGCCTGAGATGGCAATATCGGGCGGCTGCCCGATGGGAAGAACTCCCGGATCAGGCGTACTCCCCTTGCACCCGATCCTCTACCACTAGTAGGGGCACGAGAGGTACCCCGTGCTGGCAGCGATCCAGCACTGGGAGTAACTCCCCTACCCCTGCTGCCACGGCCACGGATGCCGCTCATTATTGCTGATATGTGTGTGGGGGGGTAAACTTTATTGGGGGGGGAAAATGTGAACAAAATGTGTTTTTGTATATTTTTTACAAGACAGGCACGCAGACAAAGACGTACACAGACAGCTACTAAACTATAAGAAAAGTAGTACACCAGACAAGGACTACAAAATTAAAGAAAAAAAAAAAGCACTAAACAAACACTAACTTTTTTTTTTTTAAACACAAAACACAGACACTAAACACACACTAAGCTAAGCTAGATGAAATAAATGTACACTAACAGTGTGTACACTTACTACACAAAATTTAACTAAACTGAACACAAAACTTAGCTTTTAGAAAAGCTCTTTAGGAAAAACTAACCAAAATGTGAACTGAGATGCCTAGCAAATATCACTGAACAGCGAACCTGCAAGATCTAACAGTAACACAAGATGAACAAAACTTAGCTTTTAGAAAAGCTCTTTTAGAAAGCTTAGCAAAATGTGTTCTGAAATCTCTAGCAAATATCACTGAACAGCGAGGATTGCAGGATCAAACAGTAACACAAATGAACAAAACAGCACAAAACAGCACAAAACGTAGCTTTGAAAAAAGCTCTTGGGTCTATTGCTTTGAAAAAAGCAGTTGATATACTGGAAAAGATCCACTGGAATCACTAAATAGCAATGCTGGTGATGATCTAAATCAATCAGGAACAAAGACACAGGAACACAGAAACAGCCTCCACACTCTATAGCCAGCTTCTGAATCTGCAATGAAATGGTGCTGGGAGTGAGCTTATATAATGTCCATGCAGGCAGGTTCCTATTGGTTGCTAACCTCTGACGAGTGTGGAAGGAGAACTCTGATTGGCTCTGATGCAAAAGGGCGGAGCAAATAATCGCGCAATATTCCTATTGCCGAATATTCGCATTGCGAATATTCGGCAATATAAAATGATCGCTTCAGCTACTCGGCCCAAGGTCTCTAATCATACCAGCAATGCTTTTAGACGTCTATGGAGATCACTAGGATGTGATCTGTTTTAAAAATGAAACTGTAAAAATCGCTCTGATGCGGAAGATCGGGGCGAGGAAAATAATTGCGCGATATTGCGTTTGCCGAATAATCGCATTGCGATCTTTCTGGAAAATTCAATGAACGCTTCAGCTACTCGGCCCAGGGTCTCTAATGATACCAGCAATGCTTTTAGACGTCGATGGAGATATCTAGGATGTGATCTGTTTTAAAAAAAAAATTGTAAAAAATCGAATATTCGGAATTGCGAATATTCACCGCGAATTTCGAAATATAGCGCGATTTCTCGAATATGCTATATTCGAGTCGAATATTCGCAATGCGAATATTCGTGAGCAACACTAGTCATCAGTTTAGACTTACCCATCAGCACTGGTGCTGGAATTATTGTTTTTACTCATGCACATCCATGAACAACAAACAAACAAACAAATAACATTTATGTTATTACGTGCTAAGCCACAGGAATGTCCAATATGACAGCCAGCAGTTGGCTTGTCAGATACTCACACACTACTTGTGGCTCCTGGTGGTCCAGTAGTTTCTACACCGTGGCAGTGAAAGGGTTAAACCTTTTCTTTACAAGAATGGCTTGCACTTAAAGGATGAATGTAGCTGTATCCACCACTAGGGATGAGCTGGATATCCCCCAGTTTGGTTCGCACCAGAACTTGCGAACAGACAAAAAGTTTGTGCAAACATTCGAACACCATTAAATTATATGGGAAACTAACGTGAAAAATCAAAAGTGCTAATTTTAAAGGCTTACAGTATATGCAAGTTATTGCCATAAAAAGTGTTTGGGGACCCGGGTCCTGCACCAGGGGACATGTATTAATGCAAAAAATGAAATATTCCTTTAAACATGGGGCCAAATCCTCAAAAGGGATACGCAGGCGGATCTGCTGTTCCGCCTGCGTATCCCTGTGCCTATCTTTGGAACTGATCCTCAGAAGCAGTTTTCCAAAGATAGGCAGAAGATCCGGCATCTGTAAGGATCTTAGGATGCAGTACCGCATCCACCGCTGGGGGCATTTCGCGTCGAAATGCCGCTTTGCGTATGCAAATGAGGACTTACGGAGATCCACAAAGCTTTTCAGCTTTGTTTTTTCTGTGTAAGTTTACGTTTGCATACGTAAAATTAGGGATGCTTTTACAAAGTGTAAATTAGTTACACCTTGTAAAAACAGACCTTTTTTTCGATCGCCGCTATTTTTTTTAAATTTTGAATTTTATTTTTCGGCGCGTAACTTTTTTTTTACCCGACGCAACTTTATTGTCCCGTCGCAATCCACAAAGCCCGGCGTAACGTAATTTTGCGCGCTGCCCGTCGGGAAAATGACGTCACGAGCATGCGCAGTACGGCCGGCGCGGGAGCGCGCCTCATTTAAATTGTCATCGCCCCCTGCAGAAGAGGACCGCCTTGCGCCGGAGACATTTAAGTTACACGGCCAGGTAAGTGCTTTGTGGATCGGGCACTTAGGTAGAAATTTTCCGCCAGTGTAACTTAAATGGTAAAAGTTAAGTTAGGCTATGTTTTTGTGGATTTGCCCCATTGTGCCTAGGGGGTGTCCTTAGTATGCCTGTAAAGTAGCAAATTTTCCCATGTTTAGAAAAGTACCGCAGCAAAATGAAATTTCTAAAGAAAAAAATGTAATTTTCCTCCATACCAGGCCAAAGGGCCTGGTATGGAGGGGGGTAACCCATGTGTTTTTTTTTTCTTAATTCTGTCATAGGGCTTCCCTTAACCAATTCAATACACTATATTATATATTGTACTATATGCACTATATACCCTGCACTGTATTATATATACTACACTGAGTGCACTATATACTCTGAGCTGCATTAAATATACTATACAGACTGCACTATATACTCTGATAAAAATTGGGCCTTAGGTGTTGGTGGTGAGAGAACACTGTAACCCCTCACAGTTACTCTTGTTGGGTAACAGCAGTCCCTACTGTTAAATATTATTTCAGAGGCTGCTTGCCCTCTTTTAGTGGCCTGGTCGCGCGCGCAAATTTAAAGGGAGGTACATGTACACCTGTTTGCCTTTCTGGGTGGTCGGCAAGCGGTTAAATTACTTATTTTCCTTTAGAAATGTAATTTTGCTGTGGGACTGTTCTTTTTTTTTTCACAAAGAGTCTTTATTGGGTGAATAATAAAGCATAATACATCGTATACTTACAGAAGCACAATAACTGTGAAGGATTGTATACATCAAAAAATTAACAATCATAAAGAGGTTGCAAATAATAAGTTTCATATAGGCATATATGTAACAAAAGTGCCTTCATTTTAGAACTAAGATGAGAGAATATAGGTGCTTGGTCAAGCAAATTTATGAAGGGGGGTGTATGGGGAAAGGAGGAGAAGGGGGGGAGGGAAATAAAAAAAAAAGAAGTTAGAAGTCCTGAAATATTTTAATATCTATTCCTATCTATACCTTTATTTTATAATAGATTTGTAGTGTTGAGAGTCTTTGAATGTTGACCAGTTAGACCAGGTTGCATAGAATTTAGTAATTCTTTCTTGGGAAATACTAATGAGTTCCTCAACTTTTTCTATGATATTTATTCTCCTAAACCATTCAGCTTTCGTTGGAGTATTAGAAGACCGCCAATGAGAAGGGATACAGTGCCGTGCTGCATTGATCATGAACATGGGGAGTGATTTCAAATACTGATTTTTAGGCAAAGAACCGAAATGTAGTAGATATTGGGCCGGGGTAAAGCTTACGTTTGACGATGTAACTAATTTAACTGTTTCATGTACCGATACCCAGAAGGACTGAATTAGAGGACATGACCACCAAACGTGTAGCATAGAGCCCTCCTCTCTTTTACATCTCCAACATCTGTCAGACACCAGGGGTGAAATTTTATTAAGAATTGTAGGGGTTCTATACCATCTGGTGATGATCTTGAAGCCACTTTCTTGTGTGGCCACATTTAGTGATCCTTTGTGTGCGTAAAGATAAATTGTCTCCCAGTCATCTTCAGTCAATTCTATATCTAGATCTCTTTCCCATGCTTTACAGGATGAGCTGGAGAAGTCAGTGTCGTCTTCAAATAGAGAGTTATACACAGTCGAGATAATATGTCTGTGTGGGGATGTTTTAGTGCAGAGATTTTCTAGTGAAGTGAGGGGCTTTTTCCAGTGAAGGACGTTATCATTATTGGTTAAAAAGTGTCTAATTTCAATATAGTTCCATTGAGATAGGAGGGACGGTTTGATGTCTTTTAGAGAGGAATTTCTCATTTTTAACAAAGTGTTTTGCCAGGACCTCTTTGTATGACCACTGATGTTTTGGAAATGATTTTTCCATGCCTGGGGGAAAGTCAGGGTTGTGTCGTAGTGGTGTAAGAGGGCTGAGCCATGGAGACTGATTTTTGACTTTAAAAGTATTACGGAAGCTTTCGAGTGTAGGTCCAATAAGGGGATGTGTTTTTATGAAGTTTGGGTGATACGTAGGATTGATCCATGGTAGAGTTTTTAACTCATGAGGGTATTGCGCTTGTTCTATCACTGTATATTCCAGTCTACAATTCTCGTCAGTAGGGCAGCTTGATGGTACTTCCTAAGGTCGGGCTGGGATTGTCTGCATAATATAGAGAAACCTTGGCAGGATGGTCATTTTAATCAGGGAAGCTCGTCCGAACCAGGATACATTTAGGGCGTTCCATCTTTTCAAATCTTCCTGTGTTTCTCTCAGAACGGGTTAGAAATTGAGACGGAAGAGGTCTTTCAGGTTTGATGAGATTTCAATTCCTGAGTATGTGATACTGTGGCTGGCCCACCTAAATGGGAAGTTTTTCTTGCATAGTTCTACCTTATCAGTGGGTGGACTGTTCTAAACACAGGAAAATGCAACACCTTATAGGCATACTATAGACACCCCCCGGTACGAAATGTAACCACTTAACGACCCGCCCATAGACAAAATACATCTACAGGGCGGTCCGTTAACTCTGGGAGGGCGTACATTGACGTCCTTCCAGAATCGCGCTCCCGCGCGCCCCCTGGGGTGCGCACACGAGATTGTCCATGACCGCCGGGTCCAGAGGACCCGGCGCATCACGGATTGTGGTAAATTTCCTGCTGATAGCGGCCGTTTACCACATCCAATGATGGAGCGATCACATGTAACCATCACATGTAACCGATCGGTACAGTGTGAAAGGAGAGAGCGGGTGTCAGCAGCGCTGTGGGCTGGATCTGTGACTATTGCAGTCACAAATCCAGCCTTCTCTGCTCAGCCATCCCTGCACTACCCTGTGCAATACTCTGCAAAACCCCGGCGCAATACTCTGCATAACCCCGGCGCAATACTCTGCAATACCCCTCTGCAATACCCCCGTGCAATACTCTGCAATACCCCCACGCAATACTCTGCAATACCCCCGTGCAATACTCTGCAATACCCCTGCCAGTACTCTGCAATACCCCCACACAATACTCTGCAATACCCCCTGTGCAATACTCTGCAATACCCCTGCCAGTACTCTGCAATACCCCCGCACAATACTCTGCAATACCACCGCACAATACTCTGCAATACCCTGCACATTACTCTGCAATACCCCTGCCAGTACTCTGCAATACCCCCGCACAATACTCTGCAATACCCCTGCCAGTACTCTGCAATACCCCCCCACAATACTCTGCAATAACCCCGCACAATACTCTGTAATACCCCCGCACAATACTCTGCAATACCCCTGCACAATACTCTGCAATACCCCTGCCAGTACTCTGCAATACCCCCGCACAATACTCTGCAATACCCGGCCAATACTCTGCAATACCTGACCAATACTCTGCAATACCAGGAAAATATGTTTTAACCACTTTCTGCCCGCTGGCCGTCATATGACGTCCTTGACTTTGTGCAGGGATATCTGAATGATGCCTGCAGCTACAGGCATCATTCAGATATCATCTTTTTTAGCCGGCGATTCTCTACACCATAAGAATGATCATGGCGGCTGTTCCGCCTCTTGATCATTCTTGCGGGAGGCGAAATGGGACATCCCCCCCTCTCGTCACCCTCCAGTGCTTCTTTCGACTCACCGCTACGATCAAAGCCAGGATCGTTTTTATTATTTCAGGCTTCCCAGCCTAGAGGTGAGATGTGGGGTCTTATTGACCCCATATATCACTGTAAAGAGGACCTGTCATGCTATATTCCTATTACAAGGGATGTTTACATTTCTTGTAATAGGAATAAAAGTGATCAAAACATTTATTTTTGGGGAAAAACGTGTCAAACTAAAATAAATTAAGTAAAATGAACAATAATTTTTTTTTTTAAAGCGCCCCTGTTCCCGTGTGCTCGTATACAAAAGCGAACACACACGTAAGTCCCGCCCACATATGAAAACGGTGTTCAAACCACACATGAGGTATCGCTGCGAACGTTAGAGCGAGAGCAATAATTTTGGCCCTAGACCTCTTCTCCAACTGAAAAGATGTAACCAGTAAAAATATTTAAAGCATCACCTATGGGGATTTTTATGCAGGTTAGGATGAAGGAAAAAAGCTGGGACAGCCGCACTCCAAAAAAACTCCTCCTTTAATTAAAAATCACAAAATACATGCCACAGCAAAAAACAGCACAACAAAAGAAAAGCTGACGTTTCGCACTATGCCTTAGTGCTTCTTCATAGCTTCTTCATGAGCTATGAAGAAGCACTAAGGCATAGTGCGAAACGGCAGCTTTTCTTTTGTTGTGCTGTTTTTTGCTGTGGCATGTATTTTGTGATTTTTAATTAAAGGAGGAGTTGTTTTGGAGTGCGGCTGTCCCAGCTTTTTTCCTTTATCCTAACCTGCATTTTGATTGCACTGCCTGCACCCTTGGCTCGGACCACAGGAATCAGATTACCTGGTTCTCTTTGAGCGGTTACCCACTCTCTCATTTCATTATGGGGATTTTTAAGTAGCGAAGTTTGGCGCCATTCCACAAGCGTGTGCAATTTTGAAGGGTGACATGTTGGGTATCTATTTACTCAGAGTAACTTCATCTTTCATATTATGCAAAAAAATTGGGCTAAATTTTTTCTTTTTTTTTCTTTAAAAGCACAAAACTGTTTTATTTAAAAAAAAACGCGTTCGAAAAATTGCTGTGCAAATACTGTGCACGATAAAAAGTTGCAACGACCGCCATTGTATTCTATAGGGTCTTTGCTAAAAAAACATATATAATATTTTGGGGTTCTATGTAATTTTCTAGCAAATAAATTATGATTTTTACATGTAGGAGAGAAATGTCAGAATTGGTATCTGTATGTGGCCACGCTGTGTAAACGTCTCACACATGTGGTATCGCCATACTCGGGAGGAATAGCAGAATGTGTTTTGGGGTGTATTTTGTGGTATGCATATACTGTGTGTGAGAAATAACCTGCTAATATGAAAATTTTGTGAAAAAAAAAATCTTGATTTTGCAAAGAATTGTGGGAAAAAATGACAACTTCAAAAAACTCACCATGACTCTTTCTAAATACATTGGAATGTCTTCTTTCCAAAAATGGGTCATTTAGGGGGTATTTGTACTTTTTTGGCATGTTAGGGTCTCAAGAAATGAGATAGGCCGTCAGTACTTCAGGTGTGATCAATTTTTAGATATTGGCATCATAGCTTGTGGACGCTATAACTTTCACAAAGACCAAATAATATCCACCAATTTGTACTTATTTCTACCAAAGATATGTAGCAGTATAAATGGCCAAAATTTATGACGAAAAATTACAAATTTGCTAAATTTTATAACAGAAACAAAGAAATTTTTTTTTTTTTACCGAATTTTCAGTCTTTTTTCTTTTATAGCGCAAAAAAAAAACAACTGTGATTGAAATACCACCAAAAGAAAGCTCCATTTGTGGTAAAAAAAGGACAAAAAATTTCATTTGGGTACAGTGTTGTATGACTGAGTAATTGTCATACAAAATGTGAGAGCACCCAAAGCTGAAAATTGGTCTGGTTATTAAGGGTTTTTCGTGCCCTTCAAATTTAGCCCAGTTGTCAAGTGGTTAAAGGAATATTTCACTTTTATTAAAATCACTGCTGAAAAAACAGTCATTTTTAAAAAAAATGTTGCATTGATACATGTCCCCTGGGGCAGATAACAGGTCTCCAAATACTTTTTATGACAGTACAATGCATATAAGCCTTTAAAATTAGCACTTTTGATTTTTATGTTAATCCCCCATAGACTTTAGCGGTGTTCCGTGCCCTTCAAATTTGCCACGACGACCGCATAATGTTTGCTATTCGGTGAACAAATGAACACCCAATGTTCGAGTCGAACTTACATTTGACTCGAAAATCAGGCTCATCCCTACCTGAGAGGAGTAGTAGAATGTATTTTGGGGTGTAATTTGTGGTATTCATATGCTGTGTAAGGGAAATAACCTGTTAATATGATAATATGATATGTGAACGACAAATAAAAAATAAATCTTAATTTTGGGAAAAAATTACAGCTCAAAAAACTCACAATGCCTCTTGCTAAATACAATGGATTGTCTACTTTCCAAAAAGGGGTCATTTGGGGAGTATTTGTACTTTGTTGGCTTGTTAGTGTCTCAAGAAATGGCCGTCAGTACATCAGGTGAGATCAGTTTTCCGTGATTGGCACCATAGCTTGTAGACGCTATAACTTTCACACAGACCAAATAATATACACTGATTTGGGTTATTTTTACCAAAGAAATGAGGCAGTATAAATTTAAGCCAAAATGTATGAAGAAAAATTACTAATTTGTTAAATTTTATTACGAAACAAAGAAAATGTTTTTTTTTTACAAAATGTTCAGTTTTTTCATTTATAGAGCAAAAAAAATTAAAACCCAGTAGTGATCAAATACCATCAAAAGAAATCTCTATTTGTGTGGAAAAAAGGACAAAAAAATCATTTGGGTAGCTTGTTGCCTGACTGAGTACTTGTAATTCAAATTGTGAGAGCACTGAAAGTTAAAAAATTGGTCTGGTTAGGAAGGGGGTTTAAGTGCCGAGTGGGCAAGTGGTTAATACATTCATTTACCTTTTATGTTAACTTTTTGGAAAAAACACACTATGAAGTACATTTTTTATTAGTGTAAAGCCCTGTACACATGATCAGTCCATCCGATGAGAACGGTCCGAAGGACCGTTCTCATCGGTTAACCGATGAAGCTGACTGATAGTCTGATGTGCCTACACACCGTAGGTTAACTAACCGATCGTGTCAGAACGCGGACACGTAAACCACGTACGACGTCACTATAAAGGGGAAGGCCAAAGCCTTGGGCGCCACCCTTGCCTCTGCTTTTGCTGATTCCGTGTTACCGCGTGTTAGTGAAAGTTTGGTTAGAGCCGATTAGCGCTTTTCAGTCTCCGTGCTTTGCAGATCGTATTCTCGGTTTCAGTTTGTTCTTGTGGATCAGTTTGTTCTTGTGGTCAGGTCGTTTCTGTTTTGCAGAGCCTTCCTGTCCGCTCGTATCTGTTTTTCAAGTGCGTTCTTTACAGGTCTTGGAGGTGCGTTCTCATGCTCGAGTTCATGCTGCGTATGGGCTGTCTACTGCAGTTCATAATTGCTCGATCTGTGGCTGGGAACAGGAGGAGGAGATTATGGGCCAAGAATTGGTTGCGCCAGCGTGACCAATTCTCTCATATGCCTCTGCTTAGGGAAATCCAGGAGAATAATCCTGATGACTTCACTTTTTGACTTCACTTTTTCCTGTATGACAGACCCCGTTTTCCACTGTCTATTGGATTTTCTGGATTTTCTGTCCCCCTTTATAACGAGGCAGGACACTGTGATGCGCCAAGCCATCACGGCCGAGCAGAGGCTTATTGCTACGTTGCGGTACCTGGTGACTGGGAGGAGTCTGCAAGACCTCAAATTCTCGACAGGCATCTCACCCCAGGCGCTTGGGATCATCATACCGGAGACGTGTTCTGCCATCACATGAACATCACAATCTATGGGCCAGATTCATGTAGATTTGCAGCGGCGTATCGTATCCCATTTACGTTACCCTGTCGCAAGTTTCCAGCATAAGTGCTTGATTCACAAAGCACTTGCGTGTAAACTTTCGGCGGCATAGAGTAAAGCCGTCTGGCGCAAGCCCGCCTAATTCAAAAGGGGCGTGTACCATTTAAATTAGGCGCGTTCCCGCGCCGAACGTTCTGCGCATGCTCCGTTTGGAAATTTCCCGCTGTGCTTTGCGCGAAATTACGGCGCCCCAACGTGTTTTTTGAATGGCGACGTGCGTAACGTACTTTCGTATTCCCGGATGTCTTACGGAAAAAAAAAAAAAAATTAATTTGGCGCGGGAACGACGGCCATACTTTAACATGGATGGTGTAATTTTACACCATCTAAATAGCACACTTAACTTTACGACGGGAAAAACCGACGTAAGAGAATGCGACGAACACACGTACCTTCGTGGATCGCCGTAAACAGCTAATTTGCATACCCGACGCTGGAAAACGATGCAAACTCCACCCAGCGGCCGCCGGAGAATTACACCTACAATCCGAAGGCGTACGAAGCCGTACGCCTGTCGGATCTATGCCAAAAGCCGTCGTATCTTGGTTTGAGGATTCCAAATCAAGATACGACGCGGCAAATTTGAAAATACGCCGGCGTATCAGTAGATACGCCGGCGTATTTCTGCTGTGAATCTGGCCCTATGTCTTTAATGTAGGCTAATGGCTTGTATTTCTTGCATTTTTCCCTAATTACCATGATTGTAATATGCTGTGAATGTCCCCTTTGTCCCCATGCATGTTGTCAGCTTTCAATGCTCCTTTTTTGGCCTACATGCATCTTTCCCTTCAATATCCTGCCCAGCATGCTATCCTAGGCCCAAACATACCTAGCCTAGTCTGTTTACAACCTGATTTTTGTCTACTTCATTGTAGTTCTGCCCCCCCTTAAAATGTTTCCCAATGTTATTTTTCTCCTTCAATTTAGGCAGAGTACTACCTGTTTTTATTTTCAAGGCCTAAACTCAGCTAGAACCCCCCCCCCCCCTAAAACAGTTTAATGGCCCATCAGAGGGGTGAGGAGTCTGATAAGTGGGCTTTTTTTTTTGGTCATGAAATACTCACTCCAATAATAAATGTTATACTGATGTTGCACAGGGATTTTTTTTGTACTGTGATTGCAATTCTTATGTGCCAAAGTACTAATTGTATTTTTTTGTTTGTCCCCACAGTTTCCCTCCACGCCACAGGAATGGCAGACTGTGGCTTTCCACTTTGCCCAGTGGTGTGACTTTCCGAACTGCGGAGGGGCAATAGACAGGAAACACGTCTGCATAGTGCCGCCACCCCGTTCGGGGTCATACTATTACAACTACAAAGGTTTTCATAGTATCGTGTTGATTGCGGTGGTGTCAGCACAGTACGAATTTTTGTATGTGGACGTGGTGAAGAACAGCCGGCTGTCTGATGGGGGAGTGTTCGCGCAGACAGAGTTTGCCAAGCGTCTACAGTCTGGTGGTCTGGCACTGCTACGGGATGAAGACAATTTGGTGGGACTTTGTTTGTTTTTCTTGCGAATGAAGCTTTCGGGCTTGGACCTCACCTCATGCGGCCTTTTCCCCAGAGGACACTCACCCCAAAGAGGAGGATTTTCAATTTTGGCTGGCCAGAGCCCGGAGGGTAGTCGAGAATGCCTTTGGGATACTCGCCAGACGGTTCCGCCTGCTCCAGACAGCGATACACCTGGCCGAATATAAACTGAACTCCGTTGTATTTGCCTGTTGCATTTTGCACAATTTTTTACACAGGCACTCCCAGTCGCAAGTTTCCAGCATAAGTGCTTGATTCACAAAGCACTTGCGTGTAAACTTTCGGCGGCATAGAGTAAAGCCGTCTGGCGCAAGCCCGCCTAATTCAAAAGGGGCGTGTACCATTTAAATTAGGCGCGTTCCCGCGCCGAACGTTCTGCGCATGCTCCGTTTGGAAATTTCCCGCTGTGCTTTGCGCGAAATTACGGCGCCCCAACGTGTTTTTTGAATGGCGACGTGCGTAACGTACTTTCGTATTCCCGGATGTCTTACGGAAAAAAAAAAAAATTTTATTTGGCGCGGGAACGACGGCCATACTTTAACATGGATGGTGTAATTTTACACCATCTAAATAGCTGTTATGATCCTGACAATGAGAAGACTCTATTTAGTGTTTAGACCGCAGCTGTAGAGGTTTATCAGAAATCAACCACCAGTTCACTCTCACTGAACAATAAGAGTTTGGGGTTATATCATCATATCCTCTAATGGAGGTAAAACATAAATGTAATAGCTTAATTCCTCTTAAGCTTAATTAATGGACACAATCCATATACTATAAGGATAAGTCTAATTAGGTATATGCAACAAATAAGGTAGTAGAAATTACTGGTACTATAGTATATCACCACACTGCTATATATAATATGAAGTACTCCGCTGTATCTGGTGCTAGTATATAGTAACAAATATAGAGTCAAAGATACAGTCCAGACATATACTAGCAATCACTATTAGCAACAAGCTGGTATTACATATACTTGCGGTTTAGGAGGTAGTCTGTACCAGGAAAGTCCGCACAGGTGTTGATGGTATCTTTATACAGCAGTAATGTGGTTTAGATATACTTGCGGTTTAGGAGGTAGTCTGTACCAGGAAGGTCCGCACAGGTGGTGATGGTATCTTTATACAGCAGTAATGTGGTTTAGATATACTTGCGGTTTAGGAGGTAGTCTGTACCAGGAAGGTCCGCACAGGTGGTGATGGTATCTTGCCTGTAGTGAGCAATGGTGGTGAATCTCCAACAGAAAGTAGTGATGTCTTGGGTCTCTGAACAGGTGCGCTGTGAAGAGAGGTGCTACAGGGACTCTGTAGCTTGTTCTGGGTTCCCAGGTGGCGGCAGGGTCCAACAGGAATATCCGAACACCCTGCCGCCATTCCCGGGAGTTTAAATAGCCCGGGCAGTGGCTGAGCTGAGCGCCGCACGCTGGAACGCACTTCCGCGTTCCAACGTGGAGCGTAGACGTCCGCGCACCGGAAGTGACGCGGACGTGTGTCTGAATGGAGCGCAGCTGTCATAAGTGACAAGTCTGCGCTCCATGTGGAAGGAGTAACGCTGACGGCGTTACATACCCCCCTCCTCAAGGGGGCACCTCCGGAGCGCCCAGTGAGAGATGGTTTATCAGGATATTTATGATGAAACTGCTTAATGAGCCGAGGAGCATGAATATTTGAAGAACATTCCCAGGAATCATCTGTGGGAGAATAGCCTTTCCAACGAATCAAATATTGAATAGAGGATCCTCTTTTCCTAGAATCGAGAATCTTCTCTACCTGATATTCAGTTTCACCAAAAACTTGAATTGGAGGAGGAGGTTGTGGATCTCTATTTGGAAAGGGGTTAGATTTATAAGGCTTAATTAATGAAACATGAAAGGATGGATGAATCTTCCAATCTGGAGGTAGAAGTAATCTAACAGCATTTTTGTTTATTACGTGAGAAATTGGGAAAGGTCCTGTATATTGACGACCAAGTTTCTTTGAAGGAATATTAAGTCGCAAATTCCGAGTGGATAACCATACCAAATCTCCAATCTTGTATGGAGGTGATATTGTTCTATGAGAGTCATAATATTTTTTTTGTCTAATTTGAGCATCCTTTAGATTAGAACGGAGAGTGTTTAAAGTGTTTTTTATGGTTGAGAAGAAATTCTCAACAGCCGGAACATTATTTGGAAAAAAAGTAGAAGGTAAACTATTAGGATGAAACCCATAATTTGCGTAAAAGGGTGAAAACTGAGAAGATGAATTGGAAGCATTGTTATATGCAAACTCTGCATGTGGAAGTAAATCAACCCAGTCATCTTGAAGATGGGTGCAATAACAGCGCAAATACTGCTCAAGTGTTTGGTTGACACGTTCCGTTTGCCCGTTTGTTTGGGGATGATAAGCAGTAGACCTACGATGATCTATTTGTAATGTTTGGCAAAGGGCTCTCCAGAATTTGGAAATAAACTGTGACCCACGATCCGAAATGATTTGGGATGGAAGACCATGCAATTTAAGAATATTAGATACAAAAGCCCTTGCTGTTTCTTGAGAAGTAGGTAGCTTTTTCAAAGGTACAAAATGGGCCATCTTGGTTAATATGTCAACAGTGACCATGATGGTGTTAGATCCATTTGATCTAGGAAGATCTACTATGAAATCCATGGATATAACATCCCAAGGTCTGTCAGGTATTGGGATGGAGGTTAATAAACCATAGGGTGGTTTCCTTGAATGTTTGTTAATTGCACAAGTGTGGCAAGAACTCACATAGTCGTGAACAGTTTTTGTCATATGGGGCCACCAATAATTTCTCTTCAGTAAAAGAACAGTTTTACTAATACCAGGATGACCTGCAAGTGGGGCATCGTGGAGTTGTTTTAATAGTGTGAGTTGTAAACTTGGTGGAACATAGATCTTGTCGTTGAAAGTTAATAGTCCATTAGATTGCTGTTGTAGACCTTTAGGAAGTTGAGATTTATCTTTAGAAAGAGTTTGAATGAGCAATTTATTAAATGTCAAAGTTGTTCCAATAAATCGGTTGGAAGGAATAATGGAAAGAGGTGGAATGTCCATGGATTGATCTTCATTCATACGAGATAAAGAATCTGCTTTAATATTTTGAGTACCAGGGAGGTATGAAATGACAAAATCAAAACGATCAAAAAATAAACTCCATCTGACTTGACGGGCAGAAAGAGTTTTACAAGTTTTGAGATGCTGTAAATTACGATGGTCAGTGAGGATAGTGATAGGGTGTGTAGAACCCTCCAGAAGGTGTCTCCAGTTTGCGAGAGCGTCCTTTATTGCTAACAGTTCCTTCTCACCAATCGGATAGTTCTTTTCAGCTGGTGATAAAGTTCTGGAATAAAAGGCAACAGGATGTAGTGGGTGTGATAATGTGGGTCGTTGGGAAAGTACAGCACCCAAGGCAAAATGTGAGGCATCAACTTCCAACGTGAAATGAAACATTGGATTGGGAAGTTGGAGAATGGGAGCAGAAGAGTAACTAAGCTTAAGTGTTTCAAAGGATTTCTGTGCTTCCTTGGACCAAATGAAAGGTATCTTAGAACTGGTTAAACTAGTAAGTGGTCTCACAATTGATGAGAAATTTTTAATGAATTTTCTATAATAATTAGAAAATCCAAGGAATCTCTGAAGGGCCTTTCTAGTCTGGGGAGAAGGCCAGGACAAAATGCAATCCACTTTAGTATGGTCTATCTGAACTCCGTCTGGAGTGATTTGATAACCAAGAAAGGAGATAGTAGTCTGACTGAAGACGCACTTCTCAAGTTTCGCATATAGAGAGTGAATTCTGAGCCTATCCAGAATCCAACGCACATGTCTGTGATGTTCCTCCAGAGTATCAGAATAAATTAATATGTCATCTAAGTAGATAACAACACAAATGTCAAGCAGATCATGAAAAATATCGTTAATAAACCACTGAAAAGTTGCTGGGGCATTACATAAGCCGAAAGGCATTACACAATACTCGAAAAGCCCGTATCGAGTTTTAAAAGCAGTTTTCCACTCATCTCCAGAGCGGATCCTTATCAGATTATAGGCACCTCTGAGGTCTAGCTTTGTGTAGATCTTAGCTGTTTGTAAACGTTCAATAAGTTCTGGAATGAGTGGTAATGGATATCTATTCTTTATTGTGATGTTATTGAGGGATCGATAATCTATTATCGGTCGAAGTGATCCATCCTTATTTTTTACAAAAAATAGAGCTGCACTAGCAGAGGAAGTGGAGGGCCTTATAAATCCTTTTTTAAGGTTCTCATCCAAGTAATCTTTTAGGTGTATAAGCTCTGGTTGTGAAAGGGGGTAGATCCGAGCGGTAGGGATAGGACTGTCAGGAATTAAGTCAATAGGACAATCGTAAATCCTATGTGGAGGGAGTTTATCCGCGTTAGTCTTACTGAACACATCAGCGAAATCCTGTAAGTAATTTGGTAGATTAGTAGGATGAATTTCTGAGAAGGAGATGATACATGGAGGATGACAAAATTCTGTACAGTAAGTAGACTGTAAGGAAAGGGATCTTGTGGACCAAAGAATAGTAGGCTGATGAAGATGCAACCATGGTAGACCTAAAACTATAGGGAAAACTGGAGATGAAATAATATCAAAATTGAGAGTCTCTGTGTGGCCAGTGGCACATGAAACTGTTAAAGGAACTGTCTGAGATGTAACTGGACCGAAAGAAGAGTTAGAACCATCAATAAATGTAAGTGACACTGGATTCTGCTTTAACACACTGGGAATTTTATTTGCTTTTACAACATTTGAGTCAATGAAATTGCCACATGCCCCGCTGTCGACCATTGCTTCAATGGAAATCTTTCCTTGATCCCACTGTAGGGTGAGAGGAACAAAAATATAATGATTAGATATGGTTCCGGGTGAATTTAATTTACTAATGTGGGAGAAATTACCTTCTGAATTCTTCTTGAGAAGAGGACAGGTGGAAACGATGTGGTCAGGAGCAGAACAATATAGGCAAAGATTGTTAGCTCTGCGGCGCTGTTTCTCTGCAGAAGTTAAAGGTCCTTTAATAACACTAAGATCCATTGGAGAATCTTTGGGAGGTGATCTAGACCTCCTGAAGGGAGTGACAGAATAGGTAGTGGCACGCTCGGTCTTTCTTTCGCGAAGGCGACGATCAATAGTGACTGAGAGGTGCATAAGATCTTCCAAAGTAGTGGGTAGGTCAACGCGGGCAAGCTCATCCTTCATGGCTTCAGATAAACCCAAACGGAACTGGTTTCTGAGAGAAATATCAGACCATTGAGTTTCTCTGCACCAACATTTGAATTCTGAAATAAAATCTTCAACAGGACGCCTTCCCTGTCTAAGACTCCTGATTGAATTCTCAGCTGTTAACTGTTTATTGGGATCTTCATATAACAAAGACATTTCATCAAGAAATGTGTCAAAATCTCCTAGGAGATCTCCGTGTTCTTCTACGTAGGTGTCAGCCCATACCCTGGGCTCACCTCTAAGAAAAGTAATTAATGTGAGGATCTTTATCCTATCAGAATGATAAGTACGTGGCTGTAGTTCAAACATCAGTCGGCATGAACTAATGAATTGTCTGTAATTTTTCCTATCTCCAAAAAATGGTTCCGGAGAACAGGCCTTTGGTTCAGGTCTTTCCCTGGCTTGTGCCAAGTTTTGATCTCTTAAAGCATCATTCTGCATACGTAACTCATTCATGTTGTTGGTAAGATTATCAACTCTTTGAGAGAGTGCAACTAAATGATTTGCAAGGTCAGCTGGATCCATTTAAAAGATATATGTAAGTATATATATATCCTTTATCTTTTTGGGGTTCGGATATTATGTTATGATCCTGACAATGAGAAGACTCTATTTAGTGTTTAGACCGCAGCTGTAGAGGTTTATCAGAAATCAACCACCAGTTCACTCTCACTGAACAATAAGAGTTTGGGGTTATATCATCATATCCTCTAATGGAGGTAAAACATAAATGTAATAGCTTAATTCCTCTTAAGCTTAATTAATGGACACAATCCATATACTATAAGGATAAGTCTAATTAGGTATATGCAACAAATAAGGTAGTAGAAATTACTGGTACTATAGTATATCACCACACTGCTATATATAATATGAAGTACTCCGCTGTATCTGGTGCTAGTATATAGTAACAAATATAGAGTCAAAGATACAGTCCAGACATATACTAGCAATCACTATTAGCAACAAGCTGGTATTACATATACTTGCGGTTTAGGAGGTAGTCTGTACCAGGAAAGTCCGCACAGGTGTTGATGGTATCTTTATACAGCAGTAATGTGGTTTAGATATACTTGCGGTTTAGGAGGTAGTCTGTACCAGGAAGGTCCGCACAGGTGGTGATGGTATCTTTATACAGCAGTAATGTGGTTTAGATATACTTGCGGTTTAGGAGGTAGTCTGTACCAGGAAGGTCCGCACAGGTGGTGATGGTATCTTGCCTGTAGTGAGCAATGGTGGTGAATCTCCAACAGAAAGTAGTGATGTCTTGGGTCTCTGAACAGGTGCGCTGTGAAGAGAGGTGCTACAGGGACTCTGTAGCTTGTTCTGGGTTCCCAGGTGGCGGCAGGGTCCAACAGGAATATCCGAACACCCTGCCGCCATTCCCGGGAGTTTAAATAGCCCGGGCAGTGGCTGAGCTGAGCGCCGCACGCTGGAACGCACTTCCGCGTTCCAACGTGGAGCGCAGACGTCCGCGCACCGGAAGTGACGCGGACGTGTGTCTGAATGGAGCGCAGCTGTCATAAGTGACAAGTCTGCGCTCCATGTGGAAGGAGTAACGCTGACGGCGTTACAATAGCACACTTAACTTTACGACGGGAAAAACCGACGTAAGAGAATGCGACGAACACACGTACCTTCGTGGATCGCCGTAAACAGCTAATTTGCATACCCGACGCTGGAAAACGATGCAAACTCCACCCAGCGGCCGCCGGAGAATTACACCTACAATCCGAAGGCGTACGAAGCCGTACGCCTGTCGGATCTATGCCAAAAGCCGTCGTATCTTGGTTTGAGGATTCCAAATCAAGATACGACGCGGCAAATTTGAAAATACGCCGGCGTATCAGTAGATACACCGGCGTATTTCTGCTGTGAATCTGGCCCTATGTCTTTAATGTAGGCTAATGGCTTGTATTTCTTGCATTTTTCCCTAATTACCATGATTGTAATATGCTGTGAATGTCCCCTTTGTCCCCATGCATGTTGTCAGCTTTCAATGCTCCTTTTTTGGCCTACATGCATCTTTCCCTTCAATATCCTGCCCAGCATGCTATCCTAGGCCCAAACATACCTAGCCTAGTCTGTTTACAACCTGATTTTTGTCTACTTCATTGTAGTTCTGCCCCCCCTTAAAATGTTTCCCAATGTTATTTTTCTCCTTCAATTTAGGCAGAGTACTACCTGTTTTTATTTTCAAGGCCTAAACTCAGCTAGAACCCCCCCCCTAAAACAGTTTAATGGCCCATCAGAGGGGTGAGGAGTCTGATAAGTGGGCTTTTTTTTTTGGTCATGAAATACTCACTCCAATAATAAATGTTATACTGATGTTGCACAGGGATTTTTTTTGTACCGTGATTGCAATTCTTATGTGCCAAAGTACTAATTGTATTTTTTTGTTTGTCCCCACAGTTTCCCTCCACGCCACAGGAATGGCAGACTGTGGCTTTCCACTTTGCCCAGTGGTGTGACTTTTCGAACTGCGGAGGGGCAATAGACAGGAAACACGTCTGCATAGTGCCGCCACCCCGTTCGGGGTCATACTATTACAACTACAAAGGTTTTCATAGTATCGTGTTGATTGCGGTGGTGTCAGCACAGTACGAATTTTTGTATGTGGACGTGGTGAAGAACAGCCGGCTGTCTGATGGGGGAGTGTTCGCGCAGACAGAGTTTTCCAAGCGTCTACAGTCTGGTGGTCTGGCACTGCTACGGGATGAAGACAATTTGGAGGGACTTTGTTTGTTTTTCTTGCGAATGAAGCTTTCGGGCTTGGACCTCACCTCATGCGGCCTTTTCCCCAGAGGACACTCACCCCAGAGAGGAGGATTTTCAATTTTGGCTGGCCAGAGCCCGGAGGGTAGTCGAGAATGCCTTTGGGATACTCGCCAGACGGTTCCGCCTGCTCCAGACAGCGATACACCTGGCCGAATATAAACTGAACTCCGTTGTATTTGCCTGTTGCATTTTTCACAATTTTTTACACAGGCACTCCCAGTCGTACCTATCCAACATTGGTGCTGAGGCAGGACTACCCTCAGATACCTTTCCTGGCCTGGACACTGGTCGCGCTGGCTTGGCCCCCCAATCTGCTCGTGAGGCACGTGACAAATATGTCGAGTACTTCGTGGGTAGGGGGGCCATTGCTATGCCAGAACATATTTCTTTCTAATTCAGCCCCCAAAAGAAAGAAATATTATTTAATAAATAATTTGACCATTGGAATTACAGTTGTTTGTCATTCTTGCTTTGGTTTCTTTTATCTGTCTCCCTGGTTCTCCAACTAGTGCACTTTTAGTGCCAAATGTATTTCTCTGTTTTAGTAAATAACCACAATTGCACAGAAATCACTCACTTTTTTAAATCTATAAACTGGTATTGAGCATAGAAAGAAGAAGCCACTCAATTTTATTTATTTTTTTGGGGGTTTTTTACTCTGTGCACAACTTGTGCGTTTTTTAATTTTTCAGGTAAAAAAAATATATATATTTTTTTTTATTTATTCTGTGCACAACTTGTGCGTTTTAAAATTTTTCTGGTAAAGAAATAACTTTTTTTATTTATTCGGTGCACAACTTTTCAGGTAACAATTTTTTTTTTTTATGTTGTACGAAAACCAGGCTTTTTAAAAATAAGGAAATATCTACAAACAATGGAACTTACAAAGTTCAAACTTATTAGAAACACATGTGATGGGGTGATGTCACACCGGAACAAGCCAAAATGTGAAGATGCACACATTTTGATCAGAAAAATGGGGATTTCTATCCTGATCCCATGCCAAATGTCAACATGTGCTAACTGCCATCATGGGTGATCAATAGATGTGCTTTGTGGGTGAAAACCCTTCCTCTCACCTACTTGAGTAGCGAGGAAGGGGTTGCACCCACAAAGCACAGACAATCGATATCCTGTGATGGCAGATAGCACATGTTGACACACTGGGCCAGATTCATGTAGCTCAGCGGATCTTTAGATCCGCCAGATCTACCTGTTTTACGATCCGCCGGTGCAATTTAGCGAGGCTAGTGCATGATTCATAAAGCACTTACCTCGCAAATTGCACCGTCGGATCCTAACTCCCCCTGGCGGAATGCAAATTCCGCAGCTAGGGGGAGTGTACAATTTAAATCAGCCGCGTTCCCGCGCCGATTTAACTGCGCATGCGCCGCCGGCAAAAAAGCCCAGTGCGCATGCTCCAAATGACGTCGCTAGGACGTCATTGTTTTCGGCGGCTAGGTTACTTACGGCCATCCATATTCCCGACGTACTTACGCAAACGACGTAAAAAATTTAAAACTCGGCGCGGGAACGTCGGCCATACTTAACATTAGCTACCCCTCATATTAGCAGGGGTAGCTCTCCGCCGGAAAAAGCCGAATGCAAACGACGTTGAAAAAGAGCAACGGGCGGGCGTACGGACGTGAATCGGCGGTTCTCCTCATTTGCATATGCGACGTTTAAAAAAAAAGCAACGACACCTAGCGGCCGGCGGGAGATTACAGCCTAAGATTCGACTGGTGTAAGTCACTTACACCAGTCGGATCTAAGGGAGATCTATGCGGAACTGATTCTTATGAATCAGTCGCATAGCTCCGACCGTGGGATCTCACAGATCCGACCGTCGGCTCCCACAGATACGATGGCGGATCAGGAGATCCGCCGTCGTATCTCTTGATGAATCTGGCCCACTGTGTGCATCTTAAAATTTTGGCTTGTGGATTATCCTATGCAAATTGGTGTGCAACATTTTTTTTTGGGGGGGGGGGTGTTTAATCTACATAATGGCCCATCATGTCAAGGATGTTCTTATATTTTTGACATTCATCCTATTCCTCATAATGTCCATTTCAGTACTGAATTCCATTATTTCTTGGATGACGATTTGGGCACTAGCACTGGAGAAAAGTGTCCTAGCAGATGCTGTGATACCACCATGTTCATCCCCTAAAAAAATACAAAAGGGTTTATTAGAAATGTGCAGGCCTACCTACATCTCTTTAACCCTGTGAAGCTGGGGTGACAGACACTGACCTGTTGTGCTGATAATCTCCACCTCTCCTTCTTCCACACCTCCTTCTTCCACCTCTCCTTCTTCCACTTCTACTTCTTCCACCTCTCTTTCTTCCATCTCTCCTTCTTCCACAACTCCTTCTTCCACCTCTCTTTCTTCCACCTCTCTTTCTTCCACCTCTCTTTCTTCCACCTCTCTTTCTTCCACCTCTCTTTCTTCTACCTCTCTTTCTTCCACCTCTCTTTCTTCCACAACTCCTTCTTCCACATCCACCTCCACCACATGCTGAGGTTGGTGGGGTTTTTTCTGTCTGTGGCTCCTTGTCTCCTCAGAATGGTGTCCTCTTCTTTGCCCTAATAAAAGGAAACAAAAGGTAGACTCAGCACACAGATATTGGAGGGCAGAAATAGCAAACATTGCTTCGAAGTGGGGTACAATTGTCTGTTTGGGATCCTTCCTAAAAACATCACCTTTGTTTTTCTGAGTTACCCCAAGCTGGACTACTGACGTTATTTAGCAAAGTGACACACGTGGACGCACCCCCAAAGTATCATTTGTGGGAGACCCTAATAAATGTTCTAGTTATGGGGGACTCACAGGTGCTCCTGAGTCCAGATGTGTAACCAGCTGCTTATTATCACTGTGTGAATGAATCCGGTTTGCCTTTCACATTATAGTAAGGTTGAACAAACACATCATCTTTAAAACAATGTTTATAAACGTTGTTTTACGCCAAATAGGCATGACCACGTGTGCTTTTCCTGGATCTGCGGAAAACCTTGGTTTTGGAGGAACGATGTTTACTACGAACGGAAAATACTACACTTTGCCAACTTGTAAACAGAAATTTGCCATCTTCAATAGTACAACCAGGCCAAACAAGCACATAGATAAAAACATGGCGAAAAATACTAAAGACAATTGCACTAAACACATGAAAATTACCTACTTTTGTCAATAATTTTCTTGATCTTCCTATATTGCTCTGGATCCCGCAATTTCAAGTCAGACCACCTTTTTCGGAGCTGCTCCTTGGACCTCCGGACCCCAAAATATTCATAAAGTCTCCTCGACACTTTGTCCATTATATGGGCCTTCCTCCGATTAGGGGTGTTGTATGGGCCATGATCTCCATCATAATCTTTTCTCCGTAGTATGTCCACCATCTCCACCATCTCTTCAAGTGACATATTTGTGGCTTTGTAGCGTCTGGGCCTGGATCGTGACGTTCCCGCCTTCGGGCTTTCCTCGTCGGGACAGGGTATACCACACATCTGTGCCACCGCCATATTTTCGTTTCACAATGATTAGGGGCATGGAATAGAGGAAAAGGTCTGTCATGGGCAGGCGAAGAGGGTGGCATTTCACGCATGCGCGGGGTATATAAGGAGAAAGACGTGACTACGTTGGTTACGCGGAGTCTGGACGAGCGGAAGTGACGAGCGGCAGAAACAACGTTAAATCTGAAAATGGGCCCAGCAGAGGCCTAGAGACTTGAGTCATGGGATGGGGGGTTTATATGTTGATTGGACCCCTGAGCAATTTTTAATATTGGGGCCCCCCATGCAATTTTGCTCTAAATCTGCTCGGAGACATGTCCAATATATATGTGTGAGACTGCAAAACCTCTTTATTTTACTGTGTATCAGATCAGGCAACGAATGTGATTGTTGGACAGAGGTAATTAAGCAGTGTATCATCTCATCAATGCTGTGGGGCATGATATCTACACATGAATGGTGCCTTGATGAATGCTATCATTACTTTTGCATGTTTTTATGCCACTTATTTAGTGAAATGTAAACACAGGGTCTGCAGGTAAATCCTTATTTTACACAACAATGGGGCAGAGCTGGGCAGCATTTTAGTGGCAGCAGGAGACACTGTGTTTGAAGGTCAAAAGATTGTGTTAAAAGATTCTGGCGATGGAAAAGCTGACCTAGTGTTTATATGTTTGTGTTTTTCTATTCTAGTAAAAAAAAAATGCAAAAACTCAATGAAACCGACAACCTCATCAGGTTCATCGAAAAAATACTGCGAAACACAAGAAACACACATTACAAAAATCAGAATTTCAGAAAGGCAACACTTGTCCAATTTGCCAAATACATGCAGACCTGGATACCAGAGGTCACTTCCACCGTGATTCAGAACAAAATCAATAGCATCAGGAACACCTACAGGAAGAGATATCTAAAAGTGCAGGCCTCTCGGAGGTCAGGAGCAGCAGCAGGTGATGTACAGGAGACCAAGCTGTGGTATTACCAATACCTGCGGTTTCTGGATGATCAGTTTGAGGCCCGGGAATCACTTTCAAGTCTTCCTCCCACCCTTCCTTCCAGCGTGCCTTCCAGCGTGCCTTCCACAGTTCCCCCCACCCCTGCAGAGGGTGCCGAGGAGCTGGCTGACCTAGAGGAGGCAGATCTGCGCATCTTCAGTGAGGTATAGTAGTTTACAACATATTTCTTGGCTGCAAATTATTGTTGGTTTAACGAGATGATTTTGTAAACAAAAAGGAAAGCTTGGAAACACAAACAAAAGTCGTGAGCAGAAAGAATTGTGTCAGGGATCCCAACTGCAGGGGTCAGAATGAGAGTCTGTTAAATTTTTAAAAAATAAAATAAAAAAAACAGTCAAGAGCTTGAAAATGTGTGTGATTGATTTTGCTAAAACTAAAACCATGTCCCTTTTTTCTACACAGGAAGAGATCAGCCAGGAGGCGGCAGCTCCGGAGGGTGGTAGCCAGGAGAAGGAAGGGGTGAGTGCCAGCCAGGAGGAGGCTGGGCCGAGTGGCAGTCAGTAGGTGCCCAGGCCCAGTGGCAGCACCGTATCACAGGTGCCTCCCCTCCAGATGCGCCCACCTCGAAGAAGAAGGCGCGTTAGCCAGCTGGAGGAGGAGTCCCTGCGGGTCATCAGGGAGGCATCTGAGATAATGCGGCCCCCCTGAACCCAGTTGAGAGCTTCAGCTACTATCTGGCCAACAAGCTGCAAGGTTTGGGGGAGGAACAACGGGGCATGTTCTAAGACCTGATGGCATCTGTGGTACGGTGGGCAAGAATGGGCGAGCTGACCAGGACCACAGATTTGTGGGACCCGGCCCGGGCTCCTCCGCCTCCTTCTCCTGCTGCCACATTTTCACCACCTGCAAGGGGTCATGGAAGGAGCCGTGGAAGTAACGCTGCAAGGCAGCCTGGAAGGAAGGCTGTAAGGAAGACCAAAAAGTGATTCCCTGGCTTCAAGCTGATTTGGCCCCAAACTGAGGTTGTTGTAGTACCACAGCTTGGGGTCATGTATGACATCTGCTGCTGCTTCTGATTTCTGGGATTTGGGGAGCACATTGTAAGGGAGTCCTGATGTTGTTGCTTTTGTTCTGGATCATGGTGGAATGTGCCTTTGGTATGCAAAGTCTGCATATATTTGGTGGATTGGGCAAGTGTTGCCCTTCTTTTTTTTTTGTTTGGAAATTGCCTGAATAAATGGCTAGTTAATTTAAGTAAAATACGTGTCTATTGTGTTTTTCTGGGGAATAGCCATCAACCATTTTAGAAATACAATGTGTAATTACACAACTTCCTTGAGGCGGGGTGAAAAAAAAAGATTGGTGTGATAACTTGAGAAACCAAAAAATGACATTTCTCAAAAAAAAAAAAAAACATTGGTGTGATAACTTGATAAAAAAATATAAAAAATGTTACCAAAAAAAAATAAAATATGTGGAGTCCAAAAAAATTATTTTGGAGATCTGGCTTTATAAAAAAATATAAAAAAAAATGAGATCACAAGCAAAAAATAAAATAAGTCAGTATGGGAGAACTCTGTCTAAATAGCATCAGCAAAACATGTTCATTCTAGCCATAGATAAAAATGCGCTGCAATAAACGAGACACTAATTTTAAAAATGTAGAATGTGCCATCTCAAAAACGAACGTGAGTTTTAAAAGGAAGGAGCGCTCCCGTCCCCTCATTTAGTCTGAGCATGCGTGGACTTTTAACCGATGGTCGTGCGTACTAACCATTGATTTTGACCGATTGGTTAGGCATCCATCGGTTGAATTTTAAAGCAAGTTCTAAATTTTTGGACCGAAGGATAAAGGACCGATGGGGCCCACACACAGTCGGTTTGGTCCGATGAAAAGGTCCTTCAGTCCGTTTCCATCGGTTTTGACCAACCGTGTGTAGGCGGCCTAAGGCCTTGTACACACGAGCAGACATGTCCGATGAAAACTGTCCGCAGACCGTTTTCATCGGACATGTCTGCTGGGAGCTTTTGGTCTGATGTGTGTACACACCATCAGACCAAAATCCCCACGGACAGAGAACGTGGTGACGTATAAGACACTGACGTTCTCTAACACGCGAGTTCAATGCTTCCACGCATGCGTCGAATCAATTTGACGCATGCGCGGGATTTCGGGCCGCTGGTTATACGTCATAACCAGCGGACATGTCCGATGAGTCGTACTAACCATCGGACATGTCCGACGGACATGTTTCCAGCGGACAAGTTTCTTAGCAGAAAGAAAGAAACTTTTGTCCACTGGAAACCTGTCCGCTAGGCCGGAAAACTGTCCGCTAGGCCCTACACACGGTCGGACATGTCCGCGGAAACTGGTCCGCTGACAAGTTTCAGCGGACATGTTCGGTCGTGTGTACAAGGCCTCAGAGTTTTTCAGATTTTCAATTCAAGAATTGGTTTAAAATTAGCATTGTTTATTATTTTTGGCTAATAATTAGCCATGTTTATTTAAATAAAGCAAAAAACAATATTCTAAGTGCACATACTCAAAACAAGCAATCAGAATTCATCATTAACTCATATAACTGCAATAAACCTAAATATGTTTTGTTGTTATGGGTAAATGCACATTGTGCTAAAATCATTGCATTTTGTCTTCCCGATTAAATAGTCTGTTGAGGAGTAAAATGCCTTATTTCGCACATTTCCAAAAATATGTTATATTTATATTAATAAGGAAACAATGTATACATCAAGAAAGCTGTCTTTATTGTAATATTTGATACAGGAGCCTTATCTACATTAAAAATATATATTTGCATTTACCATGTAGCAAAAGTGTTAAAAAAAAGTAAGGGTTAATGTACAGCAATTGTTATTACTTACATTTGAGCCTACTTAGATAAAGTTATTTTTCAGTTCCTAAAATAGTGATACATTTAAACAGTATCTAAATGGACAAGGATGTATTAATTGAATCTGTTGTATCTGTAAATGATAGTTTGGATTTTCCCTGATGTGCAGAAAAATAAATAAATAAATGTACTAAAGATACATGTTGAAGATACATGTATTAGGCTTACTTCTACAATTAACCAGCATCTAAAATTTGTATAACATTACTCAAGGTTACTGTACAGTTTAATATTTATAGACACAGTCAAATATTTAATGATCTGCGTCTTCAAATATTAAACATGTTCTTACATTCTCTATAACTTCAAAAGTTATTCTTTTTCCAATCCTCTTCAGATTGACTACACCTTGGAGAATATAAAGTACAGCAAGACTATATAAATACATTGATTTATCTGTTCAGGATAGGATGATGTGCTTAAAGGTGAGGGTGGAAGGCATACCTTTGCCTTATTAACTGCTCAATATTTAAAGCAATAACCGGGAAACCAACCTGGGCTGTCAAAGGTAAAATAAATAATACATTCAATGAAAGTTATGTGAATTCAGCTGCATGTGAAAGCTTTGTTCACAGTGACCAGGTAATGGAAGAAATTAAACATTTATAACAACAAATTAACAGTGCACATCTGTAAATATATAAATAAATAGGATTGTTAGCCTAATGGGCTAGCACATAAATGTTCCATCATACATTTACATATGTAACCAATAAATCAGAAAATATTTTTTTACTGGAAAAAAGTAGATATATCAGTCATATCAGGACAACTTGACTTAGTAATATAGAACTAACATCTGTATATTAAAGCGGTGGTTCACCCTTAGAGGGCACTTTTTAGCCTTAGATTCCTGCTCGTTTTTACTAGGGGAATCGGCTATTTGTTTTAAAATATGAGCATTACTTACCCGTTTACGAGATGCATCCTCTCCGTCGCTTCCGGGCATGGGCTGCGGGAATGGGCGTTCCTTCTTGATTGACAGTCTTCCGAGAGGCTTCCGACGGTCGCATCCATCGTGTCACGATTTTCCGAAAGAAGCCGAACGTCGGTGCGCAGGCGCAGTATAGAGCCACACCGACGTTCGGCTTCTTTCGGGTACGAGTGACGCGATGGATGCGACCGTCGAAAGCCTCTCGGAAGACTGTCAATCAAGAAGGAATGCCCGCTCCCGAAGACCCATACCCGGAAGCGACGGAAGAAGATGCATCTCGAAAACGGGTAAGTACGGATCATATTTTAATACAAATAGCCGATTCCCTTAGACCGAACGAGCGGGAATCTAAGGGGAAAAGGGGAAAATTTTTATAAATGGGTGAACTCCCGCTTTAAGTACTCCTTGAAAATGTGGTGTAGATACCAGCTCACAGGAAACTTGTGCTCTTTGCTTTCTGGAGTAATACATGTGTTTTTACTTAGGTGGATTGCAAGCCACTGGTGTGCATTTTTGCACCTTGCAAAGGCTATAGGTTTTTGAAACTGTTACGACCCTGATTCTGAGAACACTCTGTCTCAAGTTTAGACTCCAGCTGTAGAGGCCTATCAGAATTAACCACCAGCTCACTCTCACTGAACTATAAGAGTATGGGGTCTATATCATCATATCCTCTGATTGGAGCAAAACATGTAATAATAGTTTAATACTTGTTAAACTATATAGTAACCTTTGTCTAGAGCAATGACAAGGATAAGTCTTTAGTAAGTGCTTTTTGAATATATAGGTACTGAACTTGGGTCATGTAGGAAATTAGCACTCCTGATATAATATATAGAAGCAAAACCTCAATATATTTAGAGCAAGTATCTCAATAGTTAATATGTATTTCTGAAAGAGAGAGAAGGAGGTAGTCCAGACTATGGGCAACAACACTAACTATATGGCAAAATAGTCTTTAAACACAAGCAGTTAAAGAGGTAGTGTGGACCAGGTCAGTTTGCATAGTAGTAGATGGTAATCCCAATGTGCAATAATATGCTCTATATAATTATGCAGTTTAAGAAGTAGTGTGAACCAGGTCTGTTTGCACAGGAGTAGATGGTAATCCCTTTATGCAGTAATATGCTATATATCCTTATGCAGTTTAAGAAGTAGTGTGAACCAGGTCTGTTTGCACAGGAGTAGATGGTAATCCCTTTATGCAGTAATATGCTATATATCCTTATGCAGTTTAAGAAGTAGTGTGAACCAGGTCTGTTTGCACAGGAGTAGATGGTAATCCCTTTATGCAGTAATATGCTATATATCCTTATGCAGTTTAAGAAGTAGTGTGGACCAGGTCTGTTTGTACAGGAGTAGATGGTAATCCCAATATGCAGTAATATACTCTATATACTTGCGGTTAGGAGGTAGTCCAGACTGGGAAAATAAGCACAGGTGTAACGCTGGTGGTCCTTCTATCTAGTATAGCAACTAAGATCTGGATCCAAGTATCCCAAAAGTGAAGTTCAAGGTTGGTGTGAGTTGGTGGAGGGTCTCCAGGTGGCGACAGGGTCCAACAGGAATATTCCAACAACCTGTCGCCAGTGCTGGAGGTTTAAATAGCCCGGTCTCCCATGCACGCCGAGCGCCGCACACTGGAACGCACTTCCGCGTTCCAGCGTGGAGCGCAGACGTCCGCGTACCGGAAGTGACGCGGATGTCTTTGTGAATGGAGCGCAGCTGTCATATTAGGTAAAGCTGCGCTCCTAGTACATAAATTAACGCTAATAGCGTTACATACTCCCCTCCTCAAGGGGGCCCATCCGGGGCGCCTAATAGGAGATGGTTTATCAGGATATTTGTGATGGAACTGCTTAATAAGTCTAGGGGCATGAATATCTGATGAGCATTCCCAGGAATCATCTGTGGGAGAATAGCCTTTCCAACGAATCAAGTATTGAATGGAAGAACCTCTCCTCCTAGAATCCAAAATTTTCTCTACTTGATATTCAGTCTCACCAAAAACTTGAACTGGTGGAGGAGGTTGTGGATCTCTGTTTGGAAAAGGGTTTGGTTTGAAAGGTTTAATTAATGAAACATGGAAGGATGGATGAATCTTCCAATCGGAGGGTAGAATTAATCTGACAGCATTATTGTTAATGATGTGGGAAATTGGAAAAGGTCCCGTGTACTGACGGCCAAGTTTCTTAGAAGGAATCTTGAGTCGTAAATTCCTAGTAGATAACCATACCAAATCTCCAATCTTATAAGATGGGGGTTTTGTTCTATGAGAATCGTAGTACTTCTTTTGTCTAATCTGCGCATCTTCAAGATTAGAACGGAGAGTATCTAGAGTATCCTTTATGGTTGATAAAAGATTCTGAACAGCAGGGACATTAGTTGAAGGAAAAGTAGACGGTAAATTATTAGGATGAAAACCATAATTTGCGTAAAAAGGTGAAAACTGGGAGGATGAACTGGAGGCGTTGTTGTAAGCAAATTCTGCATGTGGAAGTAAATGAAACCAGTCGTCTTGGAGGTGGGTGCAGTAACAGCGCAGATATTGTTCCAGTGTTTGATTTACCCGTTCTGTTTGCCCATTAGTTTGGGGGTGATAGGCGGTAGACATGCGATGATCTATTTGTAGCGTTTGACAGAGAGCTTTCCAGAATCTGGAAATGAATTGTGAGCCTCTATCTGAAATGATCTGAGATGGTAAGCCATGAAGTTTAAGAATATTGGATATGAAAGCCTTTGCCGTCTCTTGAGAGGTTGGTAACCTCTTCAAAGGTACAAAATGGGCCATCTTTGTTAAAACATCAACTGTGACCATGATGGTGTTTGTTCCATTTGACCTTGGGAGGTCAACTATGAAATCCATAGAAATAACGTCCCAAGGTCTATTTGGTACTGGGATAGAAGTTAATAGACCATAGGGAGGTTTTCTAGAATGTTTGTTGGTGGCACAGGTCTGACAAGAATTAACATAGTCCTGAACTGTCTTTGTGAGATTTGGCCACCAGTAATTTCTCTTGACTAGATGAAGGGTCTTAGTAATGCCAGGATGTCCTGCAAGTGGAGCATCATGAAGTTGTTTTAGTAACATAAGTTGCAATTTTGGTGGAACATATATCTTGTTGTTAAAAGTTAATAGTCCGTTAGACTCTTGTTGTAAACCCATAGGTAAATGAGATCTCTCTTTAGTGAGGGTTTGAATAAGCAACTTATTGAAGGTCATAGTAGTACCCAGAATCCTATTGGATGGAATAATTGAAAATGGTGGAAGCTCCAATGTTTGTTCTTCATGCATACGAGACAAAGAGTCTGCTTTAGTATTTTGAGTGCCAGGAAGGTAGGAAATAACAAAATTGAATCTATCGAAAAATAGACTCCATCTGACTTGACGGGCAGAGAGAGTTTTGCAAGATTTTAAGTGTTGTAAATTTCGATGATCAGTGAGGATGGTGATAGTATGTGTTGAACCCTCCAGCAAATGTCTCCAGTTAGAGAGAGCATCTCTTATTGCTAGTAATTCTTTCTCGCCAATAGGATAATTTTTTTCCGCTGAGGAGAGTGTCCTGGAAAAAAAAGGCAACTGGATGTAGTGGTTCCGATAATGTAGGTTGTTGGGAGAGTACAGCGCCAAGAGCAAAATGCGAAGCATCTACTTCTAATGTAAAATGGTATGATGGATTTGGCAATTGAAGAATAGGAGCAGAAGTGTAACTATTCTTGAGTGTGTCAAAAGATTTCTGTGCTTCATCATTCCAAACAAAAGGTATCTTTGAACTGGTTAAGCTGGTTAATGGTCTCACAATAGCTGAAAAGTTCTTTATGAACTTTCTGTAGTAATTTGAAAAACCGAGAAATCTCTGAAGAGCTTTCCTAGTTTGTGGTGAAGGCCAGGACAGAATACAATCTACCTTAGATCGATCCATCTGAACTCCACTAGGAGTAATTTGGTAACCCAAGAAGGAAATAGTAGTTTGATTGAATACACACTTTTCAAGTTTTGCATACAAAGAGTGTGTCCTAAGCCTAGCCAGAACCCAGCGCACATGTTTGTGATGTTCATCCTGATTCTCAGAATAAATTAAGATGTCGTCCAAATAAATTACAACGCAAATATCAAGTAGATCATGAAAAATATCATTAATGAACCACTGAAAAGTTGCTGGAGCGTTACACAAACCAAAAGGCATTACACAATACTCAAAAAGGCCATATCGGGTTTTGAAGGCAGTTTTCCATTCGTCACCCGAACGGATTCTGATCAGATTATATGCACCTCTGAGGTCCAGTTTTGTATAGATCTTGGCGTTCTGTAGACGCTCAATGAGTTCCGGAATGAGTGGTAATGGGTATCTATTTTTTACAGTGATATTATTGAGGGAACGATAATCAATGATTGGTCGGAGTGAACCATCTTTATTTTTTACAAAAAAGAGAGCTGCACTTGCTGAAGAGGTGGAGTTCCTAATAAACCCCTTTTTTAGATTCTCATCGAGGTACTCTTTTAAATGTACAAGCTCTGGTTGAGAGAGGGGGTAGATTCGAGCAGTAGGAATAGGACTGTCGGGAATAAGGTCTATGGGACAGTCGTAAATTCTATGTGGAGGAAGTTTATCTGCATTAGTCTTACTGAATACATCAAGGAAATCATGTAAATATTCAGGTAGGTCATGTGGAATGGCGTCAGAGAAAGAGATGATGCATGGGGAATAACAGAACTGTTTACAATAATCAGACTGTAAAGAAATTGATTTGGTGGACCATAAGAAAATAGGCTGATGAAGAAGTAACCATGGGAGGCCTAGAACAATGGGAAAGACAGGTGAGGAAATAATATCAAATTTGAGGGTCTCAGAATGACCAGTGGCACATGTAACCTTTAGGGGAGATGTCTGAGATATAACAGGACCATGAGTTGAACTGGACCCATCAATAAAAGTGAGTGACACTGGATTTTGCTTAAACACACAGGGAATTTTATTTGATTCTACAATACTTGAATCTATAAAGTTGCCGCAGGCTCCGCTGTCGACCATTGCTTCAATGGAAATCTCTTCTTGATCCCACTGTAGAGTAAGAAGGATAAAGATATATCGATTAGACGTGGAAAGGGATGAGTCTAATTTATTAATGTGGGAAAATTTACCTTCAGAGTTTTTCTTAAGTAGAGGACAGGTAGACACAATGTGGTCTGGAGCTGAACAATAAAGACATAGATTATTGGCTCTACGGCGTTGCTTTTCTGCTGGAGTCAAAGGTCCTCTTATAGTTCCAAGTTCCATTGGAGACTCTTTTGAAGGCGATCTGAATCTCCTGAAGGAAGTGACTGGGTATGTATTTGCACGTTCTGCCTTTCTCTCACGCAGACGGCGATCGATAGTCACTGATAGGTGCATGAGGTCTTCTAGAGTATCAGGGAGCACGACGCGAGCAAGCTCATCCTTCATAGCCTCTGATAAACCCAAACGAAATTGATTTCTAAGAGCAATCTCTGACCATTGGGTCTCCCTGCTCCAGCATTTAAATTCTGAAATAAAGTCCTCCACAGGCCTCTTACCCTGTTTGAGGGTTCTGATTGAATTTTCAGCTGTTAGCTGTTTGTTAGGATCTTCATATAAGAGAGACATCTCATTAATGAAAGTATCAAAAGCTCCCAAAAGATCTCCATGTTCTTCTATGTATGTATCAGCCCACACTCTGGGTTCACCTCTGAGATAGGTAACTAAAGTGAGGATCTTTATTCTATCAGAGTAATAAGTGCGCGGACGTAATTCGTACATCAAACGACATGAACTAATAAATTGTTTATAATTCTTCCTTTCACCAGAAAAAAGTTCTGGTGGGCAGACCTTAGCTTCAGGTCTGTCTCTAGCTTGTGCATGATTGAGATTGCGTAAGGTATCATTCTGAACACGCAATTCATTCATGTTAGCAGTCAGGTTATCCACTCTTTGGGAGAGTGTAACTAAATGATTTGCAAGTTCAGCTGGATCCATCTTGAATGTTTCCCTTTTTTTTTTTTTTTTTTTTTTTTTTTTTTTTTTTAAAGAGGTTGGAATATTATGTTACGACCCTGATTCTGAGAACACTCTGTCTCAAGTTTAGACTCCAGCTGTAGAGGCCTATCAGAATTAACCACCAGCTCACTCTCACTGAACTATAAGAGTATGGGGTCTATATCATCATATCCTCTGATTGGAGCAAAACATGTAATAATAGTTTAATACTTGTTAAACTATATAGTAACCTTTGTCTAGAGCAATGACAAGGATAAGTCTTTAGTAAGTGCTTTTTGAATATATAGGTACTGAACTTGGGTCATGTAGGAAATTAGCACTCCTGATATAATATATAGAAGCAAAACCTCAATATATTTAGAGCAAGTATCTCAATAGTTAATATGTATTTCTGAAAGAGAGAGAAGGAGGTAGTCCAGACTATGGGCAACAACACTAACTATATGGCAAAATAGTCTTTAAACACAAGCAGTTAAAGAGGTAGTGTGGACCAGGTCAGTTTGCATAGTAGTAGATGGTAATCCCAATGTGCAATAATATGCTCTATATAATTATGCAGTTTAAGAAGTAGTGTGAACCAGGTCTGTTTGCACAGGAGTAGATGGTAATCCCTTTATGCAGTAATATGCTATATATCCTTATGCAGTTTAAGAAGTAGTGTGAACCAGGTCTGTTTGCACAGGAGTAGATGGTAATCCCTTTATGCAGTAATATGCTATATATCCTTATGCAGTTTAAGAAGTAGTGTGAACCAGGTCTGTTTGCACAGGAGTAGATGGTAATCCCTTTATGCAGTAATATGCTATATATCCTTATGCAGTTTAAGAAGTAGTGTGGACCAGGTCTGTTTGTACAGGAGTAGATGGTAATCCCAATATGCAGTAATATACTCTATATACTTGCGGTTAGGAGGTAGTCCAGACTGGGAAAATAAGCACAGGTGTAACGCTGGTGGTCCTTCTATCTAGTATAGCAACTAAGATCTGGATCCAAGTATCCCAAAAGTGAAGTTCAAGGTTGGTGTGAGTTGGTGGAGGGTCTCCAGGTGGCGACAGGGTCCAACAGGAATATTCCAACAACCTGTCGCCAGTGCTGGAGGTTTAAATAGCCCGGTCTCCCATGCACGCCGAGCGCCGCACACTGGAACGCACTTCCGCGTTCCAGCGTGGAGCGCAGACGTCCGCGTACCGGAAGTGACGCGGATGTCTTTGTGAATGGAGCGCAGCTGTCATATTAGGTAAAGCTGCGCTCCTAGTACATAAATTAACGCTAATAGCGTTACAGAAACATGCCATGATTATGCTGTTTATAAACCCTACACATATCTTTGTAAAATAAGACTGCAGCTAAAAACATCACACGGAAATTCAACAATTTACATATTCTTACCAAGCATAAAAAAGTTTTAAAATAACCCCCACTGTTTGGGGATGAGCTGAGTATTCAGTCTGAATATGAGTTCAGACTGAACATTTGCTGGCCAGACATTCGGCCAAATCCGGAACTTTTGGTATGTCAGAATGTCCCATAATGCATTACCAAAGCCAACATTGACCAAAGTCTTGCACCTGACCTCTACTCAGGGGCAAGACTTTGGCCAGTGAGGGTTTTGACTTAAAGTGGTTGTATAGGGCCAGATTCACAGTGGAGATACGACGGTGTATCTGCTGATACGCCGTCGTATCTCTGTTTCTATCAATGCGACTGATTCATAGAATCAGTTACGCATAGATAGCCAGAAGATCCGACAGGTGTAATTGTTTTACACTGTCGGATCTTAAGATGCAATACCGCGGCCGCCGCTGGGGGGAGTTTGCGTCGTAAACCATCGTTGGGTATGCAAATTAGGAGTTACGGCGATTCCCGACGGGTTTTCTCGTTCGCTACGTCGCCGCTAGTCTAGTTTCCCATCGCAAAGTTAGTCATTTTTTTTGGTGCCTTAACTTTACACAGCAATCGTATTGCTGTATAAAGTATGGCCGTCGTTCCCGTGTCAAAATGTAAAAAATAACGTTGTTTGCGTAAGCCGTCCGGAAATACAGAATTACGCTATGCGCGTCGCCATTCGAAAAAATTACGTCACGGCGTGCAATGCACGACGGGAGTTCGGAAACGGAGCATGCGCAGTAGGTCCGGCGCGGGAGCGCGCCTAATTTAAATGGCACACGCCCATTTAAATTGGCCCGCCTTGCGCCGGAGGCCGCCGGCGTAGGTTTTCATCGCAAGTGCTTGGTGAATCAGGCACTTGCGATGAAAAATTGTGGCGGTGTAACGTATCTACGATACGTTACGCCGCCGCTCTTCTATGTGAATCTGGCCCAAAGTCTCCACAATAAACTCCCATGATAGGTTCTCTTATGGGGAAAAAGTACGGACAAAGGGGCAGAGTGCAAAGTACGGACAAAGGGGCAGATCCACAAAGATCTGCCCCGGCGCAGCGTATCTGAGATACGCTACGCCGCCGTAACATACTTTTTTTGGTTTGAATCCTGAAAGAATTTGCGCCGTAAGTTACGGCAGCGTAGTGTATTTCTCGCGGCGTAACGGCGCCTAATTCAAATCAACGAGTAGGGTGCGTGTTTCATTTAAATGAAGAGCGTCCCCGCGCTGAACGAACTGCGCATGCGCCGTCCCTAAATTTCCCGCCGTGCATTGCGCTAAATGACGTCGCAAGGACGTCATTGCTTTGGCGTGGACGTAAATTACGTCCATCCCGATTAACGGATGACTTACGCAAACAACATTTTTTTTTAAATTATACGCGGGAACGACGGCCATACTTAACATTGCGTACGCCACCAAATAGCAGTTTTAACTATACGCCGGAAAAAGCCGACTAGAGATGACGTAAAAGAATGCGACGGCCGCTTGTACGTTCGTGGATCGTCAGAAATAGCTAATTTGCATACTCGACGCAGATTACGACAGGAACGCTACCCAGCAGACTTTGAAGAATTGCATCTTAGATCCGAAGGCGTACAAAGACGTACGCCTGTCAGATCTAACCCAGATGCCATCGTATCTTGTTTTGAGGATTCAAAACAAAGATACGACGCGGGAAATTTGAATGTACGCCGGCATATCAGTAGATACGCCGGCATACTCTCTGTGTGGATCTGCCCCAGTGTGTTTTTTTTTCTTAGGCCTGGTACACACGATAGGATTGATCCGCGGATACGGTCCGCCGGACCGTATCCGCGGATAAATCCTCTGCGGATTTTAATCCGATGGAGTGTACACACCATCGGATTGAAATCTGCGCCGAATTCCCATCGCGGTGACGTGTCGCGCCGTCGCCGCGATGATGACGCGGCGACGTGCGCGACGCTGTCATATAAGGATATCCACGCATGCGTCGAATCATTACGACGCATGCGAGGGATGGGTTCGGACGGATCGATCTGGTGAGTCTGTACAGACCACCGGATCGATCCGCTGGTGCCGATTCCAGCGGATAGATTTGTAAGCATGTCTACAAATTTTTATCTGCTGGAAATCGGAAATATCCGCGGATAAATATCCGCTGGAACGTACACACCAGGGGATCTATCCGCTGAAACCGATCCGCTGAGATTTTTCAGCGGATGGATCCTCTCGTGTGTACGGGGCCTTAGAGTAACTCCAGTTTTGTTGAGAAAAAAACATTCCCCTCCGGGTGATCTATGTACAATGATTTTCACGAACTTTGTTGCAGATTCCTACCTTTTTGTATTCTGAAAAAATCCCTGTGTGTTTGTCTGTGCCCATGAAAAGCAGTGAGTCTAATGGGAGTGGTTTCCTAATTATTAACCAGCTGTTGCACCTGCAAAGCTCTAATGAGGAACATTGCAGGGCCTGCATCCCTTTAGACATGATTTCCTATTGGAAGTATCTTCACCAAATATTATGTTTTTATTGCAGGGGATGCCTGAAATCCGAATTGTATTTTAGTGCAGACTTCTGGGAAAATCAGTGAGCCAATCACACAAGTATGAAAAGACATATCTTTGTACAGAACACCTCCAGCTAGCCATATTTCATTGCATTTCACAGAAAATGACAGAGCTGCAGATTGAAAAGGAAAGTTAATTTTTAATAACATTCAATTACAATATAATTTGCAAATTGTCTATCATACAATATTTATCTTTATTTGCAATTTTTTTCCCACGAAAGTGGAGTTACCCTTTAACCCTTTTGCTGCCAGGCCCTGTGCTCCATTTCGTACACTCAGGTGGCCAGACCGTTTTTGCAATTTTTCCTTTGCTTTTTTATTTTTTACTTATAGCTTTAAACGTTTGTAAAATACCCCCCAAACCATATATTTTCTGAAAGCACATGACCAGTAGAATAAAAAGAAGGTGCTACTAATTTCTAAGGTCCCACAATATTTGCGCAAATGTTTATTAAAAATATTTTTGCCAAGAATCCACTAAAGTCATACACTTAAATACACAGCAAATTTTACAAAATTCCTACTATATATAAAAGCATAACCTGTATTGAAAAAAAATATACGTGTAGTGACACCTAATGTAGAACAATGTGTCAAAAGTTGTATAAGGCAGCGCTTACCAGTGGCGGTGCGTCCATAGGGACGCAGGAGCGCCGCCCCCTCTGGCTCGCTCACAGCCAGTAAAATATACAGATTCATACACTGTATGAATCTGTATATTTTCGCCGCTGCCGTCCACTATTCAGCTGGCCGGAAGTTGAGCGCCGGTCAGCTGAATAGCGGCAGCTGACTGGCTGTGTGGAAGTGCCTATCAGGGCCAGCGGCCCTGATAGGCTGTCCGAGTACAGCCCTGAGGCTGTAGTCGGCTTCCTGAAGCTCATCCTCGGGGCGTACCGGCCGTACGCCCGAGGATAAGACTGACAGGCGTCTCAGCCAATCAGGTAACCTGATTGGCTGAAGCGTCATCGAGGGCGGGACGAGGGACATCGAGGGACGTAGAAGCCATAAAGGTAAGTGCCGGGGGGGGGGGGGGGTACTGGGCACAGTGGCTACAAGTGGGGGCACAGTGGTGACAATTGGGGGCTGTGTTTGATGGCATAGTGGTGACAATTGATGGCACAGTAGCTGCGTTTGATGGTATGGCACAGTGGCTGTGTTTTGATGGCATGGCACGGTGGCTGCGTTTTGATGGCATGGCACAGTGGCTGCGTTTTGATGGCATGGCACAGTGGCTGCGTTTTGATGGCATGGCACAGTGGCTGCGTTTTGATGGCACGGTGGCTGCGTTTTGATGGCATGGCACAGTGGCTGTGTTTTGATGGCATGGCACAGTGGCTGCGTTTTGATGGCATGGCACAGTGGCTGCGTTTTGATGGCATGGCACAGTGGCTGCGTTTTGATGGTACGGTGGCTGCGTTTTGATGGCATGGCACAGTGGCTGCGTTTTGATGGCATGGCACAGTGGTTGCGTTTTGATGGCATGGCACAGTGGTTGCGTTTTGATGGCATGGCACAGTGGTTGCGTTTTGATGGCATGGCACAGTGGTTGCGTTTTGATGGCATGGCACAGTGGCTGCGTTTTGATGGCATGGCACAGTGGCTGCGTTTTGATGGCATGGCACAGTGGTTGTGTTTTTATGGCATGGCACTGTGGCTGCGTTTTGATGGCACAGTGACTGCATTTGATGGCATGGCACAGTGGTGACAATTGATCGGTACAGTGAGGCTGCAATTGTTTTTTTTTTTTTTTTCGTTTGCGCCCCCCCCAAAAATTTTGAGCACCAGCTGCCACTGGCGCTTACATAACATAAATAAATAAATAAAACAAATTCACATATAATTTTAACTGAATAAATGTATAAGTGAATGACCACCCTATATGTGAAAATAAATTAACAGTGCAAATAAAAAATGCAAAAATATGACAGTTAATCTCCAATCCGTGAATGTGATGAGTGTGTATTAAATAAAAAGTTCATAGGTGACAAATCTTTCCAGAATCTTCAAAGAATCTTCCACCACACCAATGTGTTAAAGTGACTCCACCACCCTTAAATGCGCACTCACCGCAACCATAGGCCTCACACTCTCGTGTTTTGGCAGATATGCTTATACAGGATCACTCAGATCAAACAATGTAAATCCGTATCAGTGCAGTGAACTCCAAGAAGGTTGCCACATAAATGATGAAAGAAAATGTACAATAGTGTGATACCGCAAAGCAACTTTAATAAAACACCATATAAAATCCTCCAAAAAATGCACTCACAAACAATCTCTTTAAAGCACGCAGTGAAATGACTCCAAAAAAACCAAAGTGTTGTACAAAGAAAACGGCTTCTCCAGATGCACAAGTGGTCACTGTGGACCTACGAACAACCCAGAGGTGCTCACAGCCCTTTGCAGTATACTGGAGCGAATGCTGTAATAGGTGCCTGGTATAGCTCAATCCAAGTAATTCAGGATCGAAAATGGAAGTGACCTAGTGACCACGCCCCGACATGTTTCGTCACGTGGACTTAGTCATGGGGTTGGTCACCAGGTTCCAGGTCCTCCCTTAAATATGCTGTCAATTAATTAATGATCACCTGCATCCAGGAGCATGCCAATTGAAACAAGCGCTGAGTGGACCTCCGTCTCTCTCAGCTGTCCTTGCGTCCGTGCGTGTATGAGGCGAGGATCAAACGCCCCAATCACGTGATGGTCAGCTGACAGCACCTAATGCGTGTGAGCGGAGCGTGAGTCCCCAGCGGTTACGCTAATGAACTGCACCCGCTCCAGCTATATAGATTTAAATGGTGAAAAGAAAACAAAAGGTCTAAAGCTTATAATTTGCTTATCGGGTGTCCACGTGACCATGTGTCATCTTAAACACATAGATGCATTTAATAAAAGTATCAAATACTGCACCAACTAAAAAAGTACATATATGCCCTTCTGTTAACATAAAGAGCGCTTGAATGGTTAAACACTTACATATCAAATCTAAAATGTATATTTAAAAATATATTAGATAAAAAACCTCATATAGATAATATAAAGAATATACAAATTTAAAATAGATAAGAAGCTACTGAAAGGAGGTATCTGTATGCCCTGTGTGTATATGAATACTTAAGTGTAAGTCAAGTGGGTGACTCTTGACCTATATACAAAAAAAGGTCAGACAGTCATATGGTCAAGATATAGTGATGATCTTGATAAGTGCCCCAGTTGCACAGCACTCATGTATAGACATATATCAAAATCAATCCATCAATTTCTCCTTTCATAAATTACAGTCCCATGATTACAAAATATCAATAGAAACATTTACGCATTGCTAATGAAGCAGTTTACGTCCAATTCTATATTGAGCCCCCTAGGGAAATTACTTTTTAAAAGGAAGATCCACTTCGTCTTACACTGTGACAAATCTCTCACCCTATTCGAGCCCCTCCACGAAGGGTGGACACAATCTATGCCACAGAACTGGGCAAGAGAGGGATATTTATTAGGTTTCTCTTTAAAGTGTACTGAAACACTAGGATAGTCAAAGCCCTTCTTGATGTTGGCCAGGGGTCGTAGGGCTGGATAAGGAGTTCTACCACACCCAGTTATTAAACCTTCTGGGAGACACCACTACATATACAAGGTTAACTTCAGACCCCACTGAACCATATAAATCACAACTTGATGCCTTGGTAGAGTGGGGATATCGGATTGGGGCCTTGAATTTAAAGGAGAAAAAATACCTGGCTCCCTCTGCTTGCAGGATACTGATGATTTATACACTGCCCAAAATTCATAAAAATTAAAGTATTTAGCCTGCACGCACGATTGTCAATGGGATTGGATCCATTTCTGCCAGATTAGGAGAATATCTAGAGAAATTTCTCCAACCGAGTGTACGGGACACCAAGGCATATCTTAAGGATACAGCTGATTTACTACAGTCCTTGCAAGAAGTGATTAGTAAGCCAGAAACAGAAATTTTTCTAATAACAGCACTGCTGAGCGCAGTGGGGGTGGTTCAAACAGACGGCCCTTTTTTAACTACCAACCCTTTCATAACCTGTATTGAGTTAATAAATAACAAATATTTGTAGTCTTTACATTGCGCCTTTTTTGAAAAATGTCTCAAAAAATCTGAAGGTTTTAATTTTTCCCTTACAGCTTTCAGAATTTGTGAAAGAACCCCAAACCATATATTTTCTGAAAGCATATGACCTCTAAAATAAAAAAAAGGTGCTACAGATTTTTTAGACCCCACGGTATTTGCGCACATGTTTATCAAACCAATATATTCGCACAACATACACTAAAACCATTGTTAGCAGATAAAAAAAACAGCAAATTTAAAAAAAAATCCTGCTAAATCCCTACTAAATATAAAAGCTTAACCTGTTTGGAGTTAATAAATGACCAAATAAATACATTTTTACATTGTGCCTTTTTGAAAAATGGTTAAAATCGAACATACGCAAAAATGAAAATATCTAAATTTCTCAATCCGAAGGTTTTCATTTTTCCCTTACAGCTTTCAGAATTTTTGAAAGACCCCCAAAACCATATATTTTCTTAAAGCATATGACCTCTAAAATAAAAAAAAAGTGCTACAGATTTTTTAGACCCCACGGTATTTGCGCACATGTTTATCAAACCAATATATTCGCACAATGAAAAGAACGAAGACTGGACATCCGCACTCCAAAATCGCTTAAAAAAGAGATGTCTTTTTATTTTTCAACTGTACATACAGTCACTGCAAACCAACAACATGATTGATTACCTACGGGGCTCACCTGGAGCGGTGAAAAAATTTGTCAATATATTCGCACAACATACACTAAAACCATTATTAGCAGATTTAAAAAAACAGCAAATTTAAAAAAAAAATCCTGCTAAATCCCTACTAAATATAAAAGCTTAACCTGTTTGGAGTTAATAAATGACCAAATAAATACATTTTTACATTGTGCCTTTTTGAAAAATGGTTAAAATCGAACATACGCAAAAATGAAAATATCTAAATTTCTCAATCCGAAGGTTTTCATTTTTCCCTTACAGCTTTCAGAATTTTTGAAAGACCCCCAAAACCATATATTTTCTTAAAGCATATGACCTCTAAAATAAAAAAAAAGTGCTACAGATTTTTTAGACCCCACGGTATTTGCGCACATGTTTATCAAACCAATATATTCGCAAAAAATACACCAAAACAATTAGTAGCAGATAAAAACACAGTTAATTTTACCAAATTCCTGCTAAATCCCTACTAGATATAAAAGATTAACCTGTATGGAGTCAATAAATAACAAATATTTGTAAATTAAAAATTGCGCCTTTTTCTCAAAATGATAAAAATCGAACGTACCCAAAAATGTCTTAAAAAATCTGGAGGTTTTATATTTTCACTTACAGCTTTCAGAATTTGTAAAAGACCCCCCAAACCATACATTTTCTGAAAGCACACAGAAATAAGGTGCTACTAATTTTTTAAGGCAGCACGATATTTGCGCAAATGTTTATCAAAACAATATTTTCGCTAAAAATACACTAAAATCACATGTGGCCTGACAGCCTGAAAGCTCAGTGCAGGGAGAAGATACAAGGAGCGGGAGGGAAGGAGAGATGTTCTTGGGAGCAGGAGTGGATTGGGGGTGCAGGGGCAGTATGGGGGCTATCTGACCAGTGGGGGACACATCTGGGTCCCCCCAAGCCCCCAGCAGCACCTGAAGCCGATGGGAACGGCAGAGGAGGGATGCCGGCTAATGATGGTGGCTGCGGGGGTTGGGTTTGGGGGGGCGGATCAGGTATGGGAGGGAATCAGTGCTAGGGGGAAGAAGAGGGGTAAAGGCAATAGGAAATGAGAGTGGGGGCAGTTTTAGGTGAAACAGAGTGGCAGGGGTAGAGAAGCAGGGGGCAGGGAAGCAGTGGCATAAGTGGGGGGGAGCAGTCACATTAGGGGTTAATGACTCTGATCAGCAGGTTGTAATCAGCTGATCAGGGTTAAAGAATTGTTCAGCAGAACAATTCTGATATAAGCCTATGGTCAAAATGAAGTGACCATACGCTTATAGAAGAGGGGTCCGTACGCCCAACTGACCTGGCCCCCTGCGGGCACTTCTGTAGGTCCGTACGGCATATGGACTTGGCAGTGAAAGGGTTAAGCAATGCAATGTCGAAATACCTTTTCACACCAGTGCTTCAGTGCCGTCACATAGTTTTCCTCCAGTGCGAGGGGCTCACATTCCTCTGCTGGTTTAGTTTCAATTTCAGGAGAGGATGGGAGAAGAGGGGCAGGGAGAAGATCAGCTTCACACAGACCACAGAAATGACAGGAATGGAGGGGAAGATGGAGAAGCAGCTTCTGCAGAGAGAGCAGTATGACAGAAAGACATCAAACAAGAATAATTTTCTTTTCTTTGTAAATGTCACTTTTGTTGTATCACAACCTACTGTACAGCTAGAATGATTTTTTTTATTTTTAGAATCTTTTTAGAGTCTGGATTTAGGGGAAATCCATGCAAAAAACAGAAGTATGCTCTGCTTGAAACTCCATACCCAAACCCTTAATTGAAGACTGAATTCTGTCTGGCCAGGAAGGAGTGCCAAGCACACAGATGCCCTCCTGAACCTTACTAGCCTCTCCACACAACCTTGGTCTAGTGGTTGTAGAAGTCTGTGGAAAGGTGGCTTATCAGAATCTGGACCCCAGCTACCACCCAACACTACTGGTTCACAAAATAAAGGCAACCTAGACATTAAGACACCCAAATGTTTTTATTAAGAAATAAATATACCCAAAAATGTTGTAAATCTATTGTCAATCATAATGCCTGCAGCCCACTGTCTTGCCAAATTTAAAAACCTGATGCACATGGTAAACACGTCCTATCCTGATGATTCTCCTCCTGAATGACAGTTACCCAAAGTGTCATCGAACACCGCAAAAGTTCGTCCCCCACGAATAACGAACCCCATTAAAGTCAATGGGACCGAATGTCAAAAATCAAAAGTACCCATTTTGAAGGCTTCTATGCAAGAAATTGGGCATACAATGGTTATAGGGGTCCAGGTCCTGCCCTGGGGGACATGTATCAATAAACAAAAGTTTGTGAAAAACGTAATTTTTAAATGAGCAGTGATTTTTATGTAGCGCCCTGCTCCTGTTGAACAGGCGCTGCTGTAAATTTAGTGGGGTCTGAGCTGTTATTTGGCTCAGACAAGTGTAATTGTGGGCAGTTTGGCCTCTGTTTCAGCCATGGCTGTGCTGGAAGTAACCACCATTGTTCGCCTGGGGGTGTTATTACCACCCCAGGCCAAGGGTGGCAACAGCAAAGTCAGGGTGTATTGGGTGTTCCCCCTCAGCAGCGATTCAGTGGGAGTGGTCGCCTCGCTGTGCATGCTGGGGAGGGGTACTTAAGGAACAGACGCCATTGGCACGGGGTCTGTCATCCCACGCGCCTCATGGCCCCACTGTTGGTACAGGGTCGTGGCTTCACCTGGTAGGCCCAGTAATCAGACTGTGGCCTACATTCGAAAAGGTGATCCTGTGCTGTCCATCCTAAAGGAGGAAACCGCTTGATGAAGGAAGCCAGGGGAGGACCTATCCTAGAGAGGACCATGCAAGAGGCTGGTATCTTGGGAGAAGGCCTGGAAACTTCATTGAAGGATGCGCCATACACTGAGAGGCTTGACGGTGTCACCTGTCGGGTCTAGGGTTCTACCAGGGCTGAGCTGGAGAGATCCGGGTGCTGAATCCTGTGGCAGAGGATTTCGGACCAAAAGTGTCTCCTCATAAAGGAAGGTCTGTGGCAGAGACTGTACTTTGTTTCCTTGCGCTATCCTGGCCGCTAGGCCAGTGAGAGGGACCTATCCGGGTGAGCAATACCCACTCTGACTAGAGTGGCAATGAGAGCTGTTGCTGGAAGCAGGAGTGTTTCCTATGATTATGCACCTGAACCTACTTACCTACCCTTCCACACCACCAACTTATTTTCTACTAAGTTCTACAAATCCCAGAAAAGGAAGTATACTGTGTGGACATTGGAATCTTTCGGAATCTCTTTTTCACCCTGGACAGCGAGAAGATAGAGGTAACATGCCACTCAAAAATATTCAGCAGCTCCTCCCGGGGTAGTGCTACATTTAGATTTTTAAAAGTGAAAGCATACAAATGAAAAATGCTTTCCTATATAGTGCCTGGGGGTCCCCTTAGTCTACTTGTAAAGTGGCAGATCTGTACCATGTCTAGAATCTGCTGCAGCAATAATTGCATTTTTAAAGCCCAATTTTTTTTCCTGCACGCTGCCTTTGTTTTGCTCAGCAACTGCATTGGGAACAAGATTAGAGATTCAGGTCTGGTATGGATTTAAAGGGGAACCCTGCACCAAAATAAAAAAAACTGGCGTGGGGTTCCCCCCAAAAAATCCATACCAGACCCTTATCTGAGCACACAACCTGGCAGGCCGCAGAAAAGAGGGGTGGGGGACGAGAGAGTGCCCCCTCCTGAACCGTACCAGGCCACATGCCCTCAACATGTGGAGGATGCTTTGGGGTCCAAAGCACCATGTCCCCATGTTGATGGAGACAAGCGCCTTATCCCCCCAACCCTTGCCCGGTGGTTGTGAGGGTCTGTGAGTGGGGGGCTTATTAAAATCGGCCCCTCTATGTGAACTGGTAACGGGGTACATTGTACCCCTACCATTTCACAAAAAAAAGTGTCTGATGCAACAGGATTTCCTGAGATTTCCCTGTGGTGTCACAGGTGACCCTGCCCCCCTCTGACGCCACGGGAACCCCCTGTGGTGTCGGAGGGGGGTGGTGTCACCCATGCACGTGACGGTTGTCCCCGCCCTCAGCTATTTAAGAGCTGTCACGGTGGGGTGGGTGTAGTGTCATTCGACGGGAACCTCCCATGGAGGCGGAGCATTTTATTTCTCCGTATTCTCCGCTCGAGAATGGATGATCGCTGGAATTTTTTTCTCTTTTAATAAAGGACTTGTCCCAAGCTGTCTCCTGTGTTTTTTTTTAATTTTTCACACTTTTTTGTGAAATGGTAGGGGTACCCCATTACCAATTCACATAGGGGGGTGACAAGGGATCTGGGGGTCCCCTTTGTTAAAGAGGGCTTCCAGATTCCGATAAGCCCCACGCCCGCAGACCCCCACAACCACCTTGCAAGGGTTGTGGGGATGAGGCTTGCTCAGATAAGGGTCTGGTATAGATTTTTGGGGGGAACCCAATGCCATTTTTTTTATTTTAGAGTGGGGTTGGTTCCCCTTAAAATCCATACCAGACCTGAAGGGCCTGGTATCGAATTTGGGGGGACCCCTACACAATTTTTTTTAAACATTTTGGTTCGGTTTGGTTTTTTCAATTACTTTTATCTGTATTGCGGGACCCAACAGTTAATTTTAGCAGCAAGCAGTTTTAATTGACTTTTTTCTTTCAGAAATGTCATTTTGCTGCAGGGACTTTTCTAAACACTTGGAAAATGCGCTACTTTACAGGCATACTATAGACACCTCCCAGGTACGAAATTTAAAGGAATATTTCACTTATTTTGTTTCACTTTAAGCATTATTAAAATCACTGCTCCCCAAAAAATTTAAGTTTTTAAAACTTTTTTTGCATTTCTACCATAAGCTTTAAATGGCTGTTCCGTGGCTTTCGAATTTGCCGCGAACACCCCAAAATGTTTGCTATTCGGCAAACAGGTGACCACCCAATGTTCGAGCACCACACTAAAAACATTCGGAAGCATGGCGGCCATCTTTTCTGGGTATTCTGCTTGCCTTTGACTGCTGGTCAGCGTAGAAGGTTTGCAGAGGAGCCTGGACAGGTGAGACATTAATAGTGTCCCAGTGGGATTGATGAACTTGATATGCCACCACTTCTGTGATCATTTTTAACCTTTGTTTTTTTAATAAATAGTCTTACTGTACTTCTTGTATGGTGCCTTCTTTCTTTCATATTTTTCTGCTTCTATTCCAGTGAGGCTGGGTTCACACCTATGTGAATTGGATGTGGGTTTCCTAGCATCCAATTTGCATAGCAGGAGATTGTGACCGGCTCTCTATGGAGCCAGTTCACGCATCTCTGCAGCGCCTCCGGTGCAAATTGCACAGGAGCCCTGTGTGTCTTTTGGTCTGTTTCAGGTCCAAATTCAGCCCAAAATTCAGTCTGATATCGGACCTGAAACAGTGAATGGAGACACACCGGACTCCTGCTGTGAGCAACTGCGATCTTTAGTGTGAACCCAGCCTGAAGCGCAGTCCGAATGTTCTTTATGCTTTTTCTAGCTATTCCATCTCTGGATTCTGGCCAAAAGACTGAAGACTCCAGATGAGGCCCTTCTCTTATAGGTGCGCCCTACTTTACATCATAAAATTTGAACCACTGACATAAAGGGCTTAAGCACACAGATTTTCATACTGCATGCAAATCTTTTGTTTATACACAAATGCACAAACCATCCTGTGGTTAAATTTACTCTATAAAGTTGCCACGTTTGTTGATTAGTAGTGCTTGCACAATGGCTTCCATTTTTTGAAGAATGCCTTGGGGGACTTCAAAACACATTGGGATCTAATGTGCATGTCCAATTGTTTTTAACTATGTTGAATGCCAGAACACAACAAAGGAAGTCTCACAACTGATGATATACTGTATATGTAATGCCCCGAAAGGATGCTGCTCTCCCCAGGCTGGGAAACTCGACACACACTGTAAGGAAACAAAAGAGGGTGCAAATGACTAGTAAAATATTACAACACCATTTTTATTTTATAGAATCACCAAAAACATACTGACAAATAGGAGAAGTAATAACTCCAGCACAGGAGTGATTGGAAAGCTAACATGCTTTGGGGGGAAACCGCTCTTCCTCAGAGTTCTCTGGGCTCTCCTATGTTTCTTTACAGTGTTTTTGACTGTGGCCTGACCACTCTCAACTAAGGATGAGGTTTGGGCTCCCTGTTACCATGCACATGAGGGAAATATTGTGCAATGGGTAATGGTATCCATTATTGTGGCCTCACAATAAATGAATGTATAAATACATCTTGATCTATCACGTAGTGGTAGGTCATCGCATTCTTCTGGCATGGCTGTCTTGGCTCTCACTTTTGTGTCTAAGAGCTTGCCATTTGCCGATTGGTCTGATGATAGTATTACTTTGATATACTGTAACCTCATTGGTAGCACAAATGATTTTTTATGATTAGTAACATTTTTATTATGTATAGATGTGAAATACATGTGCTATGAGGTTCCTATGTATATTTTTAAGTTTGTCGTTTTGGCCCATATAAAACTCCTAAAAAATTAGGGTTAAATTGGGGGAAACGCATTGAGTACTCCCTTATCCTTCACCTAATACTAGCTGCTTCACTGAAATGGATTTGTAATATTTTATGTTAAGAGATTATTACTCTGTAAAAACTATGTAGGTGTCAGAGAGGGGTGTGAATATGTGTGGGATTCTATGCTCTTATGATCAATTTTAACTTCTTATACCCTGACTCCTGAAAATGTCCTGATTGAAATTGTTATACTTTTTAAAAAAAATGTTTGTGTTTTGGGTACCTCAAAAGTCCTTTTATTTGATCTACTTCAATAGGATTTGCCAGCTTTTGAACAAGATTCCTCAAATTGAACCTGGGCAGATTCGCCAATCACTGCTCCCAACATAGAAAGGTCTTCTTGCATGAATGTACACTGTAGTCAGGCTGTGGGCATTCAAATATTTATACATTCTTAACAAGAACTAAATGAGCTTATGAACCACTCTATCCTCTGTGACTGCAGGTACTGTGCAGCATTTCACAGCAGAATCACCAAAGTCCTTTTTAAGACCTCATCCCATCCTCCACCATCTCGGTAATGATTTGGCCCCTTTTTAGCATTCGAATGACTTTAGTGCCTCTGCTTTGAACGTTGAGTATGAATTACTCCACAGTGGGGGGCCTGTTTAAAAAAAAACGCATCTACCGTTTGTTAAAAATATATTCTAATGTCCATATTTTGACCACAGGCTCACTTTAGGTATATAGGCAAATATAAATAGCGTAGACACAAAAATGTATTAAAGCATTCTAAAATTATGAATGAATTTATTTACATAAAGCAGATTTTAGTAACTGTATCTCAGAAAATGTGTTTAATTGTATAAGGCTAAGCACATTATTTCATAGTTTTGGTGTTTTCTAGATCTACTGTATACTAGCATATAATTTTCATAAAAGAAATTATGCAGTGCAAGCCATTTTTAAACATGTTGGAATCATAATCTAAATTTTACAATCCTTATTTAACCTATCAGGTACAGTTTACCCACAAAATTGGTATTCACAATGACTTTGTCCAAGAGGACCAATAAAAATATACTGTGGGACTAGTTTGCTTCCATACTTTATTGCCAATATAACCAAATATTACTGCCTACATGTTTTAGCTAATGTTCTTCCTTTGAAAACTGTTCAGTTTTGTAGTGTGCTGTAATTACCACTGGTGAATAATACAGCTCTGTGGGCACTTTTACAAGTTTACTTTTTTTTACACTTGCAATTACTGTCCTCAGCAGTCAAGCTGGTTCTGCAGAAGCTGAACTGCAGCTTTCCTGTTTAGCTGTGTGTTACATCTAAGCCCTGTTAAAACATATTGTATTCAGTCTTATTTTAGTGTGATGATGTTAAAATTAGACAATAAAAAAAAAGAAGCTGTTTGAGTTGTACCGGTGGTTCTCTATTAGTGCAATAAAAACATTTATCTAGACCTAGACATCATTCGTAAAGAAAAATGTAGTCTACATATTTGACTTACAGAACAAGTATATATAATATAATTTTAAACACAAATTGACTTTTCAAGAACTGCAATAAAAACACATTTACTGAAATTAGCATAAAAACACAACCATGTATGTTATTTATTTTATTTTATTTCTAAAACTATAGCACTCACACTCTATAAACTATCTTTCTGTCTGGGTGGTTGTGGATGACCCACAAGATGGTGAGACAGGCTAGCATTTTACTTGTCAAGGTGGAATTCTTGTGGGGTAAAAGGAAATTGGTGCCAGTCACTTTACTACATGTACTGTAGCTTAAAGGAGTTGTAAAGGAAAACATTTTTTTTGCTGAAATGACTGTTTACATGGTATACAGACATAATAGTTAACTGATTTCTTTTAAAATTATTAAAAATAGATAAAAATCAATCATATAATGTACCTACAGTTTTAGTTTCGTTTTTGCATGCTGTTTCCTGCTTCTGTGATGTACAGAGACACAGAGCCAATGCAGGGCAGTGATGGTTGTAAAACGAATCTGATTGGTGTTGAGGGGTTTTAGACACACAGTAATCACACCTCTTTGATTAGTGACCACAGAGAGAAATCTCCCAGTACTGTGGTTATCAGGAAACAGACAACCAGGAAGTGTGGAGATCAGAGAAGAATTACAGCAACTTGAGATCAAAAACGAACAATGAGGACATGAAAACAGCACTCCATTAAGGAAAAGGAAGCTATTAAGATAAAAAAATTATTCCTTTACAAACCCTTTAATAAACTCAGAGAGAGAGAATTAGGGCACAGGATACCAAAAAATAGTCAACAAATAGCTCCAGACTTCACTTGTAGCAATTAATGTAGGTAGATGGCCGAACCCAGACCTTGTGCAATCAGTGGTACTGTTAGGACCAAGTTTGCCTGCTTGCCTAGGCCATCTTTATGTAGGGTAGCAGTTCTTTTTTTCAGATCCTCATAGAGTTCTTTGCCATGAGGTGCCATGTTGAACTTCCAGTGACCAGTATGAGAGAGTGATAACACCAAATTTAACACACCTGCGACCTTGTAACAATAAATAGTCACGTGATACCGGGAGGGAAAATGGCTAATTGGGTCCAATTTTAACATTTTCACTTAGGGGTGTACTCACTTTTGTTGCCAGCGGTTTAGACATTAATGACTGTGTAGAGTTATTTTGAAGGGGACAGCAAATGTACACTGTTATACAAGCTGTACACTCACTACTTTACATTGTAGCAAAGTGTAATTTCTTCAGTGTTATTACATTTGAGGGGTATACTCACTTTCGTGAGATACTGTATATAAATTTAAAAAAGTGTCCTAATATTTTAGAGTTATGATTTGCGATAGGTTCTATGATGTTCCTGTAGGAAGATTCCAAAAAGATGTACTGTACCTTGTTAATGATTTTCCATGGGTCCTTCAGTTGTAGTGTTGCTCACGAATATTCGTATTGCGAATATTCGGCTCGAATATAGCATATTCGAGTAATCGCGCTATATTTCGAATTTCGCGGTGAATATTCTCAATTCCGAATATTCGATTTTTTCCAATTTTATTTTTAGAACAGATCACATCCTAGATATCTCCATCGACGTCTAAAAGCATTGCTGGTATGATTAGAGACCTTGGGGCGAGTAGCTGAAGCTTTTCATTGTATTTTGCCGAAAAATCGCAATGCGATTATTTGGCAATCGCAATATCGCGCGATTATTTTCTTCGCCCCTATCTTCCGCATCAGAGCGATTTTTTCAGTTTCATTTTTAAAACAGATCACATCCTAGTGATCTCCATAGACGTCTAAAAGCATTGCTGGTATGATTAGAGACCTTGGGCCGAGTAGCTGAAGCGATCATTTTATATTGCCGAATATTCGCAATGCGAATATTCGGCAATAGGAATATTGCGCGATTATTTTCTCCGCCCTTCTTTTGCATCAGAGCCAATCAGAGTTCTCCTACCACAGTTGTCATAGGTTTGCAACCAATAGGAACCTGCCTGCACGGACATTATATAAGGTCACTCCCAGCACCATTTCATTGAAGATTCAGAAGGTGGCTAGAGAGTGTGGAGACTGTTTCTGTGTTCCTGGTTCTGTGTTCCTGTTTGATCTAGCATCATCATCATTGTCCTTCATTGATACTTAGTGATTTCAGTGCATATTTTCCAGATTATCAACTGCTTTTTTCAAAGCAATAGACCCAAGAGCTTTTTTCAAAGCTAAGTTTTGTGCTGTGTAGTTCAGCTTGTGTCAGGCCCCGTACACACGGCCGAGGAACTCGACGTGCCAAACACGTCGAGTTCTTCGTCGAGTTCTGGGATGAAGCCGCCGAGGAGCTCGGCGGGCCGCCTTCTCCCATAGAACAACGAGAAAATAGAGAACATGTTCTCTATTTTCTCGACGAGTTCCTCGGCGGCTCCATCGAGCCAAAAGTGTACAGACGACAGAGTTTCTCGGCAGAATCCGGGTTTTGACCGAGTTTCTCTGTGAATTCTGCCGAGAAACTCTGTCGTGTGTACGAGGCCTTACTGTTTGATCTTGCAGCTACGCTTTTCAGTGCTATTTGCTAGTAATTTCAGTGCACATTTTGCTGAGCTTTTCTAAAAGAGCTTTTCTAAAAGCTAAGTTTTGTGTTGTTCAGATTAGTTAGATTTCTGTGTAGTAAGTGTACATACTGTTAGTGTACATTTCTTTCAGCTAGCTTAGTTTAGTGTGTGTTTAGTGTCTGTGTTTTGTGTTAAAAAAAAAAAAATTAGTTAGTGTTTGTTTAGTGCATTTTTTTTTATTTTTTGTAGTCCTTGTCTTTGGTGTTCTAGTTTTATTATAGTTTAGTAGCTGTCTGTGTACGTCTTTGTCTGCGTGCCTGTCTTTTAAAAAAACACAAAAAAACATTTTCCTGACATTTTCCCCCCCCAATAAAGTTTACCCCCCCACACACATCAGCAATTATGAGCGGCATCCGTGGCCGTGGCAGCAGGGGTAGGGGAGTTACTCCCAGTGCTGGGTCGCTGCCAGCACGGGGTACCTCTCGTGCCCCTACTAGTGGTAGAGGATCGGGTGGAAGGGGACTCTGCCTCATGCTGGATTTTTTTCCATCGGGCAGCCGCCCGATATTGCCATCTCAGGCTCAAGTAGTGGTGGACTACATGGGGCACAGCAGTGCCACTGAGTCGTCGGTCCCGACTCCCAGTAGTACCACCATTACACCGGTGCCTGTAGTACCCCCCCAGCCCCCAAGAGTCCAGCATCTTACTGTTCGACAGCGACAGTGAGAGGGATCTCTTGGGGGAGGCCGTGCATCAGGCAGACCTCCAGCTCTGTCCTGATGGTCAGGACCTTTTTGAAGGGATGGATGAGGAGGATGGGATACCTGCTGGCAGTATCCCAGAGACATCCCTTCAAGCTGGTGCTGCTGTTTTGGTGCAGGAAACAGCAGCACCTAGTCAGACCCAGGCGTGGGTGAGGGGACAGCGGAGCCAGGCTATCGGCTCCATGTCAGTTGGTTCCCTCAGACCACAACATCTCAGCCCTTGGTCTGACATCTCTGGGGGCGAAGAGGGTGACCCATCATGGTTGCCATCTGACTCGTCGGCTCACTGCGTCAGTGACGACGGGGAAGGTAGGCACCCTGGGGAAATGGTGCGCCAGGTCACCACCAGGGAGACCATCGTCCGGGTCTCCACTGGTGATGGCAGCAGGAGGTGTCAGCAGCAGCAGCAGCAGCAGCAGGCAGCTCCACCTGTGCGCACCGAGTCCCAGCAGGTGCAAGTCAGCGTCACCCCATCTGACAGGAGGGCGGCGCTGAAGTCACCTGTCTGGAACTACTTCACCCTGGTGGCAGACAACCCTACCGTGGCCTTCTGCCAGATCTGTAAAGTCAGGGTGAAGAGGGGGAAGTGTTTGGCTCGGGTGGGTACCACAGCCCTGAACCAGCACCTGAGGATCAACCACTGGCGGGTGTATGACGAGATGAAGCGTGGTGGTGGTAGCAGCGCCACCACCACAAGTGAGCAGGGTACAGCAGCCCCTGCCACAGCTTCATCTCTTCCCAGCAGGTCATGCCCCCCCGCTCCCTCTAGTAGAGGTACTGGTACCGGCAGCCAGACCTCTACTTTGACAGCACCCTCCGCGTCTGTGTCCCGCACTGCCGTCCGGCGCCAGGCGTCGATTTCAGACGTCTTTGAACGCACCACTCCCTTCCCCCCTGGAGACCGACGTGTGCGTTCCCTCAATGGGCTCCTGGCAAGGGTTATTGCCCAACATCTGCTGCCCTTCAACATAGTTGACAGCAACCCCTTCAGGCAGATGTTGGAGCAGGCCCAACCCCAATGGCGTGTCCCCAGCCACCATTTCTTTGCCAGGACTGGTGTCCCTGCCCTACACCAGCACATTGTGCAGAATGTAACCCTGTCGCTGGATCACGCTGTCAGCGACAGGGTTCATCTGACAATGGATGGCTGGACCAGCAGGCATGGGCAGGGGCGCTACATCAGCTTCACGGCCCATTGGGTTTCCCTCCGAGGCGCCGGGGAGGGATCGGCGGCAACAGATTTTGTGGTGCCGCCCCGGGGTGTCCAGGGGAGAACTGCTGGTCTCCCTCAAGCCACTGTCTCCGCAGCTGCTGAGCCTCCCAGCAAGCGCCCCCGTAGCTACTCAAGTGTGGGGCACGTGCGCTGTCAGGCCATGCTCCAGCTTGTTAGTTTAGGGGACCGGAGACACACTGGACAAGAAGTGCTGAAAGCACTTCAGGCTCAGGTCCAGAAGTGGCTGACACCCCGAAGGCTCCAGGCAGGTATGGTTGTCTGCGATAACGGCAGCAACCTACTTTCCGCCCTCCATGCTGGCAGTCTGACCCACGTGCCCTGTCTGGCACATGTCCTCAACCTGGTGGTGCAGAAGTTCCTGCGCACTTATCCCGGGTTGAGTGACATTGTGCCAAAGGTGCGTAGGATTGCCAGCCACTTCAGGCGCTCCCCAATCGCTACCGCGTCCCTGTCCGAGTTGCAGCGGGTCAACAGGCTGCCCCTTCACAGGCTGATTGTGGACAGTGTGACGCGGTGGAACTCCACCCTCCACATGCTGAAGAGGTTGTGGGAGCAGCGAAGGGCGGTGAAGGAGTACCTGCTGGACCTAGGCACTGAGAGGACTTCACTACAACTCCCTTTCATCATCTGTGCGGAGTGGGGGCAGATACACCAGGTCTGCCAAGTGTTGTCCTCCTTCGAGCAGGCGACCAAGATGGTCAGCAGTGAGCATGTCGGCCTCAATGACGTGCTGCCAAAAGTGTTCATGCTGGAGAGGACACTAGATCGCCTGCTCGAAGCTGGGGAGAGTGCCTTGGTGGAGCAGGAGGAGGCAGCAATGCTCCACCGAGACCAGGGCCAGGACGAGGAGGAGGAGGATGATGATGATGAGGAGGTTGCTGGTGTCGTCCCGGAGTCAGGGCCTGGTCAGGAGGGAGAGCCGGTGTTGGGGGCACCGATAGTCCGGGGGTTGGGCATCTCTGAGCGTGACCAGCAGCGCCTCAGGGATGAAGAGTCGGACCTCATTGACCTGGGCAGCAGTGAGGAGTCACAGCAGGCTGTGCTCTTCCCCATGGCTGCCCACATGCTGAGATGCCTCAGGAGGGACCCCCGGGTTAAGACCATCAAGGAGAGGGATGATTTTTGGATGGCCACCCTTTTGGATCCCAGGTGCAAGGGGAAACTGGAGCAGTTCATCCCAGCCAGCCGGAGGCAGCGCCGGATGGAGGAACTGCAGGCAGGCATTGTCAGCCGGTTGGAGCAGGCAACTCCCCGGCCTCCAGTTGTCCCCCATCATCTCACCCAGCAGGTGGCTGCACCCAGCAGCAGCCGAGCAGGGGACCTAATGGATGAGATGAGGATGTTCTTCCAATCGGAGCGACCCAGTACCAGCACCAGCAGCAGCAGCAGTCACCACCAGCGGCTGGCCCACATGGTGGCAGATTACATGGCGTCCGTCGGTGCTTCTGACAGTATGAACACCGACGACCCAATGGAGTACTGGGTTGCCAGATTGGACACCTGCCGCGAGCTCGCTCAGTATGCGCTGGAGTTATTGTCTTGCCCCCCCTCCAGCGTACTATCTGAGCGGACATTCAGCACGGCAGGTGGGGTGGTCACGGACAAGAGGACCCGTCTGTCCACAGACTCCGTGGACAGACTCACATTCATAAAGATGAATGAGTCCTGGATCGGCGGTGACTTTCTGGCACCCGCCGTCGGTTCAGGGCGCTGAAGGGTCCCTTGTCATGCATTCCCTGATGGAGCCCCGGACCTGATGTATTTACAGTGCTGAATATAACTATTTGAACACCTGAGAAAATCAATGTTAATATTTGGTACAGTAGGCTTTGTTTGCAATTACAGCGGTCAAACCTTTCTTGTAGTTTTTCACCAGCTTTGCACACACTGGAGGAGGGATTTTGGCCCACTCCTCCACACAGATCTTCTCTACATCAGTCAGGTTTCTGGGCTCTCGCTGAGAAACACGGAGTTTGAGCTCCCTCCAAAGATTCTCTATTGGGTTTAGGTCTGGAGACTGGCTAGGCCACGCCAGAACCTTGATATGCTCCTTACAGAGCCACTCCTTGGTTATCCTGGCTGTGTGCTTTGGGTCATTGTCATGTTGGAAGACCCAGCCTCGACCAATCTTCAAAGCTCTAACTCAGGGAAGGAGGTTGTTGCCCAAAATCTCGCAATACATGGCCCCGGTCATCCTCTCCTTAATACAGTGCAGTCACCCTGTCCCATGTGCAGAAAAACACCCCCAAAGCATGATGCTACCACCCCCATGCTTCACAGTAGGGATGGCGTTCTTGGCATGGTACTCATCATTCTTCTTCCTCCGAACACGGTTAGTGGAATTATGACCAAAAAATTATATTATGGTCTCATCTGACCACATGACTTTCTCCCATGACTCCTCTGGATCAGTCAAGACAACTATGTCAAAAGTTATTTCCCACTCTATATACTCCTATTACCACTGCTGTTCTTCATGGCACCTCCTGGCCAAGTGATATGACTCTGTATCTACTACTACTACTAATACTGCTGCTGCTCAGTCAAGACACCTATGTCAAAAGTTATTTCCCACTCTATATACTCCTATTACCACTGCTGTTCATCATGGCACCTCCTGGCCAAGTGATATGACTCTGTATCTACTACTACTACTACTGCTGCTGCTGCTCAGTCAAGACACCTATGTCAAAAGTTATTTCCCACTCTATATACTACTATTACCACTGCTGTTCATCATGGCACCTCCTGGCCAAGTGATATGACTCTGTATCTACTACTACTACTACTAATACTGCTGCTGCTCAGTCAAGACACCTATGTCAAAAGTTATTTCCCACTCTATATACTCCTATTACCACTGCTGTTCATCATGGCACCTCCTGCCCAAGTGATATGACTCTGTATCTACTACTACTACTAATACTGCTACTGCTCAGTCAAGACACCTATGTCAAACGTTATTTCCCACTCTATATACTCCTATTACCACTGCTGTTCATCATGGCACCTCCTGCCCAAGTGATATGACTCTGTATGTACTACTACTACTAATACTGCTGCTGCTCAGTCAAGACACCTATGTCAGAAGTTATTTCCCACTCTATATACTACTATTACCACTGCTGTTCATCATGGCACCTCCTGCCCAAGTGATATGACTCTGTATTGTCAATGTCTACTACTACTACTGCTGCTGCTGCTCAATCAAGACACCTATGTCACTAGTTATTTGCCACTCTATACTACTATTACCACTACTGATGCTGCTGCTGCTGTTCATCATGGCACCTCTTGCCCGAGTGATTTGACACTGTATTGTCAATGTCTACTACTACTATTGCTGCTCAGTCAAGACACCTATGTCACAATTTTTTTGTACACTATTGACTACTATGGCCACTACTGATGCTGTAAAGTCTTCCCCAAGTGTTTTGATGCTATCTAGTACTATTACCACTACTGCTTGTAAATCCTGCCTGTGTGATACTTAGTGGGAATGCTTTAATAAGCATTCCCAGTATGGATACCCGTAAATGTATTATTCTTAATTAGTGGGAATGCTTTAATAAGCATTCCCAGTATTGATATCCGTAAATTTATTATTCTTATTATTCCGTACGTTTTTTGGCTCTGCGTAACTTCGGCATACTTTCAGCTATTGAGACCATTCAACTGTAAAAATGTTCGTCTCGTTCAGCTAACGATGGGACTTCTTCAAGTTTTTTTTTGTACTATTTATACTTTTATAAATTTTAAGCTTTTAGACACTTTTTTTTAACATTGAAGTCAATGAGAACATCCTTTTTCCCTTTGAAATCACATGCCCTGCCAAAAGTTTCAGCTCCTTCATACTTTCACTTACAGACACCAAACAAACTTTAAAGCGGTCACAAAATATTCAGCTATCCGGCTATGACTTTTCAGATCGATATCTTTTACAATTTTTGGTGAAAACGCAATTTACGTTTAGCGAATTTTTTAAGAAAATGGGATCGGTTATAATGTAATCCTATGGAGGGGATTTAGAGTGTGTCATGTGACCTTAACATTGGAGATCTTTGTAAAAAAAATATCTTTAAAAAAAGGGGAAACAAATTGCTCTCACGCCCACAAGATCTACTTGTCATACGCAATTTATATATCAAAACGTAGCTATGCTTGTCTGGTTTCAGGCAATGTGATCAGTTTTGCGATACGTATTTTAGTTTTAGTTCTTGGAGCTTCTAAAGGACAACAGCCTGAAATTATCTCTCATAGACTCTCATGTTAAATTATCTAAAAAATGTTGCTGCAAAACACACAAAGACGCTCTATTCTAAATCGCAGACATGGCCACATTTTTAAGTTTATCAACATAAATTTCATATCGATGCGTTCACAAGGGCCGTGTCTTTCAAACGGTGTAGTCGTTGTATCGATCGCATGTACGGTTGAGGATTTATTAAGCTTTGTTTGAAGGCTTAAATCATGTATTTGATCTGTGATTTTAGTTTTAGTTCTTGGAGCTTCTAAAGGACAACAGCCTGAAATTATCTCTCATAGACTCTCATGTTAAATTATCTAAAAAATGTTGCTGCAAAACACACAAAGACGCTCTTTTCTAAATCGCAGACATGGCCAAATTTTTAAGTTTATCAACATAAATTTCATATCGATGCGTTCACAAGGGCCGTGTCTTTCAAACGGTGTAGTCGTTGTATCGATCGCATGTACGGTTGAGGATTTATTAAGCTTTGTTTGAAGGCTTAAATCATGTATTTGATCTGTGAATTAAAAGCGTTTGTAATGTTATTTCTTTCCATAAATAGCTTTCCTTACCTCAGTGCAATATTCCTCCTCACTGACCCTGGGGGGGGGGGGAAACCTCTTGAGGGGGGAGGGGCGACCAGGAAGTCAGCATACTCTCTACTTTGCAGATAGAGAAAGAAGCTGTGTGTCCTAAAGATAGTGTAGTGGTTATGGTGAATGGCTTTGGCAAGGGGCTCAGCAATTAAGCTATTCAGCATTCCCACTCGCATTTTCCTCAGGAAATGCATTGTCTAGTTACATTATATTTTAATACTACTGCTGCTGCCTCCATGCTGAGTAATGCTTCATGACCTCTCTGGCACAGCGGATCCACCAACAGCCTCCGCTACAAGCTACCAGACCGGATCGTAACAGCAAGTGTAACTAAAACAATGAACCTTATGTTAAACCCTGGTTTGCGGCCTTTATACTGCAACCATTAGGCTGTCTGCAAGAGCAAATCTGCACTCTCTCTCTCTTTCTTGCTCTCTCTCTCTCTCTCTGTATATATATCTATATATATATATTGTTGCTTTTGTTATGTTCATTTTTCAACAGTTTATTTTGTGTTCGTCGTGTCTGTGTCCGTGTGCTTTAGTTTGTCCTAGGTTTGTGTTAAATAAAATAATAGTATAAAATGTTTTTGCTTATTATGAAGTTAGATGTGTTGATGTTGATTTGTTCGATGTGAAGTTAGATGTGTTGAAAAACCTAAAAATCTATCTCAAAAAGAAATTAAACATTTCCAAAAAATAACATTTTTTAATAAAAAAATAAATTCAGACATAATTGAGCATGAGCTTCTGAAGCCTTTCCAGCTCAGCAAAATATTCTAATTGCTGCTGCTCTAGCTGCGTATTTTGCTGGACCAGGTAGCGAATTTGCTGATGATTTCCCTGGATCCTCAGATGTGTCTTCTTTATCAGCGCTTGCTGACGCATCATCTTTCTTGCTACTGTTAGGATATAAGAAAAAAACATTTGGATTTCAAAGAACGTTACCAAATAAATAAAATATTTTTGTTGCTTATTAATCAATCATTATCATGTCTATACACATACCGGGAGTGCAGAATTATTAGGCAAATGAGTATTTGGACCACATCATCCTCCTTATGCATGTTGTCTTACTCCAAGCTGTATAGGCTCGAAAGCCTACTACTGATTAGGCATATTAGGTAATGTACATCTCTGTAATGAGAAGGTGTGTGGTCTAATGACATCAACACTCTATATCAGATGTGCATAATTATTAGTCAATTTCCTTTCCTTTGGCAAAATGGGCCAAAAGAAGGACTTGACAGACTCTGAAAAGTCCAAAATAGAGAGATATCTAGCAAAGGGATGCAGCACTCTTAAAATTGCAAAGCTTCTGAAGCGTGATCATCGAACAATCAAGCGTTTCTTTCAAAATAGTCAACAGGGTCAAAAGAAGCGTGTGGAAAAACAAAGGCGCAAAATAACTGCCCATGAACTGACAAAAGTCAAGCGTGCAGCTGCCAAGATGCCACTTGCCACCAGTTTGGCCATATTTAAGAGCTGCAACATCACTGGGGTGCCCAAAAGCACAAGGTGTGCAATACTCAGAGACATGGCCAAGGTAAGAAAGGCTGAAAGACGACGACCACTGCACAAGACACACAAGCTGAAACGTCAAGACTGTGCCAAGAAATATCTCAAGAATGATTTTTCTAAGGTTTTATGGACTGCTGAAATGAGAGTGAGTCTTGATGGGCCAGATGGATGGGCCCGTGGCTGGATTGGTAAAGGGCAGAGAGCTCCAGTCCGACTCAGACGCCAGCAAGGTGGTGGCGGAGTACTGGTTTGGGCTGGTATCATCAAAGATGAGCTTGTGGGGCCTTTTCGGATTGAGGATGGAGTCAAGCTCAACTCCCAGTCCTCCTGCCAGTTTCTGGAAGACACCTTCTTCGAGCAGTGGTACAGGAAGAAGTCTGCATCCTTCAAGAAAAACATGATTTTCATGCAGGACAATGCTCCATCACACGCGTCCAAGTACTCCACAGCGTGGCTGGCAATAAAGGGTATAAAAGATGAAAAACTAATGACATGGCCTCCTTGTTCACCTGATCTGAACCCCATTGAGAACCTGTGGTCCATCATCAAATGTGAGATTTACAAGGAGGGAAAACAGTACACCTCTCTGAACAGTGTCTGTGAGGCTGCGGTTGCTGCTGCACACAATGTTGATGGTGAACAGATCAAAACACTGACAGAATCCATGGATGTCAGGCTTTTGAGTGTCCTTGCAAAGAAAGGTGGCTATATTGGTCACTGATTTGTTTTTGTTTTGTTTTTGAATGTCAGAAATGTATATTTGTGAATGTTGAGATGTTATATTGGTTTCACTGTTAAAAATAAATAATTGAAATGGGTATATATTTTTTTTTTGTTAAGTTGCCTAATAATTCTGCACAGTAATAGTAGTCACCAGCACACACAGATATCCCCCTAAAATAGCTAACACTAAAAACAAACTAAAAACTACTTCCAAAAATATTCAGCTTTGATATTAATGAGTTTTTGGGGTTCATTGAGAACATGGTTGTTGTTCAATAATAAAATGAATCCTCAAAAATACAACTTGCCTAATAATTCTGCACTACCTGTATACTTCTATCATAAATACAATATTATGGTTCTGAAATCTGACGGGTGCGCTTTATATGTTGTCCATTTTTATATCTACATTTTGTTGTTGAAATGTTATTAATCTTTGTGCACATATTTACCTTCGTGACCGAGGCTCATGACAACGGGCTCATCCTGCACCTCGACCTCTCCAGCAGCCGTGATCTCGTCATCACCAGTAGTTTGTTGGGGGGGGGGGGATGCTCCTCAACAGGAGCTGTGGGTGGCGAGTCGGAGGGCCCTGGCTGCTCATCCAAAGCCATGACTAAGCACTGACGCCAGTGCGAAACGTTGGCCATACTGATTTTTGTGGGCTTGCAGTGACTGTATGCACAGTTGAAAATAAAGACATCTCTTTTAAAGAAAATTTTGGAGTGCGGCTGTCCAGCTTTTGTTCTTTTGTTTTTTTGCTAATACCGCATTGCCAGCACCCTGGTGGTTCAACAACCCCTGATCATCACGAGGCTCACCTGGAGCGGTGAGAATTCTGTCTGTGTGGCTGCTCATCCTCATCCCTCTCCTCCTCTGCCGCATCCTCCTCTGCCGCATCCTCCTCTTCATCCTCCTCCTCAGCGGCCTGTCGCCTTGTGCGCTTGGGGCGCACAGCTGGTAGAGGAGCTCCTATAATAACACAATGTTCATATATGTAAAAATGTTTTCTAATGACGTATGCAAATTCTGTGTACTCTGCTGTATTGTATATGAATACAAATTAATTTATATAGACAGTTAACCAATGGGACAATGTTATATTAAAGGGTCTTGTGGGCACTACAGGGGACTGAGCGTGAGCTGGGCTGCTACCATGGTAAAATGAGCTGTTTTTGTCTCCTTTGTTTTGTTCAGACGATCTCATGTTAAAAAAAGGGCCTGATGGAGTACACGGGATTACTACAACAACCCCACGCCTAACACAGGAATTTAGTGGGAATCTATATATATAAAACTCAACGTGTGTGTGCATGTATGTATGTATGTATGTTCCAGCATCACGTCCAAACGGCTAAAGATATTTACATGAAACTTGGCACACAGGTTACTTATATGTCAGCCACAAACATAGGATAGGTGGTTTAACCCTTACCCACCCCCATTTGCCATGGTCGGGGTTTTTCTTTAAAGTCCCATTCAACTCTATGGGAAATACATGTTACTTCATAACAGCTGTAGATATTTCGATAACACTTGGACACATGTTACTTATACGTCCACTTAAAGTATAGGATCGTTAATTTATCCCTTAACTACCCCCATTGGTGAGGGTCGGGGTTTTTGTTTAAAGTCCCATGCAAAGCAATGGGAAAAGTATGTTCCCACATAACTTCTGTGTTCCTGTCTGCTGTCCCATGTCTTTTTTCAACAGTACTATGAAAACCTTGGCTGGTGGTGATATATGTTACCACAACATGGCGTCTGGGTTAACAACATCTGACCTTACATTAATTACATATGACCTTACATAACTGTCACCAAAGGAGCTGCGGTGGCTCAACGCGATTGCCACTGCGCTGACAAGCGATTCACCTCTGCAGCTAGGGGTTCGGATCCCGCTCTCGGCTACATGTGAATTGAGTTTGGTGGTCTCAGCCCGGCCCCCGGTGGGTGTGCTATGCGAGGTAAGCCTGCGCTTAGTACGCCCACCCCCCTCCCACAAAAACCACCACAATTACACACGCACTCGATATTGGGTTAACATGCAGGCACTCTGACCACGCGGTCTCTAAAAAGAGAGGCGAAGGACTAACGGGGCTGGTTGAGCGGGCAAATCCTCTCACTCCCTTATAGGGAGTCCCTCTGCCCCGTTTGGCTTCGAAGCGGAGCAGGTAGGACGGTCTGTGTGGGAGGACCCCCTCACACCCGCCATTGCCAACCGGGGCATGGAGAAAGGTGGCAGATTGCCTCTGGGGGAGGCCTGCCTACTCCCAACTCCTGCAGGCCGGCTCCTCTCTCTCGAGTTCACGCACAAAATACACTTTGGAAAAAAAAAACATAACTGTCACCAATAACTTACCTGGATGATATTTATCCCGAATACGTCTGACCTGGTCCATGTGGCGCCTCTTCAGGTCAGACCATTTCTTGACAATCGCCAGGCGATTGTGTTGGCCGCCTAAGTCGGTCATTAGGGCGCTGACCACGGCCTTTTTATCAGGCTGCCTGCGCAGCTGATCGTAGCCCTTTTCTAGGAACCTCTGCAAGATGAAGAACAAAGTATATTGTAATACTTTTGTTTAAAGCCTTATGGATATATGACGTAAATGTATGATATTCAACAATTGGAAGCATTCTCGCCTTATTAATCAATGACAGGGGTAACATGACAGATTTTATATCCTGCCATTTCGGTCGCCACCTTTTTTGCATAAATATAGCAGCCATTATCATTTGCATAATTGCATCATGTATATATGATTAACAACACAGGATACACGTATAGGGGAGATATGCGTTGCTATTCATCTGACCGCTATAATTATTTTTGGACACTTATAATGGGCCTGTACAATAGATTATTTTTTTTCATCCCTATCTTTATATAGGAACAATAATATGTTTGTTTCTTTTGACTTTTTGATGAATTAATTTTGAATAAATAATGGAGTTGATGTTATTTAACAACTACAACTACCAGCATGCTCTGATACACCATGTAGCTCACCGTCACCAGCTGTACAACAATTATACTTTAACTCCCATCATGCCTGGACAGTTAATGGCTGTCCGGTAATAACGGGGAGTTGTTTTGCAACAGCTGTAGGCTCCGTTTAGGAAACAGTGCCGTACAAGATGTTTTCTTTTAATGTGGAGGTGAGGGTGGCTATGTAGGGGTATGTGTATATGTTTTGTTTTTTAATTTATATTTAGTGTGGTGTAGTGTTTTTAAGGTACAGTCAGAGGGGCATGGGGTTCACAGTAGTTTCCCGCTGAGGGTTTGAGCTGCAGCGCCAAATTTGCTTCAGCTAGAAGCACACTGTAAGCCACAGCCCATGTGAATGTACCCTGTACATTCACATTGGGGGAGAGGGGGGGGGTAATTGCAGCCAGTTGCATGCAGGGAGTTGTAGTTTTGCAACAGCTGGAGGCAGAATTATTTCACATTGGTCACTTTCCTCACTCTCCCATCTTCCTTTTCCCCACTTTCTTTTATTATTTTTCCCCGTGTTCTGTTTTGTTTGTCACTCTTTTTGTTTTGGTGCTTGCACTTTATGTGTGGCGAGTAGGGTGCTGGTCCTCGGGCCGGTCTCTGAAAGTCTTGGGAGTTGGTAGACTCGGCCTTCTGGTTAGGTTCACCGGCTCTCATGGGGTCTCCCTTCGGGGGAGCCTCACCGAGGAGGGTTCTGTTTCGGCAGTCCCTCTGAGGATGTTGGGTCCTTGTGGCTTCGGCTGCTTGGACCAAGATGGGTCCATATGGCTTCGGCTGTATGGACCACAGTAACTCTTTTCCCTGTCAGGAGCCTAACGCCCCGGGGGATCAGAGACGGGTCCTTTTCGGAGGAACACTGACTTATGCACCCGTCGCAGTTTTTTGTGATGTCACTCTTTATGTGTGTGCACATTTTTCCCTGCACCGGGTGGAGTTTTTGGGTTGTGTTTTGCACGCCACAGGCTTTTCAACAGAAAAAAAAACAGCTGGAGGCAGAATGGTTGCAAAACACTACGAGTTTGTTACCTAACTCAGGGTTTCAAGACCAGTCCACCTCCAGCTGTTGCAAAACTACTACTCCCATCAGCCACGGTCTGTCAGTGAATGCTAAGAATTTTACTTTTGCTGCATCTAGGGTGCCACAGTTTAGAGACCTGTGCTTAAAGGTCTGAAAAATGTGGGCCTGCAGAACTTACAATACTAGAAGTGCCAGCATTCCCAGGCATGCTGGAAGTTGTAGTTCTGCAACATCTAATAAGCAATATGTATTCGAACGTCCTTGGGCCTTGAGGACCCTGAAGTCAGGACGTTCGCATACGTCCTATGTCCAAAAAAATGTTAAATTCATTATGCTAAATAACAAGGAAAGTGCCTAAATACACATTTACCAACCAGGGTGTCTGCAGCTGTCCAGGCATGCTGGGAGTTGTAGTTTTGTAACAACAGGAGACACATTGTTTGGGAAATACTAATATCTGATCTTATATACTAACTTTTAAACTAGACTAAAATGCAGTTAAAGATAATGAAATAACAGTGGTCAAAATACTTACACTAATCAGCATCTTTTCCTCAGCGAGTGTGAAATTGCTTCCAACCATTCTGATATTGCGATGCGATCATAAAGTAGGAAACTGGCAAGGGTCCAGGAAATGGTCGCGTGTTGGGCGCGTGTTGTTCGCGCGATTGCACATGCGCGATCGAAAATTCGCAATATATATCGCAATCGCAATATTTTTTTCGCTAAAATATCACAAATATTCGATTTCAGAGTGCTCCTACAGCAGTTTTCGAAATATCTGCAATCAATTTCGCATTCGCATTTTGTGAAATTGCGCTAAAATATCTCGAATATTCGATTTCAGAATGAGCCAATCAGAGCGCTCCTACAGCATTTGGGGAAATTCCGCAATAATTATCGCATTCGCAATATTGCGAAATTTCGATAAAATATAACGAATATTCTGAGCCAATCAGAGTGCTCCTACAGCATTTGTCGAAATTGCGCAATAAATATCGCATTCGCATTTTGCGAAATTTCGATAAAATATCACGAATATTCTGAGCCAATCAGAGTGCTCCTACAGCATTTGTCAAAATTGCGCAATAAATATCGCATTTGCATTTTGCGAAATTTCGAAAAAATATCAAGAATATTCTGAGCCAATCAGAGTGCTCCTACCGCAGTTGTCGAAAATTCGCAATTATTTTCGCATTCGCAATAGCGAAAAATCGCAATCATTTCATTTCGATAAAATATCACGAATATTCGAATTTAGCGAATATATCTCGAATATTCGACTATATATTCGAGATATATCGCGAAATCGAATATGGCGTATTCTGCTCAACACTATTCAGTTGTTGGTATTTGTCAAGGAGAAATAATAGGACTCTGTGTTCTCCATTCAGAGAATGAACTCGCATGAGATATTTAGGGGTCAAGACACATTTTGTATTTATTGTTTGTATTTTAGACAATATTCATCTAGCTTTAGATATAAAAAATACTTTCTAAAAATGCACTATATTATTAACCCTGACCAATATATAACTTCAATACTCGATCCAAAATGCAATATAAAAACTAGTGCTGGCGGTTATGTGTTTGAGCTTCCTTGTACTTCAGTGGCCTTGCCCAAGTTACCGACCCCTCTCTTCAGTACATTCAGTAAAGTCTGTGAGCTTTCCAGAATCTTCATATATGCAGCCTGGGTCTCAGCAATAGTTTTGTCAAACCCTGTCCTGGATGCCATTTTTCAAATCCACACAAGGCTCTTTGGGCCTGGTAAGAATTTTGAAGGGAACCCCTATGCCAAACTTTTTTTTTTAAATTGCGTGGGTTCCTTATCAAAATCCATACCATCTTATCTGAGAATGCAGCCCAGCAGGTCAGGAAAGGAATGGGATGAGTGAGCAGTGTCCCCTCATGAACCATACCAAACCACATACCCCAAAGCACCATGTCCCCTTGTTGATTGGGACGAGGGCCTCTTCCCTACAGCCCTGGCTGGTGGTTGTGGGGGTCTGTGGGCAGGGGGCTTATCGGAATCTGGAAGGCCCGTTTAATATGGGGGCCCCCAGATCTCACCCACCCATGTGAATGAGTATTGGGAACAGTACCTCTACTCAGTCACCAACAAAAAAAAACATTGTGTAGTGTAAACAAAGACATTAGACAGTTTTTATTAAAAAAAAAAGTCCCCCGGTGTAGATCCATTGTCAATTACGAAGCCCGCCGCCACCGTCGACCTGAAAAAATAAAGAGATCCGGCAGCTGTTTCGGCATCGGCCAGGGGCATGATCGGTCGATGACATCACAAAGGGCTGGGGTCACCTGTGATGTCACCAGGTGACCCCCGTCCCTTAGTTCTTTAAGAACTGTCAGACGGCGGAAGCCTTGGGTGTAAGCAAACATTTTTTTTTCTTTTTTCGGGTCGCAATGGTGGCGGGGACATTTTTTTATTTTTTAAATAAAGGACTGGTCAAAAACTGTCTAATGTCTTTATTTACACTACACATTTTTTTTTGTAAATGAGTAGAGGTACTGTTTCCCATTCACATGGGTGGATGGGTACTGGGGACCCCCCTTATTAAAAGGGGCTTCCAGATTCTGATAAGCCCCCTGCCCATAGACCCTCACAACCACTGGACCGGGTTGTAGGGAAACAGTCCTTGTCCCAATGTATTCACATGGGGGGACAGGACCCGGGGGCTTCCAGATTAAAGGGGGCTTGCCGTTTTTGCTAAGCCCCACACCCACTGACCCCCGCAACCACTGGCCAGGGTTGTGTGTAAAGGTCATTGTCCCCATCAACATTGGGACAAGGTGCTTTGGAGGGGCAGAGCCTTCTCTGCCCCACAGGAACCCCCATGTTGAGGACATGTGGCCCCAGCCCCTTGTGATGCCGTCAGCCAGGGGGCATGCTGGGTTGATGATGTTGCAATGGCGTGGAGTCACCCATTGACATCATCGGGTGACCCCCAACCCTTAGTTATTTATGAACTATCAGACAGCATAGCTGTCATAACACGGTAGACTGCGGCTCAAGAGGACCTTTTTCTTTTTTCAGCTCAGCGGTGGTAGCGGACGCCTACAATGATGATGGATCTACTCCAGGGGACATTTTTTTTTATTTTTTAAATAAAGGAGTTGTCAAATCTGTCCCCTTAATTATTTAACCACTTAATACCCACACGCCGTCATATGACGTCCAAAACGGGGACCTGTTATCCCGGGTGGACGTCATATGACGTCCTGGGCTTTGCGGGGGGGATATATCAATGATGCCTGCACCCAGAGGCATCATTGAGATATCATTTTTTAGCGGCGGCGATCCTGCGCACCGCAAGAATGATCATAGCGGTGGTTCCACCGCTAGATCGTTCTTACAGGCGGCGGGAGGGGACATCCCCCCCTCCCGCCGCCATCCAGTGCTTCCCGGGGCTCTCCCGTGCCATCGGGGGCCCGGAGAGATGATCGCCGTCCGCCGGATGTTTGCCATAGAGATGACTGGTGACCAGATGGTCACCAGTCATCTCTATGACCGTCGGAGGCCCGGGTGCGATGTGATGACGTCACGCACGGGTCCCCGTAAGTAAACAAACCGCAATTGCGGCTAGTTTGAATGAGATCTCTGATTTTTTTTCACAATCTCATTCTTTCCAGCTTGGAGGAGAGATGTGGGGTCTTATTGACCCCGCATCTCTCCTTAAAGAGGACCTGTCACACACATTTCCTATTACAAGGGATGTTTATATCCCTTGTAATAGGAATAAAAGCGATTGAAAAAAAAATGTTAAAAAAAGTGTAAAAAATAAATAAATAAGTAAAATAAAAAATAAATAATAATAATAAAAAAATTTAAATGCCCCTGTCCCCGGTAGCTTGCGCTCAGAAGCGTACACACACGTAAGTCCCGCCCACATATGTAAACGTTGTTCAAACCACACATGTGTGGTGTGTCGCCGCGTGCGTTAGAGAGTGTGCAACAATTCTAGCACTAGACCTCCTCTGTAACTCTAAACTCGTAACCTGTAAAAATGTTAAAGTGTCGCCTATGGAGATTTTTAAGTAACAAAGTTTGGCGCCATTCCATGAGTGTACGCAATTTTAAAGCATGACATGTTAGGTATCTATTTACTCGGCGTAACCTCATCTTTCATATTTTACCAAAAAATTGGGCTAACGTTACTATTTTGTTATTTTTTAATTTATGAAACCATTTTTTTACAAAAAAAAGCCGTTTGAAAAATTATTGCGCAAATACGGTGCAAGATAAAAAGTTGCAATGACCGCCATTTTATTCCCTAGGGTGTCTGCTAAAAAAAAATATATAATGTTTGGGGGTTCTGAGTAATTTTCTAGCAAAAGAATTATGATTTGTACATAGGAAAGAAGTGCCAGAATAGGCCCGGGAAGGAGGTGGGTTTTAAAGCCCGGTATTGAAGTGGTTAAGAACTATGTGACAATAGGGGCCTTTGGCGCAAGCAGACTTTTTGTTTTTTCGGGTCGGCGGTGGTGGTGGGCATTATGATGTACAATGAGGAAATTTCCTCCCAAGCTTTGGTGCTATGCCACGCCCACAGATAAGCAGATTTTGGAGGCCTACAACTGAATGAGGATGACTTTTTAAATGAGATATACACAATGTGAATTCGATTATAACAACATTATCTACACTTTGCAAAATAAGGATGTTTCAAGGTTTTGGGTTTACAACCACTTTAATAAGAGTTTTGATAATTTAATTGCTTCCAGTCCAGGCCATTTCTGACAATTCTATATTTAAAATCACATTTTTTTTGCTAGAAAATTACTTACAACCCCCAAAACAATAACAGTTTGTGCATTTCGTTTGAAGTTAGCAATTTTTTTATTAAAATAGAAAAACTGCCTTCTTTTCACAATATTTTTTCTCCATGGTTGGTTGAAAATATTTGAGAATCACAGCATGTACTACACTGATTGTTTCAGGAATGTAATTAATTAACTAATAACGACACTTGTATATTCAATTACATTTGTTATGGTTGATTAACCATTGTAATTCATTGTGTGATTTTCTTTTGACTTTCTATTGCCCTAAGTAAAAAAAGAAGGACGATATGCACATGTGTCAATGTGCAAATACTGTAGGTGTTAAGAGTAGTTATGCACTTAAGAAACCACTAAGCATACTATTTTTCAGTGTCTTATAAAAATATTACTATGGCAGTATTCCAACATTATAACAACGCCTGCCTATCTCTGTGGCTAACTTTGGAAACGATCCTCAAAAGGCTTTTTCCAAAGTTAGGCAGAAGATCTGACATGTGTAAGACACTTACACGGTCAGATCTTAGGATGCAGTACCGCATCCGCCGCTGGGGGCATTTCTCATTGAAATGCCGCTTTGAGTATGCAAATGAGGACTTAAGCAGATCCACAAAGCTTTTCAGCATTGTGATTTCTGCGTAAGTTCCGATTTGCTTGCGCAAAACTAGGGCTGGTTTTACAATGTGGAAAGTTAGTCACACCATGTAAAAGCCCATTCAAGCGACGGCATTTGGTATGCATTCCCGAGGGAGAACTCCACGGCAATTTGTAAAATCAAAACCGGCATGGGTTCCCCCCCCTGGAGCATACCAGGCCCTTAGGTCTGGTATGGGTTGTAAGGAGACCCCCCCTACGCCGAAAAATCGACGTAGGGGGTCCCCCTACAATCCATACCAGACCCGTATCCAAAGCACGCTACCCGGCCGGTCAGGAAAGGAGTGGGGACGAGCGAGCGCCCCCCCCCCCTCCTGAGCCGTACCCACGTGGGTACCTACCGGAGCATGATGGGACGGTGATGCCTATATAAATGGGATGTAAGGCGCGCTTCCATCATTGCAGTGAGAAGAGGCGACGTGTCAACATTGGAAGAAGGGAAGAGAAGAGAATAGAAGAACATGACGTCACAGAAGACCGCGCTGGCTGCCTGCTAGTAATTGAGCTAACACACGAAGATAGCAGGCAGCCAGCGCTGAAGGAGAAGGCACCGGACAGCTGCAGAAGAACCGGGGTGCGCCGAGTCAACAGAGGAGAGCGGCGAAGATAGAAGAAGACCCCCAGAGAGCGGAGAAGACCCCCGGAGAGCAGAGAAGACCCCCGGAGAGCGAAGACCCCCCCCGGAGAGTGGAAGAAGAAGCCCCCCCTGGTATTAGAGCTAAAGAAGACAGGGGGGGCCTCCGGAGCAGACTAATAAATGATTTTAAAAACCCTTGTGTTGTGTGTTTAATAACTATCACTTTGCCTCCAGGTGAATGGGTAGGGGTACGATGTACCCCATATCCATTCACTTAGGGTGGGGGGCCGGTATCTGGGGGTCCCCTTATTTGAGGGGACTCCCAGATTCCGATAAGCCCCCCGCCCGCAGACCCCGACAACCAACGGCCAGGGTTGTCGGGAAGAGGTCCTGTCCTCATCAACATGGGGACAGGGTGCTCTGGGGTGGGGGGCCCGCAGTGCAGAGCACCCAACCCCCCCATGTTGAGGGCATGCGGCCTGGTATGGCTCAGGAGGGGGGGGGGCGCTCGCTCGTCCCCACTCCTTTCCTGACCGGCCGGGTAGCATGCTTTGGATACGGGTCTGGTATGGATTGTAGGGGGACCCCCTACGTCGATTTTTCGGCGTAGGGGGGGTCTCCTTACAACCCATACCAGACCTAAGGGCCCGGTATGCTCCTGGGGGGGGGAACCCATGCCGGTTTTTTCTCTGAAAATTGGCATGGAGTTCTCCCTCAGGAATGCATGCCGAGCGACGCTGTCAATTTTTCTTTTTCTTTTTTTTGTTTTCCCGGCGCGTATTTTTTTTTTCACCCGTCGCAACTTTATTGTCCCGTCGCAATCCACAAAGCCCGGCGTAAATTACGTTCGCGCGCTGCACGTCGGGAAAATTACGTCACACGCATGCGCAGTACGGCCGGCGCGGGAGCGCGCCTCATTTAAATAGTAATCGCCCCCCGGAGAGGAGGACCGCCTTGCGACGGAGGCACTTAAGTTACAAGGCGTGTAATTTCTAGGTAAGTGCTTTGTGGATCGGGCACTTAGGTAGAAATTTTAAGGCCGTGTAACTTAACTGCTGAAAGTTAAGTTAGGCAGCTTTTTTGAGAATTTGGCCCACTGCTCCTGAATTTTTAGGTGCAAACTACAGAGCACACGGCCAGTACACACCAAGTAGCTTTAGGTGCAAACTACAGAGCACACGGCCAGTACACACCAAGTAGCTTTAGGTGCAAACTACAGAGGACACAGGCAATAAACCACGTAAGAATACTGCAGCTAGCACAATCCCCTGCCTGCCAGTAAATTAGGAAGAACTGATCTAGCTAAACTATACAGTGTATAAATATATGTACAACACCTGGGATGTATATATATCCTCTACACACTGTAACATTAACTGACTAGCCTGCCTGTCTGCTCTATCTACCTGCAAAAAATGACACTCTCTCTGTCCTCTCTTAACCACCGCAACACACTACACAAGGCCGACCAGCCTTTTATAGTGTGGGGCGTTTACTAAACCCCCTGAGCCATAATTGGCCAAAGCCACCCTGGCTTTGGCCAATTATGGCTCTCCGTTTTTTGCAGGCTGTGATTGGCCAAGCATGCGGGTCATAGTGCATGCTTGGCCAATCATCAGCCAGCGATGCCGCAGTGAATTATGGTCTGTGAAACGTAACTCGAATTTGGCACGAACGACCCGTTTTGTTCGTATTTCGACGAACGATCGAACATACGATGTTCGAGTCGAACATGAGTTCGACTCAAATACGAAGCTCATTCCTACTGGTGAACTCCATGCCCAAGAGAGTTGGGGCAGTGCTGGAAAATAAGTATGACCACACAAAATATTGACACTTTAGGCCCAATTTGGACATTTTCACTTAGGGGTGCACTCAGGGCTGTCTTAATGAGAGGGCACACCGGGGCACTGCCCAGGGGCCCCAGCTGCATGGGGGGCCCCTGCTCTTTCCCCAAAGCAGCTGGTCCTTGAACCCGGGCTGCCCCTCTACATCTCAGATATGCCCCCAGCACTCTGACCCCTCTACACTCTAAATATCCCCTACCTCCTACCTACTTGATTTCTGTTTACCTGCACTGTCTCCATTGTAGGGGCCCCAGAGCATTACTTTGCCCAGGGGCCCATTATGCTATTAAGACGGCCCTGGGTGCACTAACTTTTGTTGCCAGCGGTTTAGACATGAATGGCTGTGTGTTGAGTTATTTTGAGGGGGCAGACAATTTACGCTGTTATACAAGCTGTACACTCACTTCTTTACATTGTAGAAAAGTGTAATTTCTTCACATGAAAAGATGTAATAAAATATTTACAAAAATGTGAGGGTGTACTTACTTTTGTGAGATACTGTATATATAAAACATTATACTATCCAAAGAAACTTATGACGTGTACACAAGATCATTTTTCAGCATGAAAAAAAACAAAGTTTTTCGGCATGTAGAAAAAACAAAGTTTTTCCAACTTCATCATTAAAACACCATCGTTTTAAAAAAATGCTCTAGCAAAGCGTGGTGACGTACAACACGTACGACGGCACTATAAAGGGGAAGTTCCATGCGGATGACGCCACCCTTGGGGCTGCTTTAGCTGATTCCGTGTTAGTAAAAGACGATTTGCGCTTTTCTGTCTGTTAAAATGTGATGAATGTGCTTACTCCATTACGAATGGTAGTTTTACCAGAACGAGCGCTCCCGTCTCATAACTTGCTTTTGAGCCTGCGCGGGTTTTTAACCTCGTTTTAGCCCACACACGATCATGTTTTACAAAACGAAAAACGACATTGTTTAAAATGTCGTTAAAAAATGCAGCATGTTCAAATTTTTTTTTTTCGTTTTTCAGAACCCGAAAAAATGATGTGAAGCCCACACAAGATAATTTTAAATGACATTTTTAAAAAACAACGTGTGTACGCGGCATAAGTCATGATAATATTAATGTTTTGATAAAGTGAGGGTGCTCTTGCGCCTACCTAGTAAAGCTTAAGATGTGAAGTAAAATAATAGTAATGAACTAAAAGTGATGATGCTGCTCAATCTAATAATGTATAAATATCAAATAGAAATACAATAAAATAGTGAAAGGTAAAGTGACGAGCGCAATGAATATGACTGAGTAATCAAAGTGTTAATCAGTGAACATTGATAATAAACTAAAATTGAAACAAAGTGCTAAAAAATATAAAAACATCAATAATGAATAAAAACGTTCAGCCAGCAAGTGGCCAGTGAAAAAAAAAAAAAAAGAAAAAAAAAAAAAAAAAAAGTGTGCACAAAAATAGCTGCAAAAGTCAGCAGGCAAACATAAATATGAAGCCTAAATCAGTCCTGGAATAATAGGCTAACAATACAGCCTTTATACGTGCATAAAAGTGTAGGAAGTTCCATAAAGACAAAAATAAATATAAACTTCTCCAATAGTGATAAACAAATGTTTAAAATCTTCTCATGTGGGTCTTCAAATAATGTGGGCTCACAATGCGCTTACCTTCCCAAGGTAGTAATCAAGCCTTGATTAAATGGATATCCACAAGGGGTGTTGTTGAATCTGCAACTAGCTGTGGATGTTCAGGGCGTCCTGTATAATCCAATGTTTGTAGGCTCCAGATTTCTATTTGGCAGCGGTGGTGCTCAGCATGGGGAAATAAAAAAGGTAGCTTCCCATAGTGTAGTAAACCAAGGCTAATTTATTGGTAAAAACGCTAACAAGTGCATTTTAAAAGATCAAAGAAAACGAAACTAAGAAACAGCTGATGACAGCTTACTGATGTATTGCTTCAAAAATCAGTCCGTCCCTTACATGTTACACCACGTCACGTGGCTTCATCAGAGAGGCCTCTGATGAAGCCACGTGACGTGGTGTAACATGTAAGGGACGGACTGATTTTTGAAGCAATACATCAGTAAGCTGTCATCAGCTGTTTCTTAGTTTCGTTTTCTTTGATCTTTTAAAATGCACTTGTTAGCGTTTTTACCAATAAATTAGCCTTGGTTTACTACACTATGGGAAGCTACCTTTTTTATTTCCCCATGCTGAGCACCACCGCTGCCAAATAGAAATCTGGAGCCTACAAACATTGGATTATACAGGACGCCCTGAACATCCACAGCTAGTTGCAGATTCAACAACACCCCTTGTGGATATCCATTTAATCAAGGCTTGATTACTACCTTGGGAAGGTAAGCGCATTGTGAGCCCACATTATTTGAAGACCCACATGAGAAGATTTTAAACATTTGTTTATCACTATTGGAGAAGTTTATATTTATTTTTGTCTTTATGGAACTTCCTACACTTTTATGCACGTATAAAGGCTGTATTGTTAGCCTATTATTCCAGGACTGATTTAGGCTTCATATTTATGTTTGCCTGCTGACTTTTGCAGCTATTTTTGTGCACACTTTTTTTTTTATTTTATTTTTTTTTCACTGGCCACTTGCTGGCTGAACGTTTTTATTCATTATTGATGTTTTTATATTTTTTAGCACTTTGTTTCAATTTTAGTTTATTATCAATGTTCACTGATTAACACTTTGATTACTCAGTCATATTCATTGCGCTCGTCACTTTACCTTTCAATATTAATGTTTTACTGTTTTACTTATCCTTAACTTAAAAAATTTGTAAATCTATATGTTTTCACGAGTGAGATGAAAAATGGTGAGAAATGTGTACAAATTATTTCTTAGGAAGAATAATTGATATCTTCACATGGATTTATTGGTAAAATTATACCTTTTTAGCCAGTGTTTTATGGTAGTATACCAAAGATTAATATCACAAATAATTCAACACACCACAGGAATATGAATATATACCCTCTAAGAAAATTGATATACTGGTATTTAAATTAATCTAAGCATAAAAACTATTTTATTTACTATGAGATTGAAAAAAAAAAAAAAATTTTATTCCCAGAAGACCTAATATAGAGATATCTAATCTTGGAGTGGCATCTTGTGGACAACTAACTCACTGGTCGTAATTAGTTAATTGGTAATATTACTCCCCAATCAGTAAGTAAATATTCAAAATTATATCCTCTGGGCTGATCCATAGTTCATAGCATTTTTAGGATTTAAAAAGCAGATTCAGAGAGAAAAGGAATCCATCTTGATTCATCTTGATCCATTACATTATCACCATTATCAAAATCCTCCTCCTGGAGCACCATATCTCCATCATTATCTTTATTTCAAGGTCCATATTAGACCTCCATCATCTTGAAACATCACTCTTTATATTACACAGCAGCTTGAACCACTGGGCCCCTTTATATTACACAGCAGTTTGCACCACTGGGCCCCTTACATTACACAGCACTCCACAGCTCTGGGCCCCTTTACATAACACCCTGCACCACTGGACCCCTTTATATTACACAGCACCCTGCACCTCTAATCTAACTAAACTATACAGTGTATAAATATATGTACAACTCCGGGGATGTATATATATCCTCTACACACTGTAACATTAACTGACTAGCCTGCCTAACTCCAAAAAATTACACTCTCTCTCTCTCTCTCTCTCTGTCTCTCTCTGTAAACCACGCAGCACAGATTACAGAGAAAAAAAAAGCAGACTGATTGATTAGCCCTAACAAGGGCTGTTTGGGGTGCTGTTCTAACTGCAGAGATCAGATGAGTCTTTCAGGACTGGAGTACACTGGTCTAACTATCGCTTTCCCTATAAAATCAGTAGCAGCAACACTGTCCCTCCTCTCACTAAGAATGCAGGTTCAGAATAAATCTAAAATGGATGCTGCCCTAGAGGTGGGAGGGTCAGGGAGGGAGGGTATGCTGCTGATTGGCTGGAATGTGTCTGCTGACTGTGAGGTAGAGGGTCAAAGTTTGCTCAATGTTAATTAATAGGAGGCGGGTCAAACATCGCATATGTTCGCCGGCCAACGGCGAACGCGAACAACCGAAAATCACGCGAACTATTCGCCGGCGAACCGTTCTGTACATCTCTAGTCTCAAGCTTATTTCGTGTGGCCAAAACATCACCCACTTGGGCACCACATGCTTGACCAGACATATGTCGATCTGCCATGCAGTTCGTTGGCAAGCATACCTGAAAGACCCACACCAAAGAACAAAGCGGACTTCCCCTTGCCCCTCATCAGCTGGGATCTCCAACTCCACTATACCCTCAGTCCTCTCTGAAGCTTGCACTGATAGGACTGAAGGTGTAAAATTAGGCGTTTGAGGGGCTACGCAGGAATGCAGGCAAAGAGATGCCATGCGGTTCTAGAGCTGGTGAGCTTGGGAGACAGGAGCCACACTGGGGCAGAGGTTCTGTCAGCTCTGCAGGGGCAGGCTCAGAGGTGGTTGACGCCACGCCAGCTTAAGCCAGGAATGGTGGTTAGCGACAATGGCACCAACCTCCAACTGACCCATGTGCCCTGTTTTGCTCATGTTCTGAATTTGGTGGTGCAGCGGTTCTTGGGCAGGTATCCGGGCTTACAGGATGTCCTGAAGCAGGCCAGGAAAGTCTGTGTGCGATTCCGAAGGTCATATAATGCCACTGCTCGGCTGACAGACCTCCAAAGGGAATACAACCTGCCCAAGAACCGCCTAATCTGTGACATGCCCACCAGATGGAACTCTACATTGGCCATGCTGAAGTGGCTGCACATGCAGAAGAGGGCTAACAATGAGTACCTGTGCCAATATGGCAGCAGACCTGGTACAGGGGAGCTTGGTTTTTTTCCCCACGCCAGTGGGCCTTGATCAGGGATGCATGCACTGTCCTGTCATCATTTGAGGAGGCCAGAAGGATGGTGAGCAGGGACAGTGCATGCATCAGTGAGACTGTCCCTCTTATTCACATGTTGGAGCACACGCTACGTGGAATAATGGACAGGGCCCTTGAGGCAGAACAGAGGGAGGAAGAGGAGGACTTCCTTACCGCTCAAGGCCCCCTTTATCCAGACAGTGGTCCTGTGTGCTATTCACTACACAGACACATGCCACGAATACACTATAATATACTGCAATATACTGTGTCAAATGTGCAGTAACGCACAGACCTATATGGCATTAAACTTACAGTAATGCAAAGACATATATAGCGTTAAACTTGCAGTAACCCAATAAAATATATGGAGTTAAACTTGAAGTAATGGAAATAAATATATGGTGTTAAACTTGCAGTAACGTAATGAAATATACAGCATTAAAATTGCAGCAATGCACAGAACTATATTGCAACAGAAATATTCTGTTTTAAGCGTGCACTAACTCACAGAAATGTACTGCATTGAATGGCGTGTAATGCACTGAATTATACGGTGTTAAACTTGCAGTAACGCAACAACATTTTCTATGTTAAATGGTCACTGCACTCACACCTACAGGGAGTCCCCGAGTTACGAACATCCAACTTGCGAACGACTGTGCGTGGCCACTTTTCAGCAGCGAGCTCATTAGATGGGACCTTATCGACATCGGGCACATTCGTCGGGACCTTATCGACGGCGGGCACATTTGACTGGACCTTATCGACGGCGGGCACATTTGACTGGACCTTATCAAAGGCGGGCACATTCGACGGGACCTTATTGACGGCGGGCACATTCGACGGGACCTTATCGACGGCAAGCACATTTGACTGGACCTTATCGATGGCAGGCACATTCGACGGGACCTTATCGACGGCAGGGCACATTTGACAGGACCTAATCGACGGCGGGCACATTCAACAGGACCTTATCGACGACAGGCACACTTGACCAGACCTTATCGACGGTGGGCATATTCGACGGGACCTTATCGACGGTGGGCACATTCGACGGGACATTATCGATGGCGGACACATTTGACTGGACCTTATCGACGGCGGGCACATTCGACGGGACCTTATCAATGGCGGGCACGTTTGACAGGACCTTGTCGACGGCGGGCACATTCGACGGGACCTTATCGACGGCGGGCACATTTGACTGGACCTTATCGACGGCGGGCACATTCGACGGGACCTTATCGACAGTGGGCACATTTGACTTATTCGTCTTAAGAACAAACCTACAGTCCCTAACCCATTCGTAACTCTGGGACTGCCTGTACTGAACTATTCCTACATTCACACTAATGTAAAGATGAATAGTCACACTACACTCGCACTGACTGAACTATTCCTACATTCACACAAATTTAAAGATGAATGGTGGCCACACTACACTCACACTGACTGAACTTTCCCTACATTCACACTAATGTAAAGATGAATGGTCGCACTACACTCACACTGACTGAATTATGCCTACATTCACACTAATGTAAAGATAAATGGTCACACTACACTCACACTGAACTGTCCCTATATGCACACTAAACTGATATTCTACACTGACAATAGAATCAGAATAGCACACTATAGCACACGATAACTGTCTAATAGCACTGAACAGAGCCCTGTTCTATCTCTCCACGACACTATCACACTACAAATAGCCGCTCTGGCAAGAATACTGTTATAGTGTTATAGTGTAGAGCAGGATTAACAGCACTGAGCCATGATTGGATGCAGTCATTATGACAGCATCCAATCATGGCTCTGACAGTGAAAAGGAGTCACCGCTCCAGGTGGATCTTTAGCAGACAAATCAAGGAACCTCCCAGGAATCCAAGGTGCTGGCAATGCACTAGGCAAACATGGAAAAGTGGAAATGGATGGACAGCCGCACTCCAAAGGAACTTGAAGAAGTAGTCTTTATTAATAAAAACTGGACATGCAAATCCAAATATACAGTCACATAAGGGGACAGCCAACGCGTTTTGCACACAGTTAGTGCTTAGTCAAGACTACTTCTTCAAGTTCCTTTGGAGTGCGGCTGTCCATCCATTTCCACTTTTCCATGCATGGCTCTGACAGTGCTCTGTGCCCTGATTGGACAAAGCTTTCATTGCAGCGAAGTGCATTGTGGTCGTTCAGTGGGCCAAACAAACAGTCAAATGACCAGCTAATTTGGTTGTTCGGGGGAACGGGCCAACAGCCAAAGTTCGGTCTTAACTCATGCTCGGGTCGAACTGTTCACCCATCCCTACTAGCCATGATGGAGTCATATACCAGTTGAATTATATTTGATGGGTGTACTCCTGGGCTAGAATGTTGATGGAGCATTGGGCTGATGCTGAATACATTTTAGTCCAGTCTGAGGTTTCCAATAATTCTCAAAAGGAGTCAGGAGAACTGGACAGGTTGTGGAGCTTTGAGAAAGGGATTTTGGAATTAGCAGAGAACTAACAAATGGACACTTTTCTTTAGTTTTATGGATATATGATTCAGAAACTACCACAAAGTTTGTGGCGACAAATACTGGTGAGACAGAAAAAGCTGGTGCCTGGAAATGGGTGACACAAATTAAAAAGCTTAAGGTCATTTTTTGCAATAAGCGGGATTTGCAATTAGCGGATCTCCAGCTCCAGTCCCATTATGCCTGTGCCTCTAAGGCCGCATACACACGGTCGTTCCAAACCGATGAGAATGGTCCGACGGGCCATTTCCATCGGTTTACCGCTGAAGTGGCCTGATGGTCTGATGTGCGTACACACCATCGTTCCAAAAAACGATCGGGTCAGAACGGGATGACGTCAAACACACGACGTGCTGAATAAAACAAAGTTCAATGCTTCTAAGCATGCGTCGACTTGATTCTGAGCATGCGCGGGTTTTGAACCAATGCTTTCTGTACTAACGGTAATTTTGGACCGAAGGAAAACAGACGGATGGGCTATACACACGGTCAGTTTGGACCGATAAAACTGAACCTCGGTCCATTCTCATCAGTTTTGTCCGACCTTGTGTACGTGGCCTAATTGTCATGCTTGTGGCTGTCAGAGTCTTGCTATGGCTCATGGGACAGTAGCTGGAGGTCCGCTAATTGCATATCCCTGACCTGTTGCATTAGGGCATGGGTCTTCAAACTACGCCCCTCCAGTTGTTCAGGAACTACTATTCCCATCATGCCTAGTAATGTCTGTGAATGTCAGTGTGTTACAATGCCTCATGGGATGTGTAGTTCTACAACAGCTGGAGGGCCGTAGTTTGAGGATCCCTGCATTAGGGTGTGCACTTCAAAGCTCAAACACACAATGCATGTGTGTGTGTGTGTATATATATATATATATATATATATATATATATATATATATATATATATATATACACACTGTACATCAGATTCCCCCATCAGAGCCCCCACAAATGAGATGTCCCTATCGGACCCCCCTTACATCATATTCCCCCATCAGAACTCCCCATCCATCAGATTCCCCCATCAGAGGCCCCATTAGGGGTGTTGAATACAATTGCAGCATCAATGCATTGTGATTTAAACATTCATGATTCTGTATCGATGCTGCAAGACCTTTTGAATCGATCTCTGATGATGTCATTCATCGCTCTGTGCGGTGCCTCTCCTGGAGAAACACAGAGGCAGAGCCATCCAACCATCCCTCTGCCCCGATCCCACCATCCCTCTGCCTGATCCTATCTATCCCACCATCCCTCTGCCCCTGATCCCAGCAGACCTCTGCTTGATCCTATCCATCCCACCATCCCTCTGCCCTTGATCCCATCATCCCTCTGCCTGATCCAATCCTTCCCACAGTCCCTCAGCTTGATCCTATCCATCCCACCACCCCACTGCCCCTGATATCACCATCCCTCTGCCTGATACTGTCCATCCCACCATCCCTCTGCATAAAGAAAACAGAAATCCCTTGGGAACACCGAGGCAGGGTATCCCTAGGTATACCATCTACCTTATGAAGTTGTACATTTGTATTTATTTATTTATTAATAAAACTCTTTTGTAACATATATCATTGTCCGCCACCACCTTTGTAGCCCTCTTTATCCCTAGGGATACCCTGCCTCGGTGTTCCCAAGGGATTTCTGTTTTCTTTATGCATATGTCTTGGCTACGGTGGTGACCTCCACACTGGTGGAGTGACTATTTATATGTAGATGGAAAGGGTATCCTAATTTGTTAATAGGGACGCGCTCACCTCTTTGTGGTGTTTGTACACCATCCCTCTGATCCCACCATCCCTCTGCCTGATCCTACCCATCCCACCATCCCTCTGCCCGATACCATCCATCTCACTATCCATCTGTTCCTGATCCTACCATTCCTCTGCCTGATCATATCCATGCCACTGTCCCTCTGGCCCTGATCTCATCATCCCTCTGCCTGATCCCATCCATCCCACTACCATGAGTGTTTTGTGGGTAGCAGCATTGTATTGAGGTAAATGTGAATATTTTCATATTTTTCATCAGGTTTTCACATTTAACATTTGGTTGTCTTTCACTGCGCATGCAATTGTGGCCGATTGTCCTGTCAAGCTCATTGTGCAAATCAGTGTTTTTTTAACAGTCTGGTACTAAATCAAGGCCTTTGTATCCCTAAAATGTGTTACTACAAACAGAGATTGCACCTTACCAAAAGCTAATGAATGTATTGTGTAGATTTCCTCTTACTTACTGCTGTCTCCCTCCATTTTTAAGTAGGAGTCGTTTGTAAGTCGGATGTTTGTAACTAGCGGACCCCATGTATATAAATATTTCCAAGTTACACAGTTGCAACATAGCACTAAATCCTTAGCGTTTTTACTTCGCTAACTTTTTAAGCACTTCCAGACTACCGCATGCCGATATACGTCACCTTTATCGGCGGTGGGAGAGGGCCCCCCTTCCGCCGCTCTCCTGTGCCCTCAGTCGCTTACCTTGACAGCGGTGGAGGCGATCTGGTCCTTCTGGTGGCTGGGTATGGAGACGAGTGAGGGCAAGATGGCCCCCACTCATCTTCACGCCATAGCAGAGCGGAAGAGACGTCAACACTTCAGTTCCGCCCATAGCTCTTAAAGGGCCATTTTTTTTCCAAATGACCACATTTTTTTGACCCCAGATCTCATATTTAAGAGGTCCTGTAATGCTTTTTTCTATTACAAGGGATGTTTACATTCCTTGTAATAGGAATAAAAGTGACACCATTTTTTTAAAACAATGGTGTAAAAAATAAAATATAAGGTAAAATGTGCCCGTCCCACCGAGCTTGCGTGCAGAAGTGAACTCAAACGTGAGCAGCGCTTACATATGAAAACGGTGTTCAAACCACACATGTGAGGTATCACCGTGATCAGTAGAGTGAGAGCAATAATTCTAGCCCTAGACCTCCTCTGTAAAACAACACAAGCAACCTGCAGAATTTTTTAAACTTTGCCTATGGAGATTTTTAAGCGTAAAAGTTTGTCGCCATTCCACGAGCGGCCGCAATTTTGAAGCGTGACATGTTGGGTATCAATTTACTCTGCGTGACATTATCTTTCACAATATAAAAAAAATATGAGCTAACTTTCTTGTTGTATTATTTTTTAATTCAAAAAGTGTATTTTTTCCCAAAAAAGTGCGCTTGTAAAACCGATGCGCAAATACGGTGTGACATAAAGTATTGCAATGACCGTCATTTTATTCTCTAGGGTGTTTAAAAAAATGTATAATGTTTGGGGGTTCTAAGTAATATTCTAGCAAAAAAAGGTTGTACTGAAATTCTTACAAAGAAAATGCATTGCTTGTGATACAAGCTTGTATAGAATGAATGTACAAATTGTAATTGAACGCCTTGGTTCCTCAGTCACATAGAAAATAAGGTTATTTCAGTTCAAGATTTGTTTGTGCAGAAGGAGATAAAACTGGTCAAAACCAGTATGATGACTCATTGTCAGGAGCAGGGACGTCGGGAGGGTGTGGCTAGAGGGGCTGGAGCCCCGAATGGGTCCCTGAAAAGCCCAGAGTGTCAGGAATGCAGCATCCAATTGGCAGCCCCGAGCGCCGCTGGTCGCCGCCGAACGGGGGTCGCTATGATTAAGAACAGCGCTGAGTGTGGCCGAGTGATATTGCAATTCCCGCCTTCTGGAGCCTGCGGTGCCTATGATGTACGTCCCACAGGTTCAATGCCGGGACCGCGGGACGTGTGACGTCCATCATAGGTGCCGCAGGCTCCAAAAGGCGGCAATTACAATTATGAGCCACATCACTGTAAGATCCCAGCTTGGGCGGGCGGCTCTCCTCTCCTCCTCCTCCTTTCTGGCTGGATGGCTACCTGCCTGTTGTTACACATGATGGACGCGCCGCCGGGATGAGAGGCACAAGATGGCGCCGACGAGCAGTACACTTGCATATGTATGTCAGGTAGGTGAAGTCAGAGTATGTCAGATAGGTCCATGTATGCCAGGTAGGTGAAGTCAGTGTATGTCAGGTAGGTGAGGTCAGTGTATGTATGTCAGGTAGGTGGAGTCAGTATATGTCAGGTAGGTGAGGTCAGTGTATGTATGTCAGGTAGGTGAAGTCAGTGTATGTCATGTAGGTGAGGTCAGTGTATGTATGTCAGGTAGGTGAAGTCAGTGTATGTCAGGTAGGTCTATGTATGTCAGGTAGGTATACGTATGTCAGGTAGGTGAAGTCAGTGTATGTCAGGTAGGTCTATGTATGTCAGGTAGGTGAGGTGAGTGTATATATGTCAGGTAGGTGAGGTCAGGTAGGTCAGTGTGTCAGGTAGGTGAGGTGAGTGTAAGTATGTCAGGTAGGTGAGTTTAGTGGTCATTGATGGGCACTGGTAAGCCAGGCAGCAAGTGAGCTTACCTTCCGCCACACAACCCCATCGCCCAGCCAAAAAAATGCGCCACGACCAGCCCGGACTAATGCCCCCCCCCCCGGTGGCGACTGAAGCCCCTGGTCTTTTTGCTACCTAGCAATGCCCCTGGTCAGGAGATAGAGCACACCTAACCACCTCAATACTGGGCACTTTCACCCCTGCCTGCCCAAGCCATTTTTCAGCTTTCAGCACTGTCACAATTTGAATGACAATTGCACGGTCATGCAACACTTTACCCAAATGAAATTTTAATAATTTTTCCCCACACATAGAGCTTTCTTTCGGTGGTATATGATCACTTATGTATCTTTTTTTTTCCGCTATAAACAAAACAAAGAGCGACAATTTAGAAAAAAAAGCAATATTTTTTACTTTTTGCTATAATAAATATCCCCAAAAATATATAAAAAACTATTTGTTTCCTCAGTTTAGGCCGATACATATTCTTCTACATATTTTTGGTAAAAAAAATTGCAATAAACGTATATTGATTGGTTTGCGAAACAGTTATAGCGGCTACAACATAGGGAATAGATTTATAGCATTTTTTTTTACTAGTAATGGCGCCGATCAGTGATTTTTATCATGACTGCGATATTGCGGCAGACACACCGGACACTTTTGACACTATTTTGGGACCATTCACATTTATACAGCGATAAATATGCAATGATTATTGTGTAAATGTGACTGGCAGGGAAGGGGTTAACCACTAGGGGGTGATCAAGGGGTTGAATGTGTACCCTAGTGAGTGATTCTAACTGTAGGGGGAGGGGACTGACTGGGGGAGGTGACCGATCTATGTCCCTATGTACAAGGAACACATCATCGGTCTCCTCTCCCTGTTTACACACAGAGATCCACAGTCCTGCTCAGTTACTGGGCAATCGCGGGTGCCCGGCGGACATCGCGGCCGCCGGGCACACGCATTGGGTTCCCAGTAACACGGGCAAGGCGAGGACATCATATGATGTCCTCCCAGAACTACAGAATTATTGTGCTGTAGTAGTAGTAAAGTGGTTAAAAACAACTAATTGCGCATGAACACATGTAGTTTAAAGTTACAGAGGAAGCTGACAAAGAGGAGGGAAAAGTTCCAACAGGATAACGGAATGGAACAAAAACTTTCCTCTGCAGGTCAGCGATACAAAGACCGTAAGGTTGGTCCAGTCAGTAAACCACATCATTGAAGTAGAGATTATGGATAGGACATTTAGATAAAGATAAGGGAAGAGGAATCAGGAAGAGGGAAAGGTTAGAAAAAGGAAAGGAAGGGAGAGAAAGAATAAGAAGAGTGGTTGGCGGGATCGCACGGATCCCCAGAGGATTGTAATATAGGGCTAAAGTGTCAGAATGGGTGTCAAAATCTGAGGGAAGAAAATGTTCCACCCAGGGTGTCCAGGTTTTGCGTTTTTGGGGAATTCGGTCCAGAATAGTAGCTTCAATCTTGATATGAATCATAGCTGTTTCGTTTTTTTCAAATTAATGAAACTGTCTTTTTCCCCAAAAAGTTGGGTTTAAAAGACAGCTGCACAAATACTGCGTGACATAAAATTTTACAGCCGTAATTGTATTCTCTAGATTCTTTGCTATATATATATATATATATATATATATATATATATATATATATATATATAAAATGTTTGGGGTTCTAAGTTATTTTTAAAGCAAAAAATACAGATTTTAACTTAAATGTCAGAAATAGGCTTAGGAGAGGGAGAGGGAGAGGGAATATGTATGCAGTGCCTTGAAAAAGTATTCATACCCCTATTTCCCATGTTGTCATGTTACAACCAAAAACGTAAATGTATTTTATTGGGATTTTATGTGAAGGATCAACACAAAGTGCCACATAATTGTGAAGTGGAATGAAAATGATAAATGCTTTTCAAAATTTTTTACAAATACATTTTTTGAAAAGTGTGGTGTGTACAGTATTTGTATTCAGTCCCCTCTACTCCGATACCCCTAACTAAAATCTAGTGGAACCAAATGTTTTCAGAAGTCACCTAATTAGTAAATGTATCGGAATTATCCGTGACAAACAGAGACTTTGGAAGGATGAGGGGTACTCCTGTACCGGCGTCACCAGGGAGTCTTATGTCTAGGGTCACCTTATGTCCGATAGGGCCATAGGGTGACTGAGAAATGATACTGCTAGCTCATATTGCAGGATCTTGAGATATTGCAAAGTGATGGTTTATTCTATGACTCATCTCTCTGTGTAGACTGTTGACATGTTAAATGAGGCTGGCTCTTGAAAGGCCTTTCATTGTGTGATAACACTGTTTAAAGCCTATTGATGCTCAGGTGTGAATACCTTTCTGTCGGAGACAGACCGTCTGTCTAAAGATGTGGATTGAGGGGAACTCATTGTGTGATGGTGTTTTGTTTGAATTCTATTAATGAAGGAATGTGACTTCTCAGGTGTAGTGATTAGGTCATGTTAATTATAGACCGGCGCCGAAATGTCTGGAATGTTTAGCAATTAGCCATCTGAAGGTGTATTGAAGCCCCCCAGGGTGTGATGTGTGGGTGGAGAGTTTGATTGTTCCTGTGATCACTGAAACATGCCTTGAAAACTGTATATAAACTTGAGAGCTAACCATTAAAAGTGTTCATACATTTGAAACCAGTAACAGAGCAAGTCTCGTTATTCTGGGAAATGGGATGTCTGATGTCTGTTGGACGGTTGGAGTGTCAGATAAGCTGTCGTGGGTTGATGGAAGGTCATAAACGGTGGTGACCGTTACAGTAAATACAATCTACCTGTGTGTCATTTAATCTCTGTATAAATACAGCTGTTCTGTGAAGCCCTCAGAGGTTTGTTGGAGAACCATAGTGAACAAACAGCATCATTAAGGCTAAGGAACACACCAGACAGATCAGGGGTAAAGTTGTAGAGAAGTTTAATGCAGGGTTAGGTTATAAAAAATATCCCAAGCTTTGATCATCTCAAGGAGCACTGTTCAATCCTTCATCTGAAATGGGAAAGAGTATGGCACAACTGCAGACCTACTAAATCATGGCCATCTACCTAATCAGAGAAGCAGCCAAGAGGTGGTAACTCTGGAGAAGCTGCAGAGATCCACAGCTCAGGTGGGAGAATCTGTCCACAGGACAACTATTATGCCTTGTACCCACGATAAGAATTTCTGATGAAAAAAGTCTGATGGAAATTTTTCATCAGAAATTCCTATCATGTGTGGGCCCCATAGGATTTTTTTTCCGCCGGAGTTTGGAAATAGAACATGTTTTATTTTTTTCTAATGAAAAAAAATCCTATGGGAAATTCCGATCGTCTGTGTGGAACTCCGACGGAGAAAAAACATGCATGCTCAGAATCAAGTCTATGCATGCTCGGAAGCATTGAACTTAATTTTTCCCGGCTCATCGTAGTGTTTTACGTCACCACGTTTTGGACAGTCGGAATTTAGTCTGACAGTGTGTATGCAAGACTAATGGAAGATAGTTTGAACGTAATTCTGACAGAAAATTCCATCAGATTTTAGCCCATATGAAATTCCTATTGTGTGTACAGGGCATTAGTCACGCACTCCACAAATCTGGCCTTTATGGAAGAGTGGCAAGAAGAAAGCCGTAGTTGAAAAAGAAAACATAAGAACTTCCATTTGTAGTTTGCGAGAAGCCATGCGTGGGACACATGTGTAAGAAGGTGCTCTGGTCAGGGGTCAAGTCCTGGGGAAAAAAGAGTGGGAACCCAAGATCCACTCCCCCACCAAAAATAATAATAAATGATACGCTCATATGCATAATTACTAAACCGTATAATTTTTTTTCTTTTCGATCCACTGTACCTTAGTAATCCTTTATGTTACTGACCGTTTCCTGTAAATGGATTCATCGGGTAGTGTGCGGGTATTCCATCACTTCCTCGATGCCGCAAAGTCTCCTGGGAGCTTTTGTCATTGTTCCCAGGAGACATTGCGGAGGTCTGTAGCAAGTTCTTTCTAAAATTCTAAATAACTTCGCGGCAGACCTCCACAATGTCTCCTGGGAACAATGACAAAAGCTCCCAGGAGACATTGCGGCATCAAGGAAGTGACGAAATACCCATACACTACCGATGAATCCATATACAGGAAGTGACCAGTAACATAAAGGATTACTAAGGTTCGCCTGCCCCTGACAGTGACTCGAGCTGGGCATCGCCGCTTAGTGAAGGATTGGCTCGGGCGGCTCGGCTGCTCTCGGCTGCTCTAGTCCTGCAAAGGGAACTGAGTTACTGCTGTGAAAAAAGTGCAGGAACTCCATTCCCATGCGTTCCCACGGGACTTGAGCCCTGGCTCTGGTCAGATGAGACCAAAATTGTACTTTTTGGCCTCAAAGCAAAACGCTATGTGTGGTGGAAAACTAACACTGCACATCACTCTGAACTCATCATCCCCACCGTGAATCATGGTGGTGGCAGCATTATGTTGTGGGGATGCTTTTCTTCATCAGGGACAGGGAAGCTGGTCAGAGTTAATGGGAAGATGGATGGAGCCAAATACAGGGCAATCCTAGAAGAAAACCTGTTAGAGTCAGCAAAAGACTTAAGTCTAGGGCAGAGGTTCACCTTCCAGCAGAACAACAACCTGTTCCAGCACAACAATGACATACAGCCAGAGCTACAATGGAATGGTATAGATCAAAGCATATTTATGTGTTAGAATGGCCCAGTCAAAGTCCAGACCTAAATCCAATTGAGAATCTGTGAAAGACTTGAAAATTGCTGTTCACAGAAGCTCTTGGTCCAATCTGACAGAGCATGAGCTATTTTGCAAAGAATAATGGTCAAAAGATTTCACTCTCTAGATGTGCAAAGCTGGTAAAGACATACCCAAAAGACTTGCAGCTGTAATTGCAGTGAAAGGTGGTTCTACAAAGTATTGACTCATGGGGGCTGAATACAAATGCACGCCACACGTTTCAGATATTAATTTGTAAATAATTTGGAAAACCATTTATCATTTTCCTTCCACTTCACAATTATATGCCACTTTGTGTTGGTCTATCACATAAAATCCCAATAAAACACATTTATGTTTTTGGTTGTAACATGACAAAAGGTGGAAAACTGCAAGGGGTATGAATACTTTTTTCAAGGCACTGTATCTAAATGTATGTATATCTATAGATCTATAGATCTCTCTCTCTCTATAGATAGATCGATAGATAGATCGATAGATAGATAGATAGATAGATAGATAGATAGATAGATAGATAGATAGATAGATAGATAGATAGATAGATAGATAGATAGGTAGATATATCTATATATATATATATATATATATATATATATATAGATAGATATATATATATATATATATATATATATATATATATATATATATATACACACACACACACACACGTTTTAGCATGCTTACATTTCAATTGTTTCGTGTTCACCATTGGTAGTAAATTACATCTTTCCTAATACAGCAAATGATGCAGAGATCCAAAGTTTTACAATTAGTAAAGAAATATCAGAAGCCTCAGAAAATGTCATTTTAATGTCAGTTGTGAAATTAAAAAATTATTTTTATCATCAGTTTAATTAACAATATGAGAAATCAACGTAGATTAATATGCTGAAAATGCGTTTTTCCATGCCATTTAAATACGATGTGTTCTACTGCATAACAATTGGAGAATCATTTTGAAATATTATGGAAAGCCTATCTAAGCATGCTGTCTGCTTTGCAGAGGTCACTTTTAAATCTGAAATTAATCCAAAATAAATTCTGCACACATAATCAGCATACAGTTAATAGTACCATCCACTTCATGATCAAACAGTTTATGGCGCAATTCACAACACTGTGGAGAAATACAATTATTTTCAGAAATCTAAAATAAACAAGATAAATGTTTGTATTCTATTTATTGCAGATCTATTGTCATAATCACATTTTATAGGGAATCCTGAAACTCCAAGATCTTTTTTAAATAATACTCATAAAAATAAAAAAAAAACTCTGTAAAACAAAAACTCATCCAAAAACATATTTAAGTGGAGCTTTATTAAAAAAAATGTAGGCAGGCAGGATTTTTTAAAGCAGGTATGTCTCTTCTGAATTGAACTTCCCTTACCTGCCTATCTGCCCTGTACACTTAACTGCACGTGTTGAAATTCAGAATGACGAATGACTAAACTCTTCACATGCAGGGGAGTGACATCAGCTCAGGCCGGTTAATTAAAACGATGGAAGACCAATTCCCAGAAGTGGCCAGACATGAAGGCTTCATCTATGAGGGTAGGTGGGTAACCTTTCTCTAGGATTTTTTGTTTTAGAAGTTGGCCATGTGTGGCGTAATCATCATCTCTGGTACAATTATGTTTGAGATGGCAGTATTGACTTTTGGGAATGTTTTTGATCCAGCGTGGATGGTGACAGCTTTTGTAGTGTATGTAAGAGTTTCCTGCAGTGGGTTTTGTTTAATTGTGTGAGTGTATGGTTCCATTATCACGACTGAGGGCAAGGTTAAGAAAAGCTAGGGAGTTCTCATCACAGACTGAGGTGATCGAGAGACCCATGTCGTTGGCATTAAAGTGAGCTATGAATTGTTTAAAGTGGAGTTCCAACCACAATTAGCATTTTTTAAATGTATGTCCTTTCATCCTGCGTTTTTATAATATAAATCTGGTCACTTACTTTTTTACAATCCGCTGCCGATCCGCATAGATATTCAAAAAAGATAGTTTATAAAACTATATCTACACCGTTGCCATTTTGCTTGTGGGCATTGTGAAGCCTACAGGCACTTACTTCCTGGAAGTCTTGGATGGCGAGTGATAATTGGACAGCGCACTGCATCCTGGGAAATGATGACACACATTTCCCAGGAGCATTAGAGGGAGATGATGTCAGAATCCTAGGTGGTTTCAAAGGCAGATTTCGTGGGACCGCATAGCAACAGGCATTTCCAGATGAGTTTTATTTTTTAGTCGTAAGCTACAGTTTAAAGCAACATTTTTTTTTTGATGGAACCTCCACTTTAACTAGGGATTTCAGACCATCCCAGATGATGATGACATCATCAATGTAGCGGCCATAAAAAATCAAGTGTGAAGTGAAGGGATTATTATTCCAAATGTATCGGTTCTCCCACAGGCCCATTGTGAGATTGGCATAGCTGCGGGCAAAATTTGCCACCATAGCTGTGCCATGGGTCTGTAGGTAGAAGTCGTCATTGAATTCAAAGTAATTGTGTGTAAGGCTATGTTCACACGGCTGCGAATTAAAAATCGTGGTTTTACCGCGATTTCGCGGCTGCGATTTTGCCACAATTTTGCCGCGATTTTGGGCGCGATTTAAGAGACATCTGTGCAGGGTTCAATGTAAATCGCGGCCCGAAATCGCAAAAAGTAGTACAGAAACTACTTTTTGAAATCGGTGCAGCGCCGCAGATGCGGCGTCGCACCGATTAGGACAGTGCCATTGCCGACAATTGCCGCCGATCTGAGATGCGATTTGACATGTGAAATCGCATCTCAAATCGTACCAAATCGTACCCAGTGTGAACCTGGGCTAAGACAGAATTTTGTAGCTTCCAGTATAAATTGGGCCTGGCTGGTGTTAATCATGGGATCATCATTGAGAAATTGTAGTACTGCTCTTAAACCTATCTCATGTGGTTTGGAGGTGTATAATGAGTAGGGATGGACCGAACACCCCCCCTGGTTCGGTTTGCACCAGAACATGCGAACAGGCAAAAAATTTGTTTGAACACGCGAACATTGTTAAAGTCTATGGGACACGAACATGAAAAATCAAAAGTGCTAATTTTAAAGGCTAATATGCAAGTTATTGTCATAAAAAGTGTTTGGGGACCCGGGTCCTGCCCAGGTGACATGTATCAATGCAAAAATATGTTTTAAAAACTGACGTTTTTTTGGGACCAGTGATTTTAATAATGCTTAAAGTGAAACAATAAAGTGGAGTATTCCTTTAAATTTCGTACCTGGGGGTGTTTGTAGTATGCCTGTAAAGTAGTGCATGTTTCCCGTGCTTACAACTGTCCCTGCACAAAATGTAATTTCTAAAGGAAAAAAAGTAATTTAAAACTACTTGCGGCTATACTGTACATGAATTGTCAGGTCCCGGGAAATTCAGATCAAAGTCATTGAAAAAAAATGGCAGCGAGAACCCCGAACTAAAAAAAAAAGAAGAAGGGGTGTCCCCTAGTGTTGAGCAGAATATGCCATATTCGATTTCGCGATATATCTCGAATATATATTCGAATATTCGAGATATATTCGCTAAATTCGAATATTCGTGATATTTTATCAAAATTAAATGATTGCGATTTTTCGCTATTGCGAATGCGAAAATAATTGCGATTTTTTTGATAACTGCGGTAGGAGCACTCTGATTGGCTCAGAATATTCGTGATATTTTATCGAAATATCGCAACATGCGAATGCGATATTTATTGCGCAATTTCGAGAAATGCTGGAGGAGCGCTCTGATTGGCTCAGAATATTCGTGATATTTTATCGAAATAACGCAACATGCGAATGCGATATTTATTGCGCAATTTCGAGAAATGCTGGAGGAGCGCTCTGATTGGCTCAGAATATTCGTGATATTTTATCGAAATATCGCAACATGCGAATGCGATATTTATTGCGCAATTTCGACAAATGCTGTAGGAGCACTCTGATTGGCTCAGAATATTCTTGATATTTTACAATACAAAATAATTGCGAATATTCGGCAAATGCAGAAGGAGCACTCTGATTGGCTCAGAATATTCTTGATATTTTACAATACAAAATAATTGCGAATATTCGGCAAATGCAGAAGGAGCACTCTGATTGGCTCAGAATATTCTTGATATTTTACAATACAAAATAATTGCGAATATTCGGCAAATGCAGAAGGAGCACTCTGATTGGCTCAGAATATTCTTGATATCTTACAATACAAAATAATTGCGAATATTCGGCAAATGCGGAAGGAGCACTCTGATTGGCTCAGAATATTCGTGATATTTTACAATACAAAATAAAAAGTGTTTTGCATTGGTGGTGATTCTTTACTCTATCCATCTGTCACAGCCATTTGTCAATCAAACACCTTGAAGATTGAACACGTTCATGCTGCATGCTTTGGACTTTTTTTCACTTCACATATCAAAGACATTTTTATGAAAGATTATTTTTCTATTATTGGGACTATATTTCTTTATATATTTGTTTCACTGTGTATTTCACAAGTTATTTGCGCTTGCTTATTTTATAATTTGCCCACATGTCTTGTCACTAGACATATTTTTTATTCTTGTAGAGCGACTCCATTTTCTGTCTTGTATTAATTTATGTTGTATAACATTTTTGAGTTGCTGCTGTATTCTCCCCTTTTTTAAGGTATGCGCAATTTTTTCCTTCTTACAAAAAATAATAATATCAAACATACAAATATTCATAACATACACATACACAAAGCCCCCCCCTTTTGCATCAGAGACAATCAGAGTTCTCCTACCACAGTTATCGAAAATTCGCAATCATTTTCGCATTCGCAATAGCGAAAAATCGCAATTTTTTTTTTTCAATTTGGCAACATAAAAGGATCGCCTCAGCTTAGCTACTCGGCCCAGGGTCTCTAATCATACCAGCAATGCTTTTAGACGTCGATAGGATGTGATCTGTTTTAAAAATCAAATTGAAAAAATGCGAATATTCGGAATTGCAAATATTCACCGCGAAATTCGAAATATAGCGCGATTTCTCGAATATGCTATATTCGAGTCGAATATTCGCAATGCGAATATTCGTGAGCAACACTAGTGTCCCCCCAAATTCCATATCAGGCCCTTCAGATCTGGTATGGATATTAAGAGGAACCCTTTTAATATTTAAAAAAAATGATGTGGAGTTCCCCCCAAAAATCTATACCAGACCCTTTAGATACTAGATTCCCGTGATGCATCAAGCGGGGGTGGGGTCACCCGTGACACCACAGGAAACCGTCGGGAACCCCCATTTTGTCACGGGGGGGCAGGGTCACCCATCCACATAACGGGTGCCACGCCCTTGGTTATATAAGAAATGTCAGGCGGGTAGCGCACCATTCGTCTGGGAGCCTCGCAGGATTTTTTTTATTAAAAGACTTGTTTCAAACATTGTGTGTGTTTTTTTACGGTTCAGGAGAGGGGGGCGCTCTCTCGTCCTCCCCTCTTTTCCTGCGGCCTGCCAGGTTGCGTGCTCGGATAAAGGTCTGGTATGGATTTTTGGGGGGAACCCCACGCCATTTTTGTTAAATGGTGCAGTGTTCCCCTTATTATCCATACCAGACCTGAAGGGCCTGATATGGAATTTGGGGGGGACCCCCACACATTTTTTTTTTTTTTTGGTTCGGGGTTCTCCCTAATATTCATACCAGACTCCTGGTATACCAGGGCCTGGTAATGGACTGGGGGACCCCTGATGTTTTTTTCAATGAATTATCGGTTTTAAATGACTTTTTTTTCCTTTAGAAATTACATTTTGTGCAGGGACAGTTCTAAACACGGGAAACATGTGCTACTTTACAGGCATACTATAGACACCCCCAGGTACGAAATGTAAGGAATATTTCACTTTTATTGTTTCACTTTAAGCATTATTAAAATCACTGCTCCCGAATAAACGGGCATTTTTAAAACTTTTTTTGTATTGATACATGTCCCCTGGGGCAGCTCCCAGGTCATCAAACATTTTTTATGACAATAACTTGCATACTAACTTTTAAAATTAGCACTTTTGATTTCTCCCATAGACTTTTGAAGGGTGTTCCTGCAGCTTTCAAATTTCGCCCGAACACCCCAAATTGTTCGCTATTCGGCGTACAGGCGAACACTTACGTTCGACTCGAACATTGGGCTCATCCCTAATAATGAGGCTACATCCGAAGAAAGCCATAAAAAAGATGGTTCCCAGGAGTAGTTTTGTAGGGTTTGTAATAAATGTATACCATCTTTGATGTAAGAAGGTAACTGTTGCGCTAGTGGCTGTAATAAATAGTCTATATAAATGGAAACATAGCTGGTGATGCTCTCCATGGTGGCTACAATCAATCTACCTGGAGGATGTGTGGAATCTTTATGGATTTTGGGTAGGTGGTAGAAATATGGTTGTGATGCATTTGCCTATATGTCTCAGTTTAATTCTCCCTGCTTGCCATGTGTGATTCAGTCCTCGGCTAACAGGTTATTGACGTGCTAATGTCCCCTCACTATTTCTAAGGGTTAATTGATCTATTGTGTTGTGTGAAGGAGATCTGTGTTTAAGTGGCTTGTGTTAATTATTCTGATTGCTCCATTGTGGTAATTATCCCTCTATATGCGGGGTCGAGCTGTCTAGTTAATGTATTCAGTACAACTAGTAATCAGCGTCACTGATCGGCTCCGTCGTGTCTGCCTAATCATCTGTATGGAAGCCCCAGTGTGAGGGGGCGGAGATTTGTCATTGTAACAGTTTTGGAAATTACATATAAGCTCTGTGTTATAACATTAAACTCTGTCTTGTTCTAGCAGTAAGCCTGGACTCATGTGTGACTTAATGGGCGATCTCAGGAATATTCCTCCTAGTGGAATATTGGGTGATGTTCTTATGGAAGAAGGGAATCTTTGACGGGGATATCATACCAATACCGTCACAATTGGTTGGCAGCAGAGGGATTTTCCCTTCTATTCCCCTTTACACCCGGATTCCATGCAGACACTGGAAGAACTACTGGAAGTTCGTGGAAGGATTGCTAGCAACAAAACCAAGCAGGTCATCATAGCAGAATCAATGGAGCTAGACCAGGAGGACGGGATTGCAGCAACGCCAGCAGTACAAGAGATGGAGACACCAGTGATTCAGGAGGAGGAATCACCAGCCAACAAGCTAATGAGAGAGAAGCTAGCATGGTTTGGTCCGAACCCAACGACGGATGTGGTGCTGAAAGTGATGGACCTGTTAGTAAACGCAGAGCTACAGTTAAAACTGGCAGCAGTCCGACAAGCAGCCGCACATTCTCCAAACAGTGAGTACAGCACAGCAGACGCAAGGAAGATTCCGTTTAGCGCTTTTAAAGCTTTTGATGAAAAGGACTGTGAAATTGATAACTACCTGGCAGATTTTGAGAGACAATGTAACCTGCACCGAATAGCTAGAGGAGAGTGGGTTGCAATATTGTCAGGCAAACTGTCAGGCAAAGCTTCTGATGCTTTCCGGACCGTGCCAGATCAGGATATCCATAGCTACGCCAGGGTTAAAGAAGCGCTCCTGGCTCGTTATGCAGTAACCCCAGAGTCCAACCGACAGAAGTTCAGGGACTCACGCAAAACCATGAAAGACTCTTACGCGGAATGGGCATGCCAGTTGTCCCTGTCGGCCTCTAACTGGGTTAACAGCAGCCAGGCCACCACCGCAGAGGACATTTTGCAACTAATGCTCCTGGAGCAATTTTACAATCACATCCAGACGGACGTCAAAGATTGGGTGAGAGATCGCAGGCCCATGACTCTACCAGAGGCCGCAAAGTTGGCGGATGAATATGCGGATACTCGCAAGACAAACCAGGTCACACCACGGGTACAACCTCCACGACCAACGGTGCCCTCACACCCACCAGCCGCTAGATACCAACCTCCTAACAGACCGGTGACATCTAGCCCTCGCTATCCACGCCAGGAGGACAACGAACAACGCTGCTTCCGGTGCAAACAGCTGGGTCACTTCAAGCAGAATTGCCCCATGAATGACAACACCAGGTCAAATTGGTCTCAACCTGGGTACCGCCCACCAGCAGCAGCCCATTGTGTAGACTCGGCTTGGGATCTCCAGGAGCTGGGTCCGGAAGAACCATTGGACACCATTTACGAAGTCCTCACGGTACAATCTGGTATTACGGACAACAGGGAACACCATTGTCAGCTGGTCATGGGCGACAGCCATGAGCCGGAGGGGCCCTGGAGGGAGCTGGGCAGAAAGAGGCACCGCCGGCTACCCCCCAAGAAGAAGAGGTCCTGGAAGCCGTATAACAAGCTGACCTGGGAGGAGAAGAAGCGACTGGAGGAGAGGGAGTCGCAGCGGGCGTCCCAGATGCGGGCCGAGATGTTCGCCAAGGGCCCACCGGTGGCCCCTTACACCACCACCCAGTTCCTGATGATGAAGGACCACGTGGAGAGCCTGCAGGACATGAGCAAGCAGGAGCTGATCCGTGAGTACATAGAGCAGGAGGAGTGCATAAGCCGCATGGAGGAGGAGAACAACCACCTGAGGTCACAGCAGGCTGACCCCCCCAGGCTCCATGAACTGGAGATGGAGCTGGAGAAGCTCAAAGAGGAGAACTGGCGGCTGCGGAGGGAGCAGAGGGTGGCTGACCCTATGGGGCCCTGATTCCCCCCCCCCGAACTCTGAGAACCGGTGCTATAGCATTTCAACAAATATAACTTTTTCTTTTTTTTATGAATCTCCTGTGATTGTCACTTCAGAGCCATAACCTGCCCCTCCCATAGCGGGACACCTAGATGGCGGCGCACAGACCCATTCGCCGTCTTCACACTGACTTCTGGTGACTCTGCAGATCACACAAAGACTTGGGGACTGAACGGCGTGTGATCTGACGACCCGGTGGCATACCTGAGTCTGAAGCAGTTGCCAAGGGAGGTCAGTCACGCCAAGCGGAGTTAACCTCGAACTAAAAGCTCTGAACCCGTCAACCCTACTGGACCAGGAAAGGTCCAACCGGGTTTGCCGCAGCAGGGAGAAAAAGGGGGCCATTGTGATGCATTTGCCTATATGTCTCAGTTTAATTCTCCCTGCTTGCCATGTGTGATTCAGTCCTCGGCTAACAGGTTATTGACGTGCTAATGTCCCCTCACTATTTCTAAAGGTTAATTGATCTATTGTGTTGTGTGAAGGAGATCTGTGTTTAAGTGGCTTGTGTTATTATTCTGATTGCTCCATTGTGGTAATTATCTCTCTATATGCGGGGTCGAGCTGTCTAGTTAATGTATTCAGTACAACTAGTAATCAGCGTCACTGATCGGCTCCGTCGTGTCTGCCTAATCATCTGTATGGAAGCCCCAGTGTGAGGGGGCGGAGATTTGTCATTGTAACAGTTTTGGAAATTACATATAAGCTCTGTGTTATAACATTAAACTCTGTCTTGTTCTAGCAGTAAGCCTGGACTCATGTGTGATTTAATGGGCGATCTCAGGAATATTCCTCCTAGTGGAATATTGGGTGATGTTCTTATGGCAGAAGGGAATCTTTGACGGGGATATCATACCAATACCGTCACAATGGTCTATGGTAAAAATGATGTTTTAGGAAGGAGGTTTCTGATTTATTGATTATGCCTTCTGAAGAGGCCCTATCTATTAATTCATGAGCTTCTACAATAAACGATGACAATTCTGTATATGTGTTGGTGTCGAAAAGTAGTCTTAAAGATTCCTGAATATAATCAGACTTTTTTTGAACTACTAGGCCGCCACCTTTGTCCGCTGTTTTGATGATTAAGTTGGATTTTTTTTGTGAGTGCAGTGGGAGAAAGATTGGATGATGAAGAGGGAGTATTGGGATTATGTTGACACAGACGGAGTATGTCTGCATACACTACTTGGTAGAAAGTTTGAATGTACGGACCTTTGACGAAGGTGGGATTAAAGACAGACTTTTGGAAAAAGGCAGTGTGTGTTGAATGGGTGGAGATGTATGAACATGCTGGGTTAGAAGTTCAAGATGATAATCAACTTTGTCTTCAGTGTATAACTGTTCTAGAAGATTTTGGGCTGCTGGATCAGAGAAAGTGGAGTCCAAGTTGACATTGGGAACTGTATCTGGCTCAGGAGAGAGGTCTGGGGTTTGTTCCAGTTTGGGAGCCTTAATGGAAAAGAACCGTATTTTCCGGCGTATAAGACGACTTTCTGGATGCAAAAAAATGCATCCAAAGTCAGGGGTCGTCTTATACGCCGGATACGGTCTCCATTCTGCTGCGAGTGTCAATGATTTAAAAGACGCTCCTTCTCCTCAGTGTGTTCTGTGATAGGCGGAACACAAATCTTCCCAGCAGCGCCTCTGTTCCTCCTATCACATATGCCTTCTCATCCTCGGACGAGATGAGAAGATGTCTGTGATAGGCGGAACACAGAACAGAGGCGCTGCTGGGAAGATTTGTGTTCCGCCTAACACAGGACAGTCTGAGGAGAAAGCGCGTCTTTTAAATCATTGACGCTCGCAGCACGGAGACTGTCACCGCACCGCCTGCTATTCAGAAAAAAAGTGAGTAAATGCACCGTTTGCAGTGATGGCACAGAGAGGGGGCAAGTGATGGCACAGAGAGGGGGCAAGTGATGGCACAGAGAGGGGTCAAGTGATGGCACAGAGAGGGGTCAAGTGATGGCACAGAGAGGGGGCAAGTGATGGCACAGTGAGGAGCAAGTGATGGCACAGTGAGGGGCAAGTGATGGCACAGTGAGGGGCAAGTGATGTAATGGCACAGTGAGGAATGTAATGTAATGGCACAGTGAGATTTGAAAAAGCCTGTTTCTGTCAGCGGTTCTGGCTACCCCTCAGCTTCCAGAAACACTAGTAAGAAGGGGGTAGTCTTATACAGTGAGTATATCCCAAAACCAAAATTTTTCCTGGAAAATTAGGGGGTCGTCTTATAAGCCCAGTCGTCTTATACACCAGAAAATACAGTAACCGTTTAACCATGAGATTTCGGGTGAATCTATTTAAATCAACAAAAAGTTGAAAGGGGTTGGCAGCTACTGTAGGAGCAAAGGTAAAACCCGGCTTAATAAGGAGATTTCTGATGCTGAGAGACAATGATCTGATAAATTGAAGATCTTCCAGCAGCAGAATGCTACAAACGCCTGTGCGCACGGGAATCTTATTGGATTTACATACTGGGGGCCAGATTCTCGTCCAGCGGTGTATCTCTGCGGCGGCGTAACGTATCCGATTTATGTTACGCCGCCACAACGTAGACGGGCAAGAGCTGTATTCTCAAAGCACTTGTTCCGTAAGTTGCGGCGGCGTAGCGTAAATCGGCCTGCGTAAGCCCGCCTAATTCAAATTTGGATCAGGGGAGCGTGTTTTATGTAAATGTACTGTGACCCGACGTGATTGACGTCTGTGGAATTTCCCAGTGTGCATTGCTCCAAAGTACGCCGCAAGGACGTCATTGGTTTTGACGTGAACGTAAATGACGTCCAGCCCCATTCACGGACGACTTAGGCAAACAACGTAACTTTTTCAAATTTCGACGCGGGAACGACGGCCATACTTAACATTGTTACGCCACACTTATGCCACTATATAGCAGGGGTAACTATACAAAAAGAAAGAAAGTATTCCGCGCTTAGGACCCACCAAGGCTAATTGAAATGACAGTAGAACACTACGCTATGGGAAATGAAATACTATGAAAAAGGATCCAATAAATTCAAATAAAATATGCAATGAATAAATAAAATTGAGATAACAGGCTGCAGCCCCCCAAAAACGAATCCCCAAAAGGGAAACAAAGAGTAGAATGAAATAGGGTGGGGTGTTGGCGCTGCCCTACCTATAAACTGTTCCAAGCCGTAAATGTGTACAGTGACCCTGAGGGGTACGTATATAGGTGATGGTGTGATAGTCAAATAACCAGCATAATATGTGGAAACAAATGTGTGTCCCAACTACATGTGATATGTAGGGTACCAGTGTCTAAGTGCTGGCATGCATAAAAAAACTATACAAAAACAGGTAAAATAAATTGACACAAACTGTGCTGCCACTGACAATCTGTCAGATAGCCTGTGCAAACCTCCACTGTGTGTATACTATACACTCATATAAATAAAGATGATGCTCATGAGAAAAAATATATATAAAAACAAAATAAGAAAGCATAAACACGTGAATAGTCCCATCAATATGTGCAGTAAAAAAGCTTTCTCCAAAGGGAAAATTAATGATGCAAAGTCACATGGAAAAAAGGGAGAAAAAAACCATCCAAGGATTGGGATGATAAAGTCTGTGCTTGCAAAGGTGCACCTATAAAGGTGAGTGCTCAAATATGCAGTAGTGAAATTCCACGCAGTGGTCACGGTGCTCCCCCTCCTGGGTCCCTACTCACCAGAGGCACTAACCCCTGCAGGGGTAAAGTGAAAGTAGTTAGCCTCCCACGGCTCTGGGATCTCCCACGACTCCTCTGCTGTGCTTGGGACCTCCTTCACTTCCTTGTGATGATTTCCGAGTCCAGGGATAGAAGTTGTTTTATAAGTCCACAGTCCTCCGGAAAAACAAACACACTAGCATAGCGTGGTATGTTGGAACAAGTGCTGATTTATTTGGCACTGTCAGTATCGTGCACAATACAAATAGAAAAAGTAAATCAAAGCAAAAAATAAACGATAAAAACAGGTAGAGCGGAAGCTCCGCTCTATGAGAAAAGATAAAAAACTAAGAACAAGCAATGCAGGTGGAGCGGCTAACAGCCTGTTAGCATGGCTCCGGCCGCCGCACTAGGTTTGCCAGGAAGTGTCGGCAACTGCCTGGGAACGGCGTGCGTTCCACTGACGAACAGCTGGAAACCGGAAGTGCGTGCGGGTGTGCGTGTATCTGCTTTACGCACGTTTCGTCAAAATACGTCTTCAGAAGCGGGTGCACGCATACAGCATGAGGTTACTTATATAGTAGGCTTCGATATGTAAACCCCTCCCACTAACGGCGGTAACCAATCATTTCTTTTGCATTGAATTCCCATCGAATCACGTGTAGAGAGGGTATACCCTTGGGCGTTCCCTGTTTGCATATTTTCGCCTTGGCATCCTAAGTAAAGCCATAGTATGTTACAGTTCCGATGTCAGCAGTGTCTACACAAATAAGCCATTATTAACATTTAATGTCATAGTAAGTAACCTAATCTGCTAACTGTGCCCTGTGCTGGCAATCGTGGGCAAATATAAAAACATATGAACAGTAAAGGAGTAATAAATTTAAATGAAACAAAGTAAGTATGTAGTAAGTCCAAGTAAATTAAATACAGATAAGTTAAATAGGTATGGCGTGACATGTATATAGCAATGTCAGATGCGTTATCTAGAACTATGCTAGCATAAATTAGCATTTAGTAAACGGGACCCGTCCCGGTCACAGATAAACCCTACCTATATGTGGGAAAAGTATATAGGGCGCAGCATAGTCCTAGCACAGCAGCGCAAGTCAATGAATATACCTATCAGGTAAATGGAAGATTATATGAATGGCCAACATACAAGCAAGGGTACATATTGTAAATAGCAATAAGGGGAAAGAGACTCAGAAGGGAGGTCAGTATTAACCCTTACTAGATAATAAAAAATAAATAATAAATAATAAAAATTACTCCAATAGAATAATAATCCATAGGTCATCATCATCTGGCATGAGTCTGAACTCTGGGGGGCTAGCCCACACTCCTCCAGATAATGAGGTACCAACGGGAAATGGATGCAGATGAAATGCACATAAAGTGCAAAACCAATAAAGAACAGTGGAAAACAATGAATGACAATGGAAACCAAATATGGACTGCCCCATGGACGGTCAGTGTTCATCGACCACATAGGGTGTACCATCAGGTACCCCGAGTGGGATAGGCGAAGTCTAGGTCTACAGAACAATAGTATCTGCAGAAACCTAGCTAATAGTGGGCCTACCAGCAACACATATTAGATGGGGGTGTATCTAAATAGGTGATGTGTCCCATTATAATAAATAGTGGTATAATGGGAATAGAAAAAATTGTATATAAGTATACAGAGTAGCAGAGTCTGTTGTAATTTTCACCTTTAAGAGCAATAAGTGTCTGTATGAGAATCATTGGTATAAAATGGTACCTAAACAACTACACTAAGAGTCATGTTCATGGGTTAGCCAGAAAGCAATTTAGGTCAATGTCCTTATTTAACCCATAGGGTGCCAATGATCCCAGACGGCAGATCCAGCTGGTCTCGTTCTGGGAAATGGCAGTTGTCTTATTACCGCCCCTCCAATTATCCTTTACAAGATCTATACCATAAAAGATCAAGCCACTGGGGTCTTGGTGGTGGACCTCTTTAAAGTGACGTGAGAGATAATGTTTGTCATATCCTGTTTTGATCCTATTTATGTGCTCACGGATTCTCACTTTCAGGGGTCTGGTGGTTCTTCCCACATATTGTAGGTGGCAAGGGCATTCGATGATATACGTTACATGAGTAGTACTGCAGGTAATGAGTTCTTTGATTTTATATTCTTTGAAGTCAGTTCTTGATTTAAAACTCATTTTCCGTCTTGGTTGTTTTTTACTGACCCTGCAGGCCAGACATTTCTGGCATTTGTAAAAGCCTTTGAGTTCAGGGCATAGACTAACAGATCGTGGTGGGTCTATGACATTGTGCACAAGGTGGTGACGGAGAGAGGGAGCACGCCTATAGATAAAGTTAGGTTTTTTCCCCAACAATTTAGTGAGGACATGATCTTCTTGTAGGATCGGCCAGTATTTTTTGATTATATGTTCAAAATCCTTGTATTGGGAGTTAAAACCTGTGATGAATGCCACATCTAGCTTGTTCTGCTTGTTCTTTTTCTTGGATACCAGCATGTTATTCCTGTCCATATTTAGCACCTCTTCTTTCAGTTTTGTCAGGTTTTCCTCCTTATACCCTTTTTCCTTGAATCGATCAACAATTATATCAGCTTGTATTTTGTAATCTGCAATAGAACTACAGTTTCTCCGGAGTCGCATCATTTGTCCTTTGGGTATATTGGACTTCCACCTGGGGTGGTGGCAGCTGGCTGATGGAATATATCCATTGCGGTCCGTTGATTTAAAATGTGTTCTTGTCTGTAGTTTTGGACCGTTCTTAAAAATCTGAAGGTCAAGGAAGTCTATACACTCTCTGTCACATTTTCCAGTGAAGGTGAGGCCGTATCTGTTGGTGTTCAGGTCCTCTAAGAATTCCTGAAAGCTATCGACCGTTCCATCCCACAGGATGATGACGTCATCGATGTATCGCCGGTATAACTTAATGCAGGGAATGTTTCTATTATAAACATATTCTTCTTCCCAGCAGTCCATCAATAAGTTGGCAACACTAGGGGCATAGCGTGCCCCCATCGCTACACCCCTAGTTTGGACGTAATAGCTTTTGTTATACCAGAAATAATTGCATTCCATGGCCATTTCCAGTCCTTCTACAATGAAGTTGATCTGTTCTTGTTTTAGCCTTGTATTTTGATGTAACGCTTTCTCCACCCCCATAATACCATCTTTCTGTGATATACTGGTATACAGTGAGTTGACATCAATAGTGGCCAGTAGTAGGTCTTGTACTTCACCAATATGTTGCAATTCATTAATAAGTTGCAAACTATCACGACGTATTTTGACGAAACGTGCGTAAAGCGGATACACGCACACCCGCACGCACTTCCGGTTTCCAGCTGTTCGTCAGTGGAACGCACGCCGTTCCCAGGCAGTTGCCGACACTTCCTGGCAAACCTAGTGCGGCGGCCGGAGCCATGCTAACAGGCTGTTAGCCGCTCCACCTGCATTGCTTGTTCTTAGTTTTTTATCTTTTCTCATAGAGCGGAGCTTCCGCTCTACCTGTTTTTATCGTTTATTTTTTGCTTTGATTTACTTTTTATATTTGTATTGTGCACGAGATACTGACAGTGCCAAATAAATCAGCACTTGTTCCAACATACCACGCTATGCTAGTGTGTTTGTTTTTCCGGAGGACTGTGGACTTATAAAACAACTTCTATCCCTGGACTCAGAAATCATCACAAGGAAGTGAAGGAGGTCCCAAGCACAGCAGAGGAGTCGTGGGAGATCCCAGAGCCATGGGAGGCTAACTACTTGCACTTTACCCCTGCAGGGGTTAGTGCCTCTGGTGAGTGGGGACCCAGGAGGGGGAGCACCGTGACCACTGCGTGGAATTTCACTACTGCATATTTGAGCACTCACCTTTATAGGTGCACCTTTGCAAGCACGGACTTTATCATCCCAATCCTTGGATGTTTTTTTTCTCCCTTTTTCCATGTGACTTTGCATCATTAATTTTCCCTTTGGAGAAAGTTTTTTTACTGCACATATTGATGGGACTATTCACGTGTTTATGCTTTCTTATTTTGTTTTTATATATATTTTTTCTCATGAGCATCATCTTTATTTATATGAGTGTATAGTATACACACAGTGGAGGTTTGCACAGGCTATCTGACAGATTGTCAGTGGCAGCACAGTTTGTGTCAATTTATTTTACCTGTTTTTGTATAGTTTTTTTATGCATGCCAGCACTTAGACACTGGTACCCTACATATCACATGTAGTTGGGACACACATTTGTTTCCACATATTATGCTGGTTATTTGACTATCACACCATCACCTATATACGTACCCCTCAGGGTCACTGTACACATTTACGGCTTGGAACAGTTTATAGGTAGGGCAGCACCAACACCCCACCCTATTTCATTCTACTCTTTGTATCCCCTTTGGGGATTCGTTTTTGGGGGGCTGCAGCCTGTTATCTCAATTTTATTTATTCATTGGATATTTTATTGGAATTTATTGGATCCTTTTTCATAGTATTTCATTTCCCATAGCGTAGTGTTCTACTGTCATTTGAATTAGCCTTGGTGGGTCCTAAGCGCGGAATACTTTCTTTCTTTTTTATATCACT